>NC_138186.1:165908602-168429852 GCF_964194105.1 Spermophilus citellus | reverse complement strand
TTCTCACGTGTGAAGTGGTGATGCTACCCGACCTTATAACCCTTGACAGTATTCACGGGTACCAGACACCCGGTCATTCATTCTCCTCATCACACAAATCGGCTGCACTACCTCCAAAATTTCATGTTGGCCAATAACCTTTCATATTTCTTCACATGAACTATCGATACAACTTCTCTCTTCCCTTTTCTGAAGTTCCTCAAAAACTATCTAAACTCCCGTCTCTACTTCCATACCTCCCATTCCAGCCTGACGATCACTCCCTTCACCCTCTCCGGTCTCCAGGTCTCCAGCGATCCTCTCCCCCAACACGGGGGTTTTGCTCTTTCATGACTTCTGGACATTGGAGTCTTCTGGCTGTTCACCATCACTTCCTGGCCCTGCCAGCCCCTCATCTTCCCTCCCTCAGAACTGAGCAGTGGGTAACAGTCTTAGAACGTCTGTCATTGCCCATTTTAAAGTAAGGTCGTCCAGCCCACTGTTTTTATCTACCGTTTAGTCATTAGTGGCCACAGAACTGATTCTCTGACTGTTTCTTGCCCTTATCCACCTGCTAGCAGGATAGAGAATTAGTGTCTCAGCCATTGCATGTCCACACAGCTCTAAATACCCCTGCTGACCTGTCCCCCTTCCGGGGGGCCACACCTCAGAGCTCAGTCCCTGCATGCTGGGGTGCAGAGGATCCCCCTCTCCATGCAAGTCCTGCCACCTCCTCCTCAGGCTCCACCTTGAATCTCTGCACACCCTCCCTCACCCACCAGTCCAAATGCCATCTTGATGGTGTTCCTTCTACTCTTCAGCCTCTAGAATGTCCCCACCCTCCTCATAGCAGCCAGTGATCCTTCCAACACACAGCCGATGTGTCTACACTGTCTGGTGCCCACATACACTGTGCACAGTAAGGTGCGAGTCCTTGCTGCAGCCATGGCCCTCTCCGGATCTGACCTGTAGCAGCCTCTCCTCTGCTGCCCGCAGAGGGCTCCCAGTTCTCCCTCCAAGTGGGCTTCTCACTCTTCCCTCAACGCCCTGAGCTCCTGCCCCACCTCTTTGTGTGGTCTGCTCCTGGGGCGTGGAATGCTTTCCTGCCTTCAGGCCACAGCTCCAATCCCATCCCCTCAGGTGCCTTCTGCCCACCCTCCACGCCTTTTCTCTGCCTTTGCCCAGGGTTCTTATCAGAGTAGCCTTGGATGCCCTCATCCTTGCCAGTGCACCCAGTCCAGTTATCTTCAGTTTAGAGGCACCTCTCATACTGGTCCTGACCTCCCCACTTCCACTTCAGGTGGTCACCACCTCTTGTGTGGGTAACTGTCAGTAGATGCCACCAATCTCATAAGAGTGCCATAATTCCAATAAGCGAAAGACTGCATCGCGCCTCACAAACATGCCATGTTAGATGAGTAGTTATTGTATGCTCTTCTTCATGTAACTCTTGTGTCTGAGACGAGGTGTACCCGACCGAGGTCATGGGGATTATCGGCAAGAGACCGTAAGTGAGGACTATTTTATAGTATGCCTTGCTGCCTCGTGTGAACCTCGTCCAGGTTTCTAGACGACCCCCTGGTCACTGCTCATCCAGCTCTTACATAGCCCCTAGCTCAGGTCAGGCACTGCACGGACACTGAGAATGTCAGCTGGGTGGATGGTGGTCTCGCCCCAGGAGCCCTCTTCAGGCTCCTTATTCCTGAGCGGAGTCTATCCTCCTGGAGCTAGGAAGCAAGGAGCTTTGTGGTCCCACACCAGCCTGTCTAGCTGGTCTCCCTCCCACTGATCCAAGATCTGCCACTTTTGGAGTCTTTTGTTTCCCATAACATAGGAGGTCCTTTTTTCTCCCCATCAGCTTCTCCCATCTTCAAGTCTCAGCTCAGACCTCTTCATGACAGCTCAGCCAAGCGTGATGCTGTATCAGTGCTAGGCGCTCCCCTGGCAGGCTTTCTGAAAGCCTTTTGTAATCAGTTAGCATTCACCGCACCTCTGAGCTAGAGGGGTGCAGGCCCCCCACCTGGACTGTCTGCAGTGTTCTGAGGTACAGACCACAGCTTGCACACCCCTACAACCCCACCCCACACAGGGCCCCCGCCGTGATAGGGTCTGCCAAATATCTGCTGAATGGATGGATGAATTAATAGATATTGTAGATATTATAAATTATTCTTTCTCTTTAGGTCTTCATTAAAAGATTAACAATACAAAAAAGTCATGATATTTTTATTTCTAAAATATATTAAGTATCTTTGGAAAATTTTAACTCCATTTCTAAGTCTCAGCATATGTTTGCACCTACTGGCTTTTTAAAATTAAAATAATCATTTTCTCCTCCAGGTACCAAGAAAGTAGCTCAAGGGATTGCAGAATTTACAGACACTGAAAAAGATTTATAGACACATTATTTCCCTCCTGGATCTTATTTCAACTGTTACCCAAATAGCTTTGTTAATTCAGTCCCAAACCCCTTTCACATCCATAGAAGTCCTGAGGGAAATTGAGTTACTAATATAAACTAAGATAATAAATGTTGCTTTTCATCATTTGCCACATTTTTGCAGAAACCTAGAAAGGTTTGCTACGAAACAATATGAAAGAAAGAACATTATACAACTAAAATTCATCTGGCCATTATTGCATCCCGTATATTCTGGTTGGTGCTCTAGATATTATTTCTCTGAAAAAATCTTTCTCTTCCTCACCGGAGGCTGCTGTTCCTCTGGCTTCTGTTGGCAGGGTTCTGTTTACAGTGTGTGTCAACGTGATGCTCGTGAAGTTCCCAAGTATAGAGTGCCTGGTACCTGACGCATTCTCCATGAGTCATCATGGAGTGAACTTGTGAAGGTTTATCTGAAGGCTCCTGCTGTTTCAAGACAGAACAGGCAGTGGTTGTGGGACCAGCTCATAATTAGTGAATGCCATGACACTGGTTTTTAGGAGAGGGGTGGATTTTGACATAGTAGTGATTACGAACTAATTGTGAATTTCAGGAAAGTTGTTTTGAACCGGAGCACCCCGGGGCTGAAGGAGGTATCATAGGCTGTCGAGGTTACCCAAATAAACATTTCACATAATCATCATGGTCATTGTGTCACTCTTCACAGACAGTGTGACTAAATCACTGTTACCTCCACTCTGAAGGAGACAAACAAATGTCCTTGTGTCAAATAGTGAGCAAGGGCAATCCAGATTTCAAGCTCTGGTCTTCCTGATTCCAAAGTCCAAATTCTGTCCAGTAGGTATCCTGTGGCGTGTGTGTGTGATGGTGTGGTCATCACACGAGGAGAGTTTTATACTACTCTCCAGGTCAGCATCCGTGTTTCTCAACGTGATGTTATTCCAAGTACTTATCAGCTGGTCCGTCGTGAACGTGACCCAGTGTGAGTGCACACTGCAGCCGGCACGGTGGACCTGGCCGTGATTCACTGGCAATCCGGCCACACCAAGATGCACGCTCACTTAGTGTCAGGCCCTGGGAGCCTTTGAAAGGACATGCAGAATTACATGTATGTAAGTGGATAGATGCTCATGTTTTCCTGTGAAGAAGTTTGATTTCATTGAATTCTTAGAGATTTTTGACCTATAGAGACTGAAAACTTCTATGGGTTTGGGAACTAAATAAATGGCTTGTGGGAGGACAGAAAGGATATTTATATATAGGAAGGAGTATCAAGACAAGAGAATCTCTGAGATTTCCGGGGTAAGAGGCATTGGCTTTCTGGGACAGCCCAGTAGCAGAGCTGTGAGCTGGGGAGGTGTGAGCTTTTTGCATGTGGGGGCCACAGGGCCTGCTCCTGGGTAGATGGGGCTGTACAATCAAATGGACTGGGTTGGGGAGTGTTGCTGTGTTCTTAATCATAGTTCCTGAAGTTACCTGAGAAGTGGATTTAGTTCTCCTTTCCTCAGTTCTTAAACCTCGTGGAAGTCATTTTTTTCCTCTTCCTTTAATTGGTGAAGATGATTTCCTGGGTTTTCTTTTTAATCTTTATAATATATCCAATATGACTATTATGTAAAGAAAACCTCTTCTCCAATGTTCTCACAAACGATAAATTTCTAGCTCATAGTTTTGGAGGCTGGAGGACGGAGATGGAGGCCATGCTCCTCACTGGTGCCCCTCCTCCCGTGGTGGAGGAGGCTTGGCCACACTCGGGGTCCTACTCGAATTCATGAAGGTTCTGCCATCAGCACCTCACCACCTCTTAAAGACACCAGCTCTTAATGAGGTCACTAGGCCATTAAGGTCCAAAATATGATTAGGCTGGGGTAGAAAAAGAGAGGGACATAACTTTCAGGCCATAGCAGACCTATTTGAAAGTGGTTTTAAATGTCTTTTAAACCCTTAGCTTGGTCTTATTAGAACACTTCCAGTGTAAGTATATCCTGTGAAATTTCAAGTGGGTCTTCACTCTGTCCTACATTAAGAGGTGTTTGGCCTCCTTGCCCAGCTCTCCCAATGTTTGCCAAGCATTATGGTCTGAATGTTGCTCTTGTGCCATGAAAACACATTGCCTGTTCAGACTGTGGATGCTTTGGGCTGTATGGCTTCTTGAATCCACAAACATGTGCAAAATGGGTTAAAGAATCCCCTCAGTGACATACCGTGGGGACTACTTCATAGTTCCGTTGACTCACACAACGTGTATATTTATTTATGCTGTGAGTGGACGGTGTTCGGGTGCTGGGAGTGCTGCTGTGAGTTGCAGAGCCTCAGGGGGCTCATGCTACAGTGCTGAAGGTGTCAGCGCTGTACTTTAGCTGCACCCATAAAGGTGCCCATCGAAATATGGTAGCTATATGGATCCAGAAGACTGAAATCGTCTAAGAGTTCTCTTAATTTAATTTGCCTTGATATTTATTTCTAGGTAAACTTTAGGTGTACAAGTTTCTCTAGCACTCTCTAGTAGTGCACACTTGACTTTAGTGTTTCTTTCCCTTTTAGTGTTCTCACCTGTTTCAACACACGTGTGGTCTCGAGGGCCATACCTAGCCATCTGTGCCCAGGGTGTGAAATTGTGCTTCATAATGCTCGTATCTTCAGTGCTTATGCCACTACTTTTGGGTACCACAATAAAGAACAGAATAAATGTGACTTTGGTCTACAGGTTTTGGAAGCTCTAGGTCTTTAAGTTTCTCCTGATATGCATTTGTGAACGCGTCTTTCTCACTCTTTAACTCACCATCGCTAGACAGTAAGGAAATGTTTTGAAAGTAAAAGTTGGGTTGGTAGATTGACACATTCTAGGTTTACAGGCCTCACGTGGTGTGGCTGTGAGATGAGTCATTTGGCCTTGACTGCACTGGGCAGGTAGTCAAAGTGGCAGCAGCTATGAACATTGTAAAATTGATTTTGTTGCACAGTGCGCTGATATCATCCGACAGTTCTTTCAATGTCTGTCTTGAAATCCCTCAAACTTTAAACAAGTATCCATTTTATTGGTTTCAGAAATGGATAATGAGAAAAGGGAACTGGGAGCTCATAATTGAGCATGACAACAACATTGAGAAAAATAATACCTGGTCTCAATTTCAGTAATTAATTTATGTTATGTCAAAGTATATACCAGCAGCAACCTACATTTAACCGAATTAAGGTGCAGTGTGTGGTTCAGTGAGAAAACACAGGGAAGTTCAGAGTGTAATATGGGGAGACTAGATCAGAAGATGCTGAGACTCAGCTGGGAGCAGGAAGGCGCGTAATCCTGAAGGAGGTGCTGCTGGTGGAATAGATAGAGGGAACAGAAGAGAGGCATTTCTTATGGATCCAGAGACATTCAAACTTTAACAAGATGGACCAAGAAGGGATGCTAAAGCTTGGGAGAAGTCAATGTTTGGTAACTGGTTTGAACCAGGATTAAAAGCGGATTGGAGTTTGGAGGTGAATAACACATTCTCAAAATGCCAGAGAAGCCTAGCTTGGAACTGTGTATTTTGTTCTCCAGGGAGAAAGCTTGTCCAAATGTGTGATTTTGCCATTCCAAAATGAACTATGGCAATATGGGTCGTGTCATTTGATCCTGTCCTAAATAATGTTAAGTGAAATAGGGCTCTAACATGAGTCCAAACTAATTAAACCTATTTAAAGCAGGCATCCTTGAGGGATAAGTAACAATGTTGGAAGACTTTAAAAGAATGAATTTCAATGCATTGACACACCATTCCATTTTAAAGAAGCTCAATATGATTTTTCAGGAATTATCAAATACTCATGACTAAGCCCTGGTAGCGCACACGCAAGTCTTTGCATTTGGTACTGCTTCCCATTTTGGAATGAGATTAAGAAGGCTGCTTTCTTGGTATTTGCTTCTGCATAGATAAAAAGTGTATGGCTGAAGCCACTGTTTATGCTTCTCTCTCCCATTTCTATCTCAGAAATATACTTATGTCAATCAACCTTGTGTCCATTGTTCATAAACAGAGATGCTCTATCAGACACCATGATCTGCAGCCCCAGCTTCTGTTGATGCTAGACGGTGAAGCTGCTCCTAGTGATGACAGTCACCAGTATCTAACAGGCTTTGACTGTCCTCATAGCAGGGGGTGCCTCTGACAATACTCTGCCCGTGTTTTAAATATAATAAACCATAAAACACTTGGACTGTGCAGGAGCCACATCCCTAGACAAGAAGTGCATGCAGCAATTCATGCAGTCCCTCACCTTCCTCCAGCACATGCTGTGGAGAGCATCCAGTAGAGTCTTTGAATGGGAGTTGTGGCTGAGCTTGAAAATTACTGCTCATTCTTCTAGGTTCAGTCATTTAATCATGTAATCTTTTATGGCTTTGACCAGTCATCACCAGCAATGGAGAGGTGTTGTGCAATGACCGTGACTTTCCTGTGTATAAATGACAAGCTGTGGATAGTTCAGCTGTGAATGGACAGGAAAGACAGGTGTCAGATCTTCTCCCCAAATGTCCCTAGAGTACCTGTTGCATAATTTTTTTTTTCTGGTCCCCACTAGAAGAATACCTAATCCTCACAGTGTGTTAATCCCTTCGGCTTAAGTCTTTTGTAGGAAATCATGTTGCCACTAGTCAAGGAAGCGATGATAATATTTACATGTTGCAATCAAACACAGCAAAGTGCTGCGCCAGTGAAGAACTGAAAAAAAATCCAAAGTAGCCTTGAGCTGCGGTTCCCCTCCCTGAGGCTGCGCCCTGTGCACTCGCAGGCAGTTATGCATGGAGCTCTGCGCTGGGATCTGAAGCATAGAGACCCCAGAGGGATTGCATTCGGGGAGGTGCTACACGATGCTGGCGCCGCTGTGCCTGTTTCTATGTTTGCTGTCTGTTGGTGTCATTCTTATTAAATCAGAGCTGGAGAGGATGTGTCACATTCCCACAGGACAGCTGGCAGGTTGGGAGGTGGCATTTAGAGAGTCACTCACTTTCTATAATAATTGTACTTGACGCTGGCTGAGGTTCCCTGGGTAGACTCCTCCTGAGGTCCCCTTCCTGTGACTTCCCTGACTTGCAGGACACGGTGCCACGGGTCCCATCCTTGCTCCTTCTCTGACTAACCCTATTTAGTTCCCTCCCTGCCTGCCTTCCCCTGGGTCTCCTAAAGGAGGGTTCCCTCACGGAATTCCTTGCCCTGCTTGCTGCCCCTCTGTGCTCTCCTCCTGGTTGTGTCCTGCCCCTTGGAGTTAACTGGACCTTCAGCTAAATGGACCTTACTCCTAAATCCCTGCTCTAGGCCTCTAGCACTTTCTTGGGCCCACGACAATTTGTACCTGTGTGATGAGATTTCACCAAGACACACCCAGGACACTGTGAAGTCACCAAGTCTCACGACCACACCCGTAACCTCAACCAGTCATCCATTCTCCCAGCCCCGCCATCTGGGTTTACCTTGGATTCCTTCCCCCTTTTTCTTGGACTTCAAATCCAAACCCCCTCTCTATGGGCTTTGCTGCCTTGATGTCCACTGCTGTTCATCCCTACTTGAGACTCTCTGGTTTTGTACTTAACATGGAAACTTGCAGTCCCTGCCTCCGAGTTAAACCCTCCTCCATTCCTGTCCCAGCCAGGGAAAGAGAAAGCCCATTGGGTGTCAACAGAGGGAATTTAAGATAGATCACTCATCACATGGTGGAACATTGAAACACAGATTGAATCAGGACCTATAGAGGACTCAGCCGCCCGGGCTTCAGGGGAACAAAACAGAAGGGGTCAGTCGGTGAGAACTGCTGCTGCAGGAGGGGAGGCTGCAGGCTCAGCCATAGGAGGGGCACCTGCCCCCTCCACCCCCTCTAGTAAAGGAACTGGGGAAGGAGGTGGAGGGATTTCATGCCAAATCTTAGAGCATTCATTAGAGGATGGAATATAGATGGTGGCTTCGAATGTGGAAACACCATTAAGTTACCCATGTTGACGGTCTCTGCTCTGAAGTCAGCTGCACACATATTTGGTCTCTCTTTGCCCATAGTAAGTGCTTTGTGGATAGTCTAGTCAGAAATATCTGTTCCCCAGAGACTCTTGGCCTCTCCTAAAACATGGAGAATACAGGTTCCAATGATCAGGCTGATTCAATTTCTCTATTAGATTATTCGCTCTCTCTTTTGTGGTACAAGGGTTTGCACTCAGGGACATTAAGACACTGAGCCACATCCCCAGACCAGTTTTTATTTTTTATTTTTTTTAATTTTGAGACAGGGTCTCTCTAAGTTGCTTGGGACCTTGCTAAATTGCTGAAACTAGCTTTGAACTTGACATTCTTCTGCCTCTACCTCCTGAGTTGCTGGGATTACAGGCATGTGCCACCATACCCAGATTCTTTTAGTTTACTCTTAAATGCAAAATAATATTTTGTGTCTTAGAGAATAAATTGAGTTATAAAATTAACAACAAAAATATAAACATAAAAGGTAACTAGGGGATTTAAAGGAGGGAAAAGATTAGCCATTACTGTCATGTATACACATATTTACATAACGAGTGATGAGAACTTAGATTTCCTTGTGACTTCTCTTTTCTGAAACCCATTTCATATTACCTTTTTCCCCAGCCATATCTCAGTTGTAGTTTTTTTTTTTTTTTTTTTTTTTTTTTTTTTTTTTGTAATTGTACAGGGTGCTGTAAATCTTCATTCCTGACCGTACAAATCCTCAATAGTCCAATCTTTTACATAGTTTTCATTAACTTTTACTATTGGATGTGGAAGTCCTGGCCATAGGCCCGGGACTCCACTGAGTCTCAGATTCATTTCTCCCTGTCCCCGCTGTATAGTAATAATCTAATTTCCCTCCGTGATTGAGACCAGGACTACAGCCAACCCAGTCTGTCTCTTCCCCTCTTAGCTCACCGCTCAAGGAACTCAAAATGACCATGTAACATCTCAACTAATGTCTCTTTTCTATAAAGATAACTGTTTTATGTCCCCAAGTGGGAACTCTTCACTCTTGGGTCCTAACACGTCTAAACCAGCCGACCCCTGAGGCTGGAAGATGGGAATCAAACACACTATGAGTGGTTTATTAGGCATAAAAGTGAAAGTAGCCAGTCCCACTCCCACCACTTGATTCTGCACACGTGTGGCACCCTACCTTGGTTGGTGGTTCAGGCATGTGTCAGCGTATGTCAGAGCTCCGTCAGGTAGAGGCCCAGCCTTTCTGAATGTCATCACCGCTGGCACCACAGCTCGGGTTTTGTGAGGTCAGTCAGATTCCGTCAGTCATGCTTGGGGAGACTGACCTGTAAGACAAGTGTCACTGCACACACGCCTGTTGCCACACTTCCTGTGCTGGGGACCCTTCCTTCCCTTACTCAGGGGCTCCTGACTCAGAAGCAATGTGATTGAGCTCCATATGTGCCCAGGACATTCTATAAATCTGCAGGCCACGATGCTGTGAGCAGGCTAGAGGACAGGAAGGCTTCGTGTGTATCCAGAGTGTGTTGCTTTGGCATTGAGGAGCATTTGCCCCCCCCCCGATTTTGTAAGCCCCCCATGATTGGCCTGCTGCTAAGGAGAGCCTACTCCATTATTCACAGCTTAGTGGGGAAGTGACTTGCTCTCTGTGCGGGCCTCTGTCTTCCACAGTGCTCACTGCATACAGAAGCCCACTGAGCAAGTGTTAAGGAGGGGCTGCGGAAGGAGGCACCCTGACGTCCACAGAGCAGGTGGTCTTGTTGGCCTGATGATTGCAAGTTCCCTTTGCAGGCAGCACCCCTTAGTGAGCATTTTATGGGGTGCAGATGCCTTTTGTTTTTTTGTTTGTTTATTTGTTTTTTTGGGGGGGGGTACCAGGAGTTGAACTCAGGGACACTTAACCACTGAGCCATGTCCCCAGCCCTTTTTTGTATTTAATTTAGAAACAGGGTCTCACTGAGTTGCTTAGAGTCTCACAAAGTTGCTGAGGCTGGCTTTGAACTTGTGATCCCCTGCCTCAGCCCCACAAGCTGCTGGGATTACATCAGTGTGCCACCGTGCCTGGCTGGGTAGAGATACCTTTATACTCTAGACCCAGATTTGACAGTTCCATAGAATGCTTTGTTTCCAGCTTCCTAATCTCAGTCTTTCCAAGGCCTGACCATCCAGTCAAAGCACTAATGACTGCCAAAAAACCTTACAGTACTTCTGACCACGTAAGTCTTGGCCAAGTAAGCAACCAAATGCTGCCTTAGTCCGTTTGTTAGCAGCTGTGTGTTGTACTGAATTATTCGTAGGCAAGGCCTGAGTATTTTCTTTCTGTCTTTTCATCCTGAGTGTCTCTGGCATGTGTCACTGGTACGAACTGAGCAAGGGGGTGCTGCATCAGTTCAGATCCCGTCCAGTCTGTGCTGGGCAGCACAGGTGGTGCGGGCTCTTCATCTCCATAGAGTCAGGATTTTATTCCTTGGCAAGGAAACTCTATTTCTCATGGCCACTTGACAGATACTTGAAGCTATTGGGTCATAAGGCTCAAGTGGCACAGCAGCTTCCAGAAGCCCAGACCTGCTGCAGCCTTCTCTTGCTGGAGCTCTGATCAGGACTCATGACTCACTCTTCTTGATAACTAGGCGGGAGCAGTATGCACATAATAGATCCAAAGAGGCCACCAAGGATTATGCTTCTTTTGTAGTGCTCAGCATGACACGGTCCACAGCTCTGCTGGTAACGTAGAAATGTCTGCCTGACATGCACAGAACCATTTGACCCTCGCAGACTTCACAGAAATGCCGGCCACTAACTTCCATGAGCTTTATGTTCCAGCTTGCATTGTCTCTTAGAAAAACATCTAGGGTATTTGTCATTTCCCGAACATCTGGTCTTATCAGTAGACAATGTCAACATAGTCAGCTTGAGGTCAAGTTGATCAAGATTTATGCCAATATAATTATGCCAGAAAGCAGGAGACTCAAGAGTTGATACAGCCCCAGGAGAAGTAATGGTGTGGTATAGACCCTACCAGGTAAAAGCAAATGCTTCTGATGGTCTTTGAAAATTGGTAAAAAATAATTTGATCAAAAGACTTAAACGAGGTGTCAGGGGCTATGTGTTTGCTCCAATGAAGATTCCATGTTTGGACCAATGAATCACAACCTAAATACACTTGTGGTAATTTATAATAACTCTCCATGCCGTGGGTCAGCTAGTGAGGTGAGTATGAGGTAGGTAAATGAGCTTGCTAGTTTCAGGTCTTTGACAGAAATGGTCATCTTTGCCATTCCCTGCATGGTGTCACTATTCCCTGGTAGGGAGGGGATATTTCAGGAGATGCTGCTTATCTCAAGTTTAATACCTCTTACACCCCAGGGCACAGAGACATGTGGGCGTTAATTCTGCCGGTTGCTGCATATGTCTATTTCAGAACAGGGAGAGGAACTGGAGAAATAGCCAAGCATGGGTGTTTGGGCCTCTGGAACCACTGTGAAATAGTCTTGACTCATATACCTGTATCACCTTACTACCAGGAGCTTCCACCTTAGTGGCCAAGATGCAGTTTGAATACCATGAACTTACTTCAGTGCAGAGCCAGCAGTCCCCAGCTCCTGGCCATTCTATCAGGTGGAACAGGATCTTTTGGGGAGGAATATCTACCATGACTCACGGGGAAGAAGTACCCATGAGGCCAGTGCCTTGCACGACCAAGTCCTTGTGATATTTACCTACCTGGTAGGAATGGTTGGGAGGCTTAGGAAAAGGAAATCACAGGCTCAGGAAATGCTCAAAAAATAGAAATGCTGTGTTGTAGGAAAAGATAATAATAATTATTATTTTAAATAATTGTTTTTATTTTTTGGCACCAGGGATTGATCCCAGGGGCACTTAACCACTTAGCTATACCCCTAGTCCATTTTTATCTTTTATTTTGAGACACAGTCTCAGTGAGTTGCTCAGGGACTCACTAAGTTGCCAAGGCTGGCTTTGAACTCGTGATCCTCCCACCTCAGCCTCCCAAGCTGCTGGGATTATAGGTGCATGCCACCATGCTGGGCAAAATAATTGTTTTTAAATAATTTTCTGCTTGTAGCTGTAGGACCGATTTGTGGAAATTCAGTTCCAAACGTTCTTAAGTACAGAAGGCTACAGAATTGCAACTAACTTCACAGACACTTCACGACTTTAATGTGAAAATTAGAGCATTGATTGGCCAGACACTGGACCCCACGACGGAGGAATCATTGAGACAGGTTCAGACAAAGCTGATGTTCAGCTGTGAAATCTTTCATGTTTCTTTGCCTGGAAAAACAGCCTTTCTCCCTTCTTAGCCTTCTCGCTTGAAAAGAGTTGCTACTGACTCCTTGGAAGGTCAAGGTCCAGTGGTCTGGGCGCCCCAAGAAGCCAGAGGGAGAAAGGGCTGCCTCTGGACACAGTGTCTCTGGTGGGGCACTTTGGCTGTGGCATTGCTGACAGAAACGGCGAGTAGACAGGAAGGAGAAGCTTTCCATTTCTCTTCTGCATTCTGAGCTCCTGCCTCCTCCTGCCAGGAGTCCAAAAATCCAGCTGGCAGAGATCTGGGTGAAGTCATCTGCAGAGTTGCGTCCACAGGAGCAGAAGCAGAGCCTGGAGGGTGAATCTGGAGTTGAGAGAAACAACCGCCAACACCCGGGCCCCTCCCAGGCTGGCTGCTGATCCACAGGGCCTTCCTGGCCTTCCCCAAGCCCAGACTGAAAACCCCTGAGTGTGTGCTTGTTGTAGGATCGCCGAGAACACCCTGCTGTGCTTGGGAGCCTCTGTCTGTGTTTTCTCATAACCAGCAGTGTTTTCCACTTCCTCCTGGAGGCAGCAAGGGGGAAGACACAAAGGGCTCTTTCCCTCTGATCTACCAGCATGCCCAGCAACCGCGCTCGCTCACCACCTTGATGTCTGTCTAATGAACCTGCTTCACTTTCCTTTGTTTTTTCCATGACCAAACAGGTGCACGTCCTCTCAATCTCCCTCCCTCAAAATGTGTGCTCTTGGTCACAAATTCAGGGAAGGATCTGTGGGTGGAGCAAAACGGATGGTTAGAAAACAACCCTGGGTGTGCTCTAGAGAGCAGCCGGCAGGAAGAGCAGCGTCTTCTGTTCAAAGGGTGTGGGGAGAAGAGTGCAGCCCTGTGCAGCTACTGCAAGCCTTGGTTTCTGAAGGAGCTCGAATACACGAGGGAGCCTGACGTGCGTGCAAGTGTGTAGCAAGGTGGGGAGGGTGTTGTGCCACCTGGCGTTTACTTAGATGCTGGAATATCACTTATGGACACATCCATACAAAACAGTGAAAATCAGGGGAAACATTTAATATAGAAAAAATGTAGTTCATTCTAATCTGATTTGTTTATTTACTTTTAGTGTGATCATATGGATTTTTATAATTCAAATCTTAAATTAACATGTTTATTTCTAAATAATATTTGATTATGATCATTTGATACCCAAACTAAAAACATAGTGAACAAATTTCCTATAACAAAGTAGAATGTAGGAGCCAGACATTGTGATGCATGCTTGTAATCCCAGCGACTGGGGAGGCTGAGGCAGGAGGATCACAAATTCAAGGCCAGCCTCAGCGAATTAGCAAGTCTCTAAGCAACTAAGCAAGACCCTATCTCAAAATAAAAAGTAAAAGAGGCTGGGGACATGATTCAGTCATTAAGACCCCCTGGGTTAATCCCCAGTACCAAAAAACAACAAAAAAAGTAGAATTTTGTATGAGTAACAATGCTTAGGGTTTACCCTCCACAAAGTGATTTCTCATTAGGTGGCACAGGAGTGAAATAGGTGTATTCACTCCCAGCAGAGGCCACAGAGGGGATTGGAGCCTGCACAGGATCTCATTCCTCAGCCCTCGTTCATGCAGACTGACCTCAGTGTGAGTGGATCAAACTGCAGCAGAGAAAGAGAGAGAGAGAGAGAGAGAGAGAGAGAGAGAGAGAGAGAGAGAGAGAGAGAGAGATCAGAAGATTCTGGCAATTTTGAGAGCAGTCACAGGGACACAGCAGGGGGTAAGGGAATATTTTTAGGGACATAGTCTTTAGCTTCATCCCACTACCCCATCCATTGCGGGAGATGTGGCTAGGAAATGCAGTCTCATTCAGCTTTACTCCACTAATCCACCTGCTAGGCTCAGGGAGAGGGCTGCAGTGTGGGTGCCTGCAGTATCCCCGCCCCAGGTGAGGGACTCAGCCTACTAAATGGCAAACTTAAGAGTCAACCTGCATATGACTCTTCCTTGAAGCCACATAACTTTCTCCAGAATTGCCTGATGCAAAAGCATTTATGTGGCACCTCTCGGCAGGAAGAGATTTAAAATCATTCTTCATTACATATTTTAAGCCCAACCTTCTCTCTCTTCCCACTTTAAGAAGTCTTTTCTTTGCTTGCATTGTATTTATGATTTAAAGTAGTTTTATGTCACCAAGAATTATAGCCCCTTTCCCACAGTGATTTACATTTTTGTGTTACTCAGAGCCATCCTGGACAGTTTGATAAAACATACTCCATTGAGCTGAGACTCTGCCTTCTATCCTGTTATCATATGAACTTCAGAATGGATACTGTCACTCGGCCCCCCCAAATCCTTCAATGTCATCTCAACGCATGAAGAATAAATACTCACCCCTGGATTTGGTGGTATTTGACCTTTGCAGTCTGATGTGTCTACTTTCCAACATTTTGTCCACATTTCAATGATATCACACTGCTCACGACTCCTGTCTGCTCCACCCCTGGAAATCCCTTGGCGCCTGTGCGTGTCTCTGCAATTGCACTTTTTATACTAGAGTGCTGCTCTGTGTTTCCTGATCTCTGCTGGCGATGCTGCAGGCAGCTTTTGTGGTCATATTTGTTTTATCTTTGAGCCTGTATTGCTTGGCGAGCTGCAGGGCACACAGCACATGCTCAGTCTATGCGTAGAACCTCAATGTACACACAAACCAAGGAACACCCTGCACCCTCCTTCTGACACAGTGACCCTTGTTATCAAATTGGACCATACCAGGTGGGAGGAGATGACCAAAGACAGAGAGGCCAGGGCCGGAGCCATTTTCTCTTCCTTACATACATACCCACCAGTTCCCAGGGAGCTACATCATCCCAGAATCATGATGCAGAACTTGATCAACAGTTGAAACCATATCTGGCACCAAGCCACTGAGATTCGGGCATTCAAACCCATTGCTAATATGCTTTAATCAGTGGATTGCTCAGGAACTTTTCAATTAAATAAGTCACATACCACCAGATCCTCATTTGGCCTGATGTTTATTAATCAAATTATTCTCAGAATGGGTTTTAAAAGCCTATTAAATCAAGTAAATTAAAATGTTTGGATTATTTTCTCTGTGATTATGCGTCTGTACCTCTGCTCAAGGGTAACGTGTCAATCATGAAATTTGCTGAAGGGAAAATAAGGAGGGGTTCTAATTTTTCTGAATTTTTATGTATAACTTTTAGACATTGGAGAGTGGAAGTGACCTTGTAATTGTGAAGTAGCTTTTTGTAGAAATAGGAAGTGAAACATCTCTTAATTCTAATTGGAGAAAAAAGTGCTATGGAAAGTGTATTTCAAACTCCGAAGTAAATAGATTACACCACTTAGTCTGGTACATTCAGTACCGAAGGGTTTTGGACCTTAGCAAGATTAGCCGCAGTTAAAGCTGGGCAGCAGGGAACCTGCCAGACCTCCACTTCTGGGGTCCTACCTTCCCACCCTCCAGGAGCTCCTGCCAGCTGATTTTGGTGGTCTCCCCTGACCACCAAGGCCACTGCCTTGGACAAGTCTCCTAATAAATGCCTCCAACTCCTCTTTGCTCTCAGCGGACACTTGGAAAATACACAAAATTTGCTTTTAAACTTTTGAAATTGACTGATGTGTTAGTTATTAGTCCTGTGATATTTTAAAGAGTCAAAATTTTATGTGAAAGAAATATTTATAGCAGGGCATGGTGACCCACACCTGTGCTCCAAGCAGCTCAGGAGGCGGAGGCAGGAGGATCGCAAGTTCAAAGCCAGCTTTAGCGACTTAGAGAAGAGACCTTAAGTAACTCAGTGAGACCTTGTCTCTAAATAAAAAACAAAAAAGAGCTGGGGCACTTAACCACAGAACCACATCTCCAGCTCTTTTTTGTACCTCCCCCCTCCAGTACCTCCCCCCCCAAAAAAGTATTTATAATTGACTTTCATTTACAAATCCAAGGCCTGTGATGCAATTGTGTTCATACACATGAGCTCTCTCTCTCTCTCTCTCTCAAACAAGAACTGTTCTTCCCTCTCCCTCTCTTGACCACAGTGAGCATGTTCATTTTTAACTGATGTTAGACATTTAAGAAGATTATCTTTGCATATTGTATGTAATAGTATAAATTCTAATAACCAGCATCCTGGATCATAATGTTAACCTTATGAGAAAGGAGGCATTACCTTGTAATGAAAAATTTGCTGTGAATAGATCATTCATAATCACTCATAATCTGCTCAACACTCACTTCCCCTTGACTACATGTTACAGTGTTGAAGAGAACGCAATTCTGCTTGGTGGCCTTTAAGCTTTCTTTTCAATCAGGTACTTTCAAGTGTCGTCTCTGCTCAGCAAACACACAGAGTTCATATGGCAAAATAAATGGAAATCGTCAATTACATAGCTCCCCATTGCTTCATCCCAGCCTTTTATAGCTGTTAGATTATTCGTCAAAAATTCAGTGGGATTCATATAACAATACTTTAAGCCTTTTGGAATACAGTACATTTATCTTAAAAGCGTGAAATCAGTCAATTCTCTGCAAGGCAAATCTATGCAGAGTATCATCTTAAATGTAATGGAAGACCTAACACCTGCCCACAAGGTGCTCAAGATCCAGGGTGAGAGAGACACACACAGATCCAAGACGAGCTTCATGTGACAAGGAAATCTAGTGGGCAGTATGTTGGCCCAGATAAGGCAAAAGTAAACTTAAATTCCTTTGTGAGTAAAGTTATTATTTTATCTTTTTATATATGTACTATTTCAGTGGTAGTCTTTACAAATGGTGTGCAAAACGTAGACCTTATGGGTACAAAAAAAAATCTTAGTATATAGACATGAATGCTCTAAAAGTTTCTCTGTTTCATAGCAAATCCTCTGAAAAAATTAGGCTGGGATATTATTTTCCACTTGAAGAGATTTGGTCCTCAAGACCATTACCACAATAATCAGCATACAGTTGAATATATAAATGGATTTTGGATGCCAAGTGCTATTTGAAGGTGGCAAATACCATTCAAGTTTTCACGGCACCTGTTCAAATTTTCCAGTGTGGAAATATGCTTTGTGTTCATACAATATGTTTGGAGATAAAATTATGAGTGTGTTGAATTTCGATAAACAATTTGGCTTAAAAGTCAGAACACTGGCTTATGCTCATAGGTCTCTGGCAATGTCTTGGCTACTCTGCTTGACTCAAGCAGCTCGTTTTGATTCTCTGTACCTGGAACACAGCTTGTTCTCAAAAACATTGGAAAGAAAACTTCAGGTTCAACAACTGGTGATGAAATTCTACTGAGAATGTGAACGTGAGACCGTGAGGACCTGAGTTAAAATGTGAAAAGATAAAGAAATCACTTCTCAGTTTACCAGAGGCTTGGTAAACTGAGAAGTGATTTCTTGAATTCAATCAATAGAAATTTCTGAAAATTTTCCCACTTTTTTAATATTGTAGAATCAGAAAAGTTGAAATGTGCTCTAACAAATGCCATGTTTCAACTTGACTCATTGTCTACATTTGGTCCCATTTTACTTGCTTCCTTACGTAGATACTCCTGCCCACCACGTGTTCCACACCCTTATGTGAACATGAGACGAATGTGCATAGGTGTTCCCAGGTCCTTTGGCTGATTTACCTGGAAGTAAGAAGCACTCATTGCACCACTTCACCCTAACGTTTCAACTCGTACCTCTGAAATGCAAGCTACTCTTACATCCGCGTGCCTTTCCTATGACATGACATCCAAGGATTTAGCCTTGATGCGGTGACAGTATTTAACGCAGAGCCTGTGTGCATACTCGCACGGTCATCCCCGAAGGTCCTCACGCAGGGTGGGATGAGGACCGCCCCTACACTTGGCCGTCCGCCCATGTCAGCCCACATTCTATTTCTTCACTCTCAAATCTAAAACAACTTCCTGCCATGTTTTGTCTTTCACAATCCCTAATTTTTTAAGACTTCAGGGCAGTTGTCTTTTAGAATGTCCCACAATCTGGATTTCTCTTGATATTTTCCTTCACGATTGCATTGGTTTAAACAAATGTGGAAGGATATTTCCTAAATGCACTTCACTTCTCATCACATCAGCAGGCATACAGCGTCAGGTCATCTCATAAGATCTGTGATCTTTGTGAAATTCATACTCGGTGAAAGCCCCCGTCTCTCTCCTTTGGGAAGGAACGCCTTCCCTGGTATAGCTAGCAGGTAAACTTGGGGTGCTGCTTTGAGACCATGTGAATCTGCCATTCCCCAGGAGTCTTTCTAAGGATTCATTAACATTCTTGCCCAAAGCTATTAATATATCACTGCATTTATGTTCACAAAATGTAATTCTACTGTTCTTCCTACAGTTATCTCTCAGCATTTTTCTTTAGAGAAGAATTTGGCCAGCACAAGCACATTTAGGTCAGTTCCTGCACACCTTTGGTTCACACTGGTGCTTGAGCACTTCCTTGTTTTTTTGCACAGATGTTCCCGGCTCATCTTGTCCACCACGCCCTAGGATCTGGCTGTTTGATGAGCATATTCCTACTGATGTCTTTGCTTCTAACTCACAATCCTTTCAATAGATAGCAGAGAGAGACGGTGTGTGTGTCCATGAGTCCAACCAGATAACCCTGATTTGAATCCTGATTGGAATCCAGCATGGGAGTTCTCCATCCCCTCTCTCTGTTTGGCATTCATATCTAGCTTCTCTGACAGGGACGACTCACACTATCAGAAACACCACTGTATTAATTCATTGCATCCCATAGCACACACATAAAGGGCTCCAAAACACCAAGCCCCCACACTGCCAGCTACAGACTCACAAGCAGTTGTCAGCCTATTGTTAAATAGAGCACAGTGTTTCTGGAGACGTTTCTGGATGTTGTTGGGGAGTAGTCACGGTATGGAGGGGCGCACAGTGTTAATTGACTTTGACAAGAGAAAGCAGTGCTTGATCTGAATGTGAGGATATTGAACACGCTTCAGATCTTGAGTGATAGCCAAAATATGAGTGCACCCGTTCAGGGAAACACGGTGTGACTCATGAACAGCTGAGTCGATAGGAAGAGGCTGTCTTGGTAGAAGAGCCTTTTGGGTATCGGAAAGCCTTTAGGGGATAACACCTTAGACAGGAGGAAGCTTGGCCGGTGCCAGCCCTGGACCACACACAACAGACTGCAGGCCACAGCAGGAGCTCTGACTTAACTCCAGCTTCCCCTTCAGCCTGCCCCTGGAGAGTCTGGTGGCCAACTCCATTGGCCCCGAAGGTGGCTCTGCGTGGTGGTCCAGGGGTCACGGCCCGTCCCCTGTACGCAGGCTGCTCCCTGCCCTTGCCCTCAGTGATCGGTGCCAGTGGAGAATCTTGACTTTCTGCAGAGGCAGGCGTTGGCCTCTGCTGCTGCTGAGCCAGGGCGTCTTCTCCCTTGAGCTCTAAGGGTCCTCTTTCCTGGGCCTGGTTTTCCCTTGCCTCGGGCCTTCTCCTGCCTGGGCAGCCTTAGGTTCTTACGTCTGTCCTCGCACTAGTTATCAAGCTGTGTCCCTGCCACGGTGGTGGCTTACGAGAGTCCTACCTGGGGTCACAATGTGAAGACTCACTTTGAGTCTCTACTTGGGTCTGGGAAAATTCCCACAGTGCAGAGGGCCACCCCTGCCCCACAGGTGCCCCTGCCTCTGTCACCGCATAAGTCCCTGCCAGGCTGCCCTGGCTTTCGTTTAAGCCCTCTGCCCTGCAGTTCAAACGCCTTTTAAATGTTACTTGCGGACCATTAGAGATCTTCAGAATTCATCATCGGGTGTGCCTGTGAGTTGAGCTCCTGCTCCTGTGTTCTAGCTTTTATTATTTTTCGTGTGGTTGGTAGGAAACACTGACATCTCATGAAATTTGTGTTTTGCTGAAAAATGGGTTTTTGAAACTTTTTTCAGATTAATAGGGGTAATTCTAGTAAATACAGGATGTGATATTCAGTTAGACAAATTGATCCCCAGTGTGTTTAATGGTGCTGATGAAGAAAGAAGTGGAATTCCCCTGGACACCTTCCCCAGGAAGAGCTCCAAAGGGCTGGGAAGGGCTATCCCTCTCCAACACAGGACTGCTTCCCTTGTCTTTTGGGCTGAGACTGAGGTGCAGAATCGCTTGCAAATATTACCAACAGAAAGCACCATGGGAGATCCCCTGGGGAGCACAGGTCTGAAGTTTCAAAACCAGGTGTGCTTTGGGGAAAAAATCAAACATAGATATTCCAAACAAAAACGTTTCAAGTTGCCTTTCTTAGATTAACAGAGAAGAACACATACCTGTACAATAAATAATATAGCATACATTAAACAAACAGGAGGGTCTAATATATTAAGTTATGTCTCTAATCATTTCCTTCCTCATCCTCTTCCTCTTTTCCTTCCTTCAGTAAGTCTAGGGCTTGGAACTTAGCTGTTGTGGGGTCAAAGGTCAAAGACCAATGTCTCCTTTGAGAAAGGAGGACAAGGACAGGGAATGGGAATGTTCATGGAAAGACTGCATAGGATCCTTGGCATCCAGGGCTCTCCTGCATTTGTAGACACTGCTTGCTGATTTTGCCAATAAATTTGCACATAACTTCCTAATACCTGGCTCTAGAAGAAGAAAATAGAACAATTGTGGACGGAAGATACCTCTACAGGGTGACAGCAACATCATGGTTGTTTACTAAGGTGGAACCTCTCCTGGTGGGCATTATGCAAATGCTGACTGGACCATACTGGACGCTCCAACAGATAAATTCCTCCTCGGTCCTCTGTCATTTGAAAGACTAGTTATTTGCTTTACAAAACAGTCACTGTTTGGTGCAAGCTTTTGTTTTGTTTTTAAGCCAGGAATTTTAGTGCCCACTCAGGACTCATAAAGGGCTGTGAGAAATCATTTAAATGAAAAACTGCTCTCACCTTGTCTTCTAAATCTAGACAGGAGTCTTGGATTACAAAGACTATAGGTGATCTGAGTAACACTGAACTAGTTGTGCAAGTTGGAAAATAAAATGCATAGATAACTTACAGCATTTGCATTGAGAAGTTATCCTATTCAAATTCTGGAGAAGGAACCAGTAAGGGCTGAACAGCAAAACCAAGCCCATCAGAGGGCCACATGCTGCCTTCTCTTTCCAGAGAGCTGAGAACAGGACAGACATGACACCTGTCTGTGCCTGTGGTTCAATCCCCAAGGCAAGGTCAAAAGTGTGCCAGGGTAGTGGCTAGGGACAAGGAACAGTAGCTACAATGTGCTCTTCCTTTCAGGGAACTTTTGTTGTTGCTCTTTCTGGATGTACCTGGGAGTAGAGTGTATTTTGACACATTATACAGCATGGAGTGTGACTTAGAAGCCCATACGTGTCATTGTACATGAGTGCCGTTTCACTGATCACGTATTCACATATGAACACAGGAGAGTTGTGTCTGATTCACTCTACTGTCTTTCCTACTCCCACCCCTCCCTTTCCTTTATTTACCTTTGTAAAATCCAGTGAATCTCTATTCTTCCCTCCCTCCTCCCATTATTGTGTGTTAGCATCCACATGTCAGAGAGAACATTTGGTCCTTGGTTCTTTTAGATTGGCCTATTTCACTTAGCATAGTAGTATCCAGTTCCATCCATTTACCACAGATGCCATAATTTCTTTCTACTCTATAGCTGAGTAATATTCCACTGTGTATATACCACATTTTCTTTATCTCTTCATCTGATGAAGGGTACCTAGGTTGGTTCTACAGCAAAGCTATTGTGAATTGAGCTGCTATAAACTTTGATGTGGCTGAGTCACTGTAGTATGCTGATTTAAGTCCTTTGGGTACATATCAACCTGGGTCAAATGGTGGTTTCATTCCTAGTTTTTTGAAGAATCTCCACACTTCTTTCCAGAGTTATTGTACCAATTTGCAGCCCCACTGGCAACGAATGAGTGAACCTTTTTCCCCACATCCTTGCCAACTTTTGTAGTCACTTGTATTCCTGATAATTGCCATTTTGACTAGAGTGAGATAAAATCTCAGTATAGTTTGATTTGCATTTCTCTAATTGCTAGAGATATTGAATATTTTTTCATATATTTGTTGACCATTTGTATTTCTTCTGTGAAGTACCTGTTCAGTTCCTTTGCCCATTTATTGACTGGGTTACTTGGGTTTTTTTTTTTTGGGGGGGGGTGTGTTTTATGTTATTTGTGTATTCTGGTGATTAATGCTCTATCTGAGGTGTAGGTAGCAAAAACTTTCTCCCATTCTGTAGGCTTTCTCTTTACAGTCTTGCTTGTTTGTTTTGCTGTGAAGAAACTTTTTAGTTTGATACCATCCCATTTATTGATTCTTGATTTTACTTCTTGCACTTTAGGAGACCTGTTGAAGAAGTCAGTTCCTAAGCTGGCATGATGGAGAGTTGGGCTTACATTTTCTTCTAGTAGGTGCAGGGTCTGTGGTCTAATGCCTAGGTCCTTGATCTACTTTAAGTTAAATTTTGTGCAGGGTAAGAGATAGGGGTTTGATTTCATTTAAAACACTAAAAAACTAGGTAGTAGGAGCATACCTCAACATTGTAAAACCTATGTATGTTAAACCCAAAGCCAGCATCATTCTTAATGGAGAAAAGTTGAAAACATTCCCTTTAAAAGCTGGATCAAGACAAGGATGCCCTCTTTAACAACTTCTATTCAACCTAGTTCTTGAAACTCTAGCCAGAGCAATTAGGCATAGAAAGAAATTAAAGGGATGTGAATAAGTAAAGAAGAGGCTCCAACTATTCTTATTTGCCATTAACATGATTCTCTATTTAGAAGATCCAAAAAAAAACTCCACCAGAAAACTTTTAGAATTCATAAATGAATTCAGCAAAGTAGCAGGATATAAAATTAACATCCACAAATCACTTGTGTTTCTATACACTCTACTCCTGGGCTCTTCTGTTCGCTTCTAATTTCTTGAGATAGAACACTGAACTCCTCTTAAGCAAAAGAAATCAGTGAGGGAAATGTATTGTTCAATGTGTTTTTAAAAATGAATTTCAATATAGTTGAAAATATTTAGGTTTTTCAGCGCCTGATTGTCACATCAAATTCACAAATACATTCAATTTTAGAAGTCACACTTGTTTGAATTCTTTCTTTATAGAATCAAAAAGCAAAAAGCTTCATCCCTCAGTTCTGTATCCCATAGTTAGCACCTCTGAAACCTTACCTCGTTCTCACGGAGACCATCACATCCATTTTAAAATGTGCCCATCCCTTTCCTGCTTGAGCAGTTCATGATCTGGCCCTCTTTACCTCCTGCCTCTTTCCCTCCAGTCTCATTGTTGGTTAATTTGCATAAACTTAACTATCACTTATTTTGGAGCTGCTGGGATAGTAAGCCAACAAGATCTCTGCCTTCTTGGAATTTTCCCTGGGTTTTACTTCTTTTGTATAGTACTAAAGTGCTTTCTTACTTTGAAGAATATACTTTAAACTTTATTTGGTCAGTAAATTTGACAGCATCTCTCAGCCAATCACTTTCTAGGAGAAGGTAATGAGCATTTGCATTTTTACTACTTCCTTTTTCCCCTCCCAAGTTCTGAGCTATACACATGGAGCAAGTTTGAAGATTTCTACCAGGTCCTCTAATTCAGCAATCGATGTCCTGTTCCACGCTGTGTCTGTTGCTCACCCTGGTATCTGTCCTGTTGCATGTTTCTGTGGCTGCACTCTTGTTTTCTCCCATGGCTGAGGTGCACCTTGGTTGTCTTCTGCTCCTGTTAACAGTGTGTGGCAGGTGGCATTCTGCAGACCTGCCTTGGATGGGCCTTGTCTCTCTGCCCTCGAGTCCATGGTGCTGCTCTGGCCCATGGTCACCTGGCACTTGCCCTCTGGCCCAGCTTCAGCCTACCCAGCAGCCCCCTCTCTAGGACCCAATCGTGTCCTCTCAAGAATGGTGTTCCCTGTGCAGCTGTGTGAGCAAGGAAGAAGAGGGGGGCTGTGCTGGAAGGAGGTCTGCTGAGTGGCTGTGCCCAGCTCCCTGCCACAGACTCCTGATGCTGGAGCCTGGGGGCGGGGGTGCACTGTGACTCAGCCTTTGCTGGTTCCCAAGCTGCTCCAATCTGTGATCTGCTCTAACTTGGTTTGTTCCTTAATGTGATCCTCTGAGATTCCTTCCTTCAGAAGTTAATAAAATGCAGCTGTCTAAACTTTCTTAATAAATTAATTTTTTTTGCAAGTTTTGATATATTGCCCTTATCAATTGGAGACTTCTATTCCTGATTTACCTTTTTTCTTCTCTTTACAATAAAAAAGGTACTGGATTTTATTAAGTCATGGTGTCATATTAAATGGGATAAGAAGAGACTTCCCTTTTGGTTTATTCACATGTTGAATTATTTCAAGGGAAATTTTCAGATGATAAATCATCCATACATTTTTGAGGAAAAAACTGTTTGATATGGGGCTCTATTTGAAATCTGGATTTTCACATGTATGTTCAAAAGTGAAATAGAATTGCACCATTGGTTTATTTATTTTTTGTTTGTTTTATGTTCAAATTAGTAAAAACAAACCAGGCAACTTATTCTTTTTCCCTTCCTTAGAAAACATAAAGGAATTTAAATGTTCACAGAGAGTTTGCTGGAGCTCACTTATAAAAGTCTCTCAAACTGTTTTGTTTTAATCACTTCCTTTTATGTGATATGAATACATTTTCATTTTCCCCCCTATATTTTACATCAATTTTTGCAGGTTATATTCTTGCAGGAATTTACTCATGTCTAGGAATTTAGATACATTAGATAATAGTTGATTCATAAAACCTCTCCTTTGTCTGGTTATTTCTCCTTGTTGTCTGATTTGGTTTCATTTATGTCTTTAAGGGGATATGCCAAAGTTTCATTTTTACTGATCTTTTAAAGATCTTCATTTCTGATAGTCTTAAGGTTTTCTGTCTTTTGATTGTTCTTCATTGACTTATTTCCTTCTTTCGACAAAACCCATTTTGCAAAGTGCCATGGTGAGTTTTGCCTCCTCTATTCTAAACTAATAACTGAGCCCAAGTGATGCCCTCCAAGCTCCCACTCCCAGTAGTTTCCTGGCACAGTCTGAAGCTGAAGGGGTCTTGGTGGAGGGAGTGATGGGTGCAGCAGGCAGAGCACTTGGTTATCTCTGTGCAGAAAAATGTCTAGATTCAGTTGCTTTGACTCTCATGAACAAATGTAGGTCAAACCTGTATAAATTACCAGACGGCTAATTGGGGATCAATATAAGAGATTCATTTCTATTGACCAAAAATCTCTGTAAGGGATGTAGCTCTATAGTGACATTTTAACTCCACGTTCTGAAAACTGTGGAACTGGAGACAGACTCACCCCTGCACAGGGATGTTGTAAGAGAAACCCTTTGGCCTGAGATTTGGTGGGAAGAACAGATGTCGCAGGCCGTCTTTCCAGTGCCAAGATGCTACGATCCTGAGCTCTCCTGCACACTGCTGACTGGGCGGAAGCTCTCAAGTGGAAAACGAGGCCGTTTTAATTGGGTCGAGACAACGAGCTGCCTCTAAGACGCGTTGACGCTTCTCAGTGTGTACTATGTGCAGGTTAGGAGCCTGGCACAACCCGCTCACTTGTTATCAACGGACCATATTTGTAGGAAAGCTGATGCTCTGCTGAATCTAGAAACCAGCTAGATGTGGAAGCTACTGAAGAATGGAAGATTGCCTTGGATAAGTTTCAGCATATCAAATGAAGGAAGAAAATAGCTCAGAGTTGCTCCTATTTAAGATGCTTTGTTCTGCTATCTGCATGAGAAAAATGCCCAAATGTCACTCTAATCTTAAACTAATCTTTCCTTCTGCTCTTTGGTACCATAAATTAAGAAGCTGCCAAGGCAGAAAATAAAATCTATAATGAACTAGTGGTAAATTTGTTATCTCTTGAAGAGACAGGGGATTTTTCTTTTCTTTTCATTAATCAGAAGTAAACAACACAGAAAAGTTTAAAAATAGGCCTACCAAAAATGTGAGCTGCTGGCTTCTGGTGAGGCTGCCAATATTATAATTAAGAGGGCTGGCAGCACGAGGGTAATTCTATGTGTTCTTTGCAGGCAATGCTGTTTAAAACGCATCTCCATCATGACAGCCATACAGAGGTCTGAGAAAATAATAGATTTGATTCTTTTTTTTTATTGATTGTTCAAAACATTACAGAGCTCATGAAATATCATCTTTCATACATTAGACTCAATTGGGTTTTGAACTCCCATTTTTACCCCAAATACAGATTGCAGAATCACAACTGTTACATACTCACATTATTACATAATGGCATATTAGTGACTGTTGTATTCTGCTACCTTTCCTATCCCCTACTATCCCCCCTCCCCTCCCCTCCCCTCCCATCTTCCCTCTCTACCTCCTCTGCTGTTGTTCAATTCTCTCCCCCTTTCCCCCCTCCCCCTTGCCCCTCATAACATCTTATAATTTTGTGTATCATTGAAGGTCTCCTACCATTTCCATATGCTTTCCCTTCTCTCTCCGTTTCTCTCCCCCCATTCGTCTTTATTTACTGTAGTCTTTTCCTCATGCTCTTCCTTCCTGTTCTGTTCTTAGTTGCTCTCTTTATATCAAAGAAGACATTTGGCATTTGTTTTTTAGGGCTTGGCTAGCTTCACTTAGCATAATCTTCTCTAATGCTATCCATTTCCCTGCAAATTCTATGATTTTGTTATTTCTTAGTGCTGCATAATACTCCATTGTGTATAGATGCCATATGCAACAAAATGAAATTGAATCCCTTTCTCTCGCCATCCACAAAAGTTAACTCAAAATGGATCAAGGAGCTAGATATCAAATCAGAGATGCTGCGTCTGACAGAAGAAAAAGTTGGCTCTGATCTACATATAGTGGGGTCGGGCTCCAAATTCCTTAATAGGACACCCATAGCACAAGAGTTAATAACAAGAATCAACAAATGGGACTTGACTTACTTAAACTAAAAAGTTTTTTCTCAGCAAGAGAAACAATAAAAGAGGTAAATAGAGAGCCTACATCCTGGGAACAAATCTTTACTCCACACACTTCAGATAGAGCCCTAATATCCAGAATGTACAAAGAACTCAAAAAATTAAACAATAAGATAGCAAATAACCCAATCAACAAATGGGCCAAGGACCTGAACAGACACTTCTCAGAGGAGGACATACAATCAATCAACAAGTACATGGAAAAAATGCTCACCATCTCTAGCAATCAGAGAAATGCAAATCAAAACCACCCTAAGATACCATCTCACTCCAGTAAGATTGGCAGCCATTATGAAGTCAAACAACAATAAGTGTTGGCGGGGATGTGGGGAAAAGGGTACACTTGTACACTGCTGGTGGGACTGCAAAATGGTGCGGCCAATTTGGAAAGCAGTATGGAGATTCCTGGGAAAGCTGGGAATGGATCCACCATTTAACCCAGCTATTGCCCTTCTGGGACTATTCCCTGAGGACCTTAAAAGAGCGCACTATAGGGATACGGCCATATCAGTGATTATAGCGGCACAATTCACAATAGCTAGACTGTGGAACCAACCTAGATGCCCTTCAATAGATGAATGGATAGATTTGATTCTTGATTCTAAAGAAATATGATGTCATCAGCACAGGAGGCAGAGCTGATGAGGTGCACTGTGCTGTCCGTCTAGGGCAGGTCGGGGACAGGACTTTAAATCTTGGCCCACTACCCCTCTCAGCCCTTATCAGTGTATCCACGAGTCACCTGCCCATTCCATCAAGTGCATCCTAGGAAGGAGACCCAACTTGAGGGCCTCACCTGGGACACATCTGATTACTTTTTCATTATAATTAGAAAAGTCAGTGTCTGGAAACCTCCCTGTTTGATAGTCCCGGTAAGCTTGTTCTTCCAGCACAGGGAACAGCTGCTGTATTATTATTAGACTCAGAAAATGTAGCTGTTGTAAATAAAGTGTTTATATATCTTCAAGGTGCAGAGGAAATCTTGATTTATATACCTATTTTTAATTTAGAAATCTAGCTAATGCAAAGAGAAGTGGATGACATATAGCTAAGTTGGAGAAGGAGTCTAAAAAAATACAACTTTCCTGCTGAGATTTACCTGTGGTTTTCCTGGCATAAAATAAGATTCTAAATAGAAATAATTCTGGGGCCAAGAGGAAGGTGAATTTTGCCAACAAAAATCTTCCAGTGAATCTTTTTGTATCTTTATGACTGGAAATGGATACCACCTTTGAGACTATGTCATTTTTAGATAAGAAATAATGGGGCAAATCTAGTCCCTATCGGAACCCTGGATCTGTGCCAAAGGGGTATTACATGTCCCATTGCTGTGACAGCAAAGCCTCACAACCATTCTTGCCCAGGGCTCGGGGGCTCTTCCTCTCCATTTTTCCTGTGTGCCTGTGTGGATGTTGTCAGTGCTACAGATTAGAGAGCCCAGCAGGGTGGGTATGGTACCCTGTATAACTCATGACCCTCGCAGGTGTTGGACATCGCTCTGTCAATAAGACTTGGTGTCTCAGGAAAAGGAAGGTTTAGCAATTCTGTCTTCTTAGCTTCTTTAATGAGTATTTTTTCACCTTTGAACTTATGGAACTGATAATGCCTAAGGAAAATGGTGATGATTTCAATAAGAAATGGCTACATCTGTTGCTCCAGCCTCTGTGTTCGTCAACGGTGGCCGTACCCTCTATTTCTTCCCACAGTTGAACTCCATGGTTTGTCAGACCTACAGTCACATTTCCTTGAAGAAAGCATGAATCTTTTACAGAAAATAAATGTATATTTTTAAAAATATTTGTTTAAAATGGTGAATTTATCTGTACACTGCAACACTGACATCTAAGAAACTATTTATGTGCCAGAGTTCCCCTATTTTGAAAAACATTTTCTTTACATTCTAACAGTATTAGTAGTAGGATAGCTTTTCTAATCAGTGTCTGAAAAAAAATCTGCTGGAGAAATGATTGGTTTTTGCCACTAGTTTTTATTGTTGGCACACACACAAATTCATCTAGGCCCTAAAGAAACATGGTGAATTCCATGCATGATTCTTAGCTGTTTTTTTTTTTTTAAGCATAAAGGACATAGCTGTGACAAATCAATCAGGGCTTGGGTATTAAGAGCTAGTATTGTGTCAGTGTTAACTCCTGATTTGGACGAATTAATTGTGGTCAGGTAGGACAAGGTCTCATTTATATGAAATATGCACTGGCGCTATCAGGGATAACAGGGCATCATTTCGATAATTTATCCTTAAACAGTGATTCTTTTAACAAAGCTGGAGGCCTCACTTTAATTGGAAATATGATACAAAGTTAAATCAACCAAAATAGCTTGGTACCAACACAAATGCAGGCACATGACCAATTGAACAGAATAGAGATGGAAATCTGTCTAGGGCAGGTAGGGAATATGACTTTAAATCTTGACCACCACCCCTCCCAGCCCTTATCAGTGCACCAAAGGATCACCTGCCTGTTCCATCAAGTGCATCCTGAGAAAGGAGACCTGCTTTGAGGGCATCACCTGGCACGCCTGTGAGTACTTTTATGCTATAATTAAGAGAAGTCAGTGTCTAGAAACCTCCTTGTTTTAAGTCGCAGTAAGCTACTTAGGGAATGTGGCCTACCTACAGAATGGGAGAAAATAACTGCTTTCAAGTTAATAAATAGATAATATCCAAAGTATATAGAGAACATACATAAGGAACTCAAATAATTTAATAGTATAATAGTATAGAATAGTATAGAATAACCCACTTTAAAAATCAACAAAAGATCTCACTAGACATTTCTCCAAAGAAGCCACACAGATGACCAACAGGTTCACAATCCCTAATCATCAAAGAAATTCCAATAAAACCATAGTGAGATATTTCCACACACTGCTGATGGGAATGTGAAGTCCATTAAGCAAATGAGTATGCAGGTTTCTCAAAAACCTAGACAAAGAACCACGAAATGGCCCAGCAATCTCATTTCTGGGTAGATATCCAAGGGGAATGAAATCAATATGCCAAAGAGATATCTGCAGTCCCTGTTGGTTGCCATGTTATTCACCACAGTTCCGACATGGAATGACCTAAGTGTCCATTGACACTTGAATGAGTAAAGAAAATGTGGTAATCTGTGCAGACAGAATGGTACTCAACCTGCAGAGACAAGGAAATCTATCACCTGTAACAACAGGTACAAACTGGGAAGACATTACGTTAAATGAAATAAGAAATACAAATACTGCCTGATATCACTTATGTGTGGAATCTAAAAGTGTTGAACTCATGGAAGACAGTACAATGGTAGTTACAGAGGCTTGGGTGGCAGGGGTGTTGGGAGATATTGGCCGAAGGATAATAAAATAAAATTTCAATTAGAAGAAGTAAGTTCAAGAGATCCCTACTTTGAGAAATATTTTACTTATATTCCAATATTATTAATAGTGGGATAGCTTTTTTCATCAATGAGGAAACTTAGCTGGGTAGGGGAGAAGTGATTAACATGAGGAGTATAGTTAGTAACAATGTTTTGGCACGAAAAAATGATGAGTGAATGAAGCAGCACAGATGTCAATTTAGCCATTAAATAATATATTTGCATTTCAAAATATCATGTTTTACAGAATAAATATATAAAATTTTTATTTATTAAAAACAATTTTTGCAATGCACTGTGCTTGCACTGTCAAAAGTAACCAAGCTTTATACTTCAATTAAACATTTTAATAAAATATTATTCTGTTGCTGTTGTATGCCAAGAATCACAATTAAAGACATTGAAAGTGAATTTGTAAAATTAAAATGCTATAAGTTGTTAGTGTTCCATATTCGTAGATCCCAAAGGATCGTCTCTCCAGAGAGGAGCTTGCTTCTGCCAAATTCTGACTTAATAAAAACCATTCCACTTGTTGCAGTATGAGATTAAAATTGCAAACAAATTGCAAGTTGAACAAAACTGGTAGTGTAGATTTTAAAAGCCCATATTTTTTTAAATGCCCTAGAAATTTGAAATGCCTTAGAACATTCAAGGTCACTAGTAGTGGGGTTTCAGAAAAGGGCTTGCAGCTCCTGGGTTACACGCTGCTGTGTGTAAAGTGATCCAGTGGAGACTCCGGTTGAGTTTAAAGTGGTGTAAACTCAAATTTCAATTATACCAAGGTTTAAGGTGGATGGGAAAATATATGCTATATCTATTAGTTTTGTATTTTTTAAAGAGTAATGTGTATATACTGTTAGCCAGCGACCTCCCATTATAGGATCCTACTTAAAATATATGGCTTCCATGTGTTTGAAGATGTCAGGGGTAATGGGCTCCTGGCCTGGCAGGTTGGACGTGGATGCAGAAGGCGCTCTGCGTGCCTCATTGGCAGCCACCCCCAGCTGCTCCTCCCATGTTCTCCAGGTCCCTGAGCCTGGGGGTTAAGTTGTCCTGAGGCCACCCTGCTGGGGGATGTCCTGGCGTCTGTGTTGGGCCAGCAGACCCTAACTCTCCCAGGTACCAGGCATGTCCCCACGCTTTCTGTGGCACAAGAAGTGAGTCTTTCCTGAACTTATGGGACAAGCGATCTCAAATGGGAAGGTGTGTATCCAGTGGGGCCAGAGTTCTACAGGTGGGACTCGGCCTGTGCCCTGGCGCCCCTGAGAGATCGCAGGCAGAACACAGGGAGCTGAGCCAGTGTCGATAGCGCCAATGGCTTGAGGTAGGATATGGTGGTCGGTTCACTGAGATGCTAGGCGGCGGGGGTTCTCCAGCAGCCTAGATGCTTCCTGGGCTCCCAAGTGGACCGGTGCATTCCAAGGGAAAGGCAGAATATGCCCTTGGGGTGCAGGAAGGAAATACTAGGACTTTTATGTATGTTGCTTTTTAAGCTAAGCAAGGAAAAGAAATCAAAGCCAACACTTTACTGATTCTAAGTGTCAGTTTATGTCAAGGGTTGATACTCCCCTCCATCTGCCTGCACTTGCAGATGGTCACAGGTGATGCTGGAGAGTATCAGGAGAGGAAAGGGGACTCCTCTTGGGTTGGCATTGACTTGGTCACGTCCAGAGTACCACGGGCTTGGCAGCTGACTTGAGCCTAGTTAAGAATAGCACCCAGTTTCCACTGCAGAGATGCACTCAAAACCAAGCAGTGTTGCAGACTGTGCTGAGGCAGGCCTCGGGGACAGCAGGAAGGGACAGGCCTCACCCTGCCAGGAGCCCTTCACCCACCTCAGGAACAAGTGGAGAAACGGGGGTCTGAGCAGTTCTGACAAGGGCGTGGTCCCTCAGATGAAGAGGCCCTGTGTGAAGTAGGCACTCCCATCTGCCCTTGTCCACCAGGGACTGGTTCTAGGATCCACACATTGTGGTGCTGGCTAATGACAGAAGGAGGCTGGAGCCAGGAAGGCTGTCACCAAGGAAGCGCCCAGACTCTAAGACAAACTCTAACAGAGTCATCCATCCTTTACCAAATTTCACTAGTACTAATCAGAACTCCAAGAAGCTTCAGGTTTGGTCATCCCAACATAACAATCCTCCCCCTTGGCCTACACCTGAGATTCTTAGTAGTGTCTGTTTTATAATGCACTTGAGCTCTTAAAAGAGTAATGCATATAAATTTGTGAATAATCAAATAAGGTATATTAGACGAATATGCTTAAATTTTTTAGTAATAAGTATTCTGAGTGAAAAAAGAAAAAGGGGTCAGGGGGCCATGACCCGAGGAGGTTGTAGACCTTTAGGGATAGAACCACTAAAGAATTAAGCAGAGAAATGGTCAAACTACAGATGAGAGAACAGACATAACAGCATCTTTGTGTACATTTTTATGAGACTCTGGTATATAATAAATATATTAGCTGAGAGGTTTTTTGAAAAAAAATATATTTTTTTCAAAAATACAGTTTTACTGAAAAAAAAAAATTTCCAGGTAGAGTGGGGCTCGTCATTGAAGCCAGAGTGCTTCCTAAGGGAAGTTGATGTGGAAGGTAAATCAAACTCTGATGTCTTCTAAAACGTTGATTGTAGGAGTAATTAGGAGAGGTCGGCTATTGTGTTTTGATTTGCTTGTGCCTCGACAACCACACAGGATCAGACACGACTGGATATCGAATCATAATACCTTAGAGCAGAGTGACAAGTGGCTTGTGGGTTCCAGGAGGCCTGCGAGGTGCCTCCTAAAGCAGAGTGAAACTAAATCCTCGGGTGCCAATCATCCTCAGGTGGTCAGAGACACCCATCTAGCAGCCTCTCAGCTGCAGAGAATGTGTGGCTGGAGCTGTGGACTTGCGTATTTCTTACTTGTCAAAAATACTTGCCCCCAAGGAGTAAGTGCATTCGCTTGTCATGGACACCTCTTCCACTGCCTCTGTGCAGCTCCATCAAGTTCAGGCCCCCTCCTCTTCAGATGCAGGGCACACTAGGCCTCAGACTGACTGGGCTCTTCAACACGCCCTCTCAACAGCATTCTCAGAGAAGAATCCTACCGGTATCTCACAGAGTAGGAGCTGTAGTCCACTGGGGAAAGCCAGTCACCCCAGGTCAAAGCTGGGCAGGGTCTGTCCAACTCTGCAGCCGTGCACTTCACAACCACTCCTGTCCCATGTGTCAGCCTGGCTTTTATATCTAGGGGAACCTTTGTGAATCAGCGCAAAATGAGTAAATATCTAGGCAAGTATCGGAAACCCTGTGTGGGAATGTGAGTTAATCAGCAGATACAAAATATGAAGGTCTATTACACTATGTTTCAAGCAAAGAGCTCATAAGATGGTAACTGCTAAAATTCCAATCATGTTTACATAACAAAAACATAATTCACATTTCCATATAAACTTTAGAAGTCTCTTCAGTATTAAATGCAGTTTTATAAATAAAAACTAATTTTCAGAAACAATTTCTGAAAATATATGGTATCCTCCATACCAAGTTCAAGGTTGATAAGTCCCTGCTGGTCAGCCTCAAGAGACAAGGCCCTACCTCCTACTAAGGGAAAGGTACAAGAACACTTGCTTTTCACATATTGGCTCAACTTGATTTTTAGGGAAATGTGGAGTGTCATGGGTTCCATGAGGATTAATTTGCCTCTACAATTACAGGTTTGTGGCCAGGACCCTATTTCTTTAAAATCTACTCTTGATCAAGCATGACTCTGTAAGTTACATTCATTTAGAAGTAAAATTCACTTATAGTGGTTTTTTGTTTTAATATCTATTTTTATTAACATGTATTAATTGTATATATTTATGGGGTTCACTGTGATTTTTCCGTATGAGCACACAACAGGCACTGATGATACACATCTACTCTTGGAGTATTTTGAAGCCACTTTTCCTGATGACCCTATATAAAAGGACCTGTCCCACCAGTCCTTCCAGCCGTCTTCTGTCTTCTCTATTCTCTTCATAGTGTTTATTTCTCTACCATCCACTTAGCTGTGTACCCACCATCCATTCATGTATCTACCTGTCCTCCAGCTATCATTCATCCTTCTTCCATCCACCATTTCTCATGTACACACCTACCTAGCTAATCATCTATTTGTTTCCTCTGTTATCAGATAGCACCAGGCATCATTCATTTTTAATCACCACCAAGACCACATTCCAGTTGCCCTCCACTGGGATGGAGACTTCACGAGTGCCCAAAATGGAGTTCTCAATCAACATTACATAAATAAACATACACACACGTTCCCATAAATAGAAAGTCTGGGCTTGCACAACTTAAACATTTTCATACTGTTTCTCTAGATAGGAAACATCTCACTACATTAAAATATCTTCCCAAGTTTGCATATTTCATTTCAGGAATAATTTAAAACATAGATAAATTATGTCTAAAAAGCAAGTTAAGTTTTACCACATTTTTTTAAAAAAATGAGTTAATGCTAAGGAGAGCTCCACAATTCAGATGTTGACATGGTAAGAATATGTCTAAATCTTTCTAGTCACATTAAAAATATCGTATTTGTAAAGTCCTTCAAACCTTGTCTTTTACTCAGAGCACTCTCTACATAAATTTCACACATTTTAGGTGCTAAAAAAAAAGAAGAAGAAGAAGTCTCTTATTTGATTATCGATCAGTTTGTTTTTCTCTGGGCACTGCCATGACATCTTTTGTTTCTATAGTAATAACTAATCTGTTTGTAGATCCAAGAAGGATTACCTTGGTTGGCTTCCAGCTCACCAGAACACAATAAGAGGATCCCAGGACAGAACAGAGTGATGACCTGTTTAATAAATACACAGAATTTACTGTGACCAAAATCCAGCCAGTTGTTGACTTTCACAAAAGATAATGTGCCAAAGACTCTGTCCCTCAGAGTGTTACAGGTCAAGTCAGGAGGTAAGATACATGTAGCTTTATCATCTAGAATCATGTCATAGGGTAGGGTTGTGGGCTTTGTTTGATCAACTTCTGGGATCCTTCCTCAAGGGAGCGTGTCTTCTGACTGATTCTGCACAGAGCCCAGTAAATGGTGTCACGAGTCCATTGGACATACTCCTGGACTAATTGTTATGGGTTGGATGTGAGGTGTCCCCCAAGCCCTGTGTGAAACAATGCAGGAGTGTTCAGAGGAGAGACGATGGGGCTCTAAGAGTTGTATCCGAGTAAACAGACGGATCTCCTTGATGGGTTAATGATTTGAAAGGACCACTGGACTTCACTGTGCTCTAAATGTAGGGAGGTCGGGTGTGGTTGGAGGAGGTGGGTCACTGGGGTATGCCTGGGGGGTTCATATTCTGTCTCTGGCACCTTGCTTTTCTCTGTGTCATGGACCAAGCAGCTTTTCCTCCACCACACCATTCCACAATGGTGTCCTACCTCACCCTGGGCCCAGAGCAATGGAGTCAGTCACTCTGGAGAGAAACTCTGAAACTGTGAGCCCCAGATAACCTTTTTTTTCCTGCAAGTTGTTCTTACCAGATATTTTGATCACAGCCATGAGAATCCGACTGACATAGTGATTGTCTATTCACTGAATATCAGGATTCTGCGCTATGCTGGCTCTGGGTGAAGAGCCGGAGAAATAAGGAAGCTCATGACGTCATCTCTGCACTCAGGGAAACCACTGCCCGGGGAGACACCTGGGCACATAATCAAACCGTTAAGGTGATTGATTTCTGAGGTGTTTCTCGGGTGGTACTTATCTGTAGGCTATTTAAAATAGATGTTCAGGGGAGATCAAGAGAACACCCTCATCCTGATTACTAAGTCCTTCTGTATTCAGGCAAACCTGTTTGGAGGTGAAATCTGCTTGATCCACAACAGGGGGATAAATTATATGTTATGGTTTGGATCCGAGGTGTCCTCTGAAGTTCTGTGATTAGATTATGGGAGCTATAACCTAATAAGTATATTTATCAATTGGCATATTAATTATTTGTAAGAACTACTGGGTGGGTGCTAACTGCAGACAGGTGAAGTGCCGCTGAAGGGGGTGGTCAGTAAGGGTTACGTTTTATCCCTGGGTCCTCTTTTTTTCTGCATCCTCGAAGCCAGGAGCCGAGCAGATTTCCTCCACCACCCCCTTCCACCATGACGTGCTGCCTCATTTCAGACTCAGGGCCATCGAGTCGAATGACCATAGACTGAACCTCTGAAACCATGAGCCCCAAATTACCTCTCCCTGCTCTAAGTTGTTCTTGTCAGGTATTTTGGTTACATCAACAAAAAGCTGACCAACATTTTGTCACCTGATCTGTGCACTGTAATATGGTATCTTTCTTATAGGAAGAGGTACACAGGGAAGGTGGGAGAACTTCATGGAAAAGGTGGTAAAGAGAAGTCCGGACCCCACCATTACACAGACACTGCGAGTTGATTGTTACATACTCGGGGAGTTCAGGAACGGCTGCCTCTGTGTTCCTGTTCTCTGTAAGGGGTGTGATGCTGGAGTTATTGATAGAGGGAGGAAGAGGAACTGCAGCTAATAACTTGAAGATATTTATTTACACCTCTGCTAGTCCCTTTCACGGTACAAAGGCATTAGCGGGAGTGACAGCAGCGAGTTATGAGCCGTTGATTTAGGCTATCTGGAAGCATTTAATCTCACTTGGGTCATGAAGTTGAGTATTCTCTGGGAATTGGGACTCCTGTGATAGGCCCTATCTCTAGGCCTGGTATCCAGAGATAAGAGTTTAAATCCAGCTGGAATAAGTAGCAACAGAATTAGCTGGAATGCAGGATTGTAAACTCTTTGGTTCAAATTGGGAAAAAGCCTCTGCCTAGCAGCTCCAGTCTCCCTCCCCGATGGAGTTCTGGCTCTGGGAGCCACGCACGAGACAGCGTTGGTAATGTCAGGGACCTGGCCACAGGGATTCAGCCCCGTGTGATGCTGTGTGGCCTTCTTATCGATCTTCTGGCCCCTTTATGATTTTCTACTTCATCAGAATTCATTTAAAAAATATAATTGGGAAAAACACTTGAAAGTCCAATGCATTTAGAAGATCTGTATTTCTTATTTGCACTTGCCTATTTATCCCTTAATACTGTATCATTCAAAAACTGGGGTGTGTGGGCTGGGGATGTGGCTCAAGCGGTAGCGCGCTCGCCTGGCATGCGTGCAGCCCTGGTTCGATCCTCAGCACCACATACCAACAAAGATGTTGTGTCCGCCGAGAACTGAAAAATAAATATTAAAAATTCTCTCTCTCTCTCTCTCTCTCTCTCTCTCTCTCTCCTCTCTCACTCTCTCTAAAAAAAAATTATAAAAAAAAAAAACTGGGGTGTGATTAACAAATATATCCTTACTTACTACAGAGTACCATAAGACCAGAATAATAATGCATTTAATGTATAGATCGGCAATAGACTTATGATAGAATGGGAACTTAATGATTTAAACTCAACATTTTTTTTCTTGTATTTTTTATGATAATCACATGCTATGAATGTTCTTTCATTAAAGCAAAATATATTACTTAAGCTGGTAATAGGTAAAATCCTATGGCCTTTGTTTTTCTACCTCTGAATTAAACAAAACATACCTAACATGCTGGAGGAAGAGATTTAAATATACCTGCATTCTGTTTTTCAGTCAAGGTGAGTACCTTGGCTGTTTGACCTGGATACTTTTAGAAAAGCAGAAGATTATCAGGCCCTGCAGGGAGGTCAGAGTGCATTAAACTTCCTTGGAGAAGTTCATTCTGATGAAAAATTGTGGAGTAAGCACTGGAGAGGATTAATGATAGGTCAGTCGCCGAGGCTCCCAGGCCTGGGCATATTCACACTTTCTGTATTTTAATAATTCTAGCTTGCCGGTGTCAAAGTCGGTCTGATGATTTTGATAAGCCTTAGCCTGAGTTTCGCTTAAAGCCTCTGTCCACTGAGTGAGGGAGGCATGAGCCCTGGTAGCTCTCTCCTCATTTGTTTTATTCTAGGCAGTTTTATGATGTAAACAGCATCAAGTAATACTTGTATTTTCATTATTAAAATGTACTCTGTAATTATGACAGAACATTTGTTTTAATGTCATGTAACCACAAAATATAGTTGAATCATGAACCTTTCCATAACTTGTGGAAAAATCTTATAATCACATAACAGTACTGTACCATGTTAAAAAATAACAAATAAATACTTTAATAGAATGGGAATATATTTCTAGCAAGGTGGATGTTATGAATGATCCTTCAAGAGGATCCAGGAGAGCTAGTAAGGCAATTAAAGTGTAGTCACATGATGATTTAATTAAGAATCTTATTATAAGTGGAAGTGGAAGTATCCAAAGAGCAATGATGGGCACACCCGTGTGCCATGAATTGTCAAGAGGGACTAAAGCTATGGCGTCTCCCTGAGCTCACTACAGACCACACCATGATGTGGTGATTTCCAGACTCTGAGCATAAGAGAAAAACACAGGCACTTTTCTGTCCTCTGGAAAGGAAATGCCAGCTTAAGTCATGTTCTGATTTTCTGACTTCATCTTGTGCCATAAACACTGCTCCATGTCATCACAAACATGGCCCTTAAAGAGTCATTTTATTGTCTTTCAGTGAGATAATTGCAGCTTGGGTTACATGATTGTGCAGATAGAGCTTTTGTGACGTCCTATATTAACAATGGGTTGGAATGAAAACCACTGGACCATAAGATGAAAAAGTTAAGAGGGCTTCTGGCATCTTCCTATTCAGTCCATGGGTAACAAACAAGTAAAATGTGGACAGAACCAGTGGTCTCCTCAGTAATTTTCTTGCCTGATGTATTTACTTTGAATTCCAGTCCCTAATCTGCTAAGAAAATTCTGGTTTTTGAGTTTGGACCGTAGTGTATGAGATGGTGGCAATACAAGCTCCAGAATACTTCCTACAAGTGTTGTTTAAGAGATAAGTATTTTTAAAAAACGAAAACATATTTTTCCCAGAAATAAATTTCAGTACATTTCAACTGGCAAACTAAATGTTAACCATGTCTTAAATATAATTTCACTCTCTTTTTATTATAACATAGTGACAAAAAGTAGAAAATAATCAAAGCCCAGTGTGACCTCTCCAGGTTTACATTCTCACACATGGCCGTGCACCTGCACATGACCTGAGGGTTTTACTGACACAATTTGCCTAACATTAAATTCACCATCCTAAAATGTACAGTTGAGAAGTTTTTGGCATATGCTCATAGTTATAGGATCATCAACACCATCCAAATTGTCACCCCAAAGAAGACTCTAATCTCCCCTGCCCATTTCCTGCGTGGCCCATCCCTGGCTACCATTAATCAGCATGCTGTCTCTCCAGAGCATGCTGTCTCTCCTATTTTGTACATTTCTTACAACTGGAAACGTGTTATCTGGTCCTTTGGGTCTGACTTATTTCACGTGGCACATTCCAAGCCTCATTCAAGTTTGTAGTACCGAGCAGAACTTGATTCCTCCTAATTGTCAAATAATATTCCATTACATGGATCTTCTGCATTTTTGCCTGTATAATCACAGATTGGTGGACGTGGGGCAGTTTCTACATCTTGGCTATTATGAATATGCTATGTAACCAACCCCGTACAAGGTTATTGCATGGATGTACCTTTTCTTTTCTCTTGGAGTCTACCTACAAATGTGGTTTCTGATTCTATGTAATGATGTTTTGAGATATGCACAACTTTTTTTTCCAAGAGGCTACATTTACATTTCTAAACAGTAAATGAGGGATTAATAGTTCACAGTCTTGCCAACACACATTGCTCTTTGTCTGCTTATTTTAGACTTTAACCATCCTGTATCTCATAGTTTCAATTTTCATTTCCCTAGTGATTAAGGATGTTGATCATCTTTTCAAATTCCCATTGGGCTATTTTTATAACTTCTTTGGAGAAAGGTATAGAAAAATCATCTGCCCATTTTTAATTGGGTTGACTTTTTGTTGTTATAATTTTTTTTAATTCTGGATGCAATTTCATTATGGGAATTATGATTTGCAAATTTTTTCTTCCATTTTGTGAATTATCTTTTCCCTTATTAATAATATACTTTGAAACACAAAAGTTGTAGTTCAGTATATCTGTGTTTCTTTTTTTTTTTTTTTTCGTTCAAGTTGTATTTTTGATGTTCTAAGAACCCATTTCCAAACTCAAGGTCATCAAAATTTACTCCAAAGTTTGTTTGTTTGTTTTTTAAAAGTGTTATAATTTTATACCTTGTATTCAGGCTTCTGATTCAGTTTGACTTAATTTTTAGATACAGGGAAATTTTTAGACATAGGACTCTTCTTTGCATATGTCATTTGCTGAAGAACTTATTTATCACTGTTGAGTCATGTTAGAAATCTGGTTGAGAATCAATTCAATACTTGGTTGAATTTAGCAGTGAATATCTATGGGCCTACACTTCCTCTTCAAAGTTTTAGAATTACTAATTCAATGTCTTTATTTGTTATAGTTCTATTCATATTTTGTCTTCTTATGTGAGTACTGGTAGTTTATTATAGTTCTATTCATATTTTGTCTTCTTATGTGAGTACTGGTAGTTTGTGTCCTTCTTAGAATTTATTTCTTTCATTCAGTTTATCTCTTTGTTGGCAAATCTTACCTACTTTTACAAATGAGTAATCAGCATCCTGATTCTAATCTTTGTGTATTTTCTAAACAAATACACTTTTTGTTTTTTTCACAAAGCCAATTCAATTTTTCCTAACGAGTCTAATTCTCTTAAGTATTATTAGAGAAATGTGACAAAGTTTGAAAAATTTATAAAATATCCAATACATTTTATTAGTTGTGTCACTAGTTTACATTTTTCCAATGACTGAGAAAAACAACCTTTTTCTAGTTTTCCATTAATTCAATAACTGTTAGGAGACACTGAGGTCCTGGAATGTCTCTGGATCCCACACCAGAAGCCCTTGGAATCCTTGGGAACTGTCTTGTATATTTATTTTATTTAATTATAATTAAAATTCACAGCCAACCTCATCCATGAACATTGCTTTTTCCCTTTGTCAATTCCCTTCTTACTGATGAGAATGTGGGTGATGTTGTGATCGCTCCCAGGGCCCCCGTGGATGTGGGGCAGGTTCAGGGATTGGGATCAGTGCTGGATATCATCCTCCCTGGCTCCTGATATTGCTGTTTCCTTCGGTCTCTGTCCCCTAATGCCCCTTCCCGTCAACTCCTGTAGAGGGAGCAGGAGAGTCTATGTCACGTCACTCCATTTGCATTATTGTGGTGGAGAAGCCTCAATCCAGCCACCATGAGGTTGAACCCTGCTTTCCTCAACAGCCAACCACAGTGCCTGGTGCAGAGTAAGTTCTTGCTTCTAAACCAAGTTTAAACAAAAAATATAACCCCAACCTGTGGCAGCTCCAAACCTATTTTAATAAATTCAAATGTATATTTGATTTCTTTTTCTTATTTTAAGAATATCCTTAGTGCATCTCTTTTATTAAAACTGGTTTGGGGAAAAGTTTCTGATATTGCTATCTATATTGATACTTTCATGTAATTTTAGGCACTATGTTACAGCCAGTGGTATTTCCATTTTCTAATATGAAATGAGAGGATCTAACCATAGGTGGAAAGGAAACTGGAATGAATCAAAACAAAAACAAAAAAACAAAGAATCAAAGAAAGATTCTGCCTTGGGATATATTTCCTCGGCCCCCTTCATTGGTGACTTGAGCTTTGGCCATCTCTGGGATCTTGGGAAAGGAGGGTCCTAGGGGCTGGGGTGTGGCTCAGTGGTAGAGCACTAGCTTAGCCTGTAAGAGAGGCCAGGGGTCCATGGGATCTATCCCAGAACTGCAAAAAAGAAAAAAAAAAAAAAAGGACAATAGGATTCATAAATGGCATAAGAATAGTCAAATATGTAGTCAGGAATCTTGATGGCTATTACTTGCTTTCAAAAGTTCATGTTCCATTCCTGGCATTTTCAGTTTTTGTCTCAGTTTAGGCTTGAGTTCATTCAGGTGCTCTCAGGTGTTCAGAACTTCATTCACCTAGTAGCAATGAGACTCCTGTGTTAGCACTCATGGCAGTGACCAGCCGCTGGGATTCAGGTCTGCTCTCCCTGGAGCCTGTGATCTGGCAGGGGGCCTGCTTCCTACCAGTAGCGTGTGATTGGGGTGTAGGTGAGTGGTACCCAGGAGCCTGGCCTCCCCTGGCGTGTCTGGCAGTGTCCTTTCCCCTCTCCTGTCCACTGCCCTCAGATGTGCAGCTTCTCCTGGCCACGCTCGTCTGTGTCCAAGGAGTTAGTCTTAAATCCCATGGTTGGCTGAGGGTTTGTCTTTTGATAAATGTAAGAAAAAACCTTAACATATTTTAAAGATTGTGCTTTGCCATGTTGCCACTGCTGCCATGGAAACAGCTAATCGTTCTGCTCCTGGTCTCTTCCTCTTTGCCACTGGTGCACAAGGTGCTGCCTCCAAGCTTCTAGACTCTGAAATGAACTGTTTGCTTATGTATTTTTTTTCTTTTTTTTCTTCCATCCCTCGTCCTTCAAAACAACCAGATCTGACATCACAAAGAGCACACTCCTGTGCTCAGAAGCTGCAGTTTTCAGAGGTGCCCAGTCTAGTTATGACCTCATTAAAAATTTAAGGTAGTCGAGAGCCAGCTGGGGGCCCTCGTTGTAATCACGGGAAGGAAAGAGTCCCGGAAGAGGCATTTGTAAGTAGGATAATGAAAGAGTCAAATTTCTATTGAAAGAAAATGGCTTGTATTAATTGTGAGTTTATTTTCTCTTTGTTTTGTGGCTACTAAGAGTTCTCAAAATAACAGAGAGTCCAATGGAGAAATGTTCGGGGCCTTGACAAGGATCGTTAATTAGGTGGCTGCAGTAGGGGCCACTCCATCCCTCAGACACTCTTCCAGGACGTTAGCAGTCTTCATCTCTTTAATGGTTTCCACCAATCACTTTATTTAACAGTAAAATCTCTCAATTTTGAGAACCAAAATACTTTATAGAATTCTGTTAGAAACAGAATTGGACAAAGGTTAGCAGTGTTGAGAGCAGCAAAATGAAGATGTGGCCTGCCTTTGGCCATTTATTCAATGGTTGATTTAAACAAATGTAACCCAGGTGAATGTTTATTTTATTATAGTCTGACCAGTTTAAGTTGAAAATAAACACATAATATTTAGCTTCTTTATCACTCAATCAATAAGAATGCTTCATACCAAGTTAGCTTTTAACATTTACTCACGTTTGAAACAAAATTATAATCATAAGTACAATAAAATCTTTTTTTTATTTTTATTTTTTTTATATTTTATTTTTTTATTGGTTGTTCACAACATTACAAAGCTCTTGACATATCATATTTCATACATTAGATTGAAGTGGGTTATGAACCCCCAATTTTACCCCAAATGCAGATTGCAGAATCACATCGGTTACACAATAAAATCTTTATAAACTGATTTCCCTTAGAGTATTGTGCATTCCTTTGTCAAATATTTGGCATCTTAATCTCCTCCATGAGATTAGGGAAGACTTAAGTTTAGTGCTGAATCTTATTCTTCTTTGATCGCTAGCTGTTAACACAAAGTTTAACACATTGGAGATAGATACATGATCAATGTTTGCATGACTGAATAATCACATGCATATGGCTTATTTGAAATCACATATTGATTGAAGTCTGCAAATTACAAAAATTAGTAAATTGATAATACTCTTGGGATCAGAAAATCCATATTATCATTCCTTTATTTCAGCTCATTTAATTTTGTACCTGGGGACAATGCCTTATCCTGAGTCTCCACTTATATGACATAGCAGGACTTCATCTAGAAAGAAGTACCAAAGCTTGTTCATGTAGGCTGGCTGGCACTGGCTAATGTAATGGAGGTGCCCCAGCATGCCAGGCACTCAGCAACTCTCTGGTCCTCATGGTTTTTAAGTCCTCTATCCTGCATGCCATTGAGATTTGCCTTTAAGATGTTCTTTCCTGCTCCAACTGTCCTGATAAATGAGGAGTGTGTGTGTGTGTGTGTGTGTGTGTGTGTGTGTAAAAGAAACTGATCAATTCATCTCTATTAGTATAGTAGTGGTGATAGAATACCATGTCACTTGACAGTTTTGTTTGAATTGGGCTCAGGAAGCTCCTCCTTCACAGTAACTTGAATTCAGGTTAGTGGTAGTAATTCTAGGCTGTTTGACACTCTGGGGATATGGATATTTTGTTAAATATATATTAAATACATACCATTATATATTATCGTTGGGTAACTATTTCCTGCCCGTGCATGAGCTGTGCTTGTGTGTTTCTTACTATACACCACAGTAATGCTGTGCTGCCTTCAACTGAAGTACACACACTCCTTAGCAGCACAGTGCAAAGGAAAATTGATTACCGTATACTGTATCCTGCCACTGAACATGTACACTACATTTTAAAAACATTTAAATCACCAGAGATATCTCAGGTCACCTACATAGCTACTCTAACAATCTAACAAAGATGCCCCATTACCTTAATAAATGTATCCATTATCATTACTTTTGAACATTCATGCATGTCCTGTTCTTAATATCTAAATCATGGTAAACAATGATACCTAGAATATGGTGCAGCCTTTCCATACCTCCCTGATTACTTCAGGTCTAACCCTTCCTACTACCACCATGAAGCGCAGAATTTTTCTACATTTAAGGGAATGCCTCTTCACAGTCTCATTGGAAGAGAGCACACCCGAGTCCTTGACCTGGTCCTGGACACACACATGGCTTCTTCTGGGGTTGCTCCACAGATGTGGACATGCGTAGCTGCCTCTGCAGCAGGAGTGGGTGTGAGTGGCCAGCTTCCAGCCTGACATAGCAAGGCCCAGAGTTGGTCTTTCAAAGCACGTGACAGTATATCTTAAATCTGGAAGGGGAAATTGACCTAGCCATCCAAATATTTTGGACTTATGTGATTATGAGCTATAACCCCAGCCCTTGTGCCAGTTCTTATGGTATGTCTTAGTTCAAAGAAAAATAATTAACATGGCATAGTGTTTCAAAAGTAGAATAGCATCGTTCTTATGGTTTGGTTATTTGTTTTATTCTCAGACACACAAAAAAATACCTACTGGGATATCAAAAGCTGACATTGATTCTTACTTTATACCTAGAGAAACTTGGAAAAAATTGAAGCTGGAGGGTGCAAGTTAGTATGCAAAGTAATGGGTCCTGACCTTGGGAGCTTTCATTCTAGATTCTGTATTTTTTCTACTGCTCCCTCTTGACGTCGTCTCCATCCACTGTTCTAATGAACACTTGGGATGGCAGCTATTATGCCACGTCATCTGAGTCAGAGAAACTTCTCTTCTGTCAGCCTCACCAGCTGGGGAAGAATGCTGGGGGAGCACCATGGCCAGGAAGGTTCAGGCAGCAGATCAGAAGGTGACAAGCTGAATGTCAAGATTCGGTGCTCACAGCAGCATTCGCAGGGAAAGGGGCCATAGTTAATAAAGGAACAGGAGAGTCTGCTTTTCAATGCAGCATCATGCAGGCCCTAGGAGAACCCCATTATCAACCTTCCCCACGACCTCCTCACTGAAAGACGCTAGAAAGTCAGGAGTCCTAGGCAGAGAGAAGGTCCAGAAAGATAAATATGACGAGTCAGTCTGTGTCTCCTTGCTGTCGTGCCTGCAGGTTTCCATGGGAAGGTGTCCGGAGAACAGGCTGAGTGATGTGCCACAGGAGAAGAGCAGTCAGGGACCCAAGGGCTGCAGGAGCCACAGTAGGGGGTAGTTTCACTGCCCCAAAGATACAGCGGAGCCACTAGCGGATTTCTGGAAGGAGATGGGAGGTCCCTAGTTCTGTTTAGAAACATCCCCCTGGCTGGCCTGCAAATCCCTGTGAAGGACTTGAGAGTGAGAGCATCAAGTTAGTTAGCAAGTGATGGTCACCACCAAGAGTGTGACGTCTCAAAATAAGGTTCTGGCTTTGGGACTGGAAAAGAGGACACAGATTTACCAATTTACAAAAGCTACAAATATGTAAAGGCAAGATTTGGTAAAGAACTCACTTTTGAGTTAGAACAGGCACATTTTTCATTTTCTATCTGCAAACGTTGCTCAGTGTTTCTGAATATCATTCTTGCTCTTCCGACAAGGTGGCCATTTCCTTGAGATCTTGACTACAAATTCATGTTCCCTTGTACCTTCAACTTGACCTTGTTCTGATAAAACGGTGCCGTCAGGGGTTACTGAGCTGTGAACAGCTATTTCCACCTCTGAAAAGGCCTGAGTGCTGAGCTCTGGGAATTTTATGTTAACTTTTCTCCACCCTTCATGACAGTCGGCCATCAGCTATCACAGCTCGTGATTCCCAGAATGCCAGGCTCTGACAGCTTCCAAAGAAGGGCCGAGCCACATCAGGCTTTGGGACTTTGTGTGAAGTCAAGGAGGGTGAGATTATGAGGGTATCCAATCAGAACTTGTCCTAATCTTGTCCAAAGTATTAATTTGTAAACTTACATAATAATACTTTCTTTGCAGTTCGTGAGCTAGTTCTGACTTCTCTATCTTATTCAGAGCCGTCAAACAGAATTTTTGTCTAAATGTATAGATCACTGGATCATGCATAGATATTTATTTCTAATACTTTTTTGTAGCTGCCATGATGAATATCCATGATAGCTCTGTTGACTTATTTATTTTGAGTAGAAGGGAGCCAAAGTGAGACTCTGCAGAGTTGTCTAGAAAAGAGGCTTTTTTAATACAACTTGAAAAGTTGTATAATGAAGTTCCAATGAAAGTATTGCTGCTTTTCTTGGCCTTGGGTCAAGTGATATGATCTGAATTACCTAAAAGCAAGTCACTTGGTACTGAGAAAAGATTTTCTTAAACCAGAAAATAATTTTGGGCAAGAAACATGCTGTGCTTCCCCTTTGTCTCTTGATTCCTAAATCAAAATTGTGAGTAAATCACAATTACTTCTATGAATAAATTTCTTAAAGTTGCATGAATCAAAATCAAGATGAACATAGCTTAGCTGGCAGACTAGTTTCAAGACTAATCAAGAGTTGTAATTTAAGGAATGCAGTTGAAAAAAGTGTTTTATGCACTGAAGTAGTGAAAACTTAGAAGTGAAAAAAAGTTAGGGAATGTTGAATTTTAGTAACCAAGAACTGCTGACCTATTGACTGATACCATATACTTTTCAATGGATCCAATTTGAGGCATTTAAATTTAAAATCCGAACTATCTGAAATATTCAATTTCAATATATTATATGTAGATGTAGTCTTATAAATAAAAAAATTATGGCTTACAATGGTATGTTTTAATAGATGTATATATTGTTTACTGATCGACTCAGGATAATTAGAACATTTGTTCCCTCAAAAATGTATCATTTCTTTCTGGCAAAACACTCTCCTACCCTTCCCTCAACACACACACACACACACACACACACACACACACACACACACAATGTTTTGAAGAAAGTTTTAACATCCGTTCCATCCCCAATTTTTAATTTTTGCTTCAAAAAGCAATCATGGAATAGATATAATTAGTACATAGTGAGGTGGTGTAGGCTCTTTTGAAAGAATACTTAGCGAATATTCACAACCACTTTACAAGGGGCCTTCTCCTCCAGGGCCCTCTCCTTTACATACACTAATTATGCATCCTGAGCACAACACCCAGCCAACCCAGGTGGAGCAGGAGACACGCTGTCATGCTCTCCTGACTGGGAGGGCTTGATGTACTGGGAATGGAAATCGGAGGAGAGTGGATTGGTGGCCTGTAGGACAGGGTTTACTTTTCAGAGCAGCATGTGGGGCTACTCCCCAAGCTAATAGAGGAGACGATACCCCACCAAAGGACAGAGCACATGTGGGCCTAGCCACAAAGGCCATTGGCACTTTAGCCAGAGCTTTGCTCCTAGGTAACAACTGCTGTCTTCCCTGGAGTTTCAGGACAGTGATTAATTGTATCCTTGCCTCTTCTGAGTTTTAGAGGTATAGGGAGTTGAATGTTGGGTCCACAGGCCGCCATGTTTACTACCTCACTGAGGAGGCTGGTCGGGGGGATCAGTATGTGCTTGTGGACACTGGGACACTCTTTGCCCCCTGCATGCAATCATGCACCTGTCATCAGGAGAGACCAGGGACCACGACATGAATAGGTGAGTGAGGGACGCACAGAAGAAGGTGGGAGGTCCAGTTTTCTGAGCAAAGACAGGAACAAGGGGGTAGCAAGTTTTTCCTCTAAAAGTATTTTTATTTCAGGAAGTTAAGAATGGCAGTGATTTATAACCAAGACTGTGTTTGTTCTGCAGTAACCAACTTTTCTACTTCCTTTGATGAAAGAAATATATTTGGTAAGAAAAAAATTTAAGGAAGTTGCTTTTCTTAGGTCAAAAATATTGAGCCAAAAGGGCATGAGTGATAAAATAACAATATGAGGAAATTCTTACAGAAATGTGTGGGGAACTCAAAACACTTTGAAACAAACTTCAGCCAGTCTAAATTAGTCCCAAGGAAGCTCATACAACTACAAATTTAGTTTGTTTTAATCTAGAATTAAGACTTTTCCTCCTCTCTCTAATCAGGCCATAAATAAATAGGCCAGAGTGATTTTTAGAGGTGAGTAGACCTTGAGTATGACTGATTTAGGGGAAGAAAGAAGACAAAGGCAGAGAGGGAGAATAAAGAAAGGGAAGGAAACGTGAAATGAAAAAGCTCAGAGGAAAATTTACAGACTGGAACCAGCACTCCATGCTAAAAAATGTCTTTGCCCGAGTACCTTTCCAAGGACAAGCTGATTGTCCTTTGGGCCAAGAATCATGTTTGTCTGATTATTTTGATGAAGATGGCCTTGCTCTTTCCAAACCCACAGACCCACCAGTAAGGGCACGGTAGGAACCTCTTCCCATGCATCTGCAGCCTTGTGGAAACATGGGCTCTCTAAATACATGGTGGTGTCACAGGGACAAAGTGACTCGAAGCCTGCTCCTTGCATGTGTGCTGAATGCTGTTGAGCAGGCTCTTCCAAGTTCATTGCCCTTTTGGACGCTTGAAAAGCTGTTTGTTGGTCCCTGCATTCTCTTCTAAGCTCTCATCTGGTCAGTTTCTCACTTAAGAGTTAGAAGAATTCATCTCCTGCAACCACTGCAGAATATCTGGCTTCTCTCTGGTGACCAACACAGTCACTCCAGACTTGCACGTATTCATACATAGTAAATTATATTGAGCTCACAGAAAAATGAAATACAATATGGTCTCTCTATAGTTTTAACCATGTTCTACATTCCTTTTTCTTACCCTTTCTGGAAGAAAGGTGGCAGATTGAGTTAAGCTTTAACTTACCTTCAGCTTTCTGAGTTGGGGATTTAGAGTAATAAAGTACACACCAGCCGTGATGTGTTATTCATAAAGTTTCAAGAACTAAATAATAATGTTCACTTGATGATGATGGTATCTGGGCATTCTCTAGAAATCTAATAAACTTTTTATCACATTTCCAGTCATAATTACCAAGATATAAAGCCAGCTGAGATAACTATGAAGGTTTACATGATAGTAAATGTTATTCAGATAGGTTCACATGCCTTGAATGGAAATGAGAGCTGCCATCTCAGTGGTTAGAAGCGTGCTGCCTAACCCTGCCTCTAATCAGAGCTACAGCAAACTTGCCTGCCCGCAGTGGCCAGGTTATTTTTAGTAGAGAGAACTTGAGCAGATGAAGATAATCATATGGTTCTCCCAAATTAAATCTGTTAAGGGTGCATAAAAGTGAATCACTCTATCTGTAAGTCTTTATTTGTCTCCATTGTTTAAATTCAATGACTTAGGACAAGAAAAAAAAATCACTGTCATTTAAATCCTGCTATCTTTGTGATGTGCCTACAGTGAAGCTGTCAACACTTAGTAATATAATTGAAGGCATCTTGCGGGTTTGAAATAGTTCAGTAACTGGAAATTGTGAAGGAATAAACACATTCTTTGGCATTTGATGCATTTAGTGTGGTTGTACCCTGCGTGGAGGGACTCTTAGTCAATAATGATGGTGATTGACTATGTCAAAAGCTCAGCAGAGCTGCTCAGTGGAGCAAGAGTCATTTCATTTATAACAATGCTGTTTTTTTTTTTTTTTAAAGGATGTGGATTTTGTTCTTATGATAATTCTCTTGGAGGAGAAATGTGTGGTATTAAACATTAGCTTAATAAATGCTTGCTTTTATGATACAAAGTATATTTTAGTAGTGGGGGACAATTGCATGCCAAATTATGTCCTATAAGCTATAAAGATTGCCCTGTTTCTGGGGAAGACCACTAAAGCCAGTTGAGATATTTTGTTTAAGAAGCTGTTAACTCAGCAGTGTGGGATAATCGACAGAAGCAGACACGTGCTCGGGTTCCTGTTGATGCCGGTGACGGCCACACCATCTTGCACCGGTGCTTTTCTTACTTGGATCTGGCACTGTGGGGCTGTAGGGTGAGGGAGATGTATGAGCCTGCCCCTTTCTACTATTACATGAGCTCTTTACTTGACTAAGGTTTATATGGCCTATTGTTGCTTAAAATGGCTTTTGTATACATCAGGCCATTTATTATTTTATTTGACCCTGAACTCTTATTGTCTATATTTCACAAATCAGATAGTGAGACGTAAAGATGTTAAAATGTTTAGCCTCTAGCGCAATCATGTCTAGAACTTTAGATCTTCCAAATCTTATCCTGTTGGTGTTACTCAGCAACATCCTCTGATATAATTGAGGACTAATTATGTATGAAGTATTAACCATCCATCCTGTGAGCTAGGTACAATTGTTATTCCTACTTTATATATAATGAAACTGATGTTCAGAAACCTTCCTGTCATTACATAGCAATTAGATTTGAAACCCAGTCAATCTGATTCAAAAGTTCAAAGACACTCTTTTCATCTTGACATCCTCATTACTTTGAAATCAGTACCTTGCATACTATACATTTTAATGTATATTTAAATTGAATTGTGCTATCAAGTAGTAGAGGTACAATTGAATTGTGTTATCCAATAGTAGAGGATTAATTAAGGAATTTATGAAATGGCACAGAAGTAACTGACTGATGATGAATATTTGAGAAGCTAACTTGTTGGAGATATGCATTCCAGGAATCATTTTAGGGGTTTGTAGTGTTTGGTTCTATTCTTCCTGCTCACGGTGCTTATTTATCTCAGAAACCTTTCTGCATGATTCCTACTCATTCCTCTAGAGTCAGCTCAAAAACTATTCATTCCAGACATCAAGGACAGTGGTCTCTCTTACACGTGTTTATTGTTTAATCACATTTATTCTCTTGTGTTAGGGTCTCCAGAGTCTGGCAAGTTATTTGCTACATATATGAATTTCTCATTACTTGTTGAAAGAGTTAATGACACAATGACAGAATTAGCTTTAAATAAATGCATTGTAAGGTACAGATGAAAGTACATGGTTTCAAATTATGAGAAGAAAAGATGAAGAATGTATTGGAAATTGGATAGATTAAGTAATAGAAGCCATTGATAAGTTTACCTGTGGGTACAGACACATCTGCTTATGCCTATGTCCACATGGAAACATAGAGGGCTCTTAACGGGACTACCAGAGAACCAGCAGAATCAGTGCTATTAATCTCTATAAACACTATTCCATGATACACTTTGCTATCTTATATAATATTTTAAATTATTTAAACTTTTAGTAGAGAACATATTAAGAGCACTAAAAGCAGATTAGAATTGGCTTGCATTTCCAGAAACTGGAGAAGAAAACTCTGAGGGTGGGTAAGAAAGGTCCAAGTTACACAGAACCAAACAACTTTTTAATGGTGGAGATGGTCAGATACAAAGCTAAGGGACTTAAAATATGGGATATCATTTAGTGAAGTGCCAAATTAAAATTTGACAAAATGTGCCCTAAGAATTCTTTTCTTCAAATACCAGCCTTTTCTAGTGGACCTGAACTCTGAGACTGCTTAATGAGTAGAATAGGTCACAAATGAGACCATGCCCATTTCCAGGATAAGGTCTTAAGAAACTGGAATCTTCCACTTCTCTCCTTGAGATAAGTCTCTCTTGGAAGAGATCTATTATGCCACAAGGAACGCTGGGAAAGGCCCTCATTGAGAAAAGCCAGGACACTAGCCCACTGCCCTCAGTGGACGTTTTGCATCACCCTGTTAGTCACGTGGTGCGCCACCGTGGAAGTGTACACTTCCACCATCCAAGAGGTCCCAGGGAGCACAGTCAGACTTACCCTAGCAAGGCCTAGCTAGACTGTGATCCAACTTTTACTAAACCATGAGTATATTTTCCAGAAAGGTCATGAACTTCAAATATCCCACGTGATGAAATAAAATGATCAAAATATTCAAAATGATCCTCATTTTGATCATTAGCAAATCAGTGGATAGGAAGTATGCCCATTTTGTAAAAACATCATACTTAAGATGAAATGATAATCAAGAGATGACAAAGTAGCCAAATAGGAAAGCCAAGTGAGCACTTGGGCATGGGGCCAGGATTTTCTTGGGAAACAGTTCTGCAGTCACCCAAATACATGAACAGATGGCCAGTGTGAAGTCTGTAGGACATAACACCAATAGCTTTTCACTGGGAATCAAGGTCTTAGGGCCTGTGAAGGTGCTTTGTAAACCCAGTTCTGCACTAATGCAAGGTGAGGTCATTGCTATTACTTTTATTTCCATCATTATTCTCTTGGTGATCAGAGGGAATCTGACAAATCTCTTTTGACTTTCTGGCTTCATTGTGTACTATCTGAAAATAAGGGGTTTATTTTTACTGATATAGTATAAACATCAGGAATGTGAACATTAATAATAACTGTACTAGGAATATTATTATCTTTTCTTCATTATTATTTACCTTCTTTTGCTTTAAGTGAATTATAGAAATAATTGATAACAGAATAACCATTTCTTTCTTTTTTGTTATTTCCCCCATATTTTATAGGTGCATTATAATTGTACATAATGGTGGAATGTCTTATTACATAGTCATGCATGCACACAATACAACAATATAGTTTGGCTACCATGATTCCCCAGCTCCTCCCCTCCCCTCCGCTTTCCCACCTTTCGGTCCCTTTCCTCTAATGATCTCCTTTAGATCTCCATGAGACCAGCCCCCACCTTTTCCTTTTACTTCTATAGCTTCTGCATCTGAGAGAAAACATACATCACTTGACCTTCCGTGTTTCATTTATTTAGCTTAACATAATGATAATGCTCTCTAACTCCATCCATTTTCCTGCCAATGGCATAATTTCATTTTTCTTTTTGGGTGAATAAAACCCCATTGAGTATGTATACCATGTTGTCTCTGTCCACTCATCTGTTGATGGACACCTAGGGTGCTTCCAGAGTTTGGCTATGTGAATTGTGCTGTTATAAACAGGGGTATGGATGTATCACTCTAGTATGATAACCTTAACTCTTCAGGATAAATACCAAGAAGTGGTACTGCTATGTCATACGTCCCATGCCTGTCCTTTTGAGGGACCTCCATACTGATTTCCATAGTGGTTGTACTAATTTACAGTCCCACCAACAGTATAAAAGTGTTTCTTTTTTCCCCATATCCTCTTCAGCATTTTTTTTTTTTTAATTTGTGGCTTTTGATGACTGCCACTCTGACTGGTGTGAGATGAAATCTCAGTGTAGTTTTGATTTGCATTTCCCTAATTGCTAATGATGTTGAACATTTTTTTCATGGAGTTGATGGTCATTTGTACTTCTTTTTTTGAGAAGTGTCTGTTTACTTCATTTGTCCATTTATTAATTGAGAATATCCAGTTTCTTTATGTGGACTGCAGTGTTCTGTCTTTTCTATGGAACTAGCTATAATGAGACTAGCAGTTCAGTGCTCAGAAGGAAAAGTCCATAAAATGTTTCTACTCTAAAAAATCACAGGAATACATTCAAGTTAGAACAGAATGTACAATTCATTAGAACCACATACATTTTTGATTTTGTATTTATATAATGTGCTGATATTTTCAAGTTTATTTGCCAGAATGAGAAGAAACTCAGTTTCTGGTCCATCTAGTATTTGTGTCTTATCACCTCCTAAGCTATGAAATTATATGCTCTTTGAAAGTTTAAAAGAACTTCAGGGACGTATTCAATTATTCATATATTTAAATGAGAAGTTAAATTTGTATTAAGAAATAGCTTGAGTACTTAGTGGCTAAACTCACATGGAATCGTCACTTCTCAGGCACTCATTTGTTGGGAGGTCTTTCTCATTGGAGAGTGGGTGTGGTTTGGATGTACACAAAACTGAACCCCGGAGCCCTCTTGTGCCCTGATACCTTGGCTTTTATGAGATCTCTTCCTCTTGAATGTGGGCAGAAGCTTTAATCCAGAGAGTACAGCCAAAGTGGTGGGAGGCCTTTCACTCCCTCCATGACATTGTCTAAGACTTCCCTTGACCACGTGATAGGCTGCAGCACAGGAGATGGGAGCAGATAGTGTCCTTGCGTGTGTGGTAGAAGTCAGCTCTGCCAAGCTGAGGATGCTCACCTGGCAGGAACTGTATGAGGCCTCCAGCCACCTGGCACCCACGAGCCGAGGCCCTTGGGGTTACAGCCATAAGGAAATCAATCCTGCCAGCACTGTTTTGTTGATCCATTCATGTTTGGATAGATATTTTGGTGGTCTCCAGCTTGCGACCATTAGGAAGAGAACTCTTATGAATGTCTGCATGATTCTCTGCATGGACCTGTTTTAATGTGAGTAGACACTTGGAATAGGATGGCTAAGTCTTCTCTTACACTTACCTTTTAAACAATGTCTAACAGGTGTCTGAAGCAACTGTACCGGTTTACATTTGCACCAGCCGTGTGTGGGGTCGGTGCTGCAGGTGCTCTGTATGTGGCCAGTGCCTGGCAGGGGAGTTTTAGCTTTCTTACCCATTTGAGTGAGTGTACTTGGTTCACTTGCAACACTAGCTTTTGTAGCTACTCCATGAGATCTCCATGAAGAAGGCTTCTTCTCCCTTTTTCAAAACTATACTCAGACTGTTTAAAAGCTGTTCGTTCAATAGAGACTTGGAGAGTAGAGGAACATTTTGGTTCAAAGGATTTTTTCTTTATTATTTTCCCTGCTTACTATTTAATGCTTGCCTTTGTTGAGCCTTTGCGAGAATCAAAGCGCTGTGCTCAGCTTTGTATAAAGCCTAGGAACTTTAAATCAACTGGAAGAAGATGAAGGTGCAGGACAACATCTACCGTGTGACAGGTGGAGACAACTGCTTTAACAGTTACCTGCCGCGTAGTCAGGAAGGTGCTATCAACTCTGGGAGTGGCTGGGTAACAGGGAAGTTGACAAACAGGGAGAATTAAAAAGCACCCATTGGGTTCTGTCACTGCCCTTGGAAATGGACTCATGCAGCTATTGACTAAGCTAAAAATAACCCAACTTAGTAAGTTATATTTGAGAAACAAGAAATAATACAAGCAGCAGTTGCCCTTTTCCCTTCCCTATGTGCTGGGCACCACATGTGGGGACCAAAGTCGGGTGTTGCATCAACCCTCATCCCCACTGTAGGGAGGAGGTGCTAAGACCACATTTTCCAGATGAGGGATGCTAAGTTTGGAATGAGTAAATGTGACCAGATTGAGAGCGTAGAGCTAGCAATTGGTAGAAATGGGCTGCAGTAGATTTGTGGACTTCAAAGCTCCTTCTCTTTGTCATTGTGGCCAATGGAGTTAAAAAGATAAAGAGAGGATGCAGGCCTCTGGGTATAGCTGCTTTAAAGACACTTCTGCTCTTGTGGTATTATATTCTGAGTATGAATTTCAAAATCATCTGAGTCCTTTAAGCTGAATTATATGGCTTTAAGTACTTGTGGAGTTATTCAAGAAAATATTTGAAATGCAGCACAATTGATGATAACATGAGAAAATTTGGTGGAAGAAAAGTATAAGTAAAATTAATTAGGATAACTGCTTTCAGAAACTGTAAATAAGTGGGGTGTGGTGGTTCATGCCCATAATTTCAGTGACTCAAGAGGATGAGGTGGGAGGATTGCAAGTTTGAAGCTAGCCTCAGCAACTTAGCAAGACCCCATCTCCAAATATAAAAATAAATAAATAAAAAGGGCTGGAGATGTAGCTCAATGGCTAAGCACCCCTGGGTTTAATCCCTGGTATCAAAAAAGAAAAAAAAATGTAATGCCAAGACTTTATATTAACATTATAGAAAAAGGGATTTGAAATTTTTTAAGCAGAAATGCATATGTTGACATATGAAAAGCAGAGTGTAGACTTGTGTAGGTAATTTGAGAAAATATCCTTTTGTCTATCTGGAGCTTAAATTATATTCTACATCCTACTTTTCTGTGGATGGTGACATTAGTCAGGAACCTCACCAGATTCCTTTTCTGTTACTTTTCCACTGACTGGTTCCCACAACTGGAGGGACCTGTGGATGCAGAGGCTGCCTCTGTCAGCACCTTCTTAGATCCTGGAGGTCAGCAGTGCCAAGGCTTTGACTGAGGTTGTTTCTCCCTGGAGATCTGGGACATAGCTACTCAGACAAACTACTGTGTTCATGCAGTAGCCAAAATGATGCTTCAATACTAAAAATAAAAGAGTGCTTTTTGGTAAGAATTTAGAAATTTTTTTTAGTATACCTCAGGGTTGGCGAACTTTTCCCACAATGAGCCTGACAGCAAAAATAGCAGGTCAGGAAGTCTGCGCTGCAGCAACTCAGTTCTGCCCGTGAGCCATGAAAGCAGCCTTACGCCATGTGTGGCCATGTGCCAATAAACTTGATTTATAGACACTGAAATTTGAATTTCACTTAATTTTTCAAGTTCCATGAAACATCACTCTTCTTTTTATGCTTTTCAACCATTTGGATATGTGAAGACATTTTTTAGCTCAAGGGCTATACAAAATGTGACCCTGGGCTGATTTGGCTAGCCCGCCATAGTTTGTTCACCTCTGGTATAGTGGCCACGTTTGTCAGCTTTCTGCTATGATTACAAATATCTTAGACAAATCAAATTAGAAAGAGAAAAGGTTTGTTGGGCCCAGTTGTGGAAGTTTCCATCTATGACCAGTCGGCCCTGTGACTTTGGGCCTGTGGGGGCACCTCATGGTAGGGGTGTGTGGCAGAGTAAATCATTCACCTCATGGCCAGGAGTGGAGGAAAAAAGAGGGACTCAGGGTTCCACAGTGCCCTTCAAGGGTACACCCTAATTACCTAAGACCTCCCACTCCATCCCACTTATCGCACTGCCCACCACCTCCCCACGGCACCTAGTCAGGGACGAAGCCTTTACACACAAGCCTTTGGGGCATTTAAAAATCTAAATTCTATCTTTCTATGATTCTCTAGATTTGGAGATGAATTCATTTTGGATTCTTTTGTTGACATGTTATAATTTTAAATTCCCTTCTACCACCATGTAATTTACGGTCTCTTTAAACTTTTAATCTAAAAACCCTTCTTACCAGTGCACAAAAACTATTAATTATAAATGCTTTGGTCATGCATTAAAACAGAATGTGCAGGGCTGGGGATGTGGCTCAAGCGGTAGCGCGCTCGCCTGGCATGCGTGCGGCCCGGGTTCGATCCTCAGCACCACATGCCAACAAAGATGTTGTGTCCGCCGAGAACTGAAAAATAAATATTGAAAATTCTCTCTCTCTCTCTCCCCCCTCTCTCACTCTCTCTAAAAAAAAAAAAAAAAACCAGAATGTGCAATGATCATTAAAATTTTATACTTTCTAAAATCAGAAAGGCTAAAAGTTAAGTCTGCTGTTCCATGACACACCCTCATGAGACACCCATTTCTGTTTTCAGGTAGATGGGACATTCCCACAGTAGAGTGGGTGGCACAGAGGGACCTGCCTGTGTGTTTCACTAAGTTGAGCTCCTGAGCTCCTGAATTGGCAGCGTCCTATTTAGTTTTGTTACTTTTTGTGTTATGGTTTGAGATCAGTTAGGAAACTGTGGCTGAGTTTTCTATGATATCTCTGCACAGCCTAAAGATTTGTGAGCTCCTGTAGCACTTTATATGACAATTCTAAGAATTGTATAAATGCTTCGATTGCTGTTTGGGCACTGAAAATTAAGATCTGAAAAATAATTATCTGTGTCATACACAGAAAATCTCATTTACTCCTAGCCTCTGAGGCAGGAAAGGAACTCCAACTGGGTAGCAAAACATAAATGGGACCTCACTCCTGCCCCCCCCCTTTTCCTGCTCCTTTTTAGCCGCCATGTTGGGTTTTCCTTCTCAACTGCACATGCTGAGCTGTCCAGAAGAAACCACTGTGTGCCCAAGAAAGCACTGCCATCTCACGTATGTCCGGGTTAGCCACAGTGAAACCGATTTCTTTTAAATCCAGGGATTTGCCAGACAAAGTGGTGCACACCTGTTATCTCAGAGGCTCAGGAAGCTGAGACAGGAGAACTGCAAGTTCAAATCTAGCCTCAGCAACTTAGCAAGGCCCTAAACAACTTTTTTTTTTTTAAAGGGCTAGGGATATGGCTCAGAGTTTAAGTGCTCCTGGATTCAATCCCAGGTATCAATAAATAAATAAATCCAGGGATTTTCCAGACCTGCACGTGTGCTGTAGATTAGCGTGAAGTGCCATCAGCCCCGGTTTAAGAGCCAGAGCCTAGAAGGGCCATGTGTCCATAGAGTACTTTGTTTCCTCAAGAGGGATGGCATTGTCCCTGCACAGAAGGAACACGAGAAACTGCTCCTGTGGGTGCTGTCAGTAAACTTGAAGAGCGAAAAGAGAATGACCATCAATTACACCCTGACCTATTTAAAAATGATTTGATAAGCTTACAAGGTTACCCCAAAACTACAATCAAGAAACATTACATTAAATGAGGACGTGAAGAGTGACCCTAACAAACCGAGTGTTTATTATGAGTTAGGCAGCATTGCTAGGGGTGATCCCTGCTGACTTTGACTCGAAAGTTTTCCTAGTTGTCAAAAAAAAAAGAGAGAGAGAGAGAGAGAGAGAGAGAGAGAGAGAGAGATCGGATGTAACCACTACCATCCGAGAAATGAGGATCAGAACAGATAAATAAGCAAGATGCCCTTTGGGTTGTTATAAGGTGTGATGTATGATGCAGGGGACTGAGTCACAGCTACATCTCTCCCCATTGGATTTCTCACTTTAAGCTACAAAACAAGACTGATGAATGTGCTGAGTTTCTAAGTATTATTGCTTCACTTCTCTTCTATTTCAAGATGTCCCTCTGCCCGGGGAGGGTGGGTACCAGGGACTGATCTCAGGGGCACAGGACCACTGAGCCACAACCCCAGCCCTATTTTGTATTTTATTTAGAGACAGGGTCTTATTGAGTTGCTTAATGCCTCACTTTTGCTGAGGCTGGCTTTGAACTCGTGATCCTCCTGTCTCAGCCTCCTAAGCCACTGGGATTAAAGGCATATACCATTATACCCAGCAAGATGTTTGTAATTTTTAAATTAAATAGATGTGTGCTTAAAAATCAAATATGTGGATGGCCCTATCATAAAACAACCACCTGTAAGTTCAGAATACCAGTCCCTTCCTTCCTTTGTTCCCCCCAGCTCTACCGTCACCTCCCCATCCTTCGAGTTTGCGTTTTACTTTTACACTGTCCCAGCTGAGCACCCTATGCATTTTCTCCCATAATCATGATTACAGTGTTCTGTCTCACTAGTGTGACTCTAAGACTGAAAATAAAACGAGTGTGAACATTATCTCAGTGACAATGGGGTCAGCAGATGAAATGGGGTTTTTAATTCTTGGTCACTGGCCCTAAGCACTGACCTCATATGTGGCTGGGACAACATTCTCCTGATGACTAATTATGTGACACTGCATCATGAGCCCCAGGACTGCTGCCCACCTCCAGACTCAGTGATTCACCAGAAGGACTTGCAAGGTGGGGCTGAGATTCCTCATGGCAAAAGGGCAAGAAGCAAAATCTGTAAAGGGACAGTTCTAGGGGGAGATGTGGAGGAGCCACATGTTTCCAGCAGTCTCTCCTGGGGTCCCTCAGCAGGCTCTTATCCCTCCCACCACAGCTGCAATAGTGCAGAGGCTGTGCAGCCGGGGTTCTGTGGGGGCTGGTTGTGTGGGTGTCTTTGCCCAGCTTAGCAGAATTCCAGACACCCAGATGGGAAGAGGTGTTGGGCATGAATCATATACTTTGTCCAAACAGCTTAGGTTCTGCAAACCACCCACATCAGTAAGGGAATGGCAGGGACACTTCTGAGATCCAAGTTCCCAAATGCCATCTGAGGGCTGACCTTGGAAGCAAGGCTTTCTAACAACAGCAGAAGCTGGCCCACAGCAATTCCCTTCTGCATGCTTAGGTCCAGTCTAAGCAGGGGCTCTTGGGCCAATGAGCTGTGAATCAAAAAACCCACTGCGTTTGAGGTTCTGGTTAAAGTGCCACAACCTGATGGCTTAGGCACTCCGGTGGAGCTCAGTCTTCCTTCCATTTCTCTAGAACAGTGCACACATGTGTGCATGCATGTGTGGTGGTATGTGTGCATGTGCACATGTGTGCATGCATGCGTGTGCTGGTGAAGGGGAGGGCAAGGCCATGCGGACTCTGGGTCCTTGCACACTTGCCCTGGCATTTCCTCTATTTTCTGCTGCAAGCTGGCGGGCTGCTCTGGGCTGATTCTGGAAGCAGGAATGATCCTCAGGCCAACTCATGACAATGAGTTTTGCTCCTCTGTCCAAACCTTTGTCCTCCTGGCCCTCACACCACCTCTGCAGAAAGCTCTTTCTTCTCTTCTCTATTCTTCCCATCACAACTTCGGAGACAATGGCTCAGCTACTGACTCTGGCTCACTTCCAGGCTCACAAATGTGAGGCCAACAACACCTGCCTCTGGTGTTCTCAAGCTGTCATTCCAAACTCTGAGCACCCTTCCCAGCTCATTCCGTATCTCCAAGCACTGTCAGTCATTCTCCCGTGTAGTTGGTAATTAGGTTGGATGCAGAGTTTTAGGTTGAAAACCTTCCTCTCCGAGCTTTGAAGATATTGCTACAATTTTAAAATTCTATTTTGATTCTTTTTAAGTAGGTGATCTGATCTTTCCCTGTAGAGGATGATAGGAATTGTGTGGCTCCAGGTTCTCTCTGCCTCTTGTACGTCCCCAGTGGCACCCCCCACCCCCACCTCCATGTGCTCCTGTGGGGACAGAAGCTCATTCTCTGCTACAGTCTGTTGCACATCCCGAGAAGCATGGGACTCTGCCCTGACCTTCACTTCTCCTGTGCTCATTGGTGCTCTGGGTTTACCTTTGCTAGTTCTTAAGCCTAGGTGAAATGTGCCTCAGGAGGGACAGGAGGTCAGTCGCTCTGTGTGCTCAACAGGTCAGCAGTGACAAGCAGTCTCCAGGGGCCTGGACACAATCCAAGTGTGTTGAATGCAGTCTTTTTGAGTGTGATATGTGTGCATATTTTCACTCAAAAGTCACCAATTAAAATTGTAATGAAGTTAACCAAAGTTTTAACATTTTAAACAATTAAGTTTGTCAGTAATGAGAGGACTCCTACCCCAAAGGATGCAGATTGTATTTTTATTTCCTTGTAACTTTTCCCTTTACAATCACTTAAATAGTTGTGCTCCTACTTTAATCCAGTTTTCTATTCCTTTCACCAAGTATATGGCTAATGAATAAGAACAACAAATTGTAGTTGCAGCATATTATTTAATTTAGCTGTGGATGTTTGTTTAGTTGTCTTTGGTGATTTGGGCTGTTCTGCTTCTCAGTATGATGTCCAGAAGACCCCTCAACAAAAAACATAGGCTCCTTCTGTTCTTAGTCTTTGGGGCCAGTATAGATTTCTTGAAATTTTGTCAAATTAGGTAAAGACTTCTGATCACATTGCTGGTTGCTTTCCAAGTCATGCCTTAATTGACCCTGAGATTTCAGTTTACACACACTCTCTTCTGATTTCATAGACTCTTTCTGTCACTTCATCTTTGTTTCTTCAATTACCAGGAGACCCTGTTGAGGTGTCCTCCGTGTCAGGTTCTCTCCAGGTTCTGGATGCTGACCAAGTCTGCCCTTGTGTGTCCCTTGTTCAGTGAGGCACAGACAGTCATCACTCTGGCCATGCCACTTCAGTGACAGCTGCTGTGAAGCAGAGGGACAGATGTAGGGTAGAGATAGGCAAAGAGTAGGACAGATGGAGAGGACGGGCCGTGCTCAGGGATGGTCGTCCTCATAAGGCAGTAGTTTAAAGAGGGCCCTGGAGGAAGTGTGGGAATGGGAAATGAACATGTTTGGCACCATCAACAAATGCAGCCTTAGAATATTTATGATGTCAGATTTGACGCGGTACACCCCAGGAAGCATCTGGAGAGGCCCCACAGTATCTGTGGACCACAGTCTGCAGATCACTGCACTACACACTTACTACACTGCATCTAATGATAGAAATAGAAAGACTTTGGAAAATGTACCTGGGAGTACATGTGCGTTACACTCTGTTACACTCTGTGCTGTTTTTTCTTGAAGGGTCCATCTTGCTGGGATGACGTCTTAATTCCAAATCGAATGAGTGGCAAATGCCAATCTCCAGGCTGCCCTGGGACCAGAGCGGTAAGTACCTGGTCACATTAATTATCTTTAAAACAAGAAAATGATGGCATCTTTTATGTTTACTAAGAAATTAGACTCAAGGCCTAACGTGCCGGCTGAGTTTTCTTCCATCTGGTAATGCTCCCTGGAAGTCACCCGATACTCCAGTGTGTCAATGACACTCACCAAACTCGCTTGCCCTTGCCTCCCAGTGCTACTTTCCTAGTGACGCAGCCTCTTGGAGTGACGTGTAAAACAAGCTGCTTTTCTTCTGCTCTCACATCACAGCCGTCCACACAGACTTGTGTGACCTGAAGAGGTGGGGGCTTTCTCCCCACCAGGAAGCAGGGGTTCTGCAGCAGCAGACACCAGCAAGGACTTAATTCTGCTCTGACACCATCTGCCTTGCTGCAGGGTCAGACCCCAGGGCTGAGGGCTCAGTCCCGAAACTGCACTCCCTGCACTTCAGATGCCAGCTGCGGGCCCCCGGTTGTTGACCTGTGCTTCTGACCAACCAGCTATGAACGAGGAGCCCCATAATCCCTGCTCTGGGTTCAGTTAATTTGCTAGGACAATGCACAGGACTCAGGAAAATACTGATTTTTTTTCCGTTCACTGGTTAAAGGATGCAGCTGCAGAGATGCCTGAGGCGAGGTAGGGAGGAAGAAGGGCAGAGCTTCCACGTCCTCCCCAGGCTTGCCACCCTCCAGCTATTGGCAAACTCTCTGAACCCCGTCCTTTTGAGTTTTCATGGAGGCTTCATTATGTAGGCATGACTGGCTAAATGGCTGGGCACTGGTGATCAGCTTAACCTTCTGCTCCTCTCCCCTCCCTTGAGTTTGCTGGTACTAAAAATTCCCAGCCGGTAATCCTGCCTGGGTTTCCTGTGGCTGGACTCACCCGCTGTCCTGGTGCTACCCAGAGGCTGCCAGCCACTAGTGCATTCCCAGGAACACAAGAACAAAAGGCAGCAAACAAAACCCCAAAGAAGCCACCTGTCACCTTGCAAAGTCCCAGGACTTTAGGAGTCACATGCCAAGAATCGGGGCAAAGACCAAATACATACTTCACAGTATCACTGGCTCGACATTGAAATGTGCCAATCCAGACTCAGAACAAAGGGACATGCAGAATAGATAAAGAAGAGACACAGAAGACAGCCAGCTCAGAGCCTAACAAAGAAAAAGAGCAAAGATATAAAGTTCATCTCCCCCCGATGCTGTGATATTTTATATTTATATCCACGTCGTTCAAATGATTCCCCCTTTGCTTTATCTCTTCCTATCTGTCTTTGGCAGCTTTCTTGCAGAGTGGTCTGTTAGAAAATGTAGTAGTGTGGCCAGGTACGGAACTGAATTCCCATCCTCTTTTCTTCTTTGCAAATGCAGGTTGTACATTTCACACACAGCAGATGGTTCTTGAAAGACACCCCAAACTCTGACATTATTTTAAAAATGATTTTATTATTGCGGTCATGTTTATCATTTATATAATGTTATAATTTTACCTCAGAAACTCTGTGTCCATTATAATCTGGCTGTTTTTATTTCCTGAGCTCTAAGTACTGTTTGGGTGTCAACACAAACAGGGTGCTAGTTCACAACCTGTCACAGTCAGCTGGCAACTCATACCTTCTCTAAGGAACAAAATCTGTCATTAGCAACAGGTACAGCGTTGGAGCTGGGATCACTAGCTGTGCCTCCTCTTGCTGATCTGAGAGATGACTACAAGGGTACCAAGCCAGCCGCGATCAGCAGTCACATTCCCCAGCAGATGGGCTGGGACCATGAGTAGATTCTTATTAATGTAAACCCTGAAGAAAGAAATCCTGAAGATAAACGATGACATGTATGTCATCGCACACAACAAAGCACAATCTAGTCTTGAGTTTCCTACTGAGTTGCAGTTAAAACGTACATATTTTATAGGGCAGAATTTTTAAACAATAGTTAAATATATATAGGTACACATATATATATATACACATATACACAAACACACCACATATATATAGTATATTATACATGATATGTATAATAATTACATTACATATAGTAATTTCATGCTTACATACACATAACTTTCCATCCATCCACTCATCCACCCACCCGTCCTCTAGTGCCACGTGGTCTTCATCTTTACAGTCATGTGCGGTCCTTTGAAAATCTACTTCAATCATTGACCGACTGCCTCTCATGTTTCTTGATGGTAATTGGAAAGATTTATCCATAGCAGAATAGAAAATCCTGCATCCCTAAGGAATTTATCTTCAAATCAGTCAAAGGGGAAAGCTTTACTGGGTGGTGTTGAAGATCATGTTCTTGCTTGTTGAATGTTTAGCTTACCTTGGTTATCGATTGGGTATAAATTAAGTTGCATTGCAAGTCTGTTTCTGACAGTGTAGTCAGTGGACATCCCTAAAAGCCTTGCAGTTCATATCACAGGAAAAACTACTGGATTTAATCATAAAACATGCACTTTTAAAAGAATAACCGTGTTAACTTGGTAATGCAAAGTTCATTTGCCAGCAATTGAGAAAAAAACTGGACTACAGAGAAGAAATCGAATGAGCTAGTGTTCTGGGGCAACTACTGGCCATTGGGGGTGGACACTGGAACAGACAGTGGCACGAGGGCCTGACCAGGCAGCAAGTTAGAAACAAGGGCTCAGAAGGCACTACCTCATTGGAGAGAGCAGAGGGTAGGCCTGGGCTTTCTCTTGCTCTGGGTAAAGCAGAAAATATCATCTGGAAGAATTATCATCTTTTCCTGAGTTTGGAGCAAATATTCACTCCTCTGTATGGCACAGAAAGTGCTAAGTCATGAGATGGCAGTGCCAGACCCTGTGCTGAAATGAGTCCACACCCTTCCAGGGGACCTGTACTTAAAATGAGGTTCCAAATAATCCCTTCCAATAATGTCAGGCAAAGCATGAACTGATAATGAGAAAAATCACGATGAGCCATCAGGAATGAGGACAAGAGGCTCGACCCTGAAAGAATGCACAGATTGAGGCCTGGGGCAGCTCAGCAGTAGAGCACTCGCCCAGCACACGCAAGGCCCCGAGTCTGACCCCCAGCACAGAAAAACTAAAAAATATGGAAATTGAAATTATCAGGGAGAGAATAAGAGTGTGATTAATATATTTTTAAAAAGTATATATAGAAAATTGTTAAAAAATAAAGGACTGTCAGAAATACCCAGAGTACACACATACACACATGAAATATAGAATTGAAAATTAGAATACCTGTCAAAAAATGTACTAAATAAGCTAACCTATAAAGAAAACATGGGCAAAAAGAGAAATTAGAACTTAAATCTGAAATTTGATATGAAAAATCAAAATGCAACCCCAAATCTTTAAAGATAAAAGAGAAGTTAAAAAGACAGAAGATAGAAGTTTCAAAATTTTTTTAGGTTTCCAGAAGAAAAATAATAGAATGACATTATTTAAAGAAATAATAAAGTAAAACTTTCTATGATTTTTAAGACTTGAGAATCCCAATTAATTCCATGTAGCTTAAATAAAATGAAAGCCTCATCTGAATAAAACACCGAAACTACAGATTGTAAAAGTCAAACAGAAATTTCTAAAAGCAGTTAGAATGAGACATTTTCTACACAGGAATGACAATTCATCTGATAGTCAATTAATTAGAATCAACATTGGAAGACAAATGAGAGAGAACAATATTCTCAAAATATTAAAAAAAATAAATGCTAAGTTAAAATTGTATCTTAGCAAAATCTTTCAAGAAGTAAGGTCAAGACCAACTATAAAAAAAATTGTTTTCAGACAAATTGAAACTTGGAATTTTACTTTTGTCTGCACGTTACTTCATTTTTGAAGTAAATATTTTTAAAAAGGAAAAAAAAATGATCCTAAAAGAAAAGACTGGAATTTAAGAAGGAATGATTTAGAGGCAGTGGGTGAATCTAAAGGAAACATGACAGTAAATACAATGATCTTTCAGTTATAGGGATATTTGTAATGTCCCTGTGGACACCTTTGCCCAGGAGCTGGAACATAGGTAAAGCATTCTAGGATTTTTTTTCCCAACCAAAAAGCAAAGATACTGATTTTTAAAAGTATTTTTTTAATGTTTAAATGTTCCTGGCAGCTTTATTTGTATCAGGCAAATGGAAACAACTGATACGTCCAACAGTAGGTGAGCCATAAACTGCTTCATCCCCACAGCAGAGTAGAAAGACCCTGGGCACACCCACGTCCCGGGCAGGTCTCAAAATAAGCACGTTTAAGGGAAGACACCAGATAGGAAGGGCGGACCTCGCTTATGTGGCATTCTAGAGGATGTGTACAGTGTACAGTGATGGGAAATCAGAGGGTGCCTGGGGATGGGGTTGACAGAAGCAGGGGCCCGGGGAAGGGGTTAAGGCCCCGGGAGTCTGTAGGGATGCTAAGTTACTCATTATCTTAATCACGATGTTGGCTGAATGATTATATCTGTATGACGAAACTCACCAAGCAGGCCTGTGTGTGTGTGCGCGGACATATTTGGTTCAGTGACCCTCTATTAAAACATCAGTGTCGGGTACCTGCTACTGGTCCCCTCTCACCCCTGGAGAATTCTGTTTCTGTTCTTCCCACTTGAGTGAATCCTACTCCTTTCACTCTTGCAAAAAAGAAAAAAGAAAGAAGTCAGCGCCAACATTTATAAAATCAGCACCAAGACCCCCCGCCCTGGGTGCCAACAAGCCCCCAAGGTGAAATGTGATAGCAATAGGTTTTATGGAAAAGAGTGGGCCAGGCCGTTGGCTCCAGGATAAGATCACAGCTGCCACACACTCATGCTCCATGAAGAAAGGAGACTTTGCCCAGAAGCTTTCAGCAGATGCCTTGAGTCTCAGACCAGGTCAGCTTCACACCTGACTCAGTCACAGGGACGGGAGAGAGAACGCACAGGCCACAGGCAACTTGGACAGAAGGCTTCACGCAGCTGAGGCCCATGTGGGCTCCTGAGGGTGTGGTGCTCGGGGAGTGGAGTTGGTCATGCCAGCAGGCTCCTTTAAGAGGCTGCCATGGTCCCCCTCTTGGGTTGAGCGTGGTTTCCCTGAGCAGGACCCTGGAGGCCGCTGGAGGACCCCACCTGTGCTGCTGCCCAGAATTCTCCAATGCACACTCTGTCTGGGCATGGCTGAGCTCACCCTTGGCTGTGCTTGGGGACCCTGCCAGCACCAGAGCTTTGTGGTGACAATTCAAGGTTCCACTGGAGGCTTTCCCATGTCCAGTGTGTCCACAGGTATGCCTGGTATGAACATCAAGTGACGGGTGAGGCTGGGACGATGGCTGCCCTCACCAGGCTGCCCTTGGCTGTGAATCCTCCGGTGTGGAAGGAGTAGGAGCTTCCCACACCACCTCCGCCCTGAAGTCCCTTCTGCACTGTGGCCTTCATCACCGAGAGGCTCAGAGCTATGACTCAGGACTCCCTCGTCTTCCCTGCACTTGGGTCTTTTCTTTGTTTAGAAGTTTCTGGTGCCACACGAAGGGGGATTTTTTATTTACTTATTTTTTGTACTGGGAATTGAACCTGGTGCTTCACCACTGAAGTTCCTCCATAGTCCTTTGTAATAGAGGGTGATTCTCCCCAAAGGCCTTTCAACTCCCTGAATGTCTGGTTTGAAGTTGGGCCTGTCTTGTCTTGGCTCAATTCCAGTCCCAACTGACCAGCACCGGGGGCCCCTCACTGTGCTCCACGGATGACCACGTGAGTCAGAAGCTCGAGCCTCAGTGAGGGCACAAGAGCTCACCAGTGCACAGCACAGCAGATCCCCTGTGCCCTGGGAGGAAAGCCAAGCCTCTGGAAGAAGGCCCCTCACAGCACAGCAGATCCCCTGTGCCCTGGGAGGAAAGCCAAGCCTCTGGAAGAAGGCCCCTCTTGTCCCCAGAGAGGCACTCAACAGTGTCCTGAAGGGTCATGGGCCCTCACCATAGCCTTCCTCAGAACCACAGGCTGGGAGCCTCCTCACAGCAGTTCATGGCCAGTCATCAAAATTCCTAGACAGGGAATTTTGGGGGTTGGGGGACAGGGTACCAGGGATTGAACTCGGGGGTGCTTGACTACTGAGCCACATCCCCAGTCCTATTTTGTGTTTGATTTAGAGACAGGGTCTCCCTGAATTGCTTAGCACCTCACTTTTGCTGAGGCTAACTTTGAACTTGTGATCCTCCTGTCTCAGCCTCCTGAGCTGCTGGGATTGCAGACATGCCCCATGGGGCCCCAGGAAACATTTAATCTTTAAATTAGAGAAGAAACTAAAATTTCCAAGATAACCATCCGAGGGACTAAAGTAAAACACAGAATGTCTGATCAGTAGAGGAAGAGCAATGGGGCAGGAAATGAGAGGGAGTAAAATGTAGGAAAACAGGACAGAGAAGTGGCACAGACAAAACGAGTCATGAAGCCCATAACAGCAATGGAATGGAATAGAAATGCCTGAGGCCATGCAGACAGAGCTCCTCAGACTGAGTTAAAATCAGATGTACCTGGTGGGCCCTTTGGCACATGCCTGGAATCCCAGCGACTTGGGGTGGGGGCTGAGTCAGGAGGATCACAGGATCAAAGCCAGCTTCTGCAACTTAGTGAGACCCTGCCTCAAAATAAAAAATAAAAAGGGCTGGGGATGTGACTCAGTGACTGAGCATCCCTGGGTCCAATCCCTAGTACCAAAAAAAAAAAAAAAAAAAAAAGACACACCTAACACAGGAAAACAAAACACTGAGAGTAAAAGAATGGAAACTGCCGTTTTGGGCAAGTATTAATAAAGGATGCTGTTAAAACCATATTAACTGCATAAAAAGAAGATTGTAATTGAAAAAGAATTGCTAAAATTGAGATTTCTGCATTTTGATAAAAGGTTCAATAATCTAAGAAGACATAGCTCTTGAAAAATGTCTGACCTTAGTAACACAAACTCCACATCTGTCAAGGACATGGTCAGGATTTACAGATTACAGGGACAGACACACCCCACGAAGGGAGAGAGTGAGGAAACTCAGGACTCCAGCAGACCTGGAAAGACACCCCAGTGAGCGGTGATGCAGGCGCCGGCGCCCGGGACCCAGGATGCCTTTTCACAGCTCACTGGGAATAGCTCAGCAACCGGTCCTGCTCTAGACAGAACTAGGGAAATTTCTATGTGGAATTGTGACTCTCTGAGCCAATAAAAGACTGAAATGGACCCATGGACCAAACAACAGTGAAAATATACCACCTGTCAGAGACTTCGGCAGCAGCTCAACCAGTATTTAGGCAGATGATTTAGGAACATAGACACTTTATAAAACAAGAGATAAAATCATTTAAACATACCCAGTTGTTTTTTCTCCCATTATCTAATGAACACTAAAGAAATGTGTGTAACATAGAGGGATTGAGGTCCGCACCCTTCTGAACACCTGTGCGAGAGCCAGCAGGAGCTCAGCCTTAGTGTGGGATGCTCATTTCCTTCACCAGGCTCTAAAAGCCATCATGCTAGAGTGCTGGGTCATAGTGCGGCTAAATCTACACCATGACTACGGTATTCTCTGAAGTCTTCCTGTCCTGTCTATTTCTTCAGGAGATGAGGCAATACGGATCTTGAAGTAATTTATCATCTTAAATTTTCAGAGTATTATTGATTTTGACAGTATTTTGGACACTGTATGATACATTCTTATAAACCCTTAATTTCTGTCTCTTGAACAAAATATCTGTGTACTTAAAATTCAAAAGAGCAGAGTCCCTAATCTATTTTTAATTAATATTTATACACAGTCTACCTAGATCACCTTAAGGAGCAGTAAAATTTAACCTTGCTTTTTAAAGTACAAATATAAACTTGACCCTAACTACACTTTAGACACAGCAATCTGAACCTAGTTGAGCTTTACACGAATTGCTGCTATTTTAGGAAGGGGCATAGCATCAATTCTGAGAGGCATCTTACCTTTTTATAAAAAAAATTCTTGTCAGCTCAAAGGGCATGTGCTTGAGATTCCAGAGGGACACAATCAGTTAGGATTTTCTCTAGCACTGAAATTAATTTGACTTTGGATATGGCATAAAACTGAAACTTTTCTGCACCAACTTTTGTGTCCTGTTTCACCAGCGATACCTTAATCAGTGAAGACGTCATCTGAGTTTGTGACTTGTACGTCTCACTTGCACACACATAGGCTGAGGCAAGCCCGGAAGGCCTGCGTCTGAGCATTACTTTTGAGTTCCACGTCATAACTCCTGAAAGTGACACTCTGGTCCTCACACCCTCCACTGCAAGGACCTCTGCCTTCAGGGGTGCTTTTGTGGAAATGAGACGCTTGTTGGTCAACTGTGAGAACAGTGCCTTCCCCCACACTGACAAACGGACGGTGGGGTTTAGGAAAAGGAAGACTCCCTAGGATAGAAAAATAAAATCTCAATGATCTCTTCAAAGTAATAAACGACCAAGTTTGTTTTCAAATTCTCTTGAGGGGTATTGGTTTCACTACTTATGTTTTAATACTGGAATCCTGTATTAAAATTATATAGTAGAATTTGTTTCAGGTTTTATGTGAGTTAAATTTTTAGGGGAGGGGGAAGATGGCGGCGAAGGGAGTGCATCACCCCAGTGCGCCGCGTCACTGTGCGGGAGAAAGACGAGGTGAAACAGCTGAAGGCTATCTTGTTGGGAATTTCCAGTGAAATTGAGGTGCTCCAGAATCTAGTGGACGGATTTCCATCGCGCGAGGCTCAGCTGCGGGGGCTCGGACGTGGGCGATTTCTCCGCACGGAGGTTCGTGCCCCGCAGCTGGAGTCTGCAGCGCGCGCTGGGAAGCGGCGAGGTGCCGGAGCGGGGGTGCACCGATGCGGATTCTGGGGGCTCCTGCCAGTGGTGCAATGGCCGTGCTTAGTGCTGAGTTCCGGCTTTGAGACAGAGGAGAGAAGCGGTCCAGTTCGGTTCTCGACACTGGTCGGACCACGGAGGAGGACAGCAGCCGCCATCATGGAGAGCTGATGGAATCATCCCTGTTTTCTACTGATCTCAGCTCATTCAGCTACGGAACAGGTGATTTCAGGCTGGTATTTGCCTGCGTCTCGCACACAGATGGCTCAGGCTCGGGGCTGGAGAACCAGTGGAGAATACTCCTAGGGGCTCGCTCCTGGGAAGGCGTGCACCGGGCTCTGAGCGGCCGGAATCTGGTTCCCGGGGCTGCTTATGTCCAGGGCAGGGGGAACCTGCGGAGACTGCGTGTTGAGGCCAGCTCCAAGTGGAGCGTGCTCTGAGCTCGGGGCGGCTGGGTTCTGACTCCCGGAACAGTTTTGGCCCGGGGCTGGGGAGCCCGCGGGGACTGCGTCTTTGAGCCTGCTCCCAGCGGAGCGTGCACCGAGCTCGGAGAGCTTGGAGCGGCCGGGCTCTGGCTCCCGGAGTTGCTTTGGCCTGGGGCAGGGGAACCCGCGGGGATCGCTCCTTGGAGCCTGCTCCTAGCGGAGCGTGAGCCGGGATCGGAGAGGCTGGGTTCTGGCTCCTGAAGCTGCTTTGGCCCAGGGTTGGGGAACCTGTGGTGACTGCTTCTCGGTCCGGGTCCTGCTGGGTGCTGTGGGGGCTAGGGGGGCAGAGTGGAGCTGCCGCCTGTGCCCAGAGCAGGCCAAGTGACCCGCCGGCGTGGTATCACAACACCCCAACTGCAGCTGGGGCCGAAGAGAGTAGCCGCCCACGCCTAGAACAGGACCAGCGACCCGACGGCGCGGTAGCCAAGTCACCCCATTTGGAGTAGGGGCTGTGCAGAGCCACCGTCTGAGCCTGCAAGGTAGGCAGACCCGCGACCCACTGGCAGGAAGGCCCAGCAGCCTGCCAGTGTGGTGGACAAGTAGCACCGAGGCAGTCATGTCACACTGGTTGGAGCGGGAGTGGAGCAGAGCCGCCGCCCGTGTCCGGAAAAGGCCCAGCGCCCAGCGACCGTTGGAGAGGCAGTCAGGTACCCCCATTGGGAGTGGGGGCTGAGCAGAACTGCCGCCCGAGCCCACCAGGTAGGCAGACCTACGACCCACCGGCGGAACAGGCCTAGAGGCCTGCCAGCGTGAGAGACACGTCACACCAATTGCAGTAGGGGCCGAGCAGAGCCGCCGCCCACATCAGGATCAGGACCAACGACCCAAGGGCGTGGTAGTTACGTCACCACAATTGGAGTGCGGGCAGGGCAGAGCAGAGCTGCCACCCGCGCCCGCAGGGTGGGCAGACCTGGACCGACCAGAATGGTAGACAGATCACCCTAATTAGAGGAGGAGCACAGCCACAACCCGCCCTGCAAGGGAGATTTTCCAACTATACAAGAGCAATATAAATAAATAGGGGGAAATTTTCAAAAACACAAGAGTTTCACCAAGCAGAAAGAAACAAACGCGAGCAGTATGAAAAGAAGGAAAGAAAGGACCACAAGCAATGCAGGTCAACTCAACTTTAGAAAAGGTAATAGCTGCAACAGATGGAATGTCAGAAAAAGAGTTCAGGATATACATGCTTCAGATGATCTGGAGTCTCAAGGAAGACATGAGACAGCAAAATCAGACAATGAAAGATCACTTTGACAAGGAACTACATAAACAAATCCAGGAAGTAAAAGATCAATTACACAGGGAGATAGAGGTAATAAAAAACAAACATATAGAAATCCTAGAAATGCAGGAAGCAATAAACCAACTTAAAAACTCAATTGAGAATACTACCAGCAGAGTAGAACACTTAGAAAATAGAACATCAGACAATGAAGACAAAGTATTTCAACTTGAAAAGAACATAGACAGCTCAGCAAGACTGCTAAGAAATCATGAGCAGAACATCCAAGAAATAAGGGATAACATTAAAAGACCAAACTTAAGAGTCATTGGGATACAGGAAGGCACAGAGCTCCAAACCAGAGGAATGAACGATCTATTCAATGAAATAATACGAGAAAACTTCCCAGACTTGAAGAATAAGACAGAATCCCAAATCCTAGAAGCCTACAGGAGGCCCAATGTGCAAAATCATAAGAGATCCACACCTAGACACATTATAATGAAGATGCCCAACATACAGAATGAGAGAATTTTAAAAGCTACAAGAGAAAGGAAGCAGATTACATTTAGGGGCAAACCAATCAGGATAACAGCTAATCTCTCAACACAGACTCTGAAAGCTAGAAGATCCTGGAATAACATATTTCAAACACTGAAAGAAAATGGGCTCCAACCAAGAATCGTGTATCCAATGAAATTAAGCTTCAGGATGGAAGATGAAATTAAAACCTTCCACGATAAACAAAAGTTAAAAGAATTCGCAGCTAGAAAACCATCTCTTCAAAAAATCCTTGGCAAAACATTACAGGAAGAGGAAAAGGAAAATAACAATGAAACCCGACAGTGGGAGGTAGGACAGTAAAGGGGGGAAAGTAATCAAAGAGGAAAACAAATCAGGTTTAGTAACATTAATAAACAATTATGGCTGGAAGAACAAACCATATCTCAATAATAACCCTAAATGTTAATGGCTTAAACTCACCAATTAAGAGACACAGGCTAGTAGAATGGATCACAAAACAAGATCCAACAATATGTTGCCTACAGGAGACGCATTTGATAGGAAAAGATATACATAGACTGAAGGTGAAAGGCTGGGAAAAATCATTCCACTCATATGGACTGCGGAAACAAGCAGGAGTGTCCATACTCATATCAAATAAGATAGATTTCAAGCGAAAGTTAATCAAAAGGGATAAAGAGAGACACTGCATACTGCTCAAGGGAACCATACACCAACAAGACATAACAATCATAAATATATATGCCCCAAACAATGGTGCAGCTATATTCGTCAAGCAAACTCTTCTCAAGTTCAAGAGTCTAATAGACCACCATACAATAATCATGGGAGACTTCAACACACCTCTCTCACCACTGGACAGATCTTCCAAACAAAAGTTAAATAAGGAAACTATAGAACTCAATAACACAATTAACCACCTAGACTTAATTGACATATATAGAATATACCACCCAACATCAAGCAGCTACACTTTTTTATCAGCAGCACATGGATCCTTCTCAAAAATAGATCATATATTATGTCACAGGGCAACTCTTAGACAATATAAAGGAGTAGAGATAATACCATGCATCCTATCTGACCACAATGGAATGAAACTGAAAATCAACAATAAAAGAAGGAAGGAAAAATCATGCATCACTTGGAGAATGAACAATAGGTTACTGAATGATCAATGGGTTTTAGAAGACATCAAGGAGGAAATTAAAAACTTCTTAGAGATAAATGAAAACACAGACACAACATATTGGAATCTATGGGACACACTGAAAGCAGGTCTAAGAGGAAAATTCATTGCTTGGAGTTCATTCCTTAAAAAAAGAAAAAACCAACAAATAAATGATCTCATACTTCATCTCAAAATCCTAGAAAAAGAAGAGCAAAACAACAGCAAAAGAAGTAGAAGGCAAGAAATAATTAAAATCAGAGCTGAAATTAATGAAATCGAAACAAAAGAAACAATTGAAAAAATTGACAAAACTAAAAGTTGGTTCTTTGAAAAAATAAATAAAATCGACAGACCCTTAGCCATGCTAACGAAGAGAAGAAGAGAGAGAACTCAAATTACTAGCATACGGGATGAAAAAGGCAATATCACAACAGACACTTCAGAAATACATAAGATAATCAGAAATTATTTTGAATCCTTATACTCCAATAAAATAGAAGATAGTGAAGGCATCGATAAATTTCTTAAGTCATATGATCTGCCCAGATTGAGTCAGGAGGATATAGACAACCTAAACAGACCAATAACAATAGAGTAAATAGAAGAAACCATCAAAAGACTACCAACTAATAAAAGCCCAGGACCGGATGGGTATACAGCAGAGTTTTACAAAACCTTTAAAGAGGAACTAACACCAATACTTTTCAAGCTATTTCAGGAAATAGAAAAAGAGGGAGAACTTCCAAATACATTCTACGAGGCCAACATCACCCTGATGCCTAAACCAGACAAAGACACTTCAAAGAAAGAAAACTACAGACCAATATCTCTAATGAACCTAGATGCAAAAATCCTCAATAAAATTCTGGCAAATCGGATTCAAAAACATATCAGAAAAATTATACACCATGATCAAGTAGGATTCATCCCTGGGATGCAAGGATGGTTCAATATACGGAAATCAATAAATGTTATTCACCACATCAATAGACTTAAAAATAAGAACCATATGATCATCTCGATAGATGCAGAAAAAGCATTCGACAAAGTACAGCATCCCTTTATGTTCAAAACTCTAGAAAAATTAGGGATAACAGGATCATACCTCAACATTGTAAAAAGCAATCTATGATAAGCCACAGGCCAGCATCATTCTGAAAGGAGAAAAATTGAAGGCATTCCCTCTAAGATCTGGTACAAGACAGGGATGCCCTCTCTCACTACTTCTGTTCAACATAGTCCTCGAAACACTGGCCAGAGCAATTAGACAGACGAAAGAAATTAAAGGCATAAAAATAGGAAAAGAAGAACTTAAATTATCACTATTTGCAGATGACATGATTCTATACCTAGCAGACCCAAAATGGTCTACAAAGAAATTATTAGAGCTAATAAATGAATTCAGCAAAGTGGCAGGATATAAAATCAACATGCATAAATCAAATGCATTCCTTTATATCAGCGACAAATCCTCTGAAACTGAAATGAGGACAACTACTCCATTCACAATATCCCCCCCAAAAATAAAATAGTTGGGAATCAACCTAACAAAAGAGGTGAAAGACTTATACAATGAAAACTACAGAACCCTAAAGAGAGATATAGAGGAAGACCTCAGAAGATGGAAAAATATACCCTGTTCATGGATAGGCAGAACTAACATCATCAAAATGGCGATATTACCAAAAGTTCTCTATAAGTTCAATGCAATGCCAATCAAAATCCCAACAGCATTTCTTGTAGAAATAGATAAAACAATCATGAGATTCATATGGAATAATAAAAGACCCAGAATAGCAAAAACAATGCTAAGCAGGAAGTGTGAATCTAGCGGTATAGCGATACCAGACTTCAAACTATACTACAGAGCAATAGTAACAAAAACAGCATGGTACTGGTACCAAAACAGGCAGGTGGACCAAAGGTACAGAATAGAGGACACAGTAACCAATCCACAAAACTACAACTATCTTATATTTGATAAAGGGGCTAAAAGCATGCAATGGAGGAAGGATAGCATCTTCAACAAATGGTGCTGGGAAAACTGGAAATCCATTTGCATCAAAATGAAACTGAATCCCTTTGTCTCGCCATGCACAAAAGTTAACTCAAAATGGATCAAGGAGCTTGATATTAAATCAGAGACTCTGCGTCTGATAGAAGAAAAAGTTGGCTATGATCTACATACTGTGGGGTCGGGCTTCAAATTCCTCAATAGGACACCCATAGCACAAGAGTTAACAACTAGAATCAACAAATGGGACTTACTCAAACTAAAAGGTTTTTTCTCAGCAAAAGAAACAATAAGAGAGGTAAATAGGGAGCCTACATCCTGGGAACAAATCTTTACTCCACACACTTCAGATAGAGCCCTAATATCCAGAGTATATAAAGAACTCAAAAAATTAGACAATAAGATACAAATAACCCAATCAACAAATGGGCCAAGGACATGAACAAACACTTCTCAGATGAGGACATACAATCAATTAATAAGTACATGAAAAAATGCTCACCATCTCTAGCAGTCAGAGAAATGCAAATCAAAACCACCCTAAGATACCATCTCACTCCAGTAAGATTGGCAGCCATTATGAAGTCCAACAACAACAAGTGCTGGAGAGGATGTGGGGAAAAGGGTACACTTGTTCATTGTTGGTGGGACTGCAAATTGGTGCAGCCAATTTGGAAAGCAGTATGGAGATTTCTTGGAAAGCTGGGAATGGAACCACCATTTGACCCAGCTATTCCCCTTCTCGGTCTATTCCCTAAAGACCTAATAAGAGCATGCTACAGGGACACAGCTACATAGGTGTTCATAGCAGCACAATTCACGACAGCAAGATTGTGGAACCAACCTAGATGCCCTTCAATATATGAATGGATAAAAAAATGTGGCATTTATACACAATGGAGTATTACTCTGCATTAAAAAATGACAAAATCAGAATTTGGAGGGAAATGGATGGCATTAGAGCAGATTATGCTAAGTGAAGCTAGCCAATCCTTAAAAAACAAATGCCAAATGACTGCTTTGATATAAGGGGAGTAACCAAGGACAGGGTAGGGACGAAGAGCTTGAGAAGAAGATTAACATTAAACAGGGATGATAGGCGGGAGGGAAAGGGAGTGAGAAGGGAACTCGCATGGAAATGGAAGGTGATCCTCAGGGTTATTCAAAATTACATACAAGAGGAAATGAGGGGTAAGGGAAGAATAATACAAGTGGAAGAAATGATTTACAGTAGAGGGGGTAGAGAGAGAAATGGGGAGGGGAGGGGAGGGGAGGGGAGGGGAGGGGGAATAGTAGAGTATAGGATAGACAGCAGAATACATCAGACACTAGAATGGCAATATGTAAATCAATGGAAGTGTAACTGATGTGATACAGCAATCTGTATATGGGGTAAAAATGGGAGTTCATAACCCACTTGAATCAAACTGTGAAATATGATATATTAAGAACTATGTAATGTTTTGAACGACCAACAATAAAAAAAATTTTAAAAATAAATAAATAAATAAATTTTTATATATCAAGCATTATTTTTTTTTATCAGAAACAGTCGAGTAGGACCTTTTAAAATAGCTGTAAGATTTTTGTGAAATGAAATTAGATGCTTAAAACTATTTCTCAAACTGTAGAAAACAAAATAATTACTAAACTCAGTATAAAAGTGGAGGGTTTTCATCTTATTCAATTCATTTCTTGTATTTTTTCCCAGTGGGTTCAGTGTACGTCACCTGAACGTCAATCTCAGGAAAAGTTAATATTCATGGTCTGCAGCTCTGATTTCGTTTTCTTGGGAGAGGCTGACTAAAACACAATGGCAGATAAGGGTCCCCAGTACTGAAAAATTTTGATTTATAAGTCATTTGCATATTTTATGTCCCAAAGTTTCTTACCAATGTTTTTGTTTGAGCAGATTTCCATCCTCACTGGGATCTGTGTTTCTCTGGTTTGTTTTCATTGTTGTTGGGACTTCATTAGAATCTCACAAAGGAGATGAGATTCCTCAGGACGCTTTCCTGTGCAGAATACACGTTCTTGTTTTTTAAGTATTTCATAATGATGAAAGGTTGATTTTGTTTTGTTTTTTAACAAAGACCTTGGGTTGTCCAAGAACCCTAGGACGTTACACTTGACAGCCTGTGTTTGTGCAGCATGGGAGGTGTGCACTCCTGTATTTGTGTTGCAGAAGCCCATGGGCACCCTCAGGGAAAGACAGTGGTGCACGTATCTGTCCAGGCAACTGGGCTCTTGGGGCTTCCCAGGCCTCCTATGTCAGAGGGCCGCAGGGTGCTTGCACCTGGAGTGGCGGGAGGGAGAACAGGTGAGGAGGGAGGGAGAACTGGTGAGGGGGAAGGGACATGTCCCTTCCCCCACGTTCTGCCCTGTAGTTTGAAGACAAATGTTTGCTGTGTCCTTACACTGTTCTCTCTGGTCATATTTTCTTAATTCTAAATAAAATTGAATTGTGAAAGCTTTGAAGTCAAACTCAGATTATGATTGAATGGTGTCTAAGCGTGACAAAATATTCTCTGTTGTCTGACATGCAATTTGGGTGACAAACTAGAAACTTCTTATAGCATTTTTCAAAAACCGATCAAGTACTCAGACCCAAGGACAGCTCATTTCTAAACCAAGTTTTGAGTATTGAATGTGAAAAAGTTTCTGTGCTGCTTTGAATTGTTGAGGTTGAAATTAGAAGATGCATTTTTATGATAAAATTATTTGAAATTTTGCAGATTTGAATAAAAGTCCGAATTTTGTTTATATAAGAAAATGTGTAGTCTACTGGGAAAAAGGATCAACATTTAAGGATGCTAGAGAAATCAAGGTAGTTTTAAGAACTGACAGTATTTATGAGATTCTGAAGTTAATTTAATTCAGTTTTCCTTTTCTGTGACAACCTCCTTTTAAAAATCTGGGCTCTTTTAGAACTTAGAGCAAAATTAAATCAGAAAACTTATTCTTCCAAGCAGCAGTAAAGACTTTTAATATTAAAAAAAATCAATCTTCATGGAAAGGAGATGGAGTCCCAGAACCCATGCATGTTCAGCTGAGTGTCTCTAGGGACAAGGTAGCTAGAACCCACTCTGTCTACACCCAGGGCAAAGCTCGGCTCACTGTCTTTGAAGCAATGAGCAGTTTCTGTAATATATTTTATAAATATTGAAAGTAATTCTTGCTTCTCCATTTCAGAAAACTCCAAATCCAAGTGAATCATAAGTTGGTTTTTTACACTTGATGGTTTGTGAATCTCACTTCTGTAGCTTATATCTTATTTTGTATACAGTAGAAAAAATCATTCAAATTACCATAAAAATGTTCAAATATGAGGATTTTAGAAACATTTATTAATCTCAGAGACTTCAAAATATTTCTTTTAATTTTTTTTTATTTTCCATAAATGATTCCAAAACTTGGTATGTCAGTAAGAGGATGTATTCAAGTTTCCATTACATCTTAGACAAGGGCCTCAGACAACCAAGAAAGACCAAAAGGATTTATCATGATTATGCAGAAAAAGGGGTCCTTCCAGACCATAGGTCTTAGGTAAGGGAAGAAGATGTATCTGTCTATCAGAAAAGATGAGAATCGGTGCAAAAAAGATAAAATAGATTTATGCACAGAACTCTGAGAACTGGAACAAAGAAAGATGAAATATCGCTGTAAACATCACCAAATGTTTCAATTGAGATGGTGGATGAGACCTCAGTGGAGCACCAGGGATCAGAGACTGGAGGCCATGAGACAGCCTCCATGCAGAGACAAGAGGCTAATGGAGTGAGGCGAACACAGGGAAGATGGGAGAGTAATGGGGCAAGAGAATGAGGCCTGCTTCCTGGCCGGGAGACAGCCCTCTTGATCCTTGAAGCGGGTGATTGATGACTGAGGAGGCCGCACTTCATCATGCCGTGATGGCGGCCATTAAGGAGCCATCATTTCTCTGACTCAGGTCAGGTTAGCTCTTAATAAGTTATCAAGTGCCACGTGAAATTTACTTTTTAAGATATATATTGGGGGAAAAAAAGCCAAAAAGTCTAGTTTGGCAAACTTGAGGTTGAGAATGGAAAATTTAGGCTTTCGGAGGACCAGATCGAAACACATTTCACACGATGCTGACCACATGTGGAGAAACTCAACCTCCACGGATGTTTCCTGGGAAACAGACTTGGGGGGCCTCACACCCCCTGAACTTCCTAAGTAGGTAATTACCATCACCCTCAATTCTCAGAGTTTGGGAAAACACACTCAGTGATGATCATGGTACCTGAGTATTTTTATTTAGGTGAAGAGAAGATTTTTATGTTTAAGGATTGGAAAAAGCAAAATATAATTTGCAAAAATTTGTGTCTTTTCATTAAAAGACACGTAGTTAATTCTCATTCCACAGTGCCTTATCATATTAGTCACTTTGGAGAAAATAGATTGACCTCCAGGAACCAGAAATCTAGCAGAAAAGACTTTACAGAAAGGAGCATCATTCAGATTCAGCAGGGCGACTACAAAATTCACTGAGCATTGCTTCCGTGTCAGCACCAGGGACAGAAAAATGAATATTTCATCCACTGGTTTGGAAAACCTCAAGGTGGGGTCAGACATGTAAGCAGAAGGTGATTTTACGATGAACCATGTGTTAATAATGATGGCTATGAAGGAGGTACAAGGACTTCCTGTGTGAACAGAACAGAGGAGATAAGCAGACTGGTACATCTTAAGTGCCATGAGATAAGCACAGAGCGCTTCTCAGGGTTCAGAGAGGAAAAGTCCCTTAATGGAGGCAGCAGAGAAGGTTTCTTGCAGAAGGCAGTCCTGCGGGAAGGAGGTGGAGAGTCTACGGTGGCCATGTTGGCAAGGTTGGGGAAACACTGGGCTGTAGGAAATGAAGATAATAACGGAACAGAAAATCCAGTCCCACTCATCCCACCGATTCCTGTTGGCTGCCTGCTCTCTGCCGGGCAGGCTTCTGGGCTCCCAAGTGTTCCCGTGGTGCTCTGCTCATTCCTGATAGCATGGGACTTGTCAAGAGGAAGATGAAATAGGAAAGTACAAGATGTTCAGGGAACAAGGTGGGAAAGTGCTGGAATGTCCCTGCTACTGGGAAAATCAAAGCCGGAGCTGAGATGCACAGGCCTGGTTAGCACTGGCCAGCTGACAGTGAAGAGACGGCCCCCGGAGGGCTCTGGCCAGGGCTCAGGAGTGGAGGGAGCTGCTCTGGAGAAACCATGGGGATTGAGTGGTCAGTCTCTTGGTTTGTGCACTTGTAAATAGAGCATTATTGCCATCAGTGAAGCGATCTCTCCATGTCCAAGTCTGGGAATTTTGAAGGCTAAGAGAGCAGATGGGCTGGGTGGGTGGAGCGATGCCAAAAAGGAGGAACTTGGAGAGGACGGGAAGAGATGACTTGTCCATGATCCTGTCTGCCCTCCTCGAATCCCTGGCGAAGCGTGGTGAAGGTCACTGAGAACGGCAGTGAACATGAGTCCTCCGTGTGGACCTCCGAGAAGGGCCACACTCCTGTGTTCATCGGGTCATTGAGAGCAGCCATGTGGCTGTTGGCTGGCCTAACGGTTCAGCTCACTCCAGCATGTTCCTCGGTGGGCATCTCCCTAGTGGTTGATGGAGTTCCATCTCTATGGGCTGCTCTCTGTCATCTGCAGTGGCCAGCAGTGGCTCTCCAGTGGGTAGGGCTTCCCTTCCTCCTTCCTACTACTCCCTGTGCCCACCTCACTGGAAACCCCAGGATCTTTTCAAACCATTGGTAAGGAAAAAAAACAGGTTACTCTCTGATACAGACCCTGAGAATCCACCCCTCCTTAAGGAAAACTGAGTTGGCCGTGCCACCATGCTGATCAGCTGGAGGAGCTGATGGGGTTTGAAAAGATTCTGTGGTGCCTTCTTTTCCACATCTTCATGGCCCCTTCTCTAGGACAGCTCCCAACTAAGTGGGCCTTTCCCAAAAGTAATAAGGTATTTGTGCTTGTATGGTAGTTTGACAATGTCCGCAAATTCTTTAATACTACTTTTATCAAGAGCTGGATTCTAATCCCCCTCACCTTGGAGTTGGGCCAGTGTTAGGGACAGTTAAAGTGAGATAGTGACAAAAGGAAAAGGAGCATATGTCTGTCTTCCCCTCCGGGAAGGTACTCGAAGAGCCCTTGGCCAACATACCAGATGTCCACCTTACCTGCAGAGGCTGTCCTGGAGGGAACATATACAGAGGACACTCAGAAGTGGAAAGATGACCGAGGAACCAGGTGTTCAGCTTCCCACAGTGTCAGTCCTGTCACTGGTGGCCGCCATTTGTGTGAACAGGGAAGTTTTCCACAACTGCAGCTCCCAACTTTTGAGCTCCCTCAGCTTTTGCCAAGTGGAGCAGAGACAAGCAGTCCCACCAAATCCTACTTAAACCACAGCTTTGTCATGATAGCAAGTGTTTAAAAAACGAAGGCACTAACTTTGGCGTGTTTATCATACAGCAGTGGATGCATAGGACACCCTCCACAGTGTCCTGCATGATCACGCAGCTCCCCAAGCCACTACGCACTGTCATCTACCTGCTACAGTTGCAGAGATGCAAATTAGAAATCAGACAATGATTTGGTGATGAAGGCATCAGGGTAGAATTCTATAAACCAGGAGCAAGTTCATTCAGGATGAACCAGAACAGTTTAAAGTGTGGACAGCATCGGATGGACGATTACAAACATTTTCAAGTCAATTTCCCCATCTTCAGGTACCAGATGCACCCCCTGGTCAAGCCTGAGGAACTACCATGCAGCTGTATGCTCATCAGATGTGACCCTGTCATGTGGACCTGAGCTTAGACATGGCCTCTGAGATTCTGTACATTTTCTCAAGTTGCCATCAATGACATATTTACAGATGACTTACCCAATAGCTTATTTTATAGTTGTCACAAACAAACTGCTTAGCATGTAATCTCTTGCATTATAGTTAGAGCAGTGGAGTCTCAGAGACTAGGTTTGAACTCTTGCTCTGATACGTGTGGACTGGCCTGGGACCAAAGCTTTGCACCCCTGTCAGTTGCCTTTATGTGAAGTGAAGATGTTATTTTGAGGATTAACTCTGATGACGGACATAAAGTGCTTGCCTACAGTCTTTATAGTGAAGGATAGTAATAGTCCTATATATAACTATATAAGTTATAGTTAATGTCACCTTCATTGTTATTATAATGTATTGACTTTGCTAGGTTGATTTCAGAAGGAAATTAAGGACTCAAGGACCACAGATAATTTATTATAATTCCTATCCAGTGAACTGCCATTTCTATGAATAACACAAATTATTCAAATTCATAAAGTTGCTGTTACAATAAGTTAGTACTAAACTGTAACATCTGTAGTTCCTTAAATAAACATGTACTCCATTTGCATTTTATATAATGCATGATTGTGACATAGATGAAATTCTTTTATACCAGCTGATCTAGAAGAAAAATAACACAATGATATGGGTTTAGGAAAAGCATTATCACTGATGTTTATTTTTTTGAGAACCATGTGCCACTACAATTATTGCAATAATCCCACACACTTTAAATGTCACACTAGAAGTGTAATTTAATGCTATTACACCTCATTTTCATTGAACTCATTATTTTCATGATAAATATTGCATTTTCTGGTTATAAGAATGAAATGTTGGTTGGAAAGGTATTAGCCAGCATACCTTTCCATAAAGAGGGAATACCCATCTTGCTCATTCCTCTCTGCTAACACTGGGTGTGTGTTTTTCCAAGGTGTGTGTCTGTGCACATGAGCAGATGCACATGTGTTAGAAGAAATGTGATCATATCCACATGTTGCATCTTTGACCTCACATGCTGTGCTCAGTTTCCACATCACATGTAAAGGTCTGTGTGGTGGCTCCTACTGCAGTGTGGGTAAGCAGCTCCCTGTTGATGAGTCTTTGGGCTCCTCCCCATTTCCCTATAAAAGCAGCACTCAGCAATCTGCCTCATGTCCATCTCCAACTTACTGGTCACATCTTAAGACTGTGATCGGGATCAGATTGAGGCAGAGGTGCCTTATGTTTAAAGAGCTGCTATGCTCTTAGTTCTGAATGGCCCTCTGCTAAGTTGGCTCTGTTTCTCCTTTGCCCAAAACTCTGAACAGTTTCTAGGCATTCTCTAGTGCTAGATGCTTTTATTCTTTCAGTGTTTTTAAATTACCTATGTGAAATAGGAAATCTCATGTTCATTACCCTTCTCCAATAGTTGAAAGAAGTCTTTATTACTGTGTGGTCATTTTTTTATAACTGCAATTAGAAACATTTCTTATTGTGACCCTTTGTGCATCACATATTTGGCAAAGATTTTTTTTTTTTTTACCATTAAGTAGCATCATCTACATGTTCTCTATGGAATTATAGAAGCTGTGAATTTTGATGTAGTTGTAAGCATTGACTTCTTTATGGGGTTACACCTTTTAGCTCTATCATTTTTAGCAGGATCTTCTCTACACTTAAGATCATTACAGATATTTACAAAAATATTTTCTAGTTATTTTAATAGTTTTATACTTTTAGACATTTAAATACTTGATGTATGTAGACTTTATTTTCAGTGTGAAAAGATTCTTATGAATCTAATTTTACTTATTTACCCCCCCTGCAAAATTTACGAATTGTTTTTCTGCCCATTTGTTGAGTTAAAAGCATATTTCCCCATTGGTTGAAAGGGATCGCAGGCTCTCCCAATATTCACTTTGTGTCTTATGTCTAGATTTCATTCTGCTGCATTCCTTTTCTTATCCTGCCTCCAAAGCCACATCACCCTACACATTCTGACACACAACACTATGACATTCAATAACTGCCACAGTCACTTATCTAAATTGCTGTCACTTTTCCTTTGTAATTTGCAGAGTTTTTTTTCCACATGATATGGAATATTGTCTAAATTTTGAACACAAAAAATATACTTACTTCTGATATATGTGTTAAGCATATCATCATGGAGAAGTGGAGTTCAGAGAGAACGTATCTTATACATAAATTATATAGTGGCAAAGCATATCTCATTTTTAAATTTCTGATCTGTATTTAGAAAAATTCAATGTCACTGAAATTAATTGTCTAGCATTTAATTATACACATAGTGAAGGCTGTTAGCTGGTATTCTTGGGTGACTAGCAATTCCATGCTGCTAAACCATAACTCAATGATAAAAGGTCAGCATCCTATTCTGATCTATACTTGTCTTTCCCTGACAAGGCAGAGTCTTGGGTATAAACTGGAAGGCTACCATTCTTTGGATGACAAAGATGCACTAAGTTTCAATATTTTATATTTGGGGGGGTATCAAGGGTTGGACCAGGGGCATGTAACCACTGAGCCACATCCCCAGCTTTTTTTATTTATTTGTTTATTTTATTTTGAGACAGGGTCTTGCTAAATTGCTTAGATATTCTCTAAGTTTCTGAGGCTGGCTTTGAACTTGCATTTAATTATACACAGGGCTAACAGGCGTGCACCACCATGCCCACCTATAGTAAGTTTCAATGTTAATGAAGTATTGCAAATCAGTTGTCTTAAAGTATTTTTTGTTTTAAGTTATTCTGTTTGACTTACAACACTACTCTAAGAGAAATTAAATGTTGACAAAATCAGTACTGCAGTGCACTTTAACATTGCTAATTCTTCTAAGTCTAATATTTTCTTCTGTCCCTCTCCTGAGTACCATCCTATAATCTTCTTAAATAGATGGAACTTTCTAGAAAGGCATATATGCCTAATGGAAAATAATAATTTAAAAGAAACATGCTTGTTTTTGGTATTGTCTACCTTTTGGGGGATCAATTTACTGAGGCAGAGATTATGGCTTCAAAAGCATTAGAACAAGAAAAACTGAGGTTCAGTTACTTTGCAAGCAGTACTAGTGTGTGACCTTGAACACAATCTTCCTTTCTTTACTTTTAGAATTGGAATAATGATAGTGTCTGATAGGGTTGTGCTAAGCACTTCATTAGGTATCAAACATATAAAACACCATACGAGGTGATAATGCATAGTCTCTTTTTAAATGTCGTCATGTTATATAAGAATAACTGCCAAAATTAAGAGGCTAGTTTTATAAGCTTAAAAATAACTTATATTGCTTTTTGGCTTTTATTTTTCACATTTTTCAAATGTATGACCCTGTTTTCCGGACATTGCTTACACCGTGTGTATTGATTGCTTTAGGGCCAGTTACACTGAAGTTTCCATGTGGCGTATGTAACATCTTCTAGGGCTACCTCAGAGTTCAAAGGATGGTGTTTTTGTTTTGACTGTATTGATTTAGGCCTCAAAAAATATCTGTTGAGTGTGGAGACATAATTCCAGATTCTGGAGGAAAAGAAGTAAACAAGACAGAGACAGGAGGAAAGCACAGGGAGAAACTTTCAATGGGTGAAGAACATTGTTTCAGCTGATGCGACATTTTTCAAAAGTCTAGTTTTCTGATAAATTATTAACAGAAAAGGATTTCTAAGAAAAAATTCAATCAATTAAAAATCATCTTTTAACTATAAGAGCACCTGTGGGACCTCCACTTAACTCCTTAAAGGAATGTGACCAGGTGACCTGCAAGATGATGTTTTAGGGCTGGAGGATCTTCAAAATTTCTTCAGACTTCAAATATTAGTTATGTATATTCCTTCTATATAAAAAAGGAGCTTCTCAGTTATAACTAAAAACACAAGTATAAAATAAAGAATACATTGTAAATTACAGATCATAAATTATGTTCTTCTATCGGTGTTATGCATTCCTTGATAGCACAGCACATTTTCGGGTTTCATGCATCTAGCAAGTAGAGGATAAAGCTTAAAAAAACAAACAACAACAACAACAAAAAAATTCCTCTCCCAATTTCCTGATGCTCTAATTCCAAGTGTTTAAGACTGAAGATATCCATAAATGTCTTCATGGAAGAGCTATTCCAGAAGGATGAAAGCCAGTCAGGTTTCTGAGTGATCAGCACCTGTCCCAGACTCCAATACACTCAAATACGACCAGGGTCAGCACCTGTGGAATGCTGCAAAGGTGATGGAGGGGAGGTAACTCAGGTCATCAGGATCAGGGGACCTGGACACCCCTGTCCAGGATGCAAGAGGCCGTAAACTGGAGCAGGACGCAGGGGCAGGGTCTCGGGGCAGCCTCTCTTGCACGGCAGACAGGATGTCATGGAGGGTCTTGAAATCAGGGCTCCCTTTGCTTTGCCCACCCCCTCTTGTCAGATTCTGACCCGTAGCATAGGGAGTGTGACCCAGGTGCCCTGGGAGAACAGCTTCTCATTCTGCACCGACTGGGGCCTCCTGGGGCTTTGGAGACATTGGCCATCCCTCAGCTGAGAGGAGGACAGGGTAGCACTCCTGTGCCATGCTCTGTGACCACGGCACTGTGCACGGACATCTCTCAGGTCTGGTTCCTTCATCCGGAGGGGGACAGTCATGCAAGATCTTTGAAGGAAGAAACCACAGTAACCACAGAGAAGACTTCCCGCATTTGATAGCTCTAAGTGTGAACTTAGTGTGTTCTGTCCAGAGGTGGGGCAAATTGGCCTGTGTTCCCAGGGGCCCCCAAATGTATACCAGCGGAAGGAAATTTGTCTCAATATTTGATTATGTTTCTGTTTTCTCTTGATATTTCAAAATGTTCTCTTCTGCCTCCTGTCTCCCAAGGAGTCTCTTTTCTGTAGGACAAGTAGGTATTGCTTGCATGGAAATGTGCAAAAGTGGGTAATCTTAGCACCATTTTGCCGTTTTGCCCGGTGGCCTTAAGATATCACTCATTGTTATTATCAGAAATAAAATTTTCAAAAGAAGGATATGGAGCAGCAGTGGAAATTAAAATTGAACACATGGTTCAAGACGAGTGATGTGTGTCGTAAGGGAGATGAATACAGGTTGTTCAAGTCAACTTTTCGATTAGCCCTGAACTCCGAGCCACTTATCCTGTCTGCTACAGCAACCCAAAGCCTTGTGCTAAGTCAGGTAACATTGATGAGGCTGAGGTGCTTTTCCATAGCAGAAGGGAAATCAGAGTGAATAGTTTTGAATTTAGAAAGTGGCTCAGGTTCCTGGGACATCCCTTTACTCACAGTTAGCAGGAGTCAGTCTCAGCTACCTGGGCTGGGACTTCTCCTGGCATATGTACTTTTTCTGTTACCTGGTTTTGTATTGCCTTGCAACGTGTAGCAATCAAGAAGAGAGATGGTCTCTTTAGCTGCCTGCTGAAGATAATCTTATTTCCTACATCAGCATGTTTGAGAATAAGTGTGATCCTAAATGCTACCCTTCCCCCAAGAGAGGAAGAAGGGTTAGATGTTAAGAGGGATATGGGGGGTCAGGTTCCTTCCATCATACCCATCCAGTACCCGCCATGCCCACAGCAACATAGACACTGTGGGAATTATTCAAACATGCAGTCTAATTTGGATGACAAGCTAACACATCTCCCTGTAAATAATGTCATCATTTTATTGAACATGCAAGAACTCAGAAGGGTGCATGCACAAGGAAACTGAATTGCTTCTCAGCATTCCCAGATCACCCTAGGATTGTTCTTCTCAGGCCATGGAAGAATCTGGGTGAATTCCTTAACTGTGCTGATCATTTTTAGGTACTAAAATGTACAGTGTTTTTTCAGTGTCACTCATTTAAATCAAATGTCTTCCTCTCTCACCGCTCTGTCTTTCCTCAGGGTAGGAGACCTGCTGTGGTTTCTTTCTATTTCTTTTTCTTACTAGGCATCATTCCTCTTCTGTTCACTCCTTAGTTGACCTCTCCAACTGGGGGCTCACGGGGGTGGGATGGGGAGGAGTCAGGATCAGAAGAATACCCATGAGCCGCACACTGGGGATCTGCTCCTAGCAGGGATCTCTTTTCTTGCCTTTAGATGTTTTGCTGCCTCCCCAGGAGGGTGTGTATCCACCTGCATATCAAGGGATTCCAGGGCCTCTAACTCCTGAGTTTCCCCGAAAGCCTCCTTGCTCCTGGCTTTGCCTTGTGGCTGTGAGTCCAGGTCTCAGATCCCCTCTTTCTTCCTTCTCAGTGGCCAGCACTCCTGGTCTCAGGCTCTGAGCCGGGTTCTGAGACGGCAGAAACAGCCACACCTAACTGGAATGGAGTCAGGCTGGATGCAGGAGCTTCATGGCAGCTGTGTGGTGACGGAGGTGGCAGCAGCTGTGTTGTAGTGAGTGGAGGAAGTGGCAGGCGGACTAGGCGTTACCTCTCAGTGGGAGTCTGAACGCAGCCACATGGGAAGGGCATGGAGAAGACAGGGCAGAGTGCAAGTGAAATACTCCAAGGGACCTGCAGCTTGGGCAGGAGAGCCGCTGGGTGGCAAGGCTGGCATGAGGCCTTGGTGTGCAGACAGTGGTGATGCCCTGGGTGGCAAGTCACAAGAGCCCACTGAGAGGTCATGGAGATATTTGACCAGTGCTGACCTGCAGGTGACACAGCAGTAGGAGACACCCCATCAGGGCCCCTCCCTCCAGCACCTGTAACTGTAGCGGTGTCCCTGAGCTGCTGAGCTGAGGCACCCGCCTGGTGTGTTCTGCAGAAGGCGCTCCATATGCACAGGGTTGGGGGCACATATGCAGCAGGCCTTGGCAGGGAAGGGTAGAACGGGCTCCTGCCCATGTAAGGGCCAAAGGAAGCTTGGCTGCAGGACAGGGAGGGGCTACATGGGAAGGAAAACAGGTGCAGGGCGCTGAGATTTGTCAGGGTGGCAGGAGGAAGAGCGCAGAAGGAAAGCAGGAGGCAGACTCCACGAACAAGATTTCTCAGACGTGCCCAGTAACTGGGACGGCAGGACAAGCAGAGCCCGTCAGATTCCCAGCAGTGGCCTCCCTGTGGAGATGCCTGGGTGGGCCTGGCTGCTCCAGGAATGTGGGGGGAGTCCTTTATCAGGGGCACAAGGATGGCCTGTGTAAGCTCCAGGCCCTTGGGGGACACGGGCAGCAGGGAGGGTGCCGGGCACTACAAGCCGTCCCCTGCTCTAGACCAAGCCCGGGCTGGCCAGTGGTCCTTGTGGGACAGGAGTTAGGGTAGACAAAGTGTAGGTGAGACCACGTCTTACATGCATCTTAGGGTCAATGCCACGACATGGACATGCAAGGACAACCACACAACATAAATGACATCCAAGATAGCTGTGGGCAGTTAAGGAAATACAAGATCATATGGCCATCAGTGGGGACAAGTGGACAAAGTCAAGGTTGAGAATAAAGGGTGAGGCCAAGCAGAGCGAGAGGAGCCGGTCCTCAGGAGCACCTGCAGACTGGAAGCTGCTGAAATACGTTGGCCGGAGCGTGTGCTCAGGAGCAGAGAGTAACGTCCAAGGAGAAGGGGGCATGTAAGCCAGCCGGCCAGACACTTGAGAGCGTTCCCTGACCACAGGCGTGCTCACAGCATGGCCGCCTGTGGGGAGTTGGAGCCGCATCCCTCAACTCCAGGGATTTCCCGTCCCAGTGGATTAGAAACCAAACAACAACCTTGGCACAAAGTCCTTGATAGAAAGTGTTTGATGTTCCTTGTCCCCATTTCCTTTCTGCAGACTGTAACCTAGTTTTCCATGAAGTATCTCTGAGACAGAATCTCCTGGAAAGAGAATTTCTACATGCCACTAGTGGGGTGGGGGTGGAGGGTGGGTTTGTTCTAGTGAGGTCCCTGAGGCTCTGGCAGTGCTGGGAGCTACCAGACCGGGAAGGGCAAGTGACCATGTACCACAGGTTCTGATGTCTTTGGGTTCACATCCAGTCACTTTAGTGGTTGGTGTCAGAGCTATAAAGGTGGACCTCCGATCCAGCTGTATTTCTGGTCATTCTATCCTATCACTTAAAAACGAATTCTAAACATCACCATGGTACCCCTCTGGGCCTCACCAGGTAGCTAATCTGATGAGCCGTACAGCGACCCTCTCTGATTCCCACATTGTCTCCGCCATGTTCCTTTTCTCCTGCCATGACCAGCTCCCCCTGGGGAAATCCACTGTGGCCTGCCACCTTGAAGCCAGTAAAGGAGCTACCCTCCTGGCTTTGTTAATGGCCCCCATGTGGGGGGACAAGTTCCTAATGCTGAAGCCCTGGGGCCAAGAGGTGCCAGGCTCTGCCTCGCAGTAGGACCATCTCCCTCCTCAGCTCACCTCCCATTTTGGCCAACACCCTAAAGCAATAATACTTGTGCACAGCTTTCCTCAGAGTCTCTCAAAGAAGAAGTTCTTCCATTTCTTATCTATTTACTGCATATTTCCTAAAAAGCAGCTTTTGAGGCCAGAAGTTTCCATACATTTCTCCCCAGGAACACACAGCATCTAGGGCCTGGGGCTTTCTTCTTCAAAAGAGAGATAATCTGCACAGATGTACCCTGCTGCTTCTCCCTCCACATTGCCCCAAACCTCTCCATTTCAGAGCAGGGCCTGTGCTTCATTTGGTATTAAAATGTCCATTTAGATACTTTGACACAAAGCCCTGGACTACTTGTTCCAGAGGGGAATTTAAGCCTCTATGTGGTAGTAGATAGAAAAAGAGTGCGATTTTTAAGTAGCAGTTGTTTTAACTTCTACTTATCAGGTTAAAAATAACACTGCAGAGTGGACCCATGTTTTAGATAAAGGCATCCACAACCGACCAAGGTTTTTAACATCTGACTCTGCTGGAGAAGCACAGAGGGGTCCTCAGGAAAGTCCCCTGGGAAACCCGACAACAGGGGAGCCTCGGTGTTTCTGATGGATTTTCTTTCTGTTCTTCAGAATCTGGGTCAGAAGAATTATTTAGAGTGTCTCTCTTTTTTCTTCTTGTATTTTGACGCTGGAGACTGAATATGGGGTCCTGCATGCACGTGGGAGCACTGTACCTGTGAGCCACCCCAGAGCCACCGTTCCTGTGTGATGGTGTTTTTCTGTTACCATAGTGATGTGGGAAATTATAGGAAAGCAAAAAGCATCTGGTGTGTCTGTGTCACACACCAAGTGAAGACATCTTTTGTCCCCCCACCCCTCCTTTGACTGCTATCTCCCTTCCCTCCACACACGTGTTAAGCACCTGGTGTATACCAGCGACCATGCTAAGGTCCAGCAACACAGAAATCAACACGGCACATTCCCCCAATGGGTAGTTAGTGCCTTATGGAAGGATGCCTTATAAAAATGTCGACTCTAACGACATACAGGCTTATATGGAATACTCTGGAAACACCAGCTGAAGCTTAGTTCTAGACCCGTGGCCATCAGAAGACCTCACAGAGGAAGGGGCATGAGCTTACCCTTGAAGAAATTGCCCTTTCTTTAGTTTTCCGACAGGGTAAAAATGTCCCTTTTCCATTCCACTTATGCCTGCGTACCATTTTCTACCTAAGAGTATACTGAGGTTTTTCGTACTGGAAATGAGAGTGATTTTCTGGCAGAATAAATAACCAGAGGAAACTTAAACATGGTTGTTTCCTGGGGAAGTTTCAGAGCATCACTGATGGTTTGTGATTGTCACTTTGAAGCATGTCAAAATTAATATAGTTAATTTGTGAACAGATTAGGATTTCCAAAAGCAGGAGAGCCTTAGACTGAATTCACATAAAATGTGAAGACTAGAAACACAGTAAATTGCTGATTCAGAAGGACAGTGCTTGGTCTTGGGCACAGTGAGTGAGTGGGCACGGGGAGAGCACTTGCCGAGGCTCACTCCACAGATGCTCTGAAGCCAGAGGCCCAAGTGGGAATCCCAGCTCTAGACTGTAGCAAGCTGCATGACCATGGCCTGAATAGTTTATCTCTCTGTTTTGATTTTGTCATCCATAACCAGGAGCTCAAGATGGTAGTTAGCTGATGGGTTTACCATCGTGATCAGATAAGAGAATGCTGTAAGAACCATCCATACCACTTAAAACAATTATATTTTGGTAAGCTTGAGTTTCTTGTTCTACTTACTTACATATACCTGTCCATCACCAAACACTTCGAAGTTGTAACATAACGAAAATTAAAATGTTTAGACTATCAGCTGCTTCCAACTTCATCAACTACTCCATGACATTCAAATAAAAACTTTTTCAATATCATCTCTAAGAGAATTTGTTATATTTACATTTTGCTATATAACAGCTGAAGAATGACGTGACACCCAGGCAAAGCAACAAAGCTAAATTATGAGGAAATAATAATATAAACATAGGACTATACATTTTATATTTATCTTAGAGTTTAATACAATATAAAGTCATTACATTGAATTCCGTCTACTTATTTAGGTTTTTTTTTAATGGTAGAGAGAAAAACACTTTTTTTAGTACTAATGATTGAACCCAGGGACACTTAATCTCTGAGCCACATCCCCACCTCTTTTTATTTATTTATTTATTTATTTATTTATTATTTTGAGACAGGACCTCACTAAGTTGATGAGAGTCTCTCTGATTTGCCGAGGCTGACTCTGAACTTGTGATCCTCCTGCCACGGCCTCCCAAGTTACTAAAATTATAGGCATGAGCCACCATGCCCAGCAAAATGCTTATTTTAAAAAATATTTCCATCTCTGCATTACCTGTATCTTGTTAATGCTAAATGCAAATGCAGGGGTTGCCACCATCTCAGCCACAGGTGGTGAAGGGGCTCGTCCCACCGCTGCCTGTGGCATTCCCCTGCAGTGTTCTGCCGGCCAGGCGGCTCTTCATTATTCTCATGAGCTCTAACACAGGTTGCAAAGGCAGATGTACTTTCTGGGTTGCTTATACTGAGCCAAAGCTGAGCCAAACCACTTGTGATTTTTAAGTGAGGTTATTTAGCATATGTGGAATCACAGATTAAAGGTGTGTTGTAGTCTGTAGTGCTAACAAAGCATGCACAGAGAACTGCCCAAGCATTCGTTGGCGTGCAGATATCCAAAGCTTCAAAAGTGCTCTTCAGCTAGGTCTTGTCACTGCTCAGCAGATTAATTGTACATCAGCTCAATAAGCCATGAGTGTTCTGGAGTGATCACAGTACATCATCCCAGCGATCGGTAGATAGCAGCCTCCTGAGACTTGCTTGACCTACACCTTTAATTCCATCTTTTGCAGCCTGAGGATGCACCCAGGCATGCCCAAGCCGGAAGCACTTCACTTCCCTTCCAAGTGTTCTTTAAGCCCATGGCTTCCATGGTCCTAGAGATCGTAATGACATCCGGACAGCTGTAGCACTTATTATGTACTCATTGAACATACAGTCATCCAGGACTCAGTGGAAAGGTGCATCAGGAAGAAACTTAAGCCAAGGCTTCACACTTAAATGGTAAAGAGACTTGTTGGTTTCCATATAGCTCATTTTTCTCTATAAAAGTATATGTTAAACATAGAATCTTGGCCCTAAGGATTACGGTTCTGATAACAGAATAAGTACCAAAATATCTTGGTACTTCATCCCAAAATGTTGAATAAGCAGTAAACAATTTAAATATAGTTGATTACTATAGTAGCTAAAAGTACATAATGCACAAGAATTTGTTATATTTACATTTTGCTATATAATAGCTGAAGAATGACGTGACACCCAGGTAATGCAACAAAGCTAAATTATGAGGAAATAATAATATAAACATAGGACTATACATTTTATATTTATCTTAGAGTTTAATACAATATAAAGTCATTACATTGTAATTCCATCTACTTATTTAGGTTTTTTTTTTATTGTAGAGAGTTATTCTCAAAATATTTTCATGCTTTCAGGAGAAAACAAATCCTTGTACATAAGGAATATTAGGGACCCTTATGAAAAGTCGAAGAAAGTTATAAATCACTGAAGTGATCAGTTTACATACTCTAGTTTTCCATATTAAGTATAAATCGTTCATGTCACCTTGTGAAAGCAAGGCTATAAGTGCTTAATTACCAATAAGCACTGAGATAATACAAATGCTTTGGTTTGGTTGGTGATTCAGACTCTTCAGGTAATCTGGAAGCGGTCCACTTTCCACGTGTGTCCAGAGTGAGATATCAGCACTAGCCAATTGTGTTCTGCCTACAGTTGAGCCCTTAAAGTCTGAGTCAGCCTCTGAAGGTTCCTGTGACCCCTGCTGCTCAGCTCTGGTCCAGATCTTTCCCCAGAGCCATGTGCTCCCTGCAGAGACAACCAGCTCACACCACAGGTGCCCCCAGGGAGCAAGGTGCTCTCCCTGGAGGCCTCGTTCTGCATGCTGGGTGTTGGTGTATTTTAAGATGAATGCAACTCGTCTAGTAGAAAGCAAACTGCAAAGGAAGAGCTGAGTGAATGAAAGGTTATTATGAAATCTGAGAGCCTATGGTCTCTGGCTGGGACAGGCAAAGTTTCAGAAAATGATGGATTTGATTTCTTTAAAAGGCGTCTTTTACCATGATGGAGAAAATATCTGAATTAATTAGACACCAAAGCCAGTGCTGATGGGTCTCTGCTGATCAAAATGACATTTCTTGTGAAGAAGCATTGCATCAGATGTTATAACAAATGGGTTCTCCAATAATCTTGAAATATGTGATTATATTTTTAATTGTCAAAATGTTCAGTATCATGTTGAAAGTATTGATTTTTCCATCATTTGATCTAAATTAGATGTTTTCACAATATTTATGACAAGACAATTATGTATGCCATGCCTGCGGTGCTTCATATCCATCCTGCTATCCCTCCGTTGCCATGAGTTCTTGAGGGAATCATAAACAGAAATGAGAATTGAGGACCACTTTCTTATTTGGGAGCCCTGGGCCCAGTGATCCACGCCTGGCTCTGGTCAAGGCTAGGTTGAAGCAGAGGCCTGGTTAGGCTTGAGGCCGAAGACCACCTTCAGGGTTTCAGCTGGTATAAGTTGTAATCTCAGGGCTGTTATCACCCAGTGAACAGCTGTGAGGAGACTACTCCAGGTAACCTGTGTGACCTCCTAATACTCCACTTCTTATTGGTTCTCCTAACAATAAACATGGCCCAAATAATGAACCAAGCATTGGCTCTCCCCTTTCCAAGATGGGTGATGAAGGAGGTGGGACAGGGGCAGGCAGGGGAGCTCAGGAGTCCAATATACTTGACTGTCGAGAACAGGAGGAATAGGTGAAGAGTGTGTTTTTCCAAGGGAGAGGCTGGGGCTCCAGGTGCAGCAACATTTGGCGTGGAAGGAGGGTGATGGAAAAGTAGTCAGGGGCCCCCGTCTCGTCTGGTCTGTTGTGATTAATATGTTACTCACATAAATCAGATTCCCGTGCACGACACATGTGACTTGGTAAAGAATGGTAAAACACAGACCTGTCACCTTTGCTGTGAATTCACTTACAAAACAAACAAACAAACACAAATTAGTCCCACCTTTTTATTTCTTTGGCAGGGAATGGCCCCATAGCATAAAACTGACTTTCATAAAATATCAGTAAATTTGAAATGCCAGATGGAGACCTTCATCTTGGCAGTTTTGAACTGTTCCTTTCCATTTCAGAGGCTCAGAATGAATACTTATCTTGTCAGTTTATGCTCTATTGTACAAAGGCTCTGTTTTGTGTAAACGAATGTCAGTCAATTTAGAACAAATTGATTTCCCTCTCTAAGAATGAAATATCCTATCTTGCAAGCAAATACTTTCCATGAATGTGTCATTTACATTTGATTTCTGACCTCAGCCTCCTCTATTGATTGCAACGTATAAGTATTCATACTTTCAGTCTGGAGATGTGAACATTTTCTGCTTACTATTTTCTCACCCAAGGACTTTCCTATATTACGGTCTTTATACTCGAACAACTCCCCAATTCTTGCAGCTCGAATCATATAAAATACATTGCAATTTGCTTCAATTTCAGAGAGTAGCAGGGTGAGCAGTTAAAGGTGATAGGGGAGAAAGGAAGGAAGAGGAATGCGTTGCAAGCAGACTTCAGAAAGGAGAACGTAGCTGACAGTCTGCAGCTTACAAATGCCACTCTTGAAAATTGGGCTAAGACTGAAACCCGACCTCGGAGGCAAGACTGGAACAGCCCTGGATCCAGCTGGTCTTGCATTTCTCTCTAAAAGCTTGGATTGCTACAGTGCTTTCCCTTTGCAAGTACCTTTGATTTATCTCTTTTTTTCCTGAGTGACCATCACCCTTAGCCCATGCCTTGTTATTGCAGGAGAGGGAGAAAGAACAATCTATAATCTCAAGGAAGCTTCCCCACCTAGCAAAGAGTGAAGCTCGGTGGAGCACTTGTTGTGTGAGATCTTTTCTCCATGGACATAATTTGGTGATTTGTTAACATAAAATCGTAGAACCCACAGTCAGCAAAATCTCACCTACTGCTTCACTTGTGGGAATGCTTGCCAAGGAAAAAATCGGAACAGTGGGCTTCCTTTTTAAAGGATTGATTATAAAAATCCCTGTTCTAGAAATCAAGCTGCAGGTTTACTCAAGATAATATGTTTTAAGATGTGTATTTTCTACAACACCATGAATGAGTTATCTTCCAATAATATGAACATTTGTACACCCAAGGTCATTGTAGTCAAAAAATATTGGATACATCCTAGGACTGATGTCTCAATCCATGAGGGAACAAACCTTTGATGGGCTACCCCACAGTAGAGAAAAGAGATGATTAACACCTCTACACACCCAGATCTCTACTCTAAATTGTAGGGTAGCTTTTAGAGCATATTGCTAAGTGAGAAAAAAAAAGCAAAATACAAAAACAACAACAACAACAACAACAACAAAAAAAAACGCCTATTGGATTGCCACTGTGTAGGAATGAAGAGGAAATCATCTGCTGTCAAAGAGAGCTAAGCTGTCAGGTAGCAGACTGGCCAATGAAAGCAGCAACCTGTTAAGGAAAGAGGGGGGCCTTTAGTCACTCGGGGCAGTGGTCTAAGGGATGCTTTCAGGAGCACCAGGATTCCCCTCTATTCCATCGTCCCTCATGGAACAGCACCCTGATTGAGAGTCAGTGGATCTATAGGGTGTCAGGGTCATCTCACTTTTTTTTTTAATCAGCAAGTTAAAAAGATTTATTGCCAATTCAGGCTTCAAATAAGCCTGGCATGTGGGGCTGTCCATGGTTCAGAAAGCTATCACAGCACAACAGGGTAGTGGAAAAATGCAGGCAGCCAGACCTAGAATCCACTTCTCTTCATCAGATCTCTGCTGCACAAGGCAGCTGCTGGAGGGGCCAGTTCTTCAGCATCAGTCCCTCACCTGAAGGGGCTCCAGTGCTGGAGCAGGGAGCCTCAAGACCCATGCAGGTCACTGCTGAGAGGCCACCTGGACCTCTTCCAGCACTGGCAGGTCTCCTTGGGGCCAGCCACTATGGATTTGGCCCTATGGAGGGAGAAATGGTGCTGTGGAGTCATCATGACAGTCTTATCTTAGAGGTTGCAAACTGGCCATCCATGGACCAGATTTCCCCAGAAAAGTCCATTTGGCCCTTTTGGCCCCAACAGTGTATAAAAAAGAACAAGTAGTTGCCAATACATAAAAATTGTAAAATTTCATATTTAAAAATCTGCATTTTTGGCCTCCAAATGGGAAAAAAATGTGACTATCTGGCATTTCTGGACCCAGAACATTTTTATATGGCACTCATTGGCTAGACTGCAGCTGCCCCTTATGGACTGAAGTACATCCTCCATTACATCGTATTTCCAACTACAGGCTGGAGCTCAGCTGCCTTATATCGGTGCAGTTATTATTATTATTTTTGTATAGTATGAGGAGTGCTTGTTGTATCCATGGCATACATTATCTTTATCCAGTAAGGAAAAGTGGAGGTCACACCTGGAGCAGAATGTTTCTAGCGCTCCTTCTTGCTCACGGATGTCTCTTGCTTGGCCCTGAAGCCACCAGAATTGGTGACTGTTCGTAAACACCTACAGCATTCCTAAAATAACTCCTGCAAGGGAACCTCAACACATACACCCTACCTCTCCAGGATACACTGTGCCCAGTGTCAGTAGGCAAACCTAGAAAAGAATGCAAAATTAATTACAGAAGTTAATGGAGGAACAGATGGAGATCAACTACTTCAGCCCCTTTACTATAGGAGGGGCTTGGAGTAGGATGAAAAATGTTAATACCCTGAACTCTGCTTTTCAGTTAGTGACCAAAAAGAAAGAGAAAGTTAAAAAGGTACTTTTGGAGGCCAAGACTGGGTCAGTCTGAATTTAAATCCCCAAGTAACGTTGGTTTCCTCTCCTTGACTGTTTTGGAAATAAAAGAAGCTCTTAGAAAGTTATCTGGGTGGGGAGGAGAGGGATGTGGCTAGCCCCCAGACATCCTGGGCTCTCGGAAACTGCCGCACTCACCGTCCCTTAGTTCAGAGCTGCTTGTCCCAGCTTGAAATGTAAGTGGCACATGAGGACATTTAGTGAGCGCAGCAGAATCACCACAGAAAAGGGCTGAAGACAGGCAGAGAGTCAAAGTGGGCCTTGGCAAACAGGAGAAGGAAGACAAAGGCCTTCCCTCTATCCCTTCATTCTGCTGTGGCTGCTGCCACTTTATTTGCCTTTAGAGATGCAGAGACCTTGACACGACCAGACGCTTCCCACCGCTGCTCAGGATGCTGTGGAGTTCCCTGCTGAGCCAGCTGGGAGGCTCCGGTCGGGCACTGTGAATCACTCTTGGGCAGCAAGTAGGTGCCTTCCTTGGAGGGACAGTGACAGGGAAGTCCATAGGTGTGCAGAAGCTCTGGGCAGGGTCCCCAGGGGCATCACCGTGTTAAGCACATCACAGAAGTCTTTGTAGGTCAGCTGCCAAGCTGCTCCACACATGGGTCTTGACCCAGAAGCCAGCCACTTCCTTCTCCACCGTGAATTCTACCTTCTGAGGCGAAGTGAGGGGACACTGGTCTTGGCCTTGACACTGACAGTCACATTCCCAGGAACAACCATGGGATCGGGTTCCAACATCAGGCTTTTGATCATAGCAGGGTCCTTCTCTTCATCACAGCTATCCCAGGAAAAGCCACCCAGCTGGGGCAGCGGTTTAGGACTGAGCGCCCAGGCAGCAGGGCCGGCCCGAAGCAAGCCCAGGAAGATGGGAAGCGGAATGCGCATCGAGGGATGCATGGTGAAGGGTGGATCCGCGCGAGTTCACCTTGCTTTTGAGGGTACTTCCCAAACGTTCTGGCCATTCTCTGGCCCCAAGACCAGTGGAGGGCTCAGCACAGACTAAGTCAAATGCAGCATGTGCTCAGGGTTCAGAGGGGCCTGGGGCAGAGCCCAGCCTGAGGGCTCAGGGAGAGACCTAGAAGGAACGCTCCAGGGCCAGGGGTGAACGTATGGGAAGAGGTGACCAGCCAGGGGCTCCCAGTCCTGGCTGCAGCTCTTGTCACAGATGGCCACGCACGGCTGCGTGCTGCTTTCACTGCGGATCACAGTTGGCCTGGAAGATCCACGCACAGGTCTTACCAGGAGCTGGACTCCTCAGAAATGAGAAAAGAGGCAGTGTCTGCTTGTTTTCATAAAGGAGAGGGGAAGAATGAGCTGTAGGCATGTGGGATTGAGGACCTCTGGGGAGAGTCATGACCAGGCACGGGTGGGGTCCGGAGAGTGACTCTTCTCTGAATAGGTCTTCCGTGTGACTTTGGGTTTTGGCCTTTGGAACCATGTGAAAGTTTTATTTATTTATTTATTTTTTTAAAGAAATCAACATAGAGAAGAGAATAAAGCTAAAATAAATTATAGACACAAATAAATGTAATGTCATTTCAAATGAATAACACAGCACAGGGAACCAGGAAGTTACCAAATAATCTTCAGCACAAGAACTCTTTACTATGAAGTCAAAATAACTGTAAAAATGAACTCAGTAGTTTTGCTTTTGTCCTGGTTGGGTTATCAGTTAACTCTTTTCTGTGTATTTCTAAATATCTGAATTTTCTAAATATCTAATATTGAGGGTAATTGGAGCCAAATTTCTTACCACCACAGAAAAAAGCTGCAAGCATTGAAAGGGGGAGTCTAGAACCCACACAGCGCCTGGTTGGAATCCGTGGTCTCTGGAAACTGGGGCTGTCCACAGGAACCCGGGTGGTTATGGATGTCTTTGCATGAACACACAGAATTGTATTGGATTTCTGAGGGTCAAGAAGCAGCAACATGGCAGTAGGAAGGAGCCCCCAGAATGTAGACAGGAGTTTCTTGACACTCTCACCCCCCCAACACACCAGATTCCATGGAGAGGGGTGGGCTCTGGGCTTCAGGCAGCAAAGGTACCACAGAGCCTGTTCCTAAAAGGAAGGGAGATGCTTGCAACAGTGAAGAGGCTGTGATGGTTGGGATCTGGAATGTCCCCAAAGGCTCATGTGTTGAAGACTTGGTCCCAGCTGGTGGGGCTACTGGGTGGTGGTGGACCCTTTAGGAGGTGGGGTCCGGAGTTGGAAGAGTGGGTCACTGGAGGCTGCTTTGAAAGCATATTTTTTCCTTGGCCCCACCTCTCTCTCTGCCTGCTATCCACTATGAAGTGAGCCCCTTTGCTGTATTCCACTCTTCCACCATGATGCAATGCCTCATCATAAGCCCAGAAACAATGGAGGGAGCAGCCATGAACTGAAACCTCTGAAACTGTGAGCCAAAATAAATTTTTCCTCCTTTCAGTTGTTTATCTCAAGTATTTTGTCATAGTACTGCAAAGCAGACTAACACAAAACATGTAGAATCTAGCTTCAAGGAGCTCCCTTTGGCTAGATCTAGGAGAATATGAACATCAAAACAAATAATGGAATTTATAACCAATAGATATTAACCCAGGAAAAAATAGCAATCCATGTGTGCATACTGACATAAATTAATAAATGAATAAATGGTTGGAAGTTCTCTTCCTTTCAGTAAAATTCCAAAAGCATATAAAATAATACATTTTGAAAAATCATAATTTACTAATCATCATTCTAATAATTGATTCAGGCAGGGATAATCAATAGATGCTAACATGCCAGGACATTTGCACAGCCTGACATGTTTCATCCAAAAATACTTATTCACGAGAGAGAAAAATAGTCACCACATAGTGAGGAAACCTGGCCGAGACCACAGAACCAGACGACTCAAGTTGAAATATTGGGACAACCAATGGTGTGCATCTCCTGAAAAGAAGCATTAGACCAATCCAGATTGAGGGGCATTCCTCACAAAAATTGGCCTATACTCAACAGAAAATGTCAAGATCAGGAAAGAAGAAAACGACTAAGGAACTGGTTCAGGCATGAGCAAATAAGACTCCTGTCCCTGGTTGAGATTTGGGGCTAGCCTATTGTTTAGCTTATAAATGGACATTATCAATTACTGATGTAATTGATACGATTTACAAATAAGAATCAGATTTAATCAATTAGATACAAGTATTCTACCAACATTTCCTGATTTTGATAACAGTGTTTTAAGTAGGAGAATATTCTTATCAGCATGTAGGAATTAAACACATCTACATTTTATAAACATTCCTCATCATAACTAGAAGGATTTTATTTCACTGCTCAGACCCTAGTATGCCCACGGAGGGTGATTTTATCTCCAGTGTGTATTAAAAAGGCTTAGAAGGAATCCCCGAGTTTGTGTTACGGCTTCGGCTTTTCTTCCTTGTGGAAACTGACATATCTTTTTTCCTCCTTTCTTGGCTTAAATTATTACAGAATAGTGGTGCCGATGGTGGTGGGTTTATTTTCATTTGGCTGAAACCTCTAGAATGAAGGATGTTTCCTAGCTTATGAAATGTGATTGTTTCTGTGCAGTGGTCTTCTCAGGGTGAGTGGCTCCGATTTCCATTGTCTCCAATTTTCATTTCCACATTCCCATTTGCCTTCCAGGTTTGAGTGAAGCCAACCCAGTATTTCACCTCTTTATGATCCTCTTTATGTAGTTTATTTTGTTCCTAAACTGCAGAAATATTTTAAGGTTATCCAGATTTCTTGGTTTCCCAGAGATTGTTAAAGCTTTTTCTACTGTACTCATATTACTTTATCTTTGCTGATAAAATTCTCAAGAATCGTAAGGCTAAGTAAAGAACTTTCCTATCACAAAGCCAGCCTCTTTTTCCGAGAGAGTCCCTGGCATCTTTTTCTCATGTTCTATGCTCTTAGGATTTATTTTCCTATTTCTTCTTTGCATTCCCGTTGTCTATTTCCCGTTATTTTAAACTGGTAGTGTTCCATTCAGAATATGATTCGCTATCCAGGGAAGACTGATGGACGTCACTGATTGTGATAGCCTTAACCTTTCCAGCTTTTATCTGGGGGCCGCTAATCCCCAGGCTTTGTTCAGATTCCTGCTAGAACTTGTTTGGTTGGAAATGCTGGTATAAAATCGACCCCAAACAGCAGGCTTTGGCTGCATTGTGCAGTTATCAGCATGGCTGGGAATTAGTGAGTCCTAGGAACATGAACCTCCTACTATTTCTCCATTTTCTTCTATAGCTCCCAGTTGACCCAACGGACGTGAGGCCCATGTGGCCCGTGCAGGTGAGCCTCTGGAGGGCAGAAGGCAGGTGGGAAGGTGGAGGTGAGTCTGAAGGACACATGACAGATATCCAGGAGATAGAGCTGCCAAGTGCACATTTCTGTCTGTCACCAACGGTGCCAAGTTTCCAGACACACACGTGTTCCTTCTATCCGTGATTCCTGAGCTTCTACTTACCGGCTCTCAAGAATTCACAAGAATTTCCATGGTTAACTTTGTAGTTCTGCCTCCCTACATTCCTTCAAAAGAAACTCAATTTTTTGGTCTTAGACAATCCGGCTCTGCCTCCTTCCCTTTGTAGTTTTTTTCAGTTGAACTTCACTTTTCACTCTAGTATCTTGCTAAAGTGTGAGGGATCTCCCACAGCGAGATCTGAAATATAGCCACAGCTGTAATTTTCAAACCCAGGTTGTGTGTGAAAGCCTTTCATTTGGCTATCTCAGAGTGCCGCGGAGATAGAGCACCTGCTTGTTGGGGATGTATACTGAGTCTGGTTTTCTAAAAGGTATTCAAAATTTAGTGTTTGTGGAATGAGGTTATTACAGAGAGCTCGGGGTAGCTGTAAATCCAAATTGATTTGGAACCGTACCACATGCCTCTGGGAAAAGCTCAGCCATTTCCCTGACTCTTTTCTTCCTCCCAATATCATATCATTAAGGTAGTAATGTTGTCTGCCAGAATTTGTTGTGATGAGCAGATGGATTACTAATATTTTGTTGATTGATTTCTTACTCAGCTCTGCCATAAAACTTAATTGATGATTCTGCCATCAACAGTTTAAGTAGTGCCCATTGAGTCTAGACTTGGAGACCCTGCAGACGCCTGCCGTTGGGCCTGGAGTCTCACGTTCAGCTTTCACGGCCATTTCACTTTGTTTCCATGATCTCTTTTCATTTCTGATATATTTGGAGAGAGATATATTTCATTTTTAGAAATATATTCTCAAAATGTCCCTATAAGCATGTGTCAGGCTATAAAATCACCCTCTGATATGCTGAGACTTCTCTCAATACCTTTGATTTCTTTCCTGAAATGTGTAGTTGTGAGGCTTCTGTTGGTTGTCTTATTCTTGCTGTTGTGATCCTGGGATATTTTCCTGCATTCTTAGAATGAAGAACAACCCCCACAGCTGTTCTCTAGCGGGATACAGTTGCACTTCTGTCCTTGCACCTGGTCCTTGTTTCAGCCTGACCACTCGGCACTGTCCTACATTCTGAGACCAGACCTATCTCTGTAAAAGCACAGTCCTTCATTTAATATGAAGAATGAATCATAGCAACCTTGCCTTGAGTAAAAGTCAAAAACATTTTTTAAATGCTTATTTTCTACTGCCCTAAATAAGTAAAATATTTGGCTGTTGGTTGAGCGTGTACTTCCCATTCATTTTTCATTCACTTGGCCATTCACGGTTCATTTGTTTGTTTGTGTGTGTGTGTGTGTGTGTGTGTGTGTATAGTGTATAGCCTGTCAGGAGTCTAAGTTCCAGAAACACAGTGGTGAACATGAGCAGGTCATCACCCTCCAATGGAACCACACAATCTGGTGTTCCCGGGCTGACCCGCAACACGCAGCGCCCACAGACCATGCTGAGAACTTGCCTGAGCTTTCCAAGTGGGATGGAGAGCTGGAGAGGAGGAAGTAATTTGAGTGAAATTGTTAAATGTTGAATCTGCTTTATGTTTCTGAAGGACTCATCTTACTGAAACTGGGGCAAAGCATCAATTTATTGCATATGATTTTGTTCCATTTTGTTTTAAATTCCCATAATTGTTGATGGTGCTCTCAGTTTACTCAGTAACCATTTGTTAAGTGACTGCTGGTAGGAATGATGCTAAGGGATGGGAAACAAGACAGGAGAAATAGACATTAGACAGAATAAAATCACACAAATAAATGTTTCATTTTATCTTAAATGTTTAAAAGGAAAGTCCTGTGCATTTGATAGCAATTCTAAGAGAAATGCACTTACCTAATTTTGTTCAAATAGGACAGCTATGTTTTAATATGCATTTAACTTTATTAAAGTCGGTAATGTCATTGTGAGCATAAAACACAAATAGATATCGACTATCCCTTTATGTTATTTTAATGTCATACTTTAGAATTTTGTAGTAATGGACTCATGTTTTGGAATTAAATGGATTTAGAAAACAGAAATTATATGCAGTGCTTCTCGTCACCGTCTTCTAATCCTTCCATCTGGCCCCAGTCTGCAGAGTTAAGGGGTCGGGTGGGCATATTCGCCATGCCCTGCTGTTCTGTATCTCTGCTGCTTTCAACTAAGCTGGAAAAGTAAACTGAGCCCAAGGACCTTTTATCCCGGACACGGCCTTTCTTCTCTCTAGCCAGAGGCGCTGTTGGCAGTGGGCGTGGGCTGTCACACTCACACAGAAAGCAAATGAAGGCTCAAGAGTTTTCTTTCTCCTCCCACCCTGTTTCCCAGCAATTTGACACTCTGGGGGGTGGGAGGAGGATGGAGAGAGCGCTGAGGAGAGCTGCTTTTACTCTGTTCCCCCAGAGCTCCTCTCCTGCTGAAGGAAAGTGAAGGGTCAAGAGTTTTAGTGCCATGTACAGTGCCTTGCTCTCCATCTTATTTAATATTAAGTTTAGCTTGATGTCTTGGAGAACCTTTATATTTCCCAGGTGAATTCTGTGACTTCAAAAGCTGGTACCCTGAGATTCATTCACTTTCGCTGCTCCTCTACACAGATCTTCCTTATCCCCACAGACAAGTAGCATGTTTCTACTGAGAGCAAAATGTATATTTTTAGTTGCTTGCAAAATAATCAATACCGATTCAAATAAAACGACGTCTTACACATTTTCCTAAAATTTGATTTGTTCCATTGACTCCAACATCAAAAATATTTCTATGAAATTTACTTTTCCTTCACAATCATCCCAAGTCTGAGAAGCCGCTTATGAAGCAGACAGACCAACAGCCCATGCTGGGAAGTCACTGCTCCTCCCCAGGCAGAGGACTACGGTGCGTCCCAGGGGTTCTGGGGTGCAGTCCAAGTGCAGCTCACAGCTTCTTCTGGAGCTGCTGTTTTTGCACAGACACTTTCAGGAATGTTTCATGCTCTGGTTGTGTTCATACTCCTCCAAGACCTTCAGGAGTTTGTTAACTGCTACTTCAACAATAAACGTTCATTATCCTCAGGAAATAAGGAAGCACTAAATCCCAGTGTCACCTGCTGGCCATACAGGTCTGTGGTTCTCTCTGGTCAACTTCTCATGTTAAGTGACAGCGGCCCTGCAAACTTGGGGCCTGGACAGAAATTGCCACCTGGTGAGAGGGCCCTGAAGTCCTCCTTACTTGCTTCTGTCTAGGCCTGCACTCGCCTGCTGCCGTGGTTATAAAGAGAAAGCAGGGGAGTGAGGGCCAACCCTGGGGAAGGCCGATCCTTGTCATTACGTATGACCTGAGAATACCTTGAACGGACCGAATCAGTAAAAGGAGCATGGTGTATGGTATATATATATTCACATGCATGCCAAGCTGGATTTTTGAATTTTTTTCTTTTTAGTTATAGATGGACACAATACCTTTATTTTATTTATTTGTGGGGTGCTGAGGATGGAACCCGATGCCTCACACATGCGAGGCAGGCGCTCCACCACTGCGCCCCAGCCCTGTCCAAGCTGGATCTTTAACAGTTAGTATTATTAAAGTGTCAGTCTTCTTGCATCGAGATGGTGAGTTTGGTGAGATCTATCCCTTGTCATCCAGAAACGAGCAAAAAATATTAAGAGTGATTTTCAAGAAACCAGCAGCAAAGGGCAGTGATTCCGAGAGATGGGAGAATGAAGGGGCCGGCTGGCCCAGGCTCGGTGCCTTCAGGGTCCGCGGGATGCGCCAGCGAGGAGCTTCCCAGGCGGAGTCCAGCAGAATCCCTGAACAGAAGTGAGCAATGTGAGATCTGAGGACCTCGGACACTGGAGCTGGACATCTAATGGGAAGAGAAAAGGTGCACAGACAGGGACGCGGCAAGACTTATCTGAAAGGACCAGAGGGACAGTATCGAGCTCTCACGGGGACTGGCGATGCTACTTCTCCCCACCAGCCACCTGGAAAATTCCTAATGAATGGAGTGTCCGCTAGAAGACACAGAAAGGCCTTCCTCAGTTGCGGGCTGTAGTTTTTTTTTTTTTTCTCCAAACTAAATGCTTTTCTGAACCCAATTACCAAATATTAAAAATCAAGATCCTAAAGGATAAAGTTATTACCAAACAAATAGTTACATTGCAACACAAAGTCTAAGAATAATTCTTGGAATACAAAAATAGTTAATACCCAACCAGACGAAATACACAATGTCTAGCATCTAATCAAATATTATAAGTCATGCAAAGAGGCAAAATTATAATGAAGAAATTATAATAACCAATAATGAAGAGAAAAATTAATCAAGAACTAGAACTGATAATAGATACTAGAATCATTATTCAAGGAAATTAATAATAGCCATTATAATTGTGTTCTGTTTGTTCAGAGAGCTTAGAAGAGACATGGAAGATACAAAGCAGACAGACAATGGACTCTTGTGAGGAAAACAACAATATATGAGATTAGTGGGTGTTATGGTTCAGCCGTGGTGTCTCCCGAAAGCTCAGAAGCTGTAGAGAAGAAATGATTGGGTGTGGGCTTAGCTTAATTAGTGAGTTAAGCCCTGAGGGGATTAACTGAAGAGGTAGGGTGAGGCCAGAGGAGGTGGGAATTAGGACGTGGCCTTGGTATTTATATATATTTGTATCTGGCAAGTAGAGTCTCTCTCTTTGCTTTCTGATGTGAGCTGCTTCCCTCCGGAACTGTGATAAACCGTTCCTCCATCCAGTTGTTCTGGTCAGATCCTCTAGTCACAACAGCAAAAAAGCTGACTAAAACAGTGATGATTCGACTCCACAGAAGATTAGTGAACTGAAAAACAGCACTAGAAACTATCCAAATGGAAACTCAGAAAATACATTTTTAAATGGGGAAGAACATCAGTGAACTGCGGGGCAATTTCAAGAAGCTTACAGCTTGTATACGTGTAGTTAAAGTACCTGGGGGTGGTGGGAAAGGAGGAGAAAAGACACAGAGAAGAGGCAGAGAATGGCCGAAAGTGTACCAGTGACGTGAAGGAAACAATACCAAGCACAGGGTAACACAGTGCTTATACAATCTGTTTTAAAAAATGTTTAAAAGCATCCAAAGAAAGCAGGAACTGCCGATAAAGAAGATGATGAAAATAAGGGCGAGAGATTTCTTATAGGAAAAAACACAAAAGAGAAGACAGCTGACAGCTTTAAAGAACTGACAGAAAAAAATTCTTCAGCCTAGAAATTTATATGAAGCCAAAGTCAATTTCAAAAGTAAACGTGAAACGGAACTTGTGAGATATACAAAAGCTGAAAGAATTCATAGCCAGAAGAGCTACAACACTGTTGAACGTTAAAGGAGTTTCTCAAAACAGAAGGAGAGTTCTACCAGTTGGATGCATGGGAGTAAAGTGTATCAGAAATGATCGCTGTACAATCGAACACGTAAGATTTTCAATTACTTCATCAGTGCAATAAATAACCGATTGTTTAGATAAAAACGAAAGAATGCGTTTCAGGGTTTATACCATATCTAAAAATTTGTGGGAACTAGCGTGTTTAATCTGGGTATTGAAAAAATAGAAAGTTCTTTGAAGCTCTTGTACTGTGTGAGAAGTGGTGGGATATTACTTTAAAATAGTCAACGGTGTATAGTATTATGTGCATGGTACTCACTAAACAATCACTAAAATAGTAAAGAGCTATGGCTGGTGATCAAGGAAGAGGGCATAGAGTCCCCCAAATAGTTGACACAACAAAAAGCAGGAAAAGGTGATGAAAGAGGACTTGGAATAACCTGAGTGGAAGGACACTTGCCGACTGTCTGCGAGGCTCGCCTCTACTGCCACGGCCTTGGAGAACAGGATAACATGATAACATTAATTTTTAAAATCTGGACTGGCTAGGCTAATAACAGATAAATAGATCTCAGAGCAAATAATATTATAAAGACAGTATTATAACAATAAAGGTTTGGTGCATGAAAGGAACCAAATAATTCTAAATGTTTACATATCTAAGAACAGAGTTTCAACATAGTTGAAGTGAAAACTGATAGATTTGCCAGGATGGAAACATAAATTCATAATTACGGTAAGATCTCAATATACCTATATCAAACTGGAACACATAAACAGAAAATTAGTAAGAATATAGAAGATTTAAACTATATTACCAATAAAGTTCAAGTACTTGACATTTACAGAATATTCTACCTAACAACAGCAGAATATTCATTCTTTTCAAGTGTACATGGAATATTTATCATGATAGTCTATATTATGGGACAGCCTAAGTTTTTGTTCAATATGTGAATAGATAATAAGTTGTAGCATATTCATACAATAAAACAGTAACCTGCAATGAAAATATGTGAGTAACATCAATCTAAAATGAAGAGTTTCATCAAGAATAAAATCAATAAAGACTTGTTGAATTCAATAGCATCACCTGTAAACTAGGTGTGGTTGACATCTGTAGACTGCTTCTACCAACAGCAGAAGAATACACATTCTTCTCAGGTTAACATGGATTATTCACCAACACAGACCATATTATGAACCATAAAAGAGATCTTAAGACATTTTATAAAATGGAAATCACACAGTATTTACTCTTAGGCTACATTGGAATTAAATTGGAAATCAATAACAGAATGATGGAAAATCCAAAAGACTTGGAATCTTAACAACAAACTTCTAAATAGCAAAGAAGGAATCTTGAGTGATTTTTAATTGATTTTTAAAAAAATAAATGACAGCAGAATGCTTTACAATTCTTTTTTTATTGTTGGTTGATCAAAATATTACATAGTTCTTGATATATCATATTTCACACTTTGATTCAAGTGGGTTATGAGCTCCAATTTTTACCCCGTATACAGATTGCAGAATCACATCAGTTACACATCCATTGATTTACATATTTCCATACTAGTGTCTGTTGTATTCTGCTGCCTTTCCTATCCTCTACTATACCCGCTTCCCTCCCCTCCCCTCCCCTCTTCTCTCTCTACCCCCTCTACTGTAATTCATTTCTTCCCCTTGTATTATTTTTCCCTTTCCCCTCACTTCCTCTTGTATGTAATTTTGTATAACCCTGAGGGTCTCCTTCCATTTCCATGCAATTTCCCTTCTCTCTCCCTTTCCCTCGACCTCTCATCCCTTTTTAATGTTAATCTTCTTCTCATGCTCTTCTTCCCTACTCTGTTCTTAGTTACTCTCCTTATATCAAAGAAGACATTTGGCATTTGTTTTTTAGGGATTGGCTAGCTTCACTTAGCATAATCTGCTCTAATGCCATCCATTTCCCTCCAAATTCTATGACATATTTTGTCATTTTTTTAATGCAGAGTAATACTCCATTGTGTATAAATGCCACATTTTTTTTATCCATTCGTCTATAGAAGGGCATCTAGGTTGGTTCCACAGTCTTGCTATTGTGAATTGTGCTGCTATGAACATCGATGTAGCAGGGTCCCTGTAGCATGCTCTTTTTAGGTCTTTAGGGAATAGACCAAGAAGGGGAATAGCTGGATCAAATGATGGTTCCATTCCCAGCTTTCCAAGAAATCTCCATACTGCTTTCCAAATCGGCCACACCAATTTGCAGTCCCACCAGCAATGTACAAGTGTACCCTTTTCCCCACATCCTCGCCAGCACTTGTTGTTGTTTAACTTCATAATGGCTGCCAATCTTACTGGAGTGAGATGGTATCTTAGGGTGGTTTTGATTTGCATTTCTCTGACTGCTAGCGATGGTGAGCATTTTTTCATGTACTTGTTGATTGATTGTATGTCCTCCTCTGAGAAGTGTCTGTTCAGGTCCTTGGCCCATTTGTTGATTGGGTTATTTGTTATCTTATTGTCTAATTTTTTTGAGTTCTTTGTATACTCTGGATATTAGGGCTCTATCTGACGTGTGTGGAGTAAAGATTTGTTCCCAGGATGTAGGCTCCCTGTTTACCTCTCTTATTGTTTCTTTTGCTGAGAAAAACTTTTTAGTTTGAGTAAGTCCCATTTGTTGATTCTAGTTGTTAACTCTTGTGCTATGGGTGTCCTAATGAGGAATTTGGAGCCTGACCCCACAGTATGTAGATCATAACCAACTTTTTCTTCTATCAGACGCCCTGTCTCTGATTTAATATCAAGCTCCTTGATCCATTTTGAGTTAACTTTTGTGCATGGCGAGAGAAAGGGATTCAGTTTCATTTTGATGCAAATGGATTTCCAGTTTTCCCAGCACCATTTGTTGAAGATGTTATCCTTCCTCCATTGCATGCTTTTAGCCCCTTTATCAAATATAAGATAGTTGTAGTTTTGTGGATTGGTTACTGTGTCCTCTATTCTGTATCATTGGTCCACCCGCCTGTTTTGGTACCAGTACCATGCTGTTTTTGTTCCTATTGCTCTGTAGTATAGTTTGAAGTCTGGTATCGCTATACCGCCTGATTCACGCTTCCTGCTTAGCATTGTTTTTGCTATTCTGGGTCTTTTGTTTTTCCATATGAATTTCATGATTGCTTTCTCTATTTCTACAAGAAATGCCATTGGGATTTTGATTGGCATTGCATTAAACCTATAGAGAACTTTTAGTAATAATGGCATTTGGATGATGTTAGTTCTGCCTATCCATGAACAGGGTATATTTTTCCATATTCTAAGATCTTCTTCTATTTCTCTCTTTAGGGTTCTGTAGTTTTCATTGTATAAGTCTTTCACCTCTTTTGTTAGGTTGATTCCCAAGTATTTTATTTTTTTTTGAGGATATTGTGAATGGAGTAGTTGTCCTCATTTCTGTTTCAGAGGATTTGTCGCTGATATACAGGAATGCATTTGATTTATACATGTTGATTTTATATCCTGCCACTTTGCTGAATTCATTTATTAGCTCTAATAGTTTCTTTGTAGACCCTTTTGGGTCTGCTAGGTATAGAATCATGTCATCTGCAAATAGTGATAATTTAAGTTCTTCTTTTCCTATTTTTATGCCTTTAATTTCTTTCGTCTGTCTAATTGCTCTGGCCAGTGTTTCGAGAACTATGTTGAACAGAAGTGGTGAGAGAGGGCATCCCTGTCTTGTTCCAGATTTTAGAGGGAATGCCTTCAATTTTTCTCCATTCAGAATGATGCTAGCCTGAGGCTTAGCATAGATTGCTTTTACAATGTTGAGGTATGTTCCTGTTATCCCTAGTTTTTCTAGAGTTTTGAACATAAAGGGATGCTGTACTTTGTCGAATGCTTTTTCCGCATCTATCAAGATGATCATATGGTTCTTATTTTTAAGTCCATTGATGTGGTGAATAACATTTATTGATTTCCGTATATTGAACCAGCCTTGCATCCCAGGGATGAATCCTACTTGATCATGGTGCACAATTTTTTTGACATGTTTTTGAATCCGATTCGCCAGAATTTTATTGAGGATTTTTGCATCTAGGTTCATTAGAGATATTGGTCTGTAGTTTTCTTTCTTTGAAGTGTCTTTGTCTGGTTTAGGAATCAGGGTGATGTTGGCCTCGTAGAATGAATTTGGAAGTTCTCCCTCTTTTTCTATTTCCTGAAATAGCTTGAAAAGCATTGGTATTAGTTCCTCTTTAAAGGTTTTGTAAAACTCTGCTGTATACCCATCCGGTCCTGGGCTTTTCTTAGTTGGTAGTCTTTTGATGGTTTCTTCTATTTCTTCAATTGATATTGGTCTGTTTAGGTTGTCTATATCCTCCTGACTCAATCTGGGCAGATCATATGACTTAAGAAATTTATCGATGCCTTCACTATCTTCTATTTTATTGGAGTATAAGGATTCAAAATAATTTCTGATTATCTTCTGTATTTCTGAAGTGTCTGTTGTGATATTGCCTTTTTCATCTGGTATGCTAGTAATTTGAGTTCTCTCTCTTCTTCTCTTCGTTAGCGTGGCTAAGGATCTGTCGATTTTATTTATTTTTTCAAAGAACCAACTTTTAGTTTTGTCAATTTTTTCAATTGTTTCTTTTGTTTCGATTTCATTAATTTCAGCTCTGATTTTAATTATTTCTTGCCTTCTACTTCTTTTGCTGTTGTTTTGCTCTTCTTTTTCTAGGATTTTGAGATGAAGTATGAGATCATTTATTTGTTGTTTTTTTCTTTTTTTTTAAGGAATGAACTCCAAGCAATGAATTTTCCTCTTAGAACTGCTTTCAATGTGTCCCATAGATTCCGACATGTTGTGTCTGTGTTTTCATTTATCTCTAAGAATTTTTTAATTTCCTCCTTGATGTCTTCTATAACCCATTGATCATTCAGTAACCTATTGTTCATTCTCCAAGTGATGCATGATTTTTCCTTCCTTCTTTTATCTTGATTTTCAGTTTCATTCCATTATGATCAGATAAGATGCATGGTATTATCTCTACTCCTTTATATTGTCTAAGAGTTGCCCTGTGACATAATATATGATCTATTTTTGAGAAGGATCCATGTGCTGCTGATAAAAAAGTGTAACTGCTTGATGTTGGGTGGTATATTCTATATATGTCAATTAAGTCTAAGTTATTAATTGTGTTATTGAGTTCTATAGTTTCCTTATTCAACTTTTGTTTGGAAGATCTGTCCAGTGGTGAGAGAGGTGTGTTGAATCTCCCATATTTATTGTATGGTGGTCTATTAGACTCTTGAACTTGAGAAGAGTTTGCTTGATGAACATAGCTGCACCATTGTTTGGGGCATATATATTTATGATTGTTATGTCTTGTTGGTGTATGGTTCCCTTGAGCAGTATGTAGTATCCCTCTTTATCCCTTTAGATTAACTTTGGCTTGAAATCTATCTTATTTGATATGAGTATGGACACTCCTGCTTGTTTTCGAAGTCCACATGAGTGATATGATTTTTCCCAACCTTTCACCTTCAGTCTATGTATGTCTTTTCCTATCAAATGCATCTCCTGTAGGCAGCATATTGTTGGGTCTTGTTTTGTGATCCATTCTACTAGCCTGTGTCTCTTAATTGGTGAGTTTAAGCCATTAACATTTAGGGTTATTATTGAGATATGGGTTGTTCTTCCAGCCATATTTGTTTATTTATGTTACTAAACATGGTTTGTTTTCCTCTTTGATTATTTTCCCCCCTTTACTGTCCTACCTCCCACTGTTGGTTTTCATTGTTATTTTCCATTTCCTTTCCTGTAATGTTTTGCTGAGGATGTTTTGAAGAGATGGTTTTCTAGCTGCGAATTCTTTTAACTTTTGTTTATCGTGGAAGGTTTTAATTTCATCTTCCATCCTGAAGCTTAATTTCGCCGGATACACGATTCTTGGTTGGAACCCATTTTCTTTCAGTGTTTGAAATATGTTATCCCAGGATCTTCTAGCTTTCAAAGTCTGTGTTGAGAGATCAGCCGTTATCCTGATTGGTTTACCCCTAAATGTAATCTGCTTCCTTTCTCTTATAGCTTTTAAAATTCTCTCCTTATTCTGTATGTTGGGCATCTTCATTATAATGTGTCTAGGTGTGGATCTCTTATGATTGTGCACATTCGGCGTCCTGTAGGCTTCTAGGATTTGGGATTCTGTCTCATTCTTCAAGTCTCATATTATTTCATTGAATAGATTGCTCATTCCTTCGGTTTGGACCTCTATACCTTCCTGTATCCCAATGACTCTTAAGTTTGGTCCCTTTATTTTATCCCATATTTCTTGGATGTTCTGCTCATGGTTTCTTAACAGTCTTGCTGAGCTGTCTATGTTCTTTTCAAGTTGAAATACTTTGTCTTCATTGTCTGATGTTCTATCTTCTAAGTGATCTACTCTGCTGGTAGTATTCTCAATTGAGTTTTTAAGTTGGTTTATTGCTTCCTGCATTTCTAGGATTTCTGTTTGTTTTTTATTACCTCTATCTCCCTGTATAGTTAATCTTTTGCTTCTTGGATTTGTTTATGTAATTCATTGTCAAAGTGATCTTTCATTGTCTGATTTTGCTGTCTAATGTCTTCCTTGAGACTCCAGATCATCTGAAGCGTGTATATCCTGAATTCTTTATCTGACATTCCATCTGTTGCAGCTATTACCTCTTCTAAAGTTGAGTTGACCTGCATTGCTTGTGGTTCTTTCTTTCCTGTCTTTTCATACTGCTTGCGTTTCTTTCTGCTTGCTGAAACTGTTGTGATTTTAAAATTTTCCCCCTATATATTTATATTGCTCTTGTATCATTGAAAAGTCTCCCTTGCAGGGCGGGCATCGGCTGTGCTCCTCCTCCAATTGGGGTGATCTCTCAACCATGCTGACGTGCCGCTGGGTCTGTTCTGCAGGTCGGTCGCAGGTCTGCCTACCTTGCAGGCGCGGGTGGCGGCTCTGCTCTGCCCCTCCTCCAATTGGTGTGACGTGTCTACCACGCCTGCGGACCCCTGGGCCTGTTCCGGGCGTGGGCGGCGGCTCTGCTCTTCCCCTACTTCAATTGGGGTGACGTGACTACCACGCCAGCGGGCCGCTGGGCCTGTTCCGCTGGTCGGTCACAGGCCTGCCTACCTTGCAGGCTCAGGTGGCCGCTCTTCTCTGCCCCTACTCCAATTGGGGTGACGTGACTACCACGCCAGTGGGTCGCTGGGCCTGTTCCGGGCGCGGGCAGTGGCTCTGCTCTGCCCCCACTCCAATTGGGGTGACGTGACTACCATGCTGGCGGGTCGCTGGGCCTGTTCCAGGCACGGGTGGCGGCTCTGCTCTGCCCCTCTGCTTGATGACAAAGTGAGAGGGACTCGGGTGTATGTGACTCACTTTCTTTACCAGGAGACCAACTGTTTCTGTCGCTGCTGGTATCGATGAAGTGATCTCCTCCGCCGCTTTCTGATGACATCAGATCTCTGCCATGTTGGTATCCCATGCAAATGGCAGCATTTCGTTCCCTTTCCCGGGTGACCAAAGCAACGGGTGAGTCCTGACCGGCCCTCACAAGCCCCGTCTCAATCCTGTTGCCACTGCCTATGAAGGCTCCATTGGTATTTACCTCCACAGTATTCAGCAGGACCCGGACCAAGAAGCAGTTTCCGCAGGTTCTTTAGCCCTGGGCAAGAGCAGTTCCGGGAGCCGGAATTCGGCCGCTCCAGGCTCAGTGTATGTTCTGATAGGAGCAGGCTCCAGGAAGCAGTTTCCCCGGTTCTTTAGCACTGAGCCTGAGTAATTTGTCTGTGAGACGCAGGCGAATGGCAGCCTGAAATTACCTGTTCTATGGTTGAATGAGCTGCGATCAGTCGAAAACAGGGATGATGACGTCAGCTCTCCAAGATGGTGGCCGCTGGCTTCCTCTGTGGTCTGACCGGTGGAGAACCGAATTGGACCGCTTCCTTCCCCCGTCTCAAACCCAGAATTCAGCACTGAGTACAGTGATTGCACAGCTGGCAGGAGCCCACAGAATCCGCAGCGCTGTATCTTTGCGTTGCTATCTCATTGTTTCCCAGCACGTGCCGCAGACTCTAGCCGCGGGGCGATTTGCTGAATAAGCAGCATGACCCTCCGTGCGGACAAATTGCTCGTGTTTGAGCCCCCGTAGCTGATCCTCGGGCGATGAAAATCCTTCCTCCATGTTTTGGAGCACCCCAATTTTGCTGGAAATTCCTAACAAGATAGCTTTTAGCCGTTCTAGCTCGTCATTCTTCTGCACAGTGATGCGGTACACGGGGGTGATGCACTCCCTTTGCTGCCATCTTCCTTTGTCGCTTTACAATTCTTATTACTCATATACAGCACACATTTTTCATATCTCTGGTTGTATATAAAGTATGTTGACACCAATTCATGTCTTCATACATGTACTTTGGATAATGATGTCTATCACATTCCACCATCCTTGTTAACCCCCTGCCCCCTCCCTTTCCCTCCCACCCCTCTGCCATATCTAGTATTCATCTATTCCTCCCATGCTCCCCCTCCCTACCCCATTATGAGTCATCCTCCTTATATCAGAGAAAACATTCGGCATTTTTTTTGCCGGGGTGGGGGGGGGATTGGCTAACTTCACTTAGCATTATCTTCTCCAACGCCATCATTTACCTGCAAATGCCATGATTTTATTTTCTTTTATTATTGAGTAAAATTCCATTGTGTGTATATACCACAGATTTTTTTTTTATCCATTCATCCACTGAGGGGGCATCTAGGTTGGCTCCACAGTTTAGCTACTGCGAATTGTACTGCTATAAACATTGATGTGGCTGTGTCCCTGTAATATGCTTATTTTAAGTCTTTTGGGTATAAACCAAGGAGAGGGATAGCTGGGTCAAATGGTGGTTCCATTCCCAGCTTTCCCAGGAATCTCCATACTGCTTTCCAAATTGGCTGCACCAATTTGCAGTCCCACCAGCAATGTAGGAGTGTACCTTTTCCCCCACATCCTCGCCAACACTTATTGTTGTTTGTCTTCATAATAGCTGCCATTCTGACTGGAGTGAAATGATATCTTAGAGTAGTTTTGATTTGCATTTCTCTAATTGTTAGAGATGATGAACATTTTTCCATGTATTTGTTGATTGAGTGATTTTGAGCTAAATGAAAATGAAATACAGTTTATCATACATGTGGGACATAGTTTAAGCAATACTGGAAGGAAATGTATAGCCTTGGTTGCATATATTAGAAGAAGAAACACCTAAAATCAATTAGTTAATTGACCCCGTAGAAGAAGAGGGTGAAATTAAATTCAAAATCAGGACATAATATCAAAATTTAGAGCAGAAATCAATGAAACTAAAAATGGGAAACCAATAGGAAAAAAGCAGTGAAACTAAACTATGGTTCTTTGAGAAGATGAATAAAGTCAATCTGTCTCTGGCCAGCTCAAGGAAGAAGAGATGACACAATTTACTACTAACAGAAATGAAAGAAGGGACATAACTATAGACCTCATGTACACTGCAACAAGAGGAAAGGATATCATGAATACTTCCATGTCTTTGAGTTTAATAATCTAGATGAAATGGACCAATTCTTTGAAATACACAAACTGCTAAAATTCACAAAAGAAGAATAGACAAATAGATTATGCATTAAAGAAATTTAATAAATGCTCAGGAATCTTTCAAAAAAGAAACAACCAGAAAATTCACTGGTGAATTTTCTCAAACACTTAAGGAAAATGTAATACCAGTTGTCTACAATCTTTTTCAGAAGATGAAAGTTGAGGGAATATTTTCTAATTTATTTTATGAGTCCAGCATTGCCCTATTACAAAAACCAGACAAATATAAGAAAAGTGTTGACCAACATCTTTCATGAACTTAAATGAAAAATTCCTAAATGAAATATTAGCATATCAAATTCAACAATGTATTTAAAAGAATAAAACATAACCAACAGGCATTATTCCAGATACGCAAGGTTGTTCCACATTTGCAAATCAATTAATGTAATATTATATCAGTAGACTAAAGAAGATGCACATCATTATGTCAGTAGATGCAGAAACAGTTTTTGACAAAATCCAACAACCATTCATGACTAAAAAAAATGAAAGAAAAAAAAGAGAAGACTCAGCAGATAAAGATAGTGGGAAACTTCCTTAGTTTGATAAGAATTTCTACAAGATAACTACAGCCAACATCACACTCAGTGGTGAGAAGTTAGAGGTTTTCCCACTGAGATCAGGAACAAGGCAGAACTTCCGCTCTCACTACTTCCTTTCAATGTTTTACTGGAAGTCTTAGCTAATTTAAGAAGCCAACAACAAAATGGAATGAAAGATATAAAATTAGGAACAAAGAAATAAAACTGCCTTTGTTCACAAAAGACATGGTTGTGTATGTAGAAAATGCAAAATGACAAAACCCTGTAACTTATAAGCAATTATAGCAGGGTTTCAGGACACAAGATTAATGTACAAAAGTCAATCACTTTATTGTACATCAGCAATGAACAACTGGAATTTGAATTTAAGAACACAATATCTTTTACATTAACTATTCTCCTCAATGCAATATTTGGGTCTAAATATAACAAAATATGTAAAAAGGTCTATGGAAGAAAAATAAAAAGACTGTTGAAAGAAATTTAGCAGCTAAATAAATGGAATATGTGGGGGGAAATATTGCATGTTTGTGGATAGGAAGAGTCAACATTGCCAAGATGTCAATTCTTCCCTATTCAATCTATAGATTCAATGTAATTGTAACCTGTGGGTATGAGCAAATGGATCCTCAGGTTTATTTGAAGAGGTAAACAAACAATCAAAAGACAAAACAGAATAACCAACACCATATTAAAGAAGGAGAAGATCAGAGGACTGACATTACCCCATGTCAAGGCTTCCAAAATGCTACAGTAAATCAAAACAGTGTGATAATGAAGAAAAAGAATAGGTGGCTAGATCAACGGAACATAGTAACAGAGCAGAGAATCCAGAAATATACCCCATGAGTATAGTCAAATGATCTTTTTAGGAAGGGACAAAGATAATACAATAAAGGAAAAAGAGTCTTTTTAGCAAATGATGCTACAACAGCTAGATATCCACAAGCAAAAGAAAAAAAAAAAGGAGAAAAATATTCTAGGCATCAATTTTATACCCTTCATAAAAATTAACACAAAGCAGATCATAGTCCTAAATGTAAAATGCAAAGCTTTAACACTTAATATTGGAGAAATTCTAAATGATGTGGGTATGTTCGTGATGTTTTAGATCTAACACTAAAGACATCATCTATGAAAGACATAATCGATAAGGTGGACTCTACTAAAATAAGAAATTTCTGCTATGGGAAAGATACTGTCAAGAGAATGAGAAAACAGACTACAGACTTAGAAAAAAAGCTGTAAAATATGTATCTGATAAAGGACTGTTCAAAATACACGAAAAAACTTTTAAAATTCAATAATAAGAAAACAGCCTGGCTGAGAGTGGGCCTAAATCTGAATAGCCGTCTCACAAAGAAGATGTACATGGTGGATCAATAAGTGGGGACGTGCCCCACATGTTAGCTCTTTGGGAAATGCTAATTAAAACAGCAATGAGGTCTCACTATATAACACTATCACCACCAGTGGGGACTCTCTGACTGCTGATGGGAGTTCAACCTGGCAGGTTTTATAAAACTAAACATACCCTACCACACAGTCCAGTAGTGGAACTCCTTGCTGAATGTCCACACAAAAACCTGCATATGGATGTCTTTGGCACATTATCCACAACAGCCCAAACCTGGAAGCAGCCAAGGGGCCCTTTAGTAGGAGAATGGTAAAAAGTGTGGTACATTGACTCAGTGAAGTATGATTAATGCTAACATGATCTGAGCTATCAACCATGAGGAGACACCCAGGAATCTTAAATGGGTATTACTGAGCTAAAGAAGGCCATCTCAAAGGCCTGCGTGTTGCACGGTTCCACAAGTGTACAGCTTTCTGAACACCAGAACCATGGAGCTGGGGAGATGAGCTGCAGTTGCCAGGAGCTGGCAGGTGTGGAGGGATAAGCAGGTGGAGTGTGAAGGGTCTTAAGGGCAGTTCACTTATTCTGTATGATATTTAAATGGTGGATACCTGTCATTACACATTGGTCCAAATCCACAGAATGTACAGCACCAGGAGTGGACCCCAAGGTGAGCTCTGAATTTCAGGTGACAACACACCAATGTAAATTTATCAATTATAGAAAAGGTTTCTCTCTAGTGAGGAAGTCAACAGTAAGAAAGCTTGTACATACCGTGGGGAAGGGTGTTAGAGGGAAACTGTACTTTCTACTCAATTTTTCTGTGAACCTCAAACATATCTAGAAAACGAAATCTATTTTAAAAACTTAAATAATAGTTTGGAAAGGTATCCTGCCTATTAATTTGGAAATAAAAATTGATATGTTTGATAGCATGGATGAATTTCAAAAGATTATGTTAAAGCATAAAAATTAGACCAAAAAAGTATAATAACAAGTGATTTGTATGTATAATTCTAGAACATTCACACTTGTCTGTGGTTACAGGAAGTTGGTGAGTGGTTACCTGGGAATGGAATGAGGGGTGTGTGTGGAAGGGGCAGGATGGAGGGACTACAGAGGCCTAAGGAAACTGTGATGGTGATGGGTGACATGTTCATTATCTGGATTGGGTGATGGGTGCGTACATATGTCCTAGTATCATTGGAGCAGTGACCAGTTAAGTCTAGTGTACCCTGGGGAGCACATGGAATTAGCAGCATCCCTTCACCCAGAGTGTTGATTATCTTCATTTAGACTGTTTTTTCTCCAGAAAGTTGGGTTAGTCAGCTTTCTGTCACCGTGACAAACACTGAGGAAAACATCTTGGAGGAAGAGGATTTATTTTGGCTCACAGCATCAGAGGTCTCCATACGTGGTTGGCAGGCTCCAAGCAGAAACATCATGGTGGACAGGCCCGGGGGAGGAAAAGCTGCTCAGGTCATGGCGGCCAGGAAAGAGAGGAAGGGGCCCTGGAAAGATGGACTCCCCAAAGCCACACCCTCAGTGACCCACTGCCTCCAACTCCATCTGCCTCCCAGCAGCCCATTCAGCTGCCAGTGGATTAAGCCACTCCTGCTGCGAAGCCGTCAGGATCCCATCATCTCACCTCCGAGCAGTGTGTGTTGCCCAGCACTGGGCTTTGGGGGACTTTCCAGGTCCAATCAGAACAGCAGTTGGTGCTGCTTTGAGTTTTGTTGTTACTGCTGGGACTTCATAGCTCACCATGGTGATGATTCTAGAAGGGAGGAACAGGGCTTGTAGGAATATCTTTTGTGGTGTGGGGGAGCTATGTATAATTTTGTGTTTAGAGTATGAAAAATCCCTCTTTACCCTTTCCTAAACCTGTAGAATCTACATACTTTTCTATCAAATGCTTTTAAGAGCACGCATGCACACACACGCACACACACACACACACACACACCAAAAAAAAAAAAAAACAGGATGGCTTTCTTTTTCAAAGGAATAAAAAATGACAATGGTATTGTGAGGAAAATTACCCACGCACACATGCTCAATTCACACTCCTCTTCTTTGGAAACATCAACGGACACCATAAATCTCTGATTTCTGCAGTATGATTTCCATGAAGATCCCATTTATATTGAGGCATTTTAGGGGGGAGAAAATATACTGGAAATTGACCCTTTGACAAATTTACACTGCAAGTATTTATAAAGAGATTGGATTTGTCTTGCACTGTCTTTTATTCTCTTGAGACTTTACTGGAGTCCAGAAAATTCCTTTATACTTTCTGTCATTGAAAGTGTGAATAAATGCTGTTTTTAAGTACTGCAGTCTCAGCATGGTGGGAAAACTCAGCTAATGAAAAAACAGCCCTTGGTAGCAGAGGAGAAAGCTCTAATAATCTAGAACTGAGTCCTGGCAGTACACACATAGCTTGATTTATCCTTCACATCAGATACACATAGATATTTGAGATATTTGAGTAACAGAAAACATTTATTCGTGTACAAATACATAGAGGTGCCCATGTGTATAGTAATGTATTAATAGTTCCCAGTTTCATAAAAGGAGATTCTAAGATATTGAGTATACAGGGCTTTGTGTCAATTATGGTTTACAGATACTTGAAGACTTCCACATGAGCCATGATAAACTCACAATACCACATCAAATGTATGTTCACAAGGATTGGTGGATTGGGGGCTGATAAATAGCTGAAAGTCATCAACTCATGATTTCATATCCAGAGGGTTTTCAGAAGTGCTATTAGTAATTACTTTCTTGTTTAATATTAGCTGGTAAAACTCATACTTCCCAAAAGTCCTCATAAAGAAAAGACAAGGCAAATAATATATTTAAAGGTTATTAAAATTACTACATATATGTTAATTTTTGCATTATTTTAATGTAATATACATGTTTCTGCATTTCCACATTATTGCTACATATTTTTAAATATTGTCAGCTTTATTGCTTTCCCAGGGTTATGAAGGTCATCAAAGCTCATCATTGCTTGGCACTCGTGTGTTCCTAGATGCAGGTCTGGCCAACTGCGGGCAGGCATTTGGCCATTTTTGCACAGATGGGCTTATATATAACCAGCCAAGTAATGATATAGTCACTGAGCACCAGGTGTTGGTGATGAAAGGAATATTTGCAGCCAAATAATATTGACAACAGTGTCCAACTTGACTCTACTTATGTATATTTTGGTTGGGGGAGGGTGTTTACATCAGTAATATAGGCCTAAATAAGTTTTGGTTTCTTGAGAGGAAGCTAGGTTTGCACAAGTCCCATAAGGAGAGGTTCTCCCTGGTCAGAGCAGAATAGCAGGTGCCTAATGTATGTAACTCAGTGTGTTCTGAGGAGCCTGATTGGCTGGAATGGTTTGAGAAGAAGCATTCTTCCCTGCAGGGACTCGTCTAGCTGGCTGGTAACGAGCTAGGTGATTGGGGAGAGAGAGGACTTGTTCCTGCTATCAGGTCTTCAGTGCAGAAAGGAGCAGGGACACAGTACAACATTATGAAATATGGCCAGGTAGGTCAAAAAATGTAGCTCAGGCTCCTAGTTAGTAACAGGACCCCAGTGCCTGGTTGCCTTGCCTCCTGTTCTAAGTGGGAGGTCATAGTATATACCCAAGTCACATAAAATCAATATTGTCCTAGGCTTCTACTGCAACATGGTAATACTTTTTGTAGCAATCACTATGATTAATGAATATACAGGTATATGTTTATAATGAAAATAACTTCATCCAATCAAATGCACCGGCCAACAGAATGGAACACATCTAGGAAACAGGACACACCATGTCCAGTGGGCTAGCCGCCCAGATCTCTGCTAATCACGGAGGGCGTAGTACGTCCTTGCTGTCATTCAGGAACATAGGATGAGGCTTCTCCCTTTGTAAACTAGAACTGAGCTTGGTGGTTCGCTGATAGGAGTGCAATGTCAGAGGCACATCATGGTTGGGTTGTTCTTGGTGTGACTTCCTTTTGAAGCTTGATGATTTGGGTGCTTTTTCCAGGTTCATTATAAACAACTCCCCCCCCCCCCCCGCAGCAAGTTTTATAACCTAACCATAAACAGCTCCTGCAGGCTAATGTTTGATATATGAAATCCTGGGAAGGACATTTGGGGGGGGAGGCAGTTTGTCATACTTCCAATTTTCCCTTCAGACATACTGTCTCATGCCAAACAGTGTTTTTAAATAGTATTGCATAAAAGTTCAAAATAGTAATACATATGAATGAAACTGTCTTAAATTTTTAACAAATTGACTTACTAAGTATCTGCTTTCCTTTATGTAATTAGATGAGTATGACTCATACCAGGAATATATAAATTTGATTATTAAGAGGAGTTATTAATCAGATAAAGAAATTGAAGAAAAATGCAAATAAAATTTAATAGTTTGAGGTACCACTAGGAGTTAGTTATAGCATTATTTTCAATATTGACCACATTTTGACAAAGTGCCCAAAAAGAACCATGTGTTCTGACACCAGCTGGTGCCCACTGCTGGCTTGAGGAGGCAGGGGGTCCTTGCATTGGTGTAGAACAGTGAGGGTGTGGCAACCAGACTGACGGATGTCTAGCAGAGCCGTGGCAGGACGTGGCAGAACAGGCCCACACTGGGCTTCGGCTGGCCACCGGGAAACTGTGCTTCTCTCCCTCCACTAGGCTCTGGGCCTTGCTCCTCACGTGCTCCCCTCTCTCAGCCCTTCACAGTCTGCCTGGCCTCCTGGATGAAGCCCACCCCCCAAGGGCGCAGTCTCCCGGCTTCTCTCTGCTCTGGCTCGGCCCCTGTTTCCACCCTTGGACGACAGTGTAGGACACACTCCAACTTCCTGTTACTGGCCTTCTGTGTTTTCTCTTCTTCATTCACCAGATCCTTTGATACCGACTTGGATCGTTTGCCATTTGTTAAAGTAACTGTTAAAAATGTTTTTCAGGGATGGGTCTATTTATTGACCCTTTGCCTATGCCATAGTCTGCAGCATCCTTACATCCCCTTTCCCTCCTCTCCTGGCCTTGCCTCGCCTCGCCCAGCAGGACTTGATCTGCCAGCCCTCAGCAGAGGTCTCCCTGGCCAGAGCACCGCACTGCCTGGGATGGTTCGCTTTCATTTTGTTGGTGTTGACTGCCTTTCTTTTGAATATTTAAACAGAGTGCATGTCTTTTGTAACAATTCAATCAAAAAGAAATATATAAAGAAGCTGATAGTTTCATCTCTCCCCACTGTTTACATTCCCCCAAGATAATTAATGTGAATTTTTTCCTGTGAGTTCTTCTAGAAACTGTTCTGTACTCACTTAAAAAAAAATTCTATGCTTTTATGGATTTTTTTCTTTAAATGTTGTTAGTACTCTTTATTCCATTATAACTTTTTTTCATAATAGCAGCTCCTGAATAAATCTCTCAAAATCGATACCCACACATAGACCAAATTTGGTCATTGTAATAGCTGCATAATATTCCACAGTACAACTATTGAGCAAAATTCTTCGGTGATTGTGTTTTTGTCCTACAAAGTGCACTTGAGTAAAATCCTTGTATATAAATTATTATATGCTGCTACTGTTGTTTTTGTTAATAAGAAGAGCAAAAAAAAATGTGCATTTAAAAATTTCATCCATATTGATAGATAATTTTCCCAGAGGCGGAAGTGCTTCCCCTAGCTCACATGGTGTCCCTAACACATCCCATTAGCCCAGCATGCTTCAGTTTTGATCAAGTCCCCTGGAAATGTTATTTCGTCTTTGCTTTTGATTAGCATTTCTCTGACTACCAGTGACTTTAAGCGTCTCTTCCTGTTACTGGTCTTTTTTGTTTTCTCTTCTTAATTTACCAAATCCTTTGATACTGACTGGGAACATTTGCCATGCGTTAAAATAATTGGTAAAAATATTTTTCAAGGATAGGTATATTGACCCTTTGTCTAGATAGATTCTGTAAACAAGTTTGTCTCATTGCAGAAATTCTTGAAATGCAGAACGTGTCCCCTACGTGGAGAGACACTCATTCAGCTTACGCCTTTGTAAAGCTCTCCCTCCACTTTTATCACAAGGCTTGGTTTTGAGAATAGCCACCCGTGTTTCCCATCTAATATTTTTTACACCTTTTGTTGTTTTAATAGTCAGATATTTAAAACATCTAGAACTCTTCTCTGCAATGATGAATGACCAATGATTCACTCCAGCTACTGGCTACACACTTGTTCCCACGCCACTCACCAGTAACCTGTCTTGCCCACAGAAGACCCACCTCGTCATAACACAGGCGACATGTACACTTATTGGTATTTCCAGACTCTGTCCTGTTCCATTTGCCTATTTAAATATTTTATGAAAATACTAGTTCTGTCTTATAAATTCTTATACATTTATTTATCATTTTATTGTTAAGTCGTTATGTCTATTCTCCTCCCCCCACCCCAGAAAATAATTCTACCTGAGCTTCCAATATGACTTGCACCACAAATATTATACACTCGGAACACTTTCTCATGGATTCATCTTCATTTTTAAATACTCATCATAGGTCCTTTGCCTTTCTTATTGAGTAAATGCATTAGTATTCTATAGCTCTTGTCAATATTAGGAATGAGACTATTTTTTTTTCTGTTCCACTTCTAACTGGATTTTGCTACTATGAAAAAAATCAATTTTTATTATATGGTTTGCATCCCGCCACTTACGTTTTTATCATTAATTTTTGTTACTTTTCACTGAGTCTCTCTGTGATTTAGATATGCCCCAATGTCATTTGGAAATGAAGATAAATCTGTCATTTTTCTAATCACTGATGATAGGCATTGAGTTTTCTTACTGAGCAATGGATGATACCATCACTAGTGCCTGATTATTATAACCTTTTGGCAAGTGACTTTATCAAATTCGTGGTAGCTATTGCTACTAATGGATGTGATTTCTAAATGTTTTCGGAGGGTTTTATTAGGAATGGCTTCTAAGTCTGATCTGGTGACTTGGGTTTGCTGGTGGCATAATCGTATACATCTCCTCTGAGGATCTGGATTGGGTTGATGAACATGTGAAGGATGAGGCCTCTTTGCACTTGACACAGACCCTAACCCTTCTTGCTTTTTAAGTGTGATCTTCCCTGCCTCGAAGGGCACCGTGTGTCCATTCGCTGCTTTTGGTTGTTTGGGGTCCTAGAGTGAGCACACTCTGCCTGCTTTGTTGACCCTATTAATGTCCTCAATGCTTCAGAGACGATGCTCACTACCTTCTCTTTGAAAAGCAGGAGAACGCGTTCACATTTTGAGACAATGTGGGTTTAAATTGTTGATATCTTATTGTGTGTGTGTGTGTGTGAGTCATTATTCACGAGTTCTTTGGTATGTAAGTCACCTTTTTGTTGGCTTTATTGGCCTTTTAAACTAAACACACCAGTGTCGTCACATGAGTCAGGAAGTTGCTCTGTCTCGTCTTGTGATCTGCATTTTGGGGGCAGCTTAGAAACGCCCCTGCTTTGACTCACACAGTGCTTCTGTTATTTCTTTGACTCTTCTCTCCGTTTAGGATTCACATATTGTGCTCATGCCCTGAGCTCTTGTTTCATTCCATGAATAGGGTTCCTTTTCTGCCTCCCCCGACCCCCACTTTTGACATCTTAGTTGAATTTTAAAACCTTAAACTGCATTCTCAAGATCCACGTTCTTGTCCTTGCTGTTTCCTTCAGAATTTTCTTTAGGTTAAAGGCCAAGCAGTTCTGACAGGGAAGCCAACAGGACTCCCCCTGCCCCAAACCCCTACTGTGGGCTGTGGGCTGGGGCCTCCTAGCAGTGGCTGGTGTCAGTCTAGGAAGCCTGTGTGCCAGCTGTGCACATCAGTCCCATCTCTGGGACATGTTCAGGTTGCATCGTGACAGCCTGGCCAGGATGAGGGAGCTCACTCATACTTCCTTGCAACCTTTGTTTTTCCACTCTTTTTGTATACTTCTTGTCCACTGGACTGTGGGGTCCCTGAGGGTGAGACTGTCCTTCATCTTTATCTTCAGCACAGCATGCATTTCTCAAAACATTTAGGAGGGAGGGAGAGAAATAATTATCTTTTTTAAATTTTTTTCTATTGGTTGTTCAAAACATTACAAAGCTCTTGACATATCATATTTCACACATTTGATTCAAGTGGGTTATGAACTCCCATTTTTACCCCAAATACAAATTGCAGGATCACATTGGTTACACATTCATATTTTTACATAATGGCATATTAGTGACTGTTGTATTCTGCTACCTTTCCTATCCCCTACTATCCCCCCACCCCTCGCCTCCCATCTTCCCTCTCTACCTCATCTGCTGTTGTTCAATTCTCTCCCTTGTTTTTCCCTCCCTTTGCCCTCAAAACCTCTTATATGTAATTTTGTGTAACATTGAGGGTCTCCTTCCATTTCCATACAATTTCCCTTCTCTCTCCCTTTCCCTCCCACCACTCGTCTCTGTTTAATGTTAATCTTTTCCTCATGCTCTTCCTCCCTGCTCTGTTCTTAGTTGCTCTCCTTATATCAAAGAAGACATTTGGCATTTGTTTTTTAAGGATTGGCTAGCTTCACTTAGCATAATCTGCTCTAATGCGATCCATTTCCCTACAAATTCCATGATTTTGTCATTTTTTACTGCTGCATAATACTCCATTGTGTATAAATGCCACATTTTTTATCCATTCGTCTATTGAAGGGCATCTGAGTTGGTTCCACAGTCTAGCCATTGTGAATTGTGCTGCTATGATCATTGATATGGCACTATCTCTATAGTACGCTCTTTTAAGTTCCTCAGGGAATAGTCCGAGAAGGGCGATAGCTGGGTCAAATGGTGGTTCCATTCCCAGCTTTCCCAGGAATCTCCATACTGCTTTCCAAATTGGCTGCACCAATTTGTAGTCCCACCAGCAATGTACAAGAGTACCCTTTTCCCCACATCCTCGCCAGCACTTGTTGTTTGACTTCATAGTGGCTGCCAATCTTACTGGAGTGAGATGGTATCTTAGGGTAGTTTTGATTTGCATTTCTCTGACTGCTAGAGATGGTGAGCATTTTTTCATGTACTTGTTGATTGATTGTATGTCCTCCTCTGAGAAGTGTCTGTTCAGGTCCTTGGCCCATTTGTTGATTGGGTTATTTGTTATCTTATTGTTTAATTTTTTGAGTTCTTTGAATATTCTGGATATTAGGGCTCTATCTGAAGTGTGAGGAGTAAAAATTTGTTCCCAGGATTTAGGTTCCCTATTTACCTCTCTTATTGTTTCTCTTGCTGAGAAAAAACTTTTTAGTTTGAGTAAGTCCCATTTGTTTATTCTTGTTATTAACTCTTGGGCTATGGGCCTCCTATTAAGGAATTTGGAGCCCAAACCCACAATATGTAGATCGGAGCCAAATTTTACTTCTATCAGGTGCAGAGTCTCTGATTTGATATCAAGCTCCTTGATCCATTTTGAGTTAACTTTTGTGCATGGCGAGAGAAAGGGGTTCAGCTTCATTTTTTTTGCATATGGATTTCCAGTTTTCCCAGCACCATTTGTTGAAGATGCTATCCTTCCTCCATTGCATGCCTTTAGCCCCTTTATCAAATATAAGAAAGTTGTAATTTTGTGGATTGGTCTCTGTGTCCTTTATTCTGTACCATTGGTCCACCTGCCTGTTTTGGTACCAGTACCATGCTGTTTTAGTTACTATTGCTCTGTAGTACAGTTTGAAATCTGGTATTGCTATACCTCCAGATTCACACTTCCTGCTTAGAATTGCTTTTGCTATTCTGGGTCTTTTGTTTTTCCATATGAATTTCATGATTGCTTTATCTATTTCTACAAGAATTGCCATTGGGATTTTGATTGGCATTGCATTAAACCTGTAGAGAACTTTGGGTAATATCTCCATTTTGATGATGTTAGTTCTGCCTATCCATGAACAGGGTATATTTTTCCATCTTCTAAGATCTTCTTCTATTTCTCTCTTTAGGGTTCTGTAGTTTTCATTGTATAAATCTTTCACCTCTTTTGTTAGGTTGATTCCCAATTATTTTATTTTTTTTGAGGATATTGTGAATGGAGTGGTTTTCCTCATTTCCATTTCAGACGTTTTGTCGATGATATACAGGAATAGCTTTGATTTATGCGTGTTGATTTTATATCCTGCCACTTTGCTGAATTCATTTATTAGTTCTAGGAGTTTCTTTGTAGACCCTTTTGGATCTTCTAGGTATAGAATCATGTCGTCCGCAAATAGTGATAATTTAAGTTCTTCTTTTCCTATTTTTATGCCTTTAATTTCTTTTGTCTGTCTAATTGCTCTGGCTAGTATTTCAAGAACTAAATTGAATAGAAGTGGTGAGAGAGGGCATCCCTGTCTTGTTCCAGATTTTAGAGGGAATGCCTTCAGTTTTTCTCCATTTAGAATGATGCTAGCCTGAGGTTTAGCATATATAGCTTTTACAATGTTGAGGTATGTTCCTGTTATCCCTACTTTTTCTAGTGTTTTGAACATAAAGGGATGCTGTACTTTGTCGAATGCTTTTTTTGCATCTATCGAGATGATCATATGGTTCTTATCTTTAAGTATATTGATGTGGTGAATAACATTTATTGATTTGCATATATTGAACCAGCCTTGCATCCCAGGGATGAATCCTACTTGATCATGGTGCACAATTTTTTTTGATATGCATTTGTATTTGATTTGCCAGGATTTTATTGAGAATTTTTGTGTCTAAGTTCATTAGAGATATTGGTCTGTAGTTTTCTTTCTTTGAAGTGTCTTTGTCTAATTTCTGGATCAGGGTGATGTTGGCCTCATAGAATGAATTTGGAAGAGCTCCTTCTTTTTCTATTTCTTGAAATAGCTTGAAAAGTATTGGTATTAATTCTTCTTTGAAGGTTTTGTAAAACTCCGCTGTATACCTGTCCGGTCCAGGGCTTTTCTTGGTTGGTAGTCTTTTGATGGCTTCTTCTATTTCTTCCTTTGTTATTGGTCTGTTTATATTGTGTGTGTCTTCCTGACTCAATCTGGGCAGATCATATGACTTAAGAAATTTATCGATATCTTCCCTATCTTTTATTTTATTGGAATATAGGGTTTCAAAATACTTTCTAAGTATCATCTGTATTTCTGTAGTGTCTGTTGTGATATTGCCTTTTTCATCCTGTATGTTAGTAATTTGAGTTCTCTATCTTCTTCTCTTTGTTAGCGTGGCTAAGGGTCTCTCGATCTTATTTGTTTTTTCAAAGAACCAACTTTTAGTTTTATCAATTTTTTCAATGGTTTTTTTTTTGTTTCAATTTCGTTGATTTCTGCTCTGATTTTAATTATTTCTTGTCTTCTACTACATTTGCTGTTGTTTTGCTCTTCCTTTTCTAGGGTTTTGAAATGTAGTGTGAGTTCATTTATTTGTTGTTTTTTTTTTCTTTTTTTGAGGAATGAACTCCAGGAAATGAATTTCCCTCTTAAAACTGCTTTCATTGTGTCCCATAGATTCTGGTATGTTGTGTCTGTATTGTCGTTTATCTCTAAGAATTTTTTGATTTCCACCTTTATGTCTTCTGTAACCCATTGATCATTCAGTAACATATTGTTCATTTTCCATGTGATGCAGGATTATTCCTTCCTTCTTTGATCATTGATTTCCAGTTTCATTCCATTATGATCAGATAAGGTGCATGGTATTATCTCCACACCTTTATATTTACTAAGAGTTGCCCCATGGCATAGTATATGGTCTATCTTTGAGTAAGATCTATGTGCTGCTGAGAAGAATGTGTATCCACTTGATGATGGTTGATATATTCTATATATGTCTGTTAAGTCTAGGTTATTGATTGTGTTATTGAGTTCTATAGTTTCTTTATTCAGCTTTTGTCTGGAGGATCTGTCTAATGGGGAGAGCGGTGTGTTGAAGTCACCATAATTATTGTGTTGTGGTCTATTTGACTGTTGAACTTGAAGAGAGTTTGTTTTATGAACGTTGCAGCACCATTGTTTGGTGCATACAAATTTATAATTGTTGTGTCTTGTTGGTGGATGGTTCCTTTTAACAGTATATAGTGTCCTTCTTTATCCCTTTTGATTAATTGAGGTTTGAAGTTGATTTTATTCAATATGAGTATGGCCACTCCTGTTTTCTTCCGAGGGCCATGTGAGTGGTATGATTTTTCCCAATCTTTCACCTTCAGCCTGTGTATGTCTTTTCCTATCATATGAGTCTCCTGAAGGCAGCATATTGTTGGATCTGTTTTTTTAATCCAGGTTACTAGCCTATGTCTCTTGATTGGTGAATTTAAGCCATTAACATTTAAAGTTACAATTGAAATATGGTTTGTACTTCCAGTCATGTTAATTTATTTATTTATTTTAGTTTGGCTAGTTTTTCCTCTTTGGTTGTTTTTCTCCCCCCTTACTGAGATACCTCCCACTGTTAGTTTTGGGTGCTATTTTTCAATTCCTCTTCTTGTAATATTTTGCTCAAAATGCTTTGCAGTGCTGGTTTTCTGGCTGCGAATTCTTTTAGCTTTTGTTTATCGTGAAATATTTTAATTTCATTGTCAAATCTGAAGCTTAATTTTGCTGGATACAGTATTCTTGGTTGGAATCCATTATTTTTCAGCATTTGAAATGCGTTGTTCCAGGATCTTCTCGCTTTCAAAGTCTGTGATGAAAAATCAGCCGTTAACCTAATTGCTTTACCCCTGAATGTAATCTGCCTCCTTTCTCTTGTAGCTTTTAATATTCTCTCCTTGTTCTGTATGTTGGCTATCTTCATAATTATGTGTCTTGGAGTTGGTCTATTACGGTTTTGGATGTTTGGGGTCCTGTAGGCTTCCAGGATTTGGCAATCCATTCCATCTTTCATATCTGGGAAGTTTTCTAGGATTATTTCATTCAATAGATTGTTCATTCCTTTTGTTTGAACCTCTATGCCTTCTTCTATCCCAATGACTCTCAAGTTTGGTTTTCTTATGACATCCCATATATCTTGGATAGATTGCTCGTGAATTTTAAGCATCTTTTCTGTGTTGACTATATTCTTTTCAAGTTGATAAACTTGTCTTCATTATCTGATGTTCTGGCTTCTACTTGATCTAGTCTATTTGTAATATTCTTGTTTGAGTTTTTAATTTGGTTTATGGTTTCCTGCAATTCTAGGATTACTGTTTGATTTTTTTTAGGATCTCTACCTCCTGGTAAAGCTCATTCTTTGCAGTTTGAATTTGTTTGTTTAATTCATTTTCAAAATATTCTTTCATTGTTTAGACTTGCTGTCTCATGACTTCTCTAAGATTCCATTCCATCTGAGTTAGGTATGCCTTGAGTTCTTTCTCTGTCCATGTTTCTGATGCCTCTAGGTTCTCCTGTAGATTAAGATTGTCCTGCATTGTTTTTAATCCTTTTTTCCCTTGTTTTTTCATGTTGTTCACATTACTTTCCAACTCTGTTTAACTGCTGTGTTTCTGTTTTCTCCTATAAATTTGTTCTGGTTTTGTATATCTCTGTGATCTCTCCTTTGTGGTGGAGACTATGCCTAGAAATGTTGGGCTTTATTGTACTTTAAAGCTGATTCATTCAATTCATAAAAGGCTTCTGAATTCTGTATGCATATAGTGATCTGTTGTTTGGTCTTAGGACTTTATGTTTAGGTTAGGTGCTATGATGGTATGAGGGTTAGTATGTCTTGGCTACTTTGGAAGATTGCTGTACTGAAGGGGGATATTAACAGGTGATTGGATCAGGGTGTTTGGTAGGTATTTAGGTATTTAGGAGCCCTATAGACAGCCTGGAAACATTCACCTATTTGCATTTAGACAATTACACGTAATGGAAGACGTAATGCTAGGGATGAAAGTTGGGTGGGGGTAGGGGAAGGAAGGTGCTCTTAAAAAGAAAGAAGGAGAGAGAGATAGATTAGAGGAGAATGGAAAGTAAATAAAACTTGAAACAGGAAAGAAAGAAAGAAGGAAAAGGGGAGAAAAGAAAAAAGAGAGAAAAAAAATTGAAGTCTTAGAGATCCATTTTCTTCTCTTCCAGTAGGCGGAGTTGTGCCCTCCGAGCCGAGCTTCTGCCCTCTCTGTGCCGACAGCAATCCCTGTAAGGCGGCTCCTGGGAGTCTGTCAATCCTGTTAGTCCAGAGCCGTTTCACTTCTCCAGCCCCTCCCCCCTTCCTCCTGCCAGCCAGCCAGGTCCTGTTCACCGGGGGCTGTTCCCCAAGGATCTGGTTACACTTGCAGCCCCACTGAGTGTGCTATTTCCAGAATGACTGAGCACTCTCTCTGTCATTCATCTAAGCCCCAGTGCTGTGGAGCGGTGATCTGGGATCCAACAGTTTAATTTTTCCGGACCCCTTTGGTGGGCACGCCCCTGGAAACTGGCGGCTAAGACCTTGGGTGTCACCTCTGGTGGTAAGGGGAGTTGGGGATCGGGAATCCCCTCTGCTTCCCTACAGACACGCCCCCAGAGAGATTCCAGAGGTTTCCCGGCTGCTTGTATCTGGAGGGGGTGGGAGTCACACACCTGCTAAAGTGGATTCCGCTGGGAAGGAATTCCGTCGCCGAACTCCGGTGACGTCACCTCTCTGTTATGGCGGGCCCCAGGCTCCTTGCCGGAGTGTCCGAAGGGAGGGGTGGGACTGGTCTGTCTCTGGTTGGTGTCAGTTCTCAGTTCGCTATTTCATGAAGGCTTGGCTAGAGACCTCTTCCTAGAGTCCCTGCGCAGCTCCTGCTGAGCTGCGCCTTGGAGGCTAGCTGCCCAGTCGCGGGGGCCACGGGCAGGCGGGCGGCCGACAGTCACCAAGGCACGCCAGCAGCGGCTGGCGGGTCTGGATCTCTGCGCCGCATGGTGGAGATTCACTCATCTGGGGCAAACTGTCACCTCCAAAAGTCCTACTAATTCCTGGCCGGTCTCTCTTCAGTGGAATTTTACTAGGAGTTTCTCAGCAGGTAGAATCTAAGCATATCAATGCGTTTCTCTGACCCCATTATTGAGGAGGTACTGAAAGCGCTGCCTCCCCACCCGCTGCCATGTTGGATCTCAAAAACTCCAGTTTTTAAACAGCTAGTTGTGGAACTTAGGAAACGTCCTAGGATTTAGGAATAAGTTGGTGATAATCATGCCTGGATTGAGAGACTGGCTTCATATTTTCACCTACTTTCTCCTCAAAGCAGCCACCGTCACTAGAAATAATTATCTTAATGGCACACTTGTGACCTCAAAAGCTTTGATTTTTCTCTCCTTTATCGCATTATAAAGGATAGATATGGTATTAATCAATTTGACTCTGAAGTTGCCCCGTCCATGGGAAATAACTAAGTGTAAATATAGATATCTTGCATAAATAGAATGGTTGTTTTTAATTCTTCCATTTACAATTGATTCTACTAGCGTATAATAAAAACATTCATTGAAACATTTATTTCCTGGTTTTATTCATCTTAGTTTTCCTGAATGTCTTCAGTTCTTACGTGAACCTACAAATTACACTTTCTTTCTCTTCTAATGAAGAAATAAAGTAAATACGAAGAATGTGAGAAAGAGTATATAAACCTCTCCGGGTTTGTCCAGAGTGGAGTGTTTATGGTTTTGTGTATGGCCTGCAATAAAGAAAGCAAGAATAAAGAGACGCTCTAAATTCTACGTGGCAGAGAAACAAGGACTTCTGAGGGGAAAAAAAGTTTAGATTTCAAGTCTAAAGTCATTTAAAATGTTTTAAAGCTAGAGTATTTTTTATTGCTCAATATTTCTCTTTGCTTGTAGCCAAAAACAAGTTATATTATCATTTTTGTGAATTACTGCTACCAAAAGGTATGTTTCTCTTGCACTTTCTGTGCCCAGGGTGGACAGTCTGCAGCCGCAGTCGCTGCATTTCTCAGACTCTGGCTGTGAGAGAAAAGTGACAGCATCATTCTGCCACCACCTGTGCCAGGGAGCCAGGCCTGTTTTCCAAATAAGGAGCCCAGTGGATCCCAGAACAGTGCAGCAGTGAAGTTAAGGAGAGGTGCAGCCGAGGGAAAGAACAGAGCAAGCCTCTGTTCCCAGGGACAGGCCCGTAGGCTGCGGGCTTTCTCAGCAGTTAGTTACCCCGGGCCTGACCCCAGGGCCAAGAGAGTTCCCCGGATCTTCCCTTCCTGCTCTTCAGATCTGCTGGAGAGTTCCCATTCCCTCCCAACTTGCCCTGGAGAGGAAGTCGGCCAATCCTCAGTGCTCCTGAGTCCTGCAGACACGCAGTGACATCCACAAGGGCTTCAGCTGCCCATGTGGAGGACTTCTCATCCAGAGCTGTGGAGCCAGGGAAGGCCTCCAAGGCAGTGCCCCTGTGGGGGTAGTGAAGCTGAGTCCCAAAGGACCCCAAGGACACTTGAGGGCTGGAAAGGCAAAAGGGGTACAGAAGGCAAGAGAAGGGCAGATACCACTGAGGGAGAACCATGGGCCGGGGCCGGGGCCAGGGAGAGCAGAGCTCTTCAGGGTACCAGAGCTCAGGTCTTCACAGGGGCCGGGGAGGGAGGACGGCAGGGGAGCTGGTGAGAGGAGGAAGTTGGAAGGCTTCGAAGGCCTTGCTCTGGAAGACAATTAAGCAGGACTTGATTAAACAGCTGGCCAGCATGATTTGCCATTGTTGATTAGAATCACATTCTTTCTGCACATTTAGAAGTAAATATGAAATAGCTGCCAGCTTCTAGAGATGCCTGGAAAATGCTAGGGGCAGAGCAGCTTGTCTAGGGATGGCGATCCACAGTGAATTTTCAGAATTATGACCTCCTCCTCAGTTCCTTGCAAATTACTGCCAGCTCACAGACACTTGTTTATGGAGTCTCTCTGGGAGGTCATATCGTGTAATGGAATAGAAGATAGGTGCTGGGAGATGAGAAAAGGAAATTCTCTGTTTTAACAACAAAATATTTTAAGAGCTCATTTTATTTTTCTGAGAACAAGAGCTGGAAAAGCTTTGCCTAAACATGAAACTAGCAAATGTTATGGATGCCATTGTGTTCTTCCAACAAGCGCGTTGTGAGAGCACTTGAAACCTTTAACTTCTAAAGGAAATAAAGAACAGCCACAACAAGGAATATTATCTTCCCTGGTCTGGCTAGGCTACAAAATTGAGAGAGAACAGATCGGCTCAATTTGTCTATCAAGCACATGACGTCACGTAAGGAAAGGCTTTTCTTTTGAGGTTAGACAGAAGTAACAATCCACAAACACTTTTGAAATGGGGATGGAACCCAGGAGCCCAGGACCACGCTGGTGTGACTCACGGGGCGACAGACATGACTCCTGAAGGAGAAAACCGACTGCCGCATTGTGATAATCACAACGTGGGCTCATGGTTTTAGAGGTTCTCGTCCTTGATGGGGGAGACCCATTGCTTTCAGGGGTGCCAGACAACAACCGTGGGGAGTGTATGACAGAACACACCTGCTCACCTGAGAACAAGTGGCCAGGAAGCAAAAGCAGGAGGGGCCAGGGCCCCAGGATTCTGTTCAAGAACACACCTGTGATGACCTCAGGACCTCCCGGTAGGCCCCGCATCCTGAAGCTGCCGTCACCTCCCAGCAGTGCCCCTGGGGACCCAGCCTTTAACACATGGGGCTTTGGGGAGCGTTTAATATCCTAAATGTCGCACTTGAGCCTAGGTTATTCATTAGGAAAAGAGGCTCTTAGGAACCGCTCGCTCCCTGCCAGGGAGCCCCTACAGAATGGAGTGGATGCATTTTGGGTAATTTCCAGCAAGTTTGGAGTCACAGACCCTTCATGACTTGAAAGAACAAAACAGGAACAAGTAAGGAGATATTAAAACCATAGTGAAAGCATTTGCTTTAAAAAATTGGTAATTTTGCCCTGAAAAGCATGGATAGTTACACCAAGTGGGATAAATACAGACTTAAAATAACGTCATGCCAATTCATTTCCTGTTTTGCCATAAATAAAGTTTATAGAATTCCATGGAATCCCATTTAAAAATACATTTGAAATATAATAATAGCCATATTGATATAAAAATGACAGTGAGGTTGGGCCTGGCACAGAAATGATAGTAGAGAGTCACGGGCTGGATCTCCATCCGCTGAAGACTTTCTGGTTTAGAATAGTTTGGCTTGTAATGTGCATGCATCTGAGGTATGTATCTGCTGTTGACCCTGGAGGCCCTGGTGGAGGTGGACAGTCCTCTTGAAGGATTGGCAGTGGACGTGCTACAGACAGGCAGCCTCTGATAGCTCCGGCGCAGCAAGGGTGGACTCTGTTTTGTGTTCCTGTGAGTAGATTGATTTTCATTTTCCAGATAAACTCTGCACCTCATCTAAAGACTTTGCTCACATCTTATTAAGAAAAGACAAACTTATTATTGAACATGATAACAAACTCATTAACTTTCTAGATTTGATTTGTCGAAGTGGGTGTAACCTAATTTTAAAACTGGTATTGCTAAATTAACAAGGTCTGTAAGTATTACACAGCGTAACAAGTTACATAGTTATAGAAAAACTGATATGATGACCTGCTGGATTTATGCACCAAGATCCGCTTGACACCACAGTGTGAGGCCCGAGACAGCACTCAAGTGCCAAGAACAAGTGGCAGTGGAGAAGCTCTTCTGGGAGTGCAGGGAGTGGAGGGGTCAGGCTGTATTTGGCATGTTTTAACTTAGATAACATTAAAACTTTAATATTAACATTAATGATGGAAGTTCTTATTGGATAGTAAGACAAAACTGGCCGGGGGTGTAGCCCAGTGAGTGGCACAGCATGTGCCTAGCATGTGTGAGATCCATGTTCAACCCCCAGTACCTTCAAAAATAAAATAAAATGAACTAACAGTTGTTTCTTGTGAGAGTATTTATATCCCACCAGAGGAGGAGCACTGCAGGGTGGGCAGCTCTGAGGAGAGCCATTGCAGCCCCCTGCTGCCTGGTGGGGGCAGGTGCCTGGGTCTGTCAGAGACGATGATGGCGCTGACTCTCATAGCTGATGTATCTGTGAGTTGTATCTGTGAGTCGGCATTTATAAGAGAAGGCTGGGCCCTCCACAGCTAGGAGTTCTGGATGGGCCTGTGTGGCGCTGTCTTCCCGAAGGATGGGGACATGGTCCTGCTGAGCCCAGAGCCTTCTGCTTCCCTAGGGACCCAGAGGCAGCTTTGCTGGCCAACCCTGACACGTGGGGACCAGATGCTTTGTGGGTCACCGGCTGGGGGCCTGCTGCCAGGACCCGAGGGGGGTGTCACTTTCTGAGCAGCCTGCTTGGACGCAAGCTGAACAGGTCCTGGCTTTGGCTTCCGGAACAACGGGAAAGACCAGAGGAAGGCACAGCTTCACGGTGCCCCACAAAGAGTCCTAGAGCTGTCTGTGGGTGGCACGACACCCCGTTGTCAGCACCTTGAGACACCCAAGGTGGGATTCCTCAGGAGACTCTGCTGACTCCTGTTGGGTTCTGCTGCTTATTCACTTGCGTGATGTCAGAGATGGCTTGGAGAGTCCTGGTGCACTGATCATACAGCAGAGGAGGGGACCACACCCCTCTGCCAGTGGCCTCTCAGAAAAGACATTTTTTTTTCTAGTGGGGGACAGTTCTCCATGGTCTGTCTTTCCTAATTCTGAGCAACAGGGAGATGGTCCTTTGTTTGGGGCCATCTTTTCAAGGAAAAGATAATGACTTTAGAAGAGAAAATCTCTCTCTCCAGAACAAAAGGCAGATTTGCTTATCATCCAGAATAATAAAGACCACAGCTCCCTTCAGGACAAAAGCAATGCCAGCTCACAGCTCCTTATAAACATCTGAGTTCCCCAAGCTCAAGTGCTCAGCCGCAAGGTCAAACCACAGCTGCACAAGGAGTTCCGTCTACAGCCATGCCCTGGGTGTCCGGGGACTGGACTTCACATAATGCTTGTGCTTTCTGCTGTGCTGAATTATGCAGTCCTTTCTCTCTGATCCTGCAGTCCCTCATTTTCTGCAGGCATCTGTGATAATACTGTGGCAGATTAACTGTTGGGGAGAAAGCTGGGCAAAACCTTGGATCCTTCATAGAGCTCACCAGTTACTCCAATACCATAGGAAACACTCCTTTCATTAAAATTGGTGGAGAGAGCACTGAAATTCACTGATAACACAGACATATTAAATATGCAGAGTTAGCATTTTGTATTTTAGTTTTGTAACACCCTATGAATTACTGGAATTTTCCAAATATCTCTAGTTTCTTACATCACTATCTATAAATATCCACCCCCCCCCCCAAATAGGAAGGATTTTGGATTTTATCTGGCTGAATTTTACTGGGTTTTAGAACAATTCATGATGTGTTAGCTAAACTTCTAATAGTAGTTTTCTGCAAGCTAAGAAAAAAATATAAGTACTTTTATTTATCTGTAGATGAAAAACATTCTCAATGGTCCAGTCAAGTCAGCCCTTTGGGAGGAATCACTTTAAATTATGAGTGAGGATTCTTTTTACGTCTGCAAAAAGCAGTTGTGCCTGGCTCAGTGTATCTCCTCAGTCAGTCATGTTCTCCAGACTTCTTGTTAGGGTGGTCATGAGTTGTTTTAACTTTTTTCCTTAGTACCCTTGAATTGGCCTTTGAAAGATTCGTAGCATTTCAAAAGATTGAGTGCAAAAGATGGTGTCCCATGTTCAGAAAAGAGAAACCAAAAAATCAATCTCTCAGTGTGATTTCCATTGCAGCTACAGGGCAGGGCCTGGGCTCATGGGCAGGACTCAGTGGACAGGCCTGCACCTGGGCTCTAGTGCTGACCCTGGGCATGCCCTCTAAGTCTAGAGAGACACTCTGCATACCCTCACCATGGGCTGAAGATTGCAGGTCGGGGAATCAGCTAATATCCCACTGCCCTGGGTAAGATAGGTTCCAGTTAACTAGCAGGATTCTCAAGACTTGTCATGAAGAATAGCTTGTCTTCTAGATAATACCTTATTTGGGGGCATATCTCTGTAAAATGGCTCACTCCAAAATTTTGGAGAACAGCCTGTTTGGCCTGGGATGTGGCATTATTTCAGATGTAGTAAGCAAGGTCTGCTGTCTCGAGTGCCTAAGTAGAGCTTATTCACTTTAACTCAAGGGCTCTCGAAGTTTATTTCCTTAAGCAGTAGGAGCAGCCTCACCTGGCATCCTGTTAGCAGTGGGAATCCTTGACCCAACCCTAGAACTTAGAAAAGCTGGAGGAGGAAGCAGCAATCTCTGCTTTAACTAGGACCTACTCCCTGCCCAAGTGATTCTGATGCACACCAGAGTCTGAGAAGCATTGTATGTCAGAGGAGAATGAGGCTAGTTAGATTTTAAGCAGGGAGAGAACAAATGAAGTGATGCTCTCCAGTGTGTAAGCAGAACAATAACATTTATTAAATTAACATTGTAATTTTTCATTTATGAAAATATATATAACTTGTATCCTATACCAGGCACTGTTGCAAATACAAATAGAGCATTCCATTAGTTCTCATGATGGCTAAACTGTGGATCTCAGGCAAAGTCCAGCTTGCCACACATTTTGTGAATAAAGTTCATTAGTAGGTATCCATGCCCATTCATGTGTCTGTCTTCTACTGATGCCTTTAGGCCAGGATGCTGAGTTAAATGCAACTAAGACATGGGGCCTACAGAGCCAACTGCATTTAAGATTTCACATCTGGGGCTTTCCATCAGTTCTCAGTAGCAGGTCTGGTGTGTAAGGGAAAAGACTCTCCACATTTCAGGTCGTTAAATACAGATGGAGTTAGTGGTGAGAGCAGTGGGCCATGCAGAGGTCTGACAGGAGGAGGGGCAAGGACCAGCCAAAGACTGCTGTGTGAACGCAGAGAAGGTTGAAAACAGACCTGCAAGTTAGAAAAGCAGGAAATGAAGGAAAATAAAAAAGAAATCGTGGTTGAGGAGGGAGTTTTTATTGACTGAAGGAATGTGGCCTATATGAAAAGCTAAAATACAGGTGGAATTGCAGAAAGTGACTGGGGAAGGAATGAAGGCCAGAGACGCTAACTGGGTCGTTCCCAGCTGCCTGGCCCGGGTGCTGGGCAGCAGGCCCCCCAGGGAATTCCAGGATGCAGGAGCGGCAGAGAGGGCGGGCTCCCAGCGAGGCAGGGCCACGCTGCTCTCAGTACAGCCGGGCCTGCTCTAAGTCCACCGTCCTTGTGCGTGTATTGCATAGGGCTCTCTAGACTCCTTCCTCCCCTCCACCTGCTAATGACCGGCTGCCACACTGCAGAGAAAGCCCTGGGTTTCCCTTTGGGGTGCTGGGGTACTTCTAGGCTTCTCCTCTATGTTACTGAGGGCAAATCACGTCAGCACCCAGAGTCTCCCTTTCCTCATTGGTGAGATGCTATTTCCGGCTTCCTCCTGTCTCCTGTTTTTCTTCAGGTTCACTCATTTTGGGCAGGCATCACTGAATAAGGGTGCTGAGTGTTTCCCCAGCTCCTGGCTTCATGAGCAGGAGCTGCCGCTCTGAGCACATTCCTTCCAGGAGGGAATTGCTGACCCACTGAACGCCAGCCAAGGGCATTTCTTTCCCCCAAAGATCTGATACCGATTTATTCCTGACGCACACCTAGTGACAGATTTCTCCTCTTGCCCAAAGAGTTCACTTACTGTGGAAATGCTTAGAGAGGGGGAACTGGCCAGCTGGGATCCACGGGCCTGATCGTATTTCTCATTCTTTCAGGAATTTTTCTTCAAATGTGGAGCACACCCAACCTCCGACAAAGAAACCTCAGTAGCTCTGAACCTGATCACAACCAACAGCCGGGATATCTCCTGCATAACCTGCACGGACACCAGGTATGCCCTGAGAAGGGAGGCCATCCTGCCCTGGACTGTGCTCAGCAGCCGCTGCCTCCTGGGGAGCCCCTGGCCTGGGCCTGTGCTGCGGCCAACCTGGGTATATCCTAATGTGATGAAGCTCTTTAAAATACCAGTTACTTGGTTTAATCAGTAGTCAAATAGGTCATCTCACCTCTGTGAGGACCCCATCTAAAAAAAAATTACAGTCTGCGTGCATTTAAAATGTAAACTCATGCACTTGGGTACAAAATGTCACTCATCCACATCAGTGAGTTCCACAGTGAAATGAAATTTAGGTGCTAACATTGGGAATGGAAGAACAATTTATGAACACCATTCATCCTTGGACTATATGATCCATACTTATATTAAAATACCTTTTCTACATGATTAGTTCAGCCAGATATTCATCTGTATTCATGTTTGAGCGTCACACACATTCATACGCCCAAAGAGAAATTGTGTAGCTAATTCTGGACCCAGTTGTTTCTAATCCCAGTGAATACAAGAAAAGAAAGAAAATTTGGATGTGGTATGAGAGCAGGAGAAAAACAAAAGGAAAATGGTTGGACTTGAATATAGCTTAGGAGCCAAGGTCAAAGTAGAAAACACTGAGTCTATTTAATCTGCAGAGTAAACAGCTGAGGGTGGAATTCCTTACACTATGCTCCTCAGATGCACAGAGTAAAAGAAACAGGCCCTGGACGTGTTCCTGAGGCTGGTGAAGAGGCTGAGAGGTGAGGGTGGAGACTGAGCTCTGACATCAGGGAGAACTTTTTAGTAAAAGGCAAGTGGATTTCTGAACAGAGTCAAAAAACTTTTGGTCTCATAGTTTTAAGTACAACCATCTGTAACCCCTGGTCATCTTAATTGTTGCTTCTCACTGGCCTTTGGGACTGTACTACATGGCTTTTTAAAGTGACTTCATGTGGGTGTTAATATTCTAGGCTATTAGAATATTAACTATTAACTATTGTTAATAGTGGGTGTTAATATTCCTAGCATGGCATTTCTATTCTTTAATAATTTTACAGTGTTGACTAAAAGGAGCCTAAAAACCTTAACAATATCTGTTGAACAGACCTGTCTCCAAGAAGGAACACAACCAACGAGACAGGCTTTCCTTTCTGCTGCCCAGCTAGCCTGCTGTGGCCGCAGCACATCCTTTCCTTCCACTGCCGCGTTCAGCTTCCCTGGGCAAGGGGAATGACTGCCCGTGGCCAGTGCTTTCAAAACGCAAGGCGCACGACGAGGATGATGCGCCTGGTCTTTCAGGAAAGGCATTAGAAATTTCTAGAAATGAGGGCTCATCTGCTCCAATAGCAATTGGTAATTAAAACCACTGCAGTTTTTCAAGGGGAAAATTAAAAACAGGTTTCTGGAAATCAGAATGCTACCTCCAGCCAGTATGTCAGAACCTTCTGTTGGTGTTGACAACGGTGCCACAGAAAGGCACACTGGGGATCATATCATCTGAGGAGGAGCACTGCCCTCCCAGCCTCCTGCTACTAAACTGATCCTGATGTTAATAACTGGCAACAGCTTTTGAAGGAAGCAGGCCACCTCCCCGACACCCAGGGGACCACTTTTGGAAGAATCGTATGGTGGCAGTAAAATTTTTATGTTATTACTTTGGGGTGATTTTATGAATAGGAGCTACTATACCCAGTGAATTTAAGCGCATGTGTATATAAGAACAATTGAGTGAAGCCTCTGTGTCAGGAAGGACAGGGGCTTCCTGTACGAGGGAAGACCGAGCACTTGGTGGACGTGGGAGTACAGATGTCACGGAAGCCGGCAGAAGAACTCTCTGTCTCTCTGGGTGTAGGTGGATGGTCCTTGTGGGTTTCTCCCTCCAGTAATGCTTTATTCTTTAACCTGGAAGTAATTACCTCACAACTATGAAAACAGGTTAGAAATCACTGTAGACCAATGGTTAGGAAGATTGGGGTTTAATTCTTCCCAATTTCTTGATTATGCCAGAATATTTGTATGCATTCATGTTTGCAGGGTGTACTTGTACTGGATGCATAGTTCTGTATCTGGTTGTTTACATTTAAAGTGACATCATGATAAGTTTTGTCTGCTCTGAAATGTTCCATAAAGGCAATTTTAAAAATGGTACCTAAGATTCTGTGATGGAAATATCCTGTTTCCCTACTGTTAATTATTAGGTAACTTCTATATTTTTTAAAAAAATAATTAGGGCTAAAATTCATATGCTCTTACAGAAATCAATGCCTGCATGCTTTGAATGTAAGCCTGCAGTTACAGGAATGGGATCCGTAAATGGTACTGAATGTTTATCGGTTTTTGATATGTATTGCTAATTTCCTTTCTAGAAACACTGCCCCATTTTAGAAAGTGATTGTCCATGTGAGGCTCCCTTCTGAGCCTCTTCAAGCACCGAGTATGTTTGTAGTTTTTAATCTTTTCCCACTTGATAAAGGGAAGAAATGAAACAAATGTTTCATTTTAAAATTGGTACTAAAGAGATCAAGCATTTCTCATTTATCTATTTGCCCCCCCCCCCTTTTTGGTGAGAAAACAAGGCAAAACTTTTTCACTATATAAACTTAAGGAAGAAGTCTGATCTCAGGAATTATTTTCTAATTCACTAATTATAATGTCATGTGTCCTTTGTTTAATATAATCCTTATTGACCTTTGAATTTACTTAAATATATTCCTTTATTTTAAATGTTGAGTCTTCCTGGAGGTAAAAATCAAAAATCATAATAGATTTAAAAATATAAGTTTTTTCTTATCTATATTTTATGATATTTTTTCTTAATTTTACATGTGTATTAGTCATACATTGTTGATCAAGTTGGGCATATTCAACCTGAAAATAGATTAAATCCTAGGATAGTGTTATTTAATCTGTAAAGATCTTTCCTCTGTACCTCTTATCATTGTAATGCAAGATAAGAATTTTACTCTTGTGCTTTACAGACATATACTTTTGTATAAGAGACTTATATCACTTACATTTTCCTCTCAATAACAATTCAAAGAGCCCCCCTACCACTTAGCCAACTTTTGACCCTAGAGAATATCATAATCTCTGTGCCTTCAGTTTGCATATAAAATCCTGGAATGTACACAGATAACCTCCTCCCAGGCTTTGTTTGGTTCCAAAGCACCTTAGAAGGGAAGGCTCAGTTGCACTTGCCCCCTGCCTTGTAAACTGGTGAGACCAGTGAGGGACTCACTTTTCCTTGGCCCTGGGCAGGTGCTGAGTTGAAGTCCCCCAAATTGCACACTCGAGGGAAGATGAATCAGATGGATGTGCTGGCCGTTGCTAGTTTGTATAGTTAAAACTTAATTCAAGCAAGCAACTTGTGTCCCTTGAGTTTGCATTTTAGATAAAATGCCCCCCTCTCTTTTAAAGAGCACAGTGAGCCATTGGAGAAGGAGAGCAGCCTGGGTTTCCTGTGTGCGTTTCCTTGCCTCACAGTGCTGACCACTCCAGGTTGCCAGCTGATAGTCTGAGGTTTAAAGGGAACAGTGCAGTGACCTGCACAAAAGAAAGGCAGGGACTGCAGCCAGACACGGGAAGCGTGGCGCCTGAAGGTGCAAGAAGCTGTTCTGTTAGTATTTCCCAGGGAAATTGGGACAGAAACTTCTAGACGTCCCTGGGAATCGCATTTTGCCTCAGGAGCAGCAGTATCAAGTCACATGAAACCAACATGGACAAAGAAACTTGTATATTCTCTCCCTAACCCCTGTGTGAACCCTGGCGCTCACCCTGTGTCAGTGTCCTCAAGGGAAAACAGTGTTTCTGTTCCCTGTTTCTCACATTATAATTTCATTCTTTAAAAAAAATCTAAGTATAAGATGTGTCAACAAATACAATATAGAAAAATCACCATCATTTGGCAAGAAAGCAAAGTTTCCCCCTGTTCCTCCCCTGTGCTGCTCTCCCCAGGACTGGCTAATCTGCACTTTTCCCTCTCTATTCATCATCCTTGCATTTACAAAGATGAAGGGAAACTAAAAAATGACCACGTTTGCACAGTCAGAATTTAACCTTCCAGAAACTTGCTTTAAAACCCAGTTCCCCACAGGGCATTAAATCTAAGAAGGGATGCCACCCTGTATCTCCCCTCAACTCTTCCAATAAGGACTTACATTTTTGATGTTGTTGTTTGGTAGAATGGTTTTACAATCTTCTGGCCTTCAAATTTGTCAAAATAAAATTTTATTCATCTTATTGAGGCAACGCTGCCATAGATTGCAGACTTAAAAGATTTACTCGGACTTGGATATTAGCTCAGATTTCTCTCAGACCATTTGTACTTGCTCCCAGTACCCCGAGGGGAGGTCTCACTACAATCTGACTGTACTCTGGTATGTACTCATTTGTCACTTAACAAAGGGAGATAAGACTTGGGGATCTTAGTTATATTCTCTTCCAGTGCTTTCCTTATGTCTTAAGCTGCTTCTGCCAACTCACATTTTAATTTTGATTATACAGTAGTTGTATTTCTTCGTGATTCAAAATGAAGTTCTTTATGCATCTAATTTTTGAGACATTGCAGAGAAATCTTAACCAATTTCACCCTTCTTTCTACCAACTTAACCCTTTCTTAATATTCTGGTGTTGGAGGAAAGCCACTAGTTTAATGTAGTCCTCAGATGCTTAGGAGCAGAAGTGGAGATTGAAACCCACGTACATAGATTGTACCTGCAGTTTTACTATGGCCTTTGTCGGTAAGTGGCTTCATTTATATAGTGAAAATTTGTTGTAAGGGTTTGTGCTGTAGCACCAAGAGGCCTTGTTTGTGCACCCAGGGCTGTATATTTCAACTAGTCACCCTAACAGGATGCACGTCCCACACACTGCACCATGCCAGGAGAAAAGAATACGTCTGTGTAAGTATGGGGAGGCCTGGGCATGTCCATTTGCCATAGCATCAAACAGAAAAGCAAATACTGTGATTTAACTGATGGATAATGGGACATTTATAACACAAGTAGAAGTATGTTGTAGAGTAGAAGGGAAAAATCTTATAACTTTAAGAAGAAAGAGGAAACTTCAAAGATAGGTCTTCTTGCTTCAAGCAGAAGCAAGGTTCATCTTGTATCCCACACGCATGGAGGTAAATTCTGTCTACTTCTGCTACAACAGATTATTTCCTGGGAAAGTGTGACACATCTGAGTCTAATCCAGTCTTGAGGAAAATGTTCATGCCCCGTCCTTTGGATAAAGCCTTCCACAAAGAATGAGAGATTTAAATATAGCGTTCGAAGATTCAAATGTAGCCCTTAATCACCTAGAAGTTTTTCATCACATTAATTTAAAATAATTTGGACTTGCATCCTACAGATGAAGAAATTGAGGCTAAGACATTTTAAAATTTGCATCGGTTCCTACCACAAAGAAGTTACTCAACGAACCAACCAAAGTCTGCACCTTTGGCATTATTTTTCTTCTCCTTGTGCTTCATTTCCCCAGTGTGGTCCTTGTTTTCTCTATATAGTCAAAGAAGGCTAACTCTAAGACTGGGCGATGGAGTCACGTGTTGAAGGGAAAATGCAGCAATACAGTGAGACACAGAGACAGGAAAAATCCAGACTTGCCATGGTGTGCCCCCATTTTGACAGTCCAAAAAGAGATGAAAAAACCTGAGCTGCCTCCCAGTCCACTCTGCACCCTCACAGGCTGCTTGAAGGGCTGGAGCCAGGCTTGATGAGCTCACAAACATGACTGATCCCCAGTCAATGGATGATTTAAATGTTTGCTGACCTGAAATAAAGCAAATCCGTTTCATACAGTGCAATGAAAAGAATGCAAGTTCTTTTTATTTAGAGTGCTCTCCTTTTTAAAACCCCTTCTGAATTTAATGGAATTTTCCTGAAGCCAATTAAATAAAATAATAAATTAGAAATTCATGTAGAGCTTTTAGGAGCTGTTACAAATAAGTGGGAAGGTCCAATTTTGAAATCTCAGCCGTAGCATATAGATGACTGAGCCGCAGTGTTTGGGGTCAGTTACTTATGAAAACATAGAAGAAATATTTTATCTGCATTGATACTTTGAAATGTGAGCCATGTCAGTTTTATGTCAGTCAGTGAGCTTCATTTCTCCTGCGGTGAACCCTGTAGATTTTAGATTGGAGCAGCCACATCCACAGGGTTTCCTGGAGATGTTACAGGTGCTTGTGTGTGAAATTCATGGGCCTTACCTTTCATTTAACTGTCACTGTGGGTGCACAGCAGCACCCGCTGGCAAGAGGAGGGCAATATTGCAAATCCTCCTGGACCAATTTTGTACCTGTTAAGGTTAACCTTGCATGTTGTAACTGTCTGGATTTTAAGCAGTTCATTTTCTGCTGATGGATGTTAAAAAAGAAGCAGCTACCTTCCTGGAGCATCCCGCAGACTCTTGCTAGGATATTCTGGACAGACGGGTTTTATTCTTAAGTTCTACATTCATTGGAAAGAAATGCCCACATAATCTTTAAGTAGCTGCTTCTTACTTAGAAAACTTTTGCATGGTTTGTGCATTTATTCTTAATTACAATTTTATCCACATAATTAGCAATTGGTGATGAACTAGGGGAGGGGATGGAGTTATTTTCCATTGCAAATAATATTCGTGCCGATTCATACCTTCAGGTAGAAATTTTAAACTGCTGGGGAATTTTTTTAGTGATTAAAAGTGATATAATCTGCCTTGCTTTCTGTAAACATCCCATGCATAACTATTATTTCCTATGACATTTAGAATTGAGTATTTGCAGACTTGTCCTTTGTGGCTTCCACAGCTTATAGAGTTATTTGTAGCAAACTAAGTGATGGTCTCAAAAACACAAAGTGCAAAGTTATTTACTGAAGCATGGTGTGCTGAATCCGTTCCTTGTTAACTTGACAAATTCTGCCTTATAGAAAACACAGCCCTGCATCTCGACACATGTACTAGCAGTGGAACTTTGAGGGTTTCTGTCCCAAGTGTGGGTTTTTACAACACCAGGGCTGCTGTGCTGTCCTGAGAGTCCTTATACTCCAATAGCCACATACTAATGTGCAGCAGTGTGCACAGGGACACAGCAGTGTCCTATGATGTAGTGTCCTGGGCAGAGCTATTGTATGTGGACATCCGAGCTCTTTAACCCTCTTCTGCCAGCAAAGATGCTGCTCAAGTCAATCCCTCTGTGCATTCAGCAGATATTTATTGTTCCCTTCTGTGGCTCCAGAGAATTTGGAATTTTCCTGAAGCCAATTAAATAAAATAATAAATTAGAAATTCATGTAGAGCTTTTAGGAGCTGTTACAAATAAGTGGGAAGGTACAATTTTGAAATCTCAGCCGTAGCATATAGATGACTGGGAAATTCCAGGTGCTTCTGGCTGAGATAAAGCACTGCATTTCTGAGGGTTGCTGGGAAGCAGGGGGCGAGCCCTCCTCCAGTAAGGGAGGGCGTCGTGGAACTGGAGAGCTCAGGCCTGGAGGAAAGCGGTAGCTCCTCTGCTCATTTTCAGTGTACCATTGCTGCAGAACAAGGGCCAAAGTTCATTTCTTTAGGCCAGATCTTCTTGTTTTACTTGGCCAACACAGAATCTAGAAGAAAATATGTATGCATGAGAAGAACATGCCCATTTGCAAACTCTCTGTTCTTTGTCACCCCAGAAGCTAGATGAAACCCAAACCGTCCAACACAACTTCTCTGCTGAAGGGCCTCCTCCTTGCTTATTGCCCTGGGAAGAAGGGACCAGGACCCCAAAGTCAAGTTGTGACAGGTAGTGCTGTCACTGTAGATCTCCACATCAGGCTGCATTGGCTGAACCTGGGCAGAAGAGTGATTGAGGGATGTTTTCATGTAGGCTCAGTCCAGACCCACGTGGATGCCAGGAAAAACTGACATGTAGTCCATGAAGCTAGGGTAGGCCCCCACATTGTTAATGATTTCTATTCTTCTTAGCATTTGTGAGATATTTTGCATATATCTTGACCTTCACTTTGCCTCCCAGTGGAGAATGTTATGCCCATTTTATAGATGAGAAAAAAAGGTACAAAGAGATTGTTATCTAATTTGCTGAAAGTCACATTGCTCTTAAAAGAGGGGAAAAAGGGAGGTCAGTATTAGATCCAGTGCTAATCCTGACCCCCAAATCCATGCCTTTAATCCTGCTGTTTGCCTTAGGAAGATATTAATCGCCTCAAAAATGACATCTTTTTTGAAAAGAAAGGAATTATAGTGGAAAACAGAACTGGAGTAAAGAGAAACATTTTAAGACATAAGCTTAAATGTTGAAGGAATGGCTGTGGAATTGTTGTCTTGGTTTCCTTGGGATTAAGGGCCCTCCTGCTAAGTAAGCCAGGTGCAGGGCCAGGAGCAAGGGATCATTGCACTGGGGTCTCTGAGGAGATAGCTCCTGCCTCCCAGAGGAGGCCTGGTATGTGCTTCGGCTGCTCAACTCAAGGCTACCACTCAGAGGCCCTTTGCTGATGAGTGGGGGGAGCAGGGGGGAGTACCCTGTGCAGAAATGAGGGGACGCTTGTGGAACCATGGGCAGCAGTAAGAGGTGCTGGACAGGAGGTGGTGGCCACCATGGCAGTGGTCACCAGGGACACCCAGATCCTCTGCATTCTTCAGTGAGAATCCCCAATGACAAGTGAACTATACTTCTTTGTTCTTGAGCCACAGTTGAAAAGCAAGCTGCCTACCAGGTAAGGAGAAGTGGTATTGGTGGTGGTGTGTTCACAGACTGACTTTGATCCTGTTCTGCCAAAGACACTTTATGCCCAACAGGATGAATTGACTTTCTATCCCCAACAAATGGCAGTCCTCCATCATTCCTGCCCAACTAATGTCACTAATCTTCATTCCACAGCGGTCAGCAATGCACTTAAAACTTGTCTCTTGCATCTTGCTTCTGCTGGTGGAGACTTTTCCACTGTGTTACTCTCACAAAAACAGAAGTGTGTAGACACCATTAATCCAAGGGTTATTTACAGACATGGATCACTATGTAAGTGACTTTGAGTCATCCCTAAATCCTCATGTGATTCATCCCTATAAATGGAAGATGACCAACTCTCCACTTCACCCTCCTTCCCCTTTCAATGTCCTATATTTTTCACAGTTAAGAGTTTTATATCTTTTTAGTTTGCTACCAATGACCTTTCCAACGCCTGGTGCACAGGTAGCATTGTGGTTGAGAAGGCCACCTCTGAAAACAGACTGTGTGGGTGCATGATTTGTCCCCAGCATTTCTCCTCTCTGTGCAGATAATAAGACACCTTCCTCTCATCTGTGCTGTGGCATTGTGAGGACTAAGTGGGTCCACGCAGAGAACACACTTAGAAAACTGTTTTGTGTCCCATATATGTAGCTGAACAGAGAGTCCAGCTAGCATGCCTGGCCTTACAAGCCCAACTTCAACTGGTGCTGGCAAAGTTACAAGTTCAGATGCCCCAGACTTGGGGACCACAGGCCAAAGGTCAGCAATAAACAGGAAGCAACACAGTAGGTCACCCCAGGATGGGGTCACAGGAATCCACCTTTCCCCCTGGAATCACTGCCACTTGAGTGTCTGACTTGGGGCAAATCAGTCTCTCGGACCTCAATTCCTAAATTTATTTTATTCCTGAGGTGGTGTTAAGATCAAATTATTTATGTGAACAGACTTTGAAAATGTTAGATCTCTACCCAAATGTAACATCAGTTACAATGATGATTATCATTATTCTTTTCATCTTGAGAAACATATGTCATAAAAAGTTCTTTTTAGAAATGAGACATTTTTCCAGATGGCAGTATCTAGCCCTGAGCACCAGCTAAGAGGAAATATTTTGAGTGAGGAGGGGCCAGGTTCCTGAAAGCAAATACATTCTAATATTAATGGGAGGAATAATGTGGGTACATCACTGTATAAAACAATGGTGAAAGAAATTGGACCATGGGTGACCCAAATGTATTTGGGATAGACAAGACTTCCTTAACAGGATCACTGTAGAAGTTTTGTAGAGTTTAACTTCTTAGGTGCTGTAGAAGCTTAGATAAGGGACATGATGTGGGTTAAGTTTTCCAGAAGTATAAACTGAGACCGATGTTGGCGTGTAAGATTTCTAACTTACTCATTGGAGACCAAGGCCCGGGGAAGAGGGCAGCCCAGGATTGGTAGAGAAAAAGGACCACTGTGGTGAGCCATCTGGACTCAGCGTGGCCTGCCCGGCATCCTGGGTTGTTTCTGTCTCGTGCAGTCTCTTGGCGTGGCTGCCCAGGCAAGGGGCTGAACATCATCCACACACTACAGAAAGTCCTTCTTTGAAATGGGATCTGGTGGCACCTCTGCATCTCCTACAGGGCACCTTGGCAAGGGGCATTTAAAGAACCAGAGAACCCAGAAGAATGGTGATCAGGGAAGGGTTACAAGGTGGAGAGCACAATAGGTATTTCTAGCTGAGAGGAAACAACAAAAATGATCATATATGATTAGTGATGGATCTAGTGCAGAAGGAAATTACTCCACTCCATGAAATAATACACATTTCAAAAAGAAAATAGTCAGATTCAGCTGCCTTATTAATGAACCACCTGACATTCTTACCTACAACACAATGCTGTATAGCAGTGCAAAGACCTGCAAGAGGAAAACAAAGTTTTAATATTTTTTACCAACAACATGATGATGTAAATTTCTTTTGTTATAAGATTCACAAGATAATAAAGTTTTTAGTTTGTTAGAAAATTAAGATATATTTCAATATAAATGATCCCTTTAAAAATAGAAACATCATAAGCATGATCAAATGGTCAGACTAAAACTTAAAGAAAAATTAGGGAATAAACTTCAAAAGTTAGTTTCATATTTCACAATCATTAGCAGAGATGAACAATTCAGCATGTCTTTTAAGAAATGTAATTGTTTCTATAAAAATTCACCCAAAATACAAATAATCCACAATGTCACAGATAAATTACTCCAGCACAAACTATTGATACCAGTTTTAAAAGTGAATCTTGGCATCTTATAGGATTGTGCATTTTAGCTATCCAGGAACTTGATATCCAATGTGAACAACTGGGCTTTGCGAACTTGGTTGAGCTCTGGGCATGTAGAATTACTTTTACTGTCAAGTAGACTTTTTAGATTCTGTTTCTATGCCTGTTTTTAAAGGCTATTGTATTTGCTCTGAGATCATTTCAAAGGTGGATTTCAAATAACTTCCAGGATAAACTACCATTGACTAGGATAGGTAATCCTCACCCAGGAAGAGCAGGTGGGTTCAGTTGACCCACAGAGTCCAGTTAGAGCTAGACCTAGGCAGCAGGGTGCAGAAGGCCCCCCGATGCTCCCTACCAAGCTCTAGTCCATTGCTCACTTTGCTTCTTGCTGGTACCTGACACCGACACTGTCAGAAGGGGGCAAGGCAGAACAGAAAGCAAAGATGTTGAGATCCAGCCTGCACTTGCCTCTGGGGTGGATCATGAGCCGTGTGGACTTGAGCTGGTCATTTACCACAGCTCCCTCTCTGTCAAGTAAAGCTGATATTACCCACTTCACAGGAAGGCCAGGGGTGCGGTGAGAGCTAAAATCCACCCTAACCTTCAGAACCTGCCAGGGTTCTCCGTATGTTAATATCAGTTAACGCTTCCTGCCCAGGTCCTCTGCTGTGCCAACATGTTACACACATGGTGCTGTCTCCCTCCAGTTGGGTCCTGCAAAGACACACGTGGTGATGGCCAGCCTGACCAGTGTGGTGTTGGAGGTCTCTGATGTCTCATCACGGAAAGCAACCAGCATGCCTCCTAGCTGCGCCTAGCGCAACTGGCTGATGGTCTTCCTGCCAGTGCTGAACTACTGAGTCATAGCTTTCCAAGAAAACATGTCTTCACATCATTAAGATGATATCTGCTGTAGTGTTGTAGGGACACCCGAGGCCAGGCACCGAAGACAGCAGGAAACCGTTTTATTTGGCTGCAGCCAGGCTCAGAGGGCACAGCTTCTGCTGTAATCAATCAATCCCCTGAACCCCGAGTTCAGGGAGTTTCAGAGTTTTATACCCGGCATGTAAGGGGAGGGGCTCAGAAGTTCCCAGTTTGCAGAAGTTCACATGAAATCAGCTTTTTCTTTCACTGTTTTGGGCAAGTTAACCCTTCAAGGACAACACCTGAGAAGAGAAGAGCTTCTTCTCCCCTTTCTTTCCTCCCCCTGCCAGCTGTTACCATGGAGCCCAGTTGGTAAAACTTATCTTAAAAATGTAGATGACTCTGTGAAGCCCAGCTCAAGGCCAGAGGCCTTGTTTGCACTTTTCTACAAACTACTATACTGGATATGTTTGTGAAAAACTAGTAAAGGGGTGTCCAGCACCTGGAGTGCTGGTATCTTCTCGGCCAGTGGCCAAGTAAACAGGTCGACATGAAAATAGGAAGTTTATGTACCATGAACTCTTTTGCTAATAGTCTTAAAATCAGCCATGGTGAAGATTTATGGAAAAGCCCAGTTAAGACTTTTCTATGGAGAAAGGGGGTGCCACTTCAGTAGGTCTATTATAGGTAACTATTATTAAGAATTTATTTTGGTGGAACCCTAGGAGTGAGGTGGTTCCATGACACACATTGGTTTTCACGTGGCTGTCATGTTCAGCTCTAATCTGGCTTTCTGGAGTGATATTTTTGGCTATTGCAACTCCAAGTCCATATGGAGAGAGATTTTAACTCAGGAAATTAAAAAAAAGAAAAGAAAATAAATTTTAGTCTTTGAACCTTTTCTTTTCTCTACTCCTTACTAAATTATATATAGGGGGAAATAACTTTCTATTTATCTTGAAAACCTGGCTAAGTCAAGATAGAGTTATTTTACATAAATATATTGGAAGGCTTCCCTTGAAGAGCCCTGTCCTCCCCGGTCGGATTGTTATCTGCACCACCCCACACTGACTTACAGGCAGACTGCAGTCTTCTCTCCTCCCCCAGTCTCTCACCATGTCTGATTCTCTTATTTGCCAGTTTCCATCCGTATTTGTCTTAGAGCATGGGGGATTTGCCCTGGAATCGCTCAGTGGTGTTCTGGGGACACCAACCAAATCAGCCTTTGATGAGGTGAGCACTTACCAGAGACCAGACTGCAGTCAGGAGCAGAGCGCAGGGTGGGCTTCACCACCCGGGGCTCTAGCTATCTCCTTCCCAGGGCGAGGTCCCCACCCTCTCTGAACTTAAAGTGGTGGTGAAAATTGAAGGTCACCCTTGAACAGTCAAAACGAGTTCAGACTTTGTCTCTGACTTGTTAACTGAAGGAATACTTTGAAGTTAAGTATTTACTGGTCTTGGCTTATCTTATTCTGTTCTCCAAACTCACATCAACCCAGGTTCTAGGAAGCATAACTAAAGAGGATGTAATCTTATTACTCTGACTGGTGTGCCGTCCTCTGAATCCCAGACATGGTCTGTCTGATGAAACTCTTTGTAAACAAGCTTTTTTTTTTAGCTAGTTGAATTGGATATTTTTCCCTAGGAGAACAGTAATGTTTTAAGGCCAGTTCTATACTTTTTATGAATATAGTTGTGACAATGAAAAATGTAGTGGACATTCTATGCATCCCTATTTTCCTTTCTTTTGTACTTCTTCCTTCCCTCTCTCCCCTCCCCCCCATCTCTCTCTCTTCCTTCCTTCATTCCTTTCATCGTTGTTATTTGACACAGAATGAGGCAAGAATCTGTAGGTAGGACATCTTTAAGTGGTAGTAGGCTAGTGGTTTTCCACTAGGGGTAGTTCCTCCCTATACTGGGACATTTGTCAATATCCAGAGACATTTTTGGTGGCCAGCACTGGTGAGGGAGGGAGTTTGCTGATCTTCCAGCTATGCCCAGGAGAGCGCCCGCCCCTCCCCACACTTATCACCTGGTCCCACATTTCAACAGTGAGCACCGAGGTTCCTAAAGCCACGTCCTCGGCTCTCTCTATCCCCAGGTTCAGGGTACAGTGATCCTAGGTGGATGGGGAAGTATGGCTGACCAGACCCTGACCGTCTAAGACAGGACACTCATTTCCTATGCAGCTGTACTGTCAACCGTGCCCATTCCACCTCTCCTCTTCCCCTGCATCGCTTCATAGTCTGAGTGCAAGTGAACTTAGTTAAGAGCTTCACACGGCTTGTGACTGCCTTGCCCTTCACACTGAGCCCTGGGCTATCTCTTGCCACTGGGTTTTGATAAACTAAGGAAGAAAACTTGGCTGAGGCAGCATCAGGAAACACGCTTCTCAGGGTCAGGCGGGTAGCGGTCAGGGGGCATGCACTGTGGAGGTGAGGCTGGGTCTGCCTGAGCAGAGATGAACCTGCTGAAAGTCATTTTCCAGGACCAACAAAATGGAATTCAGTTCTATACTTTAAATAAATTCTGAAAACTCCCATCAGGCTTAAAAGGTGTTGCCCTTTGAGTTTATAGGTACTCACTGGATCTCTGCTCTTCGGTAGACATGAATTCCTAACTCAACAAAGAACGGAAAGGAGCTTGCCGTTGTCTAATAAAACACTCTTAAAAGTCATCTAGTTTCACTCTGGAAATATGCCCCCCTGTTATGTGTCAGTGAGATTCCAGAAATATTGTGGTATTTTAAATTCTGTTTGGTAATTTGGGGCAGAGTGAGTCATTTCTACAGAAAGCCATGAGAATGGAGTAGGAAAAAACTAAGCAAAAAAAGGGCCTCATTAAAGAGCCTCCTGTACTTCACATCCCTTCTTAGTGCAGGGTCCCAGGCCACGGGTGACGTGGAACGCAGAGCGTCAGTGACATCGCAGCATTCTGGCTCAGAGCTGGTCCTCGCCAGGATTATAATGAGGGTCCAGTCTTCAGTGGAACTGATGAACAAGTCCCTGGGTAGGGAGACTGCACACAGTCATGGGAGCCACCTGCCTCCAAGAGCTCAGCCCCATAGATTGGAGGAGCCCCATTGTTGCCACCCGTGGCTGCGGAGATTCCCATACCACTCGCGGCTGCTGGAAGCTTCGCGGATTGTGAGCAGAACGTGTGCTGCGTGTGTGCTCTGCCAACCACGTTGCCTCCACAGTGCACAGAGAACCCCGTGGGGCTGGCCCTGCTGTCCTCAGTCCTCACACAAGTCACCAAGGCTTAATGGGAGGAGGCTGGAAACTAATCCAGTGTCCACACTAATACGTTACCCTGGGTCCTGCTGCCCAGGACTTCACAGTGCCTTGTTACTACTGAGTGGTCTAGGTGAGACCCTACGCAGGCACAAGAGGCTCAGGTGCAGGTGAAATTGCCATCTTGTTACGTAGTTCTAATGATGTTCGTGTAATGCTCTGATGTATGAAATCCAAATGCACACATGTGGAATTTTATTTTATTTTTAAATAGCACAAATTTATTCTTCGTTCCACAAGCGAGAATTTGGAAATCGAGATGTTGACAGGGTTACCCCTGTTCCAGGGCTTTTAGAGGGCCCTGACATTCCTTGACTTGTGTCTGATCACTCCCAGTTTTTACCTCCATTATTATCTGGTCTTCCCCTCTGTGTTTTCTTCTCTTTTTATAAAGAAAGTTGTCAATGATGTAGGGTCAATTCTAGTTCAAGATGAACTCCTTTAAAGTTCCTGAACTACATCTGCAAATGTTTCCAATTAAGTTCACATTCACATTTTCTATATGGGTATTGACGGGGCAGAGAGCTGCATTCAATCCGATAAAGTAGCTAAGTGTACATAAGAAGTAATCCCAAGGTAAACAATAACTTTACCTTTACCTAGTATAAATATGTACTTAACAGCATCATTCATGATAGGTAGAAAGTACAAACAACCCAAATAGTCATCAACTGAATATCAGATAAACAACACTTTGCATATCCATATTATGAAGTGTTATTCAGCTAATAAAAAAGAATTAAGTAGTAATATATGCTTACTATGGAAGAGGAATCAGGAGCCTCTCTTCATTCTGTTACTAATATCACAGCTACTATCCCAACATAGTTTTCTTCTTTTCCATACTTTTATTGCTGTATCACATCTGTGCCTAATGATGAGATTTGCGTGACATACTGTCCATGCACACAATACAATACCATACTTGGGCCGTAGCATTCCTCAGTACTTCCTTTCCCTCCCCTGCTCCCTCCACTCTACTCTATCTCCCTTTGATTTTCATGAGACACCGCCCCACGCACCATCGCCTTCCTTTTCCTTTTCCTCTGTAGCTCCCACATAGGACAGATAATATACAATCTTTGACCTTCTGAATTTGATTAATTTAGCTTAATGTTCTTGAGTTCCATCCATTTCCCTGCATATGACACAATTTCATTTTTCTTTATGGATGAATAACACTCCATTGTGTGTATACCTCACATTTTCTTTATCCATTCATCCACTGATGGACACCTGGGCTGGTGCCATAGTTTGGCTATTGTGAATTGTGCTGCTTTAAACATGGGTATGCATGTATTGTTGTAGGGACAAATGAGGCAAGGCACTGAAGACAGCAGGAAACAATTTTATTTGGCTGCAGCCAGCTTCAGAGGACACCGCTTTGCTGTAATCAATCAATCCCCTGAAATCCGAGTTCAGGTAGTTTCAGAATTTTATACCCAGCATGTAAGGGGAGGGGCTCAGCAGTTCCCAGTCTGCAGAAGTTCACATAAAAGCAGGTTTTTCTTCACTGTTCTTGGCAAGTTAACCCTTCAAGGACAACACCTGAGAAGGGGAGATCTTCTTCTCCTCTTTCTTTCCTCCCCTGCCAGCTGTTACCATGGAGCCAAATTGGTAACTTCTCTTATCTTAGGAATTTAGACATCGATGTGAAGCCCAGCTCAAGGTCAGAGGCCTTGTTTGCACATTTCTACAAACTACTATACTGGATACATGTTTGTGAGAAGCAAGTAAGGGGGTATCTAGCACCCTGATTTCTTTTTCTTCCCAGCCAGTGGCCAAGTAAAACAGGGCAACACGAAAATAGGAAGTTTATCTACCATGAACTCTTTTGCAGAGACTGTTTTGCTGACAGTCCTAACATCAGCCATGGTGAAGATTTCTGGAGAAGCCCAGTTAAGATATTTGTGTGTGTGTGTGTGTGTGTGTGTGTGTGTGTGTGTGTGTGTAGAAAGGGGATGTCACTACAGTATCAGTGTAATAAGATGACTTTAAATCTTCAGGGTAAATACTGAGAAATGGCATAGCTGGGTCACATGGTGGTTCCATGCCTAGTCTTTTGAGGAAACTTCATAACTGATTTCCACAGGGGTTGTACCAATGTACAATCCCACTGACAGTGTAAAAGTGTTCCTGTTCCTCCACATCCTCTCCAGCATTCATTATTGTTTCTTCTTGATGTCTGCCATTCTGACTGGGGTGAGATGATGTTTTTAGCTTTTATTTTCTTTTCCTTATTGCTAATCCTGTTGAACATTTTCTCATCCATGTTGGCCATTTGTATTTCTTCTTTTGAAAGTGTCTGTTTATTTCATTTGCTTATTTATTAATTGGGTTATTTGGGGATTTGGACTTATCTGAATTCTTCATGTAGTCTAGATATTAATCCTTTGTCACAAAAGCACGTGAATATTTCTCCCACTGTCTAGGTTCTGTCTTTGCATTCTTGATTGTTTCCTTTGCTGTGCAGAAGCTTTTTAATTTGTTTTCATCTCATTTATTAACTCTTGGCATTTTTTTCTGAACTTTAGTGGTCCTACTGAGATTGCTGTGGCCTGTGCCTATATGCTGCAGTGTGGACCCTGGGTTTTCTTCCAGGAGTTGCATAGTTTCTGGTCTAATTCCTAGGTCTTTGATGCAGGGTGAAAGTCTTAGGCTAGGTAAGAGATAAAGGTCTAGTTTTACTCTTCCTCATAGGGATAATCATTGTTCCCAATACTATTTGTTTATAAAGGCTGTCTTTTCTCCAGTGTGTGTCTTTGGCACCTTGCCAAGGAGCAAATGACTACAGATGTGTGGCTCTGTCTCTGTCTTCTATTCTGTATCACTGGTCTGTGTGTCTGTTTATGCCAGTGCCCTGCAAAACACGTGTGGGATTTCATGCACTGGCGTCCCATCCTGCCTGCTCTCCTTTGACCTGAATATTGGATTTTGTGCTTTTCTTAAGTGGCACCTCTCCATGGCAGTCCCCACAGGGCTGGCCCTAACAGGTAGGCAGAAACCTGTCTGGGCTACTGGTTGTTGGGCCAGTTGATGGCTGTCTTCTCTCCTGATTCTGAGGCCGATTTCTAGATAAACTGGCTGTATTGATTCTTTTGTGAATTACTTATTTTGACTCCCCCACCCAACTGTTGGCTATTATTTGGTTTTTAAAAAACACTGGAAGATTTCTTTGTGCCAGGAATGCTCTCATTTTTTCCATCCATTCAGTAATAAGTGTAAGTATCTCTCCATTTATTGTCCCTCTTTTACTGTCTGTTGAGTGTTTTTCATACCAAGTGTTAGATTTCTATGTCGTCAGTGGTCAGTGGTTTTGAATTTCCTGCTTCAATGGGAATTTCTTTACTAATACTAGGTCATCAACTCACTTACACGTGTGGTATTCTCACAGTGTAACAGTCCGTTGTTCCAACCTGGGTCCTTTGATCTAAGGACCAGTGTTGAGCATGCTGAAAAGATCCACTTTATCATCGTCATCATCACCATCACTGTATGAATTGTTCTAACACTGTTTATCAAGCCACTTAACATCTCATTAATTTGAAATGCTGTCTCATTGATCTAAAGTCACACATGATTTTGTGTCTGAAATCTGTCTCTTCTAGGGACCGTTGCAAGATTGCACATTTATTCCATCACCTACTATAGTTTTAAATAAATTGCGAAATTTGGTTGGAAAAGTTCTCTTGGTTGCCGTCATTTTCATAACCTTTTTGGCTATTGCACTATCAATGTTCTTTCAAGACAAATTAAATGAGCACGTTCATGTTCTGAAGATCAGCACAACAGAGGACCCCCTTGAATGCTCTGGCCCACCTCCTGGTGGCTTGTGCCGCCGTTGTGCAGGTTGAATTGAACCCTATTTTCAATCTAACATCATTTTTAACTTACAAAGATCAAACTCCAACATTTTTGTGAACTGAAGGATGCTGTTTCAATGGTTTTCAAGATCTTGCAATTACAGATTTGGGTGGGTGGAAGCTATTTGAGAGGCATCACAATTTGTCTTTCTCCTGCCCACAGAGATACAACCCAGCTGAACCAGGGAGAGAGGAGGAGCCAGCTTTTCAATACCTTTAGGTATTGAGCACAGCAATATCACATCACCAAGCTCTGCTCTGGGCTGACCTTGAGTGCCCTCCAAACCAAGTGACAGTGTTTCCACTTTGAGACACCCTCTTGAGCAACCTGCTGGGGACTTTCTTTCAAAGACTAATTTCCTGAATCTCTGGCTAAAGAGGGAAGGTTAATAGTACAGGGAGCTTGTTTACAGGCCATTAGAAACAATTAGCACATTGCTGAGATTAAAAGCAGTGCTCAGGAATGTTGGAGCGCCTAGAGAGGAGCCCGGACTACAGAAAAATCTATTTTTAGCACCTAATTAAATCAGACTAGGAGATCCCCATCCTCTCTGCTGGACTGTTTTATATTTTAATTATGGGGAAATTCTTAATTTCCTCTGGTAACTTAAAGTTATAGTAATTTAAAACTCTATACCTGGATTCATAGGAACAAATTTGTAGATGACAGCATAACCTTCCTTAGATCTGTTGTTTCAACCCCTGTATCTTTCCTTTTAAACATTTGTTTTTCTTAATACTCCAATTTCTCCATGATTTCCCTTCCCTCCTTAAAAACATTTCTTTTGTTCCAATTTCACTGTGTCCTGGACGTCCTAGGCCAGGCCAGCCACATGGTTCAGAGGGCACAGCTTTTGCTGTAATCATCAATCAATCCCCTGAACCCCGAGTTCAGGGAGTTTCAGAGTTTTATACCCAGATGTAAGGGGAGGGGCTCGGAAGTTCACAGTCTGCAGAAGTTCACATAAAAGCAGGTTTTTCTTTCACTGTTCTGGGCAAGTTAACCCTTCAAGGACCACACCTGAGAAGGGGAGAGCTGCTTCTCCCCTGTCTTTCCTCCCCCTGCCAGCTGTTACCATGGAGCCCAGTTGGTAAAACTTATCTTAAAAATGTAGATGACTCTGTGAAGCCCAGCTCAAAGCCAGAGGCCTTGTTTGCACATTTGTACAAACTACTATACTGGATACATGTTTATGAGAAACTAGTAAGGGGATGTCTAGCACCTGGAGTGCTGATTTCTTCCTGGCCAGTGGCCAAGTAAAACAGAGCAACACGAAAATAGGAAGTTTATCTACATTGAACTCTTTTGCAGAGACTCTTTTGCCAACAAGGTGAAGATTTCTGGAGAAGCCCAGTTAAGACTTCTCTGTGGAGAAAGGGGGTGCCACTACCCTAGAAGTCTTCTAAGCCTTCTCCATTTTGTACTGAGATCTCATTCCTTTTGTGTGAGTTCTCAAGTGTCTCCCCAATGCTGGGCCCACAGTCAGTATACCTCTCCTGTTCCTGTGGAGGCACACGTACCCACAAAGAACTTGTTGGGTTGAATTTGGTTTTGTAACCATTTCTTTTTCTCTATTCACTTCAAAGAAAAAGTTTCATATACAATGTGGTCCATTCATGTGTTCTATGCTGTATGTTGCACACGGATGTTGACCAGTTTCTAGTCCAATAAATTTAATAAAAGAAAAAGCTTCAGACCTTAACACCCTGTGTGGAGCACACTCATGCCTGCTGCTGTCTCCCTCAAGTTCTTTGAACAAGTCGTGCTCCCTTATACCACAGGATCCTGGCACATGCTGTTTTCTTCACCTCTAGAACTGTTCACATCTTCCCCAACCTCAATCTACTTCCATTCCACGACTTTGCCGAGAGTCTGGCTGCCAGGGACCCTTGGCACCAATGTGTGTCACCCACTGACTGCTAAGTATTGTCCTCCAAAGCTGTGGCCTCAGGGAACGTGGGGGTGGAGCTGTCTTGTAAAATCAGGGGCAGGTGGTCAGGCTGGTGAGCTGCTGGTCATTCCTGGAAGAGGAACCAGGTGCCAAACCACAGAGCATTAGCCCCCTTGGCCCAGGCGGCGTGGGGAGCAAGCTGAGGTTTCCCCACAGCCAAGGGCAAGTGGACCAGAGCTTGGGGGCACACTTACAAAGGGTCGAGTTGTCACTTCATCACTTTGTCATGGGGGATCACGAGTGAGGAGGGGGCAGAACTTCTGGGTGTCATCCTGGGTGGACGTGCCCAGCTGAGGTCCATCCTGGTCTGTTTGGAAGGACTCCAGGGGCCACGTCAGGTTGCCTGTGCACAGCCAGCTCCACGCTGGGCCGCTTCCCTCCGATCCCCGTGCTCCTGGGAACACGTCCTTCAGGTGGAGAGTGGGCTGGGCCTGGTGAGAACTCTGGGGCAAGGGCACAGAGCTTCACGTGTCCCTTCCTGCTTCCTGGGAAATGCACAGGTGATGCCAAACTGACGGCCAGAGAGACCTGGGTTGAGAGGCCAACCTTCCCGTGAAAGCCTTCCTCTCACCTATTGTCACTGACATAGATCTGTGTCCAGGTCACCACTCCTCTCCAGCCACAGGGACTTCATTTCTGCTCCCAAGTGGGCACCTCAGCTCTGTGCAGCTCAGGGCCTTTGCACAGCTCCACACTGCGAAATCCACACTCACCCCTGCGCAGCGCACTCCCACCGGGCGCTCTGGTCTTTGCTTCTATTTCCTCCCCACAGAGAGGCAAGGATGCCTGCACCCTGTACAGCCTCTCACCTCCTCCTTTACTTTTCTTTCATGTCTCAAAACAATTTCATATTCCACTTTAATCTCTGGATCCCGGGGTTGAAGTGTGTTGGCCCTGGAGAGCTGCACTGCGTCCTGGCACTTGGCAGCAGTGAGCGGTAGGAGCAGCTCTTCAGTGAATCTCTGCTGAGTGAAGGTCACGGGTCCATCATGGACCTCAAACAGCTGCTGGGAGGGATTGTAGAAACTGCATCTGGAGATACCCAGTGAGATCAGACAAAGACACCTGCTCTGAGAGGGTGGTGTAGGCAGCTCCTCCCGTGTGGCTTCAGACTCTAGCAGCAGGTGTGCGAGGTAAGGGCCAGTAGGGGAGGGCAAGTCAAATATTGATAAATACTTTGGGGGGTGTGTGCGATGCTGGGGATTGAACCCAGGGCCTTGTGCATTTGAGGCAAGCACCCTACCAACCGAGCTATATCTCCAGCCTAAATATTGATAAATACAGGGACATTTTAAATCTACTAAGGCAGCTCATTTTTAAAATAATTTATATTAAGTCATCTTTTGATAAGAAAAATACCATTTCAAAACTGAAAAATCATGCTGTATCTCACAATTTCACAGACATTTCTTTCCTTCTTGTAAATCAGTTCTAGCTCCTGTTTAAGGCAGGAGGCACCATCCGGTCCTATGGCAGGCACCAGCATTCTGTCGTGTCCTATGCCAGTCACACCTCCCGGGGTCTGCTCTGAGGATGCCTGAGCTATGACTCTCCGCACTCTGGTACTCAGGGCCAGGCAGGTGAAGGAGGGACTCTTGGAGGTGCAGGATGTCGGTGCAGCCTCCCAGGATCAGGGCACACTTGCCTTAATGGATGGCATAAGATGTCCTTGTTGTCAGTCATTTGAAAACAGCAATGTCTTGAGATGGGGTAAGAAGATCAGCGGTCCGTAAGGTGTGTGGCCAGTCCAAGCCCCAAATAAACACCTCCATATGGAACTCCTATTAGTTTTTCTTTTCTATATCTCTAAGCAAATAGAGTTAAAATTTATTCTTCCCTCCTTTTAGTGCATACCAAGAAGTAGATCATTCTAATTCTTCTGGAATGTTTGTGTCCTTATGATTACAAAGAGAACTGTAGGTGTGCATATGCACCAGTACAGGCTGTATAGTTGGCATGTAAGTGTGTGTATAAACATTTTCCCACACATAAGATGCTTGAGCACATGCACACAAGAGCACATGGGCTCACCTTTGTATCCACATGCACACACGTGCATCTTCAGACACAAGGGTCACAGGAGTCACTCTTAGATGAGGTCTACATCATGTTCAGCAATTTGGATCTTCCCCTTCCTTTGTGACGTTTTCAGTTGAACAAAGTATGTGGTCGGCCTTTCCAGAAGGATCTAGAGAAGTGCCTCCTTCCCTGCCGAGGCTGGGACCCGCAGCAGCACAGGGCATCTTTGCACATGGCTTGGATTTCCCAAGAACAGACTCCCCAGAAGACTCTGAGCCAAAAGACGGCTGAATTCTGAGCTCATGCTGAGCAAGAGGAGTCTGTTTTTAGTGAGCTCACAAGGACAGGATGGCCTTCGCCGCGAGGCACCCATCCCGCCCAGGCAAGTGCTTTCTGGGGCTCTCTCAGTGTCACCAGGAAGGGCTGAAATACTGCTAAGTTTCCTCTTTAGCAGGGAAGTGTATTTTGTATGCTGTGAAGAGCCAGAATTATTTTCATTTTTTTTTTAATGATCTGAGCCAAGCTACCACTTTGCCTAACAGCTCCTCCACGTAAATAAATTAAAGACATCCCCAGAAGCATCCCAAATAGGACACTTCATCATTTCTAGCCACTTTATGCTGCAACAGAATGATGCTTCTCCTCAGCAACTGACCTCTATTGAAAGACCAAGAGTTCTCTGCAGTCTTTGAGGCAGACAAAAGTCCTACTTGTATATTTAGGGGGGGGGGGAATGTGATTTCTACCCCTTTAGTTAACAAATATTTATTAAGAATTTATTCACTAATTTATTCAATATTTATAAATTATTGTAAAGAATAAGAGTGACAAAAACTAGGTCTTTACCCCAAGGAATTTGTCACTGCCCTAAGGAATTTATAGGAGGAATAATACAGAGACATTAAAACATTTTTCTATAGGTGCTTGGCAGGACAGTGGGAGATAAAAATAGTAGAAGAAGGCTCATCCATTCTGGCGGCTTGAAGCCAAGGTGTGACAAATGGTGTGAGTATAGCCATGTTTCTCTGGTAGCATGAAGAGGAGGACTGTCACCTCTAGCTTCGAGGTGGATGTGCATCTTGGAGGAGGCCTAGAATCAGGGGCCTGTGATGGTGGGCTGGAGGGAAGGCGCCATCGGTGGTGGCGGAGAGTGAACAGAGGTGAAGAAGCTGGTGACGGATGGGTGCGTAGGCCAGGCTGGCTAGAACTCGGTGGGGACAAACGGCAAGGCGGGCTGGTGCCAGGTGCCCGCAGGCTTCAAGTGCAGCCTGAGGAGCCTGTTCCGGTGGGTGCTGGGAGCTCCTGGCACTGGGGGAAGCCGGAGTGACCGTTTCTCCTCTGGGTGTCCGGGAGACAAATGTGCGGGGTAGCATTCCAGATGGACCATGACGGTGACTCAGGAAGCATGGCGTGTGCCTTTGTTAGGTTCGAGGCAGCCCTTTAGAGGTCACGCCTGGCCTTTCCCAAGGCCGTCAGGGTCATAGCTGTAAGAACGGTGTGACAATTTTCTAATGAAGACCCAGGTTCGAGCTACTGGATAACTGGAATTAAATCCAGAGATGTCACAAACCACGAAATGCACCGCTAAGGTCCCCACCTCCTGCACCTGGGTACCGGGAGGGCAGAGGACGTGACGTCAGCTCTACATTTACCTCATAGGTGAGGCCAGTCCTGGGACCGTCTGAAGGGAGGCTGGAGGAGGCTCGTTGTGTGGACCGTGGGACAGTGAAGGTCTCCGGGGGCAGCGGTGGAGGAGGAGCTAGGTTTCAGCGGGGGCAGGCCTTGGAGAGCAGAGCCGGGGTCTACTCTGTCCCCTGTGGAGGCGGGCTGCAGTCGTGGTCCCCATGAGGTCTGAGGGCAGACTGTGAGTTTGTGCCCTAGATGAGAGCCCAGGCCTTCATCTCGCCCGGCTTTGAGTGGCCAGGCGAGGTCAGGGAAGTTGTGAACCCTGTGGCAGGGACACCCTGGCGCAGGCTCTTGGTGGACCAAAGGTTGCATCCTCGGGAATTCCCTGAGGCGCTGTTCAGCACGGCCACTTAAAAACTGTATTCCCGTCCTCGCCGTTTAGCGAGTTGTATGTCAAGGGTGACAGACTGTGAGCTTGTCACGCAGATGCTGCTTTGCTGCCCTTTACTCCTACCGAGCTCCTGGGGTAGCTTCTGCCCAGGACAGGGCTCTGGGATGCCCTAGAATACACTGCTCAGCACCTGTCTCCTCTCGGCCTCGACGACTCCCGGGGGTGCCTTGAACGGGGCCTGCAGGGGGCTTCCACCACAGGGACCAGCAGGGCCACCAAGAGGCCTCTTCACCTGGAGACAGCCAGTGGAGGAGGAAGAGGAGACACTTGTCCTCGGCAGTGTGGCCATTCGCTCTCCTGCAGTCCCTACCTGCACCGTGTTCCGGGCGGTTCAGGCACCTGTTAATGACATCGCTGCTCAACCTCAATCCAGGCCCTGCTTCTCCATCAGGAAACAGTGACTTAGTGTCCGTGAGCCTGTGGACAGGCCGCCTTCTCTCTCTCTCTCTCTCTCTCTCTCTCTCTCTCTCTCTCTCTCTCTCTCTCTCTCTCTCTCTCTCTCTCTCTCTCTCTCTCTCTCTCTCTCTCTCTCTCTCTCTCTCTCTCTCTCAGTTAACTCATCTCTAAAGTTGATGGGTTCACGTGGCCTTTCTCTGGTGCCCGGCCTGATCTCTGAACCTTGAGGCTGGTGGCTCCGCAATCTGATACCTACAGACATGTCTCGGTTCTGATTCTAGAACAGGGAAACTTCCAGGTGGATGCGTCGTCAGCTCATTTTATTCTGTGGTTACCAGACCTGTGGGCACCTTTACCTGCTCGGGCGACAGAATCTGTGCAGGGCCTCAGTCTGTGCCATCCATCCCGGGCTTTGGCGGTAGCATAGCTCTTTCTTCTCGCCTCACTAGGAGACATGAAAAATTAATTCTGGGTGTGGTAATAGAAGGCTCATTATTTCTGGTAGTTATTTTGAAAGACTTCTGACTGGGCCTCCAATAATGGAGACTTTTCCCCCCATTTCAGTTTCTCACATGGTATTTTTTTAAGTATTTATATTCATGGGCTTTAAAGTCAATCTTGATATTTTCCACCGTTATGGTTCTAAACTAAATGGATTACACTGACAATACAGACAAATTTAATCTTCTTCATATATATCTTGAGGATAAGAGGTCAACAAGGAAACATGTTTCTCTCCTCTTCTACAGATAAAAATGCAAAGCGCTCGTTTCCTTTGAAGTTGGTAAATACAGAGTATTTTCTGAGTTCTTTTTAGCATTAAGTAGGCCATTGTGATCCAGCAGAACTTAACCCTTCAGAGTCTCTGTGCGGCAGAGGAAAAATGTGGCTTTTTAAAAAATGTGTTCTTATTACTTATACGTGATAATAGACTATATTCTGACATAGTGCACATATAGAGAATGGAAGTTCTCACTCTTCTGGTTGTACATGGTGTGGAATCACGTTGGTTGTGTGGTCCTGTGTGCACACAGAATAGTAATGTCAACTCATTCTACTGTCTTTCCTATTCTCATTCCACCTCCCTTCCCTTTATTTCCCTTTGTCTAATCCAAAGTACTTCTGTTCTTCCCTACACCCCATTGTCACGAGTTAGCATCTGAATATCAGAGAAAACATTTGGCCTTTGGTTTTAGGGATTGGATATTTCACTTAGTATGATATTCTCCAGTTTCACCCATTTACTGGCATCTGCCATAATTTCATTCTTTAGAGCTGAGTAACATTCCACTGTGTATATATATCAGATTTTCTGTATCCATTCATCTGTTGAAAGGCACCTGGGTTCCACAGCTCAACTATTGTGAATTATATATAACATTGCTATAAACATTGATATGGCTGTGTTGCTGTAATCTGCTGATTTTAAGTCCTCTGGGTATAAATGGACTGTTCCTGAGCTGCTGTCTTAGCCACACTTTTGCCATCTGCGAAGAGCTCGGTGACAACCTTCTTACTGGACTCTATGCTTGATGGCAAGACACAGGCCCAGTCTCTGCTGTGAGGGGTTAATGATTAGGGACAATGTCGTCCCCCCCCCCACCCGGGCATCGCAGTGGAGGGATACAGAGAGCACAGAGAAAGGAGCCGGGACTTTAAAATACCAGTGAGTCTGCAATGGCCCTAGGAAGGAGGCGGGACAGCAAGCCACTCCCTGGTATTCAGTTTCCAGCCTGTGCCAGGCCCTGGGGAGGGTGGTGTGAGGGAGGCCGTGGTTCAAACGCCCTGCGGATGAGCCAGGAAAGTCCTCCTCCATCCCTAGCTGCAGTTCTAGAGACAAGTTTGGAATGATATCAACGTACACATCATGGGTAAGAGAACGAGAACGTGGCGGGGGGGGGGGGGGGGGCACTCCAGCAGTGTGACTTCCATTCCTGCAGTCTGAGGGCCTGGCCCTGGTTCCCACTATTGAAAACCTCTTTAAAATAAAATGGTCTTTTGTGACATCGCATTAAATCGTTATATCCCTCCAAATACATTATCCCTGAGCTTCCACACATCTAAAGAGACGTGTTCATTTGTGCATTTGTAAAAATGAGGTAGATAAAAATGAGATAAATGACAAGTATCATTTTCCTCCTTTACTAACCGAGTCCTTGTCATAAAAAAAGTCAATAGATGGATGAGTGACAGCCCCATAGAGTTTTGCAGTTTGTTCATTTTTTCCCCCGACATAATCACTTCCTTCCTCCTGCCACCTTCATAAAGGAGGCAAGATATTGGCAGGGACATTTTAATATGTCTATAAAAGGCTGATGGACAGTGGATTTAATGGAAATCTTCAAGTTCACTCTTGAGGTTAATAAGCCTAAAATATCTTAAAACTAAATTAAAGCACTTTCTGACTTAAGAAGGCATTAAAAACAGTTTGATGGCACTTTAGCTGACTCTAGAAGTAAGTAGCCGTCCTTTGGCAAAAAGTGCCATTTGCAACCCAGATAAGAACAAAGATTTCTTGTCCTCCCTGCATGTGTCTTAGGAAGAAAACCGTCTTCCCTAATCATCACCCTTGCAGATGTCTATTTTAAATTTTTGCCTCAAAATGCCTTCTGGAGGGTGCTCCAGCTCTTCTTCTTGGCTACTCTGAAAGGAGTGTGTGCTGTATTTTTATTATAGGTGCCTAACATAAATTGCCCTGTCTCATTCTAGATGATAGTTTCAACCTTAATGTTTCTGAATAAATGCCTGGAACAATCGACTCTCATTTACTTTGTTGCTGCAAAGGTGTTCATATTTCTTGATCAAATCTCTTGAGCCTTTCCGTTTCCAGTAACTACAATGAGAGCAATTTGCAATTCCAATGTCATACACTATATTTGAATTGAAACAAAAGGAAGCATCTAAGAACAAAACCTTGCTGAGTGGAATCATTTTAAATGCCTTTAGCTCTAGTGAGTTTTTTGGTGAAAATAGCAATAAAATGCTCTACCTCCTCCCAGAGGTCCCTATTGTTGTATCAGGAATAAAAATAATCTCTAATTGTAATGACTGCAAATGTGCTGCAGGAAGTTGGGCAGGTCCAGGGCCGCACTTGAGGTTGTCTGTAATGTGCGGAACATGTTTGGGTTTCCGCTTCCCACGCTGGTGCCCTCTCACGCTCTAGTAGACGTGTTCATCAGCCAAACGCTCAAGCTGAGGCTCACCCGCTCCGTTGGTAACGTGTTTCTCTCTGGTTCTTGCCTTTGGTCTTGGCCCATCTTCCCATCTCTTTACCACGATGCCCTCAACCTGTCAGGCAGTCGATGACCTCCTGCTGTTCCCTCCTGTGGTCCACCCAGGTAGCCTGGTGGACTGCGGGGCTCCTCCAGGGAGGGCCCTGGACGCCAGCAACAGAGAGCAGCAAAGGGGGCTGCAGCCCTGGCTTTGAACCGCCCCTTTCCAGCCCTTTAGGATCTGAGATGACTACCTGTGGTCACAAAGCCAAGTTCATTTCTGTTTATTACAGTGTCTGGAGCGGGGGCCACAGAAACCCTACAGTGGCTCAGCCCCTGAGGAGCAAAAAGCCTAGCATGTGTCGTCAGGGCCTGCATGTTCTCTGGTTCTGAAACTGCCAGGCAAGCCCAGTATGAACAGAAATGCAGAATTCTTTTCTGGGATTTTGTCCCATTTTTATTTTGAAAACTTTCAAACTTAAAAACAAGTTGAGCGAATGCTACATTGTAGAGCCACACACCTCCACCACCCCAGGTCCACCGGCTCTATGGAATCCTAGTTTATCTGTCTGATTTGTTTTTTAATCATTATTTTTTCTAGTTATATATAACACCAGGATACACCCTGACATAATCACAGAACAGGACCACAGCCCGCTCCAATGCAGACCCCAGCTCCCCGCCCCCCACTGTGCTGACCTCTCTCTGCTCCCCCAATCCCTCTCTGATCCATCTACAGAGCTTTCCTCTATTTTGATGAAGTTTCCTCCCTTTCTTTCCTTTCCTCTGTCTCTCTTTATTATCCCACCCCCCTTATTTCGAATTGGCTTCCACATATCAGAGAAAATATCTGACCTTTGACTTTGAGGGTCTGTCTTATTTCACTTAGCAGGATAGTCTCCATTTTCATCCATTTACTGGCAAATGACATAATGTCATTTTTTTTTATGGCTGAGTATATTCCATGGTGTATACATACCACCTTTTCTTTATCCATTCATCTGTTGCTGGGCACCGAGGTCGGCTCTATGGCTTGGCTAATGTGAATTGTGCTGTTATAAACACTGATACGGTTGTATTACTGTAGTATGCTAATGTTAAATCTTTTGGATATATTCTGAGGAGTGGGATAGCTGGGTCACATGGTGGTTCCACAAATGCCTGGAGATATATGACCTGCCTGGATTGAACTGTGAGGATATAGAAAGCTTAAACAGATCAATATCAAGTGATGAAATAGAAGCAGTTAACAAAAGCCTTCCAACAAAGAAAAGCCCAGGACCAGATGAGCTATCAGCCAAGTTCTACAGACCTCTAAAGAAGCAGCGATACCAGCGTTCCTCAGACTACGGCATGGAATAGGAAAGGACGGAACGCTGCCAAAGCAGTCCTGCGAAGCCAGTATCACCCTGATACCAAAACCAGAGACACCAAGGAAAGAAGACTCAGGCCAACATCCTTGATGAGCAAAGACGCAAGCATTCTTAATAAAATATTGGCAAAATGCACACAAAAATACATTAAAAAGATGGTGCAGCATGATCAAGTGAGTTTCATCCCAGGGATTCAAGTTTGGTTCAACATATGGATATCAGTAAGTGAAATTCATCACAGCAGTAGACTTAACAACAAGAACCACGTGATTATCTCAATAGACACAGAAAAGGCATTTGACAGAGTACAGCACCCATGCATGTCTTAAAAACTTGAGAAACTAGGGATATAAAGAACTTACCTCAACATTGTAAAGACTACATGTGGTACTCTCAAGGCCAACGTGATACTGAATGGAGAAAATCTGAAAGCATTTCCTCTAAAAACAGGACAAGGATGCCCACTGTCACCACTCCTATTGACAGAGTCCTTGAAACTCCAGGCAGAGCAACTAGGCAAGAGAAAAAAAGTCAATGGAAATGAGTAGGAAAAGAAGAGCTCAAATTATGGGCTGATTTCATCAGAGTCCTGGAAAGCTGGGCCCAGTGACGGGGGACACTGAAGCGCAAGGGTTTCTGAGCACTCTCAGGTTGGAAGCCGCTACCCAGTGATAGTTGTTTGGATAAGCTGAGAGTTCCTGGGATAGTACTTCTCCAAAACTCTCTGAGACTCTTTGGTGAAGCATACAGTGGGATGTGCACTTCGTAGCAGAGCTCTAGGAAACGTCGAAATCAGAGGTGGGGATGGGTTACCAAGACTCAGAGGCAGGCATCGTCACTCTAACCCACCAGTCACCGTGGGTCACGCACTTTTTATTCTGCATAAGTTAACACCAGTGTTTCCCATGGTAGTGAGAACAGAGAGAGGACAGAAAGAACACTGGGAAGTCTCTGGGGCTGTCCACAAAACATGCTGCTTCTGAGACATTTGTAGAGTAAATTTTACCAACAAAACCTGGGGAGGCCAGGCTTTCTTCAGATCTGAAAATCCTTCCTGTGAAGCTCTTCAAATAATAACGCATGCCACAGACCTAATTATTTCCAGCATCTCTCTGTTTCTAAGGTGGAAGAACAAACCTTCATGATTGTCCAGGCCTTCGGGAAACCTTAAAGATGGTTAGGTAGGAAAAAACTGAGACTTGGATTTTCTTTTTTCTTTTGAGTTTTGGGGGGTGTAAATCAAGGGTTGTCTGAGGAGACTGGTCACTGGGTGAATGTGGGCTCATGAATGATAGAAGAAAACCCGCTTCCTAGGGTGGTGACACAGCATATGGAAAACAGAGGGTGAGCCTCACAACGAGTCCTAGCTCTTCCTTAAGTGAGGAAACACCGTTCTTTTTCCTTAAGTAAAAATGGGCACAATAAAGTCCTAAGACACAGAGAAGCAGTCTGATAGACACAGAATCTGTGTCCTGGGCAGGCTGGAAGGCCGAGGCCGTGCCGGCGTGGAGGGGATGTTCATGCTGCAGGTCAGTCCATCCTGGTGTGCTGAGGCACAGTCAGCCATGAGCAGGCCCTGGGAACCAACCGCGTCGTCTTTGCCCACCTTCCAACATGGCTCAAGCTTCTTTGAAGACGCTGGCATCCTAAACCAAGGCAGATAAAATCCACTCTCCAACAGTGGTCCTTCATTATGGTCTTTCATTCTTGGAAGAAACTGACAATTTAATTGAGCACAAAGTATGGTCCAAAGGTCCCTGGAGTTCCTGAAATGTTTTCAGGGGACCCACGAGGTCAAACTGATCTTCTTAACAATAACTGAGCCACAATCCCAGCCCCAGTAAGAAAACATTTTTAATCTGATACATTTTAAGTGTTGAGGTTAATTTGTTTTCTGTGAATTTCAGAAATTTCAGCTTACATAAGCACTTATGTATCCATATCAACATGATCAGAAAAGAGCTCTTTTATCCTGTAAGAGATCGCGTCATCTGACTCACCCACCCCTCCAGAAACAGGAAGTCCCGCCCTTCCACTGTCCATCAAGGGAGAGCCTGAAAACACCCAACCGCCAGGGACCAAACACCGAAGAGCACACCCTGACCCCCCAGAGGGCACAGGATTCTGGATTGACTTAGAATCAGTGAACAAATAAAGAACAACAGCGTGGATTTCTTGTTATCTGTCACCCAGCAGAGGGTAGATCTCTGCTCTCCCTCCATAGGAAGCACCAAGTAGTTAAGCTGTAAAGCCAGGTCCCCAGTCACCTCAGCCGCCCTGTGGGAAGAACTCACTAGCCACCAGAGTGAAAAAGAAAACTCAAACTCTGTAAGAAGAAAAGGCCTTTCAGAAACAGGCAGCAAAGCTGAAGTTGTGTTCCCCTTGGGGTTCACTTTTGAAGACAAGAAAAGCCGTGCCCAAGCTCACACCTCCCCCAGGGTGCGCTCCAGCCACTCCGCTTACCTGCACTGTTAAGGGCATTCACCGGACATCCTGGTGGGTGATCTCCAAAACCAAGATAAATTAAATCTCAGAAGCAGTTAAGATCATGACTCCCAAACAAATAGAAAATGAACATATAACATTTGTTTAACTCATTAATTAACAAAGGAACCAGTAAGTTATTAAAAATTCATGCAAATGAGAATCCAAAGAATAAAAACATGCATACACCATCAAGCATGCTGAAAGAATTTGGTGAGTAGATACAAAACTGGCATGTTGGAGTTAAGCTCTGAGGACCAATTGTGCATGCCCCAGGCAAAATACACGTACACGTACAGGCAAGGGTCGTTGTCTTACACCAAGTATTCCTGGTGGCTTCCGCATCCCTGGTATTTTTCTCTTGGTCTGAGCAGAGAGTTCTGCATCCCCCACTGGGCCAGGCTATTGACTACAATTGGAAAGCATTTGGAAGCTTTTACGGAATCTTGTAACTAGGAGAAAGTGGTAGAGGCTGTTCACTGTCCCTTTAAACCCCGTGATAACCTTGTCTTCAAGGAAGGAAGTATTATTCTTTCCTTTTCATGCTCTGTAACTTCCTAATTGGAGGAAACGAAATCACTCCATTCTCTTGAAGTCACAGTTTCATGGTAATCCCTTCTCTAACATTTTATTAAATATATGCTGATAACCATGACTATTGGAATCTCTCTGCCTTCCCAAGGGAAAGGTACAATAACCTGTAAGCACTCATCGTCATTCACACTCTGTAATTATAAAATATCACTCAACGTCGTGTTTCTTCTCAAACTCAGAGGTGCTCTTCGCCATGAAGGTGAGGTTTTGTCCCGTCTTCAGGTGGAGTTACCTACCCCTCTGTCCGTCCGCATAGGTCTGTTTCTGACTGTGTGGGTCAGTTCTCTATGTCCCTCTCCTTCACAGTTATTCCCTTGTGCCCAGGGGGAGTATTCCAAGCTGTGTCTGCTGAGCACCCCACACAGCATCCAGTGTCTGCTGGGGCGCAGGGGCTTCTCAGCTGAGGTCCACATGTTCCAGCAGATGGAAAACAAGGGTCACATGCAGAGCAGGGTGAGGTGCTCTGATCTGGGACTCTGAGCTGCAACTCCTTGCTTTGTAAAGGTAGCAGTTTGGATGACCACGTTTGCCTTGGTCCATACCAGTGTGAGCCACCAGCTACTCTCCCAAGTTCCAGAAGCTCTGTGATAGCCAGGGTGGGCTCGGGCCTCCTCCGTGCATTCAGTACTTCTGTCTGTAGGCCCGAATGCCTGGCCTGCAGTGCGTTTAGAGCCATATCCGAGTGTCTGGGGTCGCACTTCTTATTTTTCACCTAGTCCTATAGGAAGTCACTCACCCTGACCTCAGCTTGACCTAATGAGGATAGTGATCAATTAATGAGGATAGTAACTCCTCATTAGCTGGGGAATCAAACGAGGGCTTGTCTGTGAAAGTGATAATGCCACAGAAAGGCTAGATGACGACAGGATGGCAGTAGTGACAGTGACATCTTTACCTGGAGCCTGCCCTTGAGAGCAGCCAGTTAGCTTGACCAGCATCACCCGCCCACAGGCCCCCTTTCTCTTTCCCAAATCTGACTTTTGACTGCAGCCATCACCTTCGAAGGCGCGTTGTGGCCTCTGTTGTCTGGGCCTAGATGGAGACTGGCCTGCCAGGACCTTCCAGGGACGTACCTCTCCAGGGCTGCACCGTGACCACACACATCGTGATTCCTTCACTCAGTTAGTGCTTCTATTAGCTTTCTCTATCTGCTTAACAAGTTACCACAAAATCATTGGCTTAAAGTGATGTGAGCGTATCACCTAAGAGTTCTGTAATCCTAAATCGAGCTGTTTCCTGACCTCGTTGCGTTCGACACTGACCATCCTGGAAGGCATTCTTCTGCCCGTGAGATCACGCGGTACCTCCTGGATGGCTCAGGTTGCTCTCTTTGGAAGGCCAGCTGACAGCAACCTCAAATCCATCTGCAACCTCAGTTCCTTCTTGTCATGGGAAGTTACAAGTGAGCAGGTATCTGGGGCCATTATTCTGCCTAATACAGAGTCAGTCTCTTACCATGATTCACCAAGGCGTGTGAGTTTCCACCGTGTGCAGGAACCTCAGTGTCACAAGGTGGTGCTCAGCCAGGTTGCTGAAGGGAAAACACTTGCTGTCCTGAGAGCTGCGACGCGAGGTGGATGGCTAAATTCTCTGCACCTTTGATCCATATTGACCCCAGTGCCCTCCCCAGCCTGCGTCTGGGGAGCCACCTTTTCTCATTTTGCTCTGCACATGGAACACCATTCCTGATGCTTACCTCAGGCACTTTCTGGACACTGTTTATTATTACATGCAAAATGAAGTCACGGTTTGTTTCATTTCATTAATAAAATATTAACTTTTGAAATTGTGTAGGCTACAAGATAATGTGGCCATCATTCATCCAGCCTGATTTCATCCATACCCGCAGCTGGGTAAGCAGGCACCTGGGCCAGGGAGCTGCCCGGCTCACACAGCTCCTGCCTGGGCAGGAGTGGAGCCCAGGCCTCCTCCGCACAGTGTGCCCAGCCGGACCACTGGGTTCTGTGTCGCTGGAGATTTCTCATCTTGCTGAAGGTGGAATTTGCATAAGGCAAAGGAAACACCTTCCTGTGGATTCAATCCCAGTCACCTGTCCCATAACTTCTAGGAAGTATTTTGAGTCATCTTTCAGGTGACATTCATATCATAAAATTAACCATTTTGGAATTAAGAATCCAGCAACACGAGTATATTCCCAGTGTTGCACAACTTGACTAATTCTGTCCCATTTCAAAATATTTCCAACATCCCCAAATAGAACCCCATACCCAATGAGCAGTTCCTCCCATCTGTCCCCCAGCCTCTGGCCATCACGAAGCTCCTTTCTGCTCTTTAGATTTGCCTGTTCTGAGTATGTCACATATCAGGATCGTGTAGTACATCTTTCTATGGATTTGGATTTTTTTTTCTTTTTTTTTTTCACTTAGCCTAATGTTTATCATAGATTCATCCATATTATTTCACGTATCAGCACTTTGTTACTTTTTATGCTCAAACAATATGCTACCACGTGAACGTACCACGTTTTGTTTACCCATTCATCTACCGATGGTCATTTGGGCTATTTCTACCTTGTGGCTGCTATAAATACTGCTGCTGGAGCATTTGTATACACATGTTGGAGTCCTGAATTTTTACTACTGTGGGGAATATTCATAGGCGTGGACTTGCTGGGAACAAGGTGATTCTGTTTCACTTGCAGAGGTGCATGAGCCTCTTCCTCGTGTTAGATCCAAGACAAGTTTTTGGGAAACTCTTTGACTTCAAAGGCCGAGGAGGGTGAAATGTTCTGAAAAATGGGTAGATCATCGTGTTGCTACTCGGGCTTTATGTACCCTTTGGTCTTCTACAACACACCCTGTGTCTCAGTTCATGCATGTTAAAGGCAAAAGACCAACACCCACTTCATATGCCAGTTGTTAGAATTCAAGGAAATCCTGTGTGGACACCACACAGCTGGGCCCTCCCCGGGGGAGTTGTGCAATGACCATTCTGCTGTCCATCTCAACTCGCCCTGCGCCAAGTCCATGTGGAATCACTTAACATCTGATCATGTATGTTTGCTTACTAGTGTAGGGCTGAAATACATATGAATTTATTTATGCTTAAATTCTATAGAAAAAAATGAGGATTTTATGAAGCTAAGAAATATTAAGTCCCCGCTCTCCTGGACCTCCACCCAGGGAACCACACAGGGACTCAGCTTGATCAACAGGGGTTACCTTTCAAAGCTCCGCCTGTTTCCCCGAGTACTCTGGACTTTTAATCATCATGAATTATTGACATTTCCACTCATCTTCTCAAATATTAATTCTAAGTGCCTCCGTCACTTCATGCTGGTGAAGCGAATGTCATACTGAGGTGGCTTAGAAACAACAGTTTAGCCTCACAGTTCTGAGGCTGGACACTCAGACCCGGCAGCCAGCAGGTTGGAGGTGCAGGGAGGCCCCCTCCCTGGCTGCTGCCATCTACTCCCCCCTGTGACCTTGTGTGGCAGAAAGGTCCTGCCTTTATAATCCTGTCCACATGGACCCACCGGCATGGCCTGATCACCAGCCAGAGGGCCCACCTCCAAACCCCACCACCCGGGTGTCAGGGCTCCTGTACGCTCAGTCCCCAGCAGGGAGCTGACTTACATGGTGACAGCGATGTGCATTCTGTTCTATCCTTAAAGAGTCCCCATTAACTTCCTCGGGTACTTGAGTTTAAAACAGCCGAAGTGAGGTATTTACTCTGGTACTCTTCGTCTTCTTCAAGTGTTTTTACTTCAATAGCCACATTCAGACTCTCACTACCCATTCCCATACAGATGAAATTTCTGTCTAGATTGGATTCTTTAAACAGAAGTCTTTTTAAAATTTCTCTTTAAAAATATGTCTATTCTGTTTAAAAGCTTAGCGTATTTCCCCTGGGCATTGTCAGACCACAATTTAATTGATAAAAATGGAATCCATTATCACCTTTCTTTTGTTATCTTTGATTTCCTTTTATTATAGTTATAAAGGTAACATCTTACCCCTTAAGTTGATGTCATGTTTGCTTTATTCTTATTAATTCTCACATTGTTATAAAAACATTTTAGAGAGAATCGCTAAGTACCGGTTAACATACAGTCATTATCAATCTGTAAAACCATCCTCATTGTATGTTTATATTTTCCTACTTAAAATGTGTTCATTAAGTTGAAACACACAGAATACTTAGTTTTAATTTTCTGCCTACCAGTCTTGAGCCAGGTGGGCTTTAGAATTGAATGCTCTCAAACGTCAAAACCTTGTATGTCCAAATATGAATTATCATCTTCTGAAAAGGAGCAGCAAAAGTGTGGAGGGGCTTTCTCTGAAGAGTGGGTGTATTTGCTTCTGCAGGAAGACAGAGGGTCTGCTGCCGTAACAGTTCACACTGCCTCCTGTGAGTGTCTTATGTGGAAAGACAAGATTGGTCTTGTTGGACTTAGAGTGCCTTTCAAAGAAACCTCCTATGCTTTCACTTCAAGTGTGTTCTCGCCCCTGCATCCAGGACTACCAATGAAACAGCCCAGTCCTGACGCGCACTAAAGTCGGACATTCCTCAAATTTTGCACAGAGCTGACATGGGGACCTTGGGTCCCTGGAGGGGTCCTCTGCAGGGTTGCCAGGCCCTAGGGGAGTTGCCGAGAGGGGGTGGTAAGGACTCACCTGCTGCAGCTTCCAAACACACATGTCCCTTACACACTCAGTACCAAACTATTTCCTCGGTGCCTCGTGTTTACAGTGTGTTCCAGGTCTAGGGGACAGGTTCAAGCAAAGGTTCCCTGACCTCCTGCAGGGTAAGTGACCTGGGACAGAAAGAGCTCAATCCTATAACCACAGTGGGCAATAAAACTGAAAGGATGAGACCAGATACAAAGGAAGTATACCTTCAACTACGAGACCAGGACACTCCACGGGTTCTCGATGGGTGTATTCTAGGTGTGAAAGCATTTGTTCTCTTTAGCATTTCCTACTAGACTCCAGCAGCCCCCTCCTTCAGGGTCCTCCTGCAGCCAACAGCCAGGAAAGGCAGCTCCGTGTGGCCCCGATGGTTAACTCTTTATATAGAGGCAGATTCCCTGTGACTTCTGTACAGCACAATTAATTTTAAGAAGTCCCTAAAATAGACTACAGAACGGATGCAGCTCGCACTGTAGCATTCACTTGCTGAGTGATTTAGAGAACGCCATTTGACCTGGATTCAGCCTGTTTTCTTAATTTTAAATTGGAAATCATAAATATGAATCTCAAAAAAGTGTAGTGGTACATGACTATAATCCCAGCAACTCTGGAGGCTGAGGCAAGAGAATAGAAAGTTGAAGGCCAACCTCTGCAATTTATCAAGACCTTGTCTCAAAATAGATTAAAAAGGGCTGAGGCTAAGACTCAGTGGTAGAGCCCTTGACTGGCATGGACAAGGCCCTGGCTTCAATCCCCAGCACCATAAAAACAAAAAGAAAAAGAATGTTGTGAGGCAGAAAGGAGAGATCTAAAAAGGCTAGCACAGTTTCTGGCACGTGGTGGGTGCTTCATGAGGGGAAGCTGCTGTCGTCATCGGGCAGGAGAAAGGTGTCTTCCACGTGGTTGGTTTAGTTTTTCTTTTTCCAAATTTTATTCCTATGAATAATTTATATTATGAGTGAGTTTAAAAGTTGGGGAGAATGCTTGAACTCTGTGAATGACTTAATGGCATTTTAATGCATTCTATTACAAGTCGCTGTAACTTAGACGAATAAAAGTAAAGTGCATCCTCTCTAATAACAATCGTCAGCAAGCAGGAGTTTCTAAGGGATTGTTAAAGAACATCTCTCTCGGGCTGGGGTTGTGGCTCAGCGGTAGAGCGCTCACCTCGCATGTGCAAGAGCCTGGGCTCGATCCTCAGCACCACATAAAAATAAATGAATAAAATCAAGGTACTGTGTCCAACTACAACTAAAAAATAAAGTTAAAAGAAAAAACATCTCTCTCTAAATTCAGACATTCTCTTCTTTTCAAATTGAAAAGGGATCACTTCATAATAGCTCAACATGTAGATTATTGTATGTTTGGATTGTACAGGGCAGAAATTTATATAATTCTGCCACATGAAAACTAATCTCTCTATGAGGAAAATTGGAGAGTGTTTAAATGAAAACAGTGTTCATTTTATCATATTTGATATGTTTTCCCTTGGATTCACTGGAAAACACATGACCTTGAGTGCAGTCTTGATACTTGACCTTGAGGGTGTCTTGACACTTGACCTTGAAGGCAATCTTGACACTGGACCTTGAGGCAGTTTTGACACTTGACCTTGAGGACAGTCTTGACACTTGACCTTGAAGCAGTTTTGACACTTGACCTTGAGGGCAGTCTTGACACTGGACCTTGAGGCAGTTTTGACACTTGACCTTGAGGGCAGTCTTGACACTGGACCTTGAGGCAGTTTTGACACTTGACCTTGAGGACAGTCTTGACACTTGACCTTGAAGCAGTTTTGACACTTGACCTTGAGGGCAGTCTTGACACTGGACCTTGAGGCAGTTTTGACACTTGACCTTGAGGGCAGTCTTGACACTGGACCTTGAGGCAGTTTTGACACTTGACCTTGAGGACAGTCTTGACACTTGACCTTGAGGGCAATCTTGACACTGGACCTGGATGTTGACTCTTGACACTGGAACTTGACAGTGATACCTGGTGGGTTCCGGTCACCCCTGTGCCGCCCCTGCCTGCCTGCGGTCCCTGCCTGTGGGTGTTGCTGCCCTCTTGTTTACGCACGTGGTGCTATCACAGTTACACTTTCTCTGAAATGGATTGTCTCATCTTCCTGCCTGTTAACTCTGTTTAAAAACAAATTCAACATTGAATTTAATGCTGAAGAGATGGTGAGAAGCTGACTGCTCAGAAGAATTAATTCCCTCATGTTTTTTTTTTTTTTTGACAGCTTGAAAATCAGCCTTCTTAAAGTTTCAGGCTGTATGCAAATCACTGTGCTGGGAGTTTGGGTGCTTCTGAGCGCCGAAGGGCGAGTCTCGTGCTCTGCCCTTAACCTCTCTGGCCTTCCCCTGAAAAATCAATTGCTAGACTAGTTTGAGGAAATCGTTTTGGTTATTAGACCATCTGAATCCCCGAAACCCATGTATGTGTTCAAAAAGTATTTATTAAAACATCACCACGTCAGGTACTTTGCTTAGTACCCAGCCCACGGAGTCGAATAAGTCAGCTTTAGTCACAGTTTCAAAGGCTTTAAACACAAACCAGGAGAAAATACTTCCAATCCATGGGGGTAGGCGGTTTTAGAGAGGAAGTACAAGGTAAGTGAGCACAGGCAGGGCTGCACGTTGACATGTGAGGGTCAGGAGCCTTCTGGGGAGGGTGAGGTGAAGGCAGTCGCAGCGGCAGCAATGCTGGTCAGAGGAGGTGGGTGGGGATGCGCACTTCTTCCCAGCACTGCTGGGCTCTCCCCCGAACGTAGACAGCTTTCGCTTCTCAGCAACCCCACAAGACAGTCCCAGCTCTTCTGTTCCCACCTGATAAAGCAGGAGTCTGAGCCACAGACAGTTGAGTGACCGTCCCAGAGTCCCTATGAAGTGGCAGAATCTGAATTCAAATCCAGACATGGACTCGATAGAAAATCAGCTGAGGGAAGAACAGAGTCAAAAAGTTTTTGAAAGCATTTGGGAGCTGCACATAGGAAGGAATGAGAGGGCAGAAGGCACAGCCAGGCAGGGCTCAGAACTCCCAGGGCAACAGGCAAAGGGTGTTGGTCCAACAGGAAAGAGGAAGCCAGTTTGGGGGGTGGGGGGCAGAACATGAGGGTCTTGAGAGTCACCTGAAGAATCTGTACAAGCAGAATTCAGTCGTCCTACTGTGGGCGTGTTGCCAGAGGGCTTTCTCTGATAAGGTATTGAAGTATTTGGGGGATAAGTCATCATGTCTGCAACCTTTAAACATATGGAAAATATCCAGCAGCAGTGTCGTTCATGACAATGAGTCATTTATACACACGCAGGCGTTCATGCGGAGCGTGGGCCAGTCGCACAAAATCAGCAACAAGTAAGGAACCCAGGTGAAGGATGATTCCCTGCACTATTTTTATAACTTTTGGGTAAATCTGAAACTTTTCCCAAATAAAAATTAAGAGGAAGAAGCCTGCACTTTATTCAGAGTGTGACCGAGATCTCCCGATGAGGATTTTATCTAATCAGTGAGCAGTGGAGTTTGCCTGTGAAGAGGTGGGGAGGCTGGTAGGACCAGGAGCAGGCAGGCCAGCTGGGAGGAGGCCCTGGTGGTTCAGCCCCAGCCCCGATGCCGCCAGACTGGCAGGGGTCGCCCTGGGGAGGAGAGTGAGAGATGAGGGCGATGCCCATAGGTGGTTGCAGTAGGAAAACAGAATTGACTAGCACCACCAGCTCGCAATGCTGGCCGTCGGCTCTAGTTGTGAAGGGCCAACTTAGTCGGATGACATTTTTGTCATAGTCAAGTGAATCAAGATTGCCGTACAATCCAAGATGTGTGAGAATTAAACAATCTCCAAAACCTCCTCTTTATTTTTTAGTCTAAGGCTGGCCTCTTTATTCTTAATTTCTTTGTCATGTCCAGAATTAATATCATCATATAGTTTATACTGTACATAATCATGTATTCTTCAGAACTTCTCCATGTCAACCTACAATGCTAACATGTTATTCCATTTAGTTTTGTGGTTACTTCATGTACCTATACCACATCTCCAAAAAGAGTCTATGAGATTCTGGCTCAGGAGAAGAAAATAGGGGTGTCTGCATGTATACATGTGAGTGCATACACATACATGTATGTACAGATGGCCCTCGACTTGCAGCGTGCTGATAAACCCATGCCAAGTTGAAACCGGGTGCTAAAATCCCCAGGCTGCGGCACATCCTAGCAACTCAGTTTCCCTAGACTATTGGGGCGGGGCTTCATGCCAGCATCATGGGAGTGCATCATGCCACAGCTGCTAGCTCAAGAAAAGAACAAATTTGAAGTCTAGTGCCTACTGAAGGCAAATAGATTTTGCAACACCCTGAAGTTAAAAAATGAAAAGTCAAACCTGGTAAGTCAGGAACTGTTTAAACGCATGCAGGTGTAGTTTTTTTCACCCCTTAACAAATTACAGTCTAATATGAGAGAAAGAGAAGGAATCTGCCGTTTGTTTGCATGCCCTGTGAGAAATGATAGGCATCTGTTTTGCATACTGGGCAAAACAATAGCTAAATCGGAATACAAATAAGGCATCTGAGGAGGGGCATATAGAGGGGTCAGAAAAATCTTTTGCAAAGCCATGGACTTAATGTGAATTTTTAAAGGCAAGAAAGAAATAGCTAGCAAAAAGACAGGAGGTGAAGCCTCCTGCAAAGGTTGACACTCTGCCAAATTCTCCTCATTTGGAAGCGGAGGGTTTGTTAGAGTCTCTTTTGGTGGGATCCTGAGTGACAACAAAATGCTAATGCGCATTACTTGCCTTATTGTATGTAACTGATAATTTTCTGGGCTTTTTAAACAGGACTCAGAATTAGAGGAGGGATTCCCTCTTGTTACCAGAAGCTCAGCCATCGTTCCCTGGATTCAGGCAATCGAGGCTGACATCTGCCTTGCAGCACCGGGAGATCGCACTCTCTGTCGGTAATTGCAATGCTGTTCTACAAGAGTGGTTGAGAAGTTCCTTGTATCTGCTTTCATTTTAGTTGTAACATTATCTCACACTACTTGTGTTCCTACTAAGAATTGGGAGTGACTTGGGATGAGGTTTCACAAAGTTTCAGTAGGTGACGGTGGCACACGCCACCACCCTGGAGCATCATGCACGAAGCAGAAGGTTGTGCCGGGCATTAAACACCCATGCCGACCACCCTTCCTGAGGAGCACAAGAGCCTGCTTTCTTGACATTTTCTGTGTCTGTGTCACTGCCTACGCAGCCACACTGTCCCACATGGCTCTTGCATCCAGGTCTGGAGCCCTGTAAAATCTCCCCTGTGCCTTTTACGGAGCATCGCTCTCTGGAATGGTTTCCTGCAGGTTGCTCACTGGCTGACCACGGGTCTGACCCTCACGTTACATGGTAGACCTACACCCGGAGCACTTGCCAGGATTTCTCGGTGGCTTGGAGACATGACAACGCTCACTGTTCTGATCACATAACAAGAACACCTGGGACCTCTGCCATCTGGAGCAAGGTGTGCTGAGCTTCCCAAAAGGAAGCCTCCGGATGCCTTCCCAGGCTTCTAGGAGAAAGAAACAGCCATTACTGCATAATTAAGGAATGCTGATTTATTTATTTTTAAAGTAAAACCATGACAATTTGTGAACATAGACGAGAGCCCACAAATCACAAGTTTATAGCTTAATGAATCCTGATAGCTTTATTGGGGTGTAATTTACTCATCATGCAAATCACCCAGTGTAAGCGTACAGTTGATCATTTCTTATAAATAAGTGCACCACCATCACAATCCAGTTTTATTTTATTTTTTCTCTTTCCACATTTTTCATTGGTGCATTCTAGTTCTGCACAATGGTGGGATTTGTTGTCACATCTTCATTCATGCACACAATATAACAACAGAACTTAGCCAATGTCACTCCCCAGTTCTCTCCCCCTCCTTCCCCTCCTCCCCACTTTTGGTCCCTCCCTTCCACTGATCTCCTGTTGACTTTCTGCCCCCACCCTGCCTTTCTTTTCCTTCCTCCTCTCCAGTGTACATATGGGAGAAAACATGATCCTTGACCTTCTGAGTTTGACTTATTTTGCTTAACAAGATAGTCTCTAATTCCATCCATTTTCCTGCAAATGAGATAATTCCATTTTTCTTTATAGCTGAATAAAACTCCATTGTGTACATATACTAGGTTTTCTTCATCCATTCATCCATTGACAGACACCTCGGCTGGTTCCGTAGTTTGGCTGTTGTGAGTTGGGTTGCTATAAACATGGGCAGGCACGGATCACCTGATTGTTAATGATGTTGGAGGTTTTTTCTTATATTTGTTGGCTGTTTGTATTTTCTCCTTGTAGAAGTGTCTGTTTAATTCATTTGCCCATTTATTAATTGGGTTATTTGATTTTTGGGGCGTGAAGTTTTTGGAGTTCTTTATATATTCTGGATATGAATCCTCTGTCAGAAGAATGGCTAGCGAAGACTTTCTGCCATTCTCTAGGTTCTCTTCACAGTCTCATTTGTTTCCTTTTCCAGAAGCTTTTACATTTGAAGCCCTCCCATTCATTAACTCTTGGCATTATTTCCTGCATTCTAAGGGCCCTGTTTAGGAAGTCATTTCCTGTGCCTCTGTGCTCGAGTGTTGCCCCCTTGTTTTCTTCTAGGAGTTCTGTAATTTCTAGTGTAATACCCAGGTCTGATCCACCTTGAGCTGACTTTTGTGCAGGGTGAGAGAGAAAGGTCCAGTTTCTCTCTTCTACACAGGGTGTATGGTTTTGATATGAAGTGTCCCCAAAATGCTCATGTGTGAGACAATGCAAGAGACGTTAAAGGTGAAATGATTGGGTTTGAGGCCTGAACCTTACCTGGGCATTAATCCACTGATAGATGAACCACAGGCAGGTTGGTGCGGCTGGAGGGAGGGAGTCGTTGGGGTGTGCCTTTGGGGCTTTGGTTGTCTGCAGACAGTAGAACTCTCTTCTCTGCTTCCTGGTGCCTGTTCCCAGTTGCTTTGCTCCACCACACTCTTGTGCCATGACGTTCTGCCGTACCTCACACCCCAAGGAATGGAGCCGGCGGTGTGTGGACTGAGACTTCTGAAACTGTGAGACCCCAAATAAAATTTTCCTCCTTAAAATTGTTCTGGTCATAGCAGAAAAAAAAATAGAACCAGGGATCACCAGTTTTCCATTTGTTAAAAGTCTGTCTTCCCTCCAAAGTGTGTTTTTGGCACCTTTGTCAAGGATCGGATGACTCTACCCGTGTGGATTTGTCTGTCTTCTGTTCTACACCATTAGTTTATGGGTCTGACTTTATGTCAATACCGTGCAGTTTTTGTTCCTATGACTCTGAGTATAACTTGAAGTCAGGTATTGTGGTGCCTCCAGCATTGCTTTTTTGGGCTTAGGATTTCGTTGGCTATCCTGGGTTTTTTATGCTTCCAAATAAATTTTAGAGGCATTTTTTTTTTATTTCTGGGAAGAATGTCATTGGTATTTTGATGGGGATTGCATTGAATCTGTATCTTGCTTATGGCCATTTTAACAATATTAATTCTGTCCATCTATGAACATGGAAGGTCTTTCCACCTTCTGAGGTTTCCTTCAATTACTTTCTTCTATGGTTGTCATTACAGAGGTCTTTAACTTCCTTGGTTAAATGTATTCCTAGGTATTTTTGTTTTTGAAGCTTCTTTGAATGGAATTGTTTTTCCTGATTTCTGTCTTAGCAGATTTATTATTTTATAGGAAAGCTATTAATTTTTGTATAATGGTTTTGTAAAGTGCTACTTTGACAAATTTGTTCATTAGCTCTCACAGTCTTTTGGTGGAGTTTCTGAACCTATAATCATAGGTTCATATCATCTGTAAATAAGGATAATTTGACTACTTCCTTTCCAACTTTCGTCTCTCTCAGTTCCTTCTCCAGCTCAACTATTCTGGTTGAAATTTCGAGCACTATGTTCATCTTGAGGAGTGGGAAAAGTGGACATCCTTGTTCTGTTCCAGATTTTAAAGGAACTGCTTTCAATTTCCCCTTAACTATGAGGTTGCATTTGGTTTTTCATATATAGCCTTTTTTTTTTTTCTGGTACCAGAGTTTGAACTCAGAGGCACCAGACCACTGAGCCACATCCCCAGTCCTGTTTTGTATTTTATTTAGAGACCAGTCTCACTGAGTTGCTCAGCACCTTCCTTTTGCTGAGGCTGACTTCGAACTCAGGATCCTTCTGCCTCAGTCTCCTGAGCTGCTGGGATTACAGGTGTGTCCCACGGTGCCCGGCCTTTTCGATGTTGAGGTAGGTTCCTTTTATCCCTAGTTTCTTATTATGAATGGCTGCTTAATTCTGTCAAAGGCCTTCTTTACATCTACTGATATATAGATATATAGAGTAAGTGATTTTTGTTTTTAATCCTGTTAGTGTGATGAATTACATTTATTGATTTGCACGTATTAAGCCATTCTTGAATCTCTGGGATGAAACCAACTTGGTGTTGATGCACACATTTCTTAAAACGCTCTTGAACACAACTTGCTAATATTTCATTAAAAATTTTACATCTTGGTTTGTCAGGGACATTGGTCTGTAGTTTTCTTTCCTGGATGTGTCCTCATCTGGTTTTGGTATGAACAATCCAGTTTTATAATAGCTCTGTCACCCTATGCGTTAAGATACCCTCCTGGTCACCTTCAGCTGAGGCAACTGCTGATCTCTCTGATTAAAGAGATTTGCCTCTTTTTTTAATTCCTGTCATATAAGTGGAGCCAGATGAGGTATAGTCTTCTGTCTAGCTTAGTTCCCTCAGTGTAATCTTGAGGTATTCTTTTAAAAAAAATTAATGCATGGAAAATTCTTGTTGATGATCAAACTTCCTTATTACTGATATGATGCATTTTTGTGTCCTTCACCACTTGATAGGCATCTGTACATTGTTATGGGTTCTGCTATGTACGCTGCAGACACTCCTCTAAGCAGGACCCATAGGAGGGGAATTGCTAGGCCAGACGGTAGGATCCCATGTTCTGTGTTTCACATTTGAAGAAACACTGGGATGCTTTCCTTGGCTGTGACATTTTAGGTGGGACTTTGGATTTCTCTGCATCTTTGCCAACACTTGGTATTGGCAACTTCTTCATTACAGTCACTCTGTGTCTGTATGCATGACAGATAGTGATCGCTTACTGTGGTTCTGACTTGCATCTCTGTAGTCCTATCAAGCCTCTTTCTCAATGCATATTAGCCAGTTGTATACACCTTGTTTAGTGACAAGTCTGTGCAAGTCCTTTGCCTACTTGTGGCATTTTATTAGTCACTCCGTGCACTGGAATGTTTGCAATGCTCTAGAATTCTGGTTGTCATTCCTTTGAACTAAAATAACTCATTCCATTGAGTTCTGAGCACATTGCATCTTGCGGGTTGGAGGGAGAATACATCAAGATCGTGTAACCTGAGAGATACGCATATGAAATGCAATGTCTGGCATAGCAAATAAATTTCTAAATGCAGCTTCTGAAATCAAAACTATCATTGTTCTCCCAGCTGAGTCTCTGTGTTCTTGTGTGTATTCATTGATGATTCGCGGTTAAAAAAGCATAAAAACCACCAGTTTCATAAGAGATCAGGCTGAATCTCCCCTGCAACTTTTCCATGAGTAAGTACTTAGTGTTAATTACGATTAAAACAATAACTCTTTAACAAAGCATCAGTCATCTAGATTAATCAGCTGCTTTCCAGGCAGGCGCCTCCTGGGCTCCCAAGGGCTTTCATCAGCAAACTGTAGTAATGATGCTGTTTTGCACAGTGCCATTGTTTCCGCAGTAAATATGCGAATTGATTACCCATGAGCCCAGGTCGGGATGTACCGTTGTTTTGCTTTATTCTTTATTATGTTAGGAATCCTACACGGCAGGGGGCTGGTATCCACTGCAGAGTCACCTTGGGACTTCTAATATGGAAATCTAAATGAATTCTTTGTTGCTGTAAATTACAAACAGAACAACAGCAGCTAGCTTCTGCACTTATAAATATGTATGTCCTCCCCACCAATGAAATTATGGTGAAGGATAGATCAAAGTGAATTAGCACCTGTCAAGGAAATTTGATAGGTCATTCTGCACTATAATTTTATTCCCCTTTCTTCCAAGTGTGACATAATAGCCAGAGCCTGCTTCTAGCTCTCCTTTACCCATCGTGGTTAACAACAGACCGAGTGTGGAAATGCTTTGCCTGGTACATTACTCCTATGCAGCAGGGGGCAAATTGAAAAATAAATTTTTACAATCAAATCAAGTCTGACTGTGTTTCGACTCTGAATATTGCTTAGTATTTGTGGCTACTTTAATATAATGCCGCTGTGTACCTAAGTGTTTCGAGAATTTGTTGTCTCTAGATCTCTCAGGCTTTCATAAGAAGCTTCCAAAGCCCTAACCATCTATTCACTTGGCCACACGCTTTCCAGGAGGCCTCGAGAGCTGTGAGAACTGCTCCACCATCACCACCTATTGTTCCCTTGGGAAATAATGCTGAGAGATCGTCCAACAAAATCATACCAGCACCACAGAGATGGACACCAAAGCTGCTTTTGAAATGTTACCGATTTTCTTCATTATTATTAAAAAAGGGAGAATCCAAAATATATGGCAAAAATTGGAGTGAAGATGATAAAAACTTAAAGACTAGTACAGTGTTATAAGATTGGTGTGATTCAGCAATGAAGGGGTAAGGAAAGGGACCACGCCAAAGACAAAGAACACCATAGACATTTGCAAGTTAAACTGAAGAGAGTAGAAAGACAGAGAAGAGGAATGGTAGGTGAGAAATAAAGGGCCAATTTTAGGCTAAGGGAGACACATCTGGAGAACTGCACCCTTGCAGGCTTTCCTTGACCACATCTCTCACGTCTCCACCACTGACAACCTCCAAAATTCAAATGTAATCCTGCTAGTCATGTAGAGAATAGTTTTCTACTTACTGTCTTAGATTTCATTTGCTTATTTTTTGTCTTTAATTTGGCTCTGATATCAATCATTGGCCTTATCCATTGCACACTTACTACAATTCTAAATATTTTGCCATCTTCATTTAATTATATGTGAGATTTACTATGTTTTAAATGGTCCCGTGATCTTCATCATCTCATGAGATTGTGCTCGCTGGCTAGATCCCTAGGATCTTTCCTGTGTCCTTTTGGTTCCTTAGGGCCTGAAACACCATGAATGTCAACTCGATCTTCACATTAGACTTTTCGTGGCCTTTCAGAAGTCAGTGTTAATGATCTTTGCACATTCGGTATCCAAGGCTCTGTTTAGGCGTCCCTTTTCTTTCCTATCCTTTTATTCTTTCTCTCTCAATTATACTTAATGCTATTGTTTTTTAAAGTAAAGGATTTTTTTTTTTTTTTGCCAGTTGAGATAAGTGGAAATAATCTGATGATTGTGAGTGGTAACTTCCACCACGACTCAGAGTCACCATCATCCTCTGGTTTGCACTGAGGATTTGTGATCGTGCATTGCTGGTGCACTGCTTGGTTGGACAGGGACTCCCTTTCTCAGGCACACACTCTGTCCTCCTCTGTCAACAGTGAGTATCCATATTGTTGAACTACATGGCAATGTGAATTTGGATATTTTGTAGTTTTATTCATTCACACATTCCAGAGTGTTTTCCAGATGAAAATGCTAAATGCGGCTCTCCTATCAGTTGTATTAGTTTGTGTGAACAGTGGCCTGCTGAGATCCACAAACTGATTGGCATGCCTGCTTGGTACACGGCGTGGTGTGGGTAATGAAAATGTTCCAGTTCCATAAGATTTTCAAGGTCTGCTTGCCTCAGACCATGTTTTGGATTTGGTCTGTCACACAGGCGTAACAGAGATCAATCACAGTTCTCACATTTACAAAGGATGACACAAAAGATATTAAGAAATCTAACACTTTGATGTAAAGGCTTGCAATTTTTTCATAGGAAAATTAAAAATCTATTTTGGTTTTCAAGTCCTTAAAAACATAACAGAATAAGTGTATTGAAGTGAAGCTTGAGAGTGAGTGTGATTCTGTGAGAACATCAAATAATAAGAATAAGGTGTTCTTTCTTGAAACACCTCTCAGGTTCAGGAAAATTAATCTACAAAGGTCAAGAGAACTTTTTAAGGTGAGATGATTGTGAGTGATGTCTCTTCCTTTTTTCCCATCTGGCTTCAGAGCCTGGCTGTCTGAGAATGCCCAGGGTTCCTTAGGCAATTCTTAGAGACCACACTGCCCCTTGGGTAGGTCTATCGCAGGTGAGGCCACTGTGGGAGAAGGACATCATTCCTCTCCTGCTCATGAGTGGGAGCCTGTGTCTGGCTACGGGTATTAGTAACAGGATCAGAACCGGCTCAGACAACGTGCTCTTCTTTTTCTCCTAGAAACCCCTAGGCTTCTTCCAAGTCCTCCAACCCGGGAGCTCAGGTGTGTGTTTGCACAGCCTCCCTGACATAAGGCCATGTACATACATGAGGCCAAAGTGTAGGCCAAGATGGACAGTGGTGGCCCTGTGTTCTGTGCCCAGGGAGCAGCAAAGCTCTTGACACAAATGACTTTGGAGCACTTCACTATTTTTCTTTTCTTAATAAAAGTTAGACATTTTACATCCCCAAAACCTCCAGGAGTACAGATGGTGCCGAGGGAGAATTCCATCTCCCTCATTCCCTCTGCAAACACACGGCCCAGCGTCAGAACTCCCAACCCTCAGAGGCAATCACCATTAATGGCTTCTCTGTGTTCTTAGAAATTCATCATAGAAGTATGCGGACCAGCAAAACTGTAATGTATTGTGCTTATATTTTTTTCATAAAAGGTCACTAACAGATTCCTAGAATACCTTCTGCAACTTGGTTGGTTTGTCTGTTTTCACACTTTGCCAACATCTGCTCATCCTCTTAGCCTGGTGTACATAGTTGTATTTTATTCTTATGACTGGCTGCACAGTATCACTTTGTATTAAGATTCTCATGGGTGGATACATAGTATTTCCAGTATTTAAGAAATCCACAAATGATGCTTGATGAACATCTTTGTTTGTGTCTTAGTGGGCTTTGCTGCCATAACAAAATACTATAGACTGAGTGATTTGAACAACAGAACTTTATTTTTTCACAGCTTTGGGGCCTTGAAAGTCCAGATCAAGGTGCATCAGGTTTGAGGACTGGAGAGGGCTCTTTTCCTGGACAGCTGCCTCCCTGCCCTGTCGTCAGTGACAGTAGGGACCAAGGACACTAACCCCATCAAGGAATCCCCACCCCCATGACCTCTTATAAACCTACCGGCTCCCAAAGACCCTCCTCCAGCCACCACCGCGTTGAGGTTACAGTCACAGTGTGAATTTTAGGTGAATACAAGCATTCCGTCCATAGCAGCTCAGACATTTTGCCTTCTTCAGTAAATCCTATTAGACATTATTCAAAGTTAGATTGCTGAGTCAAATAATAACTACATCCACTTTTAATGAACACTGATAAAATGCTTTCAACAAGTAGTTGGCAAGAGTTCAGTTGTAGCTTCACATCATCTACACACTGCTTATTGCTAAGCTTTTTATTTTGTTTTATTTATTGCTAAGCTTTTATACTTTCTGATCCAATAGGCAAGTAATGGGATCTCGTATAACAAATGATTATTGACCACTTGTGACTTTGTCTTTGAATTACCTTGTGAAATCCTGTTATTTTTGTATGAAGTTGTCTTTTCCTTATTGGCTTATGAGATCTTTTACATATTTAAAAAAATTAGTCTCTTAGCATATGTATTGTTTGCATTTTTACCAGTTTTTCTTTTGAGTTTGACTCTTGGGGCATTCTGGTTATCAGTTGTGATGTAACAAATTAGTCCATGTCTTAAAAAGAATCTCTTTTGTTACTCATCAAAATTCTGAGGGCTGTGAATTTGGGCAGGGCACAGTGGGGACCATGAGACCCTACTGGAGATACCACTGGGGCTGAGGCCTCTCCAGTGGAGTGTTGCTCCAGATGTGCAGAGTTCAGCTAGGAAGCTGGGTGGCGGGATGGGCCACACCCTGGGGCGGGGTGCTAGAACCCTCTGGGTTCCTTGTTTCCTCTGTGTGGACTCCAGGACCCTCTGCCCACATGTGCTTTCACCATGCTGTCCCCGGCAGGGCCACAGAACATCACAAGGTTCCACTAGTGCCAGAGCAAGCCCTACCAGGACTTTTGAGGCTCCTGGCGAAGTATCTGCCAAACGCTCTGGGTTCAGACAAGGCCCAGGCCAGCTCAAACCTAAGAGGAGAGGGCAAGTCCCACATTTTTCCAGGTGTGGTTCATTGTCGACCAGTGAAACAGACCACCAGGATCTACTTCTGTTTTGGTTTTGTTGCCTCAGGAAGATTTTACAGTTTTTCTGGGTCGTCAGGTATCTTCGCCTCCTTCAAAGCTTCTTCTTTTAATGTCAGCAAAGAAAGGACTTCACCACTATGAAATCATGGAATTTTGTATCCATTGTTTCTTACAATACATTTTTGATGTTTTGATTTTTCACACTTGAGTTTATTTTATTTGAACTCACTTTCATTTTAAAGGAATACAATAGGAATCTAAGTTAAATTTTGCTTTTTAAAAGTCTGTTCCAACACTCACTTCCCACTTACCTAAAGTACTATCATTATTATGCACTGAAGTTCAAATTGCCATGTATTTATTTCCATAGTCTCTATTTGCTATTCTCCTCCAATTTCCTTGCAGCACCAATAACATCTAGTCTACACATCTAGCTCTTACAAATAGCACGTGTGTGTGTGTGTGTGTGTGTGTGTGTGTGTGTTTTCTGAGGTCCATAGAAAACTGAGGGACATTATGTAACATTGTGCGGCTTCAGATGGGCAAAAGGTGGCTCTAGAAAGAGGTGGGATGTCTAGGTGGGCCCAGAATTTCAAGAAGAAAAATGGCCAAAGCAGTATAACTGCAGGGGTCATGCGTCCGTCCTTCTCCACAGGAGGTGGGAAGAGGACTAAGCCCATTGGAAGTAGTGAAATAAGATCTGAGTTCTATGTGGTGGGCTCACATGAGTTGCTTGGTCTCCCACTGAGGTGGTTCTCCGTGCACCCACAGAGAGCAAGAGGCCCCAAAGCCGGAGCCTGCTCACCCCTCGGTAGGTCAGAGAACTGAGAGGAGGCCCACACCTGGCACTGTGGCCTGCCGTCTTATTTCCTGGCCTAACTCTGTCTCCCGGAGAGGTCTCTTAGCCTGGACCAAGGCAAGGTCGTGCCCCACCCCAACCCACCCCAAGTGCAGAACTTGCTGTTGGTGTTGATGCTGAAGCTCATAGCCAGCAAAGGAGAGGAAAGTCCTGAGACATTGCTTTCAACGTGGAATTCTGTGCCTATCCAAGTTTTTAGCAAGCTCATAAACAAGTAAGTGGGATCCAGAAACCTTACCTCCCATGCACCTTTGCTGAAAATACTCTTTCTGTGATCTGGACTGCAGCAAAAGAACAGGGAGGACAGCAAAGTAGAAGAGAAGAGCAATCCACAGTGATCAGAAACAAATTCCCAGAGGGAGAAGGGCTGAAAACGTGCTCCATAACGAGTAACATGAAGCCCACCATGAAGGGAACCAGAGACTTCAGAGAATTCCAGAAAGACAGCCTGGTGGCAGACCTGAGAAGCAAGGAGACACACCAGAGCAAATGATTGGTGAGACACGTGGGGAAGCAGGAGGAGCCCAGTGATGGAGAGGAGGCTGTGCTTCTCCTGTCGTTGAAAAGGAAGTCTGTCTGACTCCAGAGAAGCTAAATGGGTGCTAGACATCTGTCCATCTACGCATCAAAAAGACCAAGACACTGAGAACTGGGAATAAGAATCACTTGGTGCAAGCTTTGGGAAATTCCCCTTTGAGTGACCGAGCTTTAGTGACACAGGGTGGGACCCTAGCTCAAGGTTCAGCCAGTGGGTACAACTCACTGGGACCAGGAATGCCTTTGCTTTGTGAATGTTTGTGACAACATCCAGAGTCCCCCAGAAGGCCAATCGTGCGTTCTTGGATGGTACAGCACAAAATGTGGACATTGCAGATAAGAAGGTGTAAAAATCAAGGAAAGGCTGAAGAAGGAGGGGAAATGGAGGGAGGAGAGGCGAAGAAGCCCTGCAGGCCCTCTGCTCTTCACCTTACACAATGGCGACTCAGGATAGAACCAAATTCCATAGACCAAGATGTAGATAAGTCTTAAAAATAAGGGTCAGTTTAAGATAAAACAGAGGTCAACGTAAGAACTAAAAGTTAAAATGTCAATGGAAATTCAGGAGGGGAAGGGCAGGGGAGCAGGGCCAGCTTAGAGAAAGAAATGACTGAAAACCTCAAGTGTGTCCCACCAAGTGCCCACTGGGACGAGGAGCACAGTGTGGCCGTGAGCAGGCTCCTGTCTCCAACTTCCCGGAGCCAGGTACGGGGCGCTGGGCAATTCCTGACATCTGCCTTTATGTTTGTCTTGTTATTTACCTATTAACAGTTCCCTGAGGGTGGGGAGCCAGAAGCGGGGTACAAAAGATTCACATCCTCCCTGTTAAACATGAGAATGAGCCAGAAGCCAGAATTTCAGTATCCCATCCTGGTGCACACAGGTCTCAGAGACGGGGTATTTTTATTCCAGATTTTTATTGGTGCAGTCCAGTGGTGCATAATGGTGGGATCCATTGCTACATATTCATACATACACACAATCTATCCATAAAATTTGGCCAGTATCCCGCCCCCTCACTTCCACCGCCCCCCCTTCCCACACTTCTCTTTCCTCTACTGATCTCCCTGTGAGTTTTGTGAGATCCACCCACTCCTTTCTTTTCTTTTTTCCTTTCTAGCTTCTGCATATGAGAGAAACCATACACCCCTTGACCCTCTGGGTTTAAATTATTTCATCTAGCATAATGGTCTCTAGTTCCCTCCATTTTCCTGCAAATGACATAATTTCATTTTTCTTTATGGCTGAATAAAACTCCATTGTGTATATGTGCCACATTTTCTCTATCCTTTCCTCGTTGACAGATACCTAGCCTGATTCCGTAGTTTGGCTATTGTGAATTGTGCTGCTGTAAACATGGGAATACAGGTATTGCTTTAGTATGTTGACTTTGATTCTTCAGAATAAACACTGAGGAGTGCTATAGCTGGGTCATATGGAAGCCCCATGCCTAGTCTTTTGAGGGCCTCCCATACTGATTTCCATAGGGGTTGTACTAATTTACAATCCCACCAACAGTGTATGAGTGTTCCTTTTTCTCCACATCCTCTCCAGAATCTATCACTGTTGTATTCTTGATGGCTGCCATTCTGAGTGGTGTGTGATGGAATCTCAGTGTAGTTTTGATTTGCATTTCCCTAATTGCTAATGATGTTGAACATTTTTTTTTCATGGAGAGATAGGTGTTTATTCTGACAGCATTTAGTGTTTTTCTTAGCATTGTGTCTCAGTGTCATTTTTTCCTACATCAGAAATATGAATATATACCAGTGACTCTAAACTACTCATGGCCTAAATAAATCTAATAATTTTAGATGAATAAGAGAATGGTATGAAATATTTAGAGCATTTTAATGTATTTGGGTTAGAATTGCTGCTTAATCATGAAACAATTTAACAAGATTACACACCAGCCCTCTTTTGAGTTTTAATCGGAGGTCGCGTTTGAAGGTCAGTGTCTTCTCACTCTATAGCTTGGTGATATTTTGACATGGTCAGAGTGGTCACACTGAACTGTGAGCTGGGTACATGGCAAGGAAAGCACCTTAGAACATCACTGGAGAGAGGTGACTTACCTCTAGGCCACCTGGGTTTGGGGAAATACTCATAAATGCCTTTTGCTTCTGAAGTCAAAGCAAAGGTCTGCTGTGGATATTCTGTGGGGAAGCGGAAGTAGAGAAATCTGCCTCTGCAGTTGAGGAAAAAGCAGTGTTCAGGAGAGAAGCCTCTGGGTCACGTTGCATGCTCTCATCCCTCACTCAGTGCGCTGGCCGGGGTCAGCTGCAAGTCCATCCCTCGGCCAGGCCAGCTTCCTCCAGGAAAACTGCTCCCCCTGCCGCTGAGCCCTTCCCTGAGCCGCACCTTAACTACTTCCTGGAAGGAGGCCCCCCTCTTTTCAATCGAGCTCTCTATGGTAAGAAGCATAAGTGCTCAGTTGTGGCCCAGTGGTGGTTGGCCTGCCAGGGTTCCATCCCAGCACCTCAGAAATAATAACTAGCATGAAAGTGTTAAGTATTTCCTGGCCAAGAAGAATTTGCAAAATGTGTAATTAGAGTTGTTCATGTGGCTGTTTGTTTATCTTTTGGGGGAAGGTGGGGGACAGGTCTGGCGATATCACCCAGAGCACTTACCACTGCGCCAAATCCCCAGCCCTTTTTGTTTTTTTTATTTTGAGACAGGATCTCAGGAAGTTGCTTAGAGCCTTGCTAAGTTGGTGATGCTGGCTTTGAATTTGTAATCCTCCTGCCTCTGCCTCCAGAGCTGCTGGGATCACAGGTGGGTACCACCAAGCTCGGCAGTATTTGTATAAAGAAAAAAGAAAACTTCTTCCTGTCCCCCTCTCTGTTTAAATCAGGCCCTCTGTGCGGTGAGCAGTCCGCTGAGTGCTATTGTTTCTGTATAAAAAATTAGACAAAAAATTACTTATGGGAAGAATGGAATGCAGTATTTGAGGACTGGACCATCTCAGGTGTGTTGTCTGAGAAGCTTTGTGGTATGCCATGGTGTGAGCATTTGATGCCGGGATGTGGCTCTGTGGCAGAGCAGATGGCCTGCTTGGTCCCGCTCCCTGGAGATAGACATTCCTCACTGTGGTTGGATTTCCTTCATCTGAAGGTCTAAGAGTTTTGTAAGGATTTTTTAAAAGCACAAAGCTGCATGTTGTTTTTGTTCTGTTCCCAAGACTTCCCTCAGAATGATATTAACAACAGTTTTAGGAAGTAATCTTGTCATTACCTTTGTCAACCCAGATTTGTGTAATGTTCTGTAATTCCCATCACAATGCACTGGAAGGTGTTTCTCTCTGGGTTCTTTTTTGGAAGTTTCCCATTTTCAGCCTGATCTGTATGATGTGTGGCTTTCACTGGGCTTCTCCACTTCACATTATCCTCATGGCCACTGACCCACATGCAGGTGGAGGACATCCACGCTGACCTGGCCTTGCAGGCACAAGGACCACTGTGAGGCCAGCTGTCCATCTCCAGAGATTGTGGCAAGGAGGCTCCAGTTTCCTACATCCTTGTCCTTGACATCATTTTGAGATTTTCCATCAATCTGAGGTCCACCTGGCACACATTGGGTTTGTAATCTTTTGGGGTCTGTCTCACCCTGCCCAGTTGTGCTAAGGTAGAGGGGTAGGTTGCAGATAGGCAGAGAAAGAGCCTAGGGACAGCATGAGAGAATCATTTAATGGGGAAAGCGTATATGATATCAGTGACTGCTCCAAGAAGAGTTTGGTTGTGATGCTGTGCCCCCAGCCCTATGGTGCTTTGTGAAGCATCTCATCTTCTCCCTCATGGTGTTTCGTCCAGTGGTGGCTGGCTGGTGAGTGACACTTAAGCTTTGCACAGTGCCCTTAGTTCCACACTTATCCCTACTCCGACACGTAAGGCTGCAGAAGCAGTGGCGTCACCCGCATTAGCTTGCTTATCTTGACTAGCATCCCAAGGAGCAGCTGCCTGATATGCACTCAAGAAAGTAGTTTTTTTACAGACATCACCAACTTTCCTTGTTCCCAGTGTGCATAAGAGCAAGTCAGTGTCCTTCCAGATAATATTGTATCTGGACTTTTGGGCCTAGTCTTGCTCTCATTGTAACCTTGAGTGGGTTTTGGGGAAACAGAAAGGGCCATTCAAAGACATGGTGGTTTACTGTCCCCTTTGCATTAGGGATGAGTTAGGGTCTTTTAGATGTTTTCCCCAGCCATTTTGCTAGACTCCCCTTCAGTTCAAATTACAAAAGAGCCCAAAGAATACATCTGATGGCCATTGGGCCACTTCGATAGTTCTCTCAAAATTAAAGGTATTGCTGCTTGCAGGGAGCGGGGTGGGGGGGAATTCTCAACTAATTGAGAATTAATTAAAAACTGTGTTTTTACTATTATTCCAGAAACATGGAAAACTGACAAAACCCAACATGTCACTTTATAAGTTTTACCTATCCAGATAGATTTGCACAGTACTAAAATGATATTCCTCTCTCAGCAACTTTGGCCTTGAAAATCACCCGTTTAAGTCATCAGGTGCGTGACCCAACTTAGTCACAGTGTTCTTAGATAAACTTCGACTATGATGAGCACAAGCTGTTTGCAGCTCCATCTCCTCACCTGCGAGATGAATATAATTGTACAATTCTCTCCATTTTGGAGAATTGCCGTGAGGGATATATAACATAATGCAGCTGAAGATAATCTGAGCAGCGTAAAGCAACATCCAAGTGGAAGTGGAATGCGTACATATTATTGGTTGTGGTACCTTCATGATTCCCCAGAACCCATGATCCATTTCCACTCTACCTTATATGCACTGAGAGTCTTTTCATTTCAAGGGCATAAAACTTTTTCAAGTACAATGCTTTTGTAATTCAGAGAGTTCACTATGCCAAACTAATCTGATTACTCATTAAGATTCATTTGTAATATTTTAGGTTTACAGATTTAACTGGAGAATTGACAAATATAAGACAGCTTAAAGTATCAATTACAAGCATGAATTATAAGACTTTTGCTCTACCATGGAAAATTTGCTTTTCTACAAGTTGGTTTGTTATATTCATCCTTCTCAAAAATCAATAATCAGAGATTTGTTCTTGATTTAATTGAAGATATAGCAGATGATAAAAGCTTTGTTTATAAAACTAAAAGACATTTTATATGCTATGAACAACAAAAGTTATCAGAGAAACAAAAAATGAGAACTTCTAAACCAAAATGTGGTAGGGAAGCAAAATTAATTTTTAACAACTGCCACATAGAGTATCTGCATCTGTTATTTATCACCTAAAATTGTATCAATTTGGTAATCTAATCAACCAAACAATTATTTTCTCTCGTATCAATAAAATACAATTCTCTTCCTATAATGGGCCTGAGGTGGAGATAATGCCTTGATAGGGTCAGACCTGAAGAACCAGGTCAGACGAGAAAACCAGGGAACCTCCTGCTCCTGTGGTAACATTCTTCACTTCTAAAAAAAAAAAATGGGGCTACAGATGGGAATAAATGCAGCAAGTGTGACCTTCAGCCTGAACAAAGACAGGGATGCAGTATTGACCTCTGCTGTCTGGGTGCTTTTAGGCTGAAAGGTAGAGGTAGATACTGACAAGATCATCCCCAGATGAAAGGTAGAAAAGGTCGGGAACACTCAGAAATGATCATCATCATTGATAGGTTCTGGGATCATTTTCTTCTCCTTCAATCCTGCCCTGCACCTGAGACTGCCCCACCATGAGCTAGTCACTGTGGTGGTGCTTGCTGAGTACCAGGATGGTGGATTTCTACTCAATTCTATGAACACTATATTATCTAGAAGTAGAACATAACCAGAAAATAGATCTAGTGGAATGATTTTTTTTAAACTGTGCCAAAGTAAATTTCAGCATCAGGAATTGAGAGATGGAGAAAGAAAGAGAATCCAAAACCACAGGCAAGAATGCAATAATAAACCCCCTCCCCAATGCCAAACAGTGGAAACACCATCTTGTAGACACTTAAAAAACCTAGGTTCTAGGAAAATATGGCTGCATTACCATGCCCCTCCTCACCCCCAAATAGCTTTCCCTGTTTCCCTTACCGATTGCTAGGTGACAAACCATCTGAGAGCTTGGCTAGTTTAGGCAGTAAGATGTCAATATGTTGCAGCCGTGTAGGTTATAGATTTGGGCAGAGCTCGGCTGGGTGGTTGTCCACCCAGCACCGGCTGAGGTTGTCTGCTCTGCTGGAGAGAGCCTCACATGTCTGGCATTGGAGGGAGAGGAGCTGGAGGGTGGATTTCACTCTAGTTATGGATGGGAGACCAGCACATGGCCTTTCCTGGTGGGTAGTGGGTGAGGACAAGCAGAGAGGCTGTTCCGTGAGACAGGATGTGGAAGCTGCCAGTTTTAAGCTGGGGCCTGAAATGAACAGAGCATTACTTCACGGTTTCCTGAAGGGTAAAGCAGTCACAGGCAGAGGTGCCACCTCTTGATGTGAGGAGTGTAGAGGATTCATGATCACTTTAATCCTTCCGTGACGATTGTCTCCTAATAAATCATACAGCTCTATTTCCGTCCTTTTGTGAGTATTCTTTTCTCCCCACCCCACCCCCACATCTGGTGCCATCACACTGGCCCTGCTGCATCTCCACCTTACTCTCCCCTCAGGACCCTGAGTAGTTTTCACTTCCTGTTGGTGACATGGTGATGTTCATTCCCTGGACGTGCTCACTTCCCATCATCCAGACTGCTTGTAGCCCATCCTCCGGTTCATCTGGACCATTCCCCCTTTTCCTTCATTGTTCAACTTCTCCAAGAAACCTTGCTTCAAACCCCACCCTTTGCCCCAGTGTGCCCTCCAGCATTTAGTATTTATTCCACAAATATTTATTGAGGCACCGGGAGGTACCCAGCTAACTATGGGGGAAGAAGCACAAGCCAGTAGGTCACTGGGCACCTTGCTCATCTCAGAAGCTTCTGTAGGTATCGCCTGGTTCTGCTTTAGATTCTCCATTACCTCCACACACTACAGGAAGCCTCAGCATACAGCAGGCTGATCCCTAGCAAGTGACCTGTGCTAACAGTGCATTCATTTTCTCACGCCTACCCTTCAGCTCTCCTCTGCAAACTCCAGTGCAGAAGGGAAAAGAGAAAAATTGCCTGGCTCAGTGAAGTTGGAGGGAGGTTTCATCAGAGTGTTTAATAGCTGAGGTCAGAATTCAATTTTGAATTTTCCTGCTGTGACAGTTAAATGCAAGGCCTTATATTACCATTTCTCTTTCATTTTTCTCAACTATATTTTACTGGAAAGTTTTTCCACTGGTTATGAAAGCCACTGAAACAAAGAAAAAACAGTCAGTTTTTTTTAATAGCACCAAATAAGTGGTCTATTAAATATCATTATAATAGTATAAAGAGAGGTCTTACCTTTGGAGAAAATATTTATTGCCCTTTCAAATTTTGGGGTTGCTTCATAGTCTCCATCTTCAATGTTGCTGGAATGAGCACTGCGTTGGACTTTTGGACAGAAAAAAATAACATCAGCATTGAATACAGTTGTAAATAATGGGGCACATTTATCCCACAGTCATGACATTTTATTTATTTATTTTTATATTTTGCTTAGTTTTTATTCTAATTTGTTATATATGACATCAGAGTGCATTACAATTCATATGCCACATATAGAGCACATTTTTTCATATCTCTGGTTGTATATAAAGTCTTCATACCTGTACTTAGGGCAATGATATCTTTCTCATTCCACCATCTCTTTTACCCCCATGCCTCCTCTCTTCCCCTCCCACTCCTTTGCCCTGTCTAGATTTCATCTAATACTCCCATGTTCTTCCTCCCAACCCCTCTATGAATCAGCCTCCTTATATCAGAAAAAAAACATTCCATATTTGGTTTTGGGGGATTTGCTAACTTTACTTAGTATTATCTTCTCCAACTCCATCCATTTACCTGCAAATGCCATTTTATTCTCTCTTATTGCTGAGTAATATTCTATTGTGTATATATGCCACATTTTCTTTATCCATTCATCTACTGAAGTGCATCTAGGTTGGTTCCACAATTTCACTAATGTGAGTTGTGCTGCTATAAACATTGGTGTGGCTGTGTCCCTGTAGTATGCTGTTTTTAAGTCCTTCCGGTATAGACTGAGGAGAGGGTCAAATGGCGGCTCCATTCCCAGCTTTCCAAGGAATCTCCATACTGCTTTCCATATTGGCTGCACCAATTTACAGTCCCACCAGCAGTGTATGAGTGTGCCTTTTCCCCACATCCTCACCAACAAGTATTGTTTTTGTTCTTAAGAGCTGCCATTCCGACTAGAGTGAGATAAAATCTTAGAGTAGTTTTGATTTGCATTTCTCTAATTGCTAGAGATGTTGAACATTTTTTCATATATTTGTTGATTGATTGTATATCATCTTCTTAGAGGTGTCTGTTCAGTTCCTTGGCCCATATATTGATTGGACAACTTGTTTTTTTGGTATTTATCTTTTTGAGTTCTTTATATACCCTAGAGATTAGTGGTCTAATGCGGGATTGGTAAAAATTTGCTCCCAAAATGTAGGGTCTCTATTCACCTGATTGTTTCTTTTGCTGAGAAGCTTTTTATTTTGAATCCATCCCATTTATTGATTCTTGGTTTTAATTCTGTGCTCTAGGAGTCTTATTAAGGAAGTTGAGGCCTAATCTGACATGATAGAAATTTGGACCTACTTTTTCTTCTAATAGGTGCAGTATCTCTGGTTTAATTCCTAGGTCCTTGATTCACCTTCTGCATGGTGAGAGATAGGGGTTTAATTTCATTTTGTTGCAGATGGATTTCCAGTTTTCCCAGCACCATTTGTTGAAGAGGCTATCTTTTCTCCAATGTGTGATTTTGGCGCATGGGTCTAATGCAAGATAACTGTAATTACGTGGGTTCGTCTCTGTGTCCTTTATCCTGTACTATTGGTCCACCAGTTTTGGTGCCAATACCATGCTGTTTTGTCACTATTGCTCTGGTATAAGGATGTCACCTGCTTGAGTCTTCTTGCTAAGGATTGCTTCGGCTATTCTGCATCTCTTATTTTTCCAGATGAAATTCACACAGTTATGTCATTTTATGTCTCCTCTAATCATTTAAAAATGAGCAGAACAACCTAGGAAGCTAACCCTTGACAACAACCGTTCATAAGCATATTCAGGAGAGATCACAAGGCTTTGTCCACTTGAAAGGTGTTTCAGTCAGCTTTATCACTGCTGGGGCCAAAAGTCCTAACAAGAACAATTAGAGGAGGAAAAGTTTATTTGGGGGCTGAAGGGTTCAGAAGTCTCAGTCGGTAGAGAGCTAGCTCCAGTGCTCTGGGCTCGAGGTGAGGCAGAACGTCATGGCGAAGATTGTGGTGGAGGAAAGCAGCGGGAATGTGGAACGAGGAAGAGAGACAGAGTGCTCCTCTTCACAGAACAAAATATACACCCCAGGGACCCACCTCCTCCAGCCACACCCTACCGCCCTACAGTCACCAGCCACTTAATCCCTATCAGCCGATGGATGAACACACGGTTGAGGCTCTAGTAACCAATCGGTTCACCTCTTCAACCTTCTTGCATTGTCTCACGCATGAGCGTTCCGGGGGGACAGCTCCTATTGAAACCATAAGAGAAGGGAAATTTGAAAAGGCATGGAGAAAGCATAACTTCGCCAAGGACACAAAAACCAGAATATCAAAGGTGAGACCATCAGCATTTTCTAGACACAGAGGAAAGGGAGGAGCAAAACCAGATTCAGGAACATGAAGAACTTAAGATGCTGAGGGCCAAGTGAGACGTTGACAAGAGATGGACCTTGGAAGCCGGGCAGGTGGCACAGTGAGGGTAGGTTCAGCTCTCATCTCGATGAGTTTGGGGAAAGTGTGGACAGGTTTCCCCACGCCATATGTCCTCTGACCTGGAGTTGAGAGGTTGTCAGGAGAACACCAGAGTCACCAGAGTGTCCTAGGAAAGCAGTAATAATGGGAGCTGAGCACAGCAGCGCCTGGGAGAGGAGGGAGACTTGGGAATGCCATCGGGGCAGTGGCCACAGAAGGAGCCCTGTGTCCGTGGCAGGACTGCTGGGTGGAGGGGTTGACAGGGGAGCAGGTGAGAGAGTGAGGTCAGTGTCAGAGGAACCTCCTCCAGGGAGCGAGAACCTGCGGCTGATGTGAGAAACACGCTCACCTGTCCCAACACAAGACCAGGGCCCGGGAGAAACACGTACAGAGAAAGCGAGGCTCTAATGACAGTGTGCAAGACTGGGTGCCCTCGTGGTTGAAGAGTTGTTCATGCAGAGCCCCATCACAGATGTCGAACTCATCACCAGACTCGCTTCCATCAATAAAGAAAAGAGCCAGTTTCAGACATTTTTAAGTTGAAAACACATTTGTCAACCTTTAGTCAAGAAGACTGATTTTTTTATTTAAAACACACACACACACACACACACACACACACACAAATACCCCAGCACTCAGTCCCCTCCCCCAGTTCCTCATTGGCTGAGCACCATGGGGTGCACAGTCTCCCCAATGTCCCCTAGGTTTTACTGCCTCCTATTGAGTTATTTAAGGAAATCTACTTTTAGCTGTTCGTACCACTCTTTAATTTCTTGTGGCAGGAAAATCTTTTGAGAGTGAATGCATTCTGACACGTACATAGCTTCCTTACCTAAGTTACTATTTCTGTTTTTTTTCTTTTATATATTCATATTTTTTAGTTGTCAGTGGACCTTTATTTTATTTATTTATATGTGCTGCTCAGCATCAAACCCAGTGCCTCACACATGCCAGGCCAGCGCTCTACCACTGAGCCGCAGCCCCAGCCCCCAAGACAGTATTTCTTAGCAGAGAGATTTCTATGTTGGGTCAGGCCGACGCCTTCCCCCACCTCCTGTTTTTCAAGGAGCAGTTCGTGTACATGGACTTGGGATTTCCCACATCCACAAGCTGTGGTGCTATTGTGGGAGTTAACTGCTTGTAATTTTCCATTCTGCTCTATTTCTCCTCTGGCTGCCTTTCTTACATCCCAATTTTACATTTAAGCCTGAGTACTGTATTCTGAAAATGGACCATCAGACTTTCAATTTCTCACAGTTGAGAACACAGGAAAAGGTCACAGAGTTCAGAGCAAACAAATCTCACCATTGGTGGCACACAGAACAGCTGGGGATAGGAGTAGGATCAATGATGAATATGGATTTAATAAGTTCATTCAGAAGTTACTGTGTACCACATCGTGTGCTAAAAAGTCTGGCAATGCAGAGATGACTTACACAGTCTTTCTAGGAGGATACAGAGAAGTTCTGAGAGAAAGACACGAAATATCTTAAGCAGATATCAGAAACAGGCCAACAGAACCCGAAAGACACAGCTCCTTGTAAACTGTTCAATTGTTATTTCTTGCTCACCTGTGACCAGCTTTGGACTTGATGATCAACACCATCAAACCTTCATTGAGTTGTGATTGGCCAAGCATGGCATGTTGTGTTTTGGAGGTTTTTGATTGTTCAGTCTGCACAGAAACTCTGTGAGGTAGACACTGCTGACTAGTCTGTATTTCACACCTGGAAACCGAGGCTCCAATAGCTGAAGAGCTTGCCCCACATCACTCAGGGACTGCACCTCTGCCCCTTCTCCCAACAGTGACAGCAGTGGGGTAGCAAGCATGCAGACGGTGCCTGAGGCTGACGCCCAGGGTCTGCAGTGCACCACATCCTCTTTGTTTCTGACAGCATGCAGGTGTGGGTCGGGGGTCTTTCCAACAGGAACAGTGCTCACTGGACTGCCCTGGGAATAAGCCCGGCACGAACCTCCCAACTCTGCGCTTTCCTGGCTAAGCTGATCACTGCTGTGTTAAAATAATATTATACCTCGACTGGTAAGGTCCACGATAAAATCCTGATGACTGGGATTATCTGTACCTAAGCTTGGAACTAAGTGAGTGTGCCTTTGGATTTAACACTATTAAAGGGGAATACAGAAAAACATGTCTTCATTAAGCACCTTTAAAAGAACATGTTGGTTTCTACCACCAGATATATTCCCCAGAGCCTTAAACTGATGATCAGTTTCACTAAATCACCGTTATTTTAGGAATGTTAAAATTAAAAGCAACTATTTAGGGGGCTGGGGTTGTGGCTCAGTGGTAGAGCACTCACCTAGCACATGCAAGGCCCTGGGTTTGATCCTCAGCACCACATAAAAGTAAATAAATAAAATAAAGGTATTGTGTCCATCAATCTCCCGAAGTCCAGCTGAGCTCTTAACCCACACCCTTGCTCTGCTGCAGACTGCACCTTCTCTCTACCAAGAGCCATAGTTAGCTATAACTGCCTCCTCACAGGTGGTTCACGCTCTTTAAGTCTTTTATGAAAAACCCAGATGACATTGGAGTGAAGATGTCTCCGTTTCCTTCCCGGTGGATAGGTGTGTGACTGCAACGTGGAGCCATTGCAAATTCAGCAGGAACACTGAGAGTTCTCATATATTGGGGAAAGAGGCTGACATGAGGACATTTGGGAAAGATGCTTGTGGTTTCCCTCAAGCTTATAAGACCACAGAGCCTCATGTTTAGGAGAATAGATACGGAGCAAAATCCCTCCCATTCTTACCTTTGGTATCTGATTTTAGACCTGCCCTGAGCAAAAGAAAATTGGAGGATGGGAAAGAAAATACCATTGGTGCCTGGGCTGTAACCTCTCATCACAAAAGGTGCTCTTTCAGTTTGAAAAGATAAGTCACTTTTATAGTAAGATTGTTTTGAATGGCTCAGGCTGCACCTCATATTCCCTTGGGGCGTTGCTGAACCCAGTTGTGACACCATCAGCAAAAGAGAAATAGCAAAGCAAATGTGGATCTGGGGCCTGGACCTCTGGAAGAACAACCGCTCCCCTCGCTTCTCAGCAGGACAAAGTTCCAACTGCTGCAGCCATAAAACTCTTCTGGTAGCATTTTAAGGGCTTTTAAAAAAATGTCCCTCACAATATGTTCTATTGCATCGGTGATTGTTATTGTTGTTATTTCTCACTCTGCAGCTGGAGCGAAATCTCCCTTGGGAGATGCTGAGAATGGATTGAGGGGCACCAGCCATACGTCCTGCCACAGTGGCAAGGCAGTGTTCCTCCCCCGGGGGAGGCACGGGTTCTGACCCTGGTGGCAGAGCACAGGGAAGTGGAACAAGTGAGCTGAGAAATAGCCTCGTGGAAAACTGTATTCCAAAACCATCATTTCCCAGTAGTTTGTAGATTGGTTCACAGGGCTTTTGAATTCTGCTCCTCCCGTGAGTCTCAGCGTTAGCAGAGAGCAAGACTCTTCCCAGGGTAAGTCCTGACTGGGTGTCACCTTCTGGTACAGACAGCTAAGGGGAAAGTGGAGATCACCCACCGACTGAGCACCATATGGAGCCAGCACCGGCACCCCCCACAGCACCTCCTCAGCCTGGGGACGCCCTGTGGGTGCTCTTGGTCTTCAGCTCCCAGTCTCCAACTCAGCTTTTCTGAGTTTTCACTGTATTTGGATAACATGTACTCCTGCCCTGACCCAAACAAAAGCACTAGGTGTTGATAAATTTGGCCACATATAAAAATTTTCCATATTATTAAAAATTAAATGTTAGCTCATCTGTACCTCTGCTCTCCTGGATCACCTACTTGTGACAAGACAACTTGGCACATGCTGCATTTTTATTACCCAATCCTGTGGCACAAACTTCCGTGGACTTGATGGAGTGCAATCACTGCCACACACACACACTCAAGAACAAATCTGAGGCTCTTCCATCTGGTCAGGGCACCTGTCATCGTGCAGAGGCCTCTGCCCCTGGTGGGGACGGCACTGTTCTTCCCTGCAGCATTGTGTCCTTACTGGTGACTGCCTCGATGACCCCGGCTCAGGCCTTGGAGAGGGACAGTGCCTCCCAAATTCCTTAGAGCACTGCTAACAGAAGCAGATTCTCAGTTTTACAACACTTTACTGAAGATTTAGAGGTAGCAGAAGTCATCCATACAGAAAAATAATTAACAAATTGCAGTTTCCAATATAGAATGCCAAAACCCTTCAGTGTAACATTTCCTGCTTCAAAACAAAGTTCAGGGGCTCTTCACACATACAACCTCCTTGTCAAATTAAGGCTAAATTATTTTTTTCCCCTGTTTCATTCTGAGTTCAACGATATGTTATTTGCCTTTTTAAAAATGATCTGGTTCCTAAACATTTTTAGACTCCCCGCCCCAGACAGTCTATACTCTTGACCTCATCTTAATTGTGGACAGTTTGGGAGCCCTACATCATACTGTGTGTGACGGTGGCCCCAACTCAGTGCTGGAATCTGAGAAGGATTAAGCTCTGCCTCATCCTGAAGGAAAAGAAGGAAGTTTATCAGTGGAAATGAGACTGGCAATGAGAAGAGGGAGTCCTTCAGGAGTAAATCTGATTTGAAAACATGCTATCTTAGGAAGCCTCTTTAAGATATAGGAAGTAAGATAAGTCTCAGAATACTGTAAAATGAGAACTGATTTTCATAGGATTTGAAAGAGCAAATCACCTTGTTGCTTTATATCACTCCAGGGAGCTGGCAGCATGATAGAGTTTGGGAACTGAGGACCTGATAGGGGACTGCTGCTGACCCCACAGGTCTTCCTGAGAGGCCCAAGGACCCCGACGGCTGTTCAAGCACACGTAGCCTTAGATATATACTTACTTATTGTTTGATTTTTTTTTTTGGTTTAAAATTTTTATTGCATTTTATTTGAAGCTTCTTGGCAATAATAATAATACATCCTTTACAAATATCCTTGACAAATAGTTGGGAGCTCTATATTCTCATCAGCTCTGTATTAGCTATTCTAATTAGCTTTATATTCTCCCAGGCCTTTTGCACTATCTCTTTAACAGAGTTCTGAGTAGGTAAGTTTATGTTTGATAAATGTATTCTTCACACTCCTTGTAAAAGTTTTTAAATTGTCTTACAGTCTATGGGACATTTTTATTTCATTGTCCTGTTGAATTTTTAGCACACATGCAAGTTAGTGTGATCCCGTCACAACCAGGACTCTGAGAACATCCTGCACCCTGCATCCATGCTCCATCCCCACGGCCTCCCCAAGGCCTTCACTCCTGGCACTAGGCAGGCCAGCTCCCCTCTGGACAGCTGTGTCTTCTTCGGAGTGTCAGTGATGGAGCCACATGGCAGCACCTTGAGACTTGCTTCTTTGACTTGCTGCAGTATCTCTGAGTTTACCCACCTGATGTGTACCCGTAGTCCGATGCCTTTCACTCACCAGTAGTGTCCGCTGGGCTAGCGCCGCAGCAGGCTAAGATATCTGGTCTCTGGTTCTTGGTTTATGAAGAAAGCTGCTTTAGCATTCATGTGTAAGGATTTTATGCAATCATAGGTCCTCATTTCTTTTCTTTTTCAGAATTTAGTTATTTTGTCTATCCTTCCATCTTAAAATGTTTTTCTGTGACCTTCAAATATCCCATCCTCCAAGTCTCTGACTTCATGATTGTTGGATAGATTCTTCTTTTCACCTAGTAATATATTTTGTAGATTTTTATACTCCTATTTCTTCTATTTTTTTCTTGCCATTCTTATCTCCAAGTAAGTTTTTATATAAATAAGCTACAAATTGAGGTTCTTGTATTTCAATTCAGATGCATCAGTGAGAACCTAACTTCTAGTGTCCCCACGTTGATGTCTCGTAGGCAGGCACGGGGCAGGGTGTGAGCGTCATGCCCCGTGTTTGGGAGGATCCACTACAGTTACCATGAGGAAGGAGTCCAGCAAAGGGAACGAGGAAGCAGGAAGCCAACACTGGGCAAGCCAGGAACTGAGCACAAGTGGTAGCAGGGCACAGCAGAAGAGAGCAGGCAGGCCAGTGTTTCCCAGTGACTCAGGGTGAAGGAGTGTCCAGGTGAGGTCACTGGAGCTGAGGGCAGGGCCTGCTGACCTCAGCATGCTCGAGCCGGGCGGACGCTGCAGTCTAGCTGCTGTAATGTCAGGCCCCCACTGGTGGTTCCCAGCTGTCACCATGTGCCCAGTTTAATTGGGAAAAACATTTGAAATCCCATCGCCCATGCCCAGTCGGTTTTGGGTGGGGTCAGAGCAACTCCTAGGGATTAAAAATCATTGCTGTATGGTGTGACCATAAAGGGGGGTGGGTTGAAAGGAAGGAAAGACCCTTCTCTGTGAGGAGAAAAAGGGACTGAGGTCAATCTGGGTGAAAAACAATGGATATATTTCAAACATCTGTTTTTAAAGTGTTTGCTCCAAAGTCCAATTTTCTTTGGGGGGGGGGGGAGTATTTCTCTACCTAGTAAAACTGCTTCTACTATAATGAGACAAAATAACTGGTTTTGCCTTGTTCTATACTTGCCACAGTCTTGGCTGGGCACAGAATCACGAGCCACTCAAGCAGGAACAAAACTTTATTTTGAAAAAGCCGCCAATACTCTGTAGGCGCTGGCAAGCCAAACCAGGTCCTCCCACGCGGGCCTCCACCGGAACCGCGCGTTCCCCGGAACCGGGGGTCCCCCGGACCTCCCCCGGAATTCCCTCCTACTATCCTTCCCCAACCAATGGGAACTCTCCATGAGTCCCGTAACATGAATCCGGTAGCAGGCCAAGGTGAACAGCGGGAGTCCAATTTCCATATGAATGTAAATCTTAACATAATCATCTCAGTGGCTAGCTGGCATCACTTTACAACCAAAGGTGCCATACATCGTATATTTGCTTGTGGCTCCTAGCATCTGCCCCCTTCTGTTTAATTAAGCAACAAGCAATGTGGCTAGGGACCGTGCCTGGTAGGTTGTCCAATTTAACATATGGTTCTTACCTGTCATGGGAGAACTGACATTTAGGCGTCAGCTTCCTGTCTTAGGTTGAATCCACTGTAATCAGATCAACCCGTCACTGACTACAGGTCCAGTATTCAGCCATGCTTGTGGATAGGCCTATGCACCAGTGGGGGGGTGAGGTTCTTGCCTCACCTCTGTTGGCCCCCAAATTTAGCCTTGGTGCCAGTGGGGGGGTGAGGTTCTTTGCCTCACCTCTGTTGGCCCCCAAATTTTAGACCATCACTAGTAGAAGGGAGGAGGATACAGAAATGCCACGACACCAAGCCAATTGATGGCTCCTTTGGAAAAATTGCGTCACTGGTGACACCATCAGCAAAGATATGCCAGTATTACCACAATAAACATGGGGTGAGCTGGCAAGGAAATTGCATCACTGGTGACACCATCAGCAAAGATATGCCAGCAGTACCACAATTCGGTGCACCAGATGATATTTCACAATGTATGCAACTGATATATAGTCCAGGCAAGTTCTCCAAGCAGTTCAAATTGGAGGAGTCTATCAATATGTCCATTTCCTCCCAAAGTAAATCAAGTCCTTGATTGAGCATTACTTGTTGAGTTATATTCATTGATGCATCAGTTTATACAGTTTACTGTGATAGCTATCATAGAAGCTGTAGTTTGGTTTTATCTCAGTCTTCACCGGAATTGGGATAGAGATGGAAATTCTGGCAATGATGCTAAAGAGACATTATCCTGAACAGAATTATTAAATATAATGAAAAGGAAAGGTGAAAGTAAACAAACAGATCTGTTAAACTCCTTTAAAAACAATCCTTAACAGCTGTTTACCTAATTTAAATTAAACCATATAAATCACGTGAATAAAGAAAAAATTCGGATCCATTTTTTCATGAGCGCTCCTCATATAAGAAATATGGACATACACACATACAGACATACAACACAAAACAGAAGTGTGCACACAACATACAACACATAAGACAATAGTAAATAAAGGCCTTGTAACTATACCTAGGTGAAATCTCCATTGCAATGTTTATAAACTCCACAGTCAAAAAAATAAAACACAGTCAAAAAATAAAACTGATCAGAAAAACATTAACCTAGGTTTGTATGAGCTCAAAATTAAAATAGAACTTTATGATGTGGGAAAAATGCAATAATAAAATAGATATTAAAAAAAAAACACCTTGGTTAATCACTGTCGCAGATGTAAGAATAGCCAAGCTGGAGCTCTGGATGTCAGCTGTTATGGATTTGAGTCAAATCATCTTCTTTTTCTGTAGAAATTGTTTTAGTTAATCTCTCTGGAATCCAAATCGGTTGCTGTTCATCCTGTGGGAAAACACAGATAGCGCCCCGATTCCAGACTATCACTGGATCCGGGCCTTTCCATTGTCCTGTTAGAATATCTTTCCAAAGTACCTTAGGCTTATGTACATTTTTTGGGTACAAATGTCTTTCAGCAGCATTAAGTCCCGATGAATCCAAATTTAAAAAGTTTAGAGTAAAAAGGGTTATTTTAAGTTTATCTTTGGGGGATATATACCCCTTTCCAATTCCCTCCTTTTGTTTTAATAAGTACATTTTAATAGTTTGATGAGCTCTTTCAACTATGCCTTGTCCTTGTGGATTGTATGGAATTCCTGTTATGTGAGTAATGCCAAATGATGAGCAAAATTGTTTAAAAGAGGTGGAAGTATAACCAGGACCATTGTCCGTTTTTAACTGTTTTGGAACGCCCACAGTGGCAAAATTTTGTAAGCAATGAGCTATAACATCTTTAGTTTTTTCTCCGGCATGAAGGGAGCCCATCAAAAATCCGGAAGAGGTATCAACTGTAACATGTAAATATTTTAATTTTCCAAATTCTGGCAAGTGTGTGACGTCCATCTGCCAAATATGGTTAGGTATCAGTCCTCTCCAAGATTAACTTGTGGTAAAAATGTCACACAATTTTGACATTGTTTTATTATATGTCTGGCTTGTTCTTTAGTTATTTTAAAACGTTTTTGTAAAGTATTAGCATTGACATGGAACCTTTTATGAAAATTTATAGCTTCTTCTATTGTGGAGAAAATATGTATGTCATGTGTAGATTTATCTGCTAGTTCATTGCCCATACTAAGGGCTCCAGACAATCCTGTATGTGCCCTGATATGACCTATAAAGAATGGATCTTTTCGGTCCCAGATTAGACTTTGTATAGCGGAAAACAAAGAGAAAACAGTAGAAGAAGGTGAAATCCTACCAGCATCTTCAAGGGATACTATAGCATTAACTACATATTGACTATCAGAAAATAAATTAAATACAGAATCTTTAAACATCATAAAAGCTTGTAATACTGCATTAAGCTCTACCTTTTGAGCTGATTGCTTGGGTACTAAAAATGTAAAAGTTTGATCAGGAGTAACTACTGCTGCTGTACCATTGTTTGACCCATCAGTGAATATATTTGGAGCATTTATGATAGGGGTTTTTCTTGTCATTTTTGGAAAAACTACAGGATGCTTAGACCAAAAAGACAACAAAGGATTAGATGGTAAGTGATTATCAAATGAAACACTAGTTTTACACATGATTATTGCCCAAGTATTTAACTCATTAGCTAACTCATCAATTTGATCCATAGTATATGGAGTAATAATTTTATTGGGAGAAATCCCAAATACTCCCTTAGCTGCTTTTATTCCTTTGAGTATCAATTGTCCTACAGCCTCAGGATATCTAGTAAGAATAGTGTTAGGAGAATAAGATAAATGTATCCACAATAATGGAACTTCCTGCCAAAATACTCCTGTAGGAATATTTTTTGTTGGTAGTATAATAAATAATAAAGGCAAACTTATATCAATTCTATCCAAATGCATATTTTCCATATATGTTTCAATGATTTTTAATGTCTTTCTTGCTTCAGGCGTTAACATGGATCTGATGGACCTTTTAGAATATCAAATAAAGGTCCTAACTCTCCTGTTGGTATGCCTAGATAAGGCCTTATCCAATTTATGTCTCCCAATAACTTTTGAAAGTCATTAAGTGATTTGAGTTGATCTACTCGTATTTGAATTTTTGGTGGACGGACCATGGTTGAGGATAATAGAACTCCTAAATAATTAATTGGAAGATTTAATTGTACTTTATCTATTGTTATCTCTAGATTATAATTTTTCAATAAGTTTGTAAGTGTGGCATAACATTCTAGTAATGTGTTTTTATCTTTATGTGCCAATAACATATCATCCATATAGTGAAATATTTGTAGTTCAGGATTTTGGTTTCCAAGTGGCTGGATTGCTTTATTAACATAAATTTGACACATAGTTGGGCTGTTAGCCATCCCTTGAGGGAGTACTTTCCATTCATATCTCTGATCAGGACCTTCATGATTCAGTGCAGGGATAGTAAATGCAAAATGTGGACTATCCTCGGGATGAATTGGAATTGAAAAGAAACAATCTTTAATATCTGTAGCTAAAACATGCCAGGTTTTTGGTAAAGCAGACAATTGAGGAATCCCTGATTGAGCAGGTCCCATAATAACCATCTAATTATTAATGGCTCTTAAATCTTGTAATAATCTCCATTTACCAGATTTCTTTTTAATGACAAAAATGGGAGTATTATGGGGGGATACGGAAGGTTGTATATGTCCTTCCGCTAATTGTTGTCTGACCAAGTCATGGGCTACTTGTATCTTTTCTTTAGTCAGGGGCCACTGAGGAACCCACACTGGTCTTTCTGATTTCCAAGTAATTTTGATTGTCTCAGTGGCCCTTTCTGAAAACCCAATCCATGTCTATTTATTTCTTGATCTATTTGAATAGGTGCTGTCATACCTTGTTCTTGTTCTCTTAATCTTTTTTCTTTCCTAAAGCCTTGTTTAGCCCTAGTAGTGGACGCGTTAGGATTGACGTTATTTGTTAATGTCAATCCTAATTGATCTAGGACATCTCGTCCCCATAAATTTACAGGAAGATGATCTAATACATAGGGCTGTATAGTTCCTTCACATCCTTCAGGATCCCTCCAATCTAATACCATAGTGCTTCTATCGGGATTAGTCGCCACTCCTAGGCCTCGAAGCGTTTGAGTGGCTTGTTGTAATGGCCAATGTTTTGGCCATTCTTGACAAGATATGATGCTGAGGTCAGCACCTGTGTCCAGCAGCCCATTAAAGTCATGTCCTTGAATATTTAATTTTAGCATTGGGCGAGAATCTAAATTTAAAGAAAGCATAGCCCAATCTACACCTGTGGAGCCTAATCCCTTGGAACCTCTTTCTACATTACAACTGGAAAATTTATCATGCAGGCTGGGTATTATTAATAACTGTGCTATTCTATCTCCTGGTGAAATTACTGATATACCTCTTGGAGAACTAGCTATAATTTTTATTTCACCCTCATAATCGGGATCAATTACCCCAGGACTTATCATAAGTCCTTTTAGTGTAGAAGAACTGCGTCCCAATAATAAGCCTACTGTTCCCTGGGGAAGAGGTCCTTTTACTCCTGTGGGAATGATTTGAACTCCCATCTCTGGAGTTAGTACTGCTCTGGCAGAGGCGCAGATGTCCAGCCCTGCGCTCCCTCTAGTTTGTCTGATGAGGGATTTAATGGATAATGCATCCTGGGCACTACCTTGATGGTGCTGTTGGGTTCCTCCATTGCCCCATATATTTGTGGTTTTGGGCCCCGGGGCATTGGGCCCTCTAGTCCGTTTTTTGGCAATGGAGCCTGATACCTTTCTCCACGATATCGTGGGTAAACACTTGGTCCTTGTCCGTTTTTTGATAATGGAATACCCTCTATGGTGGTTTGAGAACGGCATTCATTAGCCCAATGTTTCTCTCTATGGCATCGTGGGCAAATACCCGGTATTCTATTCCTTTGATACCCAGCTTTGTTAAACCCTCCTCTTATGGGGCAACTCCTTTTAAAATGTCCTGTTTGATTACAATTATAGCATGTTTTTGGCCTGGCATCTAAAGCCTGTTGTACTGCTGCTAAAACTTGCCCTTGTTCATTAATGTCTCTACATAATTTAATATATGTGTTTAAATCTTCATGTCTCCATGGTCTAATGACATCTCTGCAGCAACGATTTGCTTGGTCATAAGCCAGTTGTTTTATAAATGGCATTACCTGTTCTGTATTACCAAATATCCTAGAGGCTGACTGAATAAGTCTATCTACAAATTCAGCGTAAGGTTCATTAGTTCCTTGTATTACCTTAGATAATTGACCTTGTAAGTCTCCATTCCCCTGTAAAGTTTTCCATGCCCTAACTGCATCTACAGCAATTTGTGCGTATACTCCAGGATCATATTTAATTTGCTGTCTTTGACCCTCATAAGGTCCCTTTCCTAATAACATATCTAGGTTTCTTTGAGGGTAACCAGCTTCTGCATTTCGCCTAGCTGTCTCCATGCAAAATTCCTCATTGGCAACCTTCCATAACAAATATTGTCCTCCATTTAGCACAGATTGACACATGTTAGCCCAATCTGCTGGTGTCATGTCCAAGTTGGTAACAGATTCGACCATGCTTACCGTGAAGGGAGCTTGCGGCCCATAGGTTGTTACAGCCTCCTTTAATTGCTTTATTGTTTTGAAATCTAAAGCACGGTGAATTCGTTGCCCTCCTGCCTGCTCAAGTACAGGGCATGCTAATCTTTGGGGTTCTGTCTCAGAATTCCGTCCATCAACTACGGGAGTTGAGGGCCGCTCAGCTGTAGATGGAGCTGTTGGTTGAATTATGCCCTCTGGTGATAGAACGGAGTTAGTAGCAACCTCCTGTTGTAATTCTCCACCTGAAGGCTGCTTTTCCTCTAAGCTTGCTTTCTTTAAATTTTCCTCTGTCTGACTAGCTTGAGAGACCTTCTCTTTTGCTTGACTTAGCGTTTTTTCTACCATAGTCTGGACCTCTAACAATTTACTTAACAGTTTTTCGGTTTGTTTTTTACTGGATTCTAATCTACTATAAAGGTAACGTAACCCAATAAGATAGGATAAAACAAAGCCGAAACAGAATGAAACAAAAACGGAGCAGAGAATGGTTGTATCGATTTTCTCTTTCTCAGGGCCGAATAACTTCAAACCCTGAGCCAACCATTTTTCCCAGTTCGCCTGAGAAAATTCTAGGGCTAGGGAGCTCGAAATAAAAACAAAATAAATCAAAACAAGAACACACTGTTTTTTGAGATGGGCACCCATCCTGTCGCCTTCCCTCAGGGGCGAGCAATTTTACTCACCTCTAAGCTTCAGGCGTTCCCCGCACGGGCCGCCAAATGCCGCAGTCTTGGCTGGGCACAGAATCACGGCCACTCAAGCAGGAACAAAACTTTATTTTGAAAAAGCCGCCAATACTCTGTAGGCGCTGGCAAGCCAAACCCGGTCCTCCCACGCGGGCCTCCACCGGAACCGCGCGTTCCCCGGCACCGGGGGTCCCCCGGACCTCCCCCGGAATTCCCTCCTACTATCCTTCCCCAACCAATGGGAACTCTCCATGAGTCCCGTAACATGAATCCGGTAGCAGGCCAAGGTGAACAGCGGGAGTCCAATTTCCATATGAATGTAAATCTTAACATAATCATCTCAGTGGCTAGCTGGCGTCACTTTACAACCAAAGGTGCCATACATCGTATATTTGCTTGTGGCTCCTAGCATATACTGTCTGCTAGGGTGATTTCTGCTGGTATTTGATATCACAGGAAAGGCCCCATTCATATCCCATGGCACTTTTATGCAAGTTTTTAAAAACTACTCTTTTATCAAGATCTTGCTATCTGCTGGAAAATTATTTCTCAAATAAAGATATTTAAATCAATTATAAATCATATAATGCAAATGGTCTACCTAAAATTGCTAGTGTATCACCTATACAATCAAACCTGATTTCCTTGAAAAGATTAGCAAACTTAAAAATGAGTAACTCTGAGTTTCACAAAAGACTACTTTCAAGGTTTATACACGTATTAAGCCCTATTAAGTGGTCTAATAAGTTTCATAGCCACTCCTAATGTCATTCAAAGTAGTGGGGAAAATTCTGCTACATTATAGAAGTTTTATTTTAATAATTAACTGTCACTGATACCGGTTGCCGTTTTCACCTCTGCTTTGTATCTTTCCTCAACATCCTACCTATAAATCTTGAACAAAGTCTCATCATTACATCACTTACTTTGTAACTATTTTTTTTTCAAATCTTTTTCTCTTATGAAGATGACCAGTCCATCAGTGGTGGGAATCACCCACACAACCATCAAACATCATTCTTTAATCCAAAACAGTTGGCTTAAAAAACAAGTTTTTCATGTACTTCATTACTGGAAAAGAATATTAAAAAATACTATAATCTGATACCTATGAGAAACATGTGTCCAACATTATAGCAAACCTACTGTGTTGTATTCATTCCAACATTTGCTGCTTCAAATTTTAAGTAGTAATTTATATAGACCTCTCAACAGCAATAATTTTTTGACAAAAACATACATTGTAGTCTTTTAACATATTATTTTAGTGTATGATCTATTTTTGTTGTAATAGGAAGAAAGTTTTACTAATGTATATAGCTTTTCTTCTTTCATTATTATGGAACAAGAAAAAAATGCAAAAGAGACTTCTAAAGTTGTCCTGTTAAAAATCTAATAATTTTAGAGTACCAAGATATAGATCACCTAATTTAAAATTTTATAGAAGATTTTTTTCACATGTTGAATGCTTAGCCTTTAAAAGTGTTGCTAATAATAGAATTCATAGTGTTGCTTCCATAGATGCCTCAGTCTGGCTGGGCACAGAATCACGAGCCACTCAAGCAGGAACAAAACTTTATTTTTGAAAAAGCCGCCAATACTCCGTACACGCTGGCAAGCCAAAAACCGGTCCACCCACGCGCACATCTACCGGAACGGGGGGGAGGAGGCCGACCTCCCCCGGAATTCCCTCCTACTATCCTTCCCCAACCAATGGGAACTCTCCAGGAGTCCCGTAACATGGGTCCTGTAGCAGGCCAAGGTGAACAGCAGGAGTCCAATTTCCATATGAATGTAAATCTTAACATAATCATATCATCTCAATGGCTAGCTGGCGTCACCTTACAACCGAAAGTGCCATGCATCATATTATTTGCTTGTGGCTCCTAGCATCTGCCCCCTTCTGTTTAATTAAGCAACAGGCAATGTGGCTAGGGACCATGCCTGTTAGGTATGTCCAATTCAACATATGGTTCTTACCCGTCATCGGAAAACTGACCTCTAGGCGTCAGCCTCCTGTCTTAGGTTGATACCACTGCAACTGAATCATACCCGTCACTGACTACCGGTCCAGTATATAGCCATACCTGTGGATAGGCCTATGCACCAGTGGGGGGGGTGAGGTTCTTTGCCTCACCTCTGTTGGCCCCCAAATTTGACCTTGGTGCCGGTGGGGGGGTGAAGTTCTTTGCCTCACCTCAGTTGGCCCCCAAAATTAGACCATCACTAGTAGAAGGGAGGAGGATACAGAAATGCCACGACATCAGGTCAATAGACGGCTCTTTAGGAAAAATTGCATCACTGGTGACACATCAGCAAAGATATGCCAGCAGTACCATAATTTGCTTCATCAACAGATAGAGCACAATGCATACAAGTGATACATAGTCCAGGCAAGTTTTGTAAGCAGTTCAAAGTGGAAGAATCTATCAATATGTCCATTTCCTCCCAAAATAAATCGACTCAGTGATTGAGAATTACTTGTTGAGTTATTATTCATTGATGCATCAGTTTATACAGTTTATAGTGATAATTATTGAAGATGTTGTAGTTTGGTTTCATCTTTGTCTTCACCGGCACTGGGATGAAAATAGGGATTGACAATGATGTTAAGAAAAGAGAAAAAAAATGTAACATTTCAACAGGTATTAAGAAAACAATTTTTAGAACAATTTACATTATCCTGAACAGAATTATTAAATATAATGAAAAGGAAAGGTGAAAGTAAACAAACAGATCTGTTAACCTGCTTATTTGTACACATGTTAAAACGGTCTTCAACAGCTGTTTACCCAAATTAAATTAAACCATTAAAATCACGTGAATAATAAAAAAAATTTGGGATCCATATTTTTATGAGCGCACCTCATATATGATATATGGACATACACACATACAGACATACAACACAAAACAGAAATGTGCACACGTAACATACAACATATAAGACAATAGTAAAGGCCTTGTAGATTACCTAGTTGAAATCTCCATTGCAATGTTTAAAAACTCCATAGTCAAAAAATAAAACTGATCAGAAAAACATTAATTTATGTCTGTATGAGATCAAAATTAAAATGGAACTTTATGATGTGGGAAAAGCAATAATAAAATAGATATTGAAAAAAGCATCCTGGTTGATCACTGTCGAAGATGTAAGAATAGCCAAGTTGGAGTTCTGGATATCAGCTGTTATGGATTTGAGTCAAATCATCTTCTTTTTCTGTAGAAATTGTTTTAGTTAATCTCTCTGGAATCCAAATCGGCTGCTGTTCCTCCTGTGGAAAAACACAGACAGAGCCCCAACTCCAGACTATCACTGGATCCGGACCTTTCCATTGTCTTGTTAGAATATCTTTCCAAAGTACCTTAGGCTTATGTACATTTTTTGGATACAAATGTCTTTCCGCAGCACTAAGTCCCGATGAATCCAAATTTAAAAAGTTTAGAGTAAAAAGGGTTATTTTAAGTTTATCTTTGGGGCATATATACCCCTTTCCAATTCCCTCCTTTTGTTTTAACAAGTACATTTTAATAGTTTGATGAGCTCTTTCAACTATGCCTTGTCCGTAAGCAATGAGCTATAACATCTTTAGTTTTTTCTCCGGCATGAAGGGAGCCCATCAAAAATCCGGAAGAAGTATCAACTGTAACATGTAAATATTTTAATTTTCCAAATTCTGGCAAGTGTGTGACATGGTTAGGTATCAGTCCTCTAGGATTGACTCCAAGATTAACTTGTGGTAAAAATGTCACACAATTTTGACATTGTTTTATTATATGTCTGGCTTGTTCTTTAGTTATTTTAAAACGCTTTTGTAAAGTATTAGCATTGACATGGAACCTTTTATGAAAATTTATAGCTTCTTCTATTGTGGAGAAAATATGTATGTCATGTGTAGATTTATCTGCTAGTTCATTGCCCATACTAAGGGCTCCAGGCAATCCTGTATGTGCCCTGATATGTCCTATAAAGAATGGATCTTTTCTGTCCCAGATTAGACTTTGTATAGCAGAAAACAAAGAGAAAACAGTAGAAGAAGGTGAAATCCTACCAGCATCTTCAAGGGATACTATAGCATTAACTACATACTGACTATCAGAAAATAAATTAAATACAGAATCTTTAAACATCATAAAAGCGTGTAATACTGCCTTAAGCTCTACCTTTTGAGCTGATTGTTTGGGTACTAAAAATGTAAAAGTTTGATCAGGTGTAACTATTGCTGCTGTACCATTATTTGACCCATCAGTGAATATATTTGGAGCATTTATGATAGGGGTTTTTCTTGTCATTTTTGGAAAAACTACAGGATGCTTAGACCAAAAAGACAACAAAGGATTAGATGGTAAGTGATTATCAAATGAAACACTAGTTTTACACATGATTATTGCCCAAGTATTTAACTCATTAGCTAACTCATCAATTTGATCCATAGTATATGGAGTAATAATTTTATTTGGAGAAATCCCAAACACTCCCTTTGCTGCTTTTATTCCTTTGAGTATTAATTGTCCTACAGCCTCAGGATATCTAGTAAGAATAGTGTTAGGAGAATAAGATAAATGTATCCACAATAATGGACCTTCTTGCCAAAATACTCCTGTAGGAATATTTTTTGTTGTTAGTACAATAAATAATAAAGGCAAACTTATATCAATTCTATCCAAATGCATATTTTCCATATATGTTTCAATGATTTTTAATGCTTTTCTCGCTTCAGGCGTTAACATGCGGGGTGAATTTGGATCTGATGGACCTTTTAGAATATCAAATAAAGGTCCCAACTCTCCTGTTGGTATGCCTAGATAAGGCCTTATCCAATTTATGTCTCCCAATAACTTTTGAAAATCGTTGAATGATTTGAGTTGATCTACCCGTATTTGAATTTTCGGTGGACGGACCATGGTTGAGGATAATAGAACTCCTAAATAATTAATTGGAAGATTTAATTGTACTTTATCTATTGCTATCTCTAGATTATAATTTTTCAATAAGTTTGTAAGTGTGGCATAACATTCTATCAATGTGTTTTTATCTTTATGTGCCAATAACACATCATCCATATAGTGAAATATTTGTAGTTCAGGATTTTGATTTCTAAGTGGCTGGATTGCTTTATTAACATAAATTTGACACATAGTTGGGCTGTTAGCCATCCCTTGAGGGAGTACTTTCCATTCATATCTCTGATCAGGACCTTCATGATTCAGTGCAGGGATAGAAAATGCAAAATGTGGACTATCCTCGGGATGAATTGGAATTGAAAAGAAACAATCTTTAATATCTATAGCTAAAACATGCCAGGTTTTTGGTAAAGCAGACAATTGGGGAATCCCTGATTGAGCAGGTCCCATAATAACCATCTCATTATTAATGGCTCTTAAATCTTGTAATAATCTCCATTTACCAGATTTCTTTTTAATGACAAAAATGGGAGTATTATGGGGGGATACAGAAGGTTGTATATGTCCTTCCGCTAATTGTTGTCTGACCAAGTCATGGGCTACTTGTATCTTTTCTTTAGTCAGGGGCCACTGAGGAACCCACACTGGTCTTTCTGATTTCCAAGTAATTTTGATTGTCTCAGTGGCCCTTTCTGAAAACCCAATCCATGTCTATTTATTTCTTGATCTATTTGAATAGGTGCTGTCATACCTTGTTCTTGTTCTCTTAAACTTTTTTCTTTCCTAAAGCCTTGTTTAGCCCTAGTGGTGGGCGCGTTAGGATTGATGTTATTTGTTAATGTCAATCCTAATTGATCTAGGACATCTCGTCCCCATAAATTTATGGGAAGATGATCCAATACATAGGGCTGTATAGTTCCTTCACATCCTTCAGGATCCCTCCAATCTAATACCATTGCGCTTCTATCGGGATTAGTCGCCACTCCTAGGCCTCGAAGCGTTTGAGTGGCTTGTTGTAATGGCCAATGTTTTGGCCATTCTTGACAAGATATGATGCTGAGGTCAGCACCTGTGTCCAGCAGCCCATTAAAGTCATGTCCTTGAATATTTAATTTTAGCATTGGGCGAGAATCTAAATTTAAAGACAGCATAGCCCAATCTACACCTGTGGAGCCTAATCCCTTGGAACCTCTTTCTACATTACAACTGGAAAATTTATCATGCAGGCTGGGTATTATTAATAACTGTGCTATTCTATCTCCTGGTGAAATTACTGATATACCTCTTGGAGAACTAGCTATAATTTTTATTTCACCCTCATAATCGGGATCAATTACCCCAGGACTTATCATAAGTCCTTTTAGTGTAGAAGAACTGCGTCCCAATAATAAGCCTACTGTTCCTTGGGGAAGAGGTCCTTTTACTCCTGTGGGAATGATTTGAACTCCCATCTCTGGAGTTAGTACTGCTCTGGCAGAGGCGCAGATGTCCAACCCTGTGCTCCCTCTAGTTTGTCTGATGAGGGATTTAATGGATAATGCATCCTGGGCACTACTTTGATGGTGCTGCTGCGTTCCTCCATTGCCCCATATATTTGTGGTTTTGGGCCCCGGGACATTGGGCCCTCTAGTCCGTTTTTTGGCAATGGAGCCTGATACCTTTCTCCACAATATCGTGGGTAAACACTTGGTCCTTGTCCGTTTTTTGATAATGGAATACCCTCTATGGTGGTTTGAGAATGGCATTCATTAGCCCAATGTTTCTCTCTATGGCATCGTGGGCAAATACCCGGTATTCTATTCCTTTGATACCTAGTTTTGTTAAACCCTCCTCTTATGGGGCAACTCCTTTTAAAATGTCCTGTTTGATTACAATTATAGCATGTTTTTGGCCTGGCATCTAAAGCCTGTTGTACTGCTGCTAAGACTTGCCCTTGTTCATTAATGTCTCTACATAATTTAATATATGTGTTTAAATCTTCAGGTTTCCTTGGTCTAATGACCTCTCTGCAGCAACGATTTGCTTGGTCATAAGCCAGTTGTTTTATAAATGGCATTGCCTGTTCTGTATTTCCAAATATTCTAGAGGCTGTCTGAATAAGCCTATCTACAAATTCAGCGTAAGGTTCATTAGTTCCTTGTATTACCTTAGATAATTGACCTTGTAAATCTCCATGCCCCTGTAAAGTTTTCCATGCCCTAACTGCATCTACAGCAATTTGTGCGTATACGCCAGGATCATATTTAATTTGTTGTTGTTGACCCTCATAAGGTCCTTTTCCTAATAACATATCTAGGTTTCTTTGAGGGTAACCGGCTTCTGCATTTCGCCTAGCTGTCTCCATGCAAAATTCCTCATTGGCAACCTTCCATAACAAATATTGTCCTCCATTTAGCACAGATCGACACATGTTAGCCCAATCTGCTGGTGTCATGTCCAAGTTGGTAACAGATTCGACCATGCTTACCGTGAAGGGAGCTTGCGGCCCATAGGTTGTTACAGCCTCCTTTAATTGCTTTACTGTTTTGAAATCTAAAGCACGGTGAATTCGTTGCCCTCCTGCCTGCTCAAGTACAGGGCATGCTAATCTTTGGGGTCCTGCCTCAGAATTCCGTCCATCAACTACGGGAGTTGAGGGCCGCTCAGTTGTAGATGGAGCTGTTGGTTGAATTATGCCCTCTGGTGATAGAACGGAGTTAGTAGCAGCCTCCTGTTGTAATTCTCCACCTGATGGCTGTTTTTCCTCTAAGCTTTCTTTCTTTAAATTTTCCTCTGTCTGACTAGCTTGAGAGACCTTCTCTTTTGCTTGACCTAGCGTTTTTTTCTACCATAGTTTGGACCTCTAACAATTTACTTAACAGTTTTTTGGTTTGTTTTTTACTAGATTCTAATCTACTATAAAGGTAACGTAACCCAATAAGATAGGATAAAACAAAGCCGAAGCAGAATGAAACAAAAACGGAACAGAGAATGGTTATATCAATTTTCTCTTTCTCAGGGCCGAATAACTTCAAACCTTGAGCCAACCATTTTTCCCAGTTCGCCTGAGAAAATTCTAGGGCTAGGGAGCTTGAAATAAAAACAAAATAAATCAAAACAAGAACACATTGTTTTTTGAAATGGTCACCCATCCTGTCGCCTTCCCTCAGGGGCGAGTAATTTTACTCACCTCTAAGTTTCAGGTGTTCCCCATCCGGGCCACCAATTGCCTCAGTCTGGCTGGGCACAGAATCACGAGCCACTCAGGCAGGAACAAAACTTTATTTTTGAAAAAGCCGCCAATACTCCATACACGCCGGCAAGCCAAAAACCGGTCCACCCACGTGCACGTCTACCGGAACCGGGGGGCACCGACCTCCCCCGGAATTCCCTCCTACTATCCTTCCCCAACCAATGGGAACTCTCCAGGAGTCCCGTAACATGAGTCCTGTAGCAGGCCAAGGTGAACAGCAGGAGTCGAATTTCCATATGAATGTAAATCTTAACATAATCATATCATCTCAGTGGCTAGCTGGCGTCACCTTACAACCGAAAGTGCCATGCACCATATTATTTGCTTGTGGCTCCTAGCACATAGAAGTCATAGTTAAAATCTCTAAGCTCTTTATTCCCTTAGATTGAGATTTATCATTGAGAATGGATGTTAACCTGTTTCATATGATCATCATTTATCTGCTTTTTAATATATTGGTTGTGACTTTTGCCAGGGCTTTTCACGTGCTAGGCAAGAGCTGCCCCCCCGAGCTGCAAGTTGGTTCTTTATCATTTTAAGTTGAACATTACTCACCAGTTTTTTTCACATGATGATGTGACACAGGGATGACACACGTGAATCAGGACTCGCCCAGCGGTCTCCTCTCTTGCTCAGTGGAGCCGACACCATTCCTGTCAGTGCAGTTTCCGCAGCTCCCTTGCAGGAACCCCTGGGGGCTCTTGTGGGGAGATGCTTCCCATTACACCTGGAGCCTATGGGCCTTCAGTGCTGCAGGTGGAGACCTCACCAGACACACGACAGGTGGAAGGAAAGCAGACTTGCGGTGATGGAGGCACCCTCGCCACGTCCCCTGGGGGTGGGAATCCCATCCTACCCTCCGCAGACCTGGTGCTCTGCACAGGATGAAGCACACTCTGTGTGAGGGAGCAGGGTCCATCCTCGAGGAGAACAGTTGTAATTCTTAATTCCATTTGGTTTTCAAGTCAAAGGAATTTTAGGAATAGATGTTCTCCTGATTCTTGTGGCAGCCCAGTGACTTGATCGGGAGAACATCAGCTCGGCTCACAGGAGGGCTCCAGGGGTCTTATCACAGGATGGACAGCCGAACTGCCAGTGAAACCTCCTTATCATATGGATGGATCTAAGTGGAAGCCAGGGTCTCTGGGGTCCAGACTGGCTTATCTTCTTCTGGCTCAGCCTTTAGAATTCCCAGGCATCTGAAAGCAGCAGGTCCAGATGCAATACTTCTGGGCGGGGCCTAAGCACATGCATTTCTACTGAGCTTCAGATTAACACACAGGCTGGTCTAGAACCAGGGCAACAAGTGGCAGAAGTCTAAACAAGCTGTCAGCCAACTCATTCAGTTTGGGACTTTCTAGTACTAGTTGTGGCTGCAGTGGTAGAGCTGAGTAGTTGTGACCATGACCTTGTGACCTGCAAATTTTAAGTATATTATCTGACCCTTCCCATAAAATCTTTGCTGACCTGACACTTATGATAATGAGTGTTTGTTTCATATGCAGATCCACAGGTGGATAACCATCTACCTAGTTTAATTTGAATATTACAGATTTAGAGGTGTGGGAGCTAATTGCATTCAATTACACTATGGGCTAAATTATAAGACTATTCTCTTATAAGTAGATTCATGACTTCAGTGAAATCAGAAATTATAGAAAGCAGAAGAGCAAAAACAAATTACTTATAAAACCCATTCATATTGAAATATTAGAATTATGATAAAGCCATGCATCCAAGTTGCCCATCTGGCACTTAAGACCACACACACGGTAAGGTGAAGGAATGAATCACTCGAGCAGAATCATATTAAATACACCAGAGTTGGATTTAATATCTTTCTCTCGCTAAATATGTCACAGTAGAATTTTAAAATGAAACTAAGCTGCAGAATGAAATTCAGCTCTAAGTAGTGGTCTGCTGTGTATTGTCATAGGTCTTGAAATTCCATTTCCAAGCTATGTAAACTGATAGACCTGCTTAAGCAGCAGAATTAGTTGACAAGAGTCATCTTCACAGAAACTGTTACAAGCATGCCCATGCACTTAAACACATGCTCCCTTTGTGTTGTGGATTTTTCAAGAGACTCTCAAACACCTTGGCTCATACACAGTGAAAGATTACCCCTTGAAGGAAGCACATCCGGAAAGAATCAAGTCAATTCATTCTTATTACCAGACAATTAATATTATATTTCATGTCCCCGACTGTTCATGCTGTCATTTGGACAACAGCAAAAAATCATTTTATCATTCTCTGTGTGTTACTGGTGTTCTCTGGTTACTGCTTGCAGCAGAGTTGGTGACTCCTCTGTGGTGTGTGGATTGGCCGTTGTGTTTCCAGTGTATGCTTAAAGTTCAGGAAATATATCTTATTTAATAATGCTTCCCCATCAAAAGCATGTGTTCAATCTTTTGGCTAAATATTAAGTTTCGGTTGTTTATTTTCTCTCTCTCACCCCCTGTCTCACCTCTCCTCCATTCCATCCCTACCTCCCTATCTACATCATCATTTTTTAAATTAATTTATTTTTACTTATATATGACAGCAGAATGCATTACAATTCTTATTACACATAGAGAGCACACATTTTTTTATATCTCTGGTCATATGCACAGTATATTCACACCATTTTGTGTCTTCATACTTGTGCTTTGGATAATAATGATCATCACGTTCCACCATCATTGATAATGCCATGTCCCCTCCAACCCTTCTGCCCTATCTAGAGTTCATCTGTTCCTCCCATGCTCCCCCTCCCTATTCCTCTATGAGTCAAACTCCTTATATCAAAGAAAATATTTGGCATTTGGTTTTCTGGGATTGGCTAACTTCACTTAGCATTATCTTCTTGAACTCCATCCAGTTACCTGCAAATGCCATTATTTTATTCTCTTTTATTGCTGAGTAATATTCCATTGTGTATATATGCCACATTTTTTAATCCATTCATCTATTGAAGGGCATTTGGTTGGTTCCACAGTTTAGCTATTGTGATACATCATCATTTTTAAGGAATGGTTTAAAGATATACAGACACCTATCCACAGTTATTTATTTATTGAACCTTATTCTTCAGTCTTCACATAGTTTTGCTTTGGTGCAAGCAGGAGAGAACACTGACAGAGCAATTGACCTTGAGAACCCTCAAGGGTTCTCCAAACTCAGGCTCCCCCAAAGATGGGATGGTGGTAATAAGGTGGGGAAGGGGGAGGAGCCTGAGCTCTGGGGAGCACTGTCCAGTAGGAAATGATGGAGGAAGGATGAGGAAGCCTCTGCCCTGGGTCACTGGTGCCCTGACCTCCTGCCCCAGGGAGGCCACACTGCCTGCCCCACACTGTCCTTGTGTTCATGACTCTGACATCAGACACTGTGCCCTTTTACCCCCTGGGACATTTCCAGTCTGAAGGTGCAGAACAAAAGGTCACACCTTACGACATACAATCAGTGTGTGGTATGGACGATGACATAATTAGAGAGCCAAGATGCTAAGATGATCTTCTGAAGCCCAGAGAGAGAAATGTCTGTTTTATCTAATTTTACACCTGCTGATTCTATCCTAGAATTAAGGCAATCAAGTAGGCTCTATATAGCTATTATAAATAAATTATCTGATAACTCTATGGGTGCTCATCTACCCACCAGCAATATTCAAATTTTAAAGCATGGTGGGTTGGAAGGGAAGTCAGGGCCAGCTTCAGACCCCCAGCACTGCATCCTCACCACTCCTGTACTAGCCAGTCACCTATCCCACTCGCTCGTCAGCATCATAAAAAAGAGGCCCTTGGCCATGCCCTCCACAGCATCTTGCAAACCTGTGGGCAAGGGGATCCCCTGCCAGAAACAAAGGCGCAATGACTTTACGTTGTCTGTGTCCCGTTGATCTTTCTTTACAGCTCTCTTCTTACTGTTCAGTGGGCCTATTGTCCTTAGTCCTCACCATACAATATTGTTGGGAGGCAGTAATGAGGTACTACAAAGCATAGAGTCTATAAAACATAACCTTCAATTGCATTTCAATTTTCCAAGAGACAGTAGGTATCATTTTCCCTTTTTGTGAGTTGTGGATCTTAAGAACCTCATAGACTTACATTTTTGCAAAGCTCTTCCCTTTTGTCCTGGCTTCTTACCTAGTGCAGGAAGGAAGCCACATCTGCAGGTCGATTCACAGAATCTGGCCCTGTAGGAGGACAACTGTGGATGAGGCTGCCAGGAACCACCAAGCCCCACTCTGGGAAGCACACTAGGCTGAGGGGTGGACCAGCTCTCCCAAGTCAGCTTCTCATTTTTTGATGCTTGGAATATTCCCCATCCGCACCACCTTTCCTACAAATACAAAGGGTGGGGGTTGCTACTCCTCTAAAAACAATACAATTACTGCTTGCAATCCTGTATTGAGTCCCAGCACCTGCATCTGTTTTCACAGCTGCCTGACTGCCAATGCATCTCCAAATTGAGATCGTTTGGGATGCCAGATGCGCTCCTGACATCTGTTTCTAGCGAAGTTGGTGTCAAGTTCTTAACAGAATTTTGCAGAAGCTTAGGAAGAAAGGGCAAAGGATGTGCAGGGGCATCAGTGAGCCCTGTTTTCTACTGTTTGCATGCACTTTTAGTGCAGTTTAGTGCATTTCTTTAAGTGTAAAAAGAAAAACCATAGAACTGGTTTTCTCTATTCAAAGTACTATTGAAGTAACTCATCAGGAGATACGTAGAGAAAAGATCTTGCAAGTTCTTGCAGTCCTGAAAATCTGGATGAATCTGAGGGTTCTTCTGGTGTGCTCCAGGAACAAGTGTCCTGATCCTTTTGGGTGCCCTCAAAGCACCAGTGAGGCTTCTTTCCTTTTCTGTGATCACCAAGGACTCTTCAACAGAAGCAGAAGGAGGAGGGGGAGATAGTTTCCAGGAAACGTGTCTTCTCGTGGCTCTCCAGGCTGGGGTAAAAGGGGCCACCTCCTGGGCAGAAGGGAGCCCAGTGGACGCCCTGCCTGCACCATCCCTCCTGACAGCCAGAGCTCTGCCCAGTAGTGGAGCCATGGTCGCGCTTTCTGGGAATATGTGTAAGATAATGTTCTGTGTCCAACCTGCCAAGAAGAGTGTCTTCATGCTGGCATGATATGGAGGAACCAGAGGCAGAGAAGTTGTATTTCTGGTTATATAAATTACCTATCTACTCACATTTTCTAAAATGAAGACAAATATATGTAAATAACAGGTTGGACACCCTACGAAGAATATGATTACATCTCTCAATGGTAGGGAGCATTCCAGTTATGCGCTCAGTGTACAGGTCTAAAAATGTCATTATGGAAGGATGTCCAGAAATGGAAATTTCTGCATTTTAGCACCCACTGTCTAACAGAAGCACACACACCATGTGCACACACCATGTGGCACAAAGAATTTTTTCATGAATGATTTTTGCACTGAAGTATAAAATATTGAAATCATTGTCTATTAGCATTTTTAATAAGATATTTTAGGAATAGCAATATCTACACATAACATTCCCATGAATGTGTTCTCCTAAATTGAAACATGAAAAGAACACAAATATGATACGTTTCAATCCCAAGCTACTGTTGATGTTGCACTTAGAATCAGAAGCCAAGCCTCTCCCCCGAGGAACCATATATTTTGACAGAATCTCCTTTATTACGTGCATTTTCATTTCCCTCTCATGTGCATAAGCCTAAAATGGGGAAAACAGAAGAAAATGGCATGCTGTTGCTAAGTGGATATCCTACAGATTTAAAACAAAAAAGAAAAGCTTTAAAATAGAGTGTAATTATGTAAAATGGTCTGATTTTACTCTGATTATCTAAAATAGGAATTAGAAGGTTGAAAATGAACAAGAGTCTATAATGATAATTTTCAAAATGTGTTTTCAGAGAATTGAGTTTGTAACTCTTAAAAAGTCCATTCTTCTCTTTCATGAGCCCTTTCACACTACCTGGCAGGAAAGACTGGCCCTGCGTTCCATGGTGGGATCAGAGTGACCGTGCAGGACCCTCTGGCCTGGCGATGCCCAGTCTGCTGCAACGTCGTTCACTTGTCTGCCTGGAGAGTTGGTGATATGGCAGAATACTCTCAGTCCTCACCCCATGTTTGACTCCAGGGCAGTCAGAGCATGGTTTTGGTCTGTTGTGAGATAGCTCAGGTTATTAACAGTGATTACTAACGTGGCTTAGTGGAGCATCACTTAGGGAGTGTTGAAAGATACAGAATCTGAACAGAAACACAGTAATATGGATTCAGTATGGCCTGGAGTACAAATCCCCAGACAGAAAAATATATATATATGGGGCGCGGGGGTGGGGGGGGGGAGGAGAGAGAGAGAACGAGAGAATAGAGAATACCAGGCATTGCTGAGAATGGAGTCACTGGAACTCCGAGACCCTGCCAGGGGAGGTACAAAGGGATCCAACAAACCAGGACTTACATCTTCCAAAGCCGGACAGGCTAATGTCTGTGACCTCACAATTCCACTCATAGAAACCCATCCACATCCTCACCAGAAGATGCACAAGAATGTTCACAGGGGCTCCATTCACAATAGCCGAAGAATGGGACCATCTCAGACATGTTCATCAGTGGCAGGACAGACAATACAATACAGTGTGTTTGTCCTTTAGGTTACTGTGCAGTGGGACTGGTGCCGTGGGTGTGTGACCTGTATTGCACAGGGCCTCAGGCTGAAAGGTCTCTGTGCTTGGTTTAATGCTCTCTTGTTGCCATCTGGTGATTCCTAATTTTTTAAAAAAACATTTTTTTAGTTGTCAATAAACTTTATTTTTTTTTTAATTTACATGCAGTACTGAGAATTGAACCCAGTGCCTCACTCATGCTAGGCAAGCACTATACCACTGAGCCACCATCCCAGCCCTAATTTCTAATTTTTTGAACAAAAGGGCCTGCATTTTCATTTCACATGGAGCCTTGCAAACTCATAGATGGTCCTATTATCCACTCAATGCTGCATGAAAAATGTTAACCACAAAATAGTATGTATTATATGATTTCAAAATGAAGGAAAAATACCCTTCAGTGCTAGAAATCAGGGTACTGGTTGGCTTTTAGGTGAGAAGGATAGTGATAGCGAGAGGTCACAAAGAGGCTTCTGGAGTGCTGGTAACAGGTCAATTTTTGACCTAGTTGCTGGGTATATAGGTGGGTTCCCATTTTGAAATTTTATTAGCAGAACACTGTGACTGGTAAATGTGTCAGTGTGGATGTTATACTTCAATAGCAAATTCTACTTAAAAACAACAAAAAGCTTCTTTCTTACTCATTTTTGGGAGGTGGGGTTGGGTATAGGAGTTTGAACTCAGGGATACTCGACCACTGAGCCACATCCCCAGCCCTGTTTTGTCTTTTATTTAGAAACAGGGTCTAACTGAGATGGTAGCCTTGCTTTTGCTGAGGCTGACTTTGACCCCGTGATCTGCCTGTTTCGGCCTCCTCAGCTCCTGGGATTACAGGTGATGCCACCACACCCGGCCTTCCTTACTGACTTTGACATGGGAGCAGATTAGAGCACCAAGTTGGTCTAATTGGGAAATAGGTTTCATTTAGACAGAGACAAGGTGAGAGAGTTTGTGGCTGTCTCAAACTTGTCCTTCTCCACTTCTAGAACACACCTCAAAGTTCACACTAGTGGGCTCAGCTGCATCGGTTTTGTATAAAATCAGCTTTTTTTTTTTTAGCCCATTCTCTCATTAATAGCCACCCCTGTACGTGAGAGAGATATATATCCACATGAGGAGACTGACCAACATGAACAGGCCTGTCCACCCCTCATCCATTCTGAGCAAACTGCCAGAGTGCTGCAAATTCTCTCCTCAGTCATTTTCAATTAAATTTTTATTAAAATGTAATTTCTGGGATCTTTATTAGCCTTTAGTCCTGCTTAAAATTGTTCACCATGCAGGTCACTAAATGGTGAAATTCTGGATGGGGTCCTGGGTGCTGGAGAGAGTGGCTAAAAGCTAAGACACCCTTGAACTGGACCACTTCATAGGAGAGTGAAGCTGTCCCCCCAAGAGGGGGCCCAGATAGGAGGAAGAGAGGCTGGGACCACGGGAGGGACATCAGCCAGATCTGGGTTGACTCACTGTTTCCTCCTCTATCAAGTCACCAGTGTGGGCACTTGAATCCAGAATGAAGGCTCAGGGAATGATGGGACTTGAGAGGAGTCCCCATACAAGTGGGAGGGTTGAGCGGCAGGTTGGATCCCAACATTGACCACCTGCATCCCTCATAATGGTCAATACATACGATTATATAAATGACCCAGTGCCTCAGGATGGATGCTCTCAATTTCAAACTAGAATTCTGAGATAGTCAATAAAAGATGGCAATGAAAGTATTTCAAAAAGAATTGGATTTCAATGGACTCTTGAAGTCTTGCATTGACTGTGAAAAATTTCAATGATCCCCAGCTGGTATTTTTTCAAAAAGAGGGAAGGATTTTTAGCCATGTTCAATGTGATCAGTTATTGCACAAAGCTTAAAATATTCCATAGATACTGACTTTCAGAGAATCCAACCATGATATGAACACAGAAAATTAATAATAGAAAATAAAAGTGAAAATATAATAAAATTTCTGAACATGTTCAAAATGATCAGAGCTTGACCTAGAGTTATATTAGATACTACACATTTTTAATAAGTAGTAAGCATGAGGGAAATTATTGATATATTTAAATGCAGAAGTCCTATAAAGTCATCAACATCAAATCAAGGATGATGATAGATACTAAGAAATACATTTCATCTGGAAAAATTCAGTGTAAAAATCAATTTGGCATAAAAGGGAGCAACAGTGGCAATCCATTTCAATTTGTTAGAAAGCCTTTCAGGTAGGAAAAGCAACACTAAGATGCATGGATCTCAGTGTATCTGTAGGTCCTCTTCCCCTTAATAGGTCTCACTAACTAGGAGTATAGGTTCCAGGTCACACAACCCTGGGGAGGGTCAGCGCCACTGGTTAAATAACCAACCCACTGAACATTTCCTAGTGTCCTACCAGGACCCAGATGCTCCTGAGTGGGCTGCCAATGAGAGATGTCAAGTTCCTGTCCTTCCACTTGCCGACCGGTCCCTGCAGTCACGTTCCCTCTGAGCTCATAGGTGAATGGGGGCAATGATACCTGTGGCATTGAGACGTGGGGGTCCCAGGTAAAATCACAAAGTCCCTCGTATCTTGAAAGGTACATATTGTATGTCACCTGTCCCCACTGAACAGAGCGGCCACTTTTGTGATGACTTGGTGCTGCTCATTGCTGTGGCCGTAACGTCAAGCAGAGCTCCTCTCTACTCTGGAGTAATCAGGCCAGTGGGCAGATGCTGATGAGAAGATGTTCGTAAGGAAAAGAGGTGTTTTTAAAATCCTGCAGGCATTGCTTCAATGTGTAAAATAATCACAAGTCCTCCGAGAAATTTTCCAATCTTATAGTAAAGTGAAGGTCTATGGCAGAGGAAAAGGAGGATGGGAAAAATTGGGGGAAATAAGAACCTTTCTCGACGAGGGCTGTTCTTTTTCTATGAAGACGTTTTCCTTGTTTTTCTTTTTACACTATCAGAGTGGCTCATGTTTGATATGAAGCAGATACTAGTGAGGTTCTCTCCTCCGTTCCTCAGATGTCTCAGGTACAGCTGGCGCTGTGTTTACAAGCCTATCCAGCAACATGGGGGTTAAAGGCTGGTTCTTGGGCTGCTGGCTCTCCTGCAGGACTGCAAGGCGGTTCATGCTCACATGGTTGTCCACAGTGTAACTGCCTCCCCGCATCTGCCTTAGGATGAGCCATGTTCCCATCGTGAAGAGGGGCGAGCTCCTGGGCCCAGGAGAGGCGTTTTCTACAGAGAAGTGGGTCTGGGGAGGCCTCGGAGGTGGATCTCAGGATGCTGTGGTGCTTTGATGAAAGATAATCTCAAAATGGGACAGGGGTTGGGGTGGGAGTTTGGGGGAGTCAGCACAGGATTTATTGAGAACTTGCTTTCCTCTCGTTCTGGATTGCAGCTGATTCATTTTATCGACCTCCCAGGGTGATGTCACAAAAGGCCAGTTCCTACCAGCGGTGTGCTAGGCACTTCTAGGTGTTTTGATAAGGGAGTTGATGTGATTTTTTAGAACCATCAATTTGACTAAAGCTTGTGATGGTTTCTTGTTAACCCTCAGGAAACGAAGTATTTGAGACACCAAGACAGGTGAAAAATGAAGGCGGGCACCTTCCGTCCTAGGAGGGGAGTGTAGAGGGTGGGCTGCCCCGGAGCAGAGTGAGGCAGTGGGCTAAGGTGCCATCACTCCATTCCCTGCCCAGTCCTAGGATGCTGGAGGAAGGACTGGGTCAAGGCAGGGAGACCAAGGAGCAGCCACGGCCAAGTGTGGCTGACTGTTCCATACCTGGGGCTGTGGGTTGAGCTCCTGAGTACCAGAATGTGCCCTGTGGTATGGGGCCAGGTGAGCCAGCCCAGGAGACAGAGTGATAGAGTTGTTAGGTGAAGCTGGCCAGAGCCCATGCAAGCCCGAGGACAAGAGGATCTCATGGGGCACATAGATGTGTCTGACACAAGGGGCATGAGATGGGGTCGTAGCAGACTTGCTATTTGATGCAGTGGACAAAATGTGAGCAATATGGAGAGAGACATATGCCCAACACAGTCCCTGGAGATACGAATCCTGCTTAGTTTGCAGCAGCTCGGGTATTCAAAGGCCTGACATGCATCATCAGGAGGAGCTACTTGCCTAGTTGGCTCATCCTCTCCCTTTTTTCAGGGATACTGGAGGGGACAGCTCCCACTTGCCCTGCTCACCTGATGCCATCATCTGATGTCTGTCCCCCAGTTGTGCTGTGTAGGTCCCTGTGTACTCATCATTGCCTGGCATGGCACTGCACATTTGTGGGTATTTATTCTCTTTCCTCCACTAGAATGTAAGCCAAAGGGGGCCAGGAGCTATGTCTTGAGCCAGAGGACAAATGTTCAATGAAGGTCACAGAAATCTTTGAATGTGTAACAATGAAGATCCATTTGATGTTTCTCTGAAAACTCAGACAATCACGAAAGGGCCAGCTGAGGCTCTGCACACAGGAGGTGGTCGGCACACCTGAGTCCCCCACTCTCACCCCCATGTGTGCCCCATGTGTGGTTGGACTTCCCAGGATCAGTGTAGTTAAGTATTCTCTGTGTAGACTAGACCAGCAGGAAGCACACACTTCCCAGGGGAAGATTTCCTACCCGTATGCACAGCAGGGAAAAAATATATACACATCTTACACTCTATATGGTAGCCGCCAAATAAATGCCTTCAGATATACACACTTTTGTCTCAAAGCCAATGTGCAGAAAGCTTTCTATAAACTGCAAGGAAAAGGGTGCTGGTCCATTTCATCCTCCAGGCCACAAAAGGATCCCTGGAAATACCTCATTTTCCTCTGCAGAGTCTAACATTGTAAAATGTGCCACATTTTATTGCACTTTTTAAAGGATAATACAACATCATATTTGCAAATGAGGTTGAAATAGTGTGTAAGAACCAAGTCCCTCAGTGTTAAGCATTTGCTTTGGTTTTAGAATGGCTAAAGCCATGGTCACACAGTTTACGCCCCAAAGGACCTTTCTAGATAAACCCCAAATTAGTGCAAAGTAGGATTACGTCGTCGAATGTTTTTAATTACTGTACCGAAAGTCTCATATGGTTTTTCTCTGTCAGAGATTTTTTTTGAGGGGCCATCCCACTGGAAATGAGATTACCAGACCTCTAAGGAGATAAAATAATTATCCTTCCATGGTAGTATGTTTTCCAAAAAGGAAATGATTAAAATATTTTCCAGGAAAACCGATAGCTATTGAAAACTCTAGAAATGATCTATACGCTCTTAAATGTAGCTCTGAAAGTCAGAGGGGAGAAGTTCCTAATGGTAATCTATAATTTGTAGTGATCACACCACCAAAGCATCTGGCTCTGCATGGATACATTCATGTTTTGTTACAAATTACACCTATTCTTCTTTCACGGAGTCTGATGCAGTCTCTCTGACTGCTGCTACTCATGTCCCGAGGTCAGGGTCTGATTCTGTTTTTAAAGCAGAATGATGCCTCTTTCCTATGTTTCCCCCTCAGTCATAATGGAAAGCAGGATGCACCACCATTTCTCTGGCAGAGCTCTGCCATACGGGCTTGGATTCTCCAGAACAGTGCTTTTCCACGGAGCATCTTCCTGCACCGTATTGGCCTTCCAGGACAGGGAAGGAAGCACTGCCCGCTCCCCAGGCCAAGGCAGAGGGAAGTGGCCTGTGGGGACAGACCTGGACCCAAAGTCACTTCTGCTGAGCTCCTCATCAGCTCAGTGGGGCCTGTAGGCCTGTCCCTTCGTCCCCTCTGATGAGGATGTCAAGTGCCTTGTCCTCTGTGTCCTGAGCAAAGGAGGGACCTGTCCACCTACAGGGAGGCTGTGGCCAGCTGGCCGCCCTGCCTCATTACTCTGCCTTATGCTAGCCCAGAGGCTGTGGGCTCACAGCCCGGGCAGCAGGGGCAGGTGTGGGTTGGTCTAAGTCCAGGGTCGCTTCTCAGGCCACTTGGTGGAGAGGGAGGTGTTTGTCAGAGAGATGTGAGTCTTCCTCTGACCTGTAGTTTCCATGTCAACTGTCTGTCTTTCCCTCTCATCCCCCTTCTCTGGCTTTTGCCGCTGTCTTTGAGTTTTAAGGGTGTGTGATTACCTGGACTCCCAGTCCATCGCCCGAGGAGACCTCTCTCCGTGTTCTTCCCTCCGCCTCTCACTCAGGCAGTCCAGCTCCCCAGGTTCTCCAGGCACCTCAGGAGCATCCTCCTTAGTGAGACCTGTCAGCAGGGTTTACTGTGAGAATTAAAGAAGAGATCCATGGAAACATTTAGCACTGTCCCTGGCACATAATGTACTATCAATAATTAATCATTATTAATTAATAATTAATTTCTTATTGCCTTTTCTTCACAGGCCAGCAGGGCTTTCAAATAGCTCTGTTGCTATCATTTCTCTGCAATTATTATAAAATATTGATAGCCCTCTGATCATGAAACATTTAAGATATTCTTTTCTTGGTTGAGAAGTAAATAAAGCATGCTTAAACTAACCCTGGCGATTCTGGCTCATGCCAACAAAAGGAAAGAGTGGCATAAATCTAAAAACAATCAACACAAGATAATTATGTGATGCGTATTGGATTTGGGAATTGAGAGATGGCATGATGACAAGGTTTTTCTAGCTGTGTTTTGCATAGCCCAGGACTCAAGTAGATCACATGCCAACTTCATGTGGGGTTAAAGGACACAGAACACAATCTCCTTTATCCAGTAAAGCACAGTGCTTGAAATTGTGTCCCAATTTGGCAATAAAGTATGTGCTGTGCTGTGGGATGTCTTTCTTGTCACTTTCCTTGTGCCACTTGTCTTCCCAATCGTTCAAGCACAGGACTCCCTGATGTCAGGCCAATGCCCCCAAATTAGAGAGAACCTCCAACATAGCCAGTCGGTGTTTGGTTTTGCTTTGTTTCAACACGATACATGCTCAATATCTATTCATTTATTGATTGAGCAAAAAAGGAAGGAACTGGGTAATAAAATGGGCTAAAATCAAATTCAAAAACAGAATTAATCCCTGGCAGGTATCCTCCTCTGTACCACTCAGCCTTCCTGGCACAGAGTGGTTTAAGAACCACCCTGTCTCTACCTACTCTCAGAAACTTGCAGACCCGCCCTAACTTTCAGACTGTGGCCTGTCCTGGAAAGAAGACAGCAAGTGAGTTGGCAGGAACGTGAATGGGCGAGGAGGTCCGAGGAGCTCTAGCCATGGAGGCTCGTCCCCAGCTCTATGGGGCTTGGTGACCGGGAAGACAGAGGAGGGGTAGGGTCCAGGGTGAAGCAGTGGGCTGAGCAGGGGGAGATGTTATTCTGGGGTAGGGGTCGTGTACTGTGGCTTGAAGCAAGTTGGGGGAGCCTTGGAAACAGAACAGAGATCCTGAAGTCCATTTCTTCCTGGGCCTCATCTTCACCAACCCATGTAGCACAAGGGCTCTTACAAACGTGCATGTTGACCATTTTTAACATTTTCTATTTCATAGAATATTCTACTCTGAAAAATATAAAAATGTGGTTCAGTCCCAGTGAACTCCATGCTGTTATTTATAGACTATTTATTATGGAATTTATGGGGCATGTGAATGCTGAACTGTAAAATTCAAGAAAGTGTAATCGTAATTATATCTCACTATAAAATGCAGTGTGTCGGCCACTACATCTAATCACTGGGGTCCAGGGCCTGCGGCAAGGGCCCAGTTCTGCCAAGTACCTTTCATGACACGACAGGGAGGTCACCTGCAGCCAAATGGCCTTTCCACCTTTGGACTTCTCTGCTGCATGATTTATATTTTAGTTTGATTTAATATTTCTTAGCTTCTTTCAAAATGTAAGCTTGCTGATGAGATGCTACACATCATTGACAGGTGAAGCTGTGCTTTTCCACAAACACCCAGTGCTTTGCAGACAATTCAGAGCAGAGTTTTTAGCAGTAGCAGTGACTTCCCATCTGAAGATGCCTTTGTGACTGTGTTTGACATAGTGAAACAATAATAAACCAGGGAGAAGAGGACTGTCATGGACAAGCATACGATTGCCTTAATGGTGAAATGTTCTTAGAGATCTTAAAATCTTTTTCCCATTATTTAAGTGAAAAGTTGGTATTAAAGACATTAAGGTACCTTTTTCCCCCAGGAGAGTTCCAGATAAACAGACTAGTACCTGGTTTCTTGGCTTTGACTTCTGTCACTTTGATGCCAGGCATCTATGATCTGTGTGTGTGATCAACCTGAATAGAATCACTGTCCCCACCTTTGACTTGTATTCCCATCTCTCTATGTCTCTAAATATGGTACCTGCTTTTCTGTGACCTTGTTTTGGACCAGGGGTCAGTAAATTAAGGTTCTCAGGCTAAACATGAGCAGCCACCTCTTTTTGTATAGCCCATGGCCTAATAATGTATTTTATGCTTTTTTAAAAATTATAAAAATGTTTTTAAAGAGTAATATTTTGTGATATGTGAAAATTGTTTGAAATTCCATTTTTGGTCCCTATAAATAAAATTTCACCAGAGAAGCTTAGAGTGAGAGTTTGCAAGGAGACGGACGGCCTTCCCACTCTCTGGCCTTTTCTAGACAGTTTGCAGAAAGAATGAAAATGCTACACTAAGAAGAAAAGATGTTTGTAAGATTTTTACCATCTCAGCTTGAGAGCTGGCTAGTCAGCACGCAATCCAGACCTTTCAAATAAAGGCTGCTGCCTTACACAGTCCATCCATGGTCAAGTCTGGATCATACCAGAGACTCTGTCAGGTGGATCTGCCCCCACCTGGAAGGGGACCGAAACCCACCCTCTAGCCAGCTCCAGCTCCAGAGAGCAGGGCTCCGGAGGGCTGTCTGAGACTCTGTGCCCCTTCCAGAGGGTGTGGTTCCAGAGCTGCTGGCTGCTCTTGGCCCACCCCGCCTGCACCCACCACAGCACCACAGTGGAAGGGCGTGCTTAAGAGATGGAGATTGCTGGATTCTTCTCTGGCCCTCACACCCCGCCCTCCACACAGCTTTCCCACGGTGAGCGGAGGCGGTAGTGAGGACAGTGTCTTGAGTCCCCGGTGCTGCTGGCACTGGGGTGTGATGACAGAGCAGTTACTACAAACACACCGTCTTCCTTGACACTGATGGCAAATAGCGTGCTCAATTTAAAAACCACTTCAGTAAATATTTTCCTGAACTCAGTTTTGCTGAAGAGGAGGACTCTGTTACATAACATGTGGCTCAGGAAAGGAGACACCCTTGTTCAACATAAGTTATTTTCACAGTTTTTGAACGAAATTAATTCTTTTCATGTTTTCCAGTCCTGAGCAGATTGTTCATTAAAAACTTATCCATGGCAATGCACAACTTTGTTTTTCTTTTTCAAAGTCAACAAATGGTTACAATAAGCAGGAAAGGAGAAGTTTGTATCAAACAGGTATTCTTTTAATCTTGTGAAATAATCTTTTCTATTCTTCTCTGTCTTAGAGATTAGATGTTCTTTGTGATGATTTTTTTTTTTAAACAGGAAACAACATCACAAAAATAGATGGCATAATTGCAAGCAAATGGTTTTCACCCTACATCTCAAGTCTCTATATTTTAATTGCTGTTTTCTCACTTGGAGATACTCTGTTGGTAAAGCAAGCACAGAGGCACCTGATTCTTCCGACTTTCACATACAGGTCAGGATCGCTTTGTTCTGTGTTTTGGTCAGCTTTTTTTGCTGCTGTGACTAAAGGACCCGACCAGAACAATGGTAGAGGAGGAAAGATTTATCTAGGGCTTCAGAGGTCTCAGTCCATAGAAGGCCGCTCCCTGCCTTGGGGCTTGGGGTCAGGCAGAATATCATGGAGGAAGAGTGTGGCAGAGGGAAGCAGCTCACACGATGATCAGGAAGCCGGGAGACTCCACTCCACAGATACAAATATATACCCCAAACCATGCCCCCAATTCCCACCTCCTCCAGCCACACCCACCACCTCAGTTACCACTCAGCTAATCCCTATCAGGGGATTCATTCACTGATTGGGTTAAGACTCTCACCACCCAATCATTTCTCCTCTGAACCTTCTTGCGTTGTCTCACAGGTGAGCTTTTGGGGAACACCTCACATCCTAACCCTAACATTCTGGGTCACAATGTTAAGAGTTTGAGAAGATGCGACTGTGATGTGTCTTCCTATTTTATAAGGGAGCTATTTCCCTAACAGAAGGGCAGCGCTCCCAGGATGAGAGGGAACCATTCTTGCCACCAACAAAAAGAACATTTCACCCGGGAGACAGCTGTTCCAGGCTCACTCTGGAACAGAAAGCTCCTGGCCTCCATAGAAGTCAGGAAAGAAGGAAGGCCAAGGTGTTCAGCAGATAGAAGGGCCATGCCAGCCTCCACCACCAGAACACCTTGCACTGTCCACCACGCAGCTAGGTGCCTCTGAGCATGTCCAGTTTCCACACAAGGTTAGATGTGCTACTGCAGTCTAAATTTTTAGAGTTGTGACAATGACTTCGAACTTGACACTGTTTGATAGTTTGGGGCTACAAATATGAAACCTATGTTAAATATTTAAAGGAATTCTATTTCTATTCCATAACCTCATTGCAACCAGAAATTTCAGGAACTGTTCTTGTGCACATATCCTCCTGTGTCTTTTACGAGATTATCAGAATAGATATCAGACATTGGTGAGACACTGAAACTAAAGAAACCAAGGCTAAAATCTTTCACTTATGACCAGTTTTTCAAAAGCCATCGACTGCCTTGTCAATATTCCTTGGAATGGCAAACCCTTCTGATTTTGTTCCATTGTCGGTACCTGCATTGTGTATGGGGAAACTTAGGTCTGAGAAGGAATGAGGGCAAATACACTTTTAACCTTCAGTTCAGGAGCTCCAGATCCCAGCCATTTGAGTCTTGCTGACTACTGAGCGTGCACCAGCTTGGTGTGGGGCTGCCGCCGCTGATGCCTGGTAGCCACTTAAGGCTTATTTGAGTGTTAAGATCAGGGACGATTTGCTTCTCTGTGAAGTCGTGTCTTCTCCTTTGTAACTCTACACCTTGGCCATAGACTCAAGCTCACTTGAAATGACAATTACTCAAGTGACACATGGGTTACTGTTAATAATCTGGACAGGAGAGGCTACTCTAGACATAGAAATGGCAGTATTAATAACGCACTGGTGTTATTTTTTGATAAGTAGCTAGAACTGCTTTGAACTGACACTCTGCTTATGTGATCTGTAGCTAAAACTTCTAAGATGAGACTGGTACATTTAACAGGTATAGACACATGTGCATACACATACAATCAAAAACAGCATAGATCTGCTAGATTGAAAATGTGTGCAATTTGAAAAATGCCTGACTTGACAGGAAAAGAGACTAGCTCACCCTCCTTCAGAAATAGGACACACTGTTAAACAGTGAGTGAATCATGTCTCATCCAAAAGTTGGCAAATGGATCCATGAACCAAATCCAGCCAACCACATTTCTGTACATAAATCTTTGATGGAAGGCACCCTGTTCATACATGTTGTATATTGCAGCAGAGTTGAGTGCTTTGACAGAGAATGCGTGGCCCCCAAAGCCAAATACTTACTGTCGGATCCTTTACAGAAAATCTGTCAACCTTGGGTCTAAGCAGATGCACATTAGTATTGGCAGTGACCCTGAGGACAATCTGGCCTTTAGGAAGAAATATTTTCCAGAATTCATATAAACTTCATTATTTTTGTGATTGGGAGCTTCTTATTGTCTTTCACAGAGAAAAATGAAGAAAGGAGAGACAGGTGAGAAGCTGTGATGTTCCAAAAAAAATGAGAGTTCTAGAAGATGATTTTTGAATCATAAGACACTTAGAGAACCTCTAGGGAGGGTGGGAGTGTATTTTAAAACATGTCAAATGTCCTGTTTTATTAGTTGTACTCATCATTTACTACAAGAAGGATGTGTGTCTTCTAATAAATTAAATATGGCATCATGAATCTGTGTGCAAGATTCAAACACGCACTGAGTCAAACTACAGAGAGCATCTGCCAGCTGCATTTCCCAGTTAAGATGAAGCCGAGGAATATGCCTCCCATCCTCTGCCAATCTGAAGAATCACTGCCCAGAAAGCTTTGGTGGACAGTTGGTGAGCAGCTCGCAGGATGAGCGGTGATGGTGGATTGGGTACAGAGGGTGCTGTAGACTTTTAAGCTCATTACAATAAGAAATGCATTTTAAAAATGCCAAAAACAACCGCTGGTGTATGAGCAAAGAAAGGAGTTTTAGGCAAGAAAAGTGGTGGGTACAGAGGGTGCTGTAGACTTTTAAGCTCATTACAATAAGAAATGCATTTTAAAAATGCCAAAAGCAACCGCTGGTGTATGAGCAAAGAAAGGAGTTTTAGGCAAGAAAAGTGGTGGGACTTGCGAGGTTGTAGAGCCGTGGGGAGTCACCAGACTCAGAGCTCTGACCCCAAACCTGTTTCCTTTGTCTACTACCTTCCTGGGGATTATGAGAACTGGAGTGTGATTACAGGTCACATGGTGTGAGAGGGTGGGAGAACCAACCAGGTGGTGGTCCCATTTGTTACACCCCAATCACACTGAGTTGATGGATTGTTCTGGAGGGACCTGGTAGCTCTATAACACTGCAGGTTCTCAATATTGAACAGAGCGTATATCTTTATTTAATCAAATCCACCTTGAGGTTTTTTTAATGGAATTTTGCTATTTTTGATAAGTTCTCTGTTGGTTCTTTTGGAATGTGTACAGATGAGCTTGTCATTTTCAATGATATTTTTTTTGTTTCTATTTCATCATAATTCCTATATATTTTTATTTTCTGATTCCCTTCTTATTTCATTTTTCAGGGCACTTAGTAACATATCCAATAGTAGAAGTGATATTAAATATTCTTGTTTAATATTAAAGGAAATTGGTCTGTTTCTTCATTACGTATATATTTTTTTTCTAAGGAAAAGGGATTATTTTAAAAGACAGGCTTTAATTGGGTTAAGGGAGTTCTCTTCCTGGTTGTGTTTGAGAAAACAGAGAGAACTTGAACCATGTACTAATGCCTTCTCAGCATCTTTCAATTTGATGATCTACTCCTCTGCTCTAGAGGTGGTCTGAGTGTGTCCCCCCACACCCACACCCAGGGCTCCTATGTTGAGCCTAAAGCCCATGGTGACGTATTAAGAGGGTGGGAACTTAATCTGACGGTAGGTTTCAGAGTGAGGACTCTGGGAGGTGATCAGGATTAGATAAGGTCAGGAGGGTGCCGTCCCCATCTTTGAATCCCAGTGGCATCACAAGTAGAGAGCAGGAGACCAGAGGAGGCACACACGCTCTGTCCCTTGCCACGCGATGCCCTCACAGCTGCAGGACTGCCCACAGGAAGGCCGTCACCAGAGGTGGGCTTTCCACCTGGAGCCAGAATCCTAGGCACGATAAACCACTCTCCTTTCTAATGAGGTAGCTTTTGTAGTGGCAAAAAATGGGCTGAGATGACTGCATAGATTTTCCATGTTAAACTATCATTACACCCTTCGGATAAACCCTATTTGATTCTCTCTCTCTCTTTTTAATGTGCACTTTATTCAGTTGGATAATATTTATTAAGGATTTTCACATCTATATTTCTATGTGAAATTGGCCTTTGATTTTCATTTCTTACATTGTTCTTATCCTGTTGGGTATCAAGGTGATATCAGTCTTATTAAATAAGTTAGGTTGCTTTTATTATTTGAAGCAACTTGTGTAAAATAAGGATTATCTGTTAAATCTTATTATAATTGGAAAAAATCCAATAAAAACAGTGTAAGAAAAAGAAAGTTATGTTTGAGATTACACTGTAAAATAATGTCAGTAAAGGAGCGGAACAATGAAAACAATAATGGAGACTCTCCTGGAGCCCAAGACAGGGACCTGGCAGAGGGTGTCCCTGTGTCCACAAAGAGTGGCGAGTTCTATGAGTTCACAGCAAGTAAACGCATAAGTAGTTTTTAGACTGAAGAAGTAACTTTTAATATTGTTATGATCCTTACCCAAATTCTACAGGAAGAAGAAAGCAAGAAAAGAGATTTGAGAATGAGAGAGGGTGGAGTTATACATGATGATGGGGTTCTTTTTTTATATATATATGTATATACCTTTATTTTATTTATTTTTATGTGGTGCTGAGGACTGAACCCAGGGCCTCATATGTGCTAGGCAAGCCCTCTACTGCTGAGCCACAACCCCAGCCGCGAGGGCTCTGTTTTGACATAGTCGTACATGATGGAATGTAATTTGCTCCATTTTAAGTCCCCAGTGCCTCCTCTTTCCATCCCCTCCTGCCCCCCCCACCCCATTCCCCTTTCTTTACTGGTCTTCTTTCTATGTGTTTATACAATAGGGGATTATATCCAGAATTCTAGAGAACTAAAAAACCTTAACGCCAACAACATATTAATAACCCAATCGGTAAATAGGCCAAAGAACAAAACACATATTTCTCAAGAGAAAATATAAATGACCAACAAATACATTAAAAAAAGTTCATCATCCCTAATCATCATTGAAGTGCAAATGAAAACTACCTTGAGACTTCGTCTCACTCCAGTTAGAATGGCAATCATCAAGAAAATGAAGAATAATAAACACTAGTGGGGATGTGGGAGAAAAGATACATTTGTACATTATAAATGGGACTGCAAATTAGTACAACCACTGTGGAAAGCAGTATGGGGCTTCCTGAAAAGGAACGGAACCTTCCTGTGACCCAGCTACCCTCCTTAATATTTATCCAAAAGAACTAACGGCGTGAAAACAGTAATGGGGACTCTCCCTGAGGCAGCATACATAGTGGTGCAGGCGCATCAATGATTACTCAGCACAATTCACAATAGCCAAGTTGTGGAACCCGCTCGGGTACCCGCCAACAGACGATGGAGAAAGAAAATGTGGTATATATAACAAGGGAGTTTTACGCAGCCATTCAAAAAAATAAAATGATGTCATTTGTAGGAAAATGGATGGAACTGAAGAACATCCTGCTAACCCAGACTCAGACGTCAAGTGCCAGATGTCTTCTCTCATAGGAGGAAGCTAGAGCAAAACAAAGGGAAAAGGGGATGTTGATCCCAGGAAGATAGAAGGGAATCGGTGGAGGGGAGGAAGGGCTGGGGGTGGGAGAGAGGAATGGATAAAGGGAGGAGCTGAGAGTAAAACTGGCCCTACCTGCTATGAACTACCACAGTGACATCCACCTTTATATTAATAAGGCATCTGTGTCTTCACCGAGCTCCTCCACGGTTCTCCATCTAGCGACAGGACACTGGCTCTGGCTCACTGGTTTCAAGAGGGAAACACTCACAGGAATGAGCCCTTCCCAAGGCCGTGATGGCATTTCAGAAAGCTGCCAGTCACGGGCATCTCCCATCTCAGCCTTGCCCTGGTGGCTCCCTAGCTGCCTGCCTGCCAAATACAGCCACCTGGTTATTGGGCACTGCAGGGACACAAGGCTCCACTCTTCACGGCTGTCATTTTGGGGTTTGTCCCTCATGTGGGTTCTTCCTGCCCAGCACTTCGCCAACATGCATCAGCAGGGTTTCTCCTTTTCTCTCAGTCGTTACAGTTTCAAAACATTGGTCCTTTTGTGCCCATTGCCATGAGGCTGTGTCCTTGTGTCGCCACTGGAGCATCTTAACTATTCTGCACAGCAGGTGGGCACAGTGGGATTGATAATGTCTGTAAGAATTTTAGAGTTGAGGATTAAAACCCATCGCCTTTTAGTGGGTTGACTAAAACTCAGCACCTTCTCTTCCCATGACGCTGTGTGATATGGATGCTTACAAGTAAAGGGCTTCCTATATCATGAAATGGTATTTGGAAAGCTTCTAGGATCTTAAGTAACCAAAGTCGTTTTAGTTGTCCAGAAAAAAAAATCCCAGGTAACCAATTGCTGGTATTCCTCACTCCGTGAAATAGAGCCATGTCCCATGCTATGGCTTCAATGCAGTGCAGGATCTACGTCTGCAGTACACTTGGGACAAAAGCAAAAGTTAACACTTAAGTAGTTTTTAGTGAATACTGACTTGAAAAAGCTATAGCCAAATATGTCATTGTTCAAGCTTATTTTCAACAGGTCTTCCTTTTGGCATTTTATGGTCCCTCTAAACTTTCTTTATAATGTTATCAGACCGGTGGTTGCAATGCAGACCCATCGTCCTTAACTCCTTCCTGTGAGCATCACTTGAACTAAAGAAACAAGATTCAGAAAAAAAAAATTCTCTAAAAAGATGTTAATATAAACCAGAATCAAATCACATAAGAAAGTAAAATTGTTTTCACTAAAAGATTACATTACATCAGAGCTTATAAATCTCACTCAATATTGCCATATTAATATGAAATTTATAACCTCCACCTGCTATCTTCCAACTTTCAATTCTTAAGCTTTTCCACAATAAAATAAATTCTCTTTGCTAACAAAATGGACAGCACTTCTCCATCAAATATATATTGTTTTAGGAAAATACAAGTTTCACATAAAACTGACGCTAAACCTAACAATGGCCAGGGTGTGTCTCCCTGTGCCCTGCTGTGTCTGTGCTGCCCCTCTGCCTCGCCTCTTTCTCTGGTTCCCTGTTTGCGGACCTCCACGGCCTGACCAGTGCTCAGTCAACTGCATTTGACCAACAAGCAAAGTTACCCTTTCTCTAGTTTTTCAAGCAGATGTTTCTAATTAATTCCAGAGCTACTCTTATTTTAAAATCACTTTTCCTTTTTATTCCATGCTACTTGCAAGGCATTTTGTGATAGGTTGACAAACGCTCAGAGGTCTTATGTGTGTGTTTGATATTTCTGCGGAAAATCGAGATGGTTTTAGGATAGGAGTCCATATCTATCTACCAGACTGTTAGTTCTGCTGCAAATCCTCATCCGACATGCCTTGAATTGTGTGTTTGAGGGCCTTCTACCTTGAGAGCCCAGCACTCCGCTTTCTGCTCCCACTGACCTTCTTGACTGATATTCTGTGACTGTGTTTTCTGCTTTTTCCCTTCGGATGCTTTAATTCCTGCTGTAGTTATCATCTCTCTCACAGTAAGGTTAAAGGCATGTAACTTGTGCATGTTGTTACAGGTATGATTCTTGAAAAGCTTCTGAAAGACGGTTATTGTCTTGGTTTATTTGGGGCTGCTATAGCAGAACACCACAGACTGGGCAATTTTTAATAAGCAGAAATTTATCTGGCTCACAGTTCTGGAGATTGAAAAGCCCAAGACTTAGCAGCCACAGCTGATGAGGGCTTCTTACTTCATGGTCACATGATGGCAGGCATCATAGGTGGGGGCAGGCTCATCCTTTTCTATATTTAATCAAGTGTTCTATTGTTTTTTTTTTTTTTTAAGAGAAACCTTACCAGTTCTCAATGTCCAGTATCTGTAAAGGCTCAAGTGGGTAGGAGCGTCATTCCTCCAGCTCAGCCAGGGTGAAGGAGGATGGTGTGTCACATCTTCTTATTCCTGAGAGAGCTTGTGTCTACCGCTCATTCCAGGCCCAGGACTGTGCTGGGGTGTGGGCCTATTGCAGTATCAGTGGCTAATAGCTATATAAATCTTAGCTACACAGGGAACTTTTCAGTGTAAAAGGACTGGTATTAACACAGGTTCCTAGGTATCACTGAGGGATTGGTTCCAGGACCCCCATGGATACCAAAACCCAATGTGCTAAAGTCCCTCATGTTCAGTGGCACAGAGTTTGCCTATAACCTGTCCACATCGTCATAGCCTTTAAATCATTTCTAGATAACGTACAATACCAACTTCAGCATAAATTGTATGTAGAAGTTGCAATGCTGTTCAGGGAATAGTGGTAACGAAGAGAAAGTGTGTAACTGTTCAGTACAGATGCAATTGTTAGAAATTATTTTGTATCTGTAACTGGTTGAATGTGTGGATGCTGAGTGGTGGATCTGAGAGCCACTGTATCTACACTGAGATGCTGATATGAATCTGGACTGTTCTAAGCACATTGGAATTCAGAACTGTGTACCCATCTCAGACTTGCCTTTCTCAAGTTAAGTTGCTCTGAGTTTCTTTGCTTTCTTTCCTAAATTATAAGACTAAAGGAGAACACAAAACTCTAATTGAAATTTAATGAATGTCAGAGACAGAATGTACCAGACAAGTGAGGAGATAATTTTCTTTGTCATTAAAATGGAGAGAACGTTCCTAACCAGAGAAGTCTCAAAGGACGGAAGGGCCCCTGTGGCTAGAAGAGTCAGCTGTGACCCTGAAATCAGAGAAAATCAAGAAGGGTGGAGGTGGACTCCTCGCCAGAGTGGAGGCTGCTGGGACTCAGGAAACAAAAGACAAAGTGAAGACAGAAACCTACTTCTTTTATATTAGTTGAGTACAAAAGAAAAAAATGCAGCAAATTGTAGAATAGATGCAATTAGTCTAAATTATAGAGATCAGACAATTGCAAGTAGAAATAAACAGGAAACATTTTAAAATCTATCAACACCTATGACAACAAAAAATAATTGGAGACCTCAAAATACTGACATGTACATCAAATGCAAATGTGATTATCCACCATGGCTCTGGCTGGACAACTCACGTGGCCTAGGAGCCTGAGGTCTGGGCGATATGGAAACCCAGAAAAATGAACTGATAAATTAAAAGGACAAGAAGGAAGAGGTGGAGTGAAGGAGGAGCATCCAGTCTTCAGTTCTGTGGGCGGGCAGCCCCAGGAAGTCTAGTGCCTCATCTGTGACAGCCTTGAGGACCAGGAGCAGGGAGGAGTCCTCTTGCCCTGGAGCTTGGCCTCAGTTCCTTCAGAACCTGCCTGCTAGAAACACCTGCAGCACCGAGGACCCTCAGTGCCCCGGCCAGGCAGCCCCAGCAGGGGTGCCAGAGGCAGAACTGCAGTCTTACAGGATTCTGGTGACTCTTTGGTCCCCGTTTCCCTCCCTGACATCTGCAGCTTAGGGCACACGTATCATATCACGAATCGTCTATGGTCTGGAAGATCCAGACGCACCAAAACCATTAAAAGCGAGACCTATTTATGAATAATGTATGATGTTCTTTTGCTTTGAAAACCTCTTGGCTTCTATTAGCATAATCAGGGGCTAGTTCAGACTCCCCAGGGAGGGGCTACTGGGATTTTTTTCTCTCACATTACATGTAAGACATATCCATTTGGGAAAAACTGAGACATAGCTCTAAAAGACATACATAGCGATGAAGTTGATTTGATCAAACTAAATCAGATGAGGTAAGAAGAAAATAATTGACTGGTTTATATATCGCCCAGGTTAAACAGATAAAATTTAGAATGAAAAATGTTGATTCTTTCTGTGATGATAAGAGAATGCATTGTGTGATGATACAAAGGTACAGAAAGCCTTTTTGATGTTATATCAAATGTATCCGGATATCTGTGGGATCAAATCATATAAATTATTGAAAATATGGAATTAATCTTTCCATATTTTAAAGAGGACCCAAGGAAGAAGTAAGGCAAGATAGGCAGTTACTATCTTGATCTCTACACACACTGTCACGTTTGGGCGCCTCAGGTCCAGTGAGATCAAGGCTGCGGTAGCCTGGGTGACCTCCTGTGATAAAGCGTTCCTCTCTGTGATAGTTTGCCCACTTGTCAAAAAGGCGAGAGACCCAATTTTCCCTGCTGCTGGACCAGCAAGGCTCCCCCGAGCTCTGGAACCCATGCCCTCTGGGAGAGGGCAGAGCAGCCTGTACCCTCTGCCCCGGGCAGCTTTTGGGTCTCAGCAGAATTTCTCTTCCAGGCTCCTCCCTGGGCCGCAGCTCTTGGGGACGGACATGGACTCTGAGCAGGGAGGAAGCTGTCCCCAGCTGCATGCTCAGGGTTCGAGATGTCATCTGCCTTGTGACAGACTACACATATTTGTTGATCAATTAGCAATTAATTTTGAGATCTTTAACTCTTCTCAGTGAGACCCTCCCTGATTCCATTTTTGGGATCCTAATGTTGCCCTAAAAGGCCGTTTCTAAGGCTGTAACTGGAAAACTAAGAAAAGGAAGAAGGACAAAGACTGGAGACCTAAAAAGGTGCCCATATATGCCCAGAGGCCGAATGTCATCATGGGGTCCTAATGCTACCCAAGGTCTAGAATCCCTTAATCAGACCGGGAAGTAGTCACCTTCCTCCTCTGGAGGTAGACCTCCGAGGAGGAGGAGAGAGGGCTGTTCGCAACCCTCTGCCTGGGGAAGCAGGACAGTCTCCTTCCAGACCGTCTGCAGCTTCTGCTTTTCTACGAACGTGCCCACCCAGTGCCTACTTGGTGACCGGTGACTCCTGGGCCTTTCTCTGAGAGCTTAATGACAAGTCAAAGCCACTATTCAAAGGGCCCAGAGACCCCAGCACCGCTGCATGCAGAATCTCCTCAGGGCCTCAGGCAAAACATCATCCCTGCTGACTGTAAGTAATTTGGGGTGCTAAGAAGTGAATAATCGAAATCATCACAGAAACTGGGGCAATTGCAGCGAGGAACTTCCTTTTCCTAGATGGTGGATCGATAAAGCGGCACCCAAATCTGTAGGCACAAGACCCGAGGGCCCCACCCATCCCCCCAGTTTGTATTTCACTTTGTGAAAGAGCAGTAGCCTCAGGTGAGCTCGTGTGAGCAGGATCCTTAGATGAGAGCGATGACGCAATCTGGGGACATGTTTTCCTCCCTGGCAACAGTAGATCTTCTGTGAGCTGAGTGCTGCCCAGGTCAGCCAAGGGCGAGAGTGCTCCCTGCCTGGCACTGAGCAGGTGCTCTGTAAATGCTGAACGAATGAGTGGACGAATGATCGAACCTGTTGAAAAAGGAGAATAATAGTTATCTCCCGAGGGCTGTGGAGAAATTCTAAGCTAATCTCCATAGAACACTTGGCAGAATGCCCCGCCCAGGGTGAATGCGGCATAGCTGCTGCTGTTCTTGTTATTCCTAAGAACCCCTGAGGACAGACTCTCAAGGACTTACATATGAACAGGATTCTGAGTGGGAAGGGTGAGAAATCAGGGAACTTGTTTCCTACTGTAACTCTGTATTATACATCTTATCATAATTATAATACTTTCATTCACATAGAACAGATATTAAGGAAGTAATGACTCCTCTTTCATTTAAAGTGGAAAATAACAGTTTGAGAGCTTATCTTTATTTTTTATTGGGTGGGAAAGTTTGGGTCAGGTTCAATGAGGTGCAAGAAAAGCCCTTAAAAATCTACCCTTAACCTGTTTCTACTCAAGTTTTCCACTTATTCAAACTGATGTGGATAATCTGAGTGTGTGCGTGTAAGTGTATGTGTGCGTGGGGGAATGAAGCCTGGGATCCTCAACCACTGAGCCATATTCCCAGCCCTTTTTATTTTTTATTTTGAGACAAGGCCTTCCTAAATTGCAGAGGCTGGCCTCAAATTGCAGTCCTCCTGCCTCAGCCTCCTGAGTTTTGGGGATTACAGACACGCACCACTGCACCCATTCTGATGTTGATAATCTGAAATGGAGCCTGCAACTGCATCCACAGAACCCACAGAACTCTGAGTATAGCCAGAGTCTTTGGCAGTGGGTGAGACAGAGGGTGGTGTGCACTGGCGGCCTCTTGTGTCACACATCAGAGTCGGATCCTGATGCAGAAAGAGCTGGGAGATGGAGAGCAATGCCTGTAAATGAGGGCAGTACAGGCTCATTTACTGAGATGTGTATTTCTTTAATGTCACCATGGAAGCTAAGTTTCACTTGGCTGTTGGGGCCTGGTTTTCCCATTACTGGTAGAGAATTTCACTGTCCGTAGCCATGAAAACATTGGGGTGACTTCTGGCTCTGTCCTCCTTGTAATTTCCTCCTCTGCACACTGGATTTTGGAAGCTCTGGGCCTGGGAGAACATTTCCCTGCTGGCAACACTGTTGGAATTCTTGCTGACTGTTCCCTCGTGGATGTCTGGGGGATGGTCCCGTGGTTTTCTCAGAATTATGTTCCTGCTTCCCAAACAATCTTGCCTCATGTCACACAAAGCAATTGACGTTTGTAGGGTGCACTAGGGAAAGTAACACTGCTTTTGCACCCCACCAGCCCAGAGGCCAGGGACTCTGGCGGCTCCGCCCACACACCATAGCCCCGAGGCCCCAGGGAATTGATTTCTTGGACCCTAGGTTCAGCAACTCAGCCACAATCCCATTTTAATGTTTACAAGCTTATTGATTTTCAATCAGAGATTAGTAGCTTAAATTTTGACTCTCTTATTTATTAAGCTTGTGATCTGTTTTTTTTAATATTTTACTTGTAGATGGGCACAATGTCTTTGTTTTATTTATTTTATGTAGTGCTGAGGATTGAACCTAGTGCCTCACACGTGCTAGGCAAGCGCTCTGCCACTGAGCCCCAGCCCCAGCCCTAAGCTTCTGATCTCTACCAAGTTATCTTTTTTCAAAGCCTCAGTTTTCTCATTTACTTGAGCGCCGCCCCCTAGGTTTGTACCTATGTAAAATGCTCACCAGGAATAAGCTCTCTGCCAACGTTAGTTCTTGTTGCCATCATTATAATTCTCCACCACATTATCATTCATCATCTTTTGTAATGTTAGCCACAAAAATAATTATAGACTTGCTGGATGAAACAGCACACGCCTGTAGTTCCAGCAACTTGGGAGGCTAGGAGAGGAGGATCACAAGCTCAACGCCAGCCTCAGCAACTTGGTGAGACCCCATCTCCAACTAAAAATAAAAATGTCTGGGCATGTGGCTCAGTGGTAAAGCATCCCGGAGTTCAATCCCTGTAATAATAATAATAATAATAATACCATAATAATGATTATCATTACTGTTATAGCCATGCTAACTCAGGTGCCACTTCCACGCCTCTCATCAGCGCGCCCCACCACCCCCACCCCACCCCCGCCCGGGAGCCTGCAGGTCTGTGGCCTGACGATTCTGCTCCTCAGGGTGAGTTCTGTCCTGACAGGCAGGCTTCCGTCAGTCCTGTTCTTTGAAAGCAAGAGTCAGTGCAAAGTAGGAAGCTTAGGCTCCTTGTTTCGTCTGTCCGAAGCTGGAGCCGCTCGCCACATGCAGCTGTATAAATGTGCTCAGGAATTAATTAAAATTCAGTGAAGTGGCGGCTCAGGTCCCCTGCTGGGCTTCAGCAGCTGCAAGTGGCCAGTGGCTGTGCCGTGCCCGGAGCAGAGGCAGGCCATTTCTGTTAAGGCAGGACGTTCTGTGGCCAGCTCTGTACAAGACCTGCGGTGGCTCTTCAGTCCTGGAGCCCTGGAGGGTCAAGGCCGGGTCTCCCACCCGCTGGCTCACTCTTTCCTTAGGGGTGGACTGTTCCTTGGAGAGGGACATCCTGCTGCACCCACCGACATCCATCTTCTCTGTAGCTGCTGTCATGATTTCTTTCAGCTAGGTGACAAAGGAGAGGTTGTTGCCACTGTCGTAAGCAAGGGATGCATTTTGAAAGATCTTTTTCTCCCTAAAATTTAATATTCCTTTGGCTCATTTCGCCCTGTGCTTATTAAAGGGGATGAGTCAGAACCGCAGACCAAGCGCCCCACTCTCCTGCTGCCTGGGAGTCACTGAGATCCTGGTTCATTATCTTCCCTGTCCACTATTCGAATCTCCCTGTTCCCCCAGCCTCAGGCCATTCAAACCCGACTCCACTGAGAGAGTGGGGCCCTGTGCTTCTGAGCCTCAGGCAGGGTACCATCTCCATACCTTCCTGTTCCCAACTGAGCGCCAGGGGTGGGGAGGAGACGCCCCAGATCCAAGCGGAGTGTGAAGGAGGCAGGGACACAAGCCCAGCTGTCCTTCAGAGTGATCCAGACATCCCCAGGGAAGACGGATTCCAAAAAGGCGGGATAAGAGGGAGAATGTTCTTCTCTAAGTGATGATAAAAATAAGAAAGGCCTGAGAGGGGCCAGCGACTAAATGCAGCTGGCTCTGGGTCAGAGAAGGGGAGAAGGAGGCAGAAGCCAGGGGCCGTGATTTGGAGGCTGGGCAGCCAGGAGAATATCTGGCCTCTGGTTGGAAGGAACGTCGTTGTCGAGAAGAGCTGGTTTCAGGCTATAATGCAAAGTTTGGTTTGGGGCCTGGATGGGAGGCTTAAATTATGCAACCCTCTTAAATTTTTCTGAGTATAAATTATTAACCCTTATTAACCTTCTCTTCATATTCCCTTACCTGGGCAAAGCCAATTTAAACACGGTAGCAACCCGTCCCTCAGACCCCTTTCTCTGAGCCTCTCCTGTCACACACAGCACTCCTCGGAAGATTGAAGATGAAAGTGAATTTCACTAAAGGAAGTAGCTGACCAGACATGGAACCCACTTTGGCAGAAAACTTAACATTCAGCCTCAGTACACAGAAACTGTCAAACAAGAGGGTGCATCAGCAGGAAGAATAAAGAGGAGGAGGAGTCCTCAGTGGGCCGGATTCAAGGGGAGAATTTGAGAGCCAGAGAAATCCACTCGGTTGGCTCTCTCCTGACTATGGTTCTGATTTTTAATCTGGATCACCCAGGAAACACTTTGCTGTGATTTATTTCCTTGTGTTTGAAATGAGAATTTTGGCTGAGAGATGTTCTCAAAGCCAATTAATAAATATAGCACAAGGACAAATGCGGTGTGCTATTTGCATCTTATGGTAAGGAATGAGGAAAGAAACTCAGTCCATGTTAAAAGTTATCCAGAGCCCCTTTTTAAAGAATGGTGAGCAGACTCCAATTACAACAGGACAGAGTTGGATGTTTATAATGGAGGATCAGAGGGAGGCAGGCCAGGGGACAGACATCAGCAGGAGATAGTGGAGCATGAGGAACACAAACTGCTCTCAAGGGTGACCACCAACAGGGCTGGGCCCCCACCAAACCAGCTCCAGAGGCTTTCTGCTAAACTCGTGAGACGTCAGGGTGGATGAGGGAGTCCATGAGTGAAGGCCCGGGTTGAAAGAGGATGGAGAGGAGCTAGTCAGAGAGAGAGACAGAGAGAGAGAGAGAGAGAGAGAGACTGTCATTGGGAGTCCTTGAAACTTGCCTTCTCCCTCCTCCTCTCAGCCCTGTTGCTGTGAACTGTCACTGAGCTTCCTGGGGTCTTCCTTGTGGGTTCCTGGGGACAGGACATTACACCTGTGCTGTCGGTCTTCCAGATGGGCCTACCAGTTTGCAGCTGGCCAGAGAGGCTGCTCCCTGGACCATCCAGCAGCTGTTCTCTAGCTGTTGTTGTGACATTGCACCAACCCCAACCCTAACACCAAGACAGCCCACTCGTTAGCCAGGATGCCCCCGTGCCAGCAGCAGAGCCAGCCACCCCTCCCCAGCTAAACAGTCTTCACTTTCCATTAAATGCCTTCCTGTGGGGCCCCGGGGTGATACTGGGTGACCTGGGATAGAGGAAGAGGCATCTGGCCATTCGTGGGCAGAGCCTTTCATGTTCCTGGGCAGAACCGGAGAGGGCCGTCCACCCTGCACCTGCCAGCTGCAGGCGAGCAGCTCACAGCCTCTGTAGGCTGAGCCTGTGGGTGATGGAAGGTTTCTTTCGTAGGAATGTCATCAGATAACCTGATAAAAACAAAATTGAATCTGTCAGATTTTGATGCCAGAGTTTGAAATATTGCTCAAGCTCCCTAAAACTGTCACTGCTAATAAGACTTTATAATAGAATATGTTGTGTGTATTTGCACACCACTCCCCACTCTGAGCCTTCTGACTCTCTTTTCTGTGTTCTTCTGGAAATGGGACCAGTGGCTGATTGTCTGGGCCATCCCCCACCCCCTTGGTATCCAGGCTGCCTCGGCTGAATACAGAAGGTCTGAAAGTGTTGAAGTGGATTTCTGAAGTCAGAGGAAAGACTGAGAGACCAGAAAATCTGGGAACTTCGTGGACAGAGGGACAGGCCTCTTCCAGAGCTCCCTCAGGGAAACTGAGGCAGCCCGATGGCCCTCCCCGATCAAGTCAGAGACTTCAGACATGTCCCTCAGAGTAGGAGGCGTGGTTTATTAGAAAGAATGGGAAAGGGGGAAATGGGTCACTCTCAAGGGACAGAGTGGGTTCTCTATGGAGGAGAGGGACAGTGTGACTCTCCAGTTTTACTGAGGTGCCAGGGAAGTTTCCAGAGAGTCCTCCCCTGGCCCACTTCTTCACTTCTGACCGACAGCAGGATGACATCAGACTTTCAATTTCCCACTGCCATGACAACTCTGGGTCACTTTGGCCCATGCTGACCACTTCCAATTGGAAGCTGTTCCTACCTAGTTTATGGTCAGAGGGAATCATCTCATCTCTCTGCATTTTGGGATCTGGTCTATGTAAGTTTACAAAAGTCTCCCCCTTCAGGGTAACTTGGTTCCCTCTTATGGACATTTTTTGGGACCTGTGTTCTCCCGTAAATAACAGGTAGTTTGATGAGAAATGTGACTTATCTTGTCCACTTAAGCCAGGCAGGGCTGCAGGTTAATTGCTTCTTGGAAAATAAAGCATGTCACTATCAGCAAGTGGACCAGTTTATAGAATTATTCCCGTACCCCGCACTCCCCCGCTCACGTCTGTCCCCTCTCAGCTGGGAAATGTGTTGTTCAAGGCACACCACCTCCCAGCAAGTGAGGGGCCCCTCTGCCCTATTTGTGGGTAAAGCTGAGTTTTCAGAATGGCCCTGGTCTTAGAAGAATCTGAAGTAATTCTCCAAAGTTTGGGCCGTGACTCTAGACAGATTCTGCAGTGAGGACTATAGTAAGACCTAAGTGGCAGCAGGTTTCTAAGAAGGAAATGAGTCAGAGTGTGGAAGCCATTGACAGGGGGCGTGGCCCCGGGCACAGACCCCAGGGTGCAGCTGCCCTGGCAGCCCCAGCACCGTGCGTGCGGGCACCCCTGCTGACGGGAGCTGCAGAGACACATAGGGCAGGGCCCCTCCACCTGCTGTCCTGGGTGAGGGGACATGCCTCTGCATTGCTCCTGACAGGTGCAGTGTCCTCTCACTGTCAGGATCAGCAGCGACAGGAAGTCCCAAGATGCTTGCTGCTGAAGAAGCACCATTACCAGCACTCTTTGATCCAGAAACACGGGAAAAAAAAAAAAAAGTTTTCCATGGGAAAAAAAAAAAAGTTTTCCAAATTACTACCTCCCAGTACTTCATGCAGTGCAATTACAGCAGCCAACTGGGATGCAACTCTCCTTCCTCAGGTTTAGTCCCATGTGGACAAACTGACATTCACCTTGGTTTTGCCAAACATGGCACATAATCTCTCCCACCATTAATTTCCTATTATCCAGAATCTGTCCCTGGAGAACTGCAATTACTGATCATTTGCTACCCTTCCCTTTCAGTTTATTCATTGGTTCGAATTTTATTTTTGTTTTTTTAGTACTTAAAAAAAAGAAAGAAAGAAAGAAAGAAGGCACCCAAGAAATCAAGAAGTTTATCCATTGCAGTCCTAGAGCGGCTGACGCTGAGGTTGGGCAGGAAGTCCACAGGACCAAAGACTTAATTACATGAGCCAGAGCTTGATTGGAATTGTAAATTTTCTGTTGCTGCCTAATCTCAGTCTCCCTTTGAGTGAACTGAATTGTGAAGCAGAGATGCGCTGCACTTGTGGACAGTAGCCCCACCTAGGGGCCTAAGTCATGGTTTCCTCTCTTCTGTGTTTTCTTCAGTGCTGGTTCACTCCCAGCCGATTAGGGAGAGGAAGAGAGAATTCCCAGATTTGCAGACAAATTTTCCGTGGGTCTGTCTGGACTCCTGAGACATGTGAGGACAGTGTAATTTGGCCCTGAGGGCAGGAGGCAGCCAAGGTGCCAGGGAGTTAGCTTTACAGGTGAGCCACCAGGCCACAGGGGCAAGTGGAGACAGAGGACTGGCAGAGACCCCCAGTCTTGCCAGGTGAGCCAAATGCACGGGGGTGCCACCCTGCCTTGAGGGCACTGTGGCTGCCTTAGCTTTAACCCTGGGGGCCTCCCATGGCTGCACTCTATCTGCTCAGGAGCAGGGAAAGACCAAGAATTGGAGACTGAGTCACCTTCCTGACTAGAAAATGCTAGAATGAGGTGGAGTGGGAGCCTGGCCAGATGGAGGAGGTGCTTCCAGTCTGGCAACTGGACTGCAGACTTTAGTTTCCTCCTATTTTCTGCCTCCCATTTACATGAGCTTGCTCTCGGATTTTATTCCATAGAGAATTCCTGGAGAGACATGTGATAATTATAATCCTCTCTGTTATGCACTTAGAAAATCACAATTCACAATAACCAGAAGGTTTAAAAAGCATCTGTTTATTAAAGGGAACCCTGTTCTAGCTCCATCCAAGTTCACCAAACTCTCGTTCACGCCTTACTTAGTATGAGGTGATAAAATGGAAAATTGATGGCATGTAGGAGGCCAGATTTAACCCAGGCCTCTCAAGCTGACAGTTTTAACTGAATTATGCATGGCAATTTCCTCTCATCCGGAGCAAGCGATCTTGAGTGGAAGGCACAGCCAGGTGGGGACTCCCTGCAACTGTCGGCCTCACAGAGCCTCTGGGAAGTAGACCTCAGATTCCTGGGACCTGGGCCGAGGGTTCAAAGGGAAGAGGCTGGCTCTGACTGAATGCACCAGGGCTCCAGAAATGACTGCCCTGATTTAGCACCACTGAAGCTGGTGTGGAGAGGCCTCCTGGGCACTGCCTCCTACACACCAGGAGGCAAGCCAGAGCCTCTTTAGAGAGGAGCCCAGATGAGCTCACAGCCTCACTCCCTGAGAAAGACCAAAGCCCCTCATTTGCATGGCAAAAAGGCAATGGAAATACCAACAGAGGCATTTGCTGGCAGGCAACCAGACAGTACCAGAAAACACTGGGTGTTCAACTGAAAATACCTCTCCGTGGGCAGCTCAGCACCTGCAGACGCCATGCACTCCACACGCTCTCTGAGCTCTGTGACAGAAACTCCCACCAGCAGCAGTTGGTGTGTACACAAGCCCAGACTCAGCAAGACACAGGTCCCCACTCAGGAAAACCAAATAAAAGGGATTCTGTGTGTGTGGCTTCAAAGTGCGTCCCCTCTGCCAGCATCCACACAGTGGCTCAGTCACAGACCAAGGCAAAGGCTAAATGTCTGTCACCGCCCCCACACACACACTGTTGAGGACCCAGCGCCTGCATGGGTCCTGGCATGTCCGTCCTCTGTGTGCAAGGCCGGGCTGCAGGCGGGCGCTGTGGAGCAGGCCTGTGGATGCCGCCAGCGCGTTGGGCCTTACATCACTGTCGTGTTAGTCTAAGCAGAATAGAGCAGATTGTTTATTTTGGTTTAGCTTCGCTTCAGGCTGTAACATCAGATGTAACTCCCAGAGTGACAAATTCCAATCGCAATGTCACAGATTAAACAAGAGCGAGGAAGAGCTGGGGTGAGCTTGTTTCCCCAGGGGACATGCAGCAGGGCTCTGTCTGGATGTGTGTGCTCAAGTGTCCCTGCCCGAGGCAGCCCGCCTCCCCTCCTTAGAGTGGGTTCCCTCTGCCCACACCAAGCCAGTCATACCTTCCTACGGGGTTAATAAGCCAGGTCTTTAATTTCTTTGAAAATAGCAATTAAAGATGATTCCTGCTTTTCCTTAGAGCATATTTAACTTCTTTCATATTTCGTATTTTACAAAATCCGCTAAGTGTTGCTCAATATCATGGAACTCCAGCAGGGAAAAAGAATTAGTGCAAATCCTAAGTGGCAGACTTGCCTTGGAGTGACTTGGCCACAAGGGGCATCGGTGACACCCAGGGAGTATGGGCTCAGTCTCTGCCTGCTGAGGGGGTGGCTGCAGGGACGGGCACACATGGTCTGAAAGACTCATAGTTGCAGGGTGGGTAGAGCCTGCAGTCCCACAACAGACCCTAGGAAGGCCAGGGTGTGCCAGGAGCCAGCTCTGAAACCCATGGCTCCCAGCAGGGCAGCTATGGTTCCCTGGGACCCACTCCATGGCACCCACCACTGACCTCAGCCTGTGAGCTTGTGTTACCGGAAAGCCTTCAAACTGTCTGTGTGCAGGCACCATCGTCCTTATTTCACAAGAAACTCCCTCCATCTCAGTCCATGTAAAGCCATTTGCAGAGTGCAGGGTCCCCGTGAAACACTCTGGAGCTGAAGCCGACTCATTAGCAGTGAGCACGTTCAGAGGAAATCCTATTCCCAGGTGGAAGGATGATTATAAGGGATCTAATCTTGTTGAAGTTATTATTCAAACTGAGCATCAGTTTATTACATTTTCCCAAACAAGTTATGGATAAGAACTTGTTAAATAATAACGATGCCTAATTTTCATGAGCTATTTTGAAACTGTGGAAAGCAGGGCTGTGCATGCTAATTTTTCTCCTGCAAATGAGGTGTGGTCTCTCCTGAAGCCTCAGATGCCTCATCTGCAGGTTTTCCCAGGAGCCTGGTACTGGCCTTCGCGCAGTAAAGGAGGAGGGCGCGGGGCGGAGGGTGTTATTTGGCTGTGCAGATGCACCAGGAGGAAGATTTGGATTAACACTTTGAATTTATGTAGCGAACTCTCTGCTGAGAAATCAGTGCATCAGTGTGTAAGGTGGTGTGGAAGCATTCCTCCAAACCTGGGCAGTGTCATTGTTCCAGTTGAATGGACAGAGAAGCAGACGTGGCCACTCCTCTGCATGTGCCTGGCCCCTGACAGCCCAGTGGCTGCTCTCAAGAGATGCATAATGCAGCCTTCTGGGGTTGGGGTGGTGTCTACCCACAATGCTTTTTTTTTTTTTTTTTTTTACCTCTAATATTTGATCATTTTCAAAGTCCAGGGCAATATGTTTTCTAATTACCTGCCTTCCTGCGGATTTAGAACCATAGCTCCAGAAACAAATGGTGAGCCACGAACCCCTTTAAGTTCTAGGTTTATTATGAAGTATGTGTCTCAAATAAAGAGTCTAAAGTGCCAGTAGGAGACCCCAGAGCTCCCACACAGGAACAGGACTGGTCTGTCTCTGCCCCTCCACACTGCCCACCCCCCTTCTGTAGTCTGAGCAGACGTGTCCTGGCCAGCCACTGCTCTAGGTGCTGGCCTCTGCACACTGTGGCTTGATTTTCCATAAATTGGGTTAGCAGCTGCAGAGTCACCTGATTCCTCTTCTCCATGGCCGCAACAAACTCTTATCCCATATACTCACTCCATCTCACCTACCAGAAATCAGGGTGAGTCACAGAAGGCTGCCGCTGATGGAGAGTTCTGGTAACACTAGTACCAGTGACACGGATAAGAGAATGTCAAGATTAGGGCCACTAGAAAGTGCTAAGGGAACCCAGAACAGTAGAGGATTTCAGCTTTAGACTGAAGCTCAAAGCCTTTCTCCTGCCTTTTAGCACCTCCCAGTCCAGCCTCTGTGGCCCTCTGTGTCAGGAACATTCCAGGATGCTTTACTTTTTCCTTAATGTTCTGAATATTTTTAGAAGGAGTAGAGGACCACGCTGAGGAGTGTGGTTTTTCCCCTGTAGGAAGCAGAGGGGCATTTAAGTCAACACTTATGATTTCCTGTTTATTGCAGTGTTACTCATAAGACTCAAGATATGGGATCAGCCTGTATATCCTTCAACAGATGAATTTTTTAAAAATGTGGTCTAAACACAGTGGAATACCATTCAGCCTTGAAAAGGGAAATCCTATCCCACGTGGTGATGCAGACGAGCCTGGATAACATTATGCCAAGTGAAACGGCCAGGCACAGCAAAGCAAGGGCCGTGTGGTCTCCTGTGTGGGCTGAATAGAAAGGAAGACACCAGAGGCTGGGATGGGGAAGGAGGAGGTGTGGTCAAAGAGCACAAGCATCAGACAGGAGGACTAAGTTCAAGAGGTGCGGTGTACCAAGTGGCGACTCCAGTTCATGACAACAGAATGTGTGCTCCAGCGCTGCACAGAGGAGATCTGAAGTGTTCTCACCATAAAAACAACAACAACAACAACATAAATACAGACTATTCAGCTGTACTCGGCCTTTCCACAGTAAATACACACATCACTTGCCAAAATGTCGTGTGTACGTCATGTATATAGTTTTTATTTAACAACTAAAAGATAAGCGTTTTTAAATGGGAGGGGAAATGCCTTGGATCAAGTAGCAGTGTCCCAGTGCAGCCCAGCCATCCATCAGTCAGGGCGGAGGCTGAGGAGAGGAGCATCAGAGGCTCTGGCCCTGCCCGCCTGGGGACAGTGCCTGCCCCCACCACGGAGCGTGGCTTTGAGGAATCGCTTCACATTGCCAAGCTGTGGCTGCCCTGCCCTAGGAAATGGTAAAGTACACCCGTAGGGTCACTGCGAGGCCCAGAGGGGAACCCGGTGGTGGGGACAGCACCCAGTATGGCCAAAGCGGGCGCCAGTGCGTTCTCCCCTCCCTGACCCAGCTGAGTGCCAGACCCACGGCCCGCGCAGACTGTCGCATCCCCACCCTTCGTCTGGGACTGGCAGCACAATGCCAAGGGGCACCCAGAGGCCCGAGAACTGGGAGTCCTCAAACACAGGGCCCGAGCTCTGAAGCCCCCGACCTGAGTCTCTGCCTCCGTGTGAGCTGAGGACTTGGGCCACAGGGCTCTGCCTCCTTTTCCCCCTGAGGTGAGCTGCAGGACACAAAGCTTGGTGGAGAGGCCATGCCCAGCACCCACCCGAGGCAGTGTCCTGAGAGTGACTTCCTGGACCTACCTGGCAGGTGGCAGTGGCACCAGCCAGGCCCTCCCAGAGAGCTCGGGAAATCAGTTCCATTTCCCACTAGCACGGCGTGGTCCACTGATCCGTCAGACCACTGGGACAGAGCCCCCAGAGGAGAGTAAAAACCGCCGAGAGCCTCCATGTGTTAAAACACTCCCAGGGAAAGGAAAACGGTCAGGAAACTCATTGTAACGTTGCAGGCGGCTCAGAGGGGAGCCTGGCAGGGGCTCCTCGTGGGGTGGGACGCTCGCTGTGCCGTGGCTGGCTGCACTTGCTGGAAAGTTCTGCTCTCCTTCCATGTCCTCTCAGTCCCCCACCTGTCACCAGGAGAAGCAGCAAGTTAGAAAGAGGGGTGGGTGGGGATGACAACTGAGAAGGGGCTGGACCAGCCTTGCAGCAGGAACGCAGTGGAGGGAAGGAGGCCAGTCAGCCTCCAGGAGGCCGCCCCAGCTCCGTGCTTCCAAGGGATCGGTGTGTTCTGGCCCATCGTCATTCCTCATGAGGACCCTGAACCACAGAAGTGCATGTGCTCTACCCTCGGGAAGAGGAGTCATGTTGGGGACTTCCAGAGAGTGGGGGAAGTAGTGGGGAAGACAGGTGGAGGAGGTTGGTTTAGCGCCACATATAGTCAGCTGGGGGACAGATCCTGTGTTCCAGGACACAGGAGCATGCACATAGCCATCCCAGGAACTCCCTAACCATCTCCAGACAGCCAGAGAGAGGGCTTTGCATATAACAGAACCGGTGGAAGTCTGAGGTGGTGACTGTGCCCGGTACCCTGATGTGACCACCACCCAGTGTGTCTGTGAGTCGAAACACCCTTTGTATCTCACAACCAACAAACACACGTCAAAAAAACATTCACTCAGAAATAAAGTTAGAAATATTTAAATAAGGTTCTTCATTTGCTGGAAGCACCAGAAGAAAATGGGGAATTATCCAGCAACATAATGCTCAGTAGAGCTTCATGGAGGCCCGGCTGAGTGCAATTAAGTCATATGAGGAGGGCAACGGATGGCTCAGAGTCGTGGGTAAACAGGGTCTGACTGGAAAGGGTCTTCCTATTGGTCCATGTTCTTACTCTCAGAACACCACTTGATTCCCACAGGTCTCATGTAGGTCCGGTTACTACACTGGGAAACAGAACCCAGCACCATTTCAAATGATGGAGCAGAACAGTGGCATTCAGGAAAGGAACAGAAAGATGGTACCCCTGGTATCCGTCAGCAACGCTGCTAAGCAGGCAGGACGTGAACCTGTGCAAACAGAATTCCATCCTTTTGCTCACTGATTTGAGCAAACAGGCTGCAAATTTGAAATGGCAAATTGATTGAGATGAATAGGAGACTCTAATCTCCAGACCAGCTTGATGACAGTTTTAAAGATTAAGTGACAACGTTACATGGACCCTGTTGTCCTCTGAGTCCCTGTCTGCCCAGATTCCTAGATACGTATCTTTCTACAGCCTCTGCCAGTGGCCTTTCCAGCTGGAAACCTCTCTTCCCTGGTCTGAAAGTGCCACCTGAGAGTGCACATTGTGTGCATGGCCTGCACATTACATGCACCCTTCAGTAGTCAACTAGTACTCACCGTGGTTAAGGGTGGGTGAGAAGAAGGTGGGGTCAATATGATGGGTTAGTTATAGAAAACAGTTTGGCCATCGAATATATGTGATTTAATGGCGCTCAGAATCATGTGGCTCATTCTGAACACATGGTAGGCCTCCAAGTTCATTAGGTGCCTGTGAATTCCAAGCCTGCTCCTCAACAGGCGCACACCTGGATGTGGGACCGCCCTCTGATGGTGAGCTCCGGACGTCAATCAAGGTCCCACACCTGGGTTACTGTGTCTCCCTGTTTGGGGGAGCCTGCCTTCTTGCCTAACCCTCTCTAAAGCTTGCTCTGTGTGTTCCTGCGTGCCTCTGCATTTAATTGGCGCTGTCAGAAAGGCCCAGAAAATGTATTTAATGTCTTTGGGAAAGGAAGTTATGGGTTAAGGCTTGTGCCAGATTCAATCTTTGTTTTGGCATGATTTGAAAATGTGTGTTGCGGCCATCTGTCTGGAATTGACTGGGTGGAACAAGGAGGCTGGCCCCGCGTCTGAGACAGGGTGGTGACCACATTTCATTGGAGAAAATCACAGTGAGCAAAACATGGGTGCAGGGTACACAGGTTGAACTGTTAGGGGCCTTCACTCCTGCATCTGCACAGTAATAGGTTTTCTGCAAGGATGAGCAGGAATCCTTTACTTTTTTCTATATTCACAGTCTGTGTAAGTCTCTGTGTTTAAACAAATGCCTATGTTGTATGCTTATCCAGCTTAACCCACACTCTTCCTTATCAAAACGGAGTCCATTTTTATTATTTTTTTTGTTCCAAGTACATAATATTTTATTAATATAATTTTCTGTATTTGAATTTTGTCTTAAATATGATTTTTTTCCCTCTCTTTTCAATGACTTCCACTCTGTGTTCCTTGGGTTGAGTTTCAGAGCAGTGACAGGAGGTCATTAGTCAAGGCCAGGGTGTGGTGGGGATAATGGCTCAGTCACCATCCACCCAGCCCCCTGTAGGGAGCAGAGCCCAGGGCAAGAATGAGCCCGGGTGGTTAAGAGGAAACGCTCAGCATGTCAATGGCTTCACTGTGGCGGCAGCTCCAGGAGCCACCAAGAGGCACAGTGGTCTTTTAGCAGGTGTGCTCCTGTGGCACAGAGCTCTTCCAGGGAACACAGGACCGCATGACACGACCGCACGGCTCTTCCTTCAGTGGGCAGAGAGAGGGAGCAGTGCATGCGCCCCAACCGCCCGTCCGTGGTTCCCAGGGCCAGGCTGTGCCAGCTGTGCCCCCGGAGAGCTGATGCTGCCGCACGTCCAGGTAGCAGCACCGGATTTCTTTGCAACTACACAGGGAGCCAAGTCCCCATGCCAGAAGGTGGGCATTTCACCCAAGCTCAGAAGGAGAGTGAGGCCCTTCTGTGGGCCAAGGTCTGGGGACCTTCCAGACGTGGAGAAAGTCAGATCTCTTAGGAGTTCAACAGAGGCACTCCCCGCAAAGGTGGCAAGGAGGGGACCAGGCTGAAGGAGACCGGAAACTCCAGGGGGGCCAAGGGGACCTGAGAAAGCGCTTGAGCAGGGAAAGGTCCCAACTGCGCGGGTCCAGGGTTACACCAGCAGGTGCCTTCTTGAAGAAAAACAGTGCCAAACTATTATTGTAATCTGGAGTTAGAAGATAAACTCTAAGGGTTTCAAATTTTTAAGAGTCAACAGATGCTACAAAAATCATACTTGTAGAAAAACAGCCCAGCGTTTAAGTTTGGTTGTTGCCTGATTGCACTGTGATACCTGCTTCCCTTTTTCCTGCCTGACGTCTCATCATAGAGCAATGATTTCTGTAGTATCACTTTCTCTAGGAAAAATAGATAATTTGGTCTTCTTAGCATAGTCAATGACAATTTATTTTTTCTTACTGATGGTTTGGGAAAGTAGCTTTCAGTCTTATGAATTCTCATTAGATGTAAGAAGTTTTAGGTTTGTTTTCAAGTTTGAGGAAATTTATAGACATCTTCCTTTATCTATGGTCTGTAAAAGTGCAAAGTGTTAATGAGACTAAGAAGCAAGATAAGTGGATGAACCAGCAGGACCCATCAACGAATCTGTCTTTCGTATGTTCCTTGTGAATCTTGGTCTGAGAGGGTGTATAGTGTCCAATCACAAGGCTTTCCATCTTGTCCCAACCTGGCCCATGAGCCTTCCTCTCACACAATTGACAGATAACTAAAGGGACTGTCGTTGTTACATCTAGTTACTGATAGAGAAATAGATGTCGGGCTTTGGCCCAGGAAATGGAGTGCCTGCCCCTGCAGCTGTGCCCCCTCTGTGTGCTGTCTCATCTACAGCCCAGGTTCCTCCGTGTCCACCTGTGGTCCGAGGCAGTGAGACCTGACCTGTCACGTTAGGGCATGAAACCTGCGGCTCGTCATAGGCACCCTGGAGGATTGCTAAGGTCTCTTCAAACGCAGAGTCCTGGCCACTTTTATGTCAAGTGGTTCCCAATGAAAAGAGAAAAACGTGTCTCTGGTATATATTGATTGTGTACAGCAGGTCATCAAGTATGTTCTTGTCCAAATGAACTTGGTGTGACAAGTTAGTGGGTGGGAATGGCGTCCTCTGCTGATTGCTGACACATCTAATGATTAGAGGAGCTACCCATAGGCCAGTGTCAGATCCCTCAATTTCCAGCTTCATTCCCCGCCACCATCCCCTCTGCTTCTGGTACTGGGTGCCGTGCCCTAACTCTGATCCTGCGTTGTCATGCTTTTGGTGGGCAGCTCTGTGGTAGGGGGTCTGGAAGGCATCTTATATGAAATTCCTGAAAAGAAGTTGAGTCTAGACAGAAATGACCATAAGCTCCGTGCATACACCTCGCCAACTGTAACCCAGCTTAAACTCCCCTTTGCTAAGTCCCCCAAATGTCCATTACCACTCTAACGCCACCGACTGTAGGCAGAGTCTACCAGGCTCAGTGCTGGAATAGAGGGGACACCTGTCCTAAACCAAGGCGGTGAAACACTTTTTCACATTTTCTGATCTGTGACCTGTGAACATGTCACTCCTCCCCTGGGCTAGGGCCAAGCCTGTGCGAGGTAAGAGCTGAGCTCCAGCTTAGGTGGCTCACGGGGCACCAGCTCTGTGCACGGGCAGAGCATGCACCTAGATATATGCAGCACATCATGAATCCTGATGCAGCAAACATGGCCGTCATGGGGTCCGTTCAAGTTCAAAAGCTTGGAATTTTGAGATTATTTCTCATTGAAGCAAAACTGTAACTGCATTCTTCCAGCCAATAGAAGCAAGAAGTTAAGTTTTTTTTTTTCTGTACTGAAAATGAGGGGAAAAAAAACATCATCTCCAAGGATAAGATTAATATCAAATATCTAACATTGTATACAGATAGACAAAAGGTGTGTGTGTGTGTGTGTGTGTGTGTGTGTGTGTGTGTGTGTTGTGTATCCTTTTGACCATTTGGGTTCACCTAGTAACTATGATGTGTCTTTTCTCCCTAACACATAAAAGTACTGCCTTTGGGAAAAGATTGGGAAGAGTAATGAGTTATTAAGCTGCAGTATGAATGAATAAGTAGATATTATTTAACTTATTTCATGGTTGTCTGATGGCAGAGACAGGAAGTTCTACCCAGATTGTATAATGAACTAATTTGAAAACCAAAAAATGGGAAAAAATGGCAAAAGGTATTTTATGAACTAAGGTTAGGTTAAAATGCAGACAATAGAAAAAGTGTGATAAAAGGGGCTTAAAAAGAAAACACTTGATTCTCAAACAATGTCCAGAACAGGGGTCCAGGGAATGTAAGGCAGCTTCTTAACCATCATGATGGCTGAGAACCCTCTGTTCTGTTGCTCTAATGTCTTTATTTATGGTCCAAGATGGATGCTCAAGCTCCAACGATCATGTCTACACTCCATCCAAAAGGAAAGATATGTGCTCTTCCTGTAAAAATGCTCTCTGGAATTAGAAAGCTTTCTTTTCTTCTCTTCTTCCTCTTCTGTTTGTTGGCCAGCATTTAATCAAGTGAGTATATTTAATTTTATAAGAAGCTAAGAAATGAGGTTGTCATCATGCATGACCAGGTGCTCCATTAGAAACTAGGGTATTATTACTACAAAGAGAATGGATATTAGGACCGTTAATGATCTCAGGTCTAGATATAAACAGGAGATTCTCCATATAAATATAAAAACCCAAACAATTAACTAGGTAACTAGAAAGCTAACTCTCTAGTAATTTTAAAAGCACAAATTAATAGAAAATATTTCTCCGTCAAAAATGAAACAGAAAGAAACGATTCTGCCAAGGCTGCAGGGGTCCAGGATCCTGTGTGCCATTTTGAAGGGTGTGAAATGGTGGGGACAGTTAGGATGATCTGAGAGCGCGTGTGAAAGGAACACACCATAGCTGCTTTTTAAAAGTCGCTCCCAGAGTCCAGAAGTGTAATCAGCTGTTCAATGCAATGTGGTTCGTAATAGTGAAAATACGGATTAAAAATAAATGTTTTCTCTTAATTTGGGGTTATGTTAAGTGAGAATTTTTACAGCTATAGATTTCTAACCAGACACTGATGAGAATAAAATATATGCACTGGCTTGAAAATACCTCCTGGTATAGACCAATATGCACACCATCATTTTATTATACCTTTTAAAATCATGTATTTAAATATTCTCTAAACTCCCTACTGGTGTCTGTGGGTATACAGATGAAGGGGGGAAGACTGGGTAGGTTTGGGGATTCTTGGTAAACAGGAACATTCGTTTTTCTGCTTTATATAATATTTATTATTTATATTTTTACAAGAAGTGTTTCCTTTTATTTTTTATTCTTTTAGATAGCAATGAGATGTTCTTATATCTGCTATCTTTTACTATTATTAGCAGTTAGGGGTTTTTCTAGGTGTTTCCTGGCTGCACAAACATGTGTGAGTGTGTCTGTGTTTCTGCATTGCTCTGTTAACAAGATAGAATCATGCTGCATAGAGAGTTTGTACCTAATTTTAAGTTTATTACCTCATATCATGTTGGGAGCATTTTCCTAAGGAATTCACATTTCAAAACTTTATTTTAATGTTTTTCTTCACACAGAGACTACTTTGAGTTTAAATGCTTCCAATTCTTGGAAATTTGTAATGTTTAAATCAACTAAATATTCATAAATAATAATCCCTTATATATTTACATTTTATAAATCATTTATAAAAAATAAATATTTAAAAATTATTTTCAATGAACATCTTCATACAAAATTTTGGCTTATTGTCTGCTTAGTTCTCAGAAGAGAATGCTAGAAACACAGTGTTGTGTTAAAAGTTGTGAATTTTAAAAACTCTGGACACAAACTGCTCCCGATTTGCTTTCAGGAAGATGTGCTGGTTTTCATCCCCACTGGTGAAGCCTGTGGGAACCTGACTCACCAGAACTCACCACTATTGGATGTTTTGTTTTTAGAAAGCCTGGAAATGTGCAAGGCAAAGGATATATTATTGTTAAATAAGTTCAAATTGCAATTAACCATGAAGTTGAATAGTTTGAAGTACTTACTAGGATAGGTCTGCTAATGCTGTTGTCCTATTTTCTATGGCTGTATAGTAGCATTTTTACTGAGTTGTAAGAGCTCTTTACATATTGAGGATAATTAATTTTCAATGTTATTTGTTGCTGATATCTCCTTAGGTTTTAATTTGCCCGGTTACTTCTGTGCTGCTTTGGACATGAAGCATCTCTTACAATTTTTAATAAGTCACTCATTGTTGTATTTAAAAATCTTTTCTGAACACATGCTATATATCTGGTACTGTGCCTGATGATGAGACTTTGGTGGTAAATAAGTTTTTGTATCTTTTCTTTGAAATTAATTTTAAAGTAGTACAGGCATTGTCTCAGAAAGGTATGTTTGAGCGCAGAGCAAGTAATTTTTCATATACCCTATTATACTGATATCCTCAGAGTAATTTCTGTAATTATATGCTGTGCATATATTTTAATATTTTTTTAATTTAGGAAGTCTATTGTCGGGATACAAGGGATGTTTATGAGTTTATACCAAAATTTTGTATGAAGATGTTCATTGAAAATAACAAATCTTTCTTGTTGCTATTTTTATGCCCATTACTTTTAAAGGGTACCGTGGCTGTGTTATCACACCTCCTTTGTCCCCTTTCTTTGAACAACCAAAGACTCTGGGAGAATAGAAATCTTCATTTATAATATCACTGAGTTGATATCTAGGTGTGGACCATCATTTTTTAATGAAGTATACATTCTCAAGAGTAAAATCCCAGGAAGCTGAGGGCCTTGAGAAGTTATGCAGAGATGCTATTAATTGAATGTGTGCGGGCTGATCCAGAGCATTAGATGGCAGGCCTGTTGTAACAGGTGCTGCAGCCTTCGCTGGCTCCCATCCCCTCCTGTGCAGCCCTGCGGCCTTCCTGCACCCTCTGAAGACATCTGGTCTCCCACAGTTGTTGATGCTCCAGGAAGCAGGTGGGAACAAGTATACCTGCATCCCACACCTGGCCAAAGCCAAAGGTCTTCCACCTTCTGGCCACTTGAAGGAAATACACATCCTTGCTGGTTGTGTTGCCTTCTGTGAAGTTGGTTTTCCTTACTGTCCACTAATCTTGCCACTTGCTGAATTCTGTTTACAAGTGAATAGGACGCCCAGTCATTTCCATTCGTTTGAGACACAGTCAGCAAACCCCAGCAAGGTCCTATTTCTGCTGTAAGTCTCCTGGGCAACTTCCCTATCAAAACATATCCCTGCGCTTCCATCTGTAGACTGTTCTTTGTGAAGAATTGGACCTGGACTTTCAGCAGAGCTGGGAACTGCCCACACAGCTGTCCATCACCTCTTTGCCCTCCCTGCACAATCTGATCAGGTTCAGCTACACCCAATGCTCCTGCATTTCTGCATCATTCACTGAAATTAAAAGATGTCTCTTGATTACAGTTTCAGCTTAGCCTTCCCTGTGGCCAGTGCTGGTCTCGGTTCCCAGAGGCCTTCTGCAGTGGGCTCTGGAAGGAATGTTTAGGTGCCTTATCAGAGCCCCCCGCCATTGCACCCGGGGTCTGCTAGGGAAGCAGTGGGGGTTGATGATCCAGACCCTCCTCTGGGTTTTCTGAAGTCCTGGTCAGTGAAGCTGCTTTTGAAGCTATTACACTGAGGAGATTAAAAATGAGATTTCTCATACTACAGAAGCTATTGTCACTGTGACCATGTGATCAAAGTCAAGGTGGCTTTTTTTTTGTTATAACTTAGCCCATATAAACCCAATAAAAATGTCAATAACTGAAAAGTACTGTATAGTCAAGACTTTTGGATTTTAGTAACAAGTTAACGGTTTTGAGAGAGAGAGAGAGAGAGAGAGAGAGAGAGAGAGAGAGAGAGAGAGAGAGAAGGAAGGAGCACTGTAGTCTTGAAAAGCTTTGTTTTACCAGATAGGGCTATTTAAAAACACAATGACAAAATTTTCCACTTTCAACATTATTTAATAAAAGGAAGGCATTTTGACATGAAAAATAGGAAATGCAGTCTCCAAATAAAGGATTTTTTTTTCAGTGGAAAAATTACCTTTGGTACTAGTCACTGTGAGAGCTAGGCAGGAGGTCTGTCGTGCAGTGAGAGGAGGCTTCTGGGCCCAGGGTGAGACGGGGATTCACCACCACTTAGAGCCTCTTAAGATTGAAACAGATGACTCCCAGAGTCCATCTGAAGTCGGTGAATACACAGAGCATATCGATTTTTTTCCCTATTAGTTTTCTTCAGAAGTGCTAGTGGTGGGGCACCAGGAGTTTCTAATGTGATTCCAGATTAATCCTCTTTCAATGCACTGGGAGCACATTTCAAAGACCGAATTGATCAGATCCTCTGACCCTGTCTCCCAGGAAAATCAAAGCAGAAATTACAATAACAAAACATCAAGAACTAGGTGTGTGTATGAAAGAGACAGGGACAGAGGGAGGACAATTAAAGCCTGAAGCCAAGACCGCATTTCTTCTGTTACCTTTTGCTGGGAGGGAACTGACCCAGGTCAGGTGTCCCCTTTGGGAGGCCAGGATTCAGGGGGGCACAGGGTTCTCCTCGTGGACAGCCCTGTTGCCGCTGGGACATCTGCAGCAGCGTGCTTCCTGGTGAAGCATGGTGACAGGGGGGGATTAAGAAAGCCTCCACCTGTGGACAGAGCCAGACCACACTGAGAGGAAGAAACCTTGCTCAAGAAGCCACTGAAGGGGCTGGGGATGTGGCTCAAGCGGTAGCGCGCTCGCCTGGTATGCGTGCGGCCCGGGTTCGATCCTCAGCACCACATACCAACAAAGATGTTGTGTCCGCCGAGAACTAAAAAATAAATATTAAAAGTTCTCTCTCTCTCCTCTCTCACTCTCTCTTTAAAAAAAAAAAAAAGCCACTGGCCACTGCATTCCTAGATCTTTTTCTGTCAATCACATTTTTCATTGAGATATAATTAGCATATGATGGAGCACACATATTGAAAGTGTGACACGTGTTCACACCAGCGAGACTGCCACAGTGTGTGACATCCCGTCACCCCAGAGGGTCCTCATGTTTGTGTCATTCCCTCCCCCCCCACTGCCCCACCAGCCCCCTGGCAGCTCTGATCTGCTGTCACTATAGACTAGCTTCCACTTTTTAGGATATTTTATCAATGGCATTATGTATTTTATGTTTCTTTCACGCTGCATAATTATTTGAAGATCTGTCCCTGCTGCTGCATGTATCAATAGCTGTTCCTCTCTATTGCTGAATAGTATTCCAGGCGTGGACCTGCCACAGTTGGCTTGTCCATTCAATGGTTGGGGAGCTACCAAAGTCCAGTTTGGGGCTGTCCAACACGGCTGCTATGAACACTGTGTACAAGTTTGTGAGTGAACATAGGTTTTCCTTTCCATGGGCTAGGAATTCAGGAGCAGAACAGCTGGATCTTATATCGGGTGCATGTTCATTTTTTAAAAAACGGCTGATCCATTTCCCAAAGTTCAATCCTGTTTCCAGCAGTAGCTGGACACGCAGGTGACCTGAACATTCCTCTGCATTCCGCTGATTCTGGGCCTCCCTCCTCTCCCCACTCGGTCCCCAGCCTCCCCTCCTTGTCCTCCCCGCCTGTCCTCCCTGCTGCTCAGGGTGTCTCCTCTGACCTGCAGCCCACCCAGCATCTCCCGCGTGTCCCTCACTGAACCAGGGCCTGCAGACTCCCTTCGCACTCTGCTCGCGGTCCTGCCTCTGTGGCCCTTGCCCTTCCTCTCCAGGAGCCCCGGGGGTTGCCCACATCGTGTCCAGATTGTCGGGCTGTTTCAGCAGGAGGGTAAACCTGCGCCTGTGACTGCATCCGGGGACCTGATAAGGCAGTTTTGGAAGGTGATTAAGGAATTAATTGGATACTTAGAAGCCAATAAGTCAAACACTGGAGGAAAAGAGTCACCTGTTTAATATTAGGTGAAGAGTCTATAAAAGGATGGTAGCATCTCTTTATATGGCAGATATAACAGAGCATTTTTAGAAAAACACTTTTTTAAATTCAATGTACAAAGCCTTTGGTTATAAAAAGCTCGTTGAAAAACAGCAGTATTCCTTTCATACATATGAACATTGACATTCGAAGCGTCAGTAGACTGTTCTAGAGTCATATGAAATAAGGGCTTCCACGGCACAGTGTCCCAGGGCTTTTCTGCACAGATTTGTGGCTCTACCCTGCCTGCCATGGAAGGTCCAGGTCCAGGGCTCTTTCTTTATCGTGGATGAGAAGGCCGGAGAGGAGCTCCTGGAAACTCCAAGCCAGGAGGTCTTGCCAGGCAGGTGGCTAGGACCTTCCCACAGACCGCCGCTCCCCGTGACCTAGGGAGGCTGGCCACTGGTGGCTGAGGCACTGGGATTCATCAAAGGCGGGGCCAGGGACGTCCTGGGGCTCTCAACCAGGTGACCACAACAGCAGACAGTCCCACTGCCTCTCCTCCTAGCTACTGAATCGTGGAACAGGACTGTCTGCATGTAACAAGGAGTGGCTGCCAAGGACACTCCCATCCCCAGAGCCCTGCGCTTCAGCCACCTTCACAGCTGACTCATGGCTGATAGGCACTTCTGCCCAAAGCTTCCTCTGGTGTCTTCTTCAGGTAGCCTCTGATCCTGAGCTCAGCGGGAGTGATGAGGAGTGACTCTGCTAAGAGCATCTTTCTTTCGGCATCTCTCTTCTCAGGAAGAGGCTGAGCCTGGAATACTGGGCCCTATGGTGGCACCTATTCAAATCGTTCAGAAACTGCTAATCTGCTTAAAACCGCCCTCTTCACTCCCCAACAGGTGTCCAGGGCCTTGTGGTCTCCATGTCCTGTGTCCTTGTCAGCACTTGCTACTATCAGACTTTCAATTGTAGACACTAAGGTAGAAGTGTGCGTGGCTTTAGTTTGCTTCTTCTATGTGCCATGATGTTTGTGTCTTTTCATGGATGTGTTTGATATTCAGGTATCTTCCTTCCACTTTTAAATAGTGTCTATTTAAATCTTTTATCCATTTTTTATTGTTTTTAAATTTTTTTTTTTAACACTATTGAGATGTAAGAACTCTTTACATATGTTCTCAGCCCGAGTTCATGAATTGTGACTCACGGGTATTTCCTGCCAGTCTGTAGCTTGCCTTTTTCTCTTCTGAATGGTGCCTTTTGACAACATTTTCTAAATTGGAATTTTGATAAAGTCGAATTGACCGATTTCTTCACTTTCCTCCTTCCCTCTGTTGTACCCCTGATCTGGAAGCCAGTCTTACCCAAGTTCTGAAGGCAGTTTCTCTTGCTCCCTCCCTCAGTTGACGTGGTGCCTCTGCAGCAGGTCTTGGACTCGTTTTCTGTCAGCGCTGCGTTTGGTGGGATGTGAGAGACAGCAGTTTACTGCGGTCACTGATGTTGCACGTGTGTGTCCAGCTGCCCCAGCACTGGACTGAACACCCAGCCCTCTCTGGGGATCGCCCAGCATCTCCCTCAGACTGTGCTCTGCTGCTCTGTGCATCTGACCTTAAACCATCCCTGCGCTGATTTGGTGACTGCAGCTCTGATGACTAACACCTTCATTTACCAGGTTAACTAGAAGACTTTGAGGTTTTTGAGCACTTGAACTACAGTTGCTACTTGGAAATGTTATTAAATCCCAGTCAGACTTTCTCATCCGTAGGTTGGCCCTGTTTGTCATTTGTTGGGTTGTGCCCTGATTTAGAGCAAATCAGGAGGTTTAAGGCCTCCAAATTTGTTTCATTTTTCAGAATCATTTTGGCTAATGCAGACTATTTTATTTCCACATAAAATGGAAAACCTCTCATTGGTTTGTCTGTTTCTTCAATATCTCTGTATCCTAATTTCTTCTTATGAGGCTACAGGTCACATTGGATCAGTGGCCAGGCATCTGATCTTAGGTAACCTTAACTACTTCTTTAACAACCCACCTGCAAATATAGTCACATTCTGACATTCAGGGGATTACATTTTCAACCATTTGGGAGTATGCAAATCAGTCTGTGACAATATGTATATCTGACTTTACACACACATAATAAGAAGTTGGCTATTATGCTTTGTGTTTTTAGTTTTCCAAAGACAGTATATGAAAATTTATTATGTGCTATGTGATATTAAATTCCAAAAGTAGATTTTTTCTTAAAAAGGAACTTTGTTTCTTGGGACACTGAGCTATAAAGCAGCTTAGATGACTGGTCTGGCTTTGTCATTTAATTTCAAGAGCACAGATGGAGCCAGTAATTCTAAAAACCTTTGTATCTCAACCCAGATTCTCCAGTTTAAATAAGCAGATATATTTTATACAGAAACACACTCTCTCTCTCACACACACACACACACACACACACACACTCCTAGCTGTGCATGCCTTCTCTGCACTGACTGAGGGCCTATTATTTCCATTTCCCTCTAGTGAAGTCTGCACATGGTTTGCTGATGTAAGGATTCACAATAACAGAGCTTGTCTTGTTCTTGTATCCTCAATGTGCTACTTGGTTAATTAAACATAAGCCTCACAAAACCGTACTGGGAAAGACATGAAAAAAATTATTAGTACCCTTTATTTCTGCTAGAGATTAGACTATTTTTAAAGTTTAAATAACACTTATTAAGCAAATCTAACTAATGACTAAAACCTTTTGGAAATCTGTAGCTACTGTCTCCCTTAGGGCTGGGTGGCGCTCAGACTGGAAGCCAAGCAGGCTGCTCTGCAGATGGGGTCAGAAGATTCCTTAGCATTTGCGAAAGTATTGAGTGATCTCAATGGAGCCTACGTGGACTTCTTTTTGTTGAATATCAACCATCTCTCAGTCATGGTCTCTTAAGGAAGGGTCTGTTTTCTGTTTTCAAACAAAATCCTTCATGATGTCCAAGCACACATTCAGATGCATGGAGGGAGATGAATAGTATTTAATTTGACATTTAGGCCCAAGGTTAGTGGTTGATCTAGCCTTGCATCCTGCTCTGGAGTCCTGTGTCCTCAGAATCAGGAGCATGGAGAGCCTGCTCCAGGGTAGCGTGCCCCTGGCATACAGTCGCACCCATCTGAACTCTTCCTGTTAAAGAGACGAGAGAAATGGCATGGTCTACCTGTGTGCCTGCCTGGGTGAGTTTCTCTGCCAAGCAGAGAACCCACTGAGCCCAGAGTCCAGAGAAGTTTGAGAAGGAGAAATAGGAGGTTTTGGGGAGTCAAGTTGGAATTTGAATATTATCCCTGCGCGTGAGAACAGGGCTGACCAGTGAGGTAAGCAACAGCCTCCTTGGGTCATCTGCTCTAAGCGGCAAGCTCCTGGCTCCATGGCACCCAGCTGCCCTGGCCATATGTAAGTGCCCCAGATGAGGTTATGTTGTGCACAGGGGAAACAGGTTTTGATTTATCCCTGGAATCCTTGTTAGGAAGTGAACAGAAAGCATTCATTCTGGAGTCACTTTTGATCAGCCCTTGGCTCCCTGGCAGGCCTGTGCAGGTGCATGGCTGTTGGGAAAGCTCTCCCAGACCTGGCTCAGGAGAGGCCTTTCTCCAGGGAAAGAGTTGGCCACGAGAGCTGCCAGCGGCAGATGCAGCACCCAGCCCAGCAGGCCCCTCAGGCGAGCGAGCGTGCTGCCCACGTGTCCTCAGGGGCAGCAGAGAGAACAGCATCTGTCCCAGGTGGGCCTGAGATGGAAGCCCCCGCTTCACACGACAGCTGTTTGTTCTTGAATAAAGCACATTTCGACACACCCAGGGATCCTCTTCCCACACTCTGGGAAACAGTAGGAGCCGTTCCGCACTGGAGAGGGGATGGAGCTGGAGAAGCAGCGAGTAGCCACACAACAGCGCAGGGCTGCTCCAGCCCTGGGGGCCGGTGGAGGGGTGCAGCCCTTGCAAGAGGAGAGTGCAGACAGGAAGCTGTGCGTGGTGTGTGTGTGTGTGTGTGTGTGTGTGTGCACGCACGTGTGGGTGTGTTCCAGAAAAGCCCCAGGAGGAAGGCTCCCTAGTGAGACCTCCATGGCATGGTGCCCTCAGAAGAGCACCTGGATCTGCTGAGGTCCAGGAGGATGGGGACCGCAGAAGCCCTGCATCTGTCCTGCAGCTCTGAAGGGAGCCCAGGGTCAACTCAGGGAACGGAGGACCAGCAGCCTCCAGCTGGGGCCAGGGAGGGATTGATTGACTCAGGAAGACGACTGCAAAGTCCCGGCTGTGAACGAAGACACACTGCCCTCCGGTCACCAGCAGTGGCCCTCATGAGACCCTGCGTGCGTGTTCTTGGGAGTCAAAGTGGAGATGTGGCCAACACAACAGCCTGGATTCTCGTGCTTGGGAGCCGAGAGCCGTGGTCTGTCTGGTGCCAAACCACCTGTCACCTCCTGCAAGGTTTTTTTCTGCAGCCAAGGGTCTTACTTTCTTCTGTGTACCCATGTGGAGAACACAGGCCGGGCAGTCTGAGGACCTGATTTGGCCCTTCTGCCCTAGGAGAGCTAAGGGACAGCACTGCTCAGGGTCATAGTATCTAGAACTCTTACCCGAGTGCTGGAAGCTGTTGGAAACCTTACAAAGCTTCTGCTGTTCTAACTCCAGACCAGTGAGGTGTTGGGTGCCCGACCTCGGGCACGGCAAGCGCAGCTCAGTCTTACTTAAATACAGTCACAGGCATTTTCTCAAGTTGCCAGCCTCATCCACAAGTCTCTCCAGCCCACCAGAATTTGCTTCCAACCTTCCTAAGTGACCTCTCCTTCTGCCTGGGGGTCTGGCCTCAGCAATGGAGGGGAGAGAGAGGCCACAGGCAGATTGCACAGTCCTGGCAGACTCCAGCATGGAGGCCGCGGGCCCCTGCCCCAGCCCTTCCTGGAGACCTGTTAGTGGAGGTTCCTCTGAAAGTCCTCTCTGGAACCGAAAGACGTGCGATGCCCCTCCAGGTCAGCGTCGTGCTGGCCATCACCAAGTCCCACTCCATGTCTCCCAAATCCATCCAGGCCTCCGTGTCTCCCTCCCTGCTCCCCGCTCAGCAGCCCTGGCCCTGGACCATGGCAGGTGCTCAGGTTTCCTTCATCCCTTCTTTGCTGAAATGCAGCCCTGGCTCTGAGGTGCCCGTGTAGTTGCCATGGCAGCGTCTGTGTTACTGCTGCAACAGCCCTGGCTCAGACTGGATGCTGGTCATCTGTGCTCTGATGTCCCCTCTGGCAGGCCCCCTTCTGACCTGGGGAGTGTCCTGCGCTGCTCTGCTCTGGGCTCCGCTCCCTTCCTGCCTTTCACTGAACCAGCGCGAGCCTCCTCTGGTCAGAGGTGTTTGGTCCCTGTGCAAGCCCCTCTGCACCAAGCTCCTGCTGGGTGCCTGGCGCTCAGGATGCCACAGTGGGCGAAGTTCTCTCCCCTGGTGGAGTTCCATTCTGGCAATAAGAGAGCGACAGGAAGCCAGATATGTAACAAATGGCTGGACTCTGTGGACATGGTGGCCACCAACTGTGACGACCCTCACGGCCTCCTGGGGCTCACGGTGGTTCTCACTCATGTGTCTCTGCTGCTCCTGGTTCAGCCTCCTGGGCCTCACTCACCCTGGCTCCGCAGTGGCTGTGCCCAGTTTGCCCTGTGCACCCATCATGCTCCCCAGCACAGGTCTTCTCACGCTGAAAGACAGGATGGAAGAGAACAGCCTCACTTCACCAGAACCCCCTGGGGCTGACACACCACACCCGCCAACAGCCTCTGGGCAAAGCAGAGAGGCCGACTGCGCTCCCCCTCCAGGGGCCTGGCCAGGCCCAACCACGGGACTGACAGAAGGTGGATGAGCAGGAGGAAAATACACAGATTAATAAGTTTCAGGTGACACAGGAGGTTCATAAGGAGCTGAAGACCCAAAGAAGTGGTAACCCCTGCAGGTTTTCCTATCAGGTTGAAGAAAGGGCACCTGGGAAACAGCTCAGCCCCACCTGGAGGCTGCGGGAGAGCCGTCGTCCTGACAGGTCTCCTTCGCAGGGCCCTCTGCCAGGACTTGCCATCGGGCAGGGCTTCTGTGGTGCAGGGAGGGCATTTCACACGGGAGCTTCTTCCCTTTCTTCCAGAAAGAAAAGCAAAGATGAGAATGTCCTTCTTTCACAGATGGGTTTTCAGGGGCCATTGGCCCCAAGCAATCCTTCTGCTGAAGTGGCGAAGTTGGGGTGACTCACTCTGCTGCCGCGGTCTGGCTGGGCACAAATCACGAGCCACTCAAGCAGTAACAAATTTTATTTCCGAACTCCTCAATGGCTCGCTGTGTCACCTCTCAACCACTCCCTCTGGCAAAATGCCAGGTGCCACCCCCACTCGGCTGTGGCCCTCAACATCAGCTGGCAGTCTGAAAGTTTGCTGGCAGCTGGAAGTTTGCTGGGGCCCCTTCAGCTGTGGCTCTCAACATCTCCCCCTCTCTGTTTAAACAACAAGCATGTGGCTTAGGGACCGTGCCTGCCTTAGGTTGTCCAATACTACAATGGTCCTTACCCGTCTTCGGATGAGCTGACCTCAGGGCGTCAGCCTCCTGTCTTAGGTTGGTACCACTGCAATTGGATCTTACCCATCATTGACTACTGGTCCAGTATACAGCCACCTCAACACTCTGCCACTCTTCAAAGCTCCATGGCTCAGCCACCATCCAGGAGTGGGGAAGTAATCCAGCTTGTAGTGGGAGGAGGGCCAGCCCCCTGGCAAGTGGGGACAGTGACGCAAATTGAGTGCAGAAGTGATAAATGTTGAGGGGAGAGAGACTCAAACAGCACATGGGAATTGGGATGCGGGGTGGGGGTGCCTGCAACTTTTCCTGAGGTGGTCGGGGAGGGGCTCAATGTGGAGAAGACAGTTGAAGGAAGAGCTGCAGGAAGCTGGGGTGTGACTTTAGGGAAGTCTGGGCAAAGGCCCTGAGGCAGTGTGCAGGGGGTTTGAGCCCTCTGGGGCTGCACTGCAGCAGTTGGAATCGGAGGAGGAGGTGAGGGTCTGAGAAGAGGCCTTGTGGCAGGATGGAGGATGGAGCAAGGCATCTGTGAGATGTGGGCTCCTTCTGAGTGACAGGAGGGTCTTGCAGAGGTGGGTGGAGGAGGCCAGGGGCTCTCCTTTGACTTTAAAATTTACCAGGTTAGAGAATTACGACCGACTCCCAGGAGCCTTCACTGTGATGGAGGTGTGGGGGTGGGGCTGTCCCCTGTCCCCTCCCCATCTGTGCGACTCTTGGTGACACTGTTTCCTACTGCTTCCTGCTGACGGGCATCCTCTGCCTTTTGAACCTGCGAGTCCAATGCAGAGACAGTTCCCGTCTGCTCCGTCACTCAGTTCTCACGGCCGCTGGTTGGATGAAGCAGGGAAAACTGGCAGTACCCACCGTGGGCAGGCAGATTCCTGGGGTCAAGACGGAGAGGGTCCTTCTCTAACATCTCAGGTCCCCTGGACCTGGGCAAGCAACTCCTCAAGGCTCAGTGACGCAGGCCCCTCCCTGTGTACTCAGAGCAACAGGAGTGGCCCTGCCTACACGGAGGGGAGGGGACAGCTGAGTGGGATGTGAGTGAAGTTTCCAACAGGCCAGGCCACCTCAGTGGCCAACATCACATCATCTAATAACGCAGAGTGATGGCAGGTCCTGGGTCCGACGGAGTCACTGCTCAGACCCCCCCCCCCCCAGCAGGTGCGTTTGGCAGGCGCATGGTAGCAGTATTAGAAAAGGGAGGCTGCCTTGTGTTCATGGTTCAGTAAGTTAAAACCCCTTAATCCAACCCATTGCATGTCGGTGTTCCTGGGGTCTCCCCTGGACAGATCCTCTCCTAATCTGCCTCCTGTCCACAGAGCCCCCACGTACTCCCCTGGCTGTGAGTACATCTCCCAGCTAATGGCTCTAGAACAGCTCCCAGCTCCTACCTCGCACCTGAGTTCAGGAAGCATGAACAGAACTGATTGCTACACAGATTCCCTTGGGCAGCCCAGGGGCCCCGCAGCCTTGGACAGTCCAGTGACAAGACAGGAAGACCCAGGTCCCAGTCCTGCTACTCCTCCAGTTGTCCCCCGCGCCCACTGTCAACCAAGACCACATCATGATGGGCTGAGGGACTCGGTGGCTCCTGAGCAGTCAGCTCTGGGCCCACTCTGCCCCTTGCTGGCTGTGGGACCTGGCGTTCGGAAGTCTTGGGCCTCCACTCCCCTCATGTCCTGAGTGGTAGGCTGTTCCCTGCTGCTGGTGGGGGAGAGGGATTCCTTTAGAACTTCTCTGCACAGGCCCAATTGGAGACAATGAGATACAGAGAAACAGGAGAGTGGGCCCTGCCCCCCATGGCCATGAGAGTGCAGCAGATTAAAGTGAGCAGTGCCCAGAAGGCCCCTGGCAGGAACCTGCCACGCAGCGGTGCTCAGTGATTCTTCCAAGGAGAGGCCAGGCATCATGCCCGAGTCCCTCTGTTCAGGTTCTCTCGTTCTTCATGGTCTGACTTCTTAAATATCTGATGTCTCCAATTTTCTCTCCCTCTCCAACACCAACACTTTGTTTGAAGATAGAGTCCCACAGCGTCACAGGTCTCTATGGGCCCGAGCTGCCCGGGGTGCCTTGTCAGAGAGAGCAGGGTCCTTACCCTGCCCGGTTCTGTGCCAACTCTGTGCCCATCCCCAGTACTGGGGGAGATCCATCAATGTCGGTTGAATGAAAAAGGAATATGGTTTTAAAATTGTATTTTGAATGAAAGAGGAATATGGTTTTAAAATTGAATCAATGCCCTTAACTGTTACCAGGTTCATCATACACTTTGGGCCCTAAGCAAAGCCCTTGAATTACATTTGTTTACAAAGCACCAGAAAGACTCCATTTCCATTGAAAAGTAATTTGAAAGCTGTGGATTTTATAACAATGTTCTCATGAATTTGGGGACATGATCTTGAAAGTTGCTAAAAGTGGAAAAAGCTACATGAGTTAGAAGAAAAGAAAAAGAGCTGGTAGGAGATATGAAAGGCTCTATTGTCCCTGACACATCGGCACCCTATCCGCATCTCTCCCTCCCCACCACTGCGTCTAGCCACCTCTTTTCTTACTAAGGTACCATAGCAATGTCCAGAAGTCTCCCAAATGGTAAGCCTTGTTGATCACGAGGAGTGAGTTTTTAAACATAAATGCTATTATCATCACATCTGTACTTAAAATCTTATATTGAGCCTGGCATGGTGGCACACACCTGTAATCCAGTGGTTCAGGAAGCAGAGGCAGGAGGATCATGAGTTCAGAGCCAACCTCAGCAAAAGTGAGGCGCTAAGCAACTCAGTGAGACCCTGTCTCTAAATAAAATACAAAATAGGGCTGGGGATGTGGCTCAGTGGTCAGAGTGCCCCTGAGATCAATCCTTGGTACACCCCTGCTTCCTCCCCAAAATCTTACGTTGACTTGCCCTTATGCCATTACCCAATAACCAAATTCCCTAGCAATCTGAAAGTCTTCAGGCTACCCGCCTCCTCAGATGTCTCCTGCCCCCTTGGTCACTGCGACCCCACATGCCAACTCTTATTTTTTTTCTTCAGAGATGCCCAGGTGTTCCTGCCCAAGGGCCTTTGCCTGGTTATTCCTCCCCCTGGAACCATCTTGCATCAGACTGTGGGCAGCTCACATTCAGGAATCAAGGTGATGACCCCTTGGGCCTTCCCAGACCAGCCAGAGGCAGCAGCCCACCGCGAATGCCACATGACTCTGTTTGACCTTCTGACACTCACTTTTCTTTAGCTAGTATCTGTATCTCTAGCTAGTGTCTTCCAAATGGAGGGACCAGGGACCCTGAGGCCTAAGACAGTGCCTGGTCTATAGTGGGCACTCAGTAGTGGTCTATAGTGGGCACTCAGTGAATTTTTGTTCACTAAGGGAAACAATATGTCCTTGTTCTATTCACTCTTTTCAAGTCCTCGTCCCCTTTCCTCTCCACTGGTCAGAGTCATAAGCACTGGATACTGTCCACTCTAGAGCTAGCTTAATCGAAAGAAATGACCTGAATAGGGGATGATGGTGATTTCAGGCCTGAAAAGTAGTTTTAATGGCTTAACTCAAAGCCAATACTCTACCGCATTCCTCTGGGCACAGCAAAAATTGCTGTTGGCTTTTTCTTCATCCCTGTTCATTCTTAGCCATTCAGTCATTGGGGATTCATCCATGAGTTGGGGATTCACACAGAACATACACACTTTCTGAATGTCAGCCATAGGCCAGGCACTGGGGATACCAAAAGGCAGTCCTTGTGTTTGTGGGTCCAACACCTCGAGCAGGGATAAGCAGACGTCTTGTTTGAAGGGCTGCTCAGTGGGCAGCTTAGAATTGTAGGCCACCCAGGCCTGTCCCGCAGCTCAGTTCTGCTATTACACCCAGAGGCAACCACAGACAGTAAGTAACGCGGCTGTTCCAGCACAGCTTTGCTTACCAAAACAGGCTGCAGGCCAGATATGGGCCCCAGCCACAGATCGCTGGCCTCGGTCTGGAGAGAACACAGACAACTCAACACATGAACAAAAAATCATGGCTACTGTGTACAGGAGCACAGAGCAGGGAGGGGCCCAGGCAGGGCCGGGCAGCCCTCCTCCATCTATGCCGTTCTTCCAACAGGTGTGTCTGGCCCCAGTGACCAGTTGACCTGGATGAAAGAAAGCAGAGCTTTAAAATTAAATTAGAGTTTTGGGTGTAGCTGAGCAGTAGAACAGGTGCTTACCATGCACAAGGCCCTGGGTTTGATTCCCAGCACTGCAGCCATTGAGTAAATGAGTGAGTGAGTAAATGAATGAATGAATGAATGAATTTTAATCAATTTTTAAGTGTTAAAAGTTATTTAATGTATGTTGTGAGTTGTTTTGTATCATAATACCTGTTCTGATTCATCTTAGATATTCTGGATCAAGGCCTCCCTCTCAGCACATCTAGCAAAGGGGGAAATTCCCAGAAATCCTCTGGCTAACCCTTGCAAGCGATGTGCGTGTTAGTTCACGGGGTCATAGGAAGCTTGAATCCTAAATAGGATCTATCTTTTACATAGAATTTCTGGTAAGGCTTTAGGTAAAGAAGACATATGGTCTTCTAAATTGAAAGTAACAAAATCTCTGTATCCAAAGGCTCTCTCCAGGTTGTCATATCTAACCTGATCATTTCACAAATCCTCATGTCACAGAAAGAGCAGATTCACACCACCCTCCCCAGGATTCTCCCCTGACCTCGGGCTGCTGATGATTGGACAGTCAGTCAAGTCTGCACCAGTTCTTGGGATAATACATGAATTTATCTGAATTTGCATTATGATGCTATACTGATTTTAATTATGTTAGGGAACTATTTTGGAATGTCATGTCCTGCTTTTCTAGCTATCTGTAAACCAAACTAAATTGGAAAAATAACTTTATCTACTATTCTCCATAAATTCTTCCATTATGTTAAAAATTCAAATGTTGAATCCATCTAACTATATTACAGAAATGTCACGATAACTTCCTGTTCTGATGTTTTCGTTCTGGAACTCCTATGATGTCAGCAATTGTTTAGGAACGTTCTTTGTTTCAACCTACTCTTTTTCAGAAGATCTGGTTCCTAAATGATTCTCTGATAAAAGAGGTAAAAGATCCAGCATCCTATTAGCATCCGTTCACTCGTTTTAAGAATGAACGCCAGACCAATATGAAATCATCTGTGCAAGGTTTTTGTGAGCTGGCAGCAAAATATGTATCTTTTTATAACCACTCTGTGTCTGCAATAATTTCTTATGTTAAATAGCTCCTAACATTCACAGCCACTGGACTGATTCTGAGCACATTAATATTTCCTGTCATGAGATTTGGGGATACACCAGAACAATTTATTTCACAGTGGGGTTCTTATCTAAACAAGATCTGTCTTCATATCTTTCTCAATTTAGCAGAATGCTTTTGCAGTGGATCTGGGCATTATCTGCTTCTAGCTATTTTTCACAGAGGAAAAAACAAAGACAAGATATGCACATGAGTTAGTATGCGCTACAGACGGGATCTCCAACAGCTAAATAGTTGTGCCACACAGTAGCTCTATGCAAATGATATGACCCAGAAATGATTTTATGTTAAACCTACCTTCAGCTTTTTTGAGCTATATGTATTGACAGTTTCAGTAGAAGGTGGTGTCCTGAGACTACTTGTGATGTACTTGAACACATAATTTTGAGGATCCTTGAGAAAAACATTTATTAACTAGAAGATAGGAAGGTGTTAGGATGGCTTTTTTATGAGATACACTTTTCTCCCAAGAACTCTGGAATTTTTAGTTTCATTTCTTACATGCAAAAGCTTCATTTCTTATATGCAAAAGCTTATATGATTTACCCGCTATTTATAATTCTTTATCAGCATCTGTTCAGTAGTATAAATGCCTTAACAAGAAAAGTAGGGATGTTAGTGTTCAACCAAATCATTGTCACGAGTTACCAGCAAAGAGGACTGACCACTTGGCTTTTAAGTTGCTTTAGAAAAAGAAAAGAAGCTTATTTTGTATTTCTAACATTTATGGTTATGTTGCAATGTTTACAGCCTACCCCTTCAAGAAGTTAATGGGTTATGTTTGAGTTCAACCTGCCAATGGTAATTATATTTGGAAATACAATGCATATGCTAAGCTAAAGTCAAGTCAAGATCTTCCAAGATTGAAATCATCTAGAGGAGATTAATTACCCATTAACTCCCTCTGCAACCATGGCTTACATTTTTATTTCGCATAGTCTACTTGTTGTCAGTGACTCCAAATGTTATAAATAATAGGACCCAATATTAGCCCATTTGAAGCATTGTTAAACCTAAAACAGTATGTGACTTGTGGAAGCAATAGCCTTGCTTTTTAATCTCACTGTTTATTTGTGGGGGAGTTTGGAGCTTCAACAAGGTTAAGGGTGTGAACTACAGAGGGTGGGGCTCCCTGTTGGTGTCACCCGCCTTATTCCATTAGCTGCTTTCATGTATTTTCATCCAATTTTTTTGGCCAGGCAAACATACTTCTGTCTTTTAGGCTCTAGCTCATGTTTTCCTGACTGTAGAAACATCCCCTGCCTGGCCAACGTCAGGTTTCAGTGCCTCCCACAAGTTCTCTGGACTTGGTTTCCTCAGGGTTGGTCCAACCTCCTGGAGGGCAGCACAGCCCACTTCTCCACAGGAACCTGCACCAGAGCTTCCCAGCCTGTGTGTGGTTCCTTGAGTCTGGAGACCAGCCTGGGTTCACAAAGGTGGAGGAGGACCCTGCATGTGGCCTGTAATAAAATGCCAAATACAAAAGCAATGACCTCTGGGTTTCTGTTAGCATTGCAGTGATCAGTGTTTGTGGGAAGCTGCTGGAGGAGGTCAGACTCCAGCTCACCTTGAAAGCTTCTGGAAATGAAGACAAGAACACCAGCGCACATAGGGATGGAGGAGAAGGGAAATGCAGAGACCAGACTGGCCTGAGAAATGCATAAGATTTGTGAATGGAAAAGTGGAGAGCATTTTGTGGGGGTGGCATAGCTTATAGAGAGCTCCAAAAGGTGGCAGTAAGGCTGGGTCCTGAGTACAGTAGCATTGGGTAACTAGTTCATATTTGAGGAGCACAGGCTGCCAGGACAAAAACCACCCTAGAACAGTGTTTCCAGGTGATGCTGACTGGATTGAGGCTGAGGCTGAGGCTGGGAGGCAGGAGGTGGGGGCAGGCAGGCTGCTGTGGCCAGATGAGTCTGGAGAGCTCACCTACACCAGCACTGTTTTTGCCACTGTCTTTACCCAAGAATTTTGTAGCCCCTATTTTACAGGTGCTCTCAAAATCAGCAAGTAAATATTGAAAAGATATATGTCTGAAACAGAAAAAGCAGCTGCTACTTGAAATTTTCCTATTTCCTCCATGGCAGCATGTGGAACATATCAACAGTGATGTAGCTAATTAATAGGGAGCTTTTAAATAAAACCCTAAGATCCACAAGCAAATACCACAAGATGCATAAAACCAAGTTGTTTCCCAGGAATAAAGTTGCACATTAATGACAGGGGAGTTTACTGAGAACTGAGGGCAGACATCAGTGGAATCAAACCTTGGAACAAATGCTGAGGTTAGAAAGTCTCTTAAATGTAATAACATTTAGTGCCACAGATGGGAAATCAGACCACTGAATAAAGATTTCAGGTGAAAAGAAAATTTTAGGAGAGGAGATGCTGAAGTATAGATTTGGAATGTCCCCAAAGGGCCCCTGAGTTGATGGCTTGGTCCCCAGGTTGTCTCTGTTGGAAGCGGGGAAAGCATTTAAGAAGCAGGACCTGGCAGGAGGGCTTAGGCCATTGGGGGTATGTCTTCAACAGGAATGTGGGGACCTTGGCCCTTATTTCTTCCTCTCTTTTGTTTCTTGATCATCAGGAGGTGAATAGGCTTCCTGCGCCACCTATACCCGCCATGACGTGTTGTGCCACTCAACACCCAAAGCAACAGAGCTAATTGGTCATGAACTTCCAAACTAAGAGCCAAAATTAAACCTTCCTCTTTGTAAGTTGACATGTCTCAACTATTTGTTCCAGTAATGGAAAGCTGACTGACTTATAGATAGAGAGGCTGTCTTTTCTTAATCCTTTCTAACACATTTATATTGTCATTTTATAAAATATTTCCCCAAATCCTTTATAAACGGGAGAAGATATTTAGTTTTTTTTTTCAGTATTTTCTCCCTCCATGTCCTGGATGCACTGAGACATGAGCTTTCTTTGGACTCCATCCTCCAGCCCCAGAGAGAGATAAGTGATCTCTAAATTCATCTTGATGGTAGCACTTACCACCATGAGAGAATTATTAAAAAGCTCTGTAGGATTGTGACCCCTGAGGGCAGAGACCATCTTGTTTATTCTTATGGGATGGTAACATAACAATGGCATATGGTGACTGTTCTACGGTAGTAGCAGAGTGGTTAAGTGGAAAATGTAGATGTAATGAGTGTGTAACTTGGTATACTGTCTGTACTCAATACTGGGATTTCTGCAAGGAAGCTCAGAGGGCCAAAGCAAACCCTTTTTGTGGAGCAGAGAGGCCTGGATGAAGGATCAGAACATGTGCAGAGGAAGCAAGAAGAAATTGGAAGGGGTGGTTAATGAGCTTGTTCAGAGTCTGCCAGTGCCTTACCAGGACTCCAGCTCCAAGCACACTAATGGGCAAATGAACTGACTTCAGGATTTTAAACTTGGCTGCTGGGAGGAATTTTGAAGGTCACTCAACTGTTGAAGCCTATTTTAATTTATGAAAGTCGAGTCTATCAATTAGTGTCTTGGACCAGAGGCCCCTCCAGTGACGGGATTGCTCACTTGGCTACTTCGAATAATGAACTCATATGACACATGAGCTAAAGTGCCATCTCCAGCTGTCTGTAGGCCAGCGCTGTGGGGAGACTTCTTTGCCAGTTGTGCATTTAGGCAGTGTGTAGGTGATTTTGCTAAATGCAGGTTACATTACAATGCATTGCATTTCTGATATTTCGGTTATTTTTGTTTGTTTGTTTATAAGCTCTAACAGGGATGCGGAGTGACAGTTGTTAAGAAGGTGAATTCAAGTTATTTAATGGGGTAGCTTTTCTTCTCTGATTATTTTTATCTAACCAAATATTTTATTAAATTCCCACAAGTCATAATTCTTCATGTACAGAGAATTTGTGCAGAGCTTCGAAAAATTGCTAACCGGGGCATAACATCTATGTTAGTGTTGCACAAACTAAATACAGCCAAATCAACATGTGAATTTTCAAGGGTCAAGTGTCAGCTACATTGAAAGATTTTCTCCTTCAAGTAAAAAAAGTCTATTCCTCAAGGGATTTTTTTCCTTAAAAGTTTAATTCCTTTTTGCATTGCTGTTCAGGTGATCTTAATGTGCTATGTGATAGCATGTGCTTCCTTTGCACTTTCCCTCTTCACTGGGGCAGGTGAAGAAACCAGCTGCAACATTTTCCCTCTACTTTATAATATCTATCTTCTCTTGACTTCAAGTATTTTATCCATCCCCATGCATTAGAGTCCTGATCCTCCTTAAAATGCCACTTATTACTCTTATGAATTCTTCTATGATCTGCTATCTAAATGTGACTTCTTCCTCTGAACCTGCATTAGTAAATACTATTATGTAACAGATTTTCCTACAACTTAGTGGCTCAAGAAAACAGTGAATATTATCTTCACTCCCAGTGAGTCAAGAATTTGGGAGGGCTTAGCTATATGGTTCTTGCTCCGGGTAACTCACGAAGTCATAGTCAGGAGGTCATCTTCAGGCTTGCCCAGAGTTGGAGGATCTACTTTAAATAGGTTTCACTTAAGTGGCTGCCAAGTTGGTGTTGGCTGTGGGCTGGAGGCGCAGCTGTTCATGTGCAGACTTCTGCCGCAGTCTTGGCTGGGCACAGAATCACGAGCCACTCAAGCAGGAACAAAACTTTATTTTTGAAAATGCCGCCAATACTCCGAACTCGCCGGCAAGCAAAGCGGTCCACCCACGCGGTTGCGTCTACCTGAACCGGAGCCCGGCACCTCCCCCGGAATTCCCTCCTACTGTCCTTCCCCAACCAATGGGAACTCTCCAGGAGTCCCGTAACATGAGTCCCGTAGCAGGCCAAGGTGAACAGCAGGAGTCCAATTTCCATATGAATGTAAATCTTAACATAATCATATCATCTCAATGGCTAGCTGGCGTCACCTTACAACCAAAAGTGCCATGCATCATATTATTTGGTTGTGGCTCCTAGCAGACTTCCCCAGGCGGCTGTTGAGTTTCTCACAAGGTGGCCGCTCACCGTCCTGGGGCCCCACGACGTATGGGAGAAAACAGGCGAGATCTAGTGTCTTTTCTGATGTCCTCCTGAAGTCACAGGTAGTCTGCACTCTTCCTGTCATACACAGATCAACCTACTCCACATAGAAAGAAACTACCTGGGAGGCATCTCCAACATAACTTAAAATACCGTTCCCTATGTTACAACTGTTTGTGTCCTTCTCCTGCCCACTCCTCCAGCTTAAGATTTCCTTGAAAACTTGGAATTGCTCCTTATCTTTACGGATCTCGACATTGCTAGCACACTGCTCTCATCGTATGCCACATTAATGGTAAGCTGGAGCCACGGCCTCTCTCATAATGAGTACAAATGAAGATGTGCTCACAGGGAAGAATTGGATGCACCGAGACAGAGGAGCAGATGGGAGGGGGGATCACAGACGAGGTAGAAAGCAGATGAAACTGCACATTAGGAGATAAATATGAACACATTAATGTCATTTTGCAGATACTAGAGGTCTAATTTTATCGGAGTTTACATGTCTGGAATACCGCACAACAATATTACTTTGTGTAATGTACAGGATTAGCTTGTCATTATTTTTTAAATAAAAACTCTTTCAGTTACATTTAATATTCAGTGAACAAAGGGGTTTTGGATTATTTCTTTAATAAAAACAGAGAAAGTGTTGCTTACAAATAACTTTCCAGTTAGGTTAAGCAAGGCATTTATAATCCTTTCTGCATGTGATTGAGAACTTTATTTAACCTTTAGTAACTTCTCTATAACCTGGCTCATCCAGGTAAAATCATTTCCAGATTGATCAATTAACATTTACACATAATTTGAGCAAAGGGCACAGAGGAATGTTGGGAAGAACGAAAGACCCAAGAGAGTAAGTCCTGGCAGATCCTCCTCAAAACGCCCTCGTCCATCTTTTCGTTCCATCCCTGGAGCCACTGCCACATCTAGTCCAGCTCCTTGGCCACTCGGGTCTCTATTGCCAACACGGCCTCCAAGTGCTTCTCACCCCTGCCAGCCCCTCTCCCTCCGAACTCTCAGAGTGAAGACTCAACGAACACGTCACTCCCTTGCCATGTCTGAAAACCGTCTCCTCCGTCCTCTGGACGGCCGCAAAGCTCCAAGAACGGGGCAGCTCATGCACGAGGGAAATGCGCTCCTCCAGATCTTGAGGTCAGGAAGTTCGAGGTCAGGTACCGGCAGGTGGCGTGTAGAGGACCTGCTCCCTGCTCTGAGGGGCGCCCTCTCCCTGTCCTCACAGGGTGTGAGGCTCCCTCCTCATGGCTAACACTCCTCAAGCCCCTCCCCAGTCCTGTGACTTGAGGGTACAGATTTCAGCACCTGAATTTAGAGGGACACAGCATCCAGACCAGGGCAGAACCTTCAGAGCGTCCCGCAGACGGGGTTTGCCTCACGTCAGCCCCAACCCGCTCCTGGCCAGTCTGCGGAGTCCTCAGCCCTTCTGTCTCCTGTCCCCTCTGCTCCTTTCACTGGGCTCATCTGGTTCATGTGCGGTTCAGAGAACTCCTCCCCATGCCCAGGTCCCCTGCTGCCCAGAAACCACAGTTCTGACTCAGAACCCATCTCGTTCCTTCCCATCAGCTCAGCTTTGCTCTGGGGCCATCCTGAAGCGACAATCTCCTGTCTCCTGACATCTCTGCTGCCACAGTCTGGTGACATATCATCCTGGTTCCTTGGACATCTCGTGTCCCTAGACTGTGGCCAGGCTTGTGTGTTGTCCAGAGCCTACTCCAAGTGTACTCAGCAGGCACTGGAGTTCACAAGAGGCTCTGGTCCACACATGTCTAAGTGCCTCGTTAGCCAGAGTAAATGCTCAATCAGCCACTGAGAGAGCAGCATCAAAGGGAGCAGAGAAACTGGGAATATAGACAGGGATTACAAAACAGTGTCCATTCATCCATGCACCAGGGTGTTCAGGGACTTTGGCTACTCAGGGTCGTGTGCTCAGCTGTCTCACGAGGCCTGGTTCTTGAAAGGGCTGCACGTGTGTGGTCTCCATCGATTCATTCCTTTCATTTAACATTGGTCGCTAAGGTAGGAACACTTTACAGATGGGTGAGGCTAATATGAAGGGTGCACGGTGGAGTGACACTGAGGAGAGACGCAGGGAAGAACCACGGGCTCCAGAGAAAGCTGGTTGGAGATTGTTAGTCTTGAACCAGCCCCAGGTTCAGCATTTGGGACTGAGTGGAGAGGGCAGAATCATGCCACAGGAAACGATGGGGAAGAGCGTTGGTCTAAGAGGGAAAGAACTAGAAGAAAGAACTAGACCAGAGAGGGCAGGTGCAGAGAAAGCAGGTAGACAGCAGGAAGGACGTTTACCTTCAGAGGATGGAAACTTACTGTGAAGTTCCTAGCGAGTCACCTGAGTCACCTAAGCCAGCGCGGTGCTCGTGGATCCCAGCCATTCCCCTCTCCTCCTGACCTAGCACTTGAGCGCTTGTGTGCACCCCCAGCCTTGAAATGACCCCCAGCCTGTCACTTATTTTCCCAACTGATTAATCCAATAACCTTTTAGTAAGTGCCATGTTTATCCCTCACCTAACTTTCCAAAATTACTAGGAATATTCTTAACAAGAAATTAACAGTGTTATATCAAAAAATTCAGCTGACTGATAATCCCATGTGAAATGCAGACATTTACTACCTTACCATGCTCCAATTATCTATGATCAACAGATATCTTGCCTATATTTTTACTTACATGGGTGTATCACCACACATACACTTACCTCTGTCTCTCCTGTGTGCACAGACACGTTGGCCATGTGCAGACAAGGACACACAGTGAGAATTCCTGGGTCACTCCCTGTCACCTTTGACCTCCTACCTGTGCAGATTTCTTTCATTTCCAAGGGAGAAATGTGAAAGCCCTCAGGGTTCCTGTTGTCAGGACTCTAGGCTCCCAAGGCTGCATGCCACTCCCTGAGTCTTGGTCGTGACTCCTTTCTGGTGTGTCCTCACTGGCAGCACTGACCACACCTCTGAGCCCCATCCCGTCTCACGAGTGAACCATCGTGACCATTTACCCCATTTTTTATTCAGGGCAGGCATCACCTGAAGCCCCTCCGAGGCCCACTTGTCGTGGTGGTGAGGGTCATTGAGGTTAGCTGCTGCGTGAGTGAGTCCTACAGGGTCCCAAGTCCTGGCCTTGGGCACTTCCCAGCCTTAACTGCTGCCTTTGTCCACCTGACCCCAGAGTTTCTGAGGGGCCCCAGACGCCTCGTGGGTTCTTCCTGGCCCCAGGTGAGGCAGCAGCCTTTCCTCTTCCTGGTGGTTAGGGTCCACCACCGGCCAGTTTGGTGTCCACCACCGGCCAGTTTGGTGAATCTCCCTCCCTGCCTCTGCCTCCGTTCTGGGAGGGTGAAGTGGACAGGGGCAGCTACAGTTTAATTTTGAGCAGGACTCCTCCTGTGTCCCTCGGAGGACACGCTTTCCCCTGGGAGCTGTGCCTCTGGGCCACGGCCTCTCATGGCCTGGTGCTTCGTTCTCGGAGGTGGAAGGGGTGAGAGGGCTGACGTGTGTTTGTAGGCCCCACACTTGGCCTCTGAATCGTCCCCTGGTGGGGGCCCTGAGCTGTGTGGGTCTCTCTCCCACGGTGGCCTCCCGTGTGGTTACCCTTCCTTGCTAACCTGATGCAAACAGCAGGCACTGCTCAGGAGCAGGTCGGGGGTGAGTGGCGAGGATGGTCTAGTGTGTCGGGCCTGGGGTAACTGAAGGGAACTGGGAGTGTGTGCTGCTGTCATCCCATAGGAGGAGGAAGGAGAAGAGCCGTGTGCTAGACCAGGGCTGCGTACCTCAGACCTTGGTATCTGTGCCCCCGTCACTGCGGCAGTGGGCTGGCTGCTCTGATTTTACAAGTTTTCTTTTTATTTCCTGACATCTCTACGCTTTCTACAAATGTTCTAATATTTTCTCCAGAATTTCTCTGTGCTGATAGTAAAACAGGGGCCTATCAGGCTCAGTCAGCCACGTGACCAAAAGTGAAGTGGAGAACATTTTCCACCCAGCTTAGCTGTGACGGGAAGGAGGCCTGCAGCAGCTTCATGGGGTCCCTGGGTGGATCCAGGATGGCAGTGCATCGCACTCTGGGGACTTAGGTTAGACACAGGAAAGGGAGGGAGAAGGTCAAAAGTCCAGAGCAATCGATGCCTAATAACCCACGGCTCTGGAGATGGAAATGGAGGTCCTGAAAGGACTTTTCGTAGGTTCAGAGAGGGGACATGGGGACATGCGTAAACCCACCCAAGGCCTCTGTTCAGGTGTAGTGAGTGGCCAGTGACTCTCAGATCCACAGCATCAACCTGCCAAGGGGCATTTCTCCACCTGGGTTTGTGTTAGACATTGCTTTGAAATAAGTGAGATAACAGAATTTTGAAAATTTATTTTAATTGTTAAGAAATTATCTTCTATGATATTAATATTTAATATTATTTTTCTAGAGAAAAAGCTTTTGTGGAGAGTCCTGATAGCTGCTCAGAACTGAGTATGAAGTAAACATGTTTTGTATTTTTTCTAATCATTACATGGGGAATAGGCTTATCGAAATTGAATCCAGAACTTTCTTACTGTTACAATTGCCTCAGAACTGATCTCAATTTAATATATTCATTTTGTCTCCTTTTTTGACACAAACACAGGTGGCTCATTTGTAAGCAAAGCTTCATAGTTTTCAGGAGATCTGTTTTTCCGTGAGGTATTTTAAGGAGATACAGAACTTTAGGATTTTTATGTATTGATTTATTAGTAATCTTCTAACCATGATTTCAGAAGTTGAATATTTGGATGGGATGTAGGTGGCAGAATAGACAAAACCTTGAAATAGAAAAATGCCTGTTGCATGATCTTATTTCCAACGTCTGCTTTTCTATTCGCCAGTGAGAAGCGAGTGACAGCGGCCTCTGCCTGCTCTGGTGCAACTGAAATTTCCCTTTGACTTTGGGGAAGCTCAGATTTTATGCTTCATTGTAACTCAATTCACAGGGCATTTATGTGAACCCCCACAAGGCCTGACAGTGTGAGGGTATTGATGGAACAGACACAGTGTCCACTTGCAAGGGGCTCACAGTCCGCGGGATGAGAAACACCCTGACACCCTGAGGTCATCACAGGTCAAGAGAAGCAGACACCGCGGTGGGTGGACTGGGTAGGTTAAGTGGGAATTATAAATCAGGAGAGACTTCTAGAAAGAGATCCGAGTCAAGCTCAGGTCTGAACTACGACTGGTAGATGCACTGATGGAGCCACCTAATGCTGAGGGACCGATGGCCGAGGCAGTCCATAGAGCTCCTCTCGTGGCTCCCATGAGGGGGCTCCGAAGCCCAGGTCCTGGCTCAGAGCACGCCCTAAGCCTCCAGTGGGATTGCAGACCGGGTCGTGAAGCACGTGTTTCCTGTCTGCCACTGGAGGCACCCCAAGAAACGCCTTCCCTGTCCACACAGGAGCCCTGTCCTGGTTTTCCAGTGCACCCACCGCCACGTGATCTGCCTAGACTGCTTCCACCTCTACTGCGTGACCAGGCTCAACGACCGGCAGTTCCTCCATGACCCTCAGCTCGGCTACTCCCTGCCGTGTGTGGGTAAGTCTGGCTCTTTAGTTGTTCCATTTTAATACTAATTAAGACCATTGATGCAAAACTCTCTTAGACATAGCTGGTGCTAAGCCCAAGGTTGAAATTTTCAATTTGATCATTTCTGGATAAGAAACATTAGTGGATGGATCACGAAAGATATAAGACTCCAGGGGACTGTGTTGAACGAGAGAATACATAACGTGCAAAAAGGCATTGAGATAAATTGGAAAATATTATTCAGCCAAGGTTCAGAGTTTGTCTGTGGTTTCGATTGACACTGCCAGTCCTGGATTTGTTACCCTGGATCTAGAACAGTATTATCCAAAGATTTAAGTTGTATGCCCCAGCACTAAAAGTGTCAAACACGCACACAGTGTAGGTGAAAGAACCTACGTGCAAAAGAAATTAAAGGAGAACGAGTTCAAGCTGAGCTATTTAATATTTAAGGCATTTTTACCTCTTAGCATCACAGAAGCCCCTTTCCCAGCCCTGTATGATTTTCACAGCTCTCATTCCTAATTGTGATGTTCCTGTGACATGCAGTGAGCCACTTTGAGGGCTACGGTGCAGGGGCATCAAGTACATGCAGTGTTGTTCAAATACCACCCTCTAGTTTTAAACTCCTTCACCATCAGAATACCCCGTCTCCACAAAGCCATCACCCCTTGCCCCTCGCCCCAGCCTCTGGCCATCACTACTGGGCTTTCTGTCTCCATGGATTTGCCCATTGTGGATAAAAACGAAACCATACAGTATGCGACCTCTGGTCTGCCTTATGTCACCTGATGTAGGCAACTGAGGATCAATCATCTCATGGCACATGTCGATGCCACTCCTTTTCATAGCTGAGTAATATTGTCTGTCTTCCACAATTCGGGTCCTTGTCTTGCTGTGTGTTACTAGGCCCCAGTGAGTGTGAAGCAGGATCCCGTGGTGGACTTGGATTTTATTTAAGGGCAGTAATGTTGAGGATCTTCTCATGAACTGGTTTGCCATTTATACATCTGCTTCCCATGGATATCTGTTCAAGGCATTTGCTCATTTTTAAATAGGATGGGCTGTCTTCTTCTTGAGGTGTGAGAGTCTTTACATATTCTGCATTTAAGACCATTATCAGATTTGTGGTTTGCAAATGTTTTTCCCATTCTATAGGTTTTCACTTTCCTGATAACGTTCTTTAATGAAAAAAAAGTTTCAAATTTTGATAAAGTCCATTTTTTTTGTTTTATTTTGTTGCTTTGGTATCAGTAACAATCCGTTGCTATATCTGAAATGATGAATATTTTTCCTGTTTTCTTCTAACATTTGCTTCATATATGAGGTCATGGATCCATTATGAGTTGATTTTTGTATATGGAGTGTGATAGGTGTTGCTACCTACTGATCATATATTTTAATGGCTATAATATGATCAATTATGCCTCACTGGTTTTGAAAATTGTAGTTTGAAGCTATGATACCTTGATTCAATCATTGAGCTTTAAGTTCAATTTATTTCAGTACTTAATTTTAATGTCAACCATAGCATGCATATATCTATATCTATACTTCAAAATAATTTAGAAATCCAAATGGAAGGTGCTGATTGCAATGCAGGCTTTAGGAGTCATAAGACTCATTTTCTAAGGAAATCTATATTGAGTCTCATAATGTCTTAGAAAAGCTCGTTGAAAGGATTTGTGCTTTTATATTTTTAACAAAAGCATTCAAAAGCCAATAAGCAATCATGTGTAGGTTGGAAGACTCTTGTTTCTAATATTTTTAGGAAGGGCCATTGTGTCCTGGTAGATCCTGCTCTCCATTAAACCGGGTACTGGGCGCATCTCTAAACAGCCTTCTCAAGACGCCTCCACACACTCAGGACGCTTTTAAAAACAGTTCATGTCTGTTTTAGCCAGCTTTTTCACTGCTGGGACTAAAAGATCTGACCAGCACAACTGTAAAGAGGAAAGCTGTATCTAAGGGCTCCTGGTTGCAGAGGTCTTCGTCCACAGGAGGCCGCCTCTATTCCCTGGACTCGAGGCTCGGCTGAACACCATGGCTAAAGAGGGCGACAGGGAAGCAGCTCACATGATGATCAGGTAGCAGAGAGAGACTTCACTGGCCAGATACATACATGTACCCCAAAGCCACACCCCAGTTCCCACCTCCTCCAGCCACACCCACCACCTCAGTTACCACTCAGTTAATCCCCATCAGGGGATTAATTCACTGATTGCACTGATTGAGGTAAGATTCTCAGAACACGTTCATTTCTCCTCTAAACCTTCTTGCGTTGCCTCACACGTGAGCTTTTGGGGGAACACCTCACATCCAAACCATAACAATGTCTCACTCATTCTTAAAATATCGATCTTTTTGTTATAGAAAAATTTCAAACCCAAAAACTTAAAGAAAAAAACACCACAGTGAGCCCCTGTGTCTTTGGCCAGGTGGTGCAAGTTTCTCAGGAGCTCGGGTTTCCCTCAGGTCAGTCTTTGTGCCTGCCTGGGGTACTCACTTGACGATGCTGGTTGCTGTTTTGTACCTAGTTCAAAAAGCAAGGAGACATGCAGATGTCTTTTGAGTGTAAACCATTAGTTATGTGTACTTTTTCACTTCAATTTCAGGCTTGTGGATTTTTGTTTAAAATCACCAATATTACAAACATTGCTTTCTACCTTGGCAAAAAAAAAATCCTATTACTGAGTGATATCAACAGAGTTATTCATACATTTTCCTCCACCTCCTTTTCCCCCTCTGTAGTGTAAATTATATCGAGAGATCACTCCTGAGTAGTGCATGGGTCTGTTCTCCATCTTTCAGGACACAGCATCACTGAAATCCAGTGTGTAGGTCACCGCATTGTTGAGGTTTTCCTTTTGTTATCACAAATGTTGCTACAGCTACAGTCTGTGTGCACCTGTATTCTCATACTGTTGTCAGAGTACCATTGAGATGGACTCTCTACAATGGGGACACTGTATCAATGGGAAAATGTCTATTTTAATGGCTCCAGTTTGGTGGGGGGTGGGCCCCGGGGCCCCACACTGGTGAGGTGAGTGCTCTCTTCCGAGCCACCCAGCCCCACTTTACTGTTTCCAGATTCCCTCCTGAGAGCTGGAGCTTCCCTACCACCTGCAACGCCCAGGAGCCGGAGGCCCTCGGCCGCCTCTGTGAGGCAGGAGGTAGAAAGCTTCGGCATCTTTTCCGGGTTATATATTTGAGAAATGAGATCCCATGTTGCTTTTTATTTCTTTTTTTGAGTCAGGTTGAGCACCTTTTCCTATGTTTAGATCACTTTGCACTTCTTTTTCTCAGTCAATTTATTTATTTATTTATTTATTTTTTATTGATTGTTCAAAACATTACATAGCTCATGATATATCATCTTTCATACATTAGACTCAATTGGGTTTTGAACTCCCATTTTTACCCCAAATACAGCTTGCAGAATCACAACTGTTACATACTCACATTATTACATAATGGCATATTAGTGACTGTTGTATTCTGCTACCTTTCCTATCCCCTACTATCCCCCCTCCCCTCCCCTCCCCTCCCATCTTCCCTCTCTACCTCCTCTGCTGTTGTTCAATTCTCTCCCCCTTTTCCCCCCTTCCCCTTGCCCCTCATAACCTCTTATAATTTTGTATATCATTGAAGGTCTCCTACCATTTCCATATGCTTTCCCTTCTCTCTCCCCTTCTCTCCCCCCATTCGTCTTTGTTTACTGTTAGTCTTTTCCTCATGTTCTTCCATCCTGTTCTGTTCTTAGTTGCTCTCTTTATATCAAAGAAGACATTTGGCATTTGTTTTTTAGGGCTTGGCTACCTTCACTTAGCATAATCCGCTCTAATGCCATTCATTTCCCTGCAAATTCTATGATTTTGTCATTTCTTAGTGCTGCATAATACTCCATTGTGTATAGATGCCACATTTTTTTTTATCCATTCATCTATTGAAGGGCATCTAGGTTGGTTCCACAGTCTAGCTATTGTGAATTGTGTCGCTATAATCATTGATGTGGCCGTTTCCCTATAGTGCGCTCTTTTAAGGTCTTCAGGGAATAGTCCAAGAAGGGCGATAGCTGGGTCAAATGGTGGTTCCATCCCCAGCTTTCCCAGGAATCTCCATACTGCTTTCCAAATTGGCCTCACCATTTTTCAGTCCCACCAGCAGTGTACAAGTGTACCCTTTTCCCCACATCCCCGCCAACACTTATTGTTGTTTGACTTCATAATGGCTGCCAATCTTACTGGAGTGAGATGGTATCTTAGGGTGGTTTTGATTTGCATTTCTCTGATTGCTAGGGATGGTGAGCATTTTTTCATGTACTTGTTGATTGATTGTATGTCCTCCTCTGAGAAGTGTCTGTTAAGGTCCTTGGCCCATTTGTTGATTGGGTTATTTGCTATCTTATTGTTTAATTTTTTGAGTTCTTTGTACATTCTGGATATTAGGGCTCTATCTGAGGTGTGAGGGGTAAAAATTTGTTCCCAGGATGTAGGCTCTCTATTTACCTCTTTTATTGTTTCTCTTGCTGAGAAAAAAACGTTTTAGTTTAAGTAAGTCCCATTTGTTGATCCTTGTTATTAACTCTTGTGCTATGGGTGTCCTATTAAGGAATTTGGAGCCCGACCCCACAGTATGTAGATCATAGCCAACTTTTTCTTCTATCAGACGCAGAGTCTCTGATTTGATATCAACCTCCTTGATCCATTTTGAGTTAACTTTTGTGCATGGCGAGAGAAAGGGATGCAATTTCATTTTGTTGCATATGGATTTCCAATTTTCCCAGCACCATTTGTTGAAGATGCTATCCTTCCTCCATTGCATGTTTTTAGCCCCTTTATCAAATATAAGATAGTTGTAATTTTGTGGATTAGTCTCTCTGTGTCTTCTATTCTGTACCATTGGTCCACCTGCCTGTTTTGGTACCAGTACCATGCTGTTTTTGTTACTATTGCTTTGTAGTACAGTTTGAAGTCTGGTATTGCTATACCTCCAGATTCACACTTCCTGCTTAGAATTGCTTTTGCTATTCTGGGTCTTTTGTTTTTCCATATGAATTTCATGATTGCTTTATCTATTTCTACAAGAAATGCTGTTGGGATTTTGATTGCCATCGCATTAAACCTGTAGAGAACTTTGGGTAATATCGCCATTTTGATGATGTTAGTTCTGTCTATCCATAAACAGGGTACATTTTTCCATCTTCTGAGATCTTCTTCTATTTAAAGCATCACCTTTTCTTTTTTTTTTTTTTTTGAGTTCTGGTTTTTATTTTTATTTATTTATTTATTTTTTTACTTTTGTCGTTAGTTTTTATTTTATTTTATTTTTTTATTGGTTGTTCACAACATTACAAAGCACTTGACATATCATATTTCATACATTAGATTGAAGTGGGTTATGAACCCCCAATTTTACCCCAAATGCAGATTGCAGAATCACGTCAGTTACACATCCACAATTTTACATAATGCCCTATTAGTAATTGTTGTATTCTGCTACCTTTCCTATCCCCTACTATCCACCCTCCCCTCCCCTCCCATCTTCTCTCTCTACCCCATCTACTGTAATTCATTTCTCTCCTTGTTTATTTTCCCATTCCCCTCACAACCTCTTATATGTAATTTTGTATAGCAATGAGGGTCTCCCTTCATTTCCATGCAATTTCCCTTTTCTCTCCCTTTCCCTCCCATCTCATGTTTCTGTTTAATGTTAATCTTTTCTTCCTGCTCTTCCTCCCTGCTCTGTTCATAGTTGCTCTCATTATATCAAGAAGACATTTGGTATTTGTTTTTTAGGGATTGGCTAGCTTCACTAAGCATAATCTGCTCTAGTGCCATCCATTTCCCTGCAAATTCTATGATTTTGTCATTTTTTATTGCTGCATAATACTCCATTGTGTATAGATGCCACATTTTTTTTTATCCATTCATCTATTGAAGGGCATCTGGGTTGGTTCCACAGTCTAGCTATTGTGAATTGTGCTGCTATGAACATCGATGTGGCAGTATCCCTGTAGCATGCTCTTTTAAGGTCTTCAGGGAATAGTCCGAGAAGGGCAATAGCAGGGTCAAATGGTGGTTCCATTCCCATCTTTCCCAGGAATCTCCAAACTGCTTTCCAAATTGGCCGCACCAATTTGCAGTCCCACCAGCAATGTACAAGTGTACACTTTTCTCCACATCCTCGCCAACACTTGTTGTTGTTTGACTTCATAGTGGCTGCCAATCTTACTGGAGTGAGATGGTATCTTAGGGTGGTTTTGATTTGCATTTCTCTGACTGCTAGAGATGGTGAGCATTTTTTCATGTACTTGTTGATTGATTGTATATCCTCCTCTGAGAAGTGTCTGTTCAGGTCCTTGGCCCATTTGTTGATTGGGTTATTTGTTATCGTATTGTCTAATTTTTTGAGTTCTTTGTATACTCTGGATATTAGGGCTCTATCTGAGGTGTGTGGGGTAAAAATTTGTTTCCATGATGTAGGCTCCCTATTTACCTCTCTTATTGTTTCTCTTGCTGAGAAAAAACTTTTTAGTTTAAGTAAGTCCCATTTGTTGATTCTTGTTATTAACTCTTGTGCTATGGGTGTCCTATTAAGGAATTTGGAGCCCGACCCCACAATATGTAGATCGGAGCCAAATTTTTCTTCTATCAGATGCCTTGTCTCTGGTTTGATATCAAGCTCCTTGATCCATTTTGAGTTAACTTTTGTGCATGGCGAGAGAAAGGGATTCAGTTTCATTTTGATGCATATGGATTTCTAGTTTTCCCAACACCATTTGTTGAAGATGCTATCCTTCCTCCATTGCATGCTTTTAGCCCCTTTATCAAATATAAGATAGTTGTAACTTTGTGGATTAGTCTCTGTGTCCTCTATTTTATACCATTGGTCCACCCGCCTGTTTTGGTACCAGTACCATGCTGTATTTGTCACTATTGCTCTGTAATATAGTTTGAAATCTGGTATCGCTATACCGCCTGATTCACACTTCCTGTTTAGAATTGTTTTTGCTATTCTGGGTCTTTTATTTTTCCATATGAATTTCATGATTGCTTTATCTATTTCTACAAGAAATGCTGTTGGGATTTTGATTGGCATTGCATTAAACCTATAGAGAACTTTGGGTAATATCTCCATTTTGATGATGTTAGTTCTGCCTATCCATAAACAGGGTATATTTTTCCATCTTCTAAGATCTTCTTCTACTTCTCTCTTTAGGGTTCTGTAGTTTTCATTGTATAAATCTTTCACCTCTTTTGTTAGGTTGATTCCCAAGTATTTTATTTTTTTTGAGGATATTGTGAATGGAGTGTTTTTCCTCATTTCCGTTTCAGAAGTTTTGTCGCTGATATACAGAAATGCCTTTGATTTATGCGTGTTGATTTTATATCCTGCCACTTTGCTGAATTCATTTATTAACTCTAATAGTTTCTTTGTAGACCCTTTTGGGTCTGCTAGGTATAGAATCATGTCATCTGCAAATAGTGATAATTTAAGTTCTTCTTTTCCTATTTTTATGCCTTTAATTTCTTTCGTCTGTCTAATTGCTCTGGCCAGTGTTTCGAGGACTATGTTGAATAGAAGTGGTGATAGAGGGCATCCCTGTCTTGTTCCAGATTTTAGAGGGAATGCCTTTAACTTTTGTCCATTTAGAATGATGCTAGCCTGAGGCTTAGCATAGATAGCTTTTACAATGTCCAGGTAAGTTCCTGTTATCCCTAGTTTTTCTAATGTTTTGAACATAAAGGGATGCTGTATTTTGTCAAATGCTTTCTCTGCATCTATCGAGATGATCATATGGTTCTTATCTTTAAGTCTATTGATGTGGTGAATAACATTTATTGATTTCCGTATATTGAACCATCCTTGCATCCCAGGTATGAATCCTACTTGATCATGGTGCACAATTTTTTTGATGTGTTTTTGTATTCGATTCGCCAGAATTTTATTGAGGATTTTTGCATCTAGGTTCATTAGAGATATTGGTCTGTAGTTTTCTTTCTTTGAGGTGTCTTTGTCTGGTTTTGGAATCAGGGTGATTTTGGCCTCACAGAATGAATTTGGAAGAGCTCCCTCTTTTTCTATTTCCTGAAATAAGTTTAAAAGTATTGGTATTAATTCTTCTTTAAAGGTTTTGTAAAACTCCGCTGTATACCCATCCGGTCCTGGGCTTTTCTTGGTTAGTAGTCTTTTGATGGCTTCTTCAATTTCATCCATTGATATTGGTCTGTTCAAATTGTGTGTATCCTCCTGACTCAGTCTGGGCAAATCATATGACTTAAGAAATTTATCGATGTCTTCACTATCTTCTATTTTATTGGAATATAGGTTTTCAAAATAATTTCTAATTGTCTTCTGTATTTCTGTAGCATCTGTTGTGATATTGCCTTTTTCATCCCGTATGTTAGTAATTTGAATTCTCTCTCTTCTTCTCTTCGTTAGCATGGCTAAGGGTCTGTCAATCTTATTTATTTTTTCGAAGAACCAACTTTTCGTTTTGTTAATTTTTTCAATAGTTTCTTTTGTTTCAATTTCATTGATTTCCGCTCTGATTTTAATTATTTCTTGCCTTCTGCTACATTTGCTGTTGTTTTGCTCTTCCTTTTCTAGGGCTTTGCGATGAAGTGTGAGCTCATTTATTTGTTGGTTTTTTCTTTTTTTGAGGAATGACTACCAGGTGATGAATTTTCCTCTTAAAACTGCTTTCATTGTGTCCCATATATTCCGATATGTTGTGTGTGTATTTTCATTTATCTCTAAGAATTTTTTGATTTCCTCCTTTATGTCTTCTGTAACCCATTGATCATTCAGTAACATATTGTTCATTTTCCATGTGATGTAGGATTTTTCCTTCCTTCTTTTATCATTGATTTCCAGTTTCATTCCATTATGATCAGATAAAATGCATGGTATTATCTCCACCCTTTTATATTTACTGAGGGTTGCCCTATGGCATAATATATGGTCTATTTTTGAGAAGGATCCATGTGCTGCTGAGAAAAAAGTATATCCATTTGATGATGGTTGATATATTCTATATATGTCAGTTAAGTCTAGGTTATTGATTATGATATTGAGTTCTATCGTTTCTTTATTCAACTTTTGTTTGGAGGATCTGTCCAATGGTGAGAGAGGTGTGTTGAAGTCACCCATAATTATTGTGTTGTGGTCTATTTGATTCTTGAACTTGAGGAGAATTTGTTTTATGAATGTCGCAGCACCATTATTTGGTGCATAAATATTGATAATTGTTATGTCTTGTTGGTGAATGGTTCCTTTTAACAGTATATAATGTCCTTCTTTATCCCTTTTGATTGACTTAGTCTTGAAGTCGATTTTATTTGATATGAGGATGGCCACCCCTGCTTGCTTATGAGGACCGTGTGTGTGGTATATTTTTTCCCATCCTTTCATCTTCAGCCTGTGAATGTCTTTTCCAATCAGATGTGTCTCCTGGAGGCAGCATATTGTTGGATTTGTTTTTTTTAATCCATGATACCAGCCTATGTCGCTTTATTGGAGAGTTTAAGCCATTAACATTCAGAGTTACTATTGATATATGGTTTGTACTTCCATCCATGTTTGATTGTTTATCCTTTTTTTAAAAAAATTTAGTTTGTTTCTCCATGATTATCTTTCTCCTCGCCCTCTGTCTTTACTGAGGCACTTCCCACTGATGGTTTTGGTTATTGTTTTTCATTTCTTCCTCATGTAATGTTTTGCTCAAAATGCTTTGCAATGCTGGTTTTCTGGCTGCAAATTCTTTTAACTTTTGTTTATCATGAAAGATTTTTATTTCATTGTCATACCTGAAGCTTAATTTTGCTGGATACAGAATTCTTGGTTGGCATCCATTGTCTTTCAGTGTTTGAAATACATTGTTCCATGATCTTCTTGTTTCAGTGTCTGTGATGAAAAATCCGTTGTTAACCTTAATGGTTTACCCCTGAATGTAATCCGTCTCCTTTCTCTTGTAGCTTTTAATATTTTCTCTTTGTTCTGTATATTGGATATCTTCATAACAATGTGTCTTGGCGTTGGTCTACTGTGATTTTGTGTGCTCGGTGTCCTGTATGTAAAGCATCACCTTTTCTTTGAGGAGCAGGCCAGTGAACATATTCCTCAGGAGGATGCCTCCCTGGTAACCTGACTTGCTCACCACAGCAAGGGTTGGGAAGTCGGGTTACGCTTGTCTTTGTAAAGAATATGGGCGGATTCGCTTTAATTCTGCTAGATGTTTGCCACCAAGTAACTTATAACCACTGTGAGAAAACTGGGTCTGGTTAGGCTCTGCCTCATTAAAATGTGTTTTGTAGATTTTGTTGTATTTTAGTCAGGTTTTAAATACCTTTTCATAAATTATCTTATTTTTCATTGACCATGTCACCAATGTCCTTAGGATCTGGTGAACTCACAAGGTGAATTTCTTTGTTTACACGATCAGTATGTTTCTCCTTCACTCTGTTTTAGTGTTTCTGAGCATGGCTGCCTATGCTGGTTATTTAGACACAGCACTCCTAGACACTTTTATTTTTGAAAGTGCCTCCTGCTATTGAGAATTTAGGTATTTGTCTATTTCACTATTTAAAAAGAATGGAGCAAATAAGGGCAGGGGGACAGATCTGAAGCCAGGGGGCGCTGTGCAGCGTGGTGAGCCAGGCTCCTGCCCCGTGCTGCCCATGCCTGCTTCCTTCCAACCTTGCTTTAATACACCTCCAAAGTGCTCGCTTGTGAGAAAATAGAGTTTGGTCTGTAGCGGCATTGTTCTTCATGGCTCATTTTAGCCTTTTAAAAATTTTACTGTGGCTTCAATTATAAATGTTTCCCCATGTTATGTTTAAGGAGACTTTCAAATGGCATAGACTTTTTTTTTTAATTTTGCAAAAGCAAGTTGGATTATTATTAGTGTTAGCTCAGCAGAGATGCGCTCTTGCTTTCTTCTTGCTTTGTTCTTATAATGCATGAAACACGATGGCCCTGCCCTCTGCTCAGCCCCCATTGCAGGGCCACTGTCCTCCATTCAGGGTCTCTTCAAGGACAGTGCACCACATGGTCAGTGTTGCTGACCTTCTACTTGGGCTTACATTGTTGGTTCTATCTTTAATAATTTGTAGATTATTCCTAAGTCATCACCTGTTTTACAGAGCTAGTTTGGTTTATATGCAATAGTTTATCTGTCATGCCTGTAGCCAACCATAGGGCATCTGCTGAAGGGTAACTGTCAGGTCAGGGCTGGGCCTCAGACTCTGATGAGAGTCTTAGGTATTTGTCTATTTCACTATTTAGAAAGAATGGAGCAAATAAGAGCTCCAGGACACACCAAGGGAATCATCTGAGATACAGACCTCAGAAGGACATGAGAAGTTTCCAGCATCTCTCGGCCTGTGCATTAAGTCTTCATGAGGCCTAATTGTTTTCCTATTTTTAGTAACAGCTTTGTAAGTCCTGCTATTGCTCCATAAACCAGTGAGTCATTTGCCTCTCTTGAGGTGCACACAGAGCCTCAGAGAAACCTCATTCAAATCCTTGCTCGCATCATAACGAGGGCGAAGTACCCAGCCTTGGTGTGTCTTGGGCTTATTTTAGGTATCAGGAGATAATACAGTGGTTCCTGATTTTATTAGTTGTATGAATCCATTAAAATAATGTCTTATAAAATGTCCTTAAGTTAATGCTGAAGAAAGTAAGCACTCCACAAACACTGGCTTTTGTTATTTTGATTGTCATTTAAACATGCATTCCCATATATATCTAATGTGTGTGCTCATGTCTGCAGCTATGTGAGTATTCACAGAGAAATATGTATTTGAACATATTTAACTGGAGGCTAGTTTTTGCTATAACTCAATTCACAAATCCACCAATTATCACACATCCTTCACTTATCCATCTATCTGACTATGTCTTTTCTTGGTTTATTTGACTTCACTTTGGTTTACTGAATGTAGAATAAGACATGTTAAAAAAAATAGTAAAACTGAATTAGAAAATCAAAGCTTATCAAACCAAAACAATGATTGTCAGAACGGATTGAAAGCACTTGCCACAGTCTTGTGCCATGGTGAGAATAATGGAAGATGACATCAGCGTCTGTGAATCTTGTAAATAAAATGCATAAATAACTTATGTAGAAAGCTTTAAAAGGGAGGGCTAATTCCACAAAGGAACTCAGAGTGCATAGAAAGGGCAGCTTCCTGGAGCCTGGGCCCCCCCCGCGGAGGCTTTGAAATCTGGGCCAGGTCTGCTGTCGGATGCAGCAAGGTGGGCATATGGCTGCTCTGGCGAATCCTGGGGCTGCCGATGTTTCCTGGAAGGCTCTTCACCGACCTCAGCAATCTGACCATGTAAAACGCCTGCATCTCACAGGCCAGATCCCAGTGCTGTCTTTGGCTTCTGGAAGATCAGGAGGGGACCTTGTGATGTCTCTGAACAGGGTTGGAGATATCACCATCCCAGCTTAAAATGCCTGGCCAACTATTTCTAGGCCCCTGTGAGGGCTACTAGTCATTTTTAGAATATAGTTCCTCCAAAATATTAAAGCAAGATCTTATGTATTTAGGGGCCTTACCCCTGAAGTCAGAGATGCCTTCCAAAGACAAATTTCCTACCTAACCACAGAGGTGAGTTTCTCTGGTACTGGAATCACAGTCTAAATCCACTCCTTGACTTTTCTGGCCTTAGAGGTCTGAAGGAAGCCCGGAAATGGGGCAGACTCGGTGGTGAATACTTTTGTGAGTTTTCTTGGTGGCTGTGCTCCTGTTTTGGCCTTGGCTGAGGGACTTTCTGATCCCCTGAGTCAGAATAAGTCATCATCTGGGTTGGCACGTTCTCTGCTGCACGGAAAGATAAAGCGAGAGGCAGCTGTTCTGTGCAGCAATGTTCTGGAATGTTCCTCCTTCCCTTGGGAGATGGAGCTGTTTACCCTCCCCTCCTCTCTTTCCTGCCTCCATCCACCTAAGACTGTCCTTTCCCCACCCAGCACTCCTTATTCAGTGTCTCTTCCTTTATAAGGAAATAATTTTTAAAAATATGAGACCAGCTTCTGGGACAGTTACTCAATATCCAAGAATAGAGGATACAAGGAGAATTAGCAAATGATTTTCTAAATTCCACTGGTCCCACAATAGCCACAGAGTAATGTGTGCACATATGTATGTGTGCACGTATGTATGTATGTATGTATGTATATTGCTAAATGATCCACATCCCAAATGGCCTGTTAATCATGTCTGCAAACACTCATTTCTAAACAAATATCTAATACTTATTATTACCAAAACATACATAAGTAGATGTTTTTGTTTGTTTGTTTTTTGTTTGTTTTCCAGCAATCTACCTTTTGGGGGTGTTTTAATGTTCATGAGCTAAACACCTTCAAAGCTCAATTGTAGACATTTACCTCTTCGAGGTATGGCTTGTCAACAATGAACCAATCTTTTTTATTGACAGATTTTTTATGATGACAATAACTGGTTTAAAATTCCTTCCAAGTATAAGCTCTGCTCTCCTAGTGTAAACTACTCATTAGACCAGACACTTTATGATACTTTCTAAAGATGGGATGCTGAATTTTATTTCCCCAAGAGTCACGATGAGCAATGATTATAGCCATCCTGAGTGCTCCCTGTACCTGAGATGCCATTCTTGGTGCATACATGTCTATGTCCATCTAATCTCTGCAACGCTTTATTGGAGTGGACAGTGTTATTCTTCCCATCTTCCAAAGGAGGAATTGAGCCACATAGAAGTTAATTAAGTTGCACATCACAGTGCAGCTAGTAAGTTACAGAGCCAGAGTACAAAGCTAACAGCTGGGGCTCTACTGCTTATGCTGTTTATGGTTCTGTGAATTCTTGAACCTGCAACAACAAAGCAAGATATCTTAGGAAGTTCCCTGGAAAAGAAGATCAAAAGAAGACTATCTCTGATGTTTAGCACTGTTCCTTATTTAAACCAGCTGCACACCTGAAAAGGAGGTATTGTTATTCCTGTTTTACAGAGAAAGGAGTCAAATCTCAGAGTAGGTCACAAAGTAACCCAGAAGCAGCTGATGCCAGAGCCCCATGTTCCCACCGCTTGGCCACCCTGCTTCCTGCTAGGAGTTGATTCTCAAACCCAAATGCATGTTTCACTCATGTGGAAGGGTTAAAGATCTCCATGCCCAGGCTGGGCTTTGGGACAATTAAATAATAACCACTCATGCTGGGCATCAATGTTTGCTAAAGTCCCCAGGCTTAAGTCTGAGAAGTACTGCAGGGGTGAGCATTCTATTAAAAAAAAAAAAAAAGCAGTTATTTTCAAGGCGAGAATTAGCATCAGTAAGTGGAAAACTGCTCCCTCTGCTGAGGTCTATTTTGTCTGTGAGTGATTTGGTTGGATACCCCCTGCACAGGTCTTTCAGCAAATGCTGACCAAGTTGAAAACAAGATTGTCAAACACAGGCCAAACAGCCTATTTCCAGAACCTCTGATAAGACTTTGTATAAATGTACGGGCTTTGGGGAAACTTCTTCATTTTTCTGAAATATTTGCTGACTCTCTGCTGCACCTGCTATTATTAGACATTGGTGCTGGGAGTTATTTTGAAATGCCAAATGACCCTCTCTACCTGCTCTCGAAACCAAGTGTCTCTCACCAACTTAGTGGAACTTCATAAATTTAGGTTGATTTGGTTTGGAATGGTGCTGTAGAATCATATGAAGTCTAGGCATAGAGTGCTACTCTCATCTGTTCTGAGCCCTGATAAAACACATTTTCTGTACCTTCAGGGTGACAGGCAGTGACTCCACCCTCATTTGGATGTGCCTTTTGTATTGCCACCAGTGCTGTCCAACTGCATCCACTCTGGGGTATTTTGTTGCTGTTCTTGCTGATTTTCTATTTTTTTTCTTTTTTACTTTTCTTCTCTTAAGTCACTTTTTGTATAATTACAGTTTTCATCTAATTTTAAATGGAATTTCCTTTCCATTGAGTATCTCCACTCACCAACTTCAGTCCAGCAGGGTGGTCGTTGTCTTTACTAAGCAATATTGCAGCATGAGAGAGGTAGTTATAGACTTTGGGAGGTGCTAAAATATCTCCGATGCCTGAAAAGTCAAAAATCCTGAGTTCCAGATACCTATTTGGGGAGCTAAGCATAAAGACAATATGATTTATTTTATTTTGTCTTGTAAATATAGTTGTCCCAGATATACACACACAAAAATCAAGTCAATATAATCCCTAAAACCATATCAGAAAAGTAGAGAAATATATTAAAAGAAGACTTACCAAAGAAGATATGCAAGTGGTCAATACATATATTAGAAGTTTAATATAATTAGTTGCTAAAATTAATTTAAAGCATTTTGTCGGGTGCACTGGAACATGCCTCTAATCCCAGCAACTTGGGAGGCTGAGGCAGGAGGATGGCAAGTTCAATGCCAGCCTTAGCAACTTAGTGAGGTTCTAAATAACTTAGTGAGACCCTGTTTCAAAATAAAATATAAAAAGGGCTGGGGATGTGGCTTAGTGGTTATGTGTCTCTAGGTTCAATGCTGGTAGCAAAATAAATCAAACATAAAATATAAAGTGATGGATGCACATTCTAAGAGAATATAAATTCATATGTTTTCAAGATGCAATTTGGCAATTCATATTATAAGCTTTAAAATAATAATAAACTCCCTAGAGGCCTATCCACATCACATTCACAGTGCATCTGTCTGTTTCTCTCTGAAATGTGCGGCCCCCACTCTTCAGAGCTCCTACATCTCGTGTAAGTAATAGTTTGCATGAGAAGATGGCTCCAGGATGGAAAGCAGGATTTAAATCCCTGAAGTGCTCATGGTCCAAAGACAGTGCTCGTTCTGCCTCAGAATGAATTGAAATTAAATCAAACTTCCTAAGTTTCTGAGATTAATGATGGACTCTTCTGTTTTCTTTTGGGGGGTGATTTAGCAATTTGGGTAATTTTTCTTTGATTTTGATGTGTCAGGAGACATAAAGACAGAGCAGTGACCTAATTTCTCCAACCAGAGCAACCCTGAAATTGCAATGCCTCAACACAGTCGAGCTTTATTTCTGTTAGTGTCGTGGCCCCGTGTGGGTTGGCTGTGGGGCTCTGCTCCACCCGCTCATTCAGGGACCCAGGCTGAGACTTCCACCATCTAGCGGTTCTTCGTCCTCAGTGGCCTTGGTCCCTGTGTGTCCCATTCATGGGGCCAGGTGGCTTGGGAGATCAAGCCCTGCTCCACACTGGAGAGGGATCATAGACCAGGGCCACAGAGGGAGCCCATCACTCCTTCCCACCCTGCTGAGAGCAGAGGCCCAGCTAGCCACAGAGCATGGAGGGGAGGGGTGGGAGGCGGGGTCTGGTGGGCGCCCAGGAGGAAAAGCAAACAGGACTCAAGCACACAGTCCTGACGCTGGTGGGGGGTGGGGAAAGCAGGGTTTATTGATGGTTCTCCGGCTTTCTTCTGCTGGCCTGCAACAGCAGCCACTCAATCACGTCCCTTCATTATAAGGAGTGACTGGAACATGAACAAGGACCAGAAAAAGAGCTGTAAGCTGACAGAATCAATGGTGTCCCCAAGCCCATTCCAACTAGGTCAACAAGGCCCTGTCTGCTCAGGTACCCATCTGGCCGTGGAATTGCTGCCTTTATGGAATCCTGCTTCCAAGATGCCAGGGATTTCACTTTGGTTTGAGGCATGAGCATCTTCAGTGAGTTGGAAGGCAGAGGGGGCCAGGTCCACGGAGGCAGGCACAGCACTGTGGCTCTCTTGGCCTTTAGGAGGAGCCCCCTGTCCAGCGGACCTCACCCAGTTCTTCCTTTGCTTGAATTTCTGCTTTCCCAATGGATTTGTTTCTTCTTTTCTTGTGTCCTATTAAATAGCTAAAAATAAAAGTCTTTAAAAGATCATTCTACCTTTGTTTTATAAGGGCAAAAGTAAACCAGTTTCGAGTCTGATTTCGTTGCTCATCCAAGGAGAGCTGGGAGGAGGGGGAGGGGCCGAACACAGCTCCAGGAGTGGCCTGGAGCAGCTACCTGCAGGCTTTGGCCTGTTTATTAAAGTGTACATCCAAGCTCCTTCCCCTGCCCTGTGGCCGTCTGCACAATTTTGCATCCATCAGGACTGAGGGCGTTCTCTTGAGGCAGGAAGGATTATAGCAGTAGATGAATATTAATTGACCTTTAAGTGTATCATTTTAAGTGGTTGGATGTAGTCTGAAATTCATGGCGAGCCACCACATGCCCACACAGTGGTGCTGCGAATGCATGGTGGAGGTAAGGACTTGTATCGTGACCGAGAGCCTGGAGAGGGCTACCAGAGCACGCCTGCAGCCCACAGCCTCAGGTGACCTCCCCGTCACAGCCTCCTCCTTCCTGCCTTGGTGCATCCATCACCTGACCCCTCTTCATGGGGTCACCACCTATGAGCACATCCCTACATAAAACCAGGATTCACCTGCGCTTAACTTTCCAACGTGGCTTGGAGGAGTTCACCAAACCTCCCTCTCCAGAAGCCTGTGAGGAGTGGTAGTACCACTAGCAAGACTCTCTGAAGGCAGAGCACATTATTCCAACATTTCAGTTTTCGTTCTTTTTTTTTTTTTTACACATATTTTTGTTCATTGAACTGCATGATGGCTCTGTATATGTTCATCTCCCTCATCTCAGCTGTTAGCAGGTAGGAAAGTAATTTATCATCTTTTTCCTTAGTTAAATTTCAAGGGCACAATCAGAGGTATGAAAGCGAACCAGTGATCATGAATAGTTGCTCAGGCGACAAGATCGTTTTATTGTAATTTGGCAAGAATCAGAATCCATGTTGTGGTTATGAAGTTTAAATGCAGAGTTTAAGGCTGTGCAGTGGCCCATGCCTGTAATTCCAGCACTTGGGAGGCTCAGGCCAGAGGATCACAAGTTCGAGGCCAGTCTCAGTAGCCTAACAAGACTTCCTCAATTAGTGAGGCCCTGTGTCAAAAAAAAAAAAAGAGCCTGGGGATGTGGCTCAGTGATAAAGCAAACCTGGGTTGAATTCCCTTTACCAAAAGAAAATGAAGAGGCACAGTTCGCTTCCTGTATTAAATATCCTTCATTTGTCAGTGTTGCAAGCATTCAACCAAGAGCTTCACACGGGGTCTTGCGGGGGGTCCCACCTCAGCTTGTCCCATGATTAGAATCAGAGCATTCTGATCTCAGAGAACCACCCAAACGACTGAGTTAGCACAGCTAAAAAGATGCTTGGCTGTGTGCAATGTCAGAGCCCCGCTCTAGGCCTGAGTGAGGAAGGGAGGCATGCTGTGTGTTCCCAGGTGACAGGCTCTTGCAGCAGGTCTGTCTGTAGCCTCCAGGTCAAGACAATGAGCTTTGAGGCAGAAGTTGGATTTTAAATCCACAGTTCCCGACTCGGAGGTTGGTTTGTTGATTGTTCTGGTGGTAGATTGTGTTCTGATCACACCGCGCCATCAGCGACACCCTCCGAGAGCGTGTTTCAGAGCCTGCTGGTGTGCGTCAGAACTCGGCGTTCTGTTGGCCATTTACACACAGGCTCTCAGTAACTGCGACGGGGCCCCATTCCTCCTCAGTGTGTGCTGTCTTGCGTTAATGAGACTCCACGCATGGAAATCGGTATGAGCTGGTGACCTCCAACTATCTTTGAAATAATTAATAATGTGCTTAGAGAGGTTGATTTACATATTTATGAGAGTGGAGACCATTTGGTTCCTAAGCAGGACAGTGAAAAAGTTTGATGTTTTGAATGCAGACCAATTTAGCTGGAGGAGGAGGGGTTTAACTTTCTAATGTCAGCCTGGAAATAAATACATGACCCCTGCTCCTGTCATTACGCTGTGTGTGTTTCCAGTAAGATCGGAAGGCCTTCCAGGCTCTCCTCTATGGTCTAACTGATTCTACTCAGGAGTTTGGAAAAATCATGTCTTATATTTTCTGCTTTTTGAAACTTTATCAGCAGTTATTTTTGTTGAAATTATTTACTGATAGAGGAAAATGCTGCCGGAGACAGAGTGGAAACAGGAAGAGGAATGCGGACGACGTTCAGGGACTTCAGGACGGGGCCCTGTCTTGCCTGAGGTTGTTCTTAGCCTCTCTCTCCCCTCTCCCCTCCAGGGGCACTAAGAGCTCTTTCTAAGGCTTATGTGCAAGGATACTCTTGTAACTGGTCACCGCCTTAGTTGGCTTAGGCTTTTAGAATAAAAACAGACAAGGTGGCTGAAACCATAGGAATCTACCTTCTCACAGGGTGCAGGCCACAGGCCCAAGATCAACGTGCCAGCAGGTTGGCTCCTCGGAGGGCTCTCTCAGGGCTCGTGGAGCGCTGCCTTCTCCCTGTGTCTGCCAGGATCAGCCCTCCGTGGGTTCTTCTTGTAAGAACAGGGGTCAGGGGTCAGATGGGCTAGGGGCCCACCCAAACAGTCTCACTTTACCTTAATGACCCCTTAAAGGCCTGTATCTAAATACAGCCACGCTTTGAGGCCCTGGGATCAGAATGTCTACAGATGAAATTTGGGAGGAACATGGGTCAGCTCTCAATAGCCATCTTCTAGATTCTGAAATAGTTTTCAAATATTAAGTGCCTCCAAATTTGGAGAGGGTCAATTTTACCAGAACCCTGTATGTATTCTGCTCCCCTTGGTTTGACTACCTCGTCCTCCTTCCCCGTACTTGGTGTGGGCTGGCTTCCCACGCACCGACACCATGTGCCCAAGAAATACAGGGGCCTTCTGCCAAGTCTCTGATTGCAGCACCTGACTCACTGGTGAGCTTTGCAAGGAGGACCCTTTTTATTTCCATCCTTTCCAAAAGTAAAAATCCAGTGATCTTGCTTGGCGGTGGTTGGGGGCGGTTAGGGGAATGTGCAGTCACATTGTGGGTTTTGGTTCTCCCAGGATGGATTATCAGGATCTGGAGCCACCGAAGAAGATTTTAGCGTTGTGGTGGTGGCTGTTTAATAGATCAAATTGCTATAAGCAGCAGAGCCCAGATGTAACAGCACAGCCGCGATTGCAGTTCAGTCTTACTCAGGGTGGGCGGTTCAGCTGGGTGGGTGTTATCTTCCAAGCAGTTTTTCCCATCGGGCCTTGCTCATACCTTGGTGGTCAAGCTTCATCCCACACGGAGTGTCCAGCTGGAAGAGGGGGAAGAAACTGTCAGTGAGTCATCCTGAGAATGGCACATACCTCCTGATTCCTTAAACTAGGCCACAGTCACTTGGCCACACCTGCCTGAAAGGGAGCCGGGCAACGTGGTCTAGATTAAGGCCGGGGATACAGAGAAGAGAAGGATTTAGGTCAACACTTGGATCCCTCTGGGGTCTTTGTAGCTCAGATTGCACGTGGCGAACTTGGTTACACATTCACCAATCAGGTCTGTGGGCCAAAGGCAGACGTTTTAGTCAGAGGCACTGATTCAGTTACAAGCCTGCTCTGCTGGATGTGCCGATTCCCTCAGTGTGAAATGAAAGTAATTCAAAGATATTTTAATCAGATTATATGTAAAAATGACTGGCACGGTTTCCGGCACCTAATAGATATGACAGCTTCTCAGGTGCTAGCAATCACATATGCCAGGTTCAGAATGAATTCTAGAACATTATGATTCACATGGGAAACCAGAATCTGCAACTTGGGTTTAATTGACAGTTTGTAGTTAAAAAGTAAAAATCTAATTATCTTCTTGACATTGTCTACATCAATACATTGATAAATTGTGGAAATAATTAACTCCTTTGAACCAGGCATTAACATTATAGGAAGTACAAACTGTTATATAAATGTTAGATTGTAAAAACAAATACCTTGGAAGTTACTGATTGGAGTTCTTATTAGAATTCTTAAATTAGATATACACTACATGACCAGACTCAGCAAACTCCCTGTGATGGAAAGGGAGATGTGGGAAGATCAATAGTCACCTTGAGGGGGCGTCTATGGCTTGTGACTTCTCTTCTCTTGCTGGTAGCATTGGTAGGTTGCTTCAGCTGCATTGTGAGTAGAACTTCTAAGTGATTTCTTGAACACTTTGTACTGTAAATGGCCTATCAGTGAGTGATGAGTGAGATTCCTTCATCTGCTTCTGGGCCATAATCAAGTATAGTATTGAACAAATATGTCAACTGAAATTTGCATCTCAGTGTTCTCAGAGAATCAGGAGGTTCATCAAAACAGGTGGCCTTTGGATTATCCAGCAAAGCCCAAGAAGAACACTTTACAACTCCTATCTCAATGTTCATATCATACTTTAAATCTTTTATTTATAAGCATGCATTAAAATAGCAGCAGTACTTGGGCACATACTTTCTTTTTTTGCTGATAGATGGTTCTCAATCAAAATTTAAGACCATTGATCTAAACTTCAAAATTTTCACTGCTACCCACAGAAACATTTTATGTCAAGATGTGTAAACATATAAAGTATACACTTGCATGAACTGGGGAAAAATAACAAAATAGTAATTTCACACTCTGATATTTTCAATTTTAATCTTTTCAGAAGCATTTGAATCATCCCCAACGGTTAAAACTCAGCCCTCTTTTTAAGAACCTTCGAAGGACAGAATAATTGTCTTAGGCTCTCACTTAGTATTTAGTCATTTAAAGTAATAGGAATCCCTTTCCATCTAACTTTTAAGCATAACTCATGTCTTATTCTGTAAAAAAAGAAAAATATTAACTAGACTAGATTTGAATAAAGTTGAAAAATAAAGTGATCCATTTATTCTTCTAGATCAGTCATTTTTAAAAAACAATAAAACATCCTAACAGAAAACACATTTTGGATATACACTCATGATTTGGAATGCCACCACCGAAGACACAAATACAGGGATACTCTAGGGATAAACTTAAGGACAGGTGCCCACCCCAGTCACACCTGGGCATGCAGGTGCCACCTCCTCTGACAGACATTTAGAAGACCCCTCCTCTCTTCCCTCCTACCCCCCACCAGGATCATTTGGTTTCCACCTTTGGAACAGTGGCCTTTAAAGAGCTGTAGTTAAAAACTTGTTAATAGCCTAAGTCAACGGTATCTGTTAACATTGCTCACTTGACCGTGTGTGAGTCCTAGCAAATCCCCGTATGTGCTTATATGTTTATGAACTACAGTGGCTGCAGTTGTATTTTGTCTCTGAGTGACAGATTTTCTGCTATGCTGGTCTTTCTAGGAGAAATGGTAATGGGTTGTCTGGGTTGTTCTTTGAGACCTGCAGCAAGATACATCCAGTAGTTAACGTGTTCTTGGAACCGGATGACTACTGTAGAAATAGTCCCTAACTGTGAGTCACAAGACTGGCCCTGACTCTGCCCCCAATTAAACACCTTATTAATTTGGTGAGACTACTTACTAGCTACCACATACTGGGGAGGCCTTTTGCACTTAAGCCTGATGATAGCTCGATATGGTTCAGATTAATGATCACATTTTGCAGGTGAAGAAACTCAGGGTCTCAGATGCTAAATCCAAACACAAGCCCATGGGTCTCTGAAGCTAATTTCCTCTCTTTACCTTTTATTCATGAAACTTTTATTTATTCATATACCCGGGGCTTCTTTCACCCAAAAAATGCTGTGATCCTTGTCTGGTGGTCTCTAAACCAAGAGTTAACCATTTACTGATTCTATGAAATTAATAAGAGTCAGAGTGAATGAACACAGTGAAATCAATATGTGGAGAAACAGCCGATAATGAGCGGGTAAGGAACAGGGCATCCCAGTCCCTCTGGGGTGTTCTGACTGGTGTTTATCTGACTGGGTCCCATGGAACCACAGGGAGGTGCTGTCCAGAAGTTGTGTCAAGTTTTATTTTATGCTTAAAAGAGTGTGTGGCCTGACATGTGCAAAAGTTGTACCTGTTACAGAAACTAAGGGTCTCATTTCCATATGTCACCAGGGTCACATTGGGCCAAAGAAGGGGAGGTCTATAGTCCCAAGTCATGGCAGAAACTGTTTAAAGCAGTTTAGTTTTTTTAATATTGTATTTTCTTTTTTGATGAATAAATGAAAGGACTAGGCATTTTACATTGTGAGTTAAGAGAGCATAATTGCAAAATGCCAAAGACCAAATTTTAATTGCTCTCTGTAATTGCCATAGGAAAACTTATGCTTGTTACTGGGAAAATGCTGTGTTGTAGAAAAGAAGAAAAGCCCCCAATATAACAGGAGCAAAGCAAAGGAATCTTGGGCACATCACACCCTAAAATGGCTCAAAGCAATTTTTCTTTGGATTCCTTACTTCTTATTTGGATTTGAACATGCCCATTTTGGAGAGACTATTTACTTTCTGTTATTCACTTGAGTGAGATCAGTGATCCTGGAGAGGTTTTATTGTTCATGTATAACTAAGCAAGTAGTAAAAGTCTTCAGGCTTAGAGGGAGTAAGAGCTCTTGCTGGATGAAATAACACTACCATCATCAGAATTTATTCACCTAATATACCTCTTTAGAAGGTACCATTTCTGGAATTAGCTATTGTTCTGGGCTGTGTACAGCTTCTGTGGCTGTCATGGTATCAACAGAAGAAGTAACTACCTGTAAAGTGTGCTTAACTGTATGTCCATGCTAAGTGTGGCACACTGGGTATAAATCAGCAGCAGCCTAATTCAAACTTTATTTTCCAAAGCAAACCTCTAGGCTGCAATTTTGCTGTTCTTCTTTCTGATCTAAAAATAAAAATAAATCAAGGTAGAAAAACAGCCATAAAGCTGATAATGAGATTCGCAAGCAGCTAAGACATGATCTAAATCATCTGAAAACTTAGAAGTCCTGCCGTTCACTTTCTTTTCTGCTGGTAAGCTGGGAAACCCCAGGGCAGGGAAGGGAGCACCCCCTTGCCTTGAATGAGAAGGTGGGTACAGGCACCTCACAGTCCCAACCAACACCCCACGAAGTGGGAAATGTTCCCATTAAAACAGCACAGAAAATTGTGACATTTTGGGGGAATGATAACAGTTAACAGAGATGTCCTGTTTACCAGCAAGACTGAAATGAGACCCGAGTAAATAATAAGCATTTCAGAAAATTACCCAATTACATATTTAACCACTCCAAGGCATTCTCGTCTCCAGGGAAAAATAGCATACATTTTACAAAATTGCTTGTAATTGTGAATTGTGTATTCGCCAAGGAACCTGGTGTGGTCGTAGGAGGCACATTTGTCAGAGCTTAGCAGTGGAGTCTTTTTTCAAAGGATCTTGAATATAAGAGAAAACATTTTCAGTGCTTTCCTGATGCCAATAAAATATGTATTTAAGAATACTTGACATGCTCTTTAAGAAAAGAGTACAGAGCTATTTTGATGCCTGAGGAATTTAATACTAAGTACCTTGAATTGGGGGCATTAAGCCATTGTTTTAAGAACACATTTTCCTTCTGAGTCTGTAACTGCATTGTAGGGGATGGATTTTTGAGTTGCAGACACTAGTGATTCATAGTATAGAAAGCACCCGAATATGTCTGCTGTTTTTATTTCACTTAGCAATGCATAATTTCTGAATTCTTAAAATTTATACAAATAGTTTACAATAGTTTTCTCCAAACATGGAAGTAGAACTTGATTTTCAAACAAATAAGATATGGGGGTCACATTTTGGGAAAAGAGTTGAACTGCAGGTGGCACCTTCTGAACAATAAGGTGTGATTTATAGCATCTGAGCCAAATCAGACATGTGTAGGACCCTGTACATGTGCAGTGCCCCTGGAATAGGCAGGTCTTATCACAATGTCCATTCTGCAGGAGGGTCTGCCTGCCTCTTTGCAGGCTCTTTGAGTAGAAGAGGAACCTGATTTGCAGAAGAGATAAGCTCACTCCCCCAGGAGCTGACAGTTCAGGAGGGTTATAGTCTCATCAAAAACCAAGCAGCGTGTGATTACTGATTTGGATGAGGTAGAAGTGGAGGAGGTGGACAGAACAGGGAAAGGAGCATCTTGAGATGAAATCTTGGGACAGGAAGAAGCAAAGCAAGCTGGAGGGATACAAAGAGACCAGCGTGGCTGAGGCAGAAGAAACTGGACAGGGAACAGGCCCTGTAAGCCTGCACTCTGGGGTTGAGTGGAAACTTTGGTCTTTCTTAAATACTCTAGAAGTCACTTGCTCAAAGTTTAAAGTAGGAAAGGTGGCAGGATCAGACATGAATTTTCAAAAGAACTTTCCAGCTGGAGGGAGGAGAAGGATGGAGGGAAGGTCCAGTGCTGGCCCTGGGGCTGCTGGCACTGGCTCTGGCAGAGACCCCCAAGTTATCCGCGGGCAGATAGGATAGACTGGTGAAGGGCAGATGGGATAGACTGGTGAAGGGCAGATAGGATAGACTGGTGAAGGGCAGATAGGATAGACTGGTGAAGGGCAGATAGGATAGACTGGTGAAGGGCAGATGGGATAGACTGGAGCTGTTGGAAGGAAGAATCTTGGGCACATCACGTGGAAGGAAGGAAGGCAAGAGGGTGGTGTTGAAGAAAACGCAGAGGTTTCTAGCTTCAGCCTGGGGTGGGTGAGCACTACAACAAATCACCCATGAAAAGATTCGCTTTTGGTACTTTAAGAAAATTATAGTTAAGATTCATTGGAATGAATGATGTTTGATTTAGTGGGTCTGGGCTGATAGTCAGATCATAACTTGCAAATGTTCATGAATAATGTTATAGAATCCCAAAATGGCCAGCAGATTAGTTTGTATTCAATTTAATGGGGGTAATACTGCACTTTCTGATGGAATGAAGTCCTAGGCCTGCTCTTGCTGCATCAGCTCTCATGCTGGGTTCAGCTCACCCTGCAGGCAAAGCAAGAGACATCAACAGAACTTCTGGTAGAGCTTCCATTCAGGATGTTGGCCACTAACACAGTCTCCTGTTGGTCAACTCGTGGGATGACTTTCTCTATGCTCTAAGACTCTTCTTTAGGAACAAAACCACCTGAAGCTAATATAAGAAGAAGAGAGATTGCTTTTAAAGATGGGCCATGGACCTCGGGGCACCAGAGGCAGCTTTAACCTAAAGACCCCTTCTCGGTCTCCAGGCATCTGCCTTACCTATCTGCTGCTTCCAACCTTTGCCATAGACCAGTCTCCTTTACCCTTCAACTGCAGAGCAGAGACATGCCATGTGGCTTGTAGGCTTAGAGAACACGTGACTTGGTCAGATGAGTCTCTTGGTTCAGAAATATTAAAACATTCACTTTGAATACGGATTTTCCTGGACCATCCATATGCTTCCTGTGCTGTGGATAATATAATAGAGATCAGCATGTTTCCCATCTTGGCCACTGTGAAGCTGAGAACCTCCAAAGCATATCTTCAGCATCGGTGGTATTGTGTGGCATACAGCTTCTCCATGCCTCCTTTAGTCTTTATCCTCAGTAATCTATTTCTTGTTCTTTCTATTTTGCAATAGCATTCATCTTATAGTGCTTGTATATACTTATCTGGCTGTCTCAACTCCTTTCTGGAATGTGGCAAGAAAGAGGGATGCATTATAAACACCATCTGATAATAGCAATAGAGTTTCTGGGTATAGTGTGGTGGAGAACTCTCATGGCCTAGGATGTAGATGCTGTTCAAGCAGCAGGGACATAAGACACATGGAATCACGACATGTAGGCACTCATTCCGTATGTGGTTATTTAAATCTAGATCGACCTTGCTTAAGATTATGCAGGATGAAAATTCAGTTCCTCGTGATCATAGAGTGATGTGACCATGTTTCAGGACTCCATATTAGTGCAGGTTTAGAATGTTTCTACCATCACAGGCATTACTGTTACCCAGCGTCATGTCGGATAGTTTGAAATTTGTTCACTGATCACTTGAAAATAAATTGCAGACTAAAAGGCCCAAACTTAACCTTTTGCTTCTTTCTGGGTTCACTTCCAATGCTTCTGTCTTTGAGTGTGCTTTCTGGCCTAGCTTTGTAGCCGTCAGCAGATGAGTCTTACTGTATATCTGAATTCTACAGGAACCTAAAATTCCAAATCCCCAGATCCTTCTACCCTGTCCACACAGATCTGGATTCTATTTCCCAACCAGTGGTCTAACTACTGCCCTGTGCCTCTGAAACCTCATCAGCCTCGTTCTCTTCCTTGACTACAAACACTTCTCTCCCATTATCTTCCAGAGTGCTCCTGCGTGAGTGGCTTTGGATGTCTAATATTCACTCATAGACATTCTGGTTCCTTCTCTCAATCATGGAATGCTGCTCCCAGCACCTGGGCTTACCCACTTCTCAACAGCTCCAGACACCTTAGTGTCTCTCCCCCAGGTTCCCCTCAACACCTTCATCTTCTGATGCATTTTGGAATCCTTACCTTTCCCTGGTATAAGTGGTTCCTGATATCTCCAATTAAAGTATAACACCTCAAAACAGCCTTTAAATCTTGTTCTTGCCTTGGGTTCCCTGTTTCTCCCAGAGCCAACCTCAGGAAAAGCCCCTTCCTAACTATGTACTTCATGGAATTCCCAAAGTAGTGTAAGTCTTGGACCATAGTTAGTACCTCCAATTTCTGACTATAGCTCTGCTTCTAGCTCTGTGTAAGCTTGGGCCCTACTTTGCTATGCAGAATGGTTTCTTAATTTATAACATCAGGGGATTCAGATAATCTGTTGCTGACGGTCCTGCCAGATGAAAGTTCTGTATTTTCCTGAAGTCAGTCTTCTATTTTACTCTTGGGTCACTGTGTATCTTGATATGCAGCTCTTAGAAATTGCTGAATTTAATTTGTACAATTGATAAATGTAATGATTATCACTTAGCATGTGCACATCTTGCTTTCCTTGGCCACCTTGCCAGGGGGTCTTCTGTGAGGTTTTACTACATGCACAAATCCATTCACGCAGACATGTGCCACCTCTGGAATAAACCAGCTCAGCACACAGTGCAAGTAACAGAGATGTAAAAGTAGACATCATTTCCTCTATCAGTGAGCTTCCAGTGACATTTAGAAACAGACACATAAAAAAGGACAATAATAATTGATTTATTAGAGGCAAATACCCACTATATTTTTGCATTGTATCAGAATATTTGCTACATCACAGAACCCTTGACTCATTTATGGCAATGATAACAGTTTGGATATAGGTACACATAGCTGAAAACCCACAAATATTAAAAAAATATCAGCAGCATTTGATGATCGATGCTTTTAAAGTATATATGCTTCTACTCTTGATGCTTTCATGTTGAATTTTATTATCTTGAATCAAGGTACTAGAGCTGAAATTGAGAGGGAAGAAGATCTTTCTGATCTTTACAAGTGTTGTTGCATTATCTTTAATGTATCATTTCCTTTAAAATAAAATGTAAAAGTGCAATTCCAGAGCAAAAGGGTATGTGTGGGTGTTGTCTAGTTGTCCTCTGGCTGTGATGTGTGGTTGTCAAGATTGATGTGACTTGGTATGACATTGTGGCATCATTTTCAAATTCAGCTTCATCTTAGAATGTTCCTAATTAAAGTGTGAATGACACTAAAACTAATTAAATTGAGGAAAAGGGTATTCATAAGTGAATGATGTAAATAGAAAATAAAGTTAGCAATTGGCATTATGACCACAGGATTTTTTTTTTCTATAAAGAATGAGCTGTGTGGCCAAGGGGTAGATTTAGAGATAAGATTCCAAATGATTGACAAGCCTGATTTGTGGTCCAATAACTTACATGGGGCCCTTATGCCTTGTTTACTCAAAGCACACAACATCCTTCAATCTTATCACAGCGCTTCTGTTGCCTTGGTGATTTATCAAACGTGCTGATTGATCAAACTTTAGAAACCTGAATGCAGTTTAATGGTATGTGCACATATTTCTAATTCCAGGGAACCCCAAAATACACTTGAAAAGCCACTCATGGAGTCTGCAATGCTGTGAGCATGGGCTGGGCAGCCTTTGACAGAAATGGAGTCGTGTGAGCCAAACAGTGGAAAGCCTCCTGTCAGGGCCCAAGTTAAGGCAAATACATGGGAGTCAGTGGACAGGAAAGGGAAATTGAAATCTAAGTCAGCAGCGTAGACAATACAGCCAATAAAACGGGGGGAAGTGAATGGTAAAAAGCTACCCTGCTACGAGGATTTATGGGATTGGTGAGCATCTTAGGAAGTGCAGAAGGCACAAAGAATCTGGTCTTCAAAGTGAAAACAGCTGTTGCAGAGTCTCATTTCTAATGGCTTTGCAGTGCTTCCCGAAGCTCTTAGAAGAGCACCTGTGTGTAGCAGTGAGGCCACCTTACAGTCCAAGCACTCCAAGAAGCAGACTGGCCCGGGAAGCCCCCCAGGGTGCCCAGCGTGTGACAGGAATCTAGATATCAGTCAGAGGGAAGGACACAAACAGGCCCTTGACGTTTAGTTAAACGCTTGCCATCCTGACCGCGCAACCTTAAGGGCTCTTGGTGTCTTCTTTAATGAGCCGTCTTTTACATGAATGAGCTTATTTATACATGAAGCCAGTTTGCTTCACACGGACTCCCAGAATTTTAGATTAGAATTAGGGTTAGGCTATAGGAGGGAAGCAAAGAAGGAAGAAAGGAAGGGTTCTTTTGGTCTTGTCATATGATAAAGGGATCTGAAGAAAGAATAATTTGAGGATTACAAAGAATAATTTGGGGAACAGTGAGCAGTGCAAATTCAAAGCTGATTGAAAAGTTTTCTTCAATAGAATGTTTAGCTTAACTGATCTACAGGAACCATGGTTTTGAAGTAAAAACCATTAGGTTTTTTTTATTTCTATGCCTTTAATCAGTTTCATCATATTTTATCACTTTGATTCCCTCCTTCATCAGTTTCAACCCAGCTGATTACTAACTTTCAATTGCTGCGAGTCCTTTTCAAGGTTCACATTTAAATTCCCTGGTGTTTTGTCTAGCACCACGCAGCCACCATCTGTGGGCAACAGAGGGCCACGCACAGTTTCTCCGGGGAGAGAAGCGTCCTCTGGCTCAGCTGTGATGTGAGACATTCTCAACCAGCTGACCGCCAGGAAACTGGCCGCCAACAGAACCCCTAGTCCTGGTCAATGGACGGGTGGACTGCGATGTCCTGGACAGAGAAGAGTTGTCACAGTAATGTTTTATCATCACCACAATGACCCTGCAGACCCTTCCACAGGCGCGGCGCTCTTTTATGTATGGCTGGTCTCTGTATTGTGGGCTCTGTGGGGGCAAGTGCGACCGTGGACTGAGAGTATTCCCCCAAATTAGTGTTGTCCTATGTATGTACAGACTTTTCATGTCTTTGTTCCCTAAAAACACCCAGTATACTATCTGTTTATACACATTTACGCTTATTAGATATTATAAGTAATCCGGAGATGATTTCATGAATGCTAGAGGATGTGCACAGGTCATATGCCAACACTATGCCATTTGATACAAGGACTTGAGTGTCCCAGATTTTGCAGCAGGTGTGGAACCAAGCCCCCTGCATGCCAGGGGACAGCAGTGCAGATTCATTCCTATGTGAGGAAGTGCTACCGTAACTCTCTATCGGCTAGGAATGAAATGTATATTTTTTTGCACACAACAGGAATAGATATATTCATAATCCTTCCATGCTGCTAACGAGTCCCCTTTAACAGTTATCAATCTTTCCAACTTATCACAATTCCATGACTACCTGAGCGTGACTACGGTCCTGTCACCTAAGAGGTCACCAAGAAGAATGTCAGGGGTAGAGCAGGGTTTTCTTTTTTTTTCCTTCATACCATTATTTATTTATTTGCATAGATTTCTTCTTGTTTAAAGGGTCCTGCGCTTGCTTCCACATGGGTCCAGTGTACTGGTAAGAGTGTTGTCTGGGAGAACTATTACAGGGAGTATAGATGATAAAAAGAATAAGAACTTTTCCCATCACATAAGCTCCTTGATGGCAAGAACTTGGGCTTTCTTGTGACAACTGCGTCCCCAGCTGCTTGAGAAGCTCCTTGTATACTATAGGTGTATAATATTATCACCAAACAAGAATAAAAACTTTAAGTCAGGTCACATGGTGAGAAAAATATTTACATGTTTAGACTTTTATCAGCCATACTCCTTGCTCTGAAAGGAAAAGAAAAGAACCTGTGTTAGGTCACTCTGTGGACAGTGGAACACTGGTGCAGTTTTTCCCCAGAGAAGAGTCTTAGGCTAGACCCTGAGAAGGTGAGACATTTTCCTCACAATCTCGGGAGAGGCTGACCCTCACATAAGGCTCTCTGGAAAGGACTCTGAGACACAGTAGAGAGGACAACATCATTCAGTGTCCGATGTACCTTTGGATCTACTGATCATTCCCTGTAAGTCACTGAAGCTTTATCTCCACCCCAAGTTCTATCTGCCTTCCCAGTGACCAGTCTGAATCCCATGTGACCCCTATGCCCCCCATTTTATGACTGTGTTCACACAACTGGAAAGAGCTAGAGATTGTACACAATGGGGTTTGCCCGTTTCACTTTAGATTCCTCATGAAATGTGCACTCAGCCCAGGGTCATATTGCTCCTCTCTGGCTAACCAATTTCCATGCTTCTATGCCGCAGTCTGGTTGGGCACAATTCAGGAGCCACTTGTCAAAAGAAACTAACTTTATTTTTAGAACCACACATGCCAAACAAAACAGCTCCTCAGGAAAAAACCCTCAGAGCCCAACTGCCACCACTGGCTTCCCACAAGCCTCTCACCCCCACACCAGCCTCTCCACCTCCCACAATCCTCCTGCTCTTGAGGCCGATTGGCTGGGTTGCGTGGGCAGAGCCAAAGAAGTCCCCCAATGAGCAGCTCCGTGGAGGAGCCAATCAGCTAGATGTTGCTGGGGCCACTGTGAGCCAATCATCAGCTGGCAGTCTGAAGGGCAGGGAAACAGCCCAATGAACAAAACCGCAGAGGAGCCAATCAGCTAGATGTTGCTGGGGCCGCTGTGAGCCAATCATCAGCTGGCAGTCTGAAGGGCAGGGAAACAGCCCAATGAACATCACCACAGAGGAGCCAATCAGCTAGATGTTGCTGGGGCCGCTGTGAGCCAATCATCAGCTGGCAGTCTGAAGTGCAGGGAAACAGCCCAATGAACATCACCGCAGAGGAGCCAATCAGCTAGATGTTGCTGGGGCCGCTGTGAACCAATCATCAGCCGGCAGCTGGAAGTTTGCTGGCAGCTGGAAGTTTGCTGGGGCCCCTTTGGCTGTGGCTCTCAACATCTCCCCCTCTCTGTTTAAACAACAAGCATGTGGCTTGGGGACCGTGCCTGCCTTAGGTTGTCCAATACTACATATGGTCCTTACGCGTCTTCAGATGAGCTGACCTCAGGGCGTCAGCCTCCTGTCTTAGGTTGGTACCATTGTAATTGGATCTTACCCGTCATTGACTACCGGTCCAGTACACCCACACCTGTGGAGAGGTCTTTGTCATGACAAGCAGAAGGGAGGAAGATACACCAACCCAATTGATGGCTCTTGTTGGAAAAATTGTACCACCAACGACATCATCAGCAAAAATACCCCAACACTACCACAAGTCGCTGCACCAACAGATAGTTCACAATGCATACAAGTGAGTTCACAATGCATACAACTGACACATAGTTTAGGCAAGTTCTGCAAGCAGTTCAGTGATGGCTATTGCAGAAACTGTAGATTAGTTTTATCTTTGTCTTCACCGGCACTGGGATGAAGATAGGAATTCTAGCAATAATGGCTAAAGGAAAAATTATGTAACATTCCAGAAGGCACTAAAAGAAAACAATTTTCTTAACAATTTACATTATCTTGAAGAGAAGAGGAACAATTTTCTTAACAATTTACATTATCTTGAAGAGAATTATTAAATATAATGAAAAGGAAAGGTGAAAGTAAACAAACAGATCTGTTAACCTTCTTTTTTGTTTACATATTAAAACAATTCTTAACAATTATTTACCCAATTTAAATTAAACCATTTAAATCACGTGAATAAAAAAAATATTTGGATCCATTTTTTCATGAGCGCTCCTCATATATGATATATGGACAACGTACATTCAAACATATAACACAAAACACAAGTGTGCACACATAATATAATACATACAACACATAACATAATAGTAAAGGCCTTATAACTTTTTACAGGTGAAATCTCCATTGCAATGTTTAAAAACTCTATAGTAAAAAAAAAATAGAACTGATCAGCAAAACATTAACTTAGGTCTGTATGAGCTCAAAAACCAAAATAGAACTTCATGATATGGGAAAGGGCAATAATAAAATAGATATTGAAAAAAGCATCCTGGTTCTGTTGCAGATGTAAGGATAGCCAAATTGGAGTTTTGGATATCAGCTGTTATGGATTTGAGCCAAATCACCTTCTTTTTGGTCTGTAGAAATTGCTTTAGTTAATCTCTCTGGAATCCAAATCGGCTGCTGTTCTCCCTGTGGAAATACACAAACAGGCCCCCGACTCCAGACAATCACTGGGTCAGGACTTTAGTTAATCTCTCCGGAATCCAAATCGGCTGCTGTTCTTCCTGTGGAAACACACAAACAGACCCCCGACTCCAGACAATTACTGGGTCAGGACCTTTCCATTGTCCTGTTAGAATATCTTTCCAAAGTACCTTGGGCTTATGTACATTTTTTGGACACATATGCCTTTCTGCAGCACTAAGTCCTGATGAAACCAAATTTAAAAAGTTTAGAGTAAAAAGGGTTATTTTAAGTTTATCTTTGGGGAATATATACCCCTTCCCAATTCCGTCTTTTTGCTTTAATAAGTACATTTTAATAGTTTGATGAGCTCTTTCAACTATGCCTTGTCCCTGTGGATTGTATGGGATTCCTGTTATATGAGTAATGCCAAATGATGAGCAAAATTGTTTAAAAGAGGTAGAAGTATAACCAGGGGCATTATCTGTTTTTAACTGTTTTGGAATGCCCACAGTGGCAAAATTTTGTAAGCAATGAGCTATAACATCTTTAGTTTTTTCTCCGGCATGAAGGGAGCCCATCAAAAATCCAGAAGAAGTATCAACTGTAACATGCAAATATTTTAATTTTCCAAATTCTGGCAAGTGTGTGATGTCCATCTGCCAAATATGGTTAGGTATCAATCCTCTAGGATTGACTCCAAGATTAACTTGTGGTAAAAAGGTCACACAATTTTGACATTGTTTTATTATTTGTCTAGCTTGTTCCTTAGTTATTTTAAAACGCTTTTGTAAAGTATTAGCATTGACATGGAACCTTTTATGAAAATTTATAGCTTCTTCTAGTGTAGAGAAAATATGTATGTCATGTGTAGTTTTATCTGCTAAATCATTGCCCAAACTTAGGGCTCCAGGCAATCCTGTATATGCCCTGATATGTCCTATAAAGAATGGATCTTTTGGGGCTGGGGATGTGGCTCAAGCGGTAGCGTGCTCACCTGGCATGCGTGCGGCCCGGGTTCGATCCTCAGCACCACATACCAACAAAGATGTTGTGTCCGCCGAGAACTAAAAAATAAATATTAAAAATTCTCTCTCTCTCTCTCTCTCTCTCTCTCTCTCTCTCCTCTCTCCTCTCTCACTCTCTCTTTAAAAAAAAAAAAAAAAAGAATGGATCTTTTCTGTCCCAGATTAAACTTTGTATAGTGGAAAACAAAGAGAAAACAGTAGAAGAAGGGGAAATCCTACCAGCATCTTCAAGGGATACTATAGCATTAACTATATACTGACTATCAGAAAATAAATTAAATACAGAATCTTTAAACATCACAAAAGCTTGTAATACTGCATTAAGCTCTACCTTTTGAGCTGATTGTTTGGCTACTAAAAATGTAAAAGTTTGATCAGGTGTAACTATTGCTGCTGTACCATTATTTGACCCATCAGTGAATATATTTGGAGCATTCATGATAGGTGTTTTTCTTGTCATTTTTGGAAAAATTACAGGATGCAATGACCAAAAAGACAATAAAGGATTAGATGGTAAGTGGTTATCAAATGAAACATTAGATTTGCACATGATTATTGCCCAAGTATTTAACTCATTAGCTAATTCATCAATTTGATTCATAGTGTATGGAGTAATAATTTTATTGGGAGAAATTCCAAATACTCCCTTTGCTGTTTTTATTCCTTTGAGTATTAATTGTCCTACAGCTTCAGGATACCTAGTAAGAATAGTGTTAGGAGAATAAGATAAATGTATCCATAATAATGGATCTTCTTGCCAAAATACTCCTGTAGGAATATTTTTTGTTGGTAGTACAATAAATAATAAAGGCAAACTTATATCAATTCTATCCAAATGCATATTTTCCATATATGTTTCAATGATTTTTAATGCCTTTCTTGCTTCAGGCGTTAACATTCGAGGTGAATTTGGATCTGATGGACCTTTTAAGATATCAAATAAAGGTGCCAATTCTCCTGTTGGAATACCTAGATAAGGTCTTATCCAATTTATGTCTCCTAATAACTTTTGAAAGTCATTAAGTGATTTGAGTTGATCTACTCGTATTTGAATTTTTGGTGGACGGACCATGGTTGAGGATAATAGAACTCCTAAATAATTAATTGGAAAATTTAATTGTACTTTATCTATTGCTATCTCTAGATTATAATTTTTTAATAAATTTGTAAGTGTGGCATAACATTCTAACAATGTGTTTTTAGCTTTGTGTGCTAATAATACATCATCCATATAGTGAAATATTTGTAGTTCAGGATTTTGATTTCTAAGTGGCTGGATTACTTTGTTAACATAAATTTGACACATAGTTGGGCTGTTAGCCATCCCTTGAGGGAGTACTTTCCATTCATATCTCTGATCAAGACCTTCATGATTCAGTGCAGGGATAGTAAATGCAAAACGTGGACTATCCTCAGGATGAATTGGAATTGGAAAAAAAAAACAATCTTTAATATCTATAACTAAAACATACCAAATTTTTGGCAAAGCAGACAATTGAGGAATCCCCGATTGAGCAGGTCCCATAATGACCATTTCATTAATGGCTCTTAAATCTTGCAATAATCTCCATTTACCAGATTTCTTTTTGATGACAAAAATGGGAGTATTATGGGGAGATACAGAAGGTTGTATATGTCCTTCCGCTAATTGTTGTTTGACCAGATCATGGGCTACTTGTATCTTTTCTTTAGTCAAGGGCCACTGAGGAACCCATACTGGTCTTTCTGATTTCCATGTAATTTTTATTGTCTCAGTGGCCCTTTGTGAAAATCCAACCCATGTCTGTCTGTTCCTTGATCTATTTCTATTGGTGCTGCTATACCTTGTTCTTGTTTTTCTAATCTTTTTCCTTTCCTAAAACCTTGTCTAGCCATAATAGTGGGTGCATTTTGATTGGTGTTATTTGTTAATGTCAAACCTAATTGATCTAAGACACCTCGTCCCCATAAATTTACGGGAAGATGATCCAATACATATGGCTGTATAGTTCCTTCACATCCTTCAGGATCCTTCCAATCTAATACCATTGCACTTCTATGGGGATTAGTCGCCACTCCTAGGCCTCGAAGCGTTTGAGTGGCTTGTTGTAATGGCCAATGTTTTGGCCATTCTTGATGAGAGATGATGCTAAGGTCTGCACCTGTATCCAGTAGCCCATTAAATTCATGTCCTTGAATATTTAGTTTTAGCATGGGGCGAGAATCTAAATTTAAAGAAAGCATAGCCCAATCTACACCTGTGGAGCCTAATCCCTTGGAACCTCTTTCTACAGCATGACTGGAAAAGTTATCATGTAGGCTTGGTATTATTAGACTGTGCTATTCTATCTCCTGGTGAAATTATTGATATACCCTTTGGAGAACTGGCTATAATTTTTATTTCACTTTCATAATCGGGATCAATTACCCCAGGACTTATCAAAAGTCCTTTTGGAGTAGAAGAGCTGCGTCCCAATAATAAGCCTACTGTTCCTTTGGGAAGAGGTCTTTTTACCCCTGTGGGAATGATTTGAACTCCCATCTCTGGAGTTAGTACTGATCTGGCAGAGGCGCAGATGTCCAACCCTGCGCTCCCTCTGGTTTGTCTGATGAGGGATCTGATGGACAATGTGTCCTGGTCACTACCCTGATGGGGTTGCTGGGTTCCTCCAGTGCTCCGTATATTTGTGGTTTGGGGCCCCGGAGCATTGGGGCCCCCTGTCCATTTTTTGGCAACGGAACCCGATGCCTTTGTCCACGATATTGTGGATAAACACCTTGTCCTTGTTCGTTTTTTGATAATGGAGTACCCTCTATGGTGGTTTGAGAACGGCATTCATTAGCCCAATGTCTCCCTCTACGGTATCGTGGGCAAATACCCGGTATTCTACTCCTTTGATACCTAGTTTGGTTAAACCCTCCTCCTATGGGGCAATTCCTTTTAAAATGTCCTGTTTTTTGACAATTGTAGCATGTTCTTGGCCTGGTATATAAAGCCTGTTTTACTGCAGCTGCCATGACTTGCTCTTGTTCATTAATGTCTCTACATAATTTAATATATGTGTTTAAATCTTCCTGTTTCCATGGTCTAATGATATCTCTGCACCAACGATTCGCTTGGTCATAAGCCAGTTGTTTTATTAATGGCATTGCTTGTTCCCTCCCTGGATGAATGATGGTACTCTGCATCCAGTGGGATGGACAGCAGAGCGGCGGAACACCTGTGAGTGAGGCCCAACCTCTGCCCCACCCAGACTTCCTGGCCGGGGGCATGCCTTTCCCACCACCCTAGTGCTGGTAGCTACCATTACTCCACCGTCACATCTGGCTTTCCTTTTTGCCTTTCCAGACAAGAGTCGGGGATATGATGGAGTTTACAGGAGATTGTAACATAACCCTGTAATTGAACACACCCTGGGGAATTCCTTCACAGGTATTACTGGGTTTGGGTGGGTTTCTGTCCCAGACTTTGCCTGGACAAAAAGATTCATATTGAAGGAATTCATTAAAAAAAAAACCACTTGCTGCTACCAAGTTGGGGAGGGAATGATCCAGAAATGTGCCAGTTGATTGACAGGTAAGGAATGGTCATCATCAATTAAAATAATCAATTAAAATAAAAACAAAGCACAGGAGGCAAAGAGGAATAAGGAAAAGGCTCAGAGACCCAGTTATTTGGGCCAGTAACCCATCCAGGGAGGCTGTCTCGAGAGCAGTCTGGAAGCATTTCCCTCACATGGAAAAGAGCCGAAGAGCACAGTAGTGTCAGAGATGGCCACCGTATCGCAGCAGAGACTTGTCTTCATTCCACATAAGCCATAAAAATAAAGTCTTCTTTTCCCTGCCTTTCTCTAAGATCAACTTACAGAAGGGTTTGGGGAGGGACTGAATAAGCTCAGTCACTTTGGTTGGAAGTTTTAGGGGTAAATTCTTTCTTCATAGTCAATTTCCTTTTTTCTAAAAAATCTGTTTCTATAAAAGATATTGTCCTGATTTATTCAATAAAAATGGGGTTTAACAGTAATTTAAAACATGTTATAATTGTACAATCAAGTCCATAATTACTCACTAAACATGAGCTTGGTAGAGTCACATAGTGAGTAAATAACTGCTTTATGGTCTTAAGTTGTTGCATATGACTTATACATTTTTAAGGCCTCTTTTAGCAAATTGTGGCCATACCTGGTACCCAACTTCCATTGGGCCACCCAGGATAATGGGGTTTAAAGCAAATAAATGATCCATAAAAGATGAATGAAGGGCTGGGAAACCCCCCAAGTACCTCAACAACTAACACAAAAGAGATTATTTTATATGTTCTGGAACATTATATTATAAAGAAGTGTTTTTCACCCTGCTCCCACTGTGTGTGCACACACACTCTCTCTCTCTCACACACACACAGTGACTGTCTTTCTATAAATACAATCTTGCACATGCCTACATTATGGAGAGCTGAGGAGGCTGCTCCCTCTGATCCTGCAGTGGGCCCCAGGTCGGGCTCCTTCTGTCCGCCTCTCTTCTGCAGTTCCACTTGGAACCCCCAGCACTCTACACCAGTTTGGAAACTTCCAGAAAGTCCTACTCTGCTTTTCTCTATATACATGCACGACATTCTAAGGGTAGATGAATCTAACATGTGATAGGAGGAATGTTAGCTGTGACAGAGAACTTCAATAAAACATTGGACTGTAGCCCTGAGCGGATTTCCAGTGGCTTCTAATTCTGCATAAAAGGAAGGACAAAAAGCACTTTCTTTATGGCACTGGTTGTTGGGCCTCAGCCTCGTTCAGACACTCAGTCCCTCCTCCAGGCACTGTGCTGTCACATTGTCCTCCCTGATCCTGTCCCTACTGGCCACAGTCCATCATCAAACAACTGAAATGCAAATTGACATGTGCTGTCAGAGAGTAATATACGCACTAGATTTTGAAGGTTTGAAATAGTATAAATGTTGCATTTATGATTTTTTATATTGAATGTACCATATCTTTGACATAGTTACATAATAATATATGACTAGAATAAATTTTACTTGTTGCTTTCTATTGTTTTTAAATGTGACCAACAGGAAATTTAAATCCTACATACACCTTGTGTCTGTGACTGGCCTTATATTCTATTGAACTGTGCAGCTCTCTCCAATGGGTCACCAAGTCAAAGAGCCACAGAGACCAGTCAGCAACACAGATGATGCCCCTGAGATGTCCTTGGGCACTGGTGGGACCACGAAGTGCTAAGGCATGTGCCCATCAGAGGAGGCAGAGCCCTCGGCACCACTCCATTATAGCGAGGCAAGAATGTGGTCCAGCTGTCTCTTGGACCTCCTAAGGTTTTAGAGAGACTTTGGAAATCTGGATGTAAATGCGTGTGGGGAGTATGGATTCATATGTGCACATGAATTTTCCAAACTTCTAAGTGTTGGAAACTACTCCACAATTTTAAAAACTAAGGTAGCACAACAACACTGTTTAGGCCAAACACAACATGTCGGGAGCCAACCTTGGCCATAGGATGGCGGTATGTAGGACGCTCCGTCTCTGCCAGGGCCAGCCTACCGTGGTTTCCTCCTCCCCAGCCATGAGGCCTCCAGACAGGCTGTCTGTTTTTTTTTTTTTTTAACCAAGGATTGAATCCAGGGGTGCTTTACCACTGAGCCACATCCCCAGCTCTTTTCTTAAAAAAAAAAAAAAAAATATATATATATATATATATATATATATATATATATATTTATATATATATAACATATATATAATTATATATAATATAATAATATATAATAATATATAATATATATGATATAATATATATAATAATATATAATATATATATAATATATAATAATATATATATAATATATATTATATATATAATATATAATAATATATATATATAATATATATATATTATATATATATATACTTTAGAGTCAGGGTCTTGTTGAGTTGCTTAGGACCTTACTAAGTTGCTGAGGCTGGCTTTAAACTTATGATCCTTCTGCCTCAGCCTCCTGAGCCACTGGGATTGTGTGCCACTGTACCTGGCCAGACGGGCTATCTTGTATCTTTGCATACCGGTACCACAGCTGAGGCATCTACAGACACCAAACAAGTGTGGTCCTGTAGATAAATGAACACATGGGTTCTGAAATCTTCTCTCTTGGAGGTTCTTAAACCGGAACTGCTTTCCTCTCTTTCCAAAGGCTGATCTGTGGTCCCATGTTAGAGAGAGAGTGAAGAACAGTTACTTCACCTCCCGAGTCTCATTTGAGCTACCACTTTGGCAAAACATCCATGTCTTACAGATGAAAAGAATTCTGAGGGTCCCCTTTGTGCTTGTGCCGAGAGTTTAAAAAAATACATTGACACTGAAACACTAGAAGATAATTTAAAATGAGGCCTGAATTTTACCCTAGTGCCACGGAATCTGGAGGGACATTCACACTCTTCCTTCTCGAGGGGAAGGACCATGCCCAGTGGGAGGACCACGTGCCTTGGGGTTGGGGGAGGGAATGTATCAGTGTCACAGTCCAAGTGGCCAGGCTGGTACCAGGTCAATGTAGGCTGGCCCCACAGCCAGGGCTCCTTCAGGACACCAGGCAGAGTTGGACACTGTGCTGAAACCTAACAGCCTGAGTCATCGGAGAAGAGTGAGAAGGGGTGGAATCATGAAACCCTACCCTTCGCCTTGTCCCACTTTTTAATGGATCCAACATTGTAGAAATACTTGAGGTTTATTTTCTCCAGGCACTTTTCATCTGTCGATTTAGAATATAATGACTATGCTTTTACCCTGAAAGTTAAACTGCCCTTTCTGAGCTCTGCAGGACAAACTGTCCCAGATCCAGGGTGGCCACTTGTTGCAGAGAAGAGAACCTGACCCAGGAGTGAAGGCACCCACCCGCCATGTGGGTGGGAGGCAGTGGAAGGAGAGACAGGGCCCGCGGGGACATCTTCTGAGACCCACAGGGGCGTCTCCACTTGTGTGCAGCCACTTTAGGACTTGCTTCCTGTCCTGATGCCTATCCCTGAGAGGCTCTCATGTCATCAAGGAAGACCACGGAAGTCGTCAAGAATGCTTCCAAATGGGGCAGTGACAGAGGACCTTGCCATGCCTCAGCGGGACACAGGTGTGCTTGTCCCCAGTGCCTGGGTGCACCCTCCTTGCACCTCTCCTTCCCGCCACCGGCAGTGCTGTCCACAACTCTTTCTCTGCACTGTCCTTCTTCCTCTGAGCACTCTTAGTGCCCTCACCTCTGCCCCACCCCGTCCTCTGCCTTGAGTTGGTGCCCGGGCCCCTTGAGCCCCTCTGTGCAGACTGCTCACCATGAGCATCACACACCTGTCGGCATAAGCGTCTCTTCCATTGGAACTCGGCATCCCTCCAACAGCTGCCATACAGTGGCAAGTGGAGAGAAGGCACCAGCAATTCCAAGAGCCCTGAAGCATTCCAGCCACAGGCTCCCGTGTCCATACTCCCCTCCCCCACTGCTCCTTGAGCCCTGTGACAGATGGCGGCCTCTGTCTGCAGATGAAACAAGGGCAGATGCTGGTGTGGACCTTCCTTCTCCAGCCAGCACTGGCCAAGAGGACACAGGCAAATAAATACACCCTGCGCCTGCCACATGCTGATGTTTCATGGCCCCTGGAGTGTCACTTTGCTCCAAGCTGAGCTTGGCATCTTTCCCACCTGCAGAATTCCCTGTGGTCCCAGTGTGCATGATGCCAGTGCTCTTCCTGTGGTCTCCAGGCTCCTCCTGGATGGTGAGGTGTGCCGTGGCCCGTCTCCTCCTGCCTGTGGGATCGGGAGCGGGTCTAGAGTCATTTCCTGCTTTCTGCTTTCTCCGTGGAGCTCCCTGCTCACTTCCTCTCCTCTTACCTCTCCCTCCTTTCTGCAGGGCTCCTCCTTCTCCTCCATCCTGGGCTATGAAATGAGAGGATTGTGCCACAGCCCAGGGCTAAGACTCTACCCCTGCAACCACTGAGGGCTCTCCTTGTCTCTGGCTCACAGCCGGGACTCCTGCCCAGGAAGGACCAGGTCCTGTGTGATTGAACACTTAGGGCTGAAGGACCTTAGAGGTCTGTTGAGACCTTGAGCTCCTTGTCTTGGGCTTCTGCTACTGACATGGTGGGGAAAAGTGCCACTGATTTGGTGGAAGTCCTCGCCACCTGGGAGCTACAGACTGTGCATGTGCTGGTGGCCACTCTGCAGATGCATCTTGCCGCATTCTGGCTGGGCACAAAATCACGAGCCACTCAAGCAGGAACAAACTTTATTTTTGAAACTCCCCCCAGTGCCCCGTATGCTCCCGGGAAATATGCCGACCCACACACGCAGCGTTCTCCCGGACACACACCAACAGGAAATCCCTCCTCCGGAATTCCCTCCTACCACTTCCCCAACCAATGGGAACTCTCCAGGAGTCCCGTAGCAGGCTGAGGTGGACAGCAGGGGTCTAATATCCATTTGAATGCAGATCTTAACATAATCATATCATCTCAAAGGCTTGCTGGCGTCACCTTTCAACCAAAAATGCCATGCATCATTACTACTTGGCTATGGCTCTTTGCTAAGAGCCATAGGGAGATTCTGGCTGGCTGCACAGAACAGAGGCTCTGAACACTGGCTTCTGACTGCTGGACACAAATAACACTCAGCTGGGCTCTAACTCTTCTGTCTGGGGCACCAGGACCTGGTCTCCTTGCTTCATCTTTTTAAACCTTTTTATCAGATGTCTTTGAGGCTGTGCCAAGCACCCTGGTGAGCCTGGTGGAAGGATATTTGTGTAGAGTTGAAGCAACCAGCCTCCCTGGCAAGGTGATGACAGGTCCAAGGAGGTGACCTGTCCATTAAATAAACCGAGTCAATAGCCACAGCGGCAGACCAGGAACCCACATGTCCACAGTACAGCATGTGAGTCCCAGGGCAGATCACGCAGGCCTGTACATCAAGGTGAGGAGGGTGGGAACCTGCATTCATGTCCTAGGTGGTGATATGAAAAAAAAATATTAAAAATGTGGGTGGGTAAAAGCACTAAATTGCATCCATAACATGATTGACATCTCCTCTCCAGAAACACTGCAGAAACACTGTGTACGCCGCGTCCAACACCTTTACCAACAGTCACAATGTTGGGTGGAGGCAGCGTGACAGGTGGGAAGGCAGCCCACACTGCCATGGCCCACCTCCTTCCCTGCACACAGGCTCATGAAGAGGATGCCATAGAACACTGAGGTCACTAGGGCCTCCTTAGAAGTGATTTATCCAGCACTTGACACCCACTCTGTGCACAATCCTGAAGGAGAGTCATCCTGGCCAAGGTCGCCAAGTAAAAGTCATGTCTACACTGGCTCCATGAGACTCCTTCCACACTGTGGGAGGGGAAGCGAGACTGTCTGCATTAGCTCAGAGCAGATGAATGCTCCGTACTGGCTCAAGGCTAGTGAGCACCATCTATTCTTGTTTACGGCCACAGAGTCCCTATCTACACTAAAGAAGGAGGCACAGAGGTCCAGGCCTGGGAGAGGATGGCTGATGGGCCCCTGCGCTCAGCCTGAGGCCCCACCTTTCTTTTCATCAGCCTGCATTTTAGTCTTTGGAACAAATGCTATCATCCAATTTGTCTGAAACCAATTTATTAAGAAACATCTGAGAAGAATGGGGGAGAGGAGAGAGGGGCAGGGCGAAGTGTCCCAGCAGGGCGAAGTGTCCCAGGCAGAACAGTCTCTGAGGTCTTCCGCAGGTGGGGGCAGAGGAGAGATGGCCGTCCGCTGGCGCTGTCTGGCTGGCTCTCCACTTCCTTGGAGGCAGGCAGTCTATGGGTGTGGCACGTCTCTTCTCTATGACATTGGAGCCACTTTATTGCTGACACGTGGCACACAGCAGCAGCACAGGGCTCGGACACAGGCAGCGATCCTGCTCCTCACCCGTTTCCAGCCATTGGTGTGGCCAGGGCCTTGCCTCGGGGCTGTGTCCTGGGAGGAGGAGCTGCTGTGTGCCCTGGACCACCAGACGAGGACCCTGGAGGGCTCGGGCCTGGGGAAGCCAGAGTCGGACCGGGAGCAGCTGCGGAGAGTGGGGGCCCCTGCAGGCGGGCAGCGCAGAGGAATGGCAGGCAGGCTGCCACCCCTGATGTCCCTGTGCCCTGGCTGTTGGGCGTCCTCGGGCAGCGGGTTCTCAGAGGGCAAGGGGAAGGTGCGCAGGGCAGGCTGGCTGGCGCTCCTCTGTGGGGGGACAGGCACATGGGAGAGATTCTCGGGGCGCTGGCGAGGCCTAAGCCACTGAGGCACAGGCTGCCCCTGGAAGGCGCTCCCTACCCCCTGGCCTTGCTGGTGCTTCAGGATGAGGTACGTCGCCATCACCACATCAAACTTCCTCTTGGCCAGAGACACCCAGGTTTGGTAGGGATCAAAACCCATGTCGAACAGCATGGTCAGGATGGCGGGGTCTGGGCGTGTGGGGAGGGCCTGGCTAGAAGGATGGGGTGCACGCGGCTCACCCTGTCGCAGCCATGGGTGCTGCAGGATCTGCTTCACTGTGGGTCGCTTCTTGGGGTTCAGGACCAGCATCTGGCGGATGAGCCTTCGTGCTTTGACGGGAACAGAGCTGGGCACCTGGAATCTTGCCAGAAGGATCCTCATCAGCATCTGCTGAGGGGTGTCCTCCCTGAATGGGTGGCTCCCCGTCAACATAAAATAGAGAATGACGCCCAGGCTCCAGATGTCCGCTGAGGGGCCCTCATACTCTTGCTCCAGGACTATTTCTGGGGCAATGTAAGCCAGACTACCCCATAAGTCATTCAGCTTCTGCCCGGCCGTGAACCTGGCGCTGAGGCCGAAGTCGATGAGTTTCACGTGTCCTCTGGCGTCCAGCATGATGTTCGCTGGCTTTAGGTCTCGGTGCACGATGCCCTTGTCGTGGCAGTGGCCCAGGGCACACACGATCTGCCTGAAGAGTCTGCAGGCCTCCTCCTGCGGCATGCCACCAGGTGGGATGCGCTCAAGTAGCTGTCCCCCCCCTGCATGCTCCATCACCATGTACAGGTTTTCCCTGGTCCTGATCACCTGAAAGAGCTGGATCACGTTGGGGTGCTCCAGGCTCTTCAACATTAGAGGTTCGGAGAGGTCCGAGATGTCCTGCGTCGCCGTCTTCAGGACTTTCACTGCCACCTCTGCCCCCGTGAGGCGATGGCGGGCCAGGTGGACCTGGCCAAACTCGCCATGCCCAATGGCCCTCAGGACCTCATACTGGTCCAGGAAGCCTGGCTCCTGGCAGGAGCCCAGCCCCCACAACGCTACTCTAGACTGACTACTCTTGCTAACCATGGACATCCTGAGCAGGAACACCCACTAAGGATGCTAGCTGAAAAAAAAAATAACAAACCAAAACAAAAAATCAAAATCAAAAACCAAAACCAGACAAAACAAAAAACCCAAATCAAAAAACCAATATCCACAGACCACAACCACCGACCGCCAACCACCAAACGCACTAACTATCTGGGAGTCCGACAGGTCACCACCAAGAGCTTCCTGTACTTGTGGACAAAACCCAGCCTCAGCCGCCCCCTTATATACCGGCTGTTTGAGATTCCTCACAATGGCTCCTTGTGAGGTCAGAGCTAGAAATGGCCCAGTCATGGCTGGACATAGCCCCAGTGGACGTCTCCCTCTGGGGCCTCCAGAACTTTTTTCATTTTCAGAATAAGTATAGAGAAGGACTCCAGATGTTTTTGCTTCAGTGGGGTGTGGAGACTGATGTTTGCTTGTTTAGAAATCAACATTTGTACACTAGCTCAATGGAGTTATCATTTCATGTCTCTAAATTTCTACTGACTTTGGGCTTTGGAAGACCTTGTCCTATCTACACTCAAGGTATTCAATTCCTTTCTCTTGAAAGAGTTGCCATCAAAAGTATGGTTACACCTCATCCACTTTCTGATACTACAGCTTTGTTCCTGCAGGAAGAGTCGGGGGCCTCCAGTGGTCATCTCTGTTTCTCTATTTTATGTTGTCAGAGAGCTGCCCATTCAGGGGACCACCTCTCAGGTGATGATGATGGGGATCATTCTCAGAAGGTACCACATAAAGCACAGTCTTTATACCTATGGAGTTTAGAGGGAGGAAGATGTCGTCATCATTTCCCCATAAGACGCTCATCAGATTTCTCCTTAGAAGCTCTGGAAGGCAAGCCACTTGTCCCTTGTATTTCTGTACTAACCTGAATAATTTTTACCTTTGAAAAATGTTGCACTTTCTAAATAACAGTAACAAATATAATTGAAAACTCCTAAGTATTTAATGCCAGTATGTGGAATTCACCTAAAATGCCCAAAGAAAGTAAGATGTGCACAAAAGAAAAGAAGTTAAATGGCTCTGTGGGACAGGGGCTTCAACTCTGAGCTCTATATTTGCTGAGCTCTTCCAGGACGGCAGTGGGTCCATGTGACCCCACGTCTTTGGTGGTGTATTGGCTGCTCTTGGCCAGGATCATTGCCCTGTGCACTTCCCCTTCCCCTTGGTCACACATCCACCTCAAGTCCATTTGCTACATTGTTGCCAGCTGTCCTGATACAGTAACAGCTTTCAGAAACAGTCCTCACCAGGCCAGGCACAGGGCTACTAGGACACAGGGATCTCTGGAACATAAATGGGTCCTCCAATGCCTGACCAGCATGCACATGGGCAGTGCAGGAGAAACAAGTTGTGGAATGTGTGGAATCAGACTCCATAGGAAGTCCTTCCAACATCAGGCATGAAAGTGCAAGCAGAGGGTTTGTTCCTCATCAATGCCTATTGGAAGTTCAAGTTCTTTTTTTACTGGGAATAAATTCCATAATACAATCCTTAGAACTACAAATATGTTATACAGCTTTGCACTTCTCTGGTGGGAAACATGCAAAATAGGATTTCTTAGAATGTCTGTGTTTGCAGAGCACAAATTTGGAACAGTCCTACAGAAAGTCAGCCTGTGTCTAACAGTCCCTGCCTGAGGGGAGCCGGGCAGAGGCGTCCTCATTCTCCATAACATCCCGAGACCTAATGCAGCATCGCCAGACACAGGTGGTCGTGTAAAGGAGACTTTTCTAACCTCTCAGAAAGCAGGGCAGCAAACCGTTTGTGCCCAAGGGAAGACTTAAGTGTCTTTTCATTTTCTCTATAGAAAATATCATAATTTTTTTTGCCATGTGAAAAGGAAATCAGATTTATGACCAAGAAGTGGGAAAAAAGATACTGAGTCAGGCAGCTAATTAATAAAAATAGTGCAATATTTTTCTAGATCTTAAGACAATTTGTATTTAACAGCTTTTTTTTAAGTGTGTAACATACTGTGGCTTCTTTTTTCCTTTCAAATTAATATTTTCACTTTTACATCTAATTTTATATTAAAAATTTAATGCTCTTCCCTTAAAGTGGAAAAACCTCTCCCAACGTGTACAAGCTGCAGGCCCTCTAAAAGCAGATCCATCCTGACCCTTGAAAGAAGAGAATGGTGTTTAAGAGAAAAATGGAAAACCTACTGTCAGTCAGGTTTTCATTGCTGTGACCAAAATACCTGACCAGAACAACTTAGAGGAGGAAAATTTATTTGGGCTCATGGTTTCAGAGATTTAGTCCCCAGTGGGCTGACTCCATTACCCCGAGACCAAGTGAGGCCTCGTCAGTTGATTCTTCCTAGAATACTGTGGTGGAAGATCTTGGTGGAGGAGCTCTGCTCTAGCAGCCAGGAAGCAGAGACAGAGCAAGGGCAAGGGCTTCGAGGCAGATGCAACCCTCCAGGGAGCGTCCCCTGTGACCACCTTTTCCAGCCATGTCCCACCTTCCTACAGTTATACCCAGTGAGTCCTTTCAAACCAGGATGAGCTGATGAGGTCACAGCTCTCATAATCCAATCATTTTATCTTGGGATATTCCTGCCTTAACACAGGAGCTTTGGGGGGACACCTTGTATCCAACCATGACATATTTTCTGGCCAGTGAAAGAGAAAAAAGCAATAAGATAAAAAAAAAATCCTAACAACAAAATAACTCTGTGTTCTTTTTCCCACCCTGAGGATGAAATTGTCCTGAGCCACTGATAAAAGTTCCGTTGCATTATCTGGTGACTGTCCATGTCAAGCACACAGTGTCCTTTCCAGACCGGCCCAATCAATGAAGGATATCTCAGATCCACCCAATGTCATGCATTTATTCATTCATTAATTCAAAAAGAAATAAGATAGGTTTCCTAAACAAGGTCAAATGTCAAAATTTTCCTTCTACCCCACCCATCTCCACTCTGGTCTTTATTTGAACTTGGTCATGTCTTGTTAATTCTACCCTGTGGCTGTGATCCCAGCTACCAGCCCTCTGCTTCCATCTTGGCTACTCTCTAAACTCCCTTCTGGGATTGGGGACCCTGTGCTGAGTCTGCCTTCATTCTTCCTTACCACCTAGAGCCAAGAGGCCAGAGCCATGCACAGGTCTCTGCACCTGCCAGGATCTCCTGGGCTTCTATCTTCTCTCCCATCTTCTGCATGTCCTGCTTCTGCTCATCCTGAAGGTGCTCCAAAAGTCTCATTGCTGCTGCACTTTCCCTCCTTCGTGCCCAGTCTCTCCCCATTCTTCCTGTTCTGTTTGATGTTCATGTGCATTCTTGGTTCCAAAGTCTGCAGCCCTATCCCTTCTTTGTACCAGGCCAGCTCCAAGATCCAGGCCACAGCTGGCTCCAGACAAAGGCATCTGGACAAGCTGAGAGAGCAGCCAAGGCTGCCATGTGCAAGGACTTGCAGAGGATCGCTTACTCTCCAGGCCTCGTCGATGATTCTGGCCTGGGAACATTTGTGTGGGGCTCAGGCATGAGCAAGTGGATCCTTTTATCTTTCTTTACTTTCAGGCAATTTTTCTTGTCATTGTTTTTGGTCTTTCAGAATGAGGCGGTCTAAATGGCTGGTGTATTGATGAAAACCTTCCAGAGAGTTTATATTAAACAATCTTAATTCAGACATTTTGATATAAAGGAAATTAAGCAAAAAACTATGTTGATAACAAAATGTGAGTTGTTTCCTAAGCACAGACTCTTGGTCATTGCAGAAATATTTCCCAGGGTTTCCCAAGATGAAGGTAAATAAGCAGAACTCCTAACATCACGAAAATAGATTAAAAAGCCATCAGACACTTTTCCTGAGAAATTACAAGGAAAATCTGGTGAATCATTAAAGCTAATGCAACTCCAACTTTAAAATGTTAAAATGTCCAAATTATCCACCTTAACTGAATTCCAACCAAGTGAGAACATGTTAAGAAAGTAGGCTTCAGGGCTGGGGTATAGCTCAGTTGGTAGAGTGCTTGCCTCACAAGCACAAGGTCCTGGGTTCAATCCCCAGCACCACCAAAAAAAAAAAAAAAAAAAAGAAAGAAAGAAAGAAAAAGAAAAGAAAAAGGCTTCATCTTCATCAGAGAAAGTTAGGCTGAGAAGCATGGAGCAGGACATAGCAGCTTCCTAGATGATGAAGGACCCTGCACCTTCTCCACTCCTGTGGTGGAGACCTTCAAATGATGGCCACATTTGTGAATGGTGCCTAAGGCCGTGCCTACTTAAAGAACCATACCAAAGGGACATGGCCAAAATGGGTTGGCCTGCATTGTGGCCTGTGTCCCACACTGGATTCTGTCAGTGATCCCCAATAGCAGGCCCTGGGAGCATGGCTGTCCTCCAGAGTCTTTGACTTTTAAAGTTGTATCATTGCCGCAGTCTGGCTGGGCACAATTCAGGAGCCACTTGTCAAAAGAAACAAACTTTATTTTTAGAACTAAAAACACCAAACAAAACAGCTCCTCAGGAAAAAACCCTCAGAGCCCAACTGCCACCACCGGCTTCCCACAAGCCTCTCACACCCACACAAACCTCACCACCTCCCACAATCCTCCTGCTCTTGAGGCTGATTGGCTGGGTCGCGTGGGCGGAGCCAAAGAAGTCCCCCAATGAGCAGCTCCGTGGAGGAGCCAATCAGCTAGATGTTGCTGGGGCCACTGTGAGCCAGTCATCAGCCGGCAGCTGGAAGTTTGCTGGCAGCTGGAAGTTTGCTGGGGCCCTTTTGGCTGTGGCTCTCAACATCTCCCCCTCTCTGTTTAAACAACAAGCATGTGGCTTGGGGACCGTGCCTGCCTTAGGTTGTCCAATACTACATATGGTCCTTACGCGTCTTCAGATGAGCTGACCTCAGGGCGTCAGCCTCCTGTCTTAGGTTGGTACCATTGTAATTGGATCTTACCCGTCATTGACTACCGGTCCAGTACACCCACACCTGTGGAGAGGTCTTTGTCATGACAAGCAGAAGGGAGGAAGATACACCAACCCAATTGATGGCTCTTGTTGGAAAAATTGTACCACCGATGACATCATCAGCAAAAATACCCCAACACTACCACAAGTCGCTGCACCAACAGATAGTTCACAATGCATACAAGTGAGTTCACAATGCATACAACTGACACATAGTTTAGGCAAGTTCTGCAAGCAGTTCAGTGATGGCTATTGCAGAAACTGTAGATTAGTTTTATCTTTGTCTTCACCGGCACTGGGATGAAGATAGGAATTCTAGCAATAATGGCTAAAGGAAAAATTATGTAACATTCCAGAAGGCACTAAAAGAAAACAATTTTCTTAACAATTTACATTATCTTGAAGAGAAGAGGAACAATTTTCTTAACAATTTACATTATCTTGAAGAGAATTATTAAATATAATGAAAAGGAAAGGTGAAAGTAAACAAACAGATCTGTTAACCTTCTTTTTTGTTTACATATTAAAACAATTCTTAACAATTATTTACCCAATTTAAATTAAACCATTTAAATCACGTGAATAAAAAAAAAATATTTGGATCCGTTTTTTCATGAGCGCTCCTCATATATGATATATGGACATACGTACATTCAAACATATAGCACAAAACATATAACACAAGTGTGCACACATAATATAATACATACAACACATAACATAATAGTAAAGGCCTTATAACTTTTTACAGGTGAAATCTCCATTGCAATGTTTAAAAACTCTATAGTAAAAAAAAAAAAATAGAACTGATCAGCAAAACATTAACTTAGGTCTGTATGAGCTCAAAAACCAAAATAGAACTTCATGATATGGGAAAGGGCAATAATAAAATAGATATTGAAAAAAGCATCCTGGTTCTGTTGCAGATGTAAGGATAGCCAAATTGGAGTTTTGGATATCAGCTGTTATGGATTTGAGCCAAATCATCTTCTTTTTGGTCTGTAGAAATCGCTTTAGTTAATCTCTCTGGAATCCAAATCGGCTGCTGTTCTCCCTGTGGAAATACACAAACAGGCCCCCAACTCCAGACAATCACTGGGTCAGGACTTAAGTTAATCTCTCCGGAATCCAAATCGGCTGCTGTTCTTCCTGTGGAAACACACAAACAGACCCCCGATTCCAGACAATTACTGGGTCAGGACCTTTCCATTGTCCTGTTAGAATATCTTTCCAAAGTACCTTGGGCTTATGTACATTTTTTGGACACATATGCCTTTCTGCAGCACTAAGTCCTGATGAATCCAAATTTTAAAAGTTTAGAGTAAAAAGGGTTATTTTAAGTTTATCTTTGGGGAATATATACCCCTTCCCAATTCCGTCTTTTTGCTTTAATAAGTACATTTTAATAGTTTGATGAGCTCTTTCAACTATGCCTTGTCCCTGTGGATTGTATGGGATTCCTGTTATATGAGTAATGCCAAATGATGAGCAAAATTGTTTAAAAGAGGTAGAAGTATAACCAGGGGCATTATCTGTTTTTAACTGTTTTGGAATGCCCACAGTGGCAAAATTTTGTAAGCAATGAGCTATAACATCTTCAGTTTTTTCTCCGGCATGAAGGGAGCCCATCAAAAATCCAGAAGAAGTATCAACTGTAACATGCAAATATTTTAATTTTCCAAATTCTGGCAAGTGTGTGACGTCCATCTGCCAAATATGGTTAGGTATCAATCCTCTAGGATTGACTCCAAGATTAACTTGTGGTAAAAAGGTCACACAATTTTGACATTGTTTTATTATTTGTCTAGCTTGTTCCTTAGTTATTTTAAAACGCTTTTGTAAAGTATTAGCATTGACATGGAACCTTTTATGAAAATTTATAGCTTCTTCTAGTATAGAGAAAATATGTATGTCATGTGTAGTTTTATCTGCTAAATCATTGCCCAAACTAAGGGCTCCAGGCAATCCTGTATGTGCCCTGATATGTCCTATAAAGAATGGATCTTTTCTGTCCCAGATTAAACTTTGTATAGTGGAAAACAAAGAGAAAACAGTAGAAGAAGGGGAAATCCTACCAGCATCTTCAAGGGATACTATAGCATTAACTATATACTGACTATCAAAAAATAAATTAAATACAGAATCTTTAAACATCACAAAAGCTTGTAATACTGCATTAAGCTCTACCTTTTGAGCTGATTGTTTGGCTACTAAAAATGTAAAAGTTTGATCAGGTGTAACTATTGCTGCTGTACCATTATTTGACCCATCAGTGAATATATTTGGAGCATTCATGATAGGTGTTTTTCTTGTCATTTTTGGAAAAATTACAGGATGCAATGACCAAAAAGACAATAAAGGATTAGATGGTAAGTGGTTATCAAATGAAACATTAGATTTGCACATGATTATTGCCCAAGTATTTAACTCATTAGCTAATTCATCAATTTGATTCATAGTATATGGAGTAATAATTTTATTGGGAGAAATTCCAAATACTCCCTTTGCTGTTTTTATTCCTTTGAGTATTAATTGTCCTACAGCTTCAGGATACCTAGTAAGAATAGTGTTAGGAGAATAAGATAAATGTATCCATAATAATGGACCTTCTTGCCAAAATACTCCTGTAGGAATATTTTTTGTTGGTAGTACAATAAATAATAAAGGCAAACTTATATCAATTCTATCCAAATGCATATTTTACATATATGTTTCAATGATTTTTAATGCCTTTCTTGCTTCAGGCGTTAACATTCGGGGTGAATTTGGATCTGATGGACCTTTTAAGATATCAAATAAAGGTGCCAATTCTCCTGTTGGAATACCTAGATAAGGCCTTATCCAATTTATGTCTCCTAATAACTTTTGAAAGTCATTAAGTGATTTGAGTTGATCTACTCGTATTTGAATTTTTGGTGGATGGACCATGGTTGAGGATAATAGAACTCCTAAATAATTAATTGGAAAATTTAATTGTACTTTATCTATTGCTATCTCTAGATTATAATTTTTTAATAAATTTGTAAGTGTGGCATAACATTCTAACAACGTGTTTTTAGCTTTGTGTGCTAATAATACATCATCCATATAGTGAAATATTTGTAGTTCAGGATTTTGATTTCTAAGTGGCTGGATTACTTTGTTAACATAAATTTGACACATAGTTGGGCTGTTAGCCATCCCTTGAGGGAGTACTTTCCATTCATATCTCTGATCAGGACCTTCATGATTTAGTGCAGGGATAGTAAATGCAAAACGTGGACTATCCTCAGGATGAATTGGAATTGAAAAAAAAAACAATCTTTAATATCTATAACTAAAACATACCAAGTTTTTGGCAAAGCAGACAATTGAGGAATCCCCGATTGAGCAGGTCCCATAATGACCATTTCATTAATGGCTCTTAAATCTTGCAATAATCTCCATTTACCAGATTTCTTTTTGATGACAAAAATGGGAGTATTATGGGGAGATACAGAAGGTTGTATATGTCTTTCCGCTAATTGTTGTTTGACCAGATCATGGGCTACTTGTATCTTTTCTTTAGTCAAGGGCCACTGAGGAACCCATACTGGTCTTTCTGATTTCCATGTAATTTTTATTGTCTCAGTGGCCCTTTGTGAAAATCCAACCCATGTCTGTCTGTTCCTTGATCTATTTGTATTGGTGCTGCTATACCTTGTTCTTGTTTTCCTAATCTTTTTCCTTTCCTAAAACCTTGTCTAGCCATAATAGTGGGTGCATTTTGATTGGTGTTATTTGTTAATGTCAAACCTAATTGATCTAAGACACCTCGTCCCCATAAATTTACGGGAAGATGATCCAATACATATGGCTGTATAGTTCCTTCACATCCTTCAGGATCCTTCCAATCTAATACCATTGCACTTCTATGGGGATTAGTCGCCACTCCTAGGCCTCGAAGCGTTTGAGTGGCTTGTTGTAATGGCCAATGTTTTGGCCATTCTTGACGAGAGATGATGCTAAGGTCTGCACCTGTATCCAGTAGCCCATTAAATTCATGTCCTTGAATATTTAGTTTTAGCATGGGGCGAGAATCTAAATTTAAAGAAAGCATAGCCCAATCTACACCTGTGGAGCCTAATCCCTTGGAACCTCTTTCTACAGCATGACTGGAAAATTTATCATGTAGGCTTGGTATTATTAGTAACTGTGCTATTCTATCTCCTGGTGAAATTATTGATATACCCTTTGGAGAACTGGCTATAATTTTTATTTCACTTTCATAATCGGGATCAATTACCCCAGGATTTATCAAAAGTCCTTTTAGAGTAGAAGAGCTGCGTCCCAATAATAAGCCTACTGTTCCTTTGGGAAGAGGTCCTTTTACCCCTGTGGGAATGATTTGAACTCCCATCTCTGGAGTTAGTACTGATCTGGCGGAGGCGCAGATGTCCAACCCTGCGCTCCCTCTGGTTTGTCTGATGAGGGATCTGATGGACAATGTGTCCTGGTCACTACCCTGATGGGGTTGCTGGGTTCCTCCAGTGCTCCGTATATTTGTGGTTTGGTGCCCCGGAGCATTGGGGCCCACTGTCCATTTTTTGGCAACGGAACCCGATGCCTTTGTCCACGATATTGTGGATAAACACCTTGTCCTTGTTCGTTTTTTGATAATGGAGTACCCTCTATGGTGGTTTGAGAACGGCATTCATTAGCCCAATGTAATGGAGTACCCTCTATGGTGGTTTGAGAACGGCATTCATTAGCCCAATGTCTCCCTCTACGGCATCGTGGGCAAATACCCGGTATTCTACTCCTTTGATACCTAGTTTGGTTAAACCCTCCTCCTATGGGGCAATTCCTTCTAAAATGTCCTGTTTGTTGACAATTGTAGCATGTTCTTGGCCTGGTATATAAAGCCTGTTTTACTGCAGCTGCCACAATTTGCCCTTGTTCATTAATGTCTCTGGCATCTAAAGCCTGTTTTACTGCAGCTGCCATGACTTGCTCTTGTTCATTAATGTCTCTACATAATTTAATATATGTGTTTAAATCTTCCTGTTTCCACGGTCTAATGATATCTCTGCACCAACGATTTGCTTGGTGATAAGCCAGTTGTTTTATTAATGGCATTGCTTGTTCTGTATTCCCAAAAACTCTGGTAGCTGTTTGAATAAGCCTATCTACAAATTCAGCGTAAGGTTCATTAGCTCCTTGTATTATCTTAGATAATTGACCTTGTAAACCTCCATGTCCTTGTAAAGTCTTCCATGCCTTAACTGCATCTACAGCAATTTGTAAATATACACCAGGATCATATGCAATTTGTTGTTGCCGATCCTCATAAGGTCCCTTTCCTAACAACATATCTAGATTTCTCTGAGAATAACCAGCTGCTGCATTTCGCCTAGCCGTCTCCTTGCAAAATTCCTCATTGGCAACCTTCCATAACAGGTATTGTCCTCCATTTAGCACAGTTTTACAAATATTAGCCCAATCTGCTGGTGTCATGTTCAAGTTGTTAATGGACTCGACCAAGCTTACAGTGAAGGGTGCTTGAGGACCATAGGTTGTTACAGCCTCTTTTAGCTCCTTCACTGTTTTGAAATTTAAACCCTGGTAAATTCGCTGCCCTTCTACCTCAAATACAGGGCATACTTGAGATCCTGTCTCAGGATCCCAACTATCAACTGCGGGGGTTGGGAGTCTCCTAGCATATGGAGGTGGTGCTGTTGATTGGACACTTATGCCCTCTGGTGATAGAATGCTGTTAGTAGCAGTCTCTTGTAGAGGTGGTGCTGTTGGTTGGACACTTACGCTCTCTGATAGAAAGGTGTTATTAGCCGTCTCCTGTTGTAACTTTTCTCGATGGCTTTTTCTGCTCTAAACTTCCTTCCTCTGTCTCACTAGCTCGAAAGACCTTCTCTTTTACTTGAATCTTTTCCTCTTTCTGACTAATTTGAGAGACCTTCTCTTTTACTTGAATCAATATGTCTTCTCCTTCCTCTACCTTTGTCTGAACTGAAGGCTTTGGACTAAGCAAACCAGATACCAACACCCACAGTGTCAATGTGCCAACTGGCAGAGTCCCTGGGCTGTTCTTTTCTATTCTTTTTAAATCTTCACCATGATGGTTCCATTGTGATATATCTAACAACTCCTCCTTAAAAAGCCATGGGCTACATTTTTGTATTGTATCAACGTATGCCCTGACTGCTCTTGATTTTACTGAGATGCCTCCTTCCTCTAACAATTTACTTAACAGTCTTTCGGTTTGTTTTTTACTAATTGCTGATCCCGTATTTCTACTATAATACAACCCAACAAGATAACACCAAATAAAACCGAGACAGAATGAAATAAAATTGGAACAAATTTCATTATATCAGCCTTTCTATCCTCCTGAAATGTGCATCCGTCCTTTCTCCCTATCTGTTCCTCAGACGCAAATAGTTTTTCCTCAGATGTGAGCGGTTTTTCTTCCGTCTCACTCATCTCCAGGGACAGGCAAGTTAAAACAAAAATGAAGCAAAACAAAAGAGGAAACTTAGAATGGCTACCCATCCCCTCGCCCTGCCCTCAGGGGCGAGCAGTTTACTTGCCCTCAGTCGCTCCCTGTGCGAGCCACCAAATGCCGCAGTCTGGCTGGGCACAATTCAGGAGCCACTTGTCAAAAGAAACTAACTTTATTTTTAGAACCCCAAACGCCAAACAAAACAGCTCCTCAGGAAAAAACCCTCAGAGCCCAACTGCCACCACCGGCTTCCCACAAGCCTCTCACCCCCATACCAGCCTCTCCACCTCCCACAATCCTCCTGCTCTTGAGGCCAATTGGCTGGGTTGCGTGGGCGGAGCCAAAGAAGTCCCCCAATGAGCAGCTCCGTGGAGGAGCCAATCAGCTAGATGTTGCTGGGGCCGCTGTGAGCCAATTATCAGCTGGCAGTCTGAAGGGCAGGGAAACAGCCCAATGAACATCACCGCAGAGGAGCCAATCAGCTAGATGTTGCTGGGGCCGCTGTGAGCCAATCATCAGCTGGCAGTCTGAAGGGAAGGGAAACAGCCCAATGAACATCACCGCAGAGGAGCCAATCAGCTAGATGTTGCTGGGGCCGCTGTGAGCCAATCATCAGCCAGCAGCTGGAAGTTTGCTGGCAGCTGGAAGTTTGCTGGGGCCTCTTTGGCTGTGGCTCTCAACACTTCTACTCAACTCTTCAGAGCTTGACCTCTGCCCTCTGCCCTCTCACATCCCATAACCTCTCTTGCCCTTGACGCCTGCCCCATGACTGTACATGTCTATTCTTAATGTAAAATGACAGCAGGGAGCCATCAGAAGGGACCTTTTCCTATGACTCAGAGCCAGATCTACACCTGCTTGACATCTGCACCCGTCTTAGCTCCTTCCCTTGCTCTGGCCGCCAGCCTGCCCTCGACTGGGTTGCTGGCTCCTGTACTTTCCTCCCCACTGAGGGATTTGCTTCTTCAAGCTTCTGTTCTCTGGCCTTGGCCGAGTCTCCTTCCCTGGCACATCTGTTCCCTCCTTTTCTAATGTGCTCTACTTCTTTCATGCTCAGTGTTATGGTTTAGATGTGAGGTGTCCCCCCAAAACTCACATGCCAGACAACGCAGGAAGGTTTGGAGGAGAAATGATTGGATTATAGTCATGGCCCAGTCAGAGGATTGATTCCTGATGGGATTAACTGGGTGGTGGCTGGAGGCAGGTGGGGTGTGGCTGGAGGAAGTGGTTCCTTGGGGGTGTGGCTGTGGGGCATATATTTTGTATCTGGAGAGTGGAGTTTACCTCTTTGTTTACTGATCATCGTGTGAGCTGCTTCTCTCTGCCACACTCTTCTGCCATGATGTTCAGCCTCACCTGGAGCCCAGAGGGATGGAGTTGGCCTTCTATGGACTGAGGTCTCTGGTAAATTTTTCCTCCTCTGCGGTTGTTCTGGTTGGGTTCGGGCTGACTGAGCATTTTAGCCAGCAGTGGAGTAGCTGGCTAAAACACTCAGTAAGCCCGCAGATGGACAAGTGACCAAATGGCAGACAAAAGCCATCCGTGAACCACACGGCTCCTGCCAATACCTGATCAATTTCTTTATGCCTCTGAAGAACTCCTTCCCACCCTGAGTGCCATATGCTGTCTCACTTATGTATCTCCCTTTCCGTCTTCTCCAATTCCAATCTGACTTTTGGTCCCTCTACTCCACGGAATATTTCACTGGGTAAAATAATGGCAACACCAATCCATCATGGTGATACCGTTTTATGGAGTGCTTTCTATGGGCTTCCATGTCCCCTGCCCCCTTAGGGTTCTTCCTCTCCTGGTGGTGGCTGCTTCCAGGTCTTCTGAATTCACTCCCCTCCTCCGTCTGACTTCCACCTCACAGACAGCTGCCTTTCCTCAGCACTGCCTCAAGTACCATTAATGTAGTCCTGACTTCAAGTTTTTACTCAGTTTCTGAACCTCTGAATTTATACTAAGCTGAGTCCTGGAGAACTGTACTCCCACTCTCAAAGGCATCTCGAACTTAGCTGGTCTCAAGTCCGTCTTGATTTGTACCCCTCCCTCCCACACACCCTCCAGACCTGACCCTCCAGCCCTGGGTGGAGTCAGGGAGACCATGGGCCGTGCTGACTCCAGAAACCTGAGCATGACTTCTGACTCCTCCCCGTCTGGTGTCTCAAATAATCTATCATAATTCCTGTGGATTCCTAGGCCCAAAGTTTCTCAAAGACTGAGACTTATCCCCATCTCTGGGGAACCCACCAAATCCAAGCCTCTACCATGTGCTCCCTCAGCTAATGACACAATCTCATCAGTGGCCTCGTTGCTTCCTCCCTGGGATACACTGCCATCCATTGGCCACACCCAAGCCAGGCAGTTTGCTCTCCCTAAATGCTCTCCTTAGGAAAAAAAAAATACAAGTTCCTCATAAAACTTTCCAAGTCCCACAGGATCTGCCACCAACCTGGCCTCCTTTCTGAGGCTCGAGAGGCGGGCCCTATTCCAGTGCAGGGCCTGGGTGTGCCTCCCTGCTACCTGGCCACTGCCTCTCCGTGCCTCTACTGTGTGCCTAGCTCCATCTCATCCTTCAATTCTCAGTTTGAACAAACCTCATAGCGTAGACACACGAGCCAGATACCTTGTCAGTGCTTCCTGTTTTCTTCCTCTATACTCCTTATATAATTTACAGTTACTAATTCATTTGTTAGTAAGAGCCTGGCAAAGACAATCTGTAATATTTAATACAAATAAATATCTGATAGCGTTTGGACTTTAGTATTTATGCTGCTATAATTCTTAACTCACAATCATGTCATTTTATGTTCTCACACATTTAAAGGCATCAACGTAATTTAAAACTTAAATATCAGCATAAAATTTACAGGTAATCATAAATTCGTAATGCAGTACAGATTTAGTGCTAGATAACAAACCTAGCCATTATTTGAATTTCAAAAATGTGAAGGCTTTAATGTTTGATAGGCATCGAGTGTACAGAGCTATTCAGCTGGCTAATAGAATATGGCTGATCAGAAGCATGAGTGGAGGAAGCAAGCAGAAGAAGCCCTGCCTGAAAGATTTACTTATCTTGCCCCTGGTAGCAAGTGACCAGGTGAGGAGAGAAGACATTCTGGCAAGAAAAGAGGCCTGCAGGAACGTGTGTTCTAAGCTACAGGATCCTCGTGGTTTGTGGTTTTTATCAAACCTTTTTTACACATCCCACCAATATAAATTATCTGATATTGATGGCTTATCACCAATAGAATGAAAATGAGTACACATGGTGCTTAAGGAGAGCTACAGCAACGACTACTGTTAGCACACCGCCTAATGTGTGCACATGAATTTCAGATTTCGGTAAAAGCCCACCAGCGAGTTTCTTCCATCTCTTCGCTGTGTCCCAGGCACCTGTTTCTCTGACGAGTGAAACAGGACGCAGTCCCCTCCGACCTGCGTGAGGAAGCACGTGCTCTGCCCAGAGCCTGCCTGGGCGTTTCTATGGCCATGCCAGACTTCTCGATGCATCCATTAAATCGACTCAACGGGCAGAATTTTCCATCCTGACTTTGAAGATATGAACTCATTTATGGAGAAGGAAAAGCCACAGTGCCTCATTTATAGCTATTTAAAATCACCAGCTCTTCCAACGTATTAGTTTCAACAATTATTCAGAAATAGAAGTCAATTAGAAGTTCCAATAGAAAGCATGGAAGGAGATTTCCCTCAGGAGTAAATGTGCTACTTGGTCGTGTTGCTAAGTCAATTAAATTACAGCCCATATTTTGCCAAGATATAAAAACTTGCAACATGTCTACGTAGTAAAAAAAAAAAAAAAAAAGAATGGGCTTACAAGTTAGGAGACAAAACAATTCTGTACTAACTTCAAAAAATAATTATATATAACCTCTGCTTGTGCTATTTTCATTAATATACTATTAATTTAAAATATGTCAGTCAAATTCTATTGCTTTGATGGGGCTGTCCTGTGTTAACGAAGGGAGAGCACACACAGGAGAGTATCAAGTGGGCATTTTAGACAAACAGCTAGAAAGAGTTGGTTTTTGAAAGACAAAATCATTCTTTTTCTGTGGTTTTCTGGGAACACCCTGCTTGTCCCTTCTTGTAGGCAAGATGACTGGATGGGAGGCCTGGGAGCTCACCGGTGTGAGCATTGCTGGCGGTGACAGAGCTGCACCCGTGAAGGGAGCCTGCAGGTCAGAGCCTCTCTGATCTCCATGATGCCACCTCAACTCCCTGCAGCTTCTCCTCAGAGTGCTCCAGAATGTTCCAGAGGGCTGAAAGCAAGGGACATTTTTTTCTTTCGTGATGATAAAGGTTCTGGAAGATAGCCTACAAAACCTAATGCGCTTGATAAAACTTAAAATTGCTGAAGTCAGAGACTTTGTGGAAATGTTAATGCATTAAACTATACAAGAAATCACCTCTGCTAATTAACAGTCCTGCAAATAATTACTTCCCTTCTTCATGAAAGCACTGAGGTGATGTATGACTTAACACATAGAAATGATGCATAATCATGCATTCATGCACCTTAAAGGTGTATGATTACGTGTGCATGCATGTGTACATACAGACGTGCGCATACATGCATGCATACCTGTTAGCACATTGCTTGTTGCCCTGTGGTTTGTTTACAAGGAGATGTTGCCTGGCCCCTCCCTTCCCAGATTTTACAGTCTTTCAGAGACAAGGGTGTGCCCTTGAGGTAGGTGTGGCACAGGATGTGTTACCATGCACAGTTAGTGGACTTAGTGGAGTTAGAGTCGGACCTGGTGGAGTTAGTGGCTCATGACTAAGCTGAACTGCCTGCAGCTCCCGGGTCCTGAAAGCGAACTGCACAGTCACCCACACCCCAGTGCAGGCAATCCCTTCCCTACCTCCTCCATGCCCTCCTCGAAAACGTTGTCCAGCTGACATGGGCTGGTTTGTCTCATTGGGTCGGGTCCTGGAGCATTCCCACTGGGGACAGGGAAGACCACATTTAGGCTTTTGGCTAAAAAGGTACTTCAGCAGAGCCACCATCCCCTGATCCTCTGCTTCATTGTTTGCAAGGAGACCTTCGTGTCCCATGTGCTACCCTGGGAGGGCACTTCCTCCACGGGAGATGCCCCAGTGGCACCTGGCACTGCACACGCTGGGCGGAGCCTCCTTCCCAGCAGCCCCTCTGCACGCTGCCTCACTGAAGCGTCCTGCAGAAGATGACCGACTCTCAACGCGGCTCTCCACGGCCGGCGAGCAACCGTGGCGTGGACCAAGGGCGGAAGCTGGTGCTCACCCTCAGGAGCTGCCAGGTCTGGGGACGGGTGTAATTAGCACCTTTAAAAAGATGAACTGTTCTTTTGTTTGTTTGTTTTTTGTTTTTTCTGCACAGAAATCAAAGCGCGGATGGGGATGTCATGCCAATGTTTTCTCAAGATTACGCTCTGTTCTGTTCTGGGAAGCACAGCAAAGTTACAGTGTGAGTTCATTTTTATGTACACACTCGTAGCACACAGAGAAATAAAAGAGAGTGATTCAGGAACAGCAAGAAGATAAAAGAATGAAAGAAGATGAATCTCCTACGCTCTGCAGACGCATCTCTTATATTTACTGACAATTTTGAGTAAACATACTGCACCCATCATGAAAAAGTATAAAATACAAAATTTCTGCATGCCGCCGTGGGCTCCTTAAAGCTTATAAAAAACAGGCCACGATGTCCCTGTGCTGTTGTCACAGAGGACACACGGATTGGGCAGGCGTGAGGGAAGCTCAAGCCACCTCCCCTCCAGCGCTGGGGTCCCCTCCAGTGCTGGGGTCTGCCCAGTGAAGCCGGACCTCAGAGCCATGTGACAGGTCTAGAGGAAATGCCCCCTCGGATGAGAATGATACGTCCCCGTCCCCAAGAGAAACCCGCATCATGCATCTCACCCGGGTTCTGATCTTTTCTTACATTAGTTAAGGACCAGCGTTCAGTGCTGGGTGAGAACCGTGGAACTCGCATTAAGATGTGTTCCTGAACCACGCGCTCACGGCAGTCATAGGAGACTTCCACCCAATTCCATTAAACTCCGGTACTCTGCTCAGTAAATAGCCATGAAAACACCATGGTACTTAGAGCAAATCCTCCTTCCCCTGCTAACACCTTATATTACAGCCGCCTAATTACCATGTTTTGCAGTAGCCTTGTGGGGCTTCCACAGGTAATTAGAGCTCCAGAGCTTTTCGGCAGTAATCCAGTAAGGACCTCTTAACTAGAAGGGATTATGGGCTGCTAATATCGCCGTGCCACGTGCTTCCTGCAGTTAATTGTTCCAATTAATATCTGGCTGCACTGTAGAATTCCATGCGACTCCATGAACTGCGACAGTAGGAGTTGGCTCTGAAGTGGGTACGTGGTCTGCAAGCCATCCTCTCCCTCTCCTGCTCCATCTCTGTCTCTCTGCAATTTTCTTTTCCCCAGTAATTGGTGTCCTGATGAAAGGAAAACCATGTCACTTCAATTACATATTTTTTTGTGTGTGTGAATTCAGTGATTCATCTCTAGTTTCTCTAGTTTAGGCAAGCAGGTGGACTTTTAACGTGGTTATACCTTGCATATCCCTCAAGACATCTCAGAAGAGAGGGACGGGGAGTCAATGACAATCTCTTCTTGTCACAGTTTTTACAAACACATTCTAAGCAGCAAGACAGAGTTCAGCACATAGCATGTGTTCAATAAAAGTGCTGTCAGTTAGCACACGTTTTTATTCTGCCAATGCTCTGGATACAGCAAGCTCTTGGTAAATGTTCCCTGAATGTCTCAGCATCCCTTGCAGACATTTTTGTAATAATATGATAATGTTCATGAAATTCAAGCTTTAGGATTACAGTTATATTCATGGTTAAGATCATTGTTAAAATAGTCACCTGTGTCAGCTTCAGTATTAAGTACGCACAGATGTATTTCTCTGTATCTCTCTCTCTCTCTCTATGTCTCTCTAAGCATCTAGACCTACGTAGGTGACACAGCAACATAGACCTTTTACACAACCATCACAGCTTCCCTAGCCTACTGGTTGGTTTTCTCCATCCTGGTTTGCATTTCTGCATTTCGCTCTCCTGTCTCTCTGAGTGTGTTTGAGCATTAGGCTTGGGGGATTCTGGTGGGCCTGATGGACAGGGAAGGACTTGCCTTCCCAGCTGCTGCGAGGCCCAGTACTCAGCCCCTGGGGACTCTCAGGTGATGAATTAGCAGTTCGCCTTAGAAAACTGGGACTTGGGCTCCCGTGAGAGGCAGGGAGGCAGGTGGGAGGCAGAAAGGCAGAGGCCCCAGGTCATGGTGACAGAGGGGCTTTGCCTCTTGGTGCTACTTCAGGAAATGCCTCAGTCTCTCTGTCCACGGTTCCACACAGAGGGCGGGGATAATGCCTCATTCTCTGAATCGTGCCTGTGTGCCAGAAGGTTCCAAGGAACGCATCCCTCTTTGCATTTCAGCCCCATAATGTCTTGGCCTTTGGCATGGCCCCTCTCTGCTCCCCATGGGGCAGCATTGCTGAGGACCCCTGAGAAGGGGCTCCGCCACAGACATTGGGAGGCCTGCAGAACAGCACACCTGTCTCAGCTTTACCCATGGAGGCCTCGTGGGACACAGGCCAGGGTGCCAGGAGCAGGCTTTGGGCCTGATGACTGGGAAAAGCACTTGCCTTGCCTGTTCTTCCTGTCAGCTGCGGTAGCGACATCGGTCACCAGCTCAACCTGGATCCCACCTGCGGCCCGCGCTTGCCACCTGCCTTCACCGTGTCTGCCCTCTGACCTGGAAAGCACACTATATTGACCACCTTCTTTTCCATGTTGTATCCTTTCTACAGGGGGTCATTGATATTTGCATTTGCTGAGATCTGGGTGGCTGAATAGAGGGCCTTCCCAAGCATGGATCTATACCTGTTTCCTCAGAAGAATTCCCATTTCCCTCCATCTTCCTTACTATCCGCTCCCTGAGGCTCTTTCCTCGTTTGTAGCCCTTCTTCCATGAAGCCCACCCTGATTTCACCTGTCTACACTGAGCATCCCCTCTGGAAACATGTACACAGCCCTGTACCCCACTTCACTGTTCCATGTCTCCCGGATGACACCATCATTTCACTTAGGTGAAGAAGCAGATCTTGCACAATGCCTGTGTCATTGCATGCCATCTTCTCAGGGTCCTGTGTGAATTAAAATCAGTACTGCATGAACAAGCTGAGCTTTGGAGTCAGACGACCTATGGTGAAATCCCCACCCCCCCACCCCCAGCCATGTGAAATTAGGAACCCTCCTAACTTTCCTGTGGATCCATTTTCTCACCGACAGACATCCTTTGGGAGCTCACTGAGGCACCTAAGTGCCGAGAGCAATGTCTGGCCCGTCGCAGGAGCTGCTGCTGTCCTCCACGCCTCTAAAAGAGTCACTCCAACATCACTGACAGGCTCCTGTCGGCCCCCAAGCTAGGCTTTCTGGTGCCAGGTGACCTTTTGGACTCGCACTTCATTTAATCACTTGGTGGACCTTTGCAATATGCCTGTGCCCGCTTTGTTGTCAAAGCCAGGAGCATCAGGGTCGTGATGGAAACAGAATAAACTCTGGAGAGAGAGGAGTAAATGCTGCTGGGGTCAGTCCAGCTCTGTGGCCTTGGCCGTGTTAACCCTGCTCAACATCTCCTGTTATGGGGCATCCTTACGTCATTGCTGACTCATTAGGCGCTCTCTAGAGAACCTGAGAACTGGGACTAACTGCAGGGCTGGCCGCAGGTGTCTGCAGCAGGACTTCAAGAAGTGCAAGTTTTTTTTCAGAAACAGACCCTGTTGCTTCTCGGTGCTGTGTGTGGCACTGCCCTCACTTTGGTTGCTCACACAAGCTGTGTGTGAATTCTGTCATACAGTCCGAGGCCAGCAGTGTGGACCCGCGTTCACATCTGCGCTGCAGGGTGGTCATATGCAAACGTCAGTGGGAAATCTGAAAGTCTCAGATACAAAATAAGCTCTGTAAATGTCACAGTTTGAGGAGTATTACCCCCCATTTGTAAAAAGAACTAAATAATTAACAAAATTAACTGAGCTGGAAAGAGTGACTAGAGTGGTTTTCAAAAAATCAAGCATACATACAGATTTAAAAAGAATATGAACTACACTTTTATATGAACCCTGGAGCAGAAACCACATCTACCAAAGCACATGAGCCAGGTGTCAGATGAGAGGGCTTCCCAGTCCCTCCAGCTTGTCTCTCCATGGAACCATTCCATAATTGCTGGCTTATAACAAAGAGGCAGCAAGAAAAAATACACGTGTGTAAATATTACATTCATCTTCTACAGAACAAATCTGCAGGAGGCTTTGCTAGGCTTCTCAGTGATTTATTTTGTTAGAAACATTGCCCAGAATGTCTTCCATTCAGAATTGCAACTGTCCCTTGGTATTCAGTGGGAATCGGTTCCAAGACCCACCTCCACGACCAAATTCCAAGGATGCTCTGGCCCCTCATAGAAAGGTGTTTGCACACCCTCCCGTGTGCTTTATATCACTTATACCTAACACAATGCAAACTCCACATAAGTAGTGGCAGCACTGTGTTTTTCAGGGAATAATGACAAGAAAGAACAGTTGAGTACAAACACAATTTTAGAGGAATATCTTCTGTTGGCAGTTGTGTGACTCTGCAGATGTGGCGCCCACAGGCCCAAAGAGCTGAGTGACTATTTCTGGTGAAACTCATAGGCCTGAGCCCACACATTCCCTCCTGGTTCCCTTGCCATAATGCACCAGCCACACCTCCCTCACCCTCAACTGTGTCTGGCAGTCCCCTCAGTGGGGTCCTCTGAGCAAGAGGGCCTTATGCTAGGGGGGTGGGGCAGAGAGAGGAGCATGAATTAAAAGCCTCAGTCCAAGAGAGGTCATGGCTCAGTGGGAAGTCTGGATAAGATGGAGGCAACCCAGCAGGGCGGAGGAGCAGGCGGGATGCTCCTGCCTGCTAAAATATGCATACCAAATCTAATCTGTGGGGAGAAAATTCCATTTAAACCAAGAAGATGAAATTTATTTTTTCTAAAGATGTCTTACTATGGAGGCCGTGAGGGACAGTCCTTACTGAGGTGCAAGTTCCAAGTGCTCCAGGTGAACCTTTAGCGATCTTACCCTGACTATCCTACAGCAGAACCAGAGAGGCCCCAGGACCAGGCCCCCCTCTGCTCCCCTGTGAGCTTAGGGACTGTAGGGCCTCAGCCTCAGGGACCAGGAATGCAAATCCTCTCTTCAGGTTCCTCACTGGGTGGCCTCCAGCTGTCTCCTCTCCTACACAAACTGGGAAGGCAGGCGCTGCCGCTGGCGGATGTGAGGGTCAGTGGGCACTGGAGAAGCCCAGGGGTACCCAAGAGGCAGCAGACAGGTGGTGTCTTGGAGTTTCTGGTTTTTTCTCAGAGAAGTGAAGTGGGTGAGCGAGGTGGTGACCATGGACTTGAAAGGCCTGGCGTATGGGAGAGGTGAGCCCAGGAATGATACTTGGTTCTTGCTTCCCACCTTGAGCTTGTGAAGAACCCACAGGCCATGCAAGCGTGCACGTAAAGATGAGTGGAACGTTGTTCTACCAGGAGATGTTCAGTAGGCTGCGAAAAAAGATGGAACCCAGGGTTTGCCTTGAGCCTCTTCTTGTAATTTGAGATGGTGTGAGGGATGACCTTCCCAAGGCCAAGAGGTCGAAGGATGTCCGTCCATGTGTGTTCAACAGCACTGTGGACAAGGGTGAGCCACAGGGGGCTTGTACTGCCGGGACTTCACTCAGGGTGGGGATGCTGGTGCCAGCAGTCCCAGGTCTGGGGGAGCTCAAAATGTCTCCGAGATGATAAGCACATGGTGGCCTCCCTGGGAAGATGGACAGGCGCTCCTACCGATCCTGCTGATGAGATGTTGTTGGGCCTGTACTCTGTCTCTGGGCTGATTTTGCCACAAGATGCTTGGATCCTCAGATTCCTGCCTCAATGTGAGACAGCCACTTTTGTGTGAATTCCTTTTGATTTTCTTACCCTGTCTCTGAGATTTTTCATTTCAAATCTTGTTCCCTTTAGAGACTTCTGTTCCCAGACTTCATTTCTGTGGGCTTTTAATCAGGTCCTCAGAGAAACAATTAGATATCATGACCACAGAATAAATCCATGGAAATGCCCTTACATGAATACAAGCTGTTGGAGAAATTGTGTAATTAATTGACAGATTCCTTGAAGCTTTTTGGAGTAGACAGACAGAGTTGCCTGAATGACCACAAGGATAATGTCAAAAGTTTGGAATCAGCTTGAAGCAAGTAGCAAAGGCTAAATTAAGAATGAAAATGTGTGACTATGGATACACTACTAGATGTATTTGTCTGAGCTTCTAACAGTGGGTAGCCATCAATTATTTGTAAATCCACCCAGTTATTCCTAGAGTGGGCTTATGCGAATTTAGAATTTCGAAAGGAAAGCCATAAAGGATTCAATCCAGTGGAGATAGACAATCTTGTGCATATGGAAAACATACCTTTTTCCTGGACCACGTATGCTACCATCTGTCTTTTAATAGACTTTGATCTTCACTGTTTCACCCAAAGTTATTGCTCTGATAAATTCTTCTTCTTCCATGATCAGCAGGTCGACGGTCTGGATATGATCCCTGCATTTAGTGGGCTATCATGTTCAAGCCCACGACTGACCGTTGCCCACACCCTCTACGGCAAAGCTGCCTGCCGCAACGTCAGCCATTCATTGTAGCTGTAGAACAGCAACCTGATTCAACTCCCACATCCAAGTGTCTAAATGTGTTCATCAATATTGCAAATGGCCCATTCAGAATTACCACTTGATGGAAGCAGTCCACTTCCACAGAGTAGTGCTGGCCTGGAGGTAGGCCTGTCTGGACCAGGTGATTAGAGACTGCCCAGGGTAAATCAGTCAGGGAAGACACAAGCAACAGAGTCCCGCAGTCCCAGGGAAAGTGAGTTAGAGCACCAAGCAGGAACGAGCTGAGGTTGGGCTCTGACTTCAGGCTGCGGAAGGCTAGGCCTGCATGGACACAGCTGTGGACAGCAACCTGGGAGGGGATCATCCTTAGATTCTGGTGAAAGAGCAAGTGGAGAGCTCCAGTTCCAGGATTTATAAGATAGACACAGGCAGCCAGGTGCTATTTTTAATATTTCAAAAGCACTTAAATGCAATAGAACACTTTCCTTTGAGAAGACTGCACAAAATTTAATTGAAATGTCAAGTTGCTTTGGGCAGAAATTTCATCAACTCAGTTTGATAACACTGGTTGACTCGGTCTGATCCAAAATCCTCATTAATAGATTGTGTCTTCGAGTTTGCAAAGAAGACAGAAGTACAGAAAGGAAAGCCAGAAAGGATGAAAAATAGAAAATTATGCAAATACTATTTTTTATTTCCTTCACGCATGGTAGTTTGGAAAAGTCATGAAAGGGAATCTTGGTGGGGAGAAGATTAAGTGACTCAGGAGACTTTCCTGTGAGCTACATGCCTGGCCAGTACACCCAATCCATTTTTATGATATGCACATAAATTTCCTAATTTTATAAATGAAAGGCACTTAATGTATCCCCTTTATTTACAATTAAAGAAATTCAGATGCAATAAGAACAAATGAGTTATCTTAAATTACTCTGGAGGGGTCCATCGTGGCCCACTGATGCCTCTTTATTTCCAGTGGGGGGTTTTACTGGTCCCACCTTATCTGAGAAAAACTATCTGCCTATTCCCTACTGTTTCACTGTTATCATTATTACTAGTCACTTCTCTAACACTTGGAGGTCCCGTTAGAGTCTCTAGTCTAGGTACTTGTACAGGCACTGGCAAGATGAATCTTAGGCAGATTTACAGCTAATAAAATAGTTCCATGAGGCAGCACCCAAGTTTACCTCGGCTCTACCTGAGTGTTTGCAGCCCACCCGCTGAACCACTCCATCTGCAGTTCTGAGATGGATGTGGAGCTCTAAAACAGTCAATGCAAATCTCAGGAAACTGCACCCAGGAGGCCACAAGGAAACCCATGGCATCTGTCAGCCCTGCACACTTGTTCTCACCTGCCCTGAGGTCCAAAGCTTTTGTGCCCAAGCTGGTGGCACTGTGAGCCTTTGGTGCCTGGGCCTGTGCTCAGGGACCCACTGTACCGTTTGCTGTGTTCCAGTAAAGACAGGAATGGGGTGCTATTTCCTTTCCCTCAGATTAGGGTTCAGATTTACAAAGCTAACCCTCTCACCACTAAGATAGAAGGCATAAAGTATGAATTAAGATGACGATGAGCAGAAAAGTGCATCTTAAAAACACTCAGTCCTTCTTAGCATCTAATAATCATCAATTTGCTCACATACACCTTCAAGTGATAGAAATGCTTCCTAGGTTAAATTCCTGAGAGAGACTCCTGCGTGATAACAAGTTGCTGAGGGCCATTGCCAAGTAGGAATGACGCATCGAAATTTCCTTGCCAGCGTACCCCATGTTAAATGGACTTGCCTTGGAATTTCGCTGTTGACATTGCATGTGTGTTTGAGAAAGGTGACCCTGCTCAAGGACGAGGGTGGATCCAGGATTAGGGTGTATCCTGCAGTTTGAGGAAGTATCCCGCTCCTTGGGTTTAGGGCGTTCCCGGTTTAAGACAAGTTTAAGGCGTTCCCAGTTTAAGACAATATGGGTTTTAGGGAAGTTCGAGGTTGAAGATTATTGCTGCTGGGAATAGGGCGTTCCTGCTGCCTGAGTTCCCGTTGAGTTCTCGTGAGATTAAAAAAGTATATTGGAAAAGAAAGCCTCGTGGAGTAGATGAATTGGGCGGCAGCAGAACTGGGATTTCCCCAGAACGTGTGTAGAGGCCGGTGTGAGTTCGGGAATAAAGAATTGCTGTTTGAGTCTACAAAGCTGTGTGGTGGCTCGTGATTCTGTGCCACGCCGAGACATTGGCAACAAGTTGCTTCATCTTTATGGGAGAAGCCATGGTGTGACTTGCAGAGAAATAAAGACCTATTTTAGACTTTCTAAATAATAAAGAATAAGAAAGGAGTCGCCTGCATTTTAAGAAAAATCTTCTTCCTAAATTCACTTTGGAATGAGCGGCGGAGCTCAGGTCTGCTGCTTTGATGCTGAATTCTTATCAACTGAAGCAGACCAGGTGTGGGTAGGAGGGCTGTGACACGCATTTTTCCAGAAAACATTATTTATTTTAGAGGAATGCAAACAGGGTCTTTCTAAATCATAGAAGTAGTTTAAGGGCCATATTTGATATGTGACATGTCAGCTGCAACACAGAGAGTCCAGAAACCTGAGTCCATGTCTGCTGGACTGACTTTGGGGATGTTTCGGTTCACAGTTTGAGACTCTGTCACTGGGCAGCTGCGGAATGCTGCTGGGCCTCACTGTTCCTTACCTTTAAAATGGGGATAATACCAGACTTACCTCGAAGGGCTGAGATAAGGTCTTAATAAGTCTATATATTTTAAGCATGTTGACTGCCAAAATGTAAGAGCTCAAAGATATCTCAGAGTCTCGTGGGCTCCTAGGTGCCCTTCAGATGTCCTCTCTCTCTCCACTACAGCCGTGGCTCCTCATTTATATCCCCCTCTGTAGGGGCCTCACTGACCTCATGCCTCCTTCCTGACCCTCTCTGGAGGGCCATTTTCTGGTCAAGGGATTGACATCATCCTGTAGCCTCCCCTGCCTTCCTGGTGAAGTCCAGGTTACTTCACCAGATGCACCTGGCTCTCCTAGCCAGCCCTTCCCCTTCCTGTGCATTTGAACTTTGGCCTTTCACCCCCACTTCCAATGTATCTCCCAGAACTGACCCTGTCCTCCTCCCTGATACACCATGCTACGGTAATTTCATAAATCAGGCCTCTTGTTCCCAGCAACACAGTGGCAGGGAGAGTATACCCGTCCCCAGCCTCCTTGCCTCCCCCAGGGCCAACCCCTGGTATAGAGGTGAACAAGCAGCAGACCGACTACTTGAGCTGCCTCTCAGGAACAGTGGTCATCCAATGGTCATCGCAGTATTTGTCACCAGGTACTACGAACACTTAGTCCTGAGCACCTAAACCCCAGACCATCTGTTCTATGTACCTTCTCTCTTCTAATCTTTGCTGCTACTCAGCAAGATGCATACTACAATCTGCATTTCTCAAATAAATAAAAGAGTACACAGAAGTTAAAAAGTTGTCAAGATTATATAACTATAAGCAGAGAGGCAAAGTTTCAGCTGATGTCTGTTATTGAAGAGCATTTCTGTTTGGTAATAAATCACAGGCATTCAACTGTGAGCTCTTGGATAGGTGGGTTGTTGCCTTGCGCCGTGTGACCCTCACATCATGCAGGCTTAGACCTCAGTAATAATGGAATGAAGGAATGAATGAGTGAAAAATAAATATACAGATATATTTACTCTGTCACCATGACTCTGGGGAAGGATGTGTTACCTTTCATTTACAAAACAAGTAGTCTAGAAATATTCACTGAGGCCATTAATTATTATTATTTGTAAAAGGGACAATTAAAAAAAGAAGGATGCCTAACAGAGATCCAATTTTTCGAAGTACTTACATATGAGAGGAGGCAGAGATGCAGAACGAGCACTAATAAGGGAGTGACTGCCGATTCTGCACGGGGGTCCAGGGTGATCCGTGCCCCCTTCCTTAGTTTGGTATTTCCAAACATTTCCCAACATTTGAAAACTATATGTTATTTCCAAGAAAAGTCTATTTGTAAGTTTGGGTCTAATTGAAAAGAAAATATTACTGGTGATATCAACGTTCAGACTAATAATACTTCTTTCTCATAAGTATATCAGCCTTGTGATGTAGGCAAACAGGAAGGGGACACATGAAACTTGGCAAAACTAGCAGAAATCGTCAGTGCAGTAGGCTGGTGGGAATGTTACCCAGGTTCCCCCCCACATACCATTCGCTGGGAGGTGTACGGAGTTCACTGTGGTTTGTGAAACATCTAGTGAAAGCAGCAATGCTTCTGAAATTAGTATTTATTTTTTTTAAAGTTTTCAATTCATTTTTAATTTATTCACAGAGTGGTGCAAACACCTATCACAGTCAACTACAGAACTTTTTCATCACCGCACAGAGAAGCCCTAGTTATCACCCCCGTTGGCCTAACACCCTACATCTAAAACCCACTGACATACTTCTGTACTAAGGAAGTATGTGGAATCCATGGTCATTGTTCCCCAAATCCAATCTAAAAAGTACTTTTGCTGTTGAAATTATTTGCATACATTATCCTGAGCACCTAACAACATGATTTTCTGTTTTCTTATGGACTTTGCATTGGCTGGAAAAAAAAGTTTAGAAATATATGCTTTCATTTATTTTTAGGCTCCTTAAAATCTGCAAAAAGACTGAAATGCAATTCGGTATATATTGGTGAACATGGTTTGCACATGCATCAATGTATAGTACATTTCCTGTTCTCTACAGATGATTTTTTTCATTGAAGGACAATGGAAAAGCTCTTGCAGGTGAACTTAGGATAAACTTGCCTCGGGCATTTGTTGTTGCTGGTAGGTGTATGTGTGTACAAGTGAATCTTCAGTGAAGGGAAAGTGGATTTCTGTACTTATTAGAAGAGAAAAGAGTCTCTTCTCTGGAGACACACTTGAGGTCTAGCTGTGTGAGCACTTACACTCTGTTTCTGTTATGCACTTTGGAAAATGTGCATCCTCCCCCAACAAATTCAGTATCCCAGAGGAATGTCACACTATCCACTGACCCCAAGTCACCTCTGTGGGAAGAAATGTTCCAGGTCTTGCCAGAGACACAGGGTGTTCTCCTCTGCATCAGCTCCAGCTGAGGGAAGCTGATCTTCTGGTGTCCCCCTCCCTTGGTATCCAGCTTACACCCCAAGGCACGTTCTTTTACTTCTGGCCTACCTTTGTGCTTTTCCATATGAGGAGACTCCATAGACTTGCCCATTCGTTTTAAGAATGAGAAATCCATATTGCCCTAAATTCAATTATATTTGGACTTTTTCCTTACATACCTAGCAGAGGCAAGGTTTAACTTATATTTATGAAAACTATCACATATAGTCAGTGAATAATGCTAAATAAGTGTTGTATTCCCAATTTGATACAAATCAATTTTTCTTCTCCTTCTACCTCCTCCCCTCTTCCTTCTCCCTCTCCTCCTCCTCTTCTTCCTCCTTCCTCTTCCTCAGTGATGCTTACTGAGGTAATACGTTGGCCTCATTATTGTGCTATTGCTCCTCGGGGGACCATGAGGGTAGCATTGGAGACCAGCATTTGCCCTCTAGAAAATTCCCACAGAGTAATTAACTTTGCACATGATCAACAAGTGAGGGTGGGCCAGCCGTAGATTGCAGGAGAACAGGTGGTCCAGACAATAGGAACAACCCGGACTCCCTGAGGCTTCAATAGCTCCATGAAGCTCTTACATCCTCAACTGTAGTGGCTGTACTGGATGTGAGGTATGCCTTTCTACCAGCCATCACAGTTATTATGATACAATTTGTAAATATATTCTACGTGTATATAGTCACAACACAATTGTGCTCATAATTTGTCTTCAACGTTGATTTTAACTTATCTATTCATGTCCAGTGCTGTTCTCAAATTGGTCCTCATTTCTAATTGTATTCCTCTTTCTCCAGCAATCTTTGTGGATCTTTGTAGAGTTTAATTTGAAGTCCATGCCATTCATTGTGTAGGTTTTCACACACGTGGCTTCTGTTTAGAGTTCTTTATGGGGATCAGCCAGTTATATTTGCTAAAATCTTTAAACCTTTTATTAGATGAGCAAACACTCCAATGCACAGACAGTAAGCATAACACAAAAAAATATGTTTAAGATGAACACATTTTTTACAAAAGTCTTTTTGCTTTAGGTTAAATTCAAAATAAATGAATTCATTTCACTTTCAAAATCTTAGGCTGATTTCTAAACATATTAGATGCTAAGAAATGCTTATTGTAAACAGAGCACTTTCCAAGTAGCAAGAAGGACACCATGAAGTGGGCCATGCTGATAATTCATGCTATTTTGTCTGTCCTTGGCCACCAGATGGGTTCTGCCTCCTGTGTGATGCCCACTGTGTGTTAGTCTTCACCTGCAGACAGTTCCATCTTTTAATCTCCCCAACAAGAAAATGTATCTCAATGCAACAGCCTTAAAGTCTTCTTAGATTTTATCTTCAGCATATTCTACCATATTTAAAAATATGTATATTTCAGCATTTTATTATTAATCACAAATTCCTTTTGATGCACATCACATCTCAGTTGGACATCTCAGTGAGAATCAGGCTAGAGCAGCACTGGATTTCCAAATTGGATCCATTGGAACAAGAAATGGGCCATGGTCTCAAATTACAAAATGCTCTCAGAATGCAAAGTTGCAGGATGTTTTAGAATTGCACATTCTTATACCTGGAGACATTTTCCCAGCACTTTTCATGTGATGACGGCTTTACTTAAAAATACAATTAACTACTGCTTTGCATATTTATAGAGAAAAAAGATCTGTCTCTTTTAATTATTAGGAAAGAATTTCTTTAAATGTTAAAGTTTCTTCCTTGAATTGCTTTTGACCTTAGGTTTTATGTAAAGCTTAACTCCCTTTTGATGTTACCTATGGTGTTATCAGAGCTGAGGTGTCTAAGGGTACAAAACAGTACAAAAGTCACCATGAATAGTTAAAGCCTTCTCGATTAGGAAATAGTGTTACGAATTTTAGATGCTGAAAGTTGGATTTGAGAAGTAGCAAAGTAAATTATATTGTATAAGAAAAGGCAGGTAAAGGAAAAATAATTGTCAATATAATTCCTTCTATTTTTCCTGTTTATCTTTTGGGGGTATTCGAAGTATTTCAGAGGCTTTATATGTACATTGAGGTAAGCAATTATGTATCTGAGTTGGATGTTATATTGGTTTAATGCCCACAAACTCTAGAATCCCAGTTATTTTTCTTGTAGCAGGGGAACAATGTTGGAGGAGATTTATTAGGTCTACACTACTGCATATTTTTATTATGCAAACTGTCTTCCTGCTATTAGCCTTCTGCCCGGCTTGGCCTGTTTATTTTGTAGCAATTCCTGTAGCTGGAAATTCACAAACTGCTTTTACCAGAAGGCTGTGCCCCTCACCACAGGGTCAGAATCACCCCTCGCCCCTCACCCACAAGGACGTTACCCCGAAAGAACACCCTGAAGGAGGTAAGGGGGCTCTGTTTCTATACCCTGAGCATTTATTGGTTTTATGAATGTTTAAAACGATGTTTGTAATATTTTCCCCAAAAATTTGTGCAGAAAATGACCATTCTACTTCTCCTGAAGTATGATTTGCCTTTTAGTCAGGTCTGGGGAGGGGACAGAGTTCCTCTTCCTCTCATCCTGGTCAAATGCAGCCCTGGCGGGATCCCGAAGATGGGGATGAGAGAAGCCACTGGGGCTCCGTCTTTCTGAGCCAAGTACAGACTTGGGACAAGCTGGTTAAACACCGCGCTACTGTCAGGGAGCTCATACTGGGAGATGGTGACTTTCTGTAATTAAAATTCTTGTATCTATGAAATATATTTTTCTTATATTTTGATAGGGGGGGAAATCATTTTCTTAGCGCCACCTGGTGAATCCCAGGAGAAATTTAGAGAGAAAATTTTTTTCCTATCTTTTCTTACCTGCTAAGTACTGTCAAAACACTAGTCTTTATCTCTAGCTGTATCTCTTTCTGTGTCATCCATTTGAAATAATATTTTTTTGTACATTTTGCTAGGGGGAAAACATTTTTAGTTCACCTGGTGAGTCCCAGAAATTTATAGATAGAAAAACTTTTCCAGCATTTTTCCGTCCCTGCAAAGTCATGTCCAAACACCAGGTCTGGCAAATTCCCATGAGTTTTGCAAAAGTGAGGGACAGAAAGGCATTTTCTTCTGGAGTACCAGAGGCCCCAATTCCTTATTCACTTCACAATCTTTAAAATTTATTTTTAAGAAGGTTATATGTTCAGAATCATTTTCTGAGGTATAGAAAATTTTTCTTTTTTAAAAATTTTTTAGATGTTGATGGACCTTTCTTTTGTTCATTTATTTGTATGTAGTGCTGAGAATCGAACCCAGGGCCTCACACAGGCTAGGCAAGCGCTCTGCCACTGAGCCACAACCCCAGCCCCTAGAAAATAATTCTTATTAAGAAAAAATCTTGCAACTCAGAGTAAATAGTAATATAGAGCAATAAATAAGCCAAATAAATCACAGGAAATAAAATAAAGCAAAGCATCTGTGTACGTGGAGAATGCCGGTCTCCTGGAAAGTGACAATTCTTTTACCAACGTCACAGCATCTGACACATACCTGTGAAATACCCAGATGTGGAAGCTCAGGGAGGGAATCAACTCGCTCTCCCTTTAAAGTAGGTCCATCGATATAGGATGCCACCGTGGGCATGTCAAAAAGACCATAAATGGGGAGAACCGAGTAAGCAAGGCTGAAGACTTCCTCCGTGATCCATCGGATGCTCTTTCAATGGTCAGCAGTGAATGTTTGCATGTTTCTGCACTTGGTCTGCCCCCAGTGCATCCCTCTTTGAAAGTAGTCCCCTCTCCAGTGAGAACATGAGTTCCGTTATTCTGGGCTGAACCTCAGTGACCTGCACTGGGCACTGCAGGAGGAGAAAGGACAGAAGACTCTGCCCACTGGCTGCTGAGCGTGCCCTCTTCCGTCCTTCCCTGGGGCCTGCAGTCCTCAGCAGGACAGTGGTGGAGGACTAATGCGTTCTCCCAGCAAGGGTTGGACAACTGAGGTCTGAGATTGTCCCTTCCCTGCCTTTGTCCAGGACAGGAAAATAGGACTCCAGTTGTGGGGAAATTACCTATAGCTGGCAGCTCTGTCCACTTTCCAGACGTGATGGCCGTCTGCAGCCACCTCTCCCTGCGTCACTCTGTGTGGCTCCCTCTCCTGGGGAGGGACATGATCCCATCGCTGTGCACCACAGAGGCCTGGATCCTTGAGTGCCCATGGTGAGAAGGGACTCCAGGAGACAGGGCCACACACACCCTCTTGTTTTGACTTGGTGATGACATACAGGACAAGAGAGTGCCCTTTTCAGAAGTGGCTTACCAACATCACTGTTGAGAAGGGCCATGCAGAGCGCCAGCTGCGGAAGAGCCTCACTTAACTGAGAAGAACCTGAACCTGACCTTGTCTTGGGGTTCCAGCTGGGAGACCTGTCTGAGGCAGGGCATTTCTCCTTCTGTGTTTCCTTTATATTCATCTTTGCCTCACTGTTACATTTCTATGTCATGCCTTTTAATTTCTGGGACAATATTATCATTTTGAAAATGTGACCAATGTAAGTCTACTAAAAGTCTCTTAGCTAAACCAATTATTTGTGAATGATGAATTTATTGTCCTTTTTTCAAACTGTATTCAGATGACGATTGGATACCTGGTAAAGATGAGCACAGGGGACAGTCCTTAGGAAGAGAAGCCAAAAGGGCAGGTTGAACTTATTAAGCACCTGCTGTGTGGCAGAGAACCCATGAGGTGCTTTGACATGTGTTGCTCCAGTAGCTTTATTCCAGAAGCAATTGAATGGTCTCTATTGTTATCCATATTTTCTCTATTTACTTTCCTCTGTCTTCCTTTGGTCCTCAGAATTCCTAACAGCAAACAGTTTCCAGAAACACTCTGAATGATATGACACATCTTTGAATCCACCAGAGTGCTATTTTTACATGGAATAAATGTCACTTCTATTATGTGAAGTGAACTAAATTTTATTTCAATCCCTCTCCACAGGAATGAGTGTCTCAGAGCACAGACCCAGATTTACAAGGTGCACACTGACTGAGCCTCACACTGCGGCACGCCCTCTGATTTGTGAAGGGAGGTTGATGCTCTCATTTCCCGCTGCAGCCCACCTGCTTTCTTCTAGCACAACGGTCACTGAATGTGCTGAAATAAATGTGGAACATGTTTCACTCAAAAGGAGGAAACTCAGAGCTGCTGTAGTTAAGCTTCTGCTCTGACAGATCAAAGGAGGGAGAGCCGTCAGGGAGCAGAGGGGCTCGGCGCTGTGGGTCTCAGGGTGCCAGGCACAGTGCTGGGAGCTTTGTCAAAATTCTGTCACTTAATGGTCATGTTAGCCCTGAAAATGAGGAGTTTGCTGTATTTTATGAGTGAGGAAGTTAAGAATTAAGGTTAATTGATCTTCCCGAGAATTCAGGGTCCAGAAGGACTCTAGGTACATCTAAAGTCCAGTGGGCTCGTTTCTCCATAGCATATTGACCACTGTGGCCTGCCAAAACAGGCCAGGCAAGCCCTGCGGTTGTCAAGGCGGCTCCAGGGCTATTCCATGAACATTGGTGTTGTCTTGATTTAACTGTACCTTAAAAGATTAGGGCTCTGCCTGTCCCTTCAGCAACTTGTTTCTGCATCAGGATCTGGTGAACTAGACTGAGGTCACCTACCCATTGTTCATGATTGCAGAGAGCGGGGCTGAGAACTATGGGAACATTAGGTTAAGCAAAAAAATGTAATCTTCCAAACACTTATTCACAAACCAACCTCAATTATTAATATTATTACTCAGACAATGGGCGGTGACTTCAACTACGCAGGACCTTCACCGGCATAGTTGGTCCCAGAGTTATAAAGTTGAAATCGTATCTCTGTGCAGCAGGCATGATAAACTTTGAAGCAAAACACAATCTAGTCTTTTAGTTCAGGCAGGATGAAAATGATTATAGACCTGGCATCCAGAAACCAAATGAATCAGGTAACAGGGAAAACACAAGTCGAGCTTGGGCAAGTAAAACTTGAGTAGATGTTGAAAATGATCAGGCTTCAGATGACTCGTGGAATCCCCAGATGCCCCACCCCGGAGCAAGGTCGTTCCTGAGACGACACTGCCTGTGCCAGGGCACAGAGGGACTCTTTGCAATGCGGTGGTACACCTGTCACCTTGTAGCATGTCTTTAAACAAGTCCTCCTGCATTTGTACATACGTTTGCTTTCACATTTAGAAAGTTGCTATGTGCTTGGACCAAATTGTGAAATCCAACATCACCTTTAACCATTTAACCTGAAAGGGAGATGTTAGTTCCACAGCTGCCCCCTCCACAGTGGCAATGTGGGGGAGTGCAAATAGGGGTAGATGAGGTCCCCACCCCTAGAAGTGCTGTTCCCCAGTGTCCCTTATAGGGACATATTGCTGTCCACCCAGCCACCGCACTCTTCCTAAGAGAAGTAATCATCGTCTAAGGTAAAGTGCACGTGGAGGTAGGCTTTGATACAGCTGAGCCACGTTACTTCTCTCTGTCTTCCGCCATGAGGGGTGCAGGAAGGATAGTCTTCTGCTTAGCTAGACTGAAGGAGAAGCATCCTGGGGCACATGGAGGAGAGGAAGGCCCAGGCCCAGGAAAGGCAGCCTGCCGTGAGTTTTGGAGGACAGGAGTGTGCCCAGCCCCACGACTACACCTCATTATTTGGAGAGTATGAATCAGCTTCAAGATGACTGAAGGCCCTGGTGGAGTGACAGACGTGGCTCCATGCAGGCCACGGGCCCTGCCGGCATGCACGAGAGGAAGCGTCTGTCCTTCAGTCTTTCTTGCCATCCCTAAGTTTGAGCTTCAGCACCTGAAGCTGCCCCCAGACCATAGGTCTCCTGGCTCCAGCCACACAGTCCCTAGAGAGCCAACTGTCTGATGACAAGGCCAGCCCATGTGGTAGCGGCACCCCTTCACAGAAGCCATAGTTAGATACGATGATAAATTTACAAAATAAACAAATGAATAAGAACTGGCTGAGTAAATCCATACCAAAGAGAATCTGCAGCTGAGAAAATGCTCTTCCCTAGGAGGGGGGACTCCAGCACTCCCTCCATGCCCTGTGCCTTAGAACCCTGGGAAAGCTGGGCACAGGCTGCGAACAAGGCACCGACAGGAAGCACAGATTACATGGCCTGGACACCCAGTAGCTGCTCAACCACTAGTAATCAGAAACAGAAACTGAAATAACAATAAGAGACCTCTTCACCCATCAGATTATAAAAACATTTTTAAAGTTAGGAAAGTCAAATATTTCCCAGGGTTATGTGTTGAATTATAAATTTATACACCTCCTTTGAAGAGTAATTTGACTTAAATGTAATTACCCTATGATCCAACAATTCTTTTATTCACTTTGAGGAAAACAAACATTTTCAAAAGAGGCATAAAGAAGGATGTCCATCGCAGGATCTCTTGTAACTGCGGAAAACTGGAACATCCGAAATGCCCAGCAATAAGAAGTGAATGAAGTCAGCCAAGGCGTGCACTGCTGGGAATCTCGGCTCCAGCTTAGAAGAGATGGAGGTACTGCATTCAGGGCGCCCCGAGACTTGCGGGGCCAGAAACGCTCTAGGACAGGGCACACGGCCAGCCTCATTCCACATGAACAACACATGAAAGCCAGGACTCTGTTGACTGAGGGCGTGGGAAGTGACCTAGAGGGCCACACCAAGCTGGAGTCCACCACCAGGGACCTCTGCTGGCTCCGGGGTGGGAGAAGAGAAGTGGGGTGATGGCAGAGGGGACTGGGAAGAGGAGCTGTCAGGCCGCACCTCTCTGCATGGGTAACACACACGTGTTAAAGCCTCTACATGAGAATTGACATATTCTGATTTTGTTCCCAAAGGCAGAGAAGAAAAGACAGTGAGATAAGAGGGACAAGCAACATCCACACAGTTTTGTCAAGGTTCCTCTCTGACCTGTGTGGTAAGGGGAAGCGTAAAAGAGAATAAAGTGTCCCCAGGAATGCTGAGCCCTGGGGACAGAGGTCCAGGCCTGTCTAGACCCTTGGCCTGCAGACGGGTGTGAGCAGCACCCTGGACCCCAGTGGTTGTGGCCAAGTATGCGTGTCCATGAGTGGGTATGTGTGAGTGTGTGTCTGCGAATGTGTGTGAGTGTGAGTGTGTGCCCACATGTATGTGAGTGGGTGTGTTTGAGTGAGATCATATGTCTGTGAGTGTGTGAATGTGGTTGTGCATCTGCATGTATCTCTGTGTATGTGTGTGTGTGTGCGTGTGTGTATGCACATGCACGTGTGTGTGCACGCACGTGTGTGCACACACGTGTGCACTGGTTGACACCATCTCCTGTGGCCCAGCATTGGGCCTGGAATGTGACCAGCGCCCAGTAGGAGGTGCTGAATACACGGGCAGTTTCAGAGTTGGGTACAGTCAGGGCCCATGCTGAGCCGTCCAGCCCTGAAGCCCGTGTTCTAGGAAGCAGAGGTCGGAAATATCCAGGTTGAAATATAAGCTGTCACATTGCATTCAATAGGGGGTAATGACAGAAAGATCTGTGATTACAGGTGATCTGTCACCTTGTCGTGTACACAGGCCATGAACTTGTTAATGAGGACTGTTTAGGGGGAAAAAGGGGAAATTTGATAAAGGCTTTCTGAGGGAGATGTTTAAAGAGCTAAAATCAGAGGGAAATCTCCCAAAAGTCAGAAGAGAAAGCCCAATGACCCCCGAGAAAAAAAACCCAAATATCAAATTTTTCTTTTTAATAGAATGCATGACCCAACAATTCCTTATGCAGGAAATGTAGAGGACCTAATGTCAAGTTAAAAGAGTAAGAAAACATCATTTTATCTCATAACCAAATATTTTTAACACATGCAACATTCCATTATGCCCCAGATCTGTGGAATCAGGGAAGGTCCTGTGAGGACTGTGAATTGGACCAACCTTATACAGGAATAATTGGCCAACATATTAAAACCCTTAATTTTTTCATACCTTTGGATGATCAAATGTATTGTTAGGAACTCACTCAAAGAAAATCATTAGATATGTAGCCAGAAATATGTTCATTATTGTTCTTGAGAACATTGTTTATAGTTGTGACAGAGTGGATATAACTCAAGGTTGAACTTCAGGTTTGGAACTGACTAAATTATGATGCAGTGTTATGATGAATAATCTGCCCTACCAAGACCTTTCTTGTAGATGAATACCCACTTGTATAAAATACAGCATCTGAAATGATCTTGTGAAACAATACATGCATAATGAACCTAATTATGTGAAAACCTATGCACACAAACATCTCAACCATGGTCTTTGTAAGCAGGCACGCTGTGGGTATCTGGGCTTTGCTGTCACCCCAAATCTGCACTCTCAGAAGAGGGGTTATGGTTCTGGCTTTGTTTTTCTGTGGGTTGAAGGTGCAGGCAGGGGCTAAAGCTATTGCCTCAGGATAGATCCAACTACACCTGTTTTCCCAAAGGTTGAGGAGCCCTGCCTGTATCCCCAGAAGACGAGGCTGGGAGGTGGTTTCCCAGACTGTAAAGGAAGGGACGATAATTTGGTGCTTTGAATAGATTCCATCCCTGTCATTGTGAGTGGGACCAAGGGCTTCTAAGGCCTTTATGGAATCACCTTTCAAAACTCCTCATTTCATCGTAGTTGGACGTCAGGACAACAAAATTCCACATAAGATTTAGAGCTGAGATTCACATGGAGCCCACCTCTGCCTGGGTGTTTGGGTGATGATTTTTAAGTATTTTAACTCTTCTGATATTGATTAGTGGAGGTGACAGCATGTCCCAGGAGGCAGCAATGCCATGCCATGCCACACGGCAGCAGATCCTGGTGGGTGGCATGCTCACGCCCGCAATCCAGAGACCCAAGCCACAACCCAAAGGCCATACGAGGAAAATCCACCTGGTCTCCTTGTATCCCAAGGCTGAGTGCAAACCTGGCCAAGAAGCCTTTTTTATTTTTCTTTTTAATAAGAAGTCAATGATATTCACTTAGTCCTAGCAGTTTTAGGGCATTCCTTGTGTATTTGGGGTCTCCATTTTTAGCCAGGATAGTTGGCCACTGTCACACGCTGGTACTAGGAGCAATGATGTGACACTGTCCTGCCAGAGAAACCATTTATGCTCTTGGTACACCTTATAGGTGCACAACCAGAGTGAATTTTGAAGTAGTAATACTTAGATTTCCTCTCTGTAGCTAATGAATCCACAAACAATACATTTTATAAATCAGCTAGTCGTATTTCTAGAGAGAGCTCCATTGCATACTTTAGTTGGATACAAAATCATATTTTAATTTCATATTTTTCTTACATTAAACATAACAACATCCACATTTTTTATTATTTCCAAAATGAGAAACTTTAACAAAATTGAAGGATCTCTGACCACATTTGAAATATCACTGAGCACTTTCACTTTATTCAATTTAAGTGTGTTTATTCAACCATTTGGAAAAAAAGAATTTATATATTTCTTTCAGAAAATAAATCAAATCCAGGTCCAAAACCTTCAGTTAAAAGCAGTCGGCCTGCATTGTGTTTGGGAGTAATAATGCAGAATGCTCTTGGAGTGGCCTGCTTTACTTTTCCTTTATTTACTTGCTTTGGAACAACATTTGTTAACATGTAAACTGTTACAAGGGCAAAATTTCTTCACTTGCAGGAGAAATAACCAATACATAAAGGAAAAAGAATAGGGGTTTTATAAAGTGACTGTGAGAACAGACCAGCTTTGTGTAGAATTTCTCCATTTTGAAAACAAAGGGCATTGTTGTTGACAGATGGTTTTCTTCATCACTCTAACACGTCTAAACACACAGACCGACTCTCAACACATTTAGTATGTACTTACTGTCTGTTAAGACAGTTTTGCCTTATCTGTGAGGTGAGATGGACGCCCCCTTCCCAGCTGAATCCCGGGGCCACCTGTGCCAGGTGACGATTTGTGGCTAACCCTTTCTCTACCTGGGCTCTCCCAACACCTGTACAGGTGTGTTTGTGGGGTCTCCAGAAGCCCTTCTGGGGCAGACTCTAGTTCTAGTGCACCCTTGGGTACCAGCACAAAGTCTGAATCCAGGTGGCGTGCTTTTGGACTTCCCCAGCACCAGCCATGGGCGCCCTCCGTCTACACAACAGAGGAACGGCTGTTACTGGGTAGGACCGCTCTGCCATAGCACACCTTAAGAGCCCTGCTTAGCATCTGGGGCGGTTATCTCTTGTTGGATGCTGCTACAGTTTTTAATGTTTCATGGCTGCTCCTGTTCCTTGGCCTTGTTAGCGTTGTTAGTACACACGCATCCAGAAGCTTTCTAGTCTTGTAGTTGTGAACAGACCTGATTATTGTCTCCAACTTTCCAACAGAATCTGCCGTTCCGACCCAAGCGAAGGTGGAGCAAGTGAACAGAAAAACGGCAGAGCAGAGCCACTGAGCGGCGTAGTGGGGTAGAGCGGCTCACAAGGCTCCCAGCCCGCCTGCCTCTCTCCTTCCCTCCCTTAGTGAGACCAGTGGGCAGCATCGTGTTAGTGCTTCTGATCACGACAGGGAACAAGTGAGTCCCATCCGACGGAGCACCCGGTAAACAGGCAGCTTAAACCATCAGTATTAGATGTAATTAATTATGTTTCTGATTTTCAGAATTTATGTAGTTGACCTGGATTGTTCCATGCTGTGTGTGGTGAGCGTTACTGCTCTGGCCACATGTTGGAAGGCAGCCCTGCAGACGAGAAAGGCTTTGTGTTGTTGAGTGGTTGGGATGGAGACCTGTGCCCTGCAGTATTAGGAGTTTTTTCCCTTTCTCTTTATGTTTTCTCTATTTCCTGATTTTTCTTCAATGATCATTTGGAACCTGAGCAATCAAAACCACAAGCCGACAAGGGCAGCTGGGTCAGGCTCACTGAGGATGGCCTCCGCTGGGGGAGGGCTCACAGTGCCGGCGCCCACTTCTCTAGTTCACTTTTTCCCTGGAGGGCGCTGCCGGAGCCCTTCTGCTGCTCCTCTGATCACAAGACTCAGAAGATGCAGGAGAGTGGCTATTCTCGCACTTTATTCCTGGGCCCCGAAGGCCCTGGCAGGTAGAGGCTTCTCTTAAGCTGCTGAGCAGGAGGGGAGATTAGAAGTCTGCTGAGACCATCACTGTCCACACCGCCATTCAGGAAGAGTGGTAGATAAAATCACTCTTATAACCTGTTGCAGCAGGCCACCAGCGGACACGTGCTGTGTGTTCAGCCTTACTGGTGGGTGCCTACCGAGGCCAGCCTGGACCCCTGAGATGGGCGTCTCAGTGTGCCCGCTCCAGGGAATGAGGAGAGCAACCTGGGGAAGGCCAGGCTTCCTGTAGCATGTGCCTGGCCAGCTCTCACTGGGTGGATGAATCTGTCTGTTCACGAAGCAGTTTTCTCAGTTCTGACACACCACTATTTGTGTATTCAAAGAATACTGTTATTCCTCTTCTGGGTGCACACTGTGGCGTGGGGTATAAGAAACGGGACCCACGTCCTCCCCTCTGGACTGCACAATCTCCACAGGGAAACTGTGTCCAGAGGAACCATGAGGCCATGGTGTTCAGAGCCCCATCAGTCTGACACAGCTGCCCGGTGCCCAGGTCCCGGTGGATGCTGTTGAAGAAGGCGGTGAGCCACTTTCCCCCGCAGACAGCACTTGACTTGGCTTCCAAGTCTGTCTTTTCATTTAAGAAAGCTGCCTCTGCCTCGTTCAGGTCCTGCTGTGGGGAGCAAAACACACCATCTTGAAAACACACCTTCCAGGCTCTACGGGGAGCTCAAGCAAGTCATGAATTTAAAATGTTTGTACAATTGCTCAATTTTAGTAATCAGTGGAAACAGAAGCAGCCTCTGGCCGCTGTGTCTTCCTGTGTCCTGCTGGGCACCAGTTCCGCCTCTCAGCAGCCTCTGCACCATCGGGTGCCATCAGGCTGGCACTGTGACATTGAGGACCCCAGCAGGCCCTGCTTAGTGGAGAAGGCTGCCAGGAGGGGGCTGGGCTGGAGTGCAGAGGCAGGGCTGACCCCGGGCAGCCCCTCCCCCTTAGGACATCTGGTAAAGAGCCTCTCAGTCTACCCACAGGGTGAGCGTGGCTGGGACAAGCATTATTCAAATTTAACACTCCGTCCTTGACAGGAATCCAGCACTGATGGGCTAACATGAGAGGGGCAGGAAGGAGCCCACATGTCCTCAACTCAGACACTCCCGGAGGCAGGCCTCTCCCTCCACCTTCCTCCTTGACTCCTGCTCTCCCTGTTGCCTAAGCCACCCTGTCCTTGAGACTTCCCCCTGGACGGGCGTGTCAGAGCCCAGTGGACCTAGGGCATACCTTGCTCCCACATGGTCAACTCTGTTGACCTCACAGCCCTGCCTGGGTTTCTTGTCGTAGTGGTTCTATGTCTGTCCCCACTGGCAGGTTGCACACGTCCCAGGGAAGCCGTGCCTCCAGCGTTGACTTGACTCCTTCCCAGGCCAGCTGTCTGCCACCCAGTCCTCTCCTGCCCAGTCAGGCGGCAGCAGCAGCCACAGGCCGGTCAGCCCCACGGTTATGAGGGTAATAACCCACTGTTCTCAGGTACGCTGAGTTGCTGAGCTAGAGTGTTCCATAGGTTAGGAGCTTTACATTCATTTTGCCTTATGCCATGTCAGTTTGTCAGGACAGGACCCTACTGCTAGGTGAGGAGCACCCACATTGTCATCTTGTCCTTCCCTGGATCAGGAGCCCGAAATGTCCCCTGCCATTTCCTGATGATAAGCCAAAGGCCTCTGCCCCCACCGAGGTCTTTCCGTCTTCCATCAGATGCCCCCTGAGTCCTGCAAACCCCCCGGCCACTTCGCCATCCGGGCTGCCCCCACTGTGTGGATTCTCTTTCCGTGGTCTTGTTTCATCACTGCTGGTACAATATATTTCCTTAAAATCCCTCTCAGGCCTTTTCTGCTCAGACAAGTGAAAATGCCTAAGGGCATGGCCTGTGCACTTGTTTCCCCTCTATGGAGACACCTTGCACCTAAAATCCCCTAAGCATAGTAGGTATTCAGTATGCCTGTTGACACATGGGCTTGGACATAGCATCTAGGTTGATTTATTTGTTTGGCCGCAAGAGGTCACAGAGCTCAGCCTCTGAGAGCATGTTTTGTTCCTAGTGCAGCACAGCCCTGGTTTTGAAGCTACCAGAAACAAACTGCCACCCACACATAAGGAAAAGGGATTGCTGTACATGTAGGGGAAAGATAAGTCAATAAAGGGCACTGTTGTTTTCAGTGCAGCCCAGTTATATTTCATGCCAGTGGCATGTTGGAAATGAAGAGAAACAGCAGAGACCCAGGAAAAGCCGCTACTCCTCCCCGTCTCCGAATTCTCCCTCAGCACCGACATCTGGTAAGAGGGTGTCACTCCAGCCACAATGATATAAAGAGAGCATCAGACACAAGGTTTCTTGTACCATCAGATCAGCACAGGTTCCTTGGTGCTCTGAATTCCACCAGGATCCTGAGGCACAGAGATACCCAGAGCTGCAGGTGGGCTGGGAGAAAGTGTGTTAGGTGGACTCTACTGCAGAGCACTGGATCTCTAGGCCAGATGGACTTTCCCAAAGAGCTTGTTAAAATGCAGATCACTGGCCCAGCCCAGTTTTGGATTCAGCCAGCCTAGGTGGGGCTCTGAACTGATTCTAACAAATTCCTGGATGATGCTGGTGGTGCTGGCACGAAGGTCTCGCTTTGAGAACTACATCTCCGATAGCAGAGTAGGGGTGTGCAGGACAGCTTAGGAGGGCTGTCAGGTCCCAGACGGCCCCAGAAGCAGTGCTGTCAGCCCCAGCTGGTGTGACATGCACCAGTCAGCTGTGGTTCTACTGAGGGACAGCCAGCTCAACCCCACAGGAACCATGACAGGGTAACAGTGGGGCCTCTTTCAAAGAAGGAATAGTGGCAGCCCTGCTTTCCCAATAGCTGGCCCTTTCACTGAATTCCATGAAAACTTTGTGGGGACCCTTCCTCAAATGAACACAAAACTCTTCCTGTTCACCAAATCTATTTTAATGAAAAAAAAATGGACCTATTCATGTTAGAAAGGGATATCTATTCATTGAATAAAAATGATACACTATAGTGAAACAGAAGCAAGAGAACCAAGAAATTGACAGAACCTCACCATCCATAAAAGGATGCTTTTGACATTTTGAGATTTTTTCTGATCATCTCCACAGGGTGGGGGACAAAGGGACTGGTCCTCTTGGGATTCCATTCATGCACCTCTCTGGTTCAAGTCATTTGGCCTTTCGATTCTCCCTTGCATTGTGCTATCTTTGGCAACCTCCTAATTTCAGGCAATGACAGGTCCCAGAGCTGCTCCACCTCCGAGGAGGCCCAGCCATAAATACGTCTCATATGTGAACTTCACAGAGGACCCCGGATGGGGACTGAGGGCATGTGCAGCTGCATGTCAGCCTAGGAATGGCGTCGGCTCCAGGTATTAACCTGTGTGAGGGAGAAATCACGAGAGCAACGGGAGGGCCAGAGATGCTCTATTTGAAACGAGTGGCCATTTGGAAGTTTGCTGTGTGAATCTAGCAACTCTGAAAACACCAGTTTCAAGGATGGAAGAACTGACGTGCATCTTTGAGGTAATGACCAAAAGAACCTCCCTTGCTCCGCCAGTCTTCATTCTCCCATGACGCGCTCACCCATCTGTGTGGTCATTCAGGGAAAGTACTCTGAGGGGTGAAGGCGAATGGCCAAGCTGTCTCTGTTGTTCTCTTGCCGGTGGTTAAGGTGCTAAATCGCCGTGGTTCTGATTTGTGAAATGGGGTATATGGATACTCCCTGTTTTAGTCCATTGGTGCCAATATAACAAAATACCCAGAGTCGGGGATTGTATAAAAAACAGCAGTTTCTTTCCTACAGCTCTGGAGGCTGGGAAGGCAGAGATGAAGGGGCCAGCATCGGAGTCCTGTGAGGGTGGCTCTCTTCTCCCAAGATGGTGCCTCGGTGTTACATCCTCATGTGGGGAGGGGTGGGCAAGAGCCTCCTCCAGAAGGGCCTTGAATCCATTGACGGCATCTGAGTTTCAAAGGGCCACATTTGAACCACGGCTCATCATTGCTGGAAGTCTTACAGGGAGCCCTGGGGCACGTCTCCTCCTCTTTCCTCAGTGTCTGTGACTCACCTTGACGGCAGTTGCTTGTCACCTGTCACTAACATCGAATCTTGGTTTGCTCTGCTCAGATCATGCTTCTGTGGATGATTGTGCTACAAGCAGCCTGGTCCCTCTCTTTAAGAGCAAATAAGTGTGAGCACATGGATGTGAACAGCATAGTGAAGGAGGGCAGGGCCTTAAGAATAGTCAAAGAAGCATGCAAAGTCATGAAGAGGAGCTGTGGGATAATAGGAAATAAAGTTGACCTCTGTCCCAGGCGCCTATCCAGAGCTGCTAAAGCCCCTGGGACTTTTCGGGGTCATAGGTGTTGTTCATGATGAACCCCTTGATAACCCCAGTTATGCTGACAGGGACTTAGGATGCCAGTGGCCAGGAAGACCAAGCGATGAGAGGATTCAAGACTTGGAACTTCCAGTCCCACTCAGCACCTCTGTGCGGGGAGGAGAAGTTCTACAGAAACTCTTGACCATGAGTCCTGGTTGCTGAGCAAGTGGGGGAACTGAGGGGAGGTGCATGCAGAGAGGGCATAGAAGACCTGCACTGCCCTGTACTTTCCCCGGCCATCTCTTCAACTGATGTTCATCCCTACCCTTTAAGATGTCCTCTAGGATAGACCCATAAACCTCAGTGTTTCCCCAGGTTCCATGGGCTACCCTAGCACATTAATCAGACCCAAGAGGGGTTTGTGGGAATCCTGGCTTATAGTCAGTTGGTCAGAGGTGCATATTGTTCCTGGCATTTGAGGAGGAACAGACTTGGGGGGCTGCTGAGCCCTCTACCTGTGGGACCCAACGCTGTTTCCAGAGAAGTAGTATCAGAAAGTGGATCACAGGGGGCCCAGTGGCTGAGTGCTGTAGAATTTCTTGGTTTATGGGGACACACACACACACAAATACACACCTGGTCACAGAAAGGTTCTGTGTTGACTCTGTGAGTAGAAGGAGAAAGAATGGCTTTTCCTGGCTCCAGAGTGTGTATGGTGGCTTGGGAGAATCTGTTAGGTGCATCATTAGCTATCTGAGGTCTATCGGGAGAAGGAGTTCATCTGTGTTGTTTCTTATGGAAGAACTTGGATTCGTATGGAAGTAAATGTAATAAGGAACAGATTGATATTGAAACATAAATCAGAAGCTCCCAGTCATTAGGTTTTATGAGAGTTTGAACGGACATGTTTCAGAAACATTGTAAAATGGATTCTAATGTTGGAGGGAAAGTTGTCGTGGATGTTCTGTGAGGATTAGTAAGCCCTAGGATACAGCATGTACCCTTGTGCAGTATAAAATCATCCTATGCAGCGCCAGTTCATCCTGTTGTGTCTATTAGAATGATCTACTGGCTGATGATCTGTCGTCACTTTAAGTACCAGGAGTGGCTCAAAGCTGCTTGTCATGTGAAAGGCTCTCCCCTGAGGCCCACATTTGAAATACTCTCCCAAATTATTTTCTCACTTTCAACATCTGGTCTCCGTTACCATAACACTCACTTGGATATTATACCCTCCAACAACTTCTGTCTTCTAGATGCCTCCTTTCTCCCAATCTAAATTTATTGGTGTTTGTCCAAACTTAGATGAAAACTTGTGATCTTAAGAAGTGAAGCCTCTTGCTTTCCACATATGGTGACTCCTGCCGTGTCCTTCACACTCACATAGAGAGAGCAGTATAATAGGAGTGGTGTAAAGTACCCGTTCACTCCTGTGTGTGTTAGCTCATGGGTAGCATGTAAATCAGCCTATTTTTACTTGAATGATGAGAATCCCGTGTTCTCCACGTGTGTGATCATCACACTGCCTTCTCACATTTGTCTGTGCACTTTCCTTTCTTCCTCGCAGTGGGCATACTTCAGGCAGGAAGCATATCTTTGATTTCTTTTGTTCTTGGGATGTTTTTCATTTTTTTCAACCCAAACAATGGTATATAATGAAAATTATCAGATGATGTTATTTCTGTTTTCTGTGTTTTTTTAAAGTCTAAAAAGACAAATTTTCAATGTCTTGTTTGACATTGAGTTCAATGGGAATAATAAAAAAAAAAGCCTTTCTTCATATCTGCTACCTTTTAACAAAAGAAAGGACAGATTTCTGTAACTATGTCACAGTCAGGATTTGGAAATCGAGGTAATGTCCTGTTCCCACCTTGACCTTTGCAGATGAGCCAGTGGTCAGCAGCTAGCTTGGTCTGCTGGAAGACCTGCTACAACAGTTACACGGAAGGGGAGTGTGTCCGTAGGCATGCCGGGACTGCAGGAGCAAATCATTCTCAGGGGGTTTAGACTTTGATAGAACCACCATAGCAGTACCCTGCACACACACACACACACACACACACACACACACACACACACACTCCACATCACACCTATATTCTTAACTTGACACTGAGGACACCAAGAAGAAGCAAGGATATACAATTGTGAGTTTATTTTTAAAGAGAGAGTTATCTAGTTGTGTGTGTGTGTGTTTTGTTGTTGTTTGTTTTTTGTTTGGTTTTTTTTAAAGGATGAAGAGACAGAACAAATGGCAAGATTTCATGGGGAACTATTTCCTATCTTTCCTGTGGCTTTTTTTTTTATTTGAATCAGTGTTTATCATCTTGATATAACAGGCCTGTGTTCTGAACTGGGCTGCACTTCCTCCTGGTACCCACTTACCCAGGAGCCCACCCAGGAAGCGCATTGAGATCTAACAATAGCCATGAAGTGCTGACTGCTTTGTATGAATGACAACTTTGTTTAGAAGCAACTTTTCTGATATGTTTAACTTTCTACAAAATCTTTCTTTTTTAATTATCTCATTACCAAGAGACAGTTAAGGCATCATGCTAATTTAGTGATTTTTTGGATGATTTTTATTCATTCATTGAAAATTTATCTTAATGTGTTGCATATAGGATCCCTTTAAAAGGCTTAGTGTATGGAGAACCTGTGATTGTTTTGGAAGATTTGAGATACAACAAAGAGAAAATAAAATTCGATCAATTAGAGTGGTAACAGGTAACACATCTAGCTTCAAATGGATTTTGTTTTATTTGCTATTTGTTCATATTATTGAATGTTATAATATTAGTTAATCTGGGTGCATACCTTATTGGCTTGCAATCACCCTTTAAAAATGTAGCATTTGTGTGCTTAGAACAAATTTTGTCCTAGAGATTGGTTTGGGGTGGAGGTTTCCACTGGACCTCTGGCACAGGTTTGGTACCTCAGAGCCATGGTCTTCTGGGGAAAGACAAGGAGTGTTTACATTTCCCTTTCTCTGAAGAACAAAACAAAAAGAGCTTCCATGCACAATTTAATTTAATGTAATTTACTCAGATACATTTATTTTAGAGCTGAAATAAAATATATGCTAACAAGCAGCTCAAATTCCAGTTATTTTGATTTCATTTTAAATAATTTAAATTGGAGCTGAGGGTGTAATTCACAGAACGAGCACCGACCCCTAGCATGAGCAAGGCCCTGGATTCAATCCTCAGAACCACAAAGAAAAAAATATTTAAATTGTATTTCCAGTGAAGTGAGAAACTTTTAATGATCCTCACAAAGCAGTGCATATACAATAGTAGCAGATGCCACTTAATCCTATCTAAATCACATGAGTAGCTCTTGTGATATTTAAGAAATGCTTTTTTATTTATATCTGCCTCAACCTTTAAAACAGAGATGTCCAACAATGTAGCCACCAGTCACATTCAACTATTAATTCTAAATCTAAATTAATTAACATGAAACAGAATTCATGTCAAGTGCTCAGTAGCCATACATGACTAGTGGCTGGTGCACCGGGCAGCACCAGGGTACAATATTTCCTTTAGTACTGAAATTCTTCACAAAGTGTCTTTATCCATTTCCTGCTGCTGTAATACCACAGACTGGGTCATTTATAATGAACCCAAATGCATTGGGCTCACAGTTCTGGAGGCTATCAGCATCTGGACAGGGCCAGCTTGCTACATCATTCCAGGGCAGAGGGGTGTGCACAGATGCTAACAAAAGAGAGGGACAGGGAGAGGGAGAAGAAGGCAGGGAAGGGAACAAAGTCATCCTATTTTTAGGACTCTCTCCTGCAATACCTAGCCTACCCTGGTGACAGCACCAGTCCATTCATAAAGTGAGCTCCCATCCTACCACACCTCCTGAAGTTCCTCTCAACCCTATTGCATTGGGGATTATCTTTCCAATACATGAACTTTGGGGGATGTATTGAAACCCCAACATTTCATTCCTGACCCCCAAAATGCATGTCCTCCTTGCAAAAATGTATTCCATCCCAATAGTCCCAAAGTCTTAACTCATTCCAGGTCAACCCAGAAGTCCAAAGTCCAGAGTCTCAAGCAAATCAGATGTGGGTGAGACTCAAGGTTGGATTCATCCTGAGGCACCCTCCCCACAGCTGGGAGCCTGTGAGAACAAAGCAAGTTATGTGCTTCCACAGTGCAATGGCAGGACAGGATGGCATAGCCTTACCTTACCAAGAGGAGAAATAAGCAAGAAAAAAGGGGGATCTGGTCCCAAATCAGTCTAACACCCAAAAGTGAAAGCAATGTTAAGTACTAAAGCTGAAGAATAATCTCTATCGACTCCATGTCCCATATCTGGGCACACTGGGGCAGAAGCTGGACTCCCAGGCCTCAGACAGCCCTATCCCAAAGGATTTGCTGGTCTCCATTCACCCAGCAGCTCTAGACAGTTGAGTTTAGTGCCGGTAGTGCTAATAAAATTTGCATGCTGATGGCTCTGCAGTTCAAGTCTTGGGGACTTCCCCAATCCTGTGGTTCCACTAGGAATTGCCCTAGTGGGGACTCTCTGACTTGGCTCTTCCCCTTTGAATCTCTGCGTTCAGAGAATGCAAAGATGCATACTTTGAAATCTAGATGGAGACCAGCATGGCCCACTGCGTGTGCGCCTGTGTGTCTGCAGGGTCAGCACTGCTGGTGCCCTCTGCAGCTGCAGCAGGAGATGCTCTTGGGTCTGTTGAGCCATGGCTGGAGCAGCTCAGGAGTGCTGCACTAGAATTCAAGGAATAGAGTCTCTTGGCAGTCCTGGGCCAGAGATGCTGAGGTCCCACAGGTGCCAGTCTAGAAAGCTTGCCCTGAAGGTCCGCGCTTGCTTCGAGGGTCTCTGAAGTGCCTTTTGTGGTCATTCTTCCATTGTCTGGGTGCATAGAACCTGGCTTTTTCCTGTCTATACTAACATCTTTAGCGAACAGTTGCTTGGTTTCATCTTTGCTATTCTCCCCTAACTGCTTTTGGAATTCTTTACCTGGCTAGGCTGGGAGTTTTCCAGTCTTTTCACTCTGCTTCCCTCTTAATGATAAATTCCAACATTAACCCACTTCTCTCTTTTCTCATTTCACTGGAAGCATCCAAAGACATCGTGCCACTCCTTGATGCTTTGCTGCCTTTTTTCTCCTAAGTTTCACCTCCCAGAACGCCCAAGGGAAGGGACACAGTTCAGCTGAGTCTTTGCCAGTTTAAAACAAGGAGGTCTTTATACAATCATAAAGCTTTTTGTTTGGGTTTGTTACTGTAGTTTGGAGTCTTTGTTGTTCTGTGGTGCTGGGGACAGAACCAAGCCTTATGCATGCTAGGCAGGGAGCTCCACGCCAGCCCACAGGATGGCCTATGCCACTTTCCACACCTAGTCTTTCATTTCCACCCAAGACCTCGTCGGAATTGCCTTTACTGTGCATATTTCCACCAACATTCAGATCACGGCTTCTTCAAGAACCATAAGAAGACCAGGCTCCCCTGACAGCTCTCGTCTCCCTCCAAGCCCCTGATGCTCGGTCCCATGGCACCCTGGGTGTTTCCTAGCCCAATCCTCCACGCTCCCTCAGCCTCTGCCCATCACCCTGCTCCAGAGCTGCGTCCACATCCTCAGATACCTGCCCCAGCAACAGCCCTGCTCTCGGGTCCAACTGATGGTCTTACTCCACTGGAGCTGCAATAAACAGATGCCACAGGCTGGGCACTTCCTAAAGAGCATGTGCTTAGTTGTGGCCTGGGAAGGCCACTTTCAAGGGACCCACATCTGGCAAGGGGCTTCTTGCTGTGTCACTCCATGGCTAAAGGGCAAGAAGAGAGTGAGCAAGCGCAAGAGATGGACCCACAGCCTGGAGCCCTTCTGTAATCAGCTTTAATCCATTCGTGAGGGCAGAGTCCTCCTGACTGAACACCAGCACAGGCTCCAACCCCCGTGTTGTTGCACGGGATTCAGTTTCCAACTTGTGGACTTTGGGGGTCACGTGCAAATCACAGCAGAGAGCGTTGCTGACGTGGCTCACCTCCCTGACCGCAGAGTCTGGTCTCCTGGCTGGAGAGTGCCCCTTCCCCATGCTACACGTGGCCCCTGCAGCAGAGCAGCAGCCTCTGTAGCTGTGGGAGCTGTAGAGACTCACTCCACGGCTGACAGGAGCCTTGGGACAGTCACTGCGTTGCTCGGAGGCTCAGTTTCTCTTTTCTATATAAAGTGAATAATTAATGACTAAATGAGATAATCTATCACGGATAATCAAAAACATAGAAAGAGCTTTTTATACACTCAGTGTTACTGCTGTTACAGTTATTTTGAAAATGCAGTAAGGGCTTATTGTAGGAATGGTTGAGTGAATGATGGTCTTAGTGCCTCATCACTAAGTCCAGAAACCCCCCACAGAAACCCCCCATTTTACATTATCTGTTTCTTTCTAAATCAAGCAAAATTAAACAAACTTAAGGGGAAAAAAATTAGGTCATCACACTAGAAATAAAATTAAAAGAAGAAAAAATTATATTATTTATAATATTTGGAATATTTTAATTTGTTTAAAAGTTAATATAACTCTACAAAATAAAATTATAAAATGCTACAGTAGAATATAAAACAAATATCCCCTAATCTTTACAACCAGATAGTAATTTTTAAGGATTTCTTTTTTAATTCACAAAACTTCTAAAACAAATCTCATATAGGCTCTTTGAGAAATTTCATAGTCTCTTCTTCTCAATAAACATTGCATTATTAGAATTTTTCTATATAATTAGGAAGAAACATATTCATAACTAGAAACAGACATTTTTATAACCAATGCCAAGCATAATTTTAGACATTTAAAAAGTATTATGTCATTAAAAGAAGACAAAACAAGTAGACGATTAGATTCTTATATTTGATTACTTAAATAATTTTTAAACTCTCAAAGATGAGTTTTATTTTTAATTGAGAAGATTTAGTCTGTAAATGTCTGAGCAAACAGCCTACAGAGCCCTTTCTGATTCCCCGGGAGTTTGGATCTGCTCATGAAGCCCCGGCTTTGGCAGAATAACTCTAAAGATCCTGACGAAGGTGAAGGATGAGAAGACCGATCTGTTGTCCTGTGGCACAATCATTAGGACAAAATTAAGACTCTGTTCTCAAAAGAGAGAAAAAATTCATACATTTAAAACTACCTATAAAATGTATAGTGGAAGCATAACACACTTAAAATATCTCTAATCCACTAATATTTCAATGAGACTACTAAGAACAGTGAATTTTTTATGCTAATTAAATGACTGCTGTTCAAAGCGTGACATTTTAAAACACCTGTTTAGTGTATTTGTTATGTTTAAAATGTAAAAATAACACTTTACTATAGAGCCTTTATGAGCCATCCATATGCCCCAGTGTCCATATGGTCTTATAAATTTTGAAAAGCATTCTTTTCATGTTGGAGAAAGACATGTTTCATTAACTCTCAAAGGACCACTTACTTAGTAGCCATTGTTCTTTCACCTTAATGCACAATTGTGATGGACTCTACAGGTGGTGGTAGCAAAGACCCACTCAGAACCAATCTCCATCTTTCTCTTCTGGCCATGCAGATTTATTAAGCTTAAACACCTTCCATTTATTGCTAACATTAAAGTATGTAAATGACAAGTAACTAGTTTTCCAAGTGTTATTTTTTAAGTAGATGGTACAATATCCCACAGGAAATTCACCATAATATTGAAGTCAATATTTTTTAAACCTAAGTTATCTATATTCACTTTGTAGCTACCAAACATATGTATAAGACTAACAAGGAGATGGAAAAAAAATAGGAGGTTTCTGAGAAATATGTGACAATCATGATTTAGATGGTGAAATTTTCTATAATTGTTTTAAATATAACTTCTATAAAGATACAGTTTTCTCGTCTTTCTTGATTATTGTGAAATGACATTTAAGAATTGCTTCTCTGGCTGGTTTAATAGTTCTCTAAAGTGTGAGAACAGAGCAAGTGTCACCTGGAGTCCCACATAGATTCCGATCCTGCTTTTCTCTCATTTATTGATTCCTTCCCATGCACCTCAAAGTCCTAGAACGGATGAGTAGGCCCCCACCGTGGCCATGGCAGCAGGGCCGGTGACAGCTGGACAAGATGGTGGCATCGTATGAGAGGAGGGAGCCCCAAAGGGTTATGGGCCCGTGGTGGGCATGTGACCCGTGAAGACCAATCAATAACAGCCTCCCTCAACGAGGGAGCCCCAGGCTGAGTTCTGAAGGAGTAGGGTCCTGTGTGGGCAAAGGCAGGGGTTGTGAGGAAACACTCAGAGGGACACATTAGCCCACGGGCTGAAGTCCAGAACCCAGGCAGTGGCCGAGAGATGCAGTGACGGGAATCAGGCCAGGCTGGCAGGGACCCAGGGACAGATAGGCTGGTTTTAGATTCCGCCAGCTGGGCTCTGAGAAGCTTCCGAATGTGTGAAACAAAGGTGTCATCCACTGATCAATGGTGTGATAGGAGACCAGTGTGGAGAAGGACCCAAGGCACACAGACAGGACGGGGCTCCTCACTCCCCCTGCAGCAGTCCCACCCACCTGGGTCCTTTCCTGAGACCATGTTCTGGTTCAGGAGACTGATTAGAATGCAGAAGCCTTTGAATTGGGAAGTTTGGGTGTTGTAATGCGATGACCGAGTTAGGTGATGGCTGTTGTGTACCAGGAGAGAGAAGTCGGGCTTCTTTAGATGCTGTCCCTCAAATGACCCTGTGGAAATTCATGACATTACCCCAGAAATGACTGGCACAGTTAAGAAAGGGTGATTATAATGGCAGACCACTGGCAGGTAGAAGTGAGGAGGGGGACAGAGAAGGACAGGAGAGATGCCAGGTTGTGCACACTGAGGCAGCATGTTCCCAGCATGTGGGGTAGGCCGGAATCCTGGGGGTGTGGTTAGAACAATGGGCTGCCTCACCCTGGTGAGGGCGGGGGGGGGGATGATAAGAGGGTGTCCAGTGAGTGTTAGCAGGACCATGACATGATTGGAGCTGTGCATGAGCAATATCAATCAGGCCACGGAGGGACAGCTCAGCAGGCACCGTATGTACCATGGCCACTGTAGAAACATGGAGCACAGGAATGGGAAAATAAGTGGGTTGGCCACGACTAATCCCCTCAGGTGTTCTCCATCTGTCCCTTTAGCTGGACAAGGTGGAAAGGGCTAGGGGCATGTGCCTTGCTGGGAACTTTACTTCATTCAGTGCAGCCCATGCTCTAAGCACTTTTGTTTCCATTTTACAGAGGAGAAAACTGGAGAGACAGAGAACTATTTTGTGCCAAGTGCCTGCCATTTATTATTAGGAATTTTAAATCTCTTTTAATCTACCTAGTAACCCTTTGAGGCTCATGCAAATCCCTCTGAATAGGTCCAGTCATGTCATGATCCTCCTAACACTCAGGGTCTGGTGCTCAGGTGTGTAAACAGCCAGGCAGGTGTGCTTGACGCCAAAGCCCCTTCACTATCAGCAGAATCCATGCCCTGCTGCAGGCTAGCACTACCCAGGGAAATGGCAGTGCCTGGCCCACTGCCATTTGAACCCCAGGACAGTTCAATCAGAATTTTGGGTCTGCAGCCGCCAAATAGATATTTTTAGAAGGCACCCTGTTATTCTGAAGCACATGGAAAGGACACCACACTGCTGAGGGACCAAAGCCACCCTCTGGGGGCTGCGCAAAGAGGCCTGCTGCAGGAGGAAGAAGCATGGATCCCCAGGGTAACCAGACTCAGGCCGAACGAAAGAAGAGAAACCTGGAGAGGTCACTTCCAGGGCATGTTTGAAATGTAAGGTTTAGATAGAGAATGAGGGAACCTGAGGATGGACAGCCACCTGAGCCAGGCTGTGGGGGGACGTGAGGTTGGCGAGATGACAGGGCCACCCACCAAGGAGGGGATACACAGGCTGGTTCATGGGCTGAAGGTCCAACCCACTGGGAGGATGTAGCCATTCAACAAGTATTGACTGGCCTCAGGCTCTTGTAGACACCAAACCAAAGGGAAAAATGTACCTGTCCTGTGCCCTGCACTCTGGCCCATGGAGACTGACCAGAGCCACATGAATTAGGTAAGATAGAGCTATGGGATTCGTCCTGAGGCACCCTCCCCATAGCTGGGAGCCTGTGAGATTAAAGCAAGTGTCATGTGCTGAGGTCATGGAAATTTAGGATGAGGGATTGAGAGCTGAGGAGGTGTGACCCACTTCCACAAAGTGGGTCCATCCTTGGAGATTTTCCTGGAAAGATGGTGCTGGAGCAGAGACTGGCAGAGAGGAGGAGGGAGTCACAGGCTGTGGGAGATAGCCCGCATATGTGGTATGCCAACTTGGTTTTCCACGTACCAGTCTCATTCCATGGAGAAATTAATGCTTGGCCCTGTGGCCAGCATGTGCTCTTGCTAGGACTTTTCCCCCAATCAGCCATGGAGTGGTTTCTTACTCTGATTTTCTTTTTATTTTTTCATTAATGGCTGATGGTCCTGATCATTGTTCCATGTCCTTATCTGCCATCCTAATTCCTTTGAAGAAATGTCTGCTCAATTTTTTTTATCCATTTTTGATTTGGGCTTGTTCATGTATTTGTTTTCTTACTATGGAATCTTTAGAGTTCTTTGCATTTTCTGTAAATAAGTCCTTTGGTAGGTATGTGACTTGTAAACATTTTCTACCAGTCTATAGTTTACCTTTTCATTCTCTCAATTGTATCTTTTTCAGAACAAAATATAATTATGATGAAATCCAGTTTATTACTTTTTTTCTTTATGACTTATGCTTTAATATCAGGGCTAAGAAGGCTCTGATTAACCCCAGATCAGGAAGATTTTTTTTCCTGTGTTTTCTTTTAAAAGTTTTACAGCATTTACATTTACATCTTGCATTTATTGTTCTATTGTGGTTAATTACATAAAGCATAACACTTACCATTCCGATTGTTTTAAGTATGTAGCTCACCAACACTGGTCGGCCACCATCACCACCACCATCTCCAGGACTTTCTACACCTCCCCAGAAAGAAGCTCTGCACCCTTACACAGCAGCTGCCAGTCATCCGGCCCCACTGCAGCCCTGAGAAATGTGGCTTTGCTCTGTCCCTAGCTGTGAGGAGGGCAGGCACCTCCTGAGTGGAGTCACGTAGGACCTGTCCTTCTGTGGCTGGCTTGTTTCACTTAGCTCAGTATCTAGGGTCCCCCAGCTGCCTCACTTGTCAAAGTCCCCTCCCCTAAGGGCTGCACGGTGCTGCACCCTCTGGTGGCCACTGTTGGTTCATCCGTCCTGTTCATCATTGCGTACCTGGCTTGTGGATTCCGTCTTGCATAAATTTTTTTTTTTAGTTGTAAACAGATACATACCTTTATTTTATTTATTTGTTTTAACACAGTGCTGAGGATGGAACCCAGGGTCTCACACATGCAAGGCGAGCGCTCTGCTGCTGAGCCACAACCCTAGCAGCCCCTAGGGTTGTGGTAAGGTATTATTTTTGAAGTTCTAAACATTCATTTTTTTACCAGTTTTGTTAGGCTTTCTGTCTTCTCTTTAGGCATCTTTTCTGTTACAGAACCTGATTTTCTTGTGTCTAGCAGTTAGGCATCTACATTTCTTTTTTTTAAGCTACCTTGAATAACTGGAAAAAAATGAAATATAGGTTCATTTTAAAAGATTACAGGTAACCAAATTATTTTGAAAAGATAAAAAGCCAGAACTGGCCAAGTACGGTGACAAATGCCTGTAATCCCATGGCTCAGGAGGCTGAGGCAGGAGGATCGCCAGTTCAAAGCCAGCCTCAGCAAAAGGGAGACACTGAGCAACTCAGTGAGACCCTGTCTCTAAATAAAATACAAAAAAAGGTTGGGAATGTGGCTCAGTGGTCAAGTGCCCTGAGTTCAATCCCTGATATCCCTCCCCAAAAAACCAGAACTATTCTCAATTAGTACTGAAATAAATCACAGCAAACTAAGTAAAAGAGTGTGTCATGCTGACTTGGGCACTGTCCATGGCATTCCCACGTGTAAGCAGCTCACCAGAAGGTGCTCCCTGCTGGGGCCATCAGAGAAAGGTCCCAGACATTCACTGTTCAGAGTTCCCAAAGGGTCTTTGAAATATGTTTTATTTATAAATAAAGGTATATCTTGAATGTAGAATAAAGACACTGACTTGAAATGTGTCTTGAAATGCTGACTTCTAAATGCATATGAATTACATACTCAGCAATTGTGCAGCTTCATTATTATTTATTTACCATGTAAAAAATTGAGGCACATTTTGTATACACAAACCATATCAAGAAATACTAGTTAATACCTACACCTAAATTTTTAGCTAATTATTAGGAATTGATTATGGCACTGAAGAGGATCCAGTTTAATGATTTATAATTTTGTAGTAAGTTACAAAGAATAAAACGATGGATGATGTGACTAGGGCCTAATCTATTTCCTATGGATATTTTTTATTTAAAAAGGTCTTGCTTTCAATACAAGTTTTACCAGCAACCCATAACTCAGGTATAACAAATCTACAGCTTTGTTTCCTCCAGCTTCAGTTTGCTTATTTCAAGAAGTTCAGTGGGAAGAAGAGTGACCGTGGGGACATCCCCTTCTATTGCCCACAGATGGAAAGCAGGGAGTGACAGAAAATGGCCTTCAATATTGAAAAAGATGGTTATGTTCCTCTGAGGCTGAGTATGTTTCTGTTTAATGCAAAGAGAGAACAGTTTTCCCGAGAGAGCAAATCGTAGGGACAGTTAGAATATCGGTGGCATTTACTGTGACATTTTTCTGCTTCGATTACTTTGATTTCCATCACCTTTCTTAACTTTTAGAGATCAACATACACGCTTACAGGAATGATGGGTCACTAGAAAGGGTTCATAACAAATCTCACAGGTTTCTTTTTTCCATTTCCAGAAAAGAATGTGGTCTTTGGTAAGATATGCTCTATCTATACAGACAACCAGACGAAGCGCCCAGCGGCCTCCACAGTTTGGAATCTACCCATCCTGTAGAATTTCTTTTAGAGTTCCAGGTGGGATCAGGTCTCCATTTTGTCTTTGCTTGGCTGGGTTATGTACTAAAACCAGGTTTGAGAAAACCACAAAGTGGATTGCAATTGCAATCTCATAATTTCCTTCTCTTAAACACTGCAGGAGAGAATTTCTTAGGGCACAAATGTCCTCCCATAGTAAGAGACTGCATTCGGTGTAAATGGGAGTTCAATAAGATCTGGCCCCACCTTTCGAATGTCTTATATCATGATCACAGGTCGTAAATGAATGTTCTGTTTGGCTTTCATTGGAAAAAATGACCTTAAATGGTTCTCTGGCTAGTGGAGAAATTTACAGTTGGGCCCTGTCTCAGCCCAACTGCACTGAAGTGGGAGGGAAGGTGGGAGAGAGGTCTGAGGAACTCAGGGAGCATGAGATCTTAGAAGATGGTGCCAGCAATGACCCAGAGCCTACTGGTCCCCGAATAAGAGCCAAGGAAAAGAAAGCAGGCCCAGGTTACAGCCCCCTGAGTGCAGCCCAGGCCCAGCAACATGGTGTCCAGTGGGGGTCTCTGAACCCCTATGACCAACACACAATTGTAGATGATGGAGGGAAGGGAAATTGAAGGACTACATAATTCTGAAATACTTCAATCGAAGTGTCTGCACATTTTGGAGTGTGCAATGGGCGAAGTTTCTGAGTGTGTGCACCCAGGTGAAATCTTTGAAGTCACCTTCCCTTCAGGATAACAAGCATTTCCATCCCTCCCAGAGTTTCCCTGGTCCTCTTTGGAATCTCCTTTTCCTAGACCCCCCTGCCTTCCCCCACCCACGGGCAACCACCCATGTGCCTTTGTGAAATGGCTTTGCATTTCCTAAACTTTTACATGAATGGAGGAACATGGCAGGCACTCTTACCTTGGCCAGCTTCTTGCACTCCTCAAAATTAGAGTGACACATCCATTATTTAGATGATATGGAAGTTATCCAAGTCATAACATCTACCAGTAGCATAGTTCATCCCTTTCCACTCACTCCATTGTATGGATGAGTTCTTTATCCTTTGCTGCCAGTCGGTTGACTGTTGGTGGCTGTTTGGGTCACTTCCAGGTTAAGGCTCTTAAAAATAAAACACTATTCATAGACCACGCTATCTATAAGTGTGCACTTTCAATTTTACTAGGTACAGGTAGCCGGGTCATATGGTATAATTTATGTTTAACTTTTTAGGAAATTGTTAAGCCATTTTGCAAAGTGGTTGTACCATTTTACATTTCCACTGCAGTAAAATGAGGATTCTCGTTCCTTCACACAACACCTGTCTGGTCTGTTTACATTTTAGCTGTCCTTGTAGGTAAGTAGCATACAGACTGTGGTCTTAATTAGCATTTTATTAATGAGTAATGATGTCAAGCGTCTTTTCCTGTTCTTATTTGCTACCATTGTGGATTTTTTGTTTTGTTTTATTTTGTTTTTTGTGAAAGTGTCCATTCTAATTTTTTCCTTATTTGAAATAAACTCTTTATTATTGAGTTTCGGGTATTATTTCTATGTTCTGATTACATGTTCTTTATCACTTATATGAAAACATTTTCTCTCAGCGGGTGGGTTGTCATTTTAGTCTTCTAACAGTGTCTTTCAAAGAACAGATGTTTTAATTTTGATGAATTCCAGTTTATCAATTTGTTCTTTTATGGGTCATGCTTTTCTGTCTTCTCTTAGAAGTTCTGTCGTTTAGAGTTTTACTTTCAGGTCTATTATCCATTTTGTGCTAATTGGTATGAATCAAAGTTTACTTATTTGCATATGGGCATCAAATTATTCTAGCACTATTTGTTGAAAAGACTGTTGTTTCTCAACCGAATTGCCTTGCATCTTTGTCAAAAATAAGTTGTCCACAGATGCGAGTCTACTTATGAATTCTCACATCTCTTTATTGATCTTCTTGCCTATCACTGCACATGAAAATTGCATATTTTGATAACTCTAGCTTTTCAATAAGTCTTGAAAACAATTAGTGTTATTCAGATTTCTTTTAAAAGATTCATTCTAGGACTTTTGTGCTTGTACATAAACTTTGGTATCATTTTGTCAGTTTCTAAAAAAATAAAAAAGGGCAGTGGGGATTTTAATTGGGAGCATATGGAATCTATGGATTTTTGAAAAATTGACATCTTCACAGTATTGATCCTTCTGACCCAATAATTAAGACAGCCTTTAATTTCTCCTAGGAGTGATTTAATGTCCTTGTTTGCTTCTCTGTCGTGTCATTTCTGACAGTCCACCAGGGGCTGTGCTTTCCTTTGTTTCACCTGCACTCCCTGCTCTGATGTTTTGCCTCAACACAAACCCAAAAAGCAATGGTGCCAGACAACCATGGAATGAAACCTCTGAAACCATATGCCAAAATACAACTTTTCTCCTTAGGAGTTGATTATCTCAGGCATTTTGTCACAGCAATGAAAAGCTGACTAACGTATCTCTGGCACTCCATCCTGCAAACTCCAGCTTTGATCTTCACCCAGACATGCAGCTCCTCCTCCTTGACACAGGGAGTCTGCAAGGTTCCACATGGGCCTCCCCTGCCTGTGCCACAGTCTGGAACCTCTCCAGGGAGCAAGCTGAGTAAGAAGGCTCACCAATTCACTCTGTCCCTACCTGAGCTATAGCAATCTTGTAAACCATGGAACCATGGTATTATTATTTTTCTTTTTGGGGGGAGGGGTTTGATTTATTTTCAGGAAGGAAAGTAAGTCTAGTTCCTGTTATTCCCTGTTGGTCAGAAGAAGCAGTCCAAGCGCACATTGTCTTAATTAAATCGTACAAATGAATAAGAACCTTGGTAGCAATAGAAGTACACTTCTGGACAGAGTCAGGTTTATGAAGGGAGCTTTGTAACATCCCCAAAGAGAATTTGACAAGACTGGATAGTTCAAGGCCCTTTTTCCTTACTGTTTTTATAAAACTGGTTCTTCCTAGTTATGCACAACAGTAGAATCTGTTTTGATAAAATTATGCAAGCATGGAATATATCTTATTCTAATCAGGACCCCTTTCTTGGGGGTGGGCAGGATAGTAGGGTTCACTGATGTGTTTTCACATGTTAGATTTATTCTGTCTTTATATTTATTCCTGTTCCATCCTCTCCCTTATTTTCATTCCCCTTTGTCTAATCTGAACTTCTCTTCTTCCCCTCCCCTAAATTTCACTTTTAGCTGATTCATCATTAGAAATGCAAATGATTCATGGGTGTTAATTTGGTATATGTGCTACTTTGCTGAATTTGTTTATTATTTTATTCATTTATAAGTTTTAGAAGTTTCCTGTAGAGTTTTTGGGGTCTTATAAATGTAGAATCATGTCATTGGTAAACAGATATAGTTTTCAGCTCCTCTTTTTCTTATTTATATCCCTTTAATTTCTTTCTTCTAATTGCTCTGCCTAGAGTTTCAAGGGCTGTGTTGAATAGAAGGAGTGACAGAGGACATCTCTGTCATGTTCCAGTTTTAGATGGAATGCTTTCAGTTTTTCTCTGTTGAGAATGATGTTGGGAGGAAGTTAGGTCATTGGGGACTTGCTCTTGAAGGGACCTTGGGACCCCAGCCCCTTCCTGTCTCTTTGCTCCCCATACTCCAAGAGATGAGCAACTTTGTTTCACCTGCACTCCCTGCTCTGACGTTGTGCCTCAACACAAGCCCAAAAGCAATGGTGCCAAACAACCATGCACTGAAACCTTTTGTCAGATTTAGCTTTTACAGTGTTGAGGTATGATTCTTCTAGCCCTGTTCTTTCTAGTGTTATAAAGATGATTGGATGCTATATTTTGTCAAATGCTTTTTCTGCATCTATTGAGATAATCGTGTGGTTCTTGTCTTTAAGTCTATTTATGTGATGTATTACATTTATTGATTTCTGTATGTTGAACCAGCCTTGCATCCCTGGGATGAACCCCACTTGATCATGGTGCACGATCTTTTTAATATGTTTTTATAACGTGATTTTCCAGTATTAAGAATTTCGCATCTATGTTTATAAGGGATATTGGTCTGAAGTTTTCTATATGTGTCTTTGTCTGGTTTTAGTATCAGGATGATACTAGCTTCATAGAACAAGTTTGAAAGGGTTCCCTCCTTTTCCATTTCATAGAATAATTTGAGGAGGATGGGAGTCAGTTCTTTAAAGGCCTAATCAGAGTTCAGCTGATTTTGATTATTATCTGTCTCATATTTATTTTGGTGTTATTTTGTTCTTCTTTTTCTAGGGCTTTGAGATGTAATGTTAGATTATTTATTTGGTGTCTTTTTATTCTTTTAATGAATGAGCTCAATGCCATGAAGCGTCCTCTTAGAACAGCCCTCACAGTGTCCCAGAGGTTTTGATATGTTGTATCACTATTCTCCTTTGCTTCTAAGTATTTTTTAATTTCACCCCTGATTTCTTCTGCTATCCAGAATTATTTGAATTATAGTGAATTATTTGGTTTCCAGGTGTTAGATAGTTTCTAATTTTTATCTTATTGTTGATTTCTAATTTCATTCCATTATGATCTGATAGTGTGCAGGGTATCATGTCCATTTTTTGTATTTTCTAGGAGTTTCCTTGTGGCCTAAAATATGGTCTATTTTAGAGAATGTTCCAGTGCTGCTGTGAAGATATATTCATATATTGATGGATAAATATTCTATATATGTCTGTTAAGTCTAGATTGTTGACTGTATTTTTTTAGTTCTGTAGCTTCTTTATTTAGTTTTTGTTTGGATGATCTATATAGTGTGGAGAGAAGTGTGTTAAAGTTACCCAGTATTAGTGAGTTGTGGTCTGTTTGATTCTTGATATTGAGGAGGGTTTGATGTATGTAACTGCCCTATTATTTGGGGCATAAATAATTAAAACTATTATTTCTTCTTTTTATATGATTCCCTTCAGGAGTATGAAATGGCCTTCTTTGTCTCTTCTGATTAACTTTGGTTTGAAGTCTACTTTGTCTGAGATGAGGATAGAAACCCTGCTTGTTTACGAGGACTGTGTAAATGACATGTGTTTTCCCGTCCTTTCACCTGCAGTCTGTTGTGAGTCTCTGGAAGACAGCACATTGTTGGGTCTTGTTTTTTGATCCAATCTGCTAGTCTATGTCTTTTGATTGATGGGTTTAAACCATTTACATTCAGTGTTATTATTGAAAGTGCTTTTTATTTCCTGTCATTTTGTTTTATTCTAGTCTTTAAGTTGAATTAGATTCTACTTTGATTGAGTATTCTTATAGTGCTGTTTTTTCCTCTGCTAGTTTTCACTTTTATTCTCCATTTCTTCTTCATGACATATTTTATTGAGTTTAGTTTGTAGTGCTAGCTTTCTGGTTGGCAATTCTTTCAACTTTTGTTTATCATGGAAGGTTTTTATTTCATCCTCAAATCTATAGCTTAATTGTGTTGTGTATAGTGTTCTTGGTTGGCATCCATTTTCTTTCAAAGCTTGGTGTATATTATTCCATGATCTCCAAGCTTTTACCATCTAGGTGGAAAAATTGGCTGAGATCTGGATTGGTTTAACTCTCAATGTGACGAGTCATTTTTCTCTTGGTACTTTTAAAATTCTGTCCTTTTCCCTGTTCCTTTGGAGATCATAGAACACTTTCTTTTCCTTGTTTCTGAGTTGAATTACAAAGCATTTCTATGAAAAAAAAATGCTCAAGTTAAATTCATGGGTGGAGGGTATACAGTAGATTGATAAAGCAAGGAGATTTGGGGGAACTTGCTCATATTTTGTGGTTGCATTATGCATTTGGAGTCCATAACCAAAAGGAATATGCAAACACTACATGCTTTCACTGAAATAGTGAGTGCCCAGACCCTGGGCAGAAGCCAGCATTCATGTGTGTATAATGACGTTCCTCTGCTCCACATCCAACTGGGGCTGGCAGCACACCTTGGTATCCTTGAAGCCACAGAGACTTTCAAGGTATCCTGCTGCACTCTTTCCTCATGTGGCTCAGTACTCCACACCTGCTAGTTCTTTAGCACCAAGAGGCAAGAGAATCCTAATATCAGATGTAAAGTTTGGTCACTGTGGGCAGTTCTCCAACTGATATGACACATGAGCTGAATGTTTAGGAGGGACAAAGCTTTATGCTTCCTAAGCTGGGCTTCTGATACAGTGGTGTTATCAGGGATGATGTTTGTAATCTCCGTCTTTGGGTACAGAAGGAGAGCCAACAACACCACAGCATGCCCTTTATAATATCAGCTGCTATTTCTGGGCTCCCTGTGAATGGCTAAAAAGAGGGCTGCAAGTCTCTCTGCAGCAATGAGTGGGCTATTACTTCTGAGAATCCCACTATGAACAAGGCCTCCCACAGTATTGCAGATCTAAACCTGACCTCTCTCAAAGTCCAATAAATTCATCTCTAGTCTCAACACCCTTTATCTTTATTGTTGATCAGTTTGTTTCTCTGAACTGACAGTGTGTAAAATATGCTTTGCCTATCCAGGACTGATTGGCAAAATTGAAATGTTTTTTTTCTCTCTGTTCTTTAATCTTTGCAACCATAGATTGGCTAAATATTGCTTCCAAACACATTCTCATTGACCATCATCTAGAAAAACTTAATTCACCATGACCATGAAGTTGAGACTGCTTTTTAACTAAACATCAGGAAGGCACAATTACTGAGACTCAATCCCTGGCATTTTCTAACGTAGGACAATTGTCCATGTCAGAGTTGGTGTTCATGAAGACTGTTTCACATTTTTTGTTTTTGTGTTTATTCCTTTTTCCCAATTTTGTAGTTTTAAATGAATCCCTCCTAACAACCACTTTTGAAAACTGTTCCAAGAGCTACTCTCCATCTCAGGGACTCATAGGCTGCAATCCCATGCCCAATAACTTCAGTGAGGCACAAGCTTAATTACCAAACACGCCAGTGTAAGTCAGTATCAACCAGAGATTCTGATATGAGACATTAAATTAATTGTCATTAAGGAAATTAAATGAATCAATTAAAATGAGAATGCCTCAAGTTTCAAGTATGTATTTAAAGATCTGCATATTTAAGATCTCTAAAAACAATGTGGAAAAAAAAACACAATACAAATATGTAGCTAGACTGCAGAGGGATAGTCTAACAGTATAATGGATCTCATAAATCAACAAATTCAAAGTAATTTATGATGGAGAAAGTAACACAAACACATAAAAATACCATACAGATGAAACAAAATCAATTATTATCCATCCACCAAAGCAAATGTATATTGAGGATGTAAATTTGTGTAAGAGAACAGAGTTAATAGTATACATCTTATTATGTTGATATTTTTAAAATATTGAGCACATACTATAGAACAGGCACCGTATTGTCATTTTATTTAAGTATTTCATTTAATTCTCACATAACTGTGAAGTTGGCGTGATTATACCTGTTTGTTTGTTTGTTTGTTTTGGTACCAGCGATTGAACCCAGGGGTGCCTAACCATTGAGCACCATCTTAGCCCTTTAGAGACAGGGCCTTGCTAAGTGGCTCAGTGCCTCACTAAGTTGCAGAGGCTAGCTTTGAACTTGCAATCCTCCTGCCTCAGCCTCCAGAGCCACTGAGTTTACAGGTGTATGCCACTGCTCCCAGTGTGATTATGCCTATTTAACTGAAGACATGCTGGAGGTCCAGAGAGGTGGAGTGGCTTGAAAATTCAGAAAGCTAGGGGCTGGGGGGAGAGTGGTGCTAACTATACCTTTCTTGAAGTCAAGAATTGGGATTGGCTTGTCATCTGGGGAAAAGATAGGCATTAGTCTCTGCCACAGAGTAGGAATTAACTGAAGAGTAATTAGACAAAACTGAAATGAGGAGGGGTCTGCCAGGTCCCAAATCCTGTGCTCCTCAACTGTGTATGAAATGCTTACTGATTAAGCTTGTAAATATTATTTTTTACAATAAAATCAGAAAGAAGTGCTGCATCAGTATGTATAGCATTAATTAGATCAATTTACCACACATGTTCATAACTATGCTCTGTGCTTCTGATATAATCTTAAAAAGAAATAAAACTTAAGTAAGTGTAATCACATACAAGATTGAACATCCCTTATCCAAAATGCTTAGGACCAGATCTTTCAGATTTTGGAGCAGTTTGGGGATTTTTTTCTTTTCTTTTTTCTTTCTTTTTTTTTTTTTAGAATATGTGCATAGACTTTACCAAGTAAGTATCCCTAACCAAAAACTCCCAAATCCAAAATACTTTGAAATATGCAAATTTTTAAAATTCATAACAGCACTCAAAATTTGGACTTCAGAGCATTTTGGATTCCAGATTTTTAAATTAGGAATGTTCTTCCCATATCCATATCTCTGTCTTTAGCTATATGCTTGCACGAACATGCACACACATGTGCATAGATGCACACACATGCTCACACATGCACAGCACTGCAAGCCATTACATACATAGAAAGGTCAATGTTACCCCCCAAGTTGCCCACTAAATATATTTTATTATCAAATAGCTTTACACCTTTGCAAAAGAAGCTAGGAATGTTTACATGTTGTGTTCTTAAACCAGACACGTTGACTATTGAAAATCTGAAGTAATAAAATGAATGGTCTGGTCAAGTTCGACATTGTCTTTGGGGATTTAAATAAATTGCAGGCTGCTTGACAGAGTTCTTCGCTTTTTTAAGTTAATAGAGTTTGGTTCCATAGTGCAGAAACTTTTAATATCTGGCTCAGATATTTTTAGCCTAAAAACACAATGTCAGTCCCTGAGATGTTCATTTTGAATCAGGGCCCTGAAGAGCAGGGACCTCATCACACTGGAAAAACAACTGGTTTCAAAATCACATAATGCTTCATACCTTTTGTCGAACACCCTGTGGCCATCTTCAGCTTTGTGCCGTAGCCTGGACTAGGCTGATGGCCATGAGCTGTGTCCCTCTTCTCTCATGAATGGGAAGAGGAAGGGGCATATACAGTGATGGTGGGTGTTCGTGCAGATGTGAGGCTACTCTGCTTTTATACATTTCCACTGAAGGGAATTCTGCAGCCTCCATCCATCACCAGGTCTCCTCCGTAATCAGAAAGGTGCTTCTCAGACCAGGCTATGGTTGAAGCTCACTCTTTCTGCTTTCATGGAAACAAAGAGCATCGAATCACTAACTTCTCTGTACTTTTCCTGTGCTCAAGGTTGACCCTCTCATTCCCAGCCTTCTCTTCCCAAATTCTGGTCTCCCTTCTTTCTCTCTAGCAGCTGCTTCTATGGAGAGATCTCACATGTACTGGAAGAGATCTCCTCCCTACAAGGAAGTCCCTGCTTGAAATCGGTCTTTAAATTCCTTTGGAAGTGGCCCAAACTTGTTCATTCCATGGATTTAGGGCTCAAAATGCAATGCCTTTGAGTCAGGTTGCCAGGTGAACTTGCCTTCACCCCCCAGTGCAGGTGCCTGAGGTCTGGCGTCTGCCGAGAGCACGTTAAGTGGGAGAGACAGGAAATGCCTCCAGGGTGAGTACCAGGCTTATTAAGTATACAGAGGGCAAGAAAGGGTTCAGAGGGGAAAAATTCTTCTGACTCCTATATTGGTCCCAGATCATGAGATTAAAACACTATGGGATCCATTTTCTTGGTCCTTTGTTCATTATTTTAGAAAAAGCACCCTGATTTCAGTAAATTGGAATCAATTTCCTTGATTTCCAGAATGTTCTGCCTCCGGGGCCTTCCTTGGAGTTCTGCAGTTCCGTGTGGCCAGCAGAGGTATCATGCTTTCCAACCCCATCCTCCCTGGACAAAGGCAGGGAGTGGTTGGGAGGACCTGTTGGCTGACTGGTCAATCTCTGGGCCTCAGACTGGGTCAGAGAGAGTCAGGTTTCACCTCACGGTTTTTAAAGCAGGCCCATGCCTCATCCCAGGAGGACCAGTGGAAGCTGCATTACAGGGTGAGGCCTGGACATGTGCTGTGCGCGCTCACCAGGAGATCCTGACACACCGTGGCACGTCGAGCACAAAGCGGACAACCCACCCCACACTGCGTCTCCAGCGCCGGTCCTCGTGCCAGCCGCCAGGGAGGCCCTCATTCACCCAGTGCTCCTGGAGGAGTGTGAAATGCAAAGACTGAGTCCAAGAATCAGTTCATGGGCATCCATAGTGGGAATTGAACTGTTCCAATTGTGTCTAGGTCTTAGTGGAAACTGAATATCAGGACGCAGTGGACACGACATGATTCTCAGGGATTTCTTATTCAAGAAAATTGGTAGGGGAAAACCATCTTTCTCTACAGCTAAATGTTTAAAAAATATATAGTGATTTTTGCTTGAATGGAGGGAAGCTGGGTTGTTTCATAGTAGTTTCAGGGTGCAGACTGTGTGCCTAATTGATTCAGAAACAAAAAAAAGCAAACACGTTAATGTTCTGTATATTGTGCCACAATTAAAAAGTTAGCAGGGAAATATTACGTGTCAGTCCTCTGACCAGTATTTCACTGGATTCTTCTGAAGTCAGACTCCTTAGATGGTTGCTCTGCCGATGGGTCACATCATGGTTCAGAGGCACAGGCTTTTATTGTCTTCCATATTACATTGAACACAGCTTGTCCAGGGCTATAAACTATCCACAGAAGCGATAGTGGGGTAAATGAAGAATGCTCAGTGATTTCTGTAACCTTTATATTTTGGTGGTGCTGGTGCTCAGTGCCGCGGGACTCCCTGTGTCTAGGGGCTGGGCCCAGCAGGGCTGTTGTCAGTGTGTTTCACAGAACGTGCACAGGGGTTCCATCCAGGGTATCCTTCCCCTTCTGACTGTTGAGGATGTCCTTCACAGATGTGCAAGGACATTTACAAGGATTTCTAGGCTTCTCTGTCAGCTGCTTAGTGCCTGTGGCTAATCTAACAGTGATATATGGTAAATATTTTCTTTTTCCCTTGCAGAAAGAGGGCTTAGAGGTATTTCTATGCATTGATTGAACACATCGGGCTAATATTTATTCATTCAAAACTTTGGAAATTGGCTGCACATCATTTAATAGCTGTGAACCAATTATAAGAAGTAATTATATGTAAGAATTTCCAAAAAATTAGGTACAGGGTAGAAAACTTATCAGAAGGAGTTTAGTGATGATTAAATTGGGAAAAGCCTGAGTTGCTCATTATCTTATTAATGTTACACGAGATGTGGCTTTCCAATATTAGAAGCAAATGGAAGGCGCTCCGTTATAACGCTTCACTGCAGGGTGAGGTTGAACCCTAGAGTTACCACTCCCAAACTCCTGCAGTTAGTTTTAATTGTATGCATCTTTCAGCAGAGATGGATCATTTTGAATGTCTCCCCCTGAGAATTCAAATACAAAAAGGTGCCCCAAAGTTGCCAAGTTCCATTACTTGTTCCTCCCATCTTGAACTTGACTGAGTGACAAAGCCACAAGTGCATTTCCCTTAATTGACATCCGTAAGTACCCTTTAAGGTACTTGGTAAAGTAAAACACTACAATCCTGTAAGATGACTGTTGTTGTTTTTAAAATTCGAAGACAAAAAGAAACATCTTTTGAAACAAACAAACAAAATCTATGTTTGCCAAGAGTGTCGGCACATACCTATAATCCCAGAGACTGGGAAGGCTGAGGCAGGAAGATTGCAAATTCAAGAGCAGCCAGTGCAACTTAGTGAGACCCTTTCTCAAAATAAGAAATAAGAAGGGGTGAGGATGTAGCTGAGAGGTAGAGCACCTCTGGGTTCAATCCCCGGCACCAAAAGAAAAGAAAGAAAGAAAGAAAAGTCTGTTGGCAGTGCCCTGTGAAGATCACATTTAAATGGCATCAATCATGACCGGTATTTAAATCATTAGGACTGGTTTTCCTTATGGTTTATAGACTCTTTAGATCATCCTTTTAGTGTGTGTGTTCTTTTCAGATTATAAAGCAATGCTTATTTTTATAATCAGGAAAAAACCACTTTTTTATAATCATAAATACATCAACTTGATATCAAGGACAAAAATTACCAGAAGTGCTAAAGCCAGTTTCACTTTAAAGTATGTAGCGATGTGTCCTCACTTTTCTTCCTGAAGATTCTCACCTTTTCTCTTCCTGTGGTCATTAAGATGACAGCTTTTGCTTCTAACACTATATCCACAATTTCTCCCACAAAGATCCCCTTGAAAAGCAGACTGTGAAGACTTGCAAAACTATCGGAACCATGGCCTGCTCATTGTTTCTGGCTTCTCTTTGAAACATTCAAGTTTGGGAGCTAAGGAGAGGAACATGTGCTTATTTTTGCAAGAGAAAGTAATCATGTTCACAATACTCATTTCAGGGGCAATTATAGTCTGAAGGTTTAATATTACTTTTTCAGTGTTTCTTTGAAAACAGTGTGTAAAAGGAAATTGTTTTGTGTTTTTTGCTACGTTTTCTCCTCCTTGGTATTTAATTGTAAGGCTCAAGTTCTTCTGGTTATTGTTCTCCTTAGAGCAAACGTACCCATCTACAGCGGTGCCACTGAAGCTCCCAGAGTGTGTCAGAGGCACGTCGGCCTTCAGTGCTCACCACACAAAACCATTGCCCTGATCCCTACACAGTGTCCTCTGTTGACCTAGAGGGAGAGCAAAATCTAGAAAGCTGGAGAGAGAATAAAAAGTGGGCCCAGGCACTTATTCATCCACACACGGGCAAACCAAAACAATAAAGTATAGTGGCAGTGGGATCCCAGACTCTTTATTTGCAGCTCACCCACCTGCTGAAACTTCCTTGCAACCCACAGTGGAGTCTGTCCAACACTCAGTTGTCGTGGACACGTGCAGAGCTGAGGTGCTGTCTAGAGTTCCTAAGAGCCAGGGGACTGTGCCGTGCCCCATGGAGGAAGCATGTGTTAGAGAGGCTTCCTTCAGGCCTGAGCGCTGTTGGTTCTGGGTTTAATGTTAACAAACCAACAACAATGTGCGTTAAATAAAGTGCCTTTAAACAGAAATGCATGTGAAATAAGGCTAGGTATAGACAGGTGGATGAAGTGTCACCAGAGGTCCACAGGATCTAACCCTGCTCAGTGTATGCCAAATCAGTGTTGGCAGTAGCTTTAGGTACTGCAACTACCATAAATGGTAAGAAGTATAAAAATTATATATCACATTTGTACACTATTTGAGTTTTAAAGAGTAGGTTTTGAAAATCAAAAGTTCAATAATCAATTTACAATTTAAATGTATCAGAGGGCTGGGGATGTGGCTCAAGCGGTAGCGCGCTTGCCTGGCATGCCTGTGGCCCGGGTTCGATCCTCAGCACCACATACCAACAAAGATGTTGTGTCCGCCGAGAACTAAAAAATAAATATTAAAAAAATTCTCTCTCTCTCCCCTCTCTCTCTATCTTTAAAAAAAAATAAATGTATCAGAGGTCCACTTTTAAGGACTAGCATGGTAAAAATTTTCACAAAATAATGTTCACCCTAAATACTCCCTATCTGTTCTGAATATTCAAGTTTTCACCCTTCAAGTTCCCTTGCAGCATAGTAGATGTGTGTTAGCTATGCTGCTGTAGCCAGAGACAGTTTTAAATATAGGCTCCAGACAGCCTGCACCTGCGGGCTTCAAAAATATCGATGCTGAAAGGCCGGCTGTCCGTGTTAAGTAGGTTCTTCTTCTTAGATGATGGTTATTTCAGTCCCAGCCTGTCTTGACCCCCCAACTTCAGAAAAGCTCTAGAAGCAGTAGAGCTGGTCTGCACTAAGGCCTGGCCACGCTGCAAGGGTTGGCCAGAGCTGGGAGCCAAGATCAGGCTGAGAAGCTGTTTATTCAGATCACTGAGCTCAGGAAGTGAGAGGTCAGGCTGTTGATACAAGGGATGCAGTCGGGGACCAAACTGTCTGGTAGAGAAGGTAGAGGTTTCCAAGATCCACAGTTCAGGCCAAGTGAGAGATCAGGAGCAATAAGATGGATGGATGGATGGATGGATGGGTGGGTGGATGGGTGGATGGACAGAGGAAGGACAACTAGATGGATGAACAGACAGACAATAGAGATTTATTTTGAGGGACTGACTCACATGACTGTGGAGGATAAAAAGTCCGACAACCCACCATCTATAGGCAGGGGAACTGAGAGCCTTTCAGTTAACAGCACTCCTTCCAAGTCCAGTCAGAAGGAGTGCTGAGGACAGGAGACCCATGTCCCCGCTCACAACATCAGGCAGAGTGGATTCAGTGCCCCTCTGCCATTGTGTCCATGCCCTCAAAGGAGCGGATGTCACCACCTATCCTGGGAAGGACCATCGGCTGTCCTGAGCCATCAATTCAAATGCCATTCTCTTCCATAAACACCTTCACACACATGATCTTCATCCAGACGTGTGAGCAGCCCGTGATCCAGTCAAGTTGACATAGAAACTGTCACGCAGTTCAGAGTGGACCAGCAGGTGAAGGGCCAAGTCCAGGAGGGACACGCCTCTTCCAGGTCTTGCTTAAGGACTCTAGGGTGCGGTCGGGAGGGAGCCGTGCCTGTTGGCCATGGAGGTGAGCCCAAGCCAACTCCAGGCAACTGTACATCCCCTGTTCCACTGGACACTGAGGTCTCTGTGACCAGAGGGCAGGGAAGGTGACAAGGGCAAGGTGGCCTCACCCAGGACAGCCCTCCCTCGGTGGAAGGGAAGGAGCCCTGCAGTGCGTGTGGTGGCAGCCAGGTGTGACAGGTGGTGTTTCCACACAGTGTGCTCTTCCTGTGGGGTCCACCCCAGGGTGTTGCAGGGCCTCTGTTCCCTCCCTGGGTGCATGAGGAGACTAGAACAGGGGAAGACTTAGTCCTCTACTTCATTTAACGCTGAATTAAGTCTTGTATTCCTCTTCAGAATTGCTTACCCATAAGAGAAAAAAAAAAAAAACTTGATAAATGGCTAAGTTAGGTACGAAAACTGTTTAAAAAGGATGTGTAACAAATTCCTGTCTGAGCCAGGAATGCTTAACCAAGGACACGTGGGTGTGCTGGGATGGTGAACAGGACACACCCAGTGTCCCGTGACCCAGTGATTCCTTAGCATAGGAAATAATAGCCTTTTTTTAGTTGTAGTTGGACACAATACCTTTATTTTATTTATTTATTTATTTTTATGCAGTGCTGAGGATCGAACCCAGGGCCTTGCACGTGCTAGGCCATCACTCCACCACTGAGCCACAACCCCAGCTCTGGAAATAATAGCTTTTACTTTAAAAGGTTTTGGCAGACCCCAGAGGATGCTGAATAGTCCAGACATTTGTAAAATTGACCTTTTTTTCAGAATTATTATATAACTTAAATGGCTGATCTAAGGCACAATTGTGTGTGTTAAGGTTAATCATTAGAAAAAAAAAGTGTTAGCAGCACCATGAGTTGACAAAGAGTACTACAGGAGCAGTTGATTAAAACGGATACACAAACAATAACTTCAGGCCAGCCTCAAGGGGAGGGGGGTCTAGATTGCCTTTTTTATTTTTTATTTTTTGGTGAACGATGTGATTCTCTCCTTGATGCAAATGAACACCAAGGCAAAACCTAACATGTGGTGAATGCACTCTAGGGATTGTAAAGAGAGTATGAATTAAATACATGAAATCAGGAATGCTATATTAAAGTTCTAGGTTCTCTTCATAGGCTTTGCAGTCAAATGAATAAAGTTAGAAAGCCGTCAGTTTCCAGCTTCCCCGGGTGACTCAGCCCAGCTCTGCCGTGCACCTCCACGTGGATTGGCAGCTGTAGGTGGAGATGTTTCCTTGGAAGCAGAAGTTGCAACTTCCATACCTCCTTCCACGTCAGGATCAAGAACCGGGAGGGCTGTGGTGGGGCGCCGTGGTACAGCCCTGCGTGGCAGGTGTGGCACCCTGGGTTCCACCCCACACAGAAAAACACAAAGAATATTGTCGTGCCCCACGAGAGGAGCCGCTGTCCATCCAGGATGTCTGCTTCTGACCTTGCCAGAGAGGATGGTCCACAGCCCATCTGAGCCCATGTGCCTTCCCTGACTAGGGAAGGGAGCAACAGGGTGGCTGTCCATTCACTTCCCTATTTCCTGCTTCTCCAACTAACCTCGAACCCCTGAGTATGGAGGTGCCCCTCTGGTTGGCCGATGTGTTTGCACAACCCAGAATAGTACCCAGCCATAAGAGATGCTCCGTAAAAACTTGCAGAAAGAATTCCAAAGAGCAGAAGCCACAGCAGCCTGTTTTTATGGTGGCAAATTTGAAGTTTGTAAATGATAAAATTTATGTTTTCAAAATGTTATGGTCTCGTTTAAATATCTTGATGAATTTATGGGGCTTAGTAAACCTTTGATAGAACCTGTTTCTGGAATATCTGAGCATAAGGAGATAGACTCCTCTGCTGCTCTGAGACCTGTCTTTCCATCATCCTCCCATCTGGTCCTGTCACATGCTTTCCCCGGGGACAGGGGAAATCACCACGCCCTTGCTTCTGCCAGAAGAGCCAAAAGGCCAGCATCCCCACGCAGTCCAACCCCGGGGGTGGAGAAGATCCAGTGTCCCTGAAGCGCTCAGGGGTGGTGTGCCCTGGTTTTCACCTGTGCTTCTGTCCCTTCCTTAAGACCTATTGCAGTTCACAGAAGAGCAGTGTGGTCAGGAGCCAGCAGAGCAGACACAGTGCAGGAAGGGCGGTCGGGAGCAGAGCTGCATTGCAGGAGGGGGAGTCGGGAGAAGAGTCTTCAAAGATCAAAGGAGAAAGGCTATAAAATATATTTCGTATGGGTTGAAGATACAGAATAAAAAGGTAAAATGTGAAAATAAAGAGATGGAGAGGAGTCTGAGGGAAGTGTATTATGAAACATTTTTTTTAATTAAAATAGTACCCTTAATATTCTTCCAATTAAGTAATTGTAGCAGGGTAGACGTCAACAGTGGCTGGATTCCCATTTCAAAAAACAGGCACCAAAAGACATCTGACTTTATAACCACCTCTCATGAGCTCCAGGGAGAGGCAAATAGGCTTCAGGTACTTTAATGAGGATACACCTTATTTTGCTAATGCTTTGTTTCATTTGTTATTAACTGGTATTGCCCATTCCATGTCTACCACCCCAAACGTGCCTTCTGGATTCGATTCCACTCATGGCTACATTTCCTCATTCTCTGTGACACGCACACCATGGGGGCAGCTGGGAGAAACCCTCTCTGTAATCTGTGAGTCAACTTTGTCCAGGAGGAAGTGAGCTGAGCACCAGGTTACTGGGCCTCCAAGTCCATTCGCGGTGCCTGCTGGTTGAGTGAAGTGTGCAGTGTGGGGAACAGCAGCAGGGCTCCCGGGGGGAAGAGACCATGTGGAGTCTATTAAGTACACTCAGGTCAAGGTCAAGGGAAGAACACTAGCCAAGACAGAGGCAGACTCTCCATGTTCCTCTCACAGAACATTGTTCTGACTTAAGTGGAGCCTCATCCGCTGATGGGAACTAGTTTAAAGAAACCGGAAAGTCATGGCTACAGGCTCTGGAGGAGTTTTATACCAATCTAAGAAACTTATAATGTACTGTATAGGTCATGAGAAGCCACTGGGTAGATTAGACCCATAATAAGAAAGCTCAGTAGCAATTTTTCTGTGATTTATGCTTTTTAATATTTATTCAGTGCCAACAAAGTGTAAAGACTTATAAAAGCATTGTAATGTATGCATAATTCCTACCCAGAGGGTGTACAACTTGATCTGTACAGATTAGTAGGACATAAACACATGTGAAGAATGGGGGAAGAAACGAGGAAAGATATATACCATGTGTCAAGGCACTCACCCCTTTTATTCCATCTTCTGACGCTGCATGGAGAGCCACTAAACTATTGGCAAAGTCGTGCAAAGTGCTCTAGGCATCCATTTATAAAAACAGGAATTCTAAGGGTGATGTTGATAATTAAATGCTAATAACCTAAACTCCCAGGTACTTCAAGGCTGATCACAAATTTCTCACGCTCTCAAATTTACTATTTTTTCATACAATAAAGCCATTTAAAAAGAGAGAGAGAGCTAGAATTTTTAAATATTTATTTTTTAGTTTTCGGTGGACACAAAATCTTTATTTTATTTTTATGTGGTGCTGAGGATCGAACCCAGTGCCCTGCACATGCCAGGCGAGTGCATTACTGCATAAGCCACATCCCCAGCCCTTTAATAGATATTTGTACTAGGTTTTTGTTCTATATAGAATGAATGTAAATACTGGGGCCATGATACATACATACATATATAACAATATATAATGTATATTATATAATATATATACACACACACTTATATATGTATATGTATATACATATACACACATACTGATAATGTATTCATGGTTTGTTCATTTTCTGAAGGGGCTTGCCCAGTGGGTCATTACTAATAAAAACACATGATCTGTCAAGTTTTCAAGCTGGGGTTGTGCTGACAGATTTTCTAAGATACTCTCTAGGAAGGTTGGGGACAGTGTTCATCCACAATATAGTTGGTTCTGATACCACAGGAATCCTGAGAGGGTCCCAAGCACTTCTCCAGAGTGCTAAGGTCATCGCACAGAAGCAGCATTTGTGACTGCTAAGGATGTGCACAGTCCTTTATGTGAAGGTCATTCCATAGACTGAACACAGGGCCTAATGGAGAGTTACCTCCAGATAGAAGAAGAATTTGCCTAGTCAGAGTACTGATAAGTCCATCAAAATTGATTGTCTTCTGATTAAAAAAAAAAAAAAAGATTCTCTTTTTTCCAGTAAACAATGAGATTGTTACCACTAGTCTTGAAAGCAAATTTTTTTTTCCATTTTCAAAGCCTTCTGATCCCTAATGAAAGAATTTTAACTCACTTGTTAATCAACTAGATGCAGATACATTGTAAGTGATGCATGCATGGCCCTTCTGTTCTGGAAAGAAATTCATTTCTCAGATGTTTAATGATGCTTTTAGATCTTTAAAGTGCTTCATAGGAATAGTTATATTTTTTTAAAAAAATAAGTGTTTTCTGACTGTTTTCATCATCTTTGCCTTGTTGTGACCAAAATACATGACAAGAACAACTTAGAAGTAGAAAAGTTTATTTTTGGCTCAAGGTATCAGAGGTCTCAGTCCATAGATGGCCAACTCCATTGTTCCAGGCCCAGTGTGAGGCAGAACATCATGGCAGAAGAGCATCGTGGAAGGAAGTTGTTTCCCTAATGGCAGCCAGGAAGCAGAGAGGAGAAGGGACCACATGACAGATGCTCCCTTCCCGAGCACACCCCCAGTGACTTACCTCCTCCAGCCATGCCCCATCTACTTACAATTATCACCCAGTCAGTTCATCAAACTTGGATGGACTTATGAGCTTACAGCTATCATATTTTAATCTTTTTCTTCTAAATATTTCCATATTAACACAGGAACTTTCAGGGAACAACCTCTTATCTTCTGGTCCCCAAAAGCTCATGTCCATCTCACAGTGCAAAATGCATTTAGTGCATCTCCAAGAGTTCCATAGTCTTAATGGTTTCAGTATTGCCACAACAGTGAAATCCAAAGTCTCATCTGAGATTCAAAGCCAACTCTTATTATAAGCCCCTGTAAAACTCAAAAGCAAGTTACATATCTCCAATATACAGTGACACAGAGTAAACACTCCCTATCCAAAAAGGAAGAATAGCACATAGAAAAAAGAAACAGGGCCAAAGCAAGACTAAAACCCAGCCATGCAACAAGAGCAAACATGTGTTGTAACTCCACATCCAGTTTCTAGAAACTTGGTGGGAAGATGTACTCTCTAAAGGGTGTTGGCAACCCCACCCACTCTGACCCTGCTACAGTTTGCCTTCCTTTGAAAATCCTAGTGGAAGCTTCGATGACCCCTTAACAATATCATCCTGCATTCCTACAGAACCAGCACCACATGGATGATGCCAAGACCTGCAGCCAGCTCACTCAGGTCCTTGGTCCCCCGTAATCATGGCTGCAGTGGGCTCTGAGTGGCTGAGCATGATGAAACAACACCCTAGCCTCCCCACCACTTTGTGAACAGGGTGCCCCAGGATCTACTCTCAAAGGATTTTGACTTCTGAATCCTTGTTTATGTAAGGATATAGTCTTCAAATTCTCAAGATGTCCTTGAGACACCGTTTCTGTTGCCTCTGTGCAAAGCACTTAGCATCTCTTTACAGGCTATGATCTCTTTAACAAGCATACCATTCCTTTTTTCTTTTAAAATCAACTTTATTGAAGCACAATTTACATAAAATAAAAATGTGCTATTTAAAGTGTGTAGTGCAATGGTTTTTTACAATTCTATGTGCCTGTGTAACCAGCACCACAATCAAGATCTAGAACATTTCCATCACCCTAAGTTTACAGATGGTCTCAGTTTACAGATGGCCCACCCCATTGCTCCAGAACCAAGGTGAAACAGCCCATCATGGCAGAAGAGCGTGGCTAAGGAAAGCTTCTGCCCTCGTAGCAGCTGGAAGCCGAGAGAGGAAGGGGCCTGGGGAAGACGTGCCCTCCCCAGTCACACCCCCAGCAACCACCTCCTCCAGTGTCCCCTGTGCCTATGGTCACCACCTAGTTAGTCCATTCCAACTAGGATGGACTGATTAGGTTACAGCTCTTGGAATCCAATCATTTCACCTCTGAACATACCTGCATTCACACAGGAACTTTTGAGGGACACCTCACATCCAAACCACAACAATGGCCTGAAATATAAAACTTTTAAAATAATCATAGTTTTGTAATTGAAACTTTTATTTACCAAATTATTTTATTTCCCAAGTATTAGATAGCTATTTTTTTCTCTGATAAGGGTATAACAAATTTATTGGCACTAGAATAACGAGACACTATGCAAAGCTTTGAATATAATATTGTTTGTTTGAATAAAATTTTTGTTCATTTCTATCATGTAACAATTTCTTGGCCACTTGGTAAGAAAGCCTGAGTGTTGGGCTTTGGTTGACAGAAGCAAATGAGTGAACTTTCTCCTTATTAAATATTTTTTAAATGTTTTCTCCAAGATCACGTGGTCTTTAAATACTTGTATGCCAATTTCAACAATTACCCAACATTGTGCATCCAACATCCTATTCCTAGAAAGAATGAGGAAAAAAATCATTTTGAATATATGTTTTTAAAAATACTTTAGAGTATATTCCTAATTAAATATGTTGTCCCCATCTCAAGAGTGAAACCTGGCTTCTCCCCCTTCTGTTTTTATGCAAGTAACTCAGTGATAGAAAATTGGAGTAAAGCCTGTGGCCCCTGGGCCACATCCTTATTCTAGATCCCTGCACTCTCTCTCATGACTGGCCACAGCTGTCTCCCACCTGGTCCACTTGCCACCCTCTGTGTAGGCCAGCCCCTCCACTGCAGTGCTCTGGTTTCTTCCAGCGATGACAGCCTCCCCAGGCCCCACTCAGGTGGCTGTGAACCTGGTTGAAATCACAGCCATAAGTCACAATGTGAAGCTCACCTTCTGCCATTTGGAGAGTTCATTAGGGCATCTTTCCTGTGTTCTGTTGGCCTCTTCTGTCCAGCCAAACAGTGCATCTGCTCCTATGTGAGGACTGGACATTCAGGAGCCCAGAAGTTGTGCTCCCAGGACCTGGCCCTGGGTGACAGAAGACCTGAGCCCTTTGGGGAGTCAAGGCAAAGGGCTAGGAAAGAGGATAATGGAAAGAAGGACCCTCCCTCCCAGGGTTGCATGGTGCTCGCTGCTTGTCTTGAGAATTAGGAGCACATGGCTTTTTCCCACCTCGAGGTCTACTTTGAGGACTCAGCAGAGTCTGGGGAACAGGGAGGAAGAGAGATTTGAGCTGCACTTCAGACTTCTGGGACAAGTCTCCTTTCTGAAAGTCAAAGCTCTGTGGCGGAGCCACCCTGGACAGCCGTCCACCCTACACTGCATTTGGTGGAAAAAGAGATCTTCCACCTGGATGTCAGAGTCTGCTGAACCTGGATCCCTGCAAGTTAAGTCAAAGGCAAAGACAGTCACGCCACGTCCTCCCTAAAATCACTGCTATTCCTTGCTCCCCTGGGAATCCGAGGAAAATGCTAGGAGCCAGCAGCCATGGGTCAGATGTGAGATACTTTACATCCTACAGTTGTCATCTCGTGGAGATTCACAGCGGCTGTCCTGGGGAGACAACATTGTCTCCTTACGGCAGCTGAGATAACGGAAGGACCAGGTGGTTAAAGACTTTCCCCTAGGCTCAAGGTCCATTCAACACCTGCCAGTCTTGGCTGTGTGGTGCAAGGCTTGTGGTTTATTTTTTAGTTTTTTTATACTAGGGATTTAACCTAGGAGTTCTTCGCCACTGAGCTACACACTCAGTCCACTTTATTTGTTATTTTGAGTCAGGGTCTCACTAAGTTGCTTAGTGCCTTGCTAAGTTGCTGAGGCTGGCCTTGAACTTGCCACCTCCTGCCTTGGCTTCCTGAGTTGCTGGGATTACAGACATGTGCCACTGCACCCAGCACAAGGACGGTTCTTTATCCTGTGGCCACATGTGTTCCCCCCTCCTCATTTCTCATCTGGCCTCCCTGCCCAGTAAGCATCTTCGGTTCCTTCCTGCAAAGCCAAGTGTTTTAGAATGAGGATCTCAGAAACAGCCAACAACCAAGAAGCGGTTCGCTTCACCTCTAACGTCCACCTCCTGAATGTCCACGCCCACCTTCATCTCTCTCCCCGGCAGGGTCAGTTCAAGGCAGCTGTTTCATGCAAAACCTCTCCTCATCTGGACTCTCACTCCTCTCTCTTTGTAGTCTGGTTCATTCCAATGAACATCACAATGCATTTTTGGTGGGTACAAATTTTAAGCCACAAGCATAAGTGGCAAGAACTGGGCTGGGGTGGTGGCTCAGTGGTAGAGTTCTCGCCTAGCATGCATGAGGCACTGGGTTCGATCCTCAGTACCACATAAAAGCAAACTAATATATCCACCTAAAACTAAAGATACAAAAATAAATAAATATTTAAAAAAATACGTGGCAAGAACTGCTACACTTCTTTAGTTTCTTAAAACCAAATGAGATAAGGCCCCAGGTTGACCAGGATTTCCTCTCTCAGTCGTCCCAGGCTCTCTCCCTCCTGCACATCACCCAAGCATCAGGCTCCTGCGGTACCTGAAGAATCGCCAGATACTGATATATTCCAAGCCCACGTGTTCTAAGGTGGTCCATGCTTCTGCTCCGTGCCAGCTGGAGCTGCCTTGTGGGCCCCATTCTGCAGCCTGGCCTCTGGCAGCCTGATCTCCCTTGACTTGAGGGGCTTCCAGAGAGCTCCCTCCAGGAGCTGCAGAACCCTGAGCCTTTCCTGGTCTTAGGGAATCTACTTAGTGACCTGTCTCTTGCCCTGAAAATCACCTGTTTCTCTCTCTCTCTCTCTCTCTTCAACCACCTCCAGGATTCCCAGAATGACCAGTGAATTTGAGCTTTCACACAGGTTAGGGGTGTGGCCACTGGTCATTGGGCACCTTTTGATTTTTGACAATTGGAACAAATATCCTCTGAGCCACCCCCAAAGGCGGGGCCACCATTTGAAAATGGAGAAAGAAACTTCAGGTGACCCCAGCATGACTAGGGACACGATCTTGCCGTGCTCGCCTACCCTCCCCCCACAGGGGACCTGCGAGCTGTGTCCTGGGCCAGGGACAGCTCTGCTTTGCAAGGTGCTCCAGGGAGCACGGGGTGAGGAAAGCTTGGTCACCAGGTGATCTGCTAGTCAGACCATAATTACCTAGCATAGAATCCCAATGAGATAATGGCTACCCGAGTATTTAAAGCAAAATACATAAATGAGCATTTTGGGAAATCAGATACCATTTTAGACTTGTTGCTATTTATAGCCATTGCAACATGAATAACATCAGTTTTTAATACTTTCCAGTTTCTGCTTCGTGGCTTTTTTGCAGTTTTGTTAAAAATCTTCATTTTAATTTCATATACTTTCACAAGGAAATTGCTCAGTATCTTTTTATTTTGTATTTTTTTTTTCAAAAAGAAAATAAAACTATCCCAGGATGTGTCCGGAGCCCAAGCAGGGTGTACCAAGAGTCAGCAGTGGTGAGAGGAGGCTGCCCTGCTTCTGTCCCCTCCAGGATAGAAACGCTCTTCTAAGAAGGTGACTCCCCTTTGCACTCCAGTCTAATGACAGCTGAGATTTTAAATTAGCACATGCCATTTTAATACTCACTGTAGCCCTCGACAGCATGCGCATCACATTAATCAAAGTGTCACCTTTTCCCATCAGTGAAGGGCACCCTTCACTTGGGCAGCTACTCGAGGACAGCAGCGGACCTGGGCCATTTGAAGGATGGTACGGGCATAGACTGCCCCATACTGTGAGGATTTACAGTTGCTTGAGATAATGGTCCATATGGAGATATTTATTTGTTTATTAAAGCATGTTAACCTAGCTAGCAATCGGAAAATGGAACTGTTCAGCAGATTTATTTCCTGTAGTTTCCTGAGTCAGCCTAATTCATCACAAGTACTCAGTGCTCTAATTAAAGAGACAGGGGGAAGGTTCTTTCACATCCTTCATGATGTGCCGATGCACTTCCATCTCTTGATCAAAAAGGTTATTTACAGCAGTATGATGCACTCCTAGTAAGTTTCCCAACAAGAAGGCCGACTCTATAGAGCTATTGCATGTAACAGTGAGCGGTTCCACATTGAAAATATTCAAAAAACATGTTTCCATTTCTTAAAGAAGGGTATTATACTAAAGGCGTATTGTTAAAAACTGGGTCCCCAGTTTTTCTGGCACTTTTGCAATGTCTGGAGTCCTCTAGGTGGGCGTTTAAGACTTGAAACACCAGTGTGTCACAGAAGAGCCCAAGCAATAAACACTTCCGAGGCCACCCTGGAGGGGAGGAGCACACGAGGACATTCTGACTTGAGGTCCAAGCGTGATTTTCCTCCTGAGGGTGGCTGCAGGGGTCAGTGCTGCAGGGGTCAGGGCTGAAGCTGTCCTGGGTGTTCCTGGTCCAGCTCAGCCTCCCTGAAGAGGACCCTGCTGGGATTTCCTCCAGGCCAGTTCTGAAAGCGTCTTTAGCAGCCCTGGGAGATAAGCTCCACTGAGGTGTATTTGCTTTGAAGCCATAAAACACCACATTCCTCCTATGGGCATTGAATGGAAGTAGCTATATATGATCACATCTGCCAGGCCCAAAACATCACCTGCTGAGCCCCTGGGGTCTCTGTCCTCTGTGCAAGCTGGGAGTCAGTGAAGGGTAACTATGTGCACTGCAGCAGACCCTGTCATCTGGGGTTATGCCACTGTCTTTGGTAAATTTATATTGTGTTGAAAGATGTGTGCATAAATGTGTGCAATGTGCGTGTGTGTGTGTGTGTGTGTGTGTGTGCAATGCATAGGCATGTGTCCTTCCTGCTGAGCCCCTGGGGTCTCTGTCCTCTGCATAAGCTGGGAGTCAGTGAAGGGTAACTATGTGCACTGCAGCTTGACTTTGTACATTTCTTTGCTGAGCGGCCTTGTGTGGAGCATAGGGAGAAAGGTGAATCCTGCTCCTAAGCCCTGTGGCTGCTCTCCTTCTTACTCTGTGCTAAGTGCTCCATGCTCATCTCACGGGTGTTTACAACAGCCTTGTAAATACAGGTATTGTAGTTGTGCCCATTTCATAGATGAAAAACCTGAGTCTCAGAGGGATGAAGGCATTGTCCAGCTGGTAGCAGCTAGGTCAGAATTAGGGTCTGCATCTGTCTCCAGAGTCTGGACCTTAACCACTCTGCAAGCCCAGGTGCTCTATTGAGAAATCAGTTATTTATGTTTCCTAACTTTCTAATGGACCTATGGGTCAGTAAGAAAAAATATGATCTAGTAGTATAATTAATCGTAAATCTAGATAAATCACTTTTTAGCATAAATAAACATCTTTTATTTCTTGACTTCGAGGGCATTCTTAAAACAAAACTAATACCATTAAAAATAGAACTCTTTCACTTTTTGCTGTTTAAATAAATAATTTAGGTTTCAAAAGAATAAGCTATCCAGTGGGTCTTAAAACCAACATCCTTGATATTTAGATAGCCAAGACCACAACTCCATTCACTACAGTTGAAAACCTGCATCCCCGGAGCAGCTGGGTTCACCTCTATCAAATATTGTTCTTGTTTGGTGGTTATTTGTCAGTCAGCGGATGAAAGGTTTTCATTTCCTATTAGAAACAGTTAACATGCTTTAAGTCAAGTGTCCAGCTGTTAGGAAAGTCTGGGACTGCAGAAAAGTCTCCTCACCACCTTCTGGGTGTCCTGGGTTTAATGCTTGCCATGGAGGAATTTTTAAATTTTACCTTAGGATCACTAGGCCTCTGTTCAAAGTCTGAGACCTTTCTCAGTGAGCTCTTCATCAGCAGCAGAAAGGACCACCCAACACGCTGAAAGGCCTCACGCCCCCACCCTCTTGTTGAGATGTCATAGCAGCAATCCTTCATGCTGCCACTTCACAGAAAGCACACTGAGCCCTGGAGATAAATGAGGGCCCATCCTGGGTTACACAGTGATGATGTGGACAACCTGGCTCTCAGGGTCAGCTCATCAGATCCCTACTCCTGGTCTTTGTGATACCACATGGGATCATGCAAGGCATCCTGGGCACAGGGCCATGACCTGCACAGCAGTCATTCAGGATGCCCCTCCCCACTCCTGTCCTCACCAGACCCTTCTCCAAGGCTGAGAGTTCATTGTAGGAAACTGGTTTTCTCTTCTCTACCAGTCCTACTTTTCCAGATAAGAAGAGACATAATCTATTTGTATCACCCTTGGTTCCTGCATAACTCACCTAGAATTGTTCTAATCTGTTTTCATCATTTTATCCAGGTGAAAACACCTTAATGAAAGGAATCTGGGGCATTTTATGATCTGCAAAATTGCAGGCATTGATGCAAAATAGAGCATGGGAGCCAAAGCAAATATATATTCATTAAGGGATATTTGCAATTATAGTGAGCTGAATGGTTCTGTGCTCTCTGGTTGAACATGATAAAGGACTGCAGATTACTTTAGCATCATTTCAGACAAAGCTACTTAAAATACTAATTACACCACCAAGGAGCTTTTCTTTCTCATCCCTGCAATCTGACAGAGCCATTTTTTTTTTCTGGAATGTTCTCCCCTGCCATCCAGAATTTAATCGGGAACACACTAAGTGAAGCCAGGGTTGACCAGTTGTCCCCTCCTGAACCAATTGGGACATGATTATGTGATCCAGATGACCTTACAAATCAGGTCCCCTTAGCACACGCCTGCCACCTTGAAACTTTTCCTGAAAAGAGCTACATAGTAAATATCTTGGGCTTTGCAGGTTCTATGGTCTCTGTCACAGCTTCCCAACCATGCAGTTGAAGCAAAAGCAGCCCTAGATGCATGAACGAGTGGGGATGGAGCCCGTAAGACTTATTCATGGTGCTGCAACTGAATTTCATATAATTTCCACTTGTTACAAAAGAGTACCTATTTATTTATTTATTATTTGGCCTAACCATTTAAAAAGTGAAATCCATTCTCAGCTGCTGGGCCAGTGTGCTAACCACTTGGAGGCACTTTGGCCTTGGAGATGCTTGCTCTAGGGAATTGCCACTGGGGCTTTTCTATCCTGATTCATTGATCTATTATGGCCCAAGTTATACAAATGCATGTCTCTCAAAGAAATTTTTAAAGAGCCCTTGCTCCTGTGGAGGACATACAGAGCATGCCCAGATGCTGCTGACTCAGGAGATGGTGTGGGCCAGGCCAGGACAGGAATTGTACAGCAGCCATTGTCAATACCAAGTGCTACCCATTAGTACTCAGAATGTTTCTTGGAAGTCACATAATTCAAGAAACTGGGAGAAGAGGATAATTCAAGGCTTAAGTAGAGCTCTTGCTAAATGTTGTTGTGCCCTGAAGCTGCTCGTATGACCTATGCAAACACTATTTACATCTCAAAGGCATTTTCAAATTGACTTTTATGGCTACTCTCCTAGGTGTTTTAAATACATGTAGAGCACAATCTTCACAAAAAGTCTTCTGTAGGAACTGTAAAATATTTAATGTCTGTATTTCTAAAAGCCCTTTGTAACTCCTGTCTTAGGAGGAACACAGCACACAGGTCACACCACACGCACAGGAAGAAGTGAGCGGAGTAGCAGCTTAGGACATTTGAGTTGGAAATACAACAAGGAGAAAAAGACAAAGTTGCCCGGGAAGCAGCAATCGAGCATAGAACGGGTGGACAAGGAGATGAGGAAGATTAATTCCTGCTGCTCAGCACCATTGCCCGTGAACTAGACACCTGTACCACCAGGAGTCAATTACGGCATCGTGGTTGGCTTTGCTGTTTTGTTAGAGTTATTAAATTGCATGTTTCATAACAGAGGTCATTATCCTTTCTGTAAATGCTGCAGCTTGTTATTATCCTAAAGAATGCATTCGCTGCTTCGGTGCAAGGACACAAGAGCTCCTCTCTGTGTTTCCATGGAGACGACACCGGGATCTAGTTCTGGGCACTGAGATATAACCTTCAACCATTGCAGCCAGGAGACACAGCCATGGTACATTTCCTCTCCGCTTACAGGTCGCAAAACTTTATATCCAAATGGGGGGGTAGGTTTCATTTTTTTAAAAAAAACACTTATTGAGCACCAACTGTATTCAAGCATTGTGCTAACTTCTGGGAACTCAAAGACAACGGAGACACGCTTCAACTCCTCGGGGGTGTATGAATCCAGAAAGACATGTCTGCAGAGTGGAAACAGAGCCAGCCTCGGTGCAGGCTCAGACTGTGTTTCCTACTAGGGCCAAAGTGATTGTAGGTGACTGGCACCAGAGCTAGTCAATAGCACAGCCTGGACAAAACACTGCGCCTGTCAGGAGCCTGGCCCACAGGCGGCTCCTGTCACTGCCTCTCCTTCCTCCCCTGGACTCTTTGTCACCCTTTGGCACTCTGTGATACTGGTCCCATGTGCTACTATATGGAAAAGCAGCCTCTCGCCCTGACACCAACTGGAGGCAGCCATGACTGTAGAGACTGTAGTTAATGCATGAGATCCAAGATGCCACCGACTGTAGGATGCACGTGTGTGTGTGTGTGTGTGTGTGTGTGTAAATAAGTATTCATCTTAGGATTAATAATATGTGATCACTCTGGGAGTACATCCTTGAAGTGCCACCAACTGAAATCTACCTAATGGGGACCTCAGTGGCAACAGCAATGATCCACATGAGCACACAAGGTCCTTGACTTATGACAGTTCAACTCAAGATCGTCCAACTTGATAGTGATGTGGGGTAATGTGTTCAGTAGAAAATTCATTTCTAATCTTGGGTTTTATCCTTTCCTGCCTGGAGATCTGACGTGAGATATACCAGCAGGTCTGTGACCACGTGGATAAAGAAGCAGTAATTTACAGTGTGCCTCATGGACAGCATCGTCTGCACACTGCATTTTGTACTTTCAAATCCATGTCTACAAGACACCCCTCTATATGTGCACATGAGGTTTTTATGAGATGGGCTTTGTGTTAGGCTATTTTGCCCAACCACAGGCTAATGGGAGTGTTCTCGGCACATGTAAGGTAAAGTGAACCAAGTTACAACATTTGGTAGGTTAGGTGTAATACATGCATTTCAGCTCAATGCTATTTCCAACTTAGGATAGGCTTGTCAGAACCTAACCCCCATCTGAAGTCAAGGAGAATCTATATAGTAATTTAAAATTTTGTTTACTTGAGCTTTTAGATTAAAAATTTTTAAAAACCCCTAAATATAGCAAACCTACCCTTTGCCAGTGAAGTCAAGTCTTGCTAGGATAGTTTATCATGTGTGATTAGAAAGTGGTTCCTCCTCACCTCCATGGACTCTGTGTAAAAGCTGTGTTCCTCCAGAGGTTCCTCCTCCCTTCTGCCCTCTTCTCTACCTGTACTCCCTCCCTACATTACCTTGTGCTCTCTTCATGGATCCAAATGCTCACTGTATGCTGATGACCCCAAAATCTGTATCTCTAGCTCCCACTTTGCCTGAAGTGCCAAAGTCAGCCCCTGTGCATTCCTGACGGGCACCCCCTCTCCACGCCGCCTAGGGTGAATACATGATCCTTCTGTGCCAGTCTTCATCACCTCCCCAGGTGGACACCCCAGTGCTCAGGTCAAAAGCGTCACCTCGTGTCCCCTTGGCTCCTTCCTTCCTCTCATACCACACACACACTACCCTCAGCAAATCCTTCCCAAACCCTTTGAAACACCTTCCAGCAAATGACCTCTGCTTCCGAGCCCATCCCAGCCACTGTGGGCTCGTGCCTGGATTTTGGCAGCAGCCTTGCAGCTGATCTCCCATCTCCCAACCTCTGTGCGGCCTCTTCCTCCAGTCTGGACTTCCATCTGGTGCCAGAGTGGTCATTTCTTAAGTCAGATAATGAGCCTCCTCAAGCTCAAATACCTGCTATGGCTCCTCAGTGACCTCAAAATAAGTGGGTGCAAGGACACGGTGGCCTGGCCCCTCTGCGGCCATTCCCCGAGGGCTCAAGTCTGTTCCCCGCAGGGTATCTGGGCCCCTCTGGCTCTGTCTGGAAGGTTTTCCCAGAGTTCATCAGGCTCATCCCCTCACTTCATTTAGGCCTCTGCTCAAAAGTGACCTCATGGTAGTGGTCTCCTCTGAGGACCCTGGGTCCCCTGCAGGCATTCCCTGCTCCCCACTCCACAGCACCAGCTCAGGGGACTGGCTCATGGGCTCTTGGCCTTTCCCTGAAGTCTGCGTGTATCCTGACCTCCTGATCCTCATCAAGACCCTGTCCTCATGTCTTGATCCTGTCCTCATGTCTGTCTTGCACCCTGAGTGAGTCACATGGCCAGGCTCGGTGTGTGGCTCATTGACCCCATTATCTTAGAGTTATGAAGGATCTGTTCAATGGCGATCTTTCAGATAATCCACATTTCATTGGCATTTTAATTTTATGCCTGGTGGGTAGGAGACTCTTTGAATATCTTTTAGAGTAATTTTAATTTTAGATGACTCTGAAATAGACCAGAAAGTCAAGAGTCCTAATGAAATAAGCTGCTTATAGATTAGTACAGGAAAAGGCTTTATTTAATTTTAGTATTTTTTTTCCGGGGGGGGGGGGGACTGGGAATTGAACTCGGGGATAGTCAACTACTGAGCCACATCCCCAGCCGATTTTGTATTTTATTCAGAGACAGGGTCTTACTGAGTTGCTTAGCACCTTGCTTCTGCTGAGACTGGCTTTGAACTTGTGATCCTCCTGCCTCACCTCCGGAGCTGCAGGGATTACAGGCATCCCACCATGCCTGGCTTAATTTTAGTATTTTTAAATTGATAATGTGCTGTGGTATCTTTAAGATTAATGTGAGCATCCCATATCCTACTTAAGTGACAGACTTGTTAAAACTAATTATGAAGAAGTCAATCTATACATTATTTATAGCTTTTGCAGTTTTGTTTAGACATTTTCATAGGTATAAAGAGCTGTTGATCATCTAACATCAGAATTTTAAAACAGATGCGTGGCCAATTAATGGTGTAAGGGCCTTTTGTATTTGTTTTTGCTTGTTTTTCCTGTCAGAGTTATAATTTATACAGTTGGTTTATAAATGTTTTCTACATAGCTACATCCCCTAGTCTTCTCTCAGAAGTGACTAGGCAGCCTGGACTTGAGGGTGGTCAGGTGTCCCTCGGTCCTCTGCAGGTTGATTCATGTATCAGCATGTCGCATTTATCTTCAAGAGCCACCCCAAGAGCTCAACCCAGCTCAGCCTAACTGTTCGCCACCACTGACAAAGGGGGACTGAGGTCGCCCGGAGCCCCAGAGCTCCAAGTCAGGAGTTCCAGGGGTCTCACCATTGCACTGTGAGATAACAGAACTTTATGTTCAAGTTTCTTCTGAATCTGAGAAGAAAATGTTTCTAGAGTAAAACTTACAGCAACCAGGGGCCAAGGCCACTGAGGGACTAGGTGGTGGCATCCACTGAAGCAGGCCACAGTGTGAGTTACTTTGGTCTACACTACATTTCGTCTCCCTCTTCTCTTTTCAATCTATGATGGCGTGCTCTGGGGAGAAAATGAACAGTGATCTCAAATGATGAGTGTAAGCTCAAATGATAAGTGTGTAAGTGTGAGCTCTGAAGAACTGTGCGTGCTTTCCGGCTTCGCTCTTGGGGCTGTTCTGGGTTTGCACTGGCAGCCAGCTGGCCCCTCCCATCTGGGTCCGGGAGATGACAAACGTGAGGAACCCGTCCCAGCTGGTCACACCAGGGAGGTCAAATCCAAGTAGGCTGTTTCTTGTCTAGGAAGCATGGAGAGCAAGGGACAGGAGGCGTGGTGAACTGGAGGAGTTCTTCAAGATGATGACGCGGGCAGGCTGTGGGGGTCCATGCCACTCTCCACTCTTCCTTCTGTGTGAGAGGCAGCAGCCCCGTCCCCATGAAATGATGCTATTGGGAGACATTTCCCACTGAGACTAGCAATGTCAGTCTTCTATTAATATTTTTATAAGAGTGCTTTGCTAATCCTTAATATGGATTTCTGGAAAATTCTGTGGGTTGTTGTGGTGTATGGCATTTCTGAAATAAAACATAAGTCCCTAGCCCCCCATGAAGTTCTTCCACCTGTAACCAGCAGACCCCCCACCAACCTTTTCACTTAGGGATTTCTGTTTTACGTAGAGTTGTCAGGAGCCAGGCGGCATCACTCGGGGAGGCTTTGCGAAGGAAAACAAAGACCAAACAGAAAAATTGGCAGTGTCCCATTTGGTGTCTGTTGAGGGACCACTTCCTGGTTCCTAGAGAGCATCTTTGCACTTTAACCTCACGTGGTGCAAGGGACAGAGGCGCTCTCTGGGGCCTTGTCATAAGGGCACTTAGTCAGCCACCATAACATGCTGTGACAATCTTTCTGCTAAGGCACACTGAGCCCCGGTAATGTTGATCAACCAATCCATTGATCCATATTGACTGCCCTTCTCCTGTGTGCTAAGTATCTGTAAAAACAATGTGTGTTTTCCTTAAAATATAGACTATTATCAACTGTCCCCGTCCTTGCTCCAGTAGATCCCAGCTTCCTGCGCTGACCAGACCCTAAGTGCACACGTAGAGAAGAACCAGGGGAGCCCCATTCCTTAGGTGATGGGCTTTGCCCCTGTCCAAAACCTCTTTCCATGCGTCATAATTAGTGACCCACGGACATGCCCGAATATGGAGATACCAGCAACTCAAGTGGGGTATCCATACACCACTTTTTATCACTCTCATGAATATGCTTTTTCATAATTGTTTGCGTTCCTAATAAGCATGTAATTTGCATATATCTAAAAGCATGTGTTGTTTCCTTTCTCCCCGAAATGAGAGCTGTACCCAGTTTCATGGGACTCCGGTTTTTGACAAAATGCATTTGTATTCAAGTCTTTTCTTTTTTTAAAATAGCAATCTTGATTTCTTTAGAAACAAAAGGAATTATTTCTGGGCTCAAGGTCTTGATAGAATGACTCATAATCTATTTTAGTAAGTGTCAGCATGTAATACCACACATATATTTACAGCTAGGTAAGCAAGACTTACAGCTATGAAATTCTTGAGCTACTTACGCTAATGAATTAGGACAGATTAAATTAGCAAAACATACATCATATTTTAGAGAACTCCATAAGTAACTTGTATTCCTCTAATCCTTATACTCATGTAGGAAACAGTAGGTCCCTGTAACATTTATTAGGAAAGACTAATACATTTTAATGCTTAACAGTATTTGATTGAAATGTTCCATAAATAAACTCTGCAAGTTTTTCCTCACTCTCTCATTCATTCTCTCTGATGAGTGCTATAATATCGAATTTGTGAGATGAAGAAAAGTTTAAATATTGTGGATCTAGCAAATTCTTAATGTTATGGTGTTGCAGTCTATTGGCTTTTTGACATTTAAAATGAAATTTAAAGCATAAGGGTTGTTCAGTCACTTATCTAGCCACACATGGGCATTGATTGCCTAGTATATGCCATGAACCTGGAAGTTTTGAGGGATACAATGCATAAAACTCACCCTTGACCTCAAGGACCTTATCTTTAGCTGCCATTGTGTTACCACATAAGAGACCCTCTAACAGTCCCCTCCACAAGGAGTTGCAGTAATCTAGAGAGGAAAATAGACTTGGCCTCAAGGAGGAGAGAAGACATTGCAGGAGGATGAGTTGGGAGAGGGAGGAGGGAAGAAGAGAGGTCAGACCAGCCATGCAGAGTTCCTAGGATGGAGACAGATGCCCACCAGGGGGTGGCCTGGCAAGGGGATGGGGCCGAGGCCCTCAGGCCAGCCTGCAGCTGTATGGACGATAGAAGGCTGGGCTGCCATGTGAAGTACCTGTGGCCTGTGCTAGGGATGGCAGAGTTTATCCCGTCTTGCTGTGGAGTCCATACTTATGATGTAATAGTGGCCATGGTGATTTCTTAGGCTAACATTTTTGTTATTGTTCTTTTTAGATGTACATGACAATAGAGTGTATTTTAACATAAACCATGAAGTATAACTTATTCTAATTAGGATTCTATTCTTGTGGTTGAACATGATGTAGATTTATACAGGTCGTGAATTCATATATGAACATAGCAAAGTTATGTCTGATATTTTCTACTGTCTTTCCTATTCTTACCACCCCTCCCTTCCCTCCATTCCCCTTTGTTTAATCCAGTGAACTTCTATTCTTCACCTCCACCATTATTGTGTGTTAGCATCTGCATATCAGAGAGAACACTCAGCCTTTAATTTTTGGCATTGGCTCATTTCACTTAGCATGATAGTCTCCAGTTCCATCCATTTATGAAATGCCATAGTTTCATTCTTCTTTATGGCTAATATTCCATTGTGTATATATACCACATTTCCTTTGTCCATTCATCTGTTGAAGGTTAGTTCCATAGCTTGGCTATTGTGAGTTGAGCTATTATAAACATTGATGTGGCCGTATCACTGTAGAATGCTGATTTTAAGTCCTTCTGGGTTTATGCCAAGGCGTGGGATAGCTGGGTCAAATGGTGGTTCCATTTTAAGGTTTCTGAAGAATCTCCATACTGCTTTCTAGAGTGGTCACACCAACTTGCAATCCCACCAGCAATGTGTAACGTATGAGTGTACCTTTCTCCCCACATCTTCGCCAACATTTATTGTTACTTGTATTCTTGATAATTGCCATTCTGACTGGAATGAGATGAAACCTCAGTGTAGTTTTAATTTGCATTTCTCTAATTGCTAGAGATGTTGAACATTTGTATGTATTTGTTGACTGTATTTCTTCTTCTGCAAGGTGCTTGTTCTGTTCCTTTGTTACTAGGCTGATAACTGCTGCAAGTTTTCTGTGTGGCACCTTGAGCTGGGCTTGGTAAAACTCAAGCACAAAGCTCAAACAAGCTTACCAACGGCCCTGATGTGTCATGAGGGTTTGTTTCAGGTGTCCCTTTCTGTGGGCCAGACCTTCCCGGGTCACTTGGATCATAAGGAGACAGACATTTCAGAACACGTGAAACACACTATCGAAGGGACTCGGGCATTGTCTTCTGCAGTCCTATAAACTGCAGCACAGCAGTCTTGAATGGTCCTCATGTGCTCTGCTCTCTCAAGGAAGTCATGGGGACAATGATGGAGAGGGGGCAAGGACCCAGCAGCTAAACCTCTTCTAGCAAAATTTGGGCCATTCCTAGGTATGCCAGGGAGCATTCTACATCCTGAAAGACAGCTTTCTTCCAGGCAGAAATCATGGACCTATGCTAAAATCCAATGGAATACTCTTATGTTATTATTTTATTTAAATTTTTTAGTTGTAGATGAACACAATTCCATTATTTTATTTACTTATTTCTATGTGGTGCTAAGGAGGGAACCCTGAACCTCACACATGCTAGGCAAGTGCTCTCCAGTGAGCTACAACCCCAGCCTATAGTCTTACATTATTTAGAACAGTAAAGCAATTTTTTTCTTTTTCTTTAATAAAATCTAAAAAAATTAAAAAAGCAAACATAACTTCTAGGAAATTCAGACATTTCAAGGTAAATTTGCCAATTTTTCAAGTAGTTTGTATTCCAATATCTTACTTAAAATCAGTAATTAGTAGATACTACTGTTCCCCAGAATTGTATGCATGTGTCAGAGGAACCAAAGGTCTCATGGAAGGTTTGTCCAGTGATCTTTCAAAATGGGTAATATCATTTATTCTCTATTTCAGAAACAAAGGAATTTTAAGATGCAGGCATAAAGGGCTGTGGGACTGCCTACCTGGGTATAATTAGTAAGTGGCCCAGCTGGGGTGGAATTCAGACACTTTCATCTTCTGGGATCCACATGCCCCCTAGGAGTCTCGCCTGGGAGGAAGCCCAATCCAACAGCCATACTGGGTGGGTGTGGACTGCCTCAGGCAGATGCTCAATGAGGAGGGCAAGACCAGGGACTCTTAGGATGCTCATCAGTGGTGCAGAAAAAGCAAAGCATGCCCTGGGGCTGTGGAAAGAGCAAAGCAGTGTCCTGGTGTGGGTGTTTCACATTACAGATGTTCATGGATTTAGGTGGAAGAAGGTCTGTTATCTTGTCTCTGTTGAGTTTAAACACAATTCCTGAAGGTCAGAACTGCTGCCTTGACCTAAAGGGATTCATGATGATGCCAGACCAGCAGCAGAAGCACCCCAAGACCTTTTGAAATAGAGTGGACAAGGTTGAGGGGAAATTGGAAGCTGAGATCCAGGGAAAGGATGAGCCTGCCTTCCCACTTGGAGGCTTGCCACACCAGGACACTGCTTTGCTCTTTCCACAGCAAACCTTGGTTGTATCTGATGGCTGCAGTTTGACCTTCTGCTCTGGGCTTTCTTGTCATCTCCTTTAGTGCTCGACTGTGTGTTAAAGGATGCCCTTCTAAGGAGAGCTCTAAATGGAGTGACAATTACTCCAATACATATGCGGCACTCAAGTCAGAGCCTGCCGTGTAGAAAGCCGGACCACAACCACTTGACTCTGTTGACAGGTGGGACCCATCAGGCGCTCTTGTCTGTAATGCTGTCTCCACACCTCTTCTCCCTTCTGTTTATTTTGCCCCGATTGTCTCGACTTGAGAATCTCAGCTGTGGGAAGGAGCTGAGATTCCTCAGAAATCGCCACCCCCTGCTGTTGCTCCTCAGCAGTTCCCCGCTGCTCAGTGCAGAGGGACCTGGGTCATGTCAACCCTTCCACAAGCTCCTGGTGTAGGCCAAGAAGCTCCCTTCCAGGGGTGGCTTCCAGGGGCCTTCTGGAGTTGATGGGAAGGAGGAGGGGTCTAGCAACGAGGAGAAGGGCCAGGTCCTGGAGCACTCAGCACAGGACCTCAGCACTGCCTGCGCTCCAGGGCTGGGGTAGGGCACAGGTGCTGGAGGTCTTGCTGAGGGCTTCCCATCCTGAGCCGCCCACCCGAACTAGCCACTCCTCCACGTGCAGCTACTTGGCCTCCTTCAAGTGGGCTGCTTCCCATGCCCCTCTCCCCAGGGTGGCCACTGGGAGCTCGGAGTCTCATGAGAAGGAGATAAAGAAGAAGAGAGGGGCTAAATATAACAGAATATTATCATTTAACATCATGAATGAAATGAAATCATTTGACTTTCCATTTAAAGTACAATTTTTAAATGTATTAACCCAGTAGTAAGAAAAGAGCTAATATTTCAGACTCACTTGGAGACAAAACTTGCCTACCTAAGCTCTCAGCAGCAAGAACTATGAACTGAGACGAGGCTGTTTGTGTCCTGAATTCATCACACCAAGTATGACTATCCAGGTAGATTAATGTGTTGGATCAGACACTGTGCCGGGTCTTATGAGGCATTGGTGTGCAAAAGGTACGGCCTTTCTCCCTGGGATCTTGGGCAGGGATATGAGGCTGCTTGGTCACTTTCTGATATTACTGTGGAAGGAACAGAGGCATTGGTGGTTAGCGCTTAGCCACTGTCAGGAGTGCTTGTTAGTGGATGGCAGTGGGCAGCGGCCTTGCCAACCACTGTGGAAACTGTCACCACCGGCCAGGTGATCCACATACGTTCCAGGCTAATAGACAGGTAAACACACCACACCACACCAACCACAGAGCCCAACCCTTCTCACCCACCGCCATTGTGGACACTCCTGGAACGAAGTGAGTTGGCCATGGATCAGGAGCCAGTTAACTGTCAAAATGGTGCCCCCTGCCCCAAATCTGGGATATCACCAGCAAATACAATGCTGTCAGAGAAACTTCACTGCAAAGCAGCACATTCCTCCTCAGAACCACTGCTATTTGCATTTTGTTTTGAGCTTTCTAATCCCATCTCTTTGGCTTACCAAAGGATTTTTCAGTTTGGCCAATAACAACATTTTCATTTTCTTGATGCAGTTCTTTCATTATACTTTCATGCAGAATATAATAATCATATTTTAATAATCATATTTTAACCAAACAATGCACCACATTTATTCAGGACCTCTCTATCAAGTCTGTTCGGGAGGTTGAAGTATAGCTATAACAAATACAATACCTCTGCCCTCAGAGAACTTGCACTTTGGGAATGAAAATGAACAATAGATTAACACAGAAGTAAACACACAGGAAATGGAATACACACTATGGAAAAAGGAAAGTAGGCCTGAGGGTGTGCGGTGGTGGGGAGGGTGTCCTTGTGGTGAGGCAAGCTCTTCAGGGTAGATGTTATAGGCGTGTCCAGTCAAATGAGCCGGATGGACAGCCATGGACAGGCCTGAGGAGGGAAGTTCTGGGCAGAATGAACAAGAAGCTCTCCCTGTGGTCTGAGCAAACCCCGGGGACTTGAACCTGGCAGTGCAGAGGGAGGGAGGAGAGTGGCTGGGAATGGGTTCCAGAAGTAGCAGGGCCCTGGGTCAAGAGCCGGGGGAGCTGGGCAAGGGTCTCGGCAGTTCCTTTCAGTGGGATGAGGAGGGGCTCTGTGTGGAGAATAGTCGGTGGGTGGATGAAGGCGACTACATGGAAGTCTGTCACAGAGATCCAGGTCAAGGGGACAGTGGCCTCCACCAAGGTGGCAGTGGCCGTTCTGAACACATGTGGGGAGTCTGGCTTAGGCCTGGAGTAGGATAAAGAGCAGAGTCCGCCATGGCACCAGGGGACTGGAGGTGAGTCTCTAGAAGATCAGGCGTCCTTACAGGGAGAGAGGGAGGCCCTGGAGGAGCAGGTTGGGGGTCAAACTCAACAGTATAAGGTTTAGCATTTAAGCAGGATGGGGAAAGCAGATGGCTGCTCCCAGGACATCTGAGAACCAAGTCAGGACAAGGCCTCGTCAGCGACCAGGTGGAGTTCGCAGGCAGGAGGACACACGGAGCAGACGGCTGGCCAGAGCAGAGACGAGGCCTGAGGCCTGGTCCCAGGGCACTGGCCACCCAGCCTGCAGGAGAGGACCGGTCAGCAGAGGTGAGGGTGGCCAGGACTCCAGACACAGCAAGAGGAAGTGCGGCCCTGCGGCCACCTTTAATGTCTGTTTTCTTCTTTTCACAGTGAAACTCTTTCAAAAGAGATGGCTGGTGCTCATCTATTTTTTCCTTAAAAATCTTCAGCTACTCGTCTTTGATCTTCACAGAAATCACCTTTCAGTTTTTGATCAGTATCTTGTTTTTCCTTTGAAGTGTTTTTAGAACTACCCCATCCACTGGAGCTTCATGACCACTCTAATCAGCCCCAGCCCTCCCACTCCTAACTGAGCCTCTCTGTGTTCCTGACTCTGGCCTGTTGCCCAGCTGGTCTGAGCACCGCAGCCTTATTAGGCTTCCAAGCCACCTATATTGCCATGATTTCCTGTTTAAAATGGTAGCCCCTTGATTCAAGACCAAACCATTCCATTCTAGCAGAGCAAAGCAAGGTTTGATGAGGCTACAGTGAGTAATATTCCTATATTTCTATTGATTAGTGGGTGAGATATTGAGGGAGGGATTCATACAGTATATGCTAGCATCAGGGCTAGGATGGGTGCAGCAGCACCACAGTACCATCCAGGGTCCCCCTAGTCACATCTCAACATCTGTGATGCTGGTAACAGCTGCAGCAGCTGCAGCCCCAAGGCTTGTTAAGACCTCACTGTGTCACAGATGCTGCTATTTACATACACTGTCTCATGTCATAGTTAAAAGAACTCTAAGAAGGTTTTTTTAAAAAAACAACTGATAACCCTGTCTATTGAACTCTTGCTGTATGAGCTCACTAACCAAATGGATGTAGATAATAGCTCATGGTGATCTCACATCAAATATCTCACTGTCCACACTTGGAATGGAACACCTTTGGGTAGTTGGTAGTCTTTGGGTTGCCCTCTCTCTAAACAAGGACACAGGCTTAGAAATATTGCTCATCATTCCTCCAGATCTCCCAGCCCATAACAGTGGGGTTAGGATTCAGCCTCAGGCCCTGTGACTCCGAGGCTGTCCTTTAGATCATACCTGTGTGCTCCTTCGCCCGTCTGTGTCTGGCCTCCTGCAGCCTTCAGCCGCATGGCCTCTTCCCCCAGCCTTCCCAAAGAGTCCTGAAAAACTCATCCTGACTCCTGGCTGCAGAGCTCTGGGCCCAGTGCTGTCTGTCTACTCCACACCTAAGGCTGTCCCGTGCCCTCCTAGAGGTCAACACACTTCTACCTCCTGACAACTTAGACAAGAAGACTGTCCCCACCTACCACCCCTTGCAATCTGCATCATGGATCGTCTCTGGTTCTGCTTATCAGACCTGAACCGTCTTACAGATGTACACTGAGGGCCTCAGGTCCACTGAGTGCCAATCTTTTATGTCTGTTGATCCTGTCCACTTAGAGAGCTGTTCTCACAGTGGGCCTCAGTCAGGCACTTAGTATTCTAGAGGATGGGGATGCAAATCTATCTGGTCATATACAGCCTATGCTGGATTGCAAAAGTTCAAAATTAATTATGTGTAATTCCATCCCATTATGAGAGTCTGATGACTACCTCTTTGAGGGGGCTTTAGACCCTTCATCTTGAGCACATTTCAGTGTAGGAGACACAAGAATCCTTACACATGAAGGTTGAAATCAACCAACATGTGGGGCATGTGCTGCGGGCAGCTGGTGGGTGGGCACTCCCTGGGAGTCTAACCGCTCACCACTGAATGTGTTTGAGTCTCTTCCATGTCCTCTGAAAGTGGTTTCTAGATGGAGGGAATTCATGACTAAAGGAATGAATTGTCACATATAGAAATTCTAACTAACTGGATTAAAGAAAAGACCCCCTTAAGAACAACCCCTGCTCTTGACATTCACGTCTCTTGTTCGGTGGAATAAGTGTTTCCCTGCTGTGTTGGAATATCACATGGCTTCCCCGTGGGCTTTTTCCAACTCCTGTCCTTAAAGATTAGATATTGGTAAAGCTTGGAACTACTGAGAGACCTATGGTTTCAAAGGTGATCATTTTCTGTATCAATGGCTCTGATTTGTAAAACCTGTACCCACTGTAATTAAGAAGTGTGGTCTTTACCTAAATCCTGTGATAGTAGTAAAAATCTAAAGCGTCAGAGGCGCCTAGGAATCCCGTATGGCGCTGCCCAGCGATGGTGGTGGTTAAAACACACCCTAGCAGCTGACAGCTCTGCTGCTGGGCCTGGGAGGAGAAGACTAGAGGAAAGGGAACTCATGTCTCTGTATTGACAGGTGACAAGATCTGTGTCACACTGGCCAATGTTTCCAGTGAATGGAGCAGGGCTGGTGAATAAGGAAGTCACTCTCTTTGTTCAGGAGATATCAGGACTGCATTTCTGAAGAAAAAAAACAACACCAGGGTTCAGTACACACATGCCACAGTCAACTTCCTTTCCTTGTGCTGATGAAGGTCGTCCCTCAGGGCAAAAGGAAAGGAAGCCCTCTGTGCTATGCCCCAGATTTGTGTGACAGCCTTATAAACTGGGAGTGTACCCTTGTTGAATTCACACCTCAAGTTGTGCTAGATGGGAAGCCCATCTGTGCCTAAGGGCAAGTTCGGTAGGCAGCAAAGAGGAAGGGGGCGTACCTATCCAGTCCTCAAAGCCAGGGTTCGGCAAGAATTGGGGTGGGGGGTTGTTAATGTGGAATGTTTCAGAGCAGAGCTGTCTCCTCAGCAAAATAAAACAGGTGCTTAGAGGGACTTAAAAAGTTAGTAATAAAAATCTAAAGCATCAGAGTATCGGGGGATGGCCAGATGGTGGCCAAGGGGCAGGTGATCGGCAGTTCACTCCCGTAGGGCCTGGTGTGCATCTCCAGAGACGGGCAGCGGGTGAGGAGCAGCAGCAGGCCACCTGGAAGCTGAACAGAAAGGCTTCCCAATCACATTTTCACATTTGCTGTTTTGCTTTTTTTTTTTTTTGGTGCTGGGAATTGGACTCAGGGGCACTTAAACACTAAGCTATACCCCCAGCCCTTCTTTGAATTTTATTTAAAGACAGGGTCTTGCTGAGTTGCTCATGACCTCCCTAGGTTGCTGAGGCTGGCTTTGAACTTTTGATCCTCCTGCCTCAGCCTCCCCAGCCACAGGGATTACAAGCGTGCACCACTGTGCCTGGCACATTTGCTTTTAAAACACGGAGCATGTCCAGTCTGCAGAGGAGAGTGTAATGGGAGGAGCTACCAGAGAAGTCTGTCCCAGACATGTCTGTGAGCAAACTGAGGGGCTGGTTCCGTCTGAGGAGTCAGGGCTATAAGAGAGAGAAGAATTAAGGGGATTCTCAGGTGTCTGGACTGGGTGACTGGATGGACACCAGGGCCCCTGAATCATGATTGAGCACAAGGAAACTAGCAGAGAACCATCACGAACGCAATTTTGGACTGAGTTTGTAGTTGTCTGAGAGATGACTGAGGGGAAATGTCAAGTGTGCCCTTGGATTCTAGGTCGGAGAGGCTGTGACCAAATATTTTTTTGAGAGTTTACTGGTGCCAAGTACCATTCTGGGGTCAGGAACACAAAACTCATAAGGCCCTGCTTTCCACCAACATCCACTGATATTTGTGTCTCTTATTTGATCCTAATGCCATACTGTATGAGTGCCTCAGACCATCGCAGCACATGCCCGGGGAGTCTGAGGGGCGAGAGGGGAGACACGCAAGGAACAAGAGAACAGATAGGTTCTGTTGGGTTAGCTGCTGGTGGGTATTTTGCAGGAGTTGAATTAGGGCCCTGGGGCTGAGAATCTATGGGCAGAGGCTGTGAGCTGCTTTTCACGTTCAGGGAAGCCTCTGTGACCCTCACCGGGTTCTGGAATCAGATGGAAGATCCAGACTAGAGGCAGAGATTTCGGAGGCAGGGCCGCAGGTGCTGACTTCCTGTTCCTCGCGCCCATCCTGGAGTTTGTGGTCATTGACAGAATGTTTGGAAGAGCGGGTCATCTTTCAAAATGCCATGTGCCCACAGTGAATATGCAGAAGTCTAAAACATCCGAGGTGAAAAGCAGGCTCCGGAGCTGTCTGAGCTGCCCAGTCGGCGCTGCGCCTCTGCTCCTCTGGAAAGCTGTAACAAAACCCGCTCATTCTGGAGGTGAACAAGCAGGTGCTCAGTTGCTCTTATTTGCGCCACACATAAATCAAAACGCATGGCTGAAGTATCTGTGCAAATCTTTGCTTTCATGAGCTGCTGTTTTCTGCTCCTGCATTTCCTGAACCTGAGCAGGTAGAGGTTTTCTAACTGCTGCTCTCCAGTGGGTCAGGCCAGGAAGGAAACCCAGGAAAAGCCCTGGGTCCCAGCCCTGGCCTCTCCTGGTTTTCTGTCCCTCTCCCTCCCAGGGACTCTTTGCTTGTGAAGGAAGGTTTCTGCTGGGACCCTTCCCAAGTCTTCACCTCCTTCTCCAGAAAGGCCTCCCCCTCCTACCCTGGGGGCTGTGCTATCTTCAGGGCTCCAGGGATTCATGAATTGACATGTTTTTCAGAATAGCCAGGATATCAACTGGTTAATCTATATATTTGCAGGTAAGATCTGCTCATATGCAAAGGGAAAATAATGTAATTAATTTTAGCAAAAATGTTTCTTTGGGTATAAAATATTGCTGAATTTTTGGTGACTCGATTTTGATCTTCTCATTTCTAATAATGTCTCTTATTTATTTCCCTCAATAACATTTGAGACGATTGGCCCACATTATTGGGGTTCTGTCACATGCCAGTCAGTGACAGAAGAACCCAGATTGCGGCCGTGAGATCCCTCTCTGAAAGCACTGGCCAGCTTTTGGAGGCTTTCGGGAGGCTTCAGTTGCATAAGTTCAACTCCAGGCCTCTGCATCTTTCCCATGAACACACACTCCTACAAACAAACAAATTTTAAAGACACACAATAAACAACAGATGGGTCAGGCTGAAATCACTAGCCAGGGTCTGTACGGTGCACTCAGCAATGTGCCTCTCTGGTCTGTGTTGGAGGCTGACGGGGGAAGTGTGAGCTAGGTATTCCTCTCGATCTAAAGAGAATGTTGCAGTCGGCAAAGGGAAGCTTCTAGAGGAACGGCATGATATTCAGGACAGGAACCTGGGTGATATTTACTGGAAGCATTTTGATGTGTGGGTGGGGAGGGGTGCTGGAGGCGGCAGTTTTCATGGTAGGAGCACTCAGGGAATCTCCAGCACAGGGCCTGGCCTGTGCTGCCTCATGCAGCTGATGCATACAACTTGCAGAGCAAATGCTTCTAAAGTATTGGAGGGATTGTTGGTCCTCATCAGCCCACACTGATTCTGATGAGGCGAGGCGTGTAGCTGCAGTGAAGGACAGTGCTTACTCCCCTACAGATTGAGTTTAATGTCATCGGGGCATCTGCAGGCAGTTTGTAAAACTATGTCAAATTGATATGGAAAGTAAATCCATGTTTTATTACTTTAAATCACCTGGGCCTCTTTGGAAGTGTCACTTCAAGGACTTTCAAGTTTGCCACCTCCCCTTAACTTTCAGTAGCTGTTTTGTTAATACCGTATAATAAGTAATCCACAAAGTCACAGAAGAGAATATTACAAAATATTCTCTATGAGAACCTTGTATTTTTTCTAAACATCTCCATAAATAAGGTTTTTCTTACTCTATATTACTGTTCATCTGTTGTTTTAAAATTCCACTAATAAAGAGCTTGTTATTAATGTCCGTAATCCGTTGTCACTGCTTATGCCTACATCTCAGCAACCTACACCATGCCTAAAGACAAACTGGAAAAATACTACAAGTATCATAAACCCCTCTATCTGGACACCAGGTAAAGATTTCGTCATATAAATTACAACAGTATATTCTAATTGGTGGGCCATCATTGATGATTGATAATTCGGTGATTATACTCTGCCACCTTTACCCATGGGGCATTAAATGACAAGTATCTTGGGACTCTGAGTTTTGTGGCCATTCTTGACTTGTGTTTTCCTCTGACATTGATGTATTAGTCCTGTCTGTCACGATCCTGACTTTCTTTCATACAAATAACCCTGTCATTAGACGTATATGTATAACAAAAACAGCGTTTCCTGATGAATCTTACGCTGTCCCCCTTTCACGCCATGAGTGACTGAGACGCCTTGGGTCCTTGTCTGCATAAATTAAACCGCTGCTGTGAAGCCTCACCCGTCAGCCAGATTGATTGTGCCAGAAGAACAACTTGACTCTGGGTAAGGTAATAAATGAGGGATGAACGTGATTTGTAAATTGGCTGGAAAAAGATGCAAAGCGTCATGAATTCTGTACTTAAGAGGCATCCTGGGGCATGAGTGCAAGGTGATGGGTGTCTTTTGGCTGCACAGGTTCATTTAGCACCTGTGTGTTGATTCTGCTCTCCACCCTGGGTCTCCACTCAGAGCTCTTGGTAAATGTGTATGATTTGCACAAGAAACAGTAAACAGAGATATCCAAAATCTTCTTTGACAAGAAAGCTTTTTTGCCAAGTTTAATTTAGAAAAGAATTTTAAAAGGCATGCCAATCTAGGAAAGCCGGGAGTTTCCTGAGTAACTGAAAAGCTTGCCCATGTTAGGGCCATTCTCTGGTGAGACCTTCCATTCTGTGCCCAGGACGGGATGCTGGTCAGGCACTCCTCCACTCCTCCCAACCACTGGAAAGAAAGAGGCGCTTGCAGACACAGCTGAGAGACAGTTTCCACCTCAGTAGCTGAAAAATAGCATTTCTCATATTAAATTCTGCATAAGAATTCCTTGGCCTTCTTTGTCAAATATGGACTCCTGAGCCTCACCCTCAGAGACTGACTCAGGAAGGGTCCACAGACTGGCAGTCACCAGGAGGCTGAGCACCATGGGTCCCAGCCCCCATCAAAGATGTTCCTACTTGCTGGGACCATGAAGAATCCAGGTAATTAGTTGGGAGAGAGAAGGAGACATCAAGGGGGTGAAAGTGCCTTTGATTTACTTGTTTTGACCCCACTAATTGGAACCTAATTAGTACATTCCAAACACAGACATTAAGTATCTATTTATGTGATAAATCTTAGATGTATATATCTTAACTAAACCTAAATCTTTCTTCGTATAGATAAGCATTAGATTTCCCTGTGATAATGAAGTCTTAATCCATTGCTTTCTTAAATGGAATCTATTTAAGAAATAAATAGATCCGTGTGAAAATTTAACAAAAGTGTAGATTATGAGGGACATGAAGGTGATTGAATATAATCAGAATATCATGTAATAAATTCAGAATGTTAAACAAACACAAAATAGAGCCCATCATTGGAACGAGCAAATAGCCGTCAGTGGAAAGAGATTGTCTGAGGATGACAGAGAACTGAAGAGGCCAGGAAGGTGGGAGGTTCATGCTCAGTTCCCTGTGCATTTAGGAAACACTCTGCACTCTGGGTACCGTGCTGGGGGCCAGCAAACGCACAGCGACCAAAGGCAAGGATTTCACAAGCTCCTAGGTCCACGAGATATGATGAGATATGCCAAAAGGCCATATTAAACTAGATTCAAAGTGAGGCCAAGGAAAGTGAGGCAATGTCTCTGCCTCTCTTTTCATCGCCCCCCCCCCAGATGTCACAGTTGTCTGGTGACATGAGTCTCTTTGTACATATGTTGGTTAAAGTGCTGGGAAATGGGCAAAGAGAGACTGTATAAACACATAGAAACACTGTGCTGTCCATTCCAGCCCTAAGTACACAAACATCCTTAAACTAAGGATGGCTACAGGACAATCCATGCCCTAACACAGCCTCCATCTTGAGGTCTAGAAACTGAGTCATTTAACATTCTCTTCTTCCCTCTTCTTCTCTCTCTCTGAGCAAATCTTAAAGAATAGTGAACCATACCACTCCCTAGGACATAAATAAGTCATTATGCATCTGGACTGTAAAGGCAGGAAGCCAGGCAGGGTCAATGGGTAGCTGTCCCTGTTCCATAATATTCAGAAAGACTATAGGTTGGGACCACTTGGCCTCTGGGGACTGGTAGGATCTAGAGGCTTCTTCCTAGTGCACGCTGGCTGGCTGCTGGAACACCTCACCTCCGTGTGGCGTGGGCTTCCTCCCAGTGTGGTGACTGAGTTCCAACATGGAGACCCCCAAGGGAAGAGAGTGGCAGTTCATGTTTATGAACTTTGTCTTAAAAGCCACTATGTCACTTCCTCCACATCCTGTTGAGTGAAGCAGTCACGACGTTCTGCCTAGGTCCAAGGAGGGGACGTTGTCCCTGCACCTCAGTGGAGAAGGGTCAATGTGACATGGTGAGAAGAACCTTAGAACAAGTGATACCATGGCAAATGCCTTTGGAGAACTCAGTTGTCCACATTTTGGATCTAGTAATTTGGTCATTTCATTCATTTTCTTTTTTAAATTTTTTTTTGTTTTAATTAGTTATACATGACAGTAGAATGCACTTATATACTTTGATATATCGTACATAGATGGGATATGATTTCTCATTTTTCTGAGTGTGCATGTTGTAGAATCACATGGGTCATACAGTCACATACATACCTACAGTAATAATGTCTGTTCCGTTCTACTACTTTTCCTATCCTGGCACCCCTGCCTTCCCCTCCTTTCACTTCCCTCTACCTAATCTAAGGTAATGCTATTCTTTTTTTTTTTGCATTACAATTCTTAATACACATATATACCACAATTTTTGTATCTCTGTTTGCATTCTCTCTGGGAAAAAGCCTTAAAATTAAATTCAGAAGGTAAGAGAAAATACAAAAATTCCTCATTTTCTTCTAGTATGATATAGATCTGTGCACTACATTTCTAAACCATTCTGAGCCCATTTACATATGCAGCTTACATAAATGTGTCTCAAGAGCCCACAGCCATTAGGTAAAGTCAAACATTTTCCTCTTTTATTTTTTTTATACATTCATGTTGCAAACAAAAGAAATCCACACCATTTGGGTGTTTTCTCTAGGCAGGGAAAATATCTGCACTGTGTCCACATGCTACATAACTACTGCATCATGACAACCATGAGGTGAGGGTCGTGGGTCTGCAGGGAGCCCAAGGGCACCAGCCCCAAGCCTAGTCTGCTGGGGATGCCATCATCATAAGGAGACCACAGGAGAGAGATTCACTGATGTGAGTCAGCTGGGTTTCTTTTATTTTCCTCCAATTTTGAAAAAATTTAGTTCTTGAACATGTTCTCAGCTTAGAACTTATTTCAGCCCATTTGACAAACCTAGTGATGCTTTTTAGTGACACTGTTTGATAATTCAATAATTGTAGGTGGAGCATTTAGCTACTTGCACACTCACAGATGGCTAATTCAATCTTAAGAATCCCTGAAGGAAGTCATATATGTGGCTAAGGTCTGGAAGAAGGAGGAAAGCAGAAAATTTAATTTCTGAATTGATTGTTTTATTCCTGTGAGGCAGTGCATTTGATAGCTGGGCCCACTCTGGACGATTTTCCAAGTTCATAGTTTGTTCTCTGGCTGTGCTTTTGGCTCTAGGATATTCTGGCATACTCTGAAATGTGTTCTAGATTGAGCTTGAATGCTTAAATTTTCTACAAAGAATTATGCTTTTGATCTACTGGATCTGAACCTAAGCTTGAATTGCAAATAGTAGTCTTCATGCAGTGAATTAAAAAGGCAAACGGAAGTTATCCCCAGTGCGGAAAATGAACAGTGCATCACAGTTAAGGCAGGTGACGGGGGGGGTGGGAGAGATTTTCTATGACTACTTACCAATAAACACAGAACAACACTAATTATATGGTGACCCATGCTGCAATGAAGACCCACGGAGTGGGTCCTCTGCACACCTGCAGGAAGGTACACAGGCCTTGTAAACATGAGCTCCAGCATGGTTCTCTGCACTCGTGCTCACAACTCCTGATACCGAACTATCTATCCACTATACAGTGCAGCGGTGGGCAGGAGTGATCCATCTCCAGCCAGCCCTGCCTGATGGGGCAAAGCTTTGTCTACAACCTAGTGAGCTCTAGGCTGAGGCTTTTACTGCATCCTCACTACATGAAAATACATTTTGTCCCATGGGAGATCTGCATGAGCTAAAATATAATAATAAGCTAAAACCACAATTGCTTTTTGCCCCTGACTTTGAAACAGAACTGGGTGGGCTTCCTAAAGATGTCGGCCTTTGTACCTGAAAAAAAAAAAACTTGGCTTTCTTCCCCTGGATCAACTGGGTGGTGGAGCACCAGGAGTCTTCACAAGCCTGCGTTTCTACCCACCCTGAGCATCATATGGGTGATAAAACCCCAAAGTAAACAGAAAGATGAAAAAAGGAATGCTTATTGAATCGATTTTATTCCAGCAAATCACATTACATATTAAATTTCTTAGACGTGTGAAAATATCAAGATTTTTATTGCTCAGTTAATTATGTTCTTTGCATGCTAACTCTTACTTCTTAAAGAAGAGAAATGATCCAAAAGGATTAAAATTAAAACATATTTTTTTTCCTAATGCTAAAAGCGTTTCTGTGACATGATGTGCTTAACACTGAAGAAAATAAATAAAACGGAATTATATCCCAGGATAGGAAGATTTAGAACATTAGCAAACTCCCTCATTTAGATGGCTAATATGTTCTTCTAAATGATATTTTGAGAATGCTTGTATCAGCACACCCCAAATCTGAAACTCTTCCTATTTATATTGACTGAAAAAATGCTGATGAAGAGCACATTCTCTGAATATGGGCTCATCCCCTGTTGCACTTTTAAACACAGACGGTCTGTGCTGGCATCAGGATTTCTTGTCATCTCTGCTCACTTGGTTTTGTCTTTAAGCATTCATTGATTCACAGGCACTACAACAAATGGCTGACGAGAGACCTGGGCCTGATTGGTGGCACCACCATTGAAAGAGGAGGAGCAGAGTCCCCTGCCTGTTAATGAGATATTCTAACTGATTTCTACTCTGCCCTGTGGTCTGCCCTTACAGACACTCTCTTGTTTTGTTTTGTGTGTTCCACGTAATGTCTAGCATACACAGTTGGAAACAATGGCTACAAGGCTCCAAATGCAGATCCTTATACATAAGGAGGTGTGTTCCAGGTGAAGTGAACCACCCAGGGTCACATAACTAGCTGGGGACAATTCTAGGACACCAGTTCACAACCTAACCATTACCCTAGTTTCCACTCCACCACATTAAGTGGTTAGCACAATTTCCTTCTCACATTCAGCAAGAAACACAACAGTGTTCAGTGTCTCCTATTTCCATTTGATGCCTCTGGTCTCATCACAATTCAGATTATCTATTTAATCATAAATAAATACCTGATGAATGTACATACTTTCCTATAGAGGAATATTTTTGATAAAACTTTCAGAAAAGTGTCCAGGATTCCAGAGCACCAGTGGAACTATCCATATAAGTTGTAGGGTACGAGAACTGAGGAAGTCTACAGACTCCAGACTCCAGATCCCACTCATGTTGAGAATATGGTATCCCATCCTAATTCTGACTGTGCCTCACCAATAAGAGCTATCTGCAAATGGACCAGTGGTTCAGGAGGCTACCTCATAGGAGCCATGACCACTATTCTCCTGTACTTATCTGCCCCAGCACCACACACTTGGATGCTATCCTTCTGTAGCTATTTCCCTTCTCAAGTCTGTTCTTAATGGACACATTGGCATGATTTTATATATGAAACTTCACACATAAAATGATATGGGGTGCCATGTCATTCTTTTGACCTTAAATTCTATGCCCACATAATACAAAGTGATAGACTCCTCATTGTGATTGCATTGATAACTCTAGGGAAGTTTTAATTAGGCAGCAATTCCATATGCACCCATGACTAAGGACATCAGCCTCTGCCATGTGATAAATTGAGTAAAAACTAAAATAGTTGAATGGGAATGAAAAGAAACAAATCAAACCACTTTATAGGATAATGCACTAAATAAGACCTTAATGAAAATTTTCACTTTTAAGTCGATGCTCTGAGAAGGTTGGTATAATTTTTCAGGAATTCAGAAATTTGGTCATATTATCATTTATCCTAATGATTGAAGGAGACCAATACTTTAAACTGACCTCACTGAGCCTGCCTGGACACGCCTTTGTCCAGGAACATTTTAAGCTCAGGCTGACCAGTCGGATGGTGCCTGTAGTGAACTTGAGCATCGGCATTCAGATGTTCCCTTCATTCTTTCCTGAGGGGGAGGAGGGCCTATTTATTGATGAAACCAGTCCTGAGATTTTCCCCTGAGTTATAAAAAGGTCATCAGTCGGGTAGTTTGCACAATTGGAGTGGAAACCCGGAATCGGAATGCTTGGGTGGCAGCCCCGGCTCTGCCTAATAGCACTCGCCCAGTAGTCGACACGTTGGCTTCGTTCACCTCTCAGGGTTTCTCTTCTCATCAGTGCAAGAGCAAACATAAAACCCCACCTCCTTTACTTTCTTCATGGGATGATTACAGATTTAGAGGTTTGCTAGGATGGATTCCAGGTCTTCCCGTCCTTCTGCTCCTGGTCTGACTGTACTAGCCCGAGTCTTTCGGTGGTCGGTAACAGAATCCAACCAAGGTTAATTCAAACAAAAGACAGAGTTGTTCGTGCATCTGCGTGGGTGAGGGCAGCCCTGCTGTGGCCTGCCTGGGTCCAGGTTCTTGAGTGAGGTCCTCTTGAAGACATTCCCTTCACTTAGCTTCCTTGACCCTGTCTTTATTGCTCTCAAATAGGCTCTGCTGGTAACAAAGATGACCAAGGTTGGCCCCCATGTATATTCCACGGCTTAGCCCAAATCACACATGTGAAACAACAGGTGTCACTAAGAGGCTTAGAGGTCTGATTGGCTTCTCTGTGGTCAATGGCCCACTTTAGACTTGGGGCAATCCTGCCCCCTCCCTGCCCTGAATGGAAGGAAGTAAAGACAGGGCAAAGCCACACATCTACCACCTTTTCCTTATAAGTTAATTGGAGTCCATATATATTTTTCTATTATAAAATTTTCAAAAAATGCCCTTGTCTACTATGTAACTCTGTTATATACAACATTTAACAAAAAGAGAAATACATTCTAAAAATGAAGTGTGTTTCTTTATGGACTGTCAATCTATGGCCAAGTGTCTGAACCTTACCCTGAGTTAATCTCTGTACCCAACTAACAGATAAGCTGAGGTAAGAAAACTGGCCTTCCCCAACCTAGAAGATTCCTGATGCCCACACACCTCTCATTATTCACAGGAAGGAACCAGAACCCATCTAAGAAGCTCTAGTTCTTTCCCTTTGTGATTTTAGATAAGCCATGTTGGAGGAAAGACTGTCTCTTTCCTACAGGACTTATCAGTTGACACGAGAAGTAGCCACAGCTTGTCAGTGGCTTCCTACCAGTTCCTCCAGCAGGGTGAACCGTGGTCCCCAAGAGATTAGGCAGGCTAAAGAAAAAAAAAATAGTCACATGTCAACCAAACTGGCACCTAGTAGACATTCAGTTAGTGCCAATTTAACAAATTTGAAGAAAGTACACTAGGCATTACAGATAATTTTATAGATACCATTATGAAGGTGATTATTATTAGGGGCAATGTTTAAATTTACTTTTGGTTTCTGGGTTTTTGGTTTAGCCGAGTAAAAAAAAATTGGATCAGGAAAGAGATTAATTAAATGAAAGTAAGGGATCATAAACTCAAGAGTCAGGTAATTTTTGAGATGAGATCAATGTCCTTCTCCATCTGACTTCGTTATCCAAATTCAAAGACTGACTCATCTGAGCTATCAAGCCATGATTTTATGACATCTGCAGAGTGCCAAAATAAAGTAGGTCACAGACATACTTTTTAATATCTGCCCACTGCCCTGTATCTAACACAAACTTAACTTTCTGAGATGTCCACTTATAGTATCTCTTTTTCCAAAAGTGAACACTATTGAGTTTGGGTTATCTAAGTTTAATAGAATGAAGAAGGTTCTCCGAGTAGTTGAGTGCAAAAGAGGCTCTCAGAGTCAACCAGCACCTCACACACTGTGGAATGCATCCCTAATGACCCCGGGCACATGCCACAGGGGAGACAAGGACTTTCAATGTTTCTATGCCCTCCAACTTAAATGATGTTTTCACAGGTCAGTTGTGTTGGTTTCTAGGCCTGTTTTTTGCTAGTTGTGCTTAATATTCAATTTCTTAATTTAATTAAAAATCACGTAAGCCAATGAACCATTAATGCAAAGAAAATTGTTTCTACAAAAAGCCGAGTTGAGTGATTTACAAAGACTTAATAAGGCATGTTTGTTAGAAGCTGTTTTGAATTATTTATATGTGGAATGGTTTTAAAAGTGGAAGACAAAATTCTAAACAATTCTAAGTTCTAAAAACTCTGAAAAATCAATTCTGCCTTCTGATTGCTTCACTACTGTCTTCATGTCCTTGTTCTACTTTAAAGAGATCCAAACTGGAAACTGTAGAAAAACTAATTATGGAAGAAGGATGACACTTCAGGAAGTGGACTCAGACTTTAAAAAATAGAAAAGGCTTTGATTCACCATCAAAATATTGCAACATGATTTATATTTACATGTTTCAAAATGAATGAAACATCTGCCAGTTTTCTGATTAACCTACCAAATTCACCCTGCAGCAGGCAGCCCTGGGCCTGGGTTCTGCCTCTGCCTCAGAACCTCTGCCCTGACTTCTGTCCTGGAGTCCTCCCCTACCTGCCAGCCTGCCTCAGCCCTCTCAGAGCTGCCTTTGATACTGACCCTTAGGATTTGTCTTTCCTAAAACACTAGTGTCTGGAAACTTTCAAAAGTCTCCTTTGCTCTCCCTTTTTCTTTCCTGAAAGATGATAATTGTTTTCTCTATACCAGAAACCTCTTTTTACTCCTTAAACATCACAATAATTCCAGAAAGAGATCAGATTTTTATTAAGCACCCCAATCATTTTCTTGACCCACACCCAAGAAACATAATCAGAAAAACATCCAAATATCTATATCTAATTTATATTTGTACTAATCCAAGTGGAATGTATCCTTGATCGTGAAAACTCATGTTTTAATTTGATGGCTGTACATTTATGGACAAAACTCATTCTCCATAGATGAAAATACTGAAACAAACAGGACAGACAGCAAGACTACTTTCTGGTGGATTTTCAAAACAGCTTGCAAAGATTCTTCTTATTGTTTCACTTTCAATGGGCAGACCCTTCACTTTCAGTTCCACTACATGAGATAACATAGCCCAGAGTAGTTGGCAGGGCGGGGGGGGGGGGGTCCTTATTATTTTATGTCAGCCAGAAGTTTATAAACTTTTTGCTTAGGCGATTAGTTCTACCCGCTCCAGAAAGTACATAAAATCTTTATACTACAGCAGCCTGGGCATTATTGGGAAATGTTTGGTAGTGAGCTGTGCTGATTGGTGGATCCAAAGCCTGCCTTGTGCAGAATCGGCGGTGATGGAATTGGAGGAGGGTCGGTACTGCCCTTCAGGATGGCATACCGCGCAGGAGGCGTTTTAAAACACCACATGGCGCTTTCCCTTGGTTACACCTCTCGCCTTGGGCTGTGCGAGGATTCGGAACGTAATGCAGAATTTCAGATAGAATTACAATGGCTCCTTAGTGGGGCATCATCCCAAAGAGGGGTCAGCTTTCTAGCCTGTTCTCTGAGCAAAGGTTTTTGGAAGATCATTGGTTATAAAGTTAATGTATCTGGATGGCCCACTTTAAACTTTATCTCTCAGAAAAATAATTTTCCTCAGCCAACCATGCTAATCTGAGAAAACTATATGATCCCAGACAGTTCTATAAGCTATTTGTAGGGGCAGTTTGGGGAGGACGCAGTTTTACCCTCTGTGCCACCAACTTGAATAATTTCCCCTCATTTGGTGTCTTTCTCCAAAGAAACCCTGATGACAGAGGCCATCAACTCAAGGCTGACCTCAGAATACATTCTTGTCCCTACCACAAGGGTCCCCGTGTGTTCTATGAACTTTTGACTCTCAAGCTGGAAAGGCAGCCTGCTCTGTGAGCCAACATGTCTATACTCCATGGCTCTCCGTGTGTAACCGCATACAGTTTAGACTAATTGGTGCTGATAATCACATCTGCTTGTACAACGTAGCTGAGCACAGAGAGTGCAGATCGCAAGCCTGCGTGTGCTTGGTGACTACCCTGGTGCACGCCTTGGGGACCACGTAAAATTAAAATGCTTCATAAAGTTTGGGCTCTTCACTTTATCTATGTGTATCTTCAAAGCTAATGAAGAGCGAGTTTGGAATGTAGATGGCTGTTTTCATTACGTGAAACAAATCCAACTGATTCTAGGCATAAAAGGACCATCAACAAAATGGTAGTGTCAGGGAATAAAGTCAATTTTCATATGAATGTGAAGAATCAGGCTTTTGCATAATTTTACTGGGGAAAGGATTAAGAGGGTAGGAACAAATGGAAAGTGCAGACCAGAATCCACCTCCGGTTAGCCTGAGCGCAAGTCATTTGACGCTCCCAGTCAGCAAGAAAAGAGCTTCAGATCTCTGAGGAGCGAAGCCCTGGGGGCTTTCCAGAAGTTTCCAATCAAATAGTCGTAGCCAGTGTCCCCTGGGGAAGAGCTGACCAGTCAGCCTTCTGAGTTGCCAGAGGAGCTCAGCCCACAGCCACCTGCAGAGCGTGGCTTGATGGGTGGGGTATGTGCCTCTCACAGCTGTGATTTCCAGTTAAGAGGCCCAATAATCAGCCTCCTTCTGTCGCCTGAGCTCTAACATCCAGACTGGGATGACTGCAGAAAGAAAAGGAGAATACAATGAAGACCCACCTCAGTTGGCTACACTGAGCTCCTCTTGAGTTCTGGTAGGACCAACACCACTACAAGCCTCTGTCTCCGTGGGGATGGGGGCATCTCTGTCACATGCATTCTATGGAGATGCAGACCAGATTCAGGACAGGCAAATGGGCCAAGGATGAGAAGGAGACAGGGATGACTACAGCCAGTCTCTGCTCCCAAATTTATCAACAAATACTCCTTCCGGCTCTTCTGGGTAAGAGGGGTTGAGGAGTGGGGAGAGACCAGGAGTGTTTCCACTACCTGGTGACCATCCAGGGGAACGGTGAAGCCAGGCAGGAGATGCTCCTGCCCCCTAGTCCCCCTCCAGTGCCCCCTCAGTTGCCATCTGCAGAGTAGGAAAGTAGTCTTCATTTCTTTTTCACTTTGAAGAGTTTCTTTCCAAACTGTCAAAGTGCCGACATCTGACCACAGCACAGCCTGGGCGCTCAACTTGGACCCTGGGTTTCAAGGCCCAGTTCCAGGAGTGCCTGGCGTGAGGCTTTGAGCAAGCCGCCCTCTGAGCCCCCATCTCATTTGTGAAATGGAGATATGTAGGTGGATTTGATTGCCAAAAACAATCAAAGGTGACCATCAATGAATTCTGCAGGTCTCAGTTCAAATGTCAGGCTTCAGGGTCACTTGCAGTGACCGTGAAAGAAAAGACATTGACCCAGTAAGGGGGGAGGAAAAGAAGAGCAAGTACAAAGGTGGAGTTTCAAGAGTGCACCTAAAGCCACCTCTGCCTCTTGCTGGTTAAATGGCAGGCCTTGGGCAGGAGCCCGCTGCCAGCCAACGGTGATCCACTGCACTGGACTGGGCTAGCACCCTCAGGAGTTTCTTCTCCAAGGAGGGAAACAGAGATTCAAACAGACTTAGGCCAATTCTAGGGCCTTCCTTTCCACACACCCTTAGGGGAAAGGAGAAATGAGTTCCATTTTAGGTGCCTCTCCAGATACAGGGGACAGAATCTCTGTCCTTGGTACCTAGGGGCCACTCTTAAGCTGTGCTTTAGAGCTAATAACAAATGCAGTATTGTCCTGCAGAGACCCCACTTGGCACTGTGTGATGCAACTTAGACCGAGGCCCTCTGTTCACAGGCTCCTGGGGTTTTTCTTTTCTTTGCAGACGTTAAATTATGTAGATACTTTCATTACTTTTTCTTGTCTTCCTCTTTTGCCACAGGAATAAAAACTCATTGTTCTTACATGATTTCGTCCTTGACAGTTCAATCACAGAAAATGGATTGCAGCCATTTGACATTTATTTATGATAATGAAATGGATCCCATTACATAATCTGTTCCATCCCAGTCCCTAGCGTGCCCCAAGTTACACCTAGGACATTCAAATGGTGGCCCAAAAGTGCCATGTCAGCTAGGCCAGGGGAACCTCAGAAGCATTTCATACATGAATGAATCAGTTTTAAAAACAAGACCCTCAGTAGGCCCACTCCGATTTCAGCATGAATTAGTGGTCTATAAATCACCTTACCCCTTCCACCAACACCTTGGGCTGTAGCTTCATTTCCTGTCTTTTATGAGGTCATGCTCTACCAGCCCCTCAGAGATGCTTGACGCTGCTGCCGTAGCTGATAAATTCTGATGAGCTGGTTTATGGGATGGCCTGGCACTTTTGGTAACCGGTGTTATTTTTCTACAAAATGTCATCTCATATTAATGTGGCCAGACATGACCAGGCAGGCAGTGCATCTCCAATGTCTTCGCTGTTCTTGACCTTGGTCCCGTCACCCTTCCCTTTCCCCTTCTGTCTGTCAAATTGGAGCTTTAGCACATCCTAGGTGGATTTAGGACTTTTACACCTGTTTCTAACAAGCCTCCTTTTTAGTCTTGACTTTGGCCCCTTAGTGTGGCCATCATTCACAGGGGCATGCCAAACAAGGGACAAGAGGCCTTCGCACTGTGCATTCACTCTGGGGGATCAACGGGCACAGGGGTTCCTGGGTGTGTCCACTGAGGAGCTCAGTCCATTCTTGCAGTCACAACAGCCCCACACAAATGATGTCCCCACCCAACAGCAGCATCTTGAAGGACAAGGGTATTCTCTTCATAGGTCAGGCCCCACATGTCTCCAAAGTGGACAGCCCCTCATGTCCCCCTGCCCCACATCCCCTTCTCCCAGCCTATACATCAGGGCTGGGTGACAGAGGTGTGTATTCTCCTTAGAAGCTTCCTTTAGACCAGGAGCAGAGGCAGGGTCACTCCCTTGGGCACTCCTGTGTTTACCTAGGTGAGCTCCTAAAGAAGGTCAGTGAGAAGCCTCCTGAGGTGGCCTTGGGCTCTGCACAGCCCTCTTCACGATGGCCCCAGTGCCTGGAAGACCTAGTGGTGGGGGACTTCATAGCAGAGGGCAAGGCTGCAGAGGATAGGAGAAGGGGGCAGAAGGTGCTGGGCTGGAGGACGAATCCCTGGGCACTCGGGATGGAGAGGCGCCTGGCTGCACACGGAGCCCTTGGTGGCCACATCCCAGTTCTACCCAGATTCCACTTCTGTACACATTCTGTGAGGTACCAAAAAGGCATCAGCACATTGTTTTAACTTTAAATGAAGCTCTTGCAGGAGTGTCCAGGAATGTGTGTGTCTTAAAGTGTTGGCCTGTCCTAGGCCATCAGTCCCCCCGCAGTTTCAGCCTGGCATTTACCCTCCCCTTCCCCTCTTTGGGACTTTCAGGGTCTCCTATTTTCACCCCTTTTCTGCCTGTGCAGCTCTTCGTCTTCCTTCCATCAGGGCCCTCCTCCATGAGAAAAAGCAACAAGATAAAACCAAACAGGCGGCTTTGCATAAAACCCGGTATTCTTTAAAATCAAGTGCATCAGATTACACTCAAATAGAGTTGTTTGGCAAATTATTGACAAATGCCTGCACACCAATGTCCTCGTCATACTGATTGCCACTTAAATGCATAGGGACCGGGAAGGCACCTGATGGAGGGGTTTGGGTTTACTGGGACTTGTAATTAGCCCAGCAAAGCATTTTTGCTGTGGACCATCTGTCAGCCCATGTAAATAGGCTCATTGGATACGACCAGATGTTCCGGCAGCATTCACTGAGACGGGAGCCTACCTGTTCTTTGATTATAGGAAGTTATGGAAAGAAACCATTTCTGCTGCATTCCAAAATGATTTCTCTTTGGCTTTTAAATTTTCTGCTTGATGATTTTATTTTTTAAAATTTATTTATTTTTGCATCTTGTTTATCCCAGCATAAGGAAAAGAGCTCTGGAGCAGGAATCAGAGACCCACTTTCTCTTTCCTACCCGCCACAGCTGGGTTTGGTAATTTATCAATGACTATCGACCCTGGCATACCCTTGGTATCCCTAAGTATGCACTGATGTTTACAGATGAGTTTGTTCTTTTTCAGTTCTTCTTACCCTGTTGAGGCTCAGGAATATGGAAAACATCCTGAAAATCACCTACATTTACTAGGCCCAAAAGGGATACCCTTCAGGGCTGTCCTACTGCTCTTCTCTTTTGGAAAGCCCAGACCCAAAGGACAGCTAATCACCCTCAGGCCTGAATGACCATGGCTCCCTATATCCTCATGCCCTCTTGAGCATGAGGTGGAGCAGAGCAGAAATCAAGAGCCATCTGACTTGCGGGAGGCCATGGACACCCCCAGTGCTTACTGCTAGCTCTGCTCCCTGCAGCCAGTGGCCTAACTTTGCTAGGACGGCACGTCCTGGCCTGTAAGGTGGGAGAGCTGGCTAAGGGCCGAATGAGGTGCCCCAGGTAAAGTGCTCAACCTGTACGTTGTACACAGGTGGATCAACACACAGTCCCCCTCCTGCAAGGTCCCACTCGGCCTGAGAACCCCTCCCACAGCCAAGAGCCAGGCCTTCAAAGAGACCACTGGTGGGCAGAGCTCACTGCTCACAAGCTTGCTGGGCATGTCCGGGACTCTTGGTCCAGTGCATCCAGACCGGGAGGAGAAGGGGACAGTGGGCTCTGTTATCCTGCTCTACAGTGTCACCTTGTCACAGGCATCTGCTTCTCCATCCTCACTCACTGTGGTACATGATCCATCCCATCAGTAGTGAACTGCTGGTTCTAGTGGGGAAGGGGGTGTCTGTGTGGTGTCTTAGGCTCTCTGAGTGATTAAGACCCCTCCCCCAGGTATGCACTTACACACATTTGCAGCACCCAGGTTGCACCCAGAGGAATTTTAATTCATCGGACAAAAAGAAGCTAGGTCAGGGGATGGGGGCTTCCATCCTCATGCCATGAGAGCAGCTACCCCTCCACCTGCATCTTAATCCTCAATTCAAAATTTCAAGAGCACCAACACTGTCACCTGGATGAGCTCACACAGGCTCCATCCAAGCACTATAATCAAATCACAACAGTTTTGGAAACAAATAGTAGAAAAGCACTTTTCTCTCTTTGGAGGAGATGCTAGGCAATGGAGGACAGTGGCGCTGGTGGCCTTGGGGACTCCCTAAACCAAGCTCCCTCATCCTTCCAGGAGCACTGAGCACCTGTAGCACCTCCTGCCATGCAGTGGGATGTGGCTTTTACCCAGTCCTGTGATAATCCTCCCAGTTCTCTACAGTGTCTGTTCAAAAGTCAATAATGTTAATCTGTTTGATAAATTTCCAGAGATCACAGCCCTATTATGCTGTTAGCTTAATGCACCTGACTTTTAGCAGCTGTCTGAAGGGTTCAATGTTACTAAAGGGAATATAGTATGAATTCAAACAGACTCTTTAGAACATTGTATCTTTAGGTACAATATCCTCAATTGGAAGGAAGAGGAAAACACACTAAGATAGACTAGAACCAGGAGAATAGACTGCAAAGGCAGAGAAACTTGTTTGGCAATCAGAAAACAAATAAAATCAACTAAATCAACTCCTTTGTGTGTGTGTCAGTGTGTGTATGTGTATGCACTTATGTGTAAGTACATGTGTGCACATTTGTTACCAAACGTACTATACCTCTATATTTATGGAATAAATATTTCAGTTTTGTTTTCTGTTACAAATAAATACAATATTGTTTGGGCAGTAAAACCTGGGGTACAAATTTAATTGGTGAACCTTGGGTTTTATAGAGGGAGCCACTTAATGATCTGCAAAGCTTTAAATGGTTTATTGAATATTTAGAAACAGACAGATTTTCCAGACAACTGGCTTTATTTTGACTTTCATTATTTCAAGGTGACTATAAAACAAAAGTGAAACTATTTTTTAATTTCATACTGAGTAAAACAGGAGATGGATGCACCAAGGTGTGGTGTCACCCAAATGCTCTAGTGCTATAATACTAAGCAGAAGATGAACAGATAATGTTTTGGCAATTGTTTGTACTATAATTACCAAGTAAAGGCTAAGTTCCATTGTTGGAACCATTCACAGGTCCTGGTCTTGTAAATTTCTATCATGTTCCCTTAATTCATAATGGAAGTCAAAGAAGCCTTCCTCAGATGAGGCCCCACTAGGAAGCGGCAGGGCCTGGGAAGGAGGCATGTTCCCTAGTGGCCGGGCGGGCAGAGCACTGAGCACTGAGAGGTGCTCCGAGCCGGAGGGAAGCTCTCAGCCACGGGGAATTGCAGCCCCGCGGGAATCCTTGGTTTAAGGTGACACGCAGTATGAATGACTCCACCTGGGGCTGCCTGGGCAGCATTAAACAGAACAAGCTCACAGGTCCCTCTTAGGAGATTCTAGGTGGATGGATTTGAGAGAGCCCGAGGGTCCGTTGACTGGTAGTGCTGCCACAGCAAAGCATCGCGGCCCAGGTGGCTCAAACGACTCCAGTTTATTTTCTCACAATTTGGGCAACCAGATGTGCAAGATCAAGGTGTGGGCAGGTTGGGTCTCTCTCGAGGCCTCTCTCATTGGCTAGTAGGTGTCCATCATCTCTGCATCCTCACAAGTTCTCTCTGGGACCATGGTCTTTTCCTCTTATTAAAGGACAGCAGTCACATTGGATTAGGATTTGCCCACGTGACCTCATTGTACTTAATAACCACTTTAAAGACACTAACTTCAATTGCAGTCACTTCTGAGGTCTGGGACTTAGACATTCAGGTGCCTAGAGGATACTGTTCAATCCACAATGGCATCTATATATGACTCAACCAAGGCTGAGACCCCGGCACACAGAGCAGGCCTTGGGATGCAGCATCCCTTAATAAGGGCCTGCCTCTGTCAGGAGCTGAGCTGGTGGGTTCCCAGGCAGGCTCTGCTCCTTGCTGACATGAAATCTGGGCAAGTGGCTTCATTACTGTGCACCTCCCATTCCTGGAAGAGCAGGTCCCCATAGTGCCTGTCAATGAGGTCATCTCACATGAGCAGCTCCTGGGCTAAAGCAAAAGATCAATGTCAGGATTCTCATGTCATGCTTATTATTATTATTATTATTATTATTATTATTATTATTATTATTATTATTATTATTATTTTATAAGTAGAGTATGGATGATTGAAAGTCTAAACCAAGGGTCAGCAAACTCTGGCCCATGGCCAGATGCAGACAGCTTCTGTTTCTACAAGCAGGGTCCACAGGAAAACTGCTATGCACACTTTTTGACATACTGTCTGTGACCACTCCTCTGCAGTGACAGCAGGTTGAGCTCTTGCCACACAGACCCTGCCCCACACAGACCCTGCCCCACACAAAGCATGAGATACTTATTATCTGGGCCTTTGCAGAATGGCTTCCATTTGTGCCTCTAAATCAATTCGTAGGTAGGATTTGTTGTGGTATTGCAGGTTCCAGGGTCCTCTTGCCCTTTGTTTAAATTTCAGCTCAATTATCAGTGACTATGTGGCTTGGGCCCTTTATTTAACTGTGTGCTTTAGGTCAGTTCCTTCCTGTAAGATAAGGTTAATAGTCGAAGTCTCCTTTGCTCCAGATCCATTTGTTTCCTGAATTAGTTTCATGAACTCAGGGTGGGAAAGGCACACACCATCTCAGAATAAGGTCAACAGTGAAAAAACAGGTGAAACCCAAATAAAGGTTGGTTAAGAGAACTGTACCGATGTTGACTTCTTAGTTTAACAAATAATATAAAATGTACTAACATAAAAGATATTGGGGAAGGGTATATATGAATTCTCTATATAATTTTGCAAATTTTTAGTTATTCTAAAATATTCTAAAATTTAAAAGTTGTTTGAATACATTGTGTGTGTGTGTGTGTAATTTTTATATGTTGAACATATATTTTGAAAAGCAAATTCTAAAAAATAAAATCCTCTGAAATATGAAACCTGGATCCATCAAATCTTGGGTCAGGAGGAGGCTCGAGTGTTCAGTGATAATGTACACACACACAGCCTACAACCTGGAATGCGGCCCACACCCAATACATGTTAGTAAAATTAAGCAGCAGGGCACTTCTGTTCTTGCGGGATTGGTATGGGGAAGCTGACCACCATTCCGAGTCCTCTTTGCAGGATTCGTCCTGTGGTTTGGCTCCCTGACTGTCTCCTGGTTAACTCCACGTGCAGAACTGAGGTCAGTGGGCAAAGTTCACACGACCTAGGGCAAGGATCAAAACATTACAACAACAACAAGAAAAAAAAATGGAATGCAAGCAGTTGCATTCTCACAAAATTGTCATCAGGGTCTTTCTTTATTCTCCTGGAAAACCAGCAGAAGCTGCAGGAGGTGGGGAGCAGGGAGGCCGAAGGCTGTCGTAGGCTCCGGAGGCGGGAGGTGCTACAGGCCTGCAGTACAGGACGCCACTGTAGCCGGCGCTGGGCGTGGGCCGGTCGTGTGAGGCTCTCTGTTGGGGCCTGGCAAGCACGTCTCTCTGGATCCCTAGCCCAGGAGGTCTCCTTTCCAATGTGCAGGTGAGGACATGAGACTTGGGGAAGCCACATCACCAAGGGCACACAACTAATGGAAACTGCCAGGATTCAAACCCAGCTCTGGGAATTTGAAAAACACCATTTCTTTCCTGATCAAATGAAAGCACCTTGGAAGGAGAGACAGACGTGCCACAAAACCAAAGAAGGGGGCCATCGCTACTGCTCTATCCTTCTAGTGTGCATCTCCCCAGAGGGTCCCTGTGTCACTTGCTGGGTGTTGCCTTGATAGGACCTCCCTGGATAAAGAAGAGAACAGAGGTTGGGCAGGCTCCACCTTCTCTTTCTGCCCTGCCCCTTCCTCACCATGAGCCTACAGCACAAGGCAGGATCCTGGGCATAACTGGGCAACTCTCCCATTAGACACTGGCCAGGGACACATGGGTAGCTTTCCCACCATGACGAGGATACCTGACTGTGTGGCTCTGTTGAAAGGCAGGAACTGGTCTCTGGGCTCTGATTGGGTTCCTGGAGCTGGCAGGTCGCTAGGGGTGTGCAGCTCATGTTTTCTCAAGGTCCAGAAATATGTCAACTGCCCCCTGAGGCCCCTCTATTGTAGACTTTGATGGCCTTGGGAAAATTGAGCAGAGTTTTGCTGACACTCCATTCATAAGAAAGGAGGGGCAATTCTGGCTTTCAGGGACAGGTATTTTATTCTATTCTTTCCGAGAAATAAAACTGAAGGTGATGGAATTTACAAGCCAGCCACAGAGACAAATTCTGAATGTTGGAGGGAAGCTTTAAGGCAGGAATTTTCAAATTGCCTGTGATCTGCCGGTGCTCACAGTGCCTTGTCTGGCTGGTGCCACTTACAGATCTTTCCTCAAATAAATCCTAGAAGAGCTACCCACACAATTAAGGAGATGTCTCTGCATAGCTTTCGTAACCTTAGGCCTTATCTATGCTAATGAACAAAAAGTGTGTGACGTTATGAGTGTCATTAAAACTGAAATGAAAACTTAAAAAAATAAATCAGACCTCCCTGCCATGTTGAGCCAGGAGGCACCAGTTCCACTGGATGTCTCTTTTAATTGGCAGCAGGATCTGCGCTCTGACATTGGTATGCAGACTTGGCTTGGTTTGTTTTAATGCCCTTTCAATGTTGAAGCTTTCAATTTGAACAGACCATTTTAATGTACTGCTGGGGGGAAGTAGAATTCTAACAAGACCTAGTTAACCACACGCACTTTTTCTTCTATTAGTTTTTCTTCCTAGATACTTTCTATAGTCCTAAATGGGGTAAATTGGGTAGGAATGTATTTCAGGATATGTTTTGATTTCAGTAGCTCTTCACAGACACGATTTTCTTCCATTTTTAGCCCTTGCAAATTTCCAGTGGATAAAAATCCCTGAGAAATCACTGTGTATATGGATGTATATATGTGTGCATGTGTGTGCACACGCCTAGTGACTGGCATATAGAAAATGAAGTAGAAATGAAAGAAAAAAATAATCTTCTAACAACAGGTAGCAATATTTCAAAAAGCATTTCATAGGCTGGGGGCATAGCTCAGTGGTAGAGCACTTGCCTAGCATGAGCGAGACCCTGGGTTCAATCTCCAACACTGAAGGGAAAAAGGAAAAAGCATTTCCCGTTGCCATTGAATGGATGCTGTGCAATAAATTTCTAGCAGCCTCAAGTCATCCTCATGTTAACATGGATAGGTTTTTCAAAAGATAATATGTCTTCATGCAGAGAAAAGTCATTATCCCAGATTATATTTTCTATTTGTGCCTATTATTTTTGAATGGCTGCAATATTTGTGCCGTGGGTTTGTTGCACCTGCAGTTGGCACTTTGCCTGAAACACGTTGTAAAGTTGTTCTCGTGTCGTCGTCTTAGCAGTCTGACCGTGAGGTACTTGAGTGTCTTGTATGACTTACTAGTAATCTGTGCTTTGCAGATGTTAAACACTCTATAAGGATCTGTCTCATATACAACATCAGGAAATTACATCCTGGAAGAGCGTCCACTCAGGGCAGCTCATGGCTTTGAAGCCACTGAGTAAGCACTGCCCCCCATCTCCCCTGCCATCTCCCCCCCATCTCCCCCTGCCCCGATGGCCCTGGCAGGAACTCCTCCCCTCCCCTCTTCTCTCCTCTCCTCTTTTCTGTGGCCGGGAAGATTATTTTTGTCTGTGTTCTATTTGACCTGTGGCCGGCATTTGGGAAGAAAACAATTTTTAGTTTAGACCTAGAACTTGCTGTGTCTCTGGGCTGTCTTCTGAGTGGCACCTGCTGTCATGTCAGTGTCGGAGGAAGAGCCTTGGGGAGCAGGGAGCCCCGTGTCTTTTGATTCATCACTGCTGTCCTCCTGGGGTGTCTCCACATGGCAAGTGCATGGTCAATAATGATAACAACAGAAGAGTCGGGTGCCTGCCCAGGGGCAGCATCCAGGGAGGTCTGCAGTTTGGAAATGGTAGCTAAGGTCCAAGCAGAGTCCAGGGGTGTGCCTTTTATTCTAGCAAATGGCACTAATCTATACTTTTAAAACTGCTTTTAAAAATGTTCTAAAACACTAGTTCTTGGAAGCACAGAAAGATTTGGGACATTCTGCTTTTGGAAATTCACTAAATAAAATTAAATAAATTCATTTAGTTTCATTTGTTTGTGTTCTGAAATTTATTGTTATAAATGATGACAGTGTGAATTATAATGTCCACGGTAACTCCCACTGATTGAGAGCAGGCCACACACACCCCACTAGTACAGTTCCTCCAAAGCACCTTGTTTAATCCTCAGTGCAACTCTTCAGGGAGACTTCACCTCTGAGACGTGGCTTCACTAAACCCAGGTTTCAAGTGAGAAGTTACTGGTGAGTGTCCAGCAAGGCTTGGGGGTGGAGGCCGGGGTGGTGTCAGGCACTAAGATCTCGACTTTTCAGACCCCTGAGGCTCTACTTTCCCTATTCCACTCCAAGCTTCCCCAGGAAGAGAGCGGCTGGCTCAAATAGAGTGAAAATATAGGCCTTTTCAGGGTGCAATTTAATCAAACTGGAAATTGAAGAGGGTTTTGTTGTTTTGCTATCTAGAGCTACTCTACACAATGAAACACGAGGGAGCTCAATGACAAAGTTCTCACAGCGTGCCTGAAGCCTCGTGAAGTCCTTCAGCTAAAAACCTGAAAGCATTTCCCAGACCCTTAGGCTGAGATGGACCTCGCTCTGTTGTCTAGGAGTGGAAGCAAAGTGCCTTTGAAAGGGGTTGCCAACAAAGCTTTTATCATCATTAGTAAAACTCAGAAATGTGGGTCACTAGGTAACCACGGTCACCCTGAGGGTTTGCGTCCACTCAGCTCAATTTGATTGATCTGGATTCTTGGCTTAGTCTGTTTACAGTATCTTCCTGGAGATGACACAGTCATTTGGGGAGTGGGGGAGGCAGGGCAAGCAAGAGCTGGAGGATTCTAAGGGAAAGTCAGGGGCTGGGGTGCACTCGGTGGTAGAGCACCTGCCTAGCATGCCCGAGGCCCTGGGCTCTGCACTCAGTATCACAACATTAAAAGTCCTTGTTGAGGCCAGGCCAGGAGGGGCAGGAGGGCAGGGCAGGAGGGCAGGAAGAGCCAGGTCATAATGGGTCCCATGCGGCTAAATGAATAATTTAAATTTCGTGGGTCAAGAAGTGGGGGTTTTAAGCAGAGGGGTTACAAATGAATGTGTTTTTAGAAGAGGACTGATGGCCCAGAGAACAAGGGTTGGGAGCACTGGACAGGAGTTGGGGGAGCTGCTGTAATGGTGCCGGGGGGAGGCCCGCATGCGGCCTTCTGCGTTGGCCCTGGACTGACCCTGCTGGGATTCAGCGCCTCCAGCTATTTTCAGTTTCATTCTGCCTCACAAATGTCCTCTCTTGGATCCAGATCACCCCCATCACGTCCACCGGAGTCCTCTTCCTGCACTCACTGTGGTCAGCTCACAGCTTTGATCAGACTCCTTCCAAGGCGCCTTCCTACTTCCTGAACAAGTCTCACCGCCTTCCTCCAGCAAGGTCTTCCATTGGCCCCTGAGTCAGCTCAGGGCCCCCAGAGACACCATTATCATCCCAGGTTCTCCGTGGCCCACGGATCCTCAGCGCTCCCCTTCAGTTCTCCGATTGCCCATGATGTCCAGGCCCCACCTTGTTCCACCCTCAACTCTAATTACTCATCCTTTAAACTCTTACAGAGCCGTGGGTCCACCGAGGTTGTCTCACCCACCACCTGGCCCACTAGTTACTGGTGTCCACTTGTTTTCTATTGACTTCTTCACCTCAAGGGCCGACATGGCACCCCTGAAGCATTCCCCAGGGCCTGACTTTGTGTGAGAAGTGTCCACTGAGTGGACGTGGGGACTCGTTCATGGATGGCACTGTAGCAGGGACTGAGTGTGGGGCAGGACCACCTCTGGGAATACCAGGTACCCACTTCCAAGCTCCATCTCTTCCATTCTCTTGAAAGCCTGGCTCCGACTCTCTTGGCTGGCTGGCATTTTATCCTTTGACTAGTGAATATTGAAGCACTGTGTGTTTACCCACAGCTCTTAGCTTAACATATAATATGAATGTTTATATCCCCCAAAATCCATATGCTGCAACCCTCACCTCTAAGGTGACAGTATTAGGAGACGAGGATTTTGGGTGGCGATCTCCCTCACAAATGGGATTAGTGCCCTTATTTATCAAAGGGACCTTAAGGAGCTCCTGGACCTTTCTCCGGGGAGAACACAACAAGACACTGACCTGCTCACATCAGGACTTGTCAGCCTCTAGACTGTGAGAAACAACAAGTGTCTGTTGTTGGTGAACGTGCTTTGGTACAGCAGCCCGAGAAGACAGGTACCCACATTTCCTCAAAATAAAGGAGATGAACAAATTACTCCTGCTCTTTGTTAGGCTGATATCATATGAATGACTTTGATTTTTAATCTAGCTTTTCTACGGAATAAGAAAGGAAAGCAATGATTCAATGTTTAGAGATATTGAATACTTCCATTGTTCAACATTGCTTTAGTTGATGTGATACATAGCAAACTCTTTTATTATTATTATCAGTTGGCTTTGACTAGAATTGATGTTGTAGCTCTCCACAAAGAGCCAGTCAAGGAGGGTTAATGCCGGGGGCATTTTAGGACCTTATAAGCCCAGGAAACCATATGCAGCCCCCAGCAAGGTTTTTAATTGGAAACTTCTAGTGTGGCTGCCCAAAGCACATGCTGATGTAGCCCAAACACCTGGAGAGCTCTCCTAGTAGCTAGTGGTCTGGGAGCCACAGGGAGACAGGGGTGAGTCAGTGCTAATGGAGCCCATGCCAGAGTGTTGAGAGCCACAGCCGAGTCGGAATGGCCCCTGGCATTTTGCCAGAAGTAGTGGTTGAGAGGCGAGCCATTAAGATGATGCTGGATTGATTCAATTGTATATTAGACCTTTACACCAGTAATAGGGCGGCTCTTGCTGCCTCGAGCGCCCGCTACTTTGGAGTTCCCGTTGAGTTCTTGAGGGGTTCCGAGAGGGGATGCACGCGCAGCCCAGGGGAGGGAATTCTGGTTGGTGTGTGGTGTTCCTGAGGGCCGCGTGGGTGGCATTCGGGAGAGGTTCCCGGGGAGCGTGTGTGGAGTGTGCTGGTGGAGTTCGGAAATAAAGTTTGTTCCTGCTTGAGTGGCTCGTGATTTGTGCCCAGCCAGACTGTGGCACCAGAGTGTGGCCACTTGCTCCCCAAATTGAGATTAAGGCACCAGCAGCAGAGGGGGATAGAAGGTCACTCTCCTTTGCCCCAGAGAAACACATCTAGAGTGGGACTCTCCACCCAAAGGAAGAGGTCTTCTGAGGTCTTCTTAGGGGCTCATAACCGATGTCTGGTGACAGGTTTAATGAAAGAGTTTGATGAAATATCTACACTCTTCTTGTCCTTGGAGGAGGAAAACACTTTTTATATTTTAAACATATTCTGAATCAATCTTCAGTGGCATTTGAATCCTGGGCCTCGTGTCTCAGGACACAGCAATCTGTGTACGGGCTCCTTGCAGTTCTCTCTGGTCAGCTTATTGAAGAAGTTATTTCAGAGAAGCATGCACATGTTTCAGTGGACCTTTGTTTCAGAAAATGCAACTTTGCTGAATTATTTTTCAAAAACATTATCTCCCACCTGGGTGGGGTGGGTAAGGTCCTCTCTGCACACCTGATCGGGTCCACAGGGCTCGGCCTTCCTGCACTTCCCCCTGGCGTTCTGGCTCCTTCATGGCGTGTATGTTGAAACAATGCAAACTGAGCTCCAGGCCTGCACCAGCCAAGCTGGAAAAGTTGGTGGTACAGCCAGAGTTAGGCCTTCTCCGTCTCCTCACCTTACAGTACTGCTCTCTGTTCTTTGGGTTTGGTGACCACACGTGCTGCAGGACCCCAGGGTTAGCCAGACCCAGCTGACCTGCGAGCGTAGGGGTGTGTTCCCTTTATCTTTAACTGATGAATGAAGCCTCTGCGCCCACTGAAGTCCCACTAAAAGGACCTGAAACATCACTAGTCAGAGGCACTTTAAATCCACCCAAGGGTGATATCCTGGTCTGTCCGTGTCAGGATACTTTTCTAGAACTATCTTTCCTTGGTGAACCTACCCAGAGAAAAAAATCCACAGGAAATCAGAGTTCCAACAACAGTCCAGCCACTACCCAGCTATACCCTGGGGCCAGTGCCTGCGTTTTATTCACTGGACACACAGTATGTCACTGGACCCTGGTCTGTCCCGGCAGTGGGTCAGACTGGGAGCGCAGGTGACCCTCTCCCAGAACAGACTGGCCTTTGGTCCTGGTGAATCCTCAGAGCCTCTCTGGGCCCACTTTTCTCATCGGGAATGAGGAAGTTAGATTAGATGATATCCAAACATGAACCGCATGGTTAATCTGCACTGGATTTTATGTATCCTATAATAACCCCACTCCCTACACTGGATGGGGAAGGGTCTGGGAAGTGGCAGCCAGACATTGGCCTCCGCTGCTGCTCTTCCCCAGGCTCTTTGTAAGGAAGGGTTTGTGGCCCCGTGTTGATGAATCCAGGCTGATGGAGAGACCCTGAGCAGGGATGTTCTGGCGTTTGAAAAGTACGCATGTGTGCCAAACCCCAGGCTGGCATTTTGTGCACAGATTGTGCTGCACGAGTGTCAGACATCATTCTCCCGGTTAAGAAGAGGTTCCACCTGGCAGACGCATGGCTCCTCGGAACTCACCCCTCAGGGACCGTTCCATGAGAAACCATCGGTGCAGAAAAGGGCTTAGAATTTTTACCAGGGAAAAGCTCAGATAAGAAGTGGGACCCAGAGTCGCCACTCTGAAAGGAGAGCCCAGCAATTTGTTCTTATATTTATTTCCAAATGCATTCCCATTTTCTCATTTTTCAAGCATTCTGTATTCGTTATTGTAAAAGACAAGTCCTCCACAGGAATCCAACTCCTCATAGCTTCACGGCTTTCTTCTGAGGCACTTTTCAAATGAAAAGGGATTCACAAAATGACTTTTAGGAATGGCCCCATTCCTTTAGAAAATGCTTATTGATCAATTATCAATCCAAAGTGTTTTAATAAAAATGATATTTGAAAGTAGAATGTGTGTGTCTGTTTACAATCTGGGAATTGCCCATGGGGTAAGGATACTTTCCCAGAGACAGAGACAGAGGACGCAGCCCCTCTGGGAGTGGGAGTAATGTGTCTCCCCCGATGCCAACATTGCATGATTGAGCTACAGGTTTATTATAATTTTCCTTATAAATTTTTTGTTGTAGTTGCCTTTTTCCAAAGCATGAAACACTGCCAGAGGCAGGAACCCAGGTTAATGGACCGAGTGTGTGAGCTGAGAGAATGTCTCCCTGGTTTATGCTCACTTGGCAATGCCAAGCATCTTAACGGCAACACGTCCGGTTATAGTACTTTGAAAACACACATCTCAGCTTAGGTTCAGTAAGGGTGGTTGCTTTAGTTACTCAAAAGATCATCTAAACTCTATTCTGTTTTCTGGGAAGTCTTAAGACTCATTTTATAAATCGTATGTTGTCTTATTTATTAAACTTTAGCTGGATATAACTGTTGGCACCACTAATGGATTTTATATGTTTGTGCTGGTGTCCCTAAACCAAATTGCTGTGACTAATGTGGCACTGTCTCTTTTTATAACTGTTAGCTGCTGAAAGCAAAAGAGAAATTTGTCTAAAGTCAAAATATTAACAGTTTTATTTATTACAAGATGTCAAGAGGAAACAGTGTAATTCCTACGGGATTCAAGACCATACTGAGAATTCTCATGATGAGGCTTTTCACAGTAGGACTTTCTCCCTATAATTCAAAAAGTGAAAAACCAAAGTGTGATGTTTATTAACAAAATATTAGATGAACCTTTAGTGGAAGTCAAAACAACCATTAAATCACTTGATTCCATAAACATAGAGATTTCATGTGTCTTTGGATCATAGTTCCACGTGCACTGAACTTTAAAGGGAAGGTACTAACAGAAGCATATTTTCTGCATTTCTTCTCTCTCTATTCTTTGCTTTTTACCCATTTTTGGCTGATCTGCAAAAAAAAATGCATTAAATCATCAAAAAAATAATAAAAGCAGGTGGTTCTAACCCAAATTTAGATAATACCTGCATATATGCCTTAAGACAGTGGATGATGGAAGAATGACTTCCGTTTTTAAAGCGGTGGAATGACCTGACACTTACGCAAGAGCTTTGTTGAAATTGAAGGAAAATAGAAAATGTTGATTTGGATGTGTGGTTTTTTTAAAAATCCATTTTAAAAAAGCTGTGTGTTACTTTCTGACTGCCTGTAGTTTTAGGAGTAATATGGTATCTAAATGATATTCTAAATAGCTCGACAGTGGAGGTGTATAACTCACATTTTTGTTGTTGTTGTTGTTGTTGACTAGAGAACATGACAGTGGAATCCTTTGGTATCTATTACTCACACAATTATTTTAAAAACTTATGTCTATACATGCAATTCTTTTATAAGGAAACACAGTTTAAGAGAAGGGGAAAAAATATCCCTGGGGTGTCATGGTAGGAAGTAAGCCAGGAGAGGCTGAGTGGGAGGTACCGGTGGCCTGGAGTCTCTTGGGCCATCTCACCTCTGTGACCAAGGGCCTCGGCAAGGGCCTTAACAGGTTTCGCCACAGCACGTCAGCATTACCTGGGGCTTCACAGTTTTAGACCCTTTTTTTTTTATTACGCTTTACTTAGAAACAAGCCAGGGCTCATGATATCCACTGAAATACCTAGAGCAGAAGAACAGACAGCTAAAGAGACCTGTAAAGCTGACGAGAACAGGGACCTTGCCAGCTCCTCCTTCCAATGGAGGAGCGTGCACAGAAGCCTCAATGGCAGGTGATGTCTACATGCTGACGTTCGACTTAGGAATGCTTTTTTAAAGTTTTCTAGGATAAAGCAGGAATGCATGGCATCCTGAGAACCCCATGCTTTAGACAGACTAATGAGTCCCACTGAAGACACGACTCAGGAGGTTCAGAAGAACCATCTAGTTTTCCAATTTCTTTTGCTCATTCGATTCTTTCTTGCTCCTTGCTCTCTTATTCTTCCTTATAGATGTACTTTCCCAAAAGCCTAGTGCTCAGAGCGGGGTGCTGGAGGGGAAGCCCCTTTGTCAGGTGGGACACACAAGAGGAATGTGGCACCTCTGTCGGCCCCAAGAGGAGTGTGGGATGAAGAGGGACTTAGAGGCAGCCCTGAGGGCTCCTTAGAGTGAGGGTGAGCTGGCTGACCACTGCCCGTTGGGGTCTGCCTCAGAGGCTAACCAGGAGCTCAGTGGTCCAGATGGACAGGGCTTGGTGCTGCGTCCCAGAACCTGCTCCGTGCCCCACAGACCTCCATTTGCCTTGGCAAGGGACAAGGAAGAAGCCATGCTGGAAATGGACGGTGCAGGTGCTGAGTCTGGCCACCTGCCAGCCCAGGGACAGGGTGGGGACTGCAGCCCGATCTCAGGGGCCACCACACTAAATGTAGCAATCCCAGGCTATACCACGAGCGGTGGCCACAGAGCACTGGGGACCACCACTGCAAAACCTGGGGAGACCCAGAGAGCAGCCCAGATCTCCAAAGCCCTTTTCTTCTCCCACCTCCCCCGTCACCACCTCGGAGAGGAGGAGAGAGAAGACCGAGCCCCGAGGGCAGCAGGTTCCTAAAAGAGCAGGGAGCCGGCCACCACCAACCAGGGGAAGCACCCTCCCCGAGGAGGCAGGGCCTCAGGCTGGAGGCAGCAGATCCCGAGGCTTAAAGTTCTTTCCTTTGGACCTGATGTGAGTGACACATGTCAGACAGCGAATGCCCCGATTCCTTCCAGTGTCCACCTGCGCCCTCACCCGGGCCGCCAGCAGCACTCCAGCAGCGTCACCGGAAGGAGTCAGAGATGCAAAGAGGCCTCGACACACTGAACGTAAAGGCAGAGAGGAGGCACCTTGCCACCTGCGAGGGTCCCTGGAATCCCACAGCCCCTGCCCCCACTGCCTTTCACGGTGAGAGGCCTGTGAGGAATGAACCATGTGGGGAGAAAGAGCAGACGTGGGAACCTCTGCTGGGGGCCAAGCCGTGCCCCGACCCAAACCACCTCCTGGACGGAGCCCCCTCGGTTCCTAGAGTAACCTCTGACTTTCTTGGAATGATTCGTTTCCTGGGAGTGGTGATGTGGGAGGCAGTGAGGATAGGGCAGCGGGTGTGGAAGGGGAGGCTGGGCAGCCAGCAGGACCAGGAGAAATCAGGGGAAGCTTCCTAGAAGCCACACCAAAGCTGAACTGATGTGCCCCCGCATATCTATGACGTCATAATGTCAACGCGTAATCGACATGAACATCGTCAAGACACTTCACACTCTGCTGCTCACTCTGAGTCTTCAAAGCCCAGCGTGTGTTTGACACTCACAACCCGTCTCCACCCCACCTGGCCACCAAACAGCCACCTGGGACTCGAGGCCACTGGATGAGGGTGCAGCTCTAGATGTTGGTGTCTGAGAGGCCCAAATCCAGGTCAAGGGAGACTCACGCCACATACTAAGGACGACTTTGAGAAGACCACACGCTGAGCCTGAGTTTCTCGTTAGAAAATGGCCCTAATAACAAATTTCCGTCATGGAGTTGAAATAAAATTGTTCAAAGAGCCCAACCAACTGGCACAGAGTAGGAACAATAGAACTGTTGGCTACGGTTATGTAAATAGTTATTATGGATGTTACGTGTGAAAGTTTTAAATTCTGACAAACATCTGGAGATTCGTGGAGGATGAGAGACACTTCCAATGCGGCGACCATTACCTCGAACACAGAGTTGTACGTAGAGAAAAGGAAAGGGTGAAAACCAATTTGACAATCTAGAGTGTCCCTGCACTATCGTCACTTCTCTGGGCATCCAGAATTGGCTGTTTGGGGGTTTTTGTTTATTTGTTTTGTTTTTTAGGGAAGACAGTTTTGGTGATGGTTTGCTTTGCAGGAGTGCCAGAATTCTCATGTCAGTGACCACATGTCCCTGGAACAACATGCAATCTGTGTCCTCATCACCAGCAGAGATCTTGAGTCTTCTAGATCAACAAGCCAACGTTTCCAGTCTGGGGAAGGTGGATCATGTCCCAGGCTGTGAGCACGACTGGTCTGCACCAAGCAGAGAACTGCCACCACCCTCTGCTGACCACCGCTCTGGCCGTGGCTGGTCCTGCTGTGCCTTCCACTCGGGAATGAGGAAGGATAAGAGGTCTCCATGGCAGCTCCGAGATGCCCCCTCTGATCTCTTGACCTATAGGCAAAGAGCAAGGCAGAGCTCTTGCTGCAGCTGAAATGGTTCCCCCAATGAAAAAAAAACCTTTAATATCTTTAATTACAGTTAGTGAAAGTAAGACATGAGTGCAGTTTTAATCTTCTAGATGGTCTCCAGGATTAAAATTAGATTCATGCATTTGCATAATAAAAGTAATGTTGTGAAAGCAGTTTGAGTGTGTGAGAGATAATTGCATCTGCGGAGCTGTCTTGGGGCAGCCCTGATTGGATTGAGCTCAGTACTAGACATTACACCACCGAAGCATTTTGCATTTTTATGGGGCAGTGCAATAGAATTTAAATTTTATGCACAATTAGTCTCGTATTGGTGTATAGTTTGTAGGTAGGTTTGGGCATAAAATGGAGAATAAGCCTTTAGTGATTTTTTTTTACTATTTTTGAGGGCAGGGCCCCCCCCCCAAAAAAAAAAGAAACAGAATTGGGCAAGCAAAAAGAAAATGGATTTACTTTTTTATCCTTGAAAGAGGGTCAGTCACATTCAAAGGTTTCTGTGCTTTCCAGGCAAAGTACAAAGTACTTGCCCTGTGCATTTCCCACTGAAGTTCTTCATATCCTGGGGGGACGAGGTCAGGAGAGGGAAAGGATTCTCAGACAAAGTGACTTCTTTCAAAGCAGCACTTGAAAAATGGGAGCTGTGCTTAGGGAATTAACAAGCAAGGGATCTGAAATCATGGCCCACTCCAGAGGCTTCGTATACCAATAGGAAAAAATATGTGTCACAATTTGCTGGAACATATATAATGAAACCAAAGCAACATTAATTTAGCAAACGTATCAGGAATACAGAAGAGTTCTCATGTCTATAAATAATGCCAAGTCTCAATGTGCACGTGGAGGGGTGACCTAGCCCCGGTGACACGTGGTCTGGCTTGGCTGGTGTGGGTTGGTAGGTCAGGGGATGCTTGCGCAGTTTACATTTTTCTGCCTTTTCCTGTGTTCAGTTCATTTGTGAAAACATTGGAGCATCTATTAGTGGACACGGAGTCCATAGATTTAACAAAAAGACTGAAGTCATACCCTTATAACTTGACCTTACATTGTCCTTGGGCTGGTGCCCGGGGTTTTAATCCAATCCCACCATCCCAGCTATAAAACAAGCTCACAGTTCAAACCCATTGTAAGATCAATTAATTTTTCTCAATTTCCTCTCTGAAACTGTCCAGGTGGGACAGTCTTTTTGTCACTGCAAATAAAATACCTGACAAGAACAACCTAGAGGAGGAAAAGTTTTCTAGGGCTCATGGCTTCGGAGGTCAGGCCGTGGTGGACGGGCTCCATGGTCCTGGGCCTCAGTGAGGCAAAGCATCATGGCAGAAGGCCCGAACAGGAAAGCTAATTAGCACGTGGCAGCCAGGGAGTGGAAAGAGAAAAAGAAGAGGAGCCAGGGACAATATAATCCCCAGGGACACACCCCAAGTGACCTACTTCTTCCAGCCACACTCCACCTGCCTCCAGTGACCACCCAGCCCTCCCTTCAATTGTTAGTTCATCACATGGACGAATCTACCATTAGGTTACAGCTTTCATAATGTAAGCATTTCACCTCTGGACATTCCTGCTTTGGCTCACACATGAGCTTTCTAGGGACACCTCACGTCCAAACCATGAACATACCATACGCTCAGCCCATAACGTTTGTAATCCCATCCCCTTGAACTCCTTGGTAACTGCTGCCTTAAACGGAAATACTGGTTCAGAGTAATTGATTCTAAAATCTTAATGAACGTATTTAAAAGGCATGGGGAGATATAGGCTGTTAATAATGGTATGAATAAATTTCATTCTCATTTTCTTTCATTCCTGATTTGACACTAAACTGCCAATAATATTTTTGAGTGCAAAAAGAACACTCGGAAAGGGAGGTGCACGCATCACCAGGGACATTTTTTTAAATGCACTAATGTTCACTTGTATGTTCTGATATTAGGACTTTTTTTAAAGTTTAAAAAGGAGAGATGGATCCATCCCCTCCCCTTGAGCCAGGGACAATTCTGTGTTGTGTTACCTTCCCAGATGGAGCGATGGAGCGCCTTTCACACTGGGCTACAGAGGCTACCAGACCAGAAATGCACACAGGTCTGAGCACCAGAGGAGCAGAGGGAGTGGCCCAGGACAGGGAGTCCAGACCAGATGAGGAGCCTCAAGAGAGACTAGCTGTGCCTCCCAGTCAGCTCGTCCAGCAAGGGGTGGTGGCTAGGAGAGCCAGAGGCAGTCCCAGCAGGACCTGGATATCTGTGTTATGGCTGTTGGGGGCTGTAAGCAGGAGATGACTCGATGCAGATGCTTTATCAGGTGGAGGATGATTTCCTCACCTGGCCAGAAGGTCGGGGTAAATAGTTCCATGGGTTTTTTATGTGGCATCAGATCAGCCACCTTTGCAGTTCTCCCACCTTTGTCTCGTGATCAGATTTAGGCTGTTGCCACTCCAGCCATCACACCCTACTCCATGAAGGAGGAGTGGGAGGTGGAAGGTGTGGTCCCTCTGTCAGGAAAGTAAAAGCTTTCTCAGATGCAGACTTCTAATACAGACACCCCTTTTCCGGAAGGAGAGTAAGTGTGGGGGCCAGCGTGACTTCTGTTGGTCAGCCCCCACTGCTGCCACACCATTTGGCTCTCTCATTTGCCTCTGTTGGCGGTTTTGTTAGTTCAGTTGGACACACGCAGAATTTAATGGTCTTTCGGGTATCCTCAAAGTTCATTTTCCTCTTAATCATCACCCCATTATTTTCTAACTAAAATTTGGCGCTGAGTTGTATGAGAATAGCTATGAAATTATTAACATGAGTGCATCTCCTGGATATACTTCCAGACCTGGTATTTAACAATCACTGAAATAGAAATAGTTCTGCCCTTTCTTAATTTCCAACCAACTTTTCATTTATCGTTAATAACCGGCTTTGAGACTATGCTTAAAGCACGAGGGATAGTTGAAAGACAGTTTGGAATGGGCCGCACCACAAAAATGACCCCAGATGCACCCAGGTGCGCAGAGCCTCACCTCTGCAGAGGGACTGGGGGGTGCACAGAGCCTCCCCTCTGCAGGGGCATCAGGGGGTGCACAGAGCCTTCTGTCTGCTGAGGCACTGGGGGGAGGTGGGGTGGGCAGAGTCCCCCCTCTGCAGAGGTGCCCGTGGTCCCATTGGACAGACACACATTTCTCTCCTGCGTTCTGAAGACCTATTCCGGTGTGAGCCTGTCATAGCCAGGAAGCTGTGCCTGTCCTCCCTCGAAAAAAAAAAAAAAAAAAAAAACAACGGGAAATGAGAAATCATTGCTGTGGCCAAGGGGGTGAGGAGGACAAAGCACCGCGAGGTCAACTGGACCATCCACCTGCAAGCATGGCCGTGTCTTGCCTGCAACTCGATGTTTCAAGATCAAGGGTGAAGGAAGGACAAAGTGACACCAAGTGAGGATTTTGTTTGACGTTCTATTAATGTCATTTGACTTTTGCCAGCTGTCAAAGCTTCATCAGTTAGTGACACTAAATAGATTTGTTTTTATGAAGTGAGACATTCTACTGTATCTCAACACCTGTGCCATTAAATATGCTTTTTGTGTGCTTTTGAATAACAGCTTTCATTATACGTGTGAAATAATATCAGTTTTTCAAGCATCTGGATTAAATACCTAAGTAATAAAGACTCGGACCTCTAAAATAGCAGAAACATGCAGCAGAGTGTCTCAGCCTGTCCACTTTGAACCTGGCAATGCACATCTAAGCAGGCACCACCCTGGTCTTCTCGGCTGGATCTTAGAAAGCTTATTCTATGGTGGCATATAATTCTCATGCTCAAGGCTGTTTTAAAGCCTTCCCTAGCTTTGTTTAAACTATTTGTCTCTCTCAAATTTGTTTCTTATTGTCGAGTTAACAGAGCTCACTCCATGAGTTGGTTTTATTAATTTTTAAAATTTTAAAGTAATGTTCCCGCAGGACAAACACTCAGTGTGGTAGGCAGCGTCCTAAAGATCTTCCGCCTCAATTCCATCTCCTGGTTATTCGATCAAACACTGATCTAGCAACTACCATCAAGGTCACAGACCTTCAAATAATAAGGAACCACGCTGGGTCAGCCAGGTGCCCAGGCTCATCTCTGGGAAGCTTGAAAAGCAGGACATTTCGCCCACCTGGAGGCAGCAGAGAACAGTGGGGGGCTCTGGGGAACACTCAGCTTCCGAAGTGGCAGGAGCCAGGAAGTGGAGCCTGGAAGTCGGAGTGACCCTGCCTGGCAGCCAGCAGGAGCGTGGGGGTCCCCAGCTGCAGCCACTGAGCACCGAAGTCTGCCTGGCTCGGAGCAGCTGCAGGTGGGCTTTGCCCTCTCCCTTGGGGACTCTGAGCTGAGGAGCGGAGCCAGGCTGTGTGGACTTCTGACCCACGGAAGCTGTGAGATAATAAGTGTCATTTTGAGCTGGGTTTATGGTGATTTGTTACAGCAACTAAAGAAGTCAGCAGCAGAACTCCAGGCCCCCAGCCTGCCGGGGGCCTCCTGGAACCCAGGTTCTGCGCGTTCTGCAGGCTGCGTGTTTCGGGGTTGTGAGAACACGGGAAAAGCACCTATGTTCAAAAGACACTTCCACGTATCTGGAATCTCAGGCCCAGATCAACTTTGTCCCACCATCGGCCTGAAGCCCCTTCTCCTAGGAGTTTTTCTGTTTATGTAATTTCCATATTTTATTGAAAACAATACGAGTCAGTAGCTTAAAGGGGTGAAGCCCCAAACTGCACCCGTTTCCTCTGGCAGAATCCCTTCTTGTTCCTTTGCAGCCTCACCAAGTCCCTACCAAGAAAACAGTCAGAAACCAGCACCGTTTTCTTTACCACCAAGACACACAAGGGAGCCAGGAGGATTGCTCAATCACCTCCCACCTCCCCACCCCTGATGTTTATCAGAAGTGCTCTTACAGGACGGCCTTCTGAGACCACTTTTCATTTCTTGTCCTCTTTGAACATGTGTTTAAAAATTAAAAGGATGGGCTGGGGATGTGGCTCAAGCGGTAGCGCGCTCGCCTGGCACGCGTGCGGCCTGGGTTCGATCCTCAGCACCACATACCAACAAAGATGTTGTGTCCGCCGAGAACTAAAAAATAAATATTAAAAATTCTCTCTCACTCTCTCTCTCTCTCTCTCTCTCTCTCTCTCTCTCTCTCTCCTCTCTCACTCTCTCTTTGAAAAAAAAAAAAAAATTAAAAGGAAAGCAGCTAAAGACATTGCTAGCACTTCTCATCAGAACACATCTCCTGGACCACTCGATGGTTCTCCCGGGTTCCAGATAGCCCCTCCTGGAGAAAGGCTGCATCTCCTAAAAGCAATCAACTCTTGTCTTTGGGGTTTTCTTCTCTGCTGACAGCCATTCTGTGAGCTTTGATGGGCATGTGCAGGTAGTGATGGCTGAGACAAACTGCCACCTGGATGATAATCGCAGGCTGATGCTCCTAATTTTAGCAAGTAGAAGAATCAGTGGAAAGGCCTGAGATGAATCATAGGTAAAAATGCTGAGGACGATCTTCCTGCTATTTCTTCTTTCATTAATTTTAATTACCATCTACTAATCCTTGCTATGAAAGGTGAAGGTTTAAGGCTTTTATCTTGTCTTCATACACAGGTGCACACACCTCTCTCCCTTCCTCTTCCTGATAATGTGAAAGCATTGCTCAGGGTAGGCTATTACAATAACATGAGAAGAAATATTCAACTATGCTGTTCGTCTTGGATTTAGTAATTGACTCAGGTATTGCTTGGTTCTCTATAGACTTATTAATTTATCCCCCAAACTTTATAATAGGCTGAAAATCTCTTAAGCTGGTCAAGGAAAAAGAAAATCAGTGTCTCCCCCGTTTTCCCAGTAGCATCAAGGCTTGAGAGCCCTCTGGACTCCTAGGCCTGCAGCGACACTCCGGAACAGAGGTTGCCCTGAAATTCCTTCCCCCTCTCTTCCCAGGAATTCTCTTGGGCTCCTCCTTTGTATCATCCACTTTTCCCTGAACCCCTGGAGTCCTGTATTTATTCTGTTCTACCCCTGAGCTTGGTCAGTAGAGCTGGGAACCGTGGGAGCCCAGGGAAGATGCTGTTCTCAGTAAATATGGAAGGTGTTCCTCTTAAGCTCTCAGGGCTTGCTGCTGACATCTGCTCCTTCAGCTTCCTGGACCTGGGGGCAGAAGGGTCCTCTCCTGACCTTTATTTCCATTGGCACACGGAGGGCATTCTTGGTTGGGCTTCCCCCTTCCTTCTTGGGTCCCTACTGCTACAGCAGCAGAATCTAGAAACCCAGGCACGGTTCTGGGAAGAGCTTCTGCACTTAATTCTTCCTAATCTTTGTTTTCTCTTTGTGGAATCCCAGGTTGGGTCAATCCTTTGTGTTTTCCTTTCCTTAAATCTGCTGTCTCCTATTTCCCACCCTTAACCCTTTGCTGGACTTTTCTGATTTCTCCGCCTTTGTTTTCCAAATGGAACTTCTTAAATCTTCCCTTATTTTCATTTTGATGTTGAAGACTTCAATGTCTTTTCTCTCTAGTCCCCTTCAAGGCCTGGGTTCTAGTCTGCTACTGTGGGCTTTTGTTGCCTAGTTTTTAACTTTCCTACTCCTCCCTCACTTCTTTTCAGTTCCTTTTGATCTCCTGTCTTTCATTTTCATAACTCAGGTGCCTTTGTCTTCTTCTGTTCTTCAAGCTTTTAAAAATAAAAAGGATTTTAAAACTCCCGGGGGCTGTGTGCTGGGCTGGGCTGGGTTAAATGCAGGTCTCTCTGGAGCAGGAGAGCAGGGAACACAGTGGGGGGAAGGGGCCACACCCACATTCCAGAGTTTTGAGAGGACCCTTGGTTTGTCCAGGGAGCACACTACAGTAATTTCCCACCTGGTGGGGAGGGTCTTGGTTGACTGACTCCATCAGCCTAGGATGCAGTCAGCAGAGAGGAGCGAAGGTGTCACCAACCAGCGGCCACCACTCATGCTATGTTCCCCATCTCAGCAGAGTCCTTCGTCTCCTGAGCAGTGCCAGGTGTCCTGAGCCAGGTCCCCTCTGCAAGGACTTTGGATAATCAGCCTCAGTCCTCAGCCTGAGTAGGGCGGGGAAGAGGTGTGGCTTTGCAGACTGGGTGTCAGGACCCTACACTGGCTCCTTGCTGCACTTGGGGCTCTCAGCCTGGCCCCGCATGCTCTCTGCAGGCCAGTGCCCTGACTGTGGGGGTCAGAGCCTGGCTGGGCATATGTGTTGCTCAGCTTCCTCCAGCCAGGTGGGCTTAGCTGTCTCATCTCCGTGACATGTTCGCACTCTTCTTCCAGGTGCTGCTATTTGATGAACACCTCTCACCTGGAAGAGCTGCTCACCCTCCTCTCTCAAAATCCTCAGCTTTGGGGTGTTTAGCGATTCATTCTCCTTCTTACTCCTTTTTATTTCATCGCGGTGGGGCCCGGGGGTGGCAGGGATTCAGATGCAGTTGCTCAATCTGCCACCTGGGACAGACAACCTAAGTTCCTTATTCAGTGACTGTCACTACCCTCCACTCCTGGCCAAAGACGGACACTCTGCAGCCATCCCAGACTACTCGTCCACCACATTCAGGCTGTCCCCTAGAGGGCTTGTCACCAAGTCTTGTGACAAGTCACCACTCTCGTCAAGGCTCCCTGCTGAGCATATCCCTGAGCATGTCCCCTAGCCTCCCATTCTGCTGCAGCCTCTCAGCTGTCCATCCCTCACACCTTGCCCAGGAGACTGAGCAGCTTCTGAGCCACGCTCCCAGCATCGCCCTGTCCCCCACACAGCTGGGACACTTAGAATTTACGTCATTTTCCTTAAGAGGATGTTTGGATGGCTCCCCCCAGGCCTTTAGAATAAAGTTCAAAGTCTTTGTCATGAATGAAATATACTTTGTTGCTTATAAAACCTGCATTTCCTAGACCCCCGCGAACACCCCACACCCCCGACAGGGCTCACCATAAGGCCGTGGCTCCTCAGGTGGCCTCTGGGCTCCAGGCCTTTGCACACATGTCTGCACCCACACGAGGGCCCCTAGGACCTTTCCCTCCCCCCTACCACTGATAGAGCATGTCGTCTCTGCTCGGAATTCCTGCCTGGAGCAGCTAGCCCCACTCCCTCCTTCATCTCCTGCCTCAAAATCTCTGTCTTCCCTGGACACAGAGAATAGGCTGCTGTCACCTTCAGTCATTGTCCCCCGGGCACTTAAGATGTGGAAATATATATACATAAGTGAGTACGTGTACACCCCGTGCCTGTGTACACACGTGCACAGTATACACATACCACATACACACTTGTATACACACATACACGCGGCATACGTACGTTCTCACAGAAGAAAATGAGCTGCTAAACATCTGGAGAAAGATACATTAAAGCTGAATCATCTCATGTAAAATTCTACATTCCCACATTAACTTTATGAAGTAAAGTTCATGAAACTGAATCCCTGTTTACAACTTTAGGAAGAGCATTGAGTCTCCAGCCACCAGAGGAGAGTCAGTGTCCCATCCACATCCTGGGACACTGACCCACTCCTCACGGCTACGTGTGAATACTTACCTCACAAAATTGGTGTGAGAATGTACATCGAGTCGATTTTGAGACATTCGACTATGTTACTCTAATATAAGGTAGAATAGGAATTTAAGTCTAAAGTTTATTTTAAGCTATTTTGTTAATCAAAGAAAAAATCTAGTCCAAGTTTCAGTATCGAGGACCCCTTTCCCAAGTTTCTTTGAGTCCAGATTGCTACTTGACATGGCTATGCCTCCTATGGGGACCTCCAATTCCACCGCCCACTGTGTCTCCACCCAGTCCAGGTGGAGTAGGAACAAATCTGAGATGTGAGCGAGCAACCCTGCTGCGAGCTCCCCTCCATTTGAATATGGTCCCTTCCACTTCCCTTGTGGCCTCTGCACTTCCCTGGACAGGGACCTTGCCCAGGGAGCTGCCCCCCAAGCCCCTCATAGGCTAAGTTTTCCGGCCTCCATTCAGCCCCACCTCATGGTTTGGTGCAGCTGTTCATGTCTGACTTGGGTGAGCATTGCCCTCTCCCTGCACCAGCTTCATACCTACAACTTGGAGAACCTGCCCTAGTTGAAGGCTCAGGCTTGCGCTGAAGTGTTCTTGGTGGTCTCTGCATTTTGAAAGTTCTTTTAGTTTACAGAACTTTGTGCAGTTTCAAGTGTTTGTCCCTTGAGATTCAACACTGAAGAAAAATGTGATCTCTTTAATATTAACATAGTTTATGACATCCATTTAAAAGATCCCTGTCTTAGTCTATTAGAGCTGCTATATTATAACCAAATACCATGGTCTGGGTGGTAATAACCACAGAAGTTAATCACTCATGGTTCTGGGGCTGGAAGTCCAAGGCCCAGGTGCCGCAGACCTGGTATCTGTTTCCTCACAGAGGCACCTGCTCGCTAGGTCCCCCGGGGGTGGGGGCGGGCGTGAGAGCTCTCTCTTATGAAGGCAATAACTGAGGGACACGAACATTCATAGAGGGCCACCTTCTCCCACTATGCACCCTATGGGGACCTTGAATTCCACCACCCACTGTGTCTTACTCTTCCTAAAACCCAGGTCAAATTTGGTCTTCTCTATGAGGCGTTCCCAGAGCTTAGAGCAAGAAGTCCTTTTGCCCCTCACTGGCTCCCGAAGACATTCCATGTTTCAATCTGTTCCAAACCCCCCCTCCAAAGAATGTTGAAGAAATAGAAAACACACACACACACACAAAAAGAAAAGAAATAGAAAACACAAATCCGTAAGAACAAGGAGTTTGAGAGATGAGAGATGTCAGAACACAGAGTCAGATATAAACTGAGGCACATTAAATTTTTCAAGAGTTTCTGGGTGAGGGGGTGCAGGCCTGTAATCCCAGAGGCTTGGGAGGCTGAGACAGGAGGGTCTCAAGTGCAAAGCCAGCCTTAGCAAGTTATTGAGGACCTAAGCAACTCGGTGAGACCCTGTCTCTAAATAAAATACAAAAAAAAAGGGCTGAGGATATTGCTCAGTGGTTAGGTGCCCCTGTGTTCAATCCCCAGTACCAAAAAAAAAAAAAATTTTTTTTTTTTCTTTCAAGAGTTTATTTGAGCAAACAGCTATTCACGAATAGGGCCGCAAACAATCATTGCTCTGCTGGAGATAGATAAAGCAAAATTTTAGAGTGAACTCAAAAGCAGTGCAAATAGGTGACTCCTTAGGTTAAAGTTGCCAATTGACTCACTGGGGCATCCAAGAGGGAGTTCATGCAACACTTGGGGAGCTGGGCCACCTGTGGTTGGCTGAGCTGGTTCCATTTGCCTTTTTTTTTTTTTTTGTAGTTGTAAATGAGCAGAATGCCTTTATTTTATTTGTTTTTGTTTTTATGTTTTGCTGAGGATGGAACCCAGTGCCTCGAGCATGCTAGGCAAGCACTCTACCACTGAGCCACCACCCCAGCCCCTCCATTTGCTTTCGAGCCAGCTGCACACAGGTGATGGGTCTGCTAGGTTTCAGTTTGCTCACATGGGAACCCAGGGCTTTGCAGCCACCTCAGCCTAGGAATGTCATGGAGGAGTCTGCTCTGGGACACTACCACTTAAGGGTGTGGACCTGCCCAGGACTTTCTAATTCTCATTTCCCAACTAGAGATGATTCAGTCTGCCTGGTCCGCCCCAGGCATTCTCGTGCACCTCAGGGAGCTGGTGAGTGGAAGGGGCTTGGACGCCCTGGGCCTGCCTAAGCCAGCTCCTCACCAGCACCGCGGTCCTCTCCCTTACTGAGTCGGTTCACCCTCTCCTCCACCTCGCTGTGCACTCTTTAAGCAAAGACGGCATCTTGCCTGTGTTCCCTGGAGCCCTTAGTTTGCTCGTGGCAAGCATTCCTTTATTGAGCTGCTTAGTAAAGGCACAAGTGAATGGCTCATCCTGAAAGTGGTCTGAAATGTCCATCTAAGTGATAGGTGGAAGAAGCCAAAGTCTCGCTCTGTAAGTGCAGAGAGAGGACGCTTCCCTTCCGAGCCATAACAGGATGCTGGAAACGGCTGGTTATTGACAATCTAGAAATCCACAGAGCGCAAATCTCTTGGCAATTTTAACCTCAACATTTCTGTCTCGCACTAAAATATTCCATTAGGGAGTACTCAGTGTGAACATTCTCTAACAAAATATAACATGTCTAACAGGGCCCGAGCACCAGACAGACATTAAGACCAGATGAGAACGCACTTGTATTTCCAATTAGTCACATCAGAGACACTGAGGCTACTGGAAGACAAGGCTGCTTTGGATTTTACTTGCACCCAGTTTTATTCTAGCAAATTATTTGTGTGGAAGATCGTTGCCAGATCTTGAGAGACTGACATAAAAATCCAGTTTTTTCATACATACGAATAGCATGGATTTCAATTGTGTCTGGAAAGTTGCTTTGGAAGATAGATACATGATAGATGGAAGATAGAAAATAGATGATAAACGATAATAGATGTACATTAGGTTCACAGGTAGTTCTTGGGCCAAACTATGCTGTGACTGGACAGAAGGTTTAGTCATCTACTGAGAGGTGTCAAGGAATATAAATTATTGTACAAGTTCATACTGAATTAGCTTCTTTGATATTTAAATATACTATGATATTTTATGGAATCAAAGTTTTTAGTTTTATCAAATACACTGTGTTTTAATTAATAACTCTAAAACCCATTATTATAAGTTTTGTTTTTCTTTCATTTTTGTCCCATGAACTAAATTGCTGTGGCCTGAATGTTTGTGCACCCCAAAATTCATGTGTTGAAATCCTGCCCCCCAAGGTGACAGTATTAGAAGTGGGGTCTTTGTGGCGGGGGGGGGGAGATCATGAGGGGCTTGTGCCCTTGTAAAACAGGCTCAAGGGAGCTTGTCTGCCCCCTCCACCGAGTGAGGCCACAGTGAGAGGACACCATCCATGAGAAAGTGGCCCCAACCAGACACAGAACCTTCCAGCGTCTTTACCTAGGACTTCCCAGCCCAGAACGGTGGCGAACGAACTCCTCCTGCAAAGAGCCCAGTGTATGGTCTGCCATTATAACAGCCTGTACCCATGAAGATACAAATAGAAAAACAATTATCCAGTAGGAAACAAAATGGCAAATTCTCAGAAGTGTGATGTTGACTGATTTGAGTCACAGTCTGACTAAAGATGGTTTAGGAAAGACTCATATAGTTTAGGAAGATTTTGTTATACATTGCCACTTAGGAATTCCCATTAAGAATTACACTGATAAATTATGAATGAAGGGAAGAAAGAAAGTTTCCCAAGGGTAACTGCAATTAATTTTTTAATAAGAGTTTGATTTAGTTTTATTTTTCCTGCAAGTGTTTGGGGACTAACAGTTCTAAATTAATCTTTGTTCTGGACTATAATATTATAACTTAGCTGTTTTAATAATGTATAGTGAGAAGAGGGAGGGAGGGAGGAAGGAAAATAAAGAAAGAAATGTTTTCTTAGGAGAACTTGTCATTCATTTGCTTTTGAAAATGCGGTAGTTTCTCAGAGATGCAGGCTTGACATTTTCTAAGTCACAACTTTTAACCTACCCTGTAACTGTTGTCATCTGGTGAGTAATTCAGAATTCAGTGCCTTAAATGTAATAGAAAATAATTTCTGAAAATAAAAATGATTATCCAGTACTGTAATTAAAATGCTTTTGTTATCTCTTATTGCAAAAAGTTCATGTGACATAGCAGGAAGGATTAGTTAATTTGGCTTGTTGGTGTGTTGTAAGATTATTTTTACTGAAATGTTTGGGTGTGCTTTGACTGTGTTCTCATGAACCATAAGCCTTATTCTACTGTTGGGGGTAAATTTTAGACATTCATATTTCTTCTAAAGTATGTCCTCTGTTTTTATCCTCAAGCATCATCTTCATTGAATATTCTTATTTTGCTTGATTCATGCATACTCTTTATATATTAAAGATAGAAAATCTTTGTTTATCAACTTTTTTAAATTCTTGATTTAACTTTTGGCTTTTAATATAATTTATTTTTGGTTTTCTTTTTACACAGAACTTTTTAATTTTACATAGACAAATTTTTATCAATTTTTACTTTGGGTTTATTTTATTTTTTTTCTTTTATTTATTTTTTTATTAGTTACACATGACAGTACAATGATCTTGACATTTTGTACATTTGAATCAAGTGGGTTTATTTTGCTAGATTTATAAACTACTAGTATTAAAATTGGATACAGATTATATTCCAAGTATGAAATATTTTACAGAAGAATAAAATCTTTGAAAAATTATATTTTAATTCAGAAATATACAATATATGTCATTTTCCTGTTTATAAATCTTTGTGTTTTTTTCTTGCTATTATGGTTTATATTAATTTTTTTTTAGTACCAGAGATTGAACCCAGGGGCACTTAACCATTGAGGCACATTCCATTTTTCATATTTTATTTAGAGACTAGGTCTTGGTAAGTTGCTTAGATTCTAGTTAAGTTGCTGAGGCTGACCTTGAACTCATGATCCTCCTGCATCAGCCTCCCAAGTCGCTGGGATTACAGGTGTACACCAGCGTGACCAGAGGTTGTTATTAATTAATAATCACATTGTCAAAGCTTTTCTAGAGTCAGGACGGTGGCTCATGTCTACAATCCCAGCTACTCAGGAAACAGGCAGGAGGCAGGAGGACAGCAAGTTCCAAGCCAGCCTGGACAACTCAGCAAGACCCCCGTCTCAATATAAAAGAGAGAAAAAGGCACAGGCATGCGATTCAGTGGTGGAGCACCCTGGGTTTAATCCACAGCACACCACACATTTTCCTAGGCATAAACTGATACATAAAAACATAAAAATCAGGGGCTGGGGTTGTGGCTCAGTGGTAGAGTGCTTGTCTAGCACGTACGAGGCCTTGGGTTTGATTCTCAGCGCTGCGTATAAATAAATAAATATTATAGGTCCATGAGCAACTAAAAATATATTTTAGAAAAACATAAAAATTATACATGTCTGGAGTGCCATGTGACATTTCAATGCATGTGTACACTGTGTGGTGTTTAGGTCAGGGTAAAGAGATCTATTTTCTCAAACATTTATCATTTCTTTATGGAGAAAGAATTTAAAACCCCGTCTTCTAGCCTTTTGCAGTGTACAGTACAGAGCAGACATCTGCAGCTCCCCTCTGTGCAACAGCACCCCTGAACTTCTTCTCCTGTCTAACTCTGTCCCCTCTGATGGACTGCCACCATCCCTCCCGGCCCCTCTCCTCCCAGCCTCTAATGGCCACCATTCTACTCTTGGCCTCTAGGAGATCAACCATTTCAGATTCCGCCTGAGTGAGAGCAAGCAGTGCTTATCTTCCTGGACCTGGCTTCTTTCATCTCACACAAGGACCTCCAGTTCCATCCATGTTGTGGCAAACAAGAAGACTGCATTCTTTTTAATGGCTGAGTAATATTCCATTGTGTGTGGGTAGCACGTGCACACAGACGTTCATTCTGGAGCCATTCGATAGTTGAGGGACACTCGGGTTGCTTTCATCTCTTAGGTATGTGACTAGTGCTACAGGATGTATGGAAGTGCAGGTGTCTCTTCAACACAGTGATTCCCTTTCTTTTCTCTGGATACATACAGCAGTGGGAGTGCAGGATTGTGTGACGGTTCTCTTTTTAAGTTTTTGAGGAACTCTTTCCCTCAAAAACCTACTGTTCCCTACTCTTGTCCATAGTGACTGGACTAAGTTAGTTGCCCACCCACGGGCATCTAACTCCACATCTCCAGCCCTTGTGATCTTCAGTCTGTTCTTACTGGAGTGAGGTGATGTCTCACTGTGGGTTTCCTTGGCATTTCCCTGGTGATAAGTAATTCTGAGCTTTCTTCCTGTTAACCCCTTCTGTGTCTTCTTTGGAAATGTCTCATGAGTTGCAGTGCCCATTTTTTGACTTTTGTCTATTTGTTTAGTTTTGCTGCTGAGGTCTGGGGCACCATCCACACTCTGGGTACCAGCCTCTGTCAGGTGGGCACCTTGCAAGCCTACGGTCTGCTGCTTCCCCTCTACCAGTTGTTTCTTTGCTGTGGAGAAGCTTTTGAATCTGACGTTGTTTCTTTGTCTAGTTGGCTCTTCTCCGCTGTGCATTTGGGGTCTTGTCCAAATCGTCGTCGTCTCCCTTCCCCCTGTCCTCACGTGCTTCTTCTGTTCCCTTCTAGAAGTTTCAGAGTTTGGGCTCTGACCTTTAGGTCTCTGATCTGGGAGGAGTGGACGTCTGTAACTGGGGAGAGTGGGGCCAGCTTCGCTCCTGTGTTGGTCTCCGGTTCTCCTCACGTTTATGGCCAAGACCCTTCTTTCTCCAGCGCGGACGCTTGGTCAAACGTGGCTTTGCTGGAGGTGAGTGGGCTCACCTGGGGTTCCCTCCTCTGCCCCGTTGGCCTCCGGTCGGCTGCCGTGCTCACAGCAGGCTGCTCTGAGGACTTCTGTCTGCAGCTGGTTTTCTGGGTTCAATTTGTACACAGTTGGCACCTCTGATGAATGAGGCTTCAGAGAGCGCGTCCGCAGACTTCTCTCATAATTTTAAAACAATCTTTTCCTCGTTTCTTCTCCAATATTTGTACCTGCTCCTTTGTCACTTTTTGTTGCATTTACCAGGATTTTCAGAACAGATCGGGGTGGGAAATGATAATAGGTTTAATGAAAGTTCATCTGTGCTTTGTTCCTCAAAATAGCAGCGGGGGCCTGGGAGGCACCTGAGTAGAGATATTAATGTGTACTCATGAGCAGAGGCCTCCTGTCAGTCAACGGAAACGCACTACGTTTGCCAGGCCTTTCCGGTTTCTCCCTTCTTCCCAGGGATCTGCTGTCTATTCTTGATGGTGCAGAGGACAGAGCAGCAGGAGGCAGGCACAGTGGACCACTGGGTCAGCCCCGCAGGACAGCACCCAGTGCCCGTAGCCTTGGTCCCCCCAGGGGCGGAATGGAATGCTCCCTGCCTGCAGGAACGTCCCTGGCTCTGCCCTTTCAAAGCTGTACCCCTCAGGCTGCTCAGTGCCTCTGCAGGCTCCGCTAGGTGTGAGCTCATCTGCATGTCTCCTTCGCCACCCGCCCCAGCACTGAGCCCAGCCAGGTGGCGCATTCACCTGTCAAGAAGCACTCATCAAATGCCACTTTTCACAGCCAAGCATGTCCCTGAGTGTGACTTCCAGAGGGCACACAGTGGCCACCCAGAGTTGGCAGACTGCATTCACCTTCCCTAAGACGTCTCGGCCTTGTTTGTCTTCTGTGGCTAAGTAAAGGGGCCGCGATGTTCTTTGTCACTTGGGCCCACAGAGTTTTGTGAAGCATGTGACACAGGAAAGACCCCTCTATTGGCTGAGATGTTTTCTCCTTCCCACTCATGGATCACAAAACCGCGCCTTGCCTTGGGTAAAGAGCCCACATGAGGTCGCTGCGGGGAAAATAACACCAGTCCCCTCACAGGAGTGCGCCCATGCAGCAGGCCCCCGCTCAGGGCACGTTCTGCATGGACGCCGTTGGCCGGCTAGTGCTGCCCAGTGGTACCCATAACGACACACCGAGGGCGGAGACGGTGCCCAGGTTACCTGACTGCCGTGGCCTGGTACCAGGCACAGAGCAGGACCACAGCTGCTGGGAACCCCTGGCTCAGCGTCCTCCCAGACAAGCTCGGCCTGGAAGGGGGAGGCCACAGGTGAAGGGAGAAGTGCACCCAGACAGAGAGGCCTGGAAAGGAAGGGAGCTGGGAAGTGGGATGGGTCCCGGGCCAGGCCACCCCGCAGTGGAGCAGAACGTACCTAGCTGACCAGAAGGGAAGGGAGAGAAGCAGGAGCCCAACAGGGGGAAGAAGAGTCTGAGCGAGGACCAACAGCCTCCTCCAACAGAAATCTGCAGAAACATCTAAAAAATCAATCCCTGGAGTCTTCTATGAAAAAACCCAAAACGACCAAGAAGCAACTGTACCCAAGTGAAGCCCCACGTGCAGTCAATTAAGTGCCAATGGGACGGATTTGAAAGAAGCTCTGTTTCTGGTCTTTTTGTATCCCCACCCATCAAGCTCATTGTTTTCCTCCCAAGAACAAATGATGATCCAGTCTTCAAGAAAATGCTTTTTGAGGTAGCTTAAGGGACGGCTTTGAAGGGCATCGCAGAGGAGGAGAAGGACTCTGGTGAGAGAGCCCCACCTCGCTCTGCCTCCTCCACCCACGGCCGTCGCCAGCCCAGGCTGGCGGGAAGACGGTCTGTGACAGCTGTGGAGGACTGCCCGGTGTAAAGGACACACTGAGGCCCCTGCTTTCAAGTAACACGTCCAAGATGCCTCCCCCAGGCCAAGGTCGATCATAATACCAGACAGGAAGGCAGTTCTTTGCTCTTGACTCCAGAGGAAGCCAGATTTGTAATTTCGTGATTACAAAAGAAGCCTGAAAGTTAAACCGCAGTCATATTTAAAAGAAGGTTCCTTTCAGCTGCTTCAGTATTTCGTGACTGGCTCTTCTTTGGTCCACCCTCTCCCACCCAGGTCAGCAACTTCATAGAGTGACCCATGAGAGTCGGCATCCCACTGGCAGGATCTTGGGCACGGGGAGAGAGCCTGGCCCGTCGTGTAGGACCGCCAGAGAGCAACGAGGACAAATCCCCCAAACCCACAAGTTAGGACGGCATCAGCTCACAGTCCTGGGACCCCAGGTCTGAATGAAGGCGGGGGACGTGCTTCTCCAGGGGCTGGGGGAAGACGCGCCCATGCCTTTCCTAGATTCTGTCACCAAGCCCTTGGCCTTCCTGGACTTGTGGATGTATCGCTCCTACGACTGCCTCTCTGGTCATGTGGCTGGCTTTCTCTGTGTCCTTTCTTATAAGGACACCAGCTATATGGGATCAGTGCGCACCCTGATGACCTCATCTTAATCTGACTTCATCTGCAAAGAACCTATTTCCAAGGGAGGCACATCAATCGGTACCGAGGATTAGGGCTCAGTCCTTTTGTTCTGCAAAATAGTTTAGCCCTCAACCCTCACTGTCCCCAACTGCCAAAGGAAAGCGGTTCTTGGAAGAAGGGTTTATAGAATTAACAAATTTATTCATGATGTGTCATTTGATAATATATATTATTTAAAAATCCTATATATCATTCTTTGAAAAAAGAAAAACACTCAAAATCCTGTGTATGTTTGGGGGTTTGACTTTAGCCTCTCATGGCTAAAAAGACAAATTAAAATTCTTAGAATTTAAAATGTCTAGATGCAAAATGAGGGTTTAATGTAACTAAGGCCGTATGTTAAGTAGAGAGCTCACACTGATCTCTGTTTCTAGTTCATATCTCTTCCTCACAGTAAATGTTGTGATGTACAAAGTTATTTTCTATTTTACCATACAATTGTGTGTGTGTTTCCTAATATAGAACTTTATCAGAATGTAATGCTTACCAATATAATTTTGTCTAGTGTGCATCTGTTCCTATGAGCATGTGGCTTATGGGTTTATATTTAAATGTCACACACTTATACGGCAGGAGGCACAGAACATGGATAGAGGACAATACAACTCACAAAAGTTCTTTCAGTGAATCTGATTTGATTGAGCACTATGCTACACCCTTTAGGTATTAGGACAATGTCCTTTACCTCAAGAAACTGTAGTGGTTGATGGAACAGTGGTTCTTTGGTACTTTGATTACTGTCTCCTTTAAGATTCGGATGAAAGCCATAGCGCCTTATGCCTTCCTGTTCTGAAGAACGCACACAGGATTTTCCTGCATTTTAGCTGGGTATCTGACCTACCCCAGCCAAAGAGGAGCCCTGAGATCACACAACACTTTGCTTTCAGAGAGTAACTGTCTCCTCTGTCCTCCTCTCCTCCAGAGAGACAGACAGACAGACAGGGCCTTCTTCTGGGCAGGCAGGCAAGTCCTCTGAAGAGAGGAGGGAAAGACCCTGGGATGCATGAGCCTGGGCGTGTCCCAGGAGCAGGTCACCGTCTCCAACCCTGAGGTGTGGCTGCCATGCTTCTTCCTTCAACCCCGAGCCAGTGAACTTTCCTCAGTAAGCCCTCACTGTGTGGAAAGGGGAATTATTAAAACATCCACGGATCGCGGCCTTCCAAACAAATGCCCTCAGCTGTGAGATCTGCAGAGGGCCGCCATGAGGCTCCATCAGGGAGGGACCCTCGGGAAGGGCCCAGGCAGGGTGTTCTTCAGATGTGCTCCTCGCCTCCTGCTCACAGCGGGCTGCCCAGCTCAGGAGGTCCTGGAGACTGATTCCAAGTTAGCCCCAAGGCCACAGGAGCACCTGTGCCAGTGGCCTGGGTGTCCTTCCTCCTTCTGCTGCCTTCCATAAGTCACAGCACCGCCTCCACGTTTTGCATGAAACACACCTAAATTGTCATAAAGGAGATCAACCATGCTGCCGGTGGACTCCGGCCACCAAGGGGCAGGTTTTATGGCCCTTGCATCTTGGCTGGCGTGGGTCTGCTGTCACCCACTGAGCACAGGGGACAGGATACTGTGCCAGGTCTGGTGCTGAAGATGCCCGTGGGCCTAAGGGAGTGGTCCTGGGCTGTCCTGTTAGAAATCCAGATACCCCAACTGTCCTGTGTGAATTCCTGCCTGGAGAGGAAGCCCAAGCTAACTGCGTGGTGTGACAAAAGAGAGTGAATGGACGAGGCGGGTCACAGTAACAGGAAACCAGGTCAGACCCACCCACCGTGTCTCAGGAGGCTCTGCGTCTGGGCTTCCGTGGGCTTGAACAGCTCTGCTCCTCCGCCGCTTGTCTGTGGGTGAGATCGGAGCCTCGGGCCACAGGGGGTCTGCTGCAGCCTCTTCCTGTCGCAGTTGGCCAGTGGGAGGGTCTGCCATGAGCACCTCTCCAGTGTCACAGCACTTGAATGTGACACATGCTTTGATGTTCCCATAATGTGGGGGTGCCAGAGTTTGTGCTGTTATCTGACACAGAATAGAAGCATGGATGTAATTATTTTGTCACTTTATAGCTAAAATTACAACATGGATTCACAATTAGATGGTGAATTCAGAGTTCTCCAGCATTGTTTGTCCTTTGGAATGCCACAGGGGATACCGACCCGGCTGCTCTCGGTACCTAGCAACGCGTGGGCTCTCCGCCTTCTCACGGAACGTAGCAAATCACTTGCATCAAGCCTGTTCACTTGGGTATCACCTGCCCCCTGGCTGGCTGTTTGGGACCCTTCCTCTCTGGAATTTGCATCCATTTATTTCTCATGTTTATTCTTTGTCTTTTGACATGTATTTTTTTTAATCTCTTCTTCTCTAACTACAATATTATTATCTCTGATTTTTCTCATACATCTATTTATATTCCCAAAATATTTTTAAAATGCTATCAGTTTTTGAGAAAGTTACCTGGTGGATTTGAAACCTCATAAGCTCCATCTACACACGCTTACTTAGTGAAGGTCACACTGGAAACGACTTAATTGGTGATGCCAAGACATCAAATAGGTGGACATGTGATTAGAGGCCCCAGGAGCTACTAACAGATTCTAAAACAGACGATTTGACTGAATTCTAGTAATAATCCGAGGCGAAATATGTCATTGCCCTTCATGGATATATGAATGTGGGAAAGAAATGAGGTGGGTTATTGGCGGGAGGGCAGGTCCGGCCGCCATGTCCTCCTCCTTGCCCTGACCCTCTGGGGGTGTCCAGTCCAACACAAAGGAGCTGGTTGAGCTCAGGACTAGGTTTTTCATGGCAGCCAGCTCACCTGCGACACTGTCGTTGTCTTCCCACTGGTGCCTTCTCCCGGTGTTCAGTCGGCTTTGACTTTGCTGTGCCTGGATGACCTGACCAGAACAATTGTAGGGAGGAGAAGTCTGCTTGGGGTCTCATAGTTTCAGAGTTCTCAGTCCATAAGAGGCCAGTTCCGTTCCTGGAGGCTCAGAGTGAGGCAGAACCTCATGGTGGAAGAGGGTGGCAGAGGGAGGCAGCTCACGTGGTGACCAGGAAGCAGAGACTCCACTCACCAGATGGAATGTACCCCCCAAAGCCACACCCCAATGGCCACCTCCTCCAGCCCATCCTACCCGCCTCCCGTTACCACTCAGTCAACCTCATCGGGGATGAACCCACCGATGAGGGTAAGGCTCTCCTACCAGTCCTTCTCCTCTACACCTCCTTGCACTGACTCACACTTGAGCTTCTGGGGGATGCCTCACAGCCAAGCCATAGCACCCAGCCTGCATCTCCCTCTGAATCATTCTGTCCCTCTCACTTTTCTTGTCCCTCTCCTGATACCACAGGGCTGGGCGGAACCTGGACAGGAGGAGACGCCTGAGGACAGAAGACGGGAGAAAAGTCCTTGTTGTTTGTCGTTTCTTGAACAGTTTCAGATTGGTTTGAAGCAGACATGGGATGAAGTCCAGTGGTCAAGCCCTTCGCCCCCACTGACCTGAACTCTCAGTGGTGGCCCCGGCTGGGGACTCTCTCCTCTCCAATTTCCCCTCTCAGTTACAGCTGGATGCTTCACAGAACCCCCGCTTCAGGGTGCCCAAAGCAGAGCTCTCACCCTCCCACCTGCTCTCCTAGTCTTCCTCCTCTCAGTAAAAGGAACCATTCGGCCACCTGCTCAGGACATCAATATAGACGCCTCTTGACCCGCTTTCCTCCTCCCTCGAAGTGCAGCCCAACAGTGGTCCCGTTACCTCTCCCCCACCCCACCCTAGATCCCGTCTCGTCTCCTCAGACCTCAGCCGGGCCCTCTGCCTGGGCTCCCTGCTTCTAGGTCACCCCTCCTGCCATTCCCAGGGGTCAGGCTGGGAACCAGCCTCCTCTCCAAACTCGTTGTAGGACACAAGGCAGTTTCATTCTTTGTGCCCCACATCCTCACCTGTGAAACTGGGTAAGAGAGAAATACTTCTCCATACTCCAGTGAATGGGTGAGGACTCGCGCATCGATATACATAGAGCCCTCACGACAGCCCCCAGACACACTAACATTTGATGAACGCTGGCCATTGTTCTCAGTGCACACCTGTTTTCCACGGTAAGGGGGCAGAACCCTGGAGAACCCTAGAGATTCTGAGACACGTTCCACAGTTACAGAAGATATTTACACACAGGGAAGCTGGGTGGGGGGTCCTCCCAGCTCTTCTATAAACCAAACCTTATTTCTAAGTAAACTTGTTTGTAAAATATGCAGGAGACCATGTCCCTGCCATATGTGACATCCTCCAGTGCCTCCCCTTACTCAACCCTTCATCCTGGCCTGCAGAACCCATCCTAGTCCTGATCGGTGACTGGCCAACCCCAGACTCACCTCCCAGTCTCCCTGCAAACCTGCTCCCACCTCAGCCTTCCCTGTGCCCGTCTGTGACACTCTGCCTGCCGCTCTGCCCACAAGTCTTCTTGGTGCGTTCCTGGCCTCCCTTGACTCCACTCTCGACACCTCCTCCAGAAGGAGTTGACACTCTGCCTCCTGCTCCACCTCCTGCTCCCTCCCCGGGACTCGATCTCTCTCCACAGTCTGTCCATGGCTGTCTCCATCACCCTGGGCTGGTTCCAGGACACTTGAAGTCTGCGGGTGACCAGGCACTTGGGTAAAATGGTGTCACATTCACATCTAAGCCCTGCAGTCCTCCCATGTACTTTAATCATCTCTAGGTTACCTAAAACGCCTGAGGCGGTGTGAACGCTGTGTGATAGTTATTATTCCATATTGTACAGGGAGCAATGACAAGAAAAGCCTGGTCTGTACATGTCCTGTACAGATGCACCTTTTTTTCCTTTTGGGGGGAACTGGGCATGTGTTCAGTCTGCAGTTGGTTAAATCTGAGGATGCGGAAGCCCTGGGTCCAGAGGGCTGACCAAGTAGATGCAAAATAATGTAAGAATTCACCAACATTAGCAAATGGCCTCTTCAGCAAAAAAGACCAATGTATTGTTTCTTTATATCTTGGTTCTCAATCTTTAGGACAGATATTAGTTCCTTTATCACCAAAATAATCCTACATGCCATAATCTCAGAACATCACCTCAAGGTACAGAACATCACCTCGAGGTAAAGGCTTTGGTCCTTTAAAAAATATTCCCTATTCAATACCCTGATAGGAAAAAAAAGTGGGATTACTTTGTAAAAAGTCAGGCAAAAATGCCATTATTCCTTTGTTTGTTCCCCATTAGAATATTTGATAGTTGGAGAAAAACGATGTGGAATAGGAGGTGCAGAGTTATTGCAGATCCAGGTGACTTAGCCACTTGAGTCGGTTCGTAATGCTGTTCAATTAGATTCAGTAGCAATCAAAAAGGAACCACCCTGACCATTAGGAATTTGAAACATTGCTTTGCCCGGCTCTGGCTTGATTAGATACAGTCCAAATTGTCTGTGGGCGTTATAGGAACTCAAATTTTCTCAGCTGAAAAGGAAAAAAAAAAAACACCAAAGCACTCTGAGAACCACAGGCTGGGGAGCCATCCCGTGCCCCTGCAGGGACAAGCTGCAGCTGGCCGTGTGTCCCCATGTCACCGTCTTCAGGCCCCGTAGGCTGCACAACAAAGCCGACTGCTCTCCAGATGAAATTGGGTTGCCTTCTCCAAGGGAAACGTTGTTTCTTCTAGCTGTTTATCTTGACTTAATTCCAGGCTTCCGAGAAAAGCTGTCAGACTAGAAGAGAGAATCTCCACGTGGTCTCCAACTGGACACTGGTTCATCGTCTCCCCCGTGTACATCCATGTCTGTACCCAGACCTTCCCCCTGTGCCGCTAGGAGTGAATGGACAACGTGCTGCTTCTTTGCTTCCAAAATCTTCTGAAGGTGTCATTGATATAAGGGTGTGGGTTAGTCAGCTTTCCCATATCTGTGACCCCAATACTTGACAAGGACAACTTAGAGGAAGAAAATTGAGTTTGGGTTCCAGTTCCAGAAGGTTCAATCCGTGGTGATTTTGTTTGGGCCTGAGGGGAAGTAGGAATTAAAGTGGAGGACACGGTGGAGGAATGCTCTCAGCTCATGGCAGCAGAGGCAGAATGAGGAGCCAGGGACAAAGTACCCCAAGGACACACCCCCAGTGACCTACTTCCTCTAGCCATATTCCACCTGCCTACAGTTACCACCCAGGAATCCATTCAAATTATGAGTCCACCAAATGGATTAATCCAACGATTCGGTTTCAGCTCTCATCATCTAATTTTTCACCTCGTATCATTGATGCAATAACCGTGAGCTTTTCTGGGGATACCTCACATCCAAACCATAACAAAGGGTAATCTGTTATATAACCATAGCATAATTATCACAATCAGGAAACCAGTACTGATGCCAGCCTCTTATCTAATACACAGAGCTTAATTAGATTTCTTAAGTACGTACCTAATGGGAGAGACGAATTTCAGCTGACGTGTTGTGTTTGGTTTCCTAAGCCTTTATCCCTTCTCATCAGGATCAGCCCCTGAGTCCTTCTTTTCATCTTGTGACAGTAACAATTTTGTCAATTACAGGACAGTTATTTTGTCCTTCAGTCTGGGTTTGTCTGATGATGGCTCAGGCTGAAATCCAAGCTACGCATTTCTGGCAGGAGTGTCATGGCCATGAGCTGTGCCCTATCAGAAGGCACACCATGTCACCTGTCCCATAGCTGGTGAGGGGGACCCTGATCACTGGGTTGGAGTGGGGGTTGCCAGGTTTCTCTCAATGAAACTGGGATTAGAATATTTATTTACATAAAAATGAGCCTGAATGAAATCACAGTTCCTCTTCAGAAATCAATCCTCCTCAATCACATTGCAGTTTAAAGGAAATTCAGCAGAAAACATGCACAGGTAGAGAAGGTTGGCTTCTTGGTCTCAAAATGAGAAAAGAGATGTCTGCAGGCAGTCAGGTGGGAAAGCAAGCCTTTCGCAAAGACACGGGTTGGTCGGCTCTGGGTGTGCTTATTACCCGTTCCCCTCTTTCCTACATGTCAAGCCCTTTGAAAACCAAGGCCATGAACTCTCTACCTGAAGAGGAAGATCAGATATTACCAAGCTTTTTGAAAGGGGAAAAAAATCCATATTTTCTTTCAAACTTCTATTGAAATGTAGATAATTTTACATCCTGGGAGAGGTTTGTTTCATACTGTTTGGTGGGACCTTAGCCTTATCTGACATGAACTCTGCTTTTCTACTAAGTCCTGGAGTAGGGTGAGCTGGGATCTCTGGGAGAACCGAGTTAGGATCCAGGCTTCTGAGGTGTAGAGGTCCTGCATGTGCATGATGATCTCCAGGGCAGGCTGGCCTCTGTGTCCATCCTCCTTCCCCCGACCCCTTGGTAGCGTGTAGTCCAGTACAAAATAGTTGGCAGAGCTCAATAGCAGGCTCTTTCATGGATGTGTTTTCATGACATCCTGATGCTGAGGTCGAAGCTGTAGTTTCTAGGAGGTATCCTACTTCTCATTCAACTCATTCTAGTTATCCCATAAGAAATCAAGAAACAAGTGCAGCAAGGGACCTTCTGTTACAAATGTATTTAAAATTTTGAATTGGTCAGAAGGCCAGATAAACTATAGGATGCCCAATTACATTTGAATTCCAGGAAAACAAAAATATCTGGGACATATACTAAAAAAGTTACTGTTTATCTGAAACTCAAGTATATCTGAAACTCGATTTTAGGTGTCCTGCATTGTTGGCTAAAGCTAACAATCCCAGGCTTATATCAAAATAGGTCCTGTGCTTCTCTAAGAACTGGTTTGGTTTTACTCTGTGGATTTTGATGTGCTTCTCTTTGCTCTGATCACCAGGAAACTCTGAACCCCATTGGTGGACCCCCAGAGCAATGTCCTGGGCTTGATCATGTGCAGTCAGTTCATGGTCCTGCCCCACCTCCCCACCTCTCTCAGTTCCTCTCCCCCACAGACCCCCTCCGCTCCTCCCTTCATCAAAACAGCGGGAACAATATGGAGAAACCATCTTACTTGTTGGGACATTCCTAAATTGTCTCATATCATTTATTGAGACATAGGGTGTGTTAAAATAACTGAATATATAACTATAATTTATACCTATAGAATAAAGAAATTTAATCCTAACAATTATGTCTATTGATATGTTCTTATCAATATTCAGAGAATGTTCCTATATCAACCACATGAACTAAAATTATTTTTTGATAATTTAAATATGTAATATGACATAACTTTCTACTTACAGTAGGGCACTTGATGATTTTCCTATCTTCATCAATTACCATGCTCATGAAAATGTTGTACATGTTTACAGTTATTTTCCATTTTTTATTTGCACTTTTTAGTTATATATGGCAGTAGAATATATTTTGACATATTATACATACATGGAGAAAAACTTCCTATTCTTAGAGTTGTACATGATATGCAGTTACACTGGTCATGTATTCATATATGAATATAGGAAAATTATGTACTATTCATTTACTTTATTTCCTTACTACACCCCCTCCTTTCCCCTCATTTCCCTTTGTCTAATCCAATGAACTTCCATTCTTCCCTCCTCCATCCACCATTTATTGTGAGTTAGTATCTGCATATCAGAGACAACATTTGGCCTTTGGATATAAAGAATTGGTTTATTTCATTTAGCATGATAGTCTCCATTTCAACCTATTTACTAGCAAATGGCATAATTTTATTCTTCATTATGGCTAAGTAATATTCCATTGTATGTATAATATTCCTTTACACACACACACACACACACACACACACACACACACATACACACACACACCACATCACATTTTCTTTATCCCCTCTTCTGTTCAAGGGTACCTAGGTTAGTCCCACAGCTTAGCTATTAGGAATTAAGCTGCTATAAACATTGATGTGGCCCTGTCACTATAGTATGCTGCCTTGAAGTCCTTTGGGCACATGCACAGGAGTGGGGTAATGGGGTCAAATAGTGGTTCCATTTCAAGTTTTCTGAGGAATCTCCATACTGCTTTACAGAGTGGTGAACCAATTTGCAGTCCCACCAGCCATGTATGAGTGAACCTTTTCCCCACATCTTTATCAAAATTTATTGTTACTTGTATTTCTGGTAATTGCCATTCTGTCTGGAGTGAGATGAAATCTCACTGTGGTTTTAATTTGCACATTTTTTGTATCTTTGTTGATGATTTATATTTCTTCTGTGAAGTATCTGTTCAGTTCCTTAGCCAATTTATGGATTGGGTCATTTGGTTTTGGGGTGTTAAGATTTTCTGTTCTTTATATATCCTGGAGATTAATGATCTGAGGTGCAAGTGGCAATGATTTTCCCCCATTCTGTAGGCCCTCTGTTCACATTCTTGATTGTTTGCTTTGCTGTAAAGACGGTTTTTAGTTTGATACCATCCCATTTATCGATACCTGATTTTACTTCTTGTGCTCCAGGAGTCTCGATGAGCAATTTGGTTACTCAGCCAACATGATAGAGATTTAGGCCTACTTTTTCTTCTTTTAGGTCTCTGGTCTAATACCTAGGTCCTTTTTCCACTTTACATTGAGTTTTATTCAGGACAAGAGATAGGCATTTAATGTCTTTTTTCTACATATAGATTTCAACATTTGTTGAAGAGGCTCTCTTTTCCCCAATGGATGTTTATGGTGCCTTTTTCTAGGATGAGGTAACTTTATTAATGTGGGTTTGTCTCGGTGTCTTCTATTCTAGACCATTGGCCTTCATGTCTGTTTTGGTGCCAATACCATGCTGGTTTTGTTATTATAGTTTTGTAGAATAATTTAAGGTCTGGTATTGTGATGCCTCCTGCTTCACTTTTCTTGCTGAGGATTGCTTTAACTATTCTGGGCTTCTTATATTTCCAAATGAATTTCATGACGGCCTTTTCTATTTCTGTGAAGAATGCCATTGGGATTTTAATAGGAATTGCACTAAATCTGGGTAGCACTTTTGGTAGTATGGCCATTTTAACAATATTAATTCTACTATCCAAGAACATAGGAGATGTTTCTATCTTCTAAGGTTCTCTTCAATTTCTTTCCTTAATGTTCTGTAGTTTTTATTACAGAGATCTTTTACCTCTTTTGTCAGAGTAATTCTCAAAAAATTTTTGAGGCTATTGTAAATGGGAATGTTTCCTAATTTCTCTTTCAGTTGATTCATCACTGATATTTAGGAACTTAACTGTTAATTTTATATCCTGCTACTTTGCAGAATTAATTTATGAGTTCTAGAAGTTTTCCTGTGGAGTTTTTGGATGTTCTAAATATAGAATCATGTCATCTGCAAATAGTGATAGTCTTAGTTCTTCTTTCTCCTATTCTAATCCTTTTAATTTCTTTCTTCTAATTGTTGTGGCTAGAGTTTTAAGGACTATGTTGAATAGAAGTGTTAAAGGAGGTCATCCCTGTCTTGTTACAGTTTTTAGAGGGAATGCTTTCAATTTTTCTCCATTTAGAATGATGTTGGCCTTGGGTTTAACATATATAGCTTTTGAATATTGAGGTACGTTTCTACTAGTCTTCCTAGTTTTTTGAACATGAACAGATGCTGTGTTTTATCAAACGCTTTTTTCTGCATCTATTCAGATAAGTGTGTGTTTCTACAATTAGGTCTACTGATGTGGTGAATTACATTTATTTATTTCCGTATGTTGAACCAACCTTGCATCACTGAGATGAACCACACTTGATCATGGTGCACTATCTTTTTAATATGCTTTACTATGATTTTCCAGTATTTTATTTAAAATTTTTGCATCTATGTTCATGAGGGATACTGATCTAAAGTTTTCTTTTCTTGATGTGATTTTTTTTTTAAAGAGAGAGTGAGAGAGGGGAGAGAGAGAGAGAGAGAGAGAGAGAGAGAGAGAGAGAGAGAGAGAATTTTTAATATTTATTTTTTTTTTAGTTCTCGGCGGACACAACATCTTTGTTGGTATGTGGTGCTGAGGATCGAACCCGGGCCGCACGCATGCCAGGCGAGCGCGCTACCGCTTGAGCCACATCCCCAGCCCTGATGTGATTTTCTCTGGTTTTGGTATCAGGATAATAGTAGCTTCATAGTATGAGTTTGAAAGGGTTCCCTCCTTTTCTATTTCATGGAATAATTTGAGGGGGATTGGTGTTAATTCTTCTTGGAATACTATCTGGTAAAACTTGGCTGATACTCCAAGTGGTCCCGGGCTTTATTGGTAGACTTTTGATGATGTGTTTAAATCTGTTGCCTGAAAGTGATCTGCTAAATTTTTTATTTTCTCCTGATTCAATGTGGGTAGGTCATAAGTCTCTAGAAATTTGTTGATGTCTTCAAGATTTTCTGTATTAATAGAGTATAAATTTTCAAAACAGTTTCTGATTATTGTCGGTATTGCAGTAATGTCCATAGTGATATTTCCTTTTATCACAAATCTGAGTAATTTGAGTTTTCTCTTTCTATTCATTAGCTTGGCTAAGAGCTTATCAATTATATTTGTTTATTTCAAAGAATCACATTTTTTTGTTTCAATTTCAATGACTCCAGCTCTGATTTTAATTATTCCCTGTCATGCTGATTTTGGTGTTGGTTTGTTCCTCTTTTTCTGGGGCTTTAAGATGTAATATTAGATTATTTATTTGATGACTTTCTATTCTTTTAACAAATGAACTCAAAGCAATGAACTTGCCTCTTAGAACTGCCTTTATAGTGTCTCAGAGACTTTGATATGTTGTATCATTATTCTCATTTGCATCTAAGTACATTTTTTATTCCTGATTTTTTTCTGCTATTCATTCATCATTCAACAGTGTTGTGTTTAGTCTCCAAGTGTTAGAGTAGCTTCTATTTTATTTTATTATTTATCATTTATTTTGTGTGTGTTTATGGTGCTGGGGATTGAACCCAGGGCTTTGTGCATGCAAGATAAGCACTCTACCAGCTGGGCTCTATCCCCAGGCTTGTAGCTTCTGTTTTTTATTTTATCATTGATTTCTAATTTCATTCCATTATGATCTGATAGAATGTAAGGCATTATATCTATTTTTTGTATTAACTAAGAACTCTTTGTGTCCTAAGATATGATTTTAGAGAAGGATCTACGTGCTGCTGAGAAGAAAATGTATTCAGTCATGGACGGATTAAATATTCTATATATTTCTATTAAATTTAAATTATCAATTGTAATTTTTAGTTCTATAGATTCTTCATAATTTTTTGAGGACCTATCCAGTGATGAGATATTTTTTTCCCAGTATCATTAGATAATTTTACCCAATATTATTGTGTTGTGGTCTATTTGATTCTTGAAATTGAGAAAGGTTACTTTGATGTACATAGATGCTCCACAGTTTGGGTTATAAATATTTACAATTGCTATGTCTTATTGATTTAAAATTTCCTTAAGCAGTATGAAATGTCCTTCTTTGTCCCTTTTGATTAACTTTTCTTGAAATCCACTTTATCTGATATGAGGATAGAAATCCCTGCTTGTTTTGAGAACCATGTGAGTGATGTTCTTGCCCATCCTTTTGCCTTCAGTCTGGGGATGTCTTTGCCTATGAGGGATTCTTGGAGATAGCATATTGTTGGGTGTTTATTTATTTATTTATTTTTTGGGGGGGGTGTGTTTTTTTTAAATTCCAATCTGTCAGTCTGTCTTTTGATTGATGATTTTAGGCCATTTACATTCAATGTTATTATTGAGAAATAGTTTTTATTCTCTCTCATTTTGATTTATTTCTTTTTTTAACTTGAATTGATTTCTTCTTTGATTAATTATTCTTCTAGTAAAATTCCTCCCTTTGCAGGTTTTCACTTTACTTTTCTTATTTATGAAATATTTTATTGAGTATGCTTTGTAGTGCAGGCTTTTAAGTTATGAATTTTTTAACATTTATTTATTCATGGAAGGTTTTTATTTCATCATCAATTCTGAAGCTAAATTTTGCTGGATAGTACTCTTGGCTGGCATCCACTTTCTTTAAAAGCTTGCTATAGATTATCCAAGACCTCCTATCTTTGAGGGTCTGGGTTGAGAGGTCAACTGAGATCTGGATTGGTTTCCCTCTGAATATGACCTGTCATTTTTCTCTGGCAGCCTTTAAAATTCTATCCTTATTCTATGTTAGGCATTTTATAATAATGTGCCTTGGTGTCAGTCTGTTGTAATGTTGTATATTTGTGGTCTTGTAAGACTCCTATACCAATTTTCCATTTTGTTCTTTAGGTTTGGGAAATTGTCTGATATTATCATCAAAAAGGTTGTTCATTTCCTTTGGTTTGTATCTCCAAGCCTTCATCAATCTGAATAATTTTTAAGTTTAATCTTTTCAGGTTATCCCATATTCCTTGGATGTTCTGTTCATGGTCTTCTAACGTCTTTTCTCCATGTTCAACTTTATATTCAAAATTATATACTTTTGTCTTCATTGCCTGAAACTCTGTCTTCCAAGTGTCTAGACAGTTGGTGATGATTTCCATTGAATTTTTAATTTAGTTTATCGATTCCTTCATTTTGAGGATTTCTGCTTGATTTTATTTTTCAGAATCTCTATCTCTTTATTTACATGATCTTTCTCTTCCTGTAGTCTCTCTCTGGTTTCACTACTTACATTTTTTTGTCCTTTTACTTTGCAGATTGTGTGTATTCTAAAAACTCCTTCTCTGACATTTCTTCCACTGTGGTATCAATTGATTCTGTAATTGAAGTATCTTGGTTTGCTTGGGGTGATTTGTTCCCTTGCTTTTTCATGTTGTTTTTGTGCCTGCCCATCTAACAGTATGGATCTGAGGCAGTAGAGTTTCTACCCTGTAGACTTTTATGTCCCTGCAGGTTTCCAGTACCTCACTCTTTAGGGGGAGACAAATAATAACAACCAATGCAAACTATACATCATTAAACTAAATAGTTACTGCTATGATGTCTATAATGTTGTCAAAATAAATAGAAATGATATGATCAGTTATTGCCTACAATAAAAATAGTAAGTTTATAAAAGGGTTTATAATATTCAAGGTGGTCAGGGAAAGAATAGAAGTGATGTAGGATGTAATGATTTTGAGGGAGAAGGAGAGAAGATAGGAGTAAAAAATTAAAGAGTGAAATAGAGATTGGCTGTTAGCAGAAAAAGAGAAAGATAATTAAGGGAAATATAAGTTAGAGAAAAAAATATATATAATGTAAACAATCAATTTTAAAAATTTTAAAAGAATATAAAACTAAACTGAAATATACTGATCAATATCCTATTCCTCAAAAAACTGATCCATAAAAAAATAACTGGTTCTGAAAAATCTAGAAATGAGGGGAAAAACATGAATATGTATAAATGTCCATTAACCTTTAGGGTCAGTATTAAATAGAGAAAAGAAAAAGGAAACAACAACAACAAAAAAAAACTCAATGAAAAGTTAAAGAATTGTTTCTGTTGGAGTTCAAAAGATTCTCAGCTTCCATTGTCAGCAGTGTTAGATGGGACCATTTGGAGCTTGCTCCACCCTCAGGGAGGGTTGCTGGAGTGAGAGAGGTAGTCCCGCAGGTGGAACACTGGGAGGTGAGGTGTAGGCTTAGGTAGACTCCAGGCTCTTTGCTGAATGCCAATTGGTCTGGAGATTCTAAATCAGCACACCTCCAGGGCCCAGCAATTGCCCATCTGTGCTGGAAGACTGAACCCCAGGATCTTGCCTGGGTTCCACTCCTGTGCTAGAGGAGCCCATTCTTAGTTCACTATGTCACCTTAGTTCACTATGTCACCTGCATGTTTCCTGGTCTTGGGTTCAGTCTTGAAATTCAATCACTCCCAAATCGGCCCTTTCAAATTCCCAGCCAGTTTGTCTCTCCCAGCCTGTCCTGCAAGCAGGTAGGTAGGTTATGGGGCAGGGAGAGCCAGGTGGGTTTCCTCTACCAATATTCTCCTGTGTAAACCTCTCTCCACATTTGATTTTCTCCCGATCACACTCTATGTCATGTAGTGTGGGTTTCCAGCCTGTGTTTGGGGCCATACTTGGGTTTCCCAGGAATCAGCTCCTCCAGCTGCCAGCCCCTGTATAGCAGCTGCAAAATGGTTCCTTCCTTAGATTTCCACAAGCAGCCAGGAGAGAAGCATTGTCTTTCCTGTATAAGGATATTGTGCAATGCACCTTTTAGTTTAGTCTGGCAGTCTCTTTGATCTTTAAACTCTGTGTTCTCAGACATGCCTCAGTCCTCCTAAAAATGCAGGTTCTATGAATTCCCTTGTCCTTCCATTATGCCTGGGGAGGGACCTGGGTGTGCCTGTGGCTGCAGCAATGGCTGTGGTGCTGGGGATTTTTTCCTTATTACATCCAACTTCCTGAGTCCCAGATCTGCTTTGAATGTCCAATACTGAATTCTGATAAAGCCCCTCACCCTTCCTTTATGTTCACCCACCTTGCTGAGATGCTGCCTGTCTGCTTTCTTGATTTTATGCCACTCAGAGCAGCCAGGAAAGCAACCTTCTCTATTCTACCATCTTGAAATAGACCAAGAACTAAAATTTGCATTTTCATCAGAAATTCCAAGTAAAACCTTTGGTGTTACATCATTCTTGAAGTATTAGGAGTAATTCTTACCAATAGCTGAAATGAAGAGATTTTAAGAACATAGTGGATGCTACTGCTAGAATCCAGTGCTCTGACTATATTAGGAGCAGTAGATTATATACATTAGAAACTCCCTTGAAAGGAAACAGAATAGAGCCAATACTTGAATAACATCCATTTTTTCATAAGAATGATTCATCTTGTAATTTTCATTCTTACCTCCTCTTAGCCTAAAAGTACTTGGGAACATAATTTTTATTTGAAACAAGTTTTGTTTTATTTGTAATTGTAAAACTGAGAAGAGACTTTTTTTTGTTTCTGAAATCATTTGTTACGCAAATGCATAATGACACCTTGATTTTTAAGTCATTTTACTAGCATCTTTATAATGTCCTCTAAAGGTTCCTAAACTATATTTCAGTGAAAACTCAGGAATTGGACAATTTTATTCTCAAAAGCTTCTTACAGCTTTTGAACACAGGCTGCTATCCATCAATAATAAAGAATTTCTTTTCTTTTTTTTTTTTTTTTTTTTTTTTGGTTGCAGATAGACAGCAGCGGCACCTCTTGCTTGTCCTCCATCTGAATAACATGAGAGCAGGATTTATGCAGGCTATAAATCTAGTCTGGATAAAGCCTTTAAGTGGTAGCCAATTTTGTGGTGCATAAGTACCATTGATTTGTTAATCTGAGAGTGTTTTTATAAACTGACTTGGATCAGTGAGTTTTGATAGCAGAGCTTTTGAAGGACCTTGAATACTGGTAAGTGTACTGACTAAGGCAGTGGAAGTTAACCCAGAGCCCCACCTATAAATTTAAATCACAGCCTTTGAAGGGGAGCACCGTCTCCTTGCATAGGTTGCTCATGTGCACACGAGACCAGCCGGAGCGACCACACATTCATCATTGGCAATCACTGCTCCAGATCCAGGAGGCCAGAGCATCATGGAGAGCTACGGGGCTTTGCAAGACAAGTCCTCTGGCAGGTCATGTATGAAGCACTTTGCAGAAAGGCAATCTGGAGTGATTCTCCAGGGACATTTCATATAAGGTGCTTCTAGGATGACATTAGATTTAATTCAGGGGGGCTTATTTCTCTATTGTAAGCCATAATGAGAAGGATATCTTTCCTGTAAAATATCATACACTGGCAAACAGTGGAACCCTGCTATTCAACAAAGGATGCAGGGCTTTGTATTCAGGGAGGTACGATGGAGAAATTTTGTTCAATGGAAATAGCATACGGTAAGACAAAATGAAAGAGTTTAGTCCTTGAAATTTTTTCTTAGTCTCATTTATTTATTCAGTTTACAAAGTCCCAGAGTTGAAGTTTAATGTGTTAGCATGGATCAAGCACTTGTGTCATGAGGACAGAAGTCGTTTGGTTGCCACACCTGAGCAGGTCACCAAGGTAGCTGGAGTAGTGACAGGCAAGTTACGTGGCACCCAGAGGGAAGCCAAGGCCCATGTTGTCCTGGTCCAGATTTTGCCATGGCAATATCTGTGACCAAAACCAAAGATGTGAACCAGGCCTAGCACTGTGTGTTAAAGGAATAATTCCAAGGCCCCTCCTGCCAAATCCCCCTGAGAGACAGGGGACTGTAAGGGGTGAGGAGACCCTGGTTGCAATGTGTGTCGAGTGCCACTGGACACTTTGGGCCAAGGCTGCAGGCCTAGGGTCAAAGGCAGCTTTGTAAGAAAAGAGCATGGGAGGGGGAGGAGCACCTGCGTAGTCCAGTTTGGGGAATGGCCAAGCCATCTGTCCAAGCTTCCTGACAAAGCCTAAAATGCTGTCTCTGTGTCTTGAAATGTTGGTGTACCCACTCTGAGAATGAGCAATTCTTAGCTAATTTGAGCTACAATTTGAATCTATTTAATTACCACCGTCTGAGAGAGACAGTTTCCATTCTGACCTGGATGTCAGAAAGAAAAGAAAAACTATCCTTTAAAAAAGTAGCCACGATTTGGGTGCATTTTAAAACCTCACTTTTGGTATGGATACAAAATTTGAGAGGCGAATACAGCAGACTCTTTGACTTCATTGTAGAATCTTGGGTTTTCTCTTTTTCGGTACAGCATATCTATGTGCAGAAGCAGACTTCTGTTTCTTAAGTGCCCATCTACTAACACTGATCATTTTTCTTCTGGTTACTTTGACATTGGTGGAAATGTTTCCACAGCGAGGTCCAATCAGGTCACAGAACCTGTGACGCTCCGCTGAGCCTGCAGAGTGCCATTTTTCTCAAATACAAGAAAACTCAGGCTCACATGCATGATGCTAATTGGTCAACAAAACCTCACGCGGCATGTGTTGTGTACCCTGTGTTTTCTCTGAGCTGTCAGGAAGCACCGGAAGGTGCTGTGTGCTTCAGAAAGAGAAGGTTAGTGCCGAAAATGCACACTTCAGGGCTCCTCCCAAACAGGCCCCTGGAAAAGAAAAGACGCGTTTCATATGAGGCAGAAAAATCAAGTCATCAGGCCGCCCTCTTTGTTCCCTCCCTCCCTCCCTCCCTTCCTTCCTTTCATTCCATTTAAACATTGGAAGAAATGGAGCCAGATTCTGAAGTGTTGGGTTGAGTTCCTCCCTAAGTAACACAGAAGCCATTGGTGACATGGCTGACGGATTGGGAGCCCTGCACTCCTGATGAAATGACTCTGCATTGCTAATGAGGCCATCCCAGCAGCCGCGTGAGTGCTGTTGAATTTGTTTCCATGGTGTGATGTATAATTTTGATGTTGAAAAATCACCGCACAGAGACCCATACTGCAATTGTTGCTGAGCGCATTTTCAAAATAACATTTGTTATTGAGGGGCCTGGGATGTCTTCCGAGAAGCAATATCCTAAATGAGGCTGGGTGAAGAATCCCCCTAATGTGGAAAGGAATGGTGGATCACCTTCAGCCTACCTCTTATCTCTTCAAAGAGATATTCGCTGCATGTATTTTCTTGGGTAGGACAAATTACTCTCTCACAATAAAGCTAGGGAATCCTCCACATTATCTCCATTTACTTTTGGCTGGCAGAGCATGAACGGGATATGAAATATTTTTTCTGGAAATAGGCCAGCCATAGGGCTTGGTTTTGTTTTGCTTTTTTTTTTTCTCCCCAACTTGGGATGTGAAGATTGTAATAGAAGAACTAATATTAAACCAGCTGATCTGACAAAGTAGATTTTCATGCTTTTTAAACTATGTCTAATCTCAGATTTCGCTGCACCATGAGACACAGAGCATGTGGGTGACGGCTCTGTGAGTCGCCGGGTTGGGCTTTGGTGTCCTATTTGCCTGGGAAGCTGGAAGGACAGCCCGTCCTGAGCGCAGACATTTTTCATGATTATCTTGCCTGCAGGGTTGCCACCTGTCCTAATTTGATCCGATTGAGGTGAAATGCAAGAACCGTCCTCATTTCTCTTGGTGTGGAGAGATGCCAAGCTTCATCTCAGGTAGAAAAAAGAGATGAATATATATACAGCCAAGGAAGGAGGAGGGGAAAGTTGAGGCATCTGCCAGTCTCTGATGCTGGGGGAAGGTGGGAGAGACTGGTCTCACCCTGGCTAGTAGCCTGAACTTAGGCACAAATTCTGGAGTGGTTCAGCAAGGCTTACCAAAATTTCAATGCACTAATACTGTAACCCAGTGGGGGCTGCACTTGGGGAATGTCCTGCTTAGTTGTCTGAATGGTTTACGTACATCTGCCTACGGGTGGCTTGCTGATGCAAGTATTATCATTAGCGGTTTCATTAAAGGACATTGTCCTAAGATGGAAAGATGAGCAGCCCTTACCAATGATGATGTATGTCTACCTCGTCCCATTCATACTGTCGTGTGGGAAAGCATGTTGCAGGATTTCATGCATAGTATCATGTCACATATTTAGAATTCTCTGTGTGTGTGTGTGTGTGTGTGTGCACAGCAAGAGTTATCAGCAGACTATTCACAAAAATGTATTAATCGTAACCATCTCCAGGTGGTGGAATTGCTAATTTACACTTTTCACACTTTACAGTGGCCATGGAAAAGAATTGTTTTCATTTTTTGAGACACTTTTTTTTAAGGGAAAGAAAATTGTAAACACTGAACATCTCCTGAGTCTCTCCTAAGTAGGAAACCCCTCTGGAAATAATTGGGCACCAACCTCTCTTACGAAAAAGAAAACACAAATACCTGTTGCAAGACCTCGATAGCACTGCTCCTTTGTGTTCTTAATTTCTTGTTCCAAGATAGGCTTTTTGTCCTAAGCATTTTCTTTTTAGACTATAACTCCATTTGCCTTAAATATCAACCTCAAAAGACATCCGTATAAATATTGTTCTCGCTTGTCCTGAAATGTTAAAGTGGATCTAAAGATGGAAGACACATTCAAGGAACTAGATGTGCCCTGTGCCCTCTACACTCAGAATGACATTTTCAATAAAAAGTGAAGGATGAAGTTTAGACAGAGAGAGTCTCAGGTTTACTGCAGAACTACACAGCTCATGCTCATAGAATTAACCAGCAAACCATGAATCTGGTTTGGTTTATTGTTTTCAAGATCTTGGAGAGTTATTTTCCACCTTTTGAAATAGGGCATTCAGCTAAAAAGATATTACTTGGAATTTACTTATTGTTCAGTCTTTTTTTGTTTTAATTGAGAAAAGGGATATTTTATTTGCTCTTTTTTTTTACTTTTTAATTTGTTTTTAGGTGTACATGACAGGAGGGTCTATTTTGACATATGATAATTACATGGGGTGCGATCCATCCCAATTTTGATTCCATTCTTGTGGTTGAACAGGATGCAGAGTTACACTCTCTTTATCCCAGGGTCAGGCCCAGGGTCAGACCCAGGTGGGGGTCGACTCTATGGATGTGGCTGATGAGCTTCACCCAACCTGGGGTAGGTGTGGAGTAAAGGCAACAGCTCTGAAGTAGCGTGACATATCTGGTTTCTCTTACCCTGACTGTACAATGCATGTTAGTGTGCAGATGCTGTGTTTTACAGCTGAGATTTACCTGCTTACCCAGCACTGTAGTGTCCAGATCTTCAGAGGATCTTCAACTTTGGAGATACTACATTGGCTTAGGATCATCTCAGTGTTGATTTTCTCACATAAAAATATGTCTGCTATTAGAAAATGAGATGAATTCTCAGAAGCATTGGGTCATCACTGGAAAATATGCCTCTTAAAATGTTCCTTTTAAGACTTTGTTTTCCTATGAACCACTTTACCTTTTAGAAAAATTACTTTGCCAAAGAACTAGTGGTTGAAAGTGGTGCAGCCCCGTGGCCAACACCCACCTTCCAGGGGGTGTGCAGTGCTGGGCAGGGTTTGGGAGGGACAGTTGCATGTCCTCCTCTGGCCCTGAGGAGTTCGTGGTGTGCAGTGGGCCAAGCAGGATACCTGTTCAGGTGGGAGTGAGCAGGAGGCTGAGACATCTGAAAGGAGTCTATGTCCCGCGTGTCTCCTCAGCTCCCTGAGCAACAAGTACTGGTCCCTCTTCCATCCCAGCCCCAACCCTGGAAGATGGGTGGGGGGATGTCAGAATTTCCTGAGGGTTTTTTCAATCCACATACCCCTCTCCAAGATTTGGGCCCTTCACCACCACGAGGAAACAGCGCCCACCCAGGGGTGGAGCCTGTGGCCCCACGGAAGCTGTGGTGTGTCCTCCTGACCATCTTTCACTCCCGCCCACTGACACCCTGAAATTCCCCTCCTTCCACGTCTGCTGTGAAAAGGCAGTAGAAGGTCAGCAGCCTGCACACACCACCCCACCCCAGCTGCAGCGGCCGGCCACAGCGCCAGTCTTGTTGGGCCCATGCCTCACTCCCTGGGTCAATTAGAAGAAATCCCAGAGATCCTGTGCATCATTCAGAGCTACCAAACAGTAAAGACTTGTCTATTGAACAAAACCACAATGTCTTTGTCACACCTGAATCATAAATTATCATTTGATATCAAATTCCATCATTATTTAAATCTACTGTGCCATAATTTCTAACAGTGTCTTTTTCCCCAAAACAGTCCCTACATTGCATTGGGAGGCATGTCCAATGGGTCTCTTGAGTCCTCTCTTCTTAACGATTGCACTTTTGCCCTAGAGAGCTCCCATATCCTGCTGTACCTGAGACGAGAGTAGTTTGAGGAGTTAGTCCTTCAATTTAGTGAAGCTGATCTCGATGGAAGCCTGGGATGATGCAGATGGCTAGGCCTAGGCTCTAGTTCTGACAACTGTGTTTCTGATGAGCCACAATTAGGGCTGATGCTACTGGTCTGGGTGCCATACTTTGAGAACCACTCAAAATTGAAATTCTGTGTCCCCTATTTGGTCACCCCAAGGCATTAGCTCATGTGTATTTAAAAGCAGGTTAAATGCCTGCTGGTGGGGGTTGGGGGGTGTTTGCTTGTTTTTTTTCTATTTTATTTACCAGCTTCAAATACAATGCATTGTTTTCTTGCACCCCTAAAAGTGAAGAGTGAGGGATATTTTTAAAAACATCCGAGGGACTTACTCTTTGAACGTATCTGATGCATATTCAGGTATTATGGTTCTCATTCTTACTAGTGCTCAAAATATCCCATCCTTCAGCCCAGGGGGCCCCTCCGTGATGGCTCTCGTGCCCTTTTAACATGACCCTGGCAGCTCTTGGGAGCTTCCTTGCTTTTGGAGTGATGCCGTGGTACAGGCTTGCCCTCACCTTCCTGCCCGAGCCAGAACGGAAGACACAGGGAGCTCTCACTGTGGACCGGACATTTTGAAACTGACCACCAACATGGTTGTTGTTGGGCCTCTAGAGGTGATGATTTCATGAGGACATGAGGAGAATTTAGTGTTCTTATCAAAAGGGCCCAGTGTGGCTGCCTTGGCCTTCATGAGAGGACATGGTAAGGGATGCACAGAGCCGAAGGGGACCTCCCCAGACTCTCCATCCATGGTCACCATGATGTTGGGCTCATGTCTTCAGAACTGTGGGAAACAAATGCTCGCTGTGTGTAAGCCACCAGCTATGACATTCCATCACAAAAGCCCCGTGGACTAAGCTCTTGAAGGAAAAATGTGCTGTGGTCTCACTGACGGTGACCTGCAGATGTAGGATTATAGAGTTCCCTGTTAGTCCTTTGATTTTACGTTTATCAGTTTTCTCCTATGTTAAAAGTCTTGGTTCTTAATAATATTCATATGAATTCCTGGCTGGGTGGATATCCATCCAGTACCGACTATTGCTTATCATGGAACTGCTGTAACTGCTGAGTCTCCTGCAGCACTTCTCCCACCCAGGGCACCCCAACAGGGATGTCGGGGAAATGGCTGAATTAAAGTCAAGAACAAAAATTCTATTGATTTAATTAAAAGCACTTACAAAACCAAAGTCATGCACATGCATAACAAGGTGAATTTAGAGTCTAGTTTATATGTCTGTCCCTGACATCAGATGCTGCCCTAATGCTTTATCCTTACATTACTTCTAAATATGTGAACATATTACGATGTATTCTTTTTTATGTAATTTTTTCCATTTATATATGACAGCAGAATGCATTACAATTCTTATTACATATATAGAGCACAATTTTTCATATCTCTGGTTCTATACATAGTATATTCACACCAATTCCTGTCTTTATACATGCACTTTGGATAATAATGATCATCACATTTCACCATCATTAATTACCCCATGCCCCCTCCCTTCCCTTCCAACCCCTGTGCTCTATCTAGAGTTTTTCTATTCCTCCTATGCTCCCTCTCCCTATCCCACTATGGATCAGCCTCCTTATATCAAAGAAAACATCCACTGTTTGGTTTTTTGGGATTGGCTAACTTCACTTAACACTATCTACTCTAACTCCGTCCATTCACCTGCAAATGCCATGATTTTATTCTCTTTTATTGCTGAGTAATATTCCATTGTGTATATATGCCACTTTTTTTGATCCATTCATCTACTGAGGGGCATGTATTTGGTTCCACAGTTTAGCTATTGTGAATTGTGCTGCTATAAACATTGATGTGGCTGTGTCCCTGTAGTATGCTGTTTTTAAGTCCTTTGGGTATAGACTGAGGACAGGAATAGCTGGGTCAAATACTGGTTTCATTCCCAATTTTCCAAGAAATCTCCATACTGCTTTCCATACTGGCTGCACCAATTTGCAGTCCCACCAAAAATGTATGAGTGTACTTTTTCCCCACATCCTCGCCAACACTTATGGTTGTTTGTATGCATAATAGCTGCCATTCTGACTAAAGTGAGATGAAATATTAGAGTGGTTTTGATTTGCATTTCTCTAATTGCTAGTGAAGATGAACATTTTTTCATATATTTGTTGACGATTGTATATCATTTTCTGAGAAGTGTCTGTTCGGGTTCTTAGCCCATTTGTTGATTGGGTTATTTGGGTGGGTTTTTTTTATGTTTAGTTTTTTGAGTTCTTTATATACCCTAGTGATTAGTGCTCTATCTGATGTGTGAGGAATAAAGATTTGCTCCCAAGATGTAGGCTCTCTATTCACCTCAAGATTGTTTCTTTTGCTGAAAAGAAGCTTTTGAATTTGAGTCCATCTCATTTATTGATTATTGATTTTAATTCTTGTGCCTCAGGAGTCTTATTAAGGAAGTTGGGGCCTAATCCCACATGATGGAGATTAGGGCCTACTTTTTCTTCTATTAGACTCAGGGTCTCTGGTTGTATTCCTAAGTCCTTGATCCATTTTGAGTTGAGATTTGTACATGGTGAGAGATAGGGGTTTAATTTCATTTTGTTGCATATGGATTTCCAGTTTTCCCAGCACCATTTGTTGAAGAGGCTATCTTTTCTCCAATGCATGTTTTTGGCACCTTTGTCTAATATAAGATAATTGTAGTTTTGTGGGTAGTCTCTGTGTCATCTATTCTGTACCATTGGCTTACCAGTCTGTTTTGGTGCCAATACCATGCTGTTTTAGTTACTATTGCTCTGTAGTATAGTTTAAGGTCTGGTATAGTGATGCCACCTGCTTCACTCATCCTGCTAAGGATTGCTTTAGCTATTCTGGGTCTCTTATTTTTCCAGATGAATTTCATGATTGCTTTTTCTATTTCTAATAGGAATGTCATTGGAATTTTTATCAGAATTGCATTAAATCTGTATAGTGCTTTTGGAAGTATGGGCATTTTGATAATATTAATTCTGCCTATCCAAGAGCAAGGTAGATCTTTCTATCTTCTAAGGTCTTTTTTGATGTTTTTTCGTTAGGGTTCTGTAATTTTCATTATATAGATCTTTCATTAAGTTGATTCCCAAGTATTTTATTGTATTTGAGGCTATTGAGAATGGGATAGTTTTCTTCATTTCCCTTTCTGAGGATTTGTCACTGATATACAGAAATGCCTTTGATTTATGAGTGTTGATTTTATATCCTGCTACTTTGCTTAATTCATTTGCTAGTTCTAGGAGTTTTCTGGTGAAACTTTTAGGGTCTTCCAGGTATAGAATCATATCATCGGCAAATAGTACCAATTTGAGTTCTTCTTTTCCTATACGTATCCCTTTGATTTCTTTCGTCTAATTGCTCTGGCCAGTGTTTCAAGAACTATGTTAAATAGAAGTGGTGAAAAAGGACATCCCTGTCTTGTTCCAGTTTTTAGAGGGAATGCCTTCAATTTTTCTCCATTTAGAATGATGTTAGCCTGGGGCTTAGCGTAGATAGCCTTTACGATGTTGAGATATGTTCCTGTTATCCCTAGTTTTTCTAGTGTTTTGAACATAAAGGGTGCTATATTTTGTCAAATGCTTTTTCTGCATCTATTGAGATGATCATATGATTCTTATCTTTAAATTTATTGTTGTGATGAATTACATTTATTGATTTCTGTATATTGACTCAACCTTGAATCCCTGGGATGAATCCAACTTGATCATGGTGCACAATCTTTTTGTTTTTGTATTCGATTTGCCAGAATTTTATTGAGAATTTTTGCATCTATGTTCATTAGAGCTATTGGTCTAAATTTTCTCTCTCTCTTTCTTTCTTTCTTTCTTTCTTTCTTTCTTTCTTTCTTTCTTTCTTTCTTTCTTTCTTTCTTTCTTTTTATGTGTCTTTGCCTGGTTTTGGGATCAGAGTGATTTTGGCCTCATAGAATGAGTTTGGAAGTGCTGCCTCTTTTTTTATTTTCTGAAATAAATTGGAGAGTATTGGTATTAGGTCTTCTTTAAATGTATTGTAGAACTTGGCTGGGTATCCATCCAGTCCTGGGCTTTTCTTGGTTGGTAGACTTTTGATGGCATCTGTTATTTTGTCACTTGAAATTGATCTGTTTAAATTGTTTATATCATCCTGATTCAATCTGGGCAAATTATATGACTCTAGAAATTTGTCAATACCTTCAATATTTTCTATTTCATTGGACTACAATTTTTCAAAATAATTTCTAATGTTGTGATAATTCCTTTTCATCACATATGCTAGAGATTTGAGTTTTCGCTCTCCTTCATTAGCATGACTAAGGGTCTGTCAATTTTATTTATTTTTTCAAAGAACTAACTTTTTGTTTTGTCCATTTTTTTCAATTCTTTCTTTTGTTTCAATTTCATTGATTTCAGCTCTGATTTTAAATTATTTCCTGTCTTCTGCTGCTTTGGGTATTGATTTGTTCTTCTTTTTCTAGGGCTTTGAGATGTAGTGTTAAGTCATTTATTTGTTAATTTTTTCTTCTTTTAAGGTATTAGCTGCATGCAATGAACTTTCCTTTTAGAACTGCTTTCATAGGGTCCCAGAGATTTTGATATGTTGTATCTCTGTTCTCATTTACCTCTAAAAACTTTTTAATCTCTTCCTTGATGTCTTCTGTAACCCATTATTCATTCAGTAGCATATTATTTAGTCTCCAGGTGTTGGAGTGGATTTTATTTCTTATTTTATCATTGATTTCTAATTTCATTCCATTATGATCTGATAGAATGCAGGGTAGTATCTCTACATTTTTATATTTGCTAAAATTTGCTTTGTGGCATAGTATATGGTCTGAGAAGAAACTATATTCTCTCATTGAAGGATGAAATAGTCTATATATGTTAGTTAAGTCTAAGTTATTGATTTTATTATTGAGTTCTATAGTTTTTTTGTTCAGCTTTTGTTTAAAAGATCTATCTAGTGATGAAAAAGGTGTGTTAAAGTCACCCAAAATTATTGTGTTGTCTATTTGACTTGAACTTGAGTTTGTTTAATGAACATAGCTGCTCTATTGTTTGGGGCATATATATTTATAATTGTTAAGTCTTGTTGGTGTATGGTTCCCTTGAGCAGTATGTAGTATCCTTCTTTATCCTTTTTGATTGACTTTAGTTTAAAGTCTACTTTATTTGATATGAGGATAGAAACCCCTGTTTGCTTCTGAAGTCCATGTGTGGTATGATTTTTCCCAACCCTTCACCTTCAGTCTGTGGATGTCTTTTTCTATGAGATGAGTCTTTTGGAGGTAGCATATTGTTGGATCTTTTTTAATCCAATCTGCTAGTCTATGTCTTTTGATTGGTGAGTTTAGGCCATTAAAATTCAGCATTATTATTGAGACATGATTTGTATTCCCAGCCATTTTTATTTATTTTTGGTATGTAACATTTCTCCTCTGATTAGATTTTCCTTTAGTGTAATCCCTCCCTCTGCTGATTTTCATTATTGTTTTTCATTTCCTCTTCTGGAATATTTTGCCGAGGATGTTCTGTAGTGCAGGCTTTCTAGTTGTAAGTTCTTTTAACTTTTGTTTATCATAGAAGGTTTTTATTTCATCATCAAATCTAAAGCTTATTTTTGCTGGATATAAGATTCTTGGTTGGCATCCATATTCTTTCAAAGCTTGGTATATGTTGTTCCACTATCTCCTCCTGGCTTTGAGAGTCTGAATTGAAAAATCTGCTGAGATATATATTGGTCTCCCCCTATATGTGACCTGATTCATCTCTCTTGCAGTTTTTAAGATTCTATCCTTATTCTCTATGCTAGACATTTTCATTATAATGTGCCTTGGTGTAGATCTGTTGTAATTTTGTACATGTGATATCTGGTAAGCCTCTTGTATTTGGTTTTCCAATTTGTTCTCCATGTTTGGGAAATTTTCTGACACTATCTCATTGATGAGATTGTGCATTCCCTTGGTTTGAAACTCTGTGCCTTCCTCTACCTCAATAACTCTTAGATTTGGTCTTTTGATGCTGTCCCCTAATTCTTAGATATTCTGTCCAAGGTTTCTAACTTCTTTCACTGTGTGATCAACTTTATTTTCCAGATTGTATACTTTTTCTTCATTATCTGATGTTCTTTCTTCCAAGTGATCTAGTCTGTGGTTATGCTTTCTATTGAGTATTTAATTTGATTTATTGGATCCTTCATTTCAAGGATTTCTGACTTTTTTTTCAGGGTCTCTCTCTCTCTCTTTTGAATTTGTTCTCTTATCTCTTTGTTGGAGTGATCAATTTTTGCCTGTATTTGCTCATTTGGGTCATTCTTTAATTCACAGATCATTTTGACTATGAACCTTCTGAACTCCTTCTCTGACATTTCATCAACTTCGCTGTCCATGGGTTCTGTTATTAAGTGTCCTGGTTTGTTTGGGGCACTTTCCCCCCTTGTTTTTTCATGTTGTCTGTGTGTCTTCCTTTCTTGCAGTGTGGATCTGAGATATTACAGTTTCTTCCCTATCTTCTTCTAGTACATGTGCAGATTGTCTGTACCTTGATGTAGGTCTTCCAGACCCTGGCGATGTCCCCAATAGATGCAACTGTTACCTGGGTCTGGGACCTGAGTAGGTTGGATATGGGCCTCTGAGCTTGACCTCCCATGGTAGTCTGCTGGTAGGAAGGGGCAGTCCTGCGCCATAGGCTAGGCTCTGGTATTGTCTGCCCCACCAGGGGAGGGGTGAACCAGGCCACCTGAGATCCTGGATCCCGGGTGGGCTGTTGTGAGCCATCTAGGCTAGATCTCGGCTCTCGTGGTAGTACACTGGTCAGAAGGGGTGTTCCTGTACCAGAGGCTAGGCTTTGGCGAGTGTCTGCCCCACCAGGAAAAAGGTGGACCCTGCTCGCTGTGTGCCAGGGTCCACCCTTTTCCTGGTGGGGCAGACAACCTGCAGAGGCCAGTATGAGTGGATCTGTGACGTATTCTTATACCAGCACTATCAGTGTTTGCCTGGGTATAGCAATGACACAGGGTGGACATGAGGTCATGGAGCAATAACAGAACCAGAGGCTGAAGAACGGAGGCACTGGGTAAGCCAGATCGACAGCCATTTGTCAGAACAGGGTGGGTAGCATCATGACAAGGGTGCCAGCCAAGTAGATGGCCCAGAGTCTGCGGAGGTCAAGAGGGGTCAGGGCAAAAGCCAGGCATGTGGCTGAGGAAACAATCAGCAGGATGCACTTGCCAAGAGAGGCTTCATACTCATACCTGCCCTGGGTCCCCAGAGTCCTGTCTCCTTCCCTCCAGACCACTGCTGCCTCAACAAGGAGATGCCCAACAAGTATCTGAGGGAGCCAATGTCTCCCTGCATCACTCGCTCTGCAGGGAGCACCCCAAGAACCTGCCATTTGAGACTCCTACAGCAGAACAGCACGGAACATCTGCAGGTTCCTAGGCTGGGGATGAGGCTCCATGTCAGCCGTGGTCTGTGCTGAGAGCAAATAACTGGGACGGGGGGAGCATTTAAAAATAGCCTGGCGTGCGTTCAGCCAGAGTGAGTGGAGGGATGGGACAACGACTTGGTTAGGGCACATTGATCCTAAGAATGCAGTTACTCCAAGGCCTGAGCAGCACATGGAGCAACTGGGGTCTTCAATAGGGTGACAGGAAGCTCTTCAGCCTGTTCTGGGGACTTCATCGTAATGGAAGGTGCCTGGTTGAATGCCTGTGAAAGATGTACTGCAAGACATAAATTTGGACCCACTGCTATAACCACTGACAGAGGAGAATCGCGCAGACTGAGCCATTTGGGCTAATTAAAATGAAGAACGATGATTGTTATTTGTCATGTGGGAAAATGTAAAGATCTATGCAATAAAACCATGGCACAACTAAGAATATAGCTGAAACTATGTTTTTGTGGAGTTTTTGGCACCCATCATAGAAAATGTTATTTGTCCTTTAAATTGCATTTTTTGTTTTGTTTTGTTTTCTGTATCTATTCTCTTTCAAATGACCTCACACCAGTGCAGAAACCCTTAACTATCTGAGCTACATAAAGGCCGTGATGAATCTAAGTGACAGTAATTTAGAGTGCATACAAAATTACTGGGTTTTGTTTTTATTTTAAGAATATGAAATATGCTTTTCAGTAATGAATGCAATTATTCTCACACCAAGACAAATAAAAGAAACAACATACATGGTCCTAAAGTAACAAGAGAAATCACTAGAATAAATTTAGCTTCCAAAAAATCAGAAAATACCATTAGGTACATGTAATAACATGCAGGCGTCTCTGTCTCGTGCCTCATCCTACCTTATTCAATAGCCCCTCCCTCCACCTCATCTTTAAGCCCCCTTCAGTACTGTGATAGTGTCCAGTGACTTGTAGTTATTTAATACTTGTTTAGGATATTACTTATGTCCCAATCTTAGTGTGCCTGAATATGTCCCAAGGTGGTCCAGCTTAAAGAACGCATTCTAAGGCAAAGCGCAGAGTGCAAGTGTGGACACAGGACCACCAGGGGGCCTGTCACTGCTGACCCAGGGGCCCTGGGCACCCAGGCCTTCTCTGGGACCTGTGTGGATCTGGCAGGCCTCCGTGGTTGGATCCACTCCAGGATCATAACCCCACCGGCCCTCTTCTCCTCTGTGCTAACTAGCCATTGACATGCTCATTTGGATTCATAATCTGTGGTGAAACACGTTGAAAAGGAACAGAGGGCCACCCTTACCTCTGCGAGCCCTTCACCCCAGCCGTCACTGACGTGTTGAACATTCAAATCAAGTTTGTAACCCACCCGAGGTATGCAGGGTGGTGGTGGAAATCCCCACCCTCTAGAAATGTATGATCAAAGCCACTCAAAATGTAGGTCCATAGCTCAGGAGGAGCTGGGTGAAATGCAAAGGGGAGGCAGAATACCAAGAAGATACACGCTGGGAACAATTTTTTCAAGACTTTACAATTGTTCTGACATCTAACAACACAGAAATAAGAAAGAACCTTGCATTTAAATGTTTTGCTGCTGCATTTTCTACCTGGTCTTTCATAGACTCTGTGTCAGCTCTCCCAAATGATCCCAGAAAATCTATCACAGCTCAGCTTTGATGAGATCTACACCACTAGTGGGCAGTCATGGTGTCACAGAAAGGGGAACTGAAGGAAGGAATTTATGGGGCCTGGCCATCTGGCTCCAATAGTAACTGCAGATCTTTCAAGGTGGAGAGCAGATAACTGATTGGAGTTGGGTAAATTTGGGACATAACCATCGGTGCTGGTGGACAGTGGGAGACAAGGTCCTTGGAGGAAATCTTGATAAGGTCACTTGTCTGATGCATGAACTAGGGCTCAGGTGAGCCACCTTTTGTCCTGTCAAGAGAGATGGCTACACAGATGAGCAAACTGTCTGGTTAAATTACTTGCAGGAATTTCTTGAAGCAGGCAGTGAATTTATTTATTGCTTTACAAGCTTATCTTCCAGGGCAGGATTTTTCTGGAACAAATAATTAGGTCTCAGTGGTCTCAGTTTTCAGCCACAATAGTTAAACCATTTGGATGCGGGTGCTTTCATTTCATAGCTGCCTGGTCTCACCAGACCCTCAGAGTCTCGCCCTCCAGGTCTTTGATTCCACTCTGCCTTTCTTCCTTTCTGGTTTTTTTCTTTCTTTCTTTTCCTTCCTCCTTCCCTCCCTCCCTCCCTCCCTCCATCTCCCTCCCTCCCTCTCTCCCCCTCCCTTCTTCCTGATTGCTGTCTGCTCACTTGGCTCTTTCTACATTTAGGTGGGTTATTGATGGGCTTGCTTTCTCTTCAACAAGCTACAGGAAGGCAGATTTCCTGCCTGATTTGTTTTTGCCTTCTCTATCACCCCTGGCTTTATGCAGAGTACACTTACACTGAAAGCTGTTTGATAAAGAACAAAATAATATTTGGTTGAAATTCACCTCCTGCCAAAACCAATATTTGCTATTTGTGAAATGAAAATTTTGTGATTTTTCCTTCTTACCAATAAGACTGATTCCTTTGCAGTGGGTCCCACTGGAAAATAGGCATCTCGAGACCACTGGGAGGAGATGCAGCAGGGACACTGGATTAATGTAGCAGCTACAAAAACAAACAACACACACACACACACACAGTATTGATCTGCATGAATTCTGGCCTAAATTATGAAATCACCAATGTGTGGGCTTGATCTACCTTATTTTTAACTCCTTGGAGGTTTGTGTACGCCTTGCATAGAAACTGCTTCATCTACAAGTGAGAAATTGAATGAATATTTCATGGTTTCTTTCAGTGTGTTCTGAAACCTCCAAAATCTACAAATTTTCATGCCATCTTACTCAGATAAGATATGCTTGCTAATATAGTGGTTAAATTAGAAGTTGTTCCTTTTTCAGACTACGTGCTCATATATTTTCATAATTAAAAATAAACCCAGGACTATGATTTATAGAATTCTTCTTTTCAGGGTAATCTTTAGATTTGCCGTTGATTATGAAATTATGAACATTAAAGCTTAACACACCTTATTTTGAACCTCTGTTTTTTTTCTTTGTAATAAGAATGTATAATTTTTTATTAAGAGAGGTTACAAACATCCACTAACATGTAGAAAATAACATAACAAACACCCATGTTCACACTATTCTGGTTTTTTTTTATAATTCTCAGGTTAATTGATCTTTATCTGCTTCTGTTCCATTCTCTTTAAAATGAGGATAATAATAGTCCTTACCTTATATAGTTATTGTATGGATTGCATGAGCTATGTGTGAGACCCCAAGAAGAGTGTCTTGTCTCCAGAAAATGCTGTGGAGTGTTACTTTTTATTCTCCCACTTACTGTAATATACCTGAAAGACAGGAAGCTTCCATGACCCTACTCCACCTCTCCTTCCCCCGAGTGTGAAGAACTCCTGGACGATGCTTATCATTCATGCATTATTCTGTACTCTTAGTACCGGTGCAGTATCCGTATTATCCAGACTCCTGAACTTTATATATGACATTGCACTCTAAACCATTACAGCGTTTTGCTCAATGTTGTTTTGAGAATTATTCGTTTAAATATATTTTACCCTCATCCCATTCACTCTCTTCCTAAAAAGTCTTTGCCTGTCATGTTCTCAATAAAAAAACCTTTCAAACCCCCTCTCCTCCCCTCTTCCCATCCCTTGTACAGGGGTCTATTTTCTCTCTTTCCATGTGATGCTCATCATCTTCTAAAATGTTACATCATGTACATATTTACTGGGTCGTTTTTATTACTGTTTTCCTCTTTAGAATGCAAACTCCATGAGGGATGTTATGGTTTGGATCTGAAATGGCCCTAAAGTCTCATGTGTGGAGGACTTGGTCCTCCATGCAGAGGTAGAGATTTTAGGAAATGATGGGATTGAGAAGGCTCTGACTTCACCAGTGGATGAATCCATCTGGTGATTCCTACTCTGAATGGACTCTGGGAGGTGGTAGAAACGGTAGGCTGGTAGGCAGGACTGGGGAAAGTAGGCCACCGGAGGCACGTGCTTGGGACTGACTTACCCCTGGTCCCTCCCTGCACCTCCCCTCCTTCCTGGCTGACAGGAGCCAACAGCTCTCTCCTTCATGTCCTTCTGCCGTGATGTTCTGTCCTTGCCTCTAGCACAGAGCAACAGAGTGAGCCGACCAAGGACCAAAACCTTCAAAACCATGAGCCAAAATAAACCTTTTCTCCCCAGAATTGTTCTTTCCGTCATTATGGTCATGGCAACAAAAAACTGACCAACACAGGGGTTTTGACCATTTTCATTTTTTCCCACAAACATGATCCAAGTGCACCAAATGCCTCACCAGAGTAGATAGTCAATAGAACCTTGTTAAATGATCCTGTCTCTTCTTCTATTGGTGGTCATCTTGAGTGTTTTCTGTTTCTTGTTGCTATTATCACAAAAAAGTTGCTGTAGGAATCTCATGCATATCTCCTGCTATACCTGAGTTTCTCCCTACAAGTTAACCATTTGGTGAAAGGCAGGTATCGTCAAGATTCTTTTTAACTGTTTCAGGATGTCTTGGGACTCATCAAATGTTGGCTATTGAAAAAGAAGACGTAAATATTCTTTTGCAGACATAAATCAAAACCTATCACCATAGAGAAATATTAAGTTTGGCTTTATTTATCAAAGTGATAGTGCTTTGAATTTCATTATGTAAAAGTCCTACTGCTGATTTTGAATGCAGTTCTTGGCCAAGATATCTTAGTGAATTTTCTTCTGATTCTATCAACTCCTGGCTCTTGAAATAATTCAGAAATGGCCCCTTCAGAAAAGTGCACAGAGACCCTAATCAACCTGGCGTGGCTGCAGTGAAGAGGGGCCAATCAATCCCACTTACTGTGCTGGTCTGACCCGGATTAGCCTGTGGATGTGCCCATCCCGGTGATTCAGGGTCGTCCTTTAGATTTCTGCCTCGTCTTTCATCACATTGAATCATCACTTGTTTCGTTAGCTGGGTCCCTTTTCAAAGTTGTACCTAAGGGAAAAATAGAAGGTAACTGTCATTGCCAGGCCCACGTTAGGGATTCTAAGCTGTAGTCAGGAGAGAAATTAATCCTCAAAGCGCTGCACACCAAACAGCAGCAATCTGCAAATTGCAGATTATTTGTGTCCTGTGGCCAGTGCCAAGAGAACATCAGAGAGCTGAAATCCATTTCAATTTTTATCCCAAGCCTGGGTGCTTACGGTTTTCCATTGAACCCAAAGGATATCACAATTGCCCCTGTGATGATTTGCAAGGAAATTAAACAAAAAAAGATAGGGATTGAAGACTCGTGTGGTTTTTAATGCCTTTCCAAGGAATATATTTTGCAAATGAGTTTCTCCCACTTTATAGCATGATTATTGAGGAAATTCAGCAAAAGCTTTCTGAAAAAGCTGTCGTTCAATTAATCCCTCCAAGTTATTTGTCTATTCATTGTCAGGTTTGGGGGTTTACTTTTTAAACAGCCATCAGAGACTTGGTGGATATGATCCACAGTTCATGATGCATTTTCATCGAGGAGATTCCCAACTGGAGATTTTATGGTTTAAGAACAGAATGAAAGTGAATGTTGATTACAGCTACTAATTGAAACAAAAGGCCCAGCTTCAAAATCATCCTTTAAAAATAAGATTCAAGGCTATTTTCATATTTTTTTAATAAATGAGCTTGTCGTTTTTAATACCGTGAAATTTACTTTCATTTACAACAAGCTCAGATTCAAAAAGCACATGCAGGAGATGGCCCAGGAGTTTAATAAAGGGGAAAAAATCAGCCGAGCACAAACCTGTAGTTGTGGTCCAGGCTCATGGAGGGCAGGAGGAAATCCCAGTTCAAATCACCACAGGCAACAAAGTGGGCTCTAAATGCTGGGTCCAGAGAAATAAAGAAGAAAGGGAGAGGACAAGGCCTGCCGGAACCAGGGGTGGTATCAGCATATGAAGAGCCACCTGGGTGCTGAGTCCCTGCCAAGGGAACGTGGCACACCTGACAAAGGACACCCAGGAACCCTGAGGAGGAGCCTGTGTTTAAGAAAAGTGTCAACAGAAGTGGAACACAGGCACATTTTAGGTGCTAAATAAACACTTCCAACACTGTGCAGAATCTCAGAGTCCTGCCAGGGATCTTGGAGATACCAGAGAGACGTGGTTTGTGGGGCATTTTTAAACTCTTCCAACTCAAGAAATATTGGCCCTAAAAAGCAGTGAGTTTGATATGGGTTTTGGCCATCACCCCCAACACACACACACACACACACACACACACACACACACACAGTATGAGTGAACATAAAGGCATATGTAACCCCATGAGCCAACTTGGATTCACCAGCACTGTATGAGGAGGAACTCATCTGTGGAGAAGGTGACGTGACCATCAGGGGGACTTCTTGACATTAAGATCATCACGGGACCTGGGAGTGCAAGGGTTGGGGGTCAGCTGGGGACAGACTGGTGCACACAGAGAGGTTCTGTTGAAGCAGTCACTGGCTGTGGAAGGGGAAGTAGAGAAGGAGCAATGGGCTGATGTGTTAGAGTGGGGAGGTAGGTAGGTGACAAGTGTGGGGACGGGAGGGACCACAAAGCTCACTCCATCTTGAGTGGCGGAAGAGCACCCTCCTCCTTGGTGAGATTCTGCCTTCTCAAAACTAAGGGAACCAGATGTCACCAGTAATTTCCACCCTCGGAGAGTGTGCAGTCCTGAGGCACGTCACCTGGGTGACCCTGCATTCACTGTAATATCACATGGCGGTCACACACACACACACACACACACACACACACACACACATCCAGGTTTTGCTCAGATACTGAAGGGGTTTTCCAACATGTCAGCACAGTGCACTAAGCCATGATGCGAAACTGATGTGACCTCCCCACATAAACGACACACAGATAGAAGATTCCAAAACAAACATAAAAACTCACCCTGTGAAAAACTCCAGGCGCCTCCCTCTCTTGGGACGGCTGTTCCGTGTGTCCTGGAGCATACCTTCTCTTCACTGAGCTAACCCCATGCTTAGTCACTGTCCCCAACAGAAATCCTTCTTTTGAGAATCCAAAAAGCGAGAAATAAATCACCCAGTTACAGAGGCAGAGCCCAGACTTAGATGACAGGGAGAGGAAGGAATGGGCCAGAAACAGGACAGTGTGGGGTGGGCAACAGTGGGCGGTGATTCTCCCAGCTTAAAGGACACCAGGTCCGACTGGGGCTGAGATTCCACAGTCAGCAAGAGAAGGAGACCACCAAGGCCATGGGAGGCGAAAAGTGCCTAACTAGGCGAGCGGGGCCTCCACACCCCCCGTCTTCACCCTCACTCTCCCCCAGGAGCCCACTAGACCAGCCCTTCCTGAGTCCCTGGCTCCATGGGACATGAGAACTCCTGCAGCGACAGTGCACTGTCTTCCTGAGGGCAGTGGCCAGTGCTACACCACCCAGGTGTATGAGCAGCCTGGCAGGCACAGGGAGCAAGCCAGGGTGCAGGGAGGAGGGAGGGACGGCTCTGGGGTGGCCATGCTGAGAAGGAGCCCAAGGATCCTACAGCATCACCTTCCAGATCTTGCACAGGCAAAGTTGCCAAAAAGTATGAAGCATCTTTTTTTTTTTTTAACAATTTGTTTAGTTCACGACTTTAAAATGCTCAACTTTTAACTCAGTGGCAAAATACCCCTAGGTCAATTCCTAGTACCAAAAAGAAAAAAAAAAGTCTCCCCAAATAGAACACAGTGACCCTTTCTCCTCTGTCCAATGAAAGACGTGATCAGCTCTGGTTAAATGGAACTCCGAGTCAGGGGTCTCTTCTTGGACTCCTTCTGGAATGTTTGTTGTTAAGCCACAGATGGCGTCTATTTACCTGCAAATGCCATGATTTTATTCTCTTTTATTGCTGAGTAATATTTCATTGTGTATATATGCCACATTTTTTTATCCATTCATCCACTGAAGGGCATCTAGGTTGCTCCACAGTTTAGCTATTGTGAACTGTGCTGCTATTTACCTGCAAATGCCATGATTTTATTCTCACTGGGCTGTTGGTTGGTTGTCTCCTCCAGAGATGCCCTCACTATGCTGTGGCTGGCTTAAGAAGCTAAGGAGAAGGCATATAGGGCAGGGATAACTGTCCCTTTCATCCAGAAATGTATTTCCCTTTTGCTATGTTTGGGTAAGGGGTTGTGTTTGAGGATCTGGGGCTTTGGTTATTTTCATCATTACCTGTATTAATTTACTGTATGGATGTATATATATATAAGGGATGCCATTTGAAATGACCCGTGAGATACTGAAAAGCTTTAAAAAGATGCCGTTAAGTTTTATTATCTTAATAAAAATATCAAATCCTTATTAACTATTTTAACTATTATAGTGAGGAAATGAGTAAGTGAATGAATAGCATAGCAACATAAATCTTAAAGGTATGCAAACCATACTTTTCTAAGCTTTATGATCTGCTCATCTACACATTTATGTAATTATATATGTATAAATACATGTGCATTGACACACATACACACAATACTTACCTGTCATCTTTCAGCATATTGTTATACTAAATCTCAAATACTTGGTTGGATTTTGTGTTTCTTTAGCAAAATTTCCTTCTAATGTTGACAGCTAGAGACGTTATCTCTGGGATAGGAACAGAAAAACTAAGTAGGACAGGTCCAGAGTTTCTGAAAGCAGCGACTGGCATTCGTGAAGTGGCTGCTGTATACAAGGAGCTGTGTATACACATACACACAAGCATGCAGATACACACAGTTCACTCCTTACAACAACCCCATTAGCTAAGGAAGACCCTGCTCTCGTTTCACAGGTGGAAAATGAAGGCTTTGGAGAGTTTCTTGGCTCAGGCAACATAACTAGCCAGTGGTGAGATGAGTGACCCCTCCACTCCCGCTCCCCTTCGCTGTGGCTCAGTCTTCCTGGCCAGAGATGGGGAGCATGGACTGATAGGACCTGCCCAGGCTGGGTGAAGAGAGAGAATAAGAGAACAGCAACCTGGAAAGCATGCCCGCCTGGCCAGTCACCTCCTCCAGCCCTGTGTGGGTCACCCTCTGCACTCGCACAGTGTGCCTCCCACGCTCTGGGTCACACACGTTCTTCCCTCCACGTGTCACATGCAGGACCTTCCTTCTCTGCAGCTGAGTTGTGAGGTCGGGGCAGGCAGCAGGGTCACACCACAGACAGTGCCAGGAACAGGGCGGATCCTTAGCTCCTTTCCTCAGCCATTTTCTTTCAAGGACATAATTTAACAGCAAATTAAGATGCCCGCTGTGGTACGTGTTGTAAGATTCCACATCTCTTACCTTAAAGCCATGTTTAGTATGTTTTCCAAGCAAGTCTAACCTTCGCCTTTGCCCTCCCAAGACAAGGAACGGCTTATCTCCCATCCAGAGAGGGGTTGCCACGGCCCCTCCACATCAACTGGAAGCCCTCCAGAGGAGACAGTCTCAGGGATTTTCTGAGCCACCTGCTGAAGTCAGAATTTATTAAACTTCTGATGGTGGAAATGGCTCAGCATCTAACCTTTACTTCTTGTTGTTTTTATTTATTTTTTATCCTCATAGGACAACCTCTCTTTTAATTGGTGTATTTAAACTGTTCGGTTCCTTTAGTGATTTTTATTTTTAACAAAGCCCACTTAGTTTAACAGTAAGTGAACACTAGTATTTTAAGTCCAGTTCTCGTATCTTAGACCAGAATATTCTGTTCCTCCTCCTCATTCCCCTGACCGGGCTGTCACCCATCTGCCCACCCATGCCCTCTAATCACCCAACACAATGTTAATACTTTAAAGAGCTCTTTCAACTTCATTAAGAATAAGAAAAATAAGAGATCTTTCACTCCGAGTTCTTCTCCGTTGCTCTTTCTTTATTCATGTAGATCCAGATTTCTGACCTGTATGATTTTCCTTCTACCTAAAGAAACTCTTTCAACATGTTTTGCCAAACAGGTCAATAAAAAATTTCTCCAACTGAAATGTGAAGGGGGGAAAAAAGGAAGTTCTGGTAATGAATTCCCCCCATTCTTGTCTAAGAAAGTTTGTATTTCTTCTTCACTTTTGAAAGATAATTTTGCTGGACATAAAATTCTAGATTTTGAATATTTTTCTTTTAATACTTTAAATACTTTCTTCCGGTCACTGCTTCTTTCCACAGTTCATAATGAGAGGTCCTCTGTAATTCTTACTATTGTTTCTTTAGAGGTAAACTGGCTCGTCCCTCCAACTTCTATCAAGATTTTCTTTTTTTACTAATCTTCAGCAGTTTGACTCTGACATATTTAGGTGTTTGGGGGAGATTTGTCCTGTTAATGTTCTCTAAGTTTCTTTGACCTATAAATTAGTATCTGTCACTAACACTGGGAACATGATTGTTTCAAATATTTCTTCTGTTCTGTTCTTTATTCTCTTTGTGGTATTTGAATTATAGATATGCTCCACCTTTCAAGATTATATGACAGAATATTCTGTTTTATTTTTTTCTGTGCATTTCACTTTGAAGAGTTTCTTTTGACTTTTCTTCAAACTTACTGATCACCAAAGATGTTCTTCATTTCTGTGTTGGGAGTTTTGATTTCTCTCATCTCCTCTTATTCCTTCTCTGAGTTTCGATCTCTGCTTGTCTTACTCATCTCCGTTCTTCCCCGGTCCCTACTGTTCCCTGAGAGCCCCTGACGTGTTAACCAGAGCTGCTTTAAATCCCCTGCCTGATCATTCCCAACATCTGTGCCACACCCACAGCGGGGTCTGATGTTTACTTGGCCTCATTAGAACTGCGTGTTCTCTGACTCTTGGCATGACTAGGAGGTAAGCCTTTGATACAAAGCTCTGATCATGTGCCCAGGAACTGGGCTGCGGTGAGTGTTAGTTGAAGGTACAGAGGGTCAGCTGTTCTTGCTGATGTCTCCTCTCTTGACCAGGGCTTCCTCCTCCTCCTCAGGGAGAGGGCCTGTCGTTCTTCCCTTGGGTAGAATTCTCTGTGTTTTATCAGAGTTCCACTGGTAATGTGATAAGCTGTGCGTGGGGCTGCTCTGTAATGTTCCAATCTGTCCCCTCACAGAGCTCTCCAGTGGTAAACTCCTCCCTGTGCCAGCTCCCCTCTAGGGCTCAGCCTCCCTCCCTGAAGCCCTGGCTCCTGCCCACTGACCTGCTGATGGCCCCCATTTAAAGGAGACAGGCAGGCTGAAGGGCCTGGAGTCAGGGTGCTGCTCTCCTCCCCACCTCGGAGAGCAGACCTTTGTCGTGTTTCACAGTGATCCCTCCCGTCCCTTGCCCGAGCCGTGAGAGGATCTTCAGAGCAACCTGGAGGTAAAGATCAGAAGATCCTGAGGTCACTAGGCTCCGGAAGTTTCTCTCCCCTGGCCAGGCTAGGTGTGGACTCAAGCTCCGGGGACTAATGGGAATTAGTGGTCATAGTTGCTGCCAGTTTGTGGCTCCAGGTGGGCTGGGCTCGTGGGACTGGCTGAATTTGCCCTCTTTCCAGATTTAGGAAGGTGCTCTTCCCTGTGATGTTGTTTCTTAAGTGGGTCCAAAAGATAGTGGTTGTTCTTTAGTTTTCCAAGGTTATCTCCTGGTAAGGGTGGAGGTATAAATCCCAAGCTCTTTACACATCTGAGTTGAAAACAGAGACCCGATCTTTATTTCTTAATATGATAGATAGTGTAGCGATTCTTCCAATAGCTCCTTCCCTCTTATTTTTTTAGATATTCATGATAATCGAGTATACTTGACATGTTTATACAAACATGGAGTATAACTGATTTTAATTAGGATCCCATTCCTGTGGTTGTACATGACGTGAGTTTCACTACTGGTGTATTCATATATGAACCTAGGAAAGTTATGTCTGAAACATTGTATTGTCTTTCTATTCCTATCCCCTTCCTTTTATTTCCCTTTGGCTAATCCAGTGAAATTCTATTCTGCCCTCCCCACCCCTCTCTTGTGTGTTAGCATCTGAATATCAGAGAGAATATTCAGCCTTTGGATCTAAGGAATTGGCTTGTTTCACTTAGCATGATATTCTCTAGACTCATCAATTCACTGGCAAAATTCATAAAGTCACTCTTGTTATGGCTGAGTAATATTCCATTATATATAATATATATATATCACATTGTCTTTATCCATTCATCTGTTCAGGGGCACCTAGGTTAGTTCCATAGCTTAGCTATTGTGAATTGAGCTGCTATAAATATCGATGTGGCCCCGTCACTGTAGTATGCTGCTTTTAAGTCCTTTAGGTATATGCTGAGAAGTGGGATAACTGGGTCAAATAGTAGTTCTATTCCAAATTTTCTGAGGAATCTTCATACTGCTTTCCATAGTTGTTGCACAATTTTTAGTCCCACTAGCAATGCATGAGTGAGCCTTTCCCCTGCATCTTCACCAACAGTTATTGTTACTTGCATTCTTGATGATTGCCATTCGGACTGGATAGAGATGGACTCTCACTGTAGTTTTAATTTGTATTTATCTAATTGCTACAGAAGTTGAACATTTTCTATATATTTGTTGACCATTCATATTTCCTCTTCTGTGAAGTGCCTGTTCAGTTCCTTTGCCAATTTATTGATTATGGTTTTTTTTGTTTGTTTGTTTGTTTATTTTGATGTTAAGCTTTTTGAGTTTTTTAAATATCCTAAAGATTAATACTCTATCTAAGGTGTAGGTGGCAAAGATTTTCTCCTATTCTCTAGGCTCTCTCTTCATGTTCTTGATTATTTCCCTTGTCATGAAGATTTTTGTTTGATACTGTCCCACTTATTAATTCTTGATTTTGTTTCTTGTAGTTTAGGATTCTTTTTGAGGTATTTGGTTCCTAAGCCAATGTGATGGAGTTTTGGGCCTACATTTTCTTCCAGTGAGTGCACGGTCTCTCTGGTTAATGCTTAGGTCCTTGATCCTCTTTGAGTGGAGTTTTGTGTAGGACGAGAGATAGGGGTTCAATTTCACTCTGCTACGTATTAATTTTCAGTTTTACCAACACCATTTGTTGAAGAGGCTGTCTTTTTCCAATGTATGATTATGGTGCCTTTGTCTAGAATGAGATTACTTTATTTATGTGGGTTGTCTCGGGGTCTTCTGTTCTGTACCATCGGTCTTCATGTCTGTCTTGGTGCCAATACCAGGCTGTTTTTGTTACTATAGCTTAGTAGTATAATTTGAGGTCTGATTTGTGATGCCTCCTGCTTTGTGTCTCTCACTAAGGATTGCTATGGCTATTTTGGGCCTTCTTATTTTGGGTCTTCTTCAATTTCTTGTTTTAGTATTCTGTAATTTTCATTGTGGAGGTCTTTAGCTTTTTTGTTATACTTATTCCCAAGGATCTTTGGTTTTTTGAGGCTATTAAGAATGGGATAGTTTTCCCCTAATTTCTCTTTCAGCTGATTTGTTATTATTGTATAGGAACACAATTTATTTATGAGTGTTAATTTTATATCCTGCTACTTTGTGGAATTCGTTGAAGTTCTAGAAGATTTGTGATATAGTTTTTTGGGTCTTCCAAATATAGAAAAATGTCATTGGCAAATAGGGATAGTTTGATCTCTTTTTGCCTACTTATATCCCTTTAATTTCTTTTGTCTGTCTAATTGCTCTGGCTAGAGTTTCAAGGACTGTGTTGAATAGAAGTGGTAAAAGAGGGTATCCCTGTTTTGTTCCAGTTTTTAGAGGGAACACTTTAATTTTTCTGTTTAGAATGTTGTCCTTGGGTTTAATATATATAGCTTTTCTAAGGTTGAAGTATGTTCCTAATATCGCTAGTTTTTCTAGTGTTTTGAACATAAATGGATGCTATATTTCATCAAATGCTTTTTCTGCATCTATCGAGCTAATCGTGTGATTCCATCTTTAAGTCTATTGATGTGGTGAATTATGTTTATTGATTTCCATTTGTTGAATCAGCCTTGCACCCCTGGGATGAAACCCACTTGATTATGGTGTGCTATTTTTTAATGTGTTTTTGTATGCAACTTTTATTAAATATTTTTGCATTTATGTTTGTAGGGATAGTGATCTGACATTTCATTTCCTTGATTTATCTTTCTCTGGTTTGGGTATCAGGGTGATATTAGCTTCATAAAATGAGTTTGGAAGGGTTCCCTCCTTTTCCATTTCATGGAATAGTTTGAGGAGGACTGGTGTCACTTCTTCTCTGAAGGTCTGGTACAACTCAGCTGAGAATCTGTCTGGTCCTGGGCTTTTGATGGGATCTTTACTTTTATTGCTTGAAAACGATCTGTTTAAAGTTTCTATATCTTCCTAATTCAATTTGGGTTGGTCATAGGTCCTTAGAAATTTGTTGATGTCTTCGATATTTTCTGTTGCATTAGAGTAAAAATTTTCAAAACAGTCTCTGATTATCGTCTATATTTCAGTAGTGTCCATGGTGACATTTCCTTTTTTCATCATGAATTTTAGAAATTTGAGGGTTTTTTTCTCTTGGTTAAATTGGCTAAGGAGTTATCAATTTTATTTTTTTTCAAACAACCAACTTTTTGTTTCATTGATTTTTTTAATATTTTTTATTTCCTTGTTTGTTTCAATTTCATTAATTTGGGCTATCATTTTAATTATTACCCATCTTCTCTGCTTTTGGTGTTGATTTGTTCTTCTATTTCTAAAACTTTGAGATGTAATGTTAGGGTTTTTTGTGGTGACTTTCTCTTCTTTTAATGAGTGAGATCGATGTAATCAACTTTCCTCTTTAGAACCACCTTCATAGTGTCTCTGAATTTTTGATATGTTGTATTGCAATTCTCGTTTACATAAGTATTTTTTTATTTCACCCCTGATTTCTTCTGCTATCCATTGATCATTCAGTAGCATAATATTTAGTCTCCAGGTGTTAGAGTACCTTCTATTTTTTTTATTTTATCATTGATTTCCAATTTTATTTCATTACAATCTGATAGAATGCAAGATATTATCTCTATTGCTAAGAGTTGCTTTGTGGCCTAAGATATGGTCTATTTTAGTAAATGATCTATGTGCTGCTGAGAAGAAAGTGTATTCAATCATGTAAGGATGAAATAGTCTATATAATTCTGTTAAGTCTAAATTATTAATTGTAGTTTTTAATTAGAGCTACTTTAGTTTTTGTTTGGAAGATCTATCCAGTGATATGAGAGGCATGTTAAAGTCACCAGTATTATTGTGTTGTGGTCTGTTTGATTCTTGAAATTGACAAGGATTTGTCTTATGTACACAGATGCTATATCATTTGGTGCATAAATACTTAAATTGTCATATCTTGTTGATGTATACTTCCCTTAAGCAGTATGAGATGAACTTCTTTGACCTGTCTGATTAATTTTGGTTTGAAGTCCACTTTGTCTGATATGAGGATGGAAACCCCTACTTGTCTATGAGATCCATGGGAATGATATGTTTCTTTCCCATCCTTTCACTTTCAGTCTGTGGATTTCTCTGCCTATGAGTGTGTCTCTTAGGGACAGCATATTGTTGGGTCTTGTGCACAGTAAAAACAGTAAGTTTGCGAAAGGGTTTACAATTTAGAATGGTGAACAGGGAGAGAGAAAATATAAGTGAAAAATTAAAGGAAGAGTGAAAGAGAGAACAATGAAGTTTGGGATTTCTTCCTTACTCTATTATATCCAACCACCGAGTCCCGGACCTGCTCTGAATGTCCAGGATGAAATCCCAGTCAAGTCCCTTCTTTCCTCACTTGCTGAGAAGCCTCCTGTCTGCTTTCTTGGTTTCACCCACAGCAGCCAGGAAAGCCACCTTCTCTTTTCCACCATCTTGAAAGCCCAGCTCCTTCCCTCTTAAATAAAGGAAATCTCTGAAGATAATTAGCAGTTATTAGATGTGGGAATATCTTTGGTAATAAGTTTGCTTTTTTTTTTTTTTTTGGCATTTCACGTTTACCCAGCATCTTCCTTTATTTTGCATGCACTCACAAAAGCTCTTTGAAGCTGACATTGTGATTATTCCTGATAAATAAATTGACATTAGAGTAACAGATTTATCAACAGGGTACAATTAGCTGGTTAATGCACAAGGTGAACTTCGATTGGTCCCAAGCTTGCTTTAGACGATGTAAAACCCCCAGTTTTAGGATTTCCCTTCTGTAACCCATCCATCCAATTACTCTGCCTTGGTGACAGTGCTGTAGGCTATTCTTTTGAGAAAATTGGATGAAAGAAGAAGGTAAGTGGTTGGTAACTCTGTGCCCAAAGCCGGATTTTTCCTGAATTTTAAGGCAGAAGATTTAAGTAGATACATAGTTTGAAGTGAACAAGCTGGACAACTGTGGAGGTGGAGGAAAGTGAATGAACAGTGAGTTAGGCCACAAGAGCAGAGCGGGGATGGTCAGGGTGGGTGAGGAAGACCTGTTGGGAGAGAGCCCACTCTCCTTGGTCTTGGAGGCAGAGGAGAGATGCGGGCAAAGGAGAAAGTAACTGGGAAGGGATGCCCTCACAGCTCAGCGAGTCCTTTAGCACATGCAGTACGGGAATCAAACACTGCTAACAAAGAGAGGACTAGAAGCCACCATTGCATTATGGTCGCGACCCCAAAAGAAGAGTAGCAAGGGAGTCAAGGGGTGAAGAGCATATGTGTGTTTGGGGTCTGTAGCATATTCATAAGCTACGGGGCAACCTCTTATTGTGACTGCATCTATTTGCATGTGGTCAGAAATGTTTGCACGTGGTTCAAAATGTGCATGACATTGTGTTAGGCCTCCGTCCTGGCCTATCTTTGAATGCAGGGCGGGGGGAGGAGGCTGTGGTCCAATCTGCTTCCACTGTCTTGATGCTTTCTTGTTGTTTATCATGAACAACACGTGTGCTTGGGAGGCCTTGATACCATTCATCTCAGATATAAAGCCTGCAGTGTTTAACTGTCTCAGCTTCACCCCCAAACTCCTGCTCCTGCCATTGGTCTTAAGTGTGGAGCATGTAGTGGCTTTCTGTGAGCTCCCCCACTTCTAACCCTGTACTCCTGCCTCAAGGTGAAGTTCAGTGGCCCCAGGGCAGGGGGGCACGTCGCATACAAATGTCTTTATATTTTGCACCTGGGAGAGGCCAGGGATGGGGCAGGATGGGGCAGAGGAAGAAGCTGGATGGCCACGCAGGCCTAACAGAGCCTCAGGGAGCAGCAGGGGACTCTGGAGCCAAGGGGTGCCCAAGAGTAGCCTGGGCTGGGACAGAAGAGCCCAGCCTTCACCCCTTCACCTCCCTCTGTCAGCAGACCTGGGGCCCTGGGAGAGGCACCATCTCAGCCAGGTGTCTCTGCAGCTGAGAGGACCAGCTCACAGGGGTCCCCAGAGGGCTGCCCCCTCCACCCCTGCAGCTCAGTCACGGTCTCTCCTCGCAGGGTGTCTGGGCAGCCCATCTCCACACCCAGCACATAGCTTTCAGTTTCTGGCACGGAATTAAGAGTGGTCCCGTTTTGAGGACTCAGCACATACAGGCTGATAGAGAAAAATGGCCTGGTGTGGAAGAGCCCAGAGGGGAGTGGCAGGGGCCACTGCCTGGGGGTCCCGTGGGGGTTCACCCCAAGTCTGTAGCAGCATCACCTTCAACAGGACACAGCTTCAGAGCAAGGGCATGGATTTTTTTTGAGGGGATCAATGAGTCCTGTTTTGCAGCCCTGGCTGTGGAACAGGAGGGAAGCCAGGTGGCAGATAGTGGTGACAGGCAAGGCAGGCGCAGCGGAGTACTAGGACTCATGGGTAATAAGTGCCATTGATGTCCTCCCATGTGGGGTCTATGGGCAGAGAAGTGACAGGTCAGAAGAAGGTCACTTAACCAAACGACAAAGCACCCACAAGACTGGAGGTCAGGGCATCTGCCAAGGCTCAGGCCCCAGGGATGAGAGGCTGGTGTTGTGCTGGGGACGGCATGGGCCACCATCCCTGAGCTAGGTAGGGATGTGACCTCATGGCCGTTGACTCACTAGTGGAGAGCCTGCCGTTTGGCCTTGTGTCCCTGTCAGGCACTGGCACTGGCACAGGTGGCACCTAGTGGCTGGCAGAAAGCCCCTTGCTGTGCATTTCAACCATGGGCAGCAGGAAGGAAGTCCATGTGATCTAGAGTCCATTAGAAGATGAGAGGAGCTCTGAAGCAGCGTCCAGCAGGGGTGGCGGGGGTGCAGGCTACAATTTCAACCATGGCATCTGCAAGGCCTCGCCGAGGAGCTGGAGGTGGGGAGCCCTCCATGCAGACATCAGGGCCAAGCTTTCCTGAAGGATGGTGAACAGCCAGTGCAAAGGCTGGAGCCTGCAGCCATCCTGGGCCATCAGGAGCAAGAGCAGGCCAGTGTGGCCCAGGGCAGGAAGCAAGGGAGAGGGAAAGGAATGCAGGACCTCGGAGGCCACTGCAACTACTTCAGCTATCACTCCTAGTGAGGGCGATACCCACGGGCAGATGGCGTGACACCTGATACACACATTTAACAGCATCCTGGAGACTGCTCTCTGGAGGAGAGGCTGAACACTGGGGCCTGCAGGTGGAGACCCGGACAGTGTGGGCAGACGATGTGACCAAAGTGGGCAGCTGTGGCTCTGTAGCTTCAAAAGACAGTTGACTGTGGTGTGTGTGTGTGTGTGTGTGTGTGTGTGTGTGTGTGTGTAGAGGAAACTGGGAAAAAGAAAACATACCTATTTAGCTGTCAACACCTGTCATTTAGTCTCTATCTGCCAGGACCTCTGCACCTTCTCCCACCCCTTCTGCTAGCTTTTCTCTTTCTCTCATCAACCTAAGTAACAAAGTTTCTCCAAAGGTTGCCAAGTTTATTTGGGAAGAGCAGAATGCCACGGTGGGAACTCATGTGCCATGGCAAATTACAGGCATATTCAAAGAGACGGAGGTGAAGGGAAGATTTAAAGGCGAACCAGACAGGGTGGCATAAGAAATTTAGAAGCAGCAATCCTTGGTCACAAGGACCAAGGTTGAAGAGACTTTATTGGACAGATGTCCTTGCAGAAATATTGTTCGAGCAAGGCTGCGGTTCTGGCGGAGTCTTTGGGAATAGCTCTCTTTACCAGCTTAATGCAGGAGCTCCTCCACGAGCTTCCCGCACTGTTTATCGATTCTTATTTGTTAGGCTTGACACAAGTGGCTCCATTTCAGTCTGACAGCTTCCACGCTCCCGACGCTGACACACTCTGTGCCCGTGTCTCGAATTCCTGTTTGTTATTTTTAGGCTCCTTCTTTACACTAGGTTTGCACCTGTCCATTCCCCACGCTGGTGTTCCAGGGAGGAGAGGTATGCAGATGCCTCCGTCTCCCTCCACCTCTCCACCAGTCCCTCTCCCCTCTAGCTTCCTGCCTGCCTATCCTCGCTTAGTGTGCATTATTGCCCCTACCAGGTGTCCCGGGTCATTATGTAGTCTCCCGTTAAAGATGTTTACATTGAGCCTTCGTTGACATCAATCCCTTTACTTGTACCTTAGGAGCATGCCAGAATATAGATTCTGAAGCTCATTTCAAATTCTGTTGCTTATTTTACCTAAAATAAAAACAAGTCAAAACCATGTTTCTCAAGTTCAAGTGATATTAAAAAAAAAATCCTCCAAAATTTCTAGGTTGCATAAACTTATTTTTAAGATTATTTATTAAATATACCTAGATATAAACTGAGATTAAAGACTTCATGCTTATGTAACCAAGGCCCAAATAAAAACTTTATAAATTAAATATAAATGAAAGTACAAAGCCAAAGCATGATATTAATACAGAAGGTGCTGTTTTTCTGACACCTAACAGGGCACTGACTGGTTGGCACAGGCCCTCCACCCCTGCCCACCACCCTGGGGAGAGGTCTCTGGCGTCCACTGCTTCTTCCCGCACCTCTCCCCTCACACCCCAAACCACCCCTGCTGGCCATGCCTCCTTCACCCACTCTCTGCCCCTGTTCTTTTTGGTTCATTTCAGAAAACTCATCAATGGCTACTTACTCCCAAAAAGGTTTAAAGTACAGAACTGACATAAGGACTGACTTTGCATAGCAGCTCTTGGTCAAACTATAGCCAGTCCGACAAGCCAGGATGTACGTTTACTAACTGTTCAGATGAGCATCAGAAGAACAAGCCCACAGTGCGCAACGACCCCAACAGACCTCCACCCTCAAGCATTCGTGGCCGCAGCTGGAGACACTTGGCTCTAGGACAGTCTCTCTCTTTAAGGATCCAGTCTCCACCTCTACAGTACCAGACGCGCCTGTGGCAACTAATTCATTGTGTTTTCCACCAAAATATTTGCCTCAGGATTTTCATTTATTTTTTTTAATAGGAAATGTTTTGCACTACCTCCATGAACATTTATGAGCCACTTTCCGTGGTGTTAGATACTATATAATCTCAAAGGCTAAAACAATGTTCCATTTATGGTAACTTTCATGACTATAAAATTACAAAATTAGAACTAACCCAGTATTTTGGGGTCATCCAGAGCCAATGGGATATATAGAGAGAGACATGCACAGGAAAAGATTTATTAGGATAATTAGCATCCATGATATGGAAGCCAAGAAGCGTCACTCTGTGTCTCACATGGAGCTGAAAATCAGAAAGGGTGTTGTAATTCAGTCTAAGTGTGAAGGCCTGAGAGCCAGGGGTGCAGGTGCAGGGCTCTGGCTGGTGAAAGTCCCAGAATCAGCACCTGAGAGCCAGGTGCTCTAAAGTTTGAGGCAGGGGAAGGTGGACCAGGACCACTCACCCTCCCTGTCTTCCTGCTGCTCAGGCCTTAATGCCCACGCTCCCCAGTGAGGGTCATCTTCTTTGTTCAGTCCACCAGTCCAAGTGCCAGTTAATATCTTCCAGAAACACCCTCAGAGACACACCAAGAAATAACGTTTTACCAGCCATCTGGGATCCTAGACTGTCCGACCAAGTGTACACGTGACATTAATAGTCACAGCAGCCACAGTCCTCTTTGAAGTAATGCGCACAGTGCTGTAAGCCTGTCTGAACACTCCTGTCCCCGCCAGGCACTCTCCCACTTCCCTGTTGGTTTAAATCCTACCTCCCAGAACAAGGTACAAGTCAGGCCACTCTTTCAAAGGACATCTCCATCCACGTGGAGACCTGTTGGTCATTCCTCAGCCTGTCCTCGCCCAAACACCTCAGTCCCTGCACGCCACCTTACATCGCAGTGAATGAAGTGAGCACCCAGGGAGTTCCCCTAGGGTCCAAGTCCTTGACAGAGCCTTCAGCAGATCACACAATGCACAAGTCTCCTCTCAGAGAAGCGGGGTTTTATGTCAATTTTGTTTCTGGAGTTCAAAGTATAGAGGTGACCTACTACTGAGGGATAATTCTATTAAAAAGACAGATGGAGCACATTCTCCTTGATATCAAGCATTTACAAATTTATGCATCTGTGAATGTGAGCATTTATGTGTGATAGATTTAGGTGGCTACTTCACTTTACAACTGAGGAAAGGACTTGGGGAAGGCCTGGAGAGGCAGGGCTGGACTGGCAGAGCTCGAGAGTGACAGGCAACAGGCGGCCACAGGGCTCTCCCCAAGTCCTTCCAGAAGGACCTTCCCAGACTCGAGTGCAGGATCCCACGGGTCTTGACGTGGCCTCTTGTGAGACCCAAGTGAGGTCACAGGCTCAGGGAATCCTGCCAAGCCAGCATGTCCAGCTTCTCAACTCAGTGAGCAGGACCCTGGCCCTCAGGGTGAGGAAACCCAGTAAGATCAATAAGTGAGAACCTGCAGTTACTCTGGCCCCACAAATCCCGATTCTGCATGAGGAACAAGTGACACATTGGGAATGTTTCAAGGACCAGAAATGGCATGATATCCCCAGGTCCCACACTGTGCAGGTCACATGGAGAGGAGAGAAGAGTCAGGCAGTGCCAGAGCCTCACGCAGCCTGTCCTGAAGAGTCAGAGCGACAGCCGGGCTGGAGCCACAGCTCCTTTGAAGATCCGCCTCTCTGTGGCTGGTTAGACAGGTGTTCTCAGGGACACACTTGCACCCTCCCAAACATCAGCCCCTGTTGTCGACTGTCATAACTGTGTGGAAGAACATTCTAGTGCACGGAATGCAAATGACGTTTTTGTGATTAATTCTTCTTCCCAACAGCTGGCTGTCCCAACTCCTTGATTAAAGAGCTCCACCACTTCAGGATTCTTGGAGAAGAGCAGGTGAGTTACCCTCTCCAAAGCTGCATCCTTGTGTCACAAAAGATAGACGCTAATGAGACAGTTTGGGCTCCCTCCAGGGAGGCCAAGTGTGTCTCCTGACCCAGGGCGCCCTGAACGGGGGAGGAAGCCAGGCTGGAGATGTGCGGGGGTGCTTCTCTCCTCTTCTATCCATCAGACCTGACAGGTTATTAATTGGTACATCTGCTATCTGCCAGAGCATTTCATCTCAAGACTTGAGCCTTGAGCAGGCTCTGCATAGTGGCAGATGAGCAAACAAATAAATGCGGAGATGAATTATGCCTAAGGAATCAATAGTCACAGACATTTCTGATGTGACATCTGGGTTCACGTGCAAGTTCCTTTCACCAGATCTCCGTCCTTTGTGTGCGTTAACAGTGTTTTACAGCAGCCCCTTCCTGTGTGGGTGTGTGCATGTGACCTACAGAGGATGGCGCCTTAAAGGACAGATTATTTCAGTGCTCTGTTGTGCTTAGTAAGGAACACCAGTTTTAAAATAGATGCATTAAGAAAATACTTTAGGGTGCTAAGTGGATGTGTATGTACACATGTGTATACTTTTTAACTACTTAAAAAAATTGATTATACATGGCCATAGTTACCACGTCTGCAGAGTCAACCAACCACAGATTGAAAATATTTGGGGAAAAATAAATAGCAATCAAAAATAAAATGAACTAGATGCAGGGGGCACACCTATAATCCCAGAGACTCAGGAGGCTGAGGCAGGAGGATTGCAAGTTCAAAGCCAGCCTCAACAATTTAGCAAGGCCCTGTCTTGAAATAAAACATAAATGGCTGGGAATGATCCTCAGTGGTTAAGCACCCCTGAGTTGAAACCCTGCCCTGGAGTCCTGGAATCAATCCTGCATGGGTACTAAGGGACAACTGTGCATCTCTTCATCCTTGTGTGGAATTAGGGGCTCTGCATTAGGGGTCAGGTGGTCAGTTTACTCTTGAATACTTACACCAAACGGTAGGACTTGTGTCTGTTGACCTATCTTACACTTTTGTCACCGAATTTTACTGGCAACGATTCCCTCCGCCTACGGTGACCAGACGGCGTGCAAGTGGGGTCATGGCGGCTCAGTTTTGTCCGTGAGTCTTCATTTGTTCGTGCTTTTGTCTGTGTGTGTTTGCTGAAGTATGGCTGCCTGTTTCCAACAAGAGCCTACAGCCAGGAAGGAGCTGCAAGGGTCAGAGGCTGGGACGACGTCCTCGGCCTTGGGCTGGCCAGCTGCTGTTTGCCTCCTTCATCTCCCACACTGTGAGCTCTGGGAAGAACAGGTGTAAACGGTCCTGCAAACACAAGCTCCATCAAGCTGGGGATGTGGTGCGGGATAGGGCATTGGGCCAGCGGTCTGATTCTGGGTACCGGGATAGAGGGGTGAAGAAGAGGTCTCCCCAGACTCCTGTTCTAGCGGGGAAGGCTCTGCTGTGTTCTACACTGCTCAGCACCGCCGTGGAGAAGGAAGGAACGAGAGAGCTGAGATGTGGGGGAGCAGGGGACATTCCCTGAGGTAGTCAGGGGAAGGGTCACCACTCAGGTGGTAGGGACAAATGACCGGAAGGGCCAAGGGAAACATCATGGCACCAGCTGGGAAAGGAGATTTCCAGAGAGAGGAGAGCGCGGTGCAGATTGCCTGGAGGGACCACGTGCCTGGCCTCTTCAAACAGTCCCGGCCCAGGGTGACGGGCTGGGGACGCTAAGCAAGAGGACGAGCTGTAGAAGGGGGGGTTGGAGTGGAAAGAGGCTAGCTGCACACAGGGCTGGGGCAGGCGGAACCAAACCCAGGCAACCGCCGCGAACTTGCAGCCAGGAGGCCAGCGCCTCAGGGAGGAGAGGCAGCCATGCTCCATGCTCATCCGGTGGAAGCAGCCTGAGAAGGAGGCCTGGAATTTGCAAGTGGAGGTCTCTGGTGGCCCAGACCACTGGGCATCGTGGGCTTTCCGTTGGCAGGCTGGCGAGGGCTAATCCTCCCTGGAATGGGCTCACGTGCCGGGGAGAAGAGGAACAGGAGGCAGCAAATGCAGACAACTATTTTTTTTTTCTTTTTTAAGAATTTAGCTGTAAAGGAATGAGGGAGCTGTGGGTGGGATGTGGGATCAAGGAAATTTACTTTTTTCTTTTTAAATACTGGGAATCAAAGCCTGGGCCTCCCACATGCTAGGTGAGCGCTCTACCACTGAGCTACACTCACAGCCGCCAAACTGACTTCTTAATGAGACAGTCATAGCACGTTATGTACTGAAGGGTGATGTGGTAGAGGAACAGAGAGACTGCAGACGCAAAAGAGAAGCAATGTCTCCTCCAGGCCACAGGCCTGGCCTCAGAGGAGAGGGCAGGCCTCGTCCCTGGCAGCAGCAGGAAGGCAGCGTGTGCCACAGGAGGCGCAGCATGGGAGCTGGGGTGGATCCTCCACAGACCTGGGCTGGGCTTCTCTTTTCTCTGTGAAACAGTGAGCTAGGCCATCAGCTGAGAGTGAGGACAGGGAAAGGGTTTACAGAGGAGGAAGGGCAGTCAAGGTGCATTGGGGAGGATGGTTCTGAATAAATGTGGGAAATGGATGGATCGGGAGGAAGATCAACAGCCTGATGTTTTTCTGTCACATTCAACCGCGATGGGTGCAGATTTAACCAGCATTGGGGTTCTGCCATCCAAGTAGAGCAAAGTAAGAGTGCACAAAGGGGAGGGTGGACCCCAGGGAGTGATTATAATGATGGCCCATGAGATTTCAGCTGGGCAGACAGAGCCTTGAGAAAGAAGGGGGGGGGGAGCAATCAGTTACAGATCTCAGTGGGTTCAGGGAATGTTTGGAGTTTGGTATTAGAAGAGACTAGTTGAAAAAAATAGGTACTAGCCAGAAAATGTGAAACTTTAAATTAAGGGTGTGTAAGGAGGGCCATGGTCAGCAAAGACCAGGTCCAGGGATGTTGGACCTTAGCTAGGATAAAGGACATGATGACTGAAGTAGAGGTCATGAACTTGAGAAACCAGGGTGCTGGAGGAATCACCCATGCAGACACTGAGCTCACTCAGAACCCTCAGTGGAGCAAACATAGAGTTCTGGTGAGCCAAGAACTGAAGGTGTAGGGGACAGTGGGGGGTACCAGCAGCTGACTGCAAAAGGAGAGTTAGAGTGCAGCGTGGCCTGATGGCTTGAATCTGAAAGGTAGAGGTGTCTAGAAGGTGCAGAAGAAAGACATCCTACATGGTAAATGGCTGAGAAGTGCTTAGTGGCATAAAGACTACAACAGCAAGACTTCCCAGGACTGCAGGTGGAGCCGTGTCCTCAGGTGTCGGTCCGTTTCAGTTAGCAAAGAATGTAAGGACAACCAGGAGGAGGTCGACGGCAGTCACAGGGTGGTCACTGCTGGCTGCCCATGAGCTCCCCCAACATGGGACCAGGGGATCAGGGTGAGGACAAATGAAAAGTGGGGGCCGGGGAAGTGATGCACAGAGGCATATGTGGTTGTGGGGTCATCCTGGAGAGTTGGCACAAGTGTCAGGGACTCCATTGGTGGCTGATATAAAACAGGACATGGCAGGATATTTATATCCTGATGATGCATTGCAAGACCCAGAAGCCTCCAGGCAGATGGCCGTGTGAGGCTCTGGAGAGGAAGCAGAAGGCTCCAGCACCCCTCTCCTGCTGTGGGCGTGGGCAGTCACTGGCGAAACCCAGGCCCTCACTGAGCGCTAGAGGCAGCTATATTACATTTTTATATTAATGTAAGTTGTAAAAAAAATGTCCTTGACAATTCATTTTTGTCTCAATAAGTGGCTTTTCCTTTTGCATAAAAAGAAGAGCACTGTTCAACTATCTCTCAGAATTATTGTAAATAAATAGGGCTGCAAGGTAAGCTGTGAATATTGTGCTCCACTAAAATATTTCTGATTTTAAATACTGTTTGCCCCCCACCAATAAATTGAAGTACTAACAACAAAATAGATATCAAAGTTAGTGTCATGTTCATGTAGAAAATGGATTTCTAAAAACCACACAGATACTGGTTAATCACTGAATTCATTGCTGGATGGTAGAGGCAAACGGCAGCTACCTGATTTCTTTATATGTGATTATTTTCCATTTTTATTTATCTTGATTTTGATCAAGACTGATTTGATTTTTTGACATTGGATTAAAGATAAATCATTAAATATTATAAACTCTTAACTTATAAAATAAAATTTAAAATCTATGGAATTTAAAATGATACATTTATTTTAGCTTCTTATCCCTGTCTCTGAGAAGATTCTTTGTGTTGACAATTCACATTCATAACGCAAATTCACCTCTTTCTCCAAACTATATGGCAAAGTTATGAACACATCACAGATAAGTCAAGCCACCCCAAAGTTCTGGGTGAGCCTAAGAACACACGTGATCCGGGGAAGGCCATGAGGTTTGGTGCGCTTTCAGAGGGGCCACCCTTCAGACTGACCTCCCTGATCGTTTTAAGGAGATGATCTTCATTCATCCAACAAATGTGCTGAATACCTGTTTGTACTGTTGTTGGTCTAAATAGTAAACAGGAAATCACAAAGACTAATCATGATAGAGCTAATAGTGGCTGAGATGTCCCCTGCTTTGGAAAAGGAGTCAAGAAACCCTGAGGCCAAAGATCCAGGAGATACCAACTACTGAGCAATCTCAGGTAACAGGAGGAGAGAAGAGAACAAAGAACAAAGCACATGTCAAAGAGGAGCTTGGTCTATGCCACTGAACACGACCAGTGTGCTTAGAAAACATGGCACAGAGGCCATGGTCAGCACCTGGGGTTTTATTCTAAGTTCAATGGGTGGTCCTTGGAGGTTTAAGCAGGATACTGATGTTACAGAAATTACCTTTTAAAGACCACCAGTCTCCCTGCAACGTGGAGATGATGTGCACTAAAAGGCTGGAAGGGGGGACAGCCAGAAGTGACCACTCAGGGTAAAATTAAAGGATTCGGTCACTGATTGGCAGTGGGTCAGGGAAACGCAATGGTTCCACGAACGCAGGCACCTTCTCCACTGAGTGTCACCCTGCATTAAAGAGGGCTTCACACGTACAGGATGGTTGGTAAATATTTGCTGCATAAACAAGAATATCATTCATGGCTCCTGTCCTGAGCCAACCGTGAAGTAGCTTGTGCAGATGAAAACAGGAGAGAGATGGGATGTGAGCGATTTGGCAAGAAAAGAGAGGAATCATGCCACTGGAGAAGGGCGATAAATCATGAGGTCGCTGCACGTGCCCATTTTAAGTCTGATCAGCAGTTGAGAAAGTGTGTCTGGTGATGGAGAAGCTACTGTCATCTGCATTCAGGGCCAGGGATCTGCCCAAGGAAGGTGGAGGCAGGGTTTCCAAGTGCGGTTTGTGCCAGTGACAGATGCAGAGGACCTTGGAGATCTTCCCAGGTCCTGTTTATGTGGTGGATCATGGAGTCTGTGCAGACCAGGAAGGAAGGTAAACTTGAAGACAGCGGTCGCCAGGGAGAAAGGCTGGATCAGTTGCTTAGAAGAAGTCAAAGCGTTCAGCAGTGTCCACCGCCGGCCAGAGTTCTGGAGAGAGAGAGACGGTAATTAGAATGAGAATGTTCAGAACTGGGGTTTCGGAGGTAATGCGGTTTCTCAGGATGATAAGGCCTGAGGAGGAGCCATAGAGTGGAAAAGGCGAAGGTCGTAGGAGATGAGAAGGTTAGACTGGACCAGCAGGAGGAGAGGTGGAGGCGCCCAGGCCCCAGAATGGCCATGGAAACAGGAGCCCAGGTGGAGACTGAGCTGGGAGCTGCTCTCCCAAGAGCGAGGGGCTGGGTCGAGACCCTGGGGCTGCAGGGAGGAGAGGGAGGTGAGCAGCCAGGCAGCACAGGCTCCAGAGAGGGGGACTGAGGGCTTAGGAGACAGGAGACAAGCTCCACCTCTGGCCTCCAAATATGTGTAGGCGAAACTGAAGGCAGCGCTTGTCTCAGATGCTGCAAGGGAGATAGTTTCTTTTAACTCAGGGAGGAGTAGAAATTGGTCGGTTCTGGGGAGGTACAGCCCCACAGGGGACGGAACGTTGGGGTGAGAAGAGTGCGGGGAGGCTGGGTGTGAGGGAACAGGGCTGTGAGGAGGGGGTGTGTTCCCTTGATCTTGGCAGGGAGGCAGGGACACAATCTGGCCACCTGGCTCTTCTCCTCTCAGGTGTGACTCTTAGCATCAGGAGCCTTCACCCCAAAGGTTTTAGTCCACTTTTGTGTTGCTGTGACCAAGATATCAGAGAAGAACAACTTAGAGGAGGAAAATTTTATCCGGGGCTCACAGTTTCAGGGGTCTCAGCCCATGCCTGGCTGACTCCGTTGCTCTGGGCCCAGGGTGGGGCAGCACAGCCTGGTACAAAGGTCCAGGGGAAGACAGGTGTCAGCTCATGGTGGGGTCAGGAAGCACAGAGAGAGGGAAGGGCGGAAGGGGCCGCAGAGAAGATGCAGCCTTCCGGGGAACACCTCCAGGGACCCCCTACTCCAGCCACATCCCACCTGCCCACAGTTACCTCCCAGACCCTTCAAACTAGCTAGGACTTATTAGGTCATAGCTCCCACAGCCCGATGGCTTCACCTTTGAATATTCCTGCATTAACATAAGCGTTTTGGAGGGACACCTCACAGCCAAACCATAATAGGTTTCCTCAGCATTATAGGCTTATGCACGTCAAAGTTCCAGATGGTTATAAATGTGATGTTACCTAATCCAATCCCAAAAAACAATTCTACAAGCTATTTGGGTCACCCAAATTCTAATCAGCTCATTAAGTGTTCAGAGGAACTAGCAGTTCATTGCCCCTCCCATAATCTCACACCAAAGATGGGAGGTTGCTGTTCCCCTCCACGGGCCTCAGAATCACCTAGAAACCTGCAGCCCTGTGTCAGGACTGGGTGAAGAGTTTCACCCACAACAGAAGGGAGGGGCGTGAAAGTGCCGAGGTTGGGGAAAGTCCCAGGGAGACAGAGGAGGGGCAGGTGGTGAGGACCCACTACTCTCAAGAAGTCAGATGCAGGCTCCATTTCACTAGAGGGCGAGGTTCTTGGACCCACGGACCCCGGGACTACCGTGAAGGACTAATGGCTGCGCTCTCACGGCTCTGCTGGCTGCCACAGCCCCTGAGGACAGAGAGCATTAAGCTCTGGCTCCCGCTCTCCCCGAGTCCCCTGGGCTAGCTGGGTACAAGCCCTCAGCCTCGCCTTGCAGAACAGCTGTGCCCCAGCAGCGACAGGGACACAGAGGCCAGTTGGTTTGCACCTCCTTCCAGAAGATTCCACAAGCACTGGAAGTCGGGCTACTTTCTGGCATCACGTCTTCTGCAAAGTGCTTCCTAAATTGCAACCCAGGGTGCGTCTGCAGCTCCAATTATTTTTTAGGTGCCGTTTGATCTGTTTCCATCGTGCATTTGATTTCTCCCTCAAATGATTGTTTTTCCCAGGCAGTGAGAAAAGTCCAGCCCTTTCTGCAGCCAACTCACTTCATCAGCAGCCGACAGATGTCCAGGGATGAAAAGAACATTATTAGCCATGGAACAGAAAATAAAAACGGTGGTGCGACAGGAGCCGTCGCCGAGACGGCCACTAACTCTCTCGGGCAAACAACCTGCAAATAAAGAAAAATGAGATGACGATTATTGACAATTTGAGGAGTCATTGTTTTAGAAAAAAGAAATTCTAGTACACACAATGGCTAGGACATTGTCCGTATAGGAAGCAGAAATATTTTCAACCCAACCTAGCTCCTCTGTAGACTTGTTCAGATTTTTTCAACCCAAAGAGGAAGGTCTGTAATAATCTGGTTTTCATTAGTTTCTAATTTGTGGCCAAAGAAAAGCAAATGAATTTTTTTGCTGTGTGTGTGTGTGTGTGTGTGAGAGAGAGAGAGAAAGAGAGAAAGAGAGGGAGAGAGAGAGAGAGAGAGAGAGAGGATTAAAAAGGGGGGGGGTGGAGGTCGGGGGCATTGTGGGGGGCCTCTGGAGCCGGCTGAGCTCCGACTGGGTCTTGGTCCCTACGATGGCCCTCAGCAACAGATCCTGCTTCTGTGCAACCCCGCAGTCTCATCCTCTGCCTGGGGGTGGGAAGCACTCACGAGTGGGCGCAGCCTTGCCACAGCTGTGGGCTCAGCACAGTCCCTCGGGGGCAGAGGCTCTGCTCAGGGCTTCTGTGCTCCCTGGAGATTGAGGGAGAGGCCCAGGGAACCCAGGTGCTTTGGGCTCAGGATTAAGGGAAGCCAGAATTCCAGGGGGGGGGGGGGGACAAGGGAGGCCAAGCGCTGTCCCTGAGTGCCCCCAAGAGGATGCTCTGGAGAACACCAGGCAGTACAAACCCCCTCTCCCTGGCTCCAAGGACTCAGAGGGGGCCAGCAGCCGTGGCTCATTTTGAGAGAACATTTGCCAGCTTTCCCAGATTTTAGTTTTACTTAATTTCCCTATACTTCAATTTCTTTTTTTTTTTTTTTGCCGTTTTAGATTTTAGATTCCTTCCTGCTTCTTTTTCCTATGAAAGCATACAAATGACACAGCCCAGGGAAGCCAGGTGACCCCTCCTACAGGAGAGGGTGTGTGAGGCACAGTTCCTCCCTGCCCAGCAGGACCCACAGGTGACCACCCGTGTTCCTGTGTTGGGCTTGATCTGCAGCCAGTGGCCAGCAGGAGAGGGGAAGCTGCCTGGCCCCGGTGGGGCTTGAACTAGTGACCCCTGCTTCATTATAGAATGATATTCTCCCCAGCCAAGTCTTCTAACTACCTTCAGGCCAACAAAAAACAGCACCTCGTTCATTATATTCTCCCATGACTCATTATTTAGATTCCTAAAACATGAATTTATGGAAGAATCTATGAATTCTGTACTTTAAAATGAATGTTTCCTATTCTTAAGAGAATCTATGAACATGCACACATAAAGATGGAATAATTTACTCCTGAAATAAATAAAATATAAAGCATGCAATGAGTCAAGATTTTACCTAGGTAGAGCATAGTAACCATGTATTTTCCACTCTAATCTGATGAAATATAAGAGGAAGATTTTTATAATTATTCCAAGTGCAGAGTAGTATCTTTTGTATCTTTTGATGTTTATTTTCAAAAATGTTTGCAAATGTTATATAGACAATTCTAAATAATTTTAGTTATCTATAGATTATCCACTTTATGAAAGCAAACCTAAAAATGTACAAACTAGGTTTGATCAAAGTTTAAATAATAGTTTGATAGGTTAATATTATCCTACATATGCATCCATGCACACACATTCTCCCCCCCCTCTCTCTCTCTCTCACACACACACACACACACACACACACACACAGTATTCCAAAGAAAAATGATGCTTAAGTGATTTTGGCTAATTATCTGCTTTAAGCTCACTTGAGAACGGATTCTACATAGACGGTATTCTTCCAAGTTGGTTCTGTTTGTAAAATGCTATCTAATACTGATAAGTGAAAAGGCCCTGGAAATAGAAGTAATAGCAAAAGAACAATGTTTGTTCCTTTCTACCAGTCGGAGCCCATCTATCAGTCCCTTTACCACGGCTGCATGATGTACACTGAGATAAATACAGATGTTCCCTTCTGCTTGGTGCTAATTTGTCACTTCTTCAAGAAGTGCTCAGTGGCATGCTTGCAGTGAACTGCGTTTTTGTTGCAGTGTGTGGTTAAAAGGAGTCTATGGAAATATGGGTCAAAGCTTGGAAGGAAACTAAAGGAGGATTTTTGCTAATGCCATGTGATTACTTGTCTAAATCATTTCTACAGATTCTAGCACAATATTTATTCTAGGTCAAAAGTTTTTGTTTTTAATTTCACAATATTTAAAAATGTTATTCTTTCAGAAGGCACCTTTCAGACATTGTGTGTGCTTTTGAATCATCAGAAATCACCAGATGCACATGTTAACATATTTGTCTCCCCTTGGAAAAAGAATCGCATGCTCAAATGCTCTTTTATCACAAACAAAATAAATGCAATAGTCCTTACTAACAAATTATTTAACTAATGGATATTAGTTCTACAAATTCCACTAGCATTTCAACCATTATGAATGAAGTCAGCAAGATGTACGAAGTCTCATTGGACTTTGTCCATTCCTTAACTTCTTCCTAGATAGTAGTAAAGCCAAGTAAATCAAACAGATAAATGATTAGTTGTCAGTTATGGGAGCAACTTATTTTATTTATTTTATATCTTTTAGTTGTAGATGGGCACAATACCCTTATCTATCTATCTATCTATCTATCTATTTGTTTATTTATTTTTATGTGGTGCTGAGGATCAAACCCAGTACCTCACACATGCTAGGCCAGAGCTCTACCACTGAGACCCAGCCCCAGCCCAGGAGAAATTTATTTAAAATATTTATGTAGGTAAAAACATTCTGAATCCCTCTATTATTAATTCCCATTGCCATTATTTTGTTAGAATTCCTTAACTAATTAAAACTTAATGGCATTTATTCATCCATTCTACAGTTATTGTATACCAGCTATTGACAAGATAGTATGCCAAGTTCAGGGCATGTTAATAGGTAAAGGGATGTGAGGTGCGTGCAGAGAATCTTTAAAAGGCTAAAAAGGACTGGAGCATTTCAGGACCCAAAGAGTCAAACAATTTGATCAGCCAAAGAAACCTCTCAGGACAACATCCCACACCAAGAAGAAATTTTCTTAGAATAGTTAATAGTAAAAAAGAAAATAGAAATTCCAATTAAAAGTGGGAAACCATGGGGCTGGGGCTGGGGCTCAGTGGTGGAGCGCTCGCCTACCACGTGTGAGGCACTGGGTTCCATCCTCAGCACCACATAAAAATAAATAAATAAAATAAAGGTATTGTGTTCATCTATGACTAAAAAATTTTTTTTAAAAAGTGAGGACCAGAGTTGGGAAGCTGCAGAAAGTGAGCCCATGTAATTTTGAACACCGCCCCTAATCACCAGAATAGGGAAAGTCGCCCTAGAAGCTTCTCCGAGTCCTACCTCTTTGTGAAGTTTCAGGAAAATTAATTTCAGCTACAACTGAGAAAGATTTCATGGACAACTGAGCAGCCCTAACAGAAAAGAAGTGAAGTGAAATCCCATAAAAAGTTCTTAAAAGGATACAGAGAATGGAGAACAGGATATGAAAGAAGAGCCACAAGACGGAGGAAAAGTAAAACAACTGTTCAGAGCTGCTTCAAAGTGAGCTATTGTTATGAGTGGAAATAAGTACAAAAGATCGTCTTAACAGAAACAAAAGGGAAAAGGACGAACTTCTGAAAAACAAGTACGAATTAGAAGATTTGAGAGAGTTAATGGATTTAGAAATCAGACAAAGAAGATCCAATGAAGAAACTCATCAAAGCAAGAGAACAGAGAAAACGCTAAAAATCAACTTCAACACAACCGTCCTCATAGTAGGCTTGTGGACTGACTCAAAGGTGACGGATTCCAAGACATATCCCTCTTTTCTCTTTATTGGTTCTTTTTCATTAAATATAACATTAGGATTCATTTTTACCTAATTATAAAAGCATGGCATGTAATTTGCTCTGATTCTGCTTCCCCTTCCCCTCCCCTTCTCCTACCTGTTCCCTTCCCTCTACTCCACTCATCTTTCTGCTACTTACTTACAGTGGTGTGGGGGTTGTTTATTGTGGTTGGTTGGTTGGTTGGCTGGTTGGCTGGTTGGCTGGTTTTTAGTTAATGGCTTGTGGATATACTTGACGGTGAGATTCCCTATGGTATATTCATGTATGCACATAGGAAAGTTAGGTCAGATTAATTCCACTCTTCTTCCCTTACCCAGTCTCTCCTACCTCTCCCTCAGTCCCTTCATCTACTCTTCGAATCTTCGTCTATTTTGATGGAATACCCTCAATTCCACCCTACTCCCGTTTTGGACTAGCTTCCACATATCAGAGAAAACATTAAACTTTTGATTTGGGGGATCTGGCTTATTTCACTTAGCATGATAGTATCCAGTTCCATCTATATATTAGCAAGCGTCCTTATTTAATTTTTTTTTATAAGTAAGTAATACTCCATTGGGTACATATACCACATTTTCTTTATCCATTCTTTTGTTGAAGGGCACCTAGATTGGTTCCTAGGTTAGCTATTGTGAATTTTGCTGCTATAAACATTGATCCCTACAGTACGATGATTTTAGATCTTTTGGATATATAAGAAGGAGTGAGGTAGCTGTGTCACATGGTGGTTCTATCCCTACTGTTTCTGCTTTCCAGAGTGGTTGCACAGATTTGCAGTCCAACCAACAATGTATGAGTGTCCCTTTTTCTCCGCATCCTCTCCAATACTTATTATTTGTATTCATGGTAACTGCCAATCTGACCAGGATGAGATGAAATCTCAGTGTAGTTTTGATTTGGATTTTTTTGATAGAGATGTTGAGCTTTTTTAATATATTTGTTGGCCATTTGTATTTCTTATTTTAAGGAGTGTCTGATTAGTTCTTTTCCCCATATGTTAATGGATTATTTGAGTTTGGGTGTTTTTTGAGTAGTTTTTATGTAGTCTGAATATTAATGTCCTATGGGAAGAGCAGATGGCAGACACCTCTCCCATTCCCACGGCTTCTCTTCACACTCTTGTTTTCTTTCCTGCGTAGAAGCTTTTTAATTGATGCCATCCACTTATTAATTTTGGGTTTTATTTTTTGTGCTCTAAGAGTCTTATTAATGAGCCACGCCAAACATTGGAGTGCTGGCCCTACATTTTCTTCTAGCAGTTCAGAGTTTCTGGTCTAATCTTTCGAGTTGACTTTTGTGCAGGGTGAGATAGAGGTTAAGTTTCATTCTTCCACATATGGATTTCCAGATTTCCCAGCACCATGTTTTAAAAAGCCTCTGTTTCCTCCAATGTATGTTCTTGGCACAGAGATAGTTACTGTCTAGTATCAGATGACTATTTCTGTGGGTTTGTCTCTGTGTCATCTAGTCCCTTGGTTATCATGTCTGTCTTGGTGCCAGGGCCACACTCTTTACATTACTATTGCTCTGTAGAATGAGTTGAGGTCTGGTTTTGTGATGCCTCAGGCATTATTCTTTTTGCTCAGAATTACTTTAGCTATTCTGCATCTCTTATTTTTCCAAATGAATTTTAGAATGACATTTTCTAGTTCTGAGAAGAATGCGATTGGTATTTTGATGGAATTTCATCAAATCTGTATAACACTTTTTGATGATATTAAGTCTACCTATCTAATTATATTGGAGATTTTTCATCTTAATGGTCTTCCTCAATTTGTTTCTTCAGTGTTCTATAATTTTATTGTGAGTGTCCTTCACATCCTTAGTTAGATTCATTCTCAAGTATTTTATTTATTGAAGTTTTTATGAATGGGATAATATGCCTAATTTCTTTTTCAGCAGATTCATTATTGGAGTATGGGGAAATAATTGATTTTTGAATATTGATTTTGTATCCTATTACATTACTAACTTTGTTTATCAACTCGAGAAATCTTCTGGTGAAGTTTTTTGAGTCTTCTAATTATCAAATTGTGTCATCAGCAAACAGAAAAAAAAAAAAAGATCTCTTCTTTTCCTTTTTGCATTCCTTTAATTTCCTTTTTTGCCTGATTGCTGTGGAGAAAATTTCAAGGACTAGGTGGAATAGCAGTGGTGAAAGTGGGCATCCTTGTCTTGTTGCTGTCCACAGAGGAAGTGCTTTTAGTTTTTCTTTGTTCAACAAGATGTTTTCCTTGGGTTTGTCATATACGCTCTTTCCAACGTTGAGACAAATCCCCTCTATCTCTAGTTTCTCTAATGTTTTAAATGTAAATAGGTATTAGTCTTTGTCAAGTGATTTTTCTGCATCTATTGAGAAAATTATGTAATTCTTTTCCTTAATTCTATTTATGTGGTGACTTACATCTAATGGTTTGCCTATGTTGAACCAAACTTGTATCCCTGGACTGAAACCCATTTTATCATGGTGTACTATCATTTTAATGCATTTTTATATATGGTTTGCCAATATTTTATTAAGAATTTTTAAAAAATAATTTTTGCATCTGTGTTGATTAAGGATATCAGCCTAAAGTTTTTCTTTCTTTGATGTGTCTTTGTCTGGTTCTGGCATCAGGGTGATAGTGGCTGATAATTTGGCAGTGTTCCATCCTTTTATACTTCATGGAATAATTTGAGGAGGATTGGTATTAGTTGTCCTTTAAAATCTGGTAGAACTCAGCTGAAAATCTATCTGGTCCTGGGCTTTTCTTTGTTGGAAGGACTTTGATAGCTCTTCGATTTCATTATTTGTATTGATCTGTTTAAAATTTTATATCCTCATAGTTCAATTTAAGTATATCATGTGTCTCTAGGAATATGTCAATATCTTCAAGGTCTTCTAGCTTATTAGAGTATAAATTTTCAAAATAGTTTCTGATGATCCTCTGGATTTCAGAAGTGTCTATGGTGATATTTCCTTTTTCAACTCTAATTTTTTTATATAAGCTTACTCTCCTTATTTTGGTTAGTGTGGCCAAGGATTTATCAATCTTGCTTATCCTTTTAAAAAACTAACTCTTTGTTTCTTTGATTGATGCTTTGTATTATTTTTATTCTTAATTTCATCTCTCATTTTAACTATTTTCTGTCTTCTATTGACTTTGGTGAACTGGAGACATATTCTAATACAATTCCTGGGTTTCAAAGGAAAGAAAATAATCCTTTGGGCATCAGGGTAAAAAGATGAATTAATTAATAGAGGGGGGAAACCCAATATGTTGTTATTAGGCTTCTCCATAACACTTTATGACAGAACAGGAAGTGAAATATTTAAGATATTCGGTGGGAGTAAAGTGAAATCCCATGACTTTATATTCAGATTAACTCATCTTTTTTCCATATTTCTTATTGCTGCATTATAATTATACATCATGGTAGGATTTGCTGTTATATAGTCATTCCTGCACATGTTATAACAATATAATTTGTTAATAATGTTTCCCAGTATTTTCCCTTTCTCTCCCTACTTGTCTCCCATGGTCAACAGTTGTTTACTTTTAAGAAATGGAACTCATCATTTTAGTCCCTTCTGGATCTTAGAGTTTTGAGAAATCATAAGAAATTCTGATTGTTTTTCTTCTAAATGTGACCTGATTACTTTCTTTTGAGACTTTTAAAGTTTTAACTTTGTACTATAAGCTAGGAATTTTGATTATCATATATTGTGGAAAGGTTCTTTTTTTATCTTGTCTATTTGGGGTTCTGAATGCATCCTGTATCTAGAGGTCCAACTCATTTGCAAGGTTTGGGAAATTTTCTGCTATTATTTCCCTGAAGAGGTTATCCATACCATTAGCCTGTTTTTCAAAAACCTCTTCAATTCCAGTTATTCTTAAATTTTATCTCTTAATGTCTCAGAGATCTTATATATTTTGATCATGGCTAATTATTTTATTTTCTTTAATACTATCTGATTTAACATTAAACAGGGATAAGAGGTGGGAGGGAAAGCAAGAGGGAAGGGAAATTTCATGGAAATGGAAGGAGACCCTAATGGTTATACAAAATTACATACAAGAGGAAGTGAGGGGATAGGGAAAAATAATACAAGGGGGAGAAATGAATTACAGTAGAGGGGGTAGAGAGAGAAGAGGGGAGGGGAGGGGAGGGGAGGGGGGATAGTAGAGGATAGGAAAGGCAGCAGAATACAACAGACACTAGAATGGCAATATGTAAATCAATGGAAGTGTAACTAACGTGATTCTGCAATCTGTATACGGGGTAAAAATGGGAGTTCATAACCCACTTGAATCAAAATGTGAAATATGATATGTCAAGAACTATGTAATGTTTTGAACAACCAACAATAAAAAAAATAAAAAAATAAATTTGCTTTCTGTATATTGTAAAAAAAATAAATAAATACTATCTGAATGTTCAAGGCTGGCCACTTTGTCTTCCAGGTCTGAGACTCTGTCTTCTGTATGGTCTACTCTATTAGAGAGATTTTTCAGCTGAACATTTTATTCAATTTAATGGGCTTCCAATTTCCATGATTTATGTTTGATTCTTTTTTAGTATCTCTATCTTCTTATTGAATTTCTCATTCATTTTCTAAACTGAATTCTTTATTTAATTATTTTTTCTGTGTTCTCTTGGAATTTATTGATCATTTTGCTAGACTTTTGAAAACTCTATTATTTCATCCACTTCATTATCTTTGGAGTCAGTTGTTAGTGAATTATGAACTTTAGGAAGTGTTATGTTGTGTTTTCTTCATGTTCTTTGTTTTCCTATGCTGGATTTTGTGCATCTGTTGGGATGGATTTCTCTTCCATTGTTATATGCATGCGTTTTTTAGGGTATAGACCTCTCTTGTCAAAGTATTCTGGAATATCAGGCTATTGTGAAATTTTCTATATATTTCCAAGGGGTTTTCATAGTATAGTTTCCTTGCTAGGTTTGTTTTTGTTTTTGTTTTTGTTTGGGGGGGGGGGGGTTGTGATAACCAGTATATTTTCATACAGTTTGTATTGTGTCAGAGCTTGAGAATCCCACTTTTCCTGTAGGTCTCACAAGAGTGGGGTCTTTCTTGTAGATTCAGCAATAGTGTTATATAAACAGAGTATGTGGGATATAAACTCTATCATTGCTCTTCACTGAACAACTGTGCATATTCTAAAGGGGTATGGGAGTGAACTAAATTGAGACCCTCTCATAGGTGTGATGTTGACAGTCTCTGTGTTAATTATGTTTTCACTGTTGGAGTAGATGTCCACAATTTTAACCTGTCTGCCCCCCCAGCCCCTTCTAATTGGGACCTGGTCCACTCTGGTGAGTCTTTTGGCTCCAGGGCGCAACTCTGGGGCTGTTGCAGCTACATTTTTAACTCTACCCAGTGTTCCACCATTGGCTTATCAGCAGCCTTGACACTTTATCACCACATCCTGCCTGAGATGTTTGGCTCCCTTGGCTCTCAGGGCACCCACATCCTTCCGGTTTCCGCCTACCTCAAAGGTGCTGCTGTCCTTTGCCAGCTTCTTCTCATCTTCCCTGGGGAGGTTGGACAATCTTGTCCAGTCTCATGGCTTATGACAGAGTCACATTTTCAATCCTAACATATCAGAATCAGAGATCTAACCTAGTGTCAAGTATTACTAATAATTTCAAGATTGTAAGTAATTAAGAGGCACAGGAAAAATATGAAGAAGTCCAGGTCACCAAAGTGGTTCCTCAGATCCTTTTTTGGCATATTAAGATGTGCTCTAGATAAGATTTATACACAAGGACTCTAAGAAATTCATGGAATAATCACTAACATGTAATTTCTTAATTATATAAACTGTCTCATCACTCATCATTTAATGAAATATCTTCATATCATCCCCTGATAATTGCGTAATTCATGATACTTTCAAGAGAATCCTATTTCATAAATCCACAGATTCTAATATATTTACCACATACCATCTTAGAAATAACACAGGAAGACCTCTTTCCTAGTAAATGCCATGGTTGGCAGGTTCATTAACATGTGTACAAAGAAACTTGGCCAGGTCTCTTTCTTTCCTGGGACCAGAAAAGTTGAAAACGGAGGAAAGGACTGATAACTTCAATTTGTACCTACAGCCAACTTGACCTTTCTTCTAAACTCCAAACTCATCCATTCAATGAGCTGGCCAACATTTTTACTTACCTATGAAACAGAGGTTGGACTGAACATGAGCAGGATGGAAATAATGGTTAATGATTCTTTTTCTCCACTCCCTGGAGACACACAGTGTCTGTACACACAAACAGTCATCCTCCCTTCCTCTTCCCTGTTTCCTTAGCCCCCTTCTTCTCAGGGAAAACATTATACTGAACTCCTCTTTCTCTCTCACACCAGCCATCCAATCTATAGGAAAACTCTGCCATTTCTACCTTCAAAATATATCCAAAACTCAGTCACTAATCCCACCTCCACTGCCACCTCCCTGGGTCAAGCCACCATCGTCTCTTGTGTGAGATGCTCAAAGAAGCCTCTACTGCACCTCTGCTTCCTGTATCCCCTTTGCCCTCTGGAGTCCATTCTGAACAAAACAGTACTCAAGTCACGTGTCTCCTAAGCTCAGAGCTGTCCAGGGCCTCTGGTATCTTTCAGAATAACAGTGGAGTTCTTACAACAGCCATCAGGGACCGGACACCCTGGCTCCCCACAACCGCTCTCCTTGGCCCTCTGTTATCTCCCCTTGTTCGCTGTGCCTCAGCCGCGGGGCCTCCTAACCATGCACATCACAGCCTCGGGGCTTTCCTTCTTTGTCTGGTTCCTCTATGGAGCTCATTCCCCAGAGAGCATAGGGCTTGTGTTGTGGTCTCCTTCAGATGTTTGCTTCAATGTATTTTCTTTATAAGGAATTTCTCAGTCACCTCTTTAAAAGTGTGATCCCCATCTTCCCTTGAATCTCTATTACTCTCCTTCACACATCGCCTTTGAAAATACTACTAGGTATTTCTTCTCGGGTGTTTATTGCTATGGTTTGTAGGTGAGGACAGAGGTGTTTATCCTCTACATCCACAGTAATGTTTGGCACATAGTAGGCTGTCAATGCTGCCCAGATTCATTTATAGCTGAGCAAACCAATTTGACTTGATCTGAGTTTGGAGAATAATGAGCTTGCCTAATATAAAGAGAACATAGTTTAGAACTGCAATGAAGAAGACCTTAAAAATGATACCACGGAGGATGGTTTTACTCAGCAGCTAAAGAAACCAGTAAAGGGAACTGAACCGAGTATGTAGTTGAGAGAACTCTCTGGAGGCACAGGCTTGGGGGGAGCAGCCCAGGCCTCTGGCCCAAGGAGGACCTGTGGGAAGAGCATGAGGTCTGGTGCCCAAGAAGGACGTTGAGGGATAGAAATGACCCAGAGAGGAGAGATCACAACCACCCTCTCCAGACAGGGAGGGACCCTGAAAGGCACAGGTGCACCCCGAGTGGTGGTGAGGGAGGGCCCCGCCCTGGCCCACTCCTCGTGGCCTGCAGAGCCTCACGGCCAGTCAGCATCCTTGGTCTGTCCCGAGTCACTGAGTCACTCTTCAGGGAGTTTCTGTGGGGAGGGACAGCTTCACCCCCTTCTCAGGGCTCCCAAAGAGGGGACCTCCAGAGTCTCAGGAAGGGAAAGGGAAAGAAAGAAGACAGGACTTCCCGGGACCACACTGCAGGTCTCCTTCCAGCCAGGTGGGGTGAGAGGATTCTCTGGCCTGGGGGCCTCTCCTGTGCTGGGGAAGGAGAGGTGTCACAGACCCACTGCCCAGCCAGCCGTGGGAGAAGGAAAGGGACATCTCAGACCACAGCACACACCAGCACACACACAGGCACACTGACCGTCGGTGCTTTTCTGATTCATTGGTGTCCCTGTGGCCCCACTCCCCGCCCCCAACACCCCTTCCCATCCTCCCTTCCAGACCTGGTGCTGCGGGAGGCTGTGGCTGAGCCTGGGGCTGCCCTGGGCTCCATGCTGTCCTGTTGAGGCTGCTGGGTGGGAGGGGATTGGAAACAATGGCGGAGGTGTGAGTGCCAGGCTTGGTCCATTGAGATGGGATTGAGGTAAAGAAAACCTGCTTCACAAGTAAGAATAACAATGAAAGGCAAACGGTGCTCCTTGACTTAGTCCTCTCGTTGAGGCTGAGCATGCTCATGGCTATTACAGGGGTCACCAGCAGTTACAAGGTCAAAGAGAAGAGGCATGAAAATATATTGCTTTATAAGATCGATAATGATGTATCATAATCATTATAATATGCACATCGATTCTTTAAAATTTATATGAATAAGACTATTTAAATACAATTGGTGGATACCGTATCATTAAACACCAAACTGGAAAATTTACTGGAGGACTCCTTGCTCTCCTCCATCCCTCCCTGACCCCCACACATGTTTTTATTTTCTTGTTTTTTCTGGAATCATGTCAAGCAGAAAATCCCAGGTTCTATCACCATCAACCTTGGGCTGAAACAGTGCCTCCTAGTCCACATGTGACCAGTTTGAAAGCTCATCTTGTCTTGTCCTCTTGCAGTACAACCGGTACCAGCAGTATGGTGCAGAAGAGTGCGTGCTGCAGATGGGGGGCGTGCTGTGCCCCCGCCCTGGCTGTGGAGCCGGGCTCCTGCCCGAAGCAGGCCAGAGGAAGGTCACCTGTGAAGCAGGCAACAGCCTGGGCTGCGGGGTGAGTACTGCCCGCACCCAGGGGGTGTTGGGTCTTGTGTTCGATGGCTTTTGCAAATGGTCTAAGATTGTATGTTTTATTTTCAATTTCTTGTTGGACTGAGATATTTTTGAACTGATATGTAGGAAAATTGGGTTTTAAATTCTCACATAGGACCCCACATAAGAAAATATTTTTATTTGGGGAGGAGTTGTACTGAGATTTTCTGTTTAAATTGCTTATCAAAATATTTATCCTAAGCCCTGTGAACCGCTGCACCAGACTTTTCCACTTTTTCCTACCAGGGCTTGTATGATTCAGAGCAGAACTGTCCTCTCTCTCCAGCATTGCCTTGAAGTAGCTGGAGTGAAGGAGGGGAATTCCCCAGGAGGGCTGCCGTAGAACACTGTTCGCCTAAGAGTTTCAAGAAATAAGATGAAGATTAATGTGGAAAATCTGAAATGTTATTGTGTCATAAGATTCACTTTAAATAGAGATGAACAAAGCTAATGATGCCTGTTAGGGAGGAAGAATGAGAAACGTGGAAAATGTTTGTTCCCAAAGGTCAAAGCGTGCGACCTGGCTGGCTTTTTGAGTGAGTCTCTGTCTACAAGTTGGCAGTTGAGGGGTAGAGAAGCAAAACTCCAGCCCACAAAGATTCACTAGATTACAGGTTGAATGGCAAATGGGCAACAATCCTGATATTAAATTTCACGCAGGCTGGAAAAGGAAGGAAGCATATGTGCTTAGAAAATGCTGTTGAATTTTGATGGGAAACGTTTCTTTTAAAATTGCAGCTTCATGAGGAGCTGTGTGGAGGAAGGATGTAGGTAGCAGGTGTACATTACCCACACCTAATTTTTGGCTGAGTCCTGTTAAGTCACCTGCACATAATTCAGCATCTGTTGTTCTTAGGAAAGCTCCGTATCTTTTGTGCAATGGGACTCATGAAACCCTGGGCTGAGCAATAGATGCAGCAAGTGGAAGTTGGAAAATAATGAGGGGCCAATGATGCCTAAAGGGAAAGAGAGCTTCTGAGTTAAGGGTAATAATTGCGTCAGGATGAACTCAACTCACCTTTGCCACCCTGGGGAATATGGAAATCAAACCAGTTCTGTGGCCTCTGTGGTTATCAGTTTCGGTGTCATATTCACAGATCTTGTGTGGCCTAGGCAGGCTGCCAGATTCGGGGATCAGCATGTGAGTGAAAGTTTTCTTTTAACGAGTCACAGTTGTTTGTGCAAAGGGCTAAATTGTATGCTTCTGCCTGTGACCTGCCTACTGTAGTCCCACTGGGTTTTAAGATTTTAACTTCCCTGATGAGGTGGACAGTTTCTTTGGTCCATCTTCTGCCTGCACTTATTCAATTTTACTATGAAAAGTCTAAGAATTTTATGTGATTTACAGATTTGAAGACCTTATCTTCCTTTTTCTACATAATACATTGAAAATAACATGTATTTAAGCTTCAAATCATGAAAACTCCATTAGGAGTGAACCGAATTGCTTCAGTGCCTTTGAATTAAGAAAGTTTATGGACAAACTTTACCTAAACAAAGATGGCTATGCTCAGGATGTTCCTCTGGGCTTTGGAAATTCTAGGTAGTGAGTCTATTTTGGTCTGTTTTGTTGTTTGAGGAGGTACCCTTGTTGATTTGTGTATTAGTTGATGAGTGCCACGTAACAAATGGCCCAAATTATAACAACCTAATATAATAAGCATTTATTACCTCACAGACTTCCTGAGGGTCAGGAATCACCTGTGGGGGGCTCTCATAGGGTGGCCATTAAGGTGGGCACAGCTTTCTGCTGGCTTGACTGAGGCTGGAAGACCCACTTCCAGGATGAGTCATCATATGACTATTGGCAAAAAGACCTCAGTTTCTCGTTGGCTGTGGTCAGAGGCCACAGTTTCATCAGGTGGCCTCATCACAATGATGACAGCTAACTTCCCCTGGAGCAAGGGATACAAAATAGGGTGCCACGGTGCCCTCCTCTCCAGAGTTGCACACCTTCCCTTTCACTTTATGCTACTCCCAGGAAGCAAGGTACCATGACCAGCCCACCCTCAAAGGGCAGGAATTGGGCTCCATCTTCAAGGGCCCGAAGAACTCACTAGCATATTCTAAACCACCACCAGTTTGCAATCTGAAAACACTGAATTAAAAAATCAGCAAATGGTTTTGCAATGAGTACGTTTGCTTCATACCTTCGTCTCCCTCCAGCCTGCGCCGTCCAGGATTCTATCCATTCCCACAGCTGTGGCTTCTCAGCAGAGACAAACTGACCTCACCTCTGCCTTCTTCCTTCAAATCCCTGCTTTCACCAAAGGATGTTAACCCAACTTAAAGCTAAAGAAATTCTGTAGCAACTAAACAGGAAGTGGAATTGATGCCTTAAATCCTGGCCCCAGCAAATACTAATGGTCTTCATCTTTCTGCCACAGTTTCCTCATTTCTAAAATAGGCTTCATAATGTTAACCCTGTGTAGGATTATTGTGAATACTAAATGAGATAATAGGTATAAAATACATAGAACAGTGTCCAGCATAGAATAAGGACAGATACATTTAATAATTAATCAAAGATTGAATCAATATTTATTGCTTACGATAGTAAAATTGCTTAAAATTTTCCAAATAGTCTAGAATCAACCCCTGGACCAAGCCAGATTTTCAGCAGAGAATTACACACTTACATCTCTTTTAGCCATTCTAAGAATTACTTTTCCTAACTACTGCTTTGCAATGATGTTATTTGTTCATATTCAGGTGGTTACATGGGAAATTTGATGTACTTGGTTCCAGACATCTCAATAAGCTTTGCTGGAGGAACAGTGTCGAGTTTCCCAAGTCTGATCTGAATATCAGGGGTACTTGTGCCTGTCCTGAAGAAAGCTGTCCTTACGTACATTGCTAATTGAGCACCTGACAGTGTTTCCCTCTGGAAGCTGATGACTAGAAAACCTATATCTACATTTGTGTGCTACCTGGTATATCTGTAGCCAATGGATTTTGAAGTTATTCAATGGATTTTGAAGTTCATTTCCTGGCTTTCCTTTCTTTTATTTCTCTTTGCCTTTCCTAATTAAAAATGGGCTGCCCCAGGAGCAGGCAGGGCCTTGTCCTCTGTGGCCTTCCAGGAAAAGTCATTGGTAGGGAAGCTGCAGGAGAGGAAAGCCCTGGATAGCATTAATCCCAGTGCTTCTCGGGCACCGTTGGTAGGTTTATGGAAAAGTATCTTTGAATCCATCTGTACTTAGTTTTTTCCTCAACTGTCGACAGAAACTGAAAGTACAACTCTTATTATGTGGGTATGCAAGACATCTTTCATGTTACAAAAAGGTTCTCACATGTAAAAAGGTCAAAACCAAATTCCCTGACATTCATAACTTGAAAATGAAGTCTTGGGATAGGTTGTGATAGGCCCTCAGCCACGGTTTCAGAGCTGAGACAGCCCTGCTTGCGCTCCAGGCCCCCAGGATTCTCACCTAGGCATTTAACTACCCCGTGGGCCTGCGTGCCCCTCGGTGCACTCGGGTCTGTTGATGTGGTTTCCATCCAAAGAAACAGATTCCAGTGTCTGGATTGGCTTTGGGTTTCTTTAGATGCTAGCTTTAGCCTCTAGGATGTTCTTGTTCAAATATGCAGTAATGTCGATTGCAAAAGGAGATTCCTGGCACCGTGCTCCGCGCTATCACCAGGCTCATGTGTTGCTGGGGAGCTGTGCACATTGCCTAGTACACAAAGACAGGGTGTCCATGCAAAGTGTACTCCAGTCCCACTGGACAAGCCCTGACGTGTGTGCTGGCCTCCACACGCTTAGCACCACTATAAAGGATTATTTGAGAGAAAGTACCAACTCCTAGAATTCAAGTTGAAGTGTTAGCCTGTTTTGGTGGCTTCATATGCCTATCCTGACTCTAAATTCTTGTTCTCAGTAAGTTCATATAGTTGGGATTCAATATTCATTGAATGAATGAATGAGCAAGTGAATCATAACAAGGTAGAAATAATAGAAATACATTATCACTTTTATTTTCCAGTATTAAACATCACTCACCCCAGGAGAGAATTACATACTTTGCCTCAACAAAGATCTCTTCAGAAAAATAATCAAAGTATTTTCACATGCTTTTATGTAGTGTTTAGGACACATGGTACATAATTTAGAACACCAATGTGTTCAGAGATCCACGTTTGGGAATCAGAAAGTACTACAAAAATTAGGAGTTCATAGCCTGCCAAATAAAGAGTTTTGCACTTTCTGACATAAATGTCTTGCTCTTGGAAGCACTAAGATTTTAATTTTGACTCAGCACAGAATATTTTTATGCTGATAGAATTCAACAAAGAATATATTTGGGGATCAAATAATCTGACCTCATTCTCTGCTAACCCTTGATCATATTTTTACTATTGCTCATAAAAACATTAATTGATTTCCAGAGGAATTCATTTATTCATTATCCTTTCTTCTGGACTTATTCCTCGTTATCAGGACTGTTTCACTAACTTTTATGACTGCAGTGTGAGCTGTTGTCGTGTTCAATCCTGGAAAACAAGGAGAATCTGGGATACATCATAGTCATGGACCTGGAATGCTTGTGCATTCTCTGTAAATAAAATATCCCTGTCTTATTTGCTGTTATCTTAGACTATTATATGTCTGGGAGATAAGTTTTTAAGTCATACTTGAAGTTGAAGGAATGGTATTCTATTTTAAATGACAAATCCAGGGACAAGATTAATAACAACAACAAAAACAGTGAAAACAGGAGAACTTTAGACCTTGTATTACTAAGGTAAGAAAATCACAGAGAATCTCTTCAGCCATCTAAACTCACTCCTTCCTTTGACAAATGGTATCTCCTGCAGCTCAGAGACAGGTCTATCCAAGGCACTAGCCTCTGGCCCCTTACCACCCAGCCATTCTGAGTCCTCGTCACCAAATGGGTCTCCTTGCATTGCTTTCCTTAAAGAGGGTCCCAAAGAGTGCATAAGCTGAAGGCATGGAGGCCCTTGAGCGAGACAGTCTTGTGGAAAATGGGCTACTTTGTGATGAGAAATCTGTGTACATTTTTGTTGAAAATGATGAGTTTTGAATTACTTATAAAATAGCATTAATATATTGCTGAAGGTTTTAGTCGAATGAGAATCTGAGCCTCATTTTCAGCCTGCGTGTAAGAAAGGAGTCCATGAAGAAAATGGTGATTATCTAGCCTTTTACTCAAAGCTCTAGTTAATTAGTGAGCTAAAAACCTATGTTAAAAATAGAGGATTTAAAGCTCAGAAATAGAAAGCAAAATGATGGTCAATATTTAATAATAAAAGAAAAATGGTTACTTTTCTTATTCTTTAAGGAGATTGAAATTTATTTTTATAAAAATGCTAACTTAATTATTCTAAAATGTTTTGTAAACTACATGGGCTCTTTCTTTTTTTGAAGACTAAGGATTAAAATCTAGACTCCAAGTGGATGTGGATTAAACCAGGAAGTTTTTCAGGAGAGCAGCAAGACAGGTATTCCTCAGGGTGACTGAATGCGCACAGGAGCGTGAAGCTCTCGCCTTGCATACCTGGCTTACTGCAGCCACCTGGACCCAACAGCATGTTGAGAGTGGAATCATATCTTGTTGACACATTATTTCTTAATATACAAAGTGTTCTTTATCCAAAATCATTTTTAAAGAAAGTTAATGTTATGAAATGTCAAAAATATGCATTCCATGTTTATTTGACATGTGTCCAAAAATCTAATTTAAACTCCAAGATTGGCTCATTTGCAGATTGGAAATAAGTCTCGCCAGACTTTCTGCCTGTGAGACAGCTTGAAGTGCAAAGATAGAAAGCTTTGCAGGGTATTTATTTTAATTAAAGAAACCGTTCACAAATGTGCAAGCAAGCTCTGCTTACCAGTCCTCTGGAAAGTATCTATTAATTGGCAAATGTTCCTAGAAAGAAAAGCATTCTCCAGTGGAAGTGAATACTTTCTAATTTATCACAGGTGATTGGCCATTCTCCCGATCTCTACCAGTTTGGGTTGAGATAAAGGGAAGTATGAAATAATTTAATTATTTTAAAATATTGAAATCCATCTCTTTAATGTGTTAGAAAATCAATTTTGTTGCAGATTAACTAAAGACCCTTCTTTGAACAGTCTAGAATGTACACTTGTTCTGCAGAAGCCAGAGCTTGTGTGCATTTACTTTGGTCCTGCTCTGACCTTGTGGAGATCTATGCTCCCAACATGGCAGCCTCTGACCACATGTGGCCATTTACATTAAAGTGAAAAAATTCATGTCCCCAGTCTTAGGAGTCACATTTGCAGTGCTCAGTGGCCTCAGATGGCAAGCAGTTACTGTATTGTATCATTGCAAAAAGTTCTGTTGAACATTGCCAGACTGGGGAAAGATTTGGACATCCATCCAAGGAGTAGCAGTCACAAACTCAAAGCTTCTTGTGTCTCCAACATAGGCACTTTGAGTTCTTTGGTGGTAATTAATAATAACCTTTCCAGAATTAAAAGCAGTTTTCTTGAGCTACAAATGTAAAATAGACTTCTGCAAAGTGAGGATCATGCAAAACAGGTTCCAAGCAATGTTACTAGGAGCAGGGCTGATGTGGGGAGTATCAACCAAGAATAAGCCTGGTAGAGAAGAAAGAAGAATCACAGCATTTGGGGATCATTAGGATTCTTTCCTAGGAAGCACAGTTCAAGCAGTTCTATGGAATGGTGGCTCCGTCTTCTGTCTGTCAGGGATTATGATTGGTGCAGGCAAGAGTTAAAATGCCTTGGGAATGTGGGGGTTGGGTATGGCCTCTTTCTCTGGACATTTTGGGGGTGCTGTTGCACAACCCATCAGCAGTTAAATGTGTTACCCCTGAATGTGTCAGGAAACTGCAATGTGGCCCAGTTCAGAAGTTCAGCTATGAGGATATGCCTGAGTCCTGATCCAACAGTGGCATCCCAGCTCTGTTTTCATTGCCCCAGAACCAGTGATGCTCCATTTTTATTTTCTTTCTCAACAGAAGGCAGAGATGGGGCAGAAACCCATGATCACACAGCGGGGAGGCCTGAGTTAAACTGGATTCAATGAATTCATTTTTTGTAGGACTTAAGACTTTGGATATGCAAACATGCATTTTTCTTAAACTAGCCAACTGTATAGACAAGAACTGCCTTTTGTGTGGCACATTTTGTGAGACAGGTGTTTCCTGAAACAACTTGTGATTCAAATCACTCTCCATGTTTTTTTAATGCACAGTGCTAAGTAGCACACCACAAGGCATAATGAGCCAGCCAAAGCTAAACATCAGAACCATTAGGCCCACAGTGTTTCCCTCTTTGTAGAGAACTAATAAATGATTTTTTAATTGCATGCTATGTTTGTCTCAAAAGTATTTTTGAGGCTAGGTTTTTATAGTAAAATCTTTTCATTTTCTAAAACTGCTATTGACATATTTTTATGGGTTTAAGATCAATTAGAGAAGATGGGATAGAATTTTATGAGTGTGTGGTTAGTAACTCATTTTCAAAGGGTCCCTATTAAATGAATATGAAAGATTTTATAAAATTTCATAGAATACGTTATATTATAGGCCATAAAATATTTTCTCATGGTGGGTGTCAATCTCATGCTAACTGCATAGAACATTATGGAAATAACAAAGAGTCGTGCCATTCAGATTTTGTTTTCTGCATTTGAGGAAATCACTGCAGCACATTGACAAGAACAATCACAAAGACGCACCGTGAGCCCAGCCCAGCTGGAACTGACCCAGAGCCTCCCCCAAGGTGGCAGGTCTGAGTCCCCACACCACGCGACACTGAATGGCGGGCTCTCTTCCCCTTTCCAGCCGGAGGTCTCGGCAGCTGCGGGCACAGAGGCAGTCACACTCTGCCTCACTGCTCTCGTTCCCTCTCCACTCCACTCTTCTCAGGTCTTCCATCCTGTGTGGGTTCCCTCTCTGACTTCCCCCAGGCCCCCTTCCCTCCTGGTCCCCACCCCCAGAGGGGCTGCCGCTTCCCTAAGACACGGCCTTCGCAGTTCACTCCGTGCATTGGTTTTCTAGTTTTCCCTTCCTACACCTCAGAAAATGGCTCCCGGGTCGGGCTCTGTGGGCTCTAGCCCATTGTCGTGCTCTCTGGTCCTCACCCCCATTTCCATGGTGTCACGTGCCCAGGATCACAGGGGACGGCCACCAGACAGGGTCCTCTGTCCTCTCATGTCCTCCTCTTTATTCTTTACTCAGGCAGACAAGATTTTCCATTTTAAGGTCTAGGTGCACAAGTTGGTGGCACTAAGCGCATCCTCAGTGTTGTGCAGCGGTTGTCGTTGTACGTTGCAAGGTTTTCATCCCCCAAGCAGAAGCTCTGCACTCATTCACAATAGCTGACTCCCTCCCCACCACCAGTCCCGGGCAACCTCTAATCTCCTTTCCATGTGTTGACTTTGCCTGTTCTAGAGCCTTCCTTTAAGTGGATTCATATTTGCTTATCGTGTCTGTTTCACTCAGCATCAACTTTTCAAGGTTCATTCATGTTGTCACACATGTCAGACTTTCCTTCCTTTGTGTAACCCAATAATATCCCCCCCACACACACACACACTGCTTTATATCATGTTCCTCCATTTCCTTTTACAATTTATTAAACTGGATTAGTCTTTCCGAACCCTAGATCAAAAAGTCAAAAGTCGGGCAGGGCCAGGCCTGGTGGCACATGCCTGTGATCCCTGTGGCTCCGGAAGCTGAGAGAAGATTGATGGCAAGTTCAAGTACAGCCTCAACAACTTGGCAAGGCCATGGGCTACTTATTGAGATTCTGTCTCAAAATAAAAAATAAAAAGGGCTTGGGTTTTAGCCCAGTGGTTAACATTAATCCCTAATGCCAAAAACAGGAGGAGGGCAGGCAGGATCTCAGAATTTTAGACACTCATTAAATGTCTTATTGTCACTTTATAATAAAACACAGTCCACAGTCTCTCAATTCTTTAAAAACACCTCACCTCTAATTAAAAATCAAAAACAAAAAAAAAACCTTGGTTTAACATTAAATCCTCTAGCCCTGCCCTAAGGCCCAGGACTTGGAACACACTCACGTGCATTTGGTGTGGAGCCCCAAATGGGCTGACATCACTGCCTGCTGGCTCTGGGGTTCGGCCCATCCCATCTGAAGCACTGACTGTTCACCTTCAGGTCCTGGTTCAACAGCACAGTTGTTCCCTTTGTCCCCAAAGACCTGGAAAGCCTCTGCTTTGTTTATGTCCAGATCTGGGTTTTTAAATTTCTGTGCTAAAAATTAGTTTGCCTTAAATATAAATGGATATTCTTTGTAACACTATTTTATACTAGATGAAATTTGGAAGCAATCATGTTTTTATTAATATTATAATACATTAGTTTTTGACAGACCTATATAGTAAAATACAACACCTTGTCACAAAGAACTAGGTCAGTCTATGTCCTGGTGAAGAAAAATTTTCATATAGAGAACTAAGTGAAAAGAGCAAGAAAAAATAAGATCAGTGCTTATAAAAGCATAAAATATTTTCTGGAAAGTACTAAAGAAACCATCAATAGTGGTTGCCTTTGGGTGGAGGAATAAGGATATGGGAGAGAGTTTACGCTTCTCAGTTTGTAACCTTCTGTAATGATCCAGGTCTCTGGAATGTCAATAGCTTACTTTTGCTTTTTTATGACATTAGAGGCTACAGTATCTGATATTATGAGCTACTTTTTCCTAAATGAGACTTTTAGCATCCATATTAAGAAAATTTAGTAATATCACTTATTAAACATAGATACAATATTAAAGTGTTCTATAGCACAGTAGAGCTATAGTTATAGTTTATAATAACATTGTATATTCTATAAAGAACTAGAAGAGAAGAGTTTGTAGCTTCCAAATACAAAGAAATAAGTGCTTAAGGAGATGGAGATGCTAACTGCATAACTGATTTTATCATTACACATTGTATTCATGTATTGAATTATCGCACCATACCCCATAAATATACACAATCATTATGTGTCAATTAAATTTTTAAAAGGAGAAGGAAAATTACAGATGGGTGGACAGGTGGATGGATAGATAGATGCAATTTGACCAGTGATTGAATTAGGTAGAACTTCACTCCATCTCAGAGATCCTGTTTCTTGGGGGTTAAACTTGGGAGAAGGAAATACACTTTGCACTGGCAGAGACTGAGCAGGAAAACCAAGCCCACAAACGTGGCTTCTGTTCTCCAGGGGAGCTGGTGCAGGTGGCCCAGCTCAGCATTCTTTCAAGCTTATGATTTGCATCAAGCACACACTCCTGTCATACTGATTTAATTGAATGACATATTTAAGAAAGTTGGGAATGGAGTCTACTGGGAAATTCAAGTCACAATCTCAAAATAAGCCCTAGTAAGCATGCCACCCAAAGCCTTGAGCACCCAGTGCAAATGGATGGGTCTCAGTTTTCATGTAATGTTTAAATACCTCCTAAATTACAGAAAATATATCCCAGTGCTACTTTACACACACCTGAATCCTAGGTTTGGCTGGGTTGCTGCATTGTCTGTGCAACTCCCTGTAGGTGTGAGGATGGAAATGGTCCGGGGTGGTGCACTGGATGTGGCAGGCTGACCTGATGGAATGACAGAGAAACAGCTCCTTCTTGCTTGTCACTCTAACGAAACAAGAACACAAAGTCAGATCTGCTTTTCTGCCCATTTGCAGTGGAGGTTAGACAGAGTTCCATGTGGCCAACCAGGATGAGTGCTCAGTGCTGGAGGAGCAAGCCTTTCTCATGCCTGGCTTCTTACACCCTCCCTTGGAAAAGGCTGTGCACCAGCTGCTGGGAGGGAACAGGGTTCTCTGGTTTGCATTTCAATGGACCCCAGGATTCTGCCCTTGTGTTCCTCTAAGTCTTTGCCCTTCTGCAAGGATGGGTGAGGTCCAAGGATGTAAACTGGAGGGTCCCCAGGCCAGTCTGACCTGGCTGGCCTCCTCTACACTCCACCTCCTCTGTGTTTGATGCCCTCCCAGGCTCACTGGACAGAAACACCTACTGCATGAGCCTTGGTGTCCCCTGTCGATTGAAGGTGATTCTGTGGGTAGAGACAAGCCACAGATTTTTTTTTTTTATTTCCCTTTTACCTAAGGATTTTTCTTCAAAGAGAATTTAAGAAATCAAGTAAGGCTCCAATCCTGTGGGTAAGGCACAAGCAAATGATGAATCCTACCGCCCCCATTCTCCAAGGAGGGTGGGAAGTATGCCAACGAGGGGCCAGGGATGTCGCTCTCGCTGATACACAGGAAGTCATTGGTCAAGTGGGCCAGCTACTGCAGGTCCAGAAAGAAAGCAATTTTCCTCCTCCTCTGCGTAGGGTGGGCCCAGAATGCCAGTTTTTTTCCCCCAATCCATACAACATGCTACTCTCTTTCCGAAGGAAATCACATCATTCCTGACAGACATTCCCCTTCACAAGGCCACACTGGTCATTGTCCAGCATTTACTGACCGTCTGGGGTTTCAAGGTCTAGTGATTTTCCCCCTGAGTTCTTCTTCTCAAGGTATTAGTGTTAAACTGACAGGTTTATAACCACAAAACCCTCATTAACTACTCCTAGGGCTGCCTGCACAAAGGGACCCACTCCAGTGACAGAAGGTCACTATCCCTAAAGAATTCTTAAGCAAATGGCTAGATACAAGTTTTTGTATCCTCTCTTTCTAAGAATGGCAAGTGCTGTTCTTCATATGAGCAAACCTGATTACTTGCAAGAATGAATAAGAAATATTGGATTCAGTCAACCTACAAGTTAGCCTCATGCAGAAATCAGATGGAGTGTTACTTGCTCGGGTCTTTAAAGAAAGCACGGTGCTTGGAATGGAAATGCCCCAGTTATTCATCAGCCCTCTTTATACCATCCACATAAATGGTTTTACACGTGAACAGGGAGAAGATGGCCAAGGCTGTCCTCAGAAGATGGCTACTATTTGGAAAGAAAGAAATCTAAATCAAATCAGCTTCTGAGAGACCCTTTTATGTGGAGACATGGCTGGCCTTTGTGGAAGCAGCATTGTATCATTGTAAAGTGCAGAAGCTGCTTAATCAATAAGAAAAGTCGAAGTAGAAAGGTAGGATTAAAGAGATAAGATCTTTGTTATACTGAATATTATTGACCCGGGAATCTACTTCCCATAGTGAGCTGGATGGAATCTACTTCACATTGAGAATGTTAAGAGATTTTAAAAAGGTCTCAAAATTGTTGTTTACAGGCTCTGTCACCGTGTATATTTTTAGTTTGTTATTCTAAAGAAACCAGAGATTGTTTTTGTAAGAGCTCAGAAAAGCGGTGAAGTTCCATAATGAATGTGATTTAAATGAAACATTTATGGGGCATGTTTTTAATATTCTGAGCATCATTTTAAGCATCATTGATATATAGTCAGACACTGGCAGGAACACAAATTACCCCAGAAGGTGAAGAAAATAACCAGCAGGAACCCTCCTCTGAAAGCCATTTACCTTCCGTGGAAACGGGACTACTGGCCCCTGGAGCAAGACCACATGCCTGGTCCCCAGCCCAGCTGGGGCAGGGTTCCTCTGGGCGGCCATCAGAACCTGTGTGTGCACGGGCTGGATTTAGGCTGCCCTTGGCTCCCTGCTGACACCTTTTTCTTGCTGACAGAACACTGATTTTTTTAATAAATGTCCATTCTTTGGGGAGGTGACCTCATGCCCAGGTCAGGAGGGAGTACTGAGTCATCTCAGCAGCCATGATAATTATGTGGCCCTTATTCGTGATGGGTTTGGGGAGATCCCTGTTCTCCTGTACATTTCTGCACAACCCAGTTAATCAGTTCTGAAGCCACACGAGTGTTGGGATGCCTGTTAGGGAGAATAATAAATTTCCTTGCAGTTTAAACCAACTGAACTGGGGCTTTCTGTTTCTATAGACAAAAGTCTCTTATTTTCTTTTAATATTGACTAAAGGGATTCATTCACTAAGGACATTCATTCATTCTTGGGGCAGAAAATAACAAAACAAGAGGAACCTAATGACTTTTTTAGACAAAATCCCCTTCAGATTGTGTCCTGTAATATTTTGGGGTCCACCGTTGCTGTACCCAGCAGCAGAACATTCTTTTCATTCCTCTCTGGCTAGGAGGGTTGTGTGGACTCCATCATAGTGTTTAGACACCGGGTCTGTGGGGTGTGACCAAGGCCCAAAACACAGCAGCACCTTACATGGGTGACAGGTCATTTCTCTCTCTCCCCTGACTCTCCTCAGAGATGTGGGCTGTGTTGCCACCTCCGCTCTCACCTGCAGCCCGCAGGCTCTGCACAGGTCCGCATTGCAAGCAGGAGCAAGGAGGACGGCAAGGAGGGCACTCCCTTCCTGCGAAGGCCAGGGCCACAAGTGGCCCCAACGCTGTGCTCGGATCCCACTGGAGGAAGCAGCTGCAAGGCCACGTGGCGGGCCCCACAGGCAGAGGGAGACATCTCTCTTCTAAGTCACTCCTGTGAAGGAAAGGGCTTGTGGATGCGGAAGCAGAGGCCAGTCTGCCGCACCTGGTCTCTCTGTCCTTTCGTCCTCACTCCAACACCGTCTACTTCTCTCCAGTCTCGACTTCTGTGTTTTCTCCCAGGGGGGAAAGTCTCCTGTCCAGGAGCTCTCTTTCTCATTTCCAACAGGACTGAGTATTTGCTCAATGATCTTTCTTCAAACAACACACGCTCTCACTCTCTATATTCCCAGGCATGAAAAATTAGACCTCCAACTCTCAATTTTACCCATAAAATTGCATTTGCCCCTCACATTAAGAGGTGTTGCTTCAACGACCTCCTGAAATTGTGCAAATGGAGCGAGCATCCAGCATCACCAGGAACTGAGAGCAGAGGCAAGATTCTAGAGGATTCTTAGTTGGCTGACATCTTCACCTGCTGGTCCTGTTGTTCTCATTTCACATACAGATGCGCTGCTTAGCCATGTAGAACCACACATGCCACAGATTAAACTTCCATGGTTACAAATTGAATATGGTATTTCACGCAGCATTCAGAATAATGCCAGCTTCTGATTTACATTTCTAACCCAACTCCTAGGAGTTCAGCTTTTATTGTTCCACTGTAATCAGAAGAAATCATGCTGTTTTTAGCAACCACGCAGTTCTAATAAGAAACACTCATGGGGTGGGGATTTAATGTACTCTTCCTTATATTTAAAGTAAATCAGTAATTCGTACAGAGGAAAGTCATTTGTGCTTTCTACATGAATCGGGTACTATTTCTTACATATGTGGCACTGTCCTGACACTACAGCCCCCCAACCACAGTGTACAAGAAGTATGTAATCTTCAAGTGACATTTCAATGTCATATCCAAGTGGCAGCGTGGTCATGCCACATAGGTCCCCAGAAATCCAGAGCAGGGAGGGCCTTCTTGCCCAGGGCCCACATCACCTTGAGCACACCTCATTTCAGGCTCATATGCTGCTGGTTCACATACCAGTCTCCCTTCTTCCATCTGCGAGGCCCCAGCATGGTTAGGGGCTGAGCTTCACTCACAATGAATCCAACACACACTAAATATGTAGCCCATTAAATAACGAGAGAATAAGGTTGAAACTCTCAACCTTATCCTGTCAAGGGCAGGAGCTTTGTGAGGGCCTTAAAGATGGAGAAATATTGCCTTGCAGTGGGGACAAAAATATTTCAGGCAGAGACTTTCTGCCTCAAAGTCAAGGTATAGATCAGGGGGCTTCAGAAGCATGAGCAGGGAGCCCTGAGTGGGCGATCTGATCAAGAACTAAGGCAGCAAGGGAAGTAGGGTCCCCCATGCTGGCCACAGAGACCAGGGAAGGCCTTCCTAGGAGGTGACAGGGTCAGATATTTTCAAAAAAGGAATTTAATGTGCATGTGGAGGAGGATAGGAGGAAAGGAGGACCCCCGGAGGAACCGAGACCTTCCCAGCCAATATTATTTTGTGCCAGCAACATTACAAAACAGAAATTACTGTGTTTTCCCTTCACACACTAGTTCTTCAAAATTCTTTTAAGGATTTTAGTTTTGCAATATTATTTTATTGAAGACCAATAACATGGGGATGTGGGAAATCTAGATGACCTTTATTATAGAGAGAACTTAGGAATTAAATTCACAGCCACTTTCTGCATAACGTGGGACAGATAACATACAAGAATAATAATGTGGTGGGCACTGGGTAGTATCACTCACCAATCTTTATTGTGGTGCACAATTTTCTGTCTTTAAGTTTTAGTCTAAAATGCTTCATACCTATGATCACAGGTGGCCAGGTGTAGACAGTGATCGCACCATGCTCTGCTCAGATAGATCTTAGCACCCGGGTCTGTGCTCCTTGGGAGCACCCCACAGTGAGAGGCACATGGCAGAAGCTTTGCCACGCTCTCAGAGTCAGGGATTCTGACAGTGGGACTTCAGGCCAGGTGCCTCATGAGCATCTCCCTCTCAGCCCCCTTAGCTTCTGCTTAGCAAGGCAGCTAAGTTCTTTTGAAAACACAGATGTAAGAGAAAAGCACGAGCTGATGTTCAACACCCTAGCCGGGCTAATGTCTACACCATTCGCCATGAGCGTATCGGGACCAACCCCACCGTGGTATGAATGTCACCACTGAGCAGGGAGCTGGCCCCACATGCAGACACACACACACACGCCACATCCACACAATGCACGTGTGTTCCCCGGGCACAGACCAGAAGGCATACCCACACTTGTTTCACAAACTAGATCCAGGAATACATTTCTTACCATTTTACTGACAGGAGAATGGTTGTGCACTAAGATAAACACTTAGACTAGTGAATTCTAACTTTAACCCCACGGTTCCCAGACATTTGCACGATTCTGGGTCTCAAAGCCAGATTTTCCTGTGAGAAGCACTTTGTATGTTTTGTTTTGGTCCCAGTAAAAATTTCGAGCTGGGCTGGTTTTGTTCAGGGTAGTTTATGAGGGTGAAGACGATCCAACTTTACCAATACCCCTTTTTATTGAAAGCCTTCAGCATCTATTTAATTGCTTGTTGTATTTTCTCATTATTTGAAGTCTGATAAATAAGATTTTTCTACTTATCCCTAGAAGTAGACTCATTGTAAAAGTCCCAGAACGTTTCTTATTGAAGCTGTCCTCCATCGGCCTTGTCTATCTTTGTGTCTCTGGACTCCTGCATTTCCCAAGTCTGGCTGAGGGACCTGGGCAATCTACCTGTGGGTCTGACATTCAGGTTTACGGAGTCCTTAGCTGGTAAGGCCAGTGACATTCTTCCCAAGGCAGCCTGTCTCTTTCCGAGGGAGAGGTGCCCTGATACAGAGGGGGCAGGCAGGAAAGGTGAGTGGTGATATCCCTGCTCATCTTCTCAGGCGCCCATGACTCACCAAGGCTCTCATATGTGGGAGCTGGCCTCCCGGCAGGAGGGCTGCCTCAGGCCTGCAGTGGGACCTGTGGCCACCCCCTCTCTCCCACTTGCAGGGGCAGTTTATCCTCCCAGTTCTCATGACCCTACTAATTCTCCCTCTTTCCTGGCCTTGGCCAAAGCCCACCACAAAAGGTCCCCTTGGCCTTGGTCTTCCTGCCCCTAAGCTTTATTCACTTCTCCACATGACCCGGCAGCCTCTTCTGCAGGTCCCTCCCCACCCACCTGGCACTATGGTGGTCCCCACCCAGGCCTGACCCGGGCTCTCTGCAACCCGCTGGCCTGAACAGCACCCTCGGGTGACTTGCACTGGGTGGAGGATCACTCTGACATCTGCTGCTCCTGCTCCTTGCCCTGGTCCACCCCAGGTAGGCTTCCTCTAGAGTCGGAGTGAGGCTGGCCAGAGGAAACAGGAAGCCACCCAGTAATCCAGCCCCTTAACCTCAGAACCAAGGCAGCAGCTGCCCCTCCTCCCATCCACGGTTCCTCCAGGGAGCCATGTGGTCCAGCGCAGCAGGGACCAAAGTCATGTGACCTGACCTGGGTCCTTAAGAGAGGCACAGACCTGCAGAGTCTCTATTTGCCAAACATCCCCTATAGTTGTAGGGTACATGTCCACACAATTACAACACCCATAAAGAGAAACACAAAATCCTTTCTTTTTAAACTTATTTTTTATTTCACCCATGTTCTTTCCTTTGGGGTCTTACAAGGCCACTTACCTTGTGAGCCTTTTTGCTCCTGCAGTTGATTTCTTCATCAGGAGTCACCAGAATGAGGGGGTGCCTCGGTTTCCTGGCAACCAGGCTGGGGGGCTGCTGGAGAATTTCTCAGGCAGAGGCCAGGGAGGGAGCAGAGAGAGCTGACACTCAGGTCAACAGGATTCCAGATGGCAGTTCAGGCAGTGAGTGCTGTTGTGGTGGAAGCGACAGGTTCCTGCAGGTAGCAGGAATGTGAAATTGAGGCTCTGCACAGGGACCGTGGTAAAGAGGTGAAAGTTACTGTCACAAAGTGATCACTAAAGCCAAGTCAAGAGTTGGCCTCTGCCCTGGGGAAGAGAGCCACACAGTCTTTTGAACAACACGAGAAGATTCTGAGGGCTCATGTGGGAAGACGAGTCTGCCCCTACTCCAATCTCTGCCGGTCTCCACAAGGGTTAAGAAAATGGCCAGGGCAATTGCTTTCATGGGTGTGACTTTCAAATCAGAGTGCTTGATGGGGAAGATTAAAAGGTGCATTTCCTTGGACAACTTGGGGAAGGTCTGAGTGAAAAATAATGATTTTCCTTTTGAATCAATCATATGAATCTTCAAAACATTTCTAAATTACCACCTTTCCTTTATTCCTACCACCTCAAGGCTTTTAAAGTGTCCCTTACCTTCTCCTTCCTCTGCTGCCCAGGAACAACTTACAGAAAGTCTGAGAAGTGCTGATTTAAGTGATGGCAAGAAACTCACACAGACAAAGCCCAATAAAAATGTTGGCCAAAATGCCAAGGTGGTGTGAAATGAATCAAGATTTTTAAAAATGCTCTTACAGAAAGTGCTTTTGCTGCTCTTTTGTAACATGCTCCATAAGTTTCACTGCTCTAAGAAGCAAGTTAATGTTCCTGTGTTATTTTGTTGATCTGCCATGTAGAGGGAACTGGTCCTGTGAGGATTGACATTAATTATTATCAAGCGATCATTTCCCTCATCATCAAAAATGTAAGCAATTAAATCTCCTCTTCCCAAAGGTGACAGATACACCAAAGAACAGTTAACCCATGCAGAAGTTTCCAGCTAGACATAAAGTTCATTGCATCCATAATGTTCTATAACTGTCTTCCTTTGGAACATATTATTTTCTTGCCTTATTTTGCAGAAAACAGCTTACGTTTAGACAGACACTTTCCAAGCAACCTCATTCTGAGCTGCCTTCATTATATAAGTAGACCATATTTAGCTCAGATACAGATTAGATCATTTATTACTTGAAACGGAAACAGTATGAATTTACAGAGAATCCAGCCATCTCTCCATTCCAGTGCTGTGAGGTTGTAAATAAACCGCTTCATCTCTCCTGTGCCTCAGTTTCCTTATTTGCAAAGTGAGTCCCTTTCATCCCTGAGTAGGTTCTTGTGTATCAATCAAGTGTGCGACACCTTACCAGTCCCATTTACTTGGAGTTTAACATGGTACCAGTCCAGGCAGCTAGGGACAGAGCAGCTGGCCATGGCCCTAGGTCCTGTCCTCACAGTCACCCACCAAATCAGATGTTGGATGGTGAAACTCTTGCCTTGAGACCCCAAATGTAAGTATAACAGGAAGGTGAGCCTTGGCTGTAGAGAGAGACCCAAAATGGAATTTGCAGTCGTGCAATATGTGTCACTTCAATACACCCTGTTTACAACAACAGACTCCAAAATCACAACACAACAGGACTGTTCTTCTGAACATAGAAATAACAGTTCAAATAAAGCAGAACAGGTTCCTGCCTTGTAAGGTAGAGTCACAGGGGAAGCAAACTGCACATCCATGTCCCTGGCACATGGGATGAGGCACTGAAAAAGGCCTTCTCTAGTTATGGTTTAATTTCCAAAAATCATCCCCTCCAGAATCCTGCTTTCACATAACTAACTCTTTTCTACAAACACCACCTCTGGGGAGGCAGTAACACCATCTCCCCAGGCAGCGGCCTCTGATTACCTGCAGGGTAAGAAGTCCCCAGTGTCTGGCTCCAGGGCTTTCTTGCTCAAGTCTCAATCCACTGCACCTGTAACAATACCTCATGCAGAGTTCCTCAGACCTCCCAGGGTCTCCTCGGGGTCCCCACCTTACTTCCTGCCTCCATAGATGAAAGAACGATCAAGGCTTGCAGTCGGAGAAAATGCCCGTTTCTTGAGGAACAGCTCTGCATATTTATAGAGCCGGGGGTGGTTTGACAGTTATGACAGTTTAATGGTTGAAGGGTTTGACAGTTGGCATGGGGTGCTTTTTGATGGGTGGGTAAAGATCATGTGAGCCAGCAGGGCTAGTCTGATTGGTGGGTAAGGATCATGTGAGCCAGCAGGGCTAGTCTGATTGGTGGGTAAGGATCATGTGAGCCAGCAGGGCAAGTCTGATTGGTGGGTAAGGATCATGTGAGCCATCAGGGCTAGTCTGATTGGTGGGTAAGGATCATGTGAGCCAGCAGGGCTAGTCTGATTGGTGGGTAAAGATCATGTGAGCCAGCAGGGCTTACCATTGGATGACTCTTCTTGGGGGATGGGGAAGTTAGTCTTTGGAGCCGGGGTGACTCCCAACAATAGAGGGCTGGTGGGCACTGTTGGGGGCTTCAAGAATGCTCACCTCTTCCAGAGAGTTTAGGAGTCCACCTCTCCTTTCACAGAAGAAAGGACAGTGTCTTCTGGAAGAGGTGGAGCCACTGTGCGTTCCCACAACCACTTCAGCTGTGCAAAGCGCCAGCGTCTTTGGACACAGGAAGTTTAATAATATGTGTTCACACACAGAAGGAGAGACTAGAAAATAACCTTTAGAATAAAACTCTGTCTCAAAATTACTTTGCTAAGGAAAGTCACAAGTGAAAACCCAGGCCCCGGGGATTCCTTTACCAGTCATGTTCCATGCATATATCTAGGTAAATTCTTCCATTTCACAAATATGCGTTAAGCCTTTAGTATGTGTAGAGTACTTTGAGGGATAAAAAGATTTCTAGAACACTGTCTCAGATTAGGAGAATTTATTCAAGTTAATTCTAAGTCTTTGGGGACTAACTCTGAGAGAAGATTCTTAGAGGGAGCGCCATGTTGAAGGCCCCTGCAGGGCCCTAAGCTGACCTCAGGAGAAGGCAGCCTATGCAGGGCCACCCCTCTCCCTCAAGGGCTCTTCAGGCAACTGACCCAATGGCACAGTCAGAAGAGACTCCACACGTCATACAAACGTATGCAGAGACCCTGGCTCCAGTTTCACACTTGCTGCTTAATGTCCACAAACACCTGAGTACTGAGTAATGTAGAATTACAGCAGAAGGCCCCTCTCCAGTGGCAATGACTACTGCATTTATGTTTTATATAAGGATGTAGCAGAACTTCTAATGGTCATAGCACATTAAAAAAAAAGAACGGATTAAAAGTACCAGACAAAAAAAAAAGGAAGGAAGGAAAATAAAGGAAAACAATAAAAAATAATGATATAAAATTTTAGTTTGTCTGCACTCAGACTCCTTATGTCCACAGTTCATGTCCATTGTTGTAGCTAGGGACTTTACAAAGTAAGATTCGATCATTTGAGACCCAGCACAACACGCTAAACCACCTGAAATCTTTTGAACATGTGTGTGCAGGTGCTGGCACCTGAGCCACAAGTACCCATTCACAGGTGCCCATTGTGCACATGTTTCTTGAACTGCACATTCATTACCTTCATGTGGGCAACCTGAAATTGACCAGGATAGGGGTGCTCACAGAGCTGACCTTAGGGAGAGATGGGGAGGTGCTGGGTCTGGTCTTTAGAGGTACACGGTGCTAAGCTGTGTATGTAGACACCTTTGGAGGACAGATTACTTCAACCTTTCCTTCATTTCATCTTCTGTGTGGTGTATGTCATATATTTAGGCTGTCCATATAACTAGATTAAATTGTGAGGAATATATTAATAACATCATCTAAGGTATTTTGTTGCTTACCAAGAATTACTTTAACTATTTTGTCAGTATACCTATAGACTATTATATAGCCAAATAATAAACAAAGCATTTTTAGTATTTATAAATAAAACACACATTTCTAGATTAGCATAAAACATTTCTGATGCAATGAACTGAAGACAATAATTTTTTAAACTATCCCAGCCTTCAGAGATAGCAGATATGTAAACATTAATTCCAGGTAGGAGCCCTTCTCTCTGTTTTTATTTGAATATATGGAGTTTGGAAAGCCACCTCTTATTGCTTCCCTAGTGTCTAAACACTAAACCTTTTCTCTGTGCCTTCTGATCATTTTCCCTTCTCCAGCTTTATAATGAAACAGCTCTCCCATTCACTGTCTAGTTGGGATGATGTTATTGCACTATTTTCCACGGTTCCCTTTCTAAAGCATCATTTACCAACGTGTTCTTTATTTAATCTCTCTTGCATCTCTGATTAATCTTTCAGAGACACATTCAGGTAATCTAAATTGCATGACTATGTGACTGAAGTATATTCAAAGTTTTGAGGATGGGAACAATTAGGGAGTTCCACAGGGATGGGATTCATTCAGCAGGTCTTTGAGGGATGCAGCTTTCCTGTTATTGTACCTCATGGTGCCGTCTGTGGTTTTATTGGCCACCGAGGATTATTTGTCTCAGGACCTCCTTGTCGAGCTCTTCGCTGGAGACACTGCCGTGTTGAATCCCTTGCCGATTCCTTAAAAACCCAGGGCTTGCAGAAGTTCATGTTATGGTAGCTTTGTGCTGAGTTCATAAAAGCAATAAACTAGAAGTCCCGTACTATCTGAAGTGGATGCAGAATCTTTCAGAAAAGCTATTCTCAGAAGGAAGTTTTTGAATACCTTAGGAATCCCATTTGCTCACTCACTCCAAACATAAAACAGGGGAGGCATTTTTAGCAGAAAAAGATGAGACCTGAATCATACCAATATTCTTACGTGGAGGAGAGAACCCATAGAAACCATGACAATACCAACATCACTGCTGACCCAGACTGGGAATAGTGATTCTGTACAGTGATTCCCATTTCAGACATGAATAAAGCAGAATATGGTAACAAAAAAAAAAACATAAACTTATTTGGTTAAAATTATTCTTCTACTGACACCACTCAAAATGACTAAAGTTCAATTGCTTATGACTCTACTCATCACACATCATAATGAAAGTCATTTAGCATGCCACTACCTTGTCCAAATATTTGACAGCTTCAAGGTTTTGTCCCCTAGCTTGCTAGCCCTTGTCTTCCAGGAACTTGAGAGCAAAGCAGGAAGAGGATGTTGGGGTACACAGAGAGAGATGCGTGGAGCAGCTTACTCACTGGCAGGCCTGGCTATCAGGAGACTGTCCACAGGGCTGGTGAGAGGTGGACCTTCACCCCCAGGCCCAGAAACAGGACAGGCCACAGTCCCACTCTGGCCCAGGTTTGCTGTCCTGAAGTTTCTTATGTAAGGCTTAGTCTCTTGTCTCACAAGGAATGACCTTTTACTGTACAGCCCTGTGGCCTCCCCTGCCCACTTCACACCACACACACACACACACACACACACACACACACACACACACACACAAGACACTTCATGAGTCTCATATCTTATTCTCACATTCAGAGATTGAAATATCATTTACTCAGGCAGAGTGGAGGTAAAAACAGACTAAAACAAACACATTTGATGTTTGGAAATCTGTTGTTTTTTTTTTTTTAAACAAGCTTTAGAATTTTCCATCAAGCTTCCTAGGATCCTCTACATCAAACAGAGGCAGGGACAGCAGCCAGCCCCTCCTGACAGGCTCAGTCCAGCTCACGCCCACTCATCTGGAAGGAAAGCCGAGGAACATCTCAAACCACGAGGAAAACACTTATTATTTTGTACATTGATAATGGGCGAAAGTATAACTTCAAAAACTTTTCATCTTCAAAGCTCCTTTGAAGAAGTAAGTCTTCACCTCCTCAGAGTGGGCCGCTCTGTTCAGTGCTGATGAGGCTCCGTTCCTTCTGGGCTTCAAAACCTTCAGTTTAACCTAATTTTGCTGTTGAGTCTAAAGACAGTTTTGAAACATCTTCCTATAGCTACACAAAACAATCGTTTTTCTATGTGGGAACATTGAGTTGGGAACATTTCTGTCCATTATAAACGGAATCTCCCAGGCTGGGGCTGTAGCTCAGGGGTGGAGCACTGGCCTGGCGTGTGTGAGGCACTGGGTTCCATCCTCAGCACCACATAAAAATAAAAAAACAAAATAAGGTCATTGTGGCCATCGACAACTAAAGAAAATATTTTTTAAAATAAAGGAAAAAAAAAGAAAAAGAAATGGAGTCTTGATAGTGCACCAGACACATTGGCAGGTCCAGGAAGAGATTTCTAACACACTGCTGAAAGTGGCCTGGAGCCATGCACAGGAAGCTGCCGTTATCTTTCTTGCCTTCTTACTAGGAGGCAATAGTAGAAATAAGTAAAGGGGTTTTATGCTCAAATATTTAATTAAAAAATAATGAAAACCTCCTGAGTAGAAATAACTGTTTTTTAATCCTTGAGCTGAATTTTGTTCAGTTTTCACCCCTCAAATCACCTTTCCAAGAGACTCCTGTGTCCTCACAGCCACCCCCAGTGTTTGAGGGGTTTTCTGAGGTGGTGTTGTATGTTTGCAACTATTTGCAGAAGGAGAAAACACAAAGGAAGAGGGGCAAACGTATATTAAAATGAATATTTAATCTCTGTGAAATGAATTTTTAGGTAGTGTCACCCGCTTGAGGACACATGAAACTGGGGAGACACTTTTCACTGTCCAATCAATGTCAACTCTAGGGATGTTTGCAATATATTTACAATGACCTCATGACCCATCAGGCAGGTCGTTCCCAGGTGTGCTTTTTGGCAATGACCAATGAGGTCACTTTGGGAGGTGTCTACTGCAGAATGACAATGTGGAAGGCCTCACAACCCTTGAGGCACCAGACTCAGCTGTGAGTCTAGGTGTCGTTTCTCTGTCTTACTCTAAAATGTTCCCCGATTTATACCCGAAGGACTTAAAACCAGCACACAACAGGGACACAGCCACATCAATGTTTACAGCAGCACAATTCACAACAGCTAAATTGTGGAACCAACCTAGATGCCCCTCAGTAGATGAATGGATAGGGAAACTTTAGTATATATACACAATGGAACATTACTCAGCATTAAAAGAGAATAAAATCATGGCATTTTCAGGTAAATAGATGGAGTTGGAGAATATATGCTAAGTGAACTTAGCCAATCCCCAAAACCCAAAGGCCGAATGTTTTCTTCGATATGAGGAAGCTGACTCATAATGGCGATGGCAGGGAGCATGGGAGGAATGGAGGAACTTTAGATAGGCAAAGGGGAGGGAGGGGAAAGGAGGTGCCAGGGGTAGGAATGATGGTGGAATGAGTTAGACATCATCACCCTAAGTACATGTATAAGACACGAATGGTGTCAAAATACTTTGTGTACAAGCAGTGACTTGAAAAATCATGCTCGATATGTGTAATATGAAATGAATTGCATTCCACCATCATGTGTAACAAATTAAAATAAATTAATTAATTAATTTAGAAAACATTCCACGTAGGAGATATATTTTTATTTATGTTACATGTGAATATATTTTCTTCTCAATTTATATATGAGTCCCTCTCCATGTGATTAGTAAGAAGCCAGAAACCATATTGACAAAATAAACTGTATACCAGTGGATATTGCTTTTAAAAATCCAGATTTCATAAAAATTTAGTTACCTTCTGATTTTGAAAGCTAATTTATTATAAGAATCCCCATCAAAAATATTGTGTTACCCTAATTATCTTAGAACGATATACACATTGATTTCAGCCATTCAGGATTGAAGGCCAGGCCTTTTATGGAGAAAACAAAATAGAAATGATTATTATTGAAGTGTGTGCCAATACAGAATGCATTTAGTTTAAGAAAAAGAGTAAAATGATTTTTATTGCCTACACCCTAGTGTTACAAGTTGCAAATTAAAAGGGCTTCCATTTGTTTGTCTTTCTTATCATAAAAGGTAGATAAGTGCATCTGATAACTCCAAGTTACCTCTTTTATTTTGAAAAGGATCTGGTGGTGTGATACCTTCCACTTAGTGGTGCCCCTTCCTTTATTAGCCGGAGCTCCCTGGGCTTCGTATTTGTGTCCATGGGACGGGACTGGGCTGGAGTCAAGTCACAGGGATTAAAGCTCATGTTCAAAACGACAGTGGTGTTGTCATCTTTGCATTGCATTTCCCATCGTCCTTGGTCTGTTTACTAGAAATGCCGGCCCTCTGTGGCCCTGAGACAGTGGGAATGTCTTGTGCCCGGTACTTCCAGAAGCTGTGCCGTGCCCCGTAGGGCATCCTAGCTGTTGTCCTAAATTGAGATGACAGTGTTGCTCATATTAAATTGCCTTCTCGCTTGGCTTAGCATGCTGGGATCCATATCTATTAATGCAGGAGTGTCCAAATGCCCCGCTAGGAAAGCAATTTGTTCCTCAGTAGGGCGTCCGGGAAGCAGCTGGTCTAGGAAGCCATCAGAGGTGATGTTAGGGGCAAGTTGTGTTTTTCTCGATTTAATGGAAAATCTTACTGATCCATCGCCCCACTTGTCCTCACCACTTGTCAACAAGGCAGCACATATCCATCACCCCGTCCCCCATCCTCCTCGCCATCCTCCCCTCTTGCAGAGGCAGCCCTTCACGGCCTGAGCCTGGGAACAGGCTTGACAACAACTAACACATTATTAATGGCTTTTCGAATGCCCTGGGGAAGTAGCGCAATTTGGCAGCATTTGGTTACATATCACATTTAAACCAAGTCGGCTTAAAAACAAAAACAAAACTCTCCGAGGAGAACATTGTCTACACATCCCGCATCCTGCTTGCTTTCAGCACCTCTCCTGCCACGCTACCCAGCCCCGGGAAGGCTTTCTCCCAAATGGAGCTCAGAAAACCTCACTCTGTTTTCTTCCTGTTCCAATGGGCTCCGTGTTCAGGGACTGATTCCAACCAGTGGCAGCTCGGTGATTTAAGCCCAGCTAGACTGTGGCAAACCAGAACGTCAAGAGCAGAGATTGGGCACCAAGTTCACATTCACTGTGGGACGCAGACTCGTCTTGAGTGGTCTAATGAGCAAGAAATCTTCATGCTGGATCACGGGAAGGGTCCGTAAGGCCCTCATGAATGAACTGAGAGGCCTGGTGGTCCAGACATGAAAGAGGCTCCACCAGGGCTGTGGCTGAAGACGGTGGCCACTCCCTGGCCGTCAGGCTAACCACATCAGTGACATGGGCAGGGGGACCCTGCAGCCTTGACTTCATAGGAGGGCTCTTTTGCGCTAAAACATGGCCACGGTGTTGGACTAAGTGCACGTCAGAGGTGGTGTCTCTTCTCTCCGAGGGCAGAGTTTATTCAGCCTTTTGTTCAAGTATTAGAATAGCATGTTTAATTCTCAAAAAGAAAGCAGCCTTCCCCAGGGCGACTGCCGGGTCTTTGATGCGCTCTTCTGCGCAATTGGATTTCAGCATGATTTTTATGGGACTTTGTTACAGAGAGATTTCTTATCCTAATTTCATCTTGTTTTTGGTAATTTGTCGACCCTGCAAAGATGGATCAGTAACAAATGCTTTGAAATGGAAAGTATATTCTTCCAGAGTGAAAAATGAATATATGTAGCAAGTGAACACCAAATGACTTGGTATGGTCACTGTTTACCACTCATCATTGTGTCTAATACTGAGGCTTCCTGCTTCATCAACCCAGCGAAGACACCACCCAGCTCTGACACTGTCCAGTGAGTGTCACCCCCTGTGGCTCTCTGATGGCGCAAGAGACAAACTCACTTCAGTCTAGATTTAATGAGATGATGCACACAGAGGAGGGAAGGAAGCAAACACCGGACCATTAATAATGATGCTCAGATCCGTTGTACGTGTCCTGAGTCCTAAAGATGGCACTGGCCCTGTGTCTGCACCAGCCAAGCTTCCAGAAGACAAAGATGACATGTGGCGCTTCTTCAGTCTTTATGTAAATGTCTTCACTACACTTTGTGGTAGAAGATCCGTGTTTTCATAAGTCAAGCTCATTTATAAGTACTGGCTTCTTCCATCGCCATGTTCAAGGTGTTCTGAAAAACCATCTGTGAACTCACAAGCTTGATTTCAAACACAGTATCTAAGTCACCAATGAAGTAAGACCTAGAACTAAACTTTAGGCGATTTTTGGCTGCAATTTTCACTGTCAATATTTAGCTGTTAACCTCTAATCTTCAGATATAGTCAGATTTTCCCCTCCTCTTTAGAGTATTATAGAATAATTGATCCCCCACTCTTTTTTTTTGGAACTTTCTTCCAAAACAGTAAAGGAAGTTCAAAAGGGTTTCCACCCATAGTTTAAAATTTATCACTGAAGACCCTAAGTATGGCCGTCCCTGTAGTGTGCACCTGACACACAAGTCAGTTGATGTGAATTGGTGAGATCATCATGTGGCAATGCTTTTACTCCATGTCTCCGTTCTCCTGCCCACAGTTACATCACTTTCTACCTTTTGACATTGCCTGCCACTCATCTTTAGAAATAGATCAAATTAGGTGACTTTTTTTCTTCACTAAATCCCCTCTCATGGTAAGCAGAACCTGCCCTCTTCCAGGCAGTTTCAAATTGACTGACAGTGTGTCCTCCTCTAGTCATTGGCATGGGTGGGGGAACAGGACAGGGGAACGTGTTGAAGGCCACCATTCTGTTCTCTCTGGATTCCCAAAGGCTCTGTGAGAAAGGGATCCACGATGAAGGCGATGGCTAATTTTAAGAAGGAGCTTACCTCAGACATATTCATTCATTCATTCATTTCCCTCTTCGTTCATTCCAGTGTACCATGAGGACCAACCTTCTGGAAAATTGTGAAAGAACATATAATATACGAGCAAGTGTCCCTTTTAGAGATGACTTCCTTCTCCTGGTCCCTTCCTAAGTCCCTCCTCACACGGGGCTCTTCTGGACCTGCAGCCTTCCCGGGGTGGCCTTGCCAACGCACCTGGACCACAGCTTCCCAGGGAGGTGGTTTCTGCCCTGACTCACCAGCCCACACTTCTCGCCATCAGCAGAGCCTGGAGCAGGGACGCAGAGCCGTGCCTTCCGAGTTCTCATGGCTGCATCTCAGTGGAGGTTCCTATCCGTCTACCCTTCAGAGAATTCCCAATCGTTTTCCTTCAGATGAGAAGCTGGGGGTCTGAGGTGTGAGGTCCTTAAGGTGGTCCTTAAGCACGGGCAGGACCTGAGCAGCACCGTGCACCTGTGACCCCCAGGTCCCCCACGACCTTCCTCCCTCCTCTCCTCCCCCTCCCCCAGTTTCTCCTGGGACAGTGCACACTGCCTTCCCGCCTGAGCACCCAGAGGAAGGGCCTGGCACAAGGGCTTGCCGCCACATGCTCTAACGTCCCCACGGGTGTTTGCTCTCTGCTTGGAGTCTCCAGGAAAGACTCTGTGTCTCACTTCCCTGGATCTGGCCGTGACAGCGGTTCTGTGCGTGCGCAGGCCCAGGCATCTGAGGGACAGAGGGTTGCTTTCTCGCACTCGTGGCTGGGGGGGGGGGGGGGTGCTGCTTTCAGCCTGAGAGCTGTGTGCCATTTGACTCAGTTCACCCCCCCCACCCCCACCCCCGTGTCAGCTCGGGCCGGCACCTGGGGTGGCTGCGGAAGCACGGCAGTGTGAGGAGACAGCGCTGCCCCGGGAGAGGACCTCTGGAAACTGGCAGTGGCAGCAGCAGAGGAGCTCAGCCGAGCTGGAGCTGGCTCGTGTTGCCCTGAGGGGACCCGCTGCCGACCATGAGCCAGCAGTGGACAGGCACAGTGGGACAGAGGGCGGATGTGAGGCTGGGCCTCTGGTCGGTTCCCTTCCCACCCAGAGACCCTGGCTATGCAATGAGTGGTGCCACCCAGGGTCCCTGTCTGGCAACTGAGGTGGCAGGCCAGCCATTTCTGGGCCCTCCCTGCTCTCCCTGCACAGGGCGCTTCTTCTGCTCAGCGGGCGGCAGCCATGTGAAGCCCTGTCACCCACTGGGCAGCAGGGCCAGGCGGTCCCAAGAGAGAGCCAGGGCTGCAGTGCCACCCTCATGCCCGTGTGGTCCCCTCCCTCCCCACTGCTCAGAGTCACTGTCCAGCTGCCTGCGGGAGGTGGAGCACGAGCCAGGCCAGTGGCTGTAACTGGGGAGTCCAGACAGCCAGACTGACACAGCCTTCCAGGAGGTGAACCTCCCTCCACCTGAAGCCACAACCTGCCAACTCCGCCAGCTTAGGTCTCCCAGGGGAAAGAGCCGTCCTCTTGAATTTCACTTATGTTTTACTTTGTATTCTGAAATACAAAACATAATGCCCAGTGCCCTGCCCCCAGGTTCCCCCAGTGTTTACATCTTGCATGAGGACAGCACAAGGTCAGAGCCGGGAAACTGTCACAACGTGTATGTGAAGTCCTGGGTCATTTTATCTGGTGGCCTGTGTAACTCCCACCTTGCCTCTTGGTCTCACTCTGTCTCTCACCGTCATGGAATACCAGAAACCAAAACGTGCCATGGTTTTGCCGCACTGGAGCATCACCAGGGTGATTGTAGATGGGCTGATCCAAGATCCACAAAGACCAGCCAGCGCCGGTAGACCTGGACAGACAGACACAGGGATCTGGACAGACGCGGGGACCTGGACAGTCACATGGCCCATCAAAGCTGCCCAAGAAGATTCACCTTGTCGGTCACAGACTCGTGGTGGGAAATGTGCTCCTCAGATAAAAGCAGGTGCTGGTGACCTGCTGCCTAGGGGCAGAGATTTCCTGTCATGTGGTGGCTCTCCGTTAGCCCACAGTGACAACACCTGTTGACTTCAGAATCCCTCCAAGGGAGAGCAACACTGTTGCTTCACCCTGTTTTCACCAACCAGAAAAAATGATGAAACCTGTGGTTTAAACCTGGCTGTTGAGAGTGGTGCCTGGAATGGGAACCGCCTTACTGAAGGCGCCAACTTCATTTCCATAATAAATGCACCCACTGAAATGCTGAGAGCTTATTTAAGAGTCAAGGCCTCCCACTTTTCTACTTAAAGCAACAGCCCTGAAACACTGGGAAGGACTCGGCCCGCTGTTCTCAGGTTATATGGAGAAAGCGGTCAGCGTGGGCCTTGTGTTGGAGGACCACAGTGAAGCTTCTGAAAGTGGGATTGGTGGTTATTTTTATTTTATTTATTTATTCATTCATTCTTTCTTTCATTCATTTATTTTTGCTGTAGTGAAGATTAAACCAGGGCCTCATGCATGCTAGGCAAGCACTCACCCACTGAACACAGCCCCTGCCTCTTGATAGATTTTTTGGGCGGGGTACCAAGGATTGAACTCAGGGGCTCTCCACTACTGAGCCACATCCCCAGCCCTATTGTATGTTTTATTTAGAGACAGGGTCTCACTGAGTTGCTCAGTGCCTCACCATTGCTGAGGCTGGCTTTGAACTTGCAATTCTCCTGCCTCAGCCTCCCGAGCCCCTGGGATTAGAGGCATGTGCCACCACACCCAGTGGTAATTTTTAATAACTGGCAGGAAATTGTGATAAATCACTTAACGCTGAACCTCATAGTCTTAGAGGAAGAAAAACTTGTCTCCTTTGCACATGCAGAAAGCTTTAGCTGTCTTTTCCCTTTTCCCTCAATATCTTGTTATGCTCGGTGACTGCTTCACCTGCAGCCGTCTCCATCATCATGGGAGACTCATGGAGATAAAGGCTCACCAGTTAGAAAACAGGTGCCCACTGGGTTTCTTAGTGGCTCTGTGGAAGTCTTCAGTCCCTGAAGACGTCTGTGGACTCTTTTAATTTCATCTTTATTCAATACTGAACTCATTGCTAGAGAGAATTTGCTTTAGCAGAAGGAAATATTGTTTCAAATGAAACTCAAATGAAATAATACAATTTACTCCTCATTTTACATGATTCTGCTTTAAATGCTGAAATTGAATTTCTCGTGGCCCAAGCATCCACAACTAAATGCCAGAAAAATAGGAATCATCTCTAAAGGCGACATGGTCATAGAAGAAAAGCCACACAGTTGCAGATATGATGCAAGTACATGAACAGGCCTGCCCATGGAAATCCAGAATAAACACAGTTTATTGGGTTAATAGGGTGATATTATGGGTCACTTTTGTTCCTTGTATTTTAAAAGGTCTGTGATGCCTATAATATTGAAGCATTAATATTTTCTTGTAATGCAGAGGAGGAAAACAGTTGGCTGCTATTTCCTCCTCAGTACCATGCATATAATACACGCTCGGCAAACGCAGCTGGGTGAAGGTAGAACAGCAAAGGTGGGACCCATCATAGGGTCAATTTAGACTTTAATAGCACAGTTTAGAGACTCACTGGGAGTCCGTGCGCATCTGCTTAATACTCTTTCTAAGGAACTAAGACACGTATGGAATTGCCTCTCTGCAACTTGTGATGGTGATATTTCCCCTGGTCCCTCTTTAACTAGCGGTTGGGACTCGTAACTTTTGCCTGAGGCTTAGTCCTTCCTAGGACCACTGGGCGCCCCAGCTGCAGGTGACAGGAGCTGAGTAGCCAGACAGCCCTGCTTTGACAATAGCACTCCGAAGCTCGCCCCAGGAGCTTGCCAAGGTGTGGGTGCCTGGCCTGGGCCTGGGTTCCTGGCCTCAGAGCCCTCCTGGCTCAAATTCCCACAGTAACCGAGTTCTCTTCTGGTCCCTAGTAGCTGAGTCTCCTTCCCCTGGACCCCGGCACTTTGAAATGCCCCAGGTCCCCAGCCTCCAGGTATCACAGAGGCTGCCACCACACGATGGCTTCCTCATCACTGTCACTGCCCTGCCAAGCCAGCCCAAGTGACTGACCCAGCCCCTGGACTTCTCTTGCTTTTCTTTATCCCTTGCATTCGGACCCACTCAAGTCTATCCCAGAAACCACTGACCCTCGTATCTTTCTGCTTTCAAACCTTGCTCTCTGCACCCCTTGACCAAGAACCCCTCTCATTCCCAGTAATAAAATTTTACCCCTCAAAGCTGTTCAGAGGCCCAGTTCCCAGGCTCAAGTGGTCTGACAAGTCATGAGCTCAGGGCCTGGGTTACAATAGAGAACAGGGCCACAGTCACATCTGAGCCCTGCGTGGGCAGCTTGCCCAGAGAGTGCATCCGATGAGTAAATCTCTCTTGTTTGCAAAAACAGGAGAAAGAAGTCCTCCGTTTTTCACTTTCTCTAACTTTTTCATTGATCCACTTATTTTTTTGTTGTTTTTTTGTTTTGTTTTACACTGGGGATTGAACCCAGGAGCACTTCACCACTGAGTCATATCATAGCCCCACTCTTTCTACATTTTATTTTGATTCACGGCCTCACTAAGTTGCTCAGGCTGTCCGTGAACTTACAGACCTCCTGCCTGAACCCCCCAAGTAGTTGAAGTTGCAGGCAAGGTCCAGTCAACTATTCACAGTTCCTGAGACGCTCAGGACATCAGGACATGCACTATGTCACAGCGTTACAAAGGAACAAGTCTCTGCTTCCGGTACTACTAGTTCCTGAGGCACTCTCCTCCTGAGGCAGAACAAAGTTATGGTTCATACCAAAACAAAGTGGCCAAAGCAAGCAGGGACATTCTGGGGACACCAGCCTGGGTCCTATCATGGAGAAAGGACGGCTCAAGAGCTCACAGGAGGAGCACAGCCTCAGAGGAAGCACAGGGAACCAGCCCCTGGGGAACTGGGTCCTTCTGTGGGTAGCAGCCATTGAAATTCTCACCATTACAAGATGGTTCTAATCCTCTCCTACACCTTTGTGGTTTGCAAAGTCCAGTCCATCTGCTGTCTCGACTGCTCCTCTCACAACCTCCAGTGGGACTCGTGTTCCAATCTTGTCATGCTGCATGTCTTGCCACTGCTGTGGTTTTTAACATAAGCACATGTAAATAGGGTCTTTTTTTTGTCACTATTTTATAGAGGAGGAAATAAAAGTTCAGTGGTCTCTTTAAAAGTGGCACTTTCCGTATTGATAGAGGAAGATCTGTCACAAGTGGCCTCTCTGTGGTGACAAAAAGCTCTCTCATTTGTCCACACTCAGTATGACCAACTCCCTTTCCTGCAAAAAATGCCCCAGCAGGGAAGGCTCCGTCTCCATGCAGTGGCTCCTTCTGTTTACCCCTTTGCTTATACTTGTCTTAGAAAGCACATCTTGTAGCCAGGCGTGTGGCATACGCCTGTGATCCCAGCCACTCAGGAGGCTGAGGAACGGGATCGAACGTTCAAGGTCAGGCTTAGCAATCGAACAAGACCCTTCCTCAAAATAAAAAATCAAAAGGACTGGGGAGGTGTCTCAGTGGTTAAGTAAAGCACCCTGGGTTCAATGCATGTTACCAAAAACACAAAAGGAAAAATATATCTTGTAAGCGTTTTTTTTTTTTTTTTTTTTTTGGTTTTTGGATTTTTTTTTAATGGCAGAAAAGAAAACTCAATTCTTAAGCTCAAATGGGAATATGTTGTCATAACGCGAGAATGGAACAGATGATGAGGGAGGTAGCCAAATTATTATTTCTGTAAACCAATCTTTTCCTTTCCATGAATCCCAAGAGAAGAAATTCCTCATCTGCCTGACCTAGAGGGTGGAATTGTCCCAGTCCTGACAAAAGAAATTGAAATGGTAGCGGGTGGTCATATGGATGCAAGATGGGCATTTCCCTGGCAGGTGAGAGAAACAGCATGTGACTTAACCCTGCTGAAATCTGGGTGCCTGACAATGCTGATGAGACCATGCCCAGAACCATGGGACACTGTTAGCAAGGCACTGTTTTAAAGCCCAAGAGAAAGAGGGAGAACTGCACCACCTCCGTTTAACTGGGAGTAGTCACACAAACCTCCAGCTCCCACACCCAGTGGACCAAAGAAACTGAGAGAATTGTAAGTGAGAGTCAGACTGAGGCTGGGATGTAGGACCTGCCTGGTAAGCATGTGCAGGGCCTGGGTTCAGTCCCGAATACCACCAAGAAAAGGGGTGCCGAGTGGCTTCTCCATGTTGGGTCCATTCATCATTCTTTTTCACTCATGTGGAACAATAATTTCATGTTCTGAGCAAACTACGCCATCAACATAGACTACACGTGTGTGTTTGTGACTTCCCACAAGATCAGAATAACAATAAATTCACAAGCTGCATCACTTACATTCATTGCAATTCACCAAGTTCTCCCGGGTCACTTGGTAGTCACATGCCAGGCAATGGCCAGTCCTTTTACCCTCCTCTTAATTGCTGATCTCTATAACACTCAAGTCACACATCACACTTTGCACAGTGGTACACGTGGGTTACAGAAAGGCTAAGGAAGGGTTAAAGTGGACCCAGGCTTCCCCAGAGAGCCAAAACTAAGAGCAGATAAAAATGCAAAGGAGTCACTGCAGGTGGTCAGATAAGATGAGGAACCAGCCAAACTAGCCTTGTTCTGGGATCAGAGCTGTCAGCCTAGAACTTACTCTGAGTCAGGTCCAGACAGCAGACATTTTTTAAATGGACCACATAGAGCAGGGAGATAGAGCTGATCTGAAACCCAAGGAAAAAGTCGGGGATGCTGGGCCTGTCAACCTCAAGATGAGCTCTCCAGATGGTCTGACGACAGGTCGGTATGTGCCACTGCCACAGCCAGTTTGGGGTGCTTCTTGTTTATGGGTGCCAGGTGAGAGGTCACAGCTAGTGAAATTGATAAACCTTGGGCCTGGTTTTTGAGATTCAGTGTTTGATAGGCCCATGCACCCAGGTGCTTGTGACGGAATTCAGTAAGGTCCCAGGTGGCCTTTTCTATTAGCACAATTAATACATTTATCAATTAGTGCCTTCGTAGTTGTGCCGAGCTGATGATGATTGTCTACCTGTACAAACTAGGCATGGAGTCACAGTTGCTCATGGCAAACTGTTGCTTTATAAGATGGAGTGACTCAGGGCAGGGCGTAGCTGCTGTCCACACCCCACAGTGTTGAAAATGGAGAGCCCTCCAGCCACACTGCGTGGTTACTGTTTCAGACAGCTCTTCCACTGCTGCGACCCAAAGACCCGACAAGAACAACTTTAGAGGAGGAAGAGTTTATTTATCACTCAGGGTTTCAGATGTCCAGCCACTGCCCTGGGCCTGAGGCGAGGCAGAGCATCATGGTGGAAGGATGTGGAGGAGGGAAGCAGCTCAGGACATGGCACTCTGCTCTCCAGGGACAACATAGAAACCCCAAAGGCATGCGCCCAAGTGACCTGTCTCCTCTAGCCACACCCCACCTGCCTTCAGTAACCACCCAGTTAATCCATATCAGTGAATTAATCCACTAATTGGGTAATAACTCTTACCTATTTCACCTCTGAATCTTCTTGTGTGTCTTGTGTGTTATTCTTCCAGGGGACACTCAACATCTAAACCATAACACACCTGTTGTGTACCATTTCAACAGGAATCTCGATCCAAGGCAGACATGCTCAATAGCTTGAACCAACAGAAGTCCTCCAAGATAATCATGATAAATGGGCAGTTACCAACTCCTCCTTATAAGGAGGCACCCCAGAGGGAGATCCAGGACGTCTCCAGTATAAATCTACTTACATATCAATAGCAATATACCTTATTAAAGTCATCTTTATTATATTGCTTCACCACTACTTTATTATAATGTCTGTTACCCATCAGGGACTCTCTTCCAGAATGAATGTGCTTTAGTCTGCTTTTTCATCACTGTGACCAAAATACCCGACAAGAACGATTTAGAGGATCGCATGTTCACCTGGTGCCCTTGGTGTCAGAGGTTCAGTCTGTGGTCAGGTGACTTCATAACTCTGGCCTGAGGTGAGGAGAACATCATGGTGGAAGGGCCTGGAGTAGGGAAGCAGCTCAGGACATGGCAATCAGGAAGCAAAGAAAGCGCCACTCATCAGGAACCAAGTATAAACCTCAAAGGCCCTACCTCCTACAGCCTCACCCTACCTACCTAGAGCTACCACCGGTTAATCCATATCAGTGGATTAATCCTCTGGTTGGGTGTCCCCCCAAAGCTAGTGTGTGAGATAAATTTCTGCATTATCTCACACACTAGCTTTGGGGGGATACCCCGTGTCACCCCATAACAGAGGGTATTTCTACTTCCACTTGACTTTCAAGGAGGTTCGTTTCCATGACTGGCCCCTTCCTGAGCATGGTTTGAAGCCATTTTCCTGGGCTTGGACTGCACACAGCACGCAGAGGCTCTTAGAGCATTTTTACTAGTAGAAATGGCTGAGCGGCTCCCGCTGTTGTTTGGCAGGTCGACCTTTGTGGGTCTCTCTGTTTTCAGACCTGCCTTGAATAGATGATGCCCTTGTTTTCTTACTCCCCTTGAGGCTGCTCTATTATTTTGTCACTGTGGCCATTGGCAGGAGCATCTGCATGCAGTGATGGTGACATGGGTGTGCGCAAGTGTGCGTCTGTGTTGGGGAGACGTAGCCCCGAGCCTCTGCCGAGTCCTCGCAGCCGGGCGAGCCTTCCTGGGGATGGTAATGAATGGAGCTGCGGGAGCTGTCTCCACTAAAGTGAGATATCCTTCTCCCAGACTAATGTTTTCTGCACCAGTTGGCGGATTTTTTTTCCTAAAATCACCCCCATCTGCCACTTTCATTCCCCAGTAACCTGGCAACTCGCTGTCTGGGCTGTTCTTTTTCATCTTGACCCCTGGCCTGGGAATGCTGCAAATTGAGTGATACTCCTTTACAGAATTGTCTGGTCACTTGGGCAGGTCGGTGCTGTCATTTGGTCATGTCATGAGGGCTTGGTGTTTTTGAATGGATGGTGACAGTGTGACCATAATTCTTTATGTGTCCAGTCAGTTGCTGTGGTCTAAAACCCTGCATAGAAATAACAGTTCCACAGTGGCTGTGGAGTCCAGGGAGGATGCATTACTGTCTGCTCACACTTCAAGATGCTTATGTTCTTTATCCTCATGGCCAGTTGTCTGTGACTCTAGAAACGAAAGGACTCCTCCAGTTTACATCAGCCTCACGGGGCTAATATTCTGTCGGAAGGGAACGCCAATAAGTACCCAAGCACCATTTTGTTGCAAAAGTTTAAATCATCCAGACTATCTGTGTGTAGAAGAGGCCTAGATTGTGTTCCTTTCCCTTGTATTTCTAAAACTCGCATCCTACTTCCAAGCTGAGGCTTGAATTGCTGCTTCAGGGCAGCGATTCGGTCCCCCCAGACTGACCTTCTCGGGTAATCCTTTTGTCTACTTTTTAAAAATTCTCTGCAAAGAACATTTATTTTTCTTTCATTAGTAAGGAAAAAAAAACAACATCACTGTTTATCAATCTGTTAAAAATGTCTTATCAGGGCTGGGGATGTGGCTCAAGCGGTAGCGCGCTCGCCTGGCATGCGTGCGGCCCGGGTTCGATCCTCAGCACCACATACCAACAAAGATGTTATGTCCACCGAGAACTAAAAATATAAATAAATATTAAAAATTCTCTCTCTCCTCTCTCACTCTCTTTAAAAAAAACTGTTAAAAAAATGTCTTATCAAATTTTAAGATGAACTGTCCTTTGTCATGGTTTGAGTCCATTTCCCTAAGAGATTGCATCATTTTCTACAACAGACAAAAGATCAGTGGGTCTCTTTAAAACTGGCACTTTCCACATTGGAAGAGGAAAATCTGTCTGACCTGGCTTCTCTGCTGTGACATAAACCTCTCTCCTTTGTCCACACTCAGTATGACCAACACCCTTTCCTACAAAAATCGCTCCAAGAGGAAGAGGTCCCTGTTCAACTCACTTACCACAGAGCAGGCTCTCTCTTGAACACATCTTACTTGAACAACATAGAATTATTCCTCTAGCATTTGTTTTAGAAAGATAAAACATGTATAACTTGCTATTATTTTTGTAAAGTTATCGAAAATATAACTTTAGCTGTAATAGCATTGACTCTCTTGGGTCCCTGAATATCCAGACTAGTTACTTATGCAAATAGCTGTGCGGGGTAATTAGGGTAAAGCATTTTGGTTAAATTGCCTTTCTGCACTGAGAACTCTATCCTAGACCAACCTTTGTAAGTAAATTGAACCTGCTGGGTTTGGAAATTAGAATCCTGAGCTCAAATGGGTACATTTCTCAATCAGCCCTGCCTTTTTGCACTCGTCCCAGACCAGCTTGAATGAGCCACGCGGCGTGGAGATCTCAGACCCAGCCCCGTGCCCACAGCATGTCTGCATCCTCTGACGCCTGGGTTCCAAGGGAGCATGAAGAAGGTGCATCTGCACAGACTATCATTTTCTGTGGAATTCCTTCACTAGGGAGTGGAAAGCTTAAAGTTCCTGTCTTTTCAAATCTTTTAAAACACAACTTATAAAAATGTTTTTGTATAAATAATGTCTCCCATGGATGCATATATCTTTGGAAATTTATTACAAAAATAACAGGGAAGATAGATGATTAGTATCTGGAAGAGCTTGAATGCAGGAGCCCCTGGGCAACACCAAGCCTGCAAATGTGCCCTTTTCTGACCTTCACAGGACTGAGCTGTGTATTGGAATAAAATTTGAAATAATTGACATTTTCAATCAGAATTTTTAACTTGAAAATATAAACTTTTGCCTTCTCTTTTTTTTTTTTTTTTTTTTTTTACAAAAGGAAGTTCTTTGTAAACCAGATGACTATTTTCACGTGGGGGAAAAATTTAGCTACAGGTAAAGAAGAGAGCCCTTTTTCAACAGTCCAGGTGCTCCGCAGCTCACCACCACCCCACCTGGTTACCTGCCCCCTACCCTGGCTTCCCATCTTGCTCCAAAATCCCTTGGGTTGGTGACCTGTCTCTGAGGCTCTGCCATTCTTCTGGATGTCCTAGGTAGATACTTGCTTCTGCAAGGATGAATGAATCAACAACTAATGTCGAACTAAATACTTTTCCTGGAGCCCTGCTGAGAAAGGCGGAAGGTACCTTTGCCCAGGACTTGTGCTGGTCCAGCATGCCAGGGTCATTCTTACTAAAAAGAAAACGCCTGCCTGTTTCTGTGAGGTTGTCAGAGATCCACATGCCCGAGAGAAGCAGTCCTCCTCCTCCTCTTAGTTCTGGTCAGCTCTGCATTATCACCATGTTTAATTTGGGGGGCAGGGGCCTGAGTGGGAAGAAGATGAATTGGAAACGACGAGGGGAAAATTAATAAAATGATCAAAGGGTTGTGAAATTGATCTGTGAGGACAGGCATGAGGAATGAGGCTTATTAAGTCTATGGAAAAGTGATCCAGGGATAGATTCACTCAGCGTGGTAAGGGACACTGTACGGATGACACAAACCCATGTTCTTTTACTCTGCTGAGGACAGGGCAGATGGAATGGTCTTCCAGTGAAGGGAGACTCCATCATCAACTGCCCCATAAGGCTGTCCCTCAAGAGAAGCATGTCCAGAGGCAGAGGAGCCCTCTCTCTGTTCTGGAGACAGATCTTTAGAGGACAGACAGTCCACCAGCCTTCCACATCAGGCTCTGCCTGCAGCAGGAGCTTGTGGTGGATGATGGTTGAGGACATCATCTGTTCTTTTGAGTCTATAGAATTACAGAAGGTCTGGAATTTTATTTCAGTGAATTCCAAAGCAAGCACACATCAGTTCCTAGCCATAAAAAGCAAACCCACAAGGACACACACATTTTGTGCTATTGAATTAACACCTGGAATCTCAGATATTCATGCAATCATTTCTTTTGTAGTCTGTGATTGCAAACTAACAGTTATTAGTCTGCTGTGGCACTTTAAAAAATGGTACAGCTTTTATGTCTAACATGTACAGTACTTCTATTAGGGAAGTGTTTCCATGGTTACGTTTGATCAGAAACTTTTCTACCAAAAATAAGAAGCTAGAAGCCATTCCCATGTGTCAGAAAAGGTAGAGTATTCGTTTTGTCTACCGTCATGTATTGAGCACCTATTATAAATCAGGACCTATGTCTTGCAATGAGCATGCAAAGACAAAGTAAGTCAAAGAGCTTAGAGGTCAGGGAAGTGGTTCAGATCAGACATAGAAACCTATTACTTAAATAGAGTTTTCTGCATGTTTTAAGGAGGTTTCGGTAACTAATAAAATAGAGGCATGAAAATATTTAATAGATTTTTTTTTTTGGTAGCAGGAATTGGACTCAGGGGTACTCAACTATTGAGCCACATCCCCAGCCTTAATTTATATTTGATTTAGAGACAGGGTCTCACTGAATTGCTTAGCGCCCTGTGCTTGCCGAGGCTGGCTTTGAACTCGTGATCCTTCTGCCTCAACCTCCCTAGCCACTGGGATTACAGGCATGCACCACTGGACCGGCATGAAAATATAAAATGCTGCCTAAAATGACATTAAATAGCCAGCAAACATCAGTGATGCGTGGTACTGCAGAAGCAGAGAGAACAATTATAAAGGAGGCTGAGAAGGAGGGTGTGGAGGAAGAAAGTGACCGAAGACACCTCTCCTGACTCCCCTGTGTGCTGGCCCAGGAGGGTAGCCTGGTACACGTTCAGCTCCTAGAACCTGACCCGTGGCCTGACCAGGGCCATGCTACCTCCAGTGCTGGTGTCCCCCATCCCTGCCCCCAGGGCATCTTAAAGAATTAAACCAGCATATGCAGAGGTACACAAGAACATAATGTGGTTTTGCCCAAATGTTATATGAACACTGAGGGCTGATGCCACAGACTCATTTGACAGGGGATGGTCCCTTCCACTCCACAGAGGTGAGCAAGCTTTCAAATGCCCAGCCAAAAAGACGCCTTGACCAAAAGTCATCCATACGCAAACAGACCTTCTCAGAGCTTCCTCTCAGAGCTGTGGAGCCTTAGGGGATGAGAAACTAGAGACTCATCATCTGCCACCCACCCATCACTGGACTGGCTCCAATGCCAGTCTCACCAGCTGAGCAGAGGAAGTTCAGATCCCTTGGGGGAAAACTATGATTTTTAAGAGAAGGATTTTTAAAAAGCAAACATTCTTCCTTACATTAGACCAAGATTGCCTTCCATCTGCTGGCCTGAGAGCTGCCCCTCAGAGTCCCTGACGAGGTGGAGCTGCCCTGCCATGGCGGCCTCTGTTCTGGAGGCTTAGCCTCTGCCCTGCTCCAGCCACACAGCGCCCCACCTGCATGGGCTGAAGTTTGCTGATTCCTCAGCGTGGCTCCCCAGACTGACTCCCTGTCCTCCAGACCGTGGGCCAAGCCAGCATTGGGTAAACTCTCCAGCAGCCACATCACACTTATCTAAAAAGAAATGCATGCATAATAAGTTGGCGTTTCCCTTACACGTAGCATCAGTTGGCATCGGCTGTCTACCAGGGAGCCTCCCAGCAAGACTCCAGGTGCCCTTCTTTTGAGTAAAAGACCCTGTGACCCTGGGAGATCCGTGGATTCCTGCTCAGTGCCTGGCGTGGAGCAGTTGTTCAAGAAGGATGTGCTGAGGAATTCATTAACTAGGGAGCTAACTGTTAGCTGTATGCAGTTCGCAGCTGACCTACACTGAAGTTCCCCACATCCGCTGGGCTCCCTGCCCTGTCCCTGGAGCCTGCAGTGGCTCCTGGAGGATTCTCCTCCCTAAATCCACCCTGCATGCCTGAGACCCACTCCTCCCAGATCCCTGCCCTTGGTAGCGACTCTCCCAGATGAGAGAAGGGTCCCTGACTGGTCCCCAGAGCAATTCCCTTGGGCTCTTTTTTGGCCCATTCTTCCACCTTTGAGGCCCTTTGGTATCTATCTTCAACCCTCTTATTTATTGAATATCTCATCATTGTTTGATCTCGGAGTATAAAAAAAATCACATTTCCTGTTTCTACGCCCATGTCATGGCTATGACTTTAAAGATGTATCAACACCTTTCTTCATTCTATGAGAATAGAGATGATAAAATAGTAATGAACTCTAAGTCAAGGCTGAAAATCTAGATCAGGGATAAAGCAAAAGAGTTATGCTGCTCTTATGATTTAGATAGGGTCACCCCAAAAGCTCATGTCCAAAAACCCTCCGAGGTGGATGATTGGATGGAGAGATTACTAATCAGTGGGTGAACTGGGTGGTAACTGCAGCCAGGCAGGGTGTGACTGGAGCAGGTGGGCCACTGAAATATATACCATCTTTGGAGGATGCATTAGTTATTACAGACTAAAGTTAGTTGCAATAACAAACAATCCCCACATATCTGTGTTTGGAAACAAGAAGTGTTTCTCACTTGTGAAACATGTCCATCAGGATTGGCAAGGAATTTTATGCCACCCTGTTCCCAGGCAAGGGTCAACTGTGGAGACCACAACATGTTGAATGTCACAGTCACTGGAGCCAGAGTGGGGGCTGGGGTGGGAATAGAGAGCGCAACACCAGCATTTAAAGGCTTTGGCCTCGAGTTATACATTGCCAGTTCCACTCTCATTTCATTGGTCAAACAAGTGATTTGGCCACATCTGACTTCAAAAGTCAAGACAGTTCAATCCTCCTGTGACCTCTCAGGGAGAGGAGATCAGAAAATACTGCTGCATAGCATAACTGCTGACCAGCGTGGAGTTCAATGGTGGGGCAGGGTCAGGCTTGCACTCCAAGCCAAAGGTTGTGTTCTCATCTGCTACAGAATGAGGGGAAAATTATAGGGTTTTTGAGGAAAAGAATGACATAACAAATATGATAAACAAGAATACCAATTTTAAAAAACTGAATGTTCTATTTATTGACAGCATGATAATGATTTGCAGTTTGAATAAACATCCCCACATTGAGCAGTTTTCTATCAGCTAAGTAGTGAATAAATTAGAAATTGATTTAAGATAACTTATCTTTTTCCCCTTTTATGAATTTAACCAGCTTACCATGAGCTTTATAAATGACTAATGAAAAAAAGGCAGTCTCGATGCTTATAATATGAATCCTCCTACTACGGAAAATTAGACCCATCTATTGAACAACAAACATCCCCTCATGGAAGCAAAAGCTTCTTCTATCATGACACTTAATCAGATTTAGAGGCATAATTACCATCATGCAATTTGAACTAAATATATTAAAGTATTTCTTTTAAGCGAAAATAATTGGAAAACATCAGGAATGAGCATTTATGTTCGAGACACCTTGGGAGAGTTAACCTTGGCAAAGGTAGGAGCAATTACAGCTGCTCGCCACTGCTGCTGTCTCCCTCCCACTGTGACAATAGGGAAAGCACACCCTCCCGGTCACGTTTGTCTGCATTTGATGCGAATTCTGTCGGAGAGAAGGGGATAATTGAGTTAGCCTTCTAAACTGAAAGAGAAAGGCCAGGACAGCAGCAGCTCAAAATGTGTGGTGCTTGAAAGTGCTCAGTCTGCGACGAGGAGATGCTAATGCAAAACCAAAAGAGATGCATCACCACCACCGCAGACACATGCAGACGCAGGACCCCAAGCCTCGGTCTTGTCAGTGGAAATGTTCACCAAGAGTAATGGATGTCTGTTATTCTCCTAATTTATTTTCAGTTCAAGACTGAAGAGCAAAAATTTTTTGTAAGTGGATGATACCCTTTGCCAGAGGGTCTCTTTGGAAAGAGGAATTTTTGTACCTCTGTGACAGCTGAGTGATGACGTCCCTCCGCTGGACCCTCTATCCTCCACTAGCCCTTCCTGGAGAAATCATCCTCAGGAGGCATGGGGACCTCTTACTCTCAGGCCAAGTGTTCTGCACCCCTTTACCTGATCCACATGGGAAGCAGTGGAGAGCTGACAACAGCCACCCTGAAGGCCGGCAGTGCCTCCTCACCCCTGCTGGTGGGCATCTCCTGGCAACAGGCTGTAGAGTTGTGCCTTGGAAGGAAAGATGTGCAGAGCAGGTTTGTTGGGAGGGAAGCAAGTTTCCGAGGCTGCCATGATAAAATGCCGTGAGCAGGTGACGTGAAACGACACTTCTGAAAGCCGGAGGTCAGAAATCAAGGTGCCACCAAAGCCAGGCTTTCTCTGAAACCTGTAGAAAAGAACGTTTCCTGGCCTCTTCCAGCTTCTGGTGTTTGCCAGCATCCTTGGCCACCTCTGGCTCCATCCTCAAATGATCATCTTCTCCCCGTGTCTTTCTTCTCCTTCTAGAGACAAGCACAGTGTTGCATCAGGGCCCGCCCTACTCCAATACGGCCCTTTCTTAACTAATTACATCTACATTGACACTAGTTTTTAAACGGGATCCCATTCTGAGACACTAGGAGTGAAGACTTCAACATATCTTTGTGGGGGACACAATTCAACCCTTAACACCGGGAGAGCTAAATTCACCCCAATGTGCCCTGGGTGCAGCATCATTCTGACAATATGTAGCGTGACCCAGCAAATCCCAATGAGATTCGATATTCCCATCAAACCCTGAGCAGCAAGAACGTTTCATTCCCTTAGTTACATTGATCTTTCAGCAAATGTCAGGCACTTCCTGCACCAAGCACTGTGATAAGCGTAGAGAAGTTCCTACCTCCGTGGCACTGAATTCCAGATGGAAACGTTGACATTTAGTCACCCCACAGAGGCATGCTGAGAAGATGGAAGTACAAAATGTCTCAGGAGTAGAAAGTTAGAACAGGTCCCCTGCTCTAGCAAGGCTTCAGCTGGGACCTGAGGAAAGCCCCACCAACAGAGCAGGGGTTGGGCTCCAGGAATGTTGAAGATGGCTGTGGAAACCTGTCCCCATCACGGATCCAGGATCCTGTTGCCTGGGAAGGAACACAGATCCCTCCAGGCGGGGGCTCTGCTGTGCCTGGGATGTGCTCAGGACGTGCCCTCCTCCCTGGGGCTCCTCACCACGCCTGCCTGAAGGAAGAAGGAAGAAGGGTGGTCACATGCCCTTCCTCCTAAGAGCACCAACTCCAAGCTCCCCGGTTTCGCTTTGTCTACACCCAGTCCCTACCCAGGGGAAGCTGGGAGATGTAGTCTGCAGCCATGTAGACTTTTAATATTGTGGGAGAAAGGAAGGACAAACACCAAAAGGACAGAGAGCAGCCAGCATGGGCTGACATTATAGCCACCAAAGATGGCTTCCCTGAGGACCCAACTGGGCAGTGTGGAAGCCACTGACCACATGCAGCCATTGAACCTTTAAAATTTGGCTAGTCCAAACTGAGATGTGCTGCAAATCTGACCTGCAGACCAGACTTCAAGGACTTTGTTTTGTAAAAAAATAAATATGAAATATCACTTTGATGTCAAGTACATTTTTTATTTGTTGGGATAAATGGAATACCAAAGTTTCAACTGCTTTCTGCTGTCCTCGTGAGGGTGATAGAAAACATGAACTTATATATGTGGCTCACATTTCATTTCAAATGTGCCAAACTATTGCAGGTGAGCAGACACAGACCGTGGAGTTCAAAGAAGGGCAAGGCAGAAGAAAAGCCAAGGAGACTAGGCCAGACTGGGACAAATCTCAGAGGGCATGGCTCTTCAGCTGAATCCTTGCATCTTACCAGGTTACCTGAAGCAGGATGTTCTCACAGACATCCTGACATCTTGCGCATGTTCCCGAGACCTCTTTTCTTCACTGGGAATAAATCTGCTTATTTCAGAGCATTTATCTGTCGACCATCCTGGATAAAGTGTGTAGAGCATGTAAAACTGTTCAAGTTGCTAAATGGTCAGACCAACGGATGAGGAGATGGGAGATTCAAATAACTCCCAGTATGAGCAGACTTCAAACATTTAGACAGTTTTAGAGGAAACAAAAACATTGATCATGAAATTCCCTAGAAACACTTCCTTGGATGTAGAACATAAGAACACAGGCCTCAGAGCCTTCTGTGGATTCAGCCCAGTGCCACAGAGCGGGGACAGGACCAGCCAGCCTTCTCAACTGGCACAGACGCCTGGCAACAGGATGGGGGAAGGTGTCTGTGGTCAGATCTGAAATCTGCAAGGTGCCGACTCTGACCTTCCTGCATCGCAGATCCAGGCAGAGTGGAGGCAGAGGGATGAAGTCCCCAGGCAGGGCCTTGGTCCTCTTCTCAGAACCCGGATGGACTTGCACTGTTTAGGTTCCTTATTCTTGCAAGCTGCCAAGTGGAAATGGAAGTTAGAAATGTTCTATTAAATCTGGTATAAAACTAAGTGTAGGCTGCATCTTTAAGCACCCACTAAATCATAGCTGCTGTCAAAACTCATCTCTCGGCCTCTGTGTCGGGGGTAGGGAAGTGTTTGTGTGGTGCTGTGGGTGGACCTTTAACGTGCTGGGAGCCGCTGACGGAGCGGCCCCCCTCCCCAGGCGCCGGCTCGTCTTTGCCGAGGAGATAGCCCTGTGTTCTGCCTTCAGGCTGTCACTTCTTTAGTCACTTACAGATGGCATTTTGAAGGAATGCTAATTGAGGGACTTCGCTGTTGGCATCTAACTAATCATTCTGACAGAAAATGTCTCCCCCAGAAAGGAAGAGGAGGAACCAAGCGCTCGGCCTCTCTGTGCTGTGACACCAGGTCCTCATGCACCCAGTGTGTGAGGCAGAATCCACCCAAAGAGGGCCTGGGACAAAGGTGCTATCACTGCCATCGTTCCGTCTGCATCTCAGCTACGGGCCCCCTTCCAGACATCCACATGACGCCCACCGGGACCCCTCTTCAGTCCTTCTGCCCATCTGTCCGTCCCTCAGCTCACCCACTGAAGAAATACTCATTGAGTACCTTGTTTGGGGAGGGGCAGGTACACAAGAGGATGAGGAACAGTCCCCAGAATCAGACTTGCTGGGTTCAGATCTGAGCCATGGTGGATTAGTCACGTCGACCTCACTGACTGACAGTTTCCTGGTGGGTCAAGTGGGATAAAGATAGTGCCAGACTCCGTGAGCAGTTTGCATGGATCCATGAATTATTAAATACAATGAGCTTAACATTTATTAAAACAAGTGAATATTCAATAAATTTTGTCTACTTAAATTATTACATGTGCCAGATACGTTGCAGGAGATGGAAATACAAACAAGACAAAAATCTTCCCCGCTGGACCTTAAATCCTCTTACTATATGATCAAGATGACATTTCAACGAGGTCTCAAAGAGGTCATCTTGCAATGAGTAAAATTTGAAACTAGCTCATTATTTTCATCCTCCATGTCATTTAACTAGAATTCAATGTTTCTATTTTATAACTGTCTTTTGCATGAATACATTTTATAAAAATTAAGATATTAAAAAAAATAATCCATGTAGCCTAGTGTCCTATAGAATCACAACACAGAACAGGGACCTTAGCACTTAGTTGTTCCCAGAGGGCACTCAGGTGAGGGAGTCCCCACCGCTCCCAGTCCTGACCAAAACCCACTGGGCATGGCACAGCCACTAATTGGTGCCATGTTGGCTGCAGAGACAGTATAGGCTTTTCCCTTTAAGAAACTGTCCTGCACTGCCCACTTCTCTGGAATTCTTCCACCTGCTGCGTAAACAAGAAGTGAGTGTGAGCCCTGTCCCAGGGGTCATCTTCCCACATTTAATGTCCCTTCATCCACTGCATTTCCAAGCCACTGCCCACCAAGCTTCCTCCCACCCCATATAACAAGCCCCGGCTAAGGTGTGTGTCCAGAGCAAATGCAAAATTCCATCTGCCGAGGAAGTGGAGCAGGATGAGGGGAACCAACTCCTCTGGGCATCTGGAGGCGCTGGTCAGCAGCCCGAGGCTTATCACCAGCTGCCGTCTCTGGGACTTTGCACACTCATTGCTCCTCAGCTGCGACTCTTCCCACAAATTTCTTATGCACTTCCTTGTTTGAACCTAAAAGAAACTTTGGCTTGCCTCTTGTTAAGTTTCACGTGTCACCTTAAGGCTGTGATCTTGGTCATGTCCTCCAAGATTACCTGGCACAGATGTAGCCATCAGTCTGACAAACACACCTACCACCTCCTGTGGTGTGGAGAATGGACCCCAGGCAGGCTGGCCAAGGGCTCTACCACTGAGCTCCACACCAGCCCTCCTTCTGCATCTGTAAACTGTTCCCGTAGATCTTCACGAAGGGCTCAGTGATATTTAGTTCAATTCTCAACAACGCCAGTGTGTAGCAGCTGACGTTTATTGAGTCACAATAAACAAAGGGTCATACGAAGTTTTATCTCACTTAGTTCTGCCAACAATCCTAGGAAGCAACAAAGAAAGGTTTAAAAAAGTAAAGTGACTTGACCACACAAAGTTATAGGAGCAAAAGAAAAGGCTGGACTGAACATCTCTGCATTCATTTCCGTAGTGCTTCGAAGGCACAGACAGACAGACGAAAGCATTTACCCAAATCTCGAGCCTCGTAGCTGTTTCTCCAGGTCTCACACCCCTATGACACCAAGGGACTCCCTGTCCCTTAAGACTATTTAATAGAAACCCTTCAACCACAGCACACCGCCAGGACTTGTAGAGCCCACCTCCAATACATCCCACCCACCTCCCCCCAGAGCCCTCTGGAAAGCCGCGGGGAGCTTCCCTGCTGGTCACCAAGCCCCTCATTCAACGGTGCATAGAAAACTTTCTAAGGGAACCAAACCATTTTGAAATAACTTAAAGCAATCAGCCGTATAACTGGGGGTGTTCGACTCTCGGTAGCGGCATCTGAGCACGGCAGAGGTGGCGCTGAAAGCAGAGAGGTCTGCCCAGGCCAGCAGTGAGGCAGGCCACCACAGGGACTGCAGCCAGGAGGCCACTCACCAAAGGTCACTATGCACAGTCTCCACCATAGTTCAAAGTCTGCGTGACCCCATCGACACTCTCTGGCCTTCTCTCTGACTGTCCCCTTTTCTTCGTCACCTTGCCGACAGGAGTCATTAATTGCTGGCCTGCAGCCTCTTGATGGGGCAGTAGGCTGGAATGTTCTGGAATTACCTTCTCTCTGTGGCTTACTGCCCCCACAGAAGCAGATGGATGAGCAGAACCCAGCAGTGACTGAGGGAATTGGATGCCCAGCTCAACATAATTGGAAGCAGCATGGCAGGAGCCACTGGAGCTCAAAGGAACCAGAGCTGGTGTCGCACCACCAGCATCAAAGTCCCGCAGAGCTGGAGAAAAGCCTCCGGTGCGGGATGGCTCCACGTTTAAAATGTTCCTTCCCTTGACAAGACTGTCACCCTGCAGCTAATAAGCCCAGGCTCGACACCTCGAGAAGGAAGCACGCCAGAAATGTCATGAAAATGACAACTGAGGAAACCCGCGTCAGCAGGTCATGGCCTTGATCTTTAGGAGGTTACATTTTTTTCCAAGTATAATAAACCCAGGTATTATCATATAGCTTATTTTAACATATAGAAATTTGAATTTTTATGATCATTAGGCCCTGGTTGTTTTTCTTTTTTCCAGCATGAATATTGTCAGTTGGCTGACAATGAAACTAAAATACAAAAAGCACAAATAACATTAAGAGAAGGAAGGTGGGCGGCCATGCATTTCTTGTCGGAGGCAAGTGTGCCAACTCGGTTTTGACTTTTGAGATCCATCTTGAAGAGCATCGGGAGGGTCTGAAGACCCTTCGCTCCTTTCTCTGCTGTTTCTCTCCCTGCCCCGTCTTCTCTGAGATATGAATAAAATTATGAGCGGAGTTGATCAGCGGCCTCTTCATTCCCGAGGGTCCACAGTACCTTCCCTCTAATCTCTCTTTGCCCTTCAGTGTGGCCAGTCGCTTTTTTCTCTGTTGACGTTTTTTTGTTTGGTTTGGTTTTCAGTTTTTTCCTTCTGGCCTCAGGGTCTCTTTCTTCTCAGGAGTCACGGTCAGAGACTCCTCTGGTCCCGTTCTTCACTTCTCTGTGACATGGCTAGCTTTCTCTATAGAATGCATCCCGACCACCAGGAGCTCCTCAGGACAAACATCGCTGTCCTCTCACACTCCACAAGGCCTTGTGTGACCCGGCCTGTGCCCTGGCTGCTGTCCCCCTGATGACAGGCCCCCACTGGCCCTCCTCAGCTTTCTTTAAACGGACACTGGCGTCTCTCCAGGGCTGTCCCCCTTCCTGGAAGATGGTTCTCTTGGTTTTTGTGTGGCCGCCGCCTCCTCTCTGCTTAGCTCTGTGCCCCTCCTGAGAGGGGCTCTCCCTGACTCTCTTCTCCCCCAACAATGGCATGATCCCCCCAATAATCCGACCCCATTCTCCCTAGCTTTTACCACTATCTGGAATTAGATGACTAACTCAACTCCCTTGTGTTCTGTTCTTCCCCCTCCCCAGTTCTGGGGTCAAGAACCTCCTCTGTTTCATTCATAAGTTTAGTGGGCGTTTGCCCAAGGGGAGGAGATGGCGAGGAAGGAAGGTAGGAAGGAGATCAGGGGAGAAGGGCAGGAGGGCACTCTGCTACCTAAGGGGTCATCTAAACCTGAAGAAAATGACCTGAAGATGAAGGGACCCTAGAACCTTCATCTGAAGTCCATTTCCTGGCCTTCTAAGAAAGCCGGCCTGACCTCACCTTTCCACACCCGTCTCATTACCTTCCCGACTCCTGCCTCTGTTCCGGAAGCTTCCTTTGCCATCTTGCAGGCCTGTCTTCCTTGCCTGGGTGCACAGATGAGTGGAGCAGATAGAAGGTGGCCTGGGCCACTGTGTGGTCAGGCCAGCTTGGGCCCGAGGCCTGATCCCTTCGCTCAGCCGTCGTGCAACTCACGACTACCCAATGGTTGCTGGGCTTCCGTTCCTCTTCCTACAAAGAGGGCTGGACGACAGCAGGAACTCAGAATGCTTTAAGCAGCAGACATCATCGCATGCAGGCCGCAGCATGTGGTCCGTGAGTGTTAGCCATCCTGCTATCACGGCCCTCAGCTGGAATCCGGTCCTCCCCTCTGCCCCCGCCACATGGCACTCACCCCAACCTCCACAAAGCTGGCCTGCCTTCCTCCTGAATTCTTGCTCAGACACCATGTTGTATCAAACACGAGCACTCTTTAATTAAACTGTAAGATTCTTAAAGGGTAAAAGGGTCATCCCAGCACAAAGAAGCTTCCAGAAAAAAAATCCCTGATTAACAGTGGGTATTACAGTGTCGAAAGGGAACACAGAGTTCGTGTTACTCTGATGCTTTAAATTCACTTTAAATATGTCTATAATAGTATATAAATTCTAGACTTCTACATTTAATCAAAGTCTTAATCATAATGAGTAGCATTTATGAAAGGGCAATTAGCAGATTCCCAAAAGAACTGGAAATAGTAAATTGCTAATGGTGTCCCTAAGGTTTTGCTTTTTGCTCTGATAAATTAAGTAATTTAATAATGGAGACAGTATGAACCAAAAAGTGCACACGTTTCAAAGGCAGAGGACCTGCTTTCTGATCCATGCCTAGCCAGTGTGTGACCCTGAACCAATACCTGGCTCCTCTGTGCCTGTTTAACTCAGCTCACATGTGAAAAGTCCTGTGACTGTCCAAGTGACAACAGCTGCCCTCCATTATGCTGCCTTCCAGGGACACGTGTTCACTAAAAACAAGTTCTTTTTTTAAGACGTTTTTTAAATAGATAGTTTATCTGTTGTTTTCAATGGGTTTCTGATGAATATTTTGCTTGCTGAAAAGTGAAAATCTCTTCTAGATAATCAATCTTTAAGGTAACTTGTTTTCCATAAAATCATAGTCTAAAGCAAATCTTATTGTTTAAGGCATATAAGCTTATAAATATAGAACTCTCAATAGATTAATTGGTGTTTCTCTCTTTAACCTGATTTTCCCATACTTTATTGTATTTACCTTTTTAATTTTTTGTTTTAATTAGTTATACATGACAGTAGAATGCATTTTTGCACTTTGATACATCATACATAGATGGGATATAATCTCTCATTTTTCTGAGTGTACATGTTGCAGAATCATATGGTCATGCAGTCACATATATACATGAAGTAACAATGTCTGTTTTGTTCTACTGTCTTTTCCATCCCCACATCCCCTCTGCTCCCCTCCCTTCACTTCCCTCTATCTAACCTAAGGTAACTCTATTCTTCTCTGGTGCCCCAACTACCCCCTTATTGTGAATTAGCATCTGCATATTAGAGAAAACGTTTGGATTTTGATTTTTGGGGACTGGCTTGTTTCACTTAGCGTGATATATTCTCCAACTCCATCCATTTACTGGCAAATGTCATAATTTCATTCTTCTTTAAAGCTGAGTAATAATCCATTGAATATAGACACTACATTTTCTTTATCCATTCATCTATTAAAGGACACTTAGGTTGGTTCCATAGTTTAGCTATTGTGAATTGAGCTGCTATAAACATTGATATGGCTGCTTACTGTAGTTTGCTGATTTTTAGTCCTTTGGGTATAAACCAAGAAGTGGGATAGCTGGATCAAGTGGTGATTCCATTCCAGGCTTTCTGAGGAATCTCCATACTGCTGTCCATAGTGGTTGTACCAATTTAGAGTCCCACCAGCAGTGTATGAATGTACCTTTTCCCCCACATCCTTGCCAACATTTATTGTTACCTGTATTCTTAATAATTGCCATTCTGACAGGAGTGAGATGAAACCTTAGAGTAGTTTTTATTTCATTTCTCTAATTGCTAGAGATTTTGAACAGTTTTTTATGTATTTGTTCATCAATTGTGTTTCTTCTTCTGTGAAGTGTCTGTTCAGTTCCTTAGCCCATTTATTGATTGGGCTACTTGGTTTTTTGGGTGTTAAGTTTTTTGAGTTTTTTATACATCCTGGAGATTAATGCTTTATCAGCGGTATATGTGATAAAGACTGTCTCCCAATCTTTCTCCTCACATTATTGCCATACTTTAAGCATCTTAATACAAAGTTATATCTGATCCCTTTAAAATGTAGTCTTATATTTGCAAGTATTTCGTTATTCTAGCTCACTTTAGACTATTCAGGGTTTTTTAGAATACTTTTTTTCCTTGAATTTTCTTCATCCTCTCAAGTAAATCTGTCAAAGTGTTGGTTTCTGAAGAATGTAGGAACTCCTCTCTTATATGTACTGCGTCTCTCCTGAGTCTATTAGTGTCGCTATAACAAAACACCTAAGCCTGGGCAGTTATAAACAATAGGAATTTATTTTTCCTGATTCTGGATGCCAGGAAGGCCATGATCAAGGCACCAGCAGGATTGATGACTGGCGAGGACTGCTTTCTGCTTCCAAGATGGCGCCTTGTTGCTGCATCTTCCAGAAGTGGAGGAGCATACTCCTCCAGTGGCCAAAGGGAGAGAAGGTCAAGATAGAGCTCTTTTCAAACTCCAGTTCTTTTATTCCTTTTATTAGGTGACTCAGTCGCCTGCCAGAGGCTACTCCCCTTTATGCTTCCAGGGACTGAGTTTCAACATGAATTTTGTAGCAGACACCATCATTCAAACCAGAACAGCATCTAAAACTTAGATCCCTCCTCATTGTCCACTGATCTTTGACCTACATAAGTCAGAGTGGTTTGGAGGAAATGCAAGCGGGTCCAGGGATCTAAAATAAATACACTTTCTTATCATAATAAAAACATTCCCATATGTGACTCACTCCATTAATATTTACAACTGTTGCCTCCCAAAACCAGCTGAGTCTGCGTGTTATTCATGGCCTGTGTCCACCACTCGGTGCTGTTGGGAGAAACGGGCATCAGAAGGCATGCAAGCGCAAATAGGTGCCAGGAAGAGGCAGCAGGCATCAGGGCACAGGTTTCATTTTAAAGAGTCAATGGGGAAATTACAAGAGCTCGCTGATGAGAGGCCAGCACATTCATCACCCACCAGGTACTGGCGTGACCAGGAGATGGAAAGCACTCTCTGCTCGCTTCGCCAAGCCTACCCCATGAAATCCAGTTCATTTCACGAAAAGACCTAAGGGGTGGGGTCGTTTGAATAACTGGGTTGGTACATAATAAACTCTTGAAATATTAATTTGTCATAGCCTGAATGTTGATTCACAAAAAAATGGCGTTCTAGCCTTTACCCATTTATTCTTAAGCCCAACCTGTACTAAATATGCATGCTCTGTCAAAATTGTCACCAGAGCTGGCCAGCCTGTTCCTTGTCCACCAGTGTGAGTCCATCCTAATTTCCCTCTAGATGTGGGGGTCAGGAGCCAGTAAGGCAGGGAAGCTGGGAGGCAGCAGAACCCCGGTTCCCAGCAGAGCTCTGAGTCCGAGCAGTGGTTCACAAGTGCAGGCCATTTTGTTCCTGGAGCACTTCTGCCCTGTGTGGAGACGGCTTTGGTTGTCACACTGGGAGCGCTACTGGCATCTAGTGGACAGAAGCCAGGGAAGCTGCTGAGCATCTTGTAGAGCATAGGACAGCCCTGCCACAAAGAATACCGTGGCTGAGGGCGACTCCACAGTGGGTAAACTGAGTCAAGCTCCCTGCTCTGACTCTTCTGTATACCGCAGCTGGCCATGGGGGAGTCCCCGGGCTTCCCAAGACTCCGAGCAAATCCCCGTAGAGAATTCACAGGCCTGGATCACTGTAGAAATTAGGTGAGTTCTGGGGATGCTGCCTGTTGTGCAACAGGCCCAAAGCATCTTGGTGACTATTAGTAATGATAATAATGATACAGGTAAGAACAAAGGCTTTCTTCAGCTTTGCTGAACGTCCACAGTTTCTCCACAAGCTCCAAAAAACTGCAGTTTGAAAGCCCATCGTGGGCACATTCAGAAAGTGGCCACAAGCTGTGAACTCAGAAGTTTTCTTCAGGCTAAAACTTCTGAATCGCCACCCCCATGCCCTGCAGGCCAGTGAAAGAGGTCCCAAGGATAAGGTCTACCTGCACAGCTAACTGCTACGGGCTCTCTCTTGGGTTTGGGGGGCAACATTAATGGGGATGTCAGCTTCAGAGATGTGGGGGTTGAGGGAAGAATAGAATTGCAGCTGGTTCAAGTTAGTAAATTCTGGGCTGGGGCTGGGGTAGCACACTTGCCCGGCATGTGTGAGGCACTGGGTGCACTTTTCAGCACCCCAAATTAATAAATAAAATAAAGGTCTATCAGCAACTAAAAAAAATATTTTTTTTTTAAAGAGTTAGTAAATTCTGGGAAGATTCCATGGTTTTACACACTGGAAATTAGTGCAAGTCCCATTCTGTGGCCTGCTGCCCCCTCTCTCCGTTATATAAGTGGGGCCTGGAGACAGGGAGGCAGCACCCAGAGCTAATCAGCACAGGCCGGAGCCACACTCATTCTTCACCATAGAATTGTCTTGAGGGTGAAGGGAGCCAAAATGGAGCCCTTGGAAATATTCGTATGAAACTATTAACTACTGTTTCTCAACTTGATCTTAAATACAAAGCCAATTCAGTCAATTAAAGAGTAGCTATGAAACACATGACTACTTCAGGTAACCCCTAGCATATCTCTCTGGGTTTATCTAATTTAAAATATGCAAGTATATTTTAAATCAAATTGTTGGCTATCACAAATCAGGAACAAGAGTTATCTGCCGTACACGGAGAGACGTTTCTGGGAAGTCTATGAATTTTGTCCATAGTGTTCTACAAAACCAAATTCACTTTCAAACTTAAAAAGGAGCTGAGGGAGAATAAGCAATTCTGAAATGCCAGAATGCATGATTAAATTCAATGAAGATGCTGAGAAAGTCTATGGAAATTCTCAAAAACCACCAAATATTAAATATTCCACAGTTACTGAAAATCTAAGCTAAATACTTAGAGTGCTTATGGAGCCATATTATAAGAGAACCTTTTGTTTTAATACCAAGAGGTTGAGGAAGTCCTTTAGGAAACCTTGTAACCATTCAATTAACCTCTGTACAAGAAAAAAGAGGGCCAGGAAAGGACGCCAGGACTGCGGTCATTAGCCACATACTGGCCTTGTGGTCAAAGACAGCCAGGTACGAAAAGCCGACTAATCAGACTAACTTGGGGGAATTCACAGCACCATAGAAAGCATTCTTCATGCTTCTCTGCTCATCCACATCATATGCCACTTTATTATATCCCAATTTTCTTCTAAAATATTCAAAATTATGTGGAGAAAGTAGGTATGGAAAGGCCAATCCTCAAACTAAGTAGGTAAGCCAGGATCCCTGTCTTCTCACATCAAATAAATACCTGACCATGCAATTCCCCATGTCCACTCACACTCTCACAGGCAGCAATTGTTTTCTTGACTTGAGAAGCTGGACAAGGCCAAAGTTTTATACAGGTTTCTAAAGGGAACCGGTTGTTTTGATCCTAACTGAACCTAAAATGCAGAATACTAGCCCCCGGACAAATGCCCTGGGGCAGTCTTCTCACAAGAGGTGAAGGATTGGGAAGTGGGCGTGGGGGGTTGTCCAGGAGCACTCAAAGGAAAAGTGTGGTTTTAATTGGACGAGCCCTTTGAACAATAGCTTCTAGGCTTTCTGAATAGCTTTCAAAGAATACATAAAAAAGATTTCAGCAAAGGCATGCAATGTATTTAATTCAAAACCCTGCTCTTGAGTTGATTATTCCAACATCCTCTGTGATGTGCAAAGCTGAAGGGCAGTGGGGGTATGGCTGCCCAGGCTGCTAGGTTGAGTGTCCACTTGCTGCCCACCTAGTTGCTCAGGATGCTCTTTCCCTGCCTGGTTACCATGGAGAAAGCTGCACCCTCCGCTTCTGTTTCCAGTAACCAGGCGATAGCTAGCACTTTGTTTATGAAAATAGTTTCTCTAATACCAATTAATTACAGCATTGAAATTAACAGCTGCACCAACTTTTCTTAATTGATACTCTTTAGCATGTGCTGAGGCAGGTATTTCAGATAAGGACTAAAATGGCTACTTCCTGGCAAAAGAAAATACTAGTGTGCCATGGTTTAGACTTTTAACTCTTCTCCTTTCTGTTGGGGGACAGAGTGGGTGATTTTCTACAAAGGATTCAGTATTTCCCAAGTCTTGTCTGCTGTCTGTAATGATGTGCTTTGCTCCTTGTGCCCTAAAGCCCAGAACCATGAATCCACAAAGATCTGTGATAACAATGTTAAAAATACCAATATGATCAAATTCTGGCTTTCAGCATATCTAACTGGTTTTAAGCAAGCTGTTTAAGCTCTCAGTTTCCTCATATGTGAAATAAGGGAATTAAAAAGCATTTTTCAGCTTATTATGATGGTTAAAAGGGAAAATCAGGCCAGCTTCTTGGCATGACCTCCATATCCACACAAAGCCCTGTGCACGGAGGGCCCCTGTGAAGTTGGGCAGGCTACAGTCGCCATCTTGAAATGCTAACTATTTTTTGAACCAAGAGGGCTTTATGTTTACATTTTGTACTGGGCTTCAGAAATTGTGTCGTCAGGATAAGCTAGGAAGTGCTGCAGTGATAATAAATGATGCACTCTAAAACCTTTAAAGTTTATTTCTTGCTAATGCTCCTGGCCAGTGCCTGCAAAAGGATGCTCCACACACCAAGAAACCCAGCTGAAGGGGGCTCACTTTGGCCCAGGCTTCTATTCTCTCCACACCAAAGGAAAGGGAACAAAGAATTGTGGGTTGGCCCAGGAGTGGCACCAGTTACTGTGCTCACAATTCTTTGTCCAGAGCAAATCATGCAGCCTTGGAAGCGCATTCCTGCCCAGTACCTGGCAATCAGGCAATTAGAGAATGGGGGCAGTTGAAGAGTAGGACCGACCCTATCTCAATCTGATAGCACTCCATGGCCCCTGCTGTGGTCAACCCATCCTTCAGAGGGTACATCTTAAGAGTTCACATTCCTCCTAAAACAAAACAAAACCAAGTTGCCTAAAACCAAAATAATTTTTTTTTAAAAAAGTCCTTAATTTTCTTATTTTCCAACAAGTGCAAGATTCTCTTGACTGTCATCTTCCTGGGAACAGTAGAGCATCAATAGGGTGGGACCTTCCTAGCCAGAGTGAGACGCTTAAGCCAACACACTGCTGCCTTGAGCCATATCCTCAGAACCAAGGGGCAGGGCTGCTGGCTTCCTGATTCTGGATGTAAATGTATTGCTCCCCCGATTTCCAAGGAATGGGAAGGGATAACCTGACCTAACAGTCCACAGTAACACCACCACTCGTTCTCACTGCATCCTCCTAGGCATTTTAAGGATCCAGACCTACATATGCATTGTTTAAAAATATTGGTATTATTCTGCATCTTAATCTGTACACAGTGTTGTAGTCAGTGCTATAGTACAGATGTGTATTTACTAAATATAATTTTTATTTTTTGAACGTCACCCTTGTGAGAAATAATCACCTGATAGGCAATCATATAGCATAGGTTAAGGCTTATTACCCCTGTCCTCCTGCCCCCGCTACAGGTTCTAGAGGTAACTATTCACCAGCCATTGTTCCAAAATACTCTGCATATGCAAACATATATATATTTCCCTTTTCTACCCACATTGTTGTATTCTATGTATAAATTGCCTTAATTGTTCTATAATGCTCCCTTTTATAAAAGTGTCATAATTAGTTTAATGAACTACCTATACATGAAATTTAATGTTTTTTGCTATTATAAGCAATGTTGCAAAAAATAATCATGCACATAAAGCTCTTTTTATTTATCTGGTTATTTTCTTCAAATAGATTAATAGAAGTAAAATCATATTGGTTATTATTAAAGATTATTCTAAAGTATTTACTACCTATAATATATATGTCATTGCGTTAGTATATCTGCATAAATCTTATTTACTATCTTATTTGACAAATCATTCAGAATTTCTTAGACCTCTTAAAGTTGTATTGAGAGATAAATAAAAATTATCCCTAGGAAAGTATTTTAAATTAACTATTATATGTGTAACTATAATAATGATAAGTAGTATTTTATTTATTCCATACTGAGGACTATCTTCTTGTATTATTTTATCAATAAATTTTGTATAATTACATAACTATCATGTTAATTTCACATTCCAATGGAAATCAGATCATAAAGAGGGATGTGGTGTCTATGAATCAGCGACATGTAACTACAGAACCGCGGAGTGAGGAATAGAGAACAGTGCTTCTTGGTTTGCCCCAAGCCAGTTGGTTTCTGCTGCTGTTCGCAGTCCCTCCCAATATGCTCCCTTCCTCTTTCCAAATTGCTGAGTTAAACAAGAAATAGTGTGATCATCCTAACCAGGAGCTAGATAGCTGGGTCCCAAATCTTGAAGAAGACGCCCTTAGACTCCTTTGTGCCCTGTCATTCTGTTGTCCTCAGAGTGGCTACGAGAAACACATGGTGACTATTCCTGTTCAGGGAGTTCACCTTGACGCAGCTCAGGTAGAATCAACTTGGTTTGTACTTACAGGCGTCTGTCAAGGTGAGGCCCCCTTTCATGGGGTTCGGTCTTGCCCTGGAGCCTGGTTACTACCTTCACCTGGACAGTCTGTCCAGCCAGGCTGATGCAGTGCAGGTAGGACGCCGCCTCCTCCCAGGACCCTACTGAACAGGTGGGAGGGTCTGCAGGGTTCTTGCTGCCACTGTCAAACAGTTACGTTAGTAATGCTCGCGCATTCTCCGTGGTATGACCTATTTATGTAATCATTCCAATTTTAATATTTCCCTACTTGTCACACAGAAAAATAAAAAGTCCCTCCAGAAGGTATTCTAACAACACCAAAGCAGTGCATCCTTCACACTGTCTGGTATCTCCCCCCAATAAAGTCATTCTACCATGCTGGGACTGAATTCAGAAAAGCCGTCTTCATAGTTTTCATTCCTTAACCTTGTGCTAAATAAAATCTCCAACAAATCTTTGCATCCCCAGTTCAGGCTCCTGATAGCCCGCAAGAATTGTCGCTTGGTGTTTTTAACGCTTTTACAGCGGAGCCACTTTTCAGAATGCTGGGTAGGAAACTGCACAGGAACCTGTTCTCTAATAACCCACCACACTGGAGAGCTAAATGCTCTTGGCTTTTCCTCGGGATCCCTCGCTATCCAGCATCATCCAAGTTAATTAACAGACATAACACTCAGTTCCTTGACTGTCTTACTACCTAATTAGAACCGCGTGTGTTGGTTTGTCTCAAAGCCATTTCACCCGCTCGCCCACCAGCCACTCTGTTAGCAATTCCTGGGAGCTGGCTCTCCATTTCCATTCCCTTCCTTTTCATGCTAGATAACTTCTTCACAGATGATGTGAGCGGCGAGGCGGGCTCATTTCAATGTAATTATGGAATGTCCCAGTTAGAGCCGAGGCGTGCAGAAATCCCACACTAACTCCAGCGCGTCTCCCGTGTTCTCGGAAATCGATTGCTGTGCGACTGAAACGCAAGTGTCAAAGAAACACATCGGTGGGCCTCTGCCTCCCAGCAGCCTGACCTCTGGCCACTGCTCTTTCCCTGGAAGCCATCTTTAATGGCCTTTTTATCACCACCGTGGACAGCGGGGAACTCTTGGTACCATCTCAAGCTTGAAAAATTTTTGAACATGATCTGGAAACATAAATATTTGGATTTTCTCACAGAAGTGCATTTTAGGTGTTTGAATTCTGTGTTTGAAGCCAGTTTTCTTTTAAAACGTACTCCAATTATAGGTTTAAATAGTAGCTCTGCAGATAAGACCCTAAGGAGATAGATCACTAAATACAAGCTGAATCCCTTATATTCTCGTCTTCCACCGAACCATCAGAATCAGCAACTTTTCTTTAGAATCTGATTGTTTTCTTGATATAAATTCTGACTTGCTAGTGAAGAGTTCCTAGTGAAGATCCCTTTGACAAATTAGTTAATACTTTAGATACTATCTCAAATAACATTTTTAAATATATAAACTATATGATTCTAAAGGAAATTCAGCTATCAAAATAATAAAAGTTAATTTTAATATGTGCTTTTTTATTAACCAATCTATGCATTTAAAATACAAATTGCATATTCCTTTTCAAATATGCTTAGGATCACAAATATTTAGATTTGGGTTTTTTGGTCAGACTTTGGAATATTCAGATATACAAAATGAGATATCTTGAGGGTGAGACCCAAGACTAAACACAAAACCCATTTGTTTCTTATACGCCTTCTCCACATAGCTAGAAGGTGATTTTATACGATATTTTAAATAATTTTTTGTACATGAACCACAGTTTCATGTTACAGAGTTTTCCATTGTGGCATCATGTCTGTACTCAAAAAGTCTGAGATTTTGGATCTTTTTACTTTTCAGATTTTCAGATTATAGATACTCACCCTGCAGAAAAAATAGGAGTTACAGTTGAGTTTCTTTGCCTAAAGTCAAACCAGTGCTAAGAACAGTTTGCTTAGCTTAAATTAGAACATTGAGCCGCACAGTGCCCTCTGACTCCCCTCCTTCCTCACAAGGATCAAAGCAGCCTTGTGCAGGGGAACTCTGGAAAGCCCAGGGGAGGAGGCCTCAGCTCCCTCACACAGGCAGAGGACGATGGTGAGCTCACATGCCCTCCTGTCACCTGAAGTCTTGTGTATGAGTGACATTTTAAGTCATCTGCAGCAACTCTAAATCAATATGAAAATATCTGTGATTCTTATTTATGGCAAACTCACCACCACTATTACTGCTATTGAGGCTTATATTTACAGTTGCAGAAAATGCCAAGTTTTAGATAGAGGGGTCATGAAGTTAAATACATAATTTTTTTCTCATCCAAGTCCCCAAACTCCATATAATCTCATTAGCACCCCCCCGTCCCGTAAGAAACAAGAGACTCAAGCTGCTGAGAGTAGGAAGGGTGCTGAGTGTCCCATGAGTAGACCACAATGAGATTGCTGAGCGCCAGGTCTCGGCCAGGCTAAGGGGTCAGTGTATCCCCACGGGACTGCTCAAGGCTGCAAAACACAACTGGTGGAGCCATAATTCAAATCCACCCTTACTGGTAAGTTTGGAAGAGTGAACTAGCATGCTCCAGTCAAAAACGGGAGCAGATGCCTAGAGAGACCTATGTCAGTTCTGTTTGTTCAAGAGTCTGACTTTGCCTAGGCCTACATGGGTGGATTTTCTCAACCCTGGAACTGAGCCTTAGAAAACCAACTAGTTCACACACAAGCCATGGCCTCCAGTCTGCCAATCATACATCCAAAACCGTACCCCTGGTCCTCCCTTTTTCCTTATTTATTTATTTTTCTGTTGTACATATTTAAGATGTACATGATGTTCTGATACAGTTGCACATGGTGAGATGATAACTAGAGCCAAGCAAATCAGTATATCCACCATCTCAGTCACCGTTTTCTCTGTGTGTGTATGGCAAGATTGCTTAAAATCTACTCTTCTAGCAAATTTCCACTCTACAATATGATAACATAGCTATAGCCCTCCTGTTGTGCATTGTATCTTTAGACTTATTCATCCTGATTATTTGTAGCTTTGTACCTTTGACCTATATATCTTCCCAATTTCTCCCCACACCAGCCCTTGGTAACCATCACTTTATTCTATTTCTATGGGCTCAACTTTTTTTTTTTTAAGATTCCACAAATAAGTGAGATCTGTCCTATTTTTCTTTCTGTGTCTGGCCTATTTCCCCAATTACATGTCATCCAGGCTCATCCACTTTGTTGCAAATGGCAGTATCTCCTAACTTTTAAGGCTGAATAATATCCCACGGTATATACCACAGTTTATCCATTTGTCCTTCAAATACTTAGAAAATACTTAGGTTATTCCCATATCTTAGGTTTTATGAATAATGTTCCTGTGTACACAGAAGTGCAGATATATCTACGAGGTGCTGATTTCACTGCCTCTGAGTATATGCCCAGCAGAGGGGTAACTGGGTCATATGGTGGTTCCACTTATCATTTTTTAGGAACCTCTGTGGTATTTTCCATCTCGGCTATTCCAATTTAATTCCCCGAGTCTCTGTGAGTTCCATGAGCTCACCACTTTCCTCCACACCCTTCCAGCACTTGCTGTCTCCTGGCTTTGTGATAGTAGCCATCCTAACAGCTGTGAGGCAGTATCTCATTATGGTTCTAATTTGCATTTCCCCCATGATTAGTGATGTTGAGAACATTTATCTACCCTTTGGCCATTTCTTTGTCTTCTTTGAAATGTCTATTCAGGTCCATTGCCCATTTTTAATTGGGTGACTGGGGTTTTGGTTTTGATATTGAGTCGCACTCACTCCTTGTATATTTTTGCAATGACCCTTTGTCAGATATATGGTTCGCAGATATGATCTTCCAATCCACAGGCTTCCTTTTTGTTCTGCCGATTGCTTCCTTCGCTGTTTTTAAGTTTTAGTTTGATGCAGTCCCACTTGCTCATTTTGCTTTTGAATAATGTGAGCTTGTGAGATGGTAGCCAAAAACCATGGCAAGGCAGCCGTCAGGGAACTCTTCCCCTAGGTTTTCTTCAGGTGTTTGCCAATTTCAGGTCTTATGTTTAGTCCTTTATCCATTTTGAGCTGATATCTGTATAAGACATAAGTTGAAGAGCCCATTTTATTCTTTGCCACGCAGATCTGCAGTTCGCCCAGCACCATTTACTGAAGAAACCGTCCTGTCCCCTTGTGTCTTCTTGGTGCCCTTGTAAAAAGGAGTAGACCATCCTTTTTTATCAGATGCAGGCAGGGGTGATGGGTGCCATTCATGGGGTTCTTTAAACTCCAGCACCTTCTTCAATTAAGACATACCCTCTTCAGAAGGTATCTACTTCATTTTTTAATAGTTCTGATTTTTGTAATGCTTTTTTTTTTATGTAGAGCCCGCATGGCCCTCCCTCTGCCGTCCTGGAGAATTCAGAATCCTGAGTCCTGCTGTGAATGACTTCTTCATGGTGCCCATTAATCCCTGAGAAATGCTGGCACCTCGCCCACCTCCACCACACCCACTCCAACATTCTTATCCAAACAGACACGAGTCCTGTCTTCTTAACATACTAAAAATATTAAACTAGGCTTTTCTAAAATTCTTTACAAAAGGGGACTTCTTCTCTACCAACTTCAGAATTTTTTTAATGTCCCATAAAATGGATGTTGAAACTAAACAGAATCCAGGTGATGTCTTGCCACCACGTAGCCAAGAACTACAGATCCCTTCATTCTGCCCTTTCTATTTTGTTACCTAAGATTAACCGGACGTTTAGCAGCTGCACTCTGCAGTTAATTCTCTTCATAACAGTGCAGTTGCTAAGCCGTCCCACAGCCAGCAGAGCAGTTGCCCACGCGCAAGTTGGGACTTAGGCTGCTCTGTATGGTTGGCTCTACTGGTCTTGCTAGGTTCACACTTCATTCCAACTGTTGGAGGATGTCTCTGAACCCTGATTCTGTTACCGATACACCTTCCAATTCAAAGTCATGTGGAAATTAGCTGATCATTCTATCAAGGTCTGTTTTCAAATTGTTAATAAAAATGATTAAGAAGGATGCATCTCCTTCTACCCAATTCATGTTTCTCCCTTTTTTTTCTTCATTTCTGTTGAGGACTTCCTCTTTACTTTTTGTTTGGTTTGGGTTTTACATTCTTACGCTGCCTAGTCAAGTACTGACATTATACTAGGCCCTTCCTGAATATTTATAGGTTTAAATTCATAAATAAATATTTTTCTAATTATAAAACCACTTATGTAAGTGCATCTTTATGTGTAAAGGAAAACAAAATCCCCATAACCCAGAAATTGTCAATTATCTTGATGTTTGGTTATATTTCTTTCTCAACTTTTTAAAAAGATCTCTTTTTCTATTTCTTTCACTCTGTTTAGCTGGTCTTTCTCTGTCTCTCCCTCTGATGAGAGGATTAGGTCCAGTCCTAATATTTGCAGGTCCTGGGGCAAGAGGACAGATGTAGGTCCACATGTCCCACATCTCCATATTTTAAAGTTCTGTGTCAAACAAGCAAGCTGTTTAATCCTCTTACCTTGAGATTCTTTTTAGGATTCTCCAAACCCTTATAGTTCTTCACCAGAACTTCCAAGAATGGGGAGAGTTGGTTCCTGTCTCTGTCCCAATCCCTTCTCTTGTCCATCTCTGCCTGCCTAGAAGGTCTTTCGCATACACATGGGTGGACACACAGCCTGAAAGCTCCAGCTCATCCTATATTCAGCACCTTATTGGCCAGCCCTCAAGCTTGGGGTGGGCACAATACCGGTATAGTCAACCCCCAGGAAGGTGGATGGGAGGAAGTTTCCTGCCCCAGCCCTGCATCGGGCCCAAGCCCAAGTGGGCAGGGGATTCTGGGGCTCTGGATACCTGGAGTGAACACGTGCTATGGTGGCTACAGCTTTGTACTTCTACAAACTCTTTTATTAATGAAGAGGGTCATGGCCAGAAGTAAGTCAGGGCAGATCCCTCCAAAACATAGGGTACCTCTTGACCTGGGCAAGGGTGGGAGCAGGAGTGATTCTCAGGGAATCCAAGTGCACTGTACTTAGGGATTTCTAATCCATTGTGAGTCACCCCTGAGAGTTGTGTTAGTCAGGGTTCTCTAGAGGGACAGAACCAGAAGGATATACATTTATAGGTATGATTATTAAAAGGAGGTTTATTAGATTGGCTCCCACAACCAGAAGCTGGACAGTCCCCGAGTCCATCTGTGGGCTGGAGAGCTGGGGAAACCAGTGGCTGCTCAGTCCAAGAAGCCAGAGCCTCGGGACGAGAGGGACCAATGAAGCAGGCTCAGTCCTGGCCTGAAAACTCGCTGGAGAATCAACGGGTAGAACCCACTTTGGAAGAATGAAGGAGTCGGGGTCTGATGTCCTCGGGAGGTCACAGCAGCAATCAAAGTACCCACTCCAGAAGAATCAACTTGGGAGGGCTGCTGCTTCCTTGTTCTTCCACAGTCTTGTTCCATTCAGGCTCCTGATCTATTAGACTTTGCTACCCACATTTAGGGGGGTCTCCCCACTCAGTTTGCCATCCCACATGCTAATCATTCCTAGAAACGCCCTCATTGACATACCCAGAAGCCTCTTAATCTTAGCTATCTCTTAATCCCGTCAAGTTGACAATTCAGTTTAACCACCATAAGAGTTCATGACTGAGCTGCCACCACATAGGAGACATCATGAGTGGGAAGAACGATCCTGCCCATACCCAGCCCCAGCAGAAGTTCCTGGTGGAGCTACTGGAGAAGTAAATGAAGATTTAGAGGGTGACCACCCTCCAAATGTGAGGTACCTTATTCACAGATTCCAGAGATTGGGGCATTGGAGAGGTATTCTATCTGCCACAATATGACAAATTTGAACACATCGCAGCATTTTGGTGGAGAATCACTAGAAAGTTTATTGAGAAACTTTACTTGTCTCATAAGGACCTCCCATCTTATCCCGGTGAATTAGAAGGAAGTATCCTTGGTTGTAGCCAGTTCTACCAGTTAACAAATTCAGTATTTGGAGTGTCTTATGGGAAGGACCAAGCCACAGCAGAGTGATATCTAGACAGAGAACGTGAAGACAGCCTTTAACAAACCAGGAAACACTGCACAAGAGCTTCCTGTGCTTGAGAAGAACATACTGAGTCTCAGAGGCTGAGTCCACACTGTACATTGCGTTAGCTGTGAACAGCAGAGTAATCCAAGGCCATGGATTGGAGGGGTGGGTGTTATTCCACAAGACACCCTCATTTAAACCTTAGACTTCCTGAAATAAGAATATTCAGAAGAATCACAGTGACATTATTATCTTTTATACATATATGATTACACTAATCACTAATATGAGACTCTGCACCATGTACAGCCAGAGGAATGAGAAGTTGTGCTCTGTTTGTGTACAGTGTGTCAAGATGCATTCTATTGTCATGTATAACTAATTAGAACAAATTTAAAAATTAAAATTAAAAAAATCGCATTGACATTGGGTAGACTTCAGTAAAGAATGAATGTACTTTCAATCAAGTACAAATATTATAGGGTCAGGCCTGAGGTTCATCTTGATATTTAAAGGACACTCTTTCTCTATGTGCAGTATGGCTGACAGCTCAGGTTATAGAAGATTCAGTGTTTTAGTTTTGGGTTTGGTCTTTGCAACTCCTGGGAGTGTTGAATCCATATGGCCAGTGTGCTTTGCAGTAACAGTAGCTCCTCATGGGCCTGCCTTGATCCGCTCCTAGAAGTGAAACTTCTATCAGCCACCAGAGTTACCAAGACAACAGTACGAGCCTCGCCTTCTTGAGTTAATCACAGCCAACAAGGCAACATGGAGCGTGTAGGTCTATAATTGAGTTGCTGAAATAACATGTAGGTAGAGTCCAACATTAAAGCTAATTCTTGCTTGTTCCTATGTTCTATAAAAACACTAGCCTCTAAACCAAGGAGCCCATAAACTCCTACTGTCAGAATCATGTTTCCCAAACTCCTGAGGATTATTCTATATCCTTGGATTCCTATTTAGAACATAGTCTGCCTTAGTTTCCCTTTTTTAACCAAACTATAATAAGAAATTTATTATTTTTAACTTTCTAGCATGAACATTCCCTGTCCCTCTTTTTGGAGGGGGTAGATAGATTACAGATGGGTTCCCTAGGGGTCCTGTGTTTATTCCACTCCCAACAGTCCCATTAATCCCTACAGTGGTGTTACAGGTGGGGTGCAGGTGCACTTCAGTGACACTTTCTTTTTTTTTATTTTATTTTATTTTTTTTAATTGTTGGTTATTCAAAACATTACATAGTTCTTGACATATCATATTTCACATTTTGATTCAAGTGGGTTATGAACTCCCATTTTTACCCCGTGTACAGATTGCAGAATCACATCAGTTACACTTCCATTGATTTACATATTGCCATACTAGTTTCTGTTGTATTCTGCTGCCTTTCCTATCCTCTACTATCCCCCCTCCCCTCCCCTCCCCTCTTCTCTCTCTACCCCCTCTACTGTAATTCATTTCTCCCCCTTGTATTATTTTTCCCTTTCCCCTCACTTCCTCTTGTATGTAATTTTGTATAACCATGAGGGTCTGCTTCCATTTCCATGCAATTTCCCTTCCCTCTCGCTTTCCCTCCCACCTCTCATCCCTGTTTAATGTTAATCTTCTTCTCATGCTCTTCGTCCCTACTCTGTTCTTAGTTACTCTCCTTATATCAAAGAAGACATTTGGCATTTGTTTTTTAGGGATTGGCTGGCTTCACTTAGCATAATGTGCTCTAATGCCATCCATTTCCCTCCAAATTCTATGATTTTGTCATTTTTTAATGCAGAGTAATACTCCATTGTGTATAGATGCCACATTTTTTTTTATCCATTCATCTATTGAAGGGCATCCAGGTTGGTTCCACAGTCTTGCTATTGTGAATTGTGCTGCTATGAACATCGATGTAGCAGTGTCCCTGTAGCATGCTCTTTTTAGGTCTTTAGGGAATAGACCGAGAAGGGGAATAGCTGGGTCAAATGGTGGTTCCATTCCCAGCTTTCCAAGAAATCTCCGTACTGCTTTCCAAATTGGCTGCACCAATTTGCAGTCCCACCAACAATGTACAAGTGTATCCTTTTCCCCACATCCTCGCCAGCACTTGTTGTTGTTTGACTTCATAATGGCTGCCAATCTTACTGGAGTGAGATGGTATCTTAGGGTGGTTTTGATTTGCATTTCTCTGACTGCTAGAGATGGTGAGCATTTTTTCATGTACTTGTTGATTGATTGTATGTCCTCCTCTGAGAAGTGTCTGTTTAGGTCCTTGGCCCATTTGTTGATTGGGTTATTTGTTATCTTATTGTCTAATTTTTTGAGTTCTTTGTATACTCTGGATATTAGGGCTCTATCTGAAGTGTGAGGAGTAAAGATTTGTTCCCAGGATGTAGGCTCCCTATTTAACTCTCTTATTGTTTCTTTTGCTGAGAAAAAACTTTTTAGTTTGAGTAAGTCCCATTTGTTGATTCTAGTTATTAACTCTTGTGCTATGGGTGTCCTATTGAGGAATTTGGGGCCCGACCCGACAGTATGTAGATCGTAGCCAACTTTTTCTTCTGTCAGACGCTGTGTCTCTGATTTGATATCAAGCTCCTTGATCCATTTTGAGTTAACTTTTGTGCATGGCGAGAGAAAGGGATTCAGTTTCATTTTGATGCATATGGATTTCCAGTTTTCCCAGCACCATTTGTTGAAGATGCTATCCTTCCTCCATCGCATCCTTTTAGCCCCTTTATCAAATATAAGAAAGTTGTAGTTTTGTGGGTTGGTTACTGTGTCCTCTATTCTGTACCATTGGTCCACCCGCCTGTTTTGGTACCAGTACCATGCTGTTTTTGTCACTATTGCTCTGTAGTATAGTTTGAAGTCTGGTATTGCTATACCGCCTGATTCACACTTCCTGCTTAGCATTGTTTTTGCTATTCTGAGTCTTTTATTTTTCCATATGAATTTCATGATTGCTTTATCTATTTCTACAAGAAATGCCGTTGGGATTTTGATTGGCATTGCATTAAACCTATAGAGAACTTTTGGTAATATCACCATTTTGATGATGTTAGTTCTGCCTATCCATGAACAGGGTATATTTTTCCATCTTCTAAGATCTTCTTCTATTTCTCTCTTTAGGGTTCTGTAGTTTTCATTGTATAAGTCTTTCACCTCTTTTGTTAGGTTGATTCCCAAGTATTTTATTTTTTTTGAGGATATTGTGAATGGAGTGTTTTTCCTCATTTCCATTTCAGAGGATTTGTTGCTGATATACAGGAATGCCTTTGATTTATGCGTGTTGATTTTATATCCTGCCACTTTGCTAAATTCATTTATTAGCTCTAATAGTTTCTTTGTAGACCCTTTTGGGTCTGCTAGGTATAGAATTATGTCATCTGCAAATAGTGATAATTTAAGTTCTTCTTTTCCTATTTTTATGCCTTTAATTTCTTTCGTCTGTCTAATTGCTCTGGCCAGTGTTTCGAGAACTATGTTGAACAGAAGTGGTGAGAGAGGGCATCCCTGTCTTGTTCCAGATTTTAGAGGGAATGCCTTCAATTTTTCTCCATTCAGAATGATGCTAGCCTGAGGCTTAGCATAGATTGCTTTTACAATGTTGAGGTATGTTCCTGTTATCCCTAGTTTTTCGAGAGTTTTGAACATAAAGGGATGCTGTACTTTGTCGAATGCTTTTTCTGCATCTATTGAGATGATCATATGGTTCTTAATTTTAAGTCTATTGATGTGGTGAATAACATTTATTGATTTCCGTATATTGAACCAGCCTTGCATCCCAGGGATGAATCCAACTTGATCATGATGCACAATTTTTTTGGTATGTTTTTGAATCCGATTCGCCAGAATTTTATTGAGGATTTTTGCATCTAGGTTCATTAGAGATATTGGTCTGTAGTTTTCTTTCTTTGAAGTGTCTTTGTCTGGTTTAGGAATCAGGGTGATGTTGGCCTCGTAGAATGAATTTGGAAGTTCTCCCTCTTTTTCTATTTCCTGAAATAGCTTGAAAAGCATTGGTATTAGTTCCTCTTTAAAGGTTTTGTAAAACTCTGCTGTATACCCATCCGGTCCTGGGCTTTTCTTAGTTGGTAGTCTTTTGATGGTTTCTTCTATTTCTTCAATTGATATTGGTCTGTTTAGGTTGTCTATATCCTCCTGACTCAATCAGGGCAGATCATATGACTTAAGAAATTTATTGATGCCTTCTCTATCTTCTATTTTATTGGAGTATAAGGATTCAAAATAATTTCTGATTATCTTCTGTATTTCTGAAGTGTCTGTTGTGATGTTGCCTTTTTCATCCCGTATGCTAGTAATTTGAGTTCTCTCTCTTCTTCTCTTTGTTAGCATGGCTAAGGGTCTGTCGATTTTATTTATTTTTTCAAAGAACCAACTTTTAGTTTTGTCAATTTTTTCAATTGTTTCTTTTGTTTCAATTTCATTAATTTCAGCTCTGATTTTAATTATTTCTTGCCTTCTACTTCTTTTGCTGTTGTTTTGCTCTTCTTTTTCTAGGATTTTGAGATGAAGTATGAGATCATTTATTTGTTGTTTTTTTTCTTTTTTTAAGGAATGAACTCCAAGCAATCAATTTTCCTCTTAGAACTGCTTTCATTGTGTCCCATAGATTCCGATATGTTGTGTCTGTGTTTTCACTTATCTCTAAGAATTTTTTAATTTCCTCCTTAATGTCTTCTATAACCCATTGATCATTCAGTAACCTATTGTTCATTCTCCAAGTGATGCATGATTTTTCCTTCCTTCTTTTATCGTTCATTTTCAGTTTCATTCCATTATGATCAGATAAGATGCATGGTATTATCTCTACTCCTTTATATTGTCTAAGAGTTGCCCTGTGACATAATATATGATCTATTTTTGAGAAGGATCCATGTGCTGCTGAGAAAAAAGTTTAACTGCTTGATGTTGGGTGGTATATTCTATATATGTCAATTAAGTCTAGGTTGTTAATTGTGTTATTGAGTTCTATACTTTCCTTATTCAACTTTTGTTTGGAAGATCTGTCCAGTGGTGAGAGAGGTGTGTTGAAGTCTCCCATGATTATTGTATGGTGGTCTATTAGACTCTTGAACTTGAGAAGAGTTTGCTTGATGAACATAGCTGCACCGTTGTTTGGGGCATATATATTTATGATTGTTATGTCTTGTTGGTGTATGGTTCCCTTGAGCAGTATGCAGTGTCCCTCTTTATCCCTTTTGATTAACTTTGGCTTGAAATCTATTTTATTTTATATGAGTATGGACACTCCTGCTTGTTTCCGAAGTCCATATGAGTGATATGATTTTTCCCAACCTTTCACCTTCAGTCTATGTATATCTTTTCCTATCAAATGCGTCTCCTGTAGGCAGCATATTGTTGGGTCTTGTTTTGTGATCCATTCTACTAGCCTGTGTCTCTTAATTGGTGAGTTTAAGCCATTAACATTTAGGGTTATTATTGAGATATGGTTTGTTCTTCCAGCCATATTTGTTTATTTATGTTACTAAACATGGTTTGTTTTCCTCTTTGATTATTTTCCCCCCTTTACTGTCCTACCTCCCACTGTTGGTTTTCATTGTTGTTTTCCATTTCCTCTTCCTGAAATGTTTTGCCAAGGATGTTTTGAAGAGATGGTTTTCTAGCTGCAAATTCTTTTAACTTTTGTTTATCGTGGAAGGTTTTAATTTCATCTTCCATCCTGAAGCTTAATTTTGCTGGATACACGATTCTTGGTTGGAACCCATTTTCTTTCAGAGTTTGAAATATGTTATTCCAGGATCTTCTAGCTTTCAGAGTCTGTGTTGAAAGATCAGCTGTTATCCTGATTGGTTTACCCCTAAATGTTATCTGCTTCCTTTCTCTTGTAGCTTTTAAAATTCTCTCCTTATTCTGTATGCTGGGCATCTTCATTATAATGTGTCTAGGTGTGGATCTCTTATGATTTTGCACATTCGGCGTCCTGTAGGCTTCTAGGATTTGGGATTCTGTTTCATTCTTCAGGTCTGGGAAGTTTTCTCGTATTATTTCATTGAATAGATTGCTCATTCCTTTGGTTTGGACCTCTATACCTTCCTGTAATCCAATGACTCTTAAGTTTGGTCTCTTTATGTTATCCCATATTTCTTGGATGTTCTGCTCATGGTTTCTTAACACTCTTGCTGAGCTGTCTATGTTCTTTTCAAGTTGAAATACTTTGTCTTCATTGTCTGATGTTCTATCTTCTAAATGTTCTACTCTGCTAGTAGGATTCTCAATTGAGTTTTTAAGTTGGTTTATTGCTTCCTGCATTTCTAGGATTTCTGTTTGTTTTTTATTACCTCTATCTCCCTGTATAGTTGATCTTTTGCTTCTTGGATTTGTTTATGTAATTCATTGTCAAAGTGATCTTTCATTGACTGATTTTGCTGTCTAATGTCTTCCTTGAGACTCCAGATCATCTGAAGCGTGTATATCCTGAATTCTTTATCTGACATTCCATCTGCTGCAGCTATTACCTCTTCTAAAGTTGAGTTGACCTGCATTGCTTGTGGTCCTTTCTTTCCTTGTCGTTTCATACTGCTCGTGTTTCTTTCTGCTTGGTGAAACTGTTGTGTTTTTGAAATTTTCCCCCTATATATTTATATTGCTCTTGTATAGTTGACAAGTCTCCCTTGCAGGGCGGGCAGCGGCTGTGCTCCTCCTCCAGTTGGTGTGACGTGTCTACCACGCCCGCGGACCCCTGGGGCTGTTCTGCCGGTCGGTCACAGGTCTGCCTACCTTGCAGGCGTGGGCGGCGGCTCTGCTCTGCCCTTACACCAATTGGGGTGACGTGTCTACTGCGCCAGGGGGTCGCTGGGCCTGTTCCGGGCGCGGGAGGCGGCTCTGCTCTGCCCCTACTCCAATTGGTGTGACGTGTCTACCACTCTGGCGGGTCGCTGGGCCTGTTCAGGGTGCGGGCAGCGGCTCTGCTCTGCCCCTACTCCAATTGGGGTGACATGACTACCACGCCTGCGGACCGCTGGGCCTGTTGTGCCGGTCGGTCGCAGGTCTGCCTACCTTGCGGGCACGGGTGGCGGCTCTGCTCTGCCCCTTCTCCAATTGGGGTGACGTGACTACCATGCCCGCGGGCCGTTGGGTCTGTTCCGGATGCGGGCGGCGGCTCTGCTCTGCCCCTACTCCAATTGGTGTGACGTGTCTACCACTCGGGCAGGCCGCTGGGCCTGTCCCGCCGGTCAGTCGCAGGTCTGCCTACCTTGCGGGCTCGGACGGCGGCTCTGCTAGGCCCCTACTGCAGTTGGGGTGAAGTGATACCACGCCGGCGGGTCGCTAGGCCTGTTCCGGGCGCGGGCGGCAGCTCTGCTCTGCCCCTACTCCAATTGGTGTGACGTGTCTACCACACCGGCAGGCCACTGGGCCTGTCCCGCCGGTCGGTTGCAGGTCTGCCTACCTTGCGGGCTCGGGCGGCAGCTCTGCTCGGCCCCCACTGCAGTTGGGGTGAAGCGATACCACGCCGGCGGGTCACTAGGCCCACTCCGAGCGCGGGCGGCGGCCCTGCTCTGCCCCTACTCCCATTGGTGTGACGTGTCTACCATGCTGGCAGGCCGCTGGGCCCGTTCCGCCGATCAGCCGGTGGTCTGCCTACCTTGCGGGCTCGGGCGGCAGCTCTGCTCAGCCCCCACCGCAGTTGGGGTGAAGTGATACCACGCCAGCGGGTCGCTGGAGCTGTTCTGGATGCGGGCTGCAGCTCTGCTCTGCCACTCTGGCCCCCACAGCACTCAGCAGGATCCTGACCGAGAAGCAGTCTCCGCGGGTTCCTCAGCCCTGGGTCGGAGCAGCTCCGGGAGCCAGAACTCGGCCGCTCTGGGCTCCGTGCATGCTCTGATAGGAACAGGCTCCAAGAAGCAGCCTCCGCGGGCTCCTTAGCCCTGGGCCAGAGCAGTTCCGGGAGCCAGAATTCGGCCGCCCCGGGCTCCGTGTATGTTCTGATAGGAGCGGGCCCCAAGAAGCAGTTTCCATGGGTTCTTTAGCACTGCGCCTGTGTAATTTGTCTGCGAGACGCAGGTGAATGGCAGCCTGAAATTACCTGTTCTATGGTTGAATGAGCTGCGATCAGTCGAAAACAGGGATGATCTTCAGAGGCACTTTCAAATGCACAGAATCCAGAGCTGATGAACTAGGACGCCTGTTGACTACAATGTGTCTCTACTCCACCTGTCACTTTCCCACAAAAGCACAACTGCACGAGGATGTAAGCTTATTATATCTAATAATCAAGCATTAGCATCATCCCAGAGGGCTCCTGCATGTGTCTTTCCAGCCAGAAGTAACCACTGTTCTGACTTCTGTCGCCATCAGTGAGGTCCGCCTGTTTTTGAACTTCTAATGTAGTCTTACAGGACATGCTCTTTTTGTCCAGCTCCTCTCACTCACCATAACGCACGAGATATGCCCTTCGCTGCACGTGACTGAATAGCTCTTTATTGCTGTGTGGTCATCTATTGTGTGAACAACAACACTCTCCTAAATCCATTCTCTGTACTCACCTAAGATTGATTTTCTCAGATGAAAATATCACGACACCACTTATCCACCCTATAGAACAAAGCTTGGACTCCTCAGCATGGTGTGGCAGGTACTCCTGCTCACCACTCAAGACTTACCTCCCAGGCTCCGTCTCCCACGGGATGAGCAGGGCACACCTGTTAATAGTTAATAATTAGTTTAGACCATTTTCTAAAAACATGGGGTAATTCCTAGTTAGAAGGGATACACATTTATTCCTTCTCACATAAAAGAGGAATGAACAATCAAGATTGAGGAATAGCATAGAATCTCCAGGGTCTCCAAGGAACCATGGCCCTTCTTTCAGGACCATCTTTCTGGGCACAGAGCTTTCTGGAGCAATTGCCCAATGGCTCTACTTACAGTTCTTGGCCAGCCCTAGTGCAAGTTAGACTGGAAAAAAGCTGTCTTTTTCTGGGCACAGAGGAGGTGTTCCGATAGTGAGAAGGAGAACGTGCCTATGTACTAGCATTTGCATCTCTGCCACTCCTGGTTCACTGCTCCACATCTCTCAAGACTCATCTCAGGCATCTTTGTCTCCAGAGAGCTTCCCTGAACCCCAGGGTAGACCTGCCACCTCTCAGTCTCCGCCTCGGCACTCTGCATGTTTCTCTGCCCTGTACTGAGGTTATGTGTGGGGCTCCTCCATGAATGAGGTGTTTCAGGAGAGATGTCTATCTTACACATCAGCATGCTCTTCTGTGCCCAGCACATTCGAGAACTTGGTAAATGTATGTTAAACTGAACTCATTAGAAGTTAATGAGTTAAACCAGGCACAGTGGCACATACATGTAATCCCAATGGCTCAGGAGGCTGAGGCAGGAGGATCACAGGTTTGAAGCTAGCCTCAGCAATTTAGAAAGACTGAAAGCAACCTAATGAGACCTTGTCTCAAAGTGATTTAAAAAAAAAAAAAAGGCTGGGGATGTGGCTCAATTGTTAAGTGCCCCTGGGTTCAGTCCCTGATACAAAACTACAATATATTAATGAATTATAAACCCCATATGTGCTGGACTTTTGTCCATAGTATCCACAACTGTATTAAATGACTCACATGATGCCAGGTGCATAGTCTGTCCTCAATAACTGGTTGACGAATGAATAAACGGCCTGCAGTTAAGTGTGAAGTCTTTCTCCAAATGCCACTTTTTCCATTGAAAAAGACAACTACTCATCAACACAGATGTTCCCTCAGCACAGAGGAGGTGTTCCGATAGTGAGAAGGAGAACGTGCCTATGGACACCGATGAGCATCAGTGAGAGAGTCCTTCTAATCCAGAGGCAAACACAAGAAGAACATGAAGTCAGGAACAAGCAAGCCGGGTGTCTGGAATGTCGGGCACTTGGCAGAGGAAAGCCAGCTGGTGCCAGGTCTCTACTCCAGACAGGAGCTCCAAGTCTGGGTCTTTGACTAAACTTCACTCCTATTTATTTATGTCACCAAAAACAAAAGATAAAAATCCAGGTAATTAACTTTTTTTGAGTGTCCTAGAAAGGGAAAAGCTTACGCCTCAGGCTGAGACCCACAATCTTACTGAGAAGACCCTGAGATGTCCCCCTTACCGTGCTGTCCTTGGGACCTCTAGAATGAACCTATCCATCACTTGTCAGAAGGCCTGTGCTTGTACGTGTTTCTATGTCTATGTGTCTGCACCGGGTATTTGTTATCATTTACCTGTCTATGTATTTGTTTAAGAGTAGGCCCTGGTCTTATTTTGAGAGTATGCCTCACCATAAAGGATGGCAAATCTCAAGAGGTACTGGCTTATCTTTTAATATGCAACCTGTACCTTCAAAGCCTAGTATCAGCAGGGTCTGACTAAGTTGAGTAAGCAGATTAACCAATTATGCTTCTGCCTGAACAGGCCAGAATGATGAATGAAAAAATAGGAACTAGTGAGCTGGAGGAGAAAACATAAAAACATTTTCTAGATTCCTGCTATAGCAAAAGGAACAAATCAGAGAAGCTGAACATTTTTAGGGAATGTTTAACCCATCAGAGAGCTGAGATCAACAAGGAACCTAAATGAACAAAACTATTTAAAGTAACAAGTGCTTCCTAGAAGAGAATGTGTCATCAGAAGTAGTTATCAGATGGCTGAACTACAGAGGGAAGTTCTGAGATCTCAAGGAACAGTCAGTGTGAACCACTCAGATACTCTCATGAGGTCTAATGCACATCAGGATAACTGCAGTTAATAGCACTGTTTTATATACTTGGAATTGTTAAGAGTAGATCTTAAGTGTACACACACACACACACAAAGACAACTACGTGTGGCGATGGATGTGTTTTGATTGTGGTTATTGGTACACAATGTATGTGAACATCAAGTCATCATATTGTACCCCTAGAATATATAACATTTTTATTTGTCAATTATGCCTTTATAAAGCTGGGGAAAAAAGAAACACAAAGTTTAAAAGAAAGATAATAAAAATAGAACAGAGTATCTAAGATCTGTGGAGCAAGGTCAAACATGCCAACATACATGAAAAATCAAGAGAGCATGGGGGAGGAAAAGCATCGGAAAGATAATGGTGGAAATTTCCCAAAAGTGTCGGAAAACGTCAAAGACCCAAAAAACACAGTACATCGCAAGCAGGAACAACACACGGAAAACCAGACCTAAATGAGTCAGATAAAATTCTGAAAACCCAAGGAAAGAAAATAACGTCAAAAGCTGCCAGAGGAGGAAAACTCTGTAGAAAGGGACAGTGATAAGAATGAATGCTGACTTCTCAAACACATTGGAGGCCAGAAAACAATTGAATGATATCTTTCAAGTGCTGAAAAAAAAACTGTCACACTAAAATTCTATGTTTAAAAATCGCCCCAAAATATAGGCCAAAAGAAAAAAAAAACTCAACATTTTCTGACAGATAAAAGCTGGCAGAATCCATCTTCAGAAGACTTTCACCACAAGAAATATTAAAAGAAATTCTTCAGTTTGAAAGGAGATCAGATGAAGGCCAGGGCTGAAGGAATGAATGAGGAACATCAGAATGTGTAAAAGGCAGATCAGCTGCAAAAATGGAATGAATCCCCCCAGTGTAGAGAAGTCTTCATTACGTCAGGAAGCAAGTCAGATGTCAAGCCCCCTCAGGAGGCTCCCCAGTAGGAAATAAAGCCAAGGAGGAGAAACTCACAATTACTGCCTGAACCCTTTATCTGACACTTAAATGATTGATTCCCTTGGGATTAGCCAGAGTCCTTGGGGCCTAGATATCAGAAGGTGAGGGGACGCTCGCTGCGGATGCGCTTCATGTCATGTAAGTGATGTCTCAGTGAAAAAACCTCTGAGACTAGAGTTCCAGGAATTAAGTGGGGCTTCCTTAGAAATGGACCATCCCCATCAGTTTTCCCAAAGCAGTCCCTGGCTTGAGAATGTGTCTAAAAAGTCTTTATTGCTGCCCACCTTCCTAGCCCCATGGGACGCAGTGTCTTCAATGTACCTGAATGTCAATATTGTGGGATACTTGCAGGTCTTCCAAAATTTGGGGTGCTTCCAAACTTTTGATGGAAATGCTGGCAAAAGTGATCACTAGATAAGGCTACTCCTTCCAAGGCAGCCCCACAGCACACCAATCTGAGGGGTTCTAAGGTTGCTCTAGCTGGTAGTGAGTTTCAGCAACCCCTTCCAGGCTCATATCCCAGAGAGTTTCTGATCCACCGTGAATCAAACACTCTACCAGTGAAGTTTCAGTCCATGGGGACCAAGAAATTGGAATGTTCCACATGTGGACATCAAAATGGTTAGAGGAAGCTTCTGGTATTCAGATTCAGTTAATCCAAGGTCGCTTCAACTTCACCACTTGGTGCTCTCAGAAAGTACTATCAGATCTCAGATGCGTCCTGTCCAAGATCAAGGAGGGGCAGCATGGAAATGATCAGTTTGGGATTCCAGTACTGGTCTGGACCCTGTCCACCTGCGGAGGACGAGACTCCGCGGCACACTGGCAGGGTCAGGAAAGCTGAGCTGAGCCAAGGGATATGAAAGCTGAGAGGGTTGGCCCACCTGTCCCTGTGGAGAGGGAGGCTCAAGAGAGCCACGGCTGAAAGTGGCTGTGACCCTGCAGCCGTGATGCCCAGGCTAGTGCCTCAGGAGTTCTGCCGGGAGCAACATGTCACCTCTCCCATGAGGCCCCACTGGCCATTCCAGTGGCCAGCGCCCACGCCAACCTGGGACACCTGTGGAGCTCAGCTAGGGCACTTTGCTCTTCAAGGGTGTTTCAGTCAACTTTTTCAACCTTGTGACCAAAAGACCTGACAAGAACAATTTTAGAGGAGGAAAAATTTATTTGGCTCACGGTTTCAGAGTTTCAGTTCATGGTCAGCTGACGCCATAGCTCTGGACCTGAGGTGAGACAGAACATCACGCAGAAGGGCCTGACAGTGAAAAACAGCTCCGGGCACAGCAGTCAGGAAGCAGAGAGGATGCTCACCAGGAGCAAAAAATAAACCCCAAGGCATGACCTCAGTGACCTGTCTCCCCAAGCCACACCCTGCCTGCCTACATCACCACCTAGTTAATCCATACCCACTGATTGCGATTATTTCACCTGTGAACCTTCTTGTGCTATTTCACACGTGAGTTTTCAGCGTCTCCTCATATCTAAACCATAACAAAGGGGTACTTCATAAACATTTATCTCCCTGCCTCCCCTGGTACGTTGTAATCTACTGTTCACGGGACTTCCAGTGTCTTTGTGTGCTCTACTATTTGTGTGATGCCTTTTTATAGTGAGTGCTCGACCAGACAAACAAAGTGAGCAAAGAAATCCTGAAGAAACAGGAAATTTTATTGGCCTCAGGCCCTGGTCTCTGTATAAAAGCTATTAAGCCAGTTTTGAACTAAATCCATTGATTCTTCAAGTATGCCAACTTTGGGAATGCAAAGCATATTGTATGTGTTTTTCATTGCTTCCATCCTCTAGAGAATCAGAGTCATATTTGCCAGCTACAGAATGTGTTAGCAGCAATTTTCAACTAGTTCAGCTTATTTTTCAGCAAGTCAACTTCTGTTAATGACATATTAAATTTTGATTCTTTTTTTTTTCTTGTGTTACCCTGGGGAGACATTCAAAGTAGACCTCTTAATAAGGGTCAGCTATACTGCTGATAGAACATCATGGTGTCATTTGACTTAAGAGCATATTTTTCCAGAAAGACACACTTTAATGATTGGTCAAACATACTAACCACCTTATATTTGCTTTGGGCCATATAACTAATTTAGATAGTCATTAGCTTCTAGGTAATGGGAGAGCATGTGCTACAATACCAACTGAATACCAAATCAGAGCCTAAAATTCCTTCCCCTGTGGAATTTTGACATAAAATGTGAGATCACTGGAAGTCTAGGTCTTCCTAGACATTGTGATTAGAATTAAAAGAATGCTGCATAGGTAAAGTCATTAGATAGAAGTATTCCAGGCTCACTTATGATCTGATCTCTTAAACAACTTAGAGTGTACTGGGAGATGGAGATACAAAGAGCATGAAAAGATGGAAGAATGAGGCAAGGCATGGACTGGCCAGGTGCTTCCTGTGGGGGTGCCCCTCATTGCAGCTTGCTCTGTTTGGTGCTGTTGACTGCTCCCTCTTCCAGAGCTCCAGGGGTATACGTCTCATTTGTCTTTCTGTCCACCTTCCGGTCACATAATTTCATAGTCTATGTCACAAGCTTGTCTTCTGCTGGTATTTTCCAGGAGACCATCCTTGACCTTGACTTATCTCCGACCCAGTCCCCCTTCAGGCGATCTCCTTTACGTTGTCAGTTCTCTGGTTGATGGCTCCACGGCTCTCTCTCTAGGTGTGCTACTTCCAAGCTCCAGGATTCTACCTGCCTACTGGATATCTCCCCTTGGAATTCTCATAAGTTCTTCAACTATGAAATGTCAATATCTGAACTTGTTTCTCCTCTTCCTCTATCACTCACATCTTCTCTTAGTCTTTGAGGACATTTTTGGTCATCCATGGACCTAGTCTTATTCACAATGGCTGGTCATTAATCCACTCCAGTAGGTAAATGATTCTCACATCCATTTCCTCTTTCCTCCTACCCCACCCTACTTTCTTTTCTCAGCTACTATCCCGGCCTGTTCTTTCTTCCTCCAGTAATCCATCCTTCACACCAATTCCATACAAATGTGATCATAACCCTCCCATTCAGTGATTGCCTACAGGCTAAAGATCCAAGCTCCTAAATATAGTCTGGTTGGTTTTCTGGACCCTCCACCCCCAAGTCTCATCTTCCATCTTTCTTCTCCTTCCACAGTTCCTCACATGTCCCCCTCGGTGGTACCACTCAGGTGGTCTATCTCCAGTTCTGGAACTCACTGTTTTCTCACATTTCCAACCTCTGTATATCCTGCTCCTTCTGAGCCACTGGCTAGTGAAACCCTGTCTCCTTCTCTGAGGACAAATTTGACTTTCAGTTCTGCTTCCTCAGAACCCAATGCAGGTAGAATGTTTATTCAGTAGTAAAAACAGGTAGTAATTACTCTGGATAAAATGATTCCTGCCTTGTGTATTAACCCTTGACAGCTAGAGCTCTGAATATCTAGCGGAAGCCTTGGCTGTGGACCTCCCTAGAAACTGTGCCCATAGATGTAGAAGTTATGTCTCCTAGCTTCACTAGAACTTGGATGTCCCATCAGGGACCTGGGGCTGCTACCCAGCCTGGCTCCCTCCCTCAACATAACCTTGCTCCCCAAACCTGAATAGTTACTAGGGATTCAAGAATATCCTCTGAACCTCCCTGCAGAGAGGCTGTGTTTTCTGTCATATGGTTTTCTAAGTGACTCGATAGCCAAGTGTGACTTGCTACAGTCTGGAGAGTCTGAATGTCTATTTGGGGCTGAGACATCCAAAGGGAGTACTGTAGCCCTCCCCTCACCCATTATTTCCAACAGCTAATCTGATCTTCAAGTCCTTTGTCAAAGGTACTTTCCTCTATAAACAACCCCATCAGCCTCTGCTCACACTCAGGTAAATAATTCTCTCATTGCCACCACTGTGACTTCAAATAGCATAGACCACGGTTCTAATAGAAACGTTGGTTGTGTTACCTCCAAATCAGTCCTCCACTCCAGATAGAGGCTTTGTTGGTATCTGGATCAACTACTATTCTCATTGGTCTCTACTATTCCTACACCTGCAATAACCTGTGGGCACACAGAAAAAGATGAATGATCGATGTATGGATGCTAAACTGAAGAAAAAAGGAGTATGTGATTTGGTGGGTAAAGATGTTCTTCACAAAAAGACAGCAGCTGTTATCCTATTTAGATACAATGTCAGCACCACCAAGAGTCCTACTTTCAATGCAGTAATTTCTGCTGACCCATTTCTGGGCATGAATCTCCCATTAGGGGGCAAGTCCCTGAAAGCTCTTGAATTATGAAGGAGAAGGAGACAAAGATAAAACAACTAAAATGTTCTATAGCTACAGCAAAAGGTGCCCATTAGGTAGCTTGCTGGACCCCGAAGAAATCTCCATGTAAGTGGAAACCTCGAAACAGTGATGAGAAATGAGGAGAGAATTCTTGCCTGTGTGGGAGCTCCAGGCCCCTCAGCCGGGGGACCTCCGAGGAGCCAGGGGGACCTCTGAGGAGCAGGCTGGGAGTTCTGCTGCTGTAAACAGACCAGGGGACTCAGGAAACGCCTTCCTTCTCACGACTTGGCCTTGAGGCAGCTCCCTGAACGCTGCCCACACAAAACCATGGCTGCGGATCCCTGATTTATTCCACCAAGCGTATGGCCTGACTCTCCCCAAAATAAACCAAACCCAAGGGAGCACTAACTGTGCACTCAATTCTGGAATCAGTCGTCACCTCACGAGCATTTCTGAGGTTGTGCTCTCGTCAGGAAGAGGAGGCACAGCGTTGCCTATGAATTCAGCCTGGCAAAAGCGAACCCCACAGAGGTGCCCCCTATCAGGCGGAATCAGGCTTCCAGTGTCACCAACCTGCAACAAATCTCACCCACACTCTGCTGACCCAGGGCTGGAGTGAACACTCCCATCTAAAGGTCGCTTCCATTGCCATCAGGCCACCAACAGGGCCCCACATGGCAAGGGACACTGCTGGGACAGCTCTAGAAAGCCAGTCTGGCCTTGAAGCCTCCCCTGGGTGCTGGTTTTCACTCCTCTCCTCCCTCCACAGGATGACAAGCCCTGCAGCTGAGAAAGAAAACACACTCAAAATGGCTCGTGCAGTTACAAGGTCTAGATCAAGGTCCTTCCGAGGCAGAGTGACCACGTGCCTCTCGCTTTCCCCACTGTGGTGAGCTATTTTGCTGTGCAAAGAACTGGGTCTCAGCCCAAGAATTAGGCTCACGCCCACACAAGGCAGCAAAGCAAAATAGCTCACCACACCCCACCACAACGAATTTCTGGCAAAGTAGGTGTTTCTTGGCGGGCCAGCTTGCCTAGTCCCAGGCTGCAGAATGGGAGTGAGTGCAGAATCCATCCGACACGGAGACCTGGTCACCGTGAGCACAAAGCCGAGACATGAAGTGCCCAGGGTTCTACAGGAGAAGAGAAAACAAACATGGACGGTCAGCATGGCTCTTGTGCTTGATGGTAGAAATGCCTCTGTGCCTTGGAAAAGCTGCTTTGCTATTAAATCAAGGGCGATCGTCCTTCATTGAAGTATAGGAAGGAAATAATTGATGTTTTCCCATTACTGAGCATTTGGTCTAAATACTGGCTCTGCAGTAAACAGCGTGCAGACACTTTAGGAGACAGGCAGCGGTGGGAGGTAGACAGACTGCGGCCTCCGCCGCGGCAGGGGTCACTGGCTGCCACAAGGGCTCCAGGTTCGCCAGCTGTGCTGATGGCCTCTCCCACCAGGCGTGCCAGGCACTGTGGAAGCGCTCTACAATTCCTTCTACTTAATAATTAAAATTTCAATCATTTCCTCCAATAATGATCCTGATTAAAGAATGGCAGCATGTCTCTAAAATCTGTAATGGCATGGGAGCCACCTTCAGAGAGCCGGGCAGCTGCGCTGAGACTTATGTCTGTCCTCGCATCCCGTCCCCACAGTTTTAAAAGAAATCTGGATGTAAGCAAAGCTGTATTTCTCCTTTCCTCTTATTAGCGTTCCTGTGGCGGATGGTGGCATCCCATTAGTCTCTCAAAGAGTTTGGAGCACCCCAGGTAATTCAGAAGGCCGTCGTTTCTTACGTGAGCGTTTGGCATGAGTCACCTAACAGCCCACAACCTCTTGTAAAGCCAAATCACAATTCTTGCAGGTCTTCTGATGATTAACTTTCCCTTTGCAAAGAGCTACAAAAGGAGGACAAAAGAAGGCTATATTTTTTAACTTCCGTAGGTGGTCATCTCCAAAATGCTGGCCTTCTTTATCTACAGTCTTAAATAATATGGTAATGTACAGAGGAAGCCACTGGTTTCCAACTTCTCCTTTTTCAGAACTGATCTGTCCTCTAGTAACGCATCTGTAACCAACAGTAGGTTTCCATATTCCTTGATTTTGCCACCTGCCCTTTTTGAGTTTTCTGTAGCACATCTTCAGCCCTCGGGTCACAGAGCTCATCAGCTCATCTGGCTACCCATCCTTCCACCCGGCAATCATGTTCTATTGTTCTTCTAGAGGCTGCTTGTAGATACGAGCATGACTACGAAATTATTCGTATGACATCCAGGTGCTTTTTAATAATGCAGTTGTGTCGCTGCAGGACAATTAGAAGAAGCGAACTCTGTTATCAGTCTTGTTTATTCCTTTGACAATTTTGGCCACAATTATGAGAGCTCTGCCTTCATTGCGGACGCACTGAAAATTGCTCTGAGCACATGTAAATAGAGGAACCGGGAATACTGGAATCCTGCCTTGGCTTAGCTGCCTGTCTTCCCTGAGGAGTCTGAGGGAGACATGCATGCAAGAAAAGTAGCAAGAGGTGCATCATTTCCCTGACTTTACCCCCCAGCACTATTGGGGAACTCGGTTAAACTTGGATGGACAGAGCAGAGAACTCATGAATTCCTGACAAAAGGCCTGGAACTTTCCTCAGTGAACGTCCTTTAATGAGCAAGTTGGACAGGTTCTCCTCCCTCTCACACTGCCACCCATGCCCGAGCCCAGGTCCCAGAGCTCAGTGCTCCTGCAGTGCCACATGGAGGCAGGTTCTGAGACGCCAGGACTCTGCGCCTTCAGACCCACTCCAGACCCCTCCCATCACCGTGTCCTCCAGGTTTGCTGAGTGAGTGATATCCGCTCTTCTCCTGGGGAAGCCCCAGAGCTCTCTGGCCCCATGGGTGGAAGAGGAAGGAGACGGTCTCCCTTGGGTGCCCCAGGCCCTCTTACTCTGGCTACCCACACGAGGCAGGCCCCGGCAGATCCTCTCATCCCTGGAGGGCAGCCTTTCTTTGGTAGTACTATGTCTTGTCCTTGTTCCTGTTTATTCTGGGGCAGGATAAATGCTGGCAAAGTGGAAGAATGGAGAGCCTTCTGCTTCTCCTGGAGCCCAACATTTTACTTAAGAAAACATTTTTCTCTTAAATATTAATTTCAAAATGGAAGAAACTATGGACCCGTGGGAAACCTAGAAAACATTCGGTGTTTGTTTCTCTATAATAGATTGAGTTAAAGTACATGTTTGTGTTTGTTTCTAGTCCCCTAATATTTCTATAACTTCCCTGAGATCAGGGAACTGGTGGGACTTGATGGGACTGTATTTTTAAGAGGAATGAAAGGGTGTTTTCATTGGGAATCTTTCTACTCACTAGGTAGCATTAAGTGTGCTGACATAAATAACAAGTCATCTACTCCACAAATGTTTCTTGAGTGTCCGCTACACGCCAGGCACTGTGCCGGGGGTATAAGACACAGTATCTCAAATTAAACCAAACTGACACAATCTGTGTCTGGAGAAGTCGATGTGCTAAGAGGAAAGACAGAAAATTTAAAAAAAAAAATCTACACATAGGGATTGGGGCTGTAGCTCATTGGCAGAGCACTTGCCTAGCATGTGTGAGGCACTGTTCAATCCTCAGCCCCGCATTTAAAAAATAAAATAAAATAAATTAAGAATTGTGTGTCCCTCTACAACTAAAAAAAATTTTTTAAATCTACATATAATAAAATGTCAACAGTTCTGTGAAGAAAACTACAGCAGAGTGTGTTCGTTGGCTTTTTATCACTGTGTATGAGAAGGCGGGGGGAGAAAAGGTCTGGGAGAAGGAGAAACCCTTCCAGGACTGCCCCCGGTAACATACTTCTTCAAACTAGGTCCCACCTGCCAGTAGTCCATCCAGCTATCAATGGATAATCCATCAAGGGATTAATGCACAGGTGAGTTCAGAACCCTCATGATCCAGCCATGGCCTGAAGGCCCCACCTATGAACCTCGTGAATTGGGGACCAGGCTGTCAACGCAGGACTTTGAGAGTCATTTCAGATCCAGCCACAACATTGAGGGTGGACAATACAGAGAAATAAGGGCAGCTGGAGAGCGGGAGGGTGCTGCTCTTTTAGAATGGCTAGGTCTCACTGGAGAGGTGACACTTGAGGGGAGACCCTAGATGAAGCTATGAACCAGAATGAGTTCCTCAAAATCCCAGTGAAGTCCAGCTGACCTCCAGAAAGTGGAGTGGCACTAGTAGGGTTTCAACCCCTGACCTTTGCTTTGGGTTCTGCCTGCTGACTTTGCTGCTTTCTGACCACACATCCTACACTCCAACTGCAAGGCTGCTACAAGGCTCCTCGAAGATGAACTGTCACACCATGCAGGTGCTAACAGGAGCTCAAGAATCCAGTCATTAGGAAGGTTCCATGGCCGTCATTATTGTTCAGTTAGGGATATTCTGAGAAACAGACCATGCTGGAAACTGGACCCCAAATCATAAATGACTCCCTACTATTACTGCCAAATTGAGGAAGATTTAGAAAGCTTTTCTTGAACAGTGAAGGTTTCCCAAAGCCACCTTAATCCCAACCAGCACATGGCCCCAAGAACTTCAGAGTGTGGCAAATTGCCCAGAACCTAAAAACCTAATAGCATCAGAGGTCTTCTCTCTTCTGCAGGACCCAGAAAAGCATGAGAAGTAGCTCCAAAGAAATAGGTTACATGCCACTGGTCTCAATGCTGCCAGGATCTCTGGCACCTATACCACTTTTCTGTGATCCATGGGGTCCTCATCAAAACACCGCCAACACCTCTAGCAACAGTTATGTGAATGGTTACTGCTTCTTTCCCCCTCTCCCCCATTTTTCTTAAAAATAAAAAAGATAGCATGCATGGACCCCTTGACAAACCAATTCTTAATTATATATTTTCTGACCTCAGAATAGCATAAGTTTGCCCTTTTGGACTTGGGGGAGGGAAGGGAGAGAGGGAGAAAAAGAAGAAACTGTGTGTTAGTCCTAGTTCTCTTTATTTCAAAGAGCTGGCTTATATGATTATAGGGCTGGCAAGTCTGAATTCTACAGGCCAGGCCAGAAGGGTGGGGACTGAGCAGGAGCTGATATGATCATCTTGAGGCAGAATTTCTCTTCCTCTGGGGAAGGATGATTAAGCCCAAAGATCTTAAAATGAAAATACATGTGCACCTTAGATTGATACTAATGCAAAATTCTGCCAAGTCCTCGGGGTGGAGGTAGTATGTGTATAGGCACTCCCTGACTTAAGGATGGTTCTACCTTGGTGCACTTGAGTTTGGGAGTTTGGATCTTTTCCAGTGTCCTGTGCTGTTGAACTATAATATTCATAAGGAAGGTTATTAAAGACTGTTTTGACTTATGACATTTTTCAACTAACAGCATGTTTATTGGGACACAGGCTTGCTATTAGTTGAGGGATAACTGCATGTAAAACTTGGATCTAAAGTCAAGGGCTCCAAGCTCATCTCCTTTGAGTTATGGAATTATCACCATGGCAACTACAAATAGGATTCAGTGGGCCCCAGCAGGTCACATACAGAATATATTGGTACCTCAGCTAAAATTGTTGCATATGATGCAACTTCAGGCAGGTTGAGAAAACAATCCCACAATTGCATAGAAGTATGACTTACTGTGGGGGGTGATGCAATCATCACCTTGGAGAAAGATTGATGTAGAAGAATGCTTAAGAGAATCCAAGCCCTAGAACTGATATTTTATGTTAAGCAATTCATGTACATTTGGAATTGTATGAACTTTGAATATTTAAAGAAATATGGTTTATTAAGGATCAGCCTTGTGACTCAGATGGAAACACTTAATTGAGTAATTGATTCATACTTGGGGTGTTAAGTTGAACTCTACAAAGTTTATAGACAGTATCAAAGCTTTTAGGAGAACTGAAGATTCACTTTATTTATGATTTTGACTTATTCATGAGCTATTTAAGACCTCAGGGGAAAAAATTAATTTTTAAATCAGACATTGGAAGTACTTATAAATATGTTCATTTTATAAATGCAGTTTAAAGTATTTGAAGGTGGCACCAATTTTTTATGGAGTTAAGAGAATTGTTTTGAGGGATCCATGTGAATTGACCAAGAGATCTGTCAAAACCAAAGCAGTTCCCTATAGCGGGGCAGCCAGCACCCCGTCAGGGGAGTTTCCTGCTCATCAGCCCCCTGAGAAAATGAAAGTCTAAAATAATCAGTGAAGAAATAAGAGACAGAGCCAGAAATTAGGTTCAAAAAGGTGGAGTTCCTGATATATTCTCCAGTTCACATAGGAGCTGGAACAGAACAACTAGAAAATGGCCCCAGTTCTTTATTTATGGCGAATACATCAAAGGTAGGGATAGGGTTCAGCGGGAGGAGTCTTGCTGCAAATAGGTTGATTGGCATCTTGGCAAGCCCGGCCCATCTCTGAGAGGCTGTGTGGCTCCAGTGGGTGACCCCATCTCCAGTGCTGTGCTGAACTCAGACAGAGCTGGGTAGGAAGTCACATATAGAGGGTGGTCTCAAACCAGCAGGAGTGCTGCTGGGGATTCCCAGATACCAGACTTTCCTTCCCAGTGGCTTCCGTGTCAATTTGCTTCACCCACAGCTCACGGATGGCTTCTGGCAGTCCCCCTATTTTCTAAACTGCTCATGGTTCAGCTGGTGTCACTGGATCTGCAGCTCCCTGCCCACCCAAGCTTGTGTGTGGTCCACCATGACCCTCCAACATTTATCTACAGTGCACACTGCCCACTCTCTTGGAATTGCCTTGCTCATATCCACAGTGAGACGGGCCACTGGCCATTCCAAGGATGAGTGGTCCCTCAGCTGTAGGACTGGGCAGGTCCCCTTGGAGTAGAGGCTATAGTCAGCAAGTCCCTCGGAGAAGCCAGAAGAAGGGGGCACCCTAAGGCCATTTGCCTCCCCGGGTGTGTTGATAGACATGCAGGGGTGGGAAAGGGCGGTTCCTCTGTGGTCTCTGTGCTCATGGGGACACCTCCAGAGCTTTGCATCTCCTGCTTGGATCCAGACTAATCAAGAGCGGACTCTCAGAAGATACCATTCTCTGGAGGTCTTCTCATCTTTCACTGGATAAATTGGGGCTATTTGATCTGACAGTGAGGGATAGTAGGATAAAAGGGGTCACTCTTAATAGTTCATTGGCCACAGTGAGAGACTGGCTTTCAGAGATGCTCAAGATGATTTTCTGCAATGCCAAAACCCAAGCGAAGGAGCACAGAAACACATTCCCATGGGGAAGCAAGCTCCTGGCCAGCTCCCCTCCACCTGGCTCCCCTCCAGCCAGCTCCCCTCCTCCCGGCTCCCTCCTTTGGGCTCCCCTCCTCCTGGCTCCCTCCTCCTGGCTCCCCTCCAGCCAGCTCCCTCCTCCCAGCTCCCCTACACCTGGCTCCCCTCCACCTGGCTCCCCTCCACCTGGCTCCCCTCCTCCCGGCTCCCTCCTCCCAGCTCCCTCCTCCCGGCTCCCCTACACCTGGCTCCCCTCCACCTGGCTCCCCTCCACCTGGCTCCCCTCCACCTGGCTCCCCTCCTCCCGGCTCCCTCCTCCCAGCTCCCTCCTCCCAGCTCCCTCCTCCCGGCTCCCCTCCAGCCAGCTCTCCATCCAGGTTCTCAGGACCATTCCACGTGAGTCCGCTCCACTGTGATCCTCTGTGGTCACTTGCCTACCTCTCTTACTCTCTGACGTAAAGAAAGCAGGCAGTTGTTAGTCTGTTTTCCTTTGTTATGACCCGATACTCAAAGCTGGGTAATTTTAAAGAAAAGAGCTTTATTTAGCTCAGGTTTGGGTGGCTGAAAGTCTGAAACTGGGTGGCCCCATCAGTTCTGCCTCTGAGGATGGTCCTGCGGGCTGCCTCACCTCATGGCAGATGGTTTTGTGGCAGGAGCCCTGGTGAAAGGGTCAGATCACACCGTGAGAGTGGGAGGGGTCAATCTTACTCTTTTAGGACAACTCATTCTCAGGGGAACTAACTCACTCTGTGTGACCAGCATCCTTCCCTTCCAAGGGCAATGACCTAATCACTTTGCATGAGTCTCCACCTCCTAAATGTCCAGCACCACATCTACAAGGCCTGGCCCCTGGGGGCTGTGCTCAACCCTAGCTAAGCCCTAACACCACAGCGTTCTGTTCCGTCTGCATATGATTCATTTGGGCATTCACCTTTTATTTATGGCAAATGACAGGGTTTTTTCTATCTATGTTAGTGGTATGATGTTTCTTTTAGAATAATTCTAATTAAATTAATAATAAAATAGCAAATAATAGTGCAGGTGGCCCACAGATAGTGACAAAAACTATGGAGGAATGCAAGAAAAGAATCAGTCCTTGGAAGCACCCGTGCTGATGGTTCTGTATCACATCTTGGGGCAAGTAAGAGAGAGGGTATGGCTGGCCCGAGGAAGCCGTCAGGGGAAACTACAGAGGAGCTTCACCTGGGGTGCAACTGGTCTGATGCCAGAAGGGAAGGGAAGCCAGAAGGTGTCTCTCAGGACACAGAAGTGAGTGTCCTCCATAAATTTGAGGCGAGACTAGATGACCTCTGAGGTTCAGCATCTTGCAGCCCAAGTTGATTGTGGTTGACAGAGGAAAGAGTCTTTGACCCCTGCCCTCTTCTCTACTCCTCACACCGACCCTGGGAGAGACTATAGTGTGTGGACCCTGCTCAACAGGCCTTCCTGAGCTCAAAGAGTGAACAGTTTGTTTCCCTGTCTTTGGCCACTCTTAGAGGTAAACAGGATGTGTTTGAGGTTGGGGGATAATGTAGAGTGTGCAGCGTGACCTTCTGTCTCTGGCCTCTTGAGAATGGATGCTGTGAGCCACCGGTGGGGAGGACTCCGTATCATATCGACAGTGTGCTGGTTGGCTGGGTGGCTGGGTGGCTGGGTGGGGTGGTGTGTTTCAAAGGAGGGGCCAAAGTGCTCCCTGCCCAAGCCTTTTTGCTTCCTACTCTCCTCTTTTAATTCTATGCACCTGTTCATTCAGGATGCAAGAAGAGTCCTACATGTCATTATAAATTGGAAATTGCCCTGGTTAGAGAAATTCAATCAGTGCTTCTCTGTCACTGCCCAGAGCTTACCCGTCCCCTTAGTGTTGGCTCTGACCCCTCCTTTGAGGTACAGACACCAGTTTCAACAACTCCCAGAAGGTGTTTCCTGGTCAAGCCTCTCTGACATATGTACTTACCGGCCAGCTTCTTCAGATTTTGCCTTGACTTAGCTTCCTGTAGAGTGTGGGCTTCAGAAGAAAGTCCTTGGGAAGCACAAGCAGACACCCCACATCTCAAGGCCCGGTGTCTTCTGAGTTGCCTCCTTTCCATAAAATAACCTTCCCTGGGGCTCATGGAGAGCCATGCGAGAGTATCTAAGACCAGATTCAAAATATGTTTTCTCTTCCTTTGTGTCTGTGAAACTCGAAATCTTCTTTACTTTTATTTGTTGATCCCGCCCCCCCCCCCCCCCCGTTACTTGTGTCTTAAGTTGTCATTGAGGTGAGTGACCTGGTTTGACAGTTATTTGCTTAGAGGACATACTAAATCATTAGACAAAATCCAAATGTCATATTTTTGAAACTAGAGCAAATTACTTTTTGATATTGGCAGAATTGACCGAGCACACAAATTATAAATTGCAGGTATAAATCAAGTAATTGCAACAATAATACATAGAGCTTCTCCTCTGTCAGGTTGGTCCAGATCAATAACCACAAACCATCTATCCAAGATAATGTTCTTACCTGAGCCCTGATAGTCTCATTCATAATGCTGTAAGTAAGCCATCCACCCCCAGAGTGGTAGCTGTCTTCTCTATTGATGCTGCAAGACAATTTTGAGATGACAAGTTCTCATACCTACCCCCTTCTTAGTGTGACCTTAGGGTGAAAACACTGGACTTCCTGTGTTATAGGAGCCCCCAAATTACCCTCTACCTTGACTAATTTTATTTTAAAATAGCAATGCTACTCATTTGGGCAAGTTAGCCTGTAATCCCGCATTTAAGGATTTGCTCAGCAAATCAGTGAAAGGGAGGAGGAACAGGAATGATTTGGGGCTCTTAGCTTCTCAGATCTTAGGGACTGCCTGTGTAGCAAGAGATGTCTATCTCCCCCTCCCCGAGTCAGGGGGAAGTCGACTAAACCCTCTGGCACAGAAGTGTGTAGCAAAGTGCAGGACTCAAACGCAGACCTCAAGATGGATGTGACCTCCAGGGTGGCAGAGAAGGGTGAGGAAGGGGGGCAGAGAGAAGAAAGAGGGACAGGAGGACAAAGACTTCTAACTGTATCTGCTCCTTTTATTTTTTCCAATTTGGTAGCAAAAATGCCCCCCCAAACCCACATCTGTTAAGTCCGAGAGGCGGCCACAAGAGTGCTTCTTGCATCAGTCTTGGTATTCTATGTGTTGGAACTATTTCACTGCACAAGTACACACTCGTGCTGGCACACACGCACACACCCATCTGCCTGAGAGGTCAGTTAGAGGTCAGTTAGAGGTCAGACCTAAGAAAGAAGGCAGAGGAGTATAGGGGCTTCCCCCAAACCATCTCCTCACAGGGTCTAAGGCTCTAAGCTCAAGCCAATGCAGAGAAGAAACTTAATCACAACTGAAACAAAATGTAAATTTGTTTCTACCGGGTTCTTTTCTGAAAAGGTTTGGAGGACTACGCCATTAGGGATTTAGAAGTGAATTTTAGGTTTTAGCCACAGGACACCCGAGATTAAGTGTGTCATAGAGAACTAAGGAATTGAGACACCCAGGGAAGAACTGGTCAATGAACAGCAGTCCTTCCCCTGAGTGACAAAGCAGCTTCCGGTTAACTTTGCAGGGGGACTCAGCCTTCCTAGAAGCAGGTAGGATGTTACCATGGTAACAGCTCAGTGTGGGGTGAGGAGGAAATGGGATTAAAAGGGATATTTTCCTTCTATCGAGTTCTCTCCTTAAAGATCATTAAGAAGTCACCTACCCTGAGCTGAAGAAAAGAAATCCCATTTAGCCTGGCGGGGGAGGGGGGACGAACCTACTTCTGCACCAGAGAAGGACTGTGCCCCCCCCCCAGAGTGGTTTCTAAATGAATTTAGGAATATTTCACTGGGGTGGGGTGGGGGTGATCGTCCTCATGGGTAGAGCAGGGAAGCGGCCTGACAGGCGGAATCACAGGGGGATTTAAAGACACCTGGAGCTGGTGCTCGGTGGCCGCCGCCATCCTCATGGACCTCCCTTGCTCCAGCTCCTCGCTCCAGGAGGAGGTGGAGGGGGTGGAGATTAGATAAGGATAAATTGTTTCATTTGTGGAGAGCTTTAATTTGATAGAAAAGAGAGGCCTGATAAATCCCGGGTGGGAAAGAGGCTCCGCTTGGTGTGAGTGCTCAAGCAGGTCAGGGTAACCGGGTTAAAGAGCTCGCCCCAGAACAGGAACGGACCCCTGCCTCGCCCTGAGGTGACTCCTGTCCTGTCAAATGTGCCTCAGCCTCCAGGCGCCAGGACACCAGAACCGGTACAGGGGTGGAGGGGACTGCTCCTCCTCCCTGGGCCGGTCTCTCTGACTCACTGTGACTCTGCTGACCCCTCGGGGTTCCTCCAGGTCACACATGGACACTGAGAACTCCCCAAAGGCACGACCCGAGAGCTTCCTACTCCACCCAAGGGAGAGCCTCAGCCGCAGCCCTTCTTGAGCAGCGTCTGTACCAGACCCGAGTGAGGCCAGAGCCTTCGTGCCCAATGCCTTCTCTGCTGCCCCTGTGTACCTCCCTGCCTCCACTCCAGTTTGATCAGAGCTCCTCCTCCTCCTCCTCCTCTCCCACACCTCAGGCTTCCCAGCCCTCCCCCAGGCAGAGGAAGCTCCCACTGCAGGAAGCAGGCTCCCCTCCTTTCTCAGCTGCAGGGTTTCCCCCCCCGCCCCCCCCCTGCTTCAGAACCCTGCCACAGTCTTGGCTGGGCACAGAATCACGAGCCACCACACACCTTGTAGATTCAAACAGCAATTCTTTATTCCCAAACTCACACCGGTCTCCACACACGTTCTGGGGCAAACCCAGTTCTGCTGCCACCCAATTCACCTACTCCACGAGGCTTTTTTCCAAAAACTTTCTGAATATCATGAGAACTCAACGGGAACTCAGGCAGCAGGAACGCCCTATTCCCAGCAGCAATAATCTTCAACCTGGAACTTCCCTAAAACCCATATTGTCTTAAACTGGGAACACCTTAAACTTGTCTTAAACCGGGAATGCCCTAAACCCAAGGAGCGGGATACTTCCTCAAACTGCAGGATACACCCTAATCCTGGATCCACCCTGGTCCTTGAGCAGGGTCACCTTACATGCAATGTCAACAGCGAAATTCCAAGGCAAGTCCATTTAACATGGGGTACGCTGGCAAGGAAATTTCGATGCGTCATTCCTACTTGGCAATGGCCCTCAGCAGAACCCTGCGCTGGCACTCCAGCACCGGTTCTGGCCTGCGTTGGCCACCCTCAATAGGCCGTGCCTGCCAGATGCCGTGACACTGCTAGCCTGTAATCCCAGCAGCTCGGGAGGCTGAGACAGGAGGATCATGAGTTGAAAGCCAGCCTCAGCAAAAGCGAGACTCTAAGCAACTCAGTGAGACCCTGTCTCTAAATAAAATACAAAATGGGGTTGGGTTGGGGCTCCCTGGTGCAGTGCCCCTGAGTTCATTCTCCAGTACCAAAAAAAAGTAAAAAGATGCTGTGCTTAGCCAATTCTGCCGCCTCACAGGTGGACTCCACAGCTCAGGTGACCTACCTCCCACTCTACCAGCTGCAGGTATGGCACGCTGGGGACTCTTAGATGCCTCAAAGTCCAGCAAAAGGGTCACAGGAGTCTTTCCTCAAACTTGGAGAAAGGGCAGCTTCCTTTGTTCCCAGGTAGAGGGACTCTCCCTCCACAGTCAGCGTGGGCTCCAGGGTTGCCGGGATCTGTGTTTCGTTGGCCTTCCTCACGCCAGGGCGGGCAGCATGCTGATGGCCATCATGAAGTTTGGCTCCGTCTCCCCTTCCCGTTCCGACCTGTGTAGACTGGTACGGGTGGGAATGTGTGGGTGATGGGTCTTGGTAAGGCTGAGTACATGAGTTGTAGGTGACGGTGTCCTGTCTGGTCCCTAAAGCCTGGGGTCAGTGCTCTTAGGACCCAGAGTAAAATGTAGCCAGGGGATGCTTAGAAAAAATAAATAAATATTGTGCCAAACACTCTAATTAGAAATACCATACTGAGACTAAATAATGAAAAGGCAGGCCAGAGACATTTGGGGTTGTTGTTGTTGTTGTTGTTCCATAAATAACTATTACCTTAGCAAAACAGGAATAAATCCATTAAACTGATAACTTATACATATCTCTGGCCAAAACCACAGGAAGGCTTTTTGCAAAGTAATTGAAATGCAAAATAAATTACATGTAAAGATTCTGCCCATACAGTATGTCAAGAGTGTCATTTCATCCATCACTGGAACAAACGTCTCCACCACCCCACGGTAGCTCTTGTCCAAAGCTCGCTCCTGTTCTGAAGCCCTTGCTACCCGCAGTCAGGCTGAGCACAGTGAATTAGCCTCTCAGGAGGAATTCAGCCTTTCAGAGCACAGCCTCGCTGCATCAATTAATATTTGCTGATTGAATGCCTGCTGCATATGTACCGCTGCCAGGGGGCGGCGGGACTTCTCCAAGCATAGCAGGCACCAAGGGCTGGTTCAGCCCAGATGGACAAACACTGCGTGGAAATGGGGGTGCTGTCACAAATGCACCAGAACTGAGAACGTGGGGGCCTAGCGCAGCCGTCCCAGAGGGAAGGGGCTGGCTCGCTTTGGCTAAGCCTGTTGCGGTCGTGTTCTTAATCAGAGAATGATCTTTGTGGGAGAATATCTGAATCGTTCCATAAATGAGGGGACAAATTGGCAGGAGCTGAGAGTCTCTTCCAGGGGTCCGCACTCCTTGGTCCTGGAGGAGGGGTTTGGAGCTCTGCCTGCTGAGCCTGCGTGGCCACGGCTTGCCAGCCCCACCTGACCCACACTCTTTATCTCCCTGGCCTTGGGTCCAACACAATCCTGGTAGTTAGTTCCATGGAATCAGACTCCAGGTAAGCTACATGCTAACAGGCTGCGGGGCCAGCATCTGCGCCTTGGTCACTTAAGGTCACAGGGTTTGTACCAACTACAGTGAGGCATGCACTTGGGTCCTGAACAGTTGACCACTTAGAGAAGAATCTGTGATGGCCAAGTGCTTGGCCGGCTCTGCTCCTGTCCATTTAGGTGGGAGGAATACTAGTAGCTGGAACCTGTTTATCTTTGTCAGAGGTAAAACTGACTAAACTAATGATCGCCCAGGGATAATGATCATTTAAAAAACTAGTCGTACATATAAATAGCAGTGTTTACCCAGCACTCTGAATTTTCTACATTGAATGACATATGTGGCATGATCTGTAAAATTCCTGGCAGGTTCCCTTCATTAGGGCATGACAAAGAGTGCAAGATGACACACTTCACCTTCCCAAGTGTGTTCACAGAGTACTGTCCCCCGCCCCCGCTTCTCTGCACACCAAACTCTGAGCTTCCATTTGTCCACTGTATGGCCAGTTCCCCACCCACACTTGCTGGTGGTGAGACCTCCATTCCCTGATTCTAATCCTGTCTCATTTTTTTGCCCTTGAGCAGATTAACGTCTTTGAGCCCCAATTTTCCCATCTCCACACTGGGGGGAATAATAACTGGCCTAATTACAAGGGTAGCCATTGGCAACAAATACGCTGCTTGTGCTAAAGAGAATTATACAAGTGTCGCGTCTGATTATTAGTGTGTCCAAAATGAAAGGGCAGAGAACCTCCCTTTCCGCCTCTCAGATGTTCTGCTTTATCTCTGCCACTGCCATGTCAGCAGCTTCCTCCCGGAGCATGAACAGTGAGTGGGTGGAACGAGGCTCTGGGGCGGACAGCTGAGTCCCCCGCCAGCCCAGTCCGAGCCGGCAGAGCCACCCCTGCTCCAGGTCGGCACCTTTAGCCAAGCAGTGCTGCCTGCATCTCCTCTGTTCCACGCTGGGGAAGTAATCCTCCTGCCCAAGCTCCTGCCCTTGAGCGTGGCCTCTGTTTCTGCACCAGATTGTTCTCATCCACCAGGGCGGAAGTGGCCCTGTGCATCATCCTTGAGAGTAAACCTAGGGGTTTTAAATCATATTGAGGAATGGCTTTGGATAAAGGTCATTTGTTATTATCACTAAAGTGAATCTTGTTATAGACAGTAAGTAAGAGTGCCTTAAACCTCACCTTCAAGAGTAAGGACTTTGCACTCATTTCATGGCGTATTTTTGCACTCATCCTTTGTGTTTTCACTTATTGTAGGAGATAGAAAGCCCCTTCAATGAATCCATCCTGAATTTTGAAGTGGAAAAATGATTCTCCTCCCATCTCAGAGAAATTGAAGTTTACTTAAAGATGATTAAAAATCCTTCTGACAGACTTGGAGAAGGTCTATCTTCTGAATGCTGTTGTTTTAAATAATTCAGAGCCAGCTTGGCACTTGTGTGTTTATTAAAGCCAGGATGAAAATAAAACTGATTAGTGTAGCCACATTATCTCACCAAACTACGTCTTATTGCCGTAGGTTCTGCAACCAAAGTCAGCCTCTGGCCTCATAGCTGGATACTCCACTAGGGCTGGCTGCTTAGCAGAGGGCACCAGGCAGGGACAGCTTCCATCTGCTTCCCTAAGAGATCATTCCTCCATGGTAGCATCTTTCCCAGCCATGAGACCTTCTTCTCAGAGAGTCAGGAGCATCAGGCCAGGAGTGAGGAGAAAAGGGTGCAGAGCCCCTGGCTGAGCAGCCCCGGGGCCTGCTGCCGCCTGAGCCTTCTGGAGACCCTGAAGCCCTTTCCCTGCAGCAGAACCTATACCAGCCGGATCCTCTGGTACAACTGTAGAACCCAGGCGTCCTGCAGCCCCAAGACTCTCCATAACTCACAAATCCATACAGTCATCAAACATGCGAACCGTAATGTGAGACCTCCACCAAACTCTAAAACTGAGATAGATTGGTGCTTCCTCCAAACTGGACAGGCCAGCGCAGCCTGGGGCTTCTCTGGGGTTGGAGCTGCCCTCCTTTTCTGGACGCGGCGCTGCCCAGCTCCTTCCAGCCTCCCACACGGTTTTCACGGTGCCAGTCCATCGGTGCAGACAAGCCCCTTCTGACTCTGTTTGACTAACCCCCCAGAACCTCGGATGCCGTTTAGCTGGTTTAAATTTAGAAATCCTCTGAGATGCTTTTAGCTCAGAACATTTTGTTAGGAAAATCCTCCATGACTTTTCCTCTGAGAGTTCTCAAAAGCCATTCCATCTTTCTCTTTGTCTTTCAACTGACATTTTAGTCTTAAATTTTCTAGGGACACGACCAGCTCAGCCTCTTATCACATTAACCTCTTATTTGTATTCTGTGAGGTGCTGGTCTTTAATATTCTGGAAGACAAATAAAGAACCCATGGAAAACCCAGGGCCATTCTACTTTCTAACTTCAGTGCAGAATGATGTTAGGGAGCTATTGAGAGCTTCAGGTGGCAATGGAAATCTCTCTTGGGTTTTGAAAGGGCAATTTAGATCCGAGCAATCTCAGAGTGTGTTTATGACAGAGATGTTATGAATTTTTAGTGCCTCGCCTCTCCCTTCTTCCCTGACCAAGCTAAGATTTTCTCATTCATTTCCAGCATCTCCCAGACCCGTGGCAAGGCTCGGTGCCCAAGGCTGCCTCTCCCAAGCAATTCGATTTGCCTGGAGAAGTAGGCCACACCTGAGGCTGTGGAGAAGCGCACGGTTCCTCAGCCTCAGTGTCTGGCACGAGAGCAGGAGTGTTCTTTGTGGTGGGCTTTAGGCCTTGGGGGGTGTTTAACAGCATGCCTGGCCTCTATCCATGAAGTATCCACAGCACCCCCTACTGTGACAGTGAAAAATGTCTCCAGACATTGTCAAGTGTCCCCTGGAGGGAAAAACTGCCCTGTGGTGAGAACTTCACATACAACAGAAAGAGCAGAAACCTGGGACCAAAACTCTGGTTCTGAGATCTCAGCTCTTGACCTTGACCGAGTCTATCAGAGTTCGTGATACCCACCCCACAAGGTTTCTATGATAATTAAACTAGATGATGTGGTGGGTTTCAATTCGTATTTGTTGAAGCCAAGTCTCCTATCATCTATTTTCTTAATCAATAGTAAGAATTACATTGAGATATGCAGTAAACAGTGAAAATCCAGCTTTTTTTTTTTTTTTGCCTAAGTATATTTCTAGCCCTTTTGCCAAAATGGCTTAGTTTGGGGTAGATTTAATGCTCTCGAATATCTCGCCTCATCATGGGACCAGGAAGAGGAGTCTCTTATGCACCCCCTGATAGCTGCGCCCACACAGCTAATGTCACCCAGATAATTATAGACAGAGTCACCTGCAGGCTGTAAACACAGCTCTGGGTGATTGCACGCTTTCATTGATCCATCCTATTTGCATTTCCACGTCTCCCACAGCTGACACTTGTCTTTTAATTTTGTGAGCCCCACGCGCTTTTCTGATTGCCCTGGCCCGTGAGAAGGGCTCTGGATGAGGCCAGTCTCCTGCCCCGCCCTGCTTCTCCATTTCCTCCTTGCTCTTGGAGGGAGGCCAGCTGGTGGGAGACGGGCATCTGCCTGCCATGAGCCAGGGCATAATGAGTCCTTGTTCTTCCTAGGAGTTCCTGGGCGTCAGCTTCCTTTCAGCCTGCACTATGAGACCTCGGCTGCCTTCTCCTCCTCTTCCCACCTGGGGACCCGCTCCATTATGTTGTTATGACAAGAGTCACCTTTCTTTCTCTTTTAGAAAGTGAGATTGACCTTCCTCCTGTTTCTGAAAGAAACATGACTTAAAAAAAAAAAAAAGTCTGCAGCAATCAGCTGCCACAGGCTGACTCAGGCTGACTCTGAAAGTGCAAAACAAGAGTTTCCATCAAGGACCCGGAGACAGCATGAGAACACACACACACACACACACACATATACACACACATGTATGCACACATGCATGCACACATACTCACATATGCACATACATGCATACGCACATACACACACAAATGCACACACATACACACATACACACATAAACATATGCATTCATACACACACACACACACACACACACACACCCTGCCTTCTTTAAGCCTCCTAAACAAGACAGCCAGGCCCCCTCTCCTGCTTTCTGTAGAATGTATGCTAGTCAATTTAGTAAAACATGGACTGTTAATGTGCCAGGCTGAATTGCAAGGAACCTTGCTCAGATAGCCACATGCATGCTGACCCCTCAAGCGCACATTTATTTAGCATTTCACAATTTGCTAATCCTTTGAAAACATCTGCCATAGGTATTCCTGTGTTCTTTTCTCTTTCAACTCCCACATGAGCCTGCACTAACAAGTTTCCCATTTCCCATGCGCATCATTTCCCCTTGCTGTACACATGAGAGTAGGAAACCTTAGGTGTGCGCACTTTGCCTTTGGCCTGGCGTGCTGTAGGTGAAGGTCAACGAAACCCTCTGTAAGCCAGTTGGTAAGAAAACAGAGCCATGGCCTGCTCCACTGAGAACAGGCTTCCAGCTCCCCAGGGTGGTGTTTAAAGAGGTGGCTCACATTTGCTTGGCCACGTCCATGCTCTCAGCAGGAGCATCTCTGCACTCTGCACGGTCACCCTGACCTGGGGCAGCTTCAGACAGGTTCTGTATGTAGTAGATGCACAAGGACAGCCTTGGGCTCGTGTAAGGACAGCACCAACTACAAGGCTAGAATAAGCAGATGTTCACCAAGCGAGTTGTCACCAGCAGCCTGCACCCGGCAGAGATACCCATGCTCCTGTCTGGAAAAGGCGTTATTTATTTTAATATTATTTAATGTAATATGCCAAATATGCCAATACATTCTGCTTATTTTCTACAGAAAGACAAACCCATCTTAGGTGAGGTGAAGAGATATACTCAGTTGATAATCTGAGGAAGGCATTATGTACTTTACCGTTCATTTTAGGAACATGTTGATTTATGTTGCTTCGTTTTTACCTAAAACCCATTCAGAGGAGGCCACTTCCACAACCTCATCCATGTAGAAAGTCAAAGGGAATCCCTTTTGGAACTTTCAAGTTCCAAAGTCCACTCCCCAGAGCGCTGCCTACATCACCGTCAGCTGCAGAACAGTTATTTTGGCAGCACTGATACCAAATGTGTAAACCTCTTCACCGGGCCCAATAGTGAGGTGGACTGACACTTCTAAGTTGGCACCAGGTGGAACATGACCCTAGAAAGAGAGGAAAGGCCAATTCCAAACAAGAAGTTTGTTTCCATAGATACAGACGTTGTAATATCCAGAACGCCCCTAATGCAGGTGTACTGGGCACACAGAGGTCCCGCAGGAGCCAACCAGTGTCATGGGAGTTGACGGGAAGGGGACAAGGTTAGAGTAAGAGTTTATTTGATCACTTTTCCATGATTATTCTTCCTCTCTCACCCTCACTCCCGCCACACAAGCTGTTCTGCATCACATGGATACAGAGACCCACCAGGAAATTTCAAATCATCTGAAATCTAACTCTTCTCCAGAGCATTTGCCACCTCAAAAAAGCTGTTTCTCCCCAACCCCTGAAGAATCTCCAGTTGGTTGAGAGTAGGCTAGAAGCTTCTAGAACTTCTTGTCTCTGTGCAATGCCCTCCTCTACCATCCCAGAGAATGGAATGCTCACATCCAGAGCGCTCAACAGTCCCTGGCCCCCTCCTGTCCATTTCCCCTCCCCAGAGGGGGGAGTCCCACCTCACCACTCTTTGAGGACTCCACCCTTAGGGAAAAAGACGCTGGGGGCGGGGGTCGTGTGGACCCTGGTTTTCCTCGGGGAGAAAAGAATCCAGAAGTAGATCTGCCGGTACCAGTAACTACCAGGTGATTGGAATATCACTCCTAGTAAAGGAAGAGTGATACAGACAAACTGAAGGCAGTCTAGGCAGAAACACCCCCACACAGGGTGTCCTGACCCCACAGTAAGGAACCACAGCTCACCGCGAGCTGGTCTCCGGACAGCCACAAAACACACTTTCCACGATAACGATGTGCAGATAATGATGCCCACGTCCTATATTTAAATTTAGTACATTTTTAAAATTAGTTGATATTTGTAAATATTTGCAAAGCTCTTTGCCCAGGGTAGGAGCTCAACACTCCTTCACAACACTAATGAGGTGGTGTCATCGACCTTCATGCTAACCCTCGACGTCAGGGACTATTGTAAATCAGCAGGATGTGTAAAAACTGTGGTTTGATAAAAAAAAAAGTAAGCTACAACAATTCTGGGAGATTTTAGGGCAGTTGGGAATGTAACCACTTATGTATATCAAAAAGAATATTCATAAAATATGATTTGGCAAAATCTTTTATGTTGAAATAGTCTCTTTCTTCTGGAAAACCTTGATATTCCTCCCAGTTTACCTTTATTACATCCAGCCACAAAGAAGTGCATTTATTATTTGTTCCCATGCTGTCTCACCAGACCTGTCAGGTCACATTAACCTAGTTACCAGTGGAACAGAAGTGCAATTGGCCAAAGGTTATATTTGTTTGTCACGAGCACAAAAGCACAAAGAACATGCCAAGCAAAGGCTTTCAGCGAATTACTGCCAAGAAGCTGGGCTTCTCCCCGGGATTTCTACCTCCTATCCCTCCTCCCTCCCGGGAACCTTCACACCCTGTTACCCTCTGTGTTTCTCCTTGCCACAGTTGTGGTCCTTTATCGTTTTATCTTTAAAGATGCATCTGTATCAGGAAGAAATGCTACTGGCTTTGCTTCAGATGCCATGCAACTTAGGAGAAGCCCGAAGAGTTTCTGGTTTAAAATTGCAACCATCTTCAAAGAGCTTTCCTTCCCTCTTCCAGCTCCAACCTCAAGAGATAGGGGAAAGGTGCTTTGTAAATCCTCACTTTGCAGATGAGAATAGTCAGTGTCCAGGAGATGAACGGATTTGCCCAGCAGTTACGCAGAGAGTTAAACAAAGCCCCATTACCTGTGCTGACTCTAGAACAGTCTATGCCATGGCTGGCCTCGTATTGTAGCATAGGCCCTGCCCTGAGGATGCTTTCTTGAGGATTCTGACCACTTCCTGTACTTCAGATCCGTCTGACAGCAAGAAGAAAGGATCTGAGTGGGAGCAGAACCTCTGGGGACTTGAGCCACACAGGCCAGCCTCGGCCTGGCTCCCCACGCCCTGCACAGCAGGAATTGTTAGGCAGGGATAATGGCGGCCAGAAAAGAGAACACAGAAAAATTCAGACGAGATTAAAGTAAGTCATCTTTTCCCCTGTGATTTAGGACAGTGGTGAGCTGGAGCCACAGTCTGGTACCATAGCAAGTGAACAGAATGCCCCCCACGGAACAGTGCAGAGGGTGGTCTCTGCTTTTCCTCCCACACTGGAAACTGTGTCCCTCCTCGCTCGTTTTTATGTTGATTGATAACATCCTTCCCAGGAAGCTTCTGGAATATTATACATATGACCTTAAAACAAAAGTGATGTAGCACTCCTTTAAATGACCGAAGTGGAACCTCCACACAGGGATTCGATGCCCACTTCATTCCTTTTGCAAACACGTGAATCAGCTCTTCTTGGTTAACGGGAGGTTTATACCAGACTTTGAAACTGTTGGTGGCCTCCTCTGCTCTCCCCAAGGTCTAATACAATACATTATAATGCATCATGTTTGGAATCTTTTATTGGTCACTAGTGTGTGTGTCTCTTACAAAAATATGTACAAAATTTTTAATTTTTTAAAGAGACACAAGGTTCTAAGTGCTAATATGTTTTCCTAGTTAACATTAAAATATTTAGTAGTACACAATCAAAACAAAACTGTGTTTTAAACTTTGATGAGTACTTGTTAAACAAAAGGTTAAGGAGATGATGAGTGAAGGGGCCCTGGGATGAACCTGCTTGAGTCAGAATGAGACGGTCCAACGTGAATTCCTTTTCTACTTTTAATTTTTATTAATGTAAGCACTAAAGAACCTTATTCCTATAAGTAGATTATAATGGGGAAAAAATGTCTTCCAGCAACATCATGCCATTGTTACCTCATTTGCAGTTATCAAAAATGATTTTTACTTTTTAAAAACTTCAGAAACAAAAAATTAGAAACAAATAAATTTTTGTGCTGTAGTATGGAATTACAAGCATGGTAACTCATTTCTTCAATTTCTGAGGAGTAAGCCAAAACAACTTTATGAAGCTTTAACAAGTAGCTATTTATTGTACCTTTATTTTATAAACTTAGAAACCCATTATCTAATATATTCAAAAAGGTTTGAGATCATCTAAAATATTGTTATTTTCAAGACATCTTTACCAATAAAATATCTTGATAAAATACTTCCCTCACATGCTTTAAATACAGCACATATCTTACCAAAATGGAAGCTGATAAGCCTTTCAATTTATTGAAAAAGTAAAATATTTTACAAACTGTCTTCATCGTTAAACCAATTAACAAAATCAGACCAAGTAAATTATTTTTAACATAATTAAATATGCTAATATGTATTTCAAGGAATACTACAAGTATCACTAAAAGATAGATGTGTCCCTTTCAGGGCGGGTTATGAAAATCAGAATCAAAATAACAGAATCGAATGCTAATTTAACCATTATACCAAGTTTTAAAATCATGAATACATCTGTCTTAATTTGCAATAAGGAATATTACATGCAGCTGAAACTCTGAGTTTTTTATTAACCAGAGTGGCCTGGAGTCCTTGGGTACATGGCCAGTGTGCGTGTATTGAATGCATTCTGGTGCTTCTCATCTGTTAATAATTAAATAAGAGCCATATGGACGATTTCAGAGGTAACTCCATTCCTGATCAAACTCTGCCAATATAGTTAGAGAAAGTGGAAATCATGTGGAGGGATAGATCAGATATAGAGGATTCTGATTCAGCAGCCAGTGTATAATTTTAACTTTTTTTTTGTTAATTGAAGGTAGATAATATGAAACACCGAATCATGTGAAATACAAGTATGGGCTGCACTTGGAATAAAAATTTCATGATGTGATTTGATAAAATAGATCTTAACTACCTTGTTAAATAATGCACACCAAACCTAAAAAAAGAACCACATAAAATTTTTATCGGCTGACCTGATCCAGTATTAAATGTAAAAATTTGGTAGTCCCTAAAATGTTTAAGTTATCTTTAAGAAAGAGCTGCTTCAAAGGTTCTAAGTCTTTCTTTCCAGCTCATGATGTGCCTTAGAAATGAGCTCGGAGACTCGCTAATCATAACTGCCTGCATCACCCCCGTGGGGAAAGCCGTTTCAGCACCCAGCGTTTCTCAGCCATTCTCTCTGTTTCTCTAAACAGATTCTCCCCCAAGAGCAGTGTGCTTGCTGACAATAGTCAGGAGAGAAAAGAAGTTAAGCCATTAAACAAAAATTGAGTGAAAATTACTATCATTCCCACTGCACATCCCACGCTATCTGCTTTCAGAACATCCTGACAGGGGACAGAATTCTCCATACATGTCACCTGCTTCACACTTAACTGTGACGTCTGTAGGACAGGGAGGCATCACAAGCCCGAGATGAGTGCTTAGTGCCTGGTTCTTCTCTAAATGAAGCTGAACCCCAGACAGATTTGGGGATTACCCCCCTAATGGGTTCCCAGGAGACGTTTCTCACCCCAGTGGTGAGATCGTGGTGGGGAAAGGGTGGGCCTTGCTTTCATAGAGGAGAGGGCTGTTTTCAAGAGGAGGCTGGGAAGGAAAACTCCTGTGGTGCCAAGATCACGTGCAGGCACCGTGGAGACTCTGGGAGCAGAGTCCCGACTCATCAGCACCTGGGTGCCTTTGGAGGTCTTCTCGTGTGCCTCAGGGATCCATGGTCTTGGGTGCAGGTCACTCACGTGAGGGCCCCCTCCCTTCTGTGGTGCTGTTTCTGACCTGGTGAGGCTCACACCCGCCCACAGGAGGCCGACGGTCCACATCTGCACCATCCTTCCCGGTATCAGATGTCATTGCCGTGGTTTTGTTTGACCACATCTTGTGGGTTCCAAATCTCAGCTGGAAGAGTCACCGGAAATCCTCCACTACAGATCTCTGGTTTAAGAGAAAAGGGACCAAAGGCCCAGGGACTCAATGACATGCCAGCCGAGATCTGAGCCCACCTAGAGCTCTCTGGCTTCAGCATGTGTATTAGTCAGGGTTCTCTAGAGGAACTGAATCAACAGGAAGTATAATTATGAAAGGGGACTTATTAGATTGGCTCACATGACCAGAAGCTGGATGGTCCACAATGGCGGTCTACAGGCTGGAGAGCTAGAAGAACCAGTAGCTGCACAGTCCAAGAGGCTGAAGCCCCCAAATGAGAGGGATCAATGGTGCTACCCTAGTCCAAGACAGAAGGCTTCTGGAGAATCCACTTTGGAAGAGTGAAGAAGCAAGAGGCTTATATCCCCAGACAATCACAGCAGCAATCAAGAACCTGTTCACCAAGAATGGAGCTCGCGTCTGCTACTGCTTCCTTGTTCTTCCAGTTTTTATTCCATCCAAGCCATCATCCTATTGGACAGTGCTACCCATGCTTTGGGAAGGTCTCCATTTCAGTTGGCTATTCCACATGCCAATCATTCCTAGATATACCCTCATTGACACACCCATAATCCACTTAATCCTCGGCATCTCTTAATCCAATCAAGTTGACGATTCAAATTAACCATTATAGCATTCTTGCGACTCTAGGTTGGTGATGGATGACATTGAGGGGAGGAAACTGGCCAAGAAACACTATTTCTGGGGTTTGGCCTCTGCTTCCCATGAGTTGCTAGCTGCTAGAAAACACAAGAAAGTAGCAGAGGAACTCTCAACCATTGCATCTAAATTATGAACCCTGTGCTCAGAAGCATTTTGCAGAAGTATTCTGAGAAAAAGGCAGAACCAAGTCGTATTTTTGTCCTCTCTTTTTTTAATGTATTGTGTCATGTGTGTTTTAAGTAAGTTTTACTGTAATTTTTTTCAGTATTTCCCAAAATGTTTTTACAGTTCTTTGTCTCTATTTTTCGGCTTATCAATACTAAGGCCCAGTATTGTGTGTAATGGGATTATTAATTAACCACAACCTTGATAATCTCTGAATATTTGATGACCCTTCATAGGAAAGAACTTGGGAGAATCCAGTCTTGGATCAGAAATAGATGGAACCAAATAGAATACATAGGAATACATAGAACCATTGGCTGCTTGAGTTGACTCACCAGGTTCCTCTGGGGGTAACAGGAATCTACTTTGGTTCCCCTTCCTTTCACTCTTTCCCAAGTATTCATGAACAGCAACTCAGATAACAGAAGCAGAATACTTCCCAGTCTTCTGTCCTGAAATCCTACTCCAAAAGCAGCTAGAATACAAAAGCAGGAGGGAATGAAATTCCCCAGGGAGAAGCTTTAGGAGAGAATTCTCCCAGAGTCTTTCCCATTTCTGCATATTTTGCAAGAAGTGGCACTAGCACTATTCTTTGTTCCAGATTATCCTTTCAAAGATATTTGTACAGTGAACATCCTTAGAATTTGAGATACTCTCTCTCTCTAGAGCAAAGCATAAATTTGTTTATGATGAAGATAACATCTCCCTCTAGAGAAAGGTCAGGTCTGCTTGCTGCCCATTATAAAAGACTCAGATACCCTAAGGTCAAGTTCCCCACCTTTAATGCAACCCACTACATGTGGAGGTGCTACCTGGGCCATTTCAGATCACTCTGTAAGAACTGGGATTTGAGAAACAAGTTCATGGAACATGATATTGCCTTAAGGTTTGCCTGTGACCCCGGAGTCTCTTGTCTTCTCCTAGCCTCTATGAAACTAAACCAACTTATTTCTAACTTTCAAGAGAAGAAAAGTCTCAACTCCTTCATAGTTTTTGAAAAAAATTAAGATGTGGGTTTTTGCTGATACCTTCAGGGAGCCATGAACATTTCCAAGTATCCAGATGCCTGTCCTCACTAAGGAGTATCCTGAATTCCTGCAGGAAGCCTCACTGAATGAGTCTGAGACTCTTCTTTCTCCCACATCCCCTTGAGCTCCTCTTTCTCCCTTGAACCACCTGTGGCCCAAACCGGGTGTCCAGCAGCCGTCTCGCATCCTCCCTGGCTTCTGAGTTCTCCCAGTATCATCCTACATTTTTCCTTCACTCTCTCCATCTCCTCCATTCAGTAGCTGCTGTTGGGAAAACTTGGCTCCACGCCCAGCTCCCCCAGGGCTTCCCTCTCCCAGCTGCGAGTCATGCTGGAGTCACCTCTGTCCCCTTCATCTACCCTGCAGACGGCTCAGCTCTAGGGAAGCAGTGTGTCAGTGTGACTCGTTCCTCCCTGACCCCGGTGTGAGCCATGCTAGCCCATGTCCCCATCCATACACCATAGCACTTGCTGTGCTGTCATAATTACTACCTGTTTACTCTTTGCTTGTCCAAGTCTATAAGCTCTTTGAGGGCAGGAACCTTCTGTCTTTTAACCGGCACGTCCCACACCTAGCCTAGTACCTAGCACCTGCCAGGCACTTGACAAATATCTATTGGTTAAATTTATAAGTGAATAAATTAGTAAATAAGTAAGAATACGAGTGTTCCATCTTACCTGCTGGACAGTGTGAGATGGGTGATTGGAGCATGCTCTCCAAGGAAAAGGAGGCACCTCAGGGCATGTTCAAGGCTAGCAAAGGTGCCACCTGATGGTATCTCAGAGACACCAGACAGCTCCGTGACCTTTGTGGCTACAGCCCTGCATGTGGGCATCCATGGTGCTGACCGCACTGAGGATGGCCACGTAGCACTTACACGGTTGTCTGCCTGGAGAAACATGGTTTTAAACGTATGCGCACACACATCTGCAAGAAGATGGAGATTTTCACAGGTAGAGGCATTCAGGCAGGAAAATAAAAGAGAAAAATAATGTGAATGTGCTTTTCATCGTGAGCCTCATTATATGTGTGAATTGCTGATTCTCTAGCAAGGCAGTAGGAGTTGACAAAGAATTGCCCTTCAGACGTGTGGAAAAACACTCACAGAATACAGCAAATTCTCCAAATAAACACAGCCACAATGCCACACTCTTGGAGACACCAGACAGCTCCGCGACTTTATGTCTGCAGGCCTGCATGTGCGATGCTGGTCATGCTGAGGATGGAAGAACAGGGTCCCTGGGTGCTGATGGGGCTCCTGCAGCACAGAGAGCCCAGCGGGTGCCAGGGTCCTGTCTACTCCCCTGAGCCCAGCAGCCCGGCCCTCTCCCCCTGTCCATCTCTGCCTGTCACCACAGAGTGTCACGTGACCTTCACCGTCCTCAGCCTTAGGTACCACTGAGGTAACGCTCTACAGTAGAGGAAATGCAGGGGTCCTTGGTTGGGGTGGTCCTTGAAAGCCATGGTCATGCATCTCATTCATCTTGTAGGTAAAATAAAGAACTGCCCCCGGGGGCTCGCGGGACTGGCTTACAGACTAGAGGAAGTGCACCTCACAGCACAGGTGCAGCACACACGGGCAGCAGAGTGTGGCTCACGGATGTCACTGTGTCTGAACACAAGCTTCACCAGGACACTCTACAGCACTGATCAGACCCCTTTGAACCCTCGCTGGGACCCTTTGAGCCCATCCCCAAACCCAAAACTTCTCTCCACTGGTGGAAACCTCTGCTGCAGGATTTGACAAGTCCTGCCTAGACGTCAATGACTGGCTTGATCAAGGCTCAGAGACGCCGTCACACATTGCTGGCCCACAGCAGACACCCATCTGCAAACGGCAAGCGAAACCTGGGGCTTGGCCGACGCCTGATGGTTTATTCTTCCATGTCCAATGAAATTGTGAGATAAGACTTTATTTACCTGAGGACCCCCCACCTCAGCAAACCCTAAATGCAGAAAGCAGTTGAGTAAGCAACTTCATCCTGAAGAGACACAGGTCCCAGGGCATCTTGAGCTGTTTCCCTGTGGCATATGAGGTGGCACGTAGTGATTGTATGTACAACACAGACGAGAGAGAATCACGAGATGGCCTCACAAACCTAGGGGCATTTCAGCATTTGAGAGGAACAAAAAAGTCTCTGGGTCAGTGGTACCTGAGTTCCAATCACAGCTGAGCCTTGGCACACTGGTGGCCCCGACCCTGTTTGCCTCTGTCTGTTCATCTGAAACTGTGAATGGAAACTGTGAGGGCCACCGTAGGGTTACAGAGGACGATTCACAGAAAGCTCTCCCATGGCACCCTAATGTCAGTTGCTATCATCATACAAAACCACAGAGTCCTTGAGCACCTCCCTCTGGGTGTTCAGGGCCAACGGGTCACTTCGCTTTCCCCCACCCACTTTTTTACCAGTCCTCTCTCTCCTCCTCCTTTTGTTTTGCTTTGACCTTTCCTCCTCTCACGGAGCGCTGACACCCCACAGTCTGCCGGTGAGGCTGTCACTGCTCCTCATTAAGTCCTCCTTAGCAGCCAATTTGGGAATACATCCCTGTCAATCCTACCTGCTTTTGGAACTGACACCAGGTGTCAATCTCCAAAAGAATGCTGAGACAGACCACTGTACCCCGGGGCCCACGAAGCATCTAAAAATAGCTCGTGTTCCATGGGAACATGGGGAGGTCAGTGACCCAGCTGTGGGTCTAATCTAGACGATGTCACACACCCTACTGTGTCTGACAAAGCGTGAGATCTTGAGAATCTAGAGACACTGGTTCAGATCATCAGGAATGAAAACCTTCCCAGGGTCTGGGGCGGAAGGATCGACTTGGCAAGTTAACAAGCCCTGTCTCAAAATGAAAAATGAGAAGAAGGATCGGGGACGTAGCTCAGGGGTAGAGCACCCTGGGTTCAATCCCAGGCACCAAAAAAAAAAATAATAATAATAATAAGGAATGAAAACCTATGGCGTTTGCTCTTGGACTGAGTTTGCTTTTGAGTTCACCCTAGAAGAGCCTTTCCCTGGTGACCCTTCTGTGGACCAGGAACTAGTTCACAATCACCATTTACTCAGATAAGCCTTTCAGTATTCTAACACACCTCCATCCATCTTTTAACATATATGCTGCACGTCAGTCTGAATACGAGCCTTGTATTTTCTCATTGTGTGTCTCCAGCTTGTGTGTATTTTAAGGATTAAAACAAAAACAAAAAACAGAAACTAATGACAAACATTGTGCTCACCCATTCAGTTGACAGCTGCATCCCCTATAACCTGGGTGTTGAGGGCCACAGCTGAGTCGGGATGTCGAGTGGCATATTGCCAGAAGGGAGTGGTTGAGAGGTGACGCCAGTGAGCCATTGAGATGATGCTGGATTGAAACAGGTTGTGTATTCAATGGTATATAGACCCCTGCTGTCCGCCTCGGGCGCCGGCTACTTTGGAGTTCTCGAGAGGATTCCTGGGGAGTTCGCGTTGGTTGATGAAGTTCCAGTTGGTGTATGGTGTTCCAAGGAAGGACCACATGGGTGGCGCTCGTTTGAGTTCGGAAGTAAAGTTTGTTCCTGCTTGAGTGGCTCGTGATTTGTGCCCAGCCAGACTTCGGCATTTGAGCACTTTCGCTGTCATTGTTTATACAGTAATAATGAAACCCATAGTCCTCTCCTGCCTTCCCTCCTACACACACGAGGGGGACAGACAACGGGGTGACTTCCAGGGAGTCCCATGAGGGAGCAAACTGAATGCAAATAGAATGATGGGCAGGGGCAGGTGGGAAGGGACCTTCTCTAGCTGGGGTGCTTCTCAAAAGAGGCAACTTTGAACTGAGGCCCAGAGACATTCCCAGTGCCAGACTGGGACTGACGAGCAGTCTAAATCTTCAATGTTTTGCTTGTCATTGACCCCAGACCAAGTGTACTTTGTCATCCACTTTGGCAAGCACAGACTATCATCCATGCAAATAAGAATTCTTCACAGTGGGTAAGTGCCCAGAGCTTCCCACATAGGGTTCTGGTGGTGACAGTGGACAATCACAGTGCTCACCTCCTTGTTATTTACACCTGCAGGCTGAGGGCTGCATACCACCTCTCCCTGGTCCTCGTGCACACTGACACCTCCCGGTGCACCAGGAAACGGTGTGATGACCTTCAGACGCTACCCGGGGAATGGTAGCTCTCACACCTGCTGTTCATTTGGGGGCCATATTTCCTCAGATGAGGACATCAAACCAAACCCACCCAAGGATGTCATAAATTAAAGATGCTGCCATCCCCAAGCCCACTGCGGTTGTCAAGTCCGTTCTGAGAGTGCCACAGCCTTTGATATTTCCGGACCTCCGAGTGCTGCTGAGATGTGAATGGATTTATAGGAAATATAAATGCTTTCTGAAAGCCGCAAGTCAAGTGTGTGTGCATGCACGCCCAGTGTGTCCTGTGCTCTGTCCACGTGCTGTGAGCCCTGTGTCAGTGGATGTCTGTGGCGCTAGAACAGGCTGTCGTGGGCATCTCCGTCATAAGCATCATCCCCATTTATTTGCTGGAGTGTAGGATGCAAGGCCAGTGCGTGATTTCTCATCTAGACGTAGGTTTAAAACACGTCATTTTCTTCTGAGGCATCCTGCTCCTTTTCCTTCCTCCCTCCCCTCTTTCCTCCCTTCCTCTCTCTCTCTCTCTTCCTTCTTTTAATAGTTTCCTCCCTTCCCATAATTCTTCAGTATAGAGAAAGGGATAATAACAAAGACACAAGAAAATAGAGTATAAACAGAAAGAGTTCATTTGGGCATTACTCAAAGAAAAAGAGGAGATAGGCATGAAGTTAATTTTCTTAGGGTTCACTTCTGTTTTCCTAATTAGTTGTTTTGGGTTGTGACCATTGTTTTGCTTTCAACTGGAGAACTAGGTTGAAACCGTGGCTAGTGTCTTCAAGGAGCCTCCACACCAGCAATTTCAAATGATTTCTTGAAGTAAAATCTGATATAATTTCTTCTACTGTATATACTTCTATAGTGATAATCCAATAACAGAAATCATACATGCAAAGTCCCAATGAACTTAAGTCATTCATTTCTATCAAAACTTTCTACTTCTAAAATGCACTAAATTCTAAGCACTTTGTCCATTATCCTAAGCACTCATTTGCCTAATTATACAACAAGAATCTCTTTGACACCACTGATAGGAAGCTTGGCATATACTGGATACAGAATAAACCAGATAATCTACAATGTCAAGATCATATTTCAAACTCTGGGCTCATTGTTTTATAGTTTTTAACTCTTTGAGATTTGTTCTGGGTAAAACCCATTCAAAATCTTCCCTCATGTTAACCTTATGCAATCTTTAAATTCTCTCTGAAAATCCAATGTGTTCTCTTTAGAAAAGTATAAAAACCAGGGTTGGAAACAGGCCCAAGAGGTGGACATATTCTAAGTCCTACTGTGACCCCAGGGGCCTCCTACACTCCTTTCTTAACGGTCCTGCATGTAGGCAAAGAAGGGCCACCCACAGAAGCCAGCGGGTACTCTCTAGCCTCCCTCTCGCTGATCCGCCTTGATCTTTGGTGAAGATTAAATGAGTTTGTGCTTGGGCTCAGAGGATCAGTTATGACCCAGACAGTAGTTAAGCTCCAGGCCCTAACTGCCAAGAGCCAATTCTCTTCTGACCAATTCCCTACAACTTTTGGAAGGAAATTCTACATCACTACTTAACTGCTTAAAAATGACTGATTTTTGCTGTTCAAAGTATTCTGAGTATTTCCATTTCTGGGGAGAATTCAGCATATTTAAATGACTACTTAGGTGCCCGTGGCGTGAGGACTCCTTGACTCTTTCTAGTGGACTGTGGGGCCCCATCTGCCCCGGAGCTGCCAGTAGGGCAAAGACTCCCCCAGGTGAATTCACGTGGATTTTACATCGGTGCTGAGGGATGAGGAAATGAGGACCTTCCTTCTGCTACTTCCCAGTCACTGTCCCTTTGTCCTCCCTGTCTTGAAGTTTGCAAGGAAGAGGAGTTTCAGAGAAGCAAACTCTGTGGAGTTGAGGAAAATCTAAAACACGATAGTACATTACTCGGCATGGCAAAGGGACAAACATAAGGTGCAGAGGTCCAGCACATTTGGGCTCAAACTCTCTCTTCAGCTGTTACCTTGTTACCTAGAGAGATAATTTGTTTTCTCCGAGCTTTAGTTTCCTCCTTTATAAAATCAAGATATTATTTTTTTTAAATAAAGAAAATTGTTCATGATGTCACAGACCCTGGACAAAATACCAGGCACCAGTAGGCACTGGTGGTAATTTGCTTAGTCTGTATCCCTTTAGGTGTATAAACCAAGGTCACCTGTTCCTCCACCTTTGAAAACTGCTAAGGAGTAACTCCTGACCTCCCTGGCACATTTGGGAGAAGGGTATTTTTCTGTAGAATCATTATTTATTTATTTTTAACATCAAGTTTTTGAGAAATTTATTTTTAATATCAAGTTTGCAAAAAAAAAAAGTGTCATTTGGGCACACAACACTGGGCGAGGAGCTTTCCTGAACACATTATCTCCAATCCCTTCAGCAAGCTCACAAATAGGTGCTGACTTCCCCACTCTGCAGCCATAATGGAAATTCAGAGATAGCAAAGGCCTTCTCACAGCTCCACAGATCTCAAGTGAAGGAGTCAGACGGCAACTCGGGGCTGGTTAGCAGTTTAACCTTTTCTAGAAAGTAGAATCAAATTATTTTCCTTATGAGAGTCAGAGGAAAGCCTGTTGTGGTTAGGAGTTTGGGTCAAAATCATCTGGCATGATGTGGGGACCTCACTGTCCCTGTCTGCCTGTTTTCTCAATTATAAAATGGCCACTTAAGATGGGGCCATGTGACATCATGAGCGTGAGGCAGAGAACTCTGTGTCTAGTGAATTGTGCTCAGCTGTTATTTTAATGCATAGATATTTATCTAGTGATCAGCAGCAACCATTATATGCATGACACTGAGTATATCTGAGACCTTGGTATAAATGATGTGTTTGCATTTAACATACTTTTAGAGACTTGCCCAACTGTTTCTTTGGTGTATGAATTGTATTTCTAGATAGGCAGCAGTAGAGATCATTTTCTGATGTCTGCTGAAATACTAGTAAACTCCAGTGCTTCTATCTGAAAATGCCAATGTACTTTATAGGCAAAATCAACCACAAAATGTTTATGGGGTCAGGCAGTTAGGTCTGAGGCACAAATGTGGTTGAGAAGGAGCTCTCACAATGGTGTTAAAGTTCTGGAAGCAAATACTACGTGGGAGGCCACAGAAAGAGTGAATTGTTGTTCACACTTCAGCTTTGATTTGGAGACACCTGTGAAAGAAAATAATCCTCTCCCAGTACTCACTGGTTATTTTATTTCCAGAAAACATGCTTGTTATTTTATCCGAGGTAATTGTCTGGGCTTCAGGGAACGGTTTGTGACGAGTAAACAGCGCCACCTACTGGGTGTGGAGAGTAATTTTGCTAAGAAAAGAAATTCCTCTCTTTCCTGGGTGTGATCCCCCAAATAATGCTGAATGTTTTGATTTCAGGGAGCAAAGAGCCAACACTGATGTCAAAAAGAAAAATCAAACCACGTAGAAACAGATATGCGTGTAGGCAAATTCCCTTCCTGGCATGAAGATTGCTCTTTTCTAAAGCGTCAGGGCTGCTCCAAGCATCTCAGTTCAAGTGCCAAGTGAAAATGTCTGGCTTCTATCACCTGATTTTCCTCCCTACTTTGATTAAACAGATCGGCAGAGACAGTTCCAAGCACACTATTTGTCTAATGCATTTACATATTAATATTTCCAAACCAAATCTGGCTCTGAAGCTGTGTTATTTAAATGCTTTTATTGATATGCTCAACACCATTCAGGATGGCATTCAGCCCAGCCCACGCCATCCTGGACATTTAAATTAGAGTAAGCAAGGCTAGGCCTGATGGTGACTCGAATGACCACCGTGACCCTCTGCTAGGTGCCCTCGGAGTCAGCCAGACCTGGTTCAAATCCCAGGAGTCAGCATGGAGGTGGCTGCAGTCCCTGGCATTCCTGGTGCCCCTGGTGGGTCACTGCTGCTGGTCAGGAGCAGGCCTAGACCTGGACAGTGGTGGAGAGTAGTCTGTCTGCGTTCCCCAAGCCCAGCCTTGCCTGGGCCTTGGGCTTGGTGAATTATTGGACGTTGTTGATTTACAAAAGCTGACACTTTCATTTAATTTGGAGTAACTTTTACTTGGTGTAAAAGTTAAACCCAGGGAGGCAGATGGCAGTGATTGGCAACCTAAATCTCCAACAGGTGAAAGTTATTTGATCTGAGTCTCCTTATCTGTGAAGATGTGTGACTTGCAGGTTCTCCGAGATGATTATAGGAAACAGCATGTGGGGAGCCCCCAGCTCAGGCCTGGTGAGGAGCCCAAATGCTGCTCTCACTGTTGTGTGGAAGTGAATCCATGCACTTCAAGTCAGATTAAATTGATGGCATATGGTCATGAAGCCATTAGATGAGTTTCACAGGCCATCAAAGGCCACTTGTCAAAAACTGTGCACTCACAGGTAGACCTCATTCCCCCTCTGGACCAGGGTCATGGGGAGCAGGGAGAGGCCACGGGCTCAAAAGGCTGAATGTGGGTGGGCAAGCACTCGCCTTCCTTAGATCAGCCTCTCCACAATCTCTTTCCTTGGTCTTCCCTTCTCCTCTTCCTTGGTGCCCATCTCAAAGCATGAGCCACTTCTGTGGAGCTGGTTCCCAAACCAAGTTCCACATCCCCACGCCTCCCCTGCACCTTCTAGCACTTGCCAGACATCCAGGTAGGCAAGTCCTCAAAGAGCAAGGTCCTTGGGACAGGAGGAACAGGTGCTGCCTAGGTGTGACCGGGCACGCCCATCAGGGTAGATATGACATGTAAAAACCGCCCCTCCCCCTCCACAGACCATGTGATGCCTCAGCCTTTGACAGTCCAAGACTGAGAGGTGCCCGGTCTCCAGGACTTGTCCAGAAGTGATTTGTCTTACAGTCAGAAGCTTGTGTCTCCTTTCTTGCTAATATTAGTAAGAATAAAAGCTCAAAATGGCTTCTCTCTCTCTCTCTCTCTCTCTCTCTCTCTCTGTCTCTCTCTCTCTCTCTCTCATGACTATGAGCTAATATAGAAAGCTTGTCCTACAAGGAAGCAGGCAGCGGGGTAGAGGGAAGGGCACTACCTAAGAGGGAGTCTCTATATTTGTAGCTGGGCTTGGTGAATTATTGGACGTTGTTGATTTACAAAAGCTGACAGGTTGCCTGGGTTTGAATTTAGATGCAAAAGCTAACTGGCCAGTCACTAGTGACCCTGGGAAGTGGTTCTGATCTCTTTTATGCGTTTAATTAACACATATGAGCTGGGTGCCAACTACACACCTGGTGCTGTTCTAGAATATGGGACATGGCAGTGATCCAAAGAAGCAAAGACCACTGTCCTCACTTGTTATACCCTCCCCCGGGAAGCAGACCAAGAACCGCATGTGGATGATGAGATCACTGACTTAGAGCCAGGTGCGCGAACGTTTTGGAAAGGGCAAGAAGTCAGCTGGGGGACATGGGGCAGCCTCAGCCACTTGGTTCTGCTCCACCCCACCATCCTGGTAGGAAAGCAGTCACAACTCCCAGGGTGGCTGTGTCCCTGAGACGGAGAGTGTGCTGCTGTGTCCCCTGAGCAGGGTGATCACTGTGGAGAAGAACCAGGCGGGGCATCGGCAGTGCTGGGTTGGGGAGAGAAGGACAGCCTCGGTGTGATGCCAGTGAGCAGAGGGAAGAACCAAGGCTCAGCTGGACAGAGTGCTGGGCGTGGTCTAGTGTGGCTGGAAGAGACAGTGAAGGGAGGGGAAACGGAGGGGCTGGCAGGGATGCATGGGGATGGAGGACAGCCCTGCTCGGTGCTGGCTGCTGGGAAGGTCTGGGTCGGGTAAGTCCAGCAGGCCTGGGACCATGGCAGCCATGGGGGCAAGGTCTGTGGAAGCTTAGATCTGAGGGAAGTGACAGTTCCAGAAGGATCCCATGTGGGCAGGAAGGAGCTGGCACACCTCTGGGGTTTGAGTTTCCTTGTGTGTAGCTGGAGAGAAGAACAGCACCTGGGGGTTGGTGGTGTGCCGACCTACTAGGTTACTTCACGAAAGAGCTCAGCACGGTGCTTACTACTTAGTGACTGCTCAGTGAATGTCAGGGTACCACTGTTGTCCATTATCACAGAGCTGTTCTGGCTTCGCCTGGGCCTGAGCTAAGTCACTTACTAATTACATGATCTTGAAAAGGTTCTTAATCTCTGAGTCTCAGTTCTCCACATCTACAAAATGAGTTTAGGGGGAACAAAAGAGAGCCGACCACACGAGCGGCAGCGGTGAGTTCTCAGATCTCACTGCTACATCGTGGCTACTCCTCGGTGACTTTTCAGCGGCAGTTATGTTGAGTAAGTCACCTGAGTTCTCCCGCAACTCTGAGCTTGGCCCTGCAGCTGGATCTCAGCACCCCTCCTGGCCTTTGGGTCATGTTGGTTACACACTCACAGGCAAATCGTGACCCAAGACTCCGGTGGCACGGGGACGTGGCAGTCTCATTACCCTACAGAATGCCCAGCCCTGCGTCCTCCCTCAGCAGCTGAGTACATTTAGGTAGAAGAAAGTAAACGCTTCCCTTACTCAGCTCCTTTTCAAAATGAGCTTCATTTCCTGGGAAGGATAAGAGAGTATTTAAAACAGAAACCCCTGATTCCCAGCAATCACAGAATGCAGTCTTTGCCAGAGGAGGGCTGTGCCCACACTGCTCAGATGCGTCCTGCTCCACGGAGACCACCCTCTCATGGATAGCGATTTGCTGCAGCTTCCTCAGGAAAAGATCACCTTCCTCCATAAAAAGTTTAAAAATCAAAAAAATAAGATCCACACTCTCAAGTGTTTGTGAAGTCCTGAAGAGATCACAGTTTAACAGGATGAAGCCCTAACCACCTGACTTTCTCCACCTCTTAGAGTAAGTTTTGGCCAAGAGGCTACACATCAATAAATAACGATACAGCTAGCCTCCTAAATGAGATTTTGATACTCAGTTATTTGCTTCAACGAGGCGAGGGAAGAATATCTCAGCACATTTTGCATTTCAGAATGTTGAGGCTGAAGCTGGGGGTGGCTGCCAAGGACCTTCTTGGGCAGCAAACCTACATGTGTGGGCCTCAGGCCATCAAAGCAGAATCTGGGCTATCAGGTCACTTGTAGAGCTCCTGAGGCCACAGAGGTTGGCGTCCGCCTTTGACAAACAGAACACTGCACACCCCAGGCCGGAACAGACACCAGGGTGCACACCTCCCAGGTTTGGGGAGTTTGGGGAGATGACTGGAGAGAGCTTCCTGTGCTGATTGTCATGGAGATCCAGAAGGTGGTCCCCGTCTCACCTCCACGGCACTTACAAGCAAAATTAACAGGCTGTGCTCCTGAGAGCCATTTGCAGCAAAAAAGCCAAGGCGGCAAGTTACAATTGCCCCTGTTCTGCCCTCACTGACCCTCCCTCCTGGTCCTAGGAAACAGTGCCAAAGACGCAGCCCTGCCTGGCCGCTGGACTGGCTGGGCTGCCTGCCTTCCTCCCTCCACTGCCTCGATCATCCGCCCAGACACCGCTTCAGACAGCGGGAAAGAGAGAAAGGAGCAGTGGGGGACGCGTGCGGCCCACGCTGCCTGCCTCCGCTGTAAAAGCTTCCCTCTCCTCTCGGGAGTTTTCCTTTTAATTAAAAATTGCATTTTTGAATCAACTTCCTCAGAGCTGGGGAGACTGGACGTCTCATTTGTCTGAGGCATTATCCTGGTCCCTAGAATGACCATGCGGCTCCCTCCTCAGCTTGAGCAATGTGGGAGGCTGGCCTTTTGTGGGTGGCTAGGCCACAGGTGGCCCTGGACGCTGCGTGGCCAGTTCTGTCCAGGCTTCCTGCCCTCAGCCCATTTGCTCTCCTGTCTGGCCTGAGCCCTGCCTTCTCCCTCAGTTCCCACCATGGCTTCCCGCCACACTCCCGCCCCCCCCCCCCAGGTCCCTGGGCCTTCTGTGATTTATTAGGTAGGCTGTGCTAGTAAATTGCTCAAACCCCATTCCCTCTCCTGTGAGATACACATGAATTTTAAATCACCTTTCTTCTACTGGAAATGTCCCTGGCAGTGGGACAGAAAGTGCCCAAGGTGGAAACTTCCGGGCCCTGCCCTGGAGGCCACTGTCCAGAGACAAGCTAGCCAGGCCCTCCCTGCAGCCCTCGGGCAGTGCTCCCTTGGACCTCTTCATCCCTGGCTTCCTGGTGATGTTTGTGTCCAGAAAAGGTAAATAAATCTCCAAAGAAGCCTGACTCGCTGCCTGTACTCAGCTCGGTCCCTGAGATACTCCAGTCCCACGGTGGTAGGAGGCAGGCAAGAGCCTCTGACCCCCGTCCCATGTCCAGCAGGCGTCACAGGGACCCATGGTTGATATTTCATCAGCTTTTGCTGAACGTGCGAAGGAAGGACTCGGTTCCCAGGCGCGTCAAGGTCCGCAGCAGCCGTATCGATCTCTTCAGTCAGGCTGTCGCCATGGTACCCAGACTCTCTGAAGGAGGGTCTCTGGGGTCTCTTCAGCAAAACAGAGAGAATAAATCCTGCCTCGAAATGAAACCAGAGCTTACAAGTGCCCTAGAAAAGGTGCCCTGGTTTGTATTATCACTTACAGTATTAACTTATTGATCTGCACAATAAAATCAATCAGGGCCAGCTGTGTGCGTGCGCTGCCTTCTTCCTGAGCCCTCCTGCTGGACACCGGGAGGTGAGAGCGTGCCGCACTGTCTACCTTTCTCACGTGGAGGTGATAAGTCCCATCACTTTGTTTTAAGAATCCTCGAATCATCCTGAGGATTAAACATTCTGCTTGTGCTTGATGCAGCGCCATCTAGACCTTCACAGGCCATTTTCCTGAGGACGGATGATGTCTTTCCAATGGCACTTTTCCCTGCCTCTCACAATCACCGACTGAATCCTCTCCACTGATTCCCTCCCACACTCCCCGGCTGGGGTGCCCCGCTCCACTCCATCTGCTGCCGCGGAAGGAACCATGTGACCCACAGCAAGGACTCATGTGTAGGAACAGTACGCCTCGCTGCTGAGTGGATGGTCAGCCCGGACCCAGGGCTCCTGGGAGCATCGGCCCCACAGCAGGTCCTTGGCAGCCAGAAGCCAGTGTGTGGGAGCAGTCGGGGAGCTCGGACCGCAGCCCACGAGAAGTGAGTACTGGGCCTCCAGTCTCACTGGAAGGCAGAGCTGCTGCTCACAGCTGGGACTTCTTTTTCCTTGACTGAAACAGAACAGGGCACAGTGGGTAAGAGGAGGACTTGGAGAAGCATCTGCACAGACTGCTGCTCCCAGACACAGGCTGAAGGAGGACACAGCCGGCCACCTCCTCAGGTACCAGGCTAGACCCACTCCTTCCCTCCCTCCCTCCCTCCCTCACGCCCTGGGCCCTTGGCTGCCCAAGTCAGGTGCCAGATGTCTTCCCCATCTACTGCTCCAAGGGCAGCAGACATTGAAGTGCCAAGATGCTGACCCAGCAGGTCCACAGTGTGCCCAGAACCTGTGTCTGTGATGTTTTTAATCCTGGCATGGGGACCAGAAAGGTCATCAGTGCCCAGTTTAGCAACTTGATTCAACATTCACATAAGACAGAATTTAATCTTCCTGTTGCAAATACTCCCTAAAATATTTTTCAATTCTGCTTCTCAGATGAAAAGCAAGCCAGGGTAGACTTCATGAGGAGGGATCTACCACTCAGATTTAGCTTTGTTGATCTAAGGCAGCTGTGAGAATCTTGGTAAAGAAAGAAGAGCAAGCTCTGAAGCACACGGCCCCGCGGGCTGTGGCGGGATGGGGACTGGACTGCACAGAGCTGGGTCTGCAGCGCATCGTTTCCTATGGGCTTTTAAACCCTTATTCCATGAACTGCTGTTTATTGCAAAAGAGCATGCCGAGGTTGGGGAACCTTCCAGCAACCTAAAATATCCAGCAAGCACACGACTTCCCTTTGAACTAGACGGGATCCTGATGTGAAAGCCACTCATCTCTGCCCTTAGAAAGAGGCCACATCAGGACTGGGTCCTTCTCCACGGGGGTTCATCTGTTAGTGTCTGCCTGCTTCATTTTTGTGTGCCATTTTGTAATTTATTCTCAAAGATCCTACTTCAGGAGCCATATGGCCATTCTAACCTGGCACACGAGAGAACACATAATGGCCTAATAGTCTCAGAGATTTTCTGTCCAAAATGCTTGTAGCACTGAAGTGTATTTCCAACCACAAAGCCACAGTGTTTGAAAAATCGACTTCCCCCACACAGTATCGGCAAGACTCGCTGCACGCTCACCACCTATATTTGGGGGTAATATGTAAATAGGTAAAGGTCAGTCCATTTCGGTTGAGATTTCTTGATCCATTTCTTAATATTTTGTTTTAAGATAGCAATGGGAAGCATTGTCACTGTGCATGACACCTCTGGATTCTTTTTCAATACTCTGAATGACTTCAAGTGACACTGTAAAGATACCAAAAAAAAAAAAAAAAAAAAAATATATATATATATATATATATATATATATATATATATATTCTGCCAACTTTCCAGCCAAGAGTCCCACAGCAGCGTCTGCACCCCTCAGGTCCTCCCTGCACTGACCAGTCCTCCTTCCCCACAGGGCACCCTCAGAGGCTGCGCCTGAGAACCAGCTAAGACTGGACCAAAACACCCTCCTTAAAATGCAAGAGATTTTATTATTACAAAAGCAAAGCATACTCACTAGCAATGTCAAAAACTTAAGCAGGGTGGAGAAAAAGAACACAGCAATCATAATCCCATGTAGCTGGAGGTGAGATTTTTTTTTTATTGGTTGTTCACAACATTATAAAGCTCTTGACATATCATATTTCATACATTAGATTGAAGTGGGTTATGAACTCCCAATTTTTACCCCAAATGCAGATTGCAGAATCACGTCGGTTACACATCCACAATTTTACATAATGCCCTATTAGTAATTGTTGTATTCTGCTACCTTTCCTATCCCCTACTATCCCCCCTCCCCTCCCCTCCCATCTTCTCTCTCTACCCCATCTACTGTAATTCATTTCTCTCCTTGTTTATTTTCCCATTCCCCTCACAACCTCTTATATGTAATTTTGTATAGCAATGAGGGTCTCCCTTCATTTCCATGCAATTTTCCTTTTCTCTCCCTTTCCCTCCCATCTCATGACTCTGTTTAATGTTAATCTTTTCTTCCTGCTCTTCCTCCCTACTGTGTTCATAGTTGCTCTCATTATATCAAACAAGACATTTGGTATTTGTTTTTTAGGGATTGGCTAGCTTCACTAAGCATAATCTGCTCTAGTGCCATCCATTTCCCTGCATATTCCATGATTTTATCATTTTTTAATGCTGTGTAATACTCCATGGTGTATAAATGCCACATTTTTTTAATCCATTCATCTATTGAAGGGCATCTGGGTTGGTTCCACAGTCTAGCTATTGTGAATTGTGCTGCTATGAACATCGATGTGGCAGTATCCCTGTAGTATGCTCTTTTAAGGTCTTCAGGGAATAGTCCGAGAAGGGCAATAGCTGGGTCAAATGGTGGTTCCATTCCCAGCTTTCCCAAGAATCTCCATACTGCTTTCCAAATTGGCTGCACCAATTTGCAGTCCCACCAGCAATGTATAAGTGTACCCTTTTCTCCACATCATGGCCAGCACTTGTTGTTTGACTTCATAATGGCTGCCAATCTTACTGGAGTGAGATGGTATCTTAGGGTAGTTTTGATTTGCATTTCTCTGATTGCTAGAGATGGTGAGGATTTTTTCATGTACTTGTTGATTGATTGTATATCCTCCTCTGAGAAGTGTCTGTTCAGGTCCTTGGCCCATTTGTTGATTGGGTTATTTGTTATCTTATTGTCTAATTTTTTGAGTTCTTTGTATACTCTGGATATTAGGGCTCTATCTGAAGTGTGAGGAGTAAAAATTTGTTCCCAGGATGTAGGCTCCCTATTTACCTCTCTTATTGTTTCTCTTGCTGAGAAAAAACTTTTTAGTTTTAGTAAGTCCCATTTGTTGATTCTTGTTATTAACTCTTGTGCTATGGGTGTCCTATGAAGAAATTTGGAGCCCGACCCCACAGTCTGTAGATCGGAGCCAACTTTTTCTTGTATCAGACGCAGAGTCTCTGATTTGATATCAAGCTCCTTGATCCATTTTGAGTTAACTTTTGTGCATGGCGAGAGAAAGGGATTCAGTTTCATTTTGTTACATATGGATTTCCAGTTTTCCCAGCACCATTTGTTGAAGATGCTATCCTTCCTCCATTGCATGCTTCTAGCCCCTTTATCAAATATAAGATAGTTGTAACTTTGTGGATTAGTCTCTGTGTCCTCTATTCTATACCATTGGTCCACCCGCCTGTTTTGGTACCAGTACCATGCTGTTTTTGTCACTATTGCTCTGTAATATAGTTTGAAATCTGGTATCGTTATACCGCCTGATTCACACTTCCTGCTTAGAATTGCTTTTGCTATTCTGGCTCTTTTATTTTTCCATATGAATTTCATGATTGCTTTATCTATTTCTACAAGAAATGCCATTGGGATTTTGATTGGCATTGCATTAAACCTATAGAGAACTTTAGGTAATATCACCATTTTGATAATGTTACTTCTGCCTATCCATGAACAGGGTATATTTTTCCATCTTCTAAGATCTTCTTCTACTTCTCTCTTTAGGGTTCTGTAGTTTTCATTGTATAAATCTGTCACCTCTTTTGTTAGGTTGATTCCCAAGTATTTTTTTTTTTTTGAGGATATTGTGAATGGAGTGTTTTTCCTCATTTCCGTTTCAGAAGTTTTGTTGCTGATATACAGAAATGCCTTTGATTTATGCGTGTTGATTTTATATCCTGCCACTTTGCTGAATTCATTTATTAGTTCTAGTAGTTTCTTTGTAGACCCTTTTGGGTCTTCTAGGTATAGAATCATGTCATCTGCAAATAGTGATAATTTAAGTTCTTCTTTTCCTATTTTTATGCCTTTAATTTCTTTCGTCTGTCTAATTGCTCTGGCCAGTGTTTCGAGAACTATATTGAATAGAAGTGGTGAGAGAGGGCATCCCTGTCTTGTTCCAGATTTTAGAGGGAATGCCTTCAACTTTTCTCCATTCAGAATGATGCTAGCTTGAGGCTTAGCATAGATAGCTTTTACAATGTCAAGGTAAGTTCCTGTTATCCCTAGTTTTTCTAATGTTTTGAACATAAAGGGATGCTGTACTTTGTCGAATGCTTTTTCTGCGTCTATCGAGATGATCATATGGTTCTTATCTTTAAGTCTATTGATGTGGTGAATAACATTTATTGATTTCTGTATATTGAACCATCCTTGCATCCCAGGGATGAATCCTACTTGATTATGGTGCACAATTTTTTTGATGTGTTTTTGTATTCGATTCACCAGAATTTTATTGAGGATTTTTGCATCTAGGTTCATTAGAGATATTGGTCTGTAGTTTTCTTTCTTTGAGGTGTCTTTGTCTGGTTTCGGAATCAGGATGATGTTGGCCTCATAGAATGAATTTGGAAGAGCTCCCTCTTTTTCTATTTCCTGAAATAACTTGAAAAGTATTGGTATTAATTCTTCTTTAAAGGTTTTGTAAAACTCCGCTGTATACCCATCCGGTCCTGGGCTTTTCTTGGTTGGTAGTCTTTTGATGGCTTCTTCAATTTCATCCATTGATATTGGTCTGTTCAAATTGTATGTATCCTCCTGACTCAGTCTGGGCAAATCATATGACTTAAGAAATTTATCGATGTCTTCACTATCTTCTATTTTATTGGAATATAGGTTTTCAAAATAATTTATAATTGTCTTCTGTATTTCTGTAGCATCTGTTGTGATATTGCCTTTTTCATCCCGTATGTTAGTAATTTGAGTTCTCTCTCTTCTTCTCTTCATTAGCATGGCTAAAGGTCTGTCGATCTTATTTATTTTTTCAAAGAACCAACTTTTACTTTTGTTAATTTTTTCAATAGTTTCTTTTGTTTCAATTTCATTGATTTCTGCTCTGATTTTAATTATTTCTTGCCTTCTGCTACATTTGCTATTGTTTTGCTCTTCCTTTTCTAGGGCTTTGAGATGAAGTGTGAGCTCATTTATTTGTTGTTTTTTTTCTTTTTTTGAGGAATGACCTCCAGGCGATGAATTTCCCTCTTAAAACTGCTTTCATTGTGTCCCGTAGATTCCGATATGTTGTGTCTGTATTTCCATTTATCTCTAAGAATTTTTTTATTTCCTCCTTTATGTCTTCTGTAACCCATTGATCATTCAGTAACATATTGTTCATTTTCCATGTGATGTAGGATTTTTCCTTCCTTCTTTTATCATTGATTTCCAGTTTCATTCCATTATGATCAGATAAAATGCATGGTATTATCTCCACCCCTTTATATTTACTGAGGGTTGCCCTATGGCGTAATATATGGTCTATTTTTGAGAAGGATCCATGTGCTGCTGAGAAAAAAGTATATCCATTTGATGATGGTTGATATATTCTATATATGTCAGTTAAGTCTAGGTTATTGATTGTGGTATTGAGTTCTATAGTTTCTTTATTCAACTTTTGTTTGGAGGATCTGTCCAATGGTGAGAGAGGTGTGTTGAAGTCACCCATAATTATTGTGTTGTGGTCTATTTGATTCTTGAACTTGAGGAGAATTTGTTTTATGAACTTCGCAGCACCATTATTTGGTGCATAAATATTGATAATTGTTATGTATTGTTGGTGAATGGTTCCTTTTAACAGTATATAATGTCCTTCCTTATCCCTTTTGATTAACTTAGTCTTGAAGTCGATTTTATTTGATATGAGGATGGCCACCCCTGCTTGCTTACGAGGACCGTGTGCGTGGTATATTTTTTCCCATCCTTTCACCTTCAGCCTGTGTATGTCTTTTCCAATCAGATGTGTCTCCTGGAGGCAGCATATTGTTGGATTTGTTTTTTTAATCCATGATACCAGCCTATGTCGCTTTATTGGAGAGTTTAAGCCATTAACATTTAGAGTTACTATTGATATATGGTTTGTACTTCCAGCCATGTTTGATTATTTATCCTTTTTTTTTGAATTTAGTTTTTTTCTCCATGATTATCATTTCCCCCGCCCTCTGTCTTTCCTGAGGCACTTCCCACTGATGGTTTTGGTTATTGTTTTTCATTTCTTCCTCGTGTAGTGTTTTGCTCAAGATGCTTTGCAATGCTGGTGTTCTGGCTGCAAATTCTTTTAACTTTTGTTTATCGTGAAAGATTTTTATTTCGTTGTCATACCTGAAGCTTAATTTTGCTGGATACAGAATTCTTGGTTGGCATCCATTGTCTTTCAGTGTTTGAAATACATTGTTCCATGACCTTCCTGCTCTCAGTGTCTGTGATGAAAAATCTGTTGTTAACCTTATTGGTTTACCCCTGAATGTAATCTGCTTCCTTTCTCTTGTAGCTTTTAATATTTTCTCTTTGTTCTGTATATTGGATATCTTCATAACAATGTGTCTTGGCATTGGTCTACTGTGATTTTGTGTGCTCGGTGTCCTGTATGCATCTACAATTTGTATATCTGTTTCCTTTTTTATTTCTGGAAAGTTTTCTGTAATTATTTCATTCAGCAGGTTACTCATTCCCTTGGTTTGAATCTCTGTACCTTCTTCTATCCCGATGACTCGTAAGTTTGGTTTTTTTATGTTATCCCATAACTCTTGGATGTTTTTCTCGTGATTTTTTACCAGCCTCTCTGAGTTGGCTAGACTCTTTTCAAGATGATATATTTTGTCTTCATTATCTGACGTTCTGGCTTCTACTTGCTCCACTCTGTTAGTGATACTCTCGATTGAGTTTTTAATTTGGTTTATCGTTTCCTTCATTTCTAGAATTATTGTTTGATTTTTTTATAATCTCTATCTCCTGATAAAGATGCTTAACTTCTTCTTTAATCTGTTTATGTAATTCATTTTCAATGTGTTCTTTCACTGTTTGAATTTGCTGTCTCATATCCTCTTTAAGGTTCCATTCCATCTGTCTAAGGTGTTCCTTGAGTTCTTTACATGACCATTTTTCTGATGACTCTAGGTCCTCCTGAATATTTAGGCTGTCCTGCATTGTTTGTACTCCTTTTCTTCCTTGCTTTTTGAAGCTGCTCATGTTACTTCTTGTTCTGTTTGACTGCTGAGTTACTGTTTACTCCTATAAATTTATTTGATGCTTGGGAGGAAAGGTATTAGAAGGGAAGGGAAGAAGTCACTAAAGAGAATGAGAGTAAGCAGGTAGAATTCAAGGAAGGGGGAATAAGAAAATTGAAAAGAAATGAAAGACAAAAGAAGAAAAAAAATAGGAAATAAAAAAAGAAAAAAATTTTTTAAATAATAATAAAAAAAATAATAAAAATTAAAATTAGAAGAAAAAGAATAAAAATATTTTAAAAAATTTAAAACAACAAGAAAGAAAAATGAAAATTAAAAATAAATAAATAAATAAATAAATAAACCCAAATCAAAAAAAAAAAAAGAAAAAAAACTAATAAATGCAGTCTTAGAGTTTGATTAACTTCTCTTCCAGTAGGTGGAGCTGTGCCCACCAGGCCAAGCTTCTCCTGTCAATACGCGGGAACCAATCACTGTGCAGCAGCTCCTCCTCCCAGACTGGGCGAGTCTCCATTCCTGAGTGCCTAGGGCCTCCTCTTGTGTCTAGTCACTTCCCCACTTTTCCTCTAGCCAGGCCCCTCTCACCGGTGGCGCTCACCACAATACTGGCTACACGCCAGGTCTGCTGCTCCCGGGAGCCCTGTTTTCATGAACGACTGGGCACACTCTCCCTGTTTGCCATTCCCTCAGACCCTAAGTTTGTAGAGCTTGGGGCTGAGAATCCTCAGGGAATTTTACTTGCCCTCCGGTAGCCACGCCCCCGGTAGCTGGTGCAAGAGACCTCAGTTGTCAGCACTGGTGGGAGCGGTAGCCGGGAGTTCCGCGCCGTGGGTCCTGCGCATCGTCTGATTCCCTCCGTCTGGCTATCGCACTCATGGGAGAGCTGGGAGGGGCCCTTACGGGAGAGCTGGGAGGAGCCCTTAAGGTTTCCCCGATGTGTGGAGAAGGAAGGCTAGGGGATTACACACCTGTATCCACTGGTTTCAATGAAGTTATCTCCTCCGCCGCAGTCTGATGACGTCAGTTCTCTGCCATGATGGTGTCTCTTGCAAATGGCGACAGTTCGTTTCCCTTTGCCAGGTGACCAATGCAACGGGTGGGTCCTTACTGTCTCTCCCAAGCCCCGTTTCAATCCTGTGGCCACTGCCTATGAAGGCTCGGTTGGCATTTACCTCCATAGGATCAGAAGGGCTGACCAGTTGTTTCAGCCGGATGAATTAGTGCTGAGTCACAGCTGTTTGTCTGCGGGAAGCAGGTGAACGGGAGCTTGAATTCAGCCGATCGGGGCTCAGTGTGTGTTCTGAGAGGCCCAGACTGTTCGCCCCAGATCCACGTCAGCTCAGCATTGCCTACTGATCCTGAGCAAACAGAAATTAGACTGTTTACGACTCCCTATGCCCGCACAGCTGAAGAGGTCAGAGACTTGATCTCCCCACGCCCACCGCCATGTTGGAATCTTCAATCCATCTTCTGGAGGTGAGATTTTTGATTCATTGCTATAGAGCTTTCTAAATACTTCTTATATCCACACACACATTTTTTAACAGAAATGGGTTTATGGGTTTTTACCAGTTTTTCACCCTTAATAGCATCACAAACACCTTTATAATTTCCTTAATGCCACATTTAATGATGACCATTAATGAGGACATGCCATGATTTGCTTAAATAACTTACCTAACAGAATGACAATAATTATTCTATGGCCTGATTTTTACTATATTACTGATTTTTCTCTAGAAAAGAATTCTAGAAGGGCCAAAGTATGTGCATGTTTTTAAGGCTTTGCACACAAAGCATCTGCTCGGCCATAAGAAGAGTCTTTTTGTGTCTTAACCTTCCTGAAATTGCACGATGTTTTAAATAGATGTGGATGTCTACAGTGGTAACTTTCTTTCCTTCCTTTCTTTTGTCAAGCTGTTATTAAGTTGAAGGTGCCTTTTGCAATTAATGCCATCTTAGAATTAAGGCACTCCAGTCCTGGCAAGCCGCCTCCCGGGAGCAGTTGTCCCACGTACAGACCCTCCCGCAAGGTGGCTTTGCTACTTCCCCACACCACCCCTCTTTTCACGTTTGCCAAATGACAGGAAGTTTCATGTCTTGGCCATCAAGCTAGTGCATTCCCACAGTTCCGATGCACTAATAATTACCCTTAGCGTGGTTCTTAGAAATTTTAATAATTTTAATAATTGATTTTCCACATAGAGTATGACTCTTCCTTGGTGCAAAAAAAAATTGTAAAACATAAAGAGATTTTAATATGGCATGCTCACTGTACCAGTTTTTACATAAATACCATTTGATGATCCTAAAATTAAATCTTAATTATATTCCTCTAAAGTTCCATCCGATTAGAAATACCAAGTGAACCCAAACCCAGGGTCAACAGAGCATCTCCAGGTCAGCAGGGAAGGCGTGTCCTTACTGGCGGCCTGGTGTGGATCCCTTCCTTCTTTATGGCCAGCCATATTCCCACCTTCAGTGAAGATGCGATGGGGTGACGTCTTAATTCATTGTCTGGAAAGCAATGACAGACCTGCAGTGGATCCGGGAGGGCGACTCGGTGTGGAGCACAGATGGGCAGGAACAAGCCACAGCGAGAAGGACAGGATGAAGGCAGAGTCCATTGGCCTGAGTAGCTTGGGAAGCACTGGGTAGAGGGAGCTTAGGAACAGCCCCCTGACCTCCTGACGTTGACGCTGGCCTGGATCCCGCTCCCTCTGGGCTAGTGCTGATTCAGAAAGCACTTTGCCAGGACGTGAGAGCCATGGCACTCAAATCTGTGTCACTGAGACTAGGAAGCCAGCTTACGACAAGGCTCGGGAGGACAGAGTGAGAAGTTCCTGCCAAGTCTTGTGATTTAACACTTAAAAGGCACGTATGTGTCAAGCCCACATCGCTCTCCAGAAGAACTTGGAAGCGGCTCACCTTACATTTGGGTGGATTTGAGTAAAATACCTGACATGTGCCAATGGAGGCTCCAGGTTCCTTTCAGAAGCATCCGATAAAACCTTACTGCTTTAAGATAATGAGAAAACTAGTGGAAAGACTTATCATAAACCAAGACTCATGTAAGGTCAAATTTCAAGTGTACATAAAAGGGGGGGGGGCGGGTATGGACAGAAGGTCGCCAGTCCACAGACCACTTGCTACCATCCCTCTACTTGGGTCTGTTCCCAGTGCCAAACGCACGTCAGGTATGTGTTGATTTTAGATACATGAAACCAATTTGACTTTCCTCTTCAGCAAAGAAAATGATATTTTTCAAAATTCATGGGAGCAAAAGTCCATCTTTTAAGGCACTGTTTGAACTGCCACCGTGGAGGGACAGGTGCGGATGTGCACATGACCCTCCTCCTTGTCTCTGGCACAACCTCCTCAGCTGTCAGAAGGTGTGAGATGGAACCCGAGCCGCCTGGCACTGAGCGCCCACGGGCCCTGGTTCCCTGTGCAGCCCAGAACGCCAGCCAGGAGCGTCGTGGACACAGCGGCCTCTGCCGGGTCAAGGAACTACTAGGTCACCACTGCAGCTGCCATGAATGAGTAGCAATCTTGAAAAAGAAGTCCATAAGCAAATGACAATGAATGGCTTTTCTCCGCGGTCCAGTTGTAAATCCTGTCTCTGTGCAACAAGGGCTGTTGCCCACTGCGGTCTGTCCTTGGCCTGGGAGATGTTTGGGGACATAAATCAGTGTTCAGGTTAGAGGGGCAGCACTGGAGCAGGTGACAGGGGGCGATGTGGTCATTTAGTCACTCCTCTGCCTTCAGTGAGATGCAGGATGATGAACTTGGATCCCACCGCCCCAGTGAGGAATTTCTGTTGGAATTCCATCCCAGTATTTGTGACCTGCCTTCTCCAGCTCTTCAGAAGGAGGTTGCTACCGGCTTGATGGGGGGATGGGTTCTGCACAGCGATACAGGGGAAGGCGTGGCCACCTGCGCCATTTCATGACATCTTCCAACAAGGACTTCGGTGCTTAGAGACAGAGCCTTCTGAATATTCCATTTTGACTCTTGTTATTGTGCCGTGAGTGACATACGCCATGATACACTTTCCAGAAAAGACTTTCTGCACAGAGTCACGGAAATGTGTTATCGCCGATAATGTCAACAGAGGGAAGTCCTGGCCCGCTTTTAGCATCTCAATTTTGAATCTTTGTTAGCTACAATTGACCGAGGCCACTGGGGCCAGGGAGATGAGTTCCTCTGTCCAGGCTCCAGCTAGGCTTGAGGGCACTGATCAACAGGCCCTGCTCATCCTAATTAACCTTATTTGCCCTTCGAGAGCCCAAGTGTCACCCAGCTGTGGAATGTGGACACACTGCTGGGAACACAGACCCCCCCTGCTCCGTGGTGGCTCCAGCCCATCATCACAGAGGAGTGTCTGTGTCCCCTCTCTTCCTCCTGGAGCCAACCCTACCAGGTACCCCTCAGGGCCTAGTGTGCGGTGGGTGGCAGCACTGGGAGCACATGGATGGCCCTAAGGAGCCCGAGGTTGTGGGGGGGCACATAAGAGCACACAGTGCGGGGGATGGGAACTAGGTTGGGTGTGGCCAGGGCAGTGGGCACCTGCCAGAGAAGATCAAGCCCAGCCTGGGCTCAGGGGGTTCCCGGGGTGATTTCTGAATTGAGAATCACAGCTGAGTGGCTATAGTTAGCTGGGCAAAGCCGGGGGAGGGGCAGGGGCAGCACAGCTCAGGAGCAGAGGATGCGGGCGGCTCCCCAGAGACCAAGCCGGGCACGGCCTGGGCCTCCATCCCTGCGCTTGGCCCCTGCTGTGCACTGCAGCCCCTCCAGGAGGTGAGCGGTTTGCCATTTCTCCATAGGCCCCTTGATGAGCCATTGGCCTTCTGAAGACTTGATTCCAGTCATAGAGACAGACAGACAGACAGGGATGGCATTTCAACGAAGAGTTAGATCATTGTAATTATTCCTAAATATTCACTGAAAGCCCATTTGTGCTTGCTGTGATCCAAGTTGTTGGGCAATTTTTTTTTAAATATAGAATAATGTTAGCCGCCCTGCCCCCACCACCACCCTGCTGGGTGACATTACTGGAAGAAAAGGGGACCTATTGCACCCTAGAGAGCATCAATCCAGATGCTAGTAGCCCTGTGGCTGCAAACCAAGGGGGTACTGCACAGCCAGCCGCTGGCCCTTTCCTGGTCACTGTCATTCAGCTAAAGGAGCGTCCCTGTAATGTTTAGGACCAAGAAAGCTATTAGTGAGGAGGCCGCGCGGAGGATGGCACCTCATTCGCTCACCTGAGGTCCGCCATTATCTCAGCAGCTGGGAAATGCAGTGGAGGTCCCGCTCTTTAGTCGCCTTAATTAGTTTTCTTCCTACCTCCTTAGCAAAGCAGTAAGACGGGGAAGGGAAGACAACAGGCGGGGGAGAGTCGTGTAAGTCTGAGTTTTATTTTATGATTTAGCGACGCTGCAGGTGAGAGTGCTGCTGGCAGATAAGGCTTTCGGGTCACTGAACGGTCTCCTCCGCTCCTGCTCAGGCCCCCAGCCAGCGTTATCTTGTGCTAACAGCTGTCCAGAGGAGCCCTGGAGTCCAGAATGGGCCAAGGCCTGAGTGGCAAGCACTCTGTGTTTCTGGCTTCCACCATTGTCTGCAGGCAGGGCAGAGATGCATATCCAGGGAGGATAATGTGGGAATGGATCCCGCCATTATTAAGCAGCCCCAGCTGTGACCTGCCCTGAGCCTGGAGAACACAAACAGAAGCATTAGCCGCCTTAGCTCCTGAGGGAGGCCTGGCTGAGTAGACGTCTCAGACCCAGGGGTTCTGGTGGCTGCCCTCCCTCTTTAGCTGGAATGCTCACGAATAGCAACGTAGGGCAGAGGACCTGGGGCAGGGAACCCCCGAGTTCCAGCAGAGCCCTCGGTAATGCAGATGCCCGGGCCTGCTAACCTTCCCTGGAGAAGGCACGGGAAGGAGTCGACGTTCTGGCGGTCTGGGTCAGCTTCTTGCCTTAGAGTGCGCTTCGCTTCAAGGATGAAATCCCAATCCTAACGACAACTTTCCAAATTAATTTTCAAGTGCTGAAGAATTGCCGCCTTAGCTATCACAAATGGAAGTCCACTTGCTCCGTGCGAGGCTTTCTGTTCCGGGGCCTTTACGCCTGGAAGCAACTCTTTAACCCAAACCTCTGGGTTGGCTAAATGGACAGCCTGCCATAACCGGCGTCGAAGGTGAACACGGACAGATCCTGATGGCACGTTTGTCAGCAACCCCATAAGGAAGGGTGCTGCTGCAGGCCGTCACCCTCCTCTGCAGTGTGCTCTGAGCACAGTCTGCCTGTGACGAATGGTCTGGTCGCTATCTATCCTTGGTACAAGATTTGACAGAGTGAACAAGCAGGAACAGCAGACACCCAGAGACGCAGTGAAGGTTAGAGATAACCCCGAACAGCTCTTCCTGTCTGCGCTTCTTGAACAAATGGCTCAGAGTGTGTGGCAGGAAGAATCTTATGTTCTCACTGTAGACAGTTACACCTCGTTTTCTTTAACTCATTTTCTGTACCCTGCAGTTCCTTCCTCCATCGGTACAAAGCGGAACTCAACTCTCTCTTCCAAAGGCTGAAGTAGAGCAGCCATCATTGGAGGGAAACAAAACTTTGAATTTAAATAATTAGAATCATTAAAACACTCATGGTTCTCTAACCTTCCCGATGTCCCTACTTACCTCTGAAATGTTGAAGTGTTCTCTTATTTTGTCCTGGGATACCTTCACTGACCACCTTCGTGAGCTGAGCAGCTGTTGGAGTAGTGGCTCTGCACTGTCCACTGGGCTCCTGAGCACGTGGAATGGGGCTGGTCCAAATGGAGCCATTTCTCAAGTGCACAGGATTTCCAAAGCTTGGGCGTGAAAAAGGCAAAGTAGCTTGGTAACCAGCTCATATTGGTGACATGTTGAAATTATACGGCTTTGAATTTAAGTGACTTAAGTCACTCCACCGCTTTCTTTTTCCTCTTTATAGCTACAAAAACATTTTTAATCATTGTGTCAGTTGGACAGAGCCATTCTATACCGTGTCCTTTCACCAAAAGTGTTAAGATCAAAAGAATGAAATGGTGCAGAATCACCACTGTGGCCGGGTTCTGTTAGGAATGCCCTCCCAGGACCAAACTTTCCTTAGCGACTGTCTTCTCTGGCTCCATGGCTGGACACCATTAGCCCCTGGGTGGTCATAGGACACTAACTAGCCACACACGGGTGCTCGAGGCTTCTTGGGCCACACAGCGTGGTGCTGGGCTCCTCTTGCCCCAGGCAGCTGGCTCAGCCTGGCTGAGCGTCCACACCACAGCCCTGATCCTACAGCCCCCGTCACACCACAGTTCCAGAGCTGGTTGCCAGCCCTGACCCTGTCTAGCCCTAGTTCCTCACCCCAGCTGCCTGGGAGCCACATCGCCTACTCCCCTGTGTACCCCAACTCCAGAGTCCAGAGGAAGAACTGCCACCCCTCCCTGAAACCCCCCAGGACTGGCACCTCCCTGGCCCTGAGATGAATCCTCTTTGGCGCCCGGCATCTCTAGCAAACTCAGGCAGTCATAGTTGTCCTTGTCCTTGTCCCCCCTTGCCTCCCACTCATGCCCTGTGCTCCCACAGGACCTCAGGTCCATTACAAGCGAACTCTGTGGTGGGAGAGCACCCAGGCAGCAGCCCTTGCCCAGCACACAGGATGTGCCTGTGGAAGCAGGGCGGGATGGTGGCTCCTGGGGGCCTGGGAGTGGTCACCTGTGACTATGTGGTAGTTCTGTGCAGACCCCTGGGCACCTGGCCCAGGGTGGGCACTCAGGGACTTTGGGCAGCATGAATGAGCTAGAGCAGTTTCCCCGCCTTGGTCACAGCGATGTTGACATGCAGGTCCTGACCCGTGCTCCTGGGCATCAGTGCCATTCCACTTGTCTCCCAGGTCCCAGGTGGTGCTGAGGCTGCTGGTCTGGGGACTCCGGATCACTGCTGGGACCAGCGTCGGGGATTCCTCTGAGTTCATGTTTCAGAGGCCCCTACTGACGTGGCCATCCAGGCCTCCCCTGATCCAGAGGGTCTCCTGCTGGGAGAACGGTCCATTAGGAAGAGCAGGGATGGAGCAGGGCCTCCCCGCACGACCTCTCACCAGCAGTTGTGCCCAGGAGTCTGCCTCAAGAACAATCCCCACCTTGTTTAGCAGCCATAAGGCTTCAAGGGCATTTGGATTTCCCAGGCCTTGACTTTCTCTGGGGCTTTACGTCTGCTCCTAACCCTCTCTTCCTATCACTTCATTCTCTTTCTTCCTCATCTTCTTGTCTTTTCCAACAACTCTGAGCCCTGTCAGAGTGGAGCCTCTCCGACCCTCGCACCCAAGACCGCAGCCTTGGAGTCAGGCTCATCGTTGTACCCTTGACCCCCACCGTGGGCTCTGTGTTCACCAAGGAAGTCCCCTGGCCAGATGGCTTTGTGCTTGTCCTCCAGCTCTCAGGCCCACCCCTCCCTTGTCACCCAAGGAATTCACCACTGTGCCACCTACCCATCTGTGTGTCTGTGTGGCAGTTACTCTGTGAGCCCCTGGTGCCCCCTCAGTGACCACACAGCATTAGAGCTGACTTGAGTTTGAAGTGACTGCGGCCCATCCAAAGGGAAAGGCAAGGTAGGCGGCGTGCAGCTCGGAGGGGATCAGGAACACAGGCTAGGGTTCAAGTTGTCAGCAGAGAGGCCACCGATTAGGCCTCTCTGTCTGAAGGGACAGAGGTGATGAGCATAAAAGCAAATTCCATTTCCAGGTGCCGTTGCCCCCTGACTTAACCCACCCAGTCTCTTCCCTATGAGCCTCTGTGGACTGCATGGGACTATTTCATAAGATATATTTTTTTAACATCTTACCTTTTATTAAGGCAAGTTTGTGAAAATAATGTAATACAACCAGATCTTTTCATGAACTTTCCACTGACAACATTTTTTAATGTAAGAAACATACAAAAAAACCTACATTTTATAAAAAGTCACCTCAATACCAGAAAATAGTTGATGAAAGATGTTGAACCTAGTTTACTTTTTAAAGGATGCTCTTTCCTTGACTCAAATTCCAAGTGTTGTTCATCATCTTTAGAGCCAGTTTTGCTTAAATGCTTCACAACATCAACCCAATTCCAGCCCCAAGGAAGTTCCCCTTTGTGATCTGTTTTGTCTGCCAGTTTACGTTTCTGGGCTTTAGAAAGTTGTCCTTTTTTGTCTTTTTTCTTATTGATGGAGCTGTATTAGGAGTTTCAACAGAGATGATATTGCTTATAGATGTTGTAGAATCAAGGGGATGATGATTCTCCATGAACTGTTCTTTATTGTCTTTGGCATATTCAAACAATGTATAGGTCATAGCAGTTCCAAGATTCACTTCCACAGCTTCCTGTAACTGGGCTAATATACTCTGCTTTACAGCTGATGATATGGTGTTGTTAAAAAAAAAAAAAAGCGTTCATGGATATAATTGGAGGTGTTTGGGGGTATGTTTCTGTCCAGGAAATCTCTATTAAGAAGGCTTTGTGATCACCACTTTCACCTATCGAAATATATTCACTAAGTACTCTTTGTTCCATTTACTTTATTTCTCCCTTTTTATCACAGAATCAACTTCCACTCTCCCAACATGTGTGATATTTTTCCTTTGTTTTTTGTTGAACAGTTTGAAAGCAATGTCTTCAAATATACATGGGTAAAGTATCCTAAGAACATTCTCTTTTATAACTACATGACCATTGTCACACCCTATATTGAAATAATTCCCAGAAACTTTCATCTCCTTCATAAATAGAACGGAATGCTTCTAGTTCCATCTCCTGGTCCTCGTCCAGGCGGACAGGACAGCGTTCACAACAACTAAGAAAAAGCAAGGGCAGCAGCCTGAGGCTAGGGCGTTCCCCTTTGGTGCCATATGCAGGCTGGGTACTAAGCTCCTCAGAGCTGTAAATGTGAGTCAGGCGCACACTCAGCGGTCTGCAGCATCCAGCAGGACTATTGTTTTTTTTTATCATTGATGAGTTTTGAAAGAAAAAGAAACTCCAAAGACAAAAGCCTCCAAAATGTGCTAGCAAGGCTCCCCAACATGGTTGAGCTGGCCCTGCCCCAGGGTGCCAAGGGCCAGGCCCAGGTGTTCAGGGGAAGCATTTGGTCTCCCCTGCTGTGCTAAAGAGCATAAGGATGCCCACAGGTACGTGGGACAAATTGGGCTCAAATTGCCATATGGCTTGGATTTCACATTCCCAGGGCATAGTCTAATCATTTCTACAGTCTAATGCCTTGCTGCAGATTGTAAATGATAAGGTCACACGGATTAGAGACCAGTTAAAAATTATAGAAGACATATGCTATGCATTTTACTAATGAATGGCCATATTCAAACATGTTCACTAATGAATGGCAATATTTGAATGGGTCCACTAATGAATGGCAATATTTGAACGTAATGTTGAATTTGATACCCTGTGACCAGAGCTCCGTTTCTAGAAGGAGCCAAATGCTCCATAAGGTCTGGGAAATGCGGATTTGAAAGAAATATTGGGCAGGCCTTCCAAGATGTTAAAGGAATTCTCAGGGACTGAAATCTGCCCACCAACAAGTTTGTTTAGATGAACATTGACAGTGCGAACATTATCGTCAAATCCTCCAAGAGTCTCAGCTGCTACCAAATCCTACTTCAGCCTTTGGAAACGAGGGAAACCATGAATCCAGAGGGATAGCAGGGAACTCAGAAGAAGGGCATCGTCACCGTAGGAATTGTTCTTTAAAGTGGTAAAAAAGAAGTAAGAAAGGAAGGGGGGAGTTAGGGACAGAGTCACTGCCATAAATTGCACCTGGCCTAGCTTCCTGTGTCCCCTGGAGGGCTGCTGTTAAGACACCTAGTAGCCCTTGCTGAGGGTTGGTTCTGTCCTGTAAGGCCCCGGACACAGCACAAGGGGGAACCTGAGGATCCCCGTCCTCTGTTTTCCGCTGGGACCTCCAGTGTGTCGGCTTCCTGTGATGAAATCTACACAAAGTCCCTTCCCAGCAAACAGGCCAAACTCAGGCCAGGATGATCATGCAGACAACTGACCCCACACAGCAGGAATTGGGAAGGGACCGAATGGCGCTGACACAAGCCATCTTGACCCTGGTTCAGCCACATGGATTAGACCTAGAAGTGGTCCAGAGTTACTTCCTTGGCTGGGAGTATGTCTCTGTGGTTATATAACACATATTAAAAGCGCTTAGCAGGCTGGGGATGTGGATCAGTGGTAAGCACTTGCCTGGCAAGTGTGAGGCCCTGCATTCAAACCCAAGCACACACAAATAAAAGTCTTATGTTTGATTTGACATTCTTGTAATGTGTCTTGACAAACGCAGTGATCAGTAACGCATGAACTAGGATGGGGAGAGGAAGAGGAACCTCACAAACTTCATATACCTGCCGTGGAGTTCCCAAACACAACCCGAATGTGACGTGCAGGTACTCTTTGACCCAGCCACTTTGCTTCTGGAAATGATCCCATGGTTTTCCTTTCACATATCTATCACCTGCAACATGCTGCTGTGAGGAAGTCCAGCACCATGGCCGCTCCCAGGGACCCAACCAGCGGTCTGTGAGATGCACTCAGCGAAAATCCAAAGACGTTAGCACAATGCAACATACAATATTTTACATACCACTTTTGCTTAAAAACAACATACTTATGCATGTATGTGCATGCTCGAAGGCATCAGATATTTATGAAATAATGCACACATGAACAGGTGACTGTGGTCATCTCTGTGAAGCCTTGCTACTGACCAAGGAAGGAGACTTATTTTCCACATGCACCTTTTGAAAGTGTGTTTATGTACATGTGTCATCCATTCAAAAATGACATAATCTGTTTTTTAAAACATGTGACCATGCAAATTATATTTCAATAAAACTATTAAAGAAAATGAAAAACAAATGGCCAATAAACATCTGTCAGTTTGAAAAAAAAAACTATCTTACAGTAGGAAGTAAATTTCAATGTCCTGGTCCATAACTATAGATTGAATAGCTCAGTTCCCATCCCCAGGAGCACCGCCCCCCACACCTCTGTCCACAGCATCTGTGAAGCGTAGCCTCAGCTGCTAGAAGCAGCTGAGTGGAACTGGTGTCTTCATTGTGACCGGTTCTGAGGCAGATACTGGTAACATTTCCACTCCGTTGTGCAGCAAGTACTCGAGTTAAGACTGAAACAGTAGGTGGATGCATCCTTGTCCTCGATGAGACAGAGGATGTGTCAGCAAAGGGTATTTTCAGAATTCCTTTAAGAGCCCTCTTGAGTAGAAATTAAACCAAGGAAAGTAAGGGACATTTCAAGGCAGCAGACCTAAAACAAATGTAACTTTGGGGACACAACCTAGATGTCACCATATTTTATGGGAAACTAGGTAGCATTGTACAAACATCCTTGGTGCATTAGTATAGGATTTGGGAAATACAGAGGAATTTGGGCACTCAGCTATATCCAGCTGCCTTAGAATCATTTATTTAGCCATTTGGAGGTTGCACATAAAAGATCGCCTTGATCTGTTTGCATTGGAGCTTGGCACAGTTTAAGATGGCCTTCCACCACAGGATTCTGAGATTTTAAGACATTGTGTGCTTGAAAGGAAATAACTTCACTTTCTTCTTTTCAAAATCATGTTTTAGCGCATTGTTATCTGACACCATTCCCGCTCTGTGACATTGTCTTGTCAGTACGAGTTTTGCATACATCAGCGGCTGGTCACCCCACCGGGACCCCTACTCTTTTGATACATTATTTTTAACACAGAGAGACTGAACTTACATATCTCTGCCGCCACCTTCAGGAAAGTCATGTACTGAAAAGAATCCTATTTCTTCTGTCCCCAGAGAAGTACAAATGTGGGCTTCATGCTTTTGATGTTTCCCTTGACTATAGTAAGGGGTCCTAAGATGGTATTTGATTCTCCTGTTCTTTTGACACAGAACTTCAAGAGCTGTGGAAGAAAAATAAATGGCACATAATAGAACGCTTTCCTAACAGATGCAGGCATGACAGAAAACAGGCACAAAGAAATTTTGGCTTTCATATAGAGATCATTCAACTGTAAGGATCAAAATCTTATTTTAAAGGGTCATTACTTGTGGGTACCAACCTGCCCTTAATGATATTGATCAGCAGCCCCTTGAACATCCTGATAGTAGTGGAAACTGTTCCTCTGCTTCTTTTTCACGCTTCCAAAAAGAAAATATACACACATTCCTTTTCGGATGTGCCTATTATGGGCATTCGAGAAGTCAGACTCAAACATCAATCAAATAGACGGCTGCACTGACGTGGTATGGAAGGAGTGACTCGGCGGACAATTCCGACACTTCCTTGGTAGCGGGGATTGTGTAAGGGATTGACAGTGACGTGCCCCTATGTTCATACATGTGGGCAGAGGGAGGCAGGCCAGCATCCCCCTCCATAAGCAGAGTCTCGCCCTGTGGGAGTTGACAGTGGTGTCCTAGCTTCACCTGAGTCTTCCACATAATGATCATTATTACCAGGATGCTGGGAATTCCTCTCATCAACAAGGTGCTTTCTGTCACTTATATTTCCATAGAACCGTGTTGCATCATAACCCTACGAGAAAACTACTGTAGTTTACCATCTCCCAGAAACTGTGCTAAATATCCAACATAAAGGTTGGCCTTCTTTCCAGATGCAAAATCCTAAAACAAAAAGACGCTAGGATCACAGGATAATAAAGAGGGCCTCTGTAGCCAGGTCTCTCTGACTTCAGAGGTTCTGTTTTTAAATACTAATCTATATCTGGTTTTTAACATAACCATCTACTGTGTTATTTCATGAATTATAACATGTTGTCCTTTCACATGTCACCCAGGTCAAACTTTTTTCTCATCCTAAAGGTAAATGCGGTTATGTAGCCCATAAGGACGGGCATACCTCTGGAAACTGTGTCATTGGGTAATTTTGCACTGTGGGAGCACCCTAGAGTGTGCTCGCTGATACCAACCTGAATGCACAGCCCATCACACACCCAGATGATGTGGCAGAGCCTGTCGCCCCTGCACTGCAAACCCAGGTGGCCTGCTCCCGTACTGCCTGCTGCAGGCGATGGGCACACCATGCCAAGCATTCGTGGATCTAAATGTACAAAAATGACACAGTATAACTGCAGTATAAAGCACAGCTGTATAGGACTGGAAGCTGCTGTGGCAGTCAGCGCGTGAGCAGTGAGGAGTGAGGCCAGGATGTTCGTGCTCTGCCGTAGACCAGCACCTGCCCATTGGGCTGTACTACATTCATTGTAAAAAATGTTCTTCTTTCTTCAATGATAAATTAGCTTATTGTGACTTTTACTTCATACACCTTTTTAATTTTTGACTCTTCCATAACAAGTTAAAACAAACACATTGTACAGCTATACAAAACACGTCTTTCCTGCTGGGCATGGTAATCCCAGCAACTTGGGAGGCTGAGGCAGGAGGACCACCAGTTCAAAGCCATCCTCAGCAATAGCAAGGCACTAAGCAGCTCAGTGAGACTCTGTCTCTAAATAAAATACAAAATAGGGCTGGGGATGGGGCTCAGTGGCTGAGTGCCCCTGAGTTCAATCCCCAGTACCAAAACAAAAAAAAAAATTTATTTCTCTACACCCTTATTCTATAAGCGTTTCTATTTTTTTTTAACTTTTTAAATGTTAAAAACTAACACACAAACACACTCATCACCTGGGCCAACAGGGGAGCAGGAGCATCAGTGTCCCCATCTCCCACCTTCACGTCTTGTCCCTTTGCCTTGGGGGCAGTCCCATTCGTGGAGCTGTCACCTCCTGTGATAACAAGGGCTCTTGGAGTCCTCCTGAGGGACCTGCCCACCGCCTTCTGGAGGAGGTGTCCTGTCAGAAACATGCCCAGGGTGGTCGCCGGCGTTCTCCTTGGTGTCACCCTGGGTTTGCCTGTGAGCGCAGCACGCGCCTGAGCCCTCCTCCGTCAGCGGAAGCCGGTCAGTGCTGGGTGCTCTCCGGGCTGTGGAGGGCCTGCCCCAGATCGGCAGGAGCCCCGCGAGCCTGCAGGTGGATCTGCTCAGGTCTTTACGCTTCTTCTCCACAGCTGCCTTTTCTCTGACCTCCCCCAGGGCTGTCAGCTCCCTGTTGGGAACTGTTTCACCACCTGGTGACCACCAGGTGTGAAGGGCCAGTGGTGGCTGAACATGACTGTGTGGTCATGGCTGTCCCCAACACATGTGGGTCACAGGGCAAAAATAAGATTTCACTGCTTCAGGGTTCAATTACTACTCAGTTTAAAAAATTGACATTGGGGCTGGGGATGTGGCTCAAGTGGTAGCGCGCTCACCTAGCATGTGTGAGACTCTGGGTTCAATTCTCAGCACCACATAAAATAGATAAATAAATAAAGATATTGTGTCCACCTAAAACTAAAAAATTAAAAATTAAAAAATTTTTTAAAAAATATTCAAAATTCTTTTTAAAAAAACTGACATTGAAGTTAGCCTTTATTCAAAAGTTTGTTTTTATTTATTTTACTATTTTATGTATTTTACTATTTTATTTATTTATTTATTTTACAGTAGAATGCATTTTGTCATAATGACACAAACGGAGCACAACTTCTCGTTCCTCTGGCTGTACGAGTCACTCCACTAGTGCACTCACACCTGTATGCAGTGATAATGTCTGCCCTTTCTACTCTCCTTCCCCTCCACAACCCACCCCCCCGTGTGTGTGTGTGTGAGATATGGTATATAAACCTTCCCCTCTACACAAACCAAAGTCCCTTCATTCTTCTATCCCAGTTTGCTTGCTTATCACACTCGTCGTAGGCATTTAGGAGGTGCCCATTCCTAGAGTTAAATGAGAGCTTGGGCCCCTCTCCCAGCTTGCAACATACTGGAAGACGAAGCACTGGGCTCTGTGTCAGCCGTCTTTGGATGACAAGGCATGGGCTCACAGACTTGAATTACCAAGTTCACTAGGTCTTCGTCCAATAAAAGTAAACAATCACACTATTGGGAGTGATGACCTTTTTCCCAGCATTGAATTATGAGAGGAATTTTTCATCTGGCTGCTTAGAATTTATAAAAAATCGGGGAGAGGTTTGAACTACAATTTTGTAAATAACACAGAACATTTAAATAGTTATTTTTTTATGACAATCCTTTTGTGAAAAACAGAGAATAAACCAACCTATTTTAATCTTTTCTATAGAAGCTTTATCAGCCAGGACTCTACCAAAGAAGCAGAACCAGTAGGATTGCTTTATATATGCACACACACATACGTATGTGGGTTATACCTAAATATATGTGTATAAATACACATCCATCCATACATATAGATATATACCCACATATATATATGTGTGTGTGTGAGAGATATGATATACAAACCCAGATGACATGCTGACGTGTGTATCTATACATGCACATGCATATGTAGCTGTATGACCACATATCAGCTTACCACACATACACAGACATACACACACATATATGGAGAGATTGATTGCAAAAAATTGGTTCACCTGGCTTTGGGGGCATTTAGGACATAGGCATGTCCTAAATGACGAGCAGGCCCTCAGGAAGGGCAGACTGGGACTCCTGGGCACAGCCTGGTTCTGCAATCCGCGGGTAGAATCTCTGCCTCCTCATTCTGCTCCAAAGTCCTTCTGGTGGATTGATGAGGCCCACTCAGGACAATGTCCCTCACTTAAAGCCTCCTGTCCATAGCTCTCACATCTGCAGGGTGCCTCCCAGCAGCACCCGGATCAACTGGAGACAGGTCCAGCCAAGCTGACAGAAAACTGACATCCTGGGAGATGTCAGTCCGTGCATGTTATTGTTCACCAAGAAAATCTAGTAAGAGAATAATTACTTTTAAGGTTTTTTTTTTTTTTAAAGAGAGAGTGAGAGGGGAGAGAGAGAGAGAGAGAGAGAATTTTTTTAATATTTATTATTTTTTAGTTCTCGGCGGACACAACATCTTTGTTGGTATGTGGTGCTGAGGATCGAACCCGGGCCGCATGCATGCCAGGCGAGCGCGCTACCGCTTGAGCCACATCCCCAGCCCCATACTTTTAAGGTTTTTAAAAGAAAACCAATGAACAGGAGTGGCATTTGCCGGCCTTCCTCGAGAGAAGCCGGTCCAGGAGAGGCCAGCCCCACGCAGTGAACGGCAGACCCTAGCACTCAGTTCTCGTCCACTCCTGAGCCTTGGAGGGTGCCTCAGGTCTTAAGGGAGCACCAGCAAGTGGGGGACCAGGGTTACCTGACAGCAGATCCCCAAGGGAATCGCTGCTGCTGTCCTAGATAGCCGCACACGCATGTGTCTGCCCTCAGGTGCAGAAGCGAGAGGGAAAGGTGTGGGGTGTGGAGCTCAGGAGAGCAGAGGGGAGGCCTGGGGAGCCGCAGGAGGGGGCAGGGAGGGAGGAGGGAAGGCAAAGGGGAGGTACTGGGAACAAAAGTGACCAGATCATACTGTTGTACTGTTGGCATGACAAACTGCCACCAAGAATTCCACTATTACACATAATTGAATTGCACCAATTTAAAAAGTTTAAAAACAGAGATCCCCGAGCCTCCACCAGAGGCTTGCAGGTTGGCAGTGTGGCTTGTTGGAGCTGCTCCCTCTCCTCCCTCAGGGAGCTCTGCCTCTGAAAATAGCCGGGAGTTTGCAGACTCGCCCCCAAACACCATCTCAAGGAGTCTTTGTATCAGCCTCAACCAGTCCCCAAACTCTTTGTGCTCGCCACACCCTTAGCAGCTCGTGCATTTCTCATAGGATCTCCAGGCCAAAAGTCACAGACCTCCCAGTTCTGGGTTTTCTCCATACTTTTTATTGATGCATTATAGTTGTGCATAATAGCAGGACTTGTTGTTATGTATCCGCACATGCACACAGAGTAATCATACAGTGCGGCCAGTATCCCTCCCCAGCACTTCCCGCCCCTCTCCTCCCCCTCCCCCTGGTCTTTATCCTCTGCTGATCTCTCTTCATTATCATGAGATTCCCTCCACCTTTCTTGCCGCAGTCTGGCTGGGCACAAAATAACTGGGAGGTCACGAGCCACTTGTAGGTTCAAACAGGAACTCCTTTATTGCCAGAACCCAATGGGAACTCTCCAGAACTCCACGGAAACTCCGCGAGAGCCAATGGGAACTCAATGGGAACTCTGCGAGAACTCAAAGGTAGCAGGCACCCAAGGTAGCAGGAGCCGCCTTATTGCCAGACAGCAGAGGTCCATATACACAACTGAATATACAGCTTGTTTCAATTTAGCATCATCCAGTTACAGCAATCAGTCATGATCTTAATAATTATACAGAGCTTAACTGAATTATCATCATCTTAATGGCTCGCTGGCGTTACTTCTCAACCACTCCTTCTGGCAAAATGCCAGGCGCCATCTTGACTTCGTTGTGGCTCTCAACACTTTCTGTTCCTTTTTCCTCTCACCTTCCTCATGAGAGGAAACATGCGACCCTTGGCTTTCTGAGTTTGGCTTATTTCACTTAACATAATACTCTCGGGTTTCATGCAATTTCCTGCCAATGACATAATTGCATTCTTCATAGCTGAATAAAACCCCATTGTGTGTGCATATATCACATTTTTTTATCCATTCATCTAGAACAGCTAGACTGGTTCCATATTTGGTTTTTGTGAATTGTGCTGCTATGAACGTGTCACGGTAGTGTGCCGACTTTGATTCTTTAGGATAAATACTGAGGAGTGGTAAGGTTGGGTCACATGATGGTGACCTCCATACTGATTCCTGTAGTGGGAATCTGTAATCCCGCCAGCAGTGTAAATTGTTCCTTTCTCCCCACATCCTCTCCAGCATTTATTATTTGTATCCTTGATGGCTGCCACATTGACTGGAGTGAGATGAAATCAGAGTGTAGTTTTGCTTTTCGTTTTCCTAACTGCAAAGGCTGTTGAATATTGTTTTACATATTTTCTGGCCTCCTGTATTTCTTCTTTTGAGAAAGTGTTTAGTTTCTTTGGGGTTTGTTTTTTTCTGGTGTTAAATTTTTTGCATTCTTTTTGTACATTCTTAATGTTAATCCTCTGTCAAAAGAGTAGCTAACAGAGATTTTCTCCCATTCTCAAGGTTCTCGATTCACATTCTTAATTGTTTCCTTGCTGTGCAGAGCTTTTTAATCGATGCCATCCATTCGTTACCTCTTGGCATTATGTCCCGAGCTTTAGGAGCCCTATTGAGAAGGTTGTTGCCTGTGCCCAAAAGCCAGAGTGTTGAATCTACCCTACATTTTCTTCTGAGAGTTACATAGTTCTGGTCTCATTTCTAGGTCTTATATCCATTTTGAGATGACTCTTTTGCAGGGTAAGCAGTAAGGGTCTGTCTCGTTCTTCTACATAGCAATAACCAGTTTCCCCAACACCATTTATTTTTAAAAAACCTGTCTTTTCTCCAGTATATGTTATTTACACCTTTGTCATGGAGTAGATCAAAGGCTGTCTCTGTGTGGATTTTTCTCACCTAATAGTTCTAGTTTTTAAAGATTTAGGTCCAAGACACACAGTAAGACATCTAATATCTGACCAATTTAATACAATCTGAAAAAAAGTTAGCATCAATTTTTAAAACAGATAAACATATATTTTATTTTATTTTATTCTTAAATAACAACATCCCTGATCCAAATAGATGTTTACATGGTACTTATATTTGTCATAATATCAATGACAATGTCTCTGAAGGGAAAGAACACATCTCCACTCTAACTAGGGATGACCCCAAGTGGATAATTCAATGTCCACTGGATATTGATTATCACTGTGCCTCCTACAAACTGTAAAAATATCTCTGTTCAGCCCTGTGAGTTCACTGTGGCACCCCAGGGTGCCTTGGTGCATAGTTTGAGAACTAAAGCCCTAAGCATTTATACCAGCGCCTTGTTGAGAGTCCTGAGTTCTGAATAATGTGGTTGAAAACCCCAAACACATTCAAGGTCAAATCAGACCTTCTAGTTATTCCCCATCTGGTATGAGACAGATTCAAGATGTGTAACCAGGAAGCACCTACCATGTGACGGAATTTAAATCATGCCATCAGAGTACAGCAAATGAAGGAACGCTCTGACGAGTCACCACCAGCCCATTCCTGCAGCTTTGCTTCCCTCGCCACCCTGAAGTGGCAAGGCTTTGATTTTTGTTCGCTCTTTGTTTCCTGTTATTTCTTTCTAGGGTGTTTCTTACAGCACCAGTGAGGAGGAATTCGGTGTCTCTGTGTCAGGGAGGCCTGTTTATTCTGACAAACTGATCAACCTCCAGGGTGTTCCTCCACCATGAAACTGATTTTCTGTCTCATCCGCTGGCTAATAAGATGTGAGGCTCTCTCCCGCCACGCAGAGGGCTGGGCTCGTCTTCCTTCCCTCCACACAATGGTTAGATCACATCCTGGCTTCCTCCCACTGAACCGCGCAGCCGCACAGCTCTGCAGCAGAGCGCACAGGGCTGGGCCCAGGCGAACCCAGGATGTGGGAGCAGAAGGAGACCTAGGAGGGATCCACGTTGGGAGCAGAAGGAGACCCAGGAGGGAATGACCTCGGGAGCAGAAGGAGACCCAGGAGGGATCGCTGGGACCCAGCTCACTGTTTGCTGTATTCACTTTCAGTTCTGATTAAAAAAAAAAAAATCGTCCAAGACTGAAACCTGGTGGTGCTCGTGAGAAACACACCACCTGTCCAAAGCCAGAGACGGCTGAGAGACTAGGTGTGGCAAAAAGGAGGACCATCTTGCAAGATGAGTGTGTGCCGGACAGGCACACACCTGGCTGTCACAGTCAGCATCAGATCCCCTAGAACACAAGGTCCCTCCCCCAGGTCCTCATTGGCTGAGTGCTAAGGGGTGTACAATCTTCCTGAATGTCCCCTAGGTTTTACTGTCTCCTACTGGGTTATTTAAAGAAGTGCACCTTTAGTTGTCCCCTCCCAGGACTTTCTGGGACTGAGTGCATTTTGGCACACAGGAAGTTTCTCTCTGTTGGTCAGGTGACCCCCTTCCCCCTGGCCTCCTGTTTGACAGAGACTGAATCTATCACACTGGGTGTTAATTGCTGATAGCCATTTGTTCTATTCCTCATTCAGCTGAATTTCTTACTTTCTCACTAATTTTACATTTAAGACTAAATACTGTCTTCTGAAAATGGACCTCTGGACTTTCTGTTTCTCACATGCTGGTGATTGGTTTAAGGACATCTCCACGCATGCCTTCTCCCACCACCTCAAACCTTTAAATAAAGTTAATGTCCCACGACATTCGACTCCAGTCTCTAATGAGAAATGGAAAAACATGCAGCTTGAGCATCCTTAACCTGAATTCCAAAATGCTCCAAAACCTGAAACTTTTTGAGCAGTGACATCATGCCACAAGTGGACTCCACACACATGATAGGCCACAGTCCCAACACAGGCTCACTGAACACAGTGTATACAGTTGCCTTCAGGCTCTGTGCGTGTGCCAGGTATATACAAAACAATCATTTTCATGTTTTGACTTGGGTCCCATCTCCAAGGCACCTCATTATGTATGTACAAATATCCAAAGATTGGAAAAAATCCAAATTTCAAAATACTTCTGGCCCCAAGCATTTGGGGTCAGGGATGCTCAGTACCTGAGGATCGACTGTGGCGTCTCTCCGTAGAGACGGTTACATTCTAAAACGCCTTCCTTTTCTGCTTCTTACGTCTTGAGATCAAAATAACGTTCAGGTTGGGTTTTTTTTTTTTTTAAGAGAGAGTGAGAGAGGAGAGAGAGAGAGAGACAGAGAGAGAGAGAGAGAGAGAGAGAGAATTTTTTTTAATATTTATTTTTTAGTTCTCGGCGGACACAACATCTTTGTTGGTATGTGGTGCTGAGGATCGAACCCGGGCCGCACGCATGCGAGGCGAGTGCGCTACCGCTTGAGCCACATCCCCAGCCCTCAGGTTGGGTTTTTTAAAGCAAGAAGCCAGACACGGGGCAGGGGAGAAGGGTGTCCACATGGGGCCATGTCGTGAAGGGCAAGCGTGTTGGGTGGGCCGCCCTTTCTGGGGACGTCTCTGGAATGAAGTTGGTCTTGCTGCCTCCTGTTCATCTCGTTTTCATCTTTCTGCTCATATTTGTCCCGTCTTACGCACACCTGAGCCGAAGGCCTGGCTGATGTGACAGATTCCAGCCTGAGGGTCCCAAGCCTCTGCAGCTCTCTGGGTATCCTAGACACTGGTGGCTTTCCCAGGGTGTCTCAGTGTCAGGGAGAGGTGACATCTGCAGGGTATCACATGAAGACCTTCACCCCCAGCCTGGGCAGCAATCTTGGGTGGCTGGGGACAATGACAATAGGCCAGGATCACAGACAGTAGCCCAACAGGCACAGCCTTGCAGGAACCCAGCAGGAGTCCACTTCCTCTGCGTCCTTCTGTGTCAGATGCAGGGTGAGGGCAGGGGCTCCCCTAGGTGTCTTAGCAGGTGGGAGGGACACAGACAGGAGCTCCGCGCACCATTGATGGCGAAAGCCAAGCAGCGCCATGCCGGAGCCTCCTGAGCCTGAGCCGCCAGACCAGTCCCACCTTCGGGGCTCAGACAACAGACATTTATTTTCATAAACCTGGAGGCGGAAGTTCAAGACCAGGGCATCAGAAGGATTGGTTTCTTCTAAGGCCTCTCTCCTTGTATACTCACAGGGTCACCCCCAGCCCATGTCCCGGGCTCTGATCTCCTCTTCCTATAAGGAGACTGTCACAGGGACCCATCCTGATGACCTCATTTTATTTTAACTACCCCTTTAAAGTCTGCCTCAAATGCAGTCATACTCTGAGGAATTGGGGGTTAAAATTAAACATACAAATGCAGGGGGCGGGGGATTCAGCCTGTAATAGCCCATTTCTTTTCATAACAGGCTTGCAATACAAAGGAAGCCCATTGACATGGTCACAGGAATCTCCTAGGTATATAAACAAATATTGGATGTGAAACTCTGGGATGAACTTGCTTTCCTTGTTTCTGACAAGGACTTTGCTGCAATATTTATTTGCATTACTTTCTTCTCCACTGGGCTGGAAACATCTGGGAGAAAGGAAACATGACTCATTCCCCTTTGCAACCCTGTTAAGGTGCTCAGAACATTCTAGTAAAGAGCGAATGATCCCATCAAATTCAACAAAAAGTTAATGTGACACAGAAAACTCACGAAGGCCAGAGGAAAAGGGGAAGAGCATTCTGGCAACACCGCTGACCCACACTGTTCTTTTGCAGTTCGTCTTTTGCCGGGACTGTAAGGAGGAGCACCACGAGGGACCCTGCAGCACCCTGCTTGAAGCCTCGGGAGCAGCTAAACAGGTACAGATGCCACACGTCCCTCCCAGGGGCTCAGTCGCTGGTGGGCGGGAGCTACTTCCTGGCAGTCCTCAAGAGTCCTCCCTGAAGCCCAGGAGCAGACAGCTAGTCCACAGCCCTTCTCCTCAGGGGACAGTGTAGACTTCCCATGACATCTGGGGGATCTGGACTTCCGTGACAGTTTCTCCCCAAAGGAATACAAGAAAGAGGTAGGGCTTATATCCATGATCAGATGGGTATTTAGAGAGGAGATAAAACAATTTAATAATCTATCACAGAAATTAATACTGGTCCTACTTTTATTTTTTAAATACCTTTGTGTCTTTTTTTTTGGGGGGGGGGGGTACCAGCGATTGAATCCAGGGGTGCTTAACCACTGAGCAACATCCTCAGCCCTTTTTAAATTTTACTTAGAGACAGGGTCTTGCTGAGTTGCTTAGCACTTTGCTGAGCTGCTGAGGCTGACCTTAAGCTCCTGATCCTCCTGCCTCAGCCTCCTGAGCTACTGGGTTTACAGGAATATACTTCCCCCGGCCAGCGCGGGCGGCTAAACTAAAGGTCCCTCTAGTGAATTTATTAGGATATCAAATTGTAAGGGTCCAGCGGAGCGTCGGAGAAAGAGACCACACAAGAGACTGGCTCCATGCAATGGCAAGGGGGATTTATTAGGGATCCGTTCCAGCGCGCTGGGGCTCTGTGCTCACTCAGGAAGGGAGAGCAGCCCAGAGCCCAGAGCAGAGGTCAAGCAGAGCTTAAGTACACTTTCTGGAGGGGGCGGTGGGCTTTGCATACATCAGAACAAATCATCATGAGGCGCGGGGAAATTGAACAACAACTCTGAGACATGATTAGTCCATTCATTGGCGGGAACAGGTCGGGCGGGGGTGATTGGTCACTCCTAAGCAGGGTACACATTTAAACTGATTGGTTCTGGGGCCTAGATGCTTACGTGCCATGCTACCTGGAGCCCTTAGCTATTAAACAACCAGGGAATCAATGGAGATATTTACTGGGCAGTTCCCGAATTGTCCTAACAACTTACAGAGATTACAGGTTCCGGGGATAGCAGAGGAATTGTAACAATAGACTTTTACCTTTTAGCCCAGGCCTTGTAATCTAGAAGCTTTACAATGCCCTAGTCTTTTACACTTTTTTTTTTTTTTGACAGTGGAGCAACATCTTTATTTTTTTTTTCTGAATGATGTTCTTTTTTTTTTATTGGTTGTTCACAACATTACAAAGCTCTTGACATATCATATTTCATACATTAGATTGAAGTGGGTTATGAACCCCCAATTTTACACTTTAACTCAGACTTTTGCAGCTTAGAATCAGCTTAGAAATTTTACCTTTACAAAATAAAACACAGACACACAATTTACCTTTAAATCAAGCTCCAGGATGGCTCCTCCGCTCTCGGCCTCAAGCTCCCCAAATAGGAGAGCGAGGAATGTCACTAGAGGCTAACAAGAGGGAGCTAACACATTCAGAAGTGAACTTTTATTGGGGGGACCCTCAATCTTTAGAAAGTTCCATCCAAAAAAAGACAAGAGGGGCAGGGTTACAAGGACAGGTGATTCCACCCCTGGGGCTGTGGGAGGCCAAGCCTACGCATGAAGACACATTCTGCTACTTCATGGGTGGGACAGTGTCTAGGGCCACTACAAAGGTGACCAGACCACTCGAAAGTGACCGACAGAGCCTCTACCAATCACAGGAAGGAAAATGCTAGTCATTCAGTGTGACCGCCCCCACAGGCGTGCGCCACCATACCTGACTCATTGAAAATTTTTGGTGAAAACTCTGAGTGACATGTACAGATGGTCCTCCCCTTGTGATGAGGATAGAATCTGATAAACATTCTAAGTTGATAATAGTGTAGATTCAAAAATGCCCTGAACGCATCTCACCTTCCAAATATTACTGTGCACACTGTCGTCTGGGACACGGGTGATCTGGGGACCTACAGGGAGCCGTAGCTTACTACTGCTGTCCAGCATCTCCAGAGGGGGGGGCGGCACCACATATCACTAGCCAGGAAAAGATCAAAATTCACAATTCCAAACCCAGTTTCTACTGCATAAGGTAGAAAAATCAAAACCATCGAAAGTTAGGGACTATGTGTACAGGGATACCGGAATGTGGAAGGATGGCATTTGTAGCAATATCATGAACTATGCTAAAGTACGTTCCCGTCCTGATTAAGTAAACATCGTGTTTCCTCAGACTTACTTTCCAGTGTGCTTTACCAGGCTCAGGGAAATGCAAATGTGTCTAACTTATTAATTATGATCAACCAAATCTTAGGGGAAAGAAGTAAAGAGCTCAGCACAGTTGATGAATTTACTCATTATTTTTCTCTTAATATAGATGTTAACAAGGGTCTAAACACTAACTCCATGCAGATAAACCCTCTAGTCATTTCCTTGATAGGATCCTAGTAAACAGACATACAAATTCTATGACATTTTCATTTTATAGTAAAGAATATTAAAGACCTAAGTGATCTGAATCCAGAGCATAAAGAAGCTATTCCTATAAGGTATTCTGCGGAGGTGTTTATCCAAAATTACCATAACTAAGTAAATGTAATTAGTGAATTGGGCCTTCTCATCAGCTTCTAAATTGGTGACCAGGAGCGTTTAAGGAATTTGGAAAAAAGCCGTCATTTCCATAGTAAAGGGGTAAATGCTCCTTGATTTATTTTAGCTCAAGGAAATTCACATGCAAGCTCTCTTGTGCTTGCTGCAGGAATGATAGTGGTATTGAGACCCTCTGCCTGGGGTCACTGCAGCCAGGAAGAAAAGCCTGTGGTTCTGGGAAATGGGATTAGCCTAGCAGTTAACACCATGTGCTCTTCGGACCACAGAGACAATGCTTCCAAGAAGTGGCACGCTGGTATCATTTCTTTGAAAACAGAACAGTAAGATGAGGAGTGTGTTCCTTACCCTGACCCTGTCCAGGCACCTGACTGTCCCTGTAGTCCTATTCATTCTTCATTCATGAGGATCCAGCCATCCTGGATGTTGAAGTTTGTTTTCTTTTTCATGTATGAAAACCTTAACATTCAACTTAGAAAAATGGGGGAAAGAAAGTGGAAGATGACCTGGGCACAGATGGCCCTGGTGAAGGAGCTGTGTCCACGATGTGTCCATCAGCACACATTCCACAGCCTGCTAGTCGGACTCTCCTGCAAAATGCAGTGCAGTACGTTCCCCTTCAGAGGCTTGAAGGGAAGCCATGGGGGAGCCGCACAGGGAAACGAATAATCACAGCAATATGCCAAACCAGAGCACAGCAAATATCTACCTCTGTATAACACTTCCCGGGAGTCGTGGAAGATGGCTCAGAGCTCATCAAGAGGATGCAGACTAGGAATGATGGACCGTTCCAGAAGTGGACACTGCATGGGCAAAGGTTTTGGGCAGGGACCTCTTCCACCAGCCTCTTCCATCCATCCCTAGTCCCCAAGCCAAGAGAGAATCTGGTGCATACACGTTTAAGAGATGTTTGTTGAGGGGTGGTAGCATCTATAATGAAAGAGGCATCATTCCACTTGACAAATGTGTATTAAAACACCTCTGATATGTTAGGCATTGTTCTGATCCCTGGAAGTAAAGAGCAAGATGAAGTCCCCGCTCTCATAGCACTTCTGTCACTTCATCAAACACCACAGGGTGCACAAGCAATCCATATGAGAGCAGTTCCCAATCCAGACCAGGGCGAGGTGGCCCTGCCCCTAGACCTCCCAATGACGAGCCCCCTCCTACTTCTAGCCCCTGGTGACAGAGCCAGCCTCCTGTCCTCCCACAAACAAACCAACAACCAACAGACCTAAAGCAGAAGGTCTACAGTATCCAGTGGGTCCACACCCACTGCACAGAGCTGCGTTTGCTGCCATTTCCCCAAGTCTCTGAATCAATTAGGGCTCCACAGGGAAGTGACCCGGACTCAGACGGGCACATGGAGGGGGTCTTAATGGAGGGATGACCTACGGCAGTGGGGTAGGATCACAAGAACCAAAACACTGGAGTCTAGCCCAGTGGGAGCGGGACCCCACGAGGCCAGAGGTGCCAGGGGAGGAAACGGGGCTCTGTGAACCCCAAAGTGGGAGCTGCAGAGAACGGGGCCTCGTGACAGGAGGAGTGACCACAGAGGGTCCAGCTTTGCCAGAAATGGGCTCCAAGCAGGCCAAGAATGTGGGTGGACATCTCGACTTCTCTCTTCCACCTTCTGTGCTCTTACTGTTGTCTCCCAGTGGCCAGATCCAGTGGGACACCAGCCCCAGGGACCCTGGGGACACAGCTCATGAGAGTCAGCCCTGCAGGTCAGGGCAGTGGAGGGAAAAGAATCAGAATAACCAGATCATTCTCTGTGAACCAGTTTGCCAGGGCTCCAAAGCCTCCTTATTTCAGCCCTGGTTGCTGAACCCAACAAGCTACAGCACCAACACTAAGGCCAGGTCCACTTGGTAGTAGAATGAGGGTCTGGGTTTTAAGGGAGCCCCTTACTTTCTGTCCCCTACATTTCTCTCAATCTGCAGAGATCTCATGGAGGATGGCCTCTGAACTTCCACTGAAAGGACCATGCTAGGCACCTCTGACCATCCAAAGTTCACCCGGCCCCTTAAAATGCAGGTGTTAGATGCTCCTGGATGTCTGAGTTTTGCTAATACAACAAACTACCCTCCTTGGTCCTCTCCACATCTTCTTTCCCATTCAGTTCACCTGCAACTTTTTTCCTCTTAGCCACTCATGGCTGCTCTCCACTGCTCTTCCCTCTAGAAGTGACTGGTTTCTGTTCTTTGCTATTACCCTCTCCAGCCTGGCAAGTCATTTCCCCCGGGGTCCAATCAGCTTTTCCCATGGGTGGGGCAGCTTGACTCAAAACTTAATGCATTTTTTGATTAATGCAATAATTTTTTTTTCAAAAAAAAAGCAAACTCAAAGATTGGTTTTAAATTGGTTTTAAAATATTGAACAAGCTTTAAGTTGAAACTGCTGAGAGTTTGGGAAATCAGTGACAGAAGATCAATCCATCTCAAGCTAATGAGAATCCGGTCCTGTGCACCTCTTCTGGCTCTCGCTGGCTTGTTCTCCTCCCCTGTTCTGTTCCCTCCCATGTTCCCCAGAGGCTTTCTAATAACTAACCACTTGCTCTTGCAAACCCCATAGATCAACGCACCCTCCCAGTGGTTCTAAGTCGTTGATGTTACTACTCTCCCTATTTAGCGGAAGGGCAAACTGAGACATCTTGAGTTTTAATGATGCTATCTAAAGCCACAAAAGGAAATCAATTTCAGTGGTTATCCCTGATCAAGTGGTTTGGGAATAGCGACTGCTCTCTCTAGTTAATAATCCTCCTGTGTCTAAGAGGAATGTGCCCATCCCTGCCCACTGTGCTCCTACTTAACCCTCAAGACCCGGATCAGATGTCTCCTCCTCTGTGAGGCCATCTGCCCACCCCACTGCCTCCTCTAAGCCTTGAGACAACTGAAGCGTGTTCCTCTCCCTCCCCTGAAGGCCGAGTTTTGCTAGTGCAGAATTTGCACCTGCTTCTCTGTATCCCCCAGGGCCTGGCACATAGTCGGTACTCACTGATTGGATGAATGATAACTCCCTCCTTCATCCTCACACCTTTCTCTTCCCCAGGAGGTGGAAAAACCACCTCTAAAAAGATGGACAGTTGCTTCCAGACTGGGTTCCGTCTCAGTAACCATTTGAAAAATAACGCGGTTCCCTCCACCGACCCCCTGAAGTGGGAGATTAAGCCACCATCTTGCCTGGGATGACAGGAACTGTGTACACTTGCAGAGGACGTGTTCACAAGGCTCTTCCAAATGCGCCCTCTTGTTTTTAGCCTCGCCACAACTTTGTGTGGTAAACTATGATTATGGGCCAGGGCTAGGGAGGGAGAGAGGCCCATGGGGCAACAGAGCTGATGAACGCCAGGTGATCATGGTGCCCAGGGGTGTGGGAGCTGCAGCAGGTGGGACCATGGAGCACGTCAGCTCCATGAAGCAGCAACATGGCCTGTCAAGTCTTCCTCCCGGGCCCTCCTTCCAGAGGGACTGGAAGGAAAACTCCAATGCCGGCAGAGACCAGACCCTTACAGGAACAAAATAGGCTTGATTCAAATCAGGGACTCGCAGCATTTTGACAAGGAGACAAGGATATAGTCCACTTTTGTGCTGTCTTTCCTAATAAAACTGCAATAACAAAAACAGATCAGAACCTTCGCCTGGGCACAGTCATACACAGGCCCACAGTAGAGGCTGCAAACCTTGGAGTACGCAGCTTGTCAAAGGAAGCAGCAGCCAGTGTGTGCCACACAGAAAGGCGGGCCTGTGTTAGCCAGCTTTCCATCCTGTGACAAGTCAAATAATAAGTAATAAATCAAATTCACTGGCTCACAGTCCTGGAGGCTGGGAAGCTAAAAGCAAGGGGCTGGCGTCTGGTGACAACCTTTTTGCCACATCATCCCATGGTGGAAGGCGGAAGGGCCAGAGGGAGCCAAACACAGTCCTTTAAAATGGCCCCAATCCACTGGACACAGTAACACACACATGTAATCCCAGTGGCTCAGGAGGCGGAGGCAGGAGGATCGCGAGTTCAAAGCCAGCCTCAGCAACTTAGCAAGGCCCTAAGCAACTCAGCGAGACCCTGATTCTAATAAAATATTAAACAGGGGGCTAGGGCTGTAGCTCAGTGGCAGAGTGCTTGCCTAGCATGTGTGAGGCCCTGGGTTCAATTCTCAGCACCACATAAAAATGAACAAATAAAATAAAGGCATTCTGTCCATCTACAACTACAAAAAAAATTTTAATATTAAAAAGCTGGGGATGTGGCTCAGTGTTTAAGCTCCCCTGGTTCAATTGCTGGTACCAAAAAAAAAAAAAAAAAAGGCACAAAACCTACCCATGAAGGTGATGAAGGTGGACCCTCATGGCCTCCTCCTCTCTTAAAGAACCCCCTCTTATTACTTTTATGAGCAATTAATTCCCAAATTTGGGAGGAGACAAGCTCCCAACTGTAGGGACACGGAGGCCTGGAATCTGGGTTCACTTTGCGTGCGTCACACTCCCCACATTATACACGTTCCAACTGTATCTCAGCTAACTCTTATTTCTTCTAACCAATGGGGGAAAAAAGGAGTAATAGGGATGTTCCCTAAGTATTCATAAGGTATCTATCCTGTACACGCATCACCTGCAGTGTCTTGAGCATTCAGGAAGACAGATCTGGCCCCTGACCTCACGACGTTCACAATCTAGTGCCGCAGAAGAAGCAACTGAACAGATTATTAATTGCTGTACTCTGAGAGGAACAAGAGAGGAAGGATAGGAGGCTGTGGATGAATAGAAATGACATCAGTCTTCTATACATCCAATGTTTGCTGCTGTGACTGAAAAATCTGACCAGAACAATTATAGGAGAAAAAGTTTATTTAAGGGCTCATGGTTTCAGAGGTCTCAGTCCACAGACAGCAGGCTCCATTCCTCAGGGTCCAGGTGAGGCTGAACATCATGGCAGGAGAGGGTGGCAGAGGGAAGCAGCTCACATGATGATCAGGAAGAGAGAGAGAGGTCTCCACTCTCCAGATACAAAGTACACACCCAAGTCCTGCCCCCAGGGACCCCTCCTCCAGCCGCACCCCACCTGCCTTCAACTCAGCTAACCTCATCAGGGATGAATCCAGTGATTGGAGTAGAGCTCTCACGATCCAGCAGTTCCTCCTGTAAACTTCATGGTTGTCTCACTCGTGAGCTTTGAGGACTCCCCACATCCAAACCTTAACAAACCTTTCCCTGAAAGAGGTGAAAATTGAGACTTTTAAGGATCAGCTGTCCAAGCTCGGAGGGGACTTTGGGGTGCTCTAGGGAAAGAAAGGAGGTGTGCAGAGTTCTCCAGATGAGAGCGCGGCGTGTCCACGGACAGGAAAGCAGCTCACTTAATCATGGCCTGAAACGACAGTGGCAACAGCCTGATCTGGAAAAGTAAGCAGAGGCCAGCAGAGGAGGCCAGCAGAGGCCAGCAGAGGCCAGCAGAGGCTGACAGGTCACGTTGCAGAGGTTGAAGTCCAGGGCAGTGAGAAATCACCCATGGACTCCACGAGGTCAACTCATCAGATTGGTGTTTCCAAAGGTCACCAGTGATAATAAGAATCCCAGGTCGTGTTTTCCAGGAAGAAACTCTGAGCTCTTGAGACCTGGTTGTGGACGGTTGTTACTGGGGTGCCTGGGGAGGCGCACTCTGCAGCGGGAAGGAAGCGAGGCTGGGCAGAGAGAAGGGGAACTGCCATGGGTTGCAGCAGCCAAGCCCACAGGAGCGCTGGAGCTGGGACAGTCCCTCGGAGCCATTCTGCATCAGGAAGGAGGGCAGGATGGCACCCGTGGGCATGAGCTGTCCTCCCCTCTGCTCCACGCCCAGGGCTGAAGCACCTTCCTTAGGCTGAGGGCAGTTCCCCGTCAGGGACCTGGTGGGGAGTTGTGAGCTGCCAACGAAGCCGGAGGCTGAGGAAGCAACTGCCTGAGTCCTGGAGCAGGGAGCTGGTCAGTCTCAGTGTCCACTACAGTCCACCCTGATGCTGCCCAGACCTCTGCCTCTTAAGCAGGGAAGAGACTAGGGAGACTTGCAAATAGAGGTTGGAAAAGTGAGCAGAAGCTCACACTGCTGCGGGGGTCTCTGGGTTGCAGCCAACTTCGGTAGTCCCCCTGATACGACCACTCTAGACCCTCTCTCAGATGAGCACCTCTAGTGGCTTACCTGGTGGTCACCCTAGTGGTCCCCATTCCTGGTGGTATGCCATTCTAAAGCCATGACCACTGAACCTGACTAAGCATTGTCAAAATCAGCCGAGGAGTACCAGAGAAGCCACAGTGCACCTGCCGGGTGCCCAGTGTACCCTGCCCATTCTCATACCCACCCCCCATGAGGGCCTGTCCCTTTGCTTCACCTGTGAGTCACTTAGAGACTGGAACTCGAGGTGACCAGAGGACCGCCCTGATGAGCTTACCAGAACTCTCCGTGGGTTCTCTGTAGACGTGCAAGCCAGGCCCCTGTATCTGCAGGGCATGTTGCACAGGGGAGCAGAGATTCCCAGGTGGGGCCGTTCCTCCTTCACCCCTTGGTTCCTGAACGGTTAGATTCTGCTGGTTGGGAGTGTGGAGCCGTGTGGTGGCTCTGGGTATAGGGCCTACACTTCGTCATAGGGGCCAGCGCCCCGCCACACAGTGAGGAGCTCCAGCTGCAGGTGGAAGCTGGCCCATCCCTCTCACAGTCCACAGCTTCTGGGAAGTGTGACACACGAAAGGACAGAGTGGTCATGTCCCCACTGGGACAGCTCCTTTGCTACTGGTCCCGTGCAGGGCCATGCAGGGTCCTGCCAGCATCGGAGGTAGAGCCGCCTGAAGCTCTGCCGTCAGGAAAGGCCAACCCATGCCCAGAAGAGGGCTGGTTCCCGTCAGGATGGACTCCTCCCCCTTCCAGGGCGTCTCTGTGACCAACACGACCTCAGAGGGCCACACTAGCAACTCAGTGCTGCCTCGGCTGACAGCAGCTTGGACAGGGGCAGGGACAGTGGTAACCCAGCCTTAGTGAGGAAATGCAGACCGCAGGGTCCACCCGCAGGGCTCACGTCTTGCCACCTGTGCTGCTCCGCTCTGGAAGCAGGGCCTTGTGGCCAGTAATGAGGTGGGCCAGGTCACGGAGCCGAGTCTTCTGCCCGCCTAGTTGTTTAAGGGTGCTTCTCAATGCGTGCTGAGGGCATTGACGTGAGTGCCTGGATGCTCCTGCTTCCAGCCCTCTCCCTGGCGGGTCTGCCTGCCTGCTCTGCAGAGCCCTGGCCTTACCGGCCCTCAGTCATCTTACTAGTCACCAAGATGTTTGCCCTGCTTGTGAGTCTGTATCTATTCTTGGCTCAGCCCTTTTCTTTTCACACTGAGCATGTAGTCAGCTGCCGACTGCTCGCATCCGGAGCCCTGAAACAGAGCACCGCGGACGGAGTAGCTTGAAACAACAGGAATCTATTTCACAGTTCTGGAGGCCGAGCAGTGGAAGAGCCGTGGCAGCAGCTTGGTCTGGTGAGGACTCAGTTTCTCGCTGCACCCTCACATGGTGGAAGAGGCGGGCTGCTCTCTGGGGTCCCTTGTAGAAGGACACTAATCACATTCGTGAGTGCTCCACCCTCCTGACCTCCTCACCTCCCAGCAGCCCAGCTCCTAACATGGTCACCACGGTGAGTGGATTTCCACACCTGACCCTGAAGAGACACCATCACTCACCCCAGCGGGTGCACTTCCAGCGCTGCCCACTGGGAGCTCTGCTCTCTGCTCTGCCCACACCAGGAGGAGGTCCCCGCAGAGCAGCAGCCCATCTGTGGCTCACACCCACAGGCTGAGCAGTTCGCCTGTGAACCACGCGAGGATCCTTCATCTGCCCCCAAACAATTCCCCCCGTCCTGCCACCACCACCACGGGGCCCCGGTTGTAAGAGGCCACAGTGCCACAGTGGTGGGAGCCTGGGAGTCTGTGTCACCTGTTGGCACAGCTGCCTCATTCCATGTGGCCCGCCTTGTGCCTGTCCCTGGAAACCCTGGGTCCACCTTAGGAGGATGTGGCTCAGAAGCACCATCTCTGCCAGGCATAGTGGCACTCCGGGGGCTCTCTTTCAAATGCACAAAACTCTTAGTGACTGAACACTGGAGTCCTCTGTGGGGATTCTCTGCCTGGCTTGCAGCAGCTGCATGTGATGTCGCACAGCTGGACTGGCGAGGCCCAGGAGGGGTAAGCTTGACGCCAAAGCCACAGAGCAGCCACAGAGCCTGGCGGCCAATCAGAAGACAGGATGTGAAGTGGCCAGTTAGTGTCGATGCTTGGATTTCTGAGTGGGTGGCAAGTGGTGCCATTCCCTGGGAATATAAGAGTGTCCAGGGAGCGAGAGTTCACCTTGGCCTCCACAGAGGAGCTCAGTGGGCAGAGGAATGGATGTACAGAGCCCCGAGAGGGGACAGCTGGCCTGGAGCCAACAGTGAAGACGGGATTCTCCTCTCCAAATGACTGTCACTTACCCCCCATCCCTACCCAGGAGCTCTGGTGCTTTGCCACCAGAGGCTCAGCTAAGAGCCTCCCCAGATGGGAGTGAAGCAGCAACCACTCCAGACAGCCTTGATTCTTCTGGATGTTTTGCCCCTGTGCCTCTCCTCACGTACCTCCCAGCCACTTCCTGCAGTTATAGGAGCAGAGTCCTTGAACTGGGGACCAGTGAGATTTACTATTCCTGGAGATCTACCTCCCTCGTTATTTGGGAGTGTGCTTCTTGAATCACTTGTTGGTTTAAGTAAAACAGTTTTATTGATGTCACTTGGTGCAGAATCCTTGACTCTGGACGCACAGCCTAAATGGATGTGCACGCGGGACAGGAGGGCTGTGATAGATCTCCATTAAGGCCGGCGCAGCCTCCCAGCCTGCAGTCCATCTCGGACAGCTAAATAAATGCCAAGGACAGCACCAGCCTCTCCATAGTGCGTTTCCAAAGCACTTAGCCTGTGAAAAAAGGCTTGCTCTAGGGGGACAGAAATGGCCCTGGGCTGGTCGTCACACAAATCAGCTTGATCTTCTGCACTTCTAGGCAAGTCACTCAACCACGTTCAGCCCTCTCCCCCCTGCCACACGGGGCCCGTAAGATCTTCTGAACCATAAATAATGAAATGAGAATGAATGTGAGGCATTTTATAAGTCATAAAATACTACAAAATATAAAACTTTGGGGTTCGAGTTTTTCATGGCTGAATGCTAAAAATGTCAAGCACTACAGAAAAAAGGAAAGATGAGATTGAAAGACAAATGAGACGTGCGCACCGCACAGACGCTCTCCTGGTCTGTTGTCTACTGCCTACAGGACAGAGGAGGTGGTGATTGATACAGGAAAGCACGGCTTCCCGTTCTGGAAGTCAAACATGTAGATCACGGGCTCAGCTTCTCATGGGGGCCTCACGGTGGTTTTCTCAGGAGGAAAGCAACCACTCCAGGTGGGCATGTGGAGAGGAGGGAGGGGACAGAGAAGCCATCCTGTTTGGTGACAACATGCTGGTATGAGAACTAATCCAGTCTGGCCTCTGGAAAGCTCCACCTCCCTACACTGCAGGGTCCAAGCCATACTTCAGCCTGAGTCCTGGTCAAGGGTGACCCCATCACACTGCAGCACTGACACCCGGTGCATACCCCCTAGGACATACCCCCCAGGACATCCTGCCCCTCTGACAGACCCTACCACAGATCAGGTCTCTTTTCTTTGGGACCCTCCCTGTCTTGAGACACTTCTCTTCTGAGCCTGTCACTCCACAATGAGCATCACCCGCCCTGCTACAGCCCACCAGCAGGGGGCTCCTCCAGTCTGGGAGGAGCCCATGTCACACCACAAGTCCTGAGCTCTCCCGCCTGGGCCCCAGCAGACCACAGCTCCTTCCCAAAGCCCCCACCTCCCCAGGAGTGTCCCAAGAGCTTCAGATGCCAGCGGGTCTTAGGATCCTGGCACCTGATCCACCAAGGCTTCCAGGGCAGTCCCTGGCCTGAGGTTCCCAGTGTGTGCCCTGTGCGCCAGGGACCATCGGCAAGCCGCAGAACCACTGGGTAATGAGGAAATGTGTTCGCAGAGCCGCTGTCACTCACACACGTACACACACCACACCACACCGCAGGGCACGCACACTCTGTACCCCACATGCTACCTGCATTCGCCCCCCACACTGCATACTACCACAGACCCACCGTACACAGCACAGAAACAACACTCGCACCACACACAGGCCTCTGCACAGTTCACACACCGCGCCCACCCCCCACACCGCACACACACCCCACACCGCACACACACCGTACATGCACACGCACCCAGTCCTCCGGTCCCTCCCGTTGGGGTTCTCTGCAGGAGCAGGCGAGGGAGGGCTGCGCAGCGCCGCTGGCCGCCAGAGGGCGCTGGATCCCTAAGGCAAAGCGACATTCGCACGCCGCAGAGCTGAGCCGCCCTTGGTTGGTTATTGCGCAGTGGCGCTGGCATCAAAACAGCAGGCCACACCTCAGTGACACGTAGGACCCTGTTAAACACAAGATTCTGCAAAACAAAAATGAGATGACCTGGGGAGGGGAGGGAAGCGTGAGCCTCGAGGGAAGCCCCATCAGGACCGCAGCCGGGGCTGAGACCACAGGGCACGTCCCCAGAGGGCGTTTCTGAGAACAGCAGGTTTGGAAAGGCCGCCCTGGTGGCCATAAGCCTGCATCGTGGGCTAAGGAGAGGTCTCGTGGGCAGCCTATGTCCTTGCACGTCAACGCTGTGGCCTTAGTGTGGAAGGGGCTGGTGGGCTCCACCGAGGCCCCCTGGCCGATGCCCCTGGGTCAATCGCAGGTGCCAAGCGCGCGGTCTCGGGGCTCACGCTTCCTTTCTTGCTGCGAGAACCAGCTGCTCAGCCTCACGTGGGCCGGGGGTCTGAGACCAAGCAGGATGCGCCTGGAGGCCAACAGCCGGCGGGGGACCGGGGCTTGTCCGCCCTCACCAGGCCTTAGAGTGAGCCCGCAGATCTTTCTTATGTGGTTGTTTCTCTGCAGAGCCCTGGCTGGTCATCCTTACGTGAATGTCGTCCCCATGACACAGGACACTGTGAAGTTGGGGGGACTTAATGAAATAACTCATGTGTGGTACCTGCCTCAGGGCCTGAAAGCCACTGTGTGAGCTGAAAGTCACTGTTCCCACATGGAAGCCCACGGGCAGGGATTTCATTATTTATTCCTCATTTCTCCTCTTCACCAATGTCCCTAGTGTCTAGGACAGCGCCTGGCCATCTTAAGGACCCCCAAAAAAATGTTTGACAGGTTAAAGAGCTTCTGTGCCAGCTGTAACAAAAATAACAGTATGCCCTTCTCACCCCACTGCCCTGACCCCCTGGTGGCCTGCTGGTGAAGCTTCTGCATTCTAACTCTTGTCTCTATTGGTCACTTTAGTCACTGACACCCTAAGAGAACTGGAGATCTATCAAATTAGCTTTTCTTTCTCGATCAGGTGTAGATTTTTTCCACTTTCATCTGCTTATGGTAATAACTGACACCAAGTACTTTAAATCTTCCCAGCAAGTGGTACCTATCGATAATCTTTCTACTTTAAAAGTATGCTGTTCTGTTTCCCCATCAATTTCAAGATAGCTCAACAGACATTATTTACATTATATACTTCCCTCCCCTTTATGAGGCATTGAGCCCCAAGGAGCAGGACTGTTTAAGATCTAACCTGTGGCAGTTGGTACGCATTCCACTGAGAGCAAAAATCACCACCACCCTTATCATCATTGAAAGGATGGCCACACTGCATCCTAAGTGTGGCCCAGGAAGTTTGGAACTTGATGGAGAAAGTGTAGCCTCATGTCCACTCATTCCTCAGCCAGACACTCCCTTAAATCTCAGCACTCTGGTAGAGTTTTTTCTTTGAAAATATATAAAAATAATAAGTTCAACACACACACTCATTCCTCCAGAACAGATAGCAATAAAAGAATGTCATGAGACAACAAAACAAGTTTTGTGGACCTCCTTTTCTCTCACTAGCATTATTGATTAGCTCAAGGCCCTTGGAAGGTGGTGCTGTCTTCTTGGTCACCAGCAGGGGGCGGGCTGCTCCCAAGCAGAAGGCTGCAACTGGACCTCTGCTTGACTTTGCAACTGGCAAGGCTACACTGGAGGGTTTCAGTAATTGTTCGACAAGTGGGTATTAACCGGGCTTTCGATTTTGATGAGGAAAGTGAAATTTACCTGAAAAGATTCGTGCTGAACTAAGCCAACCATTTTTTCAGTGACTAATGACAATCTGATCCTTTTTGGAAAATAGATTTAAGTTGACTTTTAGGATTCGAATATACTTGTCCAATTACTTGCCAACCAGGGGTCACAAATAGTCCCCTAAAGCAGGGAGGATAACGCATACACATTCTCTCAGGCTGTTCCAGCTTATGTGTACATTAACAGAGCCTCCCAGGCATGAATTTGGTGTTTACAACCTCTGTGAGGACACCTTGCTTTGCCTGCATTTTTAATGGAGACCAGTCCAGGTGGCCTGGGCATCCAGGCAAGTTTCCCATAGTGTCCATCTGCCCCTCTCTGTCAGCCAGAGATGCTGGTGATGATGACAAAGTAGCAAAGCTTGTGATGTGACCTGCAGCTCGTATCCAGGGTGCATGTGCTCCAGGTCACGATGACCCTTGTGAGAGAGAAACACACTCATCACACGTCTGCAGGTGAGCAGAGACAGACCAGAGCTTCTGTGCAAGGACATGTGCAGTGAGCAGAGAAGGAATCTGGGCCCAAAACCCCGGCCACTTCCCATGACGCAGACATCTCCAGTTCACTGGAAACTGATCACCACTTAAAGCAAGGACAATCATCCCCTCTTGGCCGGTGGATTACCTATTGGCCAGCACTTGGCCTTGCAGAGGCCATTTGACTCTCTCTTCCACTCTCTTTCTCCCTTTCTGACTCTTTCCCATTTTCACATATAAACTACAGATACATATCAGAGAAAATTGCTCTTTTTCAGCCATAAAATATGTCAGTAGAGAGACTTCTCCCATTCCACCCTCCCCTGTGCACACACACACACACACATGTGCATGCGCACGCACACATACATACACACTTCCTTCCTAAGGACCTTCCTAAGGATGCTACCCCAGACCTTCTGAATCCAAATTTCCAAGGTGTGAGCACAAGAATCTGCAGCATTTAAAAGTGCCTTGGATGACCTTCCCAGCAAGCATCTGGCCACTACTTGAGATCATTCCAGAAGGGTTGGAACATTAGCACTAAAACCACCCGTAAAGGATGCAAAGCAAAGGATGCTTGTCTCAGGAACAAATGGTCAAAGATCTAAGCCAGGCCCCAGGCACACACCGAGCCCGTCAGGCAGGCCAGCAGCAGTGAGAGTCCCTCACTCCCATGGGTGAAGGTCAGAAGCCACAAAAAGTACTGGAACGTGGGGAAGTTGGGGGCAGGGACTCCTGAGAAGCTTCTGGGTGACTCTGCTTTGCCACAAAGGAAGGTGGCCCAGGGGTTAGCATCAGTGACAGTCGGGATGATAAGGACAAAGAAGGCCGGGCTTTGGCATCTGGAGCCCCATGTGTCCTTACTGCGCCATTTCAGCAGCTCAGGCAGAAGTAGGAGCCCCCAGGTGGCAGTGACAGCAAGCAGAGTCGGGGGTCAGGGCCAGGAGGGTGGTCGTCACTCCGGGGCGCCAGGAGGTAGGAGAGAGCCAGAGGCGATGGCCAGGAAGGGCTCTCCCCACAGTCACCAAGGACCTCAGCTGCCTCAGCTCCCATGCCTTGGTCCCTTCAGAGCATGTGAAATGACACATTTCTCTGGTCAGAATGATGGCTGATGTTGTGCCTCACCTCGGGCCCAGAGCAATGGAGTTCTCCAAACATGGATGAACCTCTGAAACCACAGCCCAAAATGAACTTTTTCTCCTCTAAGTTGCTCTTGACGGTTATATTGGTCACAGTAACACAAAGCTGACTCAGACAGCCTGGTTGCAGGAGCAGAGGGGCTGGAAGGGTGCAACCTGGGACCTGGATTCAGATCCTGCTGCTTGTGGGCCAGTGACCACACTGGGGCTGGGCTTTCTTCCCCTGAGCCAGGAGACGCCAGGCCCTGCCTTTGGGATGCTGTGCTTACTCAACCAAGTGATCTGATAAAACCACTGCCACACAGCACCCTCCTAAGGTCACAGACACGCTGCTACTGCTAGTCCTCCAGCCCTTCCCTCCTGGGCGCAGGATTAGGGCCACTCTAGACTAAGAATGCCACCCACTGGACAGACAGCCAGGGACAGGTCATTAATCCTGCAAGGACCTGCAACTCAACTCTGCCACAACCAGAGGCACTTTGCACACACAGGCAGGACCCCGCTCCAGACCAGAGGCCGTGTGTGCCACCGTGGTTGGTGGGACACCTGCAGGCACTTCTGACACTTAATTTTATGACTTCTATTACTTTCTATAATTCCATACTATCATTTATTTCCTTCTTTTAGGATTTTATGTTTCATTTTTGCCTTTTCCACTTATTCTATTTTTGTTGCTTAGAAAGAAAAATCTTTCTCTTTCACCAGTGAACCTAGAAATTTAAACATATTAATGTGGAAAAGTCTACTATATGATCTCTCACAGGTTATCCTTCTCCACCTTGATTTCTAACCAACAAATTAAGTGTCATTTTTACATAACTAATATTGACTCTGACTCTCTCTTTGCTGAGAGCTGTTCCTTGAAGCCCACGTCTTCCTTCTGAACCTTTCCTATCTGTTCTTCTAGTGGGTAGCACTCTTTATCTTGTGGCTTAAAGTCTTCATACTTGAAGATCAACTTTACTTCTCTAGCGTCCTGGGAGCGGGAGTGTGCTGCCAGTACTCTGAAGGTCATGTCCGCTAACACCTTTGGCTAGGAAGTCAGCTGTCAGAATAACTGTGACTTCTTTGCAGATGATCTGTTTTCTTTGCCACTGTCCCTGTAAATGCCATTTGTCCCTCCTGTTCTTTGTCATCTCCTTCTAGAGCTCTAGAGAAGTTGGGGTTTCTCACCTTGGATGCCCTTTCCCCATCCTCCAGGTCCTGGCTCTCTGGCCTGCGGGATTTCTGTGGGATTTCTTCACCCCATCTTTCAGATCACAGTCCCCTCTCCTTGCATCTCATTTCTGTGGAACTCATGAGCTCGTTTCTAACTGTATTAGTTTTTCTAGTGACAGGGGAACGGGGCTAGTTTTCTCCTGTTGTGAGTTTCCTACTTTTGGACCTTCCAGCTTCCTGGAGTTTTATATTGTGTACTTTCTCCCAGGTTCAGCTTTCTAAGGTACATTTCCCCACAGTGGCTCTATTTGGTTCCGTTGGTTCTGGATCGTGTACCAGTCACCCTCTGAGCAGAGCCTGGCTTGAGCCCAGGCAGCTGGTTCCAACCAGCTTGCGTTCTAGCCTGTGTCCACAACTCCAGACACCTTCTTCTCTGTCATCTCCTCGCTCTCGTTGCTGTCTCTGTGACAACAGCTGGAGTTCCCCATTTCCCAGATGCAAGAAGTAAGGAAAACAAGATGTAGAATGAAGTTTACAAGGAAAGACTGTGGAGTCCCACAGACTCTCCAACTTACTGGTATTGAGCCATTTATTCGATTCGTCTGACCCTCAAAGTGAAATGAAGACCAGTGTACTCGTTTCACCCGTGACAGAGTGTCTGCTGAGATGCACATGTGAGCACTGGTCACCACACCTGGCGCTAGTCCCCAGGGAGGTGGCATTCCTCACAGTGATGAGAGGACAGAGGGAGGGCTGTGCACTGTAGTCCTGTTATCAGCTTGTTGCCGGGTGCCAAGAACATGTGTCTGGCGTGTGTCCAGAGTTGGCCAGCCCCGGTCAGGCCAGGGGATGTCCCAGCTTCTGGCACCTTTAGGCACCCCTGTCTTTAAAGGTTTTTTGCACACTAGAATTTCAAGAAGCTGAGACCCCAATGCCGGTCAGAGACCGTGTCTGACTTCCTCTTGTCTACCCACCAGGCCTACAGGGTGGATGAGAAAGCCGCAGAGCACGCGCGCTGGGAAGAGGCCTCCAAGGAAACCATCAAGAGGACCACCAAGCCGTGCCCTCACTGTGGGGTGCCCGTGGAAAAAAACGGTGAGTGTGCGCTGGCCGGGGGAGGATGTCCTGTGCTCTTGCTGCACAGCTGCGCCCTCGGGGCTCTGGGAGGCGCGCACCCCTGGTCCCTGCCCCGTCCATCCTGGCGGTGGCGCCTTCCATTTAGAGCCCTGGCAGCAGCGCCCTGGAGTCCCTTCTAGACGCGCCCCGCTTCTGCCAGTGGCCGCCCCCAGCGCGAGCCCAGGCGAACACCAAGCCCAGGCGCGGCTTCCCCACGTCCGCTCTGAGCGGCGGCTGCGCCCTGGTGGGTAGCTGGCACACCCCGGGGCACTCGGTCCCCCTGCCCCAGCTGTCGCTCAGCAAGCACATGCCACCCAGCTCAGCGGCAGGAGCGGGCGCAGCGCCGGCCAGGTTCCCACCGCCGAGCAGCAGCGGAGTCCTGCAGAACTCAGCCCCAGCCTGGACCATTCCCCGTCGGCAGGACGTGGGACGGGGAGGACCTGCGGGTCCGGCCCACCTCCCCTAGGCTGCCCACGGGCACCGGGAACGCAAGGGAAAGAAGGGGCGAGGCCTTCACAGGAGGGAAGGTGGTGGCTATTGAGGGACAGGGCCAGCACTCAGAGGCGCAGGGATTTTTTAAACGAATTCAATACTGAGGCCATTTTGCTAGGATTAAAGAACTTTTGTGTACATTTTGTTGTTGTCTTGTTTTAAATATAATCCTCAAAGTTGGTAAATTCCAGACTTTTCTGGAAACCACTTGGCAATACACATATGTAAAGAAATTAGAGTATCTCTGTTCTTTGACCCAATAACCCTAGTTCTGGAAATCTATACTAAAAATACATATGCACAGGTACACACACATACCACATACATGCATGCAGGTACCACATATCCATGTGTATAAGCATGTGGGATGTGTGTATGTGTATGTATATATGAGTGTGTATTTGTGTTATGTGTATATGTGCAAGATATTGTACATGTGTGTTTGTGGTGTATGCGAATATGTGTATGCATGTGTATGTGTTTCCAGTGTCTGTATATGGTATATTTTATGTGGGGTGTGTGTCTGTGTGCTGTGCATGTGTATGATGTATGTGGTAGGCATGTATATGCTTATGGTCTGCAGTGCAGGTATGTGCATGTGTATGTGTTGTGTGAACCTGTGTTGTGTGGGTTGTATGTGTGCATATGTATATGCATATATGTCCATGTATGTGGTGTATCTATAAATGTGTATATGGTGTGGGTGGGTGTATGTATGAATGTGTATTTGTGATATGTATATGTACATGGGGTATGTGGTGGTATGTGTGCATGTATGTGTGTGTGTATTTGTGTATATGGTATATGATGTGTGTGTGATGTGTATGTGGTGTGTTTATGTCTGTATATGCATTGTGTATATGTTTGTGGTATGTGTATGCATGTGGTATATATGTGCATGTATCTTATATGTGCATGCATGTCATGCAAACACATGAATATGTGTATGAGTATGCATGTATGTACACTGTTGTGCATGTATATATGTGATGTGTCTTTGTGATGTGTTTGCATGTCTACTGTGTGTATATAGATCAGTAGTGTATATATTATGTGTTTGCAAGCATGTATATATGTATGTGGTATGTATGTGATGTGTTCATGGTATTATAAATGTGATGTGTGTACATGTGGGAATGTATATCTGTATGTGTTTTATGTGTGTGGTGCATATATATTGTGTTTATGTAATGTATATGCATGTGGTATGTGCTTTTGGTGTATCAATACATTATGTAAGCTTGGGATATATGTGCTGTATGTATATATGTGTGAACATGGGGGCACATTCACATACACCACATGAAGAAACACACCTTACAGATACATGCATTTATGTACATGCACATACCACATACACATACACATAGCACATATACATACACACATGCACAGACACCACATATACACCACATGCATACACACATATTTATACACATACACCACAGACATACAAATGTACACACAACACATATATGCCACACATTCACATACACCACATACATACTCAAATATACATACACACATGCACCTACATACATACCACATACATACACAGTATATGTACCACAAAACATACACACCACAAACACATACACCCTTACTCAACACACACCCATATGTACAAACACCACATACATGCATATGTACACTACATGCATCCATGCATGCATACACCACTCATATACAAATAGACATACATATCCATATTACGTATGCACATACACATCAGCACACACACCACATGCATACCCATATGCACATATATACCAAAAGCACAGTCATACACAGCCACATACACACATGCATATGTACACACATCACATATATGAACACACTCCTGTCACATCACACACATACACACATGCCACATATATGTACACATCCCCAAACATACACAGCACACAATGCACAGAACATGTATATAGAAATACAAATGCCACAAATCTACATAGACCACACACACACTGCACATACATATATACCACATACAACACATAGGCATGTTCATACACATGTATACACTCGTGTCACATACATAGACAAGTGTCCACATGCCACATGTATGTCACATGCACACGTACACATATACATGCTTATACATACCAAATGCATATGCACATGCTCATATACCACATCCAAACACATATTGCATACATACACTGAACACATATGCATGCATCCATACACCACACATGCACAAACATACACATATACATGATTATACATACATACACATGCCCATACACACACCACATGCATATACACATGCACATATATACCACATATAGTCCTGCATACCACATGCATACATACTCCACAAAACACACACATACATGCATATACATGCACATGTATCCATACATATGCCCAAACACACACCACATACATACACATATGTACACATACACCACATTAAGCACACCAGATACATAGCAAAAATACACATCCACATGCATGTATGCATGCAATGCCATACATGCACATTTATGCACATGCACTCATGCACAGCACACACATTACACATAACATGCACATACTACACCTGCAAACACACAGGCATGCCACATACACATATGCCAGACACATGCAAAACATATACCACCAACATAGACATTCACAAGACATACATCAAAACACATGCCACACATATGCACATACATGCACAGTACACACATGCTGCAGATACATGCACACCACATACATGCACATACGCATGTGCACACACCACCTGAAAATACACTACACATCAAAAAATAAATAAACAGAGGCACCCATATAACACGTACATAGACACATTTACATACCACATATCCATACACACATGCGTGCCCATGTTAGGCAAAATCTCTAATTGCAGTATCGTTTATGTTAGGAAGAACCCAGAGTCCTCTAACTGTGGCCTCAGAATGAGAAAGCTTGGTCTGCCATATGAAGCCCTGGGAAGCGTCACGCAGCCACTCCCTGCTGTACCACAGGCTGAGAACACAGACTCTGGGTTCCCAGGGGCCTTTGGGGGTCTGGGTCTGCTGTGTACTGTGTGGCCTTCTGGGCCTTATTGTCCTCGTCTGTGCCAGGGGTTTATACTAGAACTTGCCTGAGGGAGGTGTGCTTTGGCTTCTTACTGAGAGCCCAGTTGCTCTAGTGTTGATCACTGCAGCATAGCCAAGGGTGAAGCTTCGTTCCTGAGGTCTCCTCTAGGTCTGCCCCACATTCAGCAGAATCTTAGGAAGCAGCTCTCCTTCAGTGACACTGACAGGAGAGCCGTTTCCATGTAAATGTAGACAGAGTGACACTTACACTCTGGGCACATGCTCCTGGGATACCCTGTAGGCCCCAGAAATGTCCTTGCTTACTCTGTCTCTCCAGACGGGACTCTGGCTCCATTCTCTGACCAGTGATTGCCTGTTGCCAGGTACATTTGCTTTCAGGTGGCTCCGGAGCTTCAGTTCACTCATTAGAACCCAGAGGAGGAGCCGCTGGCCAGAGCAGGGACGGCACCTGCAGGGGACTGGGGACAGTCAGTGGACAGGACTCACTGGGAGGAGGCTGTGGTCCCTTCATACCAATATCTCAAATCTGTGTGCACCTGTCAGCAGCTCCCAGCTGGTATTTATGATCATGTGTCACCTGCCAACAGGGGCTGTTCTGAGAAGTGTCATCAGACCACTTTGTCATTGTGTGAACATCCTGAGCGCACCTTCTCAAACCTAGACAGTGTAGGTCAGCCGCAGGAGGCCTTGGCTGCTTTACAGTAAGCAGGGAAAGCGCTACTAATGCCAGCCCCTCCTCCACTTCCTGCCCTGCTCTGTCTGCCGTTGTGATTCTGTTTCTATGGTAAAATGTGATTTGTTACGCTAGGATTCTGGTGCATTAAAATTTTGATGTAATAGGAAAACATTCTTATTGTCATTTAGAATTACTTTAATTCACTGAGTTTTAATATATCGCTCAATATTCTATTTGATATTTTGGAGAAACTAAGTGGTTTTAAAGCACCACACTATTTTATTGGATTATTTACATCATAAGGGACAATCATTAAATATGTGTTGAAATGGCACTCTCCAAAATGGGAAGTATTAAGATAAAAATGTCATCAATAAGTTATCTGATTATTTTTTCTACGGTAAATTTTATTTATTTTTATATGCAATTTTTATGATCTTTGAAACAAACTAAAAGAAGCAGAAAGTAGAGGACTTTAAATGTATCCAAGTTATCCTAAGGTAAATGCCTGTGTCTATTTATTCATACATATTTTCAATTAGTGGAAGTTCTCAAACTAGTTTTCTAGGAAAAATGAGACAATACTGAAGCAATTACGTGGCCATTAGTGGGAGAACAGAGACACTTACAAAATAATTGGTAAATTGAAGAATGGAGTGCTCAATGCCTCGAAGAAACACTGCGCGGCTCCCGTGTCCAGGAAATCAGTGCTGAGGCAGAGCTGGTTTCTGCTCCCCAGAGCCAACAGAGACAGCGTTTAACACCTGGGGGAGCCAGGCATCCCAGAGTAGGACCCAGAGAAGAGGCAGAGGAGGCAGGCCCCGCTCCAAAACCAACCGGAACCTCACGGACCTTGGTTAATCCCAAGCAGCAACGGTGAAAAGCACTTTACCTTGAGAAAAGTCTACAACCAAGTTATCCTCTGAGTTTTTGAGCAGTAAATGAGTCATCAGACCCCTCGCTAGCTCCTTTGTGTCCTTCTCGTCCTAAATTAAATTTAGAATGGCATTAAGGGACGTATTCCCTGTTAGAAGTAGTATACTGTTCTAGTTCCTGTTTTATGAATTTTGACAAGCTAAGTATCTCCAAAGAAATGACAAAAGTAATCATAACATATTATCATATGTTAAATTATTAAGTGCATTTAATGTATTTAAAACATTGAATTCAATATATATTTAAATTTATTTAAATGAGGAATTGACTGTGAAACACAAAGCACTTGTCTCTAAATCCCATTTCAGGAAGAACAGATAAGCTCAGATTTACAAATAAAATTTGCCATGGGTGGAGGGGTGCCGTTTTCTTTGCCTCCTCAAGAGCGTCCCAACTACGGGGTAAAAATGGGAGTTCATAATCCGTTTGAATCAAATGTATGAAATATGATATGTCAAGAGCTTTGTAATGTTTTGAACAACTAATAAAAAAAAAAAAAAGAGCGTCCCAATGTCAGAGCGCCCTCCCTGAGAAGGGACCCCTAGACTAGCCTGTGGTCTGGGGTGTGTTCTCCAGGCTGCTGCAGACCCACCATGGCTTGTCCTTTGTCGCCCACAGGAGGATGCATGCACATGAAGTGTCCGCAGCCCCAGTGCCGGCTGGAGTGGTGTTGGAACTGCGGCTGCGAGTGGAACCGCACCTGCATGGGCGACCACTGGTTCGACGTGTAGCGGGCGCCGTGGGCACCGTGGGCACCGTGGGCACTGGGCCCTGGCCACGCCCTCCTCTCGGAAACACCCAGCGCCCTGCCTTCATTTTCTACTTCACGTTTCTCTAAACACATCTCACACACATCCACACACTCACACATGTGAACACAGGCTTCAAGGTCTCTCCACAATCACAAAAGCAAAATGACAGAGAAAGCTGCTGGGTCTCTTTTACTACATCCATGAAAAACAGCAGAGCCAATCCCAACACCAGCAAGAGGTACTTCCAGGCCTTAGAACTATGCCCAGAGTAAAGTGCAGCCCGTCTGTTCTGAATAGATCCTTCTTCTTGCATGGATTCAAGTCAGGCTGGCTCGGCACAGGGAGCGAGTCTCCAGATTAGTTTCCTGCATTCTACTTTCAACAAACACAGTGGAGGAGCCACTGGCAAGGTGGAGACAGCTCCTGGGGACTGTTGCCTGAGGGGGCCTCTGCAAGGTGGACTGAGGGACTCTCAGAACTGAGTTCCTGGCTTTCAGAGCAACATTTAACATTTAACTTTTCAGAGAGCATCCAGTCCTCAAAAAACCCCAGGCAGTAGTAAAAAATATGTGTTTATCCCTAAGAATTCTATCTTTATAAATTGTGCTGATGAAATATCAACTATGCACAAATCAGTTTGTCAACTAAGTGAGAAATTATGAAAGCCAATTTGAATGTTGAATGTTTAAATTACAGGGAAGAAAGCAACACTTAATGTGCTTTCATTCCATTTAATTATTTGCTACTTTAGAAAGAAATCGCTTATCTGAAAATATTACAAAATCTATCGTTTGATTTTTAAGTATTCATTTTGCAGCTTGGAAATTAGCTTGTGCATTTGGCATTACTGTAAATTTAATGGATAAAGGGCTATAAAGGAGACATTTTCAAAAACCATTTCATAGTGATATTGAATGCTAACAAAAGTGCAGGTTATTAAGTAGAATCTTTAAAGAAAGAGCCTTTCCAAGGTGTCCAGATGAAAGCATTTCTGACCCTCTTCATTAGAAGGGTGCAGGCCCCATGCATCCCCACTCTCCCTCCACTGCTACCCCAGGGAGCCATGCATGGGCGGCCGGCTCCTGCAAGGAGAGTTCTTTGCGTAGGACAATAAACTCACTTATTCCTCAGGTTACCTGCATCAAATTTGAGTGTTGGTCAGATTTTCAACTTTTCTCTTTTGGTGGCAAATGCAACACATCAAAAAAAATTTTTTTTCTCTAGATACTATGAGACACATTTTCTACAGCAAAATGGAGGTGAGAAAACACAAGAGCTGCCTGTTGACAGCTCCTCAGGAAGACCGTGAATGTACCTGAGGGCAAAGGAGTTCTGGCACAGGGAGGCCCTTCTGGGTTTGGGGAGCTGGAAATTCTAAACTGGTCACCAGTCCTCTCCTCCTAGGTGGCTCTCTGTGGTCCTTGCTGGTGGGAGGAGAAGGGGTTTCCGAGGTCACGTCCCGAGGACCTTCTTTCATGCTCCAGGGAGCATTCTGCCCTCCACCCCTCGCGGGTACTGTGCCGGGACAAGACAGGGCAATGACGTCCATGTGCACAGCTGCTCCAGCATGTTCAAGGCCACAGGGGGGTCTGTGGCCATGCTGAGCCCCGACCACAATCAGGACACATGTCACTGACAATCCCAGCCAATTGCAGCTCCTTGCGCCAACTCAGGGTGACACCCCAGATGGCATCGCCTGTCCTGTGGCACATGGGGCACTTTGTATCAGTCTTAGCTTTTTCTTTGTGATGCTCTCATTATTGCTTCTTCCAAATCCACGTAGTGTGTTGGGTTTGCCACCGTGAGTTGCAGGTACCGTAGCAGCCCCTGGAGCTGTTCAGCTGTCAAGCATGGTCTCCTTTGTGGTTATTTTTTTTTTCCAGAATAGAATAGTGATTCTTAAAATAACTTAAAGGAAAAATAGGCACTGAGTATGAACATGAATCACAATATTATTTGAACACGAATACTGTAATAAAATATAGCACAAGAATGGAAGTAAGATCTTTGCAGAAAAAATCTTTATTTTTCTCTGAAATGTGTTAGGAAATATCTGACAGATATGTCTACAAGTGTGCTTAATTGTCAATAAAAGTATCCTAAGAGCTCTTGGGTCTGTCTTTGAGGGTATGTTTTGCACAGCTGGGGAGGTAAGGGAGGAAGCACAGATTGTGTGTGTGTGTGTGTGTGTGTGTTTTTGTTTTTGTTTTTTTTTTGTTTTTGTTTTTGTTTTTGGTACCAGGGATTGAACCCAGGGGCACTTAAGCATTGAGCCAAATACCCAGACTTCTTATTTATTTATTCATTCTAATTAGGCATGTATGACAGCAGAATGCATTTTGATTCATTATACACAATTGTAGCACTTTTCATTTCTCTGGTTGTACAGGAGGTAGCATCACACTAGCTGTGCAGTCACACATGCACCTAAGGCAATGATATCCCTCTTATCCCACCATTTTTTATATTTTATTTAGAGGCAGGGTCTTGCTGAGTTGCTTAGGGTCTCGCTACATCGCTGAGGTTAGCTTTGAATTTGTGATCCTCCTGCCTTAGCCTCCCAAGCTGCTGGGATTACAGGTGTACGCCACCGCGCCTGGCATTAGGCAGCATTTTTGAGGGTTACTATTGAGCATAAAATCTTCACTCAGTACTTTTCCCGGTTACGTTTCTTTGCATTATTTTTTTATAATAAAATAATTGTTACTTATTAATGCACATTTCAGAAGCCAAAAAAGGTGAAAAGGAGAATAAAAACCATCTAGAAATAATTATTTTGCTTCTTATTTGCACTTAGGAATGCATGGTATCAATCAATGGGTTCCTAAAATGAGCATTTGGGGGCCTTCACCATGGCCTGCACTGTATATGCTAATTAATGAGTTTCTTTTAAATTTTCAAACCCAATATAACCATTCACAAGTAATGCAGTTATTAAACAGTATAGATGTGGAAACGATTGTGTGACATGCACAAACGTTTACTAGGGCTGAGGGTTGGGCCCAGTGGAGAGTATTGGGCTAGCCTGTGCAAGGCCCTCGGTTGGATCCCCAGCGTTGGGAAAAAAAGGAGGAAAAGAACGGAAACGTTTACAATAGACTGTTGAATGGAAAGCAGTATCAAAATTGCATGTTCACTATAATTGCAATTATGCAAAAATAAATAAATTCCAAGAAATAAACAACTGGGGGACTGCTATGGTCAAATTGTGTTGCCCCAAAGTCATAGGGTGAAATGCTGCCCAAGGTGACAGTGTAGGAAGGGGCCTTGGGGGGATGAAGTCATGGGGATGGAGCCCTCACAAATGGAAAAAGTGGCTGAGAGATCCCTCACCCTTCACCATGTGGGACCAGGTGAGAAGACACCACCTGTGAAACAGGAAATAGACCCTTGCCAGACTGGGAGCCTGCCAGCACCTTGATGTTGGACTTCCAGCTTCCAGAACTGAGAAATAACCTTCTGTTGTGTGAAAGAAGCCCAGTTTGTGGAATTTTGTTACAGCAGCCTCATGCACTAAGACGGAGGATGCATTACAATAGAGTCTGCTCTGTTGATGAAACTCTACATCACCTTGACTCATCTCTGCTCTTCAGGGTTTGGGGCAGTATGAAAATATCACTTTATAATGAAAAAAGATTTTTAAATGTCCTGTGACAACTCAAGGTGGCCTACCACATGCACCTACGCAGCAAAGATCTTCCCTCACTCCGTCTGTTTCTGATTATGTGAACTTCACTAGATTCGTGGTGAAACATGGCGAGACATTGCACTACCCGGTCAGAGGAATGTTACCAGGTGACTCCGGCAAGGATGGAGTATGAGGGATGAGTTGAAGTGACTTTCTAGCAGATGCCCTGTTCTTCCAGCCCTGGCATGAACATGGCACTTCTGATTCAGCCTGTAGAGAGGCTGAGATAGGAATATGGGATACAGAGAAAAAGAACGCTGGGTCTCAGGAGAGAAGCAGCTGGGAGCGTGACTGAGAACGTGAACATGTGCTCCTTACCTTCCTCAGTAAACCTCTGCCTCATGCTCTGGTGTGTGCTGCGATTCTTCTCCATCACACACATCAGGGACCCCATCGTCCCCAGTAGAGTCCCCTCTCAAGGCCTCCTTGAACACTCCTCCAGTGACAAGGCCACCACCTTCCTGCTTTGCCCAGGACTGAGAGGGTTCCCCGCACGAGGGATGGGGGACTTTCAGTTTTAAAACCACAAAAGCCAGAATCAGTGGCTGTTCCTGTTGCCTGTGATTCCAGTTACTCAGGAGGCTGAGGCAGGAGGATGGAGGCCAGCCTTGGCAACTTAGCAAGACCCTGCCTCAAAATAAAGAATAACAAGGGTTGGTGCAGCAGAGTGCATCTGGGTTCAGTCCCCAGCAATGGGGGGCTGTAGGAGAGAGAAAGAAAGAGAAAGGGAGGAAGGGAAGGGAAGGGAAGGAAAAGGAAGAGAAAGGAAGGGAGGAAGAAAGGGAGGGAGGGAGGGAGGGAAGAGAGAGAAGGAAGGAAGGGAAGGGAGGGAAGGGAGGAGGAAGGAAGGACAGACGGACGAGCTGGCCACCCTGTCTGTGTGTCGCCATCCCCAAGCAGCAGCGGGCCTTACTGGCCTCTCAGCCTCCTTGGGCTAACCTTGGCCTCTTAGGCTTGAGAACGTCCTCCATGCGCACCCCCTGGGCCTCCTGCAAGCTGAACTGATCCAGAGGCTGACGGCTCTAATGTCATCGATTCCCAAAAGAGTTGGGCCCGCTCAGAACAGGATCAGTGGGAAGCCTGGCAAGCTCCAGATGCTCCCGAGGGACCGTCACTCGGTACTTATGAACTGCCTCTCTCATCAGCACCTGGCTTTGTTTCCAGGACCATTGCTCATGCAGGCTGGACGCCCTGACAGCCCAGGTGTGCTGAGGACTTGTCTAGCCCGCTCTCCTGCAGTGAGCTGTTGGCTCCCCCACACCTCAGCCCACTCCCACTCCCTCTCCTCCCTTGTCTCCCACAGAAGCCTTCCCACCAACCCATGCAAGGTCCTCTGTCCCCATCCCTGGCATGCACTGCTATCTACACGAATCCTATACTGGGCTGTTTGCAGGGCTCTGTGTCTCCCTCACTGGCACGGTAGGTCCACGAGGGCCGTTGGTGGCTGTCTCTCTGTTGGTTTCATGGATGACTAGAGAACAGCTATTGGTCATCAGCTAAGGCGCTCACTGCCCCCACCTCAAATCTAGGAAAGTCTGGAGAGTTGCTGCATCAGGAGGACAGGCATGGACACCAAGTGCTATGGCTCTGGCTGTCCCTAGAACAACTGCCGCTCTTCCTCTCAGCAGGGGTTATCGAAGTCGCCTGTTTTCACTTTCTTGCCATCAATTCCTGCTTAAAGTTCTAGGTGACGTTCTTCAGTCTCCAGGTCTTCTCGTTCTTTTTGTCTTGGTGGCTCAAACAACATTAGTTACAGCAGGTCCCTGAGTTGATTCAGTGCTCGTGGCCACTTTAGGAAGAATGGGAGGCACACGGCCCCCCAACAGGTGACTCCCCGCTAACTGGAGTTTCTTCTGAAGTTTCTCCACAAATAAGCCCTCGCCCGTGTAATTTAAACTACTAAAAAGCATCAGTACAACCGTTCTTTTCAGTTTCAGGTGTTTGGAACAAGAACTCTGAACCCCAGGGAAAGAGCAGGGGTTGGGATTCAGAGACAGGCAGTGATCACCACGTCGTGGAGAGTAAGTGACTGTGTCGTCTTGTTTTTGGTGATGCTGGAGATCACTCCACCCTCCCAGGGAGAGGAAGTAACTGTAGACACGGTTCATTTTTCCTGGGATCCTCCACACACCGAGAAGCACCTCACACGTGGCCCGACGGTGGCTGTCCCCGAGTGGTTCATCATGAACGGCCCCTCCCGCCACACCAGCCGGCCTGGTTCAAGCCACCAGGATTCTCCATTTGCTCAGCAGGTTCGTTGAGGGGCCTGTGAAAGAACAGGTTAGAAGGTGACCGAAATGGGTTTTGTGATTCCCAAACCTATTTTCTAGGAACAGCAAAATGTTATTTGACTGCTTGCCCAGCTTATTTTATCCTGGCCCCAGGGTGATCCTCATGTCTAGAAAAGCAATATGGACATGACAATCACAGAGCTGGCCATGACCACGCTGGGGATCCGTGCTGGTCTGGAAACGCTCTGGAGAGAGCCTTGTCAGGTCAAGAACCCTAGAGCTCTGGTGGACTAACAAGTCCAGCAGCCAAGGCCCGTACCAAGGACCAGTCACACTCCTGTAGAGGGCCAGGAGTAGACAACCCAGCCTTTGCTGGCCATAGGACTGTGTCCAAACCACTCACCTCTAGCTTTGCAGAGTGGAAACAACCAGAGGCAGCGCACAAGGGAACGCACATGGAACTCACTGGTCTGTGTCCCTCTACAATGTTACCAAATATGGGCAGCGGTCAGAATGGCCCAAGGATTGCTGAAGTTTGTCTACCCATATTACGTGAACTGAAAATGGGCTGGGGTGTGCCGTGCTACAGCACTTGCCTGACGTGCTTAAGGACCTGGGTTCCTTTCCCAGCACTGCAGAAAACACCATTATTTTGAAATAACTGGAAAGCTTAATAGAGTCAGATATGAAAAGTCATGTGAAATGGGAAGCACTGATATTTTTCAGACTTACATTATGTATCCAACAAATAATTACAGGGTTCTGAATAGGTTGGCTGCCAGGGCTGTAAAAATAAAGACAGGTTTTCTCTGCTCAGGATTCTCACAAAGCTGCTGGGCAGCGGGTGTGGGAGAAGTGACACCAGGCAGATGGATGCAGGGGCACACGCCTGCAAACCCGGTGACTCAGGAAGCTGAGGCAGGAGGGTCAGAAGTTCAAGGCCAGCCTGGGCAACTTAGGGAGAACCTGTCTCAAAATAAAAATTAAAAAGAGCTGGGGATGTAGCTCAGTGGTAGAGTGTCCTGTGCCCAATCCCCAGTGTCACAAGGGGAAAAAGAAAAGAGTGAGCTCATGCCAGGGGGAGAATGCCGTGTCCCCTGGCACAGCCACAGCCTTCCTGTGGGGGCCTGGGAACGGGAGATGTTGGGCCACAGGCAGCAGAGGAAGTGGTTACCGGATAGCTCCGAATCTGTGCAGCAAAGTTTCCACTCTCTGATGGGTTATGGGAAGCCACTGAGGGAATTTAAGAAAGGAAAGGACACACCAAATCTGTGTCTTAGGAAGCTCCCTCTGTAGGGAACAGCTGGAAGGGGAGCGAGGCCACAGCAGGAGAGCATTGCAAAAACTTTCTATAAAGTCCAGGAGAGAGACTCGCGGCCAGAGCTAAGGCGGTGGCATGGCCACAGGAAGAAGGAAGAGTGTATATTTAAGCACTGAGTCAAGCCCTCCGGGGGCAGGAGCAGGGTGTTAGTGGGGAACTGGCGAACAACAACAGATGGTGCCGCGAAGGGGGCCGTGCAGACCTGGGGACAGGGCCTGAGGGTTCCGGGCCCTAGGTGGCTGGACAGTCTTACGTAGACCTTCAGGCCGTAACACCTCTCCCTGCTGCTGCGCCTCCTTCCTGGCTGCCTGCTCCTTCTCTGCTCTGGGACGCCCTAGTTGCACTTACTGTGGATTGTTCTGCAAGAACTGGAGGACTTTTTTTTAGTTGAAAAAAACAGAATTCCTACACAGGTATTTAAATGTGGGCACCTTAAATAAAGCCATCCAAGTGTCGCTAGGATATGGTGCGTTCCTAGAACGGAAGACTGCTCGCCATACGAAGGAGAGGAGCGCAGATACCTGGCTGAACCCTCAACATGAGGTGAGTGAAGAAGCCAGCCAGACCACGTGCTGTGGACGATGCTGTTCTGTGACTCTCCAGAGAAGCTGGTCTACACTCAGACAGCAGAGCCCTGGGGCTGGGGCTGGGGCTGGGGCTCAGAGCTGGGGACGGGGCAGCCACTGCTAGGGACAAGGCTCTTCTGGGTGGGGGTGTGAACTAGATCTTACCGTGCTGACAGACATGCAACCCTGTCCCTATACTAGAAGCCACTGAATTGCACACATTCTTGAATGAGTTACACGGTGTGTGGATAATAGTTCAATAAAAGTGTTACCAGGAGCTGGGGATGTGGCTCAAGCGGTAGCGCGCTCGCCTGGCATGCGTGCGGCCCGGGTTCGATCCTCAGCACCACATACCAACAAAGATGTTGTGTCCGCCGAAAACTAAAAAATAAATATTAAAAATTCTCTCTCTCTCTCTCTCTCTCTCTCTCTCTTTAAAAATAAATAAATAAAAAATAAAAGTGTTACCAAAGGATGAAGAGAGGGTGGGGAAGCAGACAGAGGAATATGACCTTACTATTTTGAGGAATCTGGTGGCCAGGGAGAGATGAAAGGATGAAGTGGGTTTTAAGTTTCAAGAACAATAGTGACGATAGGACAGGAGCCAGAGGTTGAAAACACAGGGCAGCAGCTGGATGTTCTAGAGGAGAGAAGACACGGATTGGCCTGACTAGAGCTGGTGGCCAGCAAGAAGCTTAGCCTGGCTTAGGTGCTACCTGAGCCCTGCTCACTGATGGTCCTGTCCTGCCCAAGCCTGGGGACCAGTGCGGAGACAGCACCTGAGACCACCCTGTCCCACAGGGATGCTCGTGTGAGAGGCTACAGAGAGGGGTGACCCTGTGGGACACCAGGGAACAGGTGTGCAGTGAGAGAGCCACTGCCGCCTCCCCACAGAACACCCAGCGCCCTCCCTGACCCGCACCTTCCCCCAGCCCAGGAGGGAGAAGCACAAGCCGAGCTTGGAGACCAAGTGTTCGTCCAGTTCTGTGGAAGAGCAGGGGTGGGCAGGAGGTACCCAGGGGTGCTCAGCTCGGGGGACACCATTAGCAAGCCAAACGTGCATGCCCTGGCCTTCCAGTGGGAATCCACCCTCTGAACGCTAAACATGTCATGGCATGTACTTTAACATTTAATAAACGTTTCAGAGAGACCTTTTCAAATGTGGTCTGTGCTATCATCAAATCTGCAGAGGAGGGGAGGAGGTCAGGGACGGAGCACTTGCCTGGCACCTGGAGTCCCTGGGTTCCATCCCCAGCACTGTGGAAGGAAGGAAGGAAGGGAGGGAGAGGGGGATGGAGGGAGGGAGGGAGGGAGAGAGGAAGGAAGGAAGGAAGGGCAAAAGGGCCAGTCTTTCTGCTGGAAATCAAAGCTAAGTTTGTCTTTTAGTGCTTCAGCAGTTACCTTTAAAATGGTTTTCTAACAATCAGTTCAGAAGAAGTAGAGATCTTGACTCTCCTAACACTCTTTCCTATAATCAGTGGGTACTCGTGGTAAGACCTGGGAGTCCCCATGTGGCTGAAGTCAGAACAGCCTCTTTCCCCAGAAGTCGTTATGAACACACTCCAACTTAAATTAACTACGTTTGAAAAGCAACATATAGTCTAGGTGTATTTTGAATGTTCCATAGCTCAGGTGGTTGTTCAAAATATACATATGTCCACATGTGTCTTCCCAAATGGTGGAGGCAGATGGGAAAAGGTCTTCCCCCACCCCCCTTGCAGGAGAAACACCTCATTCGCGACTTTAGATAAAAGAAGTAAAATTTTAAAGCCACTTTTGATGAGTTGGGAAACAAGGAGTTTGTAAGTGATTAATCAGTTGTTCTAGTTCAACAACTCACTTCAACTTCCTGGATGAGATTGGTCTACAGCAGGGAGTGGGGGCAGACATTGGCGAACATGAGAGGTGAGCAGAGGGAACAGTCCAGGCAGGCGTCAAGGCTGTCGGGAGTGACATGAAATTCCGGCAGGGATGGAAAGGAAAGGAACGGCTGGAGACGAGGCTCGGTAGTGGAGCACTTGCTTGGCAGGTGTGGGACCCTGGGTTCCATCCCCAACACTACAGCAGGAAGGGAAAGAAAGAGAGCTGCCATGTCTACACCACCCACGTCCTGAGTCCTGTCTGAGTGTTCCCACCTGATCCTCACAGCCATGGTACACATACTTCTATTATTCTTATTTTCTGGATGAAGAGAAATTATTTCACAGAGTTAAGTAATTGACCCCCAAGTCATTCTATGTAAAAACCATTTGGGAAAAAACAATGGCGGACTTTGGTAACCAAAGAGACATGGGTGTCAAAGACAGCCCCTGAGTTATGAACGCAGGCATCTCTGACAAAAATCTGACAGGCAAGGAGGCAAGCTAGCACCCCATCTCCCGGCCAGTGGGAGCCAGACTTCTCCTCAGCACCATGGCTCCAGGAGGTCCACCCACAGCCCCTCTCCAGGTATGTTTCCTTGGAATCGTCCCCACACACTCTGGTTACCAGGCAGATCAGCCCCTGACTCCCCTCCAGCCCCACCATGTTGCATCTTATAATGTGGTTCTCCACCTCCCCCTTAGACTGTGACCACACTGAAGTCAGGCAGCACTGGGGACAACAGGATGGACATCACCCCACACACACACACACCCCACACCCAGGACCTGCAGGAAGAGAGCCTGGTGATGGCAGTTACCAGTGTTCCCAGGGCCATGAGTGAAGGAGGAACTGGCCGTAGCCGCCGGGTCTGGCTGCTGCCTATCTATCCTAGTTCATCAACGTAAAGGAGGAAAGGTATTTGAAGAAGAAATGTAAAGGGAAATTATACAATGTCCCAGACAGGTGCTGATTCCCATTTAAATTTAGAAGCTCTCAGTAGATTCAACGGGCCTTTCCTACTTACCAACTGAGGACTCATGTGGGGTCCTAGGGACACAGGACGGGAGGCAGCAGGGAGTCCGTGCGAATCCCAGGCTTGCCCGGACCAGGTGTGAGGCCGTGGGTGGCCCAGCCCCTCTCAGAGCCGCAGGCCCTCCCCTGGAACCAGGAAAGGACTGTGGTGGCATCTGCGCTGTGGGGACCATCTAAGCCAAGTGCCCAGCACAGCCTGCCCACACCGAGTGCTAAGTACTCACCGGTGCTGTGGTGATGGTTGTGACTGGTTTGCCAGCCTCTTCACTGGGGCGGGAAATTCAGCCCCTTGCCTTTGTGACTCTGTTTTTCATCTATAAAATGGGAACAGTGATGGCAGGTCATGCTGTCCTCATGCTGTGGAAATGCATCTGGGTGGTGGAGCCCTTCAGGAGAGCTGGGAAGTACGTTCCGTGGTTTTAAAGTACACCACCCAGGGTACACGCCAGTACTTCCTGCAACCACAAGATCTCGGACCTGGGGCAGCGCGGTGTTCCTGCCTGTGGTGGCATCCAGGAGGGTGCCCCCGTCCAGCCACCACCACCCCAGACTCCTGGAAAAGTCTCAGATGGCGCTTTACCGGGGTGACCTCCCTTCTTACCTGCACCCAGATTCAGCTGAGTGTACCAGGGGCTCAGCAAAGAGCTGTGCAGGCAGACAAGCCCACAAATGCAGTGTGTCTGACATTCCAAAGGCCTTGCCGGCACACGCATCAAAACTCTGCCTTCCCCAACAAGGGCCTCCCCAGCCACAGCACCGGGGACAGCAGGCTGGACAGCCCCTTCCCTCAGGGGCTGTGCTGTGCAGCACACAATGTTTAGCAGCATCCCTGGCCTCTACCCAAAAGATGCCAGTTGCCCTCATTGTCAACCCTGGTTGTGACAACCCAGAATGTCACCAGATACTGCCAAGTGTCCCCTGGAGGCCAAGCTGCTCCCCATGGAGAACCACTGCCCTGCCATACTTCTAGAACTTTTTATGTTTAGGTAACACCATTTCAAATCTTCCTTTCAAGTCTCCCATCCGTCTACACCAGGCTAGTTTTTTTTTTTTTTTTTTTTTTTTTTTTAGTCAAATTCCCCTTCCTCCTCCACCTTTATTGGAATAGATTAAAATTACATTTTTCTATTTTTTTTTCTAGGACTTCAGTTGCTTTTTCCATCTGACTTTTAAAAACTGATTACAGCAAATGAAACACAGTTGTCTAAGTGATATAGTATACAAAAATAACATCTTGATTTCTGTGAAAATGCATTTCTCTGCAATTCCTGAATAACTCCAAATTATGCTAACTCTCGAGCATCGATGTTGACTCTGGGTTTTTTGAGATTTCGTCTTTGAAAACAAAAACAATGTGTTCTAAACCTTTGCCGTCACCATCTGTAGGTCCAGCAGCAGGAGCTGCTGCGGAGAAGCTGTTTCTTGTTTTTAGGCTTTTTATCCCGGGTGCTCTCGCCTTAGCCATCGACACACACTTTCAACTTATTTTGTTTACTCCCACTTAACTGCATGTTGCGTGAGGGCCTGATACAGATGTTACTTGATGTTATTTAATAGCTACTGAGGTCAGGCAATCCACGGCCATCATTGTGCTAAAATTAAAGTTACTTATGGAAGTTCCAAGACACTTCCAGAATTGGTTTACCTCCTACATGGGAACTTATCCAAGAAGCCCAGAACGGGCTTACTGGTCGGACTCCACTCTTCCCATTCATCAATCCCTATTCACCAGTGGCGCGGAAAGGGGGTTCTTTAACAAAGCATTATACATAACACCTCTACCAAACTAAACATAAACTTTTTTTTTTTTGTAGTTAAATGCAGAAAGTCGTTTTTTTCTTTTTTTTTTCCACCCCTTTCCTCCTTTTACACGGCAAGTAAAGCTCACTGGCCTGGGAGTAGCCTCTATCTGCCAACCTTTGGCCAGTGAAGAGGATTCAGAGAAAATAATACAACCATCAATCAGAAAAAGGAGGAGCGACAAAGGAAAATAATTAGGCTGTGGCCTCAATTGTGCATTCCCTTGCAAGATGCCCTGACTCGCCACAGCGGTAACAATGACTTCACTTGTCTTGCTGCAGTTGATGGCAACGTGACCAGTCTCACCACACCTACAGCACTTCACTTGGTGCAGTCTTTCTGAACGTGTCCAACTCGCCACAAGAATAGCACTTCTGCTCGTCCGCGTGGTCACAGTCACCAGCCAGGTGGCCTGGTTTGCCACAGTTATAGCAGCACTGCTCCTGCTCCCTCTTGGGCTCCTTGCAGTCCTTGGCGATGTGGCCACCTCTGCCGCAGTGATAGCAGGCATCCTCCTGAAGGTCACAATCCTTGGCCAGATGACCAGACTCACCACAGCGGTGACAGATGTCTGGAAGAGATGAGGAAACAAACTGGAAACCTCTGCCTCGGCTTCTCATTCCACGACCGTGGCCTCCCCCGGTTGGGCACTCCCGCGCCCAGTGGCCTAATCGTCCACACTTGAAACACTCGTTGCTGCTCATGGCTGCAGGTAGATCTCTCAGCGTCGGAGCGGCCCGAGGGGAGCGGAGACTCGGGACGCAGGCCCGGAGAAGGCGGCTCTCCAGACAGCGGCTGTTTATTTTCAGGGTCCTTGCCTGCGCCACACGCGGGTCTGCACCCCAGGCTAGTTTTTGACCTAAATTTTTTGATGGCAGAATGTCTGCCTGTCTCTCTGCGATGACCAGGTGACAACAGTGAATTCCCAAGGAAGATGAACATGGTGTGACTGGTTTTGGGAGAAAGCCCCAGGAGATTCTGCCAGAGCTGGGACCTACCTTGTGAGCCACAGGAGAGAAGACCCAGGCTGGAGGTGAAACCTACAATCATTGTCACTCAGCGGAAGCTTGAACTCTGCAGCTGTGCTTTGCTTGTGAATAACAAGGACCCTGCTTGAGTGTTCCAGGATTCCTTCCTGTACCTGTCGAGAGTGCCTAAAATCACACAAAATTAAAGTCCAGCCAGGCGAGGTGGTACACCCCTATAATCCCAGTGGCTCGGGAGGCTGAGGCAGGAGGATCATGAGTTCAAGCCAGCCTCAGCAATGGTGAGGCACTAAGTAACTCAGTGAGATCCTGTCTCTAAATAAAATGCAAAATAAAGCTGGGGATATAGCTCAGTAGAAGCATATTAGTAGTCAAGTGCCCCTGAGTTCAATACCCAGTATAAAAAAAAAAATTAAAATCCAACTTTCTGGAAGTAAAATAACCAGGACTGGGGTTCTGCTGTGCTCAACAAAGTTTTCCATTTCCTCGCTCAGCTAGGGAATTTCTAATCGCTACTAAGATCTCACACACACTAGAAAATGATTGTGAATTACTTCTAGAACTAAAAATATGTTCTTGGACATTTAGGTGTTTCTATAAATCCATCCACTTGCCCAGCTACAAAATGATATCGTGGGTGCACAGTCCGTCCGCATGACCTGTCACACCACATTACTTTCCTTATCCTAGGGACCGTGCAGTTTCTGTTATATAAAAGTGCCTCTCCTTTATGTACCTGGCAGAAACTGACGGAATTTCACTTCCCAGCACCAGTGCCCCACTCCACGAGGTACGCAGGGTGCCCCCGGGTGCCGGCCAGAACTTGGCTTTCTAGGTTCTTTGGGTCAGAATGTCCCTGGGCTTTCCATGTTCTTTGGGGATGAGTGGTACCGTGGAGTGTTGTCATTTGTGTTTTTAAGTGACACAAAATCAACTCTTTACACTTGCCACGGAGCAGGAAAGGAAACAACATCAAGCTGAGCCCACAACAGGTCCCTGTGCCCTGCTCAGCACAGGCCTGTGTGCACCCAGGGAGTGGAGTCTGGGTGTCTGGCCTCCGCTGCTGCCATCCTGCCTCCAAACAAGGGTGAGTCCCCCGTGTCATTCACACGCTGCAGTGTGAAGTACAGACCAGTTACTTGGGCAGGCATCAGCCTGAGGGACACAACTGCTTCAGGCCCTGAAGAAAAATTGATCATAATGAACGCTTTGAGAAATTCTACGACAGTTCCTCAAATGGCCAACCCCTTTCAAAGAAGTGTCCAAGAGTAACGCTATGGGTCCACGTTTTCAATATTCTTTGAGAGATTCTCTGAACTGGGACCTTTAGGTGTAAGCAACGAGGTGTCAGTTGTTTCTGGATGGACAATGTCACCTCCACACCTTTGCCTCATATTAGGCTTCTTGCAAGTTCTCACCTGCTACCACCTCTCTGCTGAACTTGTCTACAATGTCCCTTTTTGATGGTTTGTTTGGCGGTGTTGGGGGTGGAAACCAGGGCCTTGTGCCTGCTGGGCCAGCATCCAACCCTGAGCCCCACCTCAGCCCAGCACTGCCCCTGTGACTTGTCTTCCTCTCAAATCATGGAAGAGAAACACCTCCACACAGACCATTTTTCATTTTTATCTGGTATTACAGCTGAACGCCTAGATAAGATTCTTCCCTTCTTGTTTCCCATCTTTGTTCCCTTTTCACTTTTCTTTTTATTTCCTTAACCCAATAAACCCCACATTCTCAATTCTGTGACTATTTCAAGGAAACTGATGCAGGTGTGTTAAAATAGGATGAAAATCATAATTCATTATTATTGAATTAACAAGATTATTAATATTTATGCTATCATAAATAATATTAATGAATATTATCACTAATTACTTACCTATTAGTTTTCTCAAAAGCATAGAATGCTAAAAACAAATATTTTTGAAGTTACCATAAGTGCATATTTTTGCTCAGTTTAAGTCTTTTAGTTGTCCCCTAAATGGGACAATGGCATAATAATTCAACTTCACTTCAGCTCACTCTCTTCCAGGGGCTTTGAATCATTGAGAGTACAAAGAAAAGTACATGACAGCCTGTAGCCCAGAGCACAGGTCCAACAAGGTACCTGAGTCCAAGGTCAAAGGGGAGACATTCTAGAACTTTCCACATTTAGAGAAAATGACTGCTTAAAAACAGAATGAGCCCTCGCGTAAAATTTGCCATCATAAAAACCTTTTAAGAAGCTTCACAAGCATTGGGTGTTCTATCATTTTGACGACATAAAATCATTGCGATGAACCAGATCTCATTTTCAGACGTGAACTAGAAGGTTGTTAAGTTAGGTCAGAGATTTTCATGCTCCAAATACACATTAAAACAAAATCCGTTGGTTAGAAATATGGGAAGGATCTTCCTGAGAGAAACTATCTTATTATTAAGATGCCATTCTTGTCACCTAATAAGTGTCTAATAAACACATCTAAATGAATGCACGGGAAAATGGAGCAGGGTTTCCCTGAACAGGAAAACAGATGTCTGTCTACGTAGGCTAGGTCTCGGTACTCAGGAGTCTACTCTACTCTAGAGTCTCATTTTAATTCTGGCCAGGAATAGAATAAAATGCAGGGGCCTTCAGACCCAGTTCTCAAACTAGACCCCGATGACTGGACAGGGAACATTCCTTTGCTTCCATCTAAAGAAAGAGTCACCGGAACTTTCTCTGTGTATTCTGGTTTTCTAGACTAGAAATCGAAACGTACCTTTCGGAGTATATTTCTTGTTCAAAACAACATCTGGTTTGAGTTAATAATACTTGTCACTGTTGTCAAGCAAGTGCTAAGTGTTTTACCCGGGTGACCCACTGGCACTTCTCCTGAGATGGTGGCTTTATCTGAGCATAGGAGGCTGCCTCATCAAGGTCCCCATCTGGGCACGGGCTCTCCCTGCTTCTCACCAGGGCTTTGGATCCATAGGGACGCATCCTTCACCACCGAGTGAGTGCCTCGCTGTCAGCTGGGGGACAGCTTGTCTTACAGGGACGATTTTCTCACCTAAGCATTGAATTCAGGCAACGGGCTTCAATCAGATGGTAAAAATACATCTGACTCAAATATCGCAACTACATCCAGGGTCACTGGGGCGTGTTTCATGTGACACAGGCTAATCTGTGATAGGCTAATGATGTCACCTTTTTTTTTTTTTGGTGTGTGGGGGGGTACTGGGTATTGAACCGAGGGACACTCTACCACTGAGCTACACCCTCAGCCCTTTTTTATCTTTTATTTTGAGACAGGGCCTCCCTGCCGCAGTCTGGCTGGGCACTATTCAGAAGCCACTTGTCAAAAGAAACAAACTTTATTTTTAGAACACACACACACACCACACCACACCACACAGCTCCTCGGGAAAAACCCTCAGAGCCCAACTGCCACCACCGGCTTCCCACAAGCCTCTCAACCTCCCCCACTCCTCCTGCTCTTGAGGCCCATCGGCTGGGTCGCATGGGTCGCATGGGCGGAGCCAAAAAAGTCCCCCAATGAGCAGCTCCGTGGTCTGAAAGGGCAGGGAAACAGCCCAATGAGCATCACAGCAGAGGAGACATTGGGGCCGCTGTGAGCCAATCATCAGCTGGCAGCTGGAAGTTTGCAGGGCGTTCAGCTGTGGCTCTCAACACTCCCTAAGTTGGCAAGGCTGGCCTCCAACTTATAATCCTCCTGCCTCAGCCTCCCAAATCATTAAGATGACAGGCATGTGCCTCTGCATGCCCCATCACTTCCCAATTTTGATCTAAGCTCAGTACCCTCCCTTCACAGTGGGAATAGTACCGTACTCTTCAGACATGTTGGTTGCCATTTCATCTATCAAAGATTGGGATTGTTCTAATGTGTCATCATTTTCTTTTAAGAAATCTATCATTGATTTAAAAGATAAAGGATAGAGTAATGAAGTTTATAAAATAAAGAGAGCCCGCCCGCGTGGGAAGTGTTGGAAGAGACCAGGGAACCACCACCCCCCAGGACAGGGAGGGACTCGGGACCCAGTCTGTAATCCTCGGCGGGTGGGCGAGGTTCCGAGCTCCTATCTTCCATGGTCCCACTCTTTCGAGGCCATCTACACCCCCAGAGGTGGGAGGACAGGGGAGGTAGCAGGACTCCAGCGAGCCCCCAAGAGTGCACAGCCCCGCGCGCGCACACGGGTCTCATTCCACAATGACTCCGCGTCGTGGGCTTTTGCTGGAACCATTTGGCCTGGAATAGGAGAGGAGGTTTCCCCTCAGATACGAGGAGGGGGTCCGCCCGCCCTGGGCACGTGCTGCACCGGCAGCATAAATCGTGCTGTCGGTTCTGTAGAACCCTCTTCGTGCTGGTCACCACTGGCCCTGAGAGTGACCACAGAAGACCCTGTGCCCTCCTTGTGGTTAGCGGGGGACCCTCCCCTCACTGTCCTCTCCTTCCCCTGCTCATTTGTGCAGTGTCTGCTTCGCACAGTCACTGCTGGAGGCCAGCATGGTAGCCGGGCACTTGGGAGCGCTAGGGGCTTGTAGGGTCAGGGAGAGGGCAGCAGCAGCGTGGACAGGCAGGATCCAGGTGTGCTTCGCGGGAATTCCGTTTCCCTTTGGCCACATGCCTGTTTCCCTACCCTGAGAACCTAATGTCACCTAATGACTAAAAGCCACGGCTGCAGATTCTGTCTTCTGCCAGCTCCAGGTGTCTGTCCTGAGAAGAGCTCAAAGGCGCTTTAATTCCCACAGGGAGCCACTCGCCTTTCCCGGCTGAAGGCACATCCAAAGAGGTTTGTTTCATTCTTTGCCATTCAACTGACATTTATTTGGGGACTCCTGTGTGTGTCATCTTAGGCCCAATCCTGAGTCGGATGGTTATGCAGGGAGGGGTCAAGGAGCGGATTCAAATCTGAAAGTTACATTGTGTCCAAAAAAGAGCCACAGAGCACATAGTGTCAGAGCCCGATGTTGAAGAATGCTGCACTCCCCAGATAATGCTCATATTGTAATTATGTAGAAATTTTTTAAAATATTTCTTTAGTTGTCAATGGACCTTTATTTTATTTATTTACATGTGGTGCTGAGAATAAACCCAGTGACTCACACGAGCTGGGCAAGCGCTCTACCCCTGAGCCATAACCCCAGCCCTGTTCTATTGTTCTTGAGTGACATAAGTTGAGGGGTCAAGTGTCATGATATCTACAACTATCAAATAGTTTTACTAAAACTTTATGTGTGTATGTATGCAGGTATATACTCATACACAAACATAGGATGTGTACATGGTGTATATATCCTATGTGTTACATGAAGAGAGAGAGAGAGAGAGAGAACATTGCAAATAGTAACAGTTGGTGAATTCAGGTGAGGAGTATAAGGATGTTCCTTGTCTCTATCCTGCACTTTTTCTGCAATTTTAAAACTTTTTCACAGCGCAAAGGAAAATCCCCCATCTCCAACCTCAAGGAGCTCACAGTCTATAGATCACTCATTTCTTTCTAATAATAAGGAAGACGGGGAGGACTGAATCAGAGGGTCAGAAGCCTTTGGTGAAGGTCTTGGCTGGCTCTTGTCAGTGTCACCACAAGCTCCAGAGGTGACAAGGACTCAGCAGATGTGGCGGGTGCTGCGGGGCCCTGCTTCTGCACAGAGGTCAGTGCTTCCCTGGGACCTTGGAGGGCATGGGGCAGCCTGTGCCGTGGACCAACCGCGGCAGGAGTCCAAGGAGCCTGCTCCAGGGTCATTCCTGTCCTGGGGCCAGGCAGGGCCCTCACACTGCAGGTGCCTCTTGAGCTCCCAGAGGCCAGGGGACACCTGTGCAGGATCCAGTGGAGAAGGCTGCAGAGAGGGTGGTCGTGAGCCACAGCGGAGCGGACGTCCTGCTGGCTGGGAAGGACTTCACAGAAGACGATGGGAATGGCTGCAGATACACTGGCATTTGGGGCCTCGGGGACACTTGCCAGCTGTGGAGATCCTGGACCCCCTGTGAGAGGAGGAGGACCTGGGCTCCTCCGTGGATAATGTTACCACACTTAGGGGCTTGCAGGGTCAGGGAGAGGGCAGCTGGAGCGTGGGCAGGCAGGATCCAGGCTCTGGGACCAATGGCCACACTGGCATTGGTAGGCTCAGAAAGTTGAGGTGCCCCTGCCACGCCCAGCTCCCACGGCCTAAGGAATGAGGGTTCCCTAGAGCAAGGCTGTGTGGCTTCAGCCTCCACCGCCCCTACCCTGGAGGTGGCATGAGCTGCAGTGACGGGGCCAGGCACCTCCCATCACAAACCACAGGAAACGGCATGAGGACCCGTGAGGAGATGGCACTGAGGAGTGGCGGAGAGCCAGGGGGCCCTGGGATGACCTCCACTGGGCAGGTACCCTGGCTCCCTCCCCCAGGACGGTCCAGGTGCTGGCACATCGAACTGCAGATCCAGGACACAGACTTGGGCCTGTTTCGCCACCAAGCCCGAGTTCTGCAGAACCACTGGATGTCTTCCCCCCACTGAACCCCAACCAGGTTTCCTGTCTACTCAGGGGTGCTTATGATGTCCACACCGACGTTGACCTTCCCACACCCCAGCGGCCTGGTTCCTGGACCGTCTCACTTCTGCCGTCGGGGGCCACCCAGCTAGCAGTCCTAGACAAGGCCCAGCTTACCTGGGTGTCCCCTCCCAACGCCAGCCCTGTTTCCATCTGTCCCAAAGCCCCACTTCCAACATGTCACATGGCAACACTGAACTTGGAGGGAACAGGTTCCAGCTCTCGCGCATCCCAGGCCTGTCCTCGGGTCCTTGTCCTGGGCTCACGCACTGGGCCCTCTTCGGTGCTTCCTACAACCGTGTGCTCCGTATGCCCCCAACACAGAGCCAGGGTGTGGTGTGGGGGTTTGTTGTTGTCATTGTTGTTGGCGGTGGTGGTGGTGGCACTGGAGATTGAACGCAGGGGCACTTTGAACTCATTCACACCCCAGCCCTTTAAATTTTGTTTTGAGACAGGGTCTCACTAGGTTGCTGAGGCTGGCCTTGAACTTGCAACCCTCTTGCTTTGGCCTTCAGAGACGTTGGAATCACAGACGTGTGTCACTGCAATGCACTTACTTTTGACTAAAGCAGGCGCCTCTTATTGCTGAGTCTTGTTCGATGACCCACCACCATGCACCTGAGATGTCCCTGGGGCGCGTTGCCACTCTCCACTCCTGCTGTATTACGTGCCCCTCTCTGCACCTCCTGACCTCACACTTCACCTTCCACTCTACAACATTCTTAAAAGGCAGCCGCTGTTAAGAGGCACCTTTGACTCATGGAAGTACTGAATTGTGACTTTAAAACCCTTAGAAGGTACTGTGCAATGGATCATGGTCCAGTGTTGGACACAGGCAGAGGGACCTGTGCCTCTGGCTCCCAGTTGTCCTGCCAGTTACAGAGAACAGCCTCCCTCCTCCCAAGTCCCAGGAAACCACCTACTGTGCCCCTGGAGCTGGGCAGGAAAACCAGGGCTCTTGGCGAACACAACCCTGTGTCCCCTGTGTGTGTCTGGCTGGCACATCATGAGTGACCAAGGCAAGGTCCCCATGCCAGAATTGGGGACTTGGGTTCCAGGAGCATATGCAAGTCAGGGACACATCTGAGAACAGAACCTGTCCAGCCTTGAGTCCCTGGGGCTCTGCCTCTCCTCCTGGGGTGCACTACCCACACCCTTTGTTCCAGGTGATTTTGTTTGTTTGTTTGTTTGTATCAGGGATTGAACCTAGAGGTGCTTAACCACTGAGTCACATACCCAGGCCTTTTTATTTTTTTATTTTGAGACAGAAGTCAAGCTAAGTTGCTGAGGCCTTCACTAAGTTGCTGAGGCTCTTGAATTTGCAATCCTCCTGCCTCGGCCTCCCAAGCCACTGGGACTACAGGTATGTGCCACCACCAGGCTGAGGTGATCTTTTGGGAATTCATGCCTGTAAATACCTATACCCCCAAATACAAAAGCATAGTCTAATTGCCCAGGACAGAATTCAAATGCATCCATCAACAATTAAGTGATGGAAATAACATTTTTCCTTTTATTCCTGCTCATGCTGGCCTGGCATTCACAGAGCAGCTAAGTCCCCTTTACGATTCCGAGTTTTCAACAGGTAAACCCACGAATGGTCTTCTCAAAGTGACCAGCTCAAAGCTACTGGATTATTTCAAAAGGATGGTGAGTAGTGCCTGAGGTCACGGGTGTCCTCCCTCTGGTGGAGCAGCTGCTACGTGGGGGCTGGGGTCGCAGGCTGGGCAACTGGGTCCAGGCCCGGGAGAGAGGAAAACTGTGAGGTCAGCAGGAAGCTGCACTGGACTCACAGAAACCCCCCACTCAGCAAAGTGGGGAGTAAAGGAAAATGGGGTGAGACCAGCCCAGGAGCACCTGGAGGGCCAGAGGGTTTGGGGGTCACAGGGACTATGTGAGAGGATGGGGTCAGAACTGGGGCGTGTCATGGACATGCTCCTTACAGAGGTGACAACAAAGGTTCAGAGGTGTTCCGTGGATTTCTTCTGTGGGTCCTGGCCAGAGGCAGCCTAAGGATGGGCAGCGGGGGGCTGGGTGCAGCCTAAATGGACAGGGTGAGGCTGAAACACATTTAGGAAAGTGGGCAGAGGCCTCCAGTTCCGCCAGGGAACTTTCTGTCTTCGAATCCCAGAGGAGTGAGCGTTGGGCCAGGGTGTGTACCAGAAAACGGCCCGAGTGAATCCACATTCATGGGTCCGCACAGGAGCATAGCCAGGGGACCAGAGGTCACCCCCATGTGGCAAAGCCCACTCTGGCCAGCATCAGGAGTGATCCAACTCTGATCTCAACAGGTCAATGTGTCTAAGAGGGTGTTTAAACTTCTGAATGGTTTTTCCTCGGCGTCTCTTCCTGCCGTGATTTCTACAAACGTCTCCATTGGCATCCCTCCCCCTCTTTCGTTTTTTGAGTAATTTCTTTCTTTCTTTCCCTCCCTTCCTTCCTTCCTTCCTTCCTTCCTTCCTTCCTTCCTTCCTTCCTTCCTTCCTTCCTTCCTTCCTTCCTTCTTTCCTTCCTTCCCAGGGATTGAACTCAGGGGCACTCAACCACTGAGCCCCATCCCCAGCCTGTTTTGTATTGTATTTAGAGACAGGGTCTCACTGAGTTGCTTAGCACCTCGCTTTTGCCGAGGCTGGCTTTGAACTCGCGATCCTCCTGCCTCAGCCTCCCGAGGCACTGGGATGACAGGTGTGGATCACTGTGCCCAGCTTGAGTAATATCTTTCTTTCTTTCTTTCTTTTTTTTTTTTTTTTTGAGAGAGAGAGAGAGAGAGAGAGAGAGAGAATTTTTTCTAATATTTATTTTTTAGTTTTCAACGGATACAACATCTTTGTTGGTATGTGGTGCTGAGGATCGAACCCGGGCCGCACGCATGCCAGGCGAGCGCGCTACCTCTTGAGCCACATCCCCAGCCCCGAGTAATATCTTTCTTAAGCAAAAAAATGTTTCACTGGTACGGGACCCAGAGAGAAGGAAGAGTCATGGGGGCACATCTGCGGTCACCAGCTATATCCTCTGAAGTGTGGCTGGTTTATCACACTGAGCTCATCTGTCCTCGGGCTTCCCAGAGATTCATCCAAAGATAAATGAGAAAATGGGGCTGTGAGGGGAGGACCCTGCCCCGGCTGTGTTCAGGTCTTAGGGGGGCAGGGACGCTTGGGAACAGGCCTGTGCCTCCACAGCTGTCCTGGGTAGGCCAGACTAGGAGGTGGAGAGGCACGCAGAGGCCCCAGCGCTGAGGACACAGGGTCCAGGGTGAGCGTTCAGGAGGTCTGGTGGTGACCAGATGCCAAGATCTGAGTCCTCTGAGGTTCAAAGGAACTTTCTGTTCTGGTCAGACGCTGACTGTATCTCACATCCTGCTGTTTTTATTCCTCCTGGCACTCAGGTGACTGGCCTGCTGGCACTGGAGGAAAGAAGCATGGGAGTACAAGGGTTTGAACACAGGCCCCCACCACCAGGCCTGGAAGTCCCTGCCATCGGGTGTTCCTGCCCTGCAGCCAGGGGACAGCTGACTAACCTTTACTGTCCCCTTGCCCCTGCAGGGCATGGAAGATGGTCTCCAGGGCTCAGGTTGCTGAGCCAATCACTGCCTTTGCTGGAGCCACTGGGACTAAATCCTCGTGGGATGCAGGAATGGACACACCCAGCACCCTCTCTCTAGCTGCCCTCTTATAAGCAAGCAGCGGTCATTCAGGACCTTGACCAGAAGAATCTTATGCAGCCCTGGGACTGTTGCCTCTGCATTTCCCCAGAGTGACTCACTGTAGCCTTAAAAGTGGAAGGGACCCATTATAGGCTACATGATGGCCCCCACGTCCCCAGGGAAAAGAGATTCACAGTTGCTGTCCTAACCTCTGGTGTCCATGGACGAAAAAGGCCTTTAGAGAGGTGACGAAGTCAAGGCGGGGTCACTAGGGTTGGGCTCCAATCCAATATGACGGGTGTCCCCACAAGAAGAGGAGCCGAGGACACTGGTAGGTGGAGGAGAAGGGAGCCCTCAGCAAGCCAGGACACACGGCAGCTGACACCCTGCTCTTGGACTTCACACCTCAGGGCCTGTGAGGAGGAACTTGCTGCTGTTTTCCGACACACACACCTGGTGGTCAGTCTTAGGAGTGAGGAGTAAAGGCAGGCACCTGAGGGAGGCCACACTAGGGGGACAGGAGGTGGCACAGTCCCCAGGACCCAGAGGAAGCTGGCCTGAAAATGGATGGGTAGTTCATAGGAGAAAGGTCCCCGTGAGGCACCTGCCTGGTACCCCAGAGCAGATGGAAGCCCTGGCCAAGGAGAGGAGGGTTGAGTTGGGGAGCGAGCTCCTTCCCCCTACACACCCCAGCTACAAGGAACGAGGGAGAGAAGGTAGGAGAAGCTTGCAAAGCAGATGCAAAGGTGCAAGAAACATCCAGAGTCCAAGCGAAAGGGCGACCGGTCTCAGGTGTGGATAGCACGTGATGGGCGCCAGGCTGGGGGGTGCGGAGCTGAGACAAAGCTAGAGTGGGGGCTCCAGGCCAGCCCCTCCTAAGCAGCAGCATGTTCTGCCTCCACCTCCAGCCCACCTCCACGTCGGCGCTGGGGTTGCCCAGACGCGGAGCTCATGGTTTCTAGGCCCCCTTCTGTACTAAAACTATGGTTTTGATTCATATTGATGATTCATGGTGAGTCAACAGGGAAAAGGTTAAATTATGTTCTGAATATTTCAGTGGAGAAAACAGCAAGTACTCTCTTGCACAAATGCTTCAGAGTTGTGAGAATTTGAAAACCATTTTGTTGTTTGAAGATGAAAGGTTCAGATATCACGAAAACTGACTTCAGCGGAGCTCACCCCACACGGCGCTGAACGGGGACTGGCTGTACCTGCTCAACAGCGGAGCCTACGGGGAGGGAGCCCTCTCCCTGCAGAGGGACTGCGTCCTGTGTGCCTCAAGGTAGAGAGCTCCACGGCCTGAAAGAGCAGATGGGATTAGTGTGTGTAACCTCATTTTAATGGACGTATCTGATTCCAATTTTCTTTCAGAAATGGGATTATCCAAGAAAACACAAGTTGGGTGTTTATCATGCAGTTAACATGGTCTTTCCCAAGAGCTCTGGTTTCCAAAAACCAAAATTCTGTCTTATTATTATTTTAAGATTAAAAGGAATGAGATTGTATCTTTGGAGATTATATCTCTGTTCCTTTTCTCTTGGCTGAAGACACATTTGCTTTTTTTCTCAATATGTGAATAGACCAAAGTTCTATCCTCAAAGGAACAACCTCACGGTACCAGCAGCATCTGCCACCTCCATCTCCAGCTGCAGAACACAGGCGACTCCAGAATGCCAGGGAGTTGTCCCTCTCTGCACGGTCCCAGCCTGTCCTCCTTCTCTTGCTGGAACTTTCCAGGACTAGTCCAGGTCCTTCTCCTCCCCTCCCTCCCTTCCTTTGCATCCTCAGGTGAGCCTTCTTTCCTAAAGGACAAGATGCTTGTCTCAATGCAAACTACTGACAACACTCGGCCCACTTTGGTGCTCTGTGACGGGTAGAAAGTACCTGACATCTTGTGGACAGAACAGCAGATGCGCAGGGCCATCCAGCTCCTCCCCCCGTCAAGAACTGGGGACCCTTTCTCAGTTGGCTCTCAAGGAAACACCAATAATCATGTTTACATTCACTCATTTAGTAGACACCTGTCAGAGGCCTTTTGCACTTAGGTAGGATGCTGGAGCAGTAGGGAATCCCAGAACCGATCGGGGACCCTACTTCCATTGTGCAGTGAGAAGACAAGCTTCCAGAGAAGGGAGCTTATGAAATGTGGTGGCCACAGAACAGGACAGTGGGCTGACTCCACCAGAGCACGTCTGGGTTGGATTCACCCTGCAGGCCAAGGACAGTGCGGTTTCCAAACCAGAAGGCTCACCCCATTCCCACCCAGTACCCGCAGAGGCACGGACGGAGCTCCCAGGGCCTTCAGTTGCACAGCAGGAGAGCGATGAGCACAGACAAGGTAGCAAAGGACTTCCTCCTCTCCCTCCTTTGCCCTTGAACGTGCCTCCAGCCCAGGAGGCTGACAGCCACAGAACAAGACACCAACACACAAGGGTCATTGGCTTCGGTCCTTTTCAAACACTGATAAAATATGACGTAAGAGTTACCATTTGACTATGGTGGCGTATGCGGTTGAGAGGCATCCAGTACCTTCTCAGCACAGCGTTTCCACCACTATTTTTCATTTCCAGACCTTCATCGTCTCAAAGAGAAAACTTGGGCTTAATTGGTGTGAGCAGAATCGAGTCCACCCCAACATTCATGCTGAAGTCCTGACCCCAGTGCCTCCAGATGGTGCTGTACTTGGAGATGGACGGAGTCTTTAAAGAGGTAACGAGATTCTTCACAATATGGCTGTGTCTGCCTAAAAAGAAAGTACAGGGGATGGCGGCAGAGCCTGTTTTCCCCTCTAAACAGGGAGAGAGTGAGCAGAGGGCTTACTGCCCCTGCACCAGCCACCTGGGCTGGGCCCTGATGGGGGCAGCAGAACCCCCAGGTAGGTGGGCAGGTAAACATAGGGGACATGTCTGTCCCCCAGCTGCCAGGATGTAGGAGCTTGGATCAGGCAGAAGGGCTGGGGACAGCTCGTAGCGTACCTTTGCCATCCTGCCAACGCTCAGATTGCAGCCAGTGTCCTCTCAGTGACCAGAGCCTCTGTGGCCCTGGTCAGAAGGACAGAGCCATATGGACCAGGGCACGAGTGGCTGCGTGTGACTCCAGCCAGGAGTTTCTCAGGGCACTGAGCAGAGGCCTGTAGAAGGCAGCATCCAGAGGGTTCTGGGCACCAAGGGGTGGGGCTTGTCTAACACAGATGGAAAAGCACAGTAAGCCTCAAGTTCAAAGACACAAAGGTGCAAATGTGAAAGTTCCGGATACTTACAAGGTCTGCTTCATTCCTCTAGTTCTGATTCAAGCTTCTTTCTCAGTATTAGCCAAAGGTGGAAAGATCTTGGCATAATTTAAACATATTTAAAAATAAGTCCCCTTTGGACTTAGGAAAGAAGAGTTAGTCCTCTATCTAGGATAGATAAGAGGGATTTGGCAGTAGCTGGAATGACAATGAGCCACCCTGGAAGCCTGGGAGGCAGGACCTGGAATCTGGACCTGGGTCATCTGACGAGTTACTCCTCTGCGTCACAGCTTCTTTGTCTGCAGAATGGGGTGTGAGGGTCAGATGCTCCTCCTGGCCTCTCCGTGGTTCTGTGTGGTGAATTTTTGTTTCTGCGACTATGCCCTAATACAGGCATTGTCCAAGCACACCACTTGGGAACCTTCTAGAAAGGCAAATTCTCAGGCCCCACCAAATTTTCTGAATCAGAAACTCTGAGGTTTGGCCCCAGAGCTCGGTGCTCTGACAAGCCCTGCAGGTGATCCTGGTGTCTCCTAAAGACTGAGCAGCACCGTTTGAGTGGATGGAAGACTGGGTTGGTGGGACATTGACTGCATCTCCAGGAGATGATAGAATGGGAGCAGCACGCACTCAAAAGTCACTGGATGTTGGAAAATAGAGCTTCTGCACACTAGCTTGGTACCAGGTAAGTAAGTTTTCACAAATTATTAATAAATGTGTACTGTTTTCCATTTAGTGTAATGCAATTAGGTGTTTTTATTTCTTTGAAGAACCAGCAGCATGGTTATCAGATATCCCTATTTGATTAAATGTGCAATACACAAAAAGCTTTCATAAGCAAAATCACATAGAAATAAGCTTTGCAAAATACCTTTCAAAGCCATACCATTGAGTCATTCAGGGGGCTAATCTGTAAAAACAAAATGAATCTAGATTTAAGTGCCTGAATTATACGCTTAGGCCCAGGGCTGTGAGCGTGAACACCATTGTTTCTTTCAAGGCTAGTAGATGACCACTAGTGACTGGCAGCTTGTACAGATGCTCAGTTCTTCAGCACGGAAGTCTAAGGTTTCTAGTCATGATGTGATTTGGACAGGGCACAGAGATGAGCTCTGTGTTGTCAGAAGTGAAGCAGAATGTCCCTTTGACTTGCTCTCGCTGTGAGAGAATGTCCTAATCCAGGCTGATGTGACACGGTGTCACACACCTACCTCCCACCACTGTACAATGCTCGACTGAAGCCCGAGATGTTCTTGTTTCTGTGGGCTTGTTTTATTTTGCCAACGCAGAGAAATCAGTCCTACCTGCCATGACACAGTGTCTACGCTCCTCTGCATGTTTTTTTCTTGAAATAAGAGACTGCATGGCTACGGCCACATTTGACAAGATCTGAAGGATTCAAGTGGCACCACCGATGCCTTATTTTTCCAGAAAAAAACACATTTGAAATCGGAGCTTTGGGAAGTGGCCCAGAGGATGCCCTAGCAGGTGGACACCCGCGGGTAAGTTGCCCTTGAATGCATGGGTCCCCGCTGGGCGTGTTTGGTGCTTCCCAGGGTCTCCGCAGCGAGGCTCAGTGCGCCGGGAGCCTCCAGGTCTTGTCCTGTCATCCCTGTTCTCATCACGCCTGCTGCCTCTTACCTCTGTGCTCAAAGTGGTCCTGCCCTGGGGGACGCCAGTGTGAACATGTCGAAAACTACAGCTTCAAGGTGGGAAGACTCTACCGTGAGCCCCAAAGCAGAAGTCATCTTCCATACCTTTATCACTTGAGTAAGGACAGCTGACGCGGTGCTCCTGTCCTCCACTGCAGGAAGCAGTTACAAGCAGCTTCACAAAATGCTCATGCTCTTGGGAGGCACCTGCCCCATGGGGTCGCCACTGGCTTTTCCATCATCCAAGCCTCTGGTTGACTTTCGTCCCTGTCCCACTGGGGACCTCAGGATCACTCCCTCCTCTCTGGTGGCCTTTCTTCACCCAGGGTTTCAGGTCACCTCACTTCCAAGGTGCTTTCTGCCGTTTAAGGTCTTCTTCATTGATTCCTTTTCTTCTCTCTGGCCTCTTATTGCTGTAGGGTCCCAGTGGTCATCTTCAGGCCTCTCCTGTCCCCACTCTCACCTCCCATGTCGTTGCCACACTTGACAAACAAAAATACAAAACTCAGAGTTTCAGACGGACAGCTCCTGTGGTAGTCCAGGTACATCCCAAATATTGCCTGGCCCCAAGTACTGACCTGGCTAACAAGCAAATATTGCTTGAAGCAGACTTGTGCTAACACTATTTAACCGAATTCAAGAAATTGGGCCTGCTGTGCTTTGCTTGCCAACCCTGAGATCACCCAGTCTGGTGACTTTGAATGCGTCTCTAGGCTGACTCCACCAACACTCTTATCTCTAGCCTACCTCTCTCTCCTGAATTTCAGACTCCTGCTGCCTACACCCATTCTCACTGGTTTAATTATAGATGTCAAAATCAGTGCTAATCTTTAGCTCAGATCCTTGTTCTGCTGACAGGTTTTTCATTCCCGCATTTGCTCAGCCAAAACACTTGGACTCATCTTCGTTCCTCTGTTTTTACCATGTCCCCAGTTCAATGTACTAGCCAGTTGTTTGGTCCTGTCTTGTTGGCTGGATCACTGTGATTGGTTCTTGCCAATGCCCATCAAGCCAGCCCAAAAAGAGTTGGGATTAAGTAGCAGGCAGGCCAGCACTGGTTTTTAAAAAATGCTCAATTATAGTCTATGCCATGCTGTAAAGAAAGGAGTCAATGAGACCCATGTGGGAAACCCACACACAGAATATCTACCAAAGAATCGCTCGAAAATGCAAACTATTACGTTCCCTGCCAGTCACATCCAGCCACGCTTCCCGACAATATTGAAGCCCTTTTCAGAAGTCAAAGCCAGAGTCAATGCCGTTTCAGTATACCCTGAACAAACAGAAATTGACTTTAAAATTATAATTGACCTGGGAAAGCCTAAAATTTGTTGTGTTGGAGGGGAGAACTCACATTTTCCTTTGGATAAACTTGGAGAGGTTGCAGTGAGTACTTTTTAGATTTTTCTTTTCTTTTTTTCAGTGTTGGGGATCAATTCTGGGGCCAATGCATGCCAGGCAAGCACTCTACCACTGAACTACACCTGTGAGTCCCTCTTAAGCTTTTCTTTTAAATTGCAACAACATGAAGGGGCACAAATCACAAGTATACATATATATATCAGTTCATTTCCCCAAAATGCATACACCAAGGAGTGCCTACCCAAAACAAGAAGTAGAAGATTCCTGTGCTCTGAAAGTCTCCTTACTCCTTCCCTACTTCTTCTGCATCTCCGTGGATAACGGCACACACATCTTGACTTTGCGACACAGACTCGTCTTCCCCAGTTTCCAACTTAACAGGGGGGCGGAGTAGGGAATCTCGGTGCCTAGCTTCCTTGGGTCAAAATGTTCTGGTGTCTTTTCTTGTCACTGTGTGTCACTGAGTTCCATTCGTTACCATTGCTGAACGGTATCCCACAGCAAAAATGCCGCACAACCTTTCAGTTTGTCAGCTCTGCTGCTGCTGCTGAGCCTGAGGTCGCTTGCTGCCCTTAGCTACTGCAGCTCGTGCGGCCAGGGCAGTCACCAGGCGTGCCTCATTTCTCCCGGGCAGGAAGTCCCCGGGTATGAGCCTTGTGAGGACATGCTGGTCACAGGGCACGTGATCTTCAGCCTTCACAGAACAGGTGCCTGCCTTTCTATGGTGATTGCAGAGCTCTACCTCCCTTTGAGAGGGCAGGGCAATTACTCCATGCTCTTGGTAACAGCTGGTCTCCGCCACCCTGACCGGTGTGTTCCAGGGAGGTTGGCCATCTCTCCAAAGGGTTTTGGTGATTTAGATATTCTCATTTGTGAAATGCCTGGCCAAGTTCTTCGCATTCCCTGTGGCGCGAAGGATCTCTTAACACATAGACCAGGGCTCTTTGTCGGTCAGACACACACATCACAATATTTTTCGAACTCTGCAGTTTGCTTTTGACTCTTGATAGGATCTTTTGATGACCACAACTTCTTCATTTTAAGCCAATACAGTTTCTCCGTTTTTTCTCTCTATAATTAATGCTTTCTCTCCCCCACAGGCACGAAGAAAGTCCGTTCCTATTTGTCTTTCAGATGCCTTCTTATCTCATCCTTCAGATTTAAATCTGTAGCCCACTTGCAAATAACTTCTGGGCACCATGTGAGGAAGGAGCCGCCGATGTGAGGAAAGAGTTCTCCAATTGACTCAGAACTTGATTTTTTTTTTCTTCTTTACTGACTACTCTTTCTCAACTGCCCCTTAGGGCCACTTCCGTCATTAATCAAGTGTCCCTAGAACATGGGTCTATTTCCACTCTGTACCCTGGTCTATTTTCTACTCTTGCACTCTCTCAATCAGGTTAGCTTTGCGAGACACGCCCAGGGCTCTTGGAGGTGAGGAGCTCCTGCCTCCTTCTTGGTCATGCTTGACTCTTTGCTTTTGATTTTGAAGTATCAAAACCACAGACCAATTTAGGGACGATTATGTCTTTACATAAACATTTGGATTCGTGTCCCTCGTTGTTATGGTTTGGATGCGCGGTGTCCCCGAAAGCTCACATGTGAGACAGAGCAAGAAGGTGCAGAGGAGAAATGATCGGGTTGTTCTTAATCAGTGAATTAACCCTGTCTTGAGGATCAACTGGTAACTGAAGAGGTAGACGTGGCTGGAGGAGGTGGAAACTGGGGCGGGGCTTGGGCCTATATATTTGGCCAATGGAGTCTCTCTCTCTCTCTCTCTCTCTCTCTCTCTCTCTCTCTCTCTCTCTCTCTCTGTCTCTCTCTCTCTCTCTTTCTCTCTCTCTCTCTCTCCTTCCAGATCATCATGGGAGCTGCTTCCGTCTGCCACACTCTTCTTCCATGATGTTCTTTCAGCCTCACTGCGAGCCTGAGGAATGGAGCCAGCCACTTACGGATCAGAACCTCTGAAACTGTGAGCCCCTAAATAAACTTTTTCTCCTCTAGTTGTTCTGATTGGATCCTTCAGTCACAGCAGTGAAAAAGCTGACTAAAACACTCGTGTATTCTCCCATTGTCTGAATCTTTAACTTCTCTTAGCGGAGTTCTACAATTTTCTTCACAAAGACCTTATGCATCTTTTATTAGATTCATCCTTTGGTGTTAAGATTTTTCATGCTGTTGTAAATAGTTTTATCTCATTTTCTAATTGTTTATTATTGGTTCATGCTTTATTCATCCAAAGTTGCGTAACAGTCCGTCCCGGACTTGGCATGGAACAGCAGCCATCTTTGTCATCGACAGATCAGCAATTGAGACAAGCACAGAGAGGGCCTTCTCTCTGCTCCAAGGTGTCCTGGCCTCTGCGGAGAAGAGGAGCAGCTGGCTTGGCTTGCACAGCGGGGGCTGTGTCCCTCTGAAGGTTTCTTTGGTCACATGCTGGGCACTTGGGCTGGACTGACTCACAGGCCAGATTCCACTGGGACTGTCCACAAAATACCCACCCTGACCCCTCTGGGGCTTGGGTTCTGAGAGGACCGCTCAGAGCATGACCTTGGAGGACACAAGGACTTCCCTGCCCGGGAGGAGGTGCTTGGCCTTTCCTGACGGAGCCCTGGGAGTTTGGCAGCATCCTTCCCAGCACACGTTCAGCTGGAGTTGGGTCGTGAGTGCCCAGAGGGCAGGGAGGGGAGGTGACCCCATGTGGACAGGACTTGAGTCCTACTGCAGAGGGCAGGGCAGGGAGAGCAGAGTCCACAGGCAGCCTTGGAAAATGCCATTGGGTTTATCCCTGGGCCTTGCTGAGCCCATTTATTAATCCTAAGGAACTGCTGTAGGTTCTTTGGAATTTATTTATCAAAATGTCCCAACGATCCCTTCTTTTTAATCCTTACGCTTTTTACTCCCTTCTCAGCCAACTTCCTCTTCATGGTCCCACAGTGATTCTGTTACACTGTGGGGTTTTCTCCTCCTTCTTCTCAGGATACAATTGTTTTAAAAATATTCTATAAAAAGGGAAAAGATTACCAAGAAAGGATGGAAGGGAGCAGATGGAGCCTTGTGATGGGGTGCAACACATTTTCCTTCTAAATTGAATTTTTGAAATTCTCAATTCATTTTTTCTTTCCTCTAGGCCCAACTATGGAATTGGTTTGGGAAAGTTTATTTCACAATGTAGCCAATCCTTGATTTTTTTTTAAACCCTCTAAGATTTATCTGAGAAACAAACAACTCAGATCTCTCTTGTTATATCAGTAGAAATTAATGTGGAAAAGCCCTGAGGAAATTCCCCAGCAGCCTCCTCACTGGGCAGCTCGGTGCAGTCATCTCGAGACACCTTCCAGTAGTGACACCTGCAGTCTGGAGTCCCAGGAGAAGTGCACAAAGGTGACTTAACACCAGCTCGTGACATGCGGTGACCAAGCCACAGGCCAAGTGTGTGAGAAGAGGCACACTTGGGTCTGTGGGAGGGTGGAGGCCAGCCTCACCGAGTGTTCCCCATCAAAGGCTGGTCCTCTGGGTAGATAGTGGCCAAACTCTGTGCTTGCCCCAGGTGGGGAGAACACCACATCACTCGGCCAGGTCCCAGGAGCTCTTCGCTTGTCTGCAGGTGCTCAGGCGCAGACAGTGTGGGACAGTGACAGAGTGGGAAGGCCAGGAGCCAGGGTCCCTAAGGCAACAGAGTGACCCTCCAGTAGGATTTGCAGAAGTCGGAGGCAAAGCACAGGAGCTAGAGAGAACTCCTCAGGGGCCTGTCTCCCAGGAGAGAGGCCAGGAAAAGCATTCGGGGGAGCCTGGTCATTTCCAAGGAGCAGTGATAGCCAGCTCAGGGGTGGCTGTTGCCAACGTCTGTGTCATGGTGACCAGTGGTCCTGCCACAGCCCAAAGAAAGGATTCGGCCCTCACTCACACCCAGGATGACGACGGTCCTCCAGCCCCACAGCGACAGAATGCAAAGGTGGCCTCCCGGGGCTCAGCCTCTCCTGCCCCTTCCTGGAGGCAGGTTTGCTTCTCTTCTGCTATGATGGTGTGTCACCAGTCACCTGCTTGCCTTTGTCCTCAGGAGAAGGTCCCAGCCTGGCCAGCTGCTCCAGCTCTGTCCCATCGCCCTGGGCTTGCCAGGTCTTCAGGAGACGTCTGGCTGGCACTGCTGTCCTGTGGCTGTAACTGGGAGGAAGGCTCCAAGCTGGGCTCCTGGTGAGGGTGGCGCGGCCCAGGGGAGCTCAGCCGTCACTCTTGCCCTCTGCCTGCTCTCCTGAGCCAGGAGGCGACCAGAGTTCTGGTCCCTCTTGAGAAAAGGCTGCCCCAACTACAGCTCTCTGTCTGTCTCCACAGAGAGCCCTGAGGTCTCCTAGAACCTTGGAATGGTCCAAGACAATGGGAAGTTCACTTGGTATTTTATGGAAATTTGGTGATCATTTTAAACCTTACACCATACATAAAAAAATGAGCCCAAAACAGGAACTTAAATAGAAAATGGCCTGGAGATGTAGATCAGTGGTAGAGAACTTGCCCAGCATGCCTGAGTTCCATTCCCAGTACTGTGAAGAGGAGGAGGAGGAGGAGGAGGAGGAGACTAATATTGAACATTGAAGCAGTTGAGTGCGAAGGAATAGATTGACAAAATCTACATGTGAATGAGAAGCATCAAGGCTGCAGGTATAAAGTCAGTGAATAAGAATATGTTTCACATCAGGCACAGTCGTGCACACCTGTGATCACAGCAACTGGGGAGGCTGAGGCAGGAGGATCACAAGTTCAAGGCCAGCTTTGGAGAACCTGGCTCAAAATAAAATAAAAAGGGCTGGCATGTGGCTAAGAGGTAGAGCACCAGTGGATTTGATCCCTGGTACTATAAATAAATAAAAAAAATAAGTTTCACACAAGAGTAAATAAAAATGATGAGAATAAGAAAAACCACTTGGAAACATTTTGAACCTCATGTAGTGTACAAAAGTTAAAGCTGGTAGCTTTCAAAATTGTGAAACTTGTAAGACATTGTTAAGGTATTAACAAAGGATATGAAAAGGTGATGAGCAGGAATGTGTTAGTACATCCCATAAAGCAGGTAGAGAGTCACAAAGCCCTCCTCTTCTTGGACTCTGTCTTAGGAAATGTCCCAGAGGAAGAACACCGCTGTTGTCACAGTGAAGAAGGTGAAGAAGGTGCTCCTCTGTGCAGTGGGCTCAGCGGTGGAGGCCTGCTCACAGGTGTCGGCTCGGGTTCCACCCCCAGCGCTGCAAAAGAAAAGAAAGAAGTGGTTTTCTGGGTTCAATGCACCTGACTTGACCTCCTGCCTCTGGTGGGCCCTGGCTGTGTAACCCTGAGGAAGTGATGCAGCACAGCTAAGCTTCAGATTCCTCATTTATAAAGTAGAGAAAGAAATACTCTGGTCCACAGTGGTCAGGGCTCAGTCAGCAGAGCAAAAAAGTAGCTGAAGGCAGCAGCTCACACTGTCGCCTGGGACAACAAGGAGGAAAAGCACTTTTCGCTGAGCGTGTGGGCTGTCTGGAAATCATTGAGAAGGTCATTATGGAAATTCTGACAAGGACATCTGTTTAGGATGTCCCAGGTAAAGATACAATGAAGGGCTGGGGATGTGGCTCAAGGGGTAGCGCGCTCGCCTCGCATGCGTGCGGCCCGGGTTCGATCCTCAGCACCACATACCAACAAAGATGTTGTGTCCGCCGAGAACTAAAAAATAAATATTAAAAAAAAAATTCTCTCTCTCACTCTCTCTCCTCTCTCACTCTCTCTTTAAAAAAAAAAAAAAAAAGATACAATGAAAATGCTCTGGAAAAGAACACCATATAGGTCAACGAAGGAGACAATTTTAGGGAGCGTTAAGTCATTTTTTTAAATGTATTTATGATATATGAAAATCAGGCCGGGCTCAGTGGCACAATCCTGTAATCCCAGCAACTCTGGAGGCTGAGGCAGGAGGATTGCAAGTTCCAAGCCAGCTTGAGCCATTTAGCAAGGTCCTAAGCAACTTAGTGAGACCCTGTCTCAAAATCAAACATAAAAGGGGCTGGGGACGTGGCTCAGTGGTTAAGAACTTGTGGGTTCAATCCCTGGTTCCAAAAAGAAAAAAGAAAACCAAGGACAAGCAGAAGGCCTGGAATGAGACTTGTCCAGTTACAGGAGTAGAACCAGACATCCCACCTGCCCACTGCAAAAGAAGATGCTAGGGACGGACCACGTTCACTCCTTCAGCTAGTCCTGTCCTGGAATCTTTGAAAACACAGCTCCTGCCCTCACAGGCCAGTAGGGAACAGTCAGCCAATTGCACTGCAGTAAGTGCCCTCACCGAGGTGAGCACAGGGCTCTCTGCTCTGCCAGCAGCTGGGCTGGGGCTTCCTGGAGGGGATGGATGGCAAGCCAGGCTTGAAGGTGCTGGAGCTGAGCTGCTGAGGAGGGCGGGACAGATGAGATCAGAGAGATGCAGCCCGCCCACAGGGGTCCTGCGTGTCACTCTAAGGAGTCGGAGTTTTACCCACAGTGGAAAGGTGAAGGGAAGGATTGTCCCAGTGAACTAAGGAGAACTGGAGGCTGTCCCTAATATCCACGAGAAGAGGACTGACAGGACGGTTGGGGAAAGGGGAGCAAGGGTCGCAGAGGGGACTTGGTAACTTCAAAGTCGCCAGCTCCACCGGAGGAGGAGACCCACTACCTGGGAGACAGGACTCCAGAGCACTGGCCAGTTGGGGCCTGGAGACCTACTGGTGGACTTGCTCAATTCTCAGTGCCTTTGGATATGTAAATGAAAGACCTTCCACGGTTGTTGGACAGATGTCTCTGCAGTTTGAGAGAGTGATGCCCACCAGGGAGAGGGAGGAGAAAGAAGAAAGGTTTTATTTCAAGTTCCACACTGTGTCAGGGGCTTCACATACTGTCATATCTAGACGTCACTCCAACCGTGACTTTGGGAATGAGGGGGGGGGGGCTCCAGGAACTCCAGGAAAGAGCCGGACTCCTCCAGATGTCCCTCCCCAAACGACCACACAACAACTAGGACTCTGTCACAAGTGACCAAGCTGATGAAGCTGACGTAATAGTGGATTGTGAGAATTCAGGTCTGATGGTTGCCAAATTCCAATGTTAAGTTTTTAGGGGGGTGTAGTGGGAGGGCTGACTATAAATTCGAAGTACATAGAAAAGAATAGACGGGCTTCTAAGAACGACACTTTGGAGGATGCTCATGAATTTAAGTAGGAATTCTCTTATTTTTTATTTTTTTTTCTTGCCAACAGATTTCTTTTTTCCAGACTTGCCTTTTAATCTGAAATCCTAAGAGATATACTGGAAAGAATTCTGAGGCATGAAGCATGAGGGCTGCTTCTCAGCTCACTTCGTGTTAGTGTCCTCGGACAAGCAGAGCCAGCCTCCCTGTCCCTGTCTGTCATTCTCTCTAAAATGAAGGTCTGGAAGACAAGAACAGGTGGCCCTGCATCTGTCCTGCACCATGGATACACCATCTGCAGATTGAAAATAGGGTGGCTGTTGTTTATGTGTCTGTACTGAACATCTAAAAACTTCTTTCTTGTCAACATTCCTTAAACAATACAGTATAGCATCTGTTTGCATAGCATTTACATTGTGATTGGTCTTATAAGTAACCTAGAGATGATTTAGAAGCATGAGTGGCATTTGCTGGCAAATGGATGGAAATGGAGACTCTCTCATGCTGAGTGAAATTAGCCAAACTCAGAAACTCAAAGGTTGAGTGTTTTCTCTCCTATGCAGAAGCTAGAGTAAAATAAAGGAAAGGGGAGGGAAGGATAGGATTACATAAAGAATCATCAAATACAAATTAATAGATGAGCGAAAGGAAGTCTAGTAGAGTAGAGGAAGGAGAAGAGGGTAGAAGGAAGATCATGAACTGACATTGGTTTCCATGCAGGTATGAGTTTGTCAGGGTGAACCCAACTATTATTTATAACAATGAAGCTCTAATAAACAATGAATACAAAATGTTCAAGAGAATGTGCATAGATGATATGAAAATACTGTGCCATCTTACCTAAGGAAACGGAGCATCAAAGGATCTTGGTGTACACAGGGATCCTGGACCAACACCCTCAATACTAAAGGAAAAGCGGCCGTATTCTTCAAATTTCATGGTGCAAGTGAACCTCCTGGATGGGCTGTTCAAATGCAGTTTCTTTCTCAGTAGGTCTGGACTGGGGCTTGAGATTCCACATTTCTAACAAGCCCCCGGAGATGCACATGCCCTGGGCCACAATCATACTCTGAGGAAGCTCTCCCCTAAAAGCCACCATAACACAAGCTTCAATGACAGCCAGATAAAGAGCAACATGTCAACAGCTGATAACAATCCATGTTGATTTTAGAATTTGAAAACAGATTTACTTTTCTAATTATGAAAACTGCATTATAAAAGTAACACATGCTTATAATTTTTTTTTTTAAATCACAGTATGTAAAGTACAAATGGGGCTGGAATTGTGGCTCAGTGGTAGAGCGCTCGCCTAGGACAGTCGGGACCCGGGTTTGATTCTCAGCACCACATAAAAATAAAGGCATTGTGTTTGTCCATCTACAAAAAAAAAAAAAAAAAAAAAGAAAAAGAAAAAAAACCGATTCATTCTCTCTCTCTCTCTCTCTCTCTCTCTCTCAAAAAAAGTAAAGCGCAAAGACAGTGAAAAATCATCTGAAGAGCAATCTAACTAATGTATTCTTTTATCATTTAATTATGAAGACCAGCACAACGTTTAGTATTCATCTTTTTAAAATCAGAGTGTGAAACTAGGGTCTTTTCCAACTTGCTGTCAATCTGTTGGATGCTAATTTGAATTTGGTTCCTTCTATGGTGATAGGAGTTGCTCCTGGGTTATATGATTTCAAGATGCTCATTCCTGGGATTCAGGAAAGGGGAATAGATCACTTTTCAGGGTCATCCCCAGTCAGGCTGAATTGAGCTGAAGATGTCTAAAAGAGAAAAGAGCTAAGTGAATACCAAGGATAATTTTTAAGACAACATTCAGTGTTAAGATGTATGGAGAGGTGTTGAGGACATAGCTCAGTGGTAGGTAGAGCAATCACCTAGCATACATGAGGCTCTAGATTTAATTTGATCCCCACCATTGAGAGCTGATCAACAGGAGGTCCACAAATACACTGAGAGCTTGTTGGTCATTTAAAATAGGTATGAAAATTTTAAAAAAATGTAAAGCAAAAAAAAAAAATTAAAAAATAAAATAGGTATGACATATTAGAAAAACCCAAATGGGGTTGATCTTGAAATATATAACTGTTAATTTAAGATGATGCATTCCAGGGGCTGGGGATATGGCTCAAGCGGTAGCGCGCTCGCCTGGCATACGTGCGGCCCGGGTTCGATCCTCAGCACCACATACAAACAAAGATGTTGTGTCCGCCAATAAATAAATAAATAAATTCTCTCTCTCTCTCTCTCTCTCTCTCTCTCTCTCTCTCTCTCTCTCTCTCTAAAAAAAAGCACAATAGAGCCAAAAAAAAAAGATGATGCATTCCAAATATCAAACCAATGTTGTCATTTACACTTTTCTTTACTTCCTCTAAGCAATCACAATTCCTAATTTAGTGTACAGTGAAATTAATCGTAATTACAGATGTGATATCTTCATATTTTATAACTTGAGGAACTTTTGAAACTGAGTATATGCATCTATATGGATATCTATATTGTTGTTTACAACACAAGACAAATGGAAATAAAGCCTAAATATTGTCCGTATATAGCTAATGATGCACTAAGAGAAAGGGCAGTTTGAAATAACACAATCAATCCCTCAACTATCTAGTACAGCAGTTAAGTATACGGTATGCAAGTTAACATTTAGATCAGATACTCATCACTTAAGCCCCCAAACTTAGTTCAGAATGACAATCCTGATGTAAAACAAATGCTACCTCTGTAGAGGATGGTGAGCACACTTTCATCTTTGGGATTTAGCATGTCATAATCATCATGGATTCTTCTTTGCTAAATCGCCCTAGAGCGAAACCTTGGATCATTTTTTTTTTTTTTTAGTATCATATCCACAAAGGAAGTTTTATTGGAACACAGCCACCGTCACTTGATTGCGTATTGTCTGTAGTTACTTTGGTGCTATAATGAGAGAGCTGAGTCGTCTTGATGGAGATTACATATGATGCTCTCATCACTTCACACTGACGCTTGGCACACTATACATCACAGTGACGTGGTTAAAACTCAACAATTTTTCAAGCACCATTGTGTATTGGTAATAACACTATATTTTCTTAAAAAAAAGAAAGAGAAAAGGATCATTTGTTTTTTTAATCATGTTTTTTTAAGTAATACATATGCACTGTAGAAAGTTTTATACAATGCAATAAAACAGAAGAACGCAAATAAAAAATCACCCTCCATCTCACTCTCCAGAAACAATCATTGTGAAGCACTCAATGACCTTTTCACTCACACTGTTCATTTCCCAAGGTTACCATAACAAATGATCACAAAACACGTGCTTTAAAACTACAGAAGTTTATTCTCTCACTAGTCAGGGGGTCAGGAGTCCCAAATGACAGGGTCAGCACAGTTGCTTCCCTCTGCAGGCTCCAAAGGAGACTCTGTCCTGTGCATCTCCCCCAGCTTTTGATGTTTACCAACGGTCCTGTTCCCTGCCCAAGACACATCATGCCAGTCTGCTTCACCATCATAAGATCTCATTCTGTGTATCTCCCTGTGTCTCTCCTCCTCCTAGAAATCACACAAGTCATTGGCTCTCAGGCCCTACTCCAGTAGGACTTCATCTTTACTAATCACATCTGCAAAGACCCTATTTTCTAATGAGGTCATATTCTGAGGTTCTGGATGGACATGAATTTGGTGGTCACTTACTCAACCCCTACACACAATATAATACATATTCGTATAGTTGTAATAAGGTGATTACATTTTTTTTATAGCTTAGTTGTCTTTCCACTTACTGTATCATGAAAGTGTCCCCATCTTTCAAAACAGGACTTTAGTTTTTGTAGAATGGTCCACCACATGACTAGCCCATCATTTGAAGAACAAACTTGCACCGTCAGTCAGCATGGCTCCAGTCTTTGACAAATGTAAATGTATGTGCCTAAATCTTTGGATTTATCTCTGCTGATTTCCTTACTATACATTCTAGTGAGTTTAATTATTGAATTAAGAACATGTGAAAGGCTTGTGAAATAGCTTGTTTATGAATGAATTCCAGAGATGGTATCAATTTCCCACCTCAGCAAGAGGAGAGGGCCTGTCGCATAGCATCCTGGTCTTGCTGCACACTGTAGTTTCTTTAGTTTAGTGTTTGACAAGTGGACAGCTGAAGAAATGTATTTTTATGTGAGGTTGCATCTTTTTTTGTGGGTTAATTATTTACACATCCTTTTCTGAGCTATGAGTTTGTTCCTTGGGTCTCTGTCTAAATTTGTTTCATCTCTCTCCAGTGGACCGATTGAGTAACCCTTATGTGAAGTGCCTGGGATCAGAAGTGATTTTTTTTTTCCTGATTTTGCATTATTTGCTTATAATTACTGAGATATCTTGGGGATGAGACCTAAGGCTAAACATGTCATTTCTTTTTGTTTCCTATACTCCTTGTACACAGCCTGCAGAGATTTTTATTCACTATTCTTAGTCTGCCTGCATTTTTACTGTGACTTATCACATGAGGTGGGTATGCAGTTCTCTACTGGTATGCAGGAGCTCAAAAAATTTTGAATTTTGGAGCATTTCAGATTTCAGAATTTTGGACTAGGGATGCTCAAGCTGATTTACTTCTTACAATGTTTATTTCTTTCTGTCTTATGAATGTATATGTGGCTCACCCCACCCATTTTAGACTTTGTGTGAACTAAGAAACCTAGACACCACCCTCCCTCTCCCCTTTGCCCATTCCCTGGACCACCTCTGAACCTTGTACAGATGTTAAACATGGCCTCTATTTGCATCTTAATTGTTTACCCCTCTCTTTCCCATCAAAGACTTTGAATCCTTTGGGGCAAGGTCCATGTCTTGCTTTTGTGGATTGGCTACTCAATAAGTATTTGTTGAACTGGATTGTTACATTGTGACTCAGAAACAATCACAATTCTCAGTTAAGATAAAGTAGCTGAATAAGGGCATGTAAAATAAAGGTTAATTGTAAATGGGACTCTGAATAAAGTGCAGAGGATTTAATTCATTCATGTTATAATTCCACTTTAAATTTTTAGAAGTAGTAATTTTTTGCCCCTGTTTCTCAGCCTTATTTCTGAGATAATTGGGACTGTGAGGAACATTGTCTAAATAGGCAGTGTTAGCAAAAATAAGCATACTAATTTTAATGTTAATAATGGAATAAAGACATTAAAGTATTGAGGATGGAATAAGAATTGCAGTTGTCAAAATTTTAAATTTCTTATTGTTTCTATTGAAATCTTGACTGTACTTGTTATAAATACAGCACAAATTTACGCACTTGTAGATTTTAAAATAAATTCCCATTCAAAACTCAACTAGCTCTATTTGAAAAGTACTTGGAGAAAACCCTTTCACGTTTTCCTACAGCAATGAGTTCATAAAGTGTTAACTTGAAAAGTTATGAGAGAACTTTTTAAAAATTGCTTTGCTGCAAGAAGCTTATCACTATCCTTGACAAGCATTTACTAGATGACCAAACGTGTCTCCAAAGCGACACTAACATAAACCATTGCCACTAGCGGGTTTTCAGTTCTGATCTTTTATGCCTCCAAGGTCCTTGATGCCCATCCTTGTGCTTTGGTGCTCTTTGTTCTCCCATCCCAGGTGATCCAAATGCCGCTGGCCCTAGAGGAGCTTCTGTTATGCTCGAATCCGGGACCCCTAAAAGACCACCAGAGACCAAGATTGATGTAAGCAGCAAAGAGGTGTTTCTTTTGAGCTAACTCGGTCCTCCACGCGCACACACACAGCAACTGGAGATGCTGAGAGGCCCCCAGCCCAGGGTTTGCAGCAGTTTTATACATTCTTTGGAGAAGGCAGGGACCCCCACATACATCATAGCATCTCTTAGCAAATCATCACACACCGCGGGAAAATCAAATAACAACTCTAAAACATGATTAGCACAGTCACTGGCGGGAACAAGTTGGGTAGGGGTGATTGGTTACTACAAGAGGGGGATTCCTTTGAACTGATTGGTTTAAGCCAAAAGGGGTGTACGTGTTGCACTACATGGTTTCCCAATACGTTATCAACCACCATAAACTACTGGGAGGGTCATCTGGCATCCCAGGTATTTCCCTGTCTCATGCTGATTGGTGGCTGCTAGTGGGTTGCTATGGATCCCCACCTAGCCTGACTGAGTCAGGGACACCTGGCGCAGCATATCTCTCCTGTTATTTGTAGATAAACAACTTGGAAGGGTGGGAATGTGCCTAGGAGTGCTCTGTGGGTCTTTCCAAGGACAAAGGTGATATCCCTTCCTTGGACAGGCTTTGCTCTGAGGTAGAGGCTGGTTTTTCACTTCCAAATCCTGGGTCCTGGGTTATGAATGCCCCCCCCCCCCAACCCAAAGAGCTCTCTTCACTCTCTGCTTGCTTGACACACCATTGGGCACTTTTGTGGCTCTTTGGCATGCAGTGTGCCCTAGCTCTCGGGAAGCACGTTCTACTTTGCCTTGTGGACCGCAAGCATCTAGAGACCCGGGCTTGTGCCGCAGTCCCCTGTAAAGACTCAACTATTTGAGACAATGGCTCTAACAGCGAACATTTGAAGGGCATCCACCTCTACTATTTCGAGATTGAAATAATCCTCCAGGATTGTCGGAGCCCTGGCATTTTGGTCGTTGCCACAGCCTGCCCTCTTGAAGTTGCGGGGACTCTGGGCTCCAAGACCCCGCGGTGGAGCCCGTGCGTGAGCGCGCACGCAGTGCTGGCCAGCCCCGGTGAGCAGAGGCAGACCCCGGGCTCGGCAGAACCCGCCTCCGGGTTCCACCGTCTCATCTCCCAGGCGTCAGGCGTGCTTTTGCAGAAGGGGCTTTCGGGCTCCTCCCGCGGGGCTTCCTCCAGCAGCCGGAGGAGCGGAGAGGGGCTTCCGCGGACAAATGGGTCCTCTGGGTGCCGAATTCAATCTGAGCCTCCTGCGGACGGTTTCCAGGTCGCCGCCCGGGGCGGGAGGCTGGGTGGGGGAGCCCTTTCGGCGGCGCGGGGATGCCACAGGACTTGGGAGGGGGGCGGCGAGGAGGCCCCTGGGCCCGCTTTGTTGGTGATGCCGGCCCTCCGCAGCCAGACCTCAAACGTGATTCCAACTGCAGGCGACCAGGCACTTCCTCGCACTAATTGGAGGGGGCAAGGGGTGACTCATATTACACCCGTGCGACCTTCCCTCCCCGGGCCGCTAAATCCTAGCTTTAAAAGGAAGTGACATGGGTGGGGAGAGACGTCAGCTGAGGATCACTTTTTTTTCTTCCCGCAGGGTCCACCCCTTGGGTGGAGTCTCGCTTTTTCTTTCCAGTGTTGGCTGACTTACAGCTCCTGTAAAGTAGTGGCAATTTCTGAACCCCAGCCGGCTGCCTTTCAGTTTCTGGCTCCTAAGTCCATGTGCCCAGGGCTGCCAGGAAGGAGGTATGTGCTCTTGGTGCCATTTCCAGGCACCTTCTCTGGGTGTGGCTGATGTCTGGATCCCCTTCCCGCGCCGTGCTCTCCTCGCCTGGGTTTCCTCGGACCTCGGGAGGGTAGGCTGGCCGCGGGAGCGAGGCGGCCGTGGGGAGGTGCAGGGGGCCTGCGGGGAGCCGGGGGCGGCTGCGCGGCCACCCGAGGACCGCGGCTTTGTGCGGGGCTGGGGAGCGTGCCTTGCGGGGTTCCACTTGCAGCCGCGGCTCTTGGCCCCTCCACCCACTGCCCCCGATGCAAGCATTTTCTCTGCTAAGGGTGAAGCTGGGGGGAATGTTCCTGATACATATTGCTCTCTTTTGTGTCGTGCAACATGTTCTTCCGTCTTTGGCGTTTCTATGGCAACCACAAAAATACTACACCGAATGCAGACCCGACCTAAATTGATTTATTTGTCTTTCCTTTCTGCGCCTGTTGTTGCTTGGGCTTGCTGGAAGCCAGCATGGCTTGGTGGCTACCCCTCCTCACTTTCATTTTGGTTTTTCCCTATCGCAGGAGGGCTGGGGGAGGGGAGTTGTCAAGGAAACAGGCATTTGTAATCACCTCTTTATTTACTTATTTTGGGGCCTATGTATTTCTCCATCATATCTAGGAATTAAAAACGGAGTACTTTGATGTTTCTGCAAGTCTTTTTTTTAAAGAGAGAGAGAGGAGAGAGAGGGGAGAGAGAGAGAGTTTTTAATATTTATTTTTTAGTTCTCCGCGGACACAACATCTTTGTTGGTATGTGGTGCTGAGGATCGAACCCGGGCCGCACGCATGCCAGGCGAGCGCGCTACCGCTTGAGCCACATCCCCAGCCCTATGCAAGTCTTTAGTGTCTGTTTTTTTTTTTTTTTTTTTTTTTTTTTTTAGAAAATCTAAACATTTCTTAAGATGTAATATTGACTGCAAGCTAAGGAGAAGGAGTGTTTATAGGAAGGAGGTGAGATCCTTGAAATAAACTTTCAGAGAGTGCCTGAGAACTCGCACTGATACATAGTTATCAGCTACCTAGGCTTGCCTACATAGCTCAGTATCTTTAAGATGGGTCTTTGCTCTTGTGTGAACTGACAGTAGCATTAATTCAAAGTTCAGTTTGGACCTGGGAGGAACAAATGGTAACAACCAGCAGAATTCTCCATGTTTTGTTTGTGCATTGCCCTTAGGTGGGTTACCAAGCCTGCTCACCCTTGTTAAAAGTGAAGGTTGATGGACTTTCTGTTCCAAAACTGTAGGATTGACCCATCTGTGCTTATTAGTTAACCATCTTCAGCTGAGGAAAAAAAAAAAAAGAGTCTCTTAAGAGAGGGAAGGAAGTTTGTGAGTGTGTGTGTGTGTGTGTGTGTATGTATATATGTGTAGGTGTGCCAGGAGAATAGGGCCAAAACATCACAAGTCCCAAGTTAAAACTACAGAATTGTCTTCATGTTCTGTTTGGGGAGAAAGACTGATTTTTCAGAAAAAAAAAGAATTATTATCTACTTTTTTAGCAAATTAAATATAATTAGAATCAAATAACACATCTCTTAGAAAGACATAATCCAAATGGACCTATTAACAAATGCTGCTTAAACTGATGCTTTTTTTCAGTCCACGAGGAAATATTTAATCATGGACCCTATGCTTTTGATGGGCAGCCTAAATTACCAAAATTACAGTACCAACTCCATACTGGATTCCTAAAATTATTTGTAATGAGATCTGTGAAGTTTGCTTAGTTCAATCCCCACCTTCACCAACGGAAGCCTAAAACATTGCTTAGAATCCTGAGTAACCCTGCCAGGTGGGAGCAGGAAGAAGGGGCGGTTTTAATGAGGCTCTGTTTTCAGAGAGGCTCATCTAAACATGCTATTATCTATGTCTTATAAAAGTGACTACAGCGCGAGAGAGATCCCGAGCATTTCAGATTCAGAAGTCATCCAAGAATCTTGGGGCTAAAGAGCAGGTACAAAGCTAGAACTGAAAGGAAAGACAAGAGAAGATTTAAAGGGCACAGCCCAGATAAGTATTGTCAAAAGAATACGACCTTCATTTTGAAAAGCACATGTCAGTTCACATAGAGAGACGGGTGGGATGGTAGGTTTTCAGTGCTTGTTCTGGAAGGAATTTATGCCAAGTCACCATTTTTCTAGCCTGAAAATGGACCTAAAGGATGTAGAGTTCCCACATGACCTTCCAAAGCAAATTGACAGTGTGTAAGTCAAAGTCTGCTTTGTGAGCTCTCTTGAGTTTCCAGATCAGGCATTTCAAAAAGCCTAGTGGTATGGAATTCAACGAATAGTAAGAACCCTATGGAAGCATAGCCCCAAACAAAAAAATGAAAACCACTTTGTGGATATTCAGAGAGAGGTTAAAATAATTAGCCGTCTTGAGCTGGGGAAGGTAATGCTGCAGCGGGTGTGAATTTGGGGCTCTCTGGAAGAGGCTGAATGGAGGTGACGCCGAGTTAACAACTGAAGCGAGGCAGTCATTGCCTTGGTTTTCACCATCTGCAAGAATCTGACTCTGCTGTTGTGAAGCTAGTGAGACAAGTAGAAGGTATATCTTGGACAGTCACAGGGGAAATGTGCATCTTCTAGGTCCATTTTCAGGCTAGAAGGTCTGCTCTCAAGTTTAAAATCCACCTTAACAGGGTGGTACAGTGCAGGAGGGCACCCAGCTGGAGAGGAGGAAGTGGGATGCAGCTAGTCCTTGAAGTTCACCAGGTGGAGGAATTCTTGCCCAGGATGCCCCAGAAAGCAGAGATGGGTGATAAAGAATGGATCATGGATCTAGCAAGCTTCCTGGTCCAAGCAGAAGTCAGTCTTCAGTGGAGAAACCAAGCAGGTATGCTCTGTGCTGGCTGAAAGAATAGAAGCAGATACAGATTCAGGAACAGAATTTAAAAAAAAAATCAGTTCAAGAAGGACTTAAAAGAAAGACTGACTTCAAGATGGAGTCCTTATCCCCACCCCTTCCACCCCACCCCAGCCCTGCTTCCCTAGTACAGGGGTTTGGGCCCAGGGCTCTCTACCACTGAGGTACATCCCCAGCCCCCCCCCCCTTTTTTTTAAAGAGAGAGAGAGAGAGAGAGAGAGAGAGAGAGAGAGAGAGAGAGAGAATTTTAATATTTATTATTTAGTTATCGGCGGGTACAGCATCTTTGTTGGTATGTGGTGCTGAGGATCGAGCCCTGGTCGCACGCATGCCAGGCGAGCACGCTACCGTTTGAGCCACATCCCCAGCCCATCCCCAGCCCTTTTTAATTTGTATTTTGAGTCTGGGTTTCAATAAGTTGCCTAGTCTGCCTGTGAACTTGAGATCCTTCTGCCTCCGCCTCCCAAGTTGCCTACAGGTGGATCATACCAGATGCCACGTGTGCTAGCACTACCTTGTGTGCAGAATCCTTCGTAATCCATTAATGTTTTAGCTGGAGCTCAAAACTTAAAAGATTAGTCTTAAGTCAAAATTTAAATATGTAAGAAAAAAATTTGAGAAGAGGGAACCTCAAATGTACCCTAGTAAGACATCCTCCTAATAATTCCTACCACGCTGTTGCTTAAAGTCGTGGGTGCTCTGATGGCCGTTTGGTGGACAGTGCAATTCGTCCTACCTGCCATATTCTGGAAGGAGGGTGGTGGCATGGAAACAGGTGGCATTCACGTTTCCGAGTGGGTTTTGATACCCTGTTGGAGAAACATGTCAGCGCTTGTGCAACATTAACAGAACCTGGGCAGCTTTAACGCAGCAGCCTCTGTCTATGTCAGAATGAGTTAGAAAGCTGGCATCAGAACCCAGAAATCTGGCTTCCTGTGTGTGCTTGTGAGGGGCAGCAACACTGCCAAGGCGGAGGGAAGAGGACCCCTCTGCACAAGTGCTTATTGTGTATCTCCATGGGTCACGTGAGCAGAGCAGGCACTTTCAAGGCCAGAGCCTTCACCCCTCCAGTGGGACAGCCTGTGACTGGCTGACTCCTGTTTCCTTCTAATGATAGGGTTAGAAGAAGTGTCCTCGGAGCAGTGTCTGTCGAACATCATCATGGATCCATCTTTCTAGCCTGCCTTTTCCAGAACGTACTCTTGCTCCACCAAGATGGCCTGCCGGATTTACTTCCATCATCATTTTGTTGCTCCAATCTGTTTTGCTCTACTTCTGTCTTTGACCCCAAGTCACAGCTTCCAGTCACCATTCATTCATTCATTCATTCACCCATACTGGCAGACTATCCATCCATTATCCATCCATTCAACAAACAGTGTTGAGTGTGACATCACAGGCACTGTATGTGGTGACATAGCAATAAGCAGGAAAGTAGTTCTCCTCTAAGAAGCTTAGGAACTAGCAGGGAGGCAACATGGCAATTCCAGGGGACCCTTACGTTCCATAGAGGCGTTTGTCAGCTAATGACACTGAACATTGTTTTACTGAACAATTTTATACATAGATCATGCTAGATAGGGAAGAGTGTGTGATTAGTCATTGATTGTTGTCTATTTATTTATTTTATTTTATTTTTTTAGAGAGTGATAGAGAGAGAGAGAGAGAGAGAGAGAGAAAGAGAAGTTTTTAATATTTATTTTTTAGTTATTGGCGGACACAACATCTTTGTATGTGGTGCTGAGGATCAAACCCGGGCCGCACGCACGCCAGACGAGCGCGCTACCGCTTGAGCCACATCCCCAGCCCAATTGTTGTCTATTTAATTTTTTCCCCCTTGTTGGTTGAGTGTAAGGCTGGGAAACATTTGTTAATTAACAAAATGGGAAGAAGCAGGATTTCCGGCCCTGGTATGAAAGGCTTGGGTATTCTCTTTCCAAAAGAACAAGCTAAGTGAGACCATCTCGAGCTTTCCTCTTGTTTTGAGTTGCTCCTACATATCCCAGGGACTATAAGCTCCCCCCAGGTAGACATAAAATGTAGCATGCTTTCATCAAAATTATATGCCCACTGACGTCATGAATCCTCATTTTCTGTGAAGCTTACTCCCCACAACTCATTCCAAGTCCATGTCTTGTTCCAATAGGAATAAGGGGTTTTTGCTCCCTAACAGTTGTAGTCGGCCATGTAGAAATAGCAGGTCACCCAGGCACTGGTGGAGAAGCCATTTCGACAGCTGTGCTGTGGTCTTCCCTTCCTATTTGTTCACGTCGCAAAGCTCCTCCTCCTGGTAGAACAGTTTGCCCCACTTCCTTTCTACCTTAGTCTGGAAATCACATGGGCAGCAAGACAGAGTTCATCTGGAAGACCTGCCCCTGTGTTTGGCTGGTCTGGGGAGAAAGAATGCAGCATTTTCTTTGTGATTTCAGTCTCAGGAGAGATCAGCTTGTCCCTCCAGCATGGAGCTGATCCCTGTCACTTCTTGTCTCTGCTCTCTTGGGTAAGACCGAGGAGCTATACTCATGGTCCTTCCCCTGTGGAGTCTGTAAGAGGAGAGTGCATTTTGGATTTCATGGTAGTTTGAAGCTGACACTAAAATGCTTGCAGGAGAGGGTTGCTCAGTATGGGGGATGACAGGCAATTTGCAGACACTGAGGTGTCTGGCCCATAGGATGTGTGAAAATGCCCACCACATTGAGTGCTCCCTGCATGTCGTCTAACACGGACTTTATGTTTATTAATTCATGGTATCCTCATAAACACACTAGCATGTCAAAACTGTTATCACTTTCCCCTTACAGAGAAAGCAAGTAAAGATTAGCAAGACTTCCAGACATGGTGGCACATATCTGTAATCCCAGCGGCTCAGTAGGCTGAGGAGGAGGAGGATCACAAGTTCAAAATCAGCCTCAGCAACTTAGCAAGGTCCTAAAGCAACTCAGTGAGACCCTGTCTTTAAATAAATAAATATTTTAAAAAAGCTTTAAAAAGTAGCTCAATAGGTAAGTACCATTGGGTTCAATCCCGGGTAAAAAAGAAAAAAAAGAAAAAAAAAAAGACTGACTCACCTAGGATTGTAGCAGAGCTGAGATTTGAACCCAGTTTCTTGCTTTCCAGAGCCTGGCTTTGAAACCCCCAAGTATGCCTGTGTTGCTGTGGCAAATTCTTCAGGATTCCCAGTGCCTGGTGCTCAACCCAGTGCAGAGCAGACGTGCAGGAGATTTTCCTTTAAATAATGAACAAAGCCGGACCACATAGACCTTCCCCTTGCATGCTTCCATCCTAGTTTGTAAGAGCTGCAGAAATACTGCAAGAGAGAGAAGTATTATAGAAATTGGAGGAAAACTAAGCAGTGCTGATAAGATGTGCTGCCCTCGTTTCCAGGGAGTGTGGTCTTTTGTGTTTTATTCAAAGACCTGAGATGGGAGCAGGGGAGGACCCTGTGGTTAAAACATCAGAATCCAAGCTGTGCTCAGCCCAGTGTTCAGCCAAGGTTGAAGCTCCCTGAGCGGTACTCCCAGGGCTGCTCTTCCTCGTTCCTGAGGCTGTGGCTGGATGGAATCCAAGGTTTTCTTTCAACCTTTTGTCGAATTTCATCACTGTTAAGTTTAAAGGCAGATCTGAAAAGATACTGCCAGGGCTCATCTTGGACAGAGTTGGAAATGAGAATGGGAGAAATGGATTGATCCAGCAGTGAGATTTGCTCTGTCTCCCATCTCCATGAGCTCCTCCTGAGCAGTCAATTCTCTGTGGGCAGAGGTTAACCAAGGCTGATGAAATTTTAAAGCACCAAGCACATCTTCTTCCCGGGATGCTGTAGCCAGAAGCATACAGTTAATGCGGTCATCTGAAATTTTACCCTGGATCCTACTCATAAGTCACCTAGCCCATCCCCTCTCTGTCCTTCCTTTTCTACCGTGGGGGAAGGTGGGCCGAAAGGAGACAAGATGAGCCACTTCCGTCCTGGAATATGTGGACACCTTGTCTGGCCACCCTTCCACCATCTGTCTGTTTCTCTGATATTTTCTGTGTACTCTATTCAGCCTTCAAAAAACAGGTACTCTTTCTAGATGCAAGACTATAGTATATGATAATTATTTCTTGACAGGTTTATCTTAATTACTGCAGTGGTTCTTATTGATGGCACAGAGTTCTTAATTGTACTGTTTTTAGCACAAAACAAGCAGCTGGCCCTGAACACACATGGCACTGTAGCCTGGAGAAAAGGTGGGCGCAAGAAGTCGGGTGGTCAGGTGGCCTGTGTGGTCTCTCAGCAAGACTTCTCAATCTCATTACTGTTGAGGTTTGGGGCCAAAGAATTCTTGGATGAGGGGCTGTCCTGCGTGAGCTAGGCTGCTGAGCAGCATCTGTGACCTATACCCATTAGATGCCATAATAGTCCCCCTAGCCCTAGTCCTAACAACATGTTCCAGAAATTTCCAGTTATTGCCTGACGGAACAGAATTGCCCACCCCTGGGAACCACTGCCTGAGGGAATTTGCACATGCAATTCCTGTTCTCAGAAGTCCTGTTGGTCTGCTCCTCGATTTCTTCTTTTTTTTTTTTTAATTTTTTTTTTAGTTGTAGGTGGACACAGTACCTTTATTTTATTTGTTTTTATTTTTATGTAATGGCGGGGATCTAAGCCAGTGCCTCACATATGCTAGGCAAGTGCTGTACCACTGAGCCCCAGCCCCGGCCCCGTAAACCTTCTGAGGACTCATTTTCTGACAAAGATGGGGGAGGAGGGGTGTCCCCATCAAAATGGAAATTTCTTAATTTAAATTCACAAATACTTTAAGAGAACTTGGAAAATAATACACTGAGTGAAAGGCACACGTGGAACCATGCAGTATTGAAATACGTGGGGCTTCTGGTAAATCTGCATGGAGAATGCTCTTGCAACCAGGGTTTCCAGTGAGAACTGGGAGCTGGGTGTGACTGGGTGGCCTGACGGGGCTCCACCCAGGACCCTTCCCCCTGCCTGGCGGGGTTGGTCTGCAACCTTCTCCCTCAGGGAGAATTCTCTTAACCTTGATTCACAGATGATTACCAGCTAATCTACTAAGGTCCTCCTCCCACTTCTTGTCGGGAGTCTCCTTCCTGCTGGGGAAGGCGGGGAGTTCCTGGAGGAGTACCTCCATTCAGGACCTGTGGGTTCTCCAGGAAAGTTGTGGCAGAAATTAAGGATGTGTCAGAGGCACAGGCAGAGACTCGATTAGGAAAGCAGAGACACAGGCAAGGGAGAATGCGGGTCATCTTGAGAGCCCGAAGCAGCAAACCTTGCTTTGGGGTGTTAATATTTATGGAGGACGCTAGGGGCCGAGCTGGAGGTGGAGTCGGGATAGGGTTACACAGTTCACCCTGGTCTCCCTGTGTGCTGGCCCATTGCCCCACATTGGGTCATTTTTGCAGGCGAAGACGTGGGCCAAGGATGAGGACTGAATTGCTCACCAGTTGCTTCTTTTGTTCTCCATTAGTTCATAGTGTTGCCTGTGTTCCAATGGCTTATGGATACTTTTCCTTTGAGAAAATTTCCTTTCTGTATCCCCAAGTTCCTATCTCATCCCCAGCTCTGAACTTGCTTCCCACCACCCAACCCAGTCCTTTGAAGCCTCCCTTCTCTGTTGCTTCCCCTATGAGGGGCCACCTTGATGGCCTTCCTGGGCCAGCTGCTCTGTCCCCTTCAGCTAGGGCCTTAGTTGTCCTTCCTTGGGGGACACTTGGGTTCCATAACTCCTGTGTCTTGTCCTTTTATCTTCCCATCTCTCTTCCTTCCAGGACCTTAAAGATTGACAGGAGTGAGATGAGTCTTTTATTCTATCTTCTCACACAGAACCCTATTAGAGCATCCAGAACCCTATTGGAGCATTTTTGGCCAAATTTTTGTGTTCAGGCTATCAATTACCTCGCACTAGGGGTGCAAGAATGAATCTGATACCAGCCATGCCTTGGAGGAGGGCAGGGTAGCAACCTAAATAGGTCATTTGAACACCCTGAGGTCAGGTGTGTATACAGAGCATTGTGGGCACACTGAAAGGGAACTACCTGACCCTCCACACCCACCCACACACCCACAGATGTCAAGTCAGGGATTCCAGAAATATTTCCTAGAGTGGACCCTAAGTTACATCTGGGAGTGGGGGACACTCATCCTAACGTCTTATGTCACCAATGTTTTTGCCCCTTAACTAGTTCTTTTCAGGATTGTGGAACCACTAACAAGACCCAGCTCCCAGTGAGCAGCTCAGGAGACTTTCATCCTTGGTCAGAATAGGAGAAATGGGAGGGAGACTTGCAGATCACTTACCCTCCAGGGGAGTTGGGGGCTACAGAAGGCATGGGAGGGGTGGAGGCCCCCCCCCCCAAGGGGAGGATATTTCTGTCTTTTCTGGGAATGGGTGGAGGTTTTTCCAAGAGGTTGAGCACCACTCCTTTTTGCTCCTTTCTTTCTGGTTCTCCTCCTGGCAATTGTCAACAGTTACGGCCCTGGGGGGAGGGGTGGTCCTTGGACCTGCAGTTTGGGTTCTAATGAAGGTTGAGGTTGCTTGGGGTCACTCTGGCCGCCATCTTAGATCCAGCCTGCAGAAAGAGGAATTTCTGGCCTCAGGCATCCTTGTCCTGGGAGATAAGCGAGATTAGTGCTGGGTAGCATTTCTGTAGGTCACCTGGGCAGTACAAGATTGGGGGGTGAGGGAGACAGCTCTTGGATTCTGGGAGGCTGGAATGGGAATCAGAAAGAGATGGAGATGGAGGGATCTGGCCTGGTAAGGAGGGGACTTGGAGGATGGGCGAGGCTAGAGTTTCACTGCGACCCTAGGAATGATGTGGGCTGTCCCAGCAGGAAGTAAAGGGCCCAGTTAGGTTCTCACCTTGTACATGAGGCAGTTAGAGGGTCCCTCTGCAGACCTGGGGAAGGGGGATGGAGGGGAGGGAGTAGGTCTGAGAGGTCAGCAGAACTGGGTAATGTATCGAGGGCCTCTTCCACACTCTAGAGTAGTAAATACAGGAAACTACAACAACTTTTCTGTGTTATTCTTTCCAAGTGTGGCTCACTGCATGGAGTTTTTAACCTTGCCATGTACGCACCTCAAAAAGCAGCACTTTTATTCAGCCTGCTGAGGTATGAACTTTACAGGTATGAACTTTCTCCATCCACACCGAATTTTCTCTAATTTGATTTGAAACTGAGGACCACAAAGGTTAACTAGGCCCTAAAGTCGCCATGACTTTGCTCTGTGGTGGGACAATTGCACATTCTTCCTGGGCACATTCTTGTGTTTTCCCAGTCTCGCTGGATCTTCTTTCAGGCTGAGAAAGTTTCCTTTAGCTTCAAAATGTGCAGAGATTTTTTTCCATCTCAATCCCTCAAATCACAGGAAAACTTAAGAAGTTACCAAGACCGAATGGTCTGATGAAAGTTTCACGGGATCACTAAAACACTAATTTGGCCCCCATTTCTAGAGGACTAAAAGGAGTGAACTTTTACAGGTGGCTGGGAGAAAGGACCACAGAGAGTTTGCCCAGTTTTTTATTATTATTATTTTTTATGTTGGTTCCAGGTTTCGCTGCGTCAGGGCTTCCTCTGACTCCCGCCATCTTCTCAAATGGCTGAACGATTGTCTGTCTCTCCACAGTCAGATCAGCAGCAGCTCCAGTCAGGCTTGCTCCCCAGAGAAAATGTTGCTGACAGCTCGGTCCTTGTCCCTGATGCCAATCCCATGACAAGGACACGTTTTGAGAAAAAGGAAAAAGACAGTTTATTGTTTTGCTAGCAAAAGAGAAGCACCGGGGACTCCTGTCCCAAAGGCTATGATTCTGCCCATCAGCAGGAACAGGGGGCTTTTAAAGAGGTGATTCAGAGAAAATGAGATTAGGGAGGAGAGATGGGGAGGAGAAGATCAGGGAGAAGGTTGGAAAAAAGAAAAAAAATCGCGAGTTTCAAAGCGACAAGAATCAAGTGAAGCCTTGTTAGAGAAATGCCCCCCCATTCAACATGGACTTTGTAAGGTCTGGATCTAGCTGTGTCCTGAGGGTGCTGAGCTGGCCTCGGTACTCAGCGCCACCTGTCAGTCAACATGCCATCAGTACGGTGGGAATGTTTCATCAGTGACCACTGGGGGATTGCCTGCCTGCTCCACTGAACCCTCTCCATGGGCAGTGTAGACAGGGGCCTTTTAGGGACTATGAGGAGTGACACAGAGGGAACAGGACTAGGAACAGCCTGGACTGGGCCTCAAGCATGGCCTTTGACTTTCTGTCGGAGAGACCTTGAGCTCACTCAGACCAGGAGCTGCGTCTTGGTGTATGTTGTCCCTGGCACTAGGATTTGACTTCTCCAAGGTCCCCTTGAGTGTGGCCCTTGTTTCCTGGCCTGCTCAGTGAGGCGTCCAGGTGAATGTGCACTCGGCAACGGAGGCACCGCGTGCGGAGGTCGTCCGGGAGTGTGCAGAACTGCGATCACCTCAGTCATCTTGCTCTCAAGTGTCAGTTTTGCAAGACCTGAGGGAACTTTTTTTTTCAATGCTGGGGCTGGAAGCTAGGGGCATTATGCTACTGAGCTACAGTCACAGCCCCTTTTAATTTTATTTTGAGACCGTCTCACTAAGTTGTCCAGGCTGTCCTTGAACTAGCGATCCTCCTGCCTCACCTTCCCAAGTTGCTGGGATCACAGATGTGCACCAGGATGCCCAACTTCCAAGGAAGAGATTTATTGAATTGAAACAGAGTTGCATAGGCCCTGATATGACATGCACAATTCCCATGGAGTTTGAAGACCCTGCAGAGGCTTTTCAGACTAGTTGCAGCCTCCCACACTGAAGGAACATCTGTGGTGGTTTTGAGAATGAAACTGAGCTGGGTGGTCTCTGAGTAACTCTGGGAGCAAGGACCATATTGTGGTCTCCTGGCTTCTCTCTTCTACCATCCATTTCCAAATGAGGAATCTGAGTTGTGAGGCTGGGTGGGATGGAGTCACCCGCCAGAGTATGCCTGCCTGGATTCTTTCCTTCTCTGTTCCCCATTTCTGATGGCATATTTGATGGAGGGCTGCTTGGTTCTCTTGCCCCTGGTCTCTGGTCACCACCTTTATGTACCTTCCCTAGTTCCTGCTAGAAGAAACCCCTTCTCTGGATGATCGCAAAGCCTACTCTGTGCTCTCCTCTCCCCCATCACCTTGGACAAGCAATTGCTGATCCTGTTGCCACAGTGTATACGCTACCCTCACGTTCTCATGCAGGTGCTTACACTGGGGTTGTCTTTGAAATCTGAGCACAACACGTGTGTGAAATTTGCCAGTTCACATCTTAACAAGCTGTCCTGAGCATCACTATGAGGGTCTCATGCTCCCCAGTGGGGCTGGAGAATAATTGGGCCCAAACCTCCAAAGCTTGGGTGGGACTTGTAGTAATAAATGGAAGAGGAACCAATAGGCATTCCTTTTCCCCCTTTTAACAGAAAGATGTTGGAGGAGAAAAGCAGAGCTATGGACAGGCAAACCGGGGACAGGTGCACCACGGACATGCGAGCCAGGGACAGCGAACCAAGTTTTACTTTATATTGGAGAAAAAGAAGGAAGGATGGTGGAGCTCTTTCATTAGCATGTGTACGCATCTTTGTGTGTGTGCGCGCATCTCTGTGTGTGTGCATCTGCGTGTGCTCATCTGTGTGTGTGGGCATCTGTATGTGGGCATCTGTGTGTGTGCATCTCTATGTGAGCATCTGTGTGTGTGCATCTCTATGTGAGCATCTGTGTGTGTGCATCTCTGTGCACGTCTGTGTGCGCGCGCGTCTGTGTGTGGGCATCTGTGTGCACGCATCTCTATGTGTGCGCATCTCTATGTGTGTGCATCTGTGTGTGTGCATCTCTGTGAGTGAGCATCTTTGTGTGTGTGCATCTCTGTGTGTGTGCATCTTTGTGTATTTGCATCTGTGTGTGCGCATCTGTGTGTGTGCGTATCTGCGCATCTGTGTGTGCATCTTCGTGTGTGTGCATCTTCGTGTGTGTGCATCTTCGTGTGTGTGCATCTTTGTGTATTTGCATCTGTGTGTGCGCATCTCTGTGTGTGCGTATCTGCGCATCTGTGTGTGTGCATCTTCGTGTGTGTGCATCTTTGTGTATTTGCATCTGTGTGTGCGCATCTCTGTGTGCGTGTGTGCGCATCTGTGTGTGTGCGTATCTGCGCATCTATGTGTGTGCATCTGTGTGTGTGCATCTGTGTGTGTGCGTGTGTGTGCATGCATGCAGCCTTGCTCTTTGTAAAACTGTGTTGTTAATTGTGGCTGTGAGGTGCTACACAATCCAGGAGTTCACAGCAATCATTTGAAAATGGACATGGTGTACTGCTGAAGCAACTGCACACAAGAGGTGGAGCATCCAGCCCAGTGCAACTCCCTTTGAAGGATTCAAGGGGTTGGAACGGCGGGCCTTGTGGGGCAGGGCCTGCTGAAAATGGAGAAAGGCGTTCCTGACCACGGAGTTTAGCTCAGATTAAACCAACAAGTCTGCTGACACATGTCACACGTTTAGGAGCCAGAATCACCCATGTCTGGGCTGAGCACTCAGCCATGTGGCCCCCTGGCCCCAATCTGAATATGCAGTGAGCAAAGATGCTGTTGACACCCTTGTGCTTCATTAGGCTTCATCTGATTTCACTAGAACTCCTGGCTCACCAAGCTCGACTGCCTGGCTTCCCAGGTAGGCTGGGAAAGCCACTATTGGTAGCACGTCGTCTCCATCTCCATCTTAGAGGTGAAGATGCGGAGCTCATGTAGCCTTTGTGTTACCCTCAAAGGCACCAGTCCTTTGGCTCTGAGTCCCTGTGCCAGTGTCCTGGTCGACACCCTCACCCTGAGCAGCCCCTGCAGGTTCTGCGTGTTTGGGCTCCATGTTGTGAGTGCAAGCAGCTGAGGTCCACTCACAAATACAGAGAAAAGGCATCAAGTGGACACACCCCGCTGCAGGAGTGCCTTTCTCCCTGGTTGGCTGTTTGGCTGGTTTTGTTACCGCTGTTGACGAGTCCTTGCTTCCCCGATGTTGAAGAATAACACCAGAGAGCACCCCGAGGCAAGGTCAGAGTAGAAATTAGAAGTTTATTAAAGGACAGCAGAAAAGACTTCTCCCGGAGGAAGAGGGGGTGGAATCCGTGGAACTGCGGTTGTCTCCCCTTTTTATAGTTTTGGTGATGGAATGTGGGTTGAAAGGTCCGAGGGGTAGGACACAGGTGGGCCGAAGAAGTAACCTGGGCAGGAAGGACTTCATTAACACTTCTTTGTGATGGGCTATCTTCAAATCTGCTGGGGGCTGTTTCCTGGGTTCCATTAACATTCCTTTGGGATGGACTTTGGCCTAGGGCCTTTTAGGGACTTCATTAGCATTCCATGAGTTGTCTTGTGTTTCCCGGAATCGTTCTCAGCATGGCCTCCATTTTAGATTTCACTGGATATTAGACCTGATTTACCTAACTACACTGACGACCTAACTTTAAATCTGACTTCAGTTTCCTAACATGTGTTGGGTGTTTTTTTAGTGGCATGATAGAAAGTTCTAGAAGGCTCTCTGATCAACATCTATATCTGGACAGAAGGTAGATGAGATGCCGAGTTCCCCACAAGAAATACTGTGTGGTGGACATGGCCGACCCTTCAGTCTGTTCAGTTTAGGAGAATTTCTTCACCACCAACCAGGGCCAGACCCACATGGGACACTGGATACAAGGAAGGGATGCATCATGGCACCCAAGGAGTCCAGCTCTGTGGGCAGGTGGACACGTGTGCAGAGGGAATGACGTCCATCTCCACCACGGGGCCTTGGTCCTGTGCAGGACCTCTCTTGCCATTGGTCTCACTCACACAGGGAGTCACGGTGAACTGGCCTCGAGGGACCATGAGAAGACAGGAAGGAGGCCCCAGTGTGGATGCCGGGGCTTGAGCAGGGTCTCCAGGGTCTCCAGGGTCGAGCCCGCACTGCACATTCCAGGGAGCAGCAGCAGCAGCAGTCTTCTACTTTATCTTTTGAATTCTTGCCATTCTTTCCTGCAGGAGAGCGAGTTCCTTGGGAACATTTGGTGTCCCCGCTCCCCAGGATGGAGCTTCCATAAATATTTGTTGAAGGAATGAAAGAGCCCTGGAGGAAGGGACTAAGAAGTGGGCAGCCCAAGGCCAGGGGAGGGCTGCCCCTCCATCACCCCAGCAGTTTGGCTCACGCCAAGATGGCATCAGAGCAGCAAGCTGCTGGTTCAAGAGAGAGAGAGAGAGAGAGAGAGAGAGAGAGAGAGAGAGAGAGAGAGAGACTGAATTGCTTGTCTTTTGTTGGAGTGGGCTATAGCTTGGTACCATAGAGTCACCAGTCCCTAACGTTGACCATTCCTGGGCAACGGGAATCCCTTCACAGGGCACCTCTTGCTCAGGTCTGAGGTCAGATTCCAGAAATGGGTGCAATTCATTGTTGAGCTGGTGCTGGGGGGCGGGCAGGGCAGCTCACAAATCTATACAATTGAGCTAGCTGCTGACTTTAAAAAAGAAAACTTTTTCAAATGACATGTCCTTACTTTCTGGTAGTTATAAAATATCTTCCGGAGTTGGACAGATTTGAGGAGTTGTCCCGTCAGTAAAGTCAGAGTACCATTGAGTCAGGGCAGCTCCATGGTGTCTAAACTGGGCTCTCACTTAGGATGCCACCCTCAGGGTGAGGCTCGGCTTTTACAGTCTTGAAGTCCTTAACAGTCTTTGGAAAAGGAGACCCACACTCTCATTTTTCCCAGGTCCTAGAAACTACCCATCAAGTCCTGCATTGAGTTGAGAGTTCATTGAGCTTCCAAGTGTGCCAGTTACTGTGGAGTGGCTACAGTGCCCCTCTAAGTGGACAGATTTACAAAAGCAGGACCTCAAGGCTGGGCAGCAGTGGTAGTAACCAGCAGTGAGCAGCTGGCACTGTGGATAGCGCCGGTCCCATTGCTGCCACCTCAGTCTCCAAATGGTGCCCTGTGGCTTTTAGACCTTGATGTGCTCAGAAATCTATTGTGCAGCATCATGACTGTAGTTAATAATAATGAATTCTATGCTGGAATGGGGCTGAAAGAGCAGGTTTTGAACGTTCTCACCACAAATGATAAGCAGGTTGGATCTTAACTATCTTGATCAAATCGTTTGCCCATGTAAACGTGCATCAGAACGTCATGTTGTATACCATAAACATACATACTTTTTAACTTGTCCATTAAAAAGTAACTTTAAACATCTGTGATGAAACAGTTGCCAAGTCCTTCACATCTAGCACGTGATTAAACTTTCCGCCAAGTCTTATCAAAACCCAGCCTGAAGCATGGCTCTATGTGGATGATACTTCTCTGTTTCTAAGGAAGGAAGATTCATAAAAAGAGGTGCCAAAGTCCAAGCCTGAAGTTACTCCAAGTAAGAGAATTCTTGTCCCAAAGAGGATGAGAACTTAATCATTTTTGTGGGTGGGTGTGTGTGTGTTGATGTAATTATCATCCCCCCCTCTGTATTTCGGCTGTCTCTGTGGTTCAAGTCATGAATTAAAATGTACCTTTCAAATTTTCCAAGAGCATCAAGTTTATGTTCAGAGAAGGTAACATTTTTGAGGGAAAAAAAGTACAAAAAAAGCAGAGTTCTCAAAATGGTACTTGAATACTCTCAATATTGGGTGAATCTGCTAACCTTGTTGGCAGGAAATTTGTTTATGAAAAGGATAGAACAGGGTGAAGGTGAAACTGCTGCCATTTTGAATGATCCCCATTGTTCCCACCAAGACAAACCACTTTCTCAGGAACAGAATGAGCCCACAGGTCCTCAATCTTTGAGGTCCCCTGGGGAGATGGAAAGACAGGAGACAAGTAGAGTTCCTTGTTTTCAACCCTGGGAAGTGTAAATGCTGCAACTTTTATTGTGGTAGGCAGGACCTGGTTCCTCCTGAATATCTCTGGAGGCAGGAAGCAGACACTAGAATCATGCTGAGTTACCCTTGGCCTCTGAGGCCATTATTGGGTGAGTCATTTGAGAAAATGCCAGAGCCAGGGTGTCATTTTTATGTAGAGATTTGACAGACTTCACTGTGTGTGAGATGGTGAAACTGGGTTGGGAGGTCAGGTGAGTCAGGTACAAGATGGGCGCAGGCTCTCTTTCCCATTTCTGTCCTCCACCCTCTTTCCTATTCTCTTATTCACATTCCTTCTACATTTTCATAAAGAAATTAATTTGAGGGGCTGGGGATGTGGCTCAAGCGGTAGCGCGCTCGCCTGGCATGCGTGCGGCCCGGGTTCGATCCTCAGCACCACATACCAACAAAGATGTTGTGTCCGCCGAGAACTAAAAAATAAATATTAAAAATTCTCTCTCTCTCTCTCTCTCTCTCTCTCTCTCTCTCTCTCTCTCTCTCTCTCTCTCTCTCCTCTCTCACTCTCTCTAAAAAAAAATTTAAAAAAAAAGAAATTAATTTGACTTCTATTCAGTGATCCCCTTCTTCCATTTGTTCATTTAATGTTTAGTGGTTCTATTGATATAGAATTTACTTACCATAAAATCCACCCATTTGAAGGGTACAGTTGGATGAGTGTGGTCTATTTTTGAGACAGGGTCTCACTAAGTTGCTTAGGGCCTCATTAAGTTGTTGAGACTGGCCTGGAGCTTGGCGATCCTCCTGCCTCGGCCCCCCAAGTGGCTGTTACGGGTGTGCACCACTGAGCCTGGCAAGGGACTGCACTCTTGACCCCCAACTTGAGGGTAAATCATCTCCTATGCAGCGTATGTTAGAATGTCAGCATCGCCTCCTTAGGAATTCATTTCTTTTCTCTTAATTATTTATCTCCCCACTGATTTCATTAACTAAATGAAGCTTTTGGCAACTCACCAATCTCATTCACGAGTGTCTTCCTCCGTGTCTGTTCTGTGGGATGCCAGGGACAGAGTGAGCCCGACACCACGCCTGCCCCATGGAGCTGACCCGGGGAGGACAGGTCTGCTCTGCTCTGCTCTGGCTACCAGAGCGAGCTCCTTCAGCCCCTGTCATTCCTCCCATAGAGTTTGAGTCCAGGAATTTTGTCCAGATTTAATCCCAGTGAGTCTGCTAGAGCCAGGAGGCTTGGCTGAGCCCTCCTATGGGGGTGAGCCACAGCAGAGCTTGTTTCTAAGCAGCCTTGCATGGAGAAAAACAAAAAAAAACGACTTCAACCCACTGATGATCTTCTCTGAACCTCTGCGCACAGCCTAGAAACCCCTGGTGGCGACAGAAGCGGCTGTTGGTGCCTGTGCCTCTGGTGGATTTCCCTTGCCCCTAGAGACTCGGGGAGCTGAGGGTGACAGTTGCTCTTAATGTCCTTGTGAGCTTTGCTCATCGCCTGTGTTGGGATCAAAGTTGAGGCCGTCCGGCTTTTGTTTAGGGTCTTGCTGACAGATCAGGTCAGTTTAGGATGGGCTTCAGCTTTCCTGAAGGGCTCGGTGGCACTGAGGTCCACCAGCAGACCTCAGGGGGCTAGCCACTCCATGCCTGGCCTCAGGGGGCTAGCCTGCTTTGTGCCCTGCTGATGGTGAAGTGTGTTTTCCTTACAGGCTGATATTTCCTGAGGGCTTACTCATTTCCTTTGTCTAAACATGATGCTGCTGCGACATATCTGGCCACTTTACTATGTGGACTGAAGTTGACTGTCTTACATCTTGTCTTCTACAAGTACCCAAGACCTGTGTTCTGTTCTTTCTTTTTTTAAAAAAAAATCCAGCTATATTGCAATATAATGCACACCCCCTGCAATCTGCTCATTTAAAGTGTGCAATTCACTGGTGTTCAGTATTCTCACTGTTGTGTAGGCACCACCAATGTCCACATTTAAACACTTTCCTGACCTCAAATAGAAGCCCCGCACCTCTCAGCAGCCACTCTGCATCCCTCACCTCCTCTAGCCCTGGGCCACCACCTGTCTACTTTCTGTCTATGTGGATTTGCTGTTCTGAACACTTCATATACATCGAGTTATGCAATTTCTGGCCTTTTATGAGGTTTCTTTCTCTTAACATGTTTTTGAGGCTCATTTGTGCTGAAGTATGCATCAGTAATCCATTTCTGTTTGTGGCTGAGTAATATTCCATTGTATGGATATACTGCACATCAGCTGATGAACATTTGGGCCATTTCCAGCTGTTCTGACTATGAGTCATGCTGATGTGAAAGGTGCACAAGTTTTTGTGTACACGTGTGTTTCGTTTCTCTTGTCTAGATACCTCCGAGTAGAGTTTGGGTGTCATACGGTACCTCAGTCATCGAGGAACCAAAGCCCGGTAATTCTCATGTACTTCCCGAAACCTCTGAGGCTAAAGAAGCAATGATATAGGACAGAGGTCTCAGACTCTCAAACCCCAGACCCTTATTATTCAGACTCATATCAGAATATAATTGTGGCATCAACAAAGGAAAACTTTATATCTGAGATACCCCAGGAAAAGCATGGGATGTCCTTTAGAAGGTCAGTGGTCCAACCTGTGGTCCCATGGTGCTGGCCAGGTGGGTAACGGGGGTCCAGCCTCTCCACACCTGGCGTCTTTGGGTCAGTAGAGCTGCGTGGTGTTCGCTGTCTGCTCTGCACCATCACCTTCATGATAGCAAGTGAGGTTTGCTGGGTGCATCCTGCAGCGGGAGGCTTTTTCTTAACAAGGTCAGGACTCGCTCGGCATCTTTGAGCCCAGGCCCGTGTTTCCAGAGCTCCCCACTCTGCCAGCATCTGCTTTCTTAGAAACAGGTCCTGTGAAGAGCACGATTGCAGCCAAACACACTTGCTTCCAGGGTTGAATCCCCATTTTGTTCTCTCCTTTGGTTCGTGTTTGCTGATCTCTAAGATCAGTAACTGCTCTTAGAGGAGAGCGGAGATCTGAGGATTACCCGAGTAAGTCCTAAGTGGCCCGAGCAGACCTGCGGATTTGCTAAGTCATGCTTCTTGCAGGAGAAGAACTGAATGGAGTGGTCCTAGAGAGAGGTCTTGTAGGAATCCACGTTTTTTGCTCTGGGCTCTAACGTGGTTGGTTATTTCTTGAGCGGTAGATGTAAACAAGTTTGATCGCACTTAGTAGGTGCCACATATATGTTAGCTGAATGAATCGTGTGTGTGTTGTGTAAACGTATACAACATTTTTTTTTTTTTTACTTTTTTGAGTGTTTTCAGTCAGTTGTCTTATTTTATGCCTCCAGTAGTCTAGTAAGATGGGCCAACAGGAAAGGCAGAAGGGAAGAGTGAGCCTCGGGGAAGGTAGGGTCAGAACAGGAGAGTGGCCAAACAAAACGAGCCAGAGAACTTTCCTGAGTCATAAAACAGGTACCCTAATAAATCAGTGCTTATTTAATATCAAATGGTGTATGTTAATATACCTTTGTAATCAGAAAATGCAGTGTGAAAGTTTGAGCTCCTTTTCCCCCCTTGGAAACCTTTTATTAATAACCCTATGAAAGTTTCCTAAAATAAAACCTATATAGAATTTAAAAATCAAAAATCTTTTAAGTTATTACAATTAATAATTGCAACAATAACAGTAATAACTAAGACAGTATTTACTATTGGACTCTTTTTTTTAGCTTAAATATATTAGCCCTGTGGTAAACAATCTTTGTGAAATAATTGAAAGTACTGAGAAGCCGAAAGAAGAAAATGGATGTCCCCAAGATGTCTCTCCCATGGGAGCCTACAGGCGTGTTAATTGACCATCCATTTGGAAAAGCAGTTTGTTAACAGACAGTAAGTTGGAGGCGTGCATGTCAACCCCAGTGTTGATCGCTGCACTCTCCGCAGCAGTGAGAAAAGATGGAAATAAACTAAATGCCTGTCGATATGGGAACAGAATAATTTGGTTGGAGTCACACAAAAGAAGTACTCCATCACCATTAAAACTGACTAGTTGTAGAACATGTTCAAGAAGAAACCTTAAAATAGTGTTGAGGGTAGAAAGGAAATTGCATAAGGATCCCAACATTATCAATGAGGTCTTGTTTGTGAAAACTTACGCACACAGTAAACTCTCATTTCAACCTTAGATTGTGGGGTAGCGTCAGGATCTGTAATTTTTTTTAAAGAAGCAAACATGACTAGACATCAGTGTGGTAAAACCAACTATGTTTTACATATTAAAAATACTTTTTGCATTTGGGGAAGAAAAAATAAAGTTAGACGACTTACCATCCAGGGCACTTTTTCTTATAAAGTTGGCTCGTGCCATACAGGTTTTTGTTGACTGTATATAGTAAACATCTTTTCTGTCACGAATAAGCTTCCTCATTTTCCCCATCTTTCTGTTTCAACTTCATTATGTTCTTGGATGAGCATTTTTTTAGAAAAAAAGCAAAATTACTGAGGCTTCCTTTGAAATTTTTAATTATTGCTTTCTAGTTATTTATTATGATTATTTATAATTATTAACTTAGTTACACACATGTGACACCAAAGGAACACATATGTAAAAGTTGAAGCAGAATAGCCATCTGGTTTAGTCAAGATGCACGGAATCTCGTGTATAACTAAGAGAAAACAATAATTAAAAAAAAAAATACACACCGAATCCACTTAGAGAATTCCCCAAGGTGGGAATTTACGTGAAATCGATAATCACACAAAGGCCTGGATTGGAAGAGGGTCTCTGGTTCCTCCTGCAGGACCAGTCACTGTCTCCACCTCCAGGATGTTTCCTGATGTCCCAGGCCAGGGGTCCATCCAAGAGAAGCGTCCAGGACCGCTGAGGATTTGCAGGACCCTATTCCTGCCTGCATCCTGTCCTGGGGCACAGGACCCACCATGTAGGAGGGCAGCCATACGCCTTGCCTGTGGCATCCACTGCCTGGGCTCTAACAGGTGACAAAACAAAGACATCTGAACAGCTCCACCCGGCTTCTTGCTTCCCCCGGGGAAGCCATCCTCTAGCAGAGGGACAGGCCTTGGACGGTCAAGAGCACTTTTCCTGTTCTGAGCGGGGAGACGGAGCCCCAGGAGTGGCCTGGCAGCCGCCCCGGGTATCTCATTCCCACTGGGCATGAGTGAGCTGCTGAGGACTAGGGCACGGCTTCCCCTTGATCCTGGGGCCTTAAACTGGAGCCTGGAAAGGCTGAGCTCTAATGCTGGGGGACATTTTGGACCCCAGGAGAGAGAAGAGGTAGAAAGGCCAAGAGAATGGGGCCCAGGGATCAAAGATCTCCCAGAGCAGAGAGCCAGCGCTGAGCAGGGCCCTCCCCTGTCCCTGACCATCAGTGACAGGCCTGGGCACTTGACACTCTCACCGCTGGTTTTCTGTCTCTAAAATGAGTAGAGTATTGATCCCCACAGTTATTTCATCTCTGCTCGCTGGTATTCAGTGTATGAACCCGCAGTGTCGATTAACACGGCAGACAGGGCTCTTTCAATAACCGTCTTGGGTACAGCTGGTAAGTATTAGGAAATCAGTTGATTCAGATCCTCACAGAGCCTTGTACCCCCAAATAAATGGCAGATAGTCAAAGTGCTGAAAATAAAATTAACTGTAAATAAATTCTGAGAATTTATTCTAAAGAAATAACTCAAGATTCCAGGAAAGAAACTTAATGTCCACATTTGTTAATCACTGCATTATTTATTCTTGAAAAGACAAAAAGAAAGAAGCCCAACCATACAATAATGAAACAATGGGCGATAATTATGATATCCCTAGTATTTCTACTACAAGGATATTTACATTGTGACACAGAAATTGAATATGATCTTGCACTAAAGGTTAAAAAAGGGCATTTAAAATTGATTGAACATAAGATCACAGCTATATTTAAAAATAAATGCAGTTGAAATAACTGAACATTTGCCAGTTTTCTGCAGAACAAGAAAGTAGAGTAGAAAGAAAACTTTTCTAAGCTTAAACATAGTGAAAGAAATCACAGGACTTCTTTCATAACAATTTAAACCTCTCGTAACCCAAAAGTAAAAGCAAACAACTGAAAAAAATGGTCATTTTTAAATGAGATAAGATGTTATGCTAGCTAATATATAAAGAGCGCATACAAATCAATATGCAAGAGATAAATAATATGGAGATAATATGGAGAATTCAGGTTGAAAAAGCAGTAGTTTAATAAATTTTAAAACTGAACAGCTTTTTAGCCATCCAAATAATGCAATTTAACATAATGAGACACAATTTCTAAGGCATGGAGAGAGTTTAGTTTTGTCTCTGTTTAGTTTTGCAGTATGTATGCTAGGCAAGCACTCTACCACTGGGCTACACTCTGGATCCTTTTGTTTTGTTTTGAGACAGGATCTTGCTAAGTTGCCCAGGCTGGCCTCAAACTTGCAATCCTCCTGCCTCAGCCTCCCAAGTCAGCTGGGATGGTGGGCATGCACTTATGAACAAATTTTATTTGTTTTAAAATGAGAATTCTTGTTACTGATGAATGTGATAAAATGGGTATTTGTGTATATTGCTGATAAGAATGTAAATAGTTGAAAACATTTTAGAAAGCAATTAAGCAACATTCACCAGATATCTTTAAATGTTTGTCCCTGGGACCCAGAAATTTTGCTTCTGAGAATTTATTCTAAAGAAATAACTCAAGATTCCAGGAAAGAAGCTTAATGTCCACATTTGTTAATCACTGCATTATTTTTTCTTGAAAAGACAAAAAGAAAGAAGCCCAAATATACAATAATGAAACAATGGGCGATAATTATGATATGTCTAGTATTTCTACTACAAGGATATTTACATTGTGACACAGAAATTGAATATGATCTTGCGCTAAAGGTTAAAAAAGGGCATTTAAAATTGATTGAACATAAGATCACAGCTATATTTAAAAATAAAAAAGCCTCTGTCATGGTTTTATCTAGCAAAGGAAAATTTTAAAAACCTATACACAGTCACCAAAGTCTAGAAAACAAACCAAAATGTTGTCAATGTTCTAGGTGGTAAAATTTCTAAAATTCTACATTTTAGAACTTCGCAGATTTTTTGTAGTGAATGTGAATTAATGTTAAAATGGGGGAAGTTACTGTTCAAGAAATTTGTGACTTGGGGTAAGTGACTTACCCAGTGAGCAAGATTTCCTTTGCTTTTACCAGATTTGTATTTTAATAGAAGATTCTTTGTTCAAAAAACAACAACAACAAAAAGTCAGCTCTGTGTTCCTCAACCAACCTCTGCCCTGCCCTGCTGCCGGGCTTCAGTAGGTGATCTGCTTTCATTTGGGTTATTTCCGTGTCGCTTTGATGTATTGCCTTGCGCAGCTGCCGTGTTGGATGGAGGAACTCTCCATGCTGCTTGCGCGAGAGGACGGTTTAGAGAGAAAGTGTGGGTTTTCTGGTGGCTTTTGCAAGGATACTGAGCGGATGGGTCATCTGCCCTGCGTTTACTGTAAGAGACCGTCTTCTCAGCAAGGACTGTGTCAGTTTGTGCTGTCATGTGTACACTCTTTTTGAGACTCCAGAGTTATCAGCATGGAGATTAAGTCACAGTAGATCATTTACGAGTTGTGGCTGAATCAACCCATGTTGGGCACCTGTCCATACTGTGGCAAGTGGCAGGAGTGAGGGTTCATCCAGGGCTAGATGTAGTATAGGTGCTTTAGTTTATTGGGCTTTGTACTTACTGGCTTAAAACCTAGAGCCCCGCTCTCTGAGGATCCTCCAGGCTCTAACGGAGCACCATGAATAGAGCTATACCTTAAATGTGAGTCAATGAATTTTTAACTCAATGAATGAATGGGTAGCCCAAGGACAGGCAACCCGATGAATGGGTAAACATCAATGGACAAATGTATGCATGAATTAAAGAACCCATCCTGGATTCCACTTAGAAATTGGAGAAACATTGCTGGCTTACCGAGCCTCTTTGGCTCCTGAGCTTTATGACCGAATTAAGAAACTAAAGTGAGAAAGAAGGCCTTGCTTGTGTCTCATCGCTGCTCTCATTAATGAAAGTTTTTGAGGAATAGCCAGTCCACAATGACCCCAAAAACATTGTTCACATCTGAGTGCGTCAATATTCTTGTGGCTATATTGCAGAGCTGTCTAGAAACAAGGATACTGTAAGTCAACTTATTTTGGGCACTCACAGCCAGCAATTCTGTCTTCAATAAATGATTCATGTCCGAAAAGCATTTAGGTACATTTGTTTTCTAATAAATCTCTATTCAGGCCCATTATGTTCGAATCAGGCCAGGGAAATTGCCTAGGTTCGCTTGGCATCCCTGTATGGAAATCAAAGAAAAAAGATTCCTGACCTCGCCGTATTGATCTCCTATCACCCCCACTCCTTACCAGAAGATAAAGATTGGCAGTGCCAGGATCTCCAGGATTTAAGGGTCACGGGCACTTCACAACCAGGGAGAAGGAAGAGAGCCCAGTTGCTAGCATCTGAGATGAGGGAGGAAAAGAAAAGCCACTTGCTCATTTACTTCAAAAGTCTAGTTCTTCCCAGCTGACCCCACTTGAATGAGCTGTCCAGATTGTGACGGCTGGCCCAGTGCTTCCTCCAAGCTCTGCTCCTGCCGACCTGACACTCCAGGTAGGAATGCATGTGTGTTCCCAAGAACCAGCAGCCCTGGGGTGGAGGGCTTGGACAAATGGCATCTTCCCCTTTTCTGAGCCATAGAATTGGAACTGATAATGGAGGCCCTATCATCTGCCCTGCAGAGCCCCTGCACATTCCCGGCCACACTGAAACCTCCCACCACTATGTGGGATCAGTGCCTCTGTCAGTATTTCTGGTGGCAGAGGAGGAAGCCGAGATTTCCAGAGGCTGTGTCCAAGCCCATAAGGATACATAGATGGTCAAGAGTCAACTCAGATGCCCTGACTCTCAGTTCTGGACTTCTGCACTGCCTGATTCCACCACTGTAGAGTCAGATTCTAGGTTCCCCAGGGGGGTTGAAGCCCAGGTGGCACTTGCCAGTGCAAAGTAAGCTCCTGATCAGCATAATGCTTCCTAGTGTGCATTTGCACAAAGTCAGCTGTTTGTAGATTGTCTCACGCCCCTCTAGTTGTTACCCCCGCTGGAAGCTTTGGTTGCTATGCATCTCACTATCTGTACTGCTGGAAGCCTTCCAGGACTGGAGGTTGGACCTGTTTATGTAGTGATCTCTGGTCTTTCCAGCCCTAGTGTTTTATCTTGTGAGAAATGGTACTGATTAGTCCTGATGCAGCCGTTGGCCCTGGTAGGCTAGGTGGGCTAGGCAGGCTAGGCTTCCTGAAAGAGAGATTGTGCAACCTTATCAGCGTTCCCATGGGTGTGGCTGTCTCTAGTGGCTCCGGATGGATTATCATCCCCAGCGTGTCCTGGCAGAATGTGAAGTTGTCGGCCATGTGAAGCCTGGGTAAGTTGCAGAGAACTGAAGAGATGATGGTTGAGCCTGTTCCCCAGTGGGGATTAAAATAACTGAAAATACTAGATGATAATAGAAGTTTAAGGAAATTTCCAGCAAAGTTTTGAATTGTGTTGTCTCAGTTTTATAGGCTTTTAAATATTTTGTTTTATTTTTAAATACTGAAGACCAGATTTTATTTTTAAAAATGTGGGGGGTGCCTTAATTGGATGGTCTGTCTGCACTGGGAGCTCTGGCCGGCCTCACCCCTGCCCTGAAGTCTTCTTGCTCCCTGTGGGGAGGCAGAGACCTTCCTCTACTTCTTCATGTGTCCCGTGGCCTTATCCCAGGGCTTCTTGAGACCAGGGAAATACAGGTGTTCACAGCAAGCACTGAAGTTATGATGGTCTGGGTCCTTCAGTACCAGTTTTTTATTTCTCTTCCACGTAGTAGATACATGACCCATATTGTATCTACAACTCATTTCTTCTGTGACGTCTGTATGGGGAATGAACCGTCACTAGGCTCAGTTACTACCTCAAAAGCAATGGCTTTGAACTGCTTGCCTTCAGGATGGAAATAAGGACATCAGCATTTTAATGAAACTTGTGAGTGGGCTTGTGGAGGGGAGGTCCTGTGAGTCACTGAGCTCAGGGCCATCTCAGCGTTGCCTGGAGGTCAGAAGAAAAAAAAAATCTTGTTAAAACAAACCCATCATTAGAGCCCCAAGTGGATGAGTTAATAAAGGTGGTGTAGGGGCCAAAGATGGTCGGTCGTCCTTGTTGGAAGTGGTTGGGACCAGCGTGGTTTGGATTTCAGATATTTTTGGATTTTGAAATATTTGCATGTACACAATGAGATATCTCAGGGATGGGACCCAAGTCCAAATAGGAAATTCACAATGTCTCATGCACGCCTCACACACACACAAAACCTGAAGATGATTTGATTGGTACTAAAAACGTTCTGGGCTCTGAAGCATTTTGGATGTGGATTTTCAACCTGTGGGTGGTGTGGGAGCCATGGAGGAACAGAGGAGGGGCGCAGGCAGGAGCAGCCTGGCAGTGAGGGTGGGGGCCTGGCCGGGGAGGTGTTTCTGCAGGACCTGGGGCCCTCCTGGTGCTTAGTCACTGCACTCCCAGAACCTAGCTGTCTGCCCAAGGGTACACGGGCAGCAGGCCTCTCCACGAGCTTCCGTCCGCACTATGTAGGCAGGATCCTGCGGCCAGCTGCCAGGCCTGCCCACGCCACCTTGGTGGTGGGGAGAGTAGAGTAGGTGATGGTGTGTGGACGGAATAAAGTCTCCTTTTTGTTTTAGTGCCAGCTGGTGATGCCATCTCCCTCCGGCCTGCTTTTGTGGCCCAGAGCTGAGTTCTGGCCATTGCTGCCCTGCTGCACAAGGGAACCACCTTTACGCGCCTCAGGCTGAGGTGCTTTCAGGGTCCTGGGTTTACGACCAAACGGAGGGTCACTGCCACGTGAAGTCCCAGCAACAATTCAACCCCACTACATTCCGCTTTCCTTCGGTATTTGAAAAGTCTTCTTTATTAATTGGAATATTCTCATTTAAAATAGAAATGAATGAATGTTTACCCATTTAGAAGTTATATTTTTTATTTTTTTTTTAATATTTATTTTTTAGTTTTCGGCGGACACAACATCTTTGTTTGTATGTGGTGCTGAGGATCGAACCCGGGCCGCACGCATGCCAGGCGAGCGCGCTACTGCTTGAGCCACATCCCCAGCCCTAGAAGTTATATTTTCCTTATTTCATTTCAGTTTCTCGTTTCATGCTATCATTAGGGTTTGAGAAAAAAAATGTCTGGAAACTTCTAGAAACTGAATACAGTTTATTTTTTACTTTTTGGTACCAGGGATTGAACTCAGGGGCACTCGACCACTGAGCCCCATCCCCAGCCCTATTTTGTATTTTATTTAGAGGCAGGGTCTCACTGAGCTGCTTAGGGTCTCCCCTTTGCTGAGGCTGGCTTTGAACTCGCAATCCTCCTGCCTCGGCCTCTGGAGCAGCTGGGATTACAGGCTTGAGCCACCGCGCCCAGCCTGAATACACTTTAGAAATATACTTTTCCCTGAGCATCTTTTACAATAGCTCACATGTTCTTGGTTGTTGGGAAAGTGACCAGCTGGTAGAGGTGAGAGCCCTGCAGCCCCGGCTGGTCCCGGGGAGAGCTGGATCAGGGTCTGGAGATGGTTGGCCTTCTACTTGGGAGGAGGGCACGACAGGGGTGCCACAGGACTGACAGAGGGCAGGAGCCTGAAAACTCACTACCCCAACCTTTGGAAGTGGTACCATGAACTCATGTTGGAGACTGACGTCCAGCAGTCTCGGCTTCTTGCCTGATGGGGCACGTTGAAAGCCTAGTCTTGGTGCGGACTTGGCGCCCACATCTAACCACTGTCAACCTCTGCACTTGACCTGCTCTAGCTAAACCCACGGTGGCTTTCTGTGACAATGAGATAATCACATCAGACTTGTATCCTGCTATTCAGTGATTGCTATTCAGAATCCTGTGGTGTTGAACTCTGAATGTTTTATCTCATAGAAGCGAAAGCTACAGAAGGCCTACAAGAATATCTGGTTTTATTTCCTTCCGTCTTTTTTTCTTTTTCTCGTGATAGAAAATTACCTAGGTTATCCATCTGCGTTTTTCTCTGAGTCTTGGATCCCTTGACTGTGAAAGCTCTCTAGAATTTATTTTTCTGTTATGAGCTGCTCAGAACCAACTATGAAATAGAATCTTGAAAGCATGTGTTTTCTGTAGACTTAAGTTTTTATGATGCTACAGCTAGGATTTGGAAAGAGACTGAGGACTATTTGTTAGAGGACATAATGAAAAGCTCGAGTATGATTTATAGCTTCTTCAGAGTTCAGTTTGTTTTAATGGACGTCATGTACTGTACAGGGATCTTGGACAAAGCACTGTCCTATAAAATTTTAAAATAAGCTAATTTTACATAGGCTTCTGCTGAACTCTCAGACTATGATGAGTTTTTAATTGAGAAGTGTTTTAGTGAGAGATGGTCCCTATGACAGTGAACTTGAGTCTAGAATATTTTCTCTCCTGTTTTGTTTTGGGCCTTAGGCCAACATAACTGCAAGGAATCCAAAAACTAAACTCAGCCTTGTTTGTCAGGATTGAGGGCTAAGGGACTCGCCCAGGGCTGCCCAGGTCCTGGCTGTTCTGGGGGTGAGGAGTGGCCAAGTCCGTTCCACCTAGAACACAGCCATGATCCGATGTTCTGTGCCCAGAGGCCACCACACACATCTCTCCTGAGACTCAGCCACCCCCTCCTCAGGCACCGAGTCCAGCAGACCAAGAGCAGGGGTCCAGATGCTGGACGCTCCAGCCGTCCCTGCCCCGGCGGCTGCTGCTATCTTGGCAGCCCCTGCAGTTTCTGTTCCTTACAGTCGTCAGTGGCCAGCCGGCGCTCAGCACCTTCTCCGTAGGCGGGAGTTGGAAAAGCAAGGTGGAGCCGGATCCCTTAATAACCACGGAGGAAAAAATGCATTGAAAAGATAAAAAACAAGAGCCTGCCTTGGGAGGGCATAGATTTGCTTGGTTTGGAAAAAGGATCTTGGAATGAACCCAGCCAGTTTCTTCCTAAGGATGACGATCTAAAGCCTGGACTGGGCCAGGCTCCAGGTGGGCAGACTTGCTAAGTTGTGTGTGTGTGTGTGTGTGTGTGTGTGTGTTGGGTGTAGACATGTGTGGTGTGTAGGGGTATGTTCATGTGGTGTGTGTTGTTGGGTGTGAGTGTGTGAGCGAGTTCACAAAGACACTGCTGTTAGTGTTGGGTTGGCTTCGGTTTGTTTCTATGCTCCGTTTTAGAATATGATCCTCCTCTATGACTTTGTGGCTTTGTCGCTTAATGTTGTAATGGAACTTTGTCCTTTTTACCCACCCAGGATGGTGACACTTTCTCCTCCTGCTGGGTGAGTCTCCCGTGATGCACTTTGTTTCCTCGTGCTGGAAGCGTGGGGTGCTTCTTGGTGGTGCTCACAGCAGCAGTCGCGAAACGTCCGCCCAAGAGAGACTCTCCTGGGCGTTGATTTTGTCCTTGAGGCAGGCTGTCAGGGGATCAGGGGATCGGGTGTGTGCATGTGTTGAAGGTCCTGCTTGTGAGTATTGAATGGCGTAGTGGGAAGGTGGAGTGGGTTCGTTCTCACCTGGGGCCAGGAGTCCTGGAGAGTTATCATTAAAACAGATAAGCCTCCTTTGGAATAAAAAATGTAGTATAAAAGAATTTGCATCCCTTTGATCTCTTTTTGTATGTTTTATGAACCACTATGGTTTTTGAGGTCTAAAGATTCTCAATAAGGAACTGTTTAGATTTTAATGATGTTGGTAAATTGGCATGAGTATTAGCAATTTTTAGATTGATTTCTTTGGAAGAAAGAAATTTTTGCTTCTTCTACAGTCCCGACCTAATTGAGTACTATAATGTGAGTGATAAATAAACAAACCCTGAAAACAAGCTGTTGACAGAGTCATCCCGGTTTTGGCCTTAGCCTATCCTGAGCAGGACTGAAGCTCATGCTTATTTACGAGCCATGCAACATGGAACAAGGCAGAATATGGAAATCTTAACTGAGGTTCTCTTGTTTGTTGCCTAATTTAATGCTTCGGGCTGACAGCTCTTTGTGTCTGTTTAGAGGAGAATCCATGCAGCTTAAACCCTCTCCTGGGTGGATTCTGCACTTTCTTTAATTTGCCTGTGTTTCCACCAACACGGGCCAGGCAGCATACGGTACATCTGCTTTACCACCATGACTCACTTAGGAGTCTCATGGCTCACAGGCTCTGCGTGTGTGCGTGCGTGTGTGTGCGTGCGTGCGTGTGCGTGTGTGTGCGTGCGTGCGTGTGTGTGTGTGTGTGTGTGTATGTGTGCAGAATTAGAAATGCTGCCAGAGGCACCCATAGCAATGGAGCACACCTAAGATTATTAGTAGTGAAGAAGGTAAAGGCTTATGAGGCTTTGGCAAGTGTAGGCCAGAGTGACGACCCGTAAGGCAGGTGTCTTAATTGCTGAAGGACCCATTAAGGAAAGGCCAGCCCCTCGATGTACGTTAAGGAGGAAAACAGTTTGCATCTCAGTGGCTTCCCCAGAAATGGCACAGCCAGACATCAGCTGCCCTCTCTACCTTCCTACCTGCTTGCAGAGAGAGCCCTGCTCTCCCAGGGCCCCGTTCCGGCAGGTGTGGGGGTTTCCAGTGTGTCTGGCTCACCCCTCACGGCCGCCTCGTGATGATGGGGAAGCGAAGGGCGTCAGCTAAGCAGCTTGGAGCTGTAAGGCCCAGCTCGGAGCGCGGCCTGAGCTCCATGTGCTTCATCCCACCCACCCCACGGGGCTGGGTTCCGAGTGGCTGCAGCTCCTTCACCTTCCAGAACCCTTTCTTCTGTTGCTGACTGGCTGCACAGTCACCTCCCGGGCTCTTGAACAGAAGTCCACCCATGGTTCTTTCTGCAAGTAGGCAACTGGCTGCTCTTTCCTTGGAGACATGTAGTACCCCACCTGCATCCCACGTGCGTGGTGCCTGTCCTCTGGCCTCCATGGGAGCTGGGAAGCAGGGCTGCCCCATTCTGTGCCCATAGGAATGAATAATAAAACACAGAGAGGAAAAAGTAAATAAGCCATAGTCCTTCAACCAAAAGGTAGCCACTACTTACACCCATGGATAGAGCCACAGAGGCAGTGAGAATGGTACCTAGATATCTTACATTATTATTTCACAACCCAGGATCATGTCCTTGAGAAGTGTTTGAATCCAAATATTCTCAAACCCTCCACATAATAGCTATGAACTAACTTAAAAAAACTGACCCATAGTTGAGGGTTTTCCATCATGTCCTCAGCGACTACTAGAAACTTAATCCAATGATTAGTTCAATTCAAAATCGACTGATCTATCAGCAACCTGGGAAAGAAGGACAATTTGGAGTAAGTTATCCTTCTTGACCCTATTGTGATTCCTAGTGACAATTTCTTTTGTCTGTTTAAAACACTGATGCAATGATTTTTCAGATCTGTGTCAAGCTCTTGGGTTGGACTCTCCTGCTGGGAAGTTCAGGTGCCATGTGCAAACTGGGCTTTCTGGCACTGCGTCTGTTCCCTGTGACGCCTCTGAACAAAGTCGTCATGTTTCGACCGTCCCTTCCGCTTGCCATATTAGCTCACTCGAATACAGCTGCTCTGGGATTCCCCTTCCTGTGAGAATCCTTTCTCTGCCTTTCACTCTGGGAACACCTGTACTGTAAGCCTCAGTTGTGTCCCCTCTGTCTGCCCTCCAGGTGGCCTGCGCTGGCCTCCGTGGCCAAGGTTCACTGTGTGGACTGTTGGACCAGGATGCCCAGCAGGACGGGCTCCCTGCTTGACATGTAGAGGGGCCATTCTCAAGGTCCTGTGGTGTGTTCTGGAAAGGATTAAAAGCACTGCAGAGCTCTCCCTGTGCAGACCCCTGCAGACCCTGTGCAGACCCTGTGCAGACTCTGTGCAGACCCCTGCAGACTCTGGGCAGACCCTGTGCAGACTCTGTGCAGACCCTGTGCAGACTGCTGCAGACCCTGTGCAGACTCTGTGCAGACCACTGCAAACCCTGTGCAGACTCTGTGCAGACCGCTGCAGATCCTGTGCAGACCTGTGCAGACCACTGCAGACCGCTGCAGACCCTGTGCAGACTCTGTGCAGACCCTGTGCAGACTGCTGCAGACCCTGTGCAGACCTGTGCAGACCACTGCAGACCCTGTGCAGTCCCTGTGCAGACCCCGTGCAGACCCGGTGCAGACCCTGTGCAGACCACTGCCGTTGCTTTTGTAAGTGCCCAAAACGAGCAAAAGATAAGGTTGTTTTTGGTATTTGGGCACATGAGTTCTTCATTGTTGCCCTTAATGATAAGAAATGTGGAAACAGCTTCATAGTTTTTTGTTGATTTACAAATTCTGTAAGTTACTGCTCTGGTATTAGCATAAAATTCTAATCACATCCTTGCTCATGTAGTATGCTACTGAAGTGGGTTTGCTGGGCAGTTTGTCCCCATTACCTTCTAGGTGCTTAACAAAGCTGAAAGAGGAGAGGCAAACCATTTTAAAATGTCTTCTCTCTGGCTCTTTCACCCTGGTCAGATGCTTATACCCTCTTTTCTCAGTCTGACAGTAAATTGGCTAATTGCCACCTTGTAAGAGAAAGACATGATTTAGCACCATGAAGATGATTAACCCAAACTTGTACTTGGAATAAACTTAAGACATGCTTCACTTATTTATCTACCTCTCTAAATAATTTAACCTTGTTTCTTTCTTAATTATCAGCACTAAGACTAAAGAGTTAAATTATTTAATAACTTACAGCATTTTCACTTTGTTCTTCAGTTAAATTCCTGACTATTCTTATTTTGTTTTTACATATAAATTTGAGAATCAGTTTATAAATCCTTTTTTTCACTGCTATAACAAAATGCCAGAAGCTGGATAATATATGAAGAAAAGATGTTTGTTTAGCATATAGTTCTGGAGGTTTGAGAGCAGAGCACCTGCTTCTGCGTGGCCTTGATGAAAGCCCCCTGGTGGATGGATAGTATGAGGGTCGGAGCATGGGAGAGTGACAGACCACATGGCAAGGTAGGACCGGAGAGCCAGGAGGGACTGTCTCATTTGTTATGACAATCTGCTCTCATGAGCACTCACCCTTTAGACCAGCATTAATCCCTCCAGGGGCAGTGCCCCCTGTAACCTAACCACCTCCCACCAGGCCCCACCTCTGAAAGGCCACCCACGCCCAACGTCATCACACTCAAAAATCCAAAATTGATGCCCTTCTCAGGAGGTGGATTAAAATCTATTATCCCTTTTTACAGACTGGACATAGAGCAGAGCTTCAAACCCAGGCAACCCAGGGCTTCCATCTGCTCCCCGCCCCCACAGCAGTCTAAGACTGGGACTCAGAGGTCAGAGGTGGAGGTCAAAAACCTAAGAACCCAAAGAAACCAGGGCTGTGTGCCCACTCCTCCGAAGGCTTGCCTGCCGCTGGTCCCCCCTTGAACACTGCCAATGTCGTGCTGAGCCCCAGTGTGTTAGTACCAGGGAGGGTTTTACCTGAGGATATGGTGGTCTTGAACTTTTACAAGGAGAAAATCCTTCCTTTTCCTCGCACCCTGCCACTGATCGGGAGCTGAAGAAGGCGGCCCGGGACCCCTGCATATTTGATATTGGCTGGTTTCCTTTTCTTGGTGCTAAATCAGCAAAGGATTTGTTAAGTATGTGACCTACGTTTGCTAGACCCCAGGAACCCAGAGAAGAATCACACTTCTAGCAAGACTGTCTGGAAGCTATTAGTGACTAATCCAGGTACTAGGAATAAATTGCGTGAATATTCAACATCCAACGGCGACTGCTGCCAACTGTATCCAAAATCACTCCTTCCTGTGCATGTGGCTGCACAAGCTCTGTGCCTGGTCCTGAGAGAGAGGCTGCCCGCGTCAAGTTCACAGTCCGGAAACGTCTGCAGAAATGCTGTCTAGGAAGGGCTGAAACGTGATCGTTCTGACCAGCTCTGCCACGCCGATTGCAGAGAAAGCAGGCCAGAGGTTCTGTGGCATGTCCCTCTCGGAAAGCCATAGGAGTAGCACAGGGTGCAGTACCCCTTCCAGATCACCTGGGCAAGTGGCATGCGCCTCCTGTGACCATCCTCGCAGCTGAGGTCGTCCCCAAGCCACCCTAGAGTTCCCAGGAGAGAGGCCAGCTTTCCCACTCTGAGCGTCCTTTGGGCCCATGAACCTCCATGCAGGCCACACTGGTCTTTTGCTCTTGGGATAACTTCTGGGCTGTTCTGAGCCCAAGAGAAGCCCCTCCTCAGATCTAAGGAGTACAACAGCCAGGACAGGTGCAGGAAAGCTCAGAGTTACAGCCAAGCCCCAAGAGCAGTGGTCAGTTGCCCAACTTAGGAGTTGCCTCAGTTTCTTTTTTTGAAAAATGGGTTAATAATACTTACCTTGTAGGATTCATGGGCGTGTTGAAGGAGATAATAGATGTGCAGCTATTACGTAGACCATTCATTTGGGGGCATTATTGATGAAGATTGTGACAAATCTAGGATCTGTCAACTATTAAAGTTCGTCCTGGAACTTGTGTTCTTCCTGGGGTACATTCTGCTCCTAGGAGAAGCCAGCCTGCTCTGCTTCCGCCAGCCTGCATCAGAGCCTCCCAGACCCCTGCCTTCGCGCCTTGCCTCAAAGGCTTCATTTGTCAAACTGTGAGGTCATTTCATGCTTTCGTTTTGGAGCTGGAGTCTGGTCACAGGACCAGGAATCTGGTTGCTCTGTATGTGTTGCGTGTCTGATTTTAGAACATTTAAGGTGTGTGTGGGGAAAGGGGGTGCAGTGGGGGAGTCCTCTTGTCTTCATAGTTAGGAGTGTTTACTGGCATCCACAAAGTTCAACCTCTGTCTACCTTCGTTAAATCATTCTGCAAATATTAGAAAATAATTGCGTTCTGTCCACGTGCTGATGATGGTCTCCGGGGCTGGGAGACGGTGATGATCTTCAAGATGGTCTTGGAGCAGCTGGCAGCCCAGAGGAGGAAGGCGAGCCCCTGGACCAGCAAGCAGAGTGACCGCAGATGTGCACTAGGGTGGGGTACTGGGGGGGCCAGTCCAGCCCCACTGTGTCCCCAAAACAAAGCCCAGGGCCAGAGTTCAGGCACCTCCTGCCAGAAGGGAGGGGCCATTGAGACCTGGAGGAGGAGAACAAACAAGACACAGAGGGACAGGTCGGGGGAGGGGGACAGAGGGAAGGCCCAGAGCTGGGGCCTTCGCTGGGAGCCGCACGGACCGGACCGGGGACAGCACGTGGGAACGTGGCTCAGTGCCCACCTGGCCACCACTCAGCTGGGAGCGTGGAGACCCATCTACAATAATGGTCCCAACTTCAGAGGGCTCCTGAGAGTTAGAGGGGATGTTGTTCTAAAAGCATCCAGACTGCACCTGCAGGAACTAAGCGCTGTGGCAATATTTGCGAAATAAAAGTAAATCGACCAAGGCACACAGAGTCTAATCTCGAGCATAAATTTTTCTTTTCAGAGCATCTTTTCTGACTTCAAAAGCACATCACGCTTTGGCTAATGTTTGGCATCTGTTTGTGTTTCAGCGGCTTTTCCTGAGTCCTGGGTCTTCCTTTCATCTGGACATATTCTACCGCAGCTATTTATTTATTTTTGAACAAGAACATCTCACGTCATGGACCTCATTGGACTGCTGAAGTCCCAGTTCCTGTGCCACCTGGTTTTCTGCTACGTGTTCATTGCCTCGGGGCTCATCATCAATGCCACGCAGCTCTGCACGCTCGTCCTCTGGCCCATCAACAAGCAGCTCTTCAGGAAGATCAACTGCAGACTGTCCTACTGCGTCTCCAGCCGTAAGACCCTTCCTTACACTTCTGTCCTCCCGGCTTCCCCGGGACCAGTCTGTCGGGACTGTGGCTCTTGACATGGTCCGCTGGCCTTTCGGTCCCTGCTCCGCTGTGCTGGGTTTTGTTTTGGTCTGCTTTCTGTTGGAAATGTCTGTTTTCGTCCTCACTCTTTGAAAATCGTGCTTTGAATGAGGACTGCCAGGAACGTGAAATTCAGTTGGCAAGAATGCTGTGTGGCTTCTACCCCCAGGTCTTGCTTCTCAGACTCGATCCGTGTCCCTGGGTCTTAGTTATCCTTAGAGAAACAGTAGGTACGTCTGGCCCGGGAGTGTACCTGTGAGTCTCTCTGCGTGTGTACATTGACACACTATATATACACTTCTTTTTGCAATGCTGGGGATCAAATATGCATATATTTTTTTAAATGAGTGGCAGTTTTCTATACTGTTCTCTTCCTTGCTTTCCCCCATCTTTTATTTTGAGATGATCATAGATTTACATGCAGCTCTGAGAATCAATAAGGTAAAATCCCAAATGCCCTTCAGCCCGTTTCCCCCAGTGGTAACATCTTGCACAGTGAATTACAACATCCCAAGAAACGGACATTAAGACGATCCACCAACCCTTCTTGGCTCTCTCAGCTCTTAAACACACTTGTTGGTGTGAATGTTTATGTCATGAGTTTCACACATGACTAATCTAACTAGCCTGAGTTTTGGCATTTAAAAGGGAAATCAGTGTACTGCGTATCTAGAGATGTGCTCCATCGTTGCTATTGATTGACTTTAAGCTCATACCTCTTCTGAAAAGCGGAACATGCACTGTATCACTAGCATTATGCACAGGTACAAACGTATTTCAAAGTATGAATGCTTTCAAATTAGTCCTCTTCAAAATCTGTAACCTTACATTACGTCACCAGTCCAAAATCATCGATATTTTTGTGAAAACTTAAAAAAAAAGAATTTGAATCAAAACAATAAAAGCTATGTACAATTTTCTAAATGAGTTACTAGTGATCCAGTTTGTTTTTATGTTCTTAATGTATTTTTAACTTTTATTGACACGTAGTAATTATGCATATTTTGGAGGTACAGTGTGACACTTTGATATGTATATACAAGCACAACGATCAGACCAGAATAACTGGGCACATCCAGCATCTCAAACAGTCGTTGCTCTTTGTCTTGGGAACATTCCAGTCCTCTCTACCAGCCACTTTGAAATATACCATTGATTTTTGTCATAATCCTACTGTGCTGTAGCACATTAGAAGTTACTCCCCCTCTACCCCACAATGCTGCACCTGGTAGCTGAGCTCTCTCCATCCCTCTCCCCCTCGCCTTCCCAGGCTCTGGGAACCACCATCCAACTTTCCCCATGTAAATGAGAACTTGTGGAATTTGTCTTTCTATGCCTGACTGATTCCCCTAGCATAACATCCTTTGCTTCTGTTCATGTTGCTGCAACTGATATTTTGCCATTCACTTTCGTGGCTGAGTAATATTCTAACACAGGTGTGGACCACATTTTCTCCATCTGTCCATCCTTCAGTGGACACTGGGTTGATTGTTCAATCTCTTGGCTATATTGAGTAGTGCTGTAACACACTGTGAAGTACTGATGTCTCGTGACATACTGATTTCGTTTCCTTTGGATGTCTACCCAGTCGTGGGAGTGCTAGATATGTGGCAGTTCTGTTTCCGGCTTCTTGAGGAACCTCCACACTGCTTTCCACAATAGCTGTGCTAATTTATATGGTTAGCAATGCTAGCTTTCCCTGAATCCTGGCCACCAATCGCTATTTTTTTGTCCCTTTGATAACAGCTATTCTAAGTGGGGTAAGATGGTATCTCAATGTGGTTTTGATTGGCATTTCTCTGATGAGTAGTCATGTTGAACATTTTTTCATATGTTTGCCATTTATACATCTTTTTTGAGAAATGTCTATTTAGGTCATTTGCCCATTTTTAAATCAGCTCATCATCACCATCATCACCATCATCACCTGACCATCATCACCATCATCATTGTCACCATTACCATCATCATCACCATCAGTCACTGTCGTCATCTGCCGCAGTCTTGGCTGGGCACAGAATCACGAGCCACTCAAGCAGGAACAAAACTTTATTTTGAAAAAGCCGCCAAGACTCTGTAGGCGCCGGCAAGCCAAACCCGGTCCTCCCACGCGGGGCTCCACCGGAACCGGGGGTTCCCCGGACCTCCCCCGGAATTCCCTCCTATTATCCTTCCCCAACCAATGGGAACTCTCCATGAGTCCCGTAACATGAATCCGGTAGCAGGCCAAGGTGAACAGCGGGAGTCCAATTTCCATATGAATGTAAATCTTAACATAATCATCTCAGTGGCTAGCTGGCTTCACTTTACAACCAAAGGTGCCATACATCGTATATTTGCTTGTGGCTCCTAGCATCTGCCCCCTTCTGTTTAATTAAGCAACAAGCAATGTGGCTAGGGACCGTGCCTGGTAGGTTGTCCAATTTAACATATGGTTCTTACCCGTCATGGGAGAACTAACATTTAGGCGTCAGCTTCCTATCTTAGGTTGAATCCACTGTAATCAGATCAACCCGTCACTGACTACCGGTCCAGCATTCAGCCATGCTTGTGGATAGGCCTATGCACCAGTGGGGGGGCGAGGTTCTTGCCTCACCTCTGTTGGCCCCCAAATTTAGCCTTGGTGCCAGTGGGGGGGTGAGGTTCTTTGCCTCACCTCTGTTGGCCCCCAAATTTTAGACCATCACTAGTAGAAGGGAGGAGGATACAGAAATGCCACGACACCAAGCCAATTGATGGCTCCTTTGGAAAAATTGCGTCACTGGTGACACCATCAGCAAAGATATGCCAGCATTACCACAATAAACATGGGGTGAGCTGGCAAGGAAATTGCATCACTGGTGACACCATCAGCAAAGATATGCCAGCAGTACCACAATTCGGTGCACCAGATGATATTTCACAATGTATGCAACTGATATCTAGTCCAGGCAAGTTCTGCAAGCAGTTCAAATTGGAGGAGTCTATCAATATGTCCATTTCCTCCCAAAGTAAATCAAGTCCTTGATTGAGCATTACTTGTTGAGTTATATTCATTGATGCATCAGTTTATACAGTTTACTGTGATAGCTATCATAGAAGCTGTAGTTTGGTTTTATCTCAGTCTTCACCGGAATTGGGATGGAGATGGAAATTCTGGCAATGATGCTAAAGAGATATTATCCTGAACAGAATTATTAAATATAATGTAAAGGAAAGGTGAAAGTAAACAAACAGATCTGTTAAACTCCTTTAAAAACAATCCTTAACAGCTGTTTACCTAATTTAAATTAAACCATATAAATCACGTGAATAAAGAAAAAATTCAGATCCATTTTTTCATGAGCGCTCCTCATATAAGAAATATGGACATACACACATACAGACATACAACACAAAATAGAAGTGTGCACACAACATACAACACATAAGACAATAGTAAATAAAGGCCTTGTAACTATACCTAGGTGAAATCTCCATTGCAATGTTTAAAAACTCCACAGTCAAAAAAATAAAACACAGTCAAAAAATAAAACTGATCAGAAAAACATTAACCTAGGTTTGTATGAGCTCAAAATTGAAATGGAACTTTATGATGTGGGAAAAATGCAATAATAAAATAGATATTGAAAAAAAAAACACCTTGGTTAATCACTGTCGCAGATGTAAGAATAGCCAAGCTGGAGCTCTGGATGTCAGCTGTTATGGATTTGAGTCAAATCATCTTCTTTTTCTGTAGAAATTGTTTTAGTTAATCTCTCTGGAATCCAAATCGGTTGCTGTTCATCCTGTGGGAAAACACAGATAGCGCCCCGATTCCAGACTATCACTGGATCCGGGCCTTTCCATTGTCCTGTTAGAATATCTTTCCAAAGTACCTTAGGCTTATGTACATTTTTTGGGTACAAATGTCTTTCCGCAGCATTAAGTCCCGATGAATCCAAATTTAAAAAGTTTAGAGTAAAAAGAGTTATTTTAAGTTTATCTTTGGGGGATATATACCCCTTTCCAATTCCCTCCTTTTGTTTTAATAAGTACATTTTAATAGTTTGATGAGCTCTTTCAACTATGCCTTGTCCTTGTGGATTGTATGGAATTCCTGTTATGTGAGTAATGCCAAATGATGAGCAAAATTGTTTAAAAGAGGTGGAAGTATAACCAGGACCATTGTCCGTTTTTAACTGTTTTGGAACGCCCACAGTGGCAAAATTTTGTAAGCAATGAGCTATAACATCTTTAGTTTTTTCTCCGGCATGAAGGGAGCCCATCAAAAATCCGGAAGAGGTATCAACTGTAACATGTAAATATTTTAATTTTCCAAATTCTGGCAAGTGTGTGACGTCCATCTGCCAAATATGGTTAGGTATCAGTCCTCTAGGATTGACTCCAAGATTAACTTGTGGTAAAAATGTCACACAATTTTGACATTGTTTTATTATATGTCTGGCTTGTTCTTTAGTTATTTTAAAACGTTTTTGTAAAGTATTAGCATTGACATGGAACCTTTTATGAAAATTTATAGCTTCTTCTATTGTGGAGAAAATATGTATGTCATGTGTAGATTTATCTGCTAGTTCATTGCCCATACTAAGGGCTCCAGGCAATCCTGTATGTGCCCTGATATGACCTATAAAGAATGGATCTTTTCGGTCCCAGATTAGACTTTGTATAGCGGAAAACAAAGAGAAAACAGTAGAAGAAGGTGAAATCCTACCAGCATCTTCAAGGGATACTATAGCATTAACTACATATTGACTATCAGAAAATAAATTAAATACAGAATCTTTAAACATCATAAAAGCTTGTAATACTGCATTAAGCTCTACCTTTTGAGCTGATTGCTTGGGTACTAAAAATGTAAAAGTTTGATCAGGAGTAACTACTGCTGCTGTACCATTGTTTGACCCATCAGTGAATATATTTGGAGCATTTATGATAGGGGTTTTTCTTGTCATTTTTGGAAAAACTACAGGATGCTTAGACCAAAAAGACAACAAAGGATTAGATGGTAAGTGATTATCAAATGAAACACTAGTTTTACACATGATTATTGCCCAAGTATTTAACTCATTAGCTAACTCATCAATTTGATCCATAGTATATGGAGTAATAATTTTATTGGGAGAAATCCCAAATACTCCCTTAGCTGCTTTTATTCCTTTGAGTATCAATTGTCCTACAGCCTCAGGATATCTAGTAAGAATAGTGTTAGGAGAGTAAGATAAATGTATCCACAATAATGGACCTTCCTGCCAAAATACTCCTGTAGGAATATTTTTTGTTGGTAGTATAATAAATAATAAAGGCAAACTTATATCAATTCTATCCAAATGCATATTTTCCATATATGTTTCAATGATTTTTAATGTCTTTCTTGCTTCAGGCGTTAACATGCGGGGTGAATTTGGATCTGATGGACCTTTTAGAATATCAAATAAAGGTCCTAACTCTCCTGTTGGTATGCCTAGATAAGGCCTTATCCAATTTATGTCTCCCAATAACTTTTGAAAGTCATTAAGTGATCTGAGTTGATCTACTCGTATTTGAATTTTTGGTGGACGGACCATGGTTGAGGATAATAGAACTCCTAAATAATTAATTGGAAGATTTAATTGTACTTTATCTATTGCTATCTCTAGATTATAATTTTTAATAAGTTTGTAAGTGTGGCATAACATTCTAGTAAGGTGTTTTTATCTTTATGTGCCAATAACACATCATCCATATAGTGAAATATTTGTAGTTCAGGATTTTGATTTCTAAGTGGCTGGATTGCTTTATTAACATAAATTTGACACATAGTTGGGCTGTTAGCCATCCCTTGAGGGAGTACTTTCCATTCATATCTCTGATCAGGACCTTCATGATTTAGTGCAGGGATAGTAAATGCAAAATGTGGACTATCCTCGGGATGAATTGGAATTGAAAAAAAACAATCTTTAATATCTATAACTAAAACATGCCAGGTTTTTGGTAAAGCAGACAATTGAGGAATCCCTGATTGAGCAGGTCCCATTATTAATGGCTCTTAAATCTTGTAATAATCTCCATTTACCAGATTTCTTTTTAATGACAAAAATGGGAGTATTATGGGGGGATACGGAAGGTTGTATATGTCCTTCCGCTAATTGTTGTCTGACCAAGTCATGGGCTACTTGTATCTTTTCTTTAGTCAGGGGCCACTGAGGAACCCACACTGGTCTTTCTGATTTCCAAGTAATTTTGATTGTCTCAGTGGCCCTTTCTGAAAACCCAATTCATGTCTATTTATTTCTTGATCTATTTGAATAGGTGCTGTCATACCTTGTTCTTGTTCTCTTAATCTTTTTTCTTTCCTAAAGCCTTGTTTAGCCCTAGTAGTGGGCGCGTTAGGATTGATGTTATTTGTTAATGTCAATCCTAATTGATCTAGGATATCTCGTCCCCATAAATTTACAGGAAGATGATCTAATACATAGGGCTGTATAGTTCCTTCACATCCTTCAGGATCCCTCCAATCTAATACCATTGCGCTTCTATCGGGATTAGTCGCCACTCCTAGGCCTCGAAGCGTTTGAGTGGCTTGTTGTAATGGCCAATGTTTTGGCCATTCTTGAGGAGAGATGATGCTGAGGTCAGCACCTGTATCCAGTAGCCCATTAAATTCATGTCCTTGAATATTTAATTTTAGCATTGGGCGAGAATCTAAATTTAAAGACAGCATAGCCCAATCTACACCTGTGGAGCCTAATCCCTTGGAACCTCTTTCTACATTACAACTGGAAAATTTATCATGCAGGCTGGGTATTATTAATAACTGTGCTATTCTATCTCCTGGTGAAATTACTGATATACCTCTTGGAGAACTAGCTATAATTTTTATTTCACCCTCATAATCGGGATCAATTACCCCAGGACTTATCAAAAGTCCTTTTAGAGTAGAAGAACTGCATCCCAATAATAAGCCTACTGTTCCTTGGGGAAGAGGTCCTTTTACTCCTGTGGGAATGATTTGAACTCCCATCTCTGGAGTTAGTACTGCTCTGGCAGAGGCGCAGATGTCCAGCCCTGCGCTCCCTCTAGTTTGTCTGATGAGGGATTTAATGGATAATGCGTCCTGGGCACTACCTTGATGGTGCTGTTGGGTTCCTCCATTGCCCCATATATTTGTGGTTTTGGGCCCCGGGGCATTGGGCCCTCTAGTCCGTTTTTTGGCAATGGAGCCTGATACCTTTCTCCACGATATCGTGGGTAAACACTTGGTCCTTGTCCGTTTTTTGATAATGGAATACCCTCTATGGTGGTTTGAGAACGGCATTCATTAGCCCAATGTTTCCCTCTATGGCATCGTGGGCAAATACCCGGTATTCTATTCCTTTGATACCCAGCTTTGTTAAACCCTCCTCTTATGGGGCAACTCCTTTTAAAATGTCCTGTTTGATTACAATTATAGCATGTTTTTGGCCTGGCATCTAAAGCCTGTTGTACTGCTGCTAAGACTTGCCCTTGTTCATTAATGTCTCTACATAATTTAATACATGTGTTTAAATCTTCATGTCTCCATGGTCTAATGACCTCTCTGCAGCAACGATTTGCTTGGTCATAAGCCAGTTGTTTTATAAATGGCATTACCTGTTCTGTATTACCAAATATCCTAGAGGCTGACTGAATAAGTCTATCTACAAATTCAGCGTAAGGTTCATTAGTTCCTTGTATTACCTTAGATAATTGACCTTGTAAGTCTCCATGCCCCTGTAAAGTTTTCCATGCCCTAACTGCATCTACAGCAATTTGTGCGTATACGCCAGGGTCATATTCAATTTGCTGTCTTTGACCCTCATAAGGTCCCTTTCCCAATAGCATCTCTATATTTCTTTGAGGGTAACCAGCTTCTGCATTTCGCCTAGCTGTCTCCATGCAAAATTCCTCATTGGCAACCTTCCATAACAAATATTGTCCTCCGTTTAGCACAGATCGACACATGTTAGCCCAATCTGCTGGTGTCATGTCCAAGTTGGTAACAGATTCGACCATGCTTACTGTGAAGGGAGCTTGCGGCCCATAGGTTGTTACAGCCTCCTTTAATTGCTTTATTGTTTTGAAATCTAAAGTACGGTGAATTCCTTGCCCTCCTGCCTGCTCAAGTACAGGGCATGCTAATCTTTGGGGTTCTGTCTCAGAATTCCGTCCATCAACTACGGGAGTTGAGGGCCGCTCAGCGGTAGATGGAGCTGTTGGTTGAATTATGCCCTCTGGTGATAGAACGGAGTTAGTAGCAACCTCCTGTTGTAATTCTCCACCTGATGGCTGCTTTTCCTCTAAGCTTGCTTTCTTTAAATTTTCCTCTGTCTGACTAGCTTGAGAGACCTTCTCTTTTGCTTGACCTAGCGTTTTTTCTACCATAGTCTGGACCTCTAACAATTTACTTAGCAGTTTTTCGGTTTGTTTTTTACTGGATTCTAATCTACTATAAAGGTAACGTAACCCAATAAGATAGGATAAAACAAAGCCGAAGCAGAATGAAACAAAAACGGAGCAGAGAATGGTTGTATCGATTTTCTCTTTCTCAGGGCCGAATAACTTCAAACCTTGAGCCAACCATTTTTCCCAGTTCGCCTGAGAAAATTCTAGGGCTAGGGAGCTCGAAATAAAAACAAAATAAATCAAAACAAGAACACACTGTTTTTTGAGATGGGCACCCATCCTGTCGCCTTCCCTCAGGGGCGAGCAATTTTACTCACCTCTAAGCTTCAGGCGTTCCCCGCACGGGCCGCCAAATGCCGCAGTCTTGGCTGGGCACAGAATCACGAGCCACTCAAGCAGGAACAAAACTTTATTTTGAAAAAGCCGCCAAGACTCTGTAGGCGCCGGCAAGCCAAACCCGGTCCTCCCACGCGGGGCTCCACCGGAACCGGGGGTTCCCCGGACCTCCCCCGGAATTCCCTCCTATTATCCTTCCCCAACCAATGGGAACTCTCCATGAGTCCCGTAACATGAATCCGGTAGCAGGCCAAGGTGAACAGCGGGAGTCCAATTTCCATATGAATGTAAATCTTAACATAATCATCTCAGTGGCTAGCTGGCTTCACTTTACAACCAAAGGTGCCATACATCGTATATTTGCTTGTGGCTCCTAGCATCATTACCTTCATTACCATCATAACCATCACTACCTGACCATCATCATCATCACCACCACTATCACCATCATCATCACCACCACTATCACCATCATCATCACCACTATCATCACCATCATCATCACCATCAATCACCCTCATCTTCACCATCAGTCACTGTCATCATCACCATCACTACCATCATCACCTGACCGTCATCATCATCATCACCACCATCACCATCATCATCGCCACTATCACCATCATCATCACCACTATCACCATCATCATCATCACCACTATCACCCTCATCTTCACCATCAATCACTGTCATCATCACCATCACTATCATCATCACCACTATCACCATCATCATGGTCACCACTATCACCATCATCATCACCACTATCACCATCATCATCACCACTATCACCATCATCATCACCACTATCACCATCATCATCACCATCAATCACCCTCATCTTCACCATCAATCACTGTCATCATCACCATCACTACCATCATCACCTGACCGTCATCATCATCATCACCACCACTATCACCATCATCATCACCACTATCACCATCATCATCACCACTATCACCATCATCATCACCATCAATCACCCTCATCTTCACCATCAATCACTGTCATCATCACCATCACTACCATCATCACCTGACCGTCATCATCATCATCACCACCACTATCACCATCATCATCACCACTATCACCATCATCATCACCACCATCACCATCATCATCACCACCACTATCACCATCATCATCACCACTATCACCATCATCATCACCACCACTATCACCATCATCATCACCACTATCACCATCATCATCATCACCACTATCACCATCATCATCACCACTATCACCATCATCATCACCACTATCACCATCATCATCACCACTATCACCATCATCATCACCACCACTATCACCATCATCATCACCACTATCACCATCATCATCACCACTATCACCATCATCATCACCACCACTATCACCATCATCATCACCACTATCACCATCATCATCACCACCATCACCATCATCATCACCACCACTATCACCATCATCATGGTCACCACTAGCACCATCATCATCACCACTATCACCATCATCACCACCACTATCACCATCATCATCACCACCACTATCACCATCATCATCACCACCACTATCACCATCATCATCACCACTATCACCATCATCATCACCACCATCACCATCATCATCACCACCACTATCACCATCATCATGGTCACCACTAGCATCATCATCATCACCACTATCACCATCATCACCACCACTATCACCATCATCATCACCACCACTATCACCATCATCACCACCACTATCACCATCATCATCACCACCACTATCACCATCATCATGGTCACCACTAGCACCATCATCATCACCACTATCACCATCATCATCACCACTATCACCATCATCACCACCACCACTATCACCATCATCATCATCACCACTATCACCATCATCATCACCATCAATCACCATCATCGTCACCATCATCATTTTATTTTGAGTTGCTTGCACTCCTTAATGTCCTGGATATTAACCCCTTGCCAGATGACTAGTTCATTGTGATTATTACACAAGCATGAAATAACATTTGCCCCAATTCAGTCCCTCGTACTTCCTTTTTTCCTCTTCTTCTTCCTCCCCCTGTTCCCTTTTCTTTACTTACTGATCTTTCTCCTATTTATTTATGGTTTTTAAAATTAGTGCATTACAGATATACATAAAGGAGATATTCATATACGTACACAGGCAGGTTTGGTCAGCTTCGCTCCCCCATTCTTCCCTTTTCCTGTCCCTCTTCCCTCCCCCCATCTGCTTTCTCCACTCCATTGATCTTTCTTCTATTTTCATGGAATGCTTCCAACTTCTTTCTTTGTTTCTTTTCTTTTCCCCTTATTTTGGTCTAGCTTCCACATATGGGAGAAACATTCAACCCTCCTGAGTCTGGCTTATGTCACTTAACGCGATGCTCTCGATGCTCTCTAGTTCATCCATTCACCAGCAAATGCTATAATTTCCTTCTTCTTTAAGGTTGCGTGAAACTCCATTGTGCAGATAGACCACTTTTTTTCCTATTGTTTTTTGACAGGCACCTAGATGTTTCCATAATTTGGCCGTTGTGTATTGCACTGCTGTAAGTACTGATGTGGCTGCATTCCTGTAGTAGGTGCTGATTTTAGATCCCTTGGGTGTATCCCAAGGAGTACTCTAGCTGGTCATATGGTGTTTCCTTTCCTCATTTTTTGAGGAGGCTCCATATCGTTCCCAGACTGGTTGTACTAATTTGCAGTCCCAACAATAATGTATGAATGTACATTTTCCCCACATCCTTACTAACATTTATTGTTATTTGTATACTTGATAATTGCCATTCTGATTTAAAATCAGGAATCACTATATGGGACGGCATCAAATTATAAAGCTTCTACACAGCAAAGGAAACAATTAAGAGCATAAAGAGAGACACTACAGAAGGGAGAAAGATCTTTGCCATCTGCTCTTCAGATAGGAGCTTAATATCCAGAATGTATAAAGAATTCAAAAAAATTTGGGGCTGGGGATGTGGCTAAAGCGGTAGCGCACTCGCCTGGCATGTGTGTGGCCCGGGTTCGGTCCTCAGCACCACATACCAACAAAAATGTTGTGTCCGCCGAGAACTAAAAAATAAATATTAAAAAATTCTCTCTCTCTCTCTCTTTAAAAAAAAAATTAACACCAAAAGAATAAATGACTCAATAAACAAATGAACAAAGGAATTAAACAGATACTTCTTTTTTTTTTCCCATAACAGTGATTGAAGTCAGGGCCACTTAACCACTGAACCACACCCTCAGCCCCTCAGCCCCGCCCTTTTTTTTGTATTTTATTTAGACATGGTTTCACTGGGTTGCTTAGTGCCTTGCTAAGTTGCTGAGTCTGGCTTTGAACTCTCAATCCTCTTGCCTCGACCTCTGGAGCTGCTGGGATTATAGACGTGCACCACTGCACCCAGCTAAACAGACACTTCTTAAAAGAAGAAATCAAATGACCAATATATATGGAAAAATGGCAATTATCAAGAATATCAGGGAAATGCAAATCAAAATAACACTGAGATTTGATCTCACTCTAGTCAGAATGGCAATTATCAAGTTTCAGATCTTACATATAAATTTGATACATTTGGAGTTGATTTTTTTTTTTTAATGTAGAGAGTTAGGGATCTACTTTTATTCTTCTGCATGTGGAATCCAATTTTCCCAATATCATTGAGGGGACTGTCCTTTGAAGAGTATGTCCTTGCTGACTCTGTCAAAAATCAGTTAGCTATAAAAATATGAGTTTATTTCTGGGTTCTCTGTGGTCTCTGTGTTGGTTCTATATTGTAGCTTCATAGAAAGTCTTGCATTCAGGTGTCAGGGTGCCCCCCACTATGCTCTTTTGTTTGGGATTACTGGACTATTGTCTTTGTGGTTTCATACAAATTAGGAGGGTTTTTCCCCCCTATGTTTATAAAGAATGTCATTTGTATTTGTGAGGAATTACAGAATCTATGGATTACTTTGAGTAGCATGGGCATTTTATATTTTTATTTTTAACTTTTTTGCAGTACTGGGAATTGAACCCAGGGATGCTCTGCCACTGAATTACACTCCCAGCATTTTCATTTGATTTTTTGAAATAGGATCTCACTATGTTGCTGAGGCTGGCTATAAACTCGTGATCCTCTTGCCTCAGCCTCCTGAGTCACTGGGATTACAGGTGAACAGTATGACCAGCAGCACAGACATTTTAACCATTATTCAGTATGTCTGTCTTTTTAACCATTATTCAGTCTGTCTGTCTTTTTAACCATTATTCCATCTTTAGACAGACTGAATAATGGTTAAAATGTCTGTGCTGCTGGTCATACTGTTCACCTGTAATCCCAGTGACTTTAATTGATGTTAGTTCTTCTTTAAAAGTTTGGTCAGATTCAATAGGGAATGTGTGTTTGTGTGTGTGTGTGTGGGGGGGGGTGGTGTGTGTGTCCTCTTTATCTTCCTTCATTAGCATTTTGTGAATTTCATTGTACAGACCACTTGCTTCCTCAGTTAAGTTGATCTCTAGACATTCTATTTCCTTCGTAGCTATTGTGAATGGGATTGCTTTCATTTCTTTCTCAGCAGTTTCGTTACTGGTGTTTAACAATGCCATTGACTTTTGTATGTTGATCTTGTGTCCTGCAACCTGTTTTAGCAGTTTGGGGTGGAGACATGAAATCATGTCGTCTGCCAATAGGGATAAGCTGATGTTCTCCTTTCCTACTCGAATGTCCTTTATTTATTCCTCTTATGCTACACTCTGCTTAAGACTTCCAGTACTAGGTGAAATAGCGTGGTGGAAGTGGGTATCCTTGTCTGAGTCCTGACCCTACTGGAAATGGCTTCACCCCTTCAGTAGGATGTTGGCTGTGGGTTTATCTTTATTATTTAGCCTTTATTGAGGTACATTCCTTCCTGGTATTTGAGGGTGTTTATCATGAAGGTTTGTTGAATTTCATTGAAATTTTTGGTTGCATCTGTTAAGGCGATGAGAAGGTCTAGGGCCTCCACCCTGTCCATGTGATGTACCACATTTCCTGATTCCCATGAGGAACCTTCCTGCACCCCTGGGATTAGCCCCACTCGATCATTATGTATAATGTTTCCGATTTAGTGCTGTTGTTTTAGTTGGCCAGCATTTGGCACAGATTTTCGCATCTGTATTCATCAGGGATATTGGTTTGTGGTTTTCTTTCTTTATCCCTTTGATTTGTTTTCAACGTCCTTTTCTGGTTTTAGTTGGTCTTACAGAATGAATTTGGAAGGGTTGTTCCATTTCCGTTTTGATGGTGCTACGTTTTGTTATTCCCCCCCCCCCCCCTTATTTCTTTTATTTTCTTTTTGAGGGGGGAATATTTTGAGGAAATTGATATTAGTTCTTCTTTAAAAGTTTGTTCAGATCAATAGGGAAGCCGTTTGGTCCTTGGCATCTTTTCCTGCCTGTGGTGTGGATTCTAATGTTTCTTTTTCATTACTGATTTTATTCATTTCCATTGCTTCTCTTTTTTTCTCAGTCTAGCTAAAGTCTTGTTGACTTTGTTTCCTTTTAAAAAGCAGACTCTCTCTTCTGTCTGTCTTTGGTGTTCTTTTACAGTCGCTATTTTATTTCTGCTCTGATGTTTGTTATTCTTTTCTTCCTTTAATTTTAGGTTTGTTTTGTTCTTGTGTTTCTAGTTCCTTGAGTTGTATCATCAGGTTTTTTATTTAAAAACTTTTTTTTTCTTTTTTGATGTAGGCATTTATTTCTATAAACTTTCCTGTTTGTAATTCTTTTCTTTATCCCAAAGATTTTGGTACGTCGTTTCCATTTTCATTCATCTCAAGAAAGTTTCAAATGTCCTTTTGGTTTCTTCATTGATCGTGGATCATTTAAGAACATATCATTCAGTTTCCACATATTTGTACCATTTCTAAAGTTTCTCTTGTCGTTTCTAGTTTTATTCCACTGTCACCAGGGAAGACACATGATATGGTTCTGATTTTTAAATATCTGTTGAGACTTGTTTTGCATGCTGACGCGGGCTGTGTCCTGGAGAATGTTGCACGTGCTGATGAGTCGAATAGATCTTCTGCAGCTGTTGGATGAAATGTTCTGTAAACATCTATTAGGTCATTTGATCTACAGTGTAGTTTAACTCCAATGTTTCTTTGTTTTTTTTTTTTTTTTTTGGTCTAGATGACTTACCCACTGATGAAAGTGGAAAATTAAAGTCCCCAGCTATTCTTGCATTTGGAGTCTATTTCTACCTTTACATTTGGTAACATTTGCTTTATATAATTGAGTGCTCAGTGACATGTGCATATATATCACAATTGTTATTTCTTATTGTTGAATTGATCCTTCTGCCCTTATATTACATTGTGGTCTTCCTGGTCTCTGTTTACATTTTGTAGCTGGCGTCTGTTTTACATGATGTAGGAGGAGCCACTTCTGCTGACTTCTGATTCCCTGTATATGGTAGATCTTTTCTATCCTTTCATTTTCAGTCTGTGTGTGTCTTTAATAGTGAAGTGAGTTTCTTAAAATCAGCCTATCATTGTGTGTGTGTGTGTGTGTGTGTGTGTGTGTGTGTGTTTAAACCCATTCAGTCAGTTTAAGTCTTTTAATTGAGAAATTTAATGGATTTACACTTAAGATTATTGTTAATAAATAAATACTACTCTTGTCATTTTTTGTCATTTTTTTTCTGCTTGTTTTGTAAAACCTTTGTTCCTTTCTTCCTATTTATGTTCCTATTTATGATTTGATGGTTTTATGTATTGAGAATGTTTGATTCTCTTCCCTCTTTTGTGTATCTGCTGTACTAGTGAGTTTTGTACTTTTTCATGTTTCATGATGATAATATCTTTTTTGCATCTTTAAGCAAAAAAAAAAATCTATAGAGTTGGGTTATTTTGGAATGACTTTCTTCTTCATTTCTGAAGGACAGTTTTGCTGGGCATAATATTCTTTGTTGGCAAATTTTTTTCTTTTAGGACTTGGAATGTATCATTCCCCCCCCCCCCTTTTTTTTAATATCATCACCCCCTTGTCCTGGTTTGTAAGCTTTCTGCCGAGAAGTCTGCTATTAGTCACATGGGGATTCCCTTATACGTGAATTCTCATTGTCTTGCTATTTTTAGAATTCTCCTTTTTTGTTTAGTACTTCTGACAGTTCACTTATATAATGTTCCTTGGAAAGCATCTTTTTTAGTGGAATCTATTATAGGTACTTTGAGTTTCCTGGATCTGGGTGTCCATATTTTTTCCAAGATTTAGAAAGTTTTGCTATTTACTTTGTAGATTTTTTTAATGCCTTCCCCCCACCCCCCTTCTTCCGGAGGACCTATAATGCAAATATTTGTTTGCTTCTTGGTGTTCCTTCTGTCTCATAAACTCTCTTCATTCCCCTAAGGTTTTTTCCTTCTGTGTGATAGATTTATTTCAAAAGACCTTTTTTCAAGCTAAAAAAATTCTTTTTTTTTTGTGCTTGATTTGTCTCTTGTTGAGGCTCCTGCATTTTTATTTCATTTTTTGAGTTTGTTAGCTCCACGTTTCTATTTGGTAGTTGTTAATGATCCCTATCTCTTTGCCAAATGTATTCAGGTCATGAATTGTTTTCTTAACCTCACTGAATTCTTGCTCAGTATTCTCTTATAGCTATATTTCCTTACCATTGTTATTTTGCATTCCTTTAAAGGAAGTTCGTGGATTTCATTTTCTTCGTGGTCTGTTTCTAAAAAATTCCTGTTTTGTTGTTGTTTGGAGGCACCACGTCACTGTGTCCTTTCCTGCTTCTTGCATCTCTACATTGATGTGGATCATTTGCCTCTGACAGTTTTGTGGGGTGGTTTTCATAGTTAAAGACCCTCCTGACTTTGTGTTCTAGGATGTAGGTTGTGTAGGCTCTGCTGGTTTTGGCTCAAGGGGAGGCAGCAGTGATGGAGATGTGGATGTTGTTGTCTAAGTGGCCCAGACGATAGGGATTTGTGGTTGTTGCTCCACCAGCAGGGATGCATCTCTCTTAGGTAGGGTGAGTTCAACGCAGCTCTGGGAATGGTGAGCCCATATAGGTGAAGGATGACTGGTGAAGTAGGGGGGGTAGGGTGCGTGGTACTGTGTGAGGCCCACAGGTGGTTGCTTCACTGATGGGCCCTGGTGGGGTATCTGTCAGTGGGCCAGGGCCATGCAGATGCCTTTGCAGAGCCATGGTGGGGGTGGGGGGTGGCAACCTGCTCTAGGTGAGCTTCCTGTTTGCTTTCTGAGACCTCAGAAAGCTAAGCAGCTTAGGGACGCTACCTGGTTGCTTCCTGTGGACAATGGGTGGGGTTGCCTGCTGCATCCCAGGACATTGATGGGTTGACCTTCTCATGACAGGCTTCCCAGCTGTTCCTAAGGGCTGAAGTGAGTGAACAGGACCACCCATCTACTTCCCCGGGGTTCCCTGTGTCCCAGCCACTCAGAATAGACAGCCCAGCTACTTTACAGGGGAAAGTAGGGGTAATCAGACAACCTGCCTGCTTCCCATGGGTCTCTGTGGGTTGAGCCACTCAGAATGCACTGCAGGCTGTGACCTGGGTGTGAGGGGGATTAGGGCCCCTGGCTGCATGGCAGGAGCCTGCACTGTCAGGGCACAATGCTACTGGGCTCTCTCTAGAGCAGTGCTATAGTGCAGTGACCCAGCAGCTCCCCAACAGAAAAAGTTGCATGCCTCTCAGCAGCAAATGCTTCGTGCCTGCTGGGGGCCAGTGCTTTCCCACTAGGTTAGGCTGCCCTGGCTTTAGGGACCATCTCCCCTGCAGAGAAGGGATGGTAGATGCTATGTGCCTCACTCCCTTCTTTATAAGGCTGTTGCGTGTCTCTGTGCTCCATGATACCTCTCTGCCACACCCCACTGCACTCCAGTGCCCCACCCCAAACCCTCCAGTGATGTAGCTCAAGATTTCCCTTTCTTGGGTCCTTTTTTGAAATGAAAAAACACATCAGGTACCTCTAGTCAGCCATCTTGAAGTCCCAATACCTTCTGTGTCTTATTTTTGTAAACTACCTGTAAGGGATGAAGTGATAGCAACATCCTTATTCATGATGTCTTTTACCAACTCAGAATGTGCAAATGTGTCGGATGCTATTTCTATTATGGCTTGAGCACAATATTTATCATCTCTTGTATTAGAGTGTTTTACATAAATATGTCTTGAAAATGTTCATAACAGCATAAGGCTGATGTAATGGTCCAAAAATCTCTGTAATCCATTTGTCTGTGGCATGTTAAGTATGAACACCCATTGAATCCAATTCCTCATAATGTACTTCTCTTTAGCATGTGTTTTACTGGATCTTGTTCTCCTGGTATTTAGCCATCTAGGATAGTAAAGAAAAAGGAAAGACTTGTCAGGATAGGGCAGAGAGAGCAGGAGATGGTCTGGAGCTATAGCTGTTTGAAGATAGGAGTTTGCATAATTGAGAGGGGAGCTAGTTGCCTATGATTAACCTTATAATTTTAAATGCCTTTTACACTCTAGCAACAGTTTTCTTTCTTTCTTTTTTTTTTTAAATTAAAGATTTACTACAGCAATGTTGGTTGTACTTTTCATGGAAACCTGCATGTATATAATAATTTGCATGCACCTTGGGAGATCCCCAAATCTTTCAGTTTGAAATTAAAAATCACAGATATTTGCACTATCATAATCCCTGTCCAAATTTCAAGCAGATGGTGGCTAAGGATCGGATTACTCATTAGGAGTTAAGAAGTTAAGAAATCAGTTCTGGGATCCAAGTTCCTGAAGGCACTATCTTTTGTTCTCTGTGGGTCTGACACAGTAAGGCAACGGCAGGATCATGTAGATGTTTTCCTGAGGGTGCTTTAGCCTGCTTGTTTCTGATACAGATTAATAAGTAACAAATGCAGAAAGCAAGGTGGAATATTTATCATCATAAATTAAATTATTTAGAACAAATTCCGAATGAAACTCAAGAGCTAATCCTGCAAGATGACTAGCATTTCAGGGCAGACACCTCCATGCTGTGTGACTGCTTCCCCAGGGGAAACTGCCCATGGACTTTGGGGCCAGCAGTAGCAGAGATATGTTCTAGTGATCCGAAAGGAGAACGAAAGACTTCTGTCTAAAGGAGCAATCCTCGCTCCTGGGGAGGGAGACTGTGGCAGAGGCAGGGGATCCATGTTGGGCACGGCTCATGGGCACCTCCCTGTAGTGAGTCCATTCAAATCAAGAATGGTGCCCCTTGTGCAGGGTTCTCCCTGGCCTGTGTTCCAGCAGGCGTTAGGTGCGGGGCTGGCCTTTTTTGCTGCTTGTTTTTCCTTGCTATGATTGACAGATTCACTCACACCTGGAGAGTTTCACAGCCCCCAAAGCCCTGAAGAAAGCATTAGGAAGGTTTCCCGGGCTCTCGGGCTGTTCTGCCCCTGGAGTTGCCAGGGCTATGTGCTTTATGCAGCTTCAGTTTGGTTTAGCACCCGTCTTCTCTGCAGTTCAGATAAAAACTATTCACGGGGTCTAATTGTGTCTTCTGGCATATGAATCACGCTAAGCTTACAAAATCAGCAGCATTCATCATTCGCAGTTGATTTTCTAAGAAAAGGGCAGAATAGAGTGTTTCCTCAAGATGCGGATGCTGCCCCTCGCCCTGGTCACGCTTCACTAACACGCTATGCCATCTCCCTTCTCACATTAACTGTTTGTTAAGGGCTGGATGTTGTAACACATGCCAACTCACATGCCAAAGGCCACACTGATGTCAACGATAGGGTCAAAGCACAGAAAAGAGCAGGACGCCCCAACACACAGTGCAAGTCCAGCCCCAAGAACTCCCCTCGTGGTACCCAAGTGCAAGTTCTGAAATCTAGACGCTGGTTTTTAAGGGGCAGGGGTTGCCCTATTTTTGCCTGGATATGCAGACAGGAAATGCTAAGGCTGCCTGCTTGGTGTCCTGAATGAGCAAGGTAAGAACCAACGCGCTTCCTGAAGGTCAGAACAAGTAAGACAGGTGTCAGCAGCCGTGGAGGTAGAATTTTGCACTGTGCAGATGCGCCTTTTAATCTCCAGGGAAAGGTGGCCAGGACTGGCAATTTATTTTTTTTCCTCCGGACATGATGGATTTTTAAAAAAACAAAACCAGAAAGGTTAGGAGGCTACTCATGTCAGAGCTTAGAACAGGAAAAAAGAAAAGAAAAGCAGGGGTGGGGAAGGAGAGCTACAGATGACTCCGGTGTTCTGAAAAGGACTGGAGGGACAAGGCACAATGGAGACAGCCCCGCCGCCCCGCCCGCCCCTGCTCCGGGCCTGGCTTCCAAATCCAGCGCAGCACGCGGTGCGGAGGGAGCCTGGGAGGGAGCCTGCCGCGCTGTCCTGCTGCGCCCGCTCGCTTCAAAGGCCCGTGACGCAGGCTCCGCGGAGTTCCTTTCATGGGCAAGGCCACGTGCTGGCCAGGAGGGGGCAGAATTTGGAGAGTGAGGATGCAAAATAAAACATGGCGCCCACGCACTCCCAGGCCTTGCGGCCGGGAGCGGGCGAGCCGCAGGAATCCTCCCAAGTCACAGGGCCCAGGAGGGCAAGGGCCGAGGAAGGGCCAGGAGAGGCTGCGCCTGGAAGCGTGTGTGCAGGGATGGAAGTTCATCGGTTGTCAGAGGCAGATCTCCGCAGGAGGGAGAGCAAGGAGGGTGGGCAGGGTGTCTGTTTCCTTCCGTGGTGGTTGATTACCTGAGCAGGTGACTTCGAAAAACCAACCACATAGGTACGGGGAAGGGATAGAATTGACCGGGATCCTATATTCTTCTCATAAAGGGCTTAGACGGTTTTGTTCTTGGGAAGATGTTGACGTCCGCTTTCCCCGCCCTCCTTTTGAAGGTTATTTGTGTTGTATTTGCAATGGGGTGGATCGCAGTGGTGGAGCCACCGCTTAGGCACCGTGGGTGTCCTGCCATAATGACGACAGACATCTGTGGCGTCCTTCAGGGTCTCCAGCAGCAGCCAGCAACCCTGGCAGAGGTTGTCTGTGATCCTGTCTAGAAGGGAGGACGGGGCCCTAACTTGTCCGCCCCTGCTGAAGCCCGGGCTGTGCAGGCAGGAGGCACGGGGGCTCTGCAGCTTCTGGAGACCTGCATCCCTGGCACGCCTCTCTGAACCTGAAGTCCACAGCCAGTGGGAGCCCCTCTGTTCCTGGGGGAGCAGATTCTCCGCCCAGTCAGAGCCTTCCGAGTGAGTTTGAGAGTAGCAGGCTTCCTGGCTGGGTGGAAGGCAGCGTTTTGACCCTCCTCTGGACAAGGCCGAGGTTCTCTGGTGTGAATCTGCTCTTGTCCTTATTTGTCATGGCCAAGGAGTCACCAGGCAGGTCTGCAGAGCTACCAAGGTGAAGCTGGTGGAGGGAAGCAGCTTGTGTTCTGCGTCCAGGAGAGCTGCGCTGGCCTGGGTTCTGGTGGTTCTGGGTTGGTTCTGGTTGGTGCTGGGTTCTGCACAGGGCAGTCCCAGAGACTGGCAGGCCCACCTGCTTTCCACAGTACTGGAACTGTGTCTAGGCATGGCTGCCGGGCCTGCCCAGGAGGCCTGGTTTTGAACCCTGCCCCCTCACAAGTACCCCTTGGCATTACAGTTCCAATAGTGCAATCAACTGCAAAACCAGACAATCACTTTTTTCTTTCACAATGACCTCACTCTGCTGGGGAAGTCCTGCCAGGCAGGGCAGATGGCAGTCTCGTGACCTCTCTCTAGGCCCCTTGGGTGGGACAGAAGGCAGGACCAGGAGGATGCTATGGGGGACTGTCCAGTGCTTTTATTCCCACCTCACGGGTGGGAATTCTGTGCCCTGGAAGTCCATGCCAGGTTGGTCTGGCTCTCAGGCAGTCCAGCGGCCTCCTGACTCTGAGAAGTATGAGAAGACCAAGCTGAACTGTCACTCTCAGGGCAGTGACTCACCTCTAAGGCATCAGAAACAGTCTTCATTAAAATGTTCCCAAGTCCCTTCCCCTGCCGTCTCTGAGCCTGCTAAACAAGGAAGACAAGACCTACCAGCTTCTGCTGTTGTAGGACCACTGTTCAAAACGCAGCCATCTTTGAAGGTCTAAGGATCCGTCCCTAACAGCTCCCAAGGGCTGATCCGCTCTCCAGCTGGGAGCCATGCCACCCAAGGCCAGCATTCTGTCCCTTCACTGTAGCTGCACCAGTGGCATTGGTGAGTCGAATCAGATGGAAAGGGAGTTCACGCCCCCGAGAGCCCCTGAGAACTGCCCCTCAACTCCTCTGCCTGCGGCCTGAGGCTCCAAAGCCCTTCTTCTGCACTGAGCAGGGGGGTGTGAGTTCTCCCTTGGAATAGTGCTGTCACTGGCTGGGACATTTTGCTTCCCCTGAAGTATGTGTGTTGCCACGGTGTGGACAAGCCAACATGGCCCTATCATCTGGAATTGCGTGCTATAGTGGCCTGACCTCAGGAGGGTCCTTGACTTCCACGGTGGTGGTGTGGTTGGGTGCTCTTAGGTACCAGCAAAGTTTAGCCCTCTTCCTTCTGTTCTCTAGGCCTAAGGGGTGTGTGTCCCCAGATGATGACACCTCCATCCACCAGATGAGGCTGCATGGAATCAACAGCAGAGCTCTCACTCCAAGTCATTCTGGGGTGGCTTGTCCCACAGGTATTAGGGAACACTTAGTATGTGCTTGGGCCTTAAGGAGAGCAAGGGCCACTGCTGCCCTGTCCCCACACAGCTGCAGCCTGGGTGTCATGGCCACTTGCAAGTCTTTACCAAGTCCTGCCTGGCACACAGTGCACCAGTCGTATCCACAGACTGGAACCGTCCTGCTCGTCCCACGGTCGGCCCAAACGGGCCTGCTCCCTTTCCCCCTCACATAGACTTCGGATAGTATTGAGGAAGTCATATCAAACGGAGCTCCTGGGGTGTGGCCCAATGATGGTTAAGTGATGTGCTCACAAACCCAGAACCTCCAAGGGACACTCTGGAGGACTAAGGAGAACAGAAACAGGACAGAACAGGTAGCTTTTCCCTTCTGCTCATTTCTCTTGCTGTAACTCGCCAAGGTTGACCATGTATTGGACACTGTGCTGAACTTCCTAGATCATTGCCTGCTCAGTCACATGATCACTCCCGAAGTGCCCCGGTTTGTGGATCCATTCACTGGGGTTTAGAGAGCTCGGGGGACTTGTCGAAGGCCATGTAGAGTCCATTTTCTCTGCTACACTCTGAAGTACCCGCAGTACGCCCTGTGCCTTTCATCTTAGTACCTGTGGACAGTGTTAGGCAAAGGTGTGCTCAGGTCATGTAGCGCGGTCTCAGAGCCAGGTGACCCTGCGGAATGCCTGCCGCTGCCCAGCAGGTGTTCTTGAACAGACACGCTCTTGAGATCACTGGGGAGGCAGTCGCTGGGCTGGCACTTGGAGTGCAGAGACGGAGGGCATGCAGCCACTGCCCTCAGGAGAGTCCATCTGGTGGGGAGACCTGTGGGCCCAAAGCATGGAAAAGCAGTGAGGTAAATGTAGACTCGGACCAGGGAGTGCAGGGAAGGGAGTGCCAGCGCTCCTGGCGGGGAGCCAAAGCGGTGCCACAAGCAGGGTGCTGGCCACCGAGCGGACTGTGAGGTGTGGGCAAGACAAGCAAGGGGTGTCTGTCAGAGGAAGGGCGGGCGGGCGGGCTCATCTCACCGGTTCGGCAGCCTCACTTCAGAGGAGGTGGACCCACCAGATGCTGTCTTGGCCTTGTGCGTCACGTCCCTTACCTCAGGCCATTTTCTGCCACGGCCAGATACCACGGGCAGGGGACTCTACAGTCCTCAGTCATGGAGACTGGAAGTCCCACGGTGCTCCGTCGGCTGAGCCGTTCTTGCTGCATCGATGGCACCGCCAGGCATCACTGTCAGCAGGTGCGTAGCTCAGGTCTCTCTTCTTGGCCACAGTGGCCCCACCCCCGCGACCTCAGCACCTAATTACCCCCTAGAGGCCCCAGCTCCACATTCATTAACATGAATTTGGGGATTGTTCCCCACACAGGAACTTTGGGGGACCCATTTAAATAAACCACAGCAGCGTCCCTGTGTCACCAGGCTGCCGTGGGAATGATTGAGCCCTAAGAAGCCCCGAGAAGCCTGCAGAAGAGCGGGCACAGAGACGGGATGCCCAGGTGTAGAGGGAGCCATTGGCACGCTGTCGCTGGATGGGCTTCCACGAGTCCCTCCCTGGGGAATCCAAGCTGCTTGGACGTCAGTTTACTTCAAGATTTATTTTTGTCATGGCCTGAGCAACATCGTACACCACGTACCTGGAGGAATTGTTAATTTGCTTTTTGAAAAAAGTGTTCACGCATAAGCTTTTAGAGAAAGATACCCCACTGGGTCATTCTTTCCTTGAACCACATTATACCCTAAGTAGAATATTAAGTCAAAATAGCACCATGCAAAGCTGTGGGCACAGCTAATACCAGATCTTTCAATAGAGTCTGGAAATTCATTTATCCACATGCTATTTTTAGGAATTATAACTAGGGGATGATTTTTAAAAACTAACCCTAACCCTAACCCTAACCCTTGTTTTACATCTTCAAAACAAGAAACAAAACCAACACCATGAAAGAACCAAATAGGAAGAGAGTAGGAAAGGCAGATATAAAATGAGTGGGATTCTGTCAAAACCATCCATCTCTTGAGTGATGTATTGATGGATGGACTGAAGGCTTCTTCCAAGCTGGTTGGCAGAGGCCGGGGCCAGTGGTTCCGCAGGGCCAGGCCTGCACAGGACCTGATCGGATCCCAGTCAGCCTTTGTCCTAACTCAGTGGAAAGGAGCTGGGAGGACAGAAAGGCCACCAAAGCTGGGTGCCTAGTGCTCTGGCTCAGTTGTCTCCACCCCAGGACACTGAGGTCCCAACGCCCAGGGCCTGCAAATGTGGCCTGGTGTGGAGGTGTAGGGGCTTGTGGATGATCAAGTCATCAGGGTGGCCCTGATCCAGTGTGACTGGCCCCTTCCTAGGGAAAGGACATTATTTAGGACTGGGCTTTACCTTATGGAACTTTTCCACATGATGCTCATTACAAAATTAGCTTTTTGTCAACACTTTCTGGTTTAATTAGAGGAAAGAAAGAGGTATTGGGACTGAGATCTGATGAGTCCATCAGTGTGTTATTAGCTCAGTGGGTCAAGTAATATCACAGCTGTGTGGGTGACACCCTGGTGACTGGCAGCAGGAAGCTGACTCAGTCCAAGGAGGGTGATAAGAAAGGACACTGGGCTTTTAAGTTCTTAAACAGCGTGATGTAGCTGTGCTGTCCCGTGCCTTGTTTATTTTGAGTAACACTCTGCTTCTGTATCTTAAGTGTGTGTGTGTGTGTGTGTGTGTGTGTGTGTGTGTGTGTGTGTAGGCAATGCATATCTATCTATCTATCTATCTATCTATCTATCTATCTATCTATCTATATTCTTCTATTAGGAATCTGAGACCCTTAGTATAATAAATGACTTCACATTTTAATTAGGGAACTTAATGCTCTAGGTTTCAAACAGGTACACTAATGAAACAGCACATTTAAGAATAACCATGTTGGACTGAATTGTATGGGTGGTTGCGTGGTTTAAGCAAGTTGCCTTAGTTGTTGATAGTTTATAAATATATTAATTGTGTCAAGGAGCCCATTTGTTTTTGGAAGTATTAAGTTTCACTTGTGACTTGAGTTACAGTTTTCAAATTAGCTGTAAGTTTGACTTTGGTGTCTTATAACTTCATCAGATGATTCAGAGCAGGGCAGGTGTTCCCAGGAGCTAAGAAAGACAAGCGTCAGGGTGTAGAAAGAAACCTCAGGACTCCTCTTTGTTTCTTTTATTCTATCTATCTGGATAGGATTAACGTTTTAAAATACATTTTAAGGTTATATAAAAACATAAATTTTAAATATAGGATTTGCATGCTAGTTGTACATTTATAGTTTTCTCAAGCAATCAAACATTTGAAAATGACTGTGTTAGCCTTTTCATCTGAATATATTGGAAATAGAAGTTAAATTACACTAATTTGAACTAAGGGGGAAATTAATTTCATTAAAACAAAAGGGAAGACTAATGGCAAAAGGTGTTTTTGCTATTTTCCACTATTTTACCTTATCTCAGGCCAAGATGGCAGATGGGACATTTTCAGACTTCCTGAGCCTTCCCTTCTCAGATGCCACTGCAGCCCAGGTAGAGCAGGGATTCTAGATAGTCCCGATTCCCCAGTTGGGTTTTGTTTGCTCTACTTAGTTTCAGGTGACGGTAGAATGCACTTCGCACATCATACTAAATGGAGCATAACTTCTCACTCTTCCTGTTGTACCTGATATAGAATCACCAGGTCATGTAGTCCTATATGGGTAACAATGTTCTATTCATTCTGCTGTCCTTCCTGCCCCCAGACCCCCTGGGCTCCCTTCATTCCCTGGCCTAATCCACAGGACCTCTGTTCTTCCCTGGATGCCCCACCCCCCATTGTGAATTAGCATCCGCGGGTCAGAGAACACATCCCGCCTTCGGTTCTTTGGGACTGGCTTATTTTGTTCAGCATCTTACTCCCCAGTTGGTTTTGAAGAAGAAACTAGAAATGCTTGGGGGTCCCAGTGTCCCATCACACTGTTTATAACACTGGTCCCACGCTCTCCACCTCAGGGAGGGCTGAGGGCAGCTGCTGGCCGCCAGCATTCCCATGGCTCCCTTGGGAGGAAGGATGCTGCCCTGAGATGGGCTAACCTGCCCTGGAGCCTGGCGTCCTGGCTTCCTCTGTGCTCACCTAGCCACCTGGTGACGTGTCGCCTTACCTGGGGCTTTGATCCTCGTTAGTAAAACAAGGGGAATGAATTCTAGCTTGCCATGAAAACATCAGGTTCCATCGCTGCTGCCCGCCCTGAGTGGGACATCACACTGACAGATGGTGCTGAGCCAGAGCCTGCTTGACCGGCAGCCTGACCACCTGGAATGGGCGCAGAGGAGGTGATGGGTGGGGTGGGTCCTGAGGGCTGTGGGGAGCTGGGTCTGGGGGTCTCAGAGCTGTGCTCCTTCATTTGAAGGACACTCTGTGGGAGCAGGACTGCAGCATTCTCACAACCCTAGAAAGAAGGACTCGGGCGTCTGCAGAGAGCTATGCTCAAGGTCTCTTGTGGTAGGAACCTTCCCGAATGCAGCAGGAGGCTCGGAACACAGCAGCTTCCTCCTCTGGATTCTGCCCAGATAGGGCCTAACCAGTTTGCAGAAGGATTCACAGGGATTTCTTCAGTCCACCCATCAGCATGGAGGAGTTCTTGCCACAGCCTTTAAATCTTCTTCCAGCCTTAAGAATCTGTGAGAACCGTTATAGGCCCGAGAGGGCTGCATCTGTTGAGAACAGTCTTTGAGGGCATCCCGAGGAGCTGGCCCTTAGCATTTAACAAAGGAATACCAGATTTGTCTCAGGTATGTAGAGTAGAAAAAAGGAAGGCCAGATAGATGGGCAGATGGAGCCGTTAATGTTTTCCTTATGCATGAGTGGATGGGCAGAGGGACGAACATAAACAAATTCTGTTGAAAATACAGGATTAAAACTTTTTGGCAAGAAAAATAGTGTTTTGGACTGACCAGATGGTTAGGCAACACAGGTGGCTAGGTCCCACTGTGGTCCCATTTTGCTGGTGATGGTCATGATCATGGGCAAAGACCATTTAGCCCAATTCACCCCTTCCTCCTATTCTGGTCCTGTTTCTCCAGGGGATGCTCAGGTCATCAATCTTCCCAGGACCCTAGACTGAGCCTTGGGACTTTCTGTTCTAAAATTGGGATGCTCTCTGACAAGCTGGGTGAGGTTTCTCACACCAAGTGCAGATCCCTAGGCCCAAACCCTTCTCCAGAACCTGTGAGAGCTCTGTGCATTCTCTGTGGTGGGTGATCCCAAGGCAAGGCCTGCAGATACTGTGGTAACCCAGACGCCCAGGTTTCAGTGTCTACTGCCCTGCCCTCTGTCCTGGGAATCCACCACTGCTCGTTTCTCAAGGAGCATCTTTGCACAGACTCTGATATGATGCTTTGGCTGCAGGCTCCAAGCGACACTGAGGCTGAGCGTCTGTGTTTTATAAACTTGACCCTCATGTGTGTTGCTTCAGACAGTTATTTACTGATGGAAAGAAGTAAGTCATAAAAATTCAACAGTAGAGAAAAAGTGAAGGCTAATATTGCTGTCCACACGTTGTGTTTGAAGGTCATTTTCCAACTGTACACATAATCGGGCAGGTGGAGGCCTGTCTGGATTCGGGACCTCCTGTGGGCATGTGAAGGTGGAGAATCCCTTTCATGTAATTTGCATCAGAGTGTTGTGTGCGTGTGATGCTTAAGGTCATTTTCGTGGCATTACAGGCAGGTATTGCCACACGGAGAGAATACAGTGGTGCCCTCTGGCAGACTTGCAGGTGTGCAATGCCAGGTCTGGGGGTATCTTCCTAATGGGCCTGGTAGCTTGCTCTGCTGAGGTCCCACTCCATTGCCTTTATACACTGTCTCTTAGTTTCCCTCGAGCTCCAGAGAGATGCACGTGCCTTTCCTGGGCTTCCCAGCTGGCGCCCTTGCAGTGCCTACCCTGGCTGACCAGTGTGAACTCTGAGGGCAGTGATGTTTGCTTAGGGGTCAGCACGCTTGCCCTGGCATTAGACAAGGGCTCTCTAAGTGGGTGAATGAATGGACAGAAGATCACTTGGAGTCTGGTGTGAGTCCCTGGACCACTCGAGCCTCCCAGCGTCCTTCCTCGTACTTTCATTTGGCCTGCAGGGGGCGCTGATGGGAAGACCTGGAGGAGCTCACTGCCTTTCGTGCTTTCAGGTCGTAATGATTTAATGAGCTCAGACTGCATTAAGGGCACCTCTGTGTCAGCCGTGAAAGCCAGTTCAGCACAGAGAAAGGAAACACAGGGTGGTGGAGCTGATTGCTGACTGAAGTGGGAGGGGCGCAGTTCTGCAGAATTCCAAGGAGCAGGAGAGGTGACCATGGGCTGGACAGGCAGGGAAGGCTTTGGGAAGGGTCTGTGCCCAGCTGGCCTTCGGCTGGCCAAGGAAGGTTGGCTGGGGCCCCTGGCAGCTTGGGCCTAAAGCCCAGCTGGCTCCAGCCGAAGACAGGGACTTACTAGCTCACAGAGCCAGTGCCGGCGGGCGGTGAGCCTGGGCCCTGGCCACGAGAGCAGCGTGCCGAGCGCCGTGCCACGTGGCTGCCTGTGCAGAGGCACTGTCTGATTTTCAGCTTCTGCAGCGGCCTCTCCATGGAGTCAGGCTGCCAGCAGCTGCCAGCACCCTGCCCCCTTCCTTCCTTTCTGTTCCAAGGAGGACAAGGGTCCCCCGGCTCCAGTGCCTGGCCCAGTTTGAGTCACAGGCCCATCTCCGCATCCAGGAGTGTGCTAGAAACAGCTTGGGCCATTCACCAGTGCCAGCAGGTAAAATGTCAGGGGTTTTCCAAGTCGGTGATTAAACTCAGAGAGCATAAATATGAAGTAGGTTATGAAATAAAACAAAGATGAGCCTGGCGCGGTGGCACGCACCTGTGATCCCAGCAGCTTGGGAGGATTCCACGTTCAGAACCCACCTTGGCAACTTAACAAAACCCCGTCTCAAAATTAAAAATAAAAAATAAATAAAAGGATGGGGATGTAGCTCAGTGGTTAAGTGCCCCTGGTTCAATCCCTGGTACTAATAAATAAATTAAAACAAAACAAAACAAAGATAATACTCAAAACCCATCATTCCCTGGGTGGTTGACTGCATTTAGTACTTTCTTTGCCCTTAGGTTATTTACATTCTTGTTTCTGAGTTCTAGAAATTACATATCATAGTGAGTTGCTGTGCATCTCTTCCCAGCTTCTCATTTGGTGATTTTACATCCACATCTGGACATCAACCAAGTGGGGATATTTGCATCATGGAAATCAGCAAAGCTATTAATCAGCTCCCCCAACCCCACCCCCGCCCCCGCCACCCCAAGCTGGTTGTTGACCATTTCCCAGCACAGCACCGTGTGCACCCTCACTGTGAGGAGGGTCTTGTGCAGGTGTATGCCCACTCTGGCATATGGTTGTCTTATCAGAAGCAAAGGGCACTGCAGATCCAAGACATCAGCCTTCGCAGAGCACTATAGAGGCCAAGGAGGGGCAGACAGTGGTCTTTACAGGCTTTAGCAGAGTACTGTGCTTGGTACCAAGAGGTGAGGGGACACAGGCCAGTCAAGGTCTAGTGAGGGAACAACGTCTGTCCAAGGAATGACTGAGTGGTGAGCACAGGGCTCTGCAGGAGTGAGGCGCGTGGCAGGGAGCTGACCATGGCAGCCACACCCCGTGGGCAGCTGCAGAGCAGACGGGCTGGGCTGGATTCTGGTCCTTCTTCATCTGGCGTTTCTCTTTGGAAATCTCAATGTGTTGATTAGGTGATTGCTCCCCCTAGTCAGCCCTTCCACCAGAATCCTTAAGATGTTCAAACTATGTGATTATTCACGATCAATTTCTATACCAACAGCTAAGTTCTTTCAGTTGGAAGTAACAAGTTATATTCCCATGTCTCCAAGGAGAGCAGGACATAGTTAGTGAGAGGAGGCAGGGATGAGGCCCTGCCTCTGTCCTGGGCTGGCATGGGTGAGGATGGACCCTCGGGTCCAAGAAAGCCATTGGGACACTGTAGTAAGCTCTGAGCAGATGTCTCCTCCACGCCCTGCAGCCTCCATGTGAGACCCAAGAGTGTTTTTAAAAGTACACGCAGAAAATGAAATGACCCCGGGTCTTCAGTGGACACTTGCTGAGCCCCTGCTCTGACCACGAGCTGGGCCTTGGGCTGAGGCGCTGCAGCCAGATGATGGGAGCCTGGTTCTGTCCTGAGGCTGCATTTTCCGGCCCCAGCTCCACCCCTGGCCTCCCGAGTGGAACCCCCTCTTCTCCTGACCCCTTGTGTCCCCACACCTGGCTCACTGTCTCTTCCCTGGCATGCCCCTCTTTCTGTGTGTTCATCTTTCATGGCTAAGTCAGGCCAGAGGAAGCTGGGACAAGGACAAGGAAGTCTAAAGGCAGAGAACAAGTGCAACACTAGAGGAGCGCGGTGATCAAATCAAGGTGTGGACGGAGGACCTGCCCCGGACGGCCAGGGAGGCAGGTGGACGGGCACCCATCACCCAGGGCCATCGCTTCCACGTCAGCAGTGCTGGGGCCAGACGTTGTCTGAGCTTGCGCACCTGGAGCGCAGGGAAGGGAGGACCAGTACACACGTCTCCCTGGACTGATAGAGCTGAACATGGGAGACGGCAGCTGCCGTGCTTCTCTGCCCCCCGGGACCCAGGAGGCCTGCTGGTGCTGACAGCTGCTTGAGAAATGAAGATCCAGGGGTGCTCTGCTCTCCCTGATCACAGCTTCCCGCAAGGGCTGGCCTCGGTGCCTCGATCCTTCACACCCATTGACTATTAATTTATTCACTCCCAACCCCACTACCCAACGAGGTCAGAGCTGTTTTTGAAACAGAGACATCACCAACTTGTATCTGTGTCTCCAAACTGTTGGTCTTTGTTGGACTGTGAAGGAGCCCTGTCCAGTCCGAGAGCTCTGGGCACCTCCTGAATCTGACCGAGGTTGAATGGCATTTTGTTTGTTTTTCTTTGATCTCTCTCCACTGGACATGGAGCAGTAGTAGAGGAGGCAGGCGCATCTGAGACCAACAGCTTCCGCCGGCTCTGGGGGCAGAGAAGGGTGGAGCCCTCCCCAGGAGGGAGCAGGCCGAGTTTGGCTGGTGAGGAGAGAGATGAACGTGGTTTTGCCAACTCTGCCCAATTTGGCGTGCAGACTGAGAGGTGATCTTGCTGCATGAAGGATAAAGGAGGGGTGCAGCCACCTGGAAAGGACAGATCAGGATGGATGGTGACCATGGGTTGGGACTGTTTGAGTGTGGGCTCACAACAAGAGCCGTGGGTTTGTTTTCGGTTTCTTTCTGAGTTGGGGGAGAAGATGGTGCTGGGTGGTCCTGAGCCGGGGAAGGATCTCAGTATTTCAGGAACGTGCTGGATGCCAGGACATAAAGACTAGAATGTTCGAGATTCAAAGAGATCTCGCTGTGAGTTTTAAACATGGGTCTTGCCTATTACACGTGCCAGAGAGATAGACCTGTGGAGCACTCAGGCCGAACAAGGAGGATATTTTAATGTGACCACTGGGTCTGAGGCCGCACCAAGTCACTGTCCTGCCACACATGCTGGTACGAGTGTGCATTCCACAAAGTCAGGAGCAAGAACAGGGAGTGAGCCACAGCCTCGGGGAACTTGAGACCCAACACAAATACGCCCACTGGGGCGCAAACGCTCCCTACCCACGAAGGGCGGAAACCCAATTCTGCGAAGACATTCACAAACCAAGCAACAGATTAGAAATGCAGTCCTCTGGGTTATGTAGGAGTGGGACCATAAATTAAACAGGATCATTAGGATGTCTTGCCCAATTGTAGAGACTCATTTAATAATGAGTATTAAAACTGTACTGTGCTTCGTAGACACCAGGAGCGTCCTGATATCCCACTGGGGGATTTAAAGCAGTATTTAAAATATCACGTAAAAGCAGAGTGGGTCTCTCACTAAAGAAGAACTTGGTGTGGAGCTGGATGTGGTGCAGGTGATTGTTCAGGACCCAGATGGGCCTATTGCCTTTGTTTCAGGCCCATCTGCGGAGCTGGCAGAACTGGTTTGGAGGCGCAGAGCCGTTCCCCGGGGTATGCTCGGAGCTGAGGCCAGCCTTGAACGTGTCCGCCAGCTGATAATTAAACCAGTCTTTGGTAGCTCCTCTGAGGCTTGGGTAGCCAGAAACGGTGCCAATGGACAGTTTCCAGTGCTTACATGGGGAAGCACATAGGAGACCAAAGAAGTGACTGTCCCCTGTTGTGTCCACTGAGAGCACATGTGGTCAGTGACCTGAAGGGTCCAGGCTGGCCAGGCTGGTTTTGGGTCCTCCTCCACAGGACTGAGCAGAGCCCAGGGCTGAGCTGCCCGATGGGACTCCCTCAGTTCTTGCCTTTGCGTTTCTCCAGCCTCCTGCCCACCTCCTTGGGTTCTAGCCATGGCCTCTGGCCTCTGACCCACCATCGGTGTTGTGCCTTGTTTGACTTCATTCATTCATTCAACCAACATGGCTCAAGCCTCCTCTGTGCCAGGAGCTGGGCAGACAGATGAAGACGTATTTGTAGCTTATATTCCGGTGGCAAAATCCACGACTTGGCCTCTGACCCTCAGGAGCCCATTAGGATTGACCTGGAGTCCTAAGTGGCCCCCAGCCCCTGGTCTGTCCTGCCTGTTTCCAGGACCCTCCTGCCCTCAGCTTTCGGAGGCCCCTGTTGTGCTGGTCTCCCGTGTCCCTGGCTGTGGGACCGACTAGCAAGGTCAGCATCAAAAGAAGCAGAAACCCCTTCCCTCTTTGTCAGACCCATTGCCATATTTGATGGGTCGGTGTGTGGAGACGTTTTCTAGTACTTTCCTCACGAGTGAGGGGTGATCAAGCCTCCTCTCCAGGCCTGAGCCACGTGGTCTTCCACGATGTTAGAGAAATTGATTGGAGCTTCAGCCAAGCTGAGGAGCGGAGGAAGCAGGCCTTCACACATTCTTGTGGCTTTCTGCTTAGCTGTCCTCCAGAGGGTCCTGGAGGGACACCATTGTGTGCCACTGTCCCACTTTGGTGAGGGTGGCGTCTCACCGTACAGCCCGGCAGCACCAGCCCATGCAGCACCTGGTTTGGGCCCACGCATGGTGCCCTGACTTCCTCCGTTGGCTAACTTCCCAGGGCCGCTGGCTGTGAGTCATCTTCCCCAGTGATGCCCCAGGGGGTCAAGCTGAGGGTTCCAGGGACCCCCCCCCCCCAGCATGGGTCTCCCCTTGACACTCTGCCCGTGGAGGGGCCTGGGGGCATTGTTCCAGCTGGTGACTCCCAGTTCCTTCCTGTTGGGCATGCTACACATTTCATCTGGTTTTGCTTGAATGGCTACAGATTATGAACTGGTGGGATTTAAGTGTTTAATGTGCCTTGTGCAGATGCTCGGGAAGGATTCCTTATTTGTATCAGTCAGCATCAAATTGTTTTGCTTTGAACATATATACTCCTCTTCCAGTTCTCCTTCCTAAGTTTTATTTTTCGCAGCTATGAATCTTAAAACTTTAAGTGATGGATGGTGGTTATTTTTTCCATCCAAGTAGTTCATTGCAAGCGTTTGTTTTTGTTATTGTTTTGAGTGAATCTAAGGGACCTAAGGGAGCGAGGGGGAGACACCTTATTGGATTTTGTCTTAAATGATGTGAATGTCATGAAAAAAAATTGAATCTTTAGATGCTGACACTCTCTGAGGTGTGTGCACATGCGTACTCATGAGTGTGTACTGAGCTGTTAAAAACAAAAGGACTTCAAGGAAAGAAAAGGAAGTACCACTAAAGCTAGAAAGACGATGACTACATGGCGGGCTGAGCCTGCCTGGGACTCAGGTTCACTTTTTATGCCACGTCCATAGTTTAGTGGAACACAAGGAAGTGTGTCTTCTCCAGCATGGCCCTGGAAGTCCAGGAGAATCTTGTTGCTGTCCGTTTATTTATTTGGGTGATTTGTTTATTTCGCAGTGTGGGGATGGACCAGGGCGACACACGAGATAGGCAAGTGGTCACCACTGAGCGGCAGCCCAGCCCCCTAAGGTCCTATTGTAGAAGACACGACTCTGAAAATGAGATCCAAAAGGAAAGGGGTTTTCTGTGCGCACGTTTGCTGTTATTACAGTTTCAACTCTTACAATGGCCTTTTCCTCTAATCCATTTCTCAAGAATCAATTTCCCTTCAACTTGATGTTTTGTTTTGTATTGCTTTTCTGTGACCTGCCAGTAGGACGTTTTATGAAACCCTTTCTCCTTTGAAAGTGCTATTGCTTCTTACTGTAAAACTAGCCACTTTCCTAGTTGATTTTCCATGGTGGTTGGCGATGCCGTAGGTGGAAATACAGCAAATGCATTTTAAGTCACCCGTGACTTGTGCTTTAGATGCCCCTCTGCCCTCTTTGGCTGGGAGGTGTTGCTCTTTCAGGCTTCTGACCTTGAAGTGTCCCTCCTGGTCACTCTTGATGCTGCTGAATTACTGCCCAGCATTGATGCAGGAAGAGAAAGAACCCTCTAACCTCAGCCCCAGGAAATGCAGGCACAGGGGTCCTCGGCTGCCTCTGCTCCTGCTTGGGGATGGTTCTAGCCGCTTGGCTCCACTGCTCGATTTCTGATAAGCTGGAGTGAGAGTCACACAGGGCCCTGTGGTCAGTGGGACATGCATCCCACCGTCCATGGCGGGGCAGCCAGGAGGGTCGGGCATGAACCAGAGGGAAAGGCACAGTTTCAGGATCAGCCGTGCCAATGGTCTTTATCTGACTCTCCCTAACACACGGCTGACTCCTCTGTTTTATCAGCAGTGAGATCCTCCCTGCTCTCTCTCTCTCTGGTGCTTTTTAATGAACAGTGGCACGAAGTCGGTTGTAGCAGGTTTATATATATATATATATATATATTTATTTATTTTTCTGTTTGTGGTGCTGGGGCTCCAACCTGGGCCTCTGCCCATGCCAGGCAAGTGCTCTATCCCTGAGCTACCTCCCTGGTCCTCGGGTCTCGTTTTGAATGTGATGATCTTTCTTATTGGGGGGTGACTGTTGAAGAAAACAGAAATCATTCTGATAGCCGACTCACTCATAATTCCAAAGAAGCCCAGTGGCGGCGGCTCAGCTTCCCTGAGAGTGTGGGTGCACTTGGGGCAGATCTTCCTGCCTCTGTGATCCACCACATCAGAGTGTGTCCCCTGCACTTGGCACTGGGGCACTTGCTTTGCATTTGAGGAAATTGTTTTTTGAAGCTGTTGATGACAAGCCACTGTAGATCAGTTTTGATTGACATTGTGTTTGCCTTTTAAGATTTAATTAGCATTTGTAAAATTTCGGGGAGTTAAACATAATCAAGAGATGATAATGAGATAATGAGAACAGATAACCGTCTTCTGCTGAAGGATAAATATGGTGAGAGGATTTAGCAGGGCCTGGAGGATTTGCCTTCAGAGGTGGAGCTGTTATGAAATTGGTTCCTTGGATATTAGCAGGAGGCACTTGTCATTATCAAACACAATACAATAACACATTAGGCCAAGGACCAGCAGAAGGGCATAATGAGCATGTACTGATGAACCTTTATCCAGAGCAACTCGGATGACCTCCTCGAAGTCCACACATCCATCCTCTACTTTATGCTTACACAAAAAAATAGCATGATTCATGATCAATACCCCTTTGTGTGTGTTTATAAATGTGAAGATTAAATGCATTCAACTTGTATGAATACAACTGAGAAAAACCTAGGATTTTTAAACCCGTCTTCCGGACTATGTGTGCAGAATTGAGAAGTCAAGTCAGCTGTCATGACCTGAAATCAGCCATGAGCCAAGTATTACTGGCTTTGAGGTCGCCACCACATTTCTGATCATTTTCACTGTTGATTTTGTTAATGGCATGCAAGTCCTTGCGGAGGAGTGGAAACAGACCTATAAAATGCGTTCAGTGTCAATTTAGAAGGTCAAAGGAAGGGCAGGGGAAAAATAAAACCAGCAAAACCCTTCAGGGCAGGAGATGGGTGCACCCCGCTGGCTTAGGAGTAAGTTCATTGTATACCAGGCTTCCAACCAGTGGGCCTCTTGAGTTTCCAAGCAAAGAGAATTCTCCCCCAGAATTTCACAAACTCCTATTCATTCATTATCCACTTAACAAACGTTCCTGAGCTTGTATCACATGCCACTGTACTGGGTGCTGGCGTTATATGCATGAGTAAGAAAGACACATCTAATGACCCAGATGATTTATGGCCTAACAATCCAAGGAGAGAGAGAGAGAGAGAGAGAGAGAGAGACCATAACTAAACAATGATAATGCAGAGTGTGTTCCAGTTACAATATGCTGTGTAACAAATCATCCCGAAACTCGGTGACTAAAAACAGCCATTCATTATGCCTGTGGATTCTGTGGGTCTGGAATCTGACCAGGAACCAGTGGGCACAGCCGGCTTGTTCTCAGTGGAAAGACTGGACACTGGGGGCAGGAGATAGTAGCCGACAGCCGACCCACAGGTCTGGAAGTAAGTTGATGTCAGCTCCTGGCTGGAGCCTGACCTAGGGCTGTCAGGTGAGCAGCTCATCCATGTAGCCTGGTCTTCCTCCTGGCATCACAGCCTCAAGGTGGTAGGATTCCCTACTGGTGGTTCAGGGCTCCAGAAGGGGATGTTCCAGATCAGAGCGCTGGAGGAGCTCTGCCTTTATGACCTGACCTTAATAGTCATGCATCACTTCTACCCCACTCTCCTGGTAACAAGCACCATCGGCACCTCCCAGGGCAAGAGGAGGGGAATTCCGGCCTACTTTTGAGGGGGGAATGACTACATTCTAAAAGAGCCCAGTGGAGATGTGATATCGTCACTGCCATCTTTGGAAAGTATAATTTGTTGATATCATAATTTTAAAATGCGTCTCTGACCGTCTTTCCTGCAATTCATAGAACCTGACTCTTGGGGTAGGCTGGACTTAGTGACTTCTATTAAGTGGCACAAATGATGCTGCATGACTTCTAAGGCGAAGCCATAAAACCCGTGGGTTCTGCCTGGTGTTTGCCCCATCTGTGTCCCTCTGTCCACTCTCAACCTGGGGAAGCCAACAACCAAGACCTTCACGCATGAGAACGTCTCAGTGGTCTTCAGAGAGGCCCTTGTGAAGAAGAATTGAGATCTACAGCCAATAACCAGCCCCGACTCGCTGAGCTCAGGCAAGTCCAGTGGAATTCTTGACTTAACCTCCCAGGGACCCCAAGCCAGAACCCCAAGGCTTGGCATGTCCTTGATTCCTGGCTCCGGAAGCCATCAGGGACCACTGTTTATAGTTACCCTAAGCCACCCGATTTGGGGTACTTGTTACTGAGCAGTAGGTAGCCCGTGCAGACAGGGGCACATCAATTTGTGGGAGAGTGAACTGGGTGTGTACAGAGTCCCCTGGTCCCAGCCCAGGTCAGGGAGGCGTCCTGGAGGAGGAAAAGCATGGGATGAGTCTCTGGTGGCCTAGACTGGGAATGGCAGGCCGAGCTCTGTGAACTCGGGCGGGCCAAGTGAAAACCCTGGAGAAAGTAGCTGATCTAGTTCCAGAGCGGAGACCAGGTCCCCGTTCCTCCACCAGCCCCTCTGCCCTTTTTTACCAGCCTCGACATGGCCCTGGGGTGGTCAAAGACGCAGACTCTCAGGCCCTCTCCCCAGACCCAGGACTCTGCACCCTGGTGAGTTGACCAGGGCTCGTTACTTCAGAAGCCCTGCTCCAGAGGGCAGAGCCTCTGTGCCCCCCGAGAGCTCCTGGCACCTCCCAGGTGGAGCTCGTGGGGGAGAAATTCAGATGACAGCCCGGAAACCCAGAAGTGACTAATAACAGAAACAGAAAACCATCTCTCCCGTTTTTTAAAATGACTTTCTTATTTCTATGTTCTATTTTTAACCTGAAGAGCTCTTTGAATAAAAATAAGACTTAGGGAAAAAAAGTCAATTGGTTCCTGCAATTTTCTTTTCTTCAAGTAATTTAACATCTCTCTTGGGATTATAGTGCTCATTAATCCAGTCCCAAGGAAAATTGTCATTTTCATTAACGGCTTCTTAACCTTCGCCTTATCTGATTAGGTGAAGAATTAAGGCTCCCTTGCAAAGCCTCTGTCCTCTCTCCCCTACCAGCTAATGTTCTCCAGAAAGGACTAGACATCACTATTGCAGAGGAACCAAGCTGACAACTTAGGACCGAGCTGCTCGACTTAGGACAACCTCCTCAGCCAAAGAAGCACAGGCAGGAGCCAGGGAGCTTCCGATGCCGCTGATGGAGGACTGGCGACCCCTGCAGCCCCCCAGCCACCACCCGCCCACCTCATCGGGCTCAAGAGTGTCCATTCAGTTGATGCACTTAATGGCCTGAGTGGCCCCAAGGACAATTGGATCCTCATCTGGATGCAAATATACAACCTATTTGTCACTGGTTTTTGTTGGATTGGTTGTTTGGGGTGTGTGTGTGTGTGTGTGTGTGTGTGTGTGCGCGCGCGCGCATGTGCGAGCATCTGTGTGCATGCAGTGTTGAAATGGAACCCAGGGAGGGCCTCAAGCATACCAGGCAGGTGCTCTGCCATTGTGCTACAGCCCAGCCCTTGTCCCTGATTCTTGACCTAAGACAAGGGAGGGACCTACGGTCACATAGGTCACATTATAAAGTAACAATTGATAATAAATGATGAAGTGACAATTGAAGAGGAAAAGACACTGGTGATTCTCTTCAAAGCAGGCCTATGGCATATGCCCACTCACCTGGCTTCCCCAGGTGCAGGCCAGCCCTGTCAGACACTGGGCAGAGGAGGAAGGAAAGGCTCAGGGTGCAGGGCTTCCCGTGGATAATCAGGACCTCACCACGGCTGTTTGGAGATTGTGGCCTATTATTTAAGATAAAACTCCAAACCCGGACAGCCACTCCATTATTTTCTGGCTTGCAGATGCTTTAGCGCAGATCTTAATCTGGAGTATTAATGATCCTGACCGAGTGCTCACATGTCCACGCTGCCTCTTCTGGCACTCTCCGCCCATCCGCTCTGGAAGGCTCACATGGCCTTCTTGGCCTCGCTGAAGGGCCAGTGTGGAGTCCTTGTCTTCCCGTCAGCCTCGCCCTTGCTTCTTCCTTCCCTGAGGCCCAATTCACCCCGAGACAAAGTTCGCTCCCTGGAAAACTGCCAGTGCCTTTTCCTGTCCTTATCTTCACCCCCATGTCACTCTGGTCATCTTCAGGGAAGCTGGTGGTCCTGGAGCCAGAGCCGGAAAGTCTCCATGCAGGAATCGGCCTTGTGTGGTGGGGGTTGGGGCATCACCCCAGACCTTCCCCGAGCTGGGACGGTGGGTGTGGCCTCAGCCTGCCACCGTCCTAAAGGGGCCCCTGTGGACAGGTACCTTCTCGAGCTTTCCTGAGGTTCAATGTGTGTGTGTATGTGCTGGTGTGTCTGCGTGTGTCTCCACACCACCCAACCCTGCACCGCAGCGCCGAGTCAGTGTCTGAGTAACTGCAGCCTGGCCAAGGAGAGCGTAGGTAGGACTGGCCATCGCTGACCATGCCGGGGAGCCATATAGGAGGGTCTGTGCCCTTAACCTCGGCCTCCTTGGCCTGGGCTTTGAACAGTGAAAGAACCGCAGGTGGGGAGGGCGCACCCAGGACAGTGCTGACGGGACGCAGACACGCCAGCTCCACCCGGTGCTGCAGACAGGTGTCACCGTCCCCACGCCTGGCTCAGTGTGGCTGAAGGTCATTTATGCAGAAAGACTCAGAGGCCAATTAGTGGTTTCTATCATTTCTCTCTAATTAGACAACTAGAATGCTTTTGGAGCCTGCATTATTGAGCCTGTCTCTAACATCAGATGTCCTACATAGGCCAGTGGAAAATGCTCAGAATGAATGTCAACAGTCTGCCCCAAACCTTACTGCATCATGGATTCCAAAACAGGTCTTGGGACCTCAGACAAGAAATCAGTGTTCGCAGCAGTCTCCTATCCGCTGGTGCGAGGGCTCTCTAGAGGTCGGTGTGGAATCTTGGATAAGATAAACCAGGTGTTTTCCCCAGTGAGTTCAGGCCAGTTCTTCTGTTGACCGCCACATCCACTGCCACGGAGAGTGGGAGAGGCCACATGTGCGAGCAAGGTGCTGGGCCTCCCGTCGTTTGCCTGGTCAGCTTCCTTAAGCCGTAGCCACCTCTGCAGACCAGGAGACTGAGGCCCAGGGAGCTTAGATACCTCGCCCATGGCCCCGCAGCTGGCAGATGACGGAGTCAGGATGCAAACCCGGCCCAAGGGGCCACTTATCTAACTTCAATCACAGGTCAGGTTACCACCTTGGTTTGTCCTTGCCACTGCAGAGGGCCCAAAGCAGGTTTCTCAATGGCAGCGCTACTGACATGGGGACAGGATGATTATGGTTATGGGGACTGTCCTAAGCCCTGCAGGGGATTCGATAGCACCCCCCACCCCCTCCCAAGCTGTCACAACCCCAAATGCTGCAGATGTTGCCAACTGTTCCCGGGGATGGGCTGAGGGACAAAATCACTGTCAGCCAAGAGCCATTCGCCATAGAATGAAAAATTACTTGAAGGTTATATGTACCATACCAGGTTAAAAGTAAGCAGTATAACCGAGGTTTTCATTATATTTTGGAGAAAATATATAAGTCGTTTAATTTCCACTTTTAAAATGAGAATTAAAAAATAAACCCCTTTAATAAGCATATCAGCGAAGCATATTTTAGTTCTTTTTTGTTTTTTTCTCCCCAAGGTACTGGAGATGGAACCCAGGGGCACTCAACCACTGAGCCACATCCCCAGCCCTCTTTATTTTCAGCTTGGGGCAGGGTCTTGCTAAGTTGCCGAGGCTGGCTTGGAGTTTGGATCCTCCTGCCTCAGCCTCCCAAGTTGCTGAGGTGGCAGGTGAACTCCACCATGACCAGGTCCCATTCTTTGTCACAGAAAATATTCACCAAGATCACGTGGAATAGAACTTTAATAAGTAAAATCACCCGGAGCCTCCCAGGGCAGCACATCCCACCGTGTTTGCTGGGGCTCAGTCTTCAGTGTCCCTAGCAGCTCAAGGTCAGGGGCCGCACACATCCCTCCTGAAAACACCCGCTGCCCATCAGCACCCTCCATCTCCTGAGGGCTCTGGTGGGAAGACGGGGGTTAGCTCCTACTTTTCCAAGTGACCCACCTCCCCATTTGTCAGCATCCACTAGTGAAGGGTTACCGGTGGGGTTCCATGGAGCAGAGTTTGGGAATGTGCTTCCCGCACACGTGACCGACTGTGAATATCTTCTCTAGAAGTGACTTGTGAAGCAAAGCCTGGTGATGTCCCTGGACTGCCAGGACAATCCTGCCTTCACTCACGAGCTCCCTCCCAGTGCCGACTCGTTCCCTGTCCATCACTTAAAGAGGCTGCCCAGGCACAGACGTTACCCTTTTCCAGTCTGGAGCTGACCGGAGATGTCCACCTTCCGGCCTTCCGCCATCTTCAAAACACACCACACTTTTCATCCAGGGTTGATCCTCCCATGGCCTCCCATTAGGAAAACCCAAAGTCCTGGCTGTGGTCTACAAGGGCAGGTGTGGTCTACGAGGACAGGTGTGGCCTACAAGGACAGGTGTGGCCTACGAGGACAGGTGTGGTCTACGAGGACAGTATACAAGGACAGGTGTGGTCTACGAGGACAGTATACAAGGACAGGTGTGGCCTACGAGGACAGGTGCGGCCTACGAGGACAGGTGTGGTCTGTGAGGACAGGTATGGTCTACAAGGACAGGGTTGGCCTACAAGGACAGGTGTGGTCTACGAGGACAGTATACAAGGACAGGTGTGGCCTACAGGACAAGTGTGGCCTACGAGGACAGGTGTGGTCTGTGAGGACAGGTGTGGTCTACGAGGACAGGTGTGGCCTACAGGACAAGTGTGGCCTACGAGGACAGGTGTGGTCTGTGAGGACAGGTATGGTCTACAAGGACAGGGTTGGCCTACAAGGACAGGTGTGGTCTCTGAGGACAGGTGTGGCCTACGAGGACAGGTGTGGCGTATAAGGACAGGTGTGGTCTACAAGGACAGGGGTGGCCTACAAGGACAGACGTGATCTGACCAGCTGTGGCCTCTGACTTCACCCCTTCTACCCCCTGGTCCTTCCGTCTCTCCACCTCCCACGGACCTGGGATGCACCAGACCCTCCTTGGTGGGTTTTCAGAGACCAGCTCCCAGAGGCCTCCCTACTTCCCCCCCTCAAACTGCCCGCTCCCCCTTACCTGAGGTGTGCTCCTGTACTGCACCCCCTGCCCCCTGCCCGTCCATCGCCCGCTCCTCCATGACCCTCCAATTCCAAGAGGACTGAATCTTGGTCTCCTGCTCACACAGAATCCCCCTGTGTTCAGGACGGGGCCAGGCGCCTAGGAGTGCTTCTCTGGTGTTTGCTCAGCGAGGAGTCCTGATGTCTCCACTGGACATCAGATTTCCTATGTGTCCTCCCAGCTGTCCTCTCCTGGCTCCTCGGGTTCAACACACTAAATTAAACACGACCCCAACTCTAGTTTTCACCCAATTCTGTTGCTTCTGACCTCCTTGGGACCCCAGGTTGCCTGTCCCCAGCCTGACCCCTCACTTGATCACACCAACCCCAGTCACGGTGTCTTATTTGATGTCACTTCTGTGTGTCTTTTGGCACTGATCACCTTCTCCTTCCTTTTCAAACATTCTCTTAGTTTGCAGAACATACTTCTCCTGACTTCCCCTCGGCCTCCCAAACTACCCTGATCCTGAAGTTTTCTTGATATTGCTCTGAGTCGGAGCCAGAGGAGCCTCCAAAGCCTCCCTATATCCCAGCTGCAGCACTTCTCTCCTCCTAGAGACAGACTCTAGGGAGCGAGTCACCAGGAAGGAGCGAGGATCACCTTTCCGTGGTGTGACTGTGATGTCCTTGAGGACATTAAGTCGTGTCAGGCTCTTGAATGTCAAGTGCAGCAGCTGTGTGTGTCACAGAGCCCTGTGGGAGCTCGCTGCCCGGGTCACTGTGCAGAGGACAGGGAGAGCTTTCCTAGTAGATGTTGGGCAGGGTGTGAGCCTGGCGAGCTCTCTCATCCCGTCGCCTGGCCGCTGGCAACACAGGAGTAACTCCCCTGTTGACGGGCCCTGGGGGCACAGCAAATGCTGGGAACCCAGAGAGGGAGGACAGCTTCCTAGAGGTCATTCCTGGAATTCGCTGGCCTTGAGCGTCGCTGAGAGGGCCGGGTGGAGGTGCGGCTGGAGCCCTCAGTGGCTCCGGGCCTCTGTTCCCTCTGCATCTCTGACCCCTTGATGAGTTCTGAGTGAGCTCTCAGGGCAGGTATCACGCGCACGTCAACAGATACACTAAGTGCACTCTAGGAAACGCTCTGAGCTTTTAAAGACGCCTGGCTGTTGTTCAAGCCACTGCTTCTGATGGTCGTGACGTCACTGTGTTTCTAGGTGGCTTTAAAGTTTGGAGTGACTGAGCCTTCACCGCAGGACCTGCTGCACGGTGAACGCGGTTTAGAAGGTGCTCGCAGTCCAGTCCGTGTCCCAGGACCTTGGCCACTCTATCCTCCTGAAGACTTGCATGGAACAGGGAAGGCTGGAATCTTACCCTGAAAATCATAGCTAACTGCTTGCCTTCGGCTGCTCTTGGGTTAAGTGGAAATTTTCGACATCTGAATGGTGTTTCTGGTGTAGTTAAATGAGATTGTATTATGTCCTCCTGGAGAAAAGAACAGGTTCAATTTTGGACTTAGATAATATTGAGATCCCAAGAGGGTCCCAATCAATAGTGCCCCTCTCAGTTGTTTTTCTGAACAATTTGAGAAATTAAGCAAAGCCGTGAAAGATGGTGGCAAAAATGTTCCCTTTACGCTGACGGAGGCTCACTTGAAGGCCTTGGTGAGAGCTGAAGAAATCAGTAGGTTTACTGACAAACCCTGTGTTTTAGGGTTGATAGATTTGCCCATCCAGGCCCAGGCAGGCCTGGCCCCGGGCAGCTCTGCAAGGTCAAGCAGAGCAGGTCCCAGGGAGTAGGATTCACTGTTGCGGAAGTGCCGAGCCCAGCCCAGAATGCCCACCCAACCCTCCCACCTTGACCCCTCTGTGGGTCACTCCCCCTCAGCTGGGGCAAGTGAGCAAGGGTGCAGGGACACACCCCTGCCGAGGGGGACAGGTGGCTCTCTCTAAAAGACTGTCACATCCACGAGCTTCTCAACTGTGTGTGGAGCTGCGGCTGGAACCAGCCCCAAGTCTCCTGACCAGAGAGGAGAGGGTCAGCGTCTGCTCCCCAGCAACAGCCTGGCAGAGGAAGCATATGCCTGCTCGTGCACACACCCACACCCACCCACACTCACACCCACACCCACCCACACACACATGCACACACTCACCCACACTCACACACCTGCACTCACACACACCCACACCCAGTGCCACACTAACACACCCACACATACCCCCCACACACATGCACACACACACACACATACCTACACACACATGCACACGAGGCATAGCAGCCACATTGGGGAACGTGTGACAGGGGAGGCAGGAATGGCTTATCAGGTGTCACTGTGACATTGCCAGGATTCTGCCACTCTGCTAGGTCAGTGCTGTCTGCTAAAACATACGGAGGACCACATACACAATTTCTAACTTTCTGGGTAGACACATTAAAGAAATGCAAATAAATAGGTGTGATTAATTCTAACAATGTGTCTTATGAACACATTCTATCAAAGTATTTTTAATTGCGTTATAGCCATTCAAAAACCATTACTGAGGTCTTCTGCTTTCTCTTTGTGCTGAGTCTTCCCGGGGGTGTTTCATGCTCTGGCGGGTCTCCATTCGGACTGGCCTTGTTTCAAATGCTCCCAACCAGCTGCGTGTGGGAGATCACAGCCAGGACCACAGCAGGGAGCCTGTTTTACAGTTGGGAACTGAGGCTTCGAGAAGTCAACTACCTTAACACAGAGCTGAGGTCCATTTCCAATGGCATGGCAGCCGACGGTATTTTGCCCAATCTGTGTCTGTGAGCACTTAAAAATCCAGGATAAAATAGGTTTTCAAGATCTACATAAAAATGAGGACATCCAGGTGAGTCTAGGGGACCGCAGGAGTCAGACGGGTCAGGGCTCCAAAAGTGCTTTTCAGCATAGATACGAGCCAGGCCCCAGGAGCATCAGCGGTTCCCGCCATGTGCAGCGGACATCCCAGCCCAGCGCCTGCCCAGGGTCCGAGAGGAGATTCTTCCTCCAAAAAACTAGAACCTTGAGTGGCTATAACCTCAATCAAAAAAATCAAAATAAATCCACCCCCAGGCTCATTGGTCCTCAAGGAATTTGCATCGATTCTGAGATGTCCCCGAAGCTGTGGCCACAGAGCCGCCTGCCTGCTGAATACAGTGTGAGTCGCCCACACCCAGGAGCTCGGCACACGCCCAGCCTCAGCCTGCGCCCACACGGTCCTGGGCCCGGTGGTGCCCATAAGGAGCAAGAAGAAAAAAAAAAGAACTTAGGGGGGTTTTCAATGCACCAGAAGAATCTCTAAACATGAAAAATCACTAAATGGAAAAACCCAATACACAGGTTCACTGTCAGCTTCAGCACAGCTGAGTGTCGCAGGACCCGACTGTAACTATTCGCAGTTCCCCCTCCTGATTTGCAGTCTGGATGGTGGTTGAGAGTGGGAGTTAGAGTAGAACCGGCCTGGGCTGCGTATGGGCTGCAGGTCCACTGGCTTTGTGCCCGGGGTACTGCAGCTGCGTCCTCTCCTGGTGTTCTCACCTGTGGAGTATACTCTGCCTGCTTCATCCCAAAGGTATATTCGTAAGACATTTGTCACTTTGTACAGCCCACGACAAGCACTTAAGTAATACATTATTACAGTGGGAATCAAATCATTAGCCTTTTTAATATTATATTTTTAAAGGATTCAAAACCTGGGTCGTGATGATGCTGGAGAGTCTGAACAGCAAGACCAGTGGTTTATCTAGCCTGATCCTAACCCATCTGTCCTCGGGGAAAGCTCCTCTCCCCTGCACACCTGGATGTATGTGCCAAGAACAGACCTTGACTGTCACTGGAACCTTAGATCCTGGTGTCCGAGATGAATAGACCTGACTGCAACCCAGGGCCACAGTTGGGATTTCCCCAGGGGCACGTGGAAAAGCGCGCTCTCCAGGGAGGTGCTGTTGGGTGGCGCTGGAACCTTTGATAGGTTGGGCCTGTGGGAGGGCCATAGGCCACGGAGAGTGTCCTCCAAGGGGACCATGGGACGCTGGCCCCTACTCTCCCTCCTGTTGGCTTCCTGGACATGAAGTGAGCAGTTTTTCCCAGCCACATGCCTCTGCCATGGGGTGCTGGCTCCCCACAGGGCAGACCATGCACTGCCACCTCAACCCCCTCCCTCCCAGGCCATCATCTCAGGTGCTGTCAGAGGCGGAAGCCGACCCGCCCACCCAGGGCCAAAGCACTGGATTAACTGCTCTCGCTGTCTTCCTTCTAGAGAGAGTGACTTCGAGTCATGTGTGAGTTATCCCTTGTTCCTTTTTCCACCAGCGGGGACTTGGCCTAAGGCTGGTCTTCCCCGTCATCCCCATCCCTGGAGATCCAGGTTTGGAGCACCCTGAGGCCGAGGAGGGACGGGAGTCTCTGGGCTCTTGATTAATACCCTAGGTCCCCGGGTGGGCATGCTGCGGTCTTGCTTGCTTCTGGGTGCGCTTCTGTCCGCTCTGTGGATGGGTGGTGTGGACCCAAACCAGCCGGGGCCAGAAACGTACTTGTGTAGTTTCAGCATTTTTTATTTAATGGAAGAAATAAGAAAGGGTCAAATCAGTCCTTCCTTATTTTTCACTAGTAGAGTTTGTTTGTTTGTTTTATGGAAATGGAGAAGGAACCCAGGGCCTCCCGGTGCTGGGCAGCTGCTCTATGCCCAATGCTGCTAATGGACTTTATTTCTTAAGAGCTTTTTAGGTTTATAGGAAAATTGATCAGAAAGCTCCTGTGTACTCCCCTACACACACATGTGCACGTGTGTGCACACACATACACTTTCACACATGCACACGCACGCACATGCACATGTATGTGCATACATACACATGCCTCCACTCCCCCCCCCCCCCCCCCCCCCCGCGCACACGGTTCCATCTGTCTTACATCGATTTGTTAAAATTGATGAACCAAAGTGAATACATTATTACTTACTAAAGTCTGTAGTTTACATTAGAGCTCACACTGTGTTGTACATTTTATATAGATTTTGGCAAACACATCTGATGTACCCACCACAGTGCCACGTAGTGAACTTTCACTGCCCTAAAAATGCCCTGTGCTACCCTTATTAATCCCTCCCTCCCTTCCCTGACCCCTGGGACTTCTCAGGTACATGGACATTTGGGTACAGCTTATCTAAATGACATCAGTTTGATAGGTTTTGGTTTTTGTTTTGTTTTTTTTTTTCTGATACTGGGGACTGAACCCAGGCATGCTTTACCCCTTAGCCATATCCTCAGCCCTTTTTATTTTTTATTTTGACACAGAATCTAAGTTGCCAAGGCTGGCCTCGAATCTGCGATCCTCCTTCCTCAGCCTCCCAAGTCATTGGGATTCCAGGCATGAGCTGGCCCTGGTTTGTTTTAATTCCCATATTTCACAGATTCTGAGGTGTCATGGATTGTAGGAACATCTTCACGATGTATCTCTAAGAAGGGAAAAGAAAGGCCCCAATTAGGCTAAGGTGAATCATCCTAGTTTCAGGCATGTGAAATGTGAGCCAAGATGTCCGAAATACAGTGCTTTGCTGAAAACAAACGCAAACTCCCAAAAGAACCATGTTCAAGGTTTGAGTTTGGCTTTCTTTTGGGTGGGGGTGGGGATGAGGCATTAGGAGGACCCCTGGTGAGGACACAGTGGGTGGAGATAGTGAAGCAGGAGGAACTGGAGCCGGTGGCAGGGAAGAGAGACCGACAGGGTGCACTGACCTGGGGGAGTGTGGGAGGCAGGTGTTAGGCTCCAGGTCCCAAGCCCTAGACCTGGGGGACACTCTTCCAACCTGAGTTTTCATGGAGAACCTGGAAATAGGGGCACGCTATGGCATGGGGGTGGTTTGTCCCTGGGCCTCACGTGCTGAGGCGTGGTCCTCAGCCTGGCAGGAGAGGTGGGAGACCTCTCAGGGGCATCTGGAGGGAGGCTGCAAGATCCGCCCCTCCCAGTCAGCTCGGGCCTCCTTTCTGGCCTCTAATCTCTTCCTCTCACACACACTCTGGCTATTGTGATGCTACCTGGTGTGAAGTCCTCCCCCTGGGCTGAGCCCATGCCAGCACCATGCCTTTAAACCTACTCCACGGTCAACTAAGTAAACCTCTTTTCTTTATGAAATACCCAGCTTCAGATATTTGATTATAGTATTGAAAATGGACTAATACAGACTTCAAGGTGGTTCCATCAAAGTTAAACCGTACAAACATCAAGGAAGTGTGCGGAGATGTGCAAAAGCAGAGACCAAGGGTTCCAGGTCAAGACTCAGGCAGCAACTTAACTTAAAGACAAGGCACATTTGTAGAAAGAATGCCCAGGAGGAAGGCCCCAGGTGTTCAGGAGGTGAGACGCTTCTCACCTACAGGCAGCGAGGTGTACCACTGGGTGGACCAACTTGGTCACTTCTGTCACTGCCTTCCCAGACACCCTTCCAACTCTCTTTGCTGAGACTGCAAATGTACTCATCAACCTCTGAGTGTCACCAGATGTCACATGTGGGTCAGCCTTCAGGGCAAAAATGTATTGGTGGGCAAACAGAGGGTTCAGAGAGTCTTACTCTTTCTATTGAGAAATCAATTATCAGCTGCATTTCTGCTTCATAATTGCGGGTTTCCTAAGATTGCTTAATACAATTCCATCAGAGCCAGGTTAAAATGACAATTCATCACACATCTTACCCTAAACATGAGGACCACGCTCCGGGAGTGGTAACTCTTCAGAGGCACAACCACCTGAGGAACTCCACACACCCTCTGCTCTCCCCTGGAGCTCCCTGAAGACAGCCAAGCAATACGAAGCCAAGAAATTCAGCACAGGGAAAACCACCCTCTCACATCCCCGCGGCCTGCTGTTCGATGCCCGTCCCCTGGCCCTGACCCTCCTGCCTCCCACCCTGCCTCCATCATTCCCATCCTCCCTGTCTCTGGGTGACCATCTCTCTGCCTCCAATGTCATCTGCTCTGCACCCCTGGTCTTGGGCTTTGCAGCCCATGAATCCTGTCGACCCCTCCATGGCTGCTCACCATCAATCAGGCCAGGGAGGCACCCCATCTGCCCTGGAGCTGGCCCACCCTCACCTTCTTCCCCCCCTTCTCCTGTGCCTCTAGAGCCAAAGGTCAGCTGACCTGCACACTGTCCCTGGAAGGACCTAGAATTCTCTGTCCTTTCCCTGAGCTCTGGCCTCTTGCTCTAGAGGACCTCTTGGCCAGAAAGACTCTTCCTTTTTGTCCTGACCTTTTCTGTCTTCCAGGTTTCAGCCCAGTTTATAGACCACACCTCCACCCCCTGACTACACCTCTACCCCCTGACCACACCTCTACCCCCTGGCTACACCTCCACCCCCTGACCACACCTCTACCCCCTGACCACACCTCCACCCCATGACCACACCTCCACCCCCTGACCACACCTCTACCTCCTGGCTACACCTCCACCCCCTGACCACACCTCCACCCTGACCACACCTCTACCCCCTGACCACACCTCCACCCCTCACCTCCGCAAATTCTCTCTTCTATTCTAAATCTTCATGAGAGACACAGAGTGTCCTTTGACGTCAGACCCAAATGTGAATTCCCGTCCCATTACTTACTAGCTCTATATGACAGTGGCATGTTAACTCAAAGTCACTGTCTTTGTTCCTTTCTTCCATTATAAAGGAACACTGTCACTCCCAGAATCATGACCCTGAGGTCTGCAGAGCTGTGTGTGGCTGTGGCGCTGGTCCGTCACCCTCTCTTCCTCCCTGGATCTCTCTCAGATACTTCTTTTCTTCCTTTTTTTTTTTTTTTTTTTTTTTTTGTTGTCTGTTTTGTTTTTGGACTAGGGACTGAACCCAGAAACTTTGTACCTCTGAGTTACAGCCCCAGCTAAGTTGTGGAGGCTGGACTTGAACTTTCGAATCTCCTGCCGCAGCCTCCCAAGTAGCAGGGGTCAGAGCTGTGCAGCAGGGGCCTGGCCCATTATCCTTCTCACGTCCCAGATGTGGGCCTGCTTCATTCTGGTTTTCTTCTACCGAGTGGTGCACAGTCTATAAAGGGGGAGGACTGTTTTTCTCTTTCATCTTATCCTTGTTGCTGCCCACAGGATACAGGGCAGGGTTTGCACACAGTAGGTCTCAACGAACACTTATAATTCAACAACCTGGGTGGCAGCCTGAGTCACTTAGCTAGAAGATTCGCCAAGATCCAGTTCATGTCAAGAATCAGTTAAGATCTGGGAGCAGGGTGCACTCCTGTAACCCCAGCAGCTGGGAGGCTGAGGAAAGAGCACCATGTTCCAGGCCTCAGCAACTTAGCAAAACCCTGTTTCAAAATAAAACCAGGCTGGATTTGTGGCTTAGTGGTAGAGTATTCCTGGATTCAATCCTCAGTTAAAAAAAAAAAAAATCAATTAAGGATGGGATAGTCCTAAAGCCCTCTAAAAAGTTTACTTTAAAAGCAATATTAAAAACCAAGAAGTCAATCATTTTAAGAACACTTAAAGCAGATTTTAAAGTCTACATAAGAAATACTTGCTTTAAGTTTTCATCTATTTAATATCTTGTCTTTCTCTCATTAGGATATAATTAAGCTTATTTTCCTTACTCAAGTTCATTACTCACAGAGAAAAATACACACACTTATTTATATTTATCATATTTTTGAAAAAAGATTTAAAAAATTAATCACCAAAATAATTCTTAGGGACAGAAACGCAAAGGGGAAATTATTCTGAAATTGATTTTCAAAGTTATTTCCTTCACTTGAGACCTGGTTTCTAGTCTCAGGTGGTAGCTGCCGGGGGGAGGGGGGGATTGGCCTCTTTCCTCACCCAAGACCAACTTCTGCAACAGAGCAGCCCCTAGTTCAGGAAGACAGTGTGCAGACGGTCCCTCTCTACCTGAGCAATGAGGTCACCTGCAGGTGTGAGACACTATCCTAGCATCAGCTGTCTCCAGGGAAACTCTTTACTGGGGTTTCCAACAAGGTAATATTTTGCTCTTATTAAAATTACTAGATAAAAGTACAGGACACCTACTTAAATTTGAATTCAAGATAAACTATGAATTATATTTTAGAATGAGGATGTTGTATGCAATCCTAAGTGGAATACATACTAAATAACGAGCCAGGCTCTATTTGGGACAAATTCTAACATAGTATTCATTGTTAGCCTGAAGTTAAAATGCCGCTGGGAGTCCTGGATTCCCATTTGTTCAGTCTGGCAACCTGAGCCCTCATCAGCCCAGCCGTAGCCATGGTAACAAGTCCTGATGTGGCTCAGGGATGCAGAGGGGAGGAGCTGGAAAACGACCCCACAGGGAAGAGCCGTGGACAGGTGAATAGGGATTCCAAAACCCTGCTTCACAGACGCCCAGGGCACCCAGCCAGAGAGGCCTCCACACCCCGTTTTACAGATGACAAATGGAAGACCATGGCTCTCCCAGGTCACTGGTGCCACCCTTGGACCCTTGTTGGTTCTTACTCTGCTGGCCTCATGCACACACAGAGCACGCGTCCTAGGAGCTGAACAAGTCTGAACAGTACACCTGTCCCTGTTACATCCCGGCCTTCAGGAGGTCCAGCTGCGAAGCCAGTGGCGTGACTGTGCTGCTAAACCCTATTGCTTGGCAGCCCTGGGGACACCGAGGCCAAACCGGGAGGCTCTCCAGCTGCAAACAGTCCTCTCACCCCATCTGGCTCTTGGTGTGAAGGCCAAGGAGAGTGCAGAGATGGCCCTGGAGGAGTTCCCAGGGCTCAGGTGACGGCCACCCTCCAGACAGGGGCCCAGTGAGAGGCAGCGGCAGGGAAGGAGGGGCTGGGGCAGTGGGAGGACCAGACTTGCTCTCTGCAGCCAGAGAAACAGGCTCAAAGTGTGGAGGATTTCTCTCTGGTCTGTGCCTTCCACACAGGGACCTGGGGGGCCTGGGGCCACAGCCAGCATCGCACACCTGCCCCCACACTCCCCAAGGCCAGTGCACACCCTGTCGGTCTCTGGTTCCCTGCCACCGGCTCCAGTTCCTCCTGCTTCGCTATCTCCACCCACTCTGTCCTCACCAGGGTCCTCCTCATGCCTCATCCCCACCCTCTGGGGGCAGAGCAGATCAGAGCGGCACCTGAACTTCCCAGGCAGCCCTGTGGCACGCCCAACCCAGAAACAGACAAGAAAGGGAATGCGAGCTGCGACTCTGGCGCACCTAGTGGCCTCACTCCAAGCTCCAAGAGGAGGTTCACGTGTTCCTCTGCTTACAGCGGGGCTGTCTGGAGTCTTCTACGACGGGACCATATAATTATATTTTTTGTGAAGAGAAAAAACAATGGAAACCTCTTGGTAAAAGAAGGAGGGAAATGAAACCCTCCCAGCAGTGAGACCTGGGTCCTGTTGCAGGGTCAGTGGCCTGTGCAGGTGAGTGTCGAACTGGGTCTTTCACTGGAGCCCACCGGCCACCGGCCCCTCAATGGGTCACCTGATCTCCTCCTCACTGGCTTGCCTGCTTCTGCCTTCCCAATTCCAGTCTGTCCCCCGTTCCGTCAGATTGATGCTTCAAAATAGAAATTGGGTGTGTGTCTGTTTCAGAATATTCCGGGGGCTTCTTGTTGTCTTTACAGCAAAGTCATAAACTACCGCGCTGGTCCGACAGCCTCTGCTGTACTCTCTCTGGGTCTTGTCTGTCTCCATCCCACCCCCGCCCTTCAGTGGTCCCACAACCTGTGGATGATAAAATGACCATGCACAGGACGGCTTGAAAAGTTGGCTGTTTATTGATCACCTACTATGCTCTGGGCACCCTGCACACAGGGTCACGTTTCATACTCAGCGTCTCTAAAAGCATTTGCCACCCCTGTTAAGCCAAAGCCTCATGCCTGGTGAGTGGCACTGCAGGTTTGGAGCCTCAGTGGCAGGTTTGAAGCCAACTCCCTGAGCCGACAGCCTGCAGCCATCCCTGACAGGCGCGTCTCTGTCCCCTTGCCACGCTGCTTTGTGGTTGCTGAGCTGTCGTCTCTAGGCAGGGATCCCCAGGACAGCAGAGTCTGATCTGGGGACCTGGGTCCTCCAGCCCTCTCATGGTGCTCACACATGCTAGGCAACCACATGGTGCTGGTAGAAAATACCAACGTGTCAGGTGCTTGGTGGGCACTGGGGTTCCACTCGGGTCAGGAAGAACCCAACAATAAAGTTCTTGCCTTGTGGAGCCTGTGGTCGTAATGGGGGAGATGATCTCGTGCTGTAATCATAAGTGCTGGGCTGGGAGGGTCCTGGGGAACATGCAGTTGGTGGGCATGCATGCTGGCTTAGGCAGGAGGAATGTCCTGTGAGCCCCATGGCACTCATAAGGTGTGAGTGGCACCAGCGTCTCTGCTCTGTCCACTGACTCCCAGGTGCTGATCAGGGAGCGGATGGGTCCTGCCCCTCCTGGTTCTCAGAAATCCCTGCAGCACCAGAGCCTCTTCCCTGCCGCGGGGACGGTGGGATTCTCGCTGGGCGGCCCTGCCGGTGTGTACGTGACTATTCCCTGGCTTGCCCCGTGGGGATCCACTGAGGCCGCTGCCAGTGGGACAGCTGGACAGAGCAGGGCATGCTCTCTACTCCTGGAAAGAGGCAGCCGCCTACCATCCGCTTCTACAAAAGGAAGTGAGCATTCTCTCTTGTTTTTAAGGATACGGATCATGGTGACTTGGGAGCTTCCTGTCTGTAGTGCTCTGTGTGCCCGCCGCGTGACTGCCACTCCTGGGACTAGGACACTGTGGCACTGTGAAGTTAGTTTGACCACAGTCCCACCGTGCCCCTCCTTGGCCTCTAGACTGTGAGACCTTGGAGAGGCCAGCCTCCAGGAGAAAGGGCAGCCCAGGTCCCACCACTTGCCTTTGTGTGCATGGGGGGTGGGGTGGTGAGGGAGCCCTCTGCCAAATGGGTGATAAAAAAACAATTTGGGGGACTGTGTGACCATGCACACTGAAGTGTTTCTGGACAACATGCACCACAGGGGCTTTCCTTGAGGCTACCAGGTTGGAAACTCATCACTTAGAGGCATGTTAAAGAGTATGCTCAAACTGGTCATTATCTCCATTAAAGGCACATTATCAGCTTTATCAAAGCCTTGAGGATGACAACCGGGATTCACCCCTGCCTTCTGGGGCTGGAGCTGCTTCTGTGCCCACAGCCCCCTCTTATCCCGGGTGCCCACAGACATCGCCATAGCAGAGGAAACATGGTCACTTGTTGTCCTTTGGTAGAGTCTGTAAGTGTGCTCCTTGGTCATTTTCCAGGAGGTTCAGAATTCCTGCATCGGCTCACGCTGCCTTTGCTGTTGATGCTGTGGCTTCAGTCTGTGTCATTTATTTTATTTTCTCCCAAGGTGTGTAAGGGCGGACCTCGCTGGCTGTCCCAGAGCTTCCCCTGTTCCCTGGAGCTGGAGGTCCCTCATGCTTCCTTCTAAACCCTCCTAAGGACTGGGTCTAGGCTGAGAGGATCCCGGACTTGACGCCTAAAAGTTCTTCCTTTCCCAGTGGGGAGGGCAGAGCCCTGGCCAGAGGGACCCACCAGAGATCACAGGATGGCAAATAAGTGTCCTGTCACTGTGGTTTGTTCCAGAGCTGGTGATGTTGCTGGAGTGGTGGTCGGGCACAGAGTGCACCATCTACACGGACCCGAGGGCCTTCTCCAAGTATGGCACGGAGAACGCCATCGTCGTCCTCAACCACAAATTTGAAATCGACTTCCTCTGCGGCTGGAGCCTGGCGGAGCGCTTCGGGATCTTAGGGGTAAGCGGGGCGCGGCTGCCTGCTAGAGAAACGTAACTAGCATAACCTGCCTCTTTGCTCTCCTCCAGAGTTTGCCAAAGAATCCGTAGAGTTTTTGCTGGATGAAATGTTCTTTAAAAGCTGCTTTTCATTCTTGCTGGGATCAGGATTAACATCTTATGAGCAATAAGGGGGGATCCTCATCTTTGCTGTAGGCCAGGCATTTAATAGTTCATTCCATCTTTATAGAAGCAGAGTAGGTGATATGCCAGTGGGTAACATATGCTACCCTCCCTTTTTAAGTTAGAGAGAGCTTAAATATTCTGCTCAGGGTCACACAGCTGTAATTGGATTTGGATTTGAACTTTTCCAGTTTGACTCCCGTCCACATTCTTAATTACCCTGCCTGCCTGCCTGTGTGGCTCATGGAATTCATCTCTGAATTTCCATCATCCCAGGCTTAAGAGCGTTGAGCTCCCAAGTGAGCAAGTTTGAATGGCACAATTCCAAAATATTATTAAATTCTGTTTTTCTCGATTTGGTTTGATTTCTTCTTGCATGCAGCTCACATACCTTTGGAACTGGGTCTCCCCCATTGACCTTTGTCATCTTTAATGCACGAAGGTGGGTTATGGTTAAGCCGGTGTCACATCCCTGAATCTCCAGCGGCACTGGAGAGTCGCAGTGGGAAGCATAGTGTCCGTCCCTGGGCCTGGGCTGGAAGGGCTCTGCGCACCTCGGCCTGGAGGCCAGGGCTTTGCATCTGGGAGCCATGCCCTGCAGACAGTGGGGACTGTGCATGTCACCCTTGTTCTTGGCAGCCCATGGAGACCCCAGAGGACAGGGGACTGGAGGAGTTTGTGGGGCTGGGTTATCTGGGAAGGGGAGGGAGCCTCCTGCTGAGAGCTTCTCTTTCATTTTCCTATTTACTCCCAGTGCTTCTTTGGTGTGTGTGTGTGTGTGTGTGTGTGTGTGTGTGTGTGTGTGTGTGTGTGTTTTCAAAACAAAAGCAACAATTCTGGCACAGTTTCCCCCTTTATCTTTGGGGGATAAGTTCCAAGCCATTTTGAGGTTGCCCTACTTTGTTCAGATTCTTCTGAACACCAGTGTGTACAGTTTTTCTTATAAATACAAACCTAGGATAGACTTTAATTTATAAATTATTCACAGTAAGAAATTAACAATTGCTACTAATAAAACTGAATAATTATAATAATATACTATAACAAAAGTTATTTGAAATTGCTGAGTTGTTTATTTCTGGAATTTTCCACCGTTGACTCTGGGTAACTGAGACTGTAGAAAGTGGATCATGGCTAAGGGGAGCCACTGCCCCACCCTCTTCTGCCTCAGAGCTCCTGGCCTGGGGTCTTGGTTACCTTTTTGTGATTTGCATTCTCTCTGAGGCAAGAGCACCCTGAACATGTCATAGTCCCTGACCTGGTTTGTCGTGGAGACCCCTGGTCAGAGATGGACCCTTCCTGTGTTTGGGAGGGGGCACATGGGGATGGCTCTCAGAACCTGCTTCCTGAGGTGCAACACCCCCTGGAACCAGTGCTCACAGGTCGTCTAGGCAGTGGTACCCCAGGCTTTCCAGTGGCTTTGGTGGCATTCCTGCTCAGAACCGTAAAGACGCCTGCAGTCTGCGGCAGGGGTGCCTGGGCCAGAGCAGAAGGCCTCCTGGGCTCCTTGTGCGCTCCATGCCCTTCATCTGTGCCGTGGCCAACCTTGTACATCATCAGTCCCACTCCATAAATGAACTCCCAGAGCCCCGACCTTGCCCAAGGGCAGCAGCTAGTGAGCCACGTCCAGAGTCCTGCTCCTCCCCAGGAGGTGTAGAGGGAAAGCCGGGCCCCAGGGCCTGAGACCTGCTTCAGAGATGTTAAACAACAGGCCAGCAGCAGGGGACCAGGCTCCTAGCACCACCCTAGCTTGGGGTGCACCAGGGCTCAGTCCGGGAGCTGGGAGTCATCAAGCCCTCACCAGGGGCTGGGGATGTGGCTTAGGCGGTAGCGCGCTCGCCTGGCATGCGTGTGGCCCGGGTTCGATCCTCAGCACCACATACCAACAAAGATGTTGTGTCCGCTGAGAACTAAAAATAAATATTAAAATTCTCTCTCTCTCAAAAAAAATAAATAAAATATTTAAAAAAAAAGCCCTCACCAGGTGGGACATGGAGCCATGGGAGCTAAGAGCTCAGGAAACAGATGGCTTAGGGCCCCCGGCCAGCACAGTGAGTGCAAGTTGAACCCCACGGTGCATGTGGGGAGGTGGCCCATGGAGAGGGACCCAGGCCAGGGAGGGATCCAGGGGAGGGGAGGGGACCCAGGGGCAGAGAGGGATCCAGGAGAGGGGAGGGGACCCAGGAGAGGGGAGGGGACCCAGAGGTAGAGAGGGGCCCAGGAGAGGGGAAGGAGACCCAGGGCAGAGGAGGCCTGGGCTGAGAAGGGACTTTGGCCCAGAGAGGGAGGCAGACTCCCAGAGCAGACTCCCTCTCAACCCTTTTTGGCACTTTTCTCCGAGAAGCTCTAAGATCTGGAGGCTCTCCCTCCTCCGTGCAGGACCCACCCAGGGCGCTCCTCTTCCTCACTCTCCATTCCTTAAGCGAATACCAGATTTAGAGGATTTCCTCAAACACTATTAAACCACATAGCTAATGTGGGTAAAAGGGGTGGAGGGTCGCCAGATGTAGGTGACTGGTTTTAGGAGGTAGAGGATTTGGGGAGACACACCTGGAGGTGAGGGGGCGGGTCTCAAAGCCTGGCCCAGGCACCCTCTGACCTCACTGGATGCTCATCGGGGCCTCAGGTTTCATGGGCTCTCACTAACGAGCTCCTGAGTTTCTGTAGAATTGGGAGGAGAGTGAGAGGAAGTGAATCCCATTTTCTCTAAACACCAGAGAAACAGCATGTGCTGTAGCCCCAGTGGGCCACGTGTTGGTGGAGAGTAGGCCCTGGGGCGGGGGGAGGCAGAGAGGACGTGGAGGCCAAGAGGATGGGGACCAGGGACCTTGTGGGGAGCTGGTGGAAGGTGCCAGGAGCCCGTCCAAATGTAGTAAAAAGCAGCTTTGCTGCCTGGCAGAGGAGCTGTGGCCCAGTACAACCCACAGTGCTGGAGGAGAGGCCTGGCCTCTTCCCAGAATCCTACTACCTTGGACAGGCCAGCATCTTGTAGTGGTCTGCAGAATCTTTTGTCTTCAGTGACCTTTAAGACGAACCCTTCATCCACCACTCTCTTGTGGATAACTTGAGCTGTGGAGAGCCCTCTGGAGCCTGAGCTGCAGAGACCCCTCTGGACTCTGAGCTGAGGAGACCCCTCTGGAGCTGAGCTGTGAAGATCGTTCTGGAGATGCCTCTGGAGTCTGAGCTAAGGAGATCATTCTGGAAATGCCTCTGGGGTCTGAGCTGAGAGACCCCTCTGGAGCCTGAGCAGATTGCTTTTTAAAAAAGGAAGAAAGCATCTTCCTGACCAGGCATTTTTCATCCTGACCTGTGGAACGGTCCGTGAGGAAATGAGTTTAAATCTAAATCCAACTAAAATGAAATCGGCAGGACTCTTGAACAAGGGGTTATTCGGTTTGTTTTGAGGGGAGAGTAATGGAATTCTCCTGACAGAAGCCTCCAACCTCTGAAGACATCCTAAGGCCCCACTAGTGTGGCCAGTGGTGAGTCCACCAGCCTGACCCAGAGACTCGCTCCTGTGCTGGCCAGGTCCCCAAAGCCTGGTCATGGGATCTCAGATGCCCACTGGCTCTTTCTTCCCTGGGAAGAGAATGACCTGGGGACAGCTGAGGGTGCTTGCCACCATAGAGCCGGAAAAACTGGCGTGTCAGGCAAAGGCTTGAGGCTTCAGCTCCCTTTGCTTATCTTTCCCTTTGGTAAAACCTGCACATGTCATGCTCCAGACTGTCCACCTCTGGGCAGTGCCAGCCCTGAACTCCACAGGCGTAGCTGTTGCCGTCTTCAGTATTCACCTGCTGGGGACGTGTGGCTTGGAGGTTCACTCCAGGGCCACCTGGGACATCTTTAAGGATAAAGAAGCCGTATGCCTGAGTTATCCCCGGCAGCAGGAGGAGCCTCAAACTGAGCAGCTTACGTCCCCAGGCACAGGGACAATGACCTTTGCTCATGTGATCAGGAGTCCAGGCACAGCTCAGCAAGGGTCACTCAGAAGGCCACAGTCAAGCTGTGGGGGGGAGGTGGTCTCACCCAGGGCCTCCAGTGTCTGTGGCCCACCTCCAATCTCATTGCAGGTCACTGCTGACCCTGCCATGTGGGCCTTGGCATGGACAGAGCGAGCACTCAGGACAGAAGCCAGGGCACTTTTGTAGCTGGAATTAGAAGGGACACCCATCACTTCTATGTCTGCCGTTTGTTAGAAGAGGACGAGTGTGCCCAGCCAGCACTCAGGGGCATGAGGCTGGGAAGTCACCGGGGCCAGCCCAACATCTCAGACCTCCATTTTCTGCTTAGTAACTAGGATCCAGGGTGAACGAGGCAGTTCAGTCCAAAAACAGATTGAAACTTTGTTGTATTTCTTGTGTAAAAAAGATAGAGGAGTGCAGAATTACTATTCCTGAGTAGAAGGGACATCCAAGTCCCTCACAAAGCTGGGTCCTGCCTTTTAAATAAGATTCTTTTTTTTAAAATTAATTTTCTTTTTTTTTAAATTTATTTTTTAGTTTTGGGTGGACACAATATCTTTTATTTTATTTTTTTTTTTATGTGGTGCTGAGGATCGAACCCAGGGCCCTATGCATGCCAGGTGAGCACTCTTCCACTGAGCCACAACCCTAGCCCCCTTAAATAAGATTCTTAATGATGGCAACAAGCCACATATTTTCACAGTATGTGTCCAAGGAATTGTGTACTGTGGGCGTGAGCCCTTGAAGACACTGTGCTGGGTGCTATGGGTTGAAAGATAAAGTGTCTCCAAGGACCCGTGCGTATGAAGGGAGGTGAAGGGACAGTGTGCCTGGCTGTCCTGCGAGGCCAGGTGTTCTGAGGGCAACAGGACATTCTCACCTGGGGCGGCAGGATGGTACTCAACCTGTTCCCTACAGGGCAGTGCCCTGGAGCACCCCAGGAGTGCCCCGGGAGGCTGTGGGTGTTAACCTTGGTGCTGTCGGAGTCCCGGGGAGGAGCTGGGCCCACTGTGGCAAAGACAGGACACAGGAGGGGTGGGAAGGGGAGGCTGGCATGTGGGCAGTGCTGTCTGGGAGAGTCTGTCGGGAGGAATGTCACTATGTTAGCACTAGTCTAACGCCTAGTGTCTACCAGCTCATGGGAGACAGCAAAGGTGCCCAGGGAGGGACGCCACTGGTCCCTTTGTGGCCATTTCCCTATTTTTGAAAAGCAAGATAAAGTTGAGGACAGAGCTTTTAGCTACCTGGGATTTACCCAGATGTTCTGTGCGAGATCCCTGTGTGGATGAAACCCCATTCTTATGGAACATCTGGGCTGGGATTCGTCCACCCTGTCTGCAGCACCAGGCAGGCCCCGTGGGGACCGAGGGAGTGGGCAGGCTGCTGCTTCTGCCCTCACGGTTCACCTCCTGGGCCAGGTGTGGCACGGACAAGGAACCTGATAGTGACAATAAGGTGACCAGGTGAGTCACCAGCCAGGAGAGGAGTGGCAGCTCAGGAGAGCCCCTGCTCATGAGCTGATGAGTGGTCCCGGGCACACCAGCCTACTCTGGCTGCCCACGGTAGACGTGGCAAGGCTCCTCTTTCATTGACTGGAATTCTCTGGCAATGTCTTAACGAGCAGTCCAGTTGTAAAGGAGGCTGGTGGCAGTGCTGGCCGGGTGGCCTGGTCCCCTGGGGCACAATGCACTGTGCCAATCACATGGTCTACTCTGGGATGCTGCTCACAGTACTGTCTTCCCTGCCCCCTGTGCTGGCTCAGGGCCCTGTCGCCTGCCACCCACACGCCTGCGATGTGGGGCAAATGCCTACTGCTTAGATGGCACTGCGCAAAGGGCAAACTGCCCTCACGACCTGCCCCTGGGAGTCCTGTTGTGCCACCTGCCCTTTTATGCCTTCTTGTCTTCCTAGCTGCTCAGGCCTAGAGCCACCCCAGGAAGGCCCTGGGCCAGCTGTTTGGAATAGAAACTGAGAGGGGGCATGAGGACCTGTGCTCAGGAAGGACAGTCCAGAGCCATGTGCAGGGACCTCCTCTCTCCCATTCTGTCCTGATCACCGTGACCCCTTGGAGCAGAGTCAGTGGTGATAAACGTCCTGCTGGACTGCGCTCCCTGACTGGCCCCAAAGGCTGCTCCTGTCCCCAGGCACACCTGCACACCTGCCCAGCTGTGAACACACCACCTGGGCTTGGCCAGGGGAGGGATGTCGACTAGGGGCTGCAGGTGAAGATGTTTGTCTGAAGCCCGACAGCTGCAGGCGGTGGGCTGGGCTTTGGCAGACCACACGTACTAAGTCTAGGAGAAATGAATTCTTAGAGAGCATTTTGTGTTTCAGGTGTGGTTTGCGAATTTCCCCCAGGGCTGTGACTAATTGTGGAACAGAGTTCATTTTGTTTATTGACTCTCTGGAGAATTCTCTGGTAGAGTACAGTCCACGGCATTTTCCTCCAGGCATCAAGAATGTAGAAAGCAGAGAAAGGAATGAGCATAAGCAAGACTGGGCCCCAGTTGTGGCACTCGAGTTTGCACAAATGGAGTCTCTCACCTTTCAGTATGCGTGTACACGCACTCACACACATTCTCACCCTCTCTCTCACACACTCTCTCTCTCTCTCTCTCTCTCTCTCTGTGCATCATCTTGAGCTCCGCTCTCTTTCCCGTGCATGACTCTGGTAGGGACGGAGACTTCACGACAGTCCTGGCCACAGCCAGTCCTCTGCAGGCATGAGCCTTGCTGAAGAGAGGCTCCGCTCAACAACTTCCTTGCAGTCAGTGGCAGACACAACAGAAACTGCCCGCTTTGCTCTTCCTTGCCCACTAGACTCTCGCCTGGGCTCCACCAAACTTCAGTTTGCCGCTTTCTCCAGTTCATGGTCAAGAAAAACATCCAAGTGTTGAAGTGTGAACATTCCAACTAGCTTATTATTATTATTTTTTTTTTACAAAAGTCTCACTTGTTTTTGAATTTCTCCTTACAAGGCCTCAGTTTATATTTGTAGTAGAAATAAATGACCCCGGGTTAAACAAATGACTAACTGGTGGCCAAACTGATAAACCTGTGGGAAGGGTCCTGTGTTTGAAAGACTTATCTAAGGATGCCTTCTTCTCTCTGAATGGTCTTCACCCCGACCAGGCTCTGCAGGTCCCCACGGAGGGTCAGAGGCTGTGGGGCATCACAGGAATGTGGCTGGGCAAGGTGCTGACTATTTTTCAGAAGCTTAACATCCAGCACAGGCACTGAGGGTTTTCATGCTAGCACGTGGCAGGCTGCTGTGTTGGGGGAGACCTTGACTAGCACTCACAGAGTAAGCTGAAGTAAGGGGGACACATTAGGATCATTTTTCACGGCAGAAGTGAGGTGGGAGCCACCCAATCTCAGGCCTGGAAGGCACTGGATCCGTGAGAGGCAGAGTGGATCTTTCCACTACCACAGGTCTCTGTACTGGTGGCCCCTTGGCCAAGGTACTGCCTTCTGGGCTCATGGGATGGCTGTGTCCCTGGGTGGTAGCGGTCCTGACTTTGGCTGCTTCATGGGATGAGAAGAGAGCTGCACCCCTCACCACCCCACATACCCTCTCTATACACACACGAGTTTTTTAAACTTTTAGCTGTAGAATGTATGATGACAATGGTGACCCTGTACCAGTAGAAAATGGCAGGGCAGGACACTTCAGCCCCATAGGTTGTGGAGCACCCTGTACTACCTAAGAAATTCAGATTTTCAAGACATGCTGCTTCTGCATGGGTCTGTACATAACTAACTCATCAGAAAAGCCTGTCAGGTCTACCTTCAAGCTCAATCTGGAGTAAGTGTATGTTTTCTTGGAAATTCCTTAAGGCTGTTGCTACCCACACACAGAAACCTTGATGGGCCTGAGAGCGTCCTGATGTTTATAATTTGTTTCTGGGGACCATAACTTCTAGTCTATTAGTAATAAATTAGTTAAGTCACATAAGTCTGTTAGCATAGAGCCCATTGGTTAATGCTGGGATAAATATGATTTATTTATCATTGTTATGCTAATGTTGGGTTTAGAAAATGGGCTGAATGAAGAGACCCTGGCTCTGTGCTAGGCCTGGGACAATGATAAGGGCCACACTCTTCACTACTTGTGGAAATCCCCGACTCTGCTTCTCTGGGTTTCCATATGCTGTCCAGCCCTTTCCCCCACATTTTTATTGGTGCATTATAATTACAAGTAACAGGCTACTCGACCTTTGTGGGACCCTGTGAATTTGATTATTATCCATTTCCTTATGGCATAGGTGAGAAGTCCGAAGCTTAGAAAAGTTGTTTCTTGACCAAAGCCACCCAGATGGAGCGGGCTCCTGTCACTTAGACCCTGTGCCAAGGGTCCTTAGAACAGAAGGGAGTCTGGGTGCAAAAGGAGGAGGGCACGGCTCCTGGGAAGGTGGCCCATGTGTCTGCTCCTGTGCCCCATTGACATCAGCCTCAGAGGGAGACTGGCCAACACACTCAGCCTCCCCAGCTGTTCGCCACGTGACGTGTGGTGCTAAGCAAGTCACTTCATGTCTCTGAGCCTTGGTTTGTAAAGTGCGGGACAGTCCCGTGGGTTTAGAATCACATAGAACTCATACAAAGTGTGTGGCCTTGGGTGGGCAAAGGGCAGCCATCGCTCCCTCTGGAGAGTGTCCACACTACTAGCACTCACCTCCGAGTCGGCTGTGGCCAGCCGGCTTCAGGTTGCATGGCTAGATTCTCTTTGAATCTCTTTTCCATGTCCAAAATGAAAAGCACATCAAAATGTGTCCATGCTCCTCTTCCCCACAGGGAGGGCGAAGTTTGCTTTTTAAACAAGGTAGAAAGTGGGAGCGGGGGAAGGACCGTGTGGGGGCGTCTTCGCATTGGCCCTGGGTGGCTCAGGTTTAGGGCTCAACCAGGCAGCTGTCAGGAGCAGCTCAGCCTGACTCCCCTGGGACATGGGACCTCCCCAGCTTGAGGGAGGAGCATCCTGGCCAGTTGTTCTGTGTCCCCTCCCTGGTACTCATGGAAACCCTGGTGCTCCCCAGCCTGGAGAGGGCCTGTGGGTTCTGAGCACAGCTGGTTGGGGCCACTCCCGGCAGCCCTTGGGGCTCGGTGGCTGGGATGCCAACCTAATGGTGGGCCAGGCTGCCGCACCCTGCACCACCTCAGGAAGGTCTGTGGCGGGCACTCAGCACTGTTCATGGCTTCAGAGATGAGAAAAAGCAGCTGGCAGAGTGCCGGAGCACCTGCTGGTCTGATGGACTCTGCTCCACCAAGGGCCTGTGCCCGAGAACCCCTCTGGGCTCCACTTCCTCGTCTGTAACGACTCTGGCTTGCCTTGCCTGCAGCATGCACCCAGCCTCCCTCCCTGTCCCCCCAACAGTGAGTGGCCTTGACCTCCCGTTGACACAGTGGGAAGGGCTCCAGGGCCACCAGCTTTGGCCACAGGGTGTTCTGGAACGCGTACGGCTTCCCGTGTGAACACCTCTCCTTTCCCACTAACACCTCCAAGAGCCATAAGGGGTGATCCCCCCCCCCCCCCGCCTTCTCTTTTATGGACACCCTGTGCTGCTTCCTGTTTCAGAACTCCAAGGTCCTGGCCAAGAAAGAGCTGTCTTACGTCCCAATCATTGGCTGGATGTGGTACTTCACGGAAATGATCTTCTGCACACGCAAGTGGGAGCAAGATCGCGAGACAGTCGCCAGGAGCCTGTTGCACCTCCGGGATTACCCTGAGAAGTATCTTGTACGTGGGAGCAGCACGTCTTGCCAATCCCTGCGGGTCCTTTTGTGGCCACAACTCTGTGTCACTTCGGATCCATGGGTGAACACAGAATTGCATGCGACCTGGGGTGGTGTGTGACCACAAGGCGGTGTGACTGCAGGGTTGTGTATGATCTCAGGACATGTGACTTGACAGCCTCGTGTGATCTGGGATTGTGTGTGACCTTGGAACACTGTGGACCCATAGGGTCCTATGTGACAGTCCCCCCTCTACCTTCCAGTTCCTGATCCACTGCGAGGGCACACGGTTCACAGAGAAGAAACACCAGATCAGCATGCAGGTGGCCCAAGCCAAGGGGCTGCCCAGCCTCAAACACCACCTGCTGCCACGCACCAAGGGCTTCGCCATCACCGTGAGGTGCTTGAGGGATGTAGGTAAGGAGGCAGCCTCTGCAGCACCGCCACTCCTGCCAGCACAGGGCGCCTACAGCCTGTGATCTGCAGTGCCGTTCCCTGGTGATGCCTTGGAGCCGGCATGTGGCTGGCAGCAGGAGTGACTGCTAAATTAGGGTCTCTGAGGGATTCAGAACCTGCTGGGCACCTCTCCTTAGTGCATCCCAGCAAACACTGCCCTCTGCTGCTCAGCAGTGGCACTGCCATGTGACTGTGTGGAATGTGCTGGATCCTGCAGGGGCCCCTGGCCACAGACCCAAGTGAGCCCTGTTGGTTTGGGGTATTTCCTGCCGATCTGTTGGCATCAGCTGCCTGCAGATGATGAACCACCTGTGTCTGGCAGCTGACCTGCGAGTTCCGAGCCTTGAATTATTGTTAGGTAGAAGAAACAAGGAAACCAACAATAGGTTTCTGACCTCTAGTCCTCTTTGCATTTTAAAACACTCTTCCCTGATAACTCATGTGGCTTCCCGGCTCCCGAATCCCTGGTCCTCACTGCCCTCTGGTTGGATGGGCCACCACACAGCTTTGGGTCTCGGGGGCAGCTCTGTTGGCTGGGCAGACCTTCCTTGGGTGTCACATGCCAGGTATACCCAGGAAAGGCTGGGCCCTTTGTCACCAGAGCCACGTCATGGCTTCAGGCCTTGTGTTGCTGGTTTCCCGTGGCCTTGTCCTCATCTCTCCTCTCCTCCTCGTGAGACAAAGAGCAAGAGCAAGAGACCCCGAACTGTTGCATAGGCCAGCCTCAGGATTTAGCTGGATGCTGAGGATATGGAGGACAAGCTGTTTTCTTTTTTTGGTGCCAAGGATTGAACCCAGGGGCGCTTAACCACGGAGCCACATCTCCAGCCCTTTTTTATATTTTATTTAGAACCAGGGTCCCGCTAAGTTGCTTAGGGACTTGCTAAGTTGCTGAAGCTGGCTTTGAACTCAAGGTCCTCTTGCCTCACCCTCATGAGATGTTGGGATTGCAGGTGATTCAGTGCCTGGCTGGACCAGCTGTTTTCTGTGGTGCAGTTCACTTTGGGGGCCCTGCTCCCAGGCACTCTTGCAGGCCAGCAGGAGGGACCCTCTCCCCCTGCCAAAGATGGTGGGCCTGCAGCACCTGCAGGGGGGTAAGGCAACAGGTAGAGAAAATATGATAGTGATTTTATCATTTTCAAATCTGGGTTCCCCACTTTCCCAACTAGATGAAGAACTTTTGAAGCTTCCTAGTATTTTCTATTCCTTTTCTTGATAGCAATGGTACATGTAGAGTTCTCAATGAAGGGCCAGGCTTATAATGTGGTGAGCACAAGGTGCTGGACCTGCAGCCAGTACCTGATTGTCATTTCAGCCACAGTGACAAAGGCATCAGAAGGACTACATATTCCAGAACTAGGCTTGGAGGGCTGAGACACCTGTCCAAGCAAACACCACCCCACTGAGAAAGGTGGCCCTGGGATTTATGTCCAGTCTGACACAAATCCCTGTTCCTTCCACTGTCCATGCCTGTCCTACACACCACAAGAGTCCACGTTTCCACCAGGCATTTCTATCACTTACTGGTTCATTCTCGCCATCTTCCATCCTGAGAACCAGAGCTTTCTGAGCAGGGGCAGTCTGGGGACTACAACCACAACTTTTCACATTAAGTCCAATGTGCTGACAGGGTCACTCACCACTGAGTGGACCATTAACATCATGCATAATTTCTTGGCCATGTTGCAACTGACTCTGATTCAATTCCTGAAGGACTTCCAGTCAGTATCTTATGGTAGGTTTGTAGCTGTCTCATTGTTGTTCTAGGGGAAAAAATGCTCCCAGGAAACAGACATGCTTAGATGTTGAATATGCTTCCCATTAACTTGTCTTCTGTCACTATTTGTGTAAATATGGGCATTTGTGAGCACAACAGGTCATGCATATTAGAAAGATGTCAATCATTGTTATCACACATCTAGATCTAATATTGTAGTATTGCTACAATTTTAAAATTGATCTGACCTCAGCAATTACTCTGTTTTCTATTACTATACTATAAGGGGGTTTTCTGATTACATGTTTGGTATAGAACATTTGAACAACATAGAAAAAGCACAAGGAAATCTGATTGTGCCATTCGTAGACAACCAGTTAGCGATGTTATGTCTTCGAATGTGTGTCTGCAAAACAGAAACGGGTCCACCTGCTATATACTGCTCTGTGTTTGTCTTATTTTTATAGTTCCAGCTGTATATGACTGTACACTCAATTTCAGAAATAATGAAAACCCAACACTGCTGGGAGTCCTAAATGGAAAGAAATATCATGCCGATTGCTATGTCAGGTAAGCTGCCTCTTTCCTTTTCAGAAAAGAGAAAGCTCGTTGCTAAGTAAATAAGTCACAAATGAACGAGAGACCTTCTTCTAGGGACATCTGGTTAACATCTTGCATTCAGTCTGTTTTACCCTGAACTCATTTATAGTCTATGTTATGAACTCGAGTGACTTTCTACTATTTGGAACAATCTAACCTGGGGAAGCCTCTTTCCCTCCCAGCTACTTCTTGAACCTCTTATACCAACTCATTTTCATCCCAGAGCCCTGGCTGGTGAAAGGGCAGACCATATTTCATAATCAGTCATTTAGATATTGAGTGTAAAGCAATTGTTTTATTGACCCTTTTCTTGGAAGATGGATCTGCCCTGTGCAAATACACACAAGTGACAGCACCCAGTGTTGGTAAGGAGATGTAGAGGTGCAGAACACTCCTGCAAGACCTCATGTGGGTTACTCTCCAGTTAGTCATGACTAGGGAAAACCCTCCCTAGGCCAATTCTCTTCACCTGTCCATTGACTAACACAATGGGCTTACTGTCTAATCTCCAGAATGTCACCAAGATGAGCAGGAAGAATTTAGAGAAGCTGCAGATGGTAAAACGCAAGGGTGATTTGCCTTAGGTCAGTGACTTACTCATTAAGTCCAGTCTGACTCTGGTGGGGTTGGCCTGGTTTCCTGTGCTGTGGGTCATCTCCTCCAAAGTCTGACCAAGAGCCCCTGAAATGACCACCAGCAGAGACACAGGCAAGTGCTATGTATTTTCCCATTCAAGACTCTACTGATGCCAAGCTACAGCACGGCTCAACGAAACGCCAGTGGCTGACCATATTCACTAGGCTCAACATGATGTTTGAACATTCCCGAGGAGATGTGCTGGTGGGCTGACCGCTGAAGTCCAAAGCCACTCCCTGCCTGGAATCGAGCCCAGATCCACAGAGGCAGTGGAGAGCAGCATTCTGAGATCTTCCAAATGGTGGGGTGGCCACTGTCTTTCACTCAGCTGCTGCCAGAGAAGGCTGGGAATCCCCACCCTCCCTAAGGGGGTCTTCTTCAGGGACAAAATGCGCTTTTCTCTCAAAAGTTCCTTCAACACTTGGCAGGAGCTCCACGTTTTCTTAGGTCACTGCAACTCTCCAGAGCATGTGGCAATCAGAGCACACACCCCAAAACTGGTTCCCGTCTCGTTGTCAAGTTCACTCATGGCCTCCCAGGAGATTTTATAATGTACTGGGGACTCGAACCCAGAGCCTCATGCATACAAGGCAGGCACTCTACCACTGAGTTATCTCCCCAGCCCCCAGGAAGATTCCTTTTGCTACTCAATTCACCTCTCTCCAGCTGGGATGGCTGAGGCCTTGCTCTGAGGGACACTGCACCTCAGTGTGAAGCATGAAAACATCCAGGGCAACAGTGCCAAGGACATTACTGAAAAGAGCAGAACCATCCGAGCTCCTTGGTGCAAGCAAAGAAATAGTTTGCAGGCAGCATCTCTAACCTCCTCATGAACCACACTGAAAGATGTGATCTGCAAATGAGGGCAGATCAGAAGAGCAAAGAAAGAAATGGTGTATGCATGGAAAGAGATGTAGGGACAGGAAAGGGGAAGAGAAGACAGGAAAGTTTCCAGAGAAACTTGCAGGGTAAGTCTTAATTATGTTAAAAGCTTACCTCTGTAGAATTCTGCCCCAGAAGGAAGCCCTTATTCTAACAGTGGTGGCTCCTGTCATCTCTGATGAGGTGAAATCCCAGCCTCCATTCTCTGAACAGCTACACCTTGGCAAAGAATTTCTGAAGTGTCTCTTCTTCCTAAGATATTCCTGAGCAGTGAGAAGTGAAACGAGCCTTTTGTCCTTTCTCAAGGACAAAAGCAAGTGTAAATTCACAGTCCTTGAAGTCACCAGAGCCAGCAGCCTCAGAAGAGAAAGCGAGCAAGCAAGAGAGAGAAAGGGACAGACAGACATGGAACAGGAGTCAGAGCAAAGTGGCATCTCCCCTTGTTTCTGATGGGCTGTCTGCAGAATGATCCTCAAGCCCCTGCTAGCAATGGCCCCAGGGCCACCCTTGAACCCGTGAGTAAACACTGGGGTGCAAAGTGACACAGGGATCCCTGAGCCCAGAGGGGCAGATGCCCTGGTTTCTCCCATCCAGGTCCTTTCATGTAGTGACACTCTGGCAGGGGCCTGTCTTGGTGCTACCAGGTCAGATCACTTGATGGGAGGTATCTGGCCGTTGCCATGAAGTCGTTACTTGGCTGAAAAAATGACTGGCATATTATCTCCTAAATGTAGATTCTGTATGTGTTGGAGACTAGGCAAGTGTCAGATTCGGGGAGCCTTTCTGTTAGGCAGGAGGGAAAAGAGAAAAGGGCAAGTGTCCCCGCATCTCACCATCTTTGTGTCATCAAATCAGGTCCTTGCTCCATCCTGCTTGGACCATGACTACACTTTGGCTTCCATGGAAGTACTCCTCTTTGCTTCCACACTGTGTAGGCCACCTAAATGAAAGCCCCGAGAGCAGGCACTGTTATGCTGAAAGTGCTGCTGGCACCGGGTATGGCTATGGCCTCCCCACCACTAGCTGCTCTCTGCCCTTGCAGGCGGATTCCAATGGAAGACATCCCCGAAGACGAGGACAAGTGCTCGGCCTGGCTCCACAAGCTCTACCAGGAGAAGGTGAGGGGAAAACAAGCGAAATGTCTTTAAAGGGCTTCACAGAGAGAATGAAGCTGTCTATGGGTGTAGTGGCCAAGACGAAGTAGGCCCCACAGCCCTTGCTGTTTCCTGGCTGTGGCCCTGGGGCAGAATATTCCTGCAAGATGCTACAGTTATCTTTGGCAATGGATGCAGTCTAAAGTGCTTCTGGGTCAACAATTTGGTTGCCTGCCTAATCCAGAACATCACCAGCATAAGCAGGATGTAGTCCCTGAGGGTGGCTTTGCCATGGCTGGGTTCAGACCTGCAGGAGCCCCTCCTCCTTGCCATCTGTGATCAGCTGCTGGGCTCCTGACTTGTCCTTCCGTCCTCTGAGCAGGACCTTAGCTTCCACTATTTCTTTCTTCCCAAGACATACTGAGAAGGGGCGATCTAATATTTTCCTAATTTGCTCTCACGGAAGAAGTCCGCCTGTGCTCTGTCACCTCCTGTGAGTGGCACCTACAGGCTTCAAGGCCCTCTGTCATCTGTGTGGTCTTGAAGTCCCAGCCCCTGAGAAGCTGCAGGGCACAGACAGGGTGCTGGTGCTGGTGCTGGTGGACTGCATGTGGAGTCTGCAGATCCTGTGTGGAGAGGCCAGAATGTCAGTGTGGAGTGCGTCCTGGGTGGGTCTGGGCAGGCCAGTTCAGCCAAGTCCAGTGCTGTATCAGAGGGTCCCTTCCTCTGTCCCCAGGATGCTTTTCAGGAGGAGTACTACAGGACAGGTGTCTTCCCAGAGACCCCCCAGGTCCCCCCGCGGCGGCCCTGGGCCCTGCTCAACTGGCTGTTCTGGGCCTCGCTGCTGCTTTACCCTTTCTTCCAGTTCCTGGTCAGCATGGTCAGCAGTGGCTCTTCTGTGACACTGGCCACCTTCATCCTCGTCTTCTGCATGGGTAAGTGGAGAGCAAGAGGCTTCCAAGTGCAGGCAGTGGTGCTGCTCTGCTGGGGCGACAGCACCTGGCAGTAGGAGGGGGGAGCCGGGCTGAGGGGCCTGTGAGGCTGCACATTGCCCTCGAGGCAGAGCGGCTGCCAATCCACAGGCCACGCCCTGCGTGGCACAGTGTTGCTCCTCTCCTCCTCACAGGCCTCTGAGCAGAGACCGAGTTGTGCTCCCCTCTTCTACTTTACAGTAGCATTGAGTAATTCTATGTGAGTTCTAGGACCAGGCCAGGGTTCGAGTCTCAGCTTCTTGAGACGTGGCCTCAAGCAGAAGTCTCCTCACTTCTAAGTGACCTATGGGATACGTGTCCCACCCCAAGAGGGCTGTGGCCTCTGCCCCATCCATGACTGAGGAAGTCTACAGAGCTTGGTGCCGCTGCTCTGAGAGACTCTGTTCACTCCCCTGTTGGTTCATGAATGATGATCACACATAGTGTTTGCCTGGCCCTGTAGTGGGGGGCACATCAAGGTGACCGAGGTGTGGTCCTTGTACCAAGGACCTCTGGAAGTCTGCCCTCTCCAGAGAGAACAGGCCACTTCTGAGCAGCAGCCCTGTTTTCCAGCCTCCTGGTGGCTAACTGGGCTCAGGCCTGGGTCCTGCAGAGGTTGTCACGGTTCACACCCACAGGTGTGAAGGCTCTCAGCCAGGGCAGGGACTTCACTCACTGCTCCAATACTCGCCCCAGGCATGCTGAACTTGGGTGCTTTAGATGTTGGAGCCCTGCATTTTCCAGGCTCCTTTGCTGAGGTCCCATAAGCTCCTACCCTGCACTGGCAAAAGAACTCTCTTTGCCATGGGGATCAGCATGGAAAGCTGAGAATTCTGTGGGCCCCACAAACAGCTGTTCACTTCCAGTACACAAGAATGAAAACCCAACCGAGCAGCCTTACTCGGTTCCTTTCAATGTCACGTAGACTGACATTTTAGATTGACTCTAAAGCTGGGGTCATGAAAAGGCACCTCAAATCTGCCAGCTCTCACTGATGCTTGGGATTTGCACCCACCTGTCTCCCCCAGGTTCTCGCCAGGCAAACTTCCCTGCAGTCTGTCCTCCTGCTAATCTGTCCTCCTGCCCTGTCTCTGCAGCTTCCATGGGAGTTCGATGGATGATTGGTGTGACAGAAATCGACAAGGGCTCTGCCTATGGCAACATCGACAACAAACAGAAGCAGAGTGACTAACTCAGGGATGTGTCACCTCCAAAGGGAACCTTGGGGAACTGGTGGCCTCTGCACAGCCTTCTTAGTGGGACATGATGATGGAGGCTGGGTGAGCCCCTGCCGGCACGAGCACACATCAAGGCCTCTCCAGACACGGAGCTTGGTCTCGGAGGCAGAGGGGGAAGATGATGCTCTTAAATCGTTTTTCCCCGTGTGATTTAGTGGGTTTGGTTTTCTTTTCACTCTCTAGCGCGCGCGCACGTGTGTGTGTGTGTGTGTGTGTGTGTGTAGTTTTGAGAGACAGGGAGGGAGAGAGTGGCTGTGCAGTTGCGTGTGGGCCTGCCTCTGTGACAATGCAAAGGGTCTTGGAGGCTGCAGGGGGGAGCAGGGCTGGGGACAGAGGGGTGAGTCCCCCTGTCATCCTCTGGTGCTGAGCTGAGTCTTCTGTAACCTTTGATTGCCAGAGACAGTGAAAAGTGCTTTAGGTAAGATGACGAAAGTATGCCTCAAAAAAAAAAAAATTAAAGTGTTTGTCTGGGTCACCTGTGGTGTGTGTTTACACTGACTGCTCTGCCCCCCGCTTCTGCCTCTGCCCTGGCAGGGGTCATGCTCACAGCAGGAGGTTGCCAGGAAGCTTGGGGTGAGGCGGCACCTGCAGGCACACAGATCACTGAGGTGGCTATGCCAACAGTGACAGAGAGCCTCTCTGAGGACAGGGACGGCAGGATGTGGGGACTAGCAGAGCACATCCCTAAACAGCAAGGCCCTCCAGAAGGCAGCTCTGGTTTTCTGTCTTGCTGAAATGGAGTCCACTGTGTGAATCTTAAGGAGCTGCCCAATCCTAGAAAAAGCTGATCTTGAAACTGAACATGAGCTGGGCACGCCTATAATCCCAGTGGTTCCAGAGGGAGAATCACGAGTTCAAACCCAGCCTCAGCAACAGGGAGGTGCTGAGCAACTCAGTGAGACCCTGTCTTTAAATAAAATACAAAATAGGAATGGGGATGTGGCTTAGTGGCAGAGTGCCCCTGAGTTCAATCCCCAGTCCCCAGTACCCCCTGGCTCCCCACAAAAAAGAAATCGAACATGAAAAAACAACAAAGCCTGGGAATTCTTTAGTGACCTGGGAAATGGCCTCACTGTTAGCAAGAAAGAGCAGGGTCATTACGAAGATATGCCTTACCCCTTCCTAGCAGCCAAAGAGCCTGGTGCTCCACAGACCAGCTCCCATGGACCAGAACATTCTGGGCTTCTGTCTTCCATCTTGGCTCCCAACTGGATACCAATTTACACCACTAAAAGGTTCTGCTCTTCAGCAATCTGAGTGGTCTGGGAGTGCTGGCCAATGGGGAGGACTTCTGCAGACCAATCAGCCAACAGAGGACAGACATGCCAGGGGAACATGAAGCAGTGACATTTCAGAAGGGGAACAACTGAAACATGTACGTCCTTCTACGCTGAGATGCCAGTGGCGATTGAATTGACAGGCACTTAAAAGCATGAAGGAAACAGACGTCTTTCCCACGTAAAGGACCTACTGTTTTGCTGTGGTTGCAGAAGAGATGAACTGGTCCACACCAGAGCTGGCCAAACATCCCACCAAAGGCTCAGCCTATTCAGAGTCACACTTTAGATATTTGCTCATCGAGTCACTAAGCACTTTCCACTGACCTAGAGGAGCCGAGTTACAAGTGAGGTCTAGAGCGCTTTCTGCCTACGAGACAATATGGGAGCCTGGTGAATATTCACACAAGTGACTTGCACAGATGAAGAAAGGAGCTCATCCCAACCTACTTGGGGGAGACCCACGCTTGCTGACTCCCTGTGTGCGCCCAGCACAGCAGCTCCCCTGCACAAGGACCCGCAGGCGAGCCCCCGAGGATGCTTCCCCTAGGTGGGTGGGACCCGTGAGGCGCTCAGGTGTGTGCACTCCTGTCTGAGTGCCCTGGCAGGCCTGCCCCTGGATTTTAGGGCCATCCTCCACTGAGGACCAGAGTGAGGCAGTCAGAGGGACCCTTTGCAGCGCCCGTGATATTCCAGTTACAGCTCGCAGTGACTTGCCTTGCTGGGGTCACTGCAAGCCTCCAGCAAGCCTCCCTGCCCCTCACAGCCCACCTGCCATTTGTAAAGTGGGAGTGGTGCCTACTTCCTGGGTCACAGCCAGGCACAGAGAGGCACCTGAAGGGCGGGGAGGCTGCGTCCACATCACCACTGCTCAAAAACTTGCAGGACTTACCAGGGGATGCTGAAGATGTGCCATCCTCCCATTCATTAAGTTTGTGACCTATGTCCCCCAAACACACCCCCACCCTACCCCAACACCCACAGGTGCCCCATCACAAGCAGAAGCAGCGACCAGTGAGACCTCTGCAGCCTGAGGCCCCTGGCTCCTGCTCAAGGCTGGAGGGAGTCCAGCGTGCTCCCGCTGTGTAAACCTCCCACACGTGCGCTGAGATGAACGGAGCGAGCAATGTGCTGGTCAGCTGGTTGGTCAGCAGGTGTCCCAAGGGACCGCGGACTGCCTGGAGGAGTGCTTGGTGCCACTACAGCCTGCCTGTGACTGATGGCTTCTGCCTGCCTGGGTCTGCAGTACGCCGTGAGGCTGCTGCATTCTCCCCAGTGCTCCCAGGGAGGCCCTGGCCAAAGGGACTCTGCACTTACTTCGTGAGAGGTCACTCGTGTTGTCCCGTTAGGAACGTGTTCAGCCTCCATCAGCAACACTGTCTTCAAGGCCTCAGTTGAAGCTGTCCTGAATGCAACACGCTTCACGACTGGCTGACATTGCCTCCCTTTCCAACAACTCGAGCCCCGGTCATAGCTGCAGTGAGGGACCAGCTGACGACGGACGCTGCAAATCAGGACCACGGAGCCTGGTGATGCTCCTGGTGGGGCAACACAGGACCGCCCAGCAGGTGCGGCTTGGGGTAGGGTGAGCTGGCTCTTCAAGTGGGCAGTGTGACCCCGCTTTGTTTCACAGGTGCATTCACCAGATCAGCATCTGACGTTTCAGACTCTGGATCCTTCTTTGCCTCTGCCAGTCAGTCACCAAAGTGGATTCAGACCAGCTGCCTATACTCCCTCTTTCTGGATCCTTCCACATCTATACAAAGATATGGCGTCTGTAAGGATGAGTCAGAAGTCTACTGCCACTCAGGAGGGTCACTTCCTAAAAATACCTTCAGAGGTTTAATTGAAAACATCCTTTTTCCTACTCTGGTCAGGATGAATGAATCCCACCCTTACTGTCCATGTCTGACAGGAGGGTCAGGCCATAGTGCTTCTTATCCCAGAACCAAACCTGTGAGGAAGGTGAGGGGCGCCAACACCTCCTGTCACAGTGTGGCCTCGCTGGCCCTAATTCACACCCTTACCACCTCAAGCCCCTGCATTTCAGGTGTGAGCTTGGGTGTTTCCAGATTTCAAGCAAATTTCCAAGCATTTGGGGGTTTCAGGGTCTTGACCTGTCACAATGGCATCAAAGCATTCAACATACCACCAAAGAGGAGAGTAAAGGTGTCACTATCTCACTGAATCCAGGAAATTCATAGCATTTGTCACCAACTGGCACAGTATATATTCATGATAGTCAACTACTATTTGAAACTATCCTATAGCCAAAAGCTGTAGGATTTCACCTCTTTAGGGTATCCCCTCTCTGGGGGAAGGGATGGGCCCTACCCCTCCATCAGAGCCTCACAAAGGCCTGAACAATCGAATTTCAATTGTCTCTGGACTCCCTTTCCTAAAGCCAGGAAAAAGCCTCCCATAAGTAGGACTGTATTAAGTCAACACTTGGTAGGTGCAATTGCCAGTGAAAAGCCCAGCCACTCTCCAGTAAAGGTGAACAGGGACAGACCAGGTACTTACTCCTCGCCCTACAGCCTTGTCTCAGTTTAATATCAAGGCTGCGGATTTATTAAAAGGCACTTATTAAGCACCTACTTGGATCTTTTCGGTATCTAGAAATGTCTGACTGTGTTAGCAAAGTTTTTCACTTGGTAAGACTCATATGATTGTTATCCTTGTGTTTTTCATGCAAAGGTATAGTCTTGTTTTATGTCACAGGAGTTAGGAGTTTTCAAAGTTTCTGGCATCTATGTTCTTGTCTGTAAGGAGGTGAGTGGTATGAGCACAGAGGGAGAGCACTGTGTGATCGCTTCTTTAGCTTTCTAAAATGAATTAAACTATATAAATGTTACTTTCCCTTCTTACTTTCTATAGTGCTGGTTTTAGCCAGATCCCTGCCAACACCCTAGAAATTCAGAAAAGACATCAGAGGCATCTCAGACAGAGGGAAAGTGGATGAAATAGTCCAGGGTATCTCAGACTTCTAAAGTGCATACAAAATAAGGCCATAACACTGTGCAGTGCTCTGCCTGGTGAGAACAGGGCAGCAGAGAATGGGCTCCTGCTCTACACCTGAAACCAAAACACCCTGGCTGGGCACCTCCCACCACAGCTGGGTGTCATGGGGTTAAGTGGCTCCTATTCTGTGTGCTTTGCCTATGAGGAGGAAACTAGAAACTGGGAGATCCAGATACACCCAGTTCAGGTTCAAATGACTGCTCTGTTGAATAGTGAATTCTCATGTCTTTGTACCAACAGTACCCAGATTTCATGTGATTGCCATGAACCACCACAGGGATGATTTTTGAGGCAATCTGACTCTGAGGGAGACAATTTAAAGAAGGAAGATGAAAGAATTTAAAAGACTGTTTGGCAGTTTGGTACAAAACAAGCTGCATGCCTGTAATCCCTGTGGTTCCGGAGGCTGAGGCAGGAGGATACTGAGTTCAAAGCTACCATCAGCAACTTGGTAAGGCCCTGGGAAATGTAGCAAGACCCTGTCTCTAAATAATTTTAGAGACAGGGCTCGGTGGCTGAACACCACAGGGTTCAATCCCTGGTCCCTCGCCCCAGAAAAAGACTGTTTTGCAGCAGCATTCTGGAATAAAATTCTGAAATGGAGGACTTTTCAGTACATGAAGGAAAGCAGTGATGCTAGGAGATAGCAAAGATGCCCTAAGAGTGAGTGATGCTGTCGGAACTCTCAAATATTATCCGACTAGTGAATAGTCCTTGGGGCCTGTGTGGACCCAGTGGGTGGCAGCTTTTTAATGTAAGGCTGAGAGCTGATAAATGGGTGGTAATATCAACCTGGGTGCCTACAATCTCTCTACCATCTTTTCACATTTTTACTAATGGGCTAAACAAAGATAAAGGTAATGAAGTATGTGGTGTACACCGCTAGAAGGCCCAGGGACTAAATAAAGTAAACATAAGAGTCCATTTGGAATGAGGCAAACCTTTCCGTGGAATTCAGGGAGAGTGGGGGGGCCTGTGGCCCCTGCCCCACTCTTGTCTCCCAGGCCATGCTGCGCCTGCTGCAGGTTCCCCACTCCCTCAGCCCCGCTGCTCTTTCCCGCTGGTCCTGGCTAAGTACATGTGCACTCACTCTCTCCATTACATCCCCAACTTCCTTCACTTCTCCCCTCACAAACCACGAGGCTGAGAAGGGCAGAGGTGGGGCGTTCAGGGTCTGCCTGGCTGCGTCAGCACTGGTGTCTCCCGCCAGCCAGGGGCGCAAGGCCGCCTGCTCCCAAGGCCCACACAGCAGCCAGCTCTGACTCTGAAAGGAGAATGACAAACCCCAGGGAGCCTGGGAATTGGGAACTGAGGAGGCAGAGAAGAAGGATCTGGAGCGAAAGGAACCCTATAGCAGCAGCTGGGCACACAGACTGCGTCAGCAACGCCAAGAAGTTGATTTCAGCTCAAAATAAACACATTTCTCAACAATTCTAAAATCTCAAAGATTCTAAAATGCGAAAGAGCTACGGAGGAAGACAATGACTAAAGAACAAATAGAGAGTGTGTCAACAGTGCCTCCTGGCGTTGTATGGCACAGCTCCCTGTAGGGACGGGCGAAAATGGGAGGTGGCATTAGGCCACAGAGTTGCACACGTGTTGCAGTAAGTCCCTCTGAAACAGCAGTGGTTCTAATGGGCTGAGAACAAATTGCCTAATGACACATGAAAAGCACTGCGCCCTGAGCTTGGACAGTGCCGGCCTGGAGGTGACTCACAGCTTGGCAAAGTGACAGACTACACGTGCACGGACAGAGGACCTCTTCAGGGCAAGGCTAGGAGGCTCCACGGAGGGATGAAGTGGCAAACACTCCAAGCAGCACGTCGTGGTAGTTTACACCAGAATACTGAGGGATCAGCCAGATGGTGACTTTGGACACTCACACTGAGAAGAGAGTTACCTGCTTCGACACACTGTCAGTAAACAAATAAACGGATCCATTTGGTACACTGATCCTCCTCTAAACAAGAAAACAAGGTCAGGCCTTAAAGGACAGGTGCACACTCCCATATGCAGAAATGCACTCAAATGTCAAGCTGAAACGCTTCCTGGTCCTGTTTCGGACTTCTGCACCGGCATTTAAAACCTAAAAGGAGTCTATAAATACAAAGGAGCTCCATGGACCTTAATGCTGTGGCATCCCTGGGAAACAATCTCATCTCCACCAGGAGTCCCTATACAAGTCTAAGTCCCACATTAGGGCCACCTTCCGCGGCCGGTATGAGCCCACAGAGAGGACAGTCTTGTTGTGGCTGCCTCAACTCTGGCACCACCTCCTACTCTAGTGTACAAATGCAGCTTTATGCATGGGCTTGCAGAGAGGTCTGTTTCCGAATGACTATGGTCTTTTATGTAAGCTCCGCTGGGCTAGGAAAGAAATATTGTTTTCTAATTTTCTTTAATGCTCTAGTTCAAAGGCTGGCAAACTCTGGCCAAAACTCTTAAACAAAGTTTAAGGACTCACACTTCCCATTTTGAAAACTTGCTCTAAAGCTACAGTAAACTAAACCCAAAGCATGCAGAAGGAAGGGAAACATAAATATCAGTACAAGAAACAGATATGGAATCCAGAAAAATAGACTGAGAATACTACTGACACCAGAAGTCAAATCTTTAGAAAGATCAACAAACCTTTATTTAGCCAAGGAGAAAGAAGCAACAAATTACTAAACTCAGGACTACAAGTAGACACCACTACTGGCTTTATAGAAATTAAAAATGTTACTGGAGATACTACAAACAACTGGCAATCATCAGGTAACTTGGCTAAAATGGATATATTCCTAGAAAGACTGAAATTACTGATACCAATGAAAGGAAGTATAGAGACCTTTAAGAAGTACACAGAGTGAATTAATAGCTTAAAATCTCCGCCCCCCTCCCCCCGCCCAGGGAAATCTATGTCCAGCTGGTTTCACTAGCGAATTTTACCAAATATGTAAAGAAGTTTGGTGAGCAATATCAATCTCCCACCATCTCTTGGTGAAAAAGAGGAGGAAACTTCCCAGTTCACTGTCAGAAGCCAACATTAACATGAGAGCCAGACAGGGCATTGCAAGAAATGAAAACTGCAGAGCCCGGCCTTCTTCCTGCAGCACTGAAGCCAAGTCCTCAACAAACCCTGCGAACCCAGGCACAGCACACAGAGGGAGCTCATGCAGGGATCGACTAGGGCTTAAGCCACAGATCAGTCAATACACTTTATCAACCAAACTGAGGACAAATCTACATGATAATCTCCATATATGAAGAAAGAACATTTGGCAAAGTCTAACATCTGACCATTACAAAAGTTCTCAATGAACCAGGAAGAGAAGGAAATTTCCTCAAATGGAGAAAGGGTATCAGTGAAAATCCTAGTGACTAATTTCTACTTAAGATGAAAAGCAGGACAAGAATGTCCATTCTCACCACTGTCACTCCATGATGCACTGGAAGGTCAGCCAGCATGGCCAGGCAGAGTTGAAAAGAGAAGCCTCTTGTGAAAGGAAGAAGCGAGACTGCCCTTATTTATGAGCACCACAACTTCAGATGCAGAGGACGCTCCGGAGTCCACAGGACAGCTAGCAGGACTACTTAGTGAGTTCAGCAGAGCCACAGGGTCAAAGATCAGTATAGAAATCAACTGTACGTATATATACTAACAACAAACATCTTAATGTAAAATTAAGAAATATTTTCATTCACAATAACATGAAAAAGAATACAACACTTAGGAATGAACATAAGTTTGAGAGTTGTACACTGAAAATTACAAAGCATTGCTAAAAGAAATAAAGTACCTAAATAAATGGAGAGAGATGCTGTTTGTGGATTAGAAGACTTAAAATTAAGATAACAATACTCCTCAAATAGTATCATATGTTTGATAGAATTCCTATCAAAATCCCAGCTGGGTTTTTTGCTTGTTTTGCAGAAATTGACACACTAATCCTAAAATTTATATGAAAATGCAAATAACTCAGAACAGTCAAAATTGTTTTGAATAAAGAAGAAAGAAGTTTCAGGACTCACAGTTTCCATTTTAAAAACTTGCCCCAAAGCTACAGTAATCAAGACTGGGAGACATCTACCTAAGATAGACATACAGATCAATAGAACAGAATTGAGAGTCCAGATGTACATTTTACATCTATGGTGAACTGATTTCCAACAAGATGTAAAATCAATTCAATGGAGAAAGAACAGTCTTCAACAAATGATGCTGGGTTATGTAAAGACCCACATGCCAAAGGACGGATTAACTAAAAATAGACAATAGGCTTTATTAAGAGCTAAAACTATAAAACTCTTAGAGAAAATAAAGGTGTCTTTGTGACCTTAGATAAGGCAATGATTTCTTAGATATGACATCAAGAGTACAAGCAATAAAGAACAAATTGGTAAATGGAACTTTAAAAAAATTAAAAACTTCTGTGCTTCAAAAAGGAACCCATTAAGAAAATAAAAAGACAAGTAATTACTGCAGGGGAAAAAAACCACCTGCAAATCACATATCCAGTAAAGAACTTGCAGCCAGAATTGATAGAAGACACTTACCACTCAACAAGTGACCAAAAAAAAAAAAAAAAAAAAAAAAAATGCTAATTTCAAAATGGGACAAAAAATAAAGAAGTAGACATTCCACCAAAGAAGTTGTATGAATGGTCAAACAAGCACATGAAAAGGTTTCACCATCATTAGGAAAAAGCAAATCAAAACCACAATGCAACACTGTTTCATACTCAATAGAACAGTAATTACCCAACAGGAGAAGCTGGAACCCTCAGATGCTGCCGGTGAGAATGATGAGCATGGACTTACCGGGCAACCCAGCAGTTCTACTCCCAGGAGACATGTCCACACAAAGACTGTGTATGGGAATGTTTCAAAAAGCAGAAGCAACCCAAATGCCCATTGACTAGTAAATGGATAAATAAAGTATTACACGTCTCCATGGAACAGCAATCATCAATAAAAAGGAATGAAGTATGGATCCATGCTACAATGTGAATAAGTTCAGAAGTGAGCTATGTGAAAGAAGAAAGACACAAAGGCAACATATTGTAAGGTACTAATTACAAGAATTGTCTGGACGAGGCCAGTATACTGAGGCAGGAAGTAGCTGAGTAGTGACCTTAGGTTAGGCAGGAATGGCAAGTGATGCAAGTGGACATGTGGTCTCTTTCTGAGGTGATGGAAATGCTCAAAAATCAGATTAGGATAGTGATTGTACAACTATATAACTGCATTAAAAACCATTGAATTATACCCTTCAAATTAATAAGTTATAAGGTTATAAATTGCTGCTCAAAAGGATAGTAAAAAAACTTTTAGACAAAATTCTAATTGTTTTATAATCCTCTGGATGTTAATTTCTTGGGTGAAAAGACCCACTGCCCTGGAGGGAGGGAACAGAAAGCATGCTGGAGGAGTGGCCAGCCTAGTGTAGCTGCTGCTGCGTGGAAGGAGCAAGTCAAGTACCTGAAAAGATTTCAGGAATATTTAAGGTCAATCTTTATAAAAAAAAATTTAATAGCAAAATGAAGTAAAGAATACCATCAATGACATAAGGCTAGGCTTTTTGAGAAGGTTCACTGCTGAAATTCAGTTTACACTCTGAATGTAGATACATTCTCCTCGTCCGGCAGTATTTACACCGACGACCTAGCACCTCTACATCTTGGTTTAAAAATAAACTGAGCCTGACATGTGGTAACTAGGCTTGAGCTTCGGTTGTAATTGCTGGTTAGTAGGATATGATTAAGAAGGGCTACCTCATACCATCAGTGTTGCTTCACTATGTCCTCTGCTGGTCAGCAAGGAGACACCAGTCCCTAAGGAACACCTAGCCAGTGTCCAGCTGAACACACTGGCTGTGCTCCTTCTGCTGAGGAAAATGCCAGGCCCCTCTCCTGACTGCTGGCTCTTAAGCTGTGAACCATTAAAAGACAGTGTGACTTAGCTTTCCTAAAATAAACCATTTATTGAAAAAAGAACCTTTTTCTTAAATTTCATTAATCAGCCTTTTGCATAACAAACCTGCAGCTTGCCAACAACAAAAAGGTTTCACAGTCAGTGCACTCAACAAAAGGAGATCAGAATAAGGTCCGGGACACCTGATAACAACACAACTTCTTTTGAACCCAGAAGGGTGAAAACACTACACTGATGTCACGGTTCTCCACCACGGGAGAAACAGGAGACAGAGGCGGTGGTCCGTGTACAGTAGTAATGGCACTTAACATGCAGCTTCTTTAACCTCATGGACACTGTCACTCAGGAGGCCCTGTGCCACGTCAGACAAACGGGAGCAGCGGGAGCAGTGACGCCTGTCACCTGTGCAGTCTTCAGTTGGAAGGCTGAAAGGCGAACACTGCTTCTCAGCAGTCTATGTAAATATTACATACAGTAGTGACCAAGGGGTTCTCCAAGTCCACAACTACCAGGCCACGGGCTGGTGAGCTTCACTCTTCATCTGTGCAAACCTGTGAGGAAGCAGGAGAGAGCTGAGCCCAGGCAGGTGCAGGCACACAAGCAAGCTCGCCTGAGCCGAGACTGACAGTAAAGGCCGGTCCACCACCCTGGTGCCAGCACCCTGCTGGACACAGGGGGAGAGGCACAAGAAAGGAAATGCTTGGGGACAGTGCTGAGTGTCCTCTCTCAGGGAGAGCCTGGGAACTGAGAACTGAAGTTACTTTTTCAAACATGTCTAATCTTGGGTCAATGTTGATCCATTATTTACATATTCTATAAGAAATAACTATTCCCGATGACTAGTCCCTAAGGCCCCACAGCTAGCCCAGCTGCCTGTTCCACACCCCCGCTCCTTCCCGGTTCTCTCCGGCAGTGGGAGTGCCTCACAGAGCCCTGTGGTGCTGCTCTCCGGGGTTCCAATCTCCTCGTTCTCACTGTTCTGACACACACCCCAGCAACACTTCTGTCTCCCAAATCTCTATCACAGCCCAGTTTCTTTTGGAGTGCCAGCCCTAACATCAAAATGCTCATCTGAAATCCACAAGTGAATGTTCCAAATGTGCTGTGAATTTAACTTACTGGAGGGGAAACCATCATGTCCCTGGCCTGCCCCTTAGCCAGTTGCCCTTTACAGTGGTGAAGGTAGTTTCCATGAACTGCTGACAGCCAGGAAGCTGGGCCACCCTAGACTCCTCCCCAAGTTCCCCCTTCACATTTCACATCCGACCAGATCCTTAGTCAAGCCATGCTACTCTTAAACATGGTGGATAGTTTGCTAATTGCCCATCCTCAATCCTTCAGCTGTATCAGCAGATTCCTAACTAGTTTCTTATCTTCAGAGTGATCTTTCCAAAAAGTTATTTAATCATGTTACATTTACAATAAAACTGGCATGCCTTAAAGCTGCACTGCTCCTTTTCCAGGCCATCTCTTGCCCTTTTCCATACCCCGTTTTCCTCACCTGTGGACTCAGCCTTCCATGCCTCTTCATGCAGGCTGCCACACCCTGCCTCGATTCCTGACCTGGCCAAACCAGGTCAGGAATCTAATAGGCTAGTTTATCAGCCTTTCTTTCTAGAGAAAATAACAACTGAGATCACTCACTGCTCTAATTCTTCTGCTCAGTAGGCCATACACCATTACCACAGGTCTCACATCAGGCTGTCCTAACCTATCCCTGACGCCACAGACTATCCATTCACTGCAGTGGAAACCAATCTTGGAGCTAGTTCCATTTAAAATCCTATTTAACTGTCCCAGGTGTACCTAAATATGTGCCACCAAAATAGATCAAGAACCTCAATAAACATTTTTCAAATTAAAAAAAAAAAAACATTAAATTCCCTCACATGAGAAGACATTTAGTTCCTTTCCATTTTAGATACAGTTATTTTAAAATTTAAGTTTCCAAATTTCCTTACATGCCAGATGCAAAACTGAACTTAAATATTTAAACATGAAGATAATGATCAGTGATCTGACCTTGACAAAAGAATGGTCGAGGAGCTGGCTGGCCGTCCACCTCATCTTCGGGTCACTTTCCAGGCAGTGAGAGAGAAAGTCCTTTCCCTCAGGGCTTAATCTTTCAGGAATTGGGGGCTTATGTCCCATTCCCACTTTATACATAATCTGAAAATTGTGTTCATATTCATGCCAAGGCCTCTACAAAGATGGGGAAAAACATCAGATTTTAATATTACATGGCCATATAAAATGCAAATACTCAATCTTAGGCATCTTAAAATTGGTATCTCTATTTGAAGTTAGCAAACTTTTACTCAAAAGACCAAACAGAAAACATTTCAGGCCTTGAGGCCACCTGATCCCCGTTAAGCATTCGGCTTTCTCACTAGAACACGACAGAAGCTGGGGACAGTATGTACAGGAACAGGTGTGACCGTCCAATGGAACCTCGTCTAAACGCAGGCGGACAGCAGTTTGCCCAGCCATTTGGGATATTCTGTTAGTCCAGCATAATTTAGAAGCCACTGTCACATAACTAAAAGATGTAATATGTAAAATGATACAAAAGTCACTAAAACATACAAAACTCAACATTTCTCTCACAGGGATTTAATATGCTCCCTGGTTGAATAATGAAAACTCTGTGTGGGCAAAGCTTATTTTACCATGATGAGAAGAAAAATGAGGTTCACAGGGGAAGGAACCAAGTTATTATACCATTCTAATTTATGTGCTATTGACTGGTTATTCCAACATGTACTCTTGATGTTCTTGTGTGGCTTGACTAAAATAATGCGGACACCGTGGCTATCTTCCTTAACGCTATCAGAGGTAACATCAGCAAATATTTGCTGAGCACTTGCAAGGTGTGTTCTTTTTCCACAGCTGCAAGTATAGCTGGATAATGATTTAACTAGTTTCCTAAGAATACTTAAGAGCTTGCTAGTGTTTCTTCTGTATAAGTGATGCTAGACAGCCAGACACTCTTGTGTACATGTCTATACTATACATTTTTATAATTACTCCTCAGTAGTATCTTCATCAGAAGCTAAATTTTCAGAAGGAAAAATTTCTTGATTTGAGGGTATGCAATTTAATTCTGACAGATGCTGTTTCCCAGAGTATTCTGCATTTTTGACCACAATATATGTCAATTTCCTTATACCCCAAAAGCAAGTATTCTATCTTTTAAAATGTCACTCATGTGCTAAGTAAAAAATAAAATTCTACTTTTAAATATGTAATTCTGATGAAGCTCAACATTTCATGTTTCTTTCTTTCTTTCTTTTTCTTTTTTTTTTAATTAACAGGCTTATTTTTTTCCAGAGTAATTTAAGTTTACAGAAAACTCCCTCGGAAAATACGAAGTTCTCACCCAATTCCCCACCCCTCCAGTTTCCTGTTATCCACATCTTGCATTCGTGTGGTCTATTTGTCACAACTGATAGGCCAACATCCACGAATTATTGTTCATCAAAGTCCATAGTTCACATCAGGACTCACACTCTGTGCTGTGGAGTCTGTGGGTTTGGGCACATGCACAATGGCATGTATCCATCACCACCATCCCACACAATGGTTTTGCAACCCTGAAAATACCTGTCCTCCATGTCCGTGTGCTTCAACCACTGATGTTCTTGATGTCTACAGTTCTACCTCTTGCAGAATGTCACACAGATGGAATCATACAGTAAGCAGCCTTTTCAGATTACCACCTTTCTTCACTTGGCCAGATGCAACTAAGGTTCCTCTATCTTCTAAGGATTCATAGCACATTTTTAAAGATCTCTGAATAATATCCCACTGTGGGGATGTAACAGTCTGTTTACCCATTTATCCACTGAAGGACATCTTGGTTGCTTCCAACATTTGGCATTTATGAATAAAGTTACTGTAAGTACTAAAGTGCAGGTTTCGCATAGACCTAAATTTCAATTTCATGTTTCTTTTTGTAACTGCTTGCTTCTTTATGCTTTCTTTAAATTCACTTGTTAGTGTTCTCTATAGCATGTATCTTATAAACACTTGTTTCCTAGTTTGTCCTTTTCCTCAACATTATTCTGTCTTTTGATAGGTCACATTTTTATCTCTAATTGTGTTTTCTGGCAGAAAATGTGTCCATAGAATTTATAACCAATAATAAACCACAACTACTGCCCCATCCCTGTACAGTGCCCTCCTGAAGCTCCTCCTCCAGGTACAGGTTCTGCTTACCTTGCCTGTCACCATCTCTATGACAACGCAGCCCAGACTCCAGATGTCTGCTGCACGTCCGTGGCCTTCTCCTTTAGCACGGGTAATGACTTCAGGTGCCATGTATGCTTTAAAAGTCACAGATATGGTGATTGTAATAAATTATAAACACAATACTATGTATTAAGAGTGCCGAGCAATAAATTAATATTTCTATATTATTTTCCTGAATTATGTCAATGCTGAAACTGAAAACAGGTATTTTGAATCATTTGTTGAATAGACTTTTTAGGGACAGAATTCTGTTTTAACGGACAACTTTTGAATGTGCAAATTTTCAAATAAATTGTAATCACATGGAAAACAGGAAATTGAATTTGCAAAGAAGGATACAAAATTTTATGACATTAAACAATCAAAATACTGTTTCAACTAAAATAGTTTTAGTAACACTATAAACAACACAAGAGTCTTTCTGAGAAGAAAAAGCAGCTATCCTCCCAGGGTAGTTAAGATCATTACTCAGTCAGCTGCCCTCCAGGAGAAGCCCTAGCATGTGGGGGAGGGTCCTCCTCATGACCTGAAACCTGCTCCTACCCTGCAGGTCTGTGCTGACCAGAAAGGGTGAAGGGAAACCCAGGAGCCATGCCCACAGCACTTAATGAGTGCAGACCAGCCCCATTGGCCCATACCTGCTGTCCCCAGTGTGCTATTCACTTCACCAGGCATGGTCTGGGCATTGTTTTTAAGCTTTACTGAGCATCCAAAATCTCCCAATTTGATGAGTCCAGATGAGGTAAGGAAGATATTGGCACCTAACAAGAAATAAGCAGTCATTAATCAGCCTCTGAAACACAATATTGGCACCTGCATGTTAACGTGGTAAACTAAACTACAAGAAACTATTTATAAACTAACTAATATAAAGATTATGGAGTTGTACTTACAACGTGCAATTATAAAAAGATGTGATGCTTATTCACAAATGTTAATAATACAAAGCAACAAAATTTAACATCAGGATAGATAGCTCTGACCAATAAATTTTGAAATGAAAGATGCATAGATTCTAACACTAAAAACTCACAGAATACTTGAGAAATTATTATAAAACACAAATGTCTGTGACAGCTCCTGAACATTAGAGTTGGATGCAATTAACAGCCTCCACAAGAGGAAGAGACACGTAGAAAGACCAGCACACAAGCTGTGGTTCTTCAGAGGTGTGGCTGAGGCCACCTCAGGATATGTTTTAGAATATGACTGAAAACAATGTTCTGTAATTTTCCAATATTTCTACAAGCAATATACAAGCCTAACTCATACCAACTTATAATTGGAACTTGGGGTTACTGCTCACCTCTCAATGCAGCTTGGCCTTTTACTATAGGCTACGAGATATTATTGCTCCAACTAAGTCACACATCTCTAGCATGTGTCTATGGTACTCCTAAACAAAAAGTGACACAAAGACGCCCAAACTGGTAACCAGTCATGTGATGAGAGGTATCTAACAGTCATCCTCAACGCTCGAGTCCTCCCAAGGTTCAGGTCCCCACAGTGGACTAGAGTGGTGATTCTGCAATCCTGCACATGTACTCAGCGTTAGCCATGCTGAACTATAAGGCATTAGAACTGATTCAAGGACTTGGGCAATTCTCTTTACGCCCAAGACATGACAGTGCACCAAGGGTAAGATTTCTGAACAACTGAAATAGGCAATGCCAGGGGCTGATACAGGGCCAACTAAGCAAAGGCCCAGAATAATCCCCACAGCAAAGCCATGTGGTGGAGAGGCAGGCAGCCAACAAGACTTGGGAATGCTCGGTGACTTAGGGTGAGCCATGCTGTGAGCATGAACAACTCCTATGCTCAGATGCATCAAATTCTGGTGGGATCCGAAGTAGTCCAACAGACTGCATCTGGTCTCTGGTCAGAAGTCACACCAACTCTCAAGTAAGTGTGTTTAGGTTAAACTCAGACTACATGACAGATGGAACTCTTTAGTGCCAATTAGAGAAAAAAATACTCTCCTGCTTTAATTAGCTCCTAGACTTTAAAAAAAAAAAAAGTCAGGGGCACAGTGTGGTTAAGTACAAAAGGCCACACTAACAGATCTGAGATGAAAGGATCGCTATTCCCTTTGTGCCAGAGTGAAATGCACTTCTAACCAATCAGCATGACCGAATTAACCTTTAACAGAACTTTAATTTGGAGGTTGGTGTAAATAAACCCTGTTCTTACCTCCAAAGACATAACTGTACATTGACTTACAAAGCTATTTCTGATTTACTATCATTTTATACACTAGAAATAGAAAGGTTGCTTTGTTAACAAATATGTAGTAAACACACAGGCTATGTCAAATCAGCTCATGAAACTTCCTTTTGGAGAAGCAGATTTCTCTAACAAACAGATAAGAAGCTACAGACTCTTCTCAGGGATGGAGACGTGGTTTTACATCACTTCTCAATGTGGTGTTTGTTAAAGTAAAGATCTATCTATGTGGAAATAGACATACTGTGTAGGAGAGGATGGGAGTGAGCATCTCCAGAGCACCTACTATGTGGACACTGGGTGCACGTGGGGATTACCTTTAATGTCACGGTGAACTATGCCATGCTCATGGAGGACGTTGATGGCGATGGTGATCTGCTTTGAATACAGCCTGATGACATGCTCCTGGAGCCCCAGTCTTGACACCTCTTCTAATGTGCCCTCGTCACAGTACTCCATGAAGATGTACATTTCTTCCTACAGGAGGAATAAGATGAAGCCCTGACTGTGGTGTTCCTTACAGTGTGAAGAGTCTGGAAAACCACCTAGGCCGTGCTCCAGAATCACTCTTCTTCCTAGTGATGCGCCACACTGGCCATCCCAAGCACTGAGTGCGCTGTGCAGAAGATGTGTCTAACAGAGCTCATCAGGGTAAGAAAGCCTCCTCCAAATCACAGGGGATGCACTTCTATAATCCTCCAAGATCAAGTCTGCCATATAATCTCAGACAGGGAGTCACAAGGCCTTCCTAGATACTATTAAGTACTGAAACACATCCTTTTCCAATGTAGACATACTTGTGAAAACATCAGAAATGATCAACACTCAACTCTCCCTGGCAGCTTTGGCTCTGCACCAAGACACTCCAAGTTATCCTCTCTTCCCTGACACGTGCATCTCTAAACCCAGGGAAATGAATGTAAGGTTTTAATTTTCTGTCATTTTACAAAGTTTCCTGAACAGCAGAGACAAGTATTCAGTATCACTTAAAAGAGGTACTGTGAATGGAAAGCAGGCACATGTCACGTGGAGGGGTGCTTCAGAAGGACCTTCTGACTGGCAGGACGGGTTTCAGTGCTTTGTAATGTCGGGTTGATGACTACAGTCTACAACTTACATTTTAGGAGGAACTCCTCTAGTTTCAGAGAGAAGGCAGAAATGATGTAAGTCATGGAGATTTCCTGATAATTAGGCAAAGTTACTGTGCTCTGAAATGAGAAGACCTGTGATGTAGAACAGGACTCCATCGTGCACCCTCACTGACTCCTCACACAAAGCAGTGTGACTCAAGGTGGCTTACTCTGTGCAGCTCCACACCAAAGTACCGAACCAGATTGGGGTGCTTGATGCCCTCAAATATCTTCAATTCGTCTGCAGTCTCCTTGATGGTTTTATGGTCATTTGGTTGAAATCGAATCTGTGAAAGGAAAATTGCTGATAACTATCAACACCATCACAAACAAGAAACAGGAATGTCCTAAGCAACGAGGTCTGTAAAGGTGTCTCTTTGACACTTTCATAGTCCAGGCCCACTGGCATATGGTCCTTTTGTATATGACTCAACTTACAGATTTTCTTTCCTTTGTTGTTCAAGAAAACTAAGAATGCTTGTGTTTGAATAAGTGAGGATATAGCAGCTAGAATTACTGTTACAACTGTGAACATAACCACCCAAAACATTAAATATCCATAAGCAAGCTATCACTGGTGTTTTGCTTTGGGGCAATACAGAAAAATCAAATCTGATTCTGCCCGTATGAAGTTTACGGCTCTAGATTTCACAGGTGGACCATGCAGTACTGTGTTTCTGTGCCTCGTGTATTATTCCACTTGGTGCAATGTCCTCCATGTTCATCCATATGGTTGAAAAGGTGAGTACAATTAATAAAACTGCCAGGACAGCAAGTTTCAAATTACAAAAAGAATGATGAGGAAGGTTAATTAGCTTCATTTACTCATTCCCCATTACCCACATGTATCAAAACATCACCCTATCCCATCAATATGCACAGTTATAATTTGTCAATTAAAAATTTAACACAAAAGGAAAAAAGTTTACAACCAAGTTCGAAAGAGGAGAGCCACTGGCAAAGTGGCTGGGACCCTGCGGGTCAAACCTCCGATCTCACCCTCAGCCCATCCACCTTCCCAGCCATGACAGGTCCCCTCCGTCGGCAACAAGCCTTTTCCCTCCCTCCCTCAGGCTGTTCTCTGGGCTTCCCCTACTCTTGTCAATCCACCTCCAGCTGTCAAAATACCACCCATGCGTGACGCTCCTCACAAATTTCACCTTCTCCCCAGCTCCCTGCATCAGGTCTTTCTCCTCCTGCGGCACTTCTCATACCTGCGTGGTCTTGACAGACTCTCTCCCCATCCTCACTGGAATCTTCAGCACCTTTATACCCCACGTCATTATGTTAGCTCAGCTGTCGAGTTGGTCCTGACTGTCTCAATGCTAAGACATGGGCCTCAGGCCTACACACCTTGCCATGGATAGCACTTGTCAGCTGTGAGCAGGAGAAGCTTGTCTTTACTCTCTCATGCTGAGCAATCCAACTCAAGGGCCCCACTGAGCCAACTGACTCACCTCCTTCATGGCCATCAGCTCCCCCGTGTCCACACTGATGCAGGTGTAAACCTTCCCATATTGTCCTTCTCCTGCGAACAACACAAACAGGCTGCTCGTCTAGTTAATACAGACAGGTTTAGTCTCTGAAGCTTACAATCATGTTGTCCATTACTTCTGGATGTATGTTTATATATCTACAATTATGTTCACTAGAGTTTGCTTACTGCAAAACTCAAAATAGTTTTGAATGTCCCCTAATAAGTGAAGTCTCAGACATCAATGTGTCCTCTCTGTAAATATTTTTAAATAGAGAAAAACTGGCTTCAGGAAACTTCCAAAGAGACATCAGACAAGTGATGAGTGGCTCACACCTCTGAGCTCTCATGCCTCACAAGGAGATCTGTGTTGGGGTGGAAGCTAGTGGTCAGGAGCACACAGGCCCCGTTTAACCTGACTGCTACAAGGGCCAGGAGCATGGGGGCAGGTATTCTCTTGTGTCCCCTCTGGGATGTCAAAATATAGGGATTTACAGCTGAATTAGATGGAGAATGACAAACTCTGTAAAGTACTTGACTGTGCCAGGTACTACCCAAGTTCCCTGAGGCCTGGAGTCCTCTTTCACAACTGTGTCTGCCCCTCAAGAGTTAATTACCTGACAGATGGACACATTGAACAGAGACTATTTTCACTCCACCTTCCTTATTTTCCTTACCAATTTTGTTTCCTCTTTGCCATTTGAAGGTCACCTTCCTCAAGCCAACATGCATGACATTATCATAGGATTTAGGGGTATCACAAACTTGACCAATGATATTTTTTCTCCTCATTTCTCGATACCGCTTTTCTTCAAACAATCGGACTGATTTCTGGATAGCTTCTATGGGTCCTTGTTTAGAAGCAGAATCTGCAGAGAGACCCACAAACTCATCGGTCCTAGCCACTACAACCAAGTCAATTTCCAGTAAATACCAATGACAATGGAGCAACAAACATCAGCATGTCGTCATACTCAGAAAACAGCAGGTGAATGGAAGGCCTGCAGAGAGTGTCTCTCCATGACAAGACACACTAAATAAACCCCATGCTTGTTAGAAGTACATCTCCAGCCCACCCTCCTGCTGGCCAGCACCTTAGCAAACAGAAAAACTTACCAAGTTACTTTCCTACATCAGTTTATATTTCAGTTCCCCATTATCTGCTAACCAAAAATCTAAGTTCCTTTAAACAGGATTCAAGGTCCTGCAGAATTGAGACCCAGTTTCACTTTTCTAGGTCTTTTTGTTTTAGCCCTTCCTCTTTTCTTCTCCTACCACATGCTCCAGATCTGTGAGACTGAAAGATTTATGGAACACACCAAATTGCTGTTTACTTTACTCTTTCAAGATTTCTTAGTCTTGAATATGTAAATATGAATTACAGTAGCTCTCCCAAGGGGAACAGTCCCAGTGGTTCCCAAGTTTACTTTACCATAAATTGTTTTGAAAAGCACAGCAAAGATCTGGACTCTGGGGGAGACATGAACAGACCCCACATCAGGATCAAGCCTAGGATGTCTCCCCTACCTAAATCCTAGACATACACGTAATCTGTCACCAGGCCTGTCAAATATGGCACCAAAGCTTTTTCCTACTGCCATTCCCTTTCTGAAGCCCACCTTAGTCCAATAAATATTATTAATACTGAATCACTTGAACGGGCATTCTAACTGATCTCCCCAATTCAGGCTAGCAGGATAATCTATTGCATAGTGTTTTCTAATCCCATCCCCCCTTTAACCAAATATACCAGCTGCACAAGAGTCTTTGAGAGCTGCCCACCACCTCTTAGATCACTAAAGATCTCACCCCTCCGATTTCACCTGCATTTACATCCAAACCTGTCAGTCTGGTCCCACTGGACCATTCTGCAGCTCTCAAGCCTCAAGGTATGTTTTTCTCTGTATTTTGCCTCTTGCTTTGTTATAGACTTGTCTTCCCTCAAGAGTCAGGTCAGGGCTGGGGATATAGCTCAGTTGGTAGAGTGCTTGCCTCGAATTCTAAGGACCTTGGTTCAATCCCCAGCACCATAAAAAAAAAAAAAAAAAGAAAGAAAGAAAAAAAAAAAAAAGTCAGGTCAGTCTCCTCCTTCCTAACCTCTATAGGTCCTGGGGACAAATACTCTTCTGATTGGTCATACATAGTTCAAAGGGATGCTGTGCTGGGGAGAGCTCTGGCCTTAAAGACAGAAGTGTATTCTAATCCCAGCTGTATCATTTACTACCTTGGCCAAATTATGAGGTCTTTCAGAATCTGTTATCATTTATGAAATGGGAGAAACATCTATTCTGTATAATGCTCAAGACAGCTGTGACAAAAAATACATGAAAGCATTCTGTTGATCATAAAATGCTTGACAGTGAATTTTCTGCTATTCACATTTCTGATTAATACTGATTGATCACCTACTTCATTTCAGTTTTTTCCCCTCAACTTTTCAATATAAACAGCTAATTATACTAAGCTGCTTAAGAATATAAAAAGCTTGTAATCTGCTAAATAGGAAACATCCACAAACAATTAACAATGGGAACTGATGTCAGAAGTATAAATGAGATCACAAAATATTAATGTAAAAGGTCCAATAATTTAGAAGTTAAAACAAAAAAATTTTTTTTTTCGTACTGGGGATTGAACCACAGTGTACCACTGAGCCACATGTCCTTCCCCCAATCCCACCTTTAAAAAAAATTTTTGAAACAGGACCTCACTAAGTTGTCCAGGCTGGCCTTGATCCTCTTGGTTAGCCTCTTGGTGATCCTCTTGGTTAGCTTTCCAAGTCACTGGGATTATAGGCATGTGCCTTGGTGCCCACAGCATGCTAAGACAATTTTAAATTGGAACTAATCATCTCACTCTTAGAAAACATTTTTAAGTTCAATGTCCTTTTACCTTTGGTCTGGCTAATAAGTGTCCGAAGTTCCCAACTTCTTCTTGTTGACCCACTTGAATCACCTCTTGGATATGCTGGTTCTGCAAAAAGTATTTTTTTAATACAATTTAAAGATTTATAAAATAAATATACTTGAGGGAAGACTGAAACAGTGAGTGGCCATGGTTACTCTCTGGCCATCCTTTCTGGTGATCAATTCCTAATGTGCTTGATGTGGGTGCCAGAAACTATTTCTATAATCAATTCTAGAAAATTGTACCAAACTCATAAGTTGCTATCAGGTTTTTTAACTACTTCCTATGAATAACAGAAAAGAACACTATATGGGTCCTGCATTCCTGGGGACTCCATTCAAGAGGCTGGTTTCAGAAACCCTGTCCTGATGCAACAGGAATAGTAACATGTTGCTGGGCAGAGACACTGAGGGCTGCATTGGAATAAAATTTCAGCGTATCATCAACAAGTGCAGTATCACTTTGATATTTTTTAAAGTGAATAGGAGTACCCAACAATTAAAATATCAGCAATACTGATTAAAAAAAAAAGCAAAAAGTAGTCTCAGAATATGCATAGCCAGCTAAATAGAGGCATCTATATGAAAAGTCAGGGTGTTGAGCACCAATCTTCTCATAGAGCCTAATGCTCCTGACCCTTTCTTCCTCTTTACAGGTGTTAACAATAGGTACTGACTGAGACAAATCACTAGGCAGGTAGAGAATGTGGTTGACACCTTTAAACACTTACCGTCTCGCTCCTCTGTGGGGCTTGAGTGACGACTCAGAGACCTAAACTGCAATTCAGCAGCTATGGAAGCCAGTCGATCATTTTCAGGGACGCTGGAACCCCTGTTTTAATATTTTTTTAAACAACTGAACTATCAATTCAATGGAACTTAAAATGAAAGATCTGTGAGATTCTTCTGGAGCCTTGATTCTCAAATGGGGAAAATGTTGCCCCCCAAAGGACAATGGCAGTGTCTGGAGACACGCTGGACTGTCATGGGAGAGTACAGTTGGCATCTAGTGGGCAAAGGACAATGCACAGGACAGTCCCACAAGAACTGCCACCCAAAAGAACAGAGCTGTCACTGAGAAAAGGTCCCCTTACAGGCTGTGAGGAAAATTCTGGAGCCAAAGAGAGCTCCACTATTATCCCTCCACAAACAGCAGGCCAGACCCACAGTTCCTGCCTGCAGAATGTCCTGTTTTACATTAACACAGGACATAAGATGGGTTAACTTAAGTATGACTGACAGGCATGGGAAGCTCCCTAGTTTAAGCCCAGGTAAGGTAAAAATATGGCAAATATAGCTAATGTTCAAGGTTTCCATTAAATTATATTTATTTACTCAACCATACTTAATGTACTAAAATTATTACATAGTTCAAAAGATTCCAAACCTCTAAATGGTAAGAAAATGGAAGGGAATACCTAATGCTTTCTTCTCAAGCAGTATTAGCAAAGCAAAAGTACAAGAGCAGGAAGCTTAATATATTAAATAGAACAAAGTTAATTAGTTGCTTTTCCAGAACAAAGTAACCAGAGTAATATTCAGCAACCAGAATGAACCCATAAGGAGTAAAAACCAGGATTAATTATAAAGGAAGTGTTAAAACTGCAATACAAAAATTAAAGAATCCAAAATAAATATGGCATTAGTTGATTAAAAAGGTTACTGGGTGTGTATTTTTAAGTGAATGATATAATGAAGTATGGTAGCATTTATGCTCTTTTCATTAAACACTAAGTAGTTGACAACACAGACCATTAGGAAAATTATGAAATATATACATTTTTATGTTTCCTTAAATCTTCAAACCTAGTGTAGTATTTGTTAAAAAAGAAAGAGGGTGACAATTTCTCTGCCATGTAGTCCCAAACCACGGGTGCTGAAGTGAAGGAGGACATCCACTTATCAGCAGTGCCACAGTCTGAGACCATGGAGGGTCACCCAATGCCTTTACCTTCCTGATTCCTACAGGCAAAATAAGTCGGTCCCAAGGCCTTCAGAGAATTTTGCAAAGGTAAAAAGCAAGAACACACACTTTCCCTAGTGGTGTATCTGGGAATGTTTAACAACTACCTGTGGGGTGGGACCTGAGAAGGTAGGAGGTAGGCCGTGGAATTTATCAATTTCCACAGAGTTATAACCATTATAAAACGCTAGACAATTAACAATCAGCTCCTGGGAATCAGCAGGAGCTGCTCCAGCAAATCCACCACAGCGAAAACATTTTTTATGCACAATGATGAGAAGTGAAGCCCAGAATAGGTATTTGTTAGGGCAAAATCAATGAAAAATGCCCTAAAACACTGCAAGGTCAGGTGAAATTCAATTTGGGTTACTGATTCTCTAAGTCAGGCAAAGGCTACCCACTGTGGGCTGAGAGCTGAAGTCATCAGTGTCACTGCCTCCCCGTGGCACTCTTCACAAACTCGGGGCATTCTGTGCCTTGGGCTCTCACCTATGGCCGGTGAGCCTCCGAAGCAGTGAGCCAATCCACAGCAGCTCTGTGGTCTACCTCCCAGGACCACTAGGATCACCGAGGCTCCCCGTGAAAGTGAGCAGTGGGAGTCTCCTGACCACGCCTCACATCTTTGCGTGGTTTTGCTCTTTTAACTACCCTCATACATACTATCCTAAAGCAAACTTTGCTCATTTGTAAAAATAATGAATTTCAAGATAACATATTATGATGCTATTAAAATTCTTGGATGTTAAGAATTGTCCAAGTATATAAAAACTGAACACAAATACTTATGAAATATTATTTGTGACATGCCAAAAAAAAAAAAAAAAAACAAAACTGCTTATGCAAACCATCAAGACTGAATGCACAGAAAGGCCAATTGCACGTATTTAACTCCTATAGTAAAATATAAATAAATGCCTTAAGCCTCAGTTCTGTGGAGACTTTTGAGACTGACTTTTAACAAGTGAAATATTCTTTTCTCTTTCCAGTTCTGGAGAGGCCTCCTGTGAAGGAGGACGCAGTGAGTGTGGGAGCCAGCACCAGTCTGCTCAACATTCCCAGCCACTGTCTGGTGCAGATTCACCTGCCTTGACTCTGCACTGCATTTGTAAAAACAACAGTCTCAGCAGCCACCACGGGATATGGAAGCATGTGTGCACCATAAAGTGCTCAAAACAAAACGAGGATAAATGAGAATCTGGTTCAATGTTAATTGTTAATTTTTTAGTTGACTTCTTAAGCTGTAAAACACTTATATTTTTAGGTTATTTAGGTTTTTAGGTTACATTTATTACTAAAATTAGGAGCATTAATTATTTAATGAGAAGACTGGAAACATTTGTAGAAATTTTAAACTTGTTAAAATGCAAAAACTTTTCATTTTTAAAGGCTTTAAATCCTAAAGTCATAAGTCATCTATCTGCCCACTATGATGTGAATCTTTTTCCCCTAAGAGCTGAAGACTGTAGAGTTCCACTACATTTCATCTCTTGGTCAACTCACCCTCAACCCAAATAGTTTTGTACGTCACCTTCCTTACCAGAAGACGGGATATTGACAGCATCCTGTCTTTCTACCCAAGTATAGCAGAGGAATTCAGAGACGCAGAGTCCTTCATTAAATAAATCACAAGAACTTGATAAACTCCTCTGCCAGGAAATAGCTAGAATGGAAGAGACTGGGAGTCCCTCCTTATACAAAAGACTAATGCAAGAGACTTAAATCTTTCTGAAGCTTGCCACATCTGAATGCTCTAATAATCATCTATTCTCCAAACACCATCAACTCATTTTCCCACTTTTGTATAACTATTTCTAATCAACAATTATTTAAAATTAGGAAATTAGGTCAGAAATTGATACTTCTTAAAAAATTCATTGCCTAATGCCATTGACAGGATGCCATCTCTGTACTATGCTGTGACTACCAGGGAAAGGCAGTGTCATGTCCCCTTCTACTGTGCCCAGATTCTTCCCTCTGATCCTCTATGGTCATTTTGGCTAATACCGAATCCAAAGAAACATCAGTATCAGGCACACGGTCCACCTGGCTGGCTGGTGCCAGAGTCTGGGACTGTGACAACCACAAAAGACCCTGAGCACCACTCAAGTACTAGAGGAAGGAAGCCCGTGGTTCCCATGAGGTATCCTAAAGCTAAGGTCCCTGTAGAAGGACACATGAGGGATGGCAAGGACACATGCGCTGATGGAATGAGACTACCTGGTATCAGGGGCACTGCTGATGGGTTTGAGTGGCACAGAGTCGCTACCACAGGGAGCCAGGCGGCCGGTGGTAGTGGTGGCAGTGGCAGCAACAGGAGCAGCAGCTGGGCTGCCATGGCTCCGCCCATCCGAAGTCACGCTCCGAGCGCTAAGACGAGAAGAAAAGCTTCAGGAACACAGGTGAGAAAGCGGATGGACTTGCAAATGGCTTTTAATTAAAAATAAAACATGAGGAGAAGTGAAAAATATTTAAAAATACAAAATGCTGTTTGAGATTCATGTATGGGAAAAAAAGACTAATTTCAAAGGTTTTTTAAAAAACAATGTGGTCCTTATTTAGCAAATCCTGTCAAATGAAATTAACTTATGAAAGTGACCACACAGGGGAGACAGGATGCTCACTACCTCAAGACGCAGAAATGCCACCACATTCAAGGACATCCCTGTGAATGTACTTGCTCCTGAACTCACTTCAGTGCTCAGCTGCTTCATAATTAGCCAAGACCGGAAAGGTCATTCCAGCTTTCTCCACTTTTACAGAGATGTTCAGTACTGTTTTCCAAATGTTTACTATGCTACGCAAACTTAAATTTGTTTACCTAAGGTAATTTTTCAAAGACAGAAAAAGAAAGAATTATTCCAAGGCCAGAATACACTTAGTAGCTTGAGGTTATAAAGAAGCTGAGAAATTCAGTTATCTTTAAAGTACAGGCCTGTTTTAAATTTGCATGTCTTTCTTGTTTGCAACTAAGGCTCTGTGGTATGACTTCAAGATAACACAAATAAGAGCTTTTAAGAGCATATGGAGAAGACAGAAAAACATTTAGCTCTCAGGGCAAGCAAACAGTTGTTTCCAGAGCATCGCCATGCACACCAGAGAAGAAGCCATAAAAGAAACGACTGGAGGAACACCAAATACCTGAATCCCTCTGGCGTTGGGATAATTAGATGTGGGTTAGGAGGGTCACTATGGCATCGAGGTACCTTCACAGGACGGGGGCTGTTCCGATGAATAGCTGCCAATGGAAATGGCAACAAATGCGATTTGTTAAAGTGGTCAATAGAAAACTGACACACCAGACAATTATTAAATATAGAGGGAATGTCTCTTAATCTTGTCAGTGACCAAAGTAAAACCATTCAAGAGTAAAAACTTAATTACAAATATATCATTTTTAAAAGTTAAAAAAGCTATATTAAACACACAAATTTTTTTCACCAAAACCAATTTTTAAAAGATGTATACTGAACAAACAAATGATCACACTCACTTTAGAGGTAGATGAAAATGTGGCACTTCTCTAATATAAAGTAATTCTCTATGCTATCTACACTTAAAAAGATCTGGTCATGCAAATATTTCAACAGGTCCTACACTGGGGGAGTCACTGTCACATTCTTGAGTACATGAAGTTTTATTTGATTCCTTTAAGACAAACCAAGTAGATGGAGTATAATTTAACTGTTCTTTTTTCCAGAGTATGTTCTCTTTTTCTTTTAAATATTATAGTAAAAGTTAAATACAGATAAAATTTAAAAAGAAAACTTTAGAGATTTTATCTAGTGATTATAAAAATGCTGAGCATTCCATTTTCCCAACAACTATATGTAAACAGGAATGGACGTGTTATAATCTGTCCATCCTCACGCTTTCCTCTCAGTTCTACTCACCCTGCTTCACCCCTGCTGGAGACTGAACTCAGGGCCTCGTGCATGCTGGGCAAGCGCTCTACCACTGAGCACATCCCCAGCCCTTTACTTTTAACTATCTGATTTCACCCTTCAAGGTTTGTTTTTCTATGTCATATTTTCTCTTCACACTGATAATTTCAACTGAAATGGGAATCCTCTTTCTTCCTTCATGGTTTTGTTTCCTTCCTTTTAATAACATTACACAGGAGAAGTGGTAGCAAACTCAGAGAGATCTAAAATTCCCTTGTAAAAATTGCAGAACAAAAACCAAGCAACTATTAGCAGAAAGCCAGGAAATCTGAGTTTGGTTCCTTATCTCAATTATTCCAATATCGAGTCAAAGAAACTCAAATAAATAACAAAGGTGAAAAGGACAAAAAAAACGGGGCTGGGTTGTGCAGTGGTGGAGGCTCGCCTACCATGCACAAGGCACTGTGTTTGATCCTTAGCACCACATAAATATAAAATAAAGATATTGTGTCCACCTAAAACTTAAGAACAAATATTTTTTTAAAAAAGGAAAAAAGAAACAATTTGATAAGGATGATGTCATTAATTCAGCAAAGACTGGGAAGTACTTAATCAAGAACCACTACAACATTTTCCCATGAAGGTATAGACATTCTGTTTTAAAAAGAGCAGGCATGCACACACACGTTTAATATTCTTCATACACGAAACAAAACATTTATTTTAAGAGTGTAAGCATGTTTATTTATTTGTTTAATGCTGTGAAACTGACATTTCATTGGGAAGAAAACCCAAATGGCCAATAAATATAAAGTAGATGTTCAAATTTCACTAGAGGTCAACATTTATCATAGAGATGTTTTCATGGCCAAAATAAAGACAAGCCCATAGAGTAGTGAAAGAATTTAGTACAACCACGATGTCTGCAGTGTGGCCAGAAGATGAATTAGATCTGAACCTGTTGACATGGAATTATTTCTACATTGTCAGATGCAAAAAAAGGAGAGACTAATATCCAAGATGAACACATTTGTATACAATAAATGCAGGAAAACAGCCCTATAGATGCTTGTATGATTATGTGAGCAGAGAAAGGTAGGGTGGAATGTGTCTGTGCAGGTGCATGAATAAAGAGAAAACGTAGAAGGCTGCACGTGAGGCTACTGTCATTAGCTGCAGCTTACAGCACAAGAGGAAGAAAGCAAGCAGCAGCAGCAACATGACAGCTGATGTGCGCTCAATTTCATTAGTTTTCCTTGTCAGAGAAGAACACAAAACCAAAAGACAACTCTCACTGTGTACGGGACACTAGAGTGTTTACAAAATATTATTACCTTATTTACTCCTTGTTAGCAGCCCATTTTACACATTACAAGGGGAGACTCAAAGATGTTAAATGAGGCCCAGGTCACTTGCTGTCAGGCAATCTGACTCTGAGTTCAGTTTTACCATCCCATAGTGGCTGAGGGGACAAAGGACAACTTGAGCCTACAGCAGGCACTATTAACTGTCCCACCAACAGTTTGAAGTGACAGGCATATTCAAAGATCATGGACTCAAATACTACTGGTGATCACCTTTGCATTATGGCAATGTGAGTATTTTTCTTGTCTTTTATAATTTTTCCTACATCAAAAATTTTCCTTAATGTATGTCCTCTCCATTTTTCTACATATTTTTTTTGTTATAATTGCTTTACAAAGAAAATACTGCTTACGCAATAAAATATTTTAAAGAAGATATGTATACTGAATTACTGAATATGGATTCTTAGAAAAATATTTTAAGAGATCAGAAAATCAAACTCTATTTATGATTACAGGCTTAAGCCAGTTTGATGGGAACACAGTGGGCTTTGTATACAGCTCAAATAATCTTACAAAAAATAATCCCCATTTTTACAATAGTCTTGGTAGAAAGAGTTTGTATAAAATAAATGAGTCTCAAAGTTTAACAATCAATGATTAACACTTGTTCTTATACTAAATTTTCTGAAGCTAGCAAGTACCCTTTAAGAAATACAGTTCATGTTCAAAAATTTACATTTATAAATTATTTTTGTGTGATTTAAATTGTATAAAAGTTTTGGGTTTTCACTTTTGGGTGCTTATATGCAAATATACTTTTGTTTTATTCAGACTGTATCAAGAATAACATGATACTTATTAGTCTCTTCTTGATATTTTGTTTTTAAAGTTTCAACATATACTGTAAAACTATCTAGCCTAACAATAATTGAAAACTGTAGTTAAAGTAATGTATACTGTGCCATAACATTACTTATTCTTAAAAAAAAAAAAAAAAAGTAAAAACAAATCAGAATTTACTACCAAAGAATGGGGAAATGGGTTCCTAGGAAAACTTGTGGAGAAAAATGGTTGCCACTCTTTTCCAAAGATAAGGGAAAGGGGAAGAGAAGTTATTCACCCACCTGCAGTGTCTTTTGACCTTTTCAATCTTTCCTCCCCATGAGCAAAGATTTTAAAAGGAAGAGTAGAATGGTAGTATTGATATATTTTTTTTAAAAAAGAAGGTACTTTCACCTTGCTGACTAGCAGGAAACAGCCTTGTGTTGATATTTTAATCTTCCTATGGGATTTAGAACAATTAATGTGGAATTCTCTAAATATATACCTCATTTCTATCTCTTTCACTGTCATTTCCCTAAATACTCTTAAAAGGTCTCACAAGATGACCTGCTCTTATCCCAACCAGTAGGCTCCAGGAGAAATGCTGGAACAGCTGTCTTACCAAGGTACAAACCTGTAACAGGACTGTGTGGCTTTCCTATGACGTGGCCGATGCATTCGTTCATCAAGGCTTGTAGGCTCTAGAAACCAAAGGGAAATAGGAAAGAGAAGAGACGGCAAGCAGAGCCTGCATTACATCAGCAGTACAAGTTAGGTTTCCAGTATATTTAAGAGACATGCTACTTTGAGTAAATATTTTTAATTAATTTTAAAAAATAGGTTTAATCACAAATTAAACACAAATGAAATGTAAAAGAATATAGTACAAAATTCCATTTTTATAAATAAGCACAAATTAGCAGTCAATTGCCCATGATGCATTGATACACATAAGCAAAGGACTTCTCATGTAACCAACTCTATCACTGGGAAGATAAAATAAACAAATTCACATTTTAAAGAACATTTTAAATCTGATGGAATTTATCAGAACAGTGATAATACTTAACTCGAGCATTACATTGAAGTGAAATAGCTAATCCTTACTCAGTTTATAAAATGCAGAAACTAATATTTTAGAAGTACCAGGGTTTACAAACAACTGGATACCAGATAATGATTTAATTTAACCCTATTGTGATTAAAAATAAAAGCATTTAAGATCTTGCTATGCTATTTAGAGTGTTCCAAGAACCATATTTATATATGAAAACACATAAACAAGAGAATAGAGAGTGATTGACTTCTTTCTTTTTTTTTTAATTTTTTTTCTTTGTAGTTGTAGATGAAAAAATACCTTTATTTTATTTACTTATTTTTTTATGTGGTGCTAAGGATCAAACCCAGTGCCTCATGCATGCTAGGTAAGCGCTCTACCACTGAGCTACAGCTACAGCCCCTCAATTTGTTTCTTAATGAAAGAAAATTATAGAATATTCCATACCAAGAAGTCATCTTCTGGCAGAGCTGAAATAAAGGCAGGTTCAATGGCTTGCAGAAAATCAAATCCTTGAGTTGCCCACCTGTCACATGAAAATGTTCAATAATCACAAACCCACCAAGGAAATGCTACAGCAGTCTCATATTACATGATAATGGAAAGTAATATAACTGGAAAATTACTCTTTAGAACAAAATACATGTTTTATATTTATACAAATGCCTGTGTTGAGTAAGTTTATAGTAAAAGTTTTCTAATAGTTAACAGGTTTCCTAAGTATAGATTTTCTTTTCTTTGTGGGTAGGGTAGGTAATCAGGGATTGAACTCAGGGGCACTAGACCACTGAGCCACATCCCCAGCCCTATTTTGTATTTTATTTAGAGACAGGGTCTCACTGAGTTGCTTAATGCCTCACTGTTGCTGAGGCTGGCTTTGAACTCTTCGATTCTCCTGCCTCAGCCTCCTGAGCTGCTGGGATTATCGGCGTGCACCACTTAGGCATGCAGCCTAAGTATATATATTCAGTAAAACAACAACAACAACAAAAAAAAGCTGATCACTATCAAGTTTAGAATCCTCCTTGTTACACCACCTGCTCCAAAACTTCATATACCATATAGGAACAAAATACCACCAACCCTAAACGACTCATGCAGAAGGCATGCTTCTGGGACATTACCTGGGTCTTGTACCTCTACCACTCTCACATTTAGTCAGGACATAATTCATCCATTTCCGGGCAAAGCTTATGTATTTGTCTCCTATCTTCTGTCTGAACTCTCCAGACATCAAACGAACAACTTCTTTATGGTACTGTAAGAAGATTTCAAGTATATCAAAATTATAAAAAAATTTATTATAGTAATGCCTACACACTATAATGTCATGTCTGCTAAAAATGTCATTATCTAAAACCAAAAAGTAAAATCCAATTAAATCTTTATATTCTGAACTGCATGAAGAATTAGTGTCTAAAAATGAAGTATCATAAAGGCTTTATTCATAAGCTTATATTAAGAAGTATGTGTTTATGATATTAAACATCTCTTAACATTAAAATGTACTAGAAAGCTGTTAAAACAAAATAAAAACCAGGCAATTATCTAACAATTTAAAAGTCAACTAAAATTTCCAATATTTGGCAGCAACGTACAGTAATATTCTTGGCTAAACTATGATTACAACAAATAAAGTTTGTTGTTAAATGAGTCTTAATACTTCTGTAAGTAACTTACAAAGCAGTTACCAACGTGTACTACATTGTTCCTCTTATTTTACCTACCTCGAACCCAAAATTGTACCCCTGAATCATTGCTTCTCGGTAATATTGCTGCAAGGTGACAGATTCAGATTCATCAACTTCGGCATCAAACTCGGAGGTGAACATGTGGTCTACTCGGTCAATGGCATCACTTATTCTGTTGCAGAGCTCTAGTGCGTCATTCTGAAGAGTGCAAAGTCACGATGGACACAAAATGAAGCAAATCATACATTACTTACTGCATTTAAAAAGGAATGCTACATTCATCATCACACAGACATTAACTACCACAACACATTACAATCACTTTTAGTTAGCAAAAGAAATCACTGAATACAGAGGGAATTATGTTATTTTCATTTTTATTTGTACTTGTCATTCTTTAACATTTTATAAAACACAAAAGGAAAAAAATCCACTTAAAATGATAATGCCTAATTACAATCTAGTCTTTGAATAGGTGCTGGTGGCTTCAGTATTTCTGTGTATCAACCACCAGAAATGTTACTGGCACTGCCTGGAGATATTTTTGGTTATTAAAATGGAAGGAAGTAAAATTTAACAGCACATGGTGGGCAGAAGCCAGCAACTCTGCTAAACATCCTCCAATGCACAGGACACACCCTACAACAAGTAATTATTTTCCCAAAATGTCAACAGAGCAGATGATAAGACACCAGACTACAAGCTTTAATTGACTCCACAGGCAATATCACAACAGCTTCAGAATGCTCTCCCTTCCCAACCCGTCCTTACACCCACCTGTGTGTACACAGAATCCATCAGACAACTGCCCCCATATATGGTTACAAAAATATATTTCTCAAATCATCAGCATTTCCCTGAAGCTAAGAAAATAAAATGGTTTTCACCTAGCATATCTCAACAGCCTTACCTGCTACTGTTACTTTCCATTGCATATATCAAAATCCAGCCAAATTAGACCATGTGATGGTCAGCACATATCCACCACCCTGAGCCATGGACACACATGCCCAAATGTTCCTTCCTGATTTGCATCTTTTGAAACCCTTCAAGTTGCTGTTACGGGGCCCTAAGCCTTCGGGCCTCTGTAAGGTTTTAGGTCCTTAGGGTATAAACTCCCCAAGCTCAAGAATAATCAGCATCTTGTAAAATCCTCACACTCTAGAGTTCATCAGCTCAGACTAAAATAAAAGACAAAAGTCTCCCGCTCTGCCACTGGTGTGAGACTACAATTTATAAAAGAGAATTATAGATAAATAAGACAAGTCAGATTGGTAGGGAAAAAAGCAAATGTCTTTCAAATGATTTGTCTCGTCTTTTCAGGGTTTACTTCTTTAAGAAATCACACCTTACTGTGACTGAGAAGACATAACTAATGGCTTGTGGGAAAGCATAGATGAGACCAGGACTGATAAATGTGTACAAAATAGAAAGTGATGAAAACAGAAAAAAATGGGAGAAGAATACAGGCTCTGGCTTGTCAGACACTTTGAAGGCCTTTGTGCCCATGTACAACTGATTATTTTCCCTATTATAGTTAATTTGGCTGAATCATTTGTTCCTTTTTGAGGGAGAGGGGTTACTGGGGATTGAACTTGGGGCACTTGAACTGAGCCACCTCCCCAGTCCTATTCTGCATTTTATTTAGAGACAGGGTCTCACTGGGTTGTTTAGTGTCTTGCTGTTGCTGAGGCTGGCTTTGATCCTCCTATCTCAGCCTCCCAAGCTGCTGGGATTATAGGCATGTGCCACTGCGTCCTTGGGATGGCTAAATCTTTTGTTAAACAAAGGAATAAATAAATCTTCCTTTAGATTACATATCATTGATATGGAACTCTGGTAGTAAATCCTGGAAATTGCTAAAAGAGAAATTAATGTACATTAGGAATGAAGAGACCTAGAGTCCAGCTTCAACTTTGCTACTCAGCCACGTGACCATTATGAATTCACTTAACTGCTCGATTTTCACTCCTTTCCAATTATAAATTTCCTCAGTTCCAGAAAGGCTTAATATGAGGAAAAGTGTGTACTGGGGAGGGAGGGAGAATGGAGGGCAACTTCAGAGCTCCTGTTCCCCAAATAACATTATGTCACGTCTCTCGACTCTTCCACAGCAGCATGCCCAAAGGTAGTCACCAGAGCCGGGGAAGGGAGAGGAGGCGCAGTACCTTGAGCTGCTGCAAAGCTCTGGCAATGACTGGCTGACTGGACGTTTGTTCCTGGCGTAGAGTCATAAGCCCCTCAATGGACTGCTGGAAGGATTTTCTGTGCATCGTGAGATGAGCTGACTGCATGACAACTAGTAAAAGATTGTCCACCTACGAGGGAAATCAGACACAGGCTATGACAAAGACCAAAGGCTGCTTTCCCACTCTAGTTCAAACCTCATCCAAAAGCAATGTCAACCCCACGGCCACCGGGTCAACAACCACCTGACCAGAGAGTCAAGGCAAGCAAAGTTGCTCTCATAGAGCAACGCTCTGCGGTGGGCAATGACGTCCAGGTTTTCCCGCACAGTGGAGAAGAACCCACTGCACTACGCAGGCCTGCAGTGTTGACGTAGCTAGACCTCCCAGTAGTCCACACTGCTGGTGTAGTGTGGAGTGTGGGGGTGTGAGCATGGGCTCTGGAGCAGCATGTCAAGGTGGAAAATGCAGGAATAGGACCAGGATCAGATAAGGGGGCTTGTGTGAATCATTTAAGAGATCAAAACTGTATTATTATTACAAAGACTGCAGTATTTGAAGTTCACTGTTACAACCATCATTCTCAAAGTTCCAAAACAACCAACCAATATAGAACTGAAGAACAACAGTGAGGCTGAAAGGAGGAAAACTAAAAGAAACTATAACCACTCAGGAAAGGGACGGTGACTTTCTGACCGTGACAGTAGCCCTGAGGAGGCAGGGAAAGCATTACTTACTGGATACACTTCTGGTGTGTCGGGGCTAGTGATTAACTGCAAGGGGGGAAGCTAGATTTATATTACCTGTCATGCTCCTGGCTTAAATGAGTGGGCAGCCTGCACCATCCCCTCACCTGGGGAGACAGAGCAGGTCTATGGGCCGGAGGGAGACATAACCCAAGTGCCTGGGTTCTAGTCAGGCTGACTAAGATGCACATGGACACTCCCATCTCTATCCCTAAACTGGACTCAGGTAACATGGGAAGCTCCTTACAGTTAAAATCAGTGAGTATATAAACTGACTGGGATCCTTATTATATGAGCAGGAATAGCTATTGCTATAAAAATAACTAAATAATTAGTAAGCCAGAATCCTTAGGGTACTTGAATTTCTAGAATTAGAAATTAAATTACTGAGATAATTCTTTAAGACTTGGGTCTCTAGACCTAACTACCTGAACTAAGGAAAGGAATGAATAAAACAGATGTATCATTTCAAATATTCCAGTATAATGTAACGTAATTATAAAATTTAATGTAACATTTGAGTACAAATTATGCTGAGAATTACCAGTAGAACATTGAAGCACTCTTTTGGGATGCATATTCTTGAGCTAACCAGGACAGTAAATCCATCATGGGCTAGTAAAAATTCAGTTTTCTGAAAGCATTTTAAGTAAATAAAGTAGCTGGAAGGTGGGGGCCCAGCGAGTGGACGTGGGACCTGGAGTGAGACTGACCTGCATACTTCTCAGGGTATCCACGGTCTCCACCTGAGGCACTAGCTTAACAGGCTGTGCGTCCCAGGTGCCCCAGCCACCATCTGAGTCCCGGGCCCGGTCACTGGGCTTGGTCAGAAGCAGGTAGGCATCCATGAGCACGTCGTCTGGGTCCTTTGCACAGTCCTTCCCTGCAGCAGCGTTGAGCAACTGCAAGACGATGCTCTTCTCCTCAGCCAGAGAGTCCGGAACAAACACTTGCAAGTTCTCCAAGCCAGGAATCTGTACCTAGAAAAGAAATGATCCAGGCTTATGCATTTACAGAAATCTGTTATTTAAAAAGAAAAAAAAGAAAAACAAAAGCAGGTTCAGGGTCAGGATTTGGGAAAGACAAGAATGTGAGCAGTATGGGGAACAGCAAGCAACTGAGGTCAAAGTGACGTAAAGAGAAAGTCTGGGAATGGACTGGGGGAGGTTCTTGCAGTCTCTCCAGTTATGGGACATCTTTTTATTGTTCCATTTTCAACCACAAAGTACTCCTGGGAGGGAATGGAACAACTTCAGTCAGCACTGGTGTGTGAGGCTTTTCAAGTCACCTGACGCTCTGCTAGGGGTCAACATCACCCATCATTTTAACAAGGGACAATAATGTGGTGCTGTATGGGCCACACATCCCTGGGTGTGGCATAACATTTCCAGTGACAATAACATATATAGATTCCAAAGTACTAAATCTCAAGCAAAGGGAAGTAAAGGTGGTGACTCAGAAAGTGGTTCTAGTGATAACCCGGACACCAACATCAAAGACCCATGTAAAAACTTCAAACTGCTTCAGGAAATGTGAGGGTGAAAAAGCCACTATTAAAAATCAAGATTATCTTTTCATGTACATTATTTTAACCAAGTAGTATGTGTAAATATTTGATTACTTATCTGCATTCTTAAGATATGTTAAGTCAAATAAAAAGTATTTTTCTAATTTTCAATGGGAAACCATGGGGCAGTTCTATAATGAGGTGAATGTATGGCCTCCAAAGCCTAAAATATTCATTATCTGGACCTTTCTGTAAAAGTATGCCTATTTTAGAAAAAAGAATGAAAGGCAAAGTATTTCAAGTATTCTTATTTACCTTCACGTACTGTTTTGCTTTTAGAACATCTAGTAGGTTTCTAACCGGGGCTGAGAGAATAAATTCTGCTGCTATTTCCAGGTCCTAGGATCAGTTACAAAGAAACTTCTTTAGTATTAGCTTTCTTAAAAGTAAGATAAAAGAAAAAATTTTAAAAAAAATAAAGGTAAGTAGTCAGGTTTGCAAACTCACCTTCCTCAACATTTTAGCAAATCCAAGTGCTTTTGAGGCTCTTTCTCTGGCTTCGTGGAAAAGCTCTTTGAGCGCCCGACTGATCTCTATAACAGACCTCCTGCCAGCAGATCAAAGCCGGGTCAGAAGCCATCAGGTGTGCCCCAGAAACAACAGCATGAACAACAAAGATGAAGCAAATCCCATATCACAGTAACAAAGACTGCAGGTGTTTTCAATGGGAGCAAGCCATTACTGTGAACGTATACATAATATGGAGAAGCTGGCTACTCGGTTTGGTTTTCTGGATGTGCATGTGTGCAGCTCCTGATTCAATCCTGGGCAAGCACTCCGCCTCTAAGCTACATCCCAGCCCACTCCTCAGTTTTATAGGAAGTACTCATGTCCTTTAAATATATGCAGGATACCTTCAAGTAACAATAGGTCAAATTCCTAAAGGTTTCATTGATAATTTCTTGGAGTTTGAGATAAGCACAGTCTGGTAAATGCCTAACAACTGGCTCTGCAAAAGCATGGTGGCATGTAATACATGTCCATCTGTGAGGTGTAATGCTCCCACTGTGGAGGATCTCAAGGCAGCAGTGAGACTCCACAGAGCAGTGCTTGGGGAGAGATGTGCACAGTCAGTTGAGGCAAGCCAGTTTGAACGCACCACTGTGCATAAAGCTCCTATTAAATCCATCCCTAGTGAACAATTAGAACATCATAAAATGTTCTTTAGTTCAAAATCTGTCACCTTGAACTCTTATGTTCATTTAAAATCTATGATATTAGATCTCAAAACTACAAGACCTATAAACTGACGCATTCTATTTCTCAACTACTCAATTTGGTTTCCCCAGGTGAGAACGTGTGTGGGAACCCCTTTCTTTAACCTTGGCATAGAAACATCCCAGGTATTTTGAAACCCAAAACGTGTTTTGCATCAAACTTTGGGTGGTGAGAGACAGAAAACATTCTAGTTCTGGAGAGCCAGTTTCATTTGAGCATTAGCTAAGACTGAATTACATATGACTGATATATGGCCACAAAACGGCTCAATGGCAGAAATATATGCCACAAATAGCAATTTCAATGGTTCATCACAAATAGCATCTGCATAGAACTGGAGGAAATTCAACAGGGGGGTAAACCATGATTTCATATATTTAAGCTTAAAGTTCAGTAGAAAGGAGAAGCTAAATTTATCAACTGTCATTAACACATACCATGCACTGCTACAGAAGTTTCAAAAGACAGAAACATAACATCTAATTAAAGACATTCCAGAAATTGTGGATGGAGATCACTGATTCTACTCATTTTTAGTCAACTTCATCCCTTACTCTAAAGGTATTATTTTCATTATGTGAAATAAACTCTTCAATTCACTTTCAAAAAATTTATCACATGAAACCATAACTAAGAGACATAAAAAGACATGACAGTAAGAAGCAAGTCCCGCTAAGTCTATTGCCCAAACTTCTCCAGCCCGACACATCTGGGTCTGGACGAGGCTCCCGCAGAATCAGCACTGACAGCAGAACTGAGAGGAGAAATGGAGCAGGAAGGAGCACAGCTCCAACCTTATTTCATCTGAAGCACTGCTGTCGTCAGCACTGGTCCAAAACTCGGCACAGCTCTCCTGCAAGCCAAATTCCAGAAAGCTCCCTGTGGATTTCAGCAGCATCCCTGCGATGTCACTAAGGGAACAAAAATAACAAGAATAAAACTGGGAAGAAAAATCTTCCTAAAACTAAAAGGCTCAGCTACTACTACAATAACTTAAACCTCAACAATGAGAATCTTTCTTCTAATATAAAATAATGATTATTGTGAAAAAGTAAAAATTTAAATTATAACACATACCTATCTTTGTTTTATTACCCCATTATTTCATCACAAACCATAAAATTTTATAATCTTTTTTGGTTGTTGTTGTTACCAGGGATTGAACCCAGGGGTGCTTAACCACTGAGTCACATCCCCAGCCTTCTTTAGTTTGGCAGGGCCTCACGAAGTTGCTAAGGACCTCGCCAAGTTGCTGAGGCTGGCCTTGAACTTGTGATCCTCAGCCTCCGAAGCCAACAGTCGTGAGCCACCACACCCAGACTTATGTTATATTCCTAGTGGCTGTGTGATTATTACACAAATGTTATTTCCATCTTACACAAATGTTACAAAATGTTACGAAATGATACAAAATGTCAAACTAAATGATGGGATACAAAAGCAAAATGAATTACTTCAATGCAACTGTTTTTTTAATTTCCCTCACAACTAGTTGACAAACATGAAATACTCTACATAGCTGATCCTTCTCATTGAACACACCATCTAAACACTAATGTTAAAATGAACACCCAGTAGTCAAAAAAATCTAAATGAATATAATAAAACTTCAACAACTGTCTAATGACCTCGATACTGTTCAAGAAAAGGCACTTATCACCTAGTAAAAGAAGGCAAGGAGGCACAGGACTCGTAGTAGATATGGTGGACGGCAAGTGCGAGGGTTGCTGTTAGAGAAGGATCAAACCCAGCTGAACGCAAAGCTGTTTCATGGCCAGAAAGCCCTGCAACCACCTTGTGCAAGTGTCTAATATTAACAGGGAGAAGAGCAGAAAGAGGGGGTCTGTCAGGAGGACAGAAAGGGGAGAGCCAGTTCAGGAAGAACAACAAGCAGGATCACGCATGGAGATGTGTCAAGCAGAGGCATGTTAGTGAAAAGGAAACCGCCCCAGCCAAGAGGAGCAGAGGCTACTCATGCCACCAAGGGTCAAAGAGAGTCTGGGACAGTAAATGGGGCCATGCTGGGAAGAGCCTTGGATGTCACACTACTTTACTTGATCATTTGTTGGACAAGTAAGTGGGCACCAAAAATCTAAGTAGGAAAGGACCTGATAGACACATGCTTTTAAAAAGAATATCATACAAGAATATCCAGGGTGGTTTTGCTCAATAGTGACTGAATGCCTATTATTTATTAAGAAGGAGTAAATAAAACAGAAAAACAGCCCTCCAGTGAAGAGAGATAAAAAATAAAATATACAGTATTTCAGATTAATAATCAGTGCTTTGGAGAGAGAAAAAAGCTAAGGAGTCCTTATGGGTAGAAACTTTGATTTAAAATGGGCTGAGAAGGTAACATTTGAACAAAGACCTGAAGCAAGTGGGGAAATGAGTCATGAAAATATCTGGAAGAGCAGTCCATGGAAGGGGACCAGCAACTGCAAAGGGCGGTGGCAGGAGCCAAGCCCAGCCTATGAGAACAGAAGGTAGCTCAGGTTGGACATGCAGGAAGCAGAGTCTAGGAGGAGATGAGGGCCAAGGTCCGTCAGTAAGAAGGCAGACTGTGGCCAGCCCCAAAGGCCACTGTCCAGGCATTTTCACTAGACAGGGAGCCATGGGAGTGTTCAGAGATGGCCTGCTGTGCCACGTAACAAGGTCCATCTGATTCTGGTGAGGTGCAGGCAGAAAAGGGAGGCGATTTAGAGAGTACTACCCTGACATGTGAACAATGCCAGCTCAAGAAGAGCAGGGGCAGGAGTGTGAACAGAGGTCTAATTCTGCATGTGTTCTCAGGGCCAGCCAAAAGGACCAGAAGCAGCACATGTTCAAGAAATAAGTGAGGGCGGACCGCAGAGCAGAAGCTGTGGCTCCAGTACGGCAGATGCAGTGGACTGCAGACCTGGGATCCTGAGATCGGCAGTCCACACAAGGGGCAGCAGGGAGGACAAGGAGCCTCTCAGAATAAGGAGTGGGAGGCAATAGCCAGAGCCTGGACTCAGAGCATCTGAAGGACAAGCAGAAGACAAAGATACAAACGCTGAAAGGAAGAAATGAGGGTGCAGTGAAAATTACATGTTTCTAGTGTAACTAGCAGGAACCTATTCAAAATTTTCTTCAACAAAGCTTGATAGACTGGAAACAGCAACTACAAGCAGAAAATACAAAATATAACATAAGTTATAAGCAAAGCACAATTAAAGGAAATAAAGTGGGAGGGGGACTGGGGGGGGGGCGGTGATGCTGAAAACAATAAGGAGAGCCTTTTTTAAGAAGGCCGACTATGGGAAAGCCTGCCTGGGGACCACAGCCTGAAGCCCAGGAGCGAGGAGACAAGAGCAAGTTCACTGCTCAGAATAAAACGGGATGTAAGAAGACCTGACAATCCAGGCAGAAAAGTGGATAAAAGATTCTGAGACATCCAGATGGGACAGAGATGAGTGGAGTCCAGATCAGCCAGGAGCTGGAGTCAGAAGCGCACCTGACATGGAAGTTGAGGGGCTAGAGCATGACAGGAAGGAGCGAGGGCGTACGTGACTTATGAAAAGAAGCAGAAGAAATACTAACATATGAGCAATGGGACCGACAGAGTCCAGAGCACAGGAGAGTCCCGATCTCACCTGAGTCAAAGCAAGTCAGACTGGAGTGGCCACTGGCAGAGTCCTCTGAACTGCAGCCTGGGCTCAACAGTGTGGGCCTGACCCAGGAGGAAACGCACTCCTACAACAGACCAGTGCTGTGCTCCCTCCTGCAGACCGTCCTGGTTTCTGTCTATATGCTTTCATTAAGCATAAACCAGTTATGAAGAGATGTGTGATTAGGCTAAATTACCAAAAAACTCAGTGGAAAAACGTAAGTTCTGACTGTCCCCACCACAACTGAAACACCCAGGTCTATTCTGCCCTTGGAGCACTTCCTTCCTTTTATTAAAATGATATAACAAGACAAAAAAAGAGGGTTTACCCTAAAGCAGAATTTCTCAGGTTTCAAATGGATACTTTGGGTGGATAACTGCCTGCTGTGGGGCCCATCTTGTGCAGTGCAGAATGTCCAACCCGGCTTCTGTCCACCAGGTGCCAGTATTATGTCCTCCAAATGTGACAATCAAAAATGTCTTCATATTGCCAAATGTCCCCCAAGGGTCAAAATCGACTCTGGTTGAGCACCACTATTCAAAACTTGGGAGAGGGGCAGGTACATTACAGGTATGAATGATTATAATTTTCAAGTAACTGAACATTCAAATGTGTGAAAGAGAAGAGTGAGAAAGGAAAGAAGCCATACTGTGAAGCAGAAAGATTCCTACCAGAAGAGTTTTCCAGCCTGTGCCTCTCCTCCCCGTATGTAATGAGTTATTTCTTTGGTGAAATTCCATTCTTCTTCTAACAGATTTTTTAAACTATGGGATGCTTGAGGTAATTGCTGTAGCATTTGGATCCAGCTTCTCATGTAATCAAAATATACCTTAAAATACAAAAATATAAAAGGAGATATTTGAGAGTAAATTCAGCAATCCACATCTTCACTTCTATTAACATAAAAGATATAAATCAGACAGGCATGTCAAAGGGGACTGTGGAAAGCATGCGACACAAAGGCGAGGTCTTTGCCACATCAGCTAAGGTCTAGGGTAGATCGTTTTTAAAACTGTATAACTCTTCAGCAACTTCACACATCATCCACATCCTTTTACATGCCTAATAACTAAAAAATTCACAATGTACAGGAAAGTACAATAATAGGGGAAACAGCACTTAGAAATGTTCGTTATGGTATTGGGAATAAATTTATTAAAGTATGTTGTATTCACATACAAATATATGAAACACAAATCCTACTGTTACATATTTTTATAATATAATCAATAAAAATTTTTTAAAAAGAAAGCTTCATGATGAACAAACGTGACTGTGGTTCCCGTAGGAGAGTAGGATCTTTGCTGGTTTCACTGTTCTTTTTAGCTGGGGGCAGGTGTGCACTGAGGCGGACCTACCTGATCCCCAGATTTGTGTGGCCTAACTTCCCAAGGTTCATTAGACAATTTAAGATGTATGACCAGACTATCAGTTGTCCTGAAGTGGGTCTATGCCCACCACCACTTGTACTGCGGCAGCCCGCAAGGCCTCAGCCCTCCTTTGACTTAGCTGCTGGATGGGAGAGTTTTACCTACAAGCAGTTTTTCTCAAGACAGGCTCACAGAGGATGTTCTGACCTCAAGAACATACCCGAATCACACACTCTCTCCCTCAGGACACCTTCTGACACTGAGTGGGACATTGCCATGAGGCCTGACGCCCAGATGCCACGTTGCTCTCGACTGCCGAAGGTGACTTGCCTCCTGCACTTAGGAGTTCCCAGGATTCTTTCTCTACCTTCAAGTTCAGTTTTTTCATAGACTACAATGTAAGAGTTCACTCTCTTTTTGTTTCTCCTCAGAACCAGTGATAACTTTCAGTCTGTGGATTGCAAATCTTTCCTTCATCTCAAAACAGCACTCCTCTGCTGCATTTCTGAAGGCTCAGGTCCCCTACCATCCAGCTGTACAGTGGTGCTCTGCAGGCCTGGGGCCACTCAACCAGAGCCGTGTGTGACCCACCATCTGCCCAGACGAAGCGAGTTTCCCACACTCCGGTGCTCCCTCACCTCCTGGATCTCCCCTCACACCCAAGGGCTGCAAAGAGCTGGCACCCCCACGCTTCCTCACTGCTACTTTCAACCCACTACTCTTCCACCTTCTCACTTAAAAAGCTCAACAAAAGAAAGACTCTGCCCCTTGAAGGTTTAGGTTCCAGCTGTACCATCAATTCCGTCTTCACCTGTCATCACCGACTTCCAATCTGTCCGCTTCAGACCTGTCTGTCAGCTCTGGCCTGACCTTCCTAGACCCCACCCTGATCAGGCTCAGCACCATGCTGTGACTTTGACTCTGCTTCAGTTCAGCCCCCTGGCTTCCTCCTCCTCCAACAGGGCCTCCCGTGTCTCACACCAGAACTGCCCAACCTCCCAGGACCAAGCCAACACTCTGAGGCCCTGCCTCCTCCCCTCCTTCAGTTCATTTGTTCACTCACTAACACAACTTCCTGCCAAGCTCACTAGCCACCAGAGTCCACAGAGCCCGGTCCTTCTCCAACTCACAACCCCCTTCCTGGGTCCATTCTCCTTGTCAGCGGCTCCCACAGGCCCACCCCTCAACACTACAGTATGCTTCAGTATGCTGAAGTCCCGTCACTGCTTTTCATCTCACTGCTTGTTAAGACCCCACTGCCAGCCAAAGCATAGCTGGGCCATTCCCTGTGTCCACACTTAGAAGCTGAGAGCCACCAGGAAGCCACCTGTCAGGAAGTCTCACTGTTCTGCTCAATCACAATCGCCCACCATACGACATCCAGCATTCCTGGTGATCATATTGATTTCACTACTCATTTTTCGTCTCTCTACAACCATCATTTAAAACTCCTCCGTTTCCTCAACCCATTAATACTGTCGCCCCCATTCTTAGCAGAGGAGCTCATCTCTCTTGAAAAAAGAACAGGGGGTTGGGGTTGAGGCTCAGTGGCAGAGTACTTGCCTGGCTATAGGAGGCACTGGGTTTGATCCTCAGCACGACATACACATAAATAAATAAAAATAACGGTGCATCAACAACTAAAAAAAAAATTTAAAAAGCCAGAAGTCATTAGACATAAAATCTCTCAGCCTCCTGACACCAAAAATGCAAATGTGCACATATACTCCCCGCCTTCTTTACAATGAGCTGCTGTTCCCCCTCATTTCAAAATCTGCATCGTGACACCCATCTCTTCCTGAAATCAGCACAATTTCCTAGCACAGACTTTCCCTCTGCACACGTGGGTATGTGCACACACACGCGTAAATGTTCATCTCTCCCCTTATCAGAGTCAATCCCAAAGGCTGTCAATGCTCACAGGCCAACTTAAGAAGCAAGCTCTTACTGGATCCAGACTTCACAATTTACCTGGCCACACCATCTGGCCCCAGCAGTCACTCTCGGTGACCCACCCTATGTCCCTCCAATTTCACACTTTAAAATTGAATTCTTACACTTCTTTCTCGATACACGTTATGCACTCTAACCCAAGCACTCCCACATGCAGCGCTAGGGGCCACCTGGCGCTGGATCCTACAGCTGCCCCAGCCTTCAGCCCTCTCATCACTGCAGCCAGAGGCCTCTCTTCACTTTTTCCTTGGGAACCTTTGTTCCTGCCACACTCCTTCCCAACACAGAGAGCTGGCATCTGCTGCCTCCTGTCGGAAAAGTGTTTATTTCAGTCTCTTTTTCATTGCTTCCGTTAGAAAGTTAGGAGGCCAAAAAACAATCTAACAAATATCACCTAGAACAAAAAATATTAATATTTGGTCATATTGTTTCAGAAATTTTTTCTGTAAGAAGATACCAGAAAGTTAATTCTCCTTTCTCTCTCTTCATTTCTCTATCCTTCTTCCCCAGAGGCAATAAATATCATGAATTTAGTATGTTTCTTTCCAAGTCTGTATACTTTATAAAACAATCTGTCATTACACAGATGACAACATATATTATACCTTTGGGTATTTTTAAAATTTTTTTACATAAGTTGGGTTTTACTGGATGTATCAACCTTCAGATAAATCCCAGTGTCCCTTTCTCAAGAGAATCCTTCCTTTACCTCCACACAATCTCAAATCGTACCCTCAGGGTCCACAAAAAACCTGTGCCTCTCTTTTGTAGTATTTTTCACAGCTGGAATTTTTCACGCATGATTAGATAATAACCAATCTACCCATCACTCCAAAATCTAAGTCTGCACTCATCACTGAATCCTCAGTTCTCCACAAGACACCCGGCACACAACAGACATCCAATAATTAAGGTGCAGAATGAAAAATTTTTCCCTGCTCCTTAGTTCTTTATCCTTCTGCAGAAACCCTGTGCACACATGGGCTAAGGAATGTATCTTCTGCAACTACACTTCTTGTTCCGGTGCAGAATGAAAAATTTTTCCCTGCTCCTTAGTTCTTTATCCTTCTGCAGAAACCCTGTGCACACATGGGCTAAGGAATGTATCTTCTGCAACTACACTTCTTGTTCCTCACTTTCACATTTTCCTTTTGACTTCTCTTTATGTGGTGTTATGATTTGGCTGTGAGGTGTTCCCCAAAAGCTCACGTGTGAGACAATGCAAGAAGGTTCAGAGGAGAAATGATTGGGTTTTGAGAGGCTTATCCCAAGCAGTGAATTAATCCCTTGAGAGGATTCACTGAGCAGCAAATGAAGTGGTAGGGTGAGGCAGGAGGAGGTGGGACTTGAGGCGTGGCTTTGGGGTACATGTTTGTATCTGGCCAGTGGAGACCTCTCTCTCTGCTTCCTGATCACCATGTGAGCCACTTCCCTCTGCCACACTCTTCTGCAGCGATGTTCAGCCTCACCTTGGGCTCTGAGGAATGGAGTCTGCTGTCTGTGGACTACGACCTCTAATCCATGAGCCCCCAAATAAATTTTTCCTCCTTTAAAATTGTTCTGGTCAGATCTTTTAGTCACAGTGGGAAAAAAAGTTGAGTAAAACTCGTGGTTTCCTTAGGTCAAGCACAGGCCCTTCCACCGTCCGTTCCCTGCCTTGGTTACTTCTGAGCTAGGGGCCTGGCACTGAGCTGAGGCAGCTCAGCTTCAGTTAGGTCTGTGGCCTCAAACCCTCACCAAGTGGTCTCCTTGGACCGCAGACACACAGTAAGCGCCTCAGTTTCTGAGCAGAGAGGACGCTGCCACACACTGTAACAACCCTGAGTCGTGGACTTTCTTCATAGTAACTTGCTGATCCCTGCCCCCGCACTTCAGCAGCGCTCCCATGGGCAGCTGTTCTGGGCTGGCAAGTTCAGTGGGAACACTGAGCATTTCACCGCTGCAGCCTGTGTCATGTACAGCTCTTTAGTCAACATTAGAGCTCCACAGGGACATCTCGGCTCCAGACTCTCCAGGTCTAAGGTGGGACGTATCAGAGCCTGCATCTGCTCTGGTTTAGTCTACATTTCAAGGCAAATAATCCCATCAATCTTTTTAATTTGCAGGATGGTGGTAAAGGAATGGGTACTGTTGCAAATTTTCTCCTTTTCTGAATATGGAATTTTTTTTCTTCTCTTTTTGGTGGGTTTCAAGAGAAGGGTACCGGGTAATTAAGAGCTGACTGCCTACCCAAGAGCTATTCTCTCCTTCCTTCCTAACAGAGACAATGATTTTTGTTTAGGTTCCCCCAGTCTTCTAAACATTCCCCTGATTTTTCTAGCACACTACAGGGCACAATTTTAAAACCACTGGTAATTTCCAGTTTTTTCATCTATGACAGTACACATACTGACTCATGCAAAGCAAAAACTAAACTGTTGCTCCTCACCTGGCCCCACCCCATGCCCATCACAGGGCACAGGTGCCTCTGGAAACCATCAGAAACAGCTCAAGAAGCAAGGAACTTTTTTTTTTTTTTTCCAAAAAGTTTCATTTGATTGTCCATGGAAAGCAACAACAAACAATTATGTGTTGCTTTTTACCACAACTTTTCAATAATAAAAATTTTTCTGATGTAGGAAGTAGATATTACATCAAAATATAGCCATTTGACACACACTGATCTTTCATGTATTCTAGCCAATTAGAAAATAATCTCAATTACATCATAATTACTTCTCATAAATACCAGATTATTTTAAATTCCATTCCCTGGCACCTCCTTCATTTTCTACTTGTATTAAGGTTGAAAAGCTGTTTGACATGTGAATTCCAAGCCTCCACTGACAGTACGAGGCCACGCCACAGCCTTGCCACTGAGAGAAGGAGAAACATGCTGAGTGAGCTCTTGCTGCTAAGGCAAGGCTTGCACTGGTTGGCAAGGGACTCTGGCTTTTTTCTTCCAACGCAGAAAACGGGTGGTTCCTGGAGGTGCTGTAGCCAGCCTGAACAGGACACAGTGGAACCAGCAAGAGTGAGAGACCCTCCAAAATGACACCCTCCAAGCAGCAGTTTTCTCATGATTTCACCACCCTGCCAGGATGCAGGCTCGCCCATGGCCTTGCCCTAGAGACTCCAACACGCACATGCACATCAACACTCCACCGCACACTACGGAAGACAGAAACATGTCAAGCTACAACCCTGGGTCAGGAAGCTCCCAGTCCAATCAGGAACCCTGAGAAGAGACTGTGTTTACGATAGGTTACAATACAGTTCTCACAGTAACTGTGAAGAGAGTTCAAAGAAGGTACAGAAAGGAGGCTAGAAAGGTTAAAATTATCAGATAAGTTTTCTGGAGAAAAATAAACTCTGAAAGTAAGTCTGAAGTAGCTTTAGTTAAGGAGGAAGGATGAGGAGAAAGAAAAACAGTTCTATTAGAAAATAATAATATAAACAATGGTCCAAATATCAGAAACACAGGGCAAGTATGATTCGTGTGAGAAGACTGGGCCCCAGGGTAAAACAGGTCCACTCTTGCTCCATCAAGTCGTTTACAAATCCTCACTGTGCCACTTCCTTGAGGAACTCTCCTCTCATATTTGAGCCTTAGGATCCTTGTGGTAAGCTCCCTTTAGACATCCCCAGAGAAGTTTGAGGGTTCGTCTCAGCATACTTGTACCCCAGAGCTATGGACATGTGGGGGTGGAAGTGTGCACCCTTGGCCAGTCCTCACCAGATCCCTTTCTTGATCTTCTGTACTACTTCCATAGCTATGAGAGGTCCCTAGCCCCTGTACCAGGAATTACCAAAAGTTCTGCTAACAGGTGGCTGAATAAAAAGAAGACCAGACTATGATTTTCTTTGTGGACCGTGATGAACTGCCCTAGAGTTAGATAATGACCAAGTTGACAATTCTTGCCAAAAATGCCAATTTAGAAACCACTGAGGATTGAAAGAAAGAAAGAAAGAAAGAAAGAAAGAAAGAAAGAAAGAAAGAAAGAAAGAAAGAAAGAGGGAGAGGAAAGGAAAGGAAAGGAAGAAAAGGAAAGAAAAGAAAAAGAAAAAGAAAGTGAGCTTAAGAAAAAAGTAAATGTAATGTGCAACCAGGTCAACCAACTGCAGTGCACTCACCTGGTCCATGTACCCAAGAAAGGCCTCCCTCTTCCTTACCATCAACATCTTATGCAGATCCTCTTCGAAGGCATCAATGTTGCAGTCGGCCTTCTCCAAGTCATTTAGAACCTCCTGCAGCATGAACTGGTAGTACTGCTTCATCAAAAGGCCACCTTTGAGGACCTCTTTACACTCCCTCACCAGCTGCAAAAGAACAGACAAGCTCTACTATCCACACTGCTCGACCAAGAGACTCAGAAAGGGGGAACCTTGCCTCTGAAAAACCAGAAAGAGTTCCCATGTTCTTCAAAGTTTATTTTTCATGAATATTGTAGTAATCTCAATTTAGTAAGAACAAAATAATGAAAATACAGAAATTTTAATATTACAGCCAAGAACTGTATTTTAATATTACACCAAGATTCTGGTGCACACCTGTAAACCCAGTTACTCAGGAAGCTGAGGCAGAGGATTACAAATTCAAGACCAGCCTGGACAACTTGGCAAGACCCTGCCTCGAAATAAAAATAAAGCAGGGTGGGCTACAGATTAGCTCAGTGATAGAGTGCCCTGGGTTCAATCCCCAGTACCACTAAAAGAAAAACAATTATAGCATAGATACACAGAAAATAACATATAGGCAACAACCTGCTTTGCTAAAAGTGCTTACACACACACACACACACACACACACACACACACATATACACACACAAATATTTACTCCTATAAGTAAATTTATATTGAAAGTAAATTCTATAAAGTAAGATCAATTTTTTCTACTAATTTGCCTTATTGTAAGAGAGAAAAGAGAAAAATCTTCTGAGGAAACTGGTAAATTTTAACTAAAAACATAATAAAGATTCAAACATACCTACATACAGCAGAGCAAAGAAGTTGTTCAAAAACTTTAGTAGAGTTTACCTACTGTGATGTGTGATTTTGTCTACCTTCAAAAAAAGTCTAATATTTGCAAAAGCAAGCAAACAAACCCTAAGCTAATCTGATAGAATTAGATGGAAGTCAAGGAAAACAAAATTAAAAGACAGGTAAATTTGCAATATATAGGTCTGGGAGGTCAGGTTATAAGGAGGGAAAAAGGCTAAAGTGAGATGACCTAGAAAGTCCCTCACATGGATAATTTTTAGATGGAGTACTTAAAGGTTTTTAAAAGAATCATCTACAACGAGAGCACTATGGCTGTAGTTAAGTCTACTAAAAAGTGTTCTGTTCAGATTATTGAGATATAAATTTCTGTATTAAAAGTGTCACGTAGGTGCAATAACTGATCTTTGAATGCGTTTGACCAAAAATTTCTATTCTCTTTGTTCCCTAGCAATACTACATTATAAAGTGTTTTAACAAAAATTACTATTTTATTCTCACAAGAACCCACCAGCAAAAAGTCAGCTCTACCTTGCTTTACCAGGGTGTTGCTGGTGTGCTCTGCGAGGAAGGGAGTTCAGTACTTTACTAGAAGGTCCTCAACGGCAATACTGAGGAGAGGTGGGAAGCAGGGCCAAAGTGGACATCAAGATAGCAGCAGGTGGAAGGAGCAGAGCTAAGGTGGAGACAGCTCTGGCGGGTGCCAGGTGCAAACTCAAGTGCCCATTGGCTCCGCTCTTCTACAACAAGCTAAAGACACCTCCCACATACACATCCTGTTCTGAACCTTCTGTACAACCTGATTCACCCTTCCCTCCATCTGTACTGCTCAGTCCTATCATCCTGGCTCTTAAATTCCCAGGGGATGGATGTGGCAGACTACAAAAAACACACAAATCTATCTTTCTTTTCTTGTGGATAAAATCCTTAATTTTGTACTTTAGATAGTGCGTATCCATATGTTAACATCACAAAACATGAATGTGGGCACTCTTCAGCAGTCACTGCTTGGTAAAACTGCATCCAGCATCCCTCAGCCTTCTCTGCAGCACCAAAGCCCCACAAGAGCCCAGCTGGGAAACCAAAAGTTGTCCTCCCTGTTTAAACCACACGTGAACTGCTTAAGCAAGCAAGGAATCCAAATACCTCTCCTCTGCATATACTTTCTCTAAATAGAACAAAAAATAAACTTAAAGAATTTAAACTCTTAAGAATGACTCTGTTGCTGGGTGCGGTGGCACATGCCTGTAATTCCAGCGGTTTAGGAGGCTACGGCAGGAGGATCAAAAATTCAAAGCCAGCCTCAGCAAAAGCAAGGTGCTAAGCAAGTCAGTGAGAATCTGTCTCTAATTAAAATACAAAATAGGGCTGGGGATGTGGCTCAGTGGCCAAGTGCCCTCAATTAAGTTCAATCCCTGGTACCCCTCCCCCCCGCAAAAAAAAGAATGAATCTATTTGCAGTACTCAATGCTTAATATAAAGGAAACACTCTTTTAGAACAAGAAACTGGGTGGTAGAAAGGCTGAACCACAGTCTGATTGAGAATCAGGATCTTTCTTAAAGGTAAAGAACATTTTAAAATCGCCCTAAAAAGCACACTTAAAAAAACGAACATGCATTCGCTATTCCCTATTTGTAACAATTAGGAGAGAAAAATCCTCGCCATGAAAAGGCTAAGCCTGTAGACTAATGTTAGTGCTGAAAATTTAAACAGCCTTTGAAGCAGACCTGCTTGATACTCAGGAGAGATGGCTCTCCAGCGGGTCTCTGCTCCAGTCGCAGCTTCAGACACTCATGAATGACGTTCAGCAGGACTCGGCAAAGCACTAAAAAGGCAGGTTCGAAGGAGGGCAAGTCCATAGCCTTCAGCTCTTCCCAGGACACAGCACTGTATTTCTGCTCCGAGGAAGGTGGTGTCCTTGATAGTTGCACGTAATCTGAACCCCACATGGGATCTGGAAATTCAGAAAACTAACAAAAATTCAAGACAGAGATTAAAAGAACACACAGGACAGTGTCCTAAGCTTGTGGTTATAACCTGCTATTCTCTATAACTTTCTGACAAATCTACAAAGTTCTAACTTTAAACAGAAAGAAATCTTTAATAATTCAACACAGACCCTAAAAGTTCCAAAAATGTTACATGACAATAACAATTAAAAGCAAGTAGTAATACTTTTATCAAAGTGGTAGTAAGACAAAGCTTCAGAACATGTTTGTAAGTTTACATACAGGATGATTCACATGTATCTCTTGATGGGGAACCAAAGAATTATTAAAATTTGAGAAAAGATTAAAGTCAGAAGAGTTCATCCTAAATAGCCATTTAAGTGAACACAAAAACGAGTGAGTTCAACCCATTCTTCTGTCTATTTTTCATTTAAAATTCCCAATGACATTAAATGCCTGAAAGGAAAAACTCTGTTCCTTATTATATAGGTATTTAATCTCGAGTAATATATAACCTGACATCAAACAAACAAGATGTCAGCATATAACCATTAACATAGCAACCTAGGGAATACACTTGAGTATTTTCTTTTTTTTTAATATTTATTTTCTAGTTTTTGGCGGACACAACATCTCTGTTTATATGTGGTGCTGAGGATCGAACCCGAGCCACACACATGCCAGGCGAGCGCGCTACTGCTTGAGCCACATCCCCAGCCCCACTTGAGTATTTTCAACTAGCAATCTACATCAGCACTGAAAAGAAGATTAATTTATTCTTTTATGTTCAACACATATACCTGCATTTAAATTAATGCATACTATACTTGGATTTCCCTAAAAGACAGCAATTTCTAAATCAGTCCCATAAATTTTAAAATGATGACTGTGATAAATGTGGTCAGGGTTGGGCATGAAAGGCCTTTTTTCCCACTAGTATCGTGACTTCAGAAAAAGGTGTTTATTTAAAGCTCTATAAAATTCAAGCAAACTTTCTATGATAACTTTCTGCTGACCCATTTGCTACATCTTTTAGCATGTTCTATATCCCCAGCCCACTGACCCATTTGCTGAGCAAGGGAACAGACCCTCCTTCTCCAGGCAGCACTGCCAGACACCCAACAGGCAGGTCTATACCACAGTGAGGCAGCGCCGACCTGCTGCTAGCATTTGGTTGATATAGAGCAGGTACCCCCCACACACCATAACTGTAACAGATGGGAGTTCTCTAGGGACCCCCTCCCATCTTGTCAGTAAGATTTTACAGTGTCAACAGGATTTGACAGGAGTTCTACAGAGGGCTCAATGTGGTTTGAAGTTTCTTCTTTTTTGTAAATGCCAGGTGTGATGGGCAAACTCTGTCACAAGCTTGTTGCTATGCAAAAAGTCACTATCTCTTGTTTTCTTGGTAAAAACCTGTGAAACCTCTGACCTGAAACATGAGACTGAAAGTAACTGGTATGTACCCACCCACTTTCATTGTCAAGTAACCAAACCATTAAGTACAAATCTAAAAGGATTTCTAAACCTGCAGTCCACAGATTTTTTTTAGGCATTGGCCCCTCTAGACCTTTGCAACTTAAATAAACCTGCTTCCTGAAAATTCCTCAGGTGTCAGGTCTCATGTGTCCTACATCATAGTAAGTTAGCACCAGTCCAGATGTGGGAAACAGTCAGAACTGAGCACTGACGAAGAAACAGAAGCTTCCTTAAGAGAAGATCAGGGTGAAGAATCAGACACGGTAGCTGACTTCAAATGTTGCTGATTTAATGTATGAAACAAAAAGGCACCATGAAAATAGTGTAATGGAACAACTAACTACTTGAAAGCCCACTGGAGAAAATAAATCAAGAGTTCTGAAATAAGTTAATAAAAACAGCGAGAATAAAATGAATACTACCAAAAATGGAATAAATAATTTAGAAATCAACTGAAGCAATTATCACTATAACTCAGAGCCAAAGGAAAAAGGAACGGAAATTTAAAGTAAAAAATAAGAGGCATTAAGTGAGATCCAGAAGCTCTACCATAAGAAAAGGAGTTCCATGAAGAGCAAAAGGAAAAGATGGAGGAGCTGGGGCACAGTCACGAGGGGGTGGGGGGTGGGGAGAGCAGCAGCAGGTTCAGGACCATCTCTACAGCCACCACCTCTTGGAACAGTGAAGAGTGTGACGTCCAGTTCCTTTACCTCTCCAAAGCACTGCATGAGGAAGTACGGCAGTCTAGTCTAATGAAAAATGGACTGGAAGGAGATCTCAAGAGGAGAAGAAAACTACCAAGGAAGTGACAAGCTGTGATCCAGCAACACCTGTCCAGGCCGGTACAGCTACATGACAATGATCTGGTTATGAACCTAATTCAAGTTGGAGAACACATTATGCTTCTTTGAAAAAGCAATACTACAAGAGAAAAAACCTGAATCTTACGTTTCAGATTATTTCAAGAAACCCACAGGGTGGAGAAGGGGCAGTGTGGGCAGCACTGTACTTCACTCCAGTGAGGAGTACCACCCCCACCTGCCCAGCACACCAGGAAGACTCGATAATGGAAGGATAATAAGAAGAATGCAATGTAACTCCTCCCAATCCCAATGTCATTTAATATGTATTTGACAAATCCATTATGAAGTTTATTTGGAAGAAAGTGATGTACAAAACAAACAGCTCAAAAATTTCTGAAAAGAAAAGGTGAATAAGGAGAACTGCCCTACAAGAAGCCAAACCTCACTAATATACCTACTTTATCTAAAATAAAAAGGACTGGCCCAATCATAAACAGATCAACAGGAGGGAGAAAAACAGGCAGCAATCTATCTGAGCTGCTGAAGGTAAGCAGCTCATTAAGAATTTGGAAAATAATCAGTCATCTAATGAATGGAATGGACGATTAAAGGAAAAGCAATACGTGCTTACCCATGCGGTATACTACATCCCATACTATCACAAGGACTCATTTTAAAAATTATACAGCTACTTTAGAAATTCCTATCTATTATAGGAGACCAAAGTACATGTTAATTTAAATACAAAAAGTATGTGTCAACTATATACAATTTTATAGATTCCAAACGTATTAAAATCTAAACATCGAGCAATACCCTAGCTTAGTCCAAATGAAATTGTCATATTAGTCACCTGAAAAGGATCAAATATTGGCAATTTTGTACAAACTAATAAAAGGAATTCTGGGAAGACATTTCTTTTATGCCCCCATAAAAATACATGTATCAACTAGGACAGCAAAATCAAAACTATAAGACACTCACTTGAAATTATAACAAAAAAAAAAAAACCTAATGAGAAAAAAAAAGACAGAATCCTTGAAAACACATAATTTAAGCACACACTATGAAGAGTTTATTGAAAGAAAAAACCAATTCTTTAGCTACTCAATAAACAAGCAAACCAATGTTTTAATAAATAGGAAAAAAACTCACATTGTCAGAATTTTCAATCTCAATGCTTCATGCCAAAAGCAAATGAATACAAATTTATTAAAGGAAAGAAAATATGAGCCAAAGACTTTCAAGTATCAATTTGCTAAGTGTCAAGGAATATCCAAGAACTTAGAAAATAATTTTCCCTTGAGTCCTTCACTAGGAGTCAACTAGTGGACAAGCGTCATACATCTAAAGCAACTCAAGACAGCATATAAGAAATATGAGTCTTAAAATATAAAACCTGTATTTTCAATGTATATGTATGTGTGTGTGTGTGTGTGTGTGTGTGTGTGTGTGTGTAAAAAGACACAACCCTGTAGAACAAGGACTAAATGAACTCAATGATCACTGTAGAAGAGAAAGTACTGAAAATAAATAGCAACTTTGCATTCTGACAACATAACCATAACTTGCAAATCTCGGGGTGACAGACAAAATACCTTAGCATTTCACTGAAAATAAAAGAAAGTCACTTTAAATGAGAACCAGAAAATAAAACAATATGTCCAAAATTGGGACCCAAAATCGGAGTGGTATTATATAAACAAGGGTATTATGTAAAGATATGTAAGGGTATGAGAAATATACCATTATAAATATACTCTTAATGTAGTACACATAAATATATATACAGGGGGGAAATAATCTAACTTTAATACTAAAAATAAATAAAATGGCATACCCCAAAAAGTTTACATTAAAAAAAAGATAAAACAATTTTTTTTTTAAAGATTAACTATCTCTATTAGAGGAGCTAGGCTTCTCTGAAAATACATTATTTTCCATATTTAAGAAAAAAATAGGAATACACATAAAAGATCGTCACAGAATAGTAACAGACATGACTATATGAAAGTTGTAAATTTCTCTATAGTTGCTATAGTTTGGATCCATGTCTACCAAAGGTACCCAGGATGGTGCTTTGGGGAGCTGCTATGAACCTTTAGGATGAGGGGCCATGTGGGAGGCCCTTGGGTCACTGGTGCATGGTCCCAAAGGGTACTGTTGGACCCAGGCCCCTTTTTCTCCTTTGCTTCCTGGTCACGAAGTAAGCAGTCTTGCTCTGCCACACACTCCTCACCATTCCCATGTGGCACCCAGCAGAAGCTCAAAGCAATAAGTCCACTCAATCTTGGAGGCAAACTCCAAAACTGTGAGCCAAAATAAAATTTTTCTCTTTATAAATTAATTATCCCAGGTATTTTGTTATAGTGATGGAAAACTGGTTAACATAATAGTGAAAGTATCATAAGCTAAAAGACAAATCATAAAAAAAAATTTATAGCCACCACAGAAAAATAAATAATATCCATAAAGTTTCAACAGCTCAATAATAGACAACCCAATAAAAAATGAGCAAAATAAACATGAAAATTCAGAGGATACCTACTGCATTCAATAAACATGAAAAACACTCTCAAATGTCACCACAAATGAAAGGAATTAAAGACTAAAATGAAAATACATTTTTTTGGTTGATGATGGTACAAATGTGAGGAGGAATGGGATTTCTCCTAAACTCTGCAGGAAAGTATTAAATGAGTGGTCTTATTAAAGAGTTGGCAGTACCTATCAAAGGTGTAAGTGTTCATACCCTATGACAGTAATTCAATTTCAACCATTCTTATAAAAACAACAGAAAAAGTTCATAAAGGGGTGGGTACAATAATGTTTGTGACTACATTATTTATAAAAACAAACAAAATTCCATCAAGAGTTAAATGGTTAAATAATCTCAATGGTTAAATAAGCTACAGCATGTTGTTACAATGAACACCATGCAGTTATTAGATGGAACTAGCTTTGCAGAGAACATGTAGAACACTACAAGTTGTAGTAGAGTATGTACAGCATTGTCACATTTGTTTCAGAAAATGTCATGCATTACGTAACCCAGATCTATGTTTACTGAAGCAGAGAAAAGTCTAAAAGATAGAGCAGGACAGGCAGGAACTTTGTTTCTTTATATATTCCAATAAGTAAAAGGTAATATAAAGGATTACATTTAAAAAAAAAAAAATCTTTGTTACCCTTCCAATGTGATTCTATCACAACCTGTAATTCCTCCAGGGGCCAGACCAGCAAGGCACAGGGGTGTGCTAGGGTGGCTGTTCATGCTGGGGTAACCTGGAACACTCATATGGCTGTCAACTCCAGCTAGTAGGTACCAGCTAGGAATGTAGCCCAGTGTTGCCAAGCTTCTCAGAGATTCCAGGAGTACCAAAAAAACCCAGATTTTTATGTGAAATCTTCCCATTTTCAAATACTAGCTAGTCACTAAATAATATATAGAGATGGATGAATCGACAGACACAGACACACACATTTCCTTCTTAACTTTCTGAAAACACCTGTGGGAAAGACTCAGGCTGGAAGACAGCACGCTGTTGAGAACATGAGTGGCTTTACAGAAGCGCTCTGGTTTCACCTCCTGGCTGTGCACTCCCTGGATGTGCCACCTTGACCAAGTTAGCTGACCCTCCTCCTTGCCTGAGGGACATGGAAGTGTCCAATTAATGCTAGGCACCAGCTGTCATCTCCACATCACTGCTGCTGTGTAGTTACCACGGGATCCAGTTCTCCACGGAAACCTGACGGCTTCTGTCCTGCCTCTGATCTCAGTTCTGATTCCACTGGCTCACAGCTGCCAGAACAACGCTGCACAACCTCCCGCCATCCCTCATATAAGTCTGTTTAAGAAAGCAAAAAACCTCTAAGCAAATGAGCAAGTATGTGCTTGCTAGTCTGTCACTCAATCAAAAGTTCAGATAATAATTGGCACAATAAAAAGTTAACTACAGTAGCTGCATAATAAGCAGGGATCCTAACACAGCGGGTGAGGGAGTGCTGTGGCCTCACAAATGTTTCCAGCGGCTAACTCAGATGGCACTGGTGCTGCCCTGCCTACATGTGGGGTACGCACAAAAGTTAAAAATGCCAATCTCAGGTCCTATGCGGGAAGACTCAGACTTGTCCCACATCCAAGGGCAGAGGTACATGCATTTTTAAAGCTCCCTGGGTAATGATGATATGCAGCCAGGTTTAAAGCATGGAATTCCAGAATCCTGGGTATGGTTCCCTCTAGCAATCCACAGCATGGTGATTGGGAAAAGTTATCTCCTGTCCCTAAACCAGTTTCCTTATTTGTAAATTGCAGAAATGATACCACTTCCTAGAGCTGCTGGCACATGGTAAGTCTCAGTAAATGGTAGCTGTTTCCTAGTTTCTACATGCTTGATTCACTCCAAATATGAAAGTCAGCCTCTTCAGGGTTCTTATGCTTACTGAAGAAAATTAGCATAATTACTGTTTGACTCCAAAGACAAACAGTATTTCATTGGCCATTAGAATTATAATACTTATATAATCAGTTCTAAGTCAAAAGAAAGCAACTAAGAAAGTAATCAAACACCTTCCCAGTATCTGGGGTATTACGTATGTTAATACACAAAGTCGGACAGTTACAATATTTTGTACATCACACTAAAATATAAATACTCATTTTATCTTTTCCTCTTCTGAAAAATGTTTCATGAGGAAAACAAAATCTAAGCATTAAAAAACCACATCACAACCTGTAACTTAAGTATTTGATGGGAATATACATTTTAAATTGCACAAAACCCATGGAATTTTACAAAAGTGCAAATTTTAAAACGTCAACCAGAACGCTGAGGATGCTAAGATGGCATGCAGACTGAGATAAAAAGTCACCACACTACAGGTGTGTGATATAATGTCACTGAGGAGTGGGAGGGGGAAAGCAGGCTGACTGTCCACCAAAAAGCTAAAGCAGGAGCTAAGCCCAGGAATTGAACCCAAGGGCACTAAACCACTAAGCTACATTCCAAGCCCTTTGTATATTTTATCAGGAGAAAGGTTCTCAACAAGTTGATGAGGCTGGCTTTGAACTTACGAACTTCCTGCCTCTGCCTCCTAGCTACTGAGATTACAGGCATGTGCCACAGTTGTGCCCAGCAAGAAGAATACTTTAACACTGCACTCTAGTGCATAAATTTATTTCTCATAGGGTACATAGGTTAGCAATTCTGAAACCAGTTAATAGTATGTTTCTGGTTTCTCGGGATACTGGTTTTTTGCCGCCAGGAAACTTGGCAATATTTTATACCAATGTTGATGTATCAATTTTAACACATGTACAAAGCTAAGAAGTCAATATTAAGGGAAGCTGAATGAAGAACATTGGAGAACTTTCCTTTCTTGTAAAGCCAAAATTATTCTAAGTTAAAAGTTTGTTCAAAAAAGACAATGGCAATATTGATATTACACACATAATTTCTTGATTAAATTTAAGCTAGAATTGAACTGTAAATAATATGACAAAGCCCAGCCTTCGCTGCAGTCCCTATGGGAAGCAGACCTGAGACTACCAAATGCTGAGAAGACTCCCACTGACCTTCAAGGAAGGCTGGGAAATCACAATAGGAGCAGTACCAAGGAGAAGGCTAGGACTCAACCACAGGGACACCAGCAGGTGTTCCAGGAACTGGCCACAGACACATCCATCCCCAAGAGCTGCCGTGAACCACACTTTCAATACAGCAAGATAGAGTACAGCAAGGTGAGAAGGAGCAACAATGAGATTCTGAGAGGCTCTGCATGCCCAGGCAGTAAGAAAGCCAGAAGGCAAATGAGGAATCATAAAAATCATCTCTGGAAAAGGGTTGAAGAAAAGAGCTTTCTCTTATTTTTTTCTGTTACATTATGTTCTTGCTGCCAAGGCAGGGATGGGGATGAGGACCGGGTTGGGGGACGACAAAAACTTCAGCTGGTATTATTAGTTTAGTTACATAGATTTAAATAAGTTTTATTTGATAGCCTAAGAGACTCTTATTTACGACACCATTTCTATAGATACATATTTTCAAGACCTCAAACAGCTGCCTTACAAGTGAATCTTGGAAACTAATCCCTCAGTCATCAGAGACTGCCTATGTAATCATAAATGTGTCCTGAGGTGGGGTACAGTGGCCAACACCGGCAAACCCTGCAACTTGGGAGGCTAAGGCCCTGAGTAATTCAGTGAGACTGTCTCAAAAATTTAAAAGGGCTGGAAATGCAACTCAGCAATTAAAGGGCCCCTGGGTTCAATGTTCAGTACCCCCCAAAAAAAGGAAAGAAAAAGAAAAAGAGATGTGTCCTGAGGAAATCAATTAACAAAAGCCAGGGAACTACACCTTCGTAATTTGAACAAACCACAAAGACAATGCATGATATTTCTAGTACTCAAACAAACTGCAAATCGATTTTTTAAATATCACTAGTTACAACTTTTAAAAAGATTTTTGAAATAAAGTTTTAGAAGAAAATTATTTCATAAAGCTTACTTACAAAGAATATAAGATCATATGTTATTTGTCAATACTGGTTACAACTAATTATATTAAAAAGAATGAAAATATAAAGACAGATAAGAAAAACCAAATACCACAAATATATTTCTTCTTCATAAAATCTTTCTTCTATATCTACTACAATAATCACAAAAACCATAAATACAAGACAAAATATACAGTATGTATTATGTATGATCTTGGTTAAGTACAATCTTTTAGTCTAGTGTCAGCCACTGTACCCCACCTCAGGACTCTTGATCAAGATGTTTCTGACAATAATGAACACAATCGTTCTCAAGTCTAACAGATTATATTACATGAAATGTATGCCTTGAAATGTGCCACTACTTGGCCAGGTGCAGTGTCACACAACTATAATACCAACTACTCAGGAGCATGTTGAAGGAGGATTACAAGTTTAAGGCCCTATCTCAAAATAAAAATTTAAAAAGGGCTGAGCAGTAGCTCAATGATAGAATACTTGCCTACCATGTGCAGGGCCCTGGGTTCAGTCTCCAGTACCATTCCCCAAAAAAGTATGATTACTTGGCAGAGATTAAAAGGTAAAATTCATTTTTAAAATTTTATTGGTGGCATTATAGTTATGCATGGAGTTTAATATACTTAATATGTTTATATGATATATAAATATAGCCATATATTTATATATGCTAATATTTAATATACTTAATGTATTTATATAATTTAACATATACGTGGAGTTTAATTTACTTCATTTAATTCCCAGTGCTCACCTTTTCCCTTCCCTTAGTCCCCTTCCCCTTTTCTAATGGTCTTTCTTTTAGTCTTTTTTTTTTTTTTTTTTTTTTTTTGGCAGGGGCAGGGGAGTACCGGGGATTGAACTCAGGGGAACTTGGCCACTGAGCCACATCCCCAGCTCTATTTTTTATTTTATTTAGAGACAGGGTCTTATTGAGTTGCTTAATGCCTCACTTTTGTTGAGGCTGGCTTTGAACTCTTGATCCTCCTGTCTCAGCCTCCCGAACGGCTGGCGTAACAGGTATGCACCACCGTGCCCAGCTTCACTCATTTATTTTTTATTGGCACTTTACAGATATACATAAAAGTGGGATTCACTGTGATACACCTATATGCGCATACCTAATCTAGTTAAATTCACTCTGTATTTCCTCCCTTTCCCAGTCTATTATAGTTTAGATGCGGTGTCCGCGGAAAGCTCACACGTGAGATAATGCAAGAAGGTGTGAAGGAGAAATAGATCAGAGCCTTAATTTAATCAGTGAACTGATCCCTGGAGACAGCTGGGATGTGGCTAGAGGAGTGGGGTATTGGCGGCATGGCTATGGGTATATATCTGGATCAGAGTCTCTCTCTCTCTCTCTGCTTCCTGATCATCGTGTGAGCTGCTTCCCTCTGCCACACTCTTCCACCATGATGCTCTGCCTCACCTCAAGCCCCAAGGGATGGAGCCAGACTTCTATGGACTAAGACCTCTGAAACCATGACCTCTCAAACTTTTCCTCCTCTACGATTGTTCTGATGGTTCTTTTAGGCAAAGCGGGAAAAAGGTGACTAAAATACCTGTCCCTACTCCCTTCCTCTCATTCTCCTTCTGCTCCATTGGTCTTCCCTCTATCCTTATACTATTCCACTCCCCCTCTTTTCCCCCCTTACTTTGCTCTAGTTTCTGCATATGAAAAACATTTTGCCTTTGATTTTCTAAGTCTGGCTTATTTCACTTAGCATGATGTTCCTAAAATTTATTTTTAAAATAAGAGTAAAGAAGCCCATATTAATTGACTGTCAAGGGAAAAAAAAATAACAGAACTTCTAAAAATTAAAGAGTTTATATATATGGCTTGCATAGTGTTTTTCCCATGTAAAATATTTTCTGAATCCTCACAACCACCCTGTGAGGTATTCACAGGGGTTGTTATGCACATTTTTCAGAACCCCGAGACCTAGAACCAGAAAGATAATGTCATTCACAAAGTTATGTAGTGAAAGAGAGCTGCCACAAGGAGTGGAGACCAGTTAGTGGACTTCAGAGTTGTAGCTCTCTCCCTGATACACTTGGTAAAACCTGTGAGGGGCCTATGCATGTATTCTCATTCTCTGTTCTCCCACCCCCTGCCCTCCTCTCTCTCTCTCTCTCTCTCTCTCTCTCTCTCTCACACACACACACACACACACACACACACACACCTCCCCTTATAGAAATTATGTTCCTGAAATGGAAAACAAAAACAAAATCTTATTTTCCCAGTGAGTTCATCATAACTTCATCCTTTGTTAGTTTGGATTAATCTCCAATACAGAAGAATTCCTACTTTAGCTGTTTCTCTTTCACTATGTGACACTTAACAATTTAAAACAACCAAGACTTCTATACTTCATTTTTTGAAAAGCAAACTATCTACAGGTAATTCTAACAGAGAGCCTAACTCCCAACTTCATTAGCTTTAAATGTTCTCTTCTTCTCTACCTTGCTTTAAATTTCAGATGATCAAAGAACACAACTTTAATGGGGGTTCAAGCCACATTCCACTCAAGTTCACAAAAAATACCAGGCACTTCTCAGTGTTTTCTTGTTGTAACCAATGTGAAGGATGCACATGACTCCCCTTAGTGGCACTCCTTACGTCCACAAAGCCTGGAGGAGACAGGAAGAAGACTGGGGAGACCGCAGAGCACTTCACAGAAAGCCAACGTTGTACCCACCCTGCCCTCTCCACAGGCACCACACCTTCTAGGAGAACCAATGAGTCAGAGACCAGTCGCACTGCCAGGGCTTCCTGGCTCATGCTACCTCAAAACTGTGCTTCTACAAATCAAACACCAACCTGGTCTTGCCCACATGGGTCTTGATGAAATTAAAACACCCTGCCAAAAATCTAGACCAAAGAAACCAATTCACCATTTGAAACATATAACAAACTCATATTTCCTAGCTACAGTTTTGCTATTGATTTTGAAACTGGCATTGTAATACAGTTGTAGTATAGTGATTCACAGAACACAAGGAAATAAAACTTATTTACTCTAGGTGTACTAAAAAAAATACTGACATTATTCACATTTTAAAAATACTATTAAGAGTACTGATTCATCTTATAAAGATTTTGCTATATTTATGCAAATGCTTGACCCACTCTCACCCCCCTTATCCTGAAGGTTCATGATCTGGCCATCAGAATCAAAGAAAAGCGTGCAAATTCAGATTCTCTTATGTTTCCCATCTTAGAGAAATGCCTTCCGTTTTATCATTTCTGACTCCAAAGCAAGTCAGATTACATAATAAACTCAATTAAAAAACAAGCATATGCATATGTATGTATGTATATATAGGGCTAATAAAATTTCAATCACAGACTAACAGGTACAAGTGATTTCACTTAATTTCAGTGCTTTTTATTTAAACCAGATGAACATACATACTCAGAAAAAGAGGAAAAAATTGCTTGTACTATTTTGGACTCTTAAGAACAATATCCCCATGCCCTTCAATAGATAAATGGATTTAAAAAATGTGGCATATATACACAATGGAATATTACTCAGCAATAAAAGATAATAAAATCATGGCATTTGCAGGTAAATGGATGGAGTTAGAGAAGTTAGCCAATCCCCCAAAACCAAATGCCAAATGTTTTCTCTGACACAAGGAGGCTGATTTATAGTGGGGGGAGCATGGGAGGAATACACAAACTCTAGATAGGATAGAGGAGTGGGACGGGAAGGGACATGGGATTAGAAATGATGATGGAATGTGATGGACATTATTATCCAAAGTACATGTACGAAGACATGAATTGGTGTGAATATACTTTGTATTGGTGTGAAAAATTGTGCTCTATATGTGTAGTAAGAATTGAAATCCATTTTGCTGTCATATATAAATTTTTAAAAATTAATTTAAAAATGTACTCTTAAAAAAAACAAAAATAAAAATGTTTTTAATTCAGGAAAGGAAAAAGAAAAAAAAAAAGAACAAGGGCCATGACATGGCCCTTTCTAGTTTTGCCACACTTAACAGTAAGGAACTCCTAAGGTGCTATGAAAACTTATGTCTACACTGTTTTTAAGCCACTTCCTCTAATAATACACTGATTTCTCAAAAATAGACACATACTAAAACAAATATTTAATAATAATCAAGACTTCCCTTAAATTTCTATCCTCTATAGTGAACACTATAACTTTACCAAATAGTGTACACTTTTTCCTTTGGTCATTTTTACATTTCTCTACAATTCACATCTCTTTAAAATATAATAACCAAAACTGGAAATGCTACTCAAAAGGGAGTAATCTATTTCAAAGGGTAAAAGGAAAAAGTTGTATCTGTGAATACCACATCCACTTAAAAATACCTGAGTATGACTTTAACTTTTTCTGTAACTACCTGCAAGTCACCCAGGACTGTGACTTTCCTCCCTCCTTATTTACACCTAGCCTATCCTTCCCCATCCTACATTTATATGGTTGGGCTTTTCCCCTTTGTATATCACCTTGACCTTAATTCATTAAATTTCTTATGGTATTCATAGATCCATTTATCATGGTACTTTATAGAAATAATTAAAGGTGTAATTTATAGTAATTCCTATTATGCCTTGAAATATCAGCATTATGGAAGTACATAATAACCAACACAACTTACACTGTAGTTTATATGTCATTCACAATGTTATGTAGTGAAAGAGAGCTGCCACGAGTAGTGAAGACCAGCCCACAGACTCCTCCTCAGATTCCAGCAAATCACTTAAGAGCAAATCACTTAGATCTTCTGCATCATTAATCTCACTGTAGTAAACTAATGTAAGAATTCTTTCTTTTTCTAATTTTAGTTGTAGGTGGACACAATACCTTTATTTCACTTATTTATCTTTATGTGGTGCTAAGAATGCTTGAAATATCAGCATTATGGAAGTACATAATAACCAACACAACTTACACTGTAGTTTATAATAAATGACAGAACTAAGGACACCACGGTACTAAGGCCTACTGACACCTACCTCCACTGGATGATCATTCTTTACCAGCGCTAGGCGTGCCCTTTGCAAGGAGCCATCCATCAGCTTGTGAAGTCTTAAGATTAACTTTCTTAACCCCATCTGCTTCAGGGCTTTGTCTACAAAAGGCCTATAAATAGAAGTCAGACAATGTCTACTGAAGCCCGCTTCGGTGCTATAGTCTGCCGCTCCCCAGCCCACAGACTCCTCCTCAGATTCCAGTCTCTCAAGCTTCCTGGACACACAGTCTCGTGACTGGACATGGAAACCGCAGTCTACAGACGGCCTGACTTCTGGTACCTTCGGGTGGGAGATTTGCTCTTCTTCACTTTCATCTGCACTACTTTCCAATTCCTTCAATTCTCCCTCTGTGTCCTCGCCCTCATCTTCCGGCTCATTACCTTTGGATGGTCGAGGGGAAGGGATTTCAAACACTGGCCAGCCAATGTCGGATAAATTCTTGATACCCAAAACAGTGCCCATAATCCGCAGTTTCTGGTTTAAGTCTTTTGTGATGTTTAACCACAAACAGAGTGCCTGCACCCTGTCCTGGAAGTCTTTTGCAGCATATTTTTCATAGTCCTTTTGGAGAGCCTGCAGCGATGGATAAAGTGCTTCTATATATTCCAACAGCTCCATTATCCGTTTTACCTGCTCAAATGAGACCCTCTGGCGCTGGAGGTGCTCATGGTATGTTGAGTAACCCATACTCTTTGTTCCGTGAGGAGCTTTGCACTGCCCTTCTATTGAAGTACCATTGAAACTAGCCCCATTTCTAACAAAGGCAAAGCTTCCATAATTAACCTTGAAAGTAAGGATTTCATTGATAATATCTGGGATGGCTTGACGGGCTGTATATAAAAAGAGGTCCTGGTCATTAATGGTCCGTCCTGCATGCCAGGCTTGTAGCTCTAACCAAATCAGTTCATTTGATCGGTTAAACCAAAAAGCAGAAGTATTTTCTTGTCCTCTTTGCTCCCTATCCTTCTTCTTTGAGACTGAGGTAAGCTTTAGCAGAAGTCGTAGGGTTTCAAAAAACTTTAAACGATCTGCAGGGCAGTCAGTCCTGGAAGTCTGGCGTGCGGTCCTGGCTATAGGCATGGGCACAGAAACCGGGAGCTTGGCATTGCTACAGCCAAGGCTGAGGTAAGGCTTGTTGAGATCCACATCTGGAATTGATTTTTTTGGCAAAGACCCACTCACTGAGTCTAACATGAATGAGCACTGTACATTTTTCTTATGATCACGCTCTGTTGTTCTAAGAGTTGCTCGGATCTTTTTATCTTGCTTATAGCTATATTCTTCCACATTCTCCACTGTTTTCCCAGTGTCTTTATGTGGAGGCTGATTTGATGCATTCATTTTTTCTATTAAAAAAAAAACAGAATATTATATAACTGTAAAATATGAAGCTGCTCAATATTTTCAAAAATTGATATTCACATGTATTTATGAGACCATTATTGTGGGGTGGGAAATACCACAGGCTAAACATTTAAAGAATCAAAATATAATTCTCTTTAAAATTCTAAAAAAAAATATATTCATTTTCCTTGATACATCATATGTGCTGTATTCTTTTAAATTCACACCTACTAACTAAAACTACTTGTTTACCTCTGCACTACAAAATGCAGTTATCAAAGCATTTCATCAAATTTCTTTAAGCTATCACCTTCAATGTAAGAAGGAACAAATGCCATGGGAGAGCTGACAGAGCCTGAATTCAAAAACATTCAATTCCTACCTTTGTCATGAGCAAATCACTTAAGAGCAAATCACTTAGATCTTCTGCATCATTAATCTCACTGTAGTAAACTAATGTAAGAATTCTTTCTCTTTTAAATTTTAGTTGTAGGTGGACACAATACCTTTATTTCACTTATTTATCTTTATGTGGTGCTAAGAATCAAACCCAGTGCCTCACACATGCTAGGCAAGTGCTCAACAACTGAGCAACAAACCTAGCCCCTGACAAAAGATAAGCAAAAATATTAACTTTAGTTTATTTAATTCCTTATTTCTTCTTTGCCACTAACAAATAAGTGATAACATGTTAAGACTCATAAATTAATTCAATATAATCTGTCCAGTCTTTAGTACTGGCATACAATCATTCAAAATTAATGCAAACAAAGTAACTATTACATATTTCCTTCAGATAACTGTAAAAGTTTTAATAATTCCAAGTTTTGGAATTCACTGTATATTCTTCCTACAAAGAAACAGAATGATATACACAGTGTTGTGCTATGAGGATTGGAAGTGGAGATTAATGAGCTTAGTTTCTAACATACTAAAATGGAGGGCAATGTGAGACAGTCAGGTACAGATGTCTCTAGGTAACTAAAATACAGGTGTTGGGCTCAGGGGAGAAATCCAAAGATATAAATCTATAGAATACAGAGATATACTTTAACAGCAGGATATTATGTAAGAATAATCAGGAAAAGTATGACGAAAGAGGTAATGAGGACATAGAACAAAAGGTTGTATTAACTAGTATGTGCATCCCAAGAAAACAGCTTTGGGTTAAAGAAAATAAAATCATATATAACAAAAAACAATTTATTAGAGTTTAGGATTAAAAAAACTTAGAAAATTAACGTGGTATAAAGCATTACTGATAATAGCCACAAAATGTTTGTATAAAGTTTATAATTTGAAAGTAATAGAGAACAGTGAAAAAGAATTATTTTGCTTATATATTTGTGCTTGCTCTTCCATAATTTAAAGGTCCTAAGTGAAACAGAATTAATCAAAAATTTCTGGAATGACATTAATAATTCCAGAAGACTGGCTATAAATATTATGTCCAAATCTATGCTATATTTATAAAGTTGCAGACCATAAAAATACTTAGTCTAAATCTTTAAGGCAACAATCAAAAGACCAAAGCAAGGTCATAATTTAACTTTTCTGCACGGATATAATCTCATTTTAGCAGGCCTAAAAAACTAATTTTGTAGGTCATATGTATATACACAAGTCTTATTAAGTTTACCTTACAAGATTATAGAATTTTTTAAAATCTACATTTACATAAAGTAGTAATTAAATGTTAGGATATACAATCCATTGTGTATAAGGAAAAGCAAACTGGGAAAGAAGGCAAAGTGAGACAGAAACACTTATTTTTTTCCCCAAAACACAAAACACATTTGCTTTGAAGAGTATATACAAAATGGAAATTCATAATCTAAGTTTAAATAATAATGCAATTTAAACTTAGTACAAACTACAGTACAAATAAATGTGCCAGTATGTATCCATCAGTCTACCTCAGCAGTAGCTACATTTTGCAAATATATTTATGATGGTACAAGTAAACAGAAGAGTACTTTCTAGCATTTAATGACCAAACAGACCTTTACAAAATCATAAAGGACTTATCAATTTAAAGGAGATTTGAGAAAAACACTAGGGTGTTACAAAAACATCTATAGGGTTAGACTCAAATTTCCCTAAACACTGTACATTTTGTGTTAAACCATTAACATCACTGATGAACTTTTAGTATACCCCAAAGCCCATTATGATGGACAGGTTAATTTTTTTCAGTGTTCTACTAATACTAAATCCCCCTGTAATTAAAACAAAAAGTCAATGCAAACAGAGCTTCTGCAAAGGAAAATGGGTCACAAGTACAGAAGTCAGAGACACAGAATGTTCTATGTTGCAAGTTTTAATTACAGGACTACAAAACTAGTTCCCAACAGCTTAAGGCAAGTAAAACACCTATATCCCAAGTGGCTTTAAAATAAATGGTACAATTTCTGAAGCATAACAAAAGCAAACCTCTGAATACTTTTTGCATTTGGTCAATCAACAATAATTCCTGACAAATCAGAAGAATATGAAAAACTTATAAAAAGAACTTTATAGTTAAAATGAAAGCAGCCAATGACAAGCAGTATGGTTCATATGTTTAAAGACATTAGACAACTGAATTTCCACCATCCATGCACACCTAGAAATGGCTCTGCAGAATACGTGTAAACCATTAACATCACTGATGAAATTTTAGTATACCCCAAAGCCCATTACTGATGGACCATATATGTGTTGTCTAAAATTTAAAACACTGGCCTTATCTCCTCTCAAGTGAGAAAGCATAAACAGTTACACGTGATGTTTCCCTGAAAATATGAAATGATCATTAGAGCAAGGATATCCTCAGATATCACACAAGTATTCCCTTTAATTAATAAGTTTATTGCTTCCGCCTGCACTAGAAGAAAGTCCACACTGTATCCCTTGAGAAGTAGTGTAATAGCCCTTCTACTCCCTCAAGCCTTCCAGTTGTAAAGACATAGCTTTAAGCCCTTGCCCTCAGTTTCTCACTCTATAAAATAGGGGAACTGTGTCCTCAATTCCTTTTCTAAAATATCATGAACCAGCAAGTAATGAAAAAGAGGATATACTACCAGCATCTTTTCATCTTATCTATACAAATCAAATATTTATTTATTAACTACTATGGATTCAGTAGTGGCTACTTCACTGGTTTCTATTTTAGATAAGAAACTTGGGTAAATTTCTTTGAGAAAATGAACAAGGATTGATTTTCAGAATGACAAATTATAAATAGCAAGCTATTTGTTTCCAAAAGGGTAAGAACAACAAGTAGTTAACAACCTACTGCAAATAAAGTTTTTAAACAGTTTAAAAAATCACCTTCTATAGGAAAATCATCATCTGTGTGAAAGAAAAGACTCCCGGCTATTTGGGAATTGCTCTCTGGATAAGAATGCACTCAAGTGGAAGTACAATGACCCACCACTCTTACCTCCCCTTTCCTCTTGAAGAGCTCCAAGGGGTATGCAGAGGGAACAAGCCATGAGAGATCACATACTAAAGAAATCTGTATGGAAAGGAAACTAGCCAAAGCGAAAGAAAGAACCCACTAAGGAAAAGGAGAGACAAGGATGAGCTTGAGGTCAACAGGGAAAACCTTCTCAGATGAGATAAGGAATAAAATTATGGTCTTGCACGGTAATAGGTGGATGAGTTTCACTTATTACCGTGGAATCTGTTTTAGGGCAAGTGGTTTTCTAAATTTAACAGAGAAACCAAAACCCTAAGTTTTCAGTGATGTAAGGTTCCAGGCCATATGTGAGACACAAGGAGGCCCAGCTCTGCATGGTTCAATTCACCTACCTCCAAAAAGAGCAGCGGGGACCAGACAGGAGAAAGCGGAAACAAAAAACACTCTCAACTTCTAGGAATACTAACTGGATTTTGGATCCTACCAAACAGAAAAGTGGAAGACACTTAAGTAGCCTGAGCTCTCTTCCAGCTCTAAAATTTCTAAAAGTAGAAAACAGGTTCCATCCAAGGTTACAAGGTGCAGAATACCATCCAGTGGCTCCATAGCAACAGAGAGAGCCCTACAGCACTATAGGTCACTGGTAGATGGCAGAACTCTCAGGTGGTCTAAGGAATTCAGGGAAGGAAAGCCTGGCTATCTCTCCATGAATTCTTGATACACCATTTCTGGATGGACAGAATCTAAAAATTTCAACTTAAGAGATTAAAAGAATAAGAAAGGGCCATCAATCTTATACTTGGTCATCTTGGGTTAGTATACGGGAAAACACTTGGCCTCTTTCACATCTTCAAATGCCTTACATCACTAACTTTAACCAATAACTCAGGACAAACCTTTCTACCTCTAGATAATTATTTGTCTCCTCTAGTAACAATATTACTAATGGTAACAATACAAAAATTAAGAAAATTTAAAAGCAGCATTAAATTCAAATTTAAAATAAAGGGAATTACTAATCTTATTTTGTTATTATTGTTGTTGTTGTTTTTAGCTGTAGGTAGACACAATACCTTTATTTTATTTTTATGTGGTGCTGAGGATCAAACCCAGTGCCTCACGCATGCTAGGTGAGCGCTCTTCCTCTGAGCCACAGCCTCAGCCCCTAATCTTATTGTTGAAAGTATCAACCAACAGCTACATATCATATAAATCATATATACGAATATATAATATACATATCTTATCAATATTATATACCATTATATAAATATTATATGCAGTGCCCTTTCATGTTTATCTTTTTAAGTACAAGACTCACCTTTCAAATAAGATCGACTAATTGGCCTCCCTACATTATTCCTCTGGTGTTTGGCTGACATTCGCTTCATCTGTCGAGGAGTGCTGGGAGGAGAGGTGCCATACGGATGTTCTGTGTTTGCTTCATCAGAAAAGTCCTCAGGATCAGATTCAGGACTCTTGCAAGCTGAATCTCCCAATGTGTACGCTTGCCTATGAAAGACAGTAAGGAGAGAAAACACTGAGTAATATGTCAAGTGAACTCAAACTCAACTGATTTCAATCTTTAAAGAACCCCTTAAAATGCTATGTGTATGTCTCCTCAGCATTATAATCCTTCTCTATTTCCACCTGTGAAAACTCAGTGAGACCTTCTTTCACTCAAAGGGATCAACGACTGTGACTGCTGCTGCTCTGGTATGAACAACAGAGAGCACAACATGGGACAACTGAGATGCTACCTCTGATATTTCCAGAGCTCTTTCTGACTTTAATGAAGTTTAAAACTAAAATCTTACAAATTAAGGGAAAAAACAGCAAAGGACTAGAAGATACAAATCAGAAAAAGAACTAAAAATGGACTTAAGAGCTAGCTACTGACAAGCTCAATTGATGAGTGGGCAAGTTCAGTCCTGCTCTCAACTCAGAACCTTGCTCCTCTCTCTGAAGGGCAAAGACAGAATAGGGAGCAATAAAGGAACACTTTATGGCCCATGCAGCAAAGAACAGAGCACAGACACAGTGTGACAGGTCCATTTTTCTAAGTTATCTGAAAGAACTACATCTATATAACATAATATAAGCCCTGACACCACTGAGCCCCTTAGAAATGGTTAAGATAGTTAATTTTACATTATATGTATTTTAACACAATAAAAAATTGGGGGGGGGGCAGTGCAAAGCTGAGTTCAGGTGGGAATGTGGGGGGAAAGAATGATGTAAAAGAAGAAAAAAGAAATTCACTTCTCTTCACCTACAAAATGCAATCCCTTATTAACTTGTTCTCTGAAAATATTGCTTATCAATTCTTTACCCCCAGCCAATTTCTCAAATGATATGACTATTTTGATAACATTCTAGTTTTGCAAAACTAGCAAAGTAAAATTTAATCACACAAACGGCAAACACACTTCAAGACAGCAAACTGGAATTAATCACAAAATTCTTTCCAAGTGAGTATCATCATGGTTTACCTCATTATGAATATTCTTTATAAAATACAGTTCAACTATATTCAGTATACAGTTTTCTTTCTGGCAACTTACATCCTGATATAAAAATCCAAGTTAATTCAAAATCATAAGGAAAAAGAAAAACCACTCTAAGGTCATCATCTTACCATAACAATAACAATACCATTACTAAACTAAACAAAAACTCAAAAAATAGGTTACCTTTTGAAAAATAGAAATTCTGCAGAATTATACCAATTTACAGTATTAAATTATATTTTTAACAACCCTGAGCTGTCAAACACTGATTTTTCAATGATGTACTTTTATCAGCCACTCTAGACACAGTGTGAGCACACCTGCCTGCTCCCAACTGTGCACAGTAAGATATGCAAGTCAACTAAAACAATGAGCAAATCTGTTTCTTTAGGCAAGCTATATTTACTATTTAAGTCTCATAAAGACATACAACAAATAGTACAACTTAGAGATTAACTTGGAATATTTTTATATACATTTCTTTTGTTTACTATAAAATAGTTGATTTGGATGATTAAAGAACATGGTTATAAATGTTAAGATCATTTCTTCTTCATTTGTTTTAGTGGTTAATTGAATGATAAACAGCATAGGCTTTGTGGACCTATGAATGGACTTAGATTCAAATACTGGCTCTGCTGCCAACTACCTATGTGGGCCTTGAACAAATTTAAAACCTCGTCCTTGCACATTTATGTCAGGAGCTGCTACACAAGAGCTGAACACCCCCTAGCTTTGAGTGATGGAAATGTGGAGACTGGCTTCCCCCCACAGAAGCAGGTGGATACCGTAGAGATGGAGAGCAGAGGAGCAAAGCTTTGGGAGTGGGCATTACCCAATGGAGTGGGTTTGCCTTCTTGTTCCTTGGTAATACTACCCCTTACCTTTTTTGGATGGCATTTTCCATGGAACTTCCCTTTCTGTGCCCCCTATATAAAAGTAAAGAATTCAGTTGGCTCTCTCTCTTTCCAATGGACCTCTAAGATCATGGGAGCCGTCCCAGATTTTGAAAGTGCATGCATGCTTTCTTCACCATTTTCTCAGTTATTGATGTACTCAGATTTTGTGAACCCAGCATAGGTCACCAGCCCAGTTAGATGGTGATACATTTACAAAATAAAAATAATAAATATATAGACTCTATTTCTGTGTATTCACCTACTCCACACTGAGAAAGAAGTGCACAGAGGGTATAGAACTGAAAACCATTTTAATGTCTTTTAAATTCTTTCAAACACAGCAATATAAGGATTTTGTTTTACTTAATTTCCCCAGTAATACATTTAAAATAAATATTACAGAAAATGATTTTGCCTTTTATTATTTATGTGCCACCAATACTGTCCAGCATAATGCTCACAGATTTCAATGCTTTTCTACAACAACATATTTCATACATTAAAATGGAAATCACTAGAAAACCATACCACAAACATTTGGTCAATTAAATTCATCAAAGCTTGGCAGCATGGAGTAGTGGGATAAATAGAAAAATGGAGTCAGCTACGAAATAGCAAACAAAAACCCATTCAGAACATGCCCTCTGCAGTCATGGGCTGCCAAGTCCCAGCTCTCCTGCATGGATAAAATACACACTTCTAAATTTTTCCAAGACCAGTAAGGAGACTAATTTAAAATTAGTCTACAGTCTGAAAAGCTTTAGGAAATTTACTTATGAAGCATTTTTTGTTTTGTTTTGTTTAAGAATCAAACCAGATAATGGGAATAAAGGACTATGCAAAATATAAAATGGTCTCTTTTACCAGTGTCTAGCAGTAGTGTGTAGATGAATAAATTCAGTTAGTGTAAAATAAAGCGAAACAGGGTTTTTTGAAGAGGGACTAACAATGTCAAACCTCAGTGATACAGATGGTAAGCCCCCTGACCTGAGGACAGTCATGACATAAAAGAAATATGTACCCTCATCTGATCTACATAAAATAGAATTGAATCCTGTGTTTTAAGCAGCTAAAGAGCCTAAGAAAGCAAATCTAATAAAAAGACAATTCTCATGAGATTTTAAATTAGGGAAACAGGAAGAGATTTGTGTTGAGCCGTCTTCAACTGTTGTCAAATTATTTCCCCACACATGAAAAAAATTCACTTGGCTGCACTCCCCAAATAAAAGTAGAAGAATAAATCCTTGTAATAAAATTCTACAGAATCTGACAATCTATTGTTTCCAAATCTGTCATCTATAACAAAACAAAAAGTCTTAGTCTTTATACCTTCACAAGGACACAATAAACAACTACTGACTTCAAAGTATTTCCAAATTACTTAACTATTCTAACAGCAGACATTAAAGAATCCCATTGAAATGAAGATGAATACTGTCATAAACAACATGAAATGTAACACACTTCATATTCCCTTTTTCATTATGCATCAGAAAAAATGAATTAGGAAAGATGTCATGTGGTGCTCCAAGGTACCACACTTAAAATTAAAATGAATTTTATGGCAGGTATCACATGATGGTAAAGCTATGCATTTTGCACTTCCTTAGAATTTACTTAGCCAAAATGGTATTCACCCTGGTCAGAAATGTTACTGGTTTACAGTCCAACCAAGTAATTTAGTAACTCAATTACCTGTCAGAACAAAGTTCAACGTTATTTAAAATAAATGTTTAAAAGTCAAACATCCAGTAAATAAATTCGTGTCTGCTATCCTATCAAAAATCACTAAAGGAAGAGTCAATACTAAAAATGACTCAAATGGAACTTATAGAGAGGAAAATATACCTGAATGAAAAACACTCTAGTCAGAATAACTGTAAATTAAGACACAGCAGAAGAAAAGATCAGTACATAAAGACATGGTAACTGAAACTCTCCAAAATGAATCAGAGAGAAAAAGATTGGGGGAGGAGGGAGCAGAGTCTCAATATCCCTCTAGACAATATTAAACAGTCTAACATTTCCATTACTAGAGTCCAAAATTAGAGAAGACACAGAAAAAATAATTAAAGAAATAAGGACTGAAAACTTCAAATATAAAGTTCACAGATCCAGCAAGCCCATGAACTCCAAGCAGGAGAACTATTAAAAAAAAAAAAAAAAAAAAAAAAAAAAAAAAAAAAAACAACTACGAGTTTTTCATTACCCACATCATAAACAAATTGCTGAAAATCAGTGAAAAATCTTCAATGCAGCCAGAAGAAAGGCAACTTATGTTTGGTAGCCTTAGCTTAGAAGTAATATAGTATAGGGAAGATACCAAGCAATAGTTTGTATCATTTATTAAAAAAATTGTACACAAAATCTAGGAAAATAAATACAGGTGGTAAGTTCAAAAGAACTTGCATCATTTCAATTAACCATACACATCAGTGGTTAGCTGACTGGTTTGGAAGGTTCATGTGGATGCCAATTACTCTGGATGAGAAAAGTGGTACAAGGTCTACTTTTTGCCTTATTTGTGTTTAAAAACATTTGAATGTGAAATGTGTTTCTGGTACTAAACTTCTGACAGTCACAAAAAAAAAAAATGGCTCACTCTTTCAACATATAACCCTGCTAAGTACTACCCACTTTACACCAGAATCTGGTCAAAGTAAAGTATGTCTTGAACTCAATCCAAGGAAGTGTGGATAGTTTTTAATGAAAAATGCATGGAAAGAAGATCAAAATTCAAGTAACTGGGGTTAAACAGTTCTACTCTGACATATTAGGTAAAGCACAATAAAGCCTGAAACAGCTCATTTGTAAAATGCAGTTAGGTTAGACAACTTCAAAAACATATGTCATTCTGCAAAAACCCGTAAGTTTTTTTTTTTAATTTCATTAAGTTATTCAGTAATGACATCAGAAATTTTTAAAAAAGTATTTTATTCGTTTAAGAAGGGCAGTACTCATCTTTCTTTCACCTCCTCCTCACCACCAACTGTTCTTCAGCACATAGTAATTAAAGGGAAATTTCTGCCACTGGGAAAGCAGAGGAGAGGTCTGGGCAGAATGGTTGACTTTAGGTTTCTTTTTTTTAAGAATCTGTAGAGTTTACTTGGCCTGCAAAGGTAGCTGAGTTTGAAAGTACATGGTTGGTTCCTATTTCTTCAAGACCCAATTTATTCATAAGTTAGTTGATTTTGAAAGACTACATCTGAACATTCATCAGCTAACCTCCACATGAACTGTCAAACCTCTGCTTACCAAGCATTCACTCTGTAACTTCTGCACTAATTCCAGCACAAGGTCTTTGCAAACCTTGCTGATCTCCATTATTTATCAGGATAGATACTCAGGCATTTTGTGTTTTAAATAAAATTCACCTTTTTTTTTTTTAACAAAAGTAGATTTTTTAAAGTATATGGTTTATAAGGGCTGGGGTTGTGGCTCAGCAGTAGAGAGTTGGTCTAGCACAGGCGAGGCCCTGGGTTCCATCCTCAGCACCATATAAAAATAAATTAATTACTTAAAGATATTGTATCCAACTGCAACTAAAAATAAATAAATATTTTTAAAAGTATATGGTTTATGGTTTTCTTCATCTCTCCTCAACTACAAATGAAGCTCCAAACAGACAGGAACACATATGTATTCCTTACCACCATCTCTCCAGCGCCCACAAAAGTCCCTGGTAACAGTATATGCTCAACAACTTCTTTTTTTTTTTCTTTTTTTTTTATTAGTTGCTCAAAACATTACAATGATCTTGACATATCAGATATCATACATTTGATTCAAATGGGGTATGAATTCTTATTTTTCCCACATGTACAGATTGCAGGATCACATTGGTTATACAGCCACGTTTATACATACTGCCATACTAATGTCTGTTGTATTCTGCTGCCCTTCCTATCCCCTTCCTATCCTCCCCTCCCCTCCCATCGTCTCTCTCTACCCCATCTACTGTAACACATTTCTTTTTTTTCCCTTCCCCCTCACATCCTCTTATATGTAATTTTGTATAACAATGAGGGTCTCCTTCCATCTTCCCTGCAATTCCCCTTCTCTCTCCCATTCCCTCCCACCTCTTGTCCCTGTTTAACGGTAATCTTCTTCTCATGCTCTTCCTCCCTGCTCTGTTTTGAGTCGCTCCCCTTATATCAAAAAAGACATTCGGCATTTGTTTTTTAGGGATTGGCTAACTTCACTTAGCATAATCTGCTCTAATGCCATTTATTTCCCTGCAAATGCCATGATTTTGTTATTTTTTAGTGTTGAGTAATATTCCATTGTGTATAAATGCCACATTTTTTAATCCATTCATCTATTGAAGGGCATCTAGGTTGGTTCCACAGTCTAGCTATTGTGAATTGTGCTGCTATGAACATTGATGTAGCTGTATCCCTGTAGTATGCTCTTTTTAGGTCTTTTGGGAATAGTCCGAGAAGGGGAATAGCTGGATCGAATGGTGGTTCCATTCCCAGCTTTCCAAGGAATCTCCATTCTGCTTTCCAAATTGGCTGCACCAATTTGCAGTCCCACCAGCAATGTACAAGTGTACCCTTTTCCCCACATCCTCACCAGCACTTATTGTTGTTTGACTTCATAATGGCTGCCATTCTTACTGGAGTGAGATGGTATCTTAGAGTGGTTTTAATTTGCATTTCTCTGATTGCTAGAGATGGTGAGCATTTCTTCATGTATTTGTTGATTGATTTCAACAACTTCTTACGAATGAATTCCTGAGTTTAGTAGTTTTATCTGTGATAGATTTTTAAATTACATTAGAATACGATTATTTTTCATTATTTTTATAAATAATAAAAATTTTTAAAAAGCTTCAAGTATTAGAGATTGTTGACTTCTGGCAATACTGTTGCTTAAGCAATACTGAAACCCTGAATGCCTAGACTATCTAGGGTAGCAATTAGGTATGGTGTAGACAATAATGATTTTGGAAGACAAATGGTTTGAGTCAGATTAACATGGACTGAAATCCCCATGTCCCTGCACTTAGGAATAAGAACAAAAGTTTTCATGTTTTAAACAAATTATTATGTATTTTCTTGCAAACACTTTTCATTTAGAAGTCTTCTGATCCAATGCCACTGAGAACTTCTATTTGGCCAGTTAATTAAAATATGTATATTAAAAGCATTAAAAATTAAACATACATATAGAAAAAAATGAATACTGTGGTGGCTATTACTTTGATGGCCTTTGATGAAACTGGCCTTTTGGTAGTCACATTTTTATATAATCACCTCCTCTTGAATTTGGAATGACCCTGTGACTGGTTTAACCAATGGAATGTAGCAAAAATGAAAGTGGGCCAGTTTTGAACCTAAACCTTAATGAGGCCTCTTTTATACTCTAGGGGAAACTAGCCAAGAGGTAAGAGGCCCAACACAGCCACGTGGAGGCTGCAGGAAGTAGAGGGCTAGGTCAAAGTCAGGCTTCTTCAGATCTTCAGTTGTCCCTGTCCCAACAACACACACAACAAGCAGAAAAACCCACACAATACTATGACAGGTAATAAATGGTTTTTATATTAAACTGTGATATGGTTTGTTAAACTATAATAGATAACTGCTACACATAAAAAACTTTAAACACTTTGTTTTCATTTTAAACCCATGAAAGGGTTTTAAGTGATCATTACTTTGATTCGAGCCACAGCCTTGTCTTTTAGTGTAGGTCCTTTGAAGAAGGGATGAGCCCACTTCATGGCATGCTAGATGTACAATGCATCATTTACAACTTCCCCTTTGTATTTCTTTAAAATAGAACAAGAATGTAAAGACTCTGGAGCAGTTTTTCAGGATGTTCATGATTTTTACTCTTCAACTTTGAACAGCTCTCATATATACCTAATTTTTTTTTACAACTTTTTTTGCATGTGATCACCTATGTTAAGATTTTGTAGGGCTGGGGCTGTAGCTCAGTGGTAGAGTGCCTGCCTTGCATGTGTGAGGCACTGGGTTCAATCCTCAGCACCACATAAAAATAAGTAAAGATATTATGGCCATCTACAATTAAAAATTTTTAAAAAAAGATTTTGTAAAGCATTTCAAATTAGTTAATGTGGAAACCATGGTCCTACTGTGCACACACATTTCAGATCTGTTTAACAGTATACAGAATCACGAAATTACAACTAAAAAGTAGAATAAAACTAAATAGATTAAGAGCAAATCAGGAACTCTTGATAAGCATATAATTCAAGTGATGGGAACATAAAATCATGGGTATTCTAGGGAGCAACCCACTAACTATGAACATGAGTCAGTATATTTTATAGAAGAAATGACCTGGATAGAATCAGATCTTGGAAAACTAGACATGCAACATATCTTCTAGCATAAATCTTTTGATTCACTGATAGATTTATACAAAGTATATTTTATCAGTCCTACACTAGGTAGAATAAAAAAGAATGCATGAAGATAGAAAACTATATATATATTCATACATACATATAAATGGGTATACACATATGGAATTTGTGTATATAAACTATATATATGTATACACACACACACACACACACACACACACACACACATGATGACAAATCACCCCATATGGATAAACTTTACTCATTAATATAAATAAAAATAAGCTGTATAAAAATATTTTAGATGCTTTCATAAATTCTAAAATGAAATACAATATAACACAATGCTTTAAAGACTTAATACTGGGAGGAAGAGCAGGAAGAAAAGATTAACATTAAACAGAGACATGAGATGGGAGGGAAAGGGAGAGAAAAGGGAAATTGCATGGAAATGGAGGGAGACCCTCATTGCTATACAAAATTACATATAAGAGGTTGTGAGGGGAATGGGAAAATAAACAAGGAGAGAAATAAATTACAGTAGATGGGGTAGAGAGAGAAGATGGGAGGGGAGGGGAGGGGGGATAGTAGGGGATAGGAAAGGTAGCAGAATACAACAATTACTAATAGGGCAGTATGTAAAATTGTGGATGTGTAACCGACGTGATTCTGCAATCTGCATTTGGGGTAAAATTGGGGGCTCACAACCCACTTCAATCTAATGTATGAAATATGTCAAGAGCTTTGTAATGTTGTAAACAACCAATAAAAAAAAAGACTTAATACTAATTATCTTTCACTTCTGATTAAATAGAAGCCTCTTCAAAAAGAAGTAGAACAAAAAATAAAAAGGGAAAAAAGCTTTAGTCATGTAAATACACATGAGTTGTGTTATACATGAAAAGATAAAATCTAAAAACAGAAATCTTTTTTTACCAGATCTAGTAACTACAAAAATTGTGTGAATATGTCAATATCTTCATCCAAAGCTCTGAGAATAATTACCACATCATATGTGTACATAAGAAAACAATCAAAATTTCTCAGGCCTCTTTGGAGACCCAGCTGCTTTTACAGGGCAATGCAGCAGGGAACAAAGGGAAGGATGTCCCTGAAGTACAAGTGAATGACACTGTGTAACACTGTGGACACATTCTGCAATGAAATGCCAACCAAAAATAATCAAAGGAAAGCAACATAAAATAAAAGTGATGGTTCTTTCAAAGCTTGTTTTAGGGTTAACTAAACAGAAAGATAGGGATATTCAGAAGATAAGAACTGTCAAAGATGGGAAGAAAAAACAAACAAGGGATTATGACAAGGGCATATAGAGAGAAACAAGAAAAATGTTTAGAACTTTAAAGGTGGCAAAAATAATGAATTATGATTTCCTCCTACCCATTCTCTTTCTTACAAATGAGAACATTAAAAAAAATTCTTATTCAAAGCCAATTTTATTTGTGGAAAAACATTTCATATCATGTATTACTTTCCTGGCATTCTTAGAAATAAAATAACTGTAGAGCCATTTCCTCAGGAAAAAGATGAGCTGCCTGTATCTCCTGAGCTCAAGCTTCCTTATCTTAAAATTTGAATTGTAAAATTAACTAACTGTAAATGTGCCCCCACAACACATATCATATGCTTAAAACATGACCTCCAACTGTTGGGGGAACAAGTCAAGGACATGTAAGCACGTGAGATAGCCTTTTCAGTTTTCAGTGAAGCAAAATGAAAAGAAGTGAGGGACAGATTAGGAGAATTTGGACACTGAAGCTCACTTCTGCTTTACATTAGTACAAACCTGAGGACCAGTCTTGGTTTCTAATACCATTCTCCAGTAAAAGAGAATTTTAGAGAAATGGTTGATTCTAGGACTGGGACAAGAAAGGTACACATAAGCCTGGAGCATCTCAGAGATCGCAAGTGAGAAGGAACACAGTAGCTCAATGAAAGAGCATCCATTTGGCCCAGGCCAGAAAAATCTAAGCAACAAAGTCCATGGGGCGGTACAGAGTTACAAACATGAATCCAGAAGTCCACATCAACAGTTACAGGACAAACCAATAAACAGATGACAGAAGAGACAAATCTCCTATTCAGAAAAAAAAAGTCAAATTACTTACGTAGATACTTCCCTCTCAAAGAGATGGAGCTTAATTCTCCCCAAGTGTAGGCTGCACTTTTAGTGACTTATTGCCAAAGGATGTGCAGAGGTAAAGAAAAAATAACTTTCCAATAGAGAAATAAACCAACTCTCCATCAGCCAGGTGGTCAGGGTTAACATCATCAGTGATGAGTCATGTTGACAACACATGCTCCTGATACATATGTTGAGAAAAGCCCTCCACCCCTGTGGACTTCCTCCCCCAAACCCATAATCTAGCCAAACCAAGAGAAAAATACCAGACAAACTCAAATTGAGGGATATTCTACAAAATACCTAACCCAGTACACAAATGGTTGAAGTCATCAAACACAAAGGAAAACCTGAGAAACTAAGAACAAACAGAAAGCTAGGGAGACAATCTGGTATCCTGGAAGGGACCTAGAAACAAGAAAAGAATATCAGGAGAAAACAAATGAAATCCAAACAGAGTACCAAGCCACATAATAATGTGATAATGATAAGTCAATACTGGCTTATCAGTTATAATAGATGTATACAGAAATGTAACACTAATGAACAGATAAAAATGGGCATAGAATACATGGCAAATCTCTGTACTATTTTTTCAACTGTCTAAATCTAAAACTATTTTAAAATTAACTACATTAATTGGAACAGTGCCATGACAAATCTGAATAAATTCAGTGTTACTAAACAGGTATATAGAATAAGAGACAAAACCGTAAAGATTAATTATAAAATTAAACAGTTTTTATTAGAGCATTATAGTTACACATAACAGTTGGATTCACCACGACAAACTCGTATACATGCATGGAATTCAATTTCAGTTCATGATCCCCTCTTTTCCCTCCCCTCCCCCCTTCTCCTTCCTCTACTAGACTTCCTTTCCCTTATCTATTTATATTTTATTGATTCTTTTACTTAAACATAAAAATTCTCTGTGGTATGTTTATATATGTACATAATGTGATTTTAAAAAAATAAATGACAGCGGAATGCATTACAATTCTTATTACATGTATATAGCATAGTTTTTCATATCTCTGGTTGTATATAAAGTATGTTGACACCAATTCATGTCTTCATACATGTACTTTGGATGATGATGTCTATCACATTCCACTGTCCTTGCTAACCTCCTGCCCCCTCCCTTCCCCTCCCACCCCTCTACTCTATCTAGAATTCATCTATTCTTCCCATGTTCCCCCTCCCTACCCCACTAGGAGTCAGCCTCCTTGTATCAGAGAAAACATTTCCACATTTGTTTTGGCGGGACTGGCTAACTTCACTTAGCATTATCTTCTCCAATGCCATCAATTTGCCTGCAAATGCCATGATTTTATTCTCTTTTATTGCTGAGTAATATTCCATTGTGTATATATGCCACATTTTTTTTTTATCCATTTATCACTGAAGAGCATTTAGGTTGGCTTCACAGTTTAGCTACTGTGAATTGTGCTGCCATAAATATTGATGTGGCTGTGTCCCTAAAGTATGCTGTTTTTAAGTCTTTGGGGTATAATGTCCCTGTAGTATACTGTTTTTAAGTCTTTAGGGTATAAACCGAGAATACGGGTAGAGGGTCAAATGGTGGTTCCATTACCAGATTTCCAAGGAAATCTCCTAACTGCTCTCCATATTGGCTGCACCAATTGCAGTCCCACCAGCAATGTACGAGTGTACCTTTTCCCCCACATTGTTGTTTGTCTTCATAATAGCTGCCATTCTGACTGGAGTGAGATGATATCTTAAGAATAGTTTTGATTTGCATTTCTCTAATTGCTAGATATAATGAACATTTTTTCTTATATTTATTGATTGTATATCCTCTTCTGAGAAGTGTCTGTTCAGGTCCTTGGCCCATTTGTTGATTGGGTTATTTGGGTTTTTTTGGTGCTTAGCTTTTTGAGTTCTTGCTCTATCTGATGTGTGAGGGGTAAAAATTTGCTCCCAGGATATAGGTTCTCTGTTCACCTCACAGATTGCTTCTTTTGCTGAGAAAAAAACTTTTTAGTTTGATTCCATCCCATTTATTGATTCTTGGTTTTAATTCTTGTGTTATAGGAGTCTTATTAAGGAAGTTAGATCCTAATCCCACATGATGAAGATTAGGGCCTACTTTTTCTTCTATTAGACACAGAGTCTCTGGTTTAATTCCTAGGTCCTTGATCCACTTTCAGTTGAGTTTTGTGCATGGTGTGAGAGAGAGGTTTAATTTCATTTTGTTGCATATGGATTTCCAGTTTTCCTAGCACTATTTGTTGAAGATGCTATCTTTTCTTCAATGCATGTTTTGGCAACTTTGTCTAATATAAGTGGGTTAAAACACTAGAAAAACTAAGGATAACAGGAACATATCTCAACATCGTAAAGGCTATCTACACTAAGCCTCAGGCCAACATCATTCTAAATGGATAAAAATTAAAGGCATTACCTCTAAAAACTGGAAAAAGACAGGGATGCCCTCTTTCACCACTTCTATTCAACATAGTTCTTGAAACACTGCCAGAGCAATTAGATGAAAGAAATTAAAGGGATATGTATAGGAAAAGAAGAACTTAAATTAGCACTATTTGCTGACGATATAATTCTATACCTAGAAGACCCATAATGTGATTTTATCAAGAATACACTCTGCATGGTCTCCCCTTTCCCAGCCCCCCACTGTCTCCTGATCTCCTTCCAAACTGTTGATCTTCCCTTCATCTTTATTATATCCTATCCTTCTCTTCCCTTTCCTTTATTTTACTCTAGTTTCTGCATATGAGAGAAAACATATGACCTTTGAGTTTCTGAGTTTGGCTTATTTCATTTAACATGATATTCTCCATTTCCATCCATTTGCCATTAAATGCCATAATTTCATTCTTCTTTATGATTGAGTAAGAACTCCATCATGTATATATACAATTTCTTAATCCATTCTTCTATATTTAAACACCTGGGTTGATTCCATAATTTATTGTGAATTGTGTTGCTATAAACATTGAGGTGACTATTGTTATAGTACACCAATTTTAGATCTTTCAAGAAACTACCAAAGAGTGAGACAGCTGAGTCAAATAGTGGTCCCATCAAAGTTTTCTAAGGAATCTCCATACTGCTTTCCAGATTGGCTGCACAAATTTGCAGCCCTATCAGCAATGTATGAGTGTGCCTTTTCCCCCACATACTCACCAAAACTTATTGTTGCCGGTATTCTTAATAGCTGCCATCTGACTAGAGTGAGATGAAATTTTAGCTTTGATTTGTATTTCTCTAATTACTAGAGATGTTGAACATTTTTTCATATATTTGTTGATCCATTGTATATCTTCTTCTGAGAAATGTCTGCTCAACTCCTTAGCCCATTTATTGATTGGGTTGTTTGGGTTTTTTTGTTGTTGTTGTTGTTTGTTTGTTTGGTGTTAAATTTTTGACTTCTCTATATATCCTGGAGATTAGTGCTCTATCTGACATGCATGTGGCAAAAATTTGCTTCCGAAGTATAGGTTCTCTATTCACCTCATTTATTGTTTCTTTTGTTGAGAAGATTTTAGTTTGCATCCATCCCATTTATTTATTCATTCTTGATTTTATTTCTTGCATTTTAGGAGTCTTGTTAAGGAAGTTGGGGCCTAATCCGACATGATGAACATTTGGGTCTACTTTTTCTTTTATTAGGCATAGGAGTCTCTGGTCTAATTCCTAAGTCCTTGATCCACTTTTAGTTTTGTGCATAGTGAGAAATAGCAGTTTAGTTTCATTTTGCTGCACATGGATTTCCATTTTCTCAGCACAATTTGTTGAAGAGGCTATCTTTTCTCCAATATGTGTTTTGGCAACTTTGTCTAATATGAAATAACTGAATTTATGTGGGTTTGTCTCTGTGTCTTATATTCTGTACCATTGGTCTATGTGTCTATTCTGGTGCCAATAAATGTCATTTTTGTTACTATAGCTTTTAGTATAAAGTCTGATATTGTGATGCCTCCTGATTCACTCTTCTTGCTAAGAATTGCTTTGGCTATTCTCAGTCTCTTATTTTTCCAATTGAATTTCATGATTGATTTTTCTATAAGGAATGACGTTGGGATTTTAACTGGAATTGCACTGAATCTGTATAATGTTTTGGGTAGTATGGCCATTTTGACAATATTAATTCTGCCTATCCAGGAGCACAGAAGATATTTCCATCTTCTAAGGTCTTCTTCAATTTCTTTCTTTAGTGTTCTGAAGTTTTCATTGTAGAGGTCTTTCACCTCTTTTGTTAAATTGATTTCCATGTACTTTTTTTTTTTTTTGAGGCTATTGTAAATGGGGTAGTTTTCTTAATTTCTCTTTCATAGGACATATATCACTGATATATAGAAACACATTTGATTTTTGGGAATTGATTTTATATCCTGCTACTTTGCTGAATTAATTCTACAAATTTTCTAGTGGAATTTTTTGTATCCTCTAAGTGTATAGAATCATGTCATTAGCAAATAATGATAGTTTGAGTTCTTCTTTTCCTATACGTATCCCTTTTTTTCATCTAATTGCCTGGCTAGAGTTTCAAGAACTATGCTGAATAGAAGTGGTGGAAGAAGGAATCCCTGTCTTGTTCCAGTTTCTAGAGGGAATGCTTCCAACTGTTCTCCATTTAGAATGATGATGTACTTGGGTTTAAGATATATAGCCTTTACAATGTTGAGGTATGTTCCTACTATCCCTAGTTTTTCTAGCATTTTGAACATAAAAGGGTACTATATATTTTCAAATGCTTTATCTGCATCAATTGATGCAATCATGTGATTCTTATCTTTAAGTCTACTGACATGATGAATTACATTTATTGATTTCTGTATGTTTAATCAACCTTGCATACCTGGAAAAAAACCCACTTAATCATGGTGCGCTACTTTTTAAAATATGTTTTTGTATGTGATTTGCCAGAATTTATTGAGAATCTCTGCATCTGTGTTCATCAGGGATATTGGTCTGGAATTTTCTTTCCTTCATGAGTCTCTATCTGATTTTGGTATCAGTTTGAAAGGGTTCTCCCCTGTTCTATTACAAGAAATAACGTAAGAAGTATTAATTCTTCTTTGTAGGTCTTGTAGAATTTGGCTGAGAATCCGTCTGGTCTGGGCTTTTCTTGGTTGGTAGGTATTTGCATCTTCTACTTGCTTGCCTTAAATTGTTCTGTTTAAATTGTGTATGTCCTGCTGGTTCAATATGGGTATATCATATGCCTCTAGAAATTTGTCAGTGTCTTCGAGGTTTTCTATTTACTGGAGTATGAATTTTCAAAATAGTTTCTAATTGTTTTCTGTATTTCAAGAGCGTCTGTTGTGACATATCCTTTTTCATTTCAGATTTTAGTGCTTTGTCTCTTTTCACTAGGGTAACAAAGGGTTTGTCAATTTTATTTATTTTTTTCAAAGAATCAGCTTTTTATTTTGTCAATTTTTTGAAATGTTTCTTTTGTTTCAATATCATTGATTTCAGCCCTGATTTTAATTATTTCCTATCTTCTATTACTTTTGGTGTTGGTTTGTTCTTCTTTTTCTAGGTCTTTGAGACGCAATATCAGGTTGTTTATTTGTTGGCTTTTTCTTCTTTTTAGTGAATGAACTTAATGCAATGAACTTTCCTCTTAGCACTGCCTTCACAGTATCCCAGAGATTTTGATATGTTATATCAGAGTTTTCATTTATTTCTAAGAATTTTTTTATCTCCTCCCTAATGTCTCCTGTTATCCATACATCATTCAATAGCACATTTTTTAGTCTCCAGGTGTTTCAGTAGCTTCTATGTTTTATTTTAACATTGATTTATAATTTCATTCTATTATGGTCAGAACATAGGGTAGTATCTCTCTCTCTCTCTCTCTCTTTTTTTTTTTTTTTTTTTTGGTATTTGCCAAAACTTGTTTTGTGGCATAATATAGGGTCTATTTTGGAGAAGGATCCATATACTGCTAAGAAAAAAGTGTATTTACTCATTTATGGATGGAATATTCTATATGTGAGTTAAGTTTAAATTACTGATTGTTTTATTGAATTCTATAGTTTGTTTAGTTTTTGTTTGGAAATCTATCCAGTGTTGAAAGAGGTGTGTTAAAGTCACCCAGTATTATTGTGTTGTGGTCTATTTGATTCTTGATATTGAGAGGGGTTTGTTTAATATACATAGATGCCCCATTGTCTGGGGCATAGATATTTTCAATTGTTATGTCTTGTTGATGTATGATTCCTTTGAGTAGTATGAAATGTACTTCTTTGTCCCTTTTTACTAACTTTAGTTTGAAGTCCACATTATCTGATATGAGGATGGAAACCCCTGATTGTTTACATGGTCCATGTGAGTGACATGTTTTTTCCCATCCTTTCACCTTCAGTCTGTGGATGTCTTTTCCTATGAGATGGAGTCTCTTGAAGGCAGCATACTGTTGGGTCTTTTTTTTTTTTTAATCCAATCTGTCTGTGTCTTTTAATTTATGAGTTTAGACCATTCACTTTGCGGGTTATTACTGAAATACATTTTGTATTCCTGGTCATTGTGGTTTATTTTGGTTTTTTTTTTTTTTTTTTTTTTTAAGAGAGAGTGAGACAGGAGAGTGAGAGAGAGAGAGAATTTTTAATATTTATTTTTTAGTTCTCGGCGGACACAACATCTTTGTTGGTATGTGGTGCTGAGGATCGAACCCGGGCCGCACACATGCCAGGCGAGCGCACTACCGCTTGAGCCACATCCCCAGCCCCTATTTTTGGTTTTTAACTTGACTTGGTTTCTCCTTTGATTGGCGTTTCCTTTAGTGTAATTCCTCCCTTTCCAGATTTTCATTGTTGTTTTTCATTTCCTCCTCATGGAATATTTTGCCAAGAAAGTTCTGAAGTGCAGGCTTTCTCACTGTAAATTCTTTTAACTTTTGTTTATCATGGAAGGTTTTTATTTCATCAAATCTGAAGCTTAACTTTGTTGGACATAATAAGATTCTTGGTTGGCATTAGTTTCTTTCAGAACTTGGTATATGTTGTTCCAGGATCTCCTTACTTTGAGGGTCTGGGTTGGAAAATCTGCTGAGATCCAAATTGGTCTTCCCTATATTACATTATCTGATTCCTCTCCCTTGTGGCCCTTAAAGTTCTGTTCTTATTCTGTATGCTAGGCGTTTTCATTATACTGTGTCTTGGTGTAGATCTATTGTAAGTTTGTACATTTAGTGCCCTGTAAGCCTCTTGTATTTGATTTTCCAATTCATTCTTCATGTTTGGGAAATTTTCTGATATTATTTCATTGGAGAGATTGTTTATTCCTTTGGTTTAAATCTCTGTGCCTTCCTCTATCCTGATAAATTTTAAATTTGGTCTTTTGATGTTATCCCATATTCTCGGATGTTCTGTTCATGGTTTCTTACCACCTTCACTGTGTGTTCAACTTTACTTTCAAGGTTGTATATTTTGTCTTCAATGTCTGAGATTCTATCTTCCAAGTGATCTAGTGTATTGGTGATGCTTTCTATTGAGTATTTCTATTTGATTTATTGTTTCCTTCATTTCTTTTTTTTTTTAAGTCCAGTTTATCTTTCATAGCTTTCTTTTTTTTTTTTTATTGGTTGTTCACAACATTACAAAGCTCTTGACATTGTTTCCTTCATTTCAAAGATTTCTTTTTTTTTCCAGAAACTCACTCTCTTTCTTGAAGTAATCTTTTGCTACCTGTATTTGTTCTCATCTCTTTATTGGAGCGATCAATTTTTACCTGTATTTGCTCTTATGTCATTCTTTAATTCACATATCATTTTAATTATGTACCTTCTGAACTCCTTCTCTGACATTTCATCTACTGTTCTGTAATTGGATCCTATTGTCGTAGAATCTTGGTTTGTTTGGGGTACTTTCCTCCCTTGTTTTTTCATGTTGTCTATGTGTCTTCCTCTCTTGCAGTGCAGATCTGAGGTATTGCTGTTTCCACCCTATAATCTTGTAGCGTACCTGCAGGTTACCAATACCTCACCTTTAAATGGGAGATCAATGTTTACAGGACCCAATGCAACCAATATGCAGCCATAAATCTACTAGCTTCTACTTAGACATTTACAGTTTTGTCACTATGAACAGAAATGATGAATTTGGTTATCTTCTACCATATAGCCAATAGGTTTGCATAAGGGTTTACAGTTTCTAATGATGGACAGATGGTGGGGGGTAGGATATGATGTTTATGAGGTAGGATGTGAGAATACAGAGGCATTAGAGTATAGAATAAGTGAAAGGGGAATCAAAAGAAGTTGGATGTTAGAAGGAGAAAAGAGAAAGAGAGGCGACCCCATGTAAGGCTCCTTGTTGCCTCTGCAACAGGATGGTATTTGTTAGCACATCTAGTAGGGATACTTCTGGTGCAACTGGGCCCCAGGGACCTTGGTGATGGTCTTCCAGGTCCTGGTTGTTGTCCCTAGATGGAAGTGGCAACGTCTCTGGTTGGTGGCAGCAGTAGCGTCAAGAGTGTAGATACCCTGATGTTGAGTTTCCAGGCTCCAGTGGTGTCCCATGATGGAAGCTGCCCCATCTAAAGATGGCAGAGGTGGCAGTGGAGGTAACCCAAGATGGCAGTGGAGGTGTTCTAAAATGGAAGCAACCGTTGTCAGAGATAAGGCTGGAAGGATGGACTATGCAATGGCGTTGGGCAGCCTATTCAGTGATGGTGCATTGTGGTGTGCAGTGCTGCAATGGGCAGCTGCCTCATGGCCCTGCCTGTTGTTCCACATGGTGGAGACTGCCATGTGGGAAGGGCTTTGGTGTCCTTCAGTGTCCCAAGATGGAAGTTTGGGTGGAGCCACTCATTGGTGGATAGGGAACTGCAGCACAGTGTTCTTCTCTGCACTGGGAGTGGTGTTCTGCTCCAGGCTCCAGAGAGGCTGTCGGGTCACATCCTTAGTTTTTTTGAGGAATCTCCATACTGCTTTCCAGAGTTGTTGTACTAGTCTACAGTCCCACCAAAGTGTACAAGTACACCTGTTCCCCCCACAACCTGACCAGCATTTATTCTTGTTTAAAATCTTGATCGCTGCCAATCCGAATGGAGTAAAAGGAAATCTTAATGCAGTTTTGATTTGCACTTCCTAGACTACTAGAGACATTGAACACTTTTTCATATATTTGTTGGTCATTTGTGTTTCTTCTTTTGAGAAGTTTCTGTTTAGTTCTTTTGCCCATTTATTCATTGGGTTATTTATTTGTGAAGTGTTAAGTTTTTTGAGTTCTTTATATTTTTGGACATTAATCACAGCAGGAGCAGCAGACAGACATACTACACCTGCCATCCCAGTAGAAACAAGAGACCACTGAAGGGTGTTAAGTAAGAGAGGGACACATGTGAGCCTATCATCCTCTTCAAAGGACCTACCCCTATCACCAGCCCTAGTAGACAGGCATACAGATACAACTTCCTAACACTACTCTGATTTTTTTTCCCCACACGAGGCTTTTCAACTACAGCCATGTGTCACTTAACAATGGAGTATGTTCTAAGAAAGGTACCATTACATTGATTGTGTCACTGTGCAAACATCACACAGAATATTGCAGGAAACCTAGAAGAGAAATCGGTAGGTCACTGAACATGACCTCTTGATACCTTTTTATATTATTTTTGTTTTTGAACAAAATTTTCTATTTCCTAAAGGAACTGTTTTGTAATCCTATCATAAAATATTTAGCTATGCAGTGAAATTACTCATTCAGGAGGTCAAGCGTCGCTTTTCCTGTATATATGATGAAGTAAATAGTTTATCACTTCATTGTAGCACTAAAAAAAACACGAAAAAAATTTTCAGTTACAAAAATAGAAATAATACTGTTTTCAGTGATATACAATAAACTATTCCATGATATTTGGAATAAACAGAGAATTTACTGTTTGTAGACAATGGGCAGGAGGCTATTCATAATTGTAAACAATGAGACAAAACAAGGCGACCTATGGTTACCCTGGCTTCCTTCCTGGAAACCCTTCAGGACAGGGAGGGAATCCAGGCCAAGCAAGTGGTCTTGCAGAGGGAAGAAGACAAATTGGAGTCTGGATGGCTAAGAGATGGAAGTACATTCTGGAGAGGAAGAAACAATGTAGAAAAAGGTAGACCAATAGCTCGAGGAATCTACCTAAGGCTCTCTGAGTCCTAGATGAACAGATACACTTGAATAGAAACTTCCAGAGAAAGATTAGGCAAAAAGCCAGGGGAGCTGTGAGCCCACATAGGATTAGTAAGCATTGAGTCCCAATTAGCCAAAGTGGAAGGTCTTTGTTTATGGATCAGTTGGGATATTCAGTAAACACTGGAAAGGTTCAGATCTTAAGTGAGGCTAACCTATTCCAGGGGAAGGTTTCTCTGGAATTAATCTTAACCAAGCTTGAATACAAGTCTTGAAAGGATAAAACTCCTCCCAAGAATGTACTTCCATCTCTTAGCCTTCCAAACTCCAATCTGCCTTCTCCCAGAAGACCACTTGCTTGGCCTGGATAAAAAGGCAAAAATCATCTAGTTTGGGAAGTTATAATATTTAAAGATAGTCAAATTCAACCCATTTGTTTTGCAGCAATCCCCATGACTTCTATGAGATTCCTTGTGGATCTAATAAAGGATATAAAAAGTCTAAAATTTTAACAATTTAGCAGACAGAGCAGATACCATTTAAAATACCAAATACCCCAATTCAAAATGATATATTTCTCAACTACAGATGGTACCAGAAACAAAAACAAGTAACTTTTACTTGCTAAAAGTTACTTTAGCAGCACTTTCGCAGTTCCTCTGGGCTTGTCAGAAAAATAATAAGTAGTTCTATTACTCCAATCTCTACTACTGAGAGGGAAAGTCAATTATCACAAACAAATTTAGCATCAAATTTTTCTTTACTCACTCCTGGAAACTTATATTTAACAAGAAAAATTTTAACTAGCCTTTGCCATTCTTTTTTCTCATCTTTATGATTCTTTGTTCAAAGCACATAAGACCTTTAATAAATAATCACTCCCATGATAAATATAATTTTTACTAGAAACTTTTATTGACAAAGTTTTAACATGTTACGAAATGTTGGGGGGAAAAGTTAAAACACAATTGGAAAATTCTATTGAGAGAAATCAATTTACTATGCAAATTCCAGATGAATGGGTTACTTTAAACCATCCAAAGAAATAATATTTACTAAAAGCTACCACGTGCTAAGCACTATTCTAGACACAAGTATACAAAGGATTATAACAGATAAAGGCAATCAAAACAATCTTGAAAAAGAATACAATTTAGGGACTCACTCTCCCAATTTCAAAACTCACAAAACAAGAGTAATAAAGATAGTGTAGAAGTGGCATAAGTATAGATACACAGATCAACAGAATAGAACTGATTGAGAGTACAGCTATAACCTCTATCTATGGCTAACTGATTTTCAACTGAGGTGCTAAGATCAGTAAGTGTTGGGACAACCAGCTACATGAAAAAGAATAAAGTCAGACTTAATCTCACACCAAATAAAATTCATCCAATATGGACCAAAGATTTAACCATTAATTTGATAGACACCTGTATAAAGATGACACAGAGCTGCAGAGGTAGCTCAGCAGTAGGCAAGCTTAAGGCCCTGGAGTTGATCCTTAATACTGCAAAAACTAAAAAGAATATATGAGGAACTCTTCCGGCTCAGTAATAGAAAGACAAAAAATAAAGATCCTTCAATATCGATACACAATAACCAACAAGCACCTAAAAAGATGATCACCACCTTAAAGGATATTAAACCCAAACAGAAGCATAGTACATCCATCAGATGGTCAAAAAGTCAGATAATAACAAGTATTGGACTTGGCAAGATCAGATTCTCATACACTGCTGGTGTGAATGCCAAATGGTTAAGCCACTTTGGGACACATGACCAGCAATTCTACTCCTAGGTATATATGCAAGAAAAATTAAAACACTTCCACATAAAAACCTACACATGGATGTATTATAGTAGCACTGTTCATAAGGGCCAAAAGGTAGAAACAATCCAATGTCTATCAACTGCTGAGTGGATAAACATGTAAAGGAATGAAGTATGACACATGCGCATGAATGGAACTTGAAAACATTATGTTAAGGTGAGAAAAGCCAGTCATAACAGACCACATTACATGATTTAATCTACATAAAATACTCAAAACAGGCAAACATCCAGAGACAGAAAGTAAATTAGTGGTCACTTAGGATTAGGAGGGATGGATATTGGAAGGGGTTGGGCATTGTTAAAGAGTAGAGGGTTTCTTTCTGAAGTGATTAATGATGGATTATATGGGATACAAATTATGTCATAATAAAGTTATTTTTTAAAATTAAGTAAGGGTAAGATTTCTACTCTTATAGTTCTCTTACTCTCCATGTAAATTCCAATTCCAGTTTAACAGAGAAATGTCCCAGAGATACAACACTTTTGGTAGTACAGAATTCAAACACACAAACTCTCAGATTAGTACAAGTTTTCAGCACCTAAAACAAAGAAAGGACTACTTCACCTATTGTTTCTTTAAGAAAATGAATAGCAAAAAAATTTAGCAAACCACGATACAGATCTCTGCACAGCCTAAGTAACTCATTTTAATCACCCATATTCAAATTCTGAAAAGTTAATTTGAAAAGCACCAAAAACCTAGCTGATATGTAAAAAGACAATCCTACTTACATTAAAACAATGGCAGGGGGAAGCTTATGCCAGGTTCTACCGTAACTCTCATTCAAATACCATTTCCAGGGAGAAAGTCCTTACCAGGTACATAAGGTATAAAACTCAGTGGTGCAAAAAGGAGCCCAAACTTTGTTTAAGATGCCTAAAAGGAAAGGGCACTTTGTTTTTTATTAGTTCATTCATCCTCAGAAAATGAGAGCATGCTGAGAATGTAAAGGAAGAGATGCCCAGAATTAGTAAGACTATTAGAAACGTCTTAGCAGTGACAACTCTCTGGTACCACTCTATTCTTTCCACCTAGATATCTACCCAGGGCCTATGTGCGCAACTACTATAGCAAGGTTTACAGAGATGTACAAACTGTATTTATAAACATTTTTATAATTTACAGTATACAATATTTCACAAGAAAACAAGTCTGAAATTATTTCCTTTAATTTTATGTGCTAGAGTTTCTAGCTTTAAAAAAAATAGAAAAGAATTTCAAAGGAACGATGCAACTATGTGAATATTTGAAACTTCAATATTTAAAAAAATAAGCCATATTAAAAGTTCAACTGGTGAAAGATATTCCTTAACTTATAAAAATGTCTCATTAAAACTGGCAAGAAAAACTTTAAGATACCAGTTAAAAAAAATAGATCACAAATATTTAAATAGCAATAAAACATGAAAACTGTTCCACCTATGCAAGTAATCAGACACCTCCATTAAAACTCGACAGCTCTTTCTGGCCCATTAAACTAGCAATAACTTTTTAGTAATGCCCAAAACTGGGAAAAGGATAGCATGGTAAGCACTGCCTCTGACCTGCACATTACACCATCTTGGCACAAGGAACTCCTTGACAACAGGCTTTACCAGCAGACTGACTGTGAACCAAGAGCTCCCCTGCAGTGCTCTCTAGAACAAGAAAAGAGTAATAATTTAAATGGTTTGACATTTTTACTACATGGTAAATGCTCACAATATATTCAAATAAGACATTGTGCCCACTTCAGCCTCAGAAAACTCTTTCCTATCCCTGTATAATCCACTTGGCATCATTCTTGTGCTCTCTTATTGACGTAATCAACTATCATTTAAAAATTTTACCATATCTTTTCATATTTATGTTAAAGGAGAGAGTATATAAAATGGAGAACTAAAGACTCCAAACTATAATATGGACTTGAGATGTGGTTCTAGGTACTCTGTCCTAAAACATCTCTTAAGGCCTCATATTTCCCATATGAAATGTACATCGATTTTTTATGTTCACTGCAGTAATTACATAAAATAATGGTATACTGCTTATATGATGACACAGGAAGATTATGCACACGAGTACATCACTATTCTTGCACTAAACCATGAACTACAAAGTTCCCTCTACCTTACCTCTTCTCCTCAACTAAAGTACAGATACTTTGAACGCACGACATGCCTTATTTTAGGCTTTATTCATATAATAAAAGATGACCTATCTGGGAAGTATAAAACTGTTCAAGAGACATGCCAACAAAAAAGAAAAGAAATGGAGGAAGAACACAGAAGCCTGGGAATGGAAACGGAGCAGAATTCCGTGTGGATGGAGACTACTTTAAGAGGAAAGGGACTCAGCAGGACTAGCTGATCTGGACTTCAAGCTGACTACCTATGGTTCAAATCTGGCTTCTGAGGAAGAGCAAATCTGTGTTCAGATGCGAATTAGGGTGACATCACTAATATGGCCTCTCAGACATTCACAGGCTCCCTACTCAGCTTAATCTGAGGGTGGGATGATCTAAACTCAGAAAGCTCCCTGGGCCTGGTCACTAGGCAGAGCCGACCTTTACTCTCAGTAAAAAGCTGGAATGGGAAGTCAGATTTCATGCTAAGATGCACTCACAAGCGACCAGTGACTACTAGTTAGTAATAGTTAAATTTCATTCCTATGGCCAGGCTGATTACTCTCCCTTTATAGTAATTATTCCTTGGTAAACACATACTCTTTCCTTTTTTTTTTTCCCCTGTTAGATAATACTCAGATACTCAAACAGCTGAGTAAAACCAGAGGGCTTCTTTTAAAGTAAAATCTCAGTTCCGGGTTAAGTTTCATAACAAGTATTCCTGGCATTCCTGAAGTATGTTTTCCCAATTTATTTCTGACATCCTAATTCTTTAGATAAATGAATATAATAATAGTTTATAAATTATTTTTTTGTTCAAGACATAATATCCAAAATTAAGTGTGAAGGAAGCAAAGCTTGAAAAGATAACCAATACAAAGTCATATTTCTACTTTGCCAAGCAAAGATATTGTTTTTATACGTTTACATAAAATCTATTGCCACCATTGTTTCAAGAAAGTCCCACAATTTACTCCTGGAAAATAAGTTTGACTTCATTGGGGGAAAAAAAAAATCATTATACTGTCATTTTATTTACTCCCAGTTAACTTCAGTGTTTATTTGGAAAACCTTCATTTAAGGAGTCAATTTGGATTATTCTTCCATAGAAACTGACCTTAAAGGCATTTTACTTTAAAAAAAATTTTTTTAAACTTCCTTCCAATGACCCTATTGAATGGGATGACCCCTCACTCTCCACACACCTTGGCTTTCTTCTGTTGGTCTCTCCCTACAAGTGTAGTGTCAAGGCACCCACACCAGCATTCTTACCTTGATGGCTGCCTTAATTGCACTCTCAGGGCCATACACTGTAAACACTCTGGCGAGTGAAAGGCATGCAAAGCACATGCACATCCCAAGCTCTACCCACAAAACAAAACCTCACAACCTTAATAAGCCATGACTCAAAAATTCAGACTTGTGAGTCTAAACACTACATAAAATGCTCTCAGAGACCTATGTGGCAAAATTCTTCTTTAAACTTTTCAAACAAACTTTAGGGTTTGAATATTTAACAAGGGCTAATGAAGTAAATAGAGCAAAGTGATTAGTAACCTGATTTTTAAACCTAAGCATACTAGTACTGTCAAGCTCCTCTGCTCCAATTAAAATAAAGGAAAGGCAGCAGCACAATTCACTTAAATGGGCAAAGACCTAGAGAAGAAATTTAATGGATAAAAATGTCTTTTAAAATGCATTTTCTAAGGTTGGGGGTGGGGCAAATATGTTGTTGTTTCCCTGTAAACAGGGGCTCAGGGGTCACACCAGTCCTTCTGTCCTCACATTCACAGAGGCTTTTACTATGGAGCGTTTGCAGGGACTTGAACACCCTTGCGGGCAGGAGCTGGAACCCAAACTGGAGTTGATGCTGGAGCAGGAGTTGCGGCTTGGGCTTGGGCTTGGGCTTTGCCCTGCAGAGCCTTCAATCCCTGGCCATGTGGGCACAAGCACACTTCCCGTGCTTAGGATGAGCAAGCAAAGCAGGGTGATCAAGCTTGTGGCTGGTACCCTTTGGCATCTTGGGCTTAACCTCCCTAGACTTGAGAGCCTCAGCACCTGCACTCACAGCCTTGGCGTTTTTTGCCTGCATCTTGTTCAGGCCCTTCTTGTTGTGCTTCTTGACAAAATGCATATTTCTCAGGAACTTGGAGTCTGCCCCCCTTAAAAGAATCATATCTTTATGAGAGGGCTTTCTTGATGCCATTTCTGTGCCACTTTCGGGAATGGTTGTGCGTAGTGTGGAAGAGCCATAGGAATCATTTCTAATCAAATGCAACTTGAGGCTATTTATTACACAACTAATTCAAGAAATGTTTTTAGAAAGGCATAACAAACCAAAATATATTAAAAGAATATAATCCTATGATGTTCCAATACATCCATAAACAAATTTATTCATTCATTTACCAAATACATCAGGGGCACATCATGGTAGAAACAATACCAGGCACCTTACGGTTGAAGAGAACATCCAAGGTGGTTGTTACAACCCTTGAGTAGTTTGCAGTCAAGAGAAAAAAGACAGATGAATAATTTTTAAAATATGATAGGAAGAAATGTAAACAGTTCATTAATAGGATAGCATTTAGCCCCACAAATAAAACTTTCTTAAAATTTAAGTATATAAAGTTATTTTTAACCTATCAAACTGGCAGACTTACAAATTATAATTGTAATGGCAAGAATAAATTCATATTCTTGGCAGAAATTGGCACAAATGTCCTGAAAAACATTTGACAATATAAATCAATATCTTTAAAAATAAAACATTATCAGTCAGTAAAATCCTGAACATAAAGAATAAAACAAATAATAACTAAAATACAGACATAGTCTTTGTCACAGTAATTATTCTTCCAGAATTTTATTCTAATAAAACATCTTGAATATACATAAAGACTGAGCTAAAACAAGCTTATAATATTGTTTAAAATAGTGAAAGAAACACCTTCAAATAGTGAAAGAAACACCTTAAGTCCAACAAGCATGCACAGTGGCACAAGCCTATAATCCCAGTAACTCAGAAGGCTGAGGCAGGAGAATTGCAAGTTTGAAGCCAGCCTCAGAAATTTAGCAAGACCCTGTCTCAAAATAAAAAATGAGTAGGGGTATAGCTTAGTGGTGAAGCACCCATGGGTTCAATCCTCAGTACCAAGAAAAGTCCAACAATATGAAAAATTGTGTTCTATATGTGTAATAAGAATTATGATGCATTCCACTGTCATGTATTTTAAAAATAAAAGCAATTTAAAAAAAGAAAAAGAAAGAAAAAAAGAAAAGTCCAACAAAACACTTGTTAAGATCACAAATAGTTCCCTGGAAGAGAAACCGAAATAACACACAGTGGCAATCATACACAGTTACTTTTCAACAGAGGTTCCTACTGTAGACCATGGTTACACCCAATATCATACAATAAAAATCAGCATGTTCTTTCTACTGTTTGTCACATGAATCCTGTGACTAGGCTCATGAGGTAGAAGTCATTGGCTTTGCCATACCATACAGATCAGATTACAAGTTTAATTGAAATCAAGATTCAAGGCATATTTCATTCATTTCTAAAACAGATTTTTCCTATATCATAACATTTTTGATGTTGCATTATATCTTACAATCAGTATTTTTTTAAAAAGCACTATCTCACAGTTTAATTGCAGTTGCTTTTTCTTTAATGATACATAAAATCATGGTGCATCTTACAATCAATGGACTCTTGTAGTTGATGAAATATTACTCTCTGAAAGATCAATTTCAAGAAGCATAAAACAACTAGATGTGAAGTCTGTTCAAGAGTAGATGCAGCAATGTAAATATGAAGCAAAGCAATTTTTTTAAATGAGAGAAAACTTTTTAACAGGATTTCAGAGTCCAGATATTTATAATTCAATTAATTACTTCAAACTATTTGACACAAACAAAGACACTCCGTTATAAAAGACACAGCAAGCTGGGTACTCAAAACACATCACTGGTGACAACTGTGGAACTGTATCTGAGCCCTGAGCTCCTTATGAGAGTGACAGAAATTCCTTTGTGTTCCAAGGACAGACATAGCCTTGATATTGAGAGATAAAATGTCCTCTACCCTTCCTCAGTGATCCCCATGTTCTGTAAAAACTCACTCTTCTCACACTCTTCCCATTGGTGGCCTAGGGGAAAAAAATCATCTTAACCCCCAAGACACACTTTGCCTTTCAAGCTTTGGTGCAGGAGTCAGGAAGGCCCTGCTGCAGACCCCAATGACTTCGCCAAGTAACAAGGCTTCAGGGACCCCTCTGGGTCCTGTGACTCAAACAGTGAGTCCAGCTCCTGATTAGATTATAATGTCTCTTAAACTGAGTCCCATTCAAAACTGTGCTTCGAACCTTGTCCATGAGTAGCACAGTAAGAAACTAACTTTGATTCTTTCTGAGGAGTGCTTTATTTCAATTGCTGACTTCTTTGGGTTTCAGGATCTGGACATTTGTTAATCTCTACAACCAAACTAATGGGTTATAGTGATCTCATCTCTGTTGGTTAAAAGACAACAAGCATCTGGTTTGTTAGCTTTTCTTACTTGTTCATTCTGAGCTCCAATCAATTAAGAATTTCATGTCTGCCACAAGTTGTTTTCTAAATGGTGAATTTTATACTTCTGTGTTTATGCTTCATCTTAAAGCTTTAAACTGACTATGTACAAAGCATTCTCTTTGTGTCTCCATGCTTCTGTATCTGTAATTCAGAAAGGTTTTTACCCCTCATTTTGTGAGTGTATATTTTCCTACCTCTAGGTAGATATCGAATTAGATTATAAAATCTCTTAAAGAAGTCCTATTCTGAATGCTGGGGTATAGCTCAGTTGGTAGAGTGCTTGCCTCATATGCACAAGGCCCTGGGTTCAATCCCCAACACCACCAAAAAAATAAATATATATATATGAATTCCCATTCTGGAAACCAGAATGGTTTGCAGATAAATAAGTACATCTATAAACTAAATATTCCTAAAATTGCCAGAGATTAAGGAAATTGAACCTTTAATTCAACATGAGGGGGGAAAAAAGAAGTATCATACGGAAACTAACTCAGAAACAGTTTAAGAATTCGAGTTCAAATGGCTGAGTGCAGTGGTATACACCAGTAATCCCAGTGACTCTGAGGCTAAGGCAAAAAGACTAAGTTCAAAGTCAGCCTCAGCAATTCAGCAAGACCTTAAGTAACTTGCTGAGACCCTATCTCAAAATGAAATATAAAAAGGGCTGGAAATGTGGCTCAGTGGTTAAGTGCCTCTAAGTTTAATCCACAATACCAAAAAATAATAATTCAAATCTTTGAAAATGAGACTAGTTTATATTGTCAATTTAATATAAACAGCTAATTTTTTCCTTGCTTTTCACTACTTACAATATACATATAGATTTCTATTCTACTTATGTCCTTCCTAAACTTATACAGATTTACTCATGGAACTTCTACTTAATGTTTAAGATTATAAAAATATAAATTCTCATTTATCCATATTGAATCTTGTTTTTGTTTGTTTTGTTTTTTTGTATCAGAGATTGAACTCAGGGGCACTTTACCACTGAGTCACATTTCCAGGCCTTTTAATTTTGAGACAAAGTCTCGCTATGTTGACCACACAGGCCTTGAACGTGTGATCCTTCTGCCTCAGCCTTGCAAGTCACTGGTATTACAGGAAAGCACCACTGCCACCACACCATTGAGTCATTATGTTGACAAACTTTATTTCAAAAATAGTTAAGAAAGCTAAATCTTTCGATAACTTAAAACTTTAATTGATACTAGATTGAGTTATCCACTAGATACCTAGACCTTAGAGTACTAGAACATTACTAAATATAATTTGTTTATATACCTTTCCTATTTTTATATGCTATCAAAAGACTATCATGAGTTGATTAATGAATACATTCATTTGGATACAGAAAGTTATAGAAGGCTCACTAAAAGAGAATTTTATTTCTCAAAGTCAAAACTGACTTTTTTAAAATAAAGTTTTCAAAAAGATCTTTAGTATCAAATATCATGCTGATATAAAAAAAGCAAATTTTAGTTCTATATCAGTTTTATATTGATATAAAACTAAAATTTGTATCAAAGGTTTCTTAGATTATGACCTATTCTTACAAGAAAGTTATAAGTTATTTTTTACTTTCTGTGTAATCTGTCTAGATAGCAAAGATTCTGTGATTTATTGGCATAATCTTCTATGGTTTTTGCTGACCTACTGTATCCTTGATCATTTATGAAAAAAAAAAAGTGTTTCATTTAGAAAATTTCTTTCCAATCATTAACCTGTCTATGTTTAAAGTTTGTATTGTCACTGAGGTTAAACATATAGCCAACTACTGTTTCTTGATGACCTTGATCCCATCTTGAAACATTGAAATCTTCTGACAACTACTGATACCTTTCCCAAATCAAATTATAAGTAGTATCTTTTCCACCTAGAATTGTCTTTAAGATTTCCCAGAGGGCTCCTGGAAAATCACCCTTTTATAGGGGTGAAAATTAAAAAAAAAAAAAGATGCTAGAAATAATTGGGATTATTTTATATGTCACTATTGATGAATTATCAAATCAGAAAAGATGCTGAGCACTTCCTAGGTTAAGTTTGCACAGGTTTAACGTTGTATAAGTATTTCAGACGCTGTTTGCTGCAGACAATTGTCAATTCTCTCACTGACCATGACACATTTCCATTTATCAGTGTCTGAGTGCTACTTTGCTTGATATGAGACAAGTAAACAACATTGTCACAATTTCAGTTGTGTTTTTTTAAAGTTTCACTTGATCTCAACTTCTTTAATTTGAATCTAGCCCTCCAGCCTCAGCCTCCTGAGCAGCTGGTTGCAGATTGTGCCACCATCTAGCCTAAGATTAAAGGTTTTCAGGAGATTCATATCATTTATCTATGAATTTTTATTAATATACATATATTTAGGACACATTCCAGACTTAAACAATCTTTTTACTTGGTGTTCTTGATGTATTCTTGGTATATTCCAATAATGCTTGGTATATCATAAGGACTATCTTATATCTGAGCTTCTTTTTTCCTCTGTAAAGATGTATTTCCATTTTTATAAATTACAGGTAACATGCATGTTTCCTTGAAAATTGCATTAATCATTATGTTTGTAAACATTCTGTCCAAAATTTTTTTGGACTGACTTTTTTCTTGTTTCATATTGTCATAGAACCACCAAACATACTTATCAATTACCTTACTCTTATCAGGAATCCTCTTTGGGCCTTTCACTTTTGAAAATTATCAGTAGTATGCCTGAAGCCACTTGAAGCTCTCCTGTCATCTACAGACAGGGCTTTGTTTTGCTCTGCAGCCTCCTAACAGTACTTGCAGTGAGCTATGCCAGAGTCTTGTCCTCAACAAAGAAAGGGCTGTCTCAGGGTCCATGCCAAAGGACTATGCCAGGTACTTTGGGGTGCAGGTCTTCAAGGGCATGTTTAAACAACTCTGAGAAAATAACAGTGTACTGAATTAGGATTTCTAGAACTCCAGTCAAAAGGAACATGGATTCATGAGACTGCTAATTGAAGAGAACAAAAATTACATAGGACTGAAATAACTGATACAGGATGACTGTGGGTTTTGTTTGGACTATTGTTGCTGTTATTAATGTTTATTTGTTGGATATATAAATAAACCCTTTCTTTTAAGCTACCTGCTACGACTTGGACATGGTCTGTCCAAGGTTTCTGTGTTGGGATCTTGGTCTCCAGGCAACAGTACCAGGAAATGGGGGGGAGGATCTTTAAGAAGTGAGGACTAGTCCTTAAGACAAATGAAGATGGGCCCTCGGAAGGGTTAGGGTAGTTCTCTTGGGATTCCAGTCTCACTCTGCTTTTGTGCCTGACAATGATTTCTCACTCACATACATTCCCACCATTACTGTCTGCCACGAACTGATGCAGCCGAGGGAGGCTCTCACCACAAACTGCACCATGATATTTAGACTACCAGCTTCTAAAACTAAACTAAATAAACTTCTTTATTTTATAAAAATTAGATTGCCTTAAGTATTTTGTTATAGTAATATAAAAAAAGCAGACTAATACACTATACATATATAACATAACAATTTAGTGGACTTGCTATTGTAAATGAAATTGTCCAGAGCATCTGTTTTTCATATAAGTAAAATAACTTAATACATTTCTATAAAGAAATGTGGCACTATTTCTCAAGAACCTTAAAACTCTAAATATCTTATAACTAGAATCTATTCTAAAGAAATAACCTGGAATACAAAAAAATTTACATAAATATCTTTATCAAGTCATTAATTACAAGTGGAATCATGTTATAAACTGCCGCAGTCTGGCTGGGCACATCATCTTAATGGCTCGCCTCTCAACCATTACTTCTGGCAAAATGCCGACTCGGCTGTGGCTCTCAACAATAACCACATATTATAAATATAGTATCAAATAATTTAATCATGAGACAGATAAAAACAATATTTGCCATTGTTTAATTATAGGAAAAGGATATAGCAGTTTGTAAAGATACACTGTATAGAAGGGGGGGAAAATTACACACACTCATAGACAAAACCCAGAAAATAAATATGCCAACATATTAGTGATAAACATTTTAGATGATAGGATTATAGTTGGTTATTCTTTTACTTTTAATATTTTCCATAATGGAATTCTGCTTCTTTCATAACCAGAGAGATTTCTGATTTACTTTAAGTGAACAGATCCCCTTAACTTTTCCGAGGCAGCAGTTGGATCAATCTGAAAAAACACTACTTTTAACTATACCATTTAACATTTAAAAAAAGAAAATAGCATTAATCTAAATAAAAATACATTAAGTTAAATGAACAACTTAAAAAGGACTTCCAATGAGAAAGACATCTAAACAAGTAGCTTAACCAGTAGTATTACACTTCTTAATTCAGTAGCATGATTTATGATCTTCCAAAAGCTAGTCAGAATTCCAAACTCTTGTAAGAATAATATGCAAAATAAGTCACAATGGAAGCAAAAAAAAAAAAAAAAAAGGGAATTTGGAAAAGCTGAGTCCCCAAACACTTTTTTTTCATTTCTATGCCTTCTGCAGACATGGGGTTGGAAGTCTTAATAACAGATTATTGCAGCTATTTTAAAAATGCATCTAGCTTTAATGCACATATGATGACTTTTTAAGGAAATTAACTACAATGGGATTTCCCCTTTTTCACCTAAACCAAAAAAAAAAAAAAAAGCACAAGTATAATTATGATTGCTCATACCTACTATATACACGGTATTGTTTCACTAAATCTTAATCACAACCTAGAAAGTATATGCTTTATATTATTATTTTTGCTTAAAAATAAAAGACTGAGAAAGGCTAAATAACTTTCCCCCAATCATACAGCTAGTAACCAAAAAGTGATTCAAAGGCTCATACTGAAGCCTATGTTCTAACCAGTATGTTCTCTGCCTCTTCCATCCAACAAGCATCAGCGCAGAGAGAGCCTACTGTGCCAGGAATTTGGATATGAAATAAAGCAAAATAATGTCCCTATTATTAGTTTCATGTGTACTGATGGCAAAAGATATCAGTAAGATATACAAAACAGACATAAGCACAAATTACTGCAAATGGGGCATTCAACATGACACAAAACTATAGGGGGCTCTACAAATGTAAACAGAAGGACCTCCAATCTATGGGAAGCTGGAGGTATCAAGGTTGACACTAAAGCAAGCATTGCTTAAGAGAAGACCTGAAATGAAACTGCCCTCCCCTAACAAATACCCACACACACTCACACTCACACACATATGCATGTGTGTCAAGGAAAAAGGAGTTCCATTTTTTTTTTCAAGGACTACGCCATTTTGTTTTAGAGGAAAATGAACAAATCATCTAAAGCACTCACATATTCCCACCCTAATTCTACCCTAACTTAATCTCAAATTCTACACTGGTCTTGTGATTCCTGTAGTGTAAGCACAAGCAGCAAAAGGGTGAGACAGGCTAAGATGCATTCCTACTCCTGCCTTCAGGGAACAAACAATGCTGGTTTCAAGGAAAAAGTATTCCGATTCTAATCTTACCTAACTTCTTCAAAATTCCTTTTGACCATTTAGTGGATGTATACTGTACTTGTTCTTCTGACTCAAGTCTCAAGGGACAAGGCACAAAGCATGACAGCATCCTTCCTTTTCAGCAGAACCATGTTTTTTAAGCCAAGGGTTAAAAACCATTTATGGTAGTAAAATCAATTTAGATCATGATGGACACTTTTTAAGAACAGAATAAGAATTATCAGAGTGCATCATATATTGCAAGGTCAAATATTATTTCACAGATTTTTATTTCAGCTGTACAGCACACAAATGCTGTTGCAAAATACATTTCTTACTGTAGTCTCAATCACCATAATTTTAAAACCAATACCACTGACAGATATTCTAATCTTAATTCCTGCTTGCACTAAAGACAACACAGAAAAGAATAACTTATCTAAAAAGGTTTGAACAATGGCTCTTTATTCTGTGAACTAAAGGTTCATGGAGGAAAAAAAAAAAGTTGTGTATAATAAGCTTGGGATTTCTCTTTTTTTATTTTTTAGTATTTGGACTTGAACCTAGGACACTTTACCACTAAGTTACATCCAGCCCTTTTATTTTTTAGATGAAGACAGAGTCTCACTAAATTGCTTAAGGCCTGGCCAAGCTGCTGAGACTGGTCCTGAAATTGCAATACTTCTGCCTCAGCTGTCCTGAGTTACTGGGATCACAAGGAGGAGCCACTACTCCTGGCACAATTTCATTTTTTTCCTCAACATATTTTTTCCTCTGAAAATGAATCCTTCCCCTCTACTTGATCCTAAAAAGTCAAATTAATCTAGAGAGAGAGAAAAAAAAAAGAGCATCGCTCAGTGGCAAGTACCTGCTCCTGTGGACCTGAGCTGGAGCTGGGCTGGGTGAGCCAGGTGGCTAAAGAACACCTTTGGCTTTGGTCCCTAATCGGAGCACAGGATGACTCAAGGGAAAGGGAAGCAAGAGCCTGCAGAACTGATTATAAGCTGTGACCTGGGGCAGCTGCAGCCTCTCTAGGCAGGTTTCCTCACCTGTGAAATGAGAGGCACAGCAGAGATGGCCTCTAAGGTCCCTCCCAGCTCTCATCTCTTGTAACTCTTACAAGCAGTGGCTGGGAATAAATAGGGTAAAATGAACATTAAGTGTCCTACCCAGTAAGACTTGCATTGGTAAATGCGTAATTCCTCAAGTAAAAACTAAATACTTATATATTTAACAAGCTAATGCCAAAATTGTTATGAGAAAACCAAGGTAAGTTATCTTCCTACATAAGACTTTAAATTTTAAATAAAAATGTACCAAATTTTCTTTCATAATTTCCCCCACTCAAAGACTAAAAAGGTTGGCAATTTCTACTAATTTGACATCTGTAAACTAGCTGTCCTCTATTTAGAAAGTTCCACATACAGTTATTTCAGCAGTATGGCCAAACAGTCTGTTCACATGCAGAATAGCTCCCAACAAAAACAGCAACCCCATCAGCTTAGAAGCATCACATTTACTTTTCTCTACAGAAAGCTTACCCCTTCTGAAATAATGCTGAAATGAAGTCTGTTTATGAAATACTTTTGACAAAAGGCCTAATATATTCTTAAGAGATGCCCTGCTACTTTATAAGTATGTGGCATCTATATGATCCAAGAGACTAATATACCTGCTGATGTCTGTAAAATAGGACAAGTGAATGTGCTCCTAAGTCAAAATAAATTTTCATTTTGCTTGTTTGTGAATAAATATTAAAAGGCACTCTGTTACCCAAGCCTGAGGTCTGTAGGGATCTTAGACTGTACATATCTCATTTTTTCCAGCAGAATAATGTTCACATAAAAATAAAGTCATTTCAGGGTTGGAGTTGTGGCTCAGTGGCAGAGCACTTGCCTGGCCCAAGTGAGGCACTGGGTTTGATCCTCAGCACCATATAAATAAATAAAATAAAGGTATTGTGTCCATCTACAACTAAAAATATTTTTTTAAAAGTCATTTCAAATATGAAAAAGGAGAAGGCATTTTAATATAACATGCTGAGAAACACAATTATAAATTTTAAATAATAGTTCTATAAATGTAAAAAAAAAACATCAAAAAGCAAGACCTTTTTCTGTTACTACTGAAGTTGTTTCTAATCTGCAAATTCTGTTACCCACATGAGCTAAATAACTAAAGAACACCAGCTTGCTACATTCAGCTCTGATGTTGAGAGACCAAAAACAAATAAAATTTAAGTTCATTTAAAATTTGGGAATCTCATCTATTTCAACTTTTAGTAACAATTCAAAGTAAAGGAGACTTAAAAGTATAAATGTACTACTTAAGAAAATGAAAATCTATAATTAGATTTTCATTTTAAAATAAAACATGTAACATGTTCATTTTAAAAAATTGGGGGAAAAAACTGGCATGTAACCCTTCACTTTTTACTTTTTTGATGCATGTGGATACTTTTAAAAATAGAATCATACTATTAGTTAGAATTTTAAGAAGCCCAAGTTCATAGTTTAAGAAAGGAAAATTAGTTTGTATTGTCAAATCAAGAAAAAAAAAATATAGCATAAGAGGCAACTAACTGGTCAAAGACCTCTTTCAGTCTCCCTGCTTTTCTCTGGGGGTTAACATCACTGGCTGAGAGACCACACAACTTTTCCACGAGATCGACCGCAGCTTCATGTCTTCCCAAAAGATATTTCAGTTATTAAAATGAGAATTGCTCCCTCCAGCTCCAATTTGAAAAACCCTAGGAAAGAACCTATTACTCTGGCTTGGATCAATGTCCATTCCTAGAGCCAGGAGTCTGTAAGAAAAGGCAGCTCCAATTTGTACCATGTAGCTGCAGTAAAGACAGGATGCTTCCAAGTGGAGGAAAAGGAAGGTAGGGAGTAGGACAAACTGGTGGAGAAACAGGTTCTCAAATCTGGATTGCTATTTCTGTAAATTCTGTTTGTTTCTGTTGGGTTTGTTGTTGTTGTTGTTTTGTACTAGAGACTGGATCCAAGGGTGCTTTACCACTGAGCTTTTAATTTTTATCTTGAAACAGGGCCTCCCTAAGCTGCTAGGGCCTTGCTGAATTGCTGAGGCTAATCTCAAACTTGCAATTCTCCTGCCTCAGCCTCCCAAGTCACTAGAATTAGAGGTGTTTACCTTATAGCATGCCTGGCTATAAATACTGTTTGGTAATCTGCTTTTTGCATGTGAGGGTTATATTACACAGTTGGAAGTACTTGAGAATCTTAAAAAAAAAATGCAGTTCCACCTAAAAGATATGCATCATGAACATTTTCCCATTCCACTAGATATTCTTTAAAACATAGTTTTTCATAGGTGTACAGAATTCTCATTTTTTAACTTGATGACTTTAATCCAGAAAAACCACATACGATCATAATCCTTTTTGAACACAATATTCAAAAAGTTGTATGCAAGCACCAACCACTGACATCTTAGTCACACCTTTTTCAGAAATTATGCCAAAGGATTCTTCATGGAGGTAGGGAGGTAATGGAAAGAGTAGAAACAATAAGGTGATCCTCTGAGACATATATTTGTAAAATTCTACCATACTACTGAAGGCTTTCTTACATAAATATCTTGAAGGGACAAGGATACAACATACCCTAAATCAAAGCATGAAAAGCAATGTCTGTCATAACTTAATTAAAGTAAGACTGAAAATTAAAAATAAACACACTATAGGTCTAGTACAGTGGTGCATACCTGTAATCCCAGCAACTCGGGAGGCTGAGGCAGGAGGAACTCGAGTTCAAAGCCAGCCTCAGCAACAGCAAAGAGCTAAGCAACTCAGTGAGATCCTGTCTCTAAATAATATACATAATAGGGCTGGGGACATGGCTCATTGGATGAGTGTCCCTGAGTTCAATCCTTGGTATCAAAAAAACAAAATAAATAATGATAATAATAAACATACTATAATCCAAACAAGGGAAGCAGGCGGAGGGGGAGGGCAGCCAGAGTGAAACCTAGAAAAATTAAACCCTAAGAGTTAGACTTTGTCTCCCTGTGTCTTATACAAAAAGCAAGGGCTGTGCCAATCCCCCTGGTCTACTACCATTAGTCACTTAGAACACTCAACTGATTTTCCTTGCTAATGTCATTTTTACCAATCCATCTCTTAATTATACTTGGGTCTTTTACAGGCAAGGGAACATACTGACAGTCACTGCACAGACCAAGCTAAGTAAAGCAGCATGTCTGAGAAGCTGAGGCCCAGTGAACGGACCTTGCTCTTCCTGCCAAGGTGACGCAGCCTATCATGGCCTACAATTGTCAACCAATCTCCTTTTCTGACATCTCTTCCATTTTCTTTTTAAGAAAGTATTTCCAGCAGAATACACACCACCTGGTCAAATGAGAAGGCTAAGACAAAAGGACACTAGGAGTGAAAAGATAATCACTAAGGAATGAGGAATTACTAAGCAACAGGAAGTTATTAAGGCAAGTGTATCCAGTTAAGTGTCAAGACCTTCACAGCCCCAAGTTTCAGTAGCTCAGAACAAGATTTACAAGACAGTAAGAGACCATACAGGAAGGGAAGTAGAGCAACTTCCAATAATTCGGCAATTAAAGGGAATCAGAATGGAGTCAACATAAAGTTTCTGCCCCCACTGGAGTCCTCTGTTACTGTTCCTGGTGACTCCTTCTCTGTCAAAAGCCACCCCACCAAGGGCACCTACTGTTATACTGGTCTAGAGGCACATCCAACACCAACCCTCCGTGAACAGCTTCTCTGATGGTAGGCAACATCCAGTGTCAAGACTGAAACAAGCAGGCTCAAAGTAAGCATTCAAGTTAGAGAGATCAATTTGCTTAGAGTGTTGATATTCAAGTACTCTTTTAGTAGTGAAACCCACTTTTTCAAATGAACTCATAAGAACCCATTATATAAAATAATTGATTAATAATAGATCACTGACATATAAGGTAAGTAAGAACAATGAAGCCATATTTAAAATAAATATTTTAAATGAAATGTTAGACAGGAGCTTTACATCAGACTTAATATTCAATTTGTTGTGTTTTCTTCAAGTGCACAAATCCAAGAAATCACAAAGGTAAATTGTTGCAAATGATTTCTAATTGCTCTCCTAGTCATTTCAGGATCCTCACAGAACTGACCCAGAAGCTTGAAAAAGAAATTATAAGGAATGTTGACTTAAAAGCTTAATCACTAATAACAACAGCTGTCCTTATTAGAAGTTCTTTACCAAAAATAAGGACAAGAAATATCCACGACTGACAATAAGCTTCATGTTGTAATCAGCTTTTTTGCTGCTGTGACTAAAAGGACGGGACCAGAACGACTGTAGAGGAGGAAAGATTTATTTAGGGGCTCACGGTTCAGAGGTCTTAGTCCACAGAAGGCCAGCTCCATTTCTCAGGGCTTGAGGTGAGGCTGAACACAGCAGAAGAGTGTGGTGGAGGAAAGCAGAAAGAGACTCCACTCCCCAGATACAAATGTATGCCCTAAAGCCATGCCCCCAATGCCCGCTCCTCCAGGTACCACTCAGTTAATCCATCAGGGGATTAATTCACTGATTGGGTTTAAGGCTCTCACAACTCAATCATTTCTTCTCCAAACTTTCTTACACTGTCTCACACATAAGCTTTTGGGAGACACCTCACAGCCAAACCACAACACAGTAAAACTACAATAGAGTACTATCACTTCTCAACCTGTTGTGTTCTTCATTAAGTCACTGCGTAACTCTGTCAGAAGGAACACACACACCAGGCAGATGTGATGGGCTAGATGGCATCTGCAGTGTTATCTGCCACAAAACCTGGGAGGCCAACACGTACAGGCCTGACTTCTACAAAAGACCTGTGTTAATACAACCTTCCTAATCAATGACAGACATAAAGTAGATGAACAAGGATAGCTTTATCCTGGCCTATCACAAACCAGTTAACCTGGTAGCACAAATAACCACATTACTGGTCTCCACTGTGCCAAAAAGTGGCATTTAGCACATTCTCAATATGCACATTGAGCTTCTTCAAAATAGTTAAAAACATAAAATAAATTCAAATAAACAACTGGGGAACTCATGCAACATCTCTTTATCAAAGATTGACAAGAAGTCTATCAGAGGTCAGCTCTGAAGAGAAGGTGGTAACAATAAGGGCATAATAAAGGCAAAACAACAGCTTTATCAAGTAATCTGCTTCACAGATTTGCTTTTGTAAAATTAAATGCAATGTTGCTAAGAAAAATATTTCTAAGATCTTTTTGTTCCGTACACTGCTGTTCACTTAAAGTTGGATAAAGCCCATTATCCTGACCTATTTTTATTATAACAAAGAGAGAAATACCAAGGTTTCTCTTCATCACGGAAAAGCAGCCATTTTTACAGCACATTTTTGTTTCTTTGCCCTTTTCACTTTTACCTCTGAATGTTCAGGTCCACTTTCCCAGAGTAGAGTTCAACAGAATGTTAACTTCTGGTGTGTGGATAAGGAAATCACACCTCTTCCTCACCCTGGGTCAGGCATGGCCTATACAGCCTGGCCTTTACTCATTACCGACTGTGAACTCTGGGCAGGATACTTAACCTTTGTGCCTCAGTTTCCTCCTATGTAAAAAAGAGATAATAACAGTTCTACCTCACAGGGGTGTTGTAAAGATTAAATGAGTAATTTAATAAGTGTTAAGAATTTTAAGCAATTAATAAGTGTTCACAATTATTATTTTTAAAAAAAGCTTAAAGGGATCAAAATTGCTCCGAAATTGAATTAACACATATAACAATGTAACAAAACTTCTAAAGAATGCTAGATAAACTCAAAAGTAATTCCCATTACACGCTATACCGTTCTTTTATTAGAGAAGTCGTTCTTTATATTAGAGAAGTCTGTTCTTTATACAGAGGTATCTTAGAATTAAGAAAAGTAAAGTAACAACAGCTTTACTGAAAATCAAACTGGTTTGGGCCAATTCAGTGAGGACAACCAAGAAGGTGTCTCCTGTGTTCAGTCCTAAATATGACTACATATTTGTTTAAAATTTCCTTAAGCAGGAAAAGCAGAAAGAGCACACCTAACTGCCTTATTTCTAGAACTAAATACAGCAAGATAGTAAGATGGGAGGTGCTGTCAGTATTTTCTTTACAGGGGACAGGGGGCAGTAGTTTGCAAATTTACTCTGTGATGCAAAGGACAGTGAGTAAGAGGGCATTTGGACGCACAAACAGGCACATAAGAGGGAAAATCTTAGCTGTGGTGCATTTATTATCCCAATCAAAAAAATAATGACATAAAAGTAATTAACAGAGCCTCTGTGGAACAATGTTCTGCGTAGCAAAGTTCGCCTCAGAGCTTCCAGCGGTGGCAAAGTTTCTCACAAATCAATGCTTACTTTATTTGCACGTGCGAGCAACAATCTGCACAGCGCTTCCCCCACAGGACACTAAAGGGCCCTCCAAGAGGCCAGGCGACTGCTCAGTCCCAGCGCAGTTTCCCCGCGAAAGAAGCCGGCATCTTCCGGGGGCGCGGTGCAAACCGAGGGAAGGAGGGACGCGCGGGGCGCCTGCGGGACGCACTGGCTTCCCGAGCGGCTCCCTCCCTCGGACGGGGGCGGAGTGAGGGGCCACTGCGGCTCCGCCAGCGGAGAGGAATTCGGCGCGGCCGCTGCAGCAGCTCGCGCCGGGGGGCGGCGCGGCCGGCATCCAGGGCAGGGCGGGCCGGCGGCTGCGCGGGGCCGGGCAGGGGTCGCTCGGCCGCGGCGCCGCGGCGCCCCGGCCCCAGACTGCGCCGCGCCCTGCCGCCGCGGAGCCGGGGTGCTTCCCTCCCCACGCCCCCTTCGGCCCCGGCGAGCTCGGGCCAGGACCCGACCCGCTTCCTGCGAGCGGTCGGCAGCCGCCGCCACTCACCTCGCCGCCAGGCAGCGCCCGGGCTCGGCCTCGGGTTCCGGCGGCGGCGGCTCCTCCATGGCGGCGGCAGGGGTGACGGCGAAGGCGGGAGGGGGCACCAGCTTGGCGGCGGCTTCTTTCATTCGTGCACGGAGCCCCGCATGGCCGCGGCGGGCAGTAAGCTGCAGCCTGGCGCGAGGGACCGGAGCCCCGAAGTGCGGGAGTGACTCGGCTCCGCCTTCGCCTCTAGCCCGCCGCAGGACCCGAGCGCGCCGCGGCCATCTTGGGAACGGCGGCCGGCCGAGCGCCGGGCTACGGCGGGCGGCGAGGGACAAGCCTCCGTGGGCGGCGGCGGCGGGCGCTGGAATCCGAATGGGCGGGGACGCGCAAGCCGAGGGAGGGGCGAGGTTCCCCGCCGCCGATCAGGTGTCGGCTGGGTTGGTGACAGCGGCCACTGTGGTGCAGAGCTGGACTGTGCGACGTGCTGGGCGGCCCTCGGGGCGCGGGCGCGAGCTGCGTTCACACCCCGTAGAAGCGGTGCTGGGCGTCTGGGCGGTAATCGAGGACTTGCAAAGTGCTTGGTGGTTTGAGCCAGTGGATCGCCGCCGCCAAAGGTCTGGCGTCCTGAATCCCACCTTTCGGAAATCGGGATGCTGTCACCCGGGCGCGCGCAGCGCGGAGGGATGAAAGCGCGGGCCTTCGCCGCGCTGGTAAAACTCAGCTTCCTGAGACCGGGAATAAGTTTACGGAAGCTCAGGCCATGGAAGGGACCCTCACTTCTGCGAGGCACCGAAGACCACTGGTCACCCAGCGCGGGGTTCCACGTGGACCTTCCGGAGACGCGGACCGCAGCGTTCCTACACCGACGGGGTGAAAGAAAAAAGAAGCTCTAAAGTTTACTTCAGACACATTGAAAACTTTTGCAATTCCAATGCTTCGTTTATCCTTAGAGACCACGTGGGTCTTCACAGCTTTAAGTTGCAAAATTTCCTAGGGAGTGAAATCCAAAGTCAATTTTAAAACACCATCCTTTAAACAAGTAAGTTCACCTCTAGTCCTTCAAATGCGCTGTTAAAAAAAAAAAAAACAAAAAACTGTTGAGCCAAAGCCCAAAATATGTAAAACATAGTTCTGAACAAATGTTGGTAAGAAAACTGGCCAAAACAAAACATTTAAACGTGATGAAGTAGGACTTAAAGATCAGCTGAGAAGATAGCTAGGTTGCACTTAAAAGTTTCCAAAATTTATTTGTAGCTAAGTTGCTTCCTTCAATTTTCTTTATTACAAGAGTCTGTATTTTTTTTATGACCAGATAGTGCTGAATTTCTGAATTGATATTCATCTTATTTATTCAACAATACATATTCAACAAGTACTTGTTAAATGCATACATGAGGACTGCTGAAGATAGAGCATTGATCAAACAGACCAAATCTTTCCCTAATAGAGCCAATAACCTTATGATAAAGGAGAGAAAAAACAAACGAGTGTTTAAGGAGAGTAAACTTTTTTATCTTAATAAAAACCATATAATTTCTTAAATCACTAATTCCCTTTTGATGTGTGGAGAAAGTTCTGCAAATATTTCCCACTTTCTGTAATTCTAGTTCTCTAATTTTCTTTTAAAATTTGCTGAGCCTGAAACCCTTCTGAGAAGGCGTATTAGAGATTTAAATAGTTAAAATACACCCCTTTCCTCTAAGAAGCTCTGTACTGTGTACTCTACAGGGCTTGCATTCCAGTTAACTGTAGATAGCTAGACTGCACACGAGTACATCCAGATCACAAGACACTGGCCAAATGTAAATCAGCCTTGAGAGACCCATGACCTTTTTTCACCTTCCACTTGAGGGTTCCATTTTAGCCAGATCCAAACAAATTTTACATTTAACTAATCTGATAATGCAGCACATGGAGAAACCTAAGTTAAGTGGTACTAAACACGCAATTTAAGTGCAGTGACTTTGACCTACCTCCACACTGGGTCCAGGCCCACTATTTCCCTAGTGGATCCCCTCCCCAGGCCTCCCCCCTCCCCAGGGCTCCAGACAGGCCTTCACAGCATCCTCCACCACCACCACCCCCTCCCCGTCACCCAGGGTTCCTTTCCTTCCTTTTCTGCCTTTCCCACTAAAGTGTATGTCCCTTCAGGACAGATGCCTTTCTTTGTTCTTCTGTGCTCTACCTAGCCACCAAGAATCACTAGTGCCCAGCTAGTGTCTGACATATAGTAGGAGCTCAGTTAATATTGTTATGACAGAGTTAAGGACATGCCATCTCAAAATATGCAGCTGGTATATTGATTATTTCAGTCTTTTTGAAGTCACTTGACTTCAGAAAGGACTATTTGACCTAACATTTCCTACAGGCAGCAAAACATGAAAATTCTTTTTTTTTTTTTTTTAAGAAAGAGAGAGAATTTTTTAATATTTATTTTTTAGTTTTCGGCGGACACAACATTTTTGTTTGTATGTGGTGCTGAGGATCGAACCCAGGCCACACGCATGCCAGGCAAGCTCCATACTGCTTGGGCCACATCCCCAGCCCAAAACATGAAAATTCTTTAGGGAAAGCGATCCTTCACATAGCAGTGCTGGGAAACAACCCTTGATCACCTGAGACTGGCAGTGGGGCTCAGTGCACCTAAATAAACACACTCTGAAGTGACTCTAGTTTTCCACCAACTTCTACAGACCCTCCCCCATTTTATTTCAGTTAAATCCCTAGAATTTACTACTCTAGTCTATATGCCATCTGTCCTGTCTTTCCCTAAAATTTATTGTTCTTTGTCTAAAACGTATAAAAGCGTCATATTTTGGTCATTCCTTTGAACTTTACTCTCTTGTCAAGATCCCCATATACATGTACAATTTTTTTTTAATCTGTGCTTTTCTCTTGTTAACCAGCTCTTGTATTAATTGGGTTTCTTATCCAGCCAAGTAAGAACTAAGAGCCCACATAAGAACTAAGGAAGATACAGAGACCGTTGTCCTCCTTACAGTTACATTCATCAAGGAGGTGCTTCTTTTAACATTAATGAGCTACTCTCATAATTAGGTTTTCATCTCTAAACTTATGTCACTATTTAGCACATGGCTGGTGTCTGCCTTTAATTTTGTTCTTAAAAACAATGGCAACAAAATCTTCAAAGAATTGCTTCTCCCTGTATCCTCAAGACCAAATTCACATGAATTAAAAGCTAAAATTCTCCTAAAGATCCAGTTTACGTGGAGATACATAACATTCTTAACTTTTTTATAATTAGTTGAAAGTCCAATTTTGACACATACTCGAACCCAGTTACATATTCATATGTATGTGTTTTTCTGCTTTCCCTAAACACTAACAAACCTTGAACACCGGCTACCATTATTTAAACTATTGGATGTACCTATCAGTGCAAAGACCGTTGTTATAGCATTAAGGCTGGTATATTAGCCGAAAGTTAATTTTATGGGTTTTGTCACAAAATGATTCAAAGAGAATTTTTGTGCCAAGCTATGCAATAAATAGGGTTATGTCTTTGTTGTTTGAAAACAAAAACTCCAAGATTATGGTTTTGAACATTATTATTAGTGTGGTACTGCATTTTACTTAAATGCATTTCCCTTTTCCCAGTGATATTCATGAAGTCTTCCACCCATATTCCTGTGTGAACATTCAAGACTTCACCAGCCCCTGGCCCTCTCTGTTCCCAGGGGCTCAGCCCAGCTCTGCAGTGGCAGAAGGAGTGCAGACATCCCAGTCTGTTGATGCTCACAGGGGGCCGATTCATTTTCACTCCAGCATATCCAAAGAGAGAAGACTGTGAAAAAGCAATGAAATCTTCAACTCCTCATGGGGGACTTTGACACATGAATTTTTTTTCCCCATAATGATACAAGGACATCTATTTCTACTTAGTAGTAAAACACAAAGAAACATTGGATATGAAAAAAACATAATTAGTGCACTTCTTAAAAATAGTCCTTGTCATCCTTCTTGTCTGAATAGTGGGGACTTACATAAGACCTCTACTGCTTTGTGTTGTTTTTCTGAGAGATGATTTACTTGTTTTTGTTATTTCTCCACCAGGACACAAATCAGCACTTATTTCAGACATTCTCCTCTTACACAGTATACATTGAGCCGGTGAAGACTTCAAATCATTAACAAAGAATTAAAGGTTATGTGCTTTAAAAAAAAAAGTTATTCTTATCCAAAGGAATAAACTAACAAAGGGAAAGTGGAGTCCAATGTGTGAATAGTGAGAGTTTAGCGGAGGGTCATTTGCAGCCTGCTCACAGCCTCTTCGTTTCCTTCTAGAAATGCAGGCAGGAGAAGCAGAGTTGGGGGACCCGCATGGCTTCTTTCCTGCTCTGACTTCTCAGTTCACCTCTCAAGCTCCTGCCACAGCAAGGGCTGGCGAAGCCCCTGAGGGAGTCGACTCTTGCCTGATTCTCTGTATTTCATTTCTCCTTCTGAATAACCAGGTATGAAGTTGGGAGAACTGTGAAACTGCAAGTTGCAGTTCCTAAATTATCTTCAGATCCCTTCAAATCAACAGTATGTGCTTTGTGCAGGATGTGGAACCAGGCACAGAAGAGAAGAGAGATGACTCGGTGCCCTGTGCCAGGGGCTTCTGACCCTCACTTCTGTCTGTCAAGGTCACTTGTTCTCCCAAACACTGTTGTCTCCTGTGGTTGGTTACATGTGTCTTTCTTTCTCAATAGCAGGCACCATTTCTGGCCTATTATTACTTCTTTAGCACATGCAATAACTCTCTGTACATAGTACCTGTTCAGCTAAATATCTGCTGAAGAAATGAACTGGATTATGTATGCATGCATGGATCTAATTGGGGAAATAAACCCAGGATGAAAATTTCTGTGGTACATGTAGACTAAGAGAAGTCTCCAGAGGCAGTTTTTGTTGTTGTTCTTAATGCAGCTGGTATTCTAACAATCAGAGACTACTAAGGTAGACACACATAAGAAAGAAAAACTACACTTAAAAGTAAACATTTCAGCATGAAGGGTAAAGCAATGTACCACATGTAAGCTCTTAATGACAAGCATCTTAGGAAGAACAGAAATAAACTTGATTCTTACTTACGTTGACAGTGGCTGTGTTTGTATATACACTTGACACTAACAAATACAAGGCTTTTTATATTACTGTGCTTGAAGTAAGGGAAAAGGAGTCATGAATAAATACGGAAATGGAGTTTAAAGCCCCGATTTTTATGAGGTATGGCTCTGGTGCACATCAGAAACATTTTGAACCAACAGACTTGTAACCAAAGGCCAGAAATAAATTCCAGAAAATCATACTCCTCCTTTTGAGGTCTGCATTTTTAGTGTGGTTTTGCAACATCATGAACTCTTTGAGTTGGAAACATCCTGAGAAGTCATCAAAACTGCCCTTCTCAGAACAAGACTTTTCATAAGTCACAAAAGTGTCCCAGGCTTGAATCTTCCAGTTTCATAAGGCAATATATGCCATGTTTTTGACAACTCCCAGGCTTAGGAAATTAATGTTTGTAACAATTCCAAATCTGCCTCCCTGTTATGTCTAACCCAGGGGCCTATCTGGGACTGCATAAAATAAGTGGATTTGACACTTAAGAACAACTATCTTACAGTTGTCTCCCAAAATGACAAAAATAAAAAGTCTTCTCCCCAACTCCTCACCCTCCAGATTAATCCTCCCTCCCATGACTCCATGCAGACTTGAATTGATTTTTCTTCTCATGGTGTGTTTGAGAACTTAGACTTGACCAGAGTGTGGTTTTGATTAAACTAAGAGAATTTGAAATCATAACTTTAGAACTTTTACCTCAAATTCATATCTCTCTCCATATATATATATATATATATATATATATATATATGGTATTTAAGAAAATATTTAATACTTCATTTTCCTATTTAAACAAAGGGCACTGTGTGTCTTCAACAACGAGGAGTTTAAAAAGGAGATGACTACTGTAATTTAGACCACTACTGCTCAAAATCTGAAGTGAATGTGGGTCATTTAGAGACCTTGCCAGGTAGATTCCCAATTCAGCAGGTTTGGCTGGCACCACAGAGTCTGCATTTTTAACAAGCTCCTAAGTGCTGTGGGTGCTGTGGGAAGGAACACTGTGAATAGACCGCAGTACTCTGCTAAGACAGATAACAGACCCCTGCTTAAAGGGAGTGACCCAAAGAGAAGATGGAAGTGTTAAGTTCAAAGGTAATTAAGCCTCCTTCCAGTGAAACTAACAGGTATGTGGTGAGTCTTGAGTTGTGGGTTCTTTGTGTCTCTCCAAAAGAGATATTGATGTCTATCTAAGCCTGTGCTGCTAGTTTTTTTGTTTGTTTGTTTGTTTTTGTTTTTTTTTCCAAATGCCTGGAACTGAGTGATTTAAAAACAGAGTAAATGTATTGTTCACAGATCTGGAGGCTGAAAGTCCAAGATCAAGACCCTGACAGGTTTGGTGGTCTCTTCATCCAAGATGGTTCCTCAAACATTGCTTCCTCTGGAGGGAACAGATGTTCGAAGGGACCAAAAAGTGAGTTCTCGCCAGCCCCTCTTGATACATCACCCCAGGCTCCAAGCTCTAATGTGAATTTCTGAGGAACACGAGCATTTCATTCACAGTGGAGTCCTTTCCTGGTACCTATGAAAGTGACCTCATTGGGGAATGAAGCATCTGGAGACATGAGGTTACACTGAAGCAGAGTGGGCCCTCTATTTGATATAAGTGGCATCCTTAAAGAAGAGAGAACAGAGACATTGTCACTAGTGCAGAGAGAAGGCAGAGATGTGGCCCTGAAGGCAGAGATGGAGTGTGGCCAGGAAAGCCCATGACACAGCAGCAAACACTAGAAGCTACAAGAGCCTCGTCCACAGCCTTCAAAGAGAGAACCGCCCCGCGGACACCCCAGTTTGGGAAGCTCACACAGAACAGAGCAAGCGCACACCTCTGCGGTCTTACTCCACTCCGTCTATGGCACTCTGTTATGGCGGCCTGGGCATGGCGGAGTGGAAGGGAAGAACCCCGAGGCTCCAGCTGTGTGAGCACCAGGAAGCTGTGCTGTGGCCCTCTGCGGAAAGGTGCCCTGAGAGGAGGAGGACACCAACATGACAATGACCCATGACACAAAATGTGGACCTGTGTGAGAGAGTCCCCATGGGAATGGACCCACGCAACAGTACAGGGGTCACTTAGTAGATGCCTGCATCTTGTTAAAAAACTGCTTACATTAGGATTCAGCAGGATGATTTAAAGAGGCTTGGTGACTGGTTTGAAAAATAATGTAGAGACCAATGAGCCCTTCCTCTGGCTGCATGATAGAATCACCCAGGAAGGTTCTAGAAACTTTCATGCTTACATTCCGCCTTCCTCCCAGATCTGCATTTGATTGGCCTGAGATGGGACCAGTATTGCTACGTCAAAAATATTCCTCGTTTCATTCTGATGTCCCACCAGGGCTGAGAAGGTTAAAGACCCAAACCTTCAAAAGCAGGGCCAACCTTGACAATGCAGTCCAAGAGTGTCCCTTTTCATTTATCCAGTGCCAAATGTGGACAGCATTGTGCAGGGTGCAGTAGGCAATACAGGGTCTAAATAACCAGCCACTGACCCTTGAGGCGAATTACTTGTGCAAATACAGACATGCCCATGTTTAGCCTGGATGGTGACAGTGGGCCACATGGGTCTGCTGCACCCCTGTTTGTTTGCCTTCTCTCAAGGATCACAGATGTATACTGCCAATTGTCCAATGTCTGAAAAGAGTTGTACATCTTGTGAATATCTTTCTTAGCTATTTACAGTGGGTGGGCGTGTTCCTTTGCTAGGACTGTCATAACAAAGAACCACAAACTGGGTTAAGACAACAGAAATTTGTTCTCTTCCAGTTCTAAATACCAGAAGTCCAACATCCAAGTGTGAGGGCCAGCCTGTGTCATGCCTGTCTTCTGGATCCTGGGGGTGGCCAGCAAGCCCTGGCACTCCCTGGTTCACGGTCACATTGCTCCATTCTCTGCCTCTGCCACCACATGGCCCCCTTCCCTCTGTGGCTGCCTCCGTGTCTCTTTTCCAGTCTGCACTTGTGTGCAAATCCTACCTCTGCGTTACTCTCAGAGGTAGGCTCCCCTACCTCTGAGTTATCCTCATAGTTCCAATCGGATTCTTAATACAAACTGTCGTCTGTTGGTCAGAGGTCAGAAGAGCAGGACTCTGGAGTTGCCAGGTTCCCTAGCCAGAGCCAAGGACAGCAATCAGACTGGATGAAGGGCCACCTCCTTCCAGCATGACCTCATCTTAACTAGTGACATGCACAACAGTCCTACTTCTAGGCTACTTCTAAACACGGTCACATTCTGAGGTTCCGGGAAAGGCATGCATTGTACGTAACACCACGCGACTGAGGACAGTGGGTCACTGTAGTGCTGTCACTTCAACACACTCCAAAATAGAAGGTCTCACTTGAATTGTGAACTCTTTGCCAGAAGGACTGGTGTGTGTGTGTGTGTGTGTATGTGTGTGTGTGTATATATATATATATATATATATATATATTTTTTTTTTTTTTTTAATTTTAGGGCTTTCACAGGGCTCAACACTAGGGCAACTCACATTTCAAAATGCATTAGAGTCACATACTAAAAATAACCAAGCATTCTGTAAGTAACGTAGGTTTCAGGGTCCACCCAAACCTTGCTGAGTCAGAGTCTCTGGGGATGCAGACTAGGAACCTGCATGTTCTGATGGAGGCTGGCTTTGATCCACAGTGGAAGGCTCTGGTGTAGGGTGGCGTTGACTGCTCTGTTTTGCAGTGAGGCACTTTGTTCAGTTCTCATGGGATCTATCAGCCAGAGCTCTCCAGAGAAACAGCCCCAACAGCACGTATGTACGTATAGCAAAAGAGAATTGGCTCACATGATTGTGGGGACTGGCAAGTCCAAAATCTGTAGAGTGGGCCAGCAGTCTAGAGACTCAGGGAAGAGCTAATGCTGCAGTCTGGTTTTCAGGCAGGCTGCTGGCAGATCAGATGACTGGGGGAGGTCAGTGGGTTTTGTTTGTTTGTTGTTTGTTTTTTCTATTTGGATAGCCTCTACCTATTTGAATGAGGCCCACCCACATTATGGAGGACAATCTACTTTACTCCATGTTCACCAATTTTATTGTCAGTCTCATCTAAAAATATTCTCAGAAACATCCAGAATAAAGTTTAGCCATGTAACTGGGCACTGTGGCTCAGTCCCATCAACACCCGAAATTAACTACCACATGGGGATCTCAGGGAGTCCAGGACAGGGAAAGGCCCAGGAAGAGGACAGCAGTCTGTGCACCTCAGACTTGTGTTTATCCAAGCTTGGGGTGGGGGGGTTAGACCACCAGCCTCAGGAACTCAACATGAAAGTGCAGGCCCCATCCAGGAATTAGTGAATCAGACCCCTGAGGGACTTCCCAGGCACCTGAACTTTAATACATCCCTCAGACTGTATTAAGAAATCATAATCAAGTAAGTAATATATTTATAATTATAAATACTGTAGAATATGCTGCATGTTTATATATTTATTATATAGATATAATACATTTTTGTACTGAAAGGAATGCTTGTCTATAAATATGAAATCTAAACCTGTTAAATAACTGTTACATAATATCATGTTTATTGGTACACTGGAAACACTAAATATACTGGTGTTCAAATCTATATAAACCAGTGTTCTTGGGTTTCTTTGCATCTTTCTTCTCTAATTCTGTTCCTAGTCCAAAGCATGTTGGCCTTGGACTGTCAGATCATCCACTTCAGCAATTATGACTGCTCCAGAACACATGTAGGCATTTCTGGGGGAGAGGAGAAGAATCACTTGGGAAGGCTGACGACATGGCTTCAGGCAGGAGGTGGCATTTGAGCAGGGCCTTGAGAGACAAATGGGTGTCACTAAGCAAAAAAGGGTGGGGAAAGTACTGATGGAAGGGAAGGGACAGAAAACAAAGGAACATGCAGCAGCAATTGGGGACAGAGATGCTCAGATGCTCTGGGAGGCAGTGTAGAAAGAAGGGTGGAGTCAGAAAGTGAGGAGTCTCAGACATCAGTCTGCACTTGTGTGCAAATCCTCAGTGGCTCCCTGACCTCTGAGTTATTCTCAGAGTTCCAATTTTGGATTCTTAATACAATACAAACTGTCGTCTTTGGTCAGAGATCAGAAGAGCAGGATTCTGGAGTGGCCAGGGTTCCTAGTACCACAGAGCAAGGAAGCCTGCCGAGGTGAGAGGCCCAGGCAGGGCCCGTGGTCTCTGCCCTTCCACATTGCAAGCACGGGAGCTCAGGGCTGCAGGCTGTGCCTCTGCGTCCCCTGGCAGACTGTGTTCTGACTCATTCATTCTGGATTCCCAGCAAGAGTATTCCCAAGACCCCTTTTGCTGGTTGTTCAGGAACGTGTGTGGGAGGCTGTGACAAGACAGTTTTTAAGCCAAACTTCCTCAAGTCCTATGCACCCACTGGGTTGGCAAGTGACACAGGTCATCACCTCACTTGCTTCCCAGTTGGCTGAATGTCTCTGCCCCATTAGGACAGATGTGTGAAGCGTGTGCTGATTCCTGTATCCAGGTTTTGGGTTGCTCCTATGTCCCCTTTGGAAAATAAGGAACTAGAGTGCTCTTAATGTAGGAAAACAGGAATGACACATTCTCAAGAAGATTCTCCCTGCCTCCCAACACTTTCTCTTCACCTTCGTTTCCAACAGGGAACCCCCTCAACAGACCCCCTGCTCCCAAACACACGCTGCACATGTGAATCCACCCAGAGCACGGCTCACATCTAGAGTCCCCAGCAGCTGCCCATTGCCATCAGGCTTCCAAATTCAATGATCTCATCTCCTAATCATTAAAAAACAAAAGCAAAAAAAATTTTTAAAAAAGATTCCTCTAGGATATGCCTTGCAAATCAGCCCAGCCCCTTCAGAGAAGGGACTCTTAGGCACTGTAGATTGGGATAAAAGTTGTTTTTATAAAAAAAAAAAAATACTCATTTTGAGTTTAAGAGCAAGCATTGGGCCAGGAGTGTAGCTCAGGGGTAGAGTTCTTTCTTGCCTGGCATTTGCAAGACTCCAAGTTCAGAGGGAGGGAAGGAAGAATTGAGAGAGAGAGAGAGAGAGAGAGAGAGAGAGAGAGATATTATTATCAATATCATGGCAAAAAATGAATAAGAGTTGAAGATAGCCATTAATTTAAATCTCTGGCATTCTCATGAGTATGTTTATTGATCTGTTAGAGAAGAATAACAGCAATTTTAGAAAGATTTTTAAAAAGATGATTCATTATCAACATTAACAGTTTCCATAATTGCAAGTTAACACCCTCCCCACTCCCACCCCTGTATTTCTGACCTCTTTCACAGCCTGGCTCCCCAGTATTACTCCCTACTGCATATGAGACTGCGCTGGTTTTGGGGGGAAAGGTCGCTAGGCCTGGGAAGGGACAGTCTGGTTGGGGATAAGACAAGCAGGCATAATATCTCAGTGACGGTGTTCACACAGTGTCTGCTCTGCTCTTTGCCCAGTCAAACCCTCCGGCTCCTGTCCCACCTGCTCCATGCTGAGGTCCTCGGCCTCTCGTGGTTTTCTTGTTTCTTTTGCATTCTCTGTTACAGCCAGCACACAGAAGAGACACAACTGTCCGTCAAAGGGCAAAGCCCAGGGCTCGGCCCACCAGATTTGGGAGCAACCATTTTTAGCCCCCTGGAAGCTCAGAGAGGAGCGGGGGAGCCCTGAGAGGCCTGAGTGCACCAGAAGAAATTAATGCAAAAGCAACAAGCAGGAAGTCCCAAAGGCGAATCAGTGGGTCCTCTCCCGTCACATCAAGCCCAATAAACCAACCTCTCCTGGGTTCTGAGCCTCAAATTAAATTAAAAGCACCTTGATGACCAACCCCCGGTGCCCTCAGACCATCAGTGGAATTACAGAAGAAGGGACACGAGGGATCTTTTTGAAATCTCTGTTATTCTCCTCCAAACATTTCCATGAATATTATCGCAATGAAGGAGTTCCCTCATGCTTATCTTAAATTGTTGTTTTATGCTCTGATGTGAACCATCTTCTTTCCTTTGACCTATATAAGCATTTTTTAAAAATCAACTTGATCACCATCTAAAGATGCCTAAAAGCTTCTTCTATGCTTAAGAATCCAAGTGAGTCACTTCATGTAGGTGTAAGTAGCTGTCCACGTCTGGTAGAAATGGATGTCTGATCTTTACCAAGCACCACACCTGCAGCTGCCAAGAACCAACAACATCAAAGTAGAAAGTGCTGGCACTACTTGTCCTTGTAGGTTCTGAGCATTGGTGGTTCTACTGAGCTGTTTGTATTGGAGCAAACATTTTAGTTTGTTGAAACCAATAAATCACGACAGCTGTTAAGCTGCAGAATCTTGTCAATGCCATGAGAAGAACTGGCATTCTGACTTACAGCAGGGTGTGGAGGGCTGCCCATCCTTGGGCTCCCAATCTGCTGACAACAGAGTACATTTTGAGCCCACTCACTTTCTATATATGCTCAGGTTCTATGACATAAAAATCAACTCCAAAGGATACAATCCCCTTTGGAGAGCAAAATGCTACAAAGTTATTAATTCAATAAATCTATCACCAGCCACCGCCCTCAATGCTGGGGATATACAGATGGAAAACAAAATCTCAGTCCTTTAGGAGCTCACAGTGGAAAAAAATGGAAAGTGAAGAAAAATATCACAGATATTATTTGGAAATTCTTTGTGGAATTTTGCATGGCAGGTGCCAAACAAATAATTGCAAATAAATATATCTAGCAAAATCAATTAGAAAAAGTGCCCAAAGCAATTAGAACCCAGAGTGTGCCACCAAATGTGTTAAAATTTGTTACCACTGGCCCTGTTCATCCTAAAATGGCTCTTATGTCCTCTATAGTGTCTGCCTGTGTTCCTAGTAACTGTCTAAAAGGCAAAATGTCAGGAGAGGGGATAGCCTCACACTCTGTCTCAGTACAAACTGACACTTGGCACCATCCGATAAATTGTCATAATGGCTTCTGCGGTTCAGGCAAGAGAATTCTAGATGTCTCCAGTGTGCAGCGGGGGCTTACAGTGCTCTCCACTGAGTTTGACACACTCATGCTATTAGCAAACACATGTGCAAAAGATAACCCCTGTGTTGCCTTGTGCTATCATTTTAGCTTTTTCTAATATTTTGGAGCTTGGCACAGACTTTCACAACAAAATCACATATGAAACTCATTGCCATGTAAAGTCGATATGCTCTCACCTCAGAATATCTCTTTTAGCCCAGGTTCATAATGCTCTCTTCCTATGAACACAAGGAGAAACAGACAGGAAAACAGGGAAATAATTTTTGAAGGATCACTGATCAGGACCCAGTGGAGGGTTGTTGGCACACTGACTGCCTATTCTCCATTCCAAGATTAGATCTAATTCTATAAATATCACAGTTTGGAGCCTAACCTTTAAATGACATCCCATTTTCCATGCAATAGTGTTCTTAATTATCCCTCCAAAGCCAGTGATTTGGAAGATGTTGGTTTCCATGAGACTTGGACATGAGCGAGTCTTAGTTTTCTTGGAGGTTTATGTGCTTTCTGTGTGTCTGCTGGTGATAGTTCACTAGCCAGGCTCTTTTGGCTTCAAGGAACAGAGTAATCTCCTCTGGACTCAGGGAAAGCAGGGCTTTTCACAGGACACAATAGAGATGCAAATATTGCCTTAAGCAGAAGATAGGTCCCAGAGGCTGGTGCCTATGCTGGCTCACCCTCACTTCTTAGCCCTCGCCAGCTTCCTCCATCCAATTAGACCCTTTTCCCTCTTAGAGTCTCATTGCATGGCTCTGACTCTGACGGTGACATCTGCCAAGCTGTCACCTCAGCACTCACCAATTCCCATTCCCAGCAGAGTTAATTAATTAGGTCCAAGTGGACTTTTAACATCCTCTGTCCCTGGTCAGCCTGTGGGTATCGGTTTACCTTGAGTCAGATGCACCACTAGGGACCTGGGGGATTGGGTGGCCAGCTGAGACCCTGAGCCAGGCATTGTGGGTGACGCTTAGAGGCCTGCCTTGCCCCATAGAAACAGAAGTAAAATCCTATGAGATGGGAACAAAGAAATATCTAGGAATTAGGTATAATGTCTGAAGTAGAGAAAGAATATGACTAGAGAAATAAATGTAGCTGAAAAGAAATGAGCACAGATAGTTTATGTACAGTGTAGGCATTTTAGATGCACGATGTCACCACTGTAATACGAGTGTCATTGCCTCATCTTCATTTGTAGCAGCTGCGATTCAGGACATTGATTGCATCACTATGTGACTCAAAATCACAGAGCCAATAAATGGTGGAGTCAGGATTTGAACCCATATGTACTGGATGCCAAATTCTTTCAACTATAAAACGTGAAAGATAAAGGGCTAACTGTTAACATCACTCTACTCTATCTACTAAAAATGATAAAATAGAGCAATTACCTTGCAGACCTCTGGTTATGACTGGACTTTGCCCAGATTAGCATGCATGAGCAATGACCCAGAGGTGACTTAGTGGCACTCTAAAATCACTAATAATAAATCCCCAGTTGATAGCAATGTGCACACTTATTTGGAAAAGGACCAGACTCTTAAAATAATTTATTTTAATCTACCATATAAGTGATTCCTTCAGTATCAACAAAAGTCAGTCTAGTAACCAACTGAACCAGTTTGCTATTTAACTCCTCTCTCTAAGATCTTTCAAGCTGAGCCAAAAAAAAAAAAAAAAAAGTTTTGACTCAATTGCTTTTTGTGTCAAGTGTTCTCACTACCTTACCTCATTATAACACAAATATCAGTTTAATTAATTCATGAAACACAGACCTAATCCTTAAAGATCTCAAAAAAAAAATGAATCTAAAATGTAGCCAAACGCCCAGTTTAGATCTTCTAATGCACATTGGAACAGGTAATATTTCTTGGGTAGAGATGGGAAAAGACACTAATGTTGATAATATTTAAAATGAAAACATTAATAATTAACATTGTCAAATCAAGATGTAATCCCATCCCATTTATTGGTCAAATACCTTTGGTAGATTAAAAAAAAAGCAAAAGCAAATTCAAAATCTTCTTTAAAATAGATCTCAGTGCTTTAACATAAAAACAGATAACACTTCATATTTTTGACTCCTGCAGGGGGAAGCCAGTCCAAGACCCAGGATGTAGAAGGGTTGGGGTCTGAGCAGGCAGTAAAGGACAAGCATCTTCTTGTGTCCAGGGGATGTTACCCTGGGACAGAATCTCATCCTAAGTTCCTGGGAACTCAGACCTGGTTCCAGATGTGAGGAGAAATTTAGAAGATGTAGCCAGAGACATCTGGGTTCTAGAGAAGGTCCAGAGCCAGGACAGCAGGTCTGAGTCAGAGCCCCATGGCAGGGTGGCCTAGAGCCAGCTGTTTCAAGGCAGGCTTTTGTGCAGAGAAGCCATACAACCTGTTAGGGGGGCCGTTATGATCATTCCCCTATAAGTTTTTATTTCAGAAAAGTTTTAGATTTACAGAACCATTGTGCAGATAGTACAGGAGTCCCATTGGCCCCACACCATGTCCCCTCTAATTAACATTTTACATTGGCATGGTACAATTGTCATAATCCATGGGCCAACATGGGTACATCAGTATTTCCTGAAGCCCCTACTTTACTCAGGTTTTTGGTTCTAGGATCCTTCCTATGTACATATTACATTTAGTTACTATGTGTCCTTAGGTATCTCTGGGCTGCATCCATCTCTTAGGCTTTCCCTGCTTTTGACGACAGTTTTAAGGAGCAATGGTCAGGCATGTTGTAGAAAGTTCAGTGCCGGGGTTTGTCTGGTGTTTTTCTCATGGCTGGAGTTGTGGGTTTGGGAAGGAAGACCACAGAGGTGAAGTGCCCTCTCGGCTCACCCTAGCAAGGGCGTTCATCACCGTTGGTATTGGCCTGGACTCCTGCCTGATGAAGTTTTCGGGTTTCTCCATGATAGTGACTCTTGCCCCCTTTCAATACTGAACTCTTGAGAAAGAAACCACAAAGCTTTGTGCAGCCTACATTTAAGGAGTGGGAAGTGAGATGCCACCCCCTCACCACGGCATCTACCAAGCCATTTGGAATTCTTGAACAGGGGAGCTTTGTAATTTTTTTTTATTATCATCTATTGTATGGAGAGTTTTGTGTCCCAAATAAGCAGTCAATCTGATTTAGTGCTTTTTAAAACTCAAGGGGCCAGGTGAGGTGGCACACGCCTTTAATACCAGTGACTCGGGAGGTTGAGGCAGGAAGATCACAAGTTCAAGTCTGGCCTGGGCAATTTATCGAGATCCTGGTCTTGAAGTAAAAAATAAAAAGGGTTGGGGATACAGCTCAGTGGAAGAGCTATCTCTGGGTTTTATTCCCAGTACTACAAAAAATAATAAAATAAAATAAGCCATGGATCCAGAGATAACCAGGGTGGATTGTTTTCCTGTGGTTTTTGAGTACAGGACTTATAATTCAAACCCAGACATAGCTATACAATTGGGGATTAGATGTCAATGGACGGAAACTGGTATTTATCAAGCATTTTAGAGGGTAGCAATTATATCAAAATCTTGGGTGTTTCACACATTTTGATGGTTGGTTTCTATTGAAGTTTCTCAGTTTATTTATTTTTAGTTATGACAATATGAACATAGTCTTTGCCAGAATTAATACTTCAAGAGAAATGAATGTACAAGACTACTCTTTTTTTTTCTTTTGGCAGGGAGAAGGTAATAAATCACTTTTTAAAAGATTTATAGGTCTAACAGGGCATGGTGGCACACACCTGTAATCCCAGCAGCAGGGGAAGCTGAGACAGGAGGATCACAAGTTCAAAGCCAGCCTCAGCAAAAGCGAGGCATTAAGCAAGAGAGTGAGACCCTGTCTCTAAATAAAATACAAAATAGGACTGGGGATGTGGCTCACTGTTCAGGTGTCCCTGAGTTCAATCCCTGGTACCTATAAAAAGATTTATAGGTTTGTAGTCTGTATCATCCCAGCTTCCTCTATATTTGATACCTGGGCCTATTGTTAATGAAACAAAAAAATTTCTATGTCCCTCATTACACAATTCTATTGCCATTTTATACAGTGTGAATTTGCATGTAAAAGTTTGCTAGCTTATCTATGTCTGAGTAAATTTCAGTTTTTGCACTTGTGATGATACATGTTCATTTTCTTAAAGTATGTTGAAGCTGGGTTAAATTGCATCTGAGTTCTCTCTGCAAAGTTCCTAATTAGTAAGAGCAGGCACTTCAGGTGGCAGCACAGCTTTGCAGATCCCCCCTCAGAGCTGGGATAGACCCAGGGATAGAGACTTAGGGTGTGCTGATAGAAAGGCCCTGTGTGAGAAACAAGAAAGCAGAACCAGAGGTGAGAGGTCAACAGAGTTCAGCCTGTAGGTCAAGTGTGCATCAAGGTCATAAGAAGCAAAACCAAGGCCAAGACCATCAAGAGAAACAGGATGCAAAACAATCTACACTCAAGCAATCTCAGTGGACCTGTGCTGGAAGCTCCTTCCACTTCTTTTGGGCCTCTTGGGTGACCCTGAACTTGACTGAGATGGCAGGTGAAAGAGGTACCCTGTGCTGTAGTTAAGAACAACCTTTCCCTCTGACAATCCTGAGCCCCTACCAATTGTACCAGCAGGCCTCCCTCAAGAATAAGAATTCTTGGGGTATAACTGGCATCCTAGACATCAGAGAAACCTTAAGAAAGACTTAAGAGAAGGTTAACAAAGTCTGCTGGCCGTTTTCCAGTCCTGGATTGTAAAATCAACACAGCTGAATTTTACAACAAATACTCTCATTCTTTCGCTCTCTGCCATCTCTGGGGACTAACCTTTGATATTTCAGACTTGGCTGGAAATTAGTTAATTGCTAGTCCTGCTCACATTACTTGGAACAAAAAAGCATTTTGGAAATAATGCTTGAATATTCCTCCAGGACAACACGTAGAACTGTGGGGCTTTGAAGCCCTGGTCAGTGCAATTCCACGGGGCTCTGAGCTGACTGGTCTCCAGGAGGCTCAAGGGCAAGCTCACACTTCTGAAAACAGCCTATACTAATATCCAGTCATGGTCACAAAGGAGGCAGAAGACAAGTACATGAATATGTATTTGGAAACTCTCAGGTAGGCTAAAGGGCAAGTCTAAGCTTCAGTTTAATACACTTAAGTGTCCCAATAAAAATTTGAATCCAGGCTAACGGTGACATATAACAAACCATGGCTTTCGGTCCAAACTAGGATTTGCTGTACGTGTGATGACGAGCTGTCATGCAGATTTTTAACACAGCGCCTATTATGGGTCATAAAGGCAGGTATTTCTACTTAGCATATTAAGTAGGCTTTCGACATAAATAAGGCATAGTGGGTAATACAGAAGTCAACACCACATGAATCTGTAAGAATCCTCATGGGTCACTTAGGCTAATTCTCCTGGCTGCCACATCATGAAGAAGCCTGGCCCTTGGAGACCCTCAGGCTCATTGTCAACCTCTGTATCTGTGAAGGAGGGGGAGGGGCCACCAAGGCAAGACTTTCAGTTCAAGGGAGACAAGATCCAACAAGGCAAACTTTCCTACCTAAAAATAATATGAGGAGTTGGGGAATAGGGCAATGAAAATCCCCTCCTCTTCCCCATTCTAAGGTAGGGAGACTGAAAGACTTTCACAATCGTTATCAGTTTAGGGATGTTGTTTTCTAGGCTGTGATTCATCCCGACCCTGTGGGGAAGACGTGTAGCAGCAGGAAGCACCGAAGAGCCGCAGCACAGGGACTGGATGGGGTGGCGTGTAAAGCAGTTACAGCAGCTTATTGAAGTGCTTATGGCTTCTTGTTGTAGTGGTTAGAATCACGGTCCCAAGTCAGGGGAAAGGATTGGTGCACAATTAATCTGGTAACTGAAGTCACTTGGCTTTCTGCTAGTTGGGTAGGACAGCCTAGTGTGAAGAGGAAGATGAGGCTTGGCTTTCAAGACTACAAAGCCAAGAATTAATGAATTGGGCTGGGCACGGTGGCACCTTTATTCCCAGAGGCTTCGGTGGCTGAGACAGGAGGATTCAAAGCCGGCCTGGGCAACCTCGAGGAGCTAAGCAACTTAGTGAGACCCTGTCTCTACATAAAATATGAAATAGGGCTGGGGAGGTGGCTCAGTGATCAATTTCCCCTGAATTCAATCCCTCGCACACACACCCAAAACAAAACAACAACAACAACAACAAAGAGTTAATGAAATGGAAAATAAATATCATATACACCTCTCTTTTAATCACAGGATATTTGGGATATTACTAAGGGACATTATTAAGGGACAAGGAATCCAGAAAAGGCTCAGCAGGATGTCAAGGGAACAAGAAACTGCATCACAGAAAGAATGATCAAAAGAGGAGTGTTTGTTTTCCTGAAAACCAGAAACCATGAAGCCAGAGGGCAATGTGTTGGGGGTAAGTAGATGTGGGGGAGGATGGTGCAATTACTGTTTTCAAATATCTGAAAGCACATTTGGAAAAGCCTTCCCCTGTGCTTTAGAGGCAGGCTTTCCGACAAGCAGCATGAAGCTGCAGCGTGGCAGAGATGCTCCCTCAGCTTCCCGTTTACTGCTCTGCCTTCCCAGCGCTTGCAGTAGACAGTACCACCTGACCAGCTCTAGGCAATGATCTATGAGTGGAAAGGAGGGTGGCACTTCTGGACAGGGCATGGAAGAAATGTGGCCTGCTTATTACTGCAGCACAGCCAATCATATCCTGATTGATTCATAAATTACATGGAAAGAGATCTTGAGACCAAAAACATTCAAAGTACTAGAACTGTTCAACCAGGCTGTTTACTATTTTTGTGGCCTTAATCTAGAAGTGGCCGATGAGAGGCTGAATTTGGAATATATCAAAGAAATTCCTGACCTAAGAGAGTAGATTTTGCTGCCTCCAGGGGAAAAGGCAGTTTAGGAGCTTACCTTTATGCATAAAAAGAAATAACTTTAAAACAGCTAAAATTTAGAAATCATGAGTTATAAACTTTATAATTACATATGTGGAGTTAAATTACTTTCATAGCAAATAATTTTCTAAATTTAAAAGAAAGAAAAAAATTGATAAATTTGACTACATATACTGTGAAAACTTTATAGGTCACATAATGCCATTATAAAACCAAAATGTAATTACCCCAAATATGACCAAAAAAACATCGACATCCTCAACGCATGATTGGTTTGATCAAGTAACTTAGAAAAATGCAAGATTCCAACAAATAAATTGACAGAAGATTTGAAGAAAATCTGTGCCAATGATAAACTATAATGAGTAAACATCACCTATAAACCATTTCTATCACCATGGCGTTGACGCACAGCGGGGCTGCCTGCAGCCGTGAATACAGGTCATGGTCCCGGGAGCCTTCACATGGCCCAAATGATCCCTTTCCCACTGCTGCAGTGGACATGGCACTGCCACCCAGTGTCCTCTTTCCAGAGGGGCATTTCTAACATATATTTCTTTTTTTATTATTTTTTTTATTGATTCTAACATATATTTCTAATATATAGTTGAAGTTTACAACTCCAGTTCCAAGGGCTTGGGTTGAAGAATCCAAAGACACATAATGAGTTTTATACAAGGCACATTTATAGGATAGAAAATTGATACAAATACCCAACAATCAGAGAAGAACAAATGATTTATAGCAAACAGGGAAAGAAATACTGTGGGGTCATCAAAAGCCATATTTGGGTTTATTCCTAATGATTCATAAGGTGCTCCATGAAGTAATAATGCCAAGTTAAGAAGGAAAATATAGCCAGTGATGATGGCGCATGCTTGTAATCCTGGCTCTGAAGGCTGAGGCAGAAGGATCACAAGTTCAAAGCCAGCCTCAGCAACTTAATGAGACCCTAAGCAACTTGGCAAGACCCTGTCTCAAAATAAAATAATTAAAAAGGGTCTGAGGGGCTTGGGCTGTAGCTGAGTGGTAGAGTGCCTTCTTCGCATGTGTGGGGCACTGGGTTTGATCCTTGGCACCCCAAGAAATAAATAAATAGAGATTTTTGTGTCCAATTAAAACTAAAAAAATATTTTTATAAAAAGGGTCTGAGGATGTGGATCTGTGATTGAATGCTTCTAGATTTGGTCCCTGGTACCAAGTAGAAGGCAAGGCATATATACACATAGATACATATCTAATTTGCATGTGTGTAACAGTGTAAAAGCACAAATATAGCCCCCAAAATTGTGAAAGACAATGTTGTTTGTATTAAAATTCTCTGTTCACTTCTGAGTTTTCAAATTTTCTTCAAGAAAAATATATTGCATTAATAATCAGAAAAAAAAATACTTAAATGAAATTGGTGATACTCAGTGCAGAAGGGAGAGTAAGAAAGAGTCTCTCAGTTATTTGGGTGTGTATGCTTATACAGACTTCTTCAAAAGCATCCAGGTGCCATGAGCAAGTACTTAAAATGCCCAGGACTCCCTATGATTTCTACCACATCCAGCTAGCCATCCTGAATCCTGACTTTCTCATGACAGCTAACAAGCTATTATGGATGCTAGTTATAATGGTGAAATTTTGGGAATTTAAGATGTCCAGTAGAAGAGGAATAATTAATAAACTATTGTATAACATAGGATATAAGGCAGTCTTGTCACTAAAAATAATGTTTACAAACAACTTTCAGTGACCTAATGATACAATATTAAGCTTATAAAAAAGGGTTCACATACCCACAAATATTCAAACATAATAGGGTCCCAAATATGTAAGGACAAATAGAAAAAAAACACCTATGGGTGGTGGGATTCTGGGCAAGTTTAGTCAGTTCCTACATAGTTCTATGATAAATAAAAAAATTTAAGAAATTGTAATGTAAACAAACAAACAAACAAACCCACCCAAACTCCCACCGTCATTACTGTGCTTTTAACACTAGTTTTGATATTGGTGAGAGAAAGAACAGACTGTTAGCCGACTGAGATCCCCTCTGCGGGATAGAAGGAGGTTTGTGTCTCAGACCCCAGGGGCTGACTCACCAGCGGCAGGAGACAGAAGTTCCATCCCGTTTCACCCCTGGCTTTCTGGACACCATCTCCACCATCTCTCCCACCACACAGCGCTCTTCTCAGCCTGCCATGCTGGTTCCTCAACATCCCTGGGTGTCGGGGCTCTGCAGGGCTCTGCCCTTGGGCTGCTGCGTGGCTACCCACTTTTGAGATGACTGCACTCCCTTTCATGGGCTCAAAGCCCCCACCCTGGTGTGTCTTCATCACCGTCTCCAGCCCAGCTGGGCCTGGGCTCCCTCCCCACTCCCCTTCTCCTGGTGCACGGGGCACCTCCACGTGGACACCAAGTAGGCAGACCTGATTTCAGCTACACCCGGCATGTCAATCAGACAAGCAGAGCCAGGGAAAATGCTGTCTACTTACCATCCTCTCCTTCAGGTACACATAGCTTCATTCTTCCAATTGCTTGAGTTGAAAACTTGAAATTCCTCAATAACATGGCTGTTTTTCTCAAGTTGCATGTCCAGCATATTAGCAAAATCTTCCAACTGCAAGATCAATCCGGAGTCAGATCTCCTCTGCATACCCCCACTGCCACAGCCCTGGTCTCAGTGGAGTGCAGTCTTTCAGCTGGATCCTCCATAAGGGCTGCCCTCCTGGCTCTCCTTGCCTCCCTGGGGCTATTTGACTCTCATCCAGATGGTTCTGATAAAGGTAAGTCAGCAGGTACCACCTCTCTCTTCAAATTCCTCAGTGCTTCCCAGCTCACTCTGTAAAACCAAAGTCTACAAGGCCCAGAAAGACAGTGGGACCGGGCCCCTGTGCTCTCTCTGACCACCTCACCAGCACTCTCTCCCGTTCTCACTGAGCTCCAGCCACTGTGGTCTCCTTGTTGTGCTTCAAGTGTCCAGGCACCGTCCTGCCTCAGGGCCTTTGCATTGGTTGTGGCTCAGTGCAACACTGCAGCGATCCACAAGGCTTGCTGCAGTGTTCGCTTGAATGTCACCTCATGCAGTTTCCCTGTTTAAAGTAGTCCCCACATCCGAAGCTCCTCACCCTGCTCTAATTTTCTGTAACCGGGCACGTTGCCTGTTACTGTTTGCTTACTGTCTTTTCTCTCTCCCTGAGAATGTGTGCTACATGAGGACCCAAGTAGTGCTGCATCTTCACGTCTAAAATGTGCCTGACATGTAATGAGCATATATTTATTGCATAAATAAATGAAGGCTATGAATGGCAAAAAGAACACTTACCTGAGTGCAAAACACCTGGGGCCACCCATAAGTCATTTGGAATCTGGGACCAAGAGTATTTGCAGGTGCTTGGTCTGTTCACAGGACAAGCAAAGACAGGGGTATAAAAGCAAGACTCCAAAACATCCACAGCACCCGATGAATGCAAAACTGGAGTCCTGTCAAGCTACAAGGATGTCAGAAAAGGGTGTGGTGGGTGAGGGGCTTCCAGGAGGAAATGGGTGTTTTGTTAGCTTATTCGTTTGCCTTAGATGTCTTCAGTTATCGGGACAGCCAGGAAAAGCTTTCGACTATTCCCTTTACATAGTCATCTTTGTGTGGACCAGGCACTTTATATACATCCCCCCAGCCTCCCAACCCTACCATGGTGCAAATTTTACCGGGCACAAACTGAGCATGGTCAAGTGCTCTGGCTAAGGCCTCCCTCAGGGCCCCCCGTCTAGCATCTTCCATGCCTCTCAAAGGTCAGTCTAGTCAGCGTTCTTCCTCACTTGTAAAGAATGTCCCGTGGATTATTTATAAATGCTACGGCTTTTTAAAAAAAATGCACACATTGATAGATCTTACCCTTATATAGTTTTAAACTATATGGAAAATTAAAATTTGATTCTATTAAGATTACACATGAAAAATGCCAAATTCATTAATTCAATCAATATGTAGAGCTCCACTCTGCATTGTACTAAGTTAGGCACGAGAGAGAGAGAGAGAGAGAGAGAATATTTACCAGAGGAGCAAACAATTGTACCTTTGTCCAACTTATAATCTGTTCATGAGGACAACAACGTCTTGGGTAAGCAAATTCATTGCAATGGGTCAGAAGGTGTTGGGGGCCAAAAATAAAGGAGGGAAAGGGGAGGAGGAGAGCGGGGTTGTAGTTGTTATGTGGGTGGTCAAGCAGGCCTCCCTGAGAAGGTGAGCATTGCCAGAAGGAGAGAAGGGAATGAAGGGCCAGATGGGCACCTGGGGAACGTTCCGGCTAAGGGGATCAGGTGGCCGCCTGAGACAGGAGTTGTCTGATGTGTGTATGCATACTGAAGTTGCACCCTATAAATATGTAAAATCACTATATCAATCAAAATAATATTCTTTTTTAAGAAGGAGTGATTGTGGGGACTCTGGATTTTACTCAGGGTGCACTGGGAGGTGTTGGAGTGTTTGAAGTAGAGGAGGGAAGTTTTTAAATGTCCTTATGTTTTGGAAGGATGACTATGGCTGCTACATTGAGAGCAAGTGTGGAACTAGGGAGGCAACGAGGAGACCATACCAGCAATCCTATGCAGAGACAGAGACGGCTTGGCTCAGCGGGGAGGAGCAGCTCTTCTGGTGTAATAGTACCCAGGATCAACAAATAGGCCAGTCAGGAGGCTGCCTGTAAAACACACTTCTCTCTTTTAAAGGGCGTGACAAACTCCTTTAACCAACCATCTCACCTAGCATGACTTGATTTACAGAAACTTGATCTGCCAACATCATTTTTGAATGTTTTCTGTATAAGCAAGTTAAGCTCCTCGTCATTATCGAATAGCATAAAAGAGTGTTTCAAGCTTGTTTTAAGTCTAGCAAGAAGAATGCATACTTTCTTTTCTAGTTAAATTGTCAACAGTGAAATGTCCTTAGGAAGTCACAATGAACGGAACTATGGAAAAAAAATGAATCCACGTTTCCTGCCAGAGTTAAAGCCAGGCCTCCATGAGGAAAGGAACTACTGTGTGTTTAATGTCTCAAGAGCTCAAAGAATTTGCCCTCAAAGATGTTTTCGACAAAGAAGCCTCTGAGCTCACATTCTTTTTGTGGGGTATAATGATGCTTTGCAAAAAGGGAAAATCATTTAGAGGCAGAATCAATGCAAGGCTTTTTAGGGACAGATTGACGTTGGCAACAAGACAGAGTCCCGAGCACACACTGAGCTGCTGTGTGGGGAAACCCAGGCGACAGCGAGCGAGTGTCCTGCTAATCCCAAAGCTCCACTTAATTCTCACCCTCTTTTCTAGTGGAACCACAGGGTTCTAGGACAAAGCGATGGTGCACAGAAAGCATACAACAAGGGCCACTCTGGAGCTGATTTCTCTGACTTAGTCCATATGCACCCAAAAAGTTGCAGAACCATTCAGGAGAGACAGGGCCTGGGCTTTCTGTTTTCCTGAAGCTTTAATTTTTTTTAACTCAATCAAGAATTTAATGCACTACTGTTTTCCTCTTTTGGCCAGTCCTATTAAATGTCTTTCTGTCTGGTAAAACATCTGGATCAGCAGGACCTCAGCAGTCATCCTTGTCCAAATCCCTAACCGTACTCATGACCAAAGGATACTGTAGAAGTTAAGTCCCTTGTCCAGGATCATGTCTGGCAAGGGCAGTGGTGGGCTGGAACCCAGGTTCATTGGCATGTACAGCTCCATTCTCTTATTAAATAACTTCAGTTTTTATTAAAAAGAAAGATTTCAAACAATTAACAAAATATAGGTTGATTCTTAATTATGATCAGAAAACTGAACATGTTCTTTTTTTTAAGAGAGGGAGAGAATATTTTTTTTAATATTTATTTTTTAGTTTTCGGCGGACACAATATCTTTGTTTGTATGTGGTGTTAAGGATCGAACCCGGGCTCACGCACGCCAGGCAAGGGCGCTACCGCTTGAGCCACATCCCCAGCCCCCTGAACATGTTCTTTACTTTCACATTACTGATGCCTACTGTGTGCCAGGCTCTGATGACTGTGGAAATGAGTCATGAGAAGGCAAACACCGTCCCTGTCCTTACAGGCAGGTGAGGAAACAGTCAATCAATGATTAGGATGAGTGGCACATTACAGGAGCAAGACAGAGATTTGGATGGTTGAGTGTGTGTGTGCGCCTGCGCGTGTGCACGGGAGTAGGGAAAGCCTGTCCACCATCTGTCTCCTGCACAGGCTCTGCTCCTTATTCTGTCTTTCCATTGTCCAGTCTCCTCAGCGGCACTGCTGGGCACTGCCCTTCATTTCTCCTGTTCCTTTGCCCCTCCCACCTAGTCCAGCATCAAGTTCTGCCAGTGGGAAGTTTATGATTCCACCAGACAGTTTCCTCTCCCCACTCCTGACACCATGTGTCTCCAACTCTTCTCTCAGGGTCCGGTCTTGCTCTTTTCAATTCTTTTGTGTGTGTGTGTGTGTGTGTGTGAAGCTGGGGGTTGAACCAGGGCCTCGGGCGTGCAAGGCAAGCACTCTACCAACTGAGCTCTATCTCCAGTATCCCCAGCCCTTGCTCTTTTTAATTCTAATTTACCTAAAGTGCCACTCTTACCTGGTGACCCCCCCCCCACCCTGCTTAAAACTTTGGGTGGCTACCTACTAAGGATGGAGTCCAAGCTCATCACTGAGGCCCTGAAGCCCCCAGGAGTCAGCCCTCCTGCTCCCTCCGCCCCTTCTCCTGTCACGCACCTCCTCTCACTTCCTGTGCCAACAATAGCCAACTACTATAGCTCCTCAGGTGTGTCATCCGTGGTCACGTCGTGTGGGTTTCTCCGGGCCGCGGCTCCCACCTCACACAAGCCCTCCCCACACTGGTTGGCCTCCTGCTGCTGCTCACCCTGCTGGACTCATTCTGGGCATCTTTCCTTGGGGAGCCCGCCTCTCCGCTCCCATGGGAAGGGGCACCTTTCCTGTGTTCTCCCAAACCCTGGGCACATGGTGATATCTGCATATTGCAGCTCAAGTACAATTTTTTTTTTTTTTTTTGTCTGAAGCATGGTTTCCCTCCCAGGTTTGACTCCTGGAAGCCAGGGTGTGTCTCCTGCATCCCTGCATGCCTGCACCCAGGAGAGGGCTGACTCAACAGACGTCAGGACCCACTGGTTTAATGGAAGAATGATCACCTCAGATATCACAGGTAGATAATCCTCATCCTGACCGTTGAAAGTGATATTCCTGTATGTGCAAGTGAAATATGGGGGTTTGGTTTTCCAGAAGGGGACTCCTTAAAAGGAAGGATATTTTGAGCTTTCTGAAAGTTGCTGACTTTGGCTGGATGACTAATAATAATACCTATAAAGTCTATATTTCCAAAACACAATAGCTCTCACTGTTTTATTACCAAAGAAATATAAGATCAATATGCCTACTGTTGAAAGATTTTAAGTGCTAAAAAATAGACAGCGTTGGTCTTGAGTCATCCCCAAACTTGTTTCTGGAATAGCTCGAGGTAAACAAACTGGTATGAGACGGGCACCTGGGCTGGTCCCAGGAGTGACACACTGCCAGGTCATGCCATCATTCACTGCCAAAATGACACATATTTACCTTCAAATTCCTACCCGTGTTCTCCTTTCTCCTAAGTAGGTCTGCCCATCTCTAAAAGTCGTTGGTACTTGGCAAATGGTGTTGGACACTTAAGGAGGCCTTTAGAAGGGAAGAATCCTCAGGAAATACTTGGAGAGAGAGCAGAGACTGGCCAGATTTTCAAATGATTACCAAAGACAGCAAACTACCTACAAACGTCCACAATGTCTATAAAAGAAAATCGAGTGTCCTTCCCTAACCACATGTAACCTGAACTGCAAATTACAAACTATATGATCGCTATGAATAAGTGCAGAAGCCATTTTTTGGGGGGTGAGAGGAAGGGAGGAAAGGAAAATAAGTATTTTGTGATGAAAACTACCCAATGCAGCACTTCTCTTAATATAGCACACTCACTTCAGGGTTAGCACAGTGATTATTTGGTGGAGTTTTGTACTGCACTCCAGGTGTGTTTATTTATAATATGGGTGTGGGGTAAAATATCACATCACAACACATTATGTACCTTCTTGGGAACCTTCCCTCTCTGCCCAGAGCTATTTCTACTTTGCTTCTTGACCCTAAATTTTAAAAGTATCTTGTCAAATTGTGATAAACTGTTCCCTGACTGGCAAAAAAAAAAAAAAAAAAAAAAAAACTTATTAGAAGTAGCTTCAAACTTCTTTAACTAAATCCTTTATGTAACAAATTGAATCTACTCTGTATTGCTGTAACCTTGGGGGAAAAACAAAGGAAGCTCAACAAAACGGTTGGATTATTCTCAAGAAGGCTCCAACACATTTTTAAAAACATCTTAAAATGAAATAGTGCTGTTGAAACAGTATAGTTCTGTGCAGCGTGCATCTAAAAATAGATGTTTGGTGAACATATTGTCCAGACACCCAGGCTGTCTGTGCACATGCCCATAGATACTCATGTGCTGTATCACATGGCTAGAAAACAGTAACTTTAGCTTAAAAAAAAAAAAGATTTAAAAAGAGGTCTTTGCAAAGTTCTTTAACAAAAGCTAAAACATAAATATTTGCTGAAATGCTTTCAAGAACTTTATAAACATAGGAAATTGTGATTTGTTTCATAAATGTAAAACTTTAAAAGGCATGCAAGATAAAATTTAGAAAAATGATTCCAGCATTTTATATCTAGGAAAAAAAAGTTTAAGGCTTGTGAAACCCAGTAGGATAATTATGGTTGACAATGATTAGTAAAATATTTCAGGAGAGCTGGTAGAGAGGATGTTAAATGTCCCCAACATCAAGAAATGATGTGTTTGAGGTGACGGATCTGCAACCACCCCATCCTATCCTTTCCCGTGGTATGCATGTATTGAGCTAACAGCATACCTTACAAATGTGCACAATTGCTATGTGTCAGTTAAAAATGAAAATATATCAAATAATGTTTTCTGAAACCTAAGTATTTTAATTACTGATTAAATGACCTTGTGTGATGTTGAATTGAACTCTGGATTCCAGACAGTTCCTTGTGGCTTTGTTTCCACCTATCTAAGGCTTTTCTCTGTGGTGGGACAGCTCTTTGTTTTGGGGGAAAGTGGGAGGACAGGAACCCAGGCAAATCTAGGCTGTGGTGGTGGTGTGAGTTGTGTGAAGGTGTTTTCAGTATGATTTCAGCTTCAATGAGCTTATTTCTTAGCCACTTGTGCTAGGATTATCAAATTATGAAAAAAACTTTTTGTTGGTTTTTTAGTATTTTTTTGAACAAAATTTAAAAATAGCTAAGATTAAAAAAAAAATTATCTGTGGAGGGTCCATGGTTGTGCCCCAGGGGTTTAACGATGGTGGGGCTGAAGCTGTCCTCATGTACCTCACAAAGTAAGCCGACCCTGCTGATCCGTAAGTGTGTCTTGTTAGCTCAGTTTGACCTGCACCTGTGAATCTTCATTCTCCCGAACTAAGATGTCACCTTAGCAGTAATATAATTGTGCAGAAGCCCATAATCAAAAACAACTGTAAAAGTAGCTCCTAGATTTAACCGATTATTTTCCCAACCTGGAAAATAAGCAAACAAAACACAAGAACTTATTTATCCCATAACTATTAGGCAACTGTTGAACTCATCAAGATGAAAACTGGAGATGCCCTGAGGTGCTGAGGTCTCTAGATTCCTAAGAACAAATAAGGTAGAGAAAACTCTGAGGTAGCTTCCACACATGGCATTGAGTCCTTTCTCTTTTTGACCAGGAAAAAAATTGGGGATACAAGAGAAAGTGTTTCACTGAAGATGCAAATGGAAATAAAAATATCCTGTTATCCAATTCATAACATTCATGCATTAGAAATACTGATAGATATTTTCACTCTCTTCTGGACATTGACAGTTTAATACACTCTTTGCTCTGCAAGTCCACATCAGATAATAAGGTCTGAATGTAGACTAACCAAATAACTTTGTTTTTGCTTTGGGAAATGCATGTGTGAGAAATCTGATAGATTACATAGAGTTTATAGTTCTTCAAATACATATTTAAGGTCACAGATAATTCTGATATTCAAAACATATTGATAGTTACATTTTCCCCCAGGCCCCCTGCAAAGTGGTCAATACAAATAGTTTGTGGCAGAAACAACTCAAATCACTGGGTGCTGTGGCACATGCCTGTAATCCCAGCGGCTCAGGAGACTGAGGCAGGAGGATTGCTAGTTCAAAGCCAGCCTCAGCAACAGCAAGGTGCTAAGCAACTCAATGAGACCCTGTCTCTAAATAAATACAAAATTGGACTGGGGATGCAGCTCAGTGGTCGAGTGTCCCCGAGTTCAATCCCTAGTACTCGCCTCCCCCCAAAAGCCTCAAATCTCTTTAATCAAAAATACATAAAGAGTCCTCAGTGGCATTTTTACACACCTTCAGATAATCTGTTGTCCTCAAAATTTTTCTTATTGAAAGGGGAGAATCAACTAACTTCCTGTCAATTGTACATTGAAGTCTCTTTTTATTCTTTACTCAAACCTTTCCTTTAATGACAAAGCAAAAAACAAAATGTGTCAAAATAGAGATAGTTTTAAAAATCCACAAAAACTACAAAGAAACAGAAGCCCACACTATATACACACTGAAAGGAAATCTCGATTGTCAAAAAGCCACAGGCCTGAAATAAATATCGACTCAATATGGCAGATGGGTCACATTCTTGGTTTGGAAGAAGCTGTGATTTTTGAAAAGTCTTCCTACACTGTTGCATTTTATTCTTTTTATGTATTTTTAAGAAAGTAGCCGGTCAGCTGCTGTTAATATGGGTCTTTTTGTTTGGCTTGGGGCTCTTTAAGAGAAGCAGTGAAGTGTGTTCACAGTCTAGGCTTTTTTTTTTAAATAAACACAATTTTGCTGCCAAAAATATGTAAACAAAACACTTAAGAAAACAAACAACAAAACAAAAACAAAAGCCATACGAAAAAGCATTCCAGTGAAGACAAATGACACCTCAATGAGAAACCACAGGGCAGTGCTATTATCCCAGGGGTTAAAGGGACACACAGAGGGGCCTGCAGAGCAGAGAGCTGGTCCTTACAACAAATCTTAAAGACAACAAAGGCAGAAAGTTTCTAAAGAAGAAATTAAAAAAGGAAAAATAGCCTCTAGTTTGTTAATTCTAGTAAATAAATTAAAACCTCTGATTCTAGTAAAAAGTGGATCTTGCTTCTGAAGCAGCACAACAGGAGAACTGGAAGAGGAGGAGAAAGTGGGGGAACAAATTATAACTGAGGCCAAAAAGGGGGTTCAGTAAGGATGGAGATGAGGTGGCCTTGGGCGAACTCCTCGGGAACTCTTCAGACCTCTAAATAAGCAAATGCACCGACAGGCAGACAAGGTCAGGCCTACACCCACCCAACACACGGAACTTTCTAAAGTCGGTTCCCTTGACTCGCTTCAAGAGTTGGTTAGAAAGCAAAGAAGGAATGGCCGCTTGGATGGTCCATTCTAAGTGACAGGTTTTTTGTGATTTTTCTAAAACAATTGCCACCAAAAATATCCTTGTTGGCAGGCTTCAGACACAGTCCCAAGCACCTGATCCCTTAGGGTCCTGTGACTTGCTGAGGGGCCCCTGCAGCCTGAAACACCGGCTATCACCTCCTGTTCGACCCTGGAAGCCCACCATCTCTCCAGAACAGACCCCTCTCTCTCATCCCTGGGGAGGGAAGGGCTTTCTGGGCCTCCCTTCCCTGGGCCTTTCTGAGGACAGGTCTGTGTACACATGGGTAGTCAGACATTTTAACCACAAGTTCCACGGTTACTACTACTGTGAACCGAAGTTCTCTGTCAAAGCTGCACCTGTATTAAAGATCCTGCAGATTGCTTGACCTTGGAGACATGGGAGGTTGTAGGTCAGGAGTCAAAATTATCTTGGGCTACCTTAGCTTTTGTATCTGACCTAACATTTTCATGACTGATGTTCATTAAGCTTAGCAGACCGCTAGCCTCCATCAACCCTAAAGAGAAGACTGCTAGGAGATAACATCTGGAACCTACAGGGGAGATTTCCCTGCCTTGCTGTGGCTCGTCCACCTCATGCCCTGCCAGTCTAATTGGTAAATGTATTGATTAATGACTTTCTTTTGTTTTGTGCTATAAAAATTCATGTAACCTCTTCCACGGTGGAATGTCATTCAGGGTCATTTGAACCCATGTTCCCAGGCCATGGTCACTCATATTTGGCTCAGAATAAACTATTTTCCTATTTCCTGTAGAGTACATTGCTGATACTTTCAGGTTATCTAATGTTTTGGTCACCTATACTTTTATGTCTGTGTTTTGATTTGACAAACAGATTTTAAGTTCCCAGGCCAGGATTATTTATAAATCTTTATGTCCATAGTTCCTAGGCATAGAGTAGCCATTTCAAAACTACTCAACTTATTCTTGAGTCTCAAAAAGAAAATCTGTTTTCTGAGCCCCAGCGTGTGTTAACGGTCCCTTTGCACACTGCTGGGCCTGTGACAACCTCGACAAAGTTTCTCCCTATACGCCTGGCTCTTCCTCCTCCTCCGTACCTCCAGGTCATGTCCTGGTCTGCCTTCTCTTCTCCCTCTGCACATGGACATGCTCACCCACTCCTGTGACTTTAAGAAACTTCTGTGAGCTGATGATCCCCCACACACCCAGGCTTCTGAGACCACGTCCACAATCCATCTATTTCTATTTGGGTGTCCTACTGGACATGGAAATTTTCACGTACCCACCCACCTGTTGCTCCTCCTGAGTTCTCCTCTGTCAGTGCACATCACCACTTTCCACCCAGGTCAGAAGCGTGGGCCCTGCATGCCCCCTCGCCTGCTCCTTGGCTACCCTCCACCCCACCCTACTCCCGTCCATCTTAGTCTAGCCCCAGCCACCGCCTTTCCAGGCACCCACCAGCTCACCCTCATTTGGGCCTCTTGTATCTGTGCTACCTCAGCCGCCTCCTCACCTATCTCTTGTACACAGTATTACCCACTAATACACAAATCCAAAAGTCACTTCCCGGTGTTCTGGAAAGGTCTTCGTGATCTCATCTTGGTGCCTCTCTCTGGCTTCATCTTTGGGCCATTCTCACTCGGAGGCACTATCAGTTATGTCTATTTCTTTCAGCACTTTCGACTTTCAGCCAGCCCTTCTGGATCTTTGCAAATGCTATTCTCTATTTAGAAGATTCTCTCTTCGACCCTTGGCCCTCCATCTGTCGTCGTAACTCCTTCTTCCTGTAGATCTCAGCATGGAAATGACTCCAGAAGTCTCCCTACCACCCCGTGCCCACCAATGCTGGCTTCAGTACACCCCACACCAAGGGAATTCCATCACAGATGAGTATGTCCTCACCTGTGTCCCCCACGTCCTGTGAGTCCCCTGAGGACCTTGGCCTGGCCTGGCTGCTGGTTTTCATTTCACTCCAGGGCCTACAACACGATGCACGACACACACACATTTGCTCCCTGAAATCATGAGGGAGTATTGGTATTTTATTGCCTTTCACCTTAGTCTTTGGTTTCCTAATCACTTTTTATTTCTAATGTGAATTGTTTATAATGTCAAGTTTTCAAAAGGCAAATGATTCCCAAGATTAATCACTGCATTTTGAAAATGCTTGTTTATTTCAATATCTTCAATTCTTTCCTTATATAATTGGACCAATGAAAGGAACCACTTCAGCCAGTGAAGAGGGATTCACAGCTTCCTCATGTCCTCCCCGGAGGAGCTTCTGCAGGGACAGAGGTGATCTGGGAACCAGGAAACCGGCTTAGACATCCTCTCAAGCAAGGCTACGACACACAGGTATAGATTTTAGTCTATTGACCTGAGTTCCCTATACCAAACGATATTTGTATTTTCTTTCAAGTTATTTCTTAAAATGTAGGCAGAGTGTGGAACCTTTTAGCTACTGTGCAGATCGTTACTGTCAGGAGAATTTGTACAGAGGTAGTACTTGTTTTTATTTTCTTCAAGACTCGTGTGCCTGTGTGTGTGTGTGTGTGTGTGTGTGTGTGTTGGGGAAGATTTAATTAAAATATTTTTTATATACTATAAAAACTCAATCTATTATTATATCTTTTACAAAGAGATTTGCTTATTTTGTGCGATTCCAAAGGACAAAAGCCAAGTCTCTGTAAGTACTCACAGTCTTTCTGAGGCAGGTGTCCATAGCTGGCTTCCCGGACACCCAGTGGGGGGTGAAGGGTTAATTCAGTGACTTCCTTGACAGAGCCAAATGCAGGATGTGAATACTGACAGGATCCTGGCTAAGAAAATAGTAACAGGAATCGTAAAAGGCAGTTTGAGGACAATTACGGATATTGGAATATAGACAGAGTATTACATGGTATTAGGAAATGGTTTTGAAGTTTTAAAAGTAAACTGAAAGGGAAACTCTGGTCATGTAAAAAAAAATATCCAGATTTGCTGCGATAAAATGTCAAAATGTCTATGTTCTTATATCTATGAACAACTTAAAAGTGAAATGTGTATGCTTATGCATGTGGATACACATTAGAAGAGAGAAAAAAGAAAGAAAACTTATTTAAAGAAATAATGACTGAAAACTTTCTAAACTTTGACAGGGATGTATGCATAAAGGGTCATGAAGTTCAAAAATACCCACAGAGGATCCACCTAAAAAAAGAACACACCAGATACATTATCATCAAATTGTCAAAAGTCCAAAACAAAGAGTGAATTTTGAAAGAGAAATGCGATTTGTTACATAGAAGGCAATCAGCAAATTTCTCGTCCAGAAGAGAGTGGAATGATATATTAAATGAGCTAAAAGAATAATATTGCAAAATAAGAATATTATACTCAGAAAGATGTCCTTCAGAAGTAAAGCAGAGATAAAAACTTTCTCAAACAAAAGCTGAATCATCTGTCTTAAAGAAATGCTGAAAGGAATTCTTCCAGTTAAAACAGAAGGATCCTAACTAGTAACATGAAAACATACAAAAACATAAGACTCACTGGTAAAGGTAAGTATACAGTCAAATTCATAGTAAACAGGTCATCGTGGTGCGTGAGTCACTTTCAATTCCAGTATGCAAGTAAAAGACAAAATAATTTATTTATTTATTTATTTTATATATATATATATATATATATATATATATATATATATATATATATATATATATTTGGTCTATGGTGTTGGGGGTTGAACCCCGGTACTAATGCATGCCAGGCAGCAGCTCTACCACTGATTTACATCCCCAACCCTAAGACAAAAGTATTTTTTAAATTATAGACAAAATAACATATTAACAGATACACAACATAAAGAAATAAAATTGTTACATTAATAAGATAACATGAAGATAGGGAGAAATAAAAGTATAAAAGTGTTTGCAAATAATTTAAGCTGTTATCAGATAGACATAGACTAAAATATTTTGTGTAAGCTTCATGGTAACCATAAGAAAAATACCCCTAGTGAATACACAAAAGAAAGAAAAGAATCAAAGAATACCATTCAAAAATCATCAAGTTACAAAGGAAGATAGAAAAAAGGGAAGAAACTACAAAAAAAGTCAGAAATAATTAACAAAAAGGCAAGAGTACATTCATATCAATAATTACCTTAAATGTAAATGGATTAAATTCCTCAATCAAAAGACATAGCGTGATTGAATGGGTTAGAAAAAACAAGCTCTAACACTATATTGCCTTCAATGTACTCACTTTAACCTGAAGGGCACAATGGGCTGAAAGTGTGGGGATAGAAAAGGACAATCTATGCCAATGTTGACATAAAAAGACCCGCATGGCTACGCGTATAACAGGAAAAACAGACTTTGAATCAAAACTGTCTCAGAAGACAAGCTCATTATATACTAAAAAAGGATCCATTCATTAGGAAGATATAATATTTATAAATATACACATACCCAATATCAAAGCATCTAAATATGAAACCAACACGGACATATCTGAATGGAAAAACAGTGATGCAATAATAGCAGGAGACGTCGATACCCGCTTCTCTACAATGGATAGATCATCCATACAGAGAATCCATGAGAGGACAACAGAACTGATGACCGGGGAGACAGCATGGGCTGACACACACAGAATACTCTACCCAACAACAAGAGAGTCCACACTCTCTCAAGTGCACATGGTACATCCTCCAGCAAAATCACATGCTAGGTCACAAGGCCAGACTTAACAAATTAGAGAAGGGTGAAATAATTTTAAGTATCTTTTCCAATCACAAAGGAATGAAACTAGAAATCACTGAGCAAGATATCAGGAAAATTAAAAAAAAAAAAATATATATATATGGAAACCAAGCAACATGCTCCTGAACAGCTACTAGGTCAAAGAGGAAATCAAAATGAAATTTTAAAAAATAAACATAAAAACACAACATACACGCAACCAAAGGAATACAGTAAAAGCAGCGCTAACAGGGACATTCTATTAAGCCACTTTCTGTTACTATAATGAATACCCAAACCCTGGGTACTTTATTAAAAAAAGAGGTTTGTTTAGCTCACAGTTGAAAATCCAAACAGCATATGCCATTGCTGGTGAGGGCCTTCCCTGGATCTGTCACATAATTGTAGATGACAAACTGATGGGACTATGTATGGGAAGGAGGGATGACTGGGTAGACAGCAGTCAGACTCACGCTTTTGTAATAACTCTTTCATAAGGACTGACCAGGGTCCCATGAGCACTACATTGACTCCTTAGGAGGGCAGCACCCCCATGACCTCCCAGTAGGCTCTTTAAGTTTCTACCTCCTCTCACATGGCCACAGTAGAGACCAATCTTCCAACACAAATCTCTAGGGGAGCAGGGCACACTCAAACTATATCCAAAATCGTAGCAGAAGGTTATACTGATAAATGTCTACATTTAAAAGAAGAATCCAGGATTACAGTGGTACACACTTGTAATCCCAGTGACCCAGGAAGCTGAGGCAGGGGGATGGCAAGTTTGAGGCCAGTCTCAGCAATTTAGCAAGACCCTTTCTCAAAATACAAAATAGAAAGACTTGGAGATGTAGCTCAGAGGTAGAGCATGCTTGGGTTCCATCCCCAGTACCACCCAAAACAAGACAAAACAACAAGTATATGTATATAGAAAGATCTCAAATAAACAAGCTAATAGTATACTTCAAGGAGCTAGTGAAAACAAACAAACAACACCCCCAAAACATTTAAGCCCAAAGTTAGCAGAAGAAAGGAAATAGTAAAGACCAGAGAATAAATAAATCAAATAGGATTAGAAAAACTACAGGAAAAAAAAAACACAACAAATTTGGGCTGGGATTGTAGCTCAGTAGTACAGCTCATGCCTAGCATGTGCGAGGCACTGGGTTTGATTCTCAGCACCACATATACATAAATTAAATAAAGGTCTATCAACAACTAAAAATAATTAAAAATAATCTTAGGGTTGATTTTTTTTAAAAAAAGTAAACAGTATTGTCAAATCCTTAGCTAGACTAAGTAAATAAAAAGATTTAAATAAATAAAATCAAACTATTACAAGAAAAGAGAGATTACAATGAATATCTCAGAAATAAAAATGATCCTATGGTACTACTATGAATAATTTCATGCTGATAAGTTGGATGATCAAGAAGGAATGAATAAGTTCCTAGAAACATGCAGCTCACCAAAAATAACTCAGAAAGATGCAGAAATTCTGAATAGACCAATAACTGAAAGGACATTGAATCAGTCATCAAAATATCCCTGCAAAGGAAAAACCCAGGATCAAATGGCTCCGTGGCTAAATTCTACTAAATGTAGAATAAAATATTAATGATGATGTTTTCTCGCATTCTTCCAAAAAACAGAAGAAGAGGAACTACCTCCAAACTCATTTTATGAGGCTAGCATCATCCCGAAACCAAAGCCAAATAAACACACAAGAAAATGATGACAATATTCCTGATGAACATGTCTTAGTCCATTTTCAATTGCCATGACAAAAATCCCTGAGACTGGGTAATTTATAAAGAATAGAGGTTTATTTAACCCTCACAGGACATTTTCTGGACTTCTGGTGTGGGCCTTATTACTGCTCCATAATGTGATAGAGGATATCATATGGTGAGACAGAGCAAGTATGCTACTTAGGGTCTCTCTTCCTCTTTTTCCCCTTTGAAGATCATTAGCATATTAATTTGGGGATTAAGTTCCTAACACATGAAATTTGGAAGACCTTAGGGACATAGATTCTCCAATGCAATACTAGAAAACCAAATTCCATAGCACATTAAAAGGATTACATACCATGATCAAATGAGATTTATCCCTGGGATGCAAGTAAGTTTTAACATACACAGATCAGTCAATGTGCACAGTAGCAAATTAGCAAACTGAAAGAAAAAAACCCCACACCATCTTATCAATAAAGACAGAAAAAGTATTTGGTAAAGTTCAACATTCATTTATCATTAGGGCTCTGAAAATGAACAGAATAGAAAAAAAACTTTCCTCAATTCAACAAAGGTCATACATGAAAAGACTACGGATAACATCATAATTAATGGGGAAAACCGTTAAGTTTTTCCTCTAATATCCACTCCAAGGGAAGGGCATCTATTCAACCTAGTACTGGAAATTCTTACCAGAGCAATTAGACAAGAAAATAAAGAAGGCATCTAAATTGGAAAGGAAGATATAAAATTATTTTTGCAGATGACATGATCATCTAAATAGAAAACTCTAAGGACCAAAACAGAACTGTGAGAATTAGTAAATGAATTCAATAAAGTTGCTGGATACAAGATGGACATAGAAAAATCGATCATATTTCTATACACAAAAATATCTTAAAAGTAAATTAAGAAAACAGTTCCATCACAATAGCAACAAAAATAAAATACTTAGAAATAAACAGATCAAATACATATGCACTGAAAATGACAAAACATTGAAAAAAATTAGAGAGGTCACAATGGAAAGGTATCCCGAGTTTGGGGACTGAGAGGATTCATGCTGTTAAAACGTCTACACTGCTCAAAGTGATCTGTAGGTTCAGTGTAATCCCTACCAGAATTACAGTCTAATATTTAAATGGAGCCACAAAAGATCCTGTATCACCAAAGCAAACTTGAGCCAGAAGGATACAGTAGGAAGCAGGTATGTCTTGACCTTGAATACGTTTGTATTAGTCAGCTGGTCGTCACTGTGACAAAACACCTGGCAGAGCAGCTTAGAGGAGGGAGGATTTATGTTGGCTCAGGGTTTCAGAGGTTCAGTCTGTGGCCAGCCAGCTCCAGTGCTTTGGACCTGAGGCGAACAGAACCCCATGGTGGAAGGGTGTGGCAGAGGAAGGTGCTCAGCCCAGGGCAGCCTGGAAACAAAGAGAAAGGGAAGGGGCAGGGACAAGATATAGTCCCCAGGACACACCCACTCCATGACCTACTTCCTTCAACCATGCCCCACCTCCTTCAGTTCCCACCCCTTTCAGCAGGAAAAGCATTTGGCAGAGTTCAACATTCATTTATAAATGGAGCTGTGAAAACAAATAGCAATAGGAGTTAATCAGCTGATGAATCAACTGTATTGATCAGGTCGACTTATCAGGTCAGGGCCTCACGATCCAGTCACTTCCCCAAACCCCCACTTCTGAACATAGTTTTACTGGGGACCAGGCATTCAACACACGAGACCTTGGGGGGCATCCCAGGTCGGGCCATAATGATGCTGCAGTAATCTAAACAATGTGACATCAGCATAAGAACCATAAGAGCCCAGAAATAAATCCAGACCTCAATGCTCAGCTCATCTCTGACCAAGAAACCGAGAGCACAGCCTGGGAAGGTGTAGGCTCTTGAGTGAGTGCAGTACAAACCAGCTCAAGCCGGATTCCACTCAAGGGGCAGACTGGAAACTACCAGAACTACTAGAAGAAAATGGGAGGCTGGGGCTGTGCCTCAGTGGCAGAGCGCGTGCCCCGCATGTATGAGACATTGGGTTGGATCCTCAGCACCACATAAAAATAAATAAATAAAATAAAGGTATTGTGTCCATCTACAACTATAAATAAATAAATAAATAAATAAGTAAAAATAAAAAAGAAAATGGGGGAAAAGCTTCTTGACAGTCTGGGCAATGTCTCTTTGAATATGACCGAAAGCACAGGCCAAGAAGAGCAAAACCAAACAAATGGAATCACATCACCCTCGGCACAGTGAGGAAACAGAGTGCAAAGATCAAGAACAGAAAGGAAAAATGTCTACAAAGCACAAATCGGATAAGGGGTTAATATACAAAATATTTGAGGAATCCAAGCATCGCAGTAGTGAAAAACAAAAACCCCAATTAAATAATGGGCTAAGGGTCTGACGAGTTCTCAAAAGAAGACACACAAATAAATGATCCGGTGGCATGTGACAAGCTGCTGGGCCTCGCTGTTCAGCAGGGGAATGCAAATCAAAATTATGCTGTGATGGGGCTTCACACCTGTTAGAGCAGCTACTTTAAAAAAGACAGACATGAATAGGTAAAGACAGTGGGCGGATATACACAGTGGAGTTTTACTCAGCTATAAAGAAAAATGAAATTCTGTTATTTGCAGGGAAATGGATGGAACCTGAGAGCATTATGTTAAGTGAAAATAAGCCACACTCAGAGGTCAAAGGTTGTGGGTTTTCTGTCATATGTGGAAGCCAGAGCAAAAAAGGGTGTGGGTAAGGAAGAGGAATCTCATAAAAATAAAAGGCTTTAGCAGTAGACAATGGGGATAGAGGTGGGAAGGAAGGGGGGGTACCAGGAATGAAACCGACCACACTGTTAGGTGAGGCATACCTTGTCACAATGAATCCCGCTGTGACGTGTGATCATAATGCACCAATAAAAAGTAACCCCAGCTAAAAGACTCAGGATAACAAGTGTTGGTGAGGAGGTGGAGAAAAGGCAACCCGGGCACACGGTGGGTGGGAACATAAACTGGCACAGCCACACGGAAAACACAAAGATTCCAACAAACTAAAATAGCACTCTCCTATGGTCCAGACACCCATCCCACCTTTGCTTACACAGCTGAAGGAAACGAGATCAGGATCTTGAAGAGATGTCTGCACCCCTGTGTTCCCTGCAACCTCTTCACAACAGCCAAGATTAGAAACGACCTAGGAGTGTGTTGATGGATAAGTGGATAAAGAAAATGTGGTGCACACAGAGATGTCATGGAATATTACTTGGTCTTAAAAAGGAAGAAAATTCTGCCTTTGAGACAATAGGCACGAACCTGGAGAACATTTAATGAAATGTGCCAGACATAAAAAGGCTTTTATGTGTGGAATCTTGAAAATCCAGCTCCCAAAAGTGGAGAGTAGAATGGTGGTTGCTGGTGCTGGGGTTGGAGACATGGAGAGATGCTGGTAAAGGGTGCAGTGTGTGGTTTTAAGGGAAGAGTAAGTCCTGGAGAGCTCACATACCCGGTGATGATGATTAACAATATTGTATTATACAACTGAAATTTGCTGAAAGAGTGGATCTTAAGCGTTTCTACAAAAATATTGTAACCAAAAATATTGTAACCATGTGAGATGATGGATATGTTAATCAGCTTAATTATCATAATAATTTCACAATGTATATACATATCAAGACATTAAATTGCATACCTTAATATCTATACATTTTTAAATTTGTCAAGTCTACCTCAATATATCTGGGAAAAAAATAATACAAAAGTAATGAAAAAATTAAAAACTATTATGCGCCAAAAGACATTATTAGCAATTGAAAAGCAACCTACAGAATGGGAGAAAATATTTGCAAATCATACAGCAGATAAAGATCCAGTTGCTAGAATCTATGAAGAACTCTTACAACTCAACAACAAAAAGAAAGAAACACTCCAACTTAAAAATGGGTAAAGGACTCAAAGTGACATTTCTCCAAAGAAAAATATACAAGTGTCCACAATTACATCTGATGGTGCCACTGTCATTAGTCATTAGCAAATGCAAATGAAAACCACCATGAACTAGAAGGTCTTACCAGCTCTGATGTCTATATTTAATAGAATGAAAAGTAACAAGTCTGGTGGGCTGTGGGGACTTTGGAACTTGGGCATTGCTGGTAGAAGGCTAAGTGGAGTGTCCGCCATGGAAAACAACCTGGCACTTCCTCGGTGTTACACACAGAATTCCCAGGTGCCCCAGTGATTCTACTCTTGTGAAAACAGGTACCCAAACAAATACCTTCAGGGGAGTGTTCATAATAGCCCTATGACAACAGCCCGAAGTTGGAAAGGGCCCAAATGCGTCTCTGCAGATGAACAAATAAACACTGTGGTTTATACTCACTTTGGAATGTTCTTCAGCTACAGCGAGAGCCTGCCCTGGCTCAGCACACGCAGGGTGAGCCGGCTGGGGCTGGGGGCGGGGACGAGGAGAGAAGCTGCTCCTGGGGTACTGGACCCCATTACTTGGGGTGATGAGGTTTAGGATCTAGATAGAGGCAGTGGCCACACATTGCGATGTACTAAATGACAACTGTTCACTTTAAGTGGTTAATTTTGTTATGATAATTTCACCTCAATTAAAAATATCTTCTGTTCCCGTGTCTTAGGATGATAGTGAAGGATTTCTTCTGATAAAATGGGGAAGTCATTTTAAAATGAGGAAGATGTGGGATCCAACAAACAGCGGGTGAATCTCAGAGGCCGGGGGACCTGCCGACGTCAGCAGGCGGACAGGCAGCCGGGCAGGTCGCGGCGTGCAGAAGCTCCAGGGAGACTGCACGGAGGATGTGCACCGAAGATGCACAAAACTGGCAGAGAATTTGAGGTGGATTTAGTGAAAATGCATAAAGATCTTCCAAGAAGACACTCACCAATTCTAGGGAGAAATGTGGAAGTATGCTGTGTGGCCCAGTTACAAACAGCATTTCCACAGTCACAAAAATACGAACACGGAATAAATATCTAACCAAAATTACAACAGAATCACACAGGGAACAAATGGGAGAGGACATGTGTGAGAGTGTGTGTATAGTTTGTGGTGTGTGCGTGGTGTGTGTGCGTGGTATGTGTGGCATATGCTGTGTGTGTGCTACATGTCTCTTGTGTATGGTACACACAGAGTGTGTGGTGTTTGTGAAAGAGTGTGTTATGTGTGCAGTGTAAGGGGTGGGTGTGAGGTATATGTATGGATGTGCGGGTGTGGGGGGTGTGTGTGAGAGAGGGGAGTGTCTGGGGATGTGAGGTGTGTGGTACGATTTTCAAAGCTAAATCTTAGTATTCCAGAGTAGGGAGTTGTTGTAGTCAGTGTTTCAGCCACTGAGACTCCAAGATGTGAGTAGCACAATTGTAGAGGAGGAACAGTTTATTTGGAGGCTCGTGGTTGCAGAGGTCTCAGTCCCTAGTCAGCAGCTCCATTCCTCAGGACTGGAGGTGAGGCAGAGCATCATGGTGGAAGAGTGTGGTGGAGGGAAGCAGCTCACCTGATGATCAGGAAGCAGAGAGACTCCACTCTCCAGATACAAATATATAGCCCAAACCCACGCCCCCCAAAACCTGCCTCCTCCAGCCACCTCCCACCTGCCTCCAGTTACCACTCAGTGAAGCCCACTGGGGATTATTTCACTGATTGTGTTAAGATTCTCACAACCAAATAATTTCCTCTCTAATCCTTCCCGCACTGTCTTACATGTGAGCTTTTGGGGGACACCTCACAGCCAAACCATAACTGAAGCCAACAGGTGGTGGTTACAACGGGTAAAAGCAGTGTCTGGAATGGAAAGTTCTTGGAGGCTGGAGGCCAGGAGCCAGCCTAAGGGCTTGGAGAAGGAAAGGCAGGGCCTCATAGAACTTTTTGACTCTTTAAACCGTGTGCACATATAAAGTTTATAGAAAAAAACAAAATTAAAATAATTTAGAGATGTACCGAAATAAATTGGTTGGGCTCAATGATGGATAGTGGTTGTGGGGTTGTGTCAGGGAGGAGAGGAGACCGTGCAGGCTGGGGATGGGGAGGAGCAGAGTGGAACTTGTGACTGCTGCAGTACTGGGCCAGCGCTGTACCACTGAGCTACACCCAGGTCTCCCTAAATTGCCCAGGCTGGCCTCCAACTTGTCAGTCTCCTACCTCAGCCTCCTGATTACCTGGGATTACATGTGTGCCATTGCTAGAGTAGAATTTTTAAAAATTGGGTATAGGGGCTGGGATTGTGGCTCAGTGGTAGAGCATTTGCCTAGCATGTGTGAAGCACTGGGTTCGAGTCTCAGCACAGCATATAAATAAATAAATAAAATAAAGGTTCATCAACATCTAAAAAAATATTTTTTAAAAAATTGGGTTTAATCTTTTGGGCCTTTTTTCTAGAAGTTAATATGACAAAGTGTTCACAATAGTTGACTGTATGTTGTGGGAAGGTTGGTAAGTTGTTTTAGCACTGTTCACTCTGTACTTTCCTTATATTTAACATTGCTAAAATCAACATCATCTAATGAGCTTTATAACAGCCACACAGTGGAGGATGGGGAGTTAGCTTTAGTGCAGTTTACACACTGAGCTGCTAATATAAAACAAACAATATTTTTTTTATGACTATTTTTAGAATAAATGGATGGGGCATCCCAACCAAGTGTGTGGGGGGTCTGTCTTGGTTCCTGGTCCCCACCTGGGGCACGCCGTCTTCTCCCCGCTCTCACGTTTTCCAAGGTGTTGTGGAAGGACACACAGGACCTGAAGCTTTGACACTCCCTGGTTTGAGAGAAGACGAGGAACTCAGGGACTGAGTGCAGACATGGAAGGACTGTCACTGGAAGAGAGAGCAAGTGATGTCTGGCCTAGGGGACGGTCCCTACCGCTGACGACATTCATTGATCATCTGTGCGCCAGGTTCTGTGGCTGCACCGAATCTCTTCTTTCTAAATCCAGCATAGTATACTTGTTTTGTACCTTTGTAAGAAGGATGATAACAGCAAACCAGTCATCTGGTCAGAAGAGCAATTTCCAAGGCACAACCCCCAGGGAATTTCAAATGCATCTTCTATATTTATCAGCATTTATTTATTTATTTTTTTAATACTTATTTTTTAGTTTTCGGCAGACACAACATCTTTGTTTGTATGTGGTGCTGAGGATCGAACCCAGGCCGCACGCATGCCAGGCAAGCGCGCTACCGCCTGAGCCACATTCCCAGCCCCGTTTTATCAACATTTATTTAATAGACTTCAATGATTAGTGAATGACAATTGAGTCACAGAATACTACTTTGACGTTTTGTGTGTTTACCAAACCACAGAAGATAGTTTTTGTTTTTGTTGGTCATTTCAGAAGCCAATTTTAAAGCTATAAAAGGTCTTATGCAAGTTGAAAGAACTAATATGCAGTAAGAGAATGGTAGTTGATAAAGTATACTCTATTTAGGATTTTTGCTAAAAGAATAGATTAAGCAGCTCTTGCCATAGGGCAGAAAATGAATAATTATGTGAGATGATGGATACGTCAATTTATTCCACTATAATAACCATTTTACTATGTGTACATTATGGAAGTATGTTGTATACCTTAAGTATACACAATAATATTAATTTTAAAGGGTCTTAATGATGGACAATTTTAAAAGTATCAATACAATGTATAATATGCCTTTTCATTTATTAGAAAAACATGTGTTTTTACATACATATATCATATATAACACATGGGCCCAATTACTGTAAGAATAGAATTTTTAAAAATCAGAATGTATTCTAGTTATTAAGCATAGCTCTGAAGTTTTGCCTTCACTGTGCTTATATTACTAGTTGAAGTGGAAGGAAATTGTTACACTGATCTCAGCGGTGAAGTTTCTCCTTTATTACTTATTCAAATAGGGAAGAGAGACTTAAAGAGGAAATAGGATGTTCCCTTCCCCATACAATATATACAGTAACCAAGTGGTTGGCCACATTATAAAGAGGAACCAAATAAAAATCTGTTTCAAAATATTAAGAGCACCCTTTGTGAAATGAGTTAGAATTACTATTAGCCTCCCACCCATTTACATGATTTTTTTTTTCCCTGAGTGGATTCTCCACAGTGCTGAAGGTCAGTGGAAAGGTCACCATCTCACCCAGGTTCTGCACAACCTGCTGCAGACATGGCACAGGATGGCTATTGGTTAAGGTATCTACCCCCTCCTCCCTGGGACAGATGTGCACCATGGTAAGCCACTTTTTGCCTGTTAAATCAGATGAGCAAAGAATGTTTTGTGAACATGGCTTTCTAGGAACCCATCAACAGCACAAAGCACATGAATTTGCAGAGGGAGAATACAGTGGAAAACTGGACATTTTGAGGAGAAATAACCAATTGCATTGGTTTTCTTGTGTTATTTATTTATTTATTTTTTTCTGGTCAAAATTACAGGTCAAAATTACAGAACTCCCTGACACTCTCTTCCCAACCTGGCCTTTACCTCTCTGGGTTTGAATTAATCCAAAAGAGACACAGAGGACAGTCCTCCTCCAAAACCTTTCCTACCTTGTGTTTTTTTTTTTTTTGTTGTTGTTGTTTGTTTGTTTGTTTTTTAATTCAAAGTTTATTGTATGGAGCATCAGGGAAGAAAGTGAGATTGTCCCTCACTGGTCTCATGCTCTGTCCACCAAGCCACCTGAGGTGTGGTCCAGGAGCCAGCCGTTGGCGGGAGACGGTCATTCCCTGGAGCGCGGGGCCGAGAGCGAACCCCAACCAACACCCAGCGGGGCGACGGTCCTGCCTGTCCCTCCTCGCAGGGTGGGGACCCTGGCTGCCCAGGCAGCGCCGCGGGTGCCCCCCGCCCTGCAGTGGGTCCTCGTGACTCTGCGGGAATGCAGGCAGCTGCTGCCCTGGCCGGCTCCAGCCTTCCCGGAGCCTCCGCTCCCCATAGAGCAGGAGTGGTCCGCAGGAACGGGCCAATGCCCGCACCACCTCCCACCCCTGGCCTTTGGGTTGCTTTCTCACTTTCAGCCCTGCTCCGGGCAGATTTTGCAGCCTCAGAAGGACTTGAACCCATCTGCTGCCTGAAGCCACTGAGGATACTTCGGTGCGACAGGTTTTGCGACTGGAGGCTCCTAGGGCTGCGGCCCCAGAACAATGTGTGGTCTTCCGCCCCCTGCCGGCCCTTGTTGGTATGCGCTTTTGTTTAAAAGTTGCCCCTCGTGTTCACCAAGCAGAACATTACAAAAGCAGAGTCGCTGAGGATAAATGTCTGCAAATTACAGAAAAGATTTTTTTGTTTTTCCTTACAAAAAGTTGCTCTTCTGTTTAGCAATAGGTTTTCCCAGCCCAGCCAGCACTTCTGTGGGTGGGTTTTAAGACTTGAGTGCGTCAGAGCTGTTGACTCTGGGCAGTGGGATCGCCCAAGGGGAAAGAGTTACAGTAACTCTGAAAACTCCAAGCCCTTGGATGAGGCAACCTTTCCAGGGCTGGTGTGAAACATAACTTACTTCTCTCTTACGATTTACCCACCCCACAAAAGAAGCAAGCCTCTGCAGAGTAAGGCTTACCAAGAGGCTTTTGCAGAAGAAAATGCTGGATGAGCTGATTCAGGACTTGGCCTCTGATTTTGACAGGCTCTTTGTTGAGCACCAACATACCCTGTGCAGATTTGTGGGCAGACAATGGAAATAAGAATCCACAGCTCAACTCTTCCTAGAGTTTAGCTTCTGTTTCGTGATGTTCATACTAAAAACAAAACAAACAAAACCCTGCACAAGTAACTGGTAAACTCAGTACAAGAAACTGGAAAGCACGAGCCCCGGCAAGTAGTCCTTGTGGTGGTCCCCTGTGGTTCAAGCAGATTACCACCGGCCTTGGGCTCTGATTGGAATTCTGCTCCTTGTCTCATTGTTTGGCGTGGTCTCTTTGGGCCTCCAGGGTGATCAGATATAAAAGAAGTAAGTATTCTGCAGAATACAACAGACTCTAGTATGGCAATATGTAAATCAATGGAAGTGTAACTGATGTGATTCTGCAATCTGTATACGGGGTAAAAATGGGAGTTCATAACCCACTTGAATCAAAATGTGAAATATGATATGTCAAGAACTATGTAATGTTTTGAACAACCAACAATAAAAAAAATTCAGTACAATATAAGAAACTGAAAAAAAAAAAGACAGAAGTAAGTACTCAATAAACACTTATTCTGGGTCCTGCCATTGCTGACTGTGGTGGTGACAGGCTGGAGGGTTTAGCAGTAAGGCGTGGGGCTGAGAGGCCTGGCACTGGTATTGAATCCCTACTGCACCTGGATCTGGCCTGACCGGCTGTGTGACTTTGGGCAAGTTACTGTGCCTCTGCTAGTCTCTTTACTGGTACTTTCTGAATGATAGGATCAGTACCTTCCTTGTGGGGTCACGATGAGGAGTGACCTATGAGATAACCTATGACCTGGTGAGATGAAATGACCTAGGTGAAGAGCTTAGGATACTACCTAGTATCCAGCCACGAGTCGAGCTTGACCATTTTGATGATGGTAATTCCCTCCTCCCAGTCGCACACTGTAGTGCAATGGTTCCATGCAGTCACTTGGACCCAGATGTTTGTATTGGAACCTGGCTCTGCCAATTTCCATTGACATCACTTTGAGCAGGTGAGTTTCAATGTCCTGATCTATGAAATAATAGCAGAGAACTCTGGTGATGTCAGCAGGGGGTGGGGCTTTGCTGTATGTGATTCATAGCTTTGCTCGTGCCTGGCACAGAGTAGACAGGACTATTGTAGCAAATGATGAATAAAAATGTCTTTAAATTAGCCACCCATGCTTAGCTGTTCCCCGAGATCATAATGTCTTCATCTAATTTCACTTTTCCATTTATTTGCTTATCGGGTTAATTCTTAGGGATTGCCACAATGTCTGAACTCAGCGGTCCTTCCCATGAGAAAACTGAGAACTGCCGACTGCCCTGGGTGGAACTGTGGCTTCCCGACAGTGGTCCTCTGAGTCAGAGCAGTCCTTTCTCTGCCCACCTCAGTACCGTGAATTGAACCTAAACTACATCCCCAATCCTTTTTAATTTTGAAACAGGGTCTTACTAAGTTGCCCAGGCTTGCCTTGAACTTGTGATCCTCTTGCTTCAGCCTCCTGAGTCTCTGGAATTACAGTGTTCCCCTCTGTCTGCCCCAATAGATCCTAGTCCTTCTGCAGGCTTTAATGCAAAGTAATTTTAGAAGCCCCTCAAGGACTTTTGGTGGTGATTCCTGCTGGGTTATTGCCTGGTAGGTGGCAATGCTTCTCCGAGGAACGAAATGCTGTAACTTTAGCTCCCTTAGGTACTCAAAATATTGAAACTTGGATTTGAAAAGTAGGTCCAATAAAACTAAGCACTGTTTGCAATAATCTTTCCAATGCCTGGGCATGCACTTTTATACACACCACTTAATTGTACAGAGTTTTGCCCTGAGAGGCATCCACTTTAGACATCTTCCTTTGGTGACAGGGGAGGATTGTGGAAGGAACTGGGCTAGGGAGCCAGGCAAGCTGATGTAAGAGATGGGTTAGCTCTCCTTTTCCTGTGTATCCTGTCAAAACAATGTCCAAGCTGGATATGGTGGTGCACACCTGTAATCTCAGGGACTTGGGAAGTTGAGGCAAGAGGATTGCAAATTTGAGGCCAGTCTCAGCAACTTAGCAAGACCCTGTCTCAAAATAAAAAAAATAAAGAGGGCTGGGAATATGGCTCCGTGGGTACGTGCCCCTGGGTTCCATTCCTGATACCGAAACAAATCCAAAAACAAACACAACAATGTCCACACAACTTTGTGAACTGGAATGTCAACTTGCAGGATTTCTTTCCCCTCTGGCAACACAGAGGACACTGATCAGATCAGAAAGGGCCTCGGAAGGTCCAGGGAGCTCTGCTGGGTTCCTGTGCTCCACAAGTAAGAATCAGAGGGTTGTCCTGCCATGAAGGTCCAAAGGCCTAGAAGACTGGGGACCTCAAGTTCCCCACAAATGACATCCTTTTGTTTTCAGAGGCCTGGGCCTTCCCAAGTTTGTGGCTCTTCCAGCCTTTAGATTAAAATCCACAAGATTCAGCCAGCCAAGGAACCCCTTCCCATTCAGCCGGCTCCAGTCTAACTCCCCTCTGACCTGCTCCCTGAGGTACCTCACCTACACCTTCTGGTCTAACCGGATGTCTTACTCAGCTCAGGCTGCTGTAACAAAACACCACAGACTGGGTGGCTTCCACACAGACATTATTCCTCGCAGTTCACAAGCCTGGGAGGCCAAGGTCAATAAGGTCAAGGTGTTGGCAGATCGTGTCTGAGGCGGGCCACTTCCTGACTCATAGTCCTTGTGCCTTCTTCATTCTGACACGGCATTTCCTGTGTGCTCGTGCAGGGAGGTGTGTGTGTGTGTGTGTGTGTGTGTGTGTGTGTAGATCTCTCATTCTTCTTCTTATAAGAGCGTTAATCTCATTGTGGGAATCCCTCACCCCGCTTCAAGGCCTCAAATAGCCCTACTTACCTCCCAAAGGCCACACATCCAAGATGTCACACTGGGGCTTAAGGATTTATCATATAAATTTTGAGGGGACACAAACATTCAGGACATAACATCAGGGGTTGCAAACTCAGATGCATACAGGAGTCAGGAAGGCAAAGTGGATTATTTTTTTTGCCGGGGGGTGGGGGGTGCTGGGGTTGAACTCATGGGTACTAGACCACTGAGCCACATCCCCAGCCCTATTTTGTATTTTATTTAGAGACAGGGTCTCACTGAACTGCTTAGGGCCTCACTTTTGCTGAGGCTGGCTTTGAACTCTCGATCCTCCTGCCTCAGCCTCCTGAGCTGCTGGGATTACAGGCGTGCGTCATCAAGCCCAGCCAAAGTGAACTCTTGCTAAGAGTCAAACCCAACATTTTAATAACAGTCCTTAGCAAACTACAATTGTCACTCCTGCCAGCCACCGAATACCAAGCTCACTGTCTCTCTCTCCTCTGAGATCCCCTATTCTCCGACCCAGCCAGGGCAGCTCAGACATTCCACACACAGCCAGGTGGCCAGTGTCCCCCCAGCCTTCACCATGCTGGGACACTTCCTGCCTGGGCTGAGGTGCTGGAGGCCAATCATTGGCCTGTCTCTTGGGAAGGTACCATGAGCTACGCCGGGCCCCAGCTGTGCCTCCTGAGAGCCTGGGCCCAGCAGAGCCTGGAGTCCATTCTGGCATGGCCGAGCAGCCAGCCCCTGTGTCCCTGTGGGCTCCCACTGCCATCTCCTGTGGACAGCGCAGACCTTGTCCACTGGCTCCATCTCCTCCTCCAGCCGCCCCTGTGTGCTCTGGAGACCCTGGGGCAGAAATAGAATCCCGAGGGGAACCCTTCGATTCCCTGCCATGAGAGCAAACGCCCATCACTCACTGCCCAGTTCATTGTCCTTCGCTCTGGTCGGGACATCTTTCCTCCAGCGAGGACTCCCCCTCCCTCCTCGGGCTCTCAGTGTGTTGGTGACGTGGCTGCTTCTCGCCCTCCTCAGCCCGGTCTCCTCTGCCTGGCCTCGACTTGCTGTTTCTGCGTCACCCCGGCTGGCTCTCCACCAGGCCTGGCTTTCCTTCTGGCCACTGGACCCACTCCTTCACTGCTAACATCGTTCAGGGTAGGAACTGGAGCTCGGCCCCTTCTGAAGGACAGAGTCATGGCTGCCCAGTTGACCTGCAGCCGGGCTTCAGCGCTGTCCTGGGGCTGGAAGGACCCCCTCGCTCTCTACTCACACCCACGGGTTTGCCCAGGGACAGAAGGGAAGATGCTAGGAGGCCCCGCTCTGATGCCGATGGAGGTGCAGCTGTGCCGCGCTCACCGGGATGAGGCTGGCTCTGGACTAAGGTCAGCGTGGGGGAGGCACCCAGGCCTCCCCAGACGTGATTCTTCATGAGAGTGCTGTGTTGGATACGTGCCCCCAGAGGCCATGTGAGAAGGGCTTGGTTCCTGGGGGGGCGGTGATGAAACTTTGAGGAGATGGGGCCTAGTGGGAGTGAGTGAGGCCCCTGGGGGTGTGCTCTTGAAGGGGACATTGGGCCCCAGCCCCTGGCTTCCATTTGGCTTCCCGGCTGCCATGAAGAGAGACTTTCTCTGCCACCTGCTCCAGCCATGAAGTGCGGCCTCACCACGGCCCAGAGGAACAGGGCCAACGCACCATGGCCTCAAACCTCCCCATTATATGGGGATCTAGATATGTACCTCCTTGTCTTATAACTTGATTACTGTAGGTATTTTGTCACAGTAAGGAAAGTGGACCAACACAGGGAGAAAGGAGCTCGCACACAAAGCTGTCCCCAACACTGTGACATCAGGCTCCTGGTTTGAGAGACTCCTGGTTTAGGGGCCAATGGTAACCCCCGTCCAACCCTGCACCTCAGAGCAGAAAGCACCATCTGGCTTGCTTTGTGGAAGAAGGACGCGTGTTGATGGCAGCCAGTCTGTGTTGTGATACCCACTGACTGAACGTGCCACAGCTCACCTCTCCACGAACAGACCTCAGTTTCCTGCACAATCGGACTGAACTTTGGGTCTAGAGTCTGTAGAAATGAAAACCGGACCTGGAGAGAATGGCCCAGGCAAGGCTTTTTTAGGGCCTCTGCTGGAGTCAGAAGGCAGAGGCGCTGGCCAAGAGGGTCCTGCTGGCACTGAGGCCAGGTGTGCAGCTTGCAGGGTCGGTGGGTAGGCAGGAGGTCAGCCTCCCAAGGTCATCACATGCAGCCGAGGGTTTACCAGCTCTGACCCTCTTCCTCCTCGTGATTCTTCACGCAATAAGTCTCGCGACATCTTGAGTCTCCACCTCATGGTTTGCCTTTTACTATGCTCACAGGGTACATGCAACTGCAGGCTACCTTGGTGCACCACTCTTCATCCTCTGGGAAAGTCCCTAATGTAATATTGTCCCGTCTCAGTGGGTTTCATTAAGTTAGTGACCTTGTCTTCTCTGGTCTTTTGATACATTTTGTTTTTTTGGTACTGGGGATTTAACCCAGGGTTACTTTACCACTGGGCTATATTCCCAGAACCTCTAATTTCTGTGTTTTGCTAAGTTGCTTAGGACCTCGCCAAATCATTGAGGCTGGCCTTGAACTTGGGGATCCTCCTGCCTCAGCCCTTCAAATTGCAGGGACTACAGGTGTGCACCACCATGCCTGGCACCTTTTGACATTTTGGCTGCCCACAAAGTCTCAAAAGGCTGAGTTGACTTCCCAACCTCCTGTCTCCTGTGGCATCTCTCACTCCATAACCTTGAAGACTGATTCACTTTTCACTCCGACTTTTCTGTGGGGCTGTTAACCCCATAGGACTGAGAGCCACACTGGCTGCCTCGTTTCCTCTGAAAGGCTTCATCCTTAATCCTATGGAGCCCTGACTCTCCACTGAGAGCTCAGAGCCCATTCCCTGGGAGCCCTTTGCCTAGTAAAGACACAATCCTACTGGGGGGCTCTGACACCACTGGCCCCTCTAGGGGAGGGTGGGAGGGCCACTCTCTTGATCAACCTTCAGCAGAAGCAAATGTACCTGCAGCTATTTGGGACAGCAAATTCTAAGGATCTGAGCTGTAATCGGGTGGGAGAAGAAGGAATTTTAGGGGAGCCTGTTTTGGCAAACCATAGAAAAGGTTGATTTGAGAAACATAAATGGATAGAGACACATTTTCAGAGAAGTTGACGAAGCCAAGCACCAGACTGAGTTACCTGGGGGTGTGACGAGAAAGAACAGGCCCAGGACCTCACGTTGTGTCATGATTGATATGACGTGCGGATTTTAAGTGTGCAAAGCTAGACTGTGGGAATCATTCCAAATCCTACAACACACACACGCATGCGCACACACACGTACACACATACACACACACACACACACACACACACACAATTTTGATAGTTTTTCCTGAATTTGTCAACACTCCTGAAAACTTAGTCATTATCAGTAATGAGTTATCAGCTGGAATAAGCTTTTAAAAATCTATCAATAATCATACATTTGAGAAAAGATCAATTATTTTTTTTCCTTTTCATATGAAATATATTACACATCATTGTTATATAACAAGATTATAAAAAATATTCAACCAAAAATGTTGGGAAAGGAGTGTTATAGAGGGAGGGAGATTAAAATTTTAATAAAAAGTGTTCTTCTGAGTTTCTGTTGTGGTGGTGGGCAGCTGGACTTGGGTGGGAGGGGGACGTTGGGATCTGGGTCCCTGACATCATTGTGGCCTCCTTTGCTCTTGCCTGTGGCCCCTGGTGCGCCTCTCCTGACTTCCTGGTAGCCTGGCCCTCGTGCCCACTGCCACAGTCCTGGTCCCTGGGCGTCTCTGGACCCACATTGTCAATTTTCCCCTCGGCTCTTGTCATTCACCTCTAAATAAGTGGGTGTGGCTGAGTCCCAGTTACACTTCATTTACAAAAACAGAGGCTGCCCCAGACTGTTATTTGCCAGCCTTGCTCTAGACCTGAATAGACTCTTGCCTTTGGAACTTTCCACCTGGGTTTCTGTAAGTTCCCAAATATAACTTGTCTCCAGGTAAATTCGTCTTATTCCCTCCTCTGTGTTCTTATCATTATCTACCAGATATTCCAGCCGGGAATTCAGGCAATGTCCTTAGCGTCATTTCCCACCTTCAGTCGGACGTGAAATCTTGTCAGTTTTCCTTTGCACACATCTCCCTGAGTCATCGCTTTTCCTTCTCCACTGCCTTCTTCCAGGGCCCTCTCATCTCTCACCTCCTATCCTGCACTTCTTATGATCCCCTCACTATGCTGCAGACTGAGGAATCATGCCACTCTTGGATTTCAAAGGCCTTCAAGGGTCCCTGCCATTCTTGGGCTCAAGTCTGACCTCCTTGATACGGTGCAGGAGGCTTGCATGGAGGACCTCTGCCCACGTCACCTGATTTCTTTAGTTTGTCTGCACACGTCACCCTGGGACCCTGTGCACACGGTCCTCTCCTCCTTCCTCGCCACTCCAGCTGTCTGTGTGGATTTCACTTCCTCTGAGCTAACTGGACCCTGGCCAGTCTTGCACTTGCCACCCACTGTGACAGTTCCAATTCAGAGATCTGCCTTGCGCCTGCTGCCATCACACCGAAAACTCCGTGGGCTTGATTCCCCAGCACTCCCTCAGCACAGCCAAACACTGCCCAGGCTGAGAAGCATCCAGTGAAGGGCAAGGGCTGACAGACGCTCATTGTCACTGAACTCCCCACCCCAGCTGCACTCTGTGATCTAAGTCCGTTGGCCGTGAACTAGGGTCTGTGAGCTGGTGGTGCAGGGTGAGAAGAGGAAGAAGGAGTCATCACTTGGGGTTCAGTGGGGTCCTGGGTGCCTTTGGCTCCTAGGTGTTCTGCCTGTCTGCAGAGGCGGTGGATGCCCTGAGTACCCCAGGGGAGCGGGAGCCGGCTTGGGCTTTCCCAGCTGCTGGATTCTGGATGCACACGCAGCAGATAGGGGTGGAGATGCTGCCTCCCAGGTGGCACCAATCGGTCCTTAGTCAAAGTCTGGTCTTCACCAGGGAGGGGCAAGGTGGTGGAGAGCCCTCTCCTCTCCCACTCCCAAGCCCCTGAGCTCACAGGAGCCAGCCAAGGGCTGTCTCTACATCTCAAGTTAGAAGTTGTGTAACAGTAGAGTCTCCCAGGCTGGGAGTCTGTTCTCTTTAATGTTATAGGAGCATCAGCTTCCCCTAAGTCCTCTTAAAATGTACACAATACAGGCAAATATATGTCAAATACATGCATTAATATACACAGGCACACAAATATCGGCACATATAGACACACATAACTGCTTTTTATTTTGAATTAATAATAAATACACAAGAAGTCTCAAGCATAGTACCGAGAGCTCCCTGTACCCATGGTACTGCCTCCCCCAGAGGAAGTACCTCTCAGGACCATGTTATCATCCAAGCAGGAAATGGCCATTGTTCCATATGGTGAACTCCCCACAGACCTTCCTCAGACCTCACCAGCTTTTACACACACTCCTTTGTTTTGTTTTGTTTTTGGTGCTAGGGATTGAACTCAGGGACATTCAACCGCGGAGCCACATTCCCAGCCCATTTTGTATTTTATTTAGAGACAGGGTCTCACTGAGTTGTTCAGTGCCTCACTGTTGTTGAAGCTGGCTTTGAACATGATCCTCCTGCCTCAGCCTCCTGAGCTGCTGGGAGTACAGGTGTGCACCACTGTGCCCGACTCCTTTGTTTTTATTGCAATATTTTAATGATTTCTACTTGTTTTTCCTCCTCCAAATACTTGCAGTAATTTTGCTGTGTTTTCATGAGCTTGGAGGACAATGGATGGGAGTGGTGGGTGGGAAGGGACTTGTTTCTGTCTTTTCCACAGTGAGTCTGGACCTTGCAGCCGGAAGGACCCTGCTGTTCTCTGACTTAGCCAGGGCTACTAAGCCAACTAGAGATGGTTCTTTCTTCTCTGCTGATGTTGTTCTGAAGCGGGACAAGTCGGACGGAGATGGCCAGTGAAGCTAGCTTATTTCCAAGATGGGCATCTAATTGTCGTCAAGCACAACTCAATTAAGAAAATGTCACTTTACTGAACATCGAAGGCTGGCTCAGAAAGGATCCTCCTGTGGTTACATTTTAACCACTGTGCTAACTGGGCAGCCTGCAATCTCCTTTCCTGAGGTGAGAGCCGATAAGCATCTTGTTGCATGGTCCCAGACGCTAGTGAACCAAGGCTAACAAACATGAGATAAAGGTCAGATAAAGAATAATGGCCACTTCCAAATTAATTTGCACACATTTCTTAGGTGATCTGCCCAATACAACAACACTGTAAAAGCAACCTACAAGTTGGCATCAAGGGCAGAGATGACCTTGCCAAGAACCCTTACCAAAAAGTGATGCTTTGCACGAGTCCTCAATAGATTAGTTTATTCTTTGCTGTTTTCATTTTGAAATGACACGTATTATTGGTCTTACTGGGACTCCTCTTACTGGGCTCCCAGTGAGAAAAGCAGCTGCCCTAGAACGAGAATCCCCAGAGGGCAGAGCCTGGAGCTGGAGGCAGGTGGCAAGGGCACGTGAAAAGGAGCTGACAGGTGCATGCCTCCGGCAACACAAGTGCACCTGCACGAGGCCATGTCACCTGGGGTGTCAGGACCAGGCTGCAGCTTCCACCTCAGGGGAGACCGAAGGGTAAATTCTCCAGGGGAAGTTGACCCTTCATGTGCGTATGACTCTTCATGTGAGGAATTCTCACGGTGGTTCTGGGAGAGACCAGCTGGTTCTTTCCTTCCAAGAGAACCCGCCCAGTCTTGGTTGCAGGCCTCAGGCTGGGCAGATCCAAGGAGACCGGTTCTTCTCCCATCTTATTTGAATGCCCTTGTCTGGCTACAAGTCCAGCAGCAGAATCTCCACAAAGACTAGGTGCAGGTTCCTTTAGAGTAGAGAGTGGGGAAGAGCAGGGACTGGGACTTGCCCTTCTTATAATCGTAACAGATTCTAACAGCACCCTGGAGGCAGTAGGAGGTCTGGGGTCCACCACCGACTGAACTCAGCACACACAAATCTCAGTATTTATGTAACCTAATAGTAGCCATGGAGATATGTCTTTCTCCCTTAGTTTCTGCTAGTCTTTCAGTAAGGAAATGGTTTCTTTTGAATCAGTTATCCTTAGAGCCATGGGCAAAATCCCTCTAAGAGTACAAAGAGGGATTCTCAGGAACAAAGTAGAATATTCCATTGCATTATGCCTTCCTGGGCCTATGACACTAAATCAGGTGGGGCAACACTAGGTGGAAGTCTCGCACACCCACCCTAGGTGATAGCTGAGCAATCCATCCTCCTACAGGCTCTGGTGGCGAAAGCCTATCATCCTAGCTGCTGGGGAGGTGGAGGAGATGGCTGGAAAGTTAGAGGCCAGCCTGGGCAACTTAATGAGACCCTGTTTCAAATTAAATTTTAAATAAGAGTTTGGGATGTAACCCAGTGGTAGAGGGCTTGCCAACATGCATGAGGCCCCAGGGTCCATCCCCAGCACCGCGAACCAAACCTACAACCTCCTTTGCTCTTCTCTTTACGTGCGACTGAACTCGGGGGGGGGGGGGGTGTGCTGTGATGACCGTGTGCTCTTTCATGAGGCTGAAATGTCAGGCGGTGGAGAAGAATGCAGAGTCAGGGGCTGCAGGAGGGCCACCTGGTTGGCAAAGTAACATTTTCAGAATCAAGTGCATTCTAGAAATCCCAAGGAAAGGGGGGCAAAAGGCACACCAATGTCACCCAAATCAAAGACACAGGCAACAGGGAAGGGAAGATGGTGCAGATACAGAATTTCTGAAAGCACCAGTCCTGCGGTGCCTTCCCTAGGAGGAAGGGCTCAAATAAAAGTGGAACTAAACACATGCTGGAAGCACTAGATGTTGGTGGACTCTGTTTCCCTTCACTAAAGAACTATCTCAAACAGACCAACACTGTTGTCTAAAAGACATTTCACATGATTTCAAGGAAAAAAAAAAGTCTGCCTGCTACTGATTTCTCAAGTTGCCTTCATCTTGGTCCCTTTGGTAAACTGGGCCAGTAGGTGCTTGGGAATAGAAGAAGGAGGGAGCCTCGAGTGCCTCCCTCTGGTTCTTCAGTGTTTTGTGAGAGCTTTGGTCCCAAGGCATTCTGCAGAGGTTCCACTCAGACCCTCGGGCACCCGCCTTGATCCTCTGCTGGTTAACATGGGGAGCAATTTCATCACCTGGAAAGAGGAGCCAATGCTGTTGGTCTTTTTTTTTTTCATAGTTAAAATTAGAGAGTTCAGTTTATTTCTAAATATTTTCAAATACCAAAATCGGAGTTTTAAAGCATGCTGCAGCTGGCCATTCTAACATTTAGCCAGGGAAAAGAACAGATTCAACAATTAAACTTGAGACTGATTCTTTCAGCAGAATTCCGCCACTCTTGCTTTATTTTATGAGGATGAGAAGATTTTGCACTGTAATTTGGGGGGATAGATTGATATTTTATAATGTAATTTATAGTTATGAAAAAGTGATAAAAGTTTAAGGAAGGAAAGAATGTCTATTTAATCATCACCAAGCTGGGAGGTAGCTCAGTGGTGGAGCACTTGTCTAGCACTGCAAGGGTTTGTGATCCCCAGCAGTGCAAAAACAAAATCCCCAAACTTGTAAATGTCATGTGATATATGCATGTATTGAAATATCATGTTACTTCATTAATATGTACACTTCTATATTTTTATGAATCAGTTTAAATGTAAGTGTAAATAAATAAATAAAATAACAATAGAAATTTATATTTATGGAAACACACGAATCCACTGGGAATAAAGACATTTTGATTTTAATAAAGCATTTTTTTGTTGTTGTTTTTGGTACCAGGGATTGAACTCAGGGGCACTTGACCACTGAGCCACATCCCTAGCCTTATTTTGTATTTTATTCAGAGACAGGGTCTCACTGAGTTGCTTAGCGCCTCCCGTTGCTGAGGCTGGTTTGAGCCTCCTGAGCCGCTGGGACTACAAGCGTGCACCGTTGCACCCAACTTAATAAAACAGTTTCCCTATGTCTTAATTTCAACTCGGGGTGGCAGGGCATGAAGGAGTTAATGATATTGCCCTTGGTAATCTAAGGCCTAAATGGTTTGCATCTGCTTTCCCCAGCTGTTCAGTGTGCAGACTTGGGAAAGCTCAGTTCCCGCCTCTTGATTTGCGGACCCTGGTAACGCTGCTTGCTGGGAGGGTGGGATGCGACGTGGGTAGGGACCTCTGTGCACTGTCTGGCTCATGGAAAGTACTCGCAAATGCAAGCTCCTTTTATGATTCCCCTTTCTTCCCCAAAGGAAAGGAGGTGAAAACAGAGGGAAGGAAAGGGAAAGATGTGGTCTGGGGAAAGGGGAGGAGAGAGGAGAGAGGAAGCAGCCAGGAGTCACCTGGGAGGGGAGAATGGCTGGAATTCCCAGCATCTCTTGCAGGCTTCTCTCTCAAACATTTTGTAATAGCCATTATTTAAGGTGATGTTTGCCCCTTGGAGCGCAGTGGCAGGGCCTTGGAGAATAATTAACCTCATTTGACTATCTCAATCACGGATGCCTCTGTGCTCTTGTAAGCCAACGGCACCTAGGACTAAGACACACTGTCCCCCAGGGCACTGCTGGCCAGTCCCAACATGGACTGCAAGGAAATAGTCCTTCTGCTTCTCTTATTTCTGAAATCAGGTAAGATTTTCTTTGCAATTTTGTCATTACATATTCCTAGCAATGTATTAAAAAAATAGGTATACTATGGCTTTATGTGTAACTCATTGAACTTGATTCATGACTTTTCCAGTTCAAAATCTAGGATCAAGGAATTCTTCAATATATTAATCTAATGTCTCTCTAAAGAATGTCAGAGTGTGGGGAATGAATGGGCAAAGAAGATAATGGGTCACTTTTCAAATCTAAATGACTGTGCCCAAATGATGTCGATTTTCATTGAAAAAATAGTGAATCTTTTTGCTGGTTCTCAGTTGAATTATCTTTTATCATTTTGGTTAACTTGTCATATTCCTGTCACTTCCAAATGTAAGCAACAAAATTCCTCTTTGAGTATATTTTATTTTTTGTCTTTTGAGTATATATTTTCATATTTGACCTATCTGCATAGTGTGAAGTAGCATCTATTTGTTCTGGGTTGAAGAAAGATTTCCAGAAGTATATGTTGGGCCTCTTAATGTCTGGAGAAGTCACATGCACAGTTTTTGAAATGATATATGTAATAATCATACATCATATTAATTTAAAGTTTGGAGTAGGCCAATCACATTTTATACATACACACAAATGTGTGTGTGTGTGTGTGTGTGTGTTTTACTAATGAGAGCTTATTTAGCTAGAGTACCGATGGGGTAGCATACTTATCCCCTTTTCTAGATGATGGAATCCAGACTAAGGAAATCATGTTACTTGACCACTGTCCAAACTCCCAGATCAGAAAAGTAAAGAAACCTGGATGTAAACAAGGGCTTTCCAAGAAGGAAATCAATGTCCTTCTCCCTTTTCCAAATGCACTGAGAACATTTTAAAAAACACACATTCTAAACATGTCTGGTAGCTTGTTTTTTTAACAGCTTATTCAGATATAAATCTCATGCTATACAAGTCACCCATTTAAGGCATGCAATCCAGTGGTTTTTAGTATATTCAAAGTTGCTCAACCCTAAGCCCAGTAAAGTCTAGAATATCTTCGTTACCCAGAGAAATTCCATGCTCCCTAGCTATTGCCCTTAATCTGTAGCCCTTGGCAACCATTCTTCTACTTTCTATAGATTACAGATTTGCTGTTTTAGACATTTTGTATATGGAATCATACATTATGATAGTAGTTCCTCCAATAAATAATGTATAGATACTTGACATTCAATCTATATATCACCAGATACCACAGGTTGTGCTTTACAGAAAAATATATTTGAATTTAGTGGGATCCATTTGAGGAACTAGCAAGAAGATTGAACAAAAAGATAGTTGTCAGAAATGTGTGTGGTGTGTGTGCGTGCATGCATGCATACATGAGCAGGTGTAAGCATTGTACTTCAGACCACGGAAGCAAGGGCTGGGGACACTGTGCACCCAGGGGGCTACACCCAAAGGTTAGAATGGATTTCTCTGCATCAGGATTGAAATGTCTCAACCAACTAGGATGGGAATGTCTTTAACAATCTCTTTTTGAAAGGAAAGTATTTGCTCTTATTCTCTGTGGTGACTTTCATCTTTCCAGTGCCTTCCATGACTGGGAGAAAATGGCATTTGCTTTTATAGCTGTAGTCAGTGAGGGGTGGATGAACATTTGCACTTCACAAACTGCTAAGTATTTTTTAAACACCACAAGAATGTGTGTGTGCACATACACGGACACACACCCCACAGTGTCGAAGGGTCTCCTGTCATCATAAAATGCGTTGCTTTGATAGCAAATACATCTGCATTTAGCCTGTGGTACAAAAATACTTTTCCTACCAAGATTTGTTTAATGTTTCTTTGTCAAAAATTGTGTTAAACCTCATTGTTATGTGAAGCCTGAAGGAGAATAAGAAAGAGAGAAAGGGAAAAAAGAAAGATTTTGGGGAAAAAATTTTTGATATAAAAATATTTGATTCCTTTGAGATGATTCTTTGGCACATCAGTGCCTAAGGTGGATCTCAGCAGCTGTATGTTGTGAAACATCACAAGGTGACATCATTAATGCTAACTTAAAGGATGATACAAAAGGAAAAAATTCTCCTTGTTAAATATCGTTGTTAAATACATTCCCCAAGAACCTTGTTAAATACATTCCCCAAGAACTCTTCCCAAAAGTTAACTTAACTCTTGGAGGATATTCTTTACAGATTTAATGTGTTTTTTCAAAACACTTCATCAAAGTCCAACTCTTCTTGAAAATGAGAACTCAAATTGAGAGAAATGTGAGGTGAAGAAATGGATATGGGCCCCAACTGTCTATTTCTCCATGACCTCACACATTTACCAAGTGCTCTGAAAGTTTAAAATGCATCCACCCACTTCCCATTCAGCAGTCCATCTTACCAATTTGGCATCTTAAATTGACGAAGGAAAAGCAGCAGAGGAGGTAGAGAGAGGGTGGACTTTGGAAGGTGACTCTGTGTTAACCTATTGTCATCTGCAGTGCCACTTCCTATCCTGGCCACTCTTTAACCCACTCAGGCTGGCTCTGGTCCCACCACTCCCCTCAAGTGGCCAAGGCGGCCATGTTGCCTACACACACAGAAAATTTTCTATTGTAATTCCATTAAGCTCCTTTTGGCCTCGCCCCTGGGAAAGTCACCAGCATTTATATGAAAGGATGGGAGCTGGGTTCTGCAGGCTTAGATTAGAGCTGCCACAGCCAGACCAGGTGTAGCAAGCAGCCTCGGAACAGGGGCCATTAGGCAGCCTGTGGGAACAAGACTGAAGGTCCCTTGGCCATGCTCTGAGCTGGGGGTTCATCTCATAGAACATCTAAGGCCAGTATTATTCCAGGTTCTGCTTTTTAGAATAATTTCCTCTAAAATGTCAGCTATCATCATCATCAAAAAATCCTTTATTATTAGAAAGTATGTATTGTTATAAATCAAAGAATGGCCTCCACTTATACCCAGGGATGGACAAACCCACGTTAGTTTTGGCAACGCAGTCGCCATTGATGGTGTCTTCCTGGCTTATCATCACATGACAATCAATAGCAAACAGGTAAAATTCATTCTCATTTAAAGTTCCTTGTCCATCAGGGTAGTGATAGCATCTGTTGTGTGGTTCTGATCCGGCCGTCTAGGTGTTCTGTTAATGTATTACAGCGTTACCGGAACTGTTTTCCTGACTGAGCATTTTTATTCACGACACCGGCTTTGGCTTCCAAGAACACACCGAGTTTTATTTGGCGGTTATCAAGCAAACAGATGAGAAGCCATGGCAATCATGCAGTGGGGTCAGCCATTGATCAGCTGTTCCACTTTGATCGTCCACTTGTAGGTCAAGGAAGCTCCCTGGATGGCTACGTCAGTACCCAAGGGGCTTCACTGTTCGGCGTCCCCAAGAAGCACCTAGGAGCACAGAGCATAGAGGAGTGTGCGGCGAGATGCGAGGAGGAAACAGAGTTTATCTGCAGGTATTTTCACTGTCATTGCACCTGTGCGGGAACCTTGCTGTTTGAGACACTTATTTTGATGGCAAGAAGTTTAGCTGTGGATTTATTAACAAAACTGCAATTTATAAGAGGAAAAGGGAATTTATGGGCCTGGAGTTTGGAATCCATTTGCTCACAGTATCTGAAGCCATGACCACGTCTTGTTAAGGTTTATTAGTTCCCCCTTTAGAAAAGTGCTCCCAAAGAAAGGTACCTGTGTTTACACATGACATCACCAGGAGCAGCTACCATTCCAAGTTCCATTTTTTAACTCACCATCAGCAAATATTTATTGAGGATCATGTGGATCAAAGTGTCCTACATGGAGCTGGAGGAGGAAACAAGTACAGACACTATGTCCAGTGCCTGCCTTTTTGTATTTATGGTGCAAAGAAATCAGAAATAATGTTTAAAAAAAATAAACAGCCAGCCCTAAGTATTGCTAAGGGCATAATTGATGCATGTGCTACAGAGGTTCAGAGGAAAGAACGACCCCTGTTTGAGACAGGTAGAGAAGGCCTCAGGGAGCAGGAGGCAGCTGAGCTGGGCTTGGAGGGTGGCTGAAGTCTTAAGCTCCAAGATAGGGAGGATTCCCAGTGCAGGAGAGGTGCCATCCTGAGTATACAAGAGGGACCAGGAGGGGCCAAGTGCATCAAAGCCGAGACTTCTCACAGGTGTTGGGCCAGACAGGGAGCTCTGCATGGCCTTGAACGCCAGGCTGAGCAGCCTTGACAGGACCATGTGATTGGGGAAGGGAGGTGGGAGGCTTCCTTAGCTAGCTGTCTGTTTCTATAACAAATTACCCAAGACTGGGTAATTAATAAAGGAAAAAAAAATTATTAAGTGAACAGTTCTGGAGGCTGGATGTTCAAGACCTAGTGGTTATTTCCACCTGAGCCATAGCATGGTGGAAAATCAGAAGCCAAGTGGGAGCCAAAGCAAGAACAGAGAGAGAGGTGTTGCATTTTATAGCAACTCACACAGGCAGTCACAGGGCATCCCAGGAGGCAAGAGCCAAGAGCATGCCTGAAGTCCTCCCACTACGAAAGGCTCCCCGCTCCTAAAAGGCATATGATGACTGCTCAAGTGTCTTACTTATGAATAAACGGAGATGTTCTAGTATTCCCATAATCAAGGAGATTTTTCCAGTATTCCCTCCTCCTCCTCCACAGATCATTCCAGTATCACAGCAAAGAGCAGCAGTGTGTGATCATGGCTGAGAACAGCAAGTCCTCCCCCGTCATCAGGATGAGAGACGTCGTTTTATTTGAGAAGAAAAGTGGGTGCTTTTCCCTTCCCCTCTCTCCTCCCCTTTCATATCCTTCATTGATGAGCCAGAGTGGAGAAATTGAATTCTGAGTTAGGACAGGATTCCATCCCTGAACAGCTCTGTCAACTTGAACATATGACTTCACCTCTTTGGTTTCATTTTTCTTATGCAAAAAATGAAAGGATTGGATTTACAAAATCACTTCTATCTCTGTGGCCATAAAAATAAATTCAGAATCTTTTAAAAAAATTTATTTATAAAGAGAGACAGGGAGTTAAAAGTTCCTCATGACCTTGGCCACTAGTTCTGCAGGGAGACTGTGGTCCTTGGGCTCCAGCTTCTGAATGACAGCCTGGGACAATGGAAATATGAGAGACTTTCAATCTTGATAACATTTGGCTAGGGACAAAAATACTCATTAAATTTTTTTCCACTTTTTTTTGTCATGGTCTATATTTTCTTCAGGCTCAAAATTGTCTTTTGAAAGTATGCAAAAATCGAAGTTCCTTTTAAAATGCAGATCAATAGTCCCATAGTTTAGTAGGAGAGGTGGCCTGGATTCTGGGGGAAATTGCACGTCTTTTTAGGGATGCAAAGGTGCCATTCTTTGTAGCACTTATATATGAAGATTTAAATGAAAGATGACACTTAATAACTATCTCCTTTACTGTGGTGCTGTCCAGGCACCGAAACCATTAGTTACAATTCAGCTCTCCAAATATTCTGTAACACAGATACTAAAGAATATAAGATATATCAGATTTCTTGTGTTCTTGACAGTGACTTGAAACATTGTTTCTAGTCTCACCACAAACCATAAGATTTTTAAAAGTATTCCTCTAGGTTAAGGTTATTGCTTCATCTCGTTCAGTTTCTAGGTTTGCTTGGTTGCAGCCTCTTGACCTCTCTTCCTTACTCTGTCTTTAATTCTTGAGATCAGATTATTAACCCTGATCCTTATATGTTATAGTTATTAGTTCTTACAAATAGTGAGTAAAGGATGAGATAAATAGGATCACCTACTATCCATCAGATTAAAAAGAAGTGGGGGTGGCAGTTCTCCCCACAAAATGTTAAAATTTAAATATGTCATTTGTAAATTGTTAACCAGAAGGAACCTGGGGGTGCCTGTCAGGCTTGGTCTGAAGTCTGAAGTTTGAAGGCTTGGTTTGCTTGTTTTCAAGAGAGCAAAAGGTTATACAAACTCTGTGAGGACATACAAACAAGAACGAGGCGAAAAGTCAAAAGTCAGTCATTTTTGATCCTTGTTTCTTTACTGTGGATTATGGATCCGCTGGTAACCTACCATCCAGGGGTTCTGCTGGGGACCATCCATGTTAGATCCCTGCCACTTGCCGCCATCTCCAGGCCCACCCTCAGAGCCAAGCCACTGTCATGTCTGGCCAGGTCACTGCAGTCACTGGTTCCCCTTCTTGTAACTGCACAAATGATCTTTTAGAAATGCACCTTTTCTCCCTTAAACACTTCCTAGGGCACTTAGCACAAACCCCGGACTGTTCCAGAATGCAGCAGACCTTGCTATAGTCAAGTCCATGTTATGTAAGGACTGCTGCTTATTTCTGTCATTCAAAACATGAAGTCGTCACCACTCCTGCCCCTGGACCTTGTCACCTCCATCCGATTAGTGTAACTGTACAGGAGAGCTGGGCAATATAAACAAATGACACTTGGGACCTAAGACCCACCTCATGGTGATGGAGGTAGGTGGCACACTAGAAAGGGGACCATCCTGCCACTGTGGGCCACAGGTGGGTCTCAGGCTATTTCAAAGACAGGATGAAACCCATTGATTAACTGGTGAGCTGAATAAGTGCAGGTTAGTTGAGAATATTTGCTGTGAACATTTAAATTAGACACATTTCTAGAACCCCCATTTGGCATTTTTTTAATTACCAGGAACCTGAAAAAATAGAAGTGGATCGGATCTCTTTTGGCCTCTGAAAAGCCTGCCCCCACCTGCCATCTAAAAAGCCCCTCCTTGTTCTTCAGTTCTGACTCACCCCGCAGTTTATTTTCTCTGTAGTGCCTCTCATTGTGAAGTTAGCTCATTTCAAAAGGCCCAGTGGTTCCTTTCCATTCCAACTCCACTTGGAGTGTGAGCCCCTGGGGGCAGAGCTTCGCCTGTTCTGTATTTATTGTATGTGTTCCAGCCCCCCCATCGTGGTGCCCGGTACATGCAGGGGCTCAGGACAGAGCTTTCAAATGAAGGAATCTAAGTAGGAGAAGCCTCAGCTTATGGTGCCCTTCCTGGTGCATGTGACTTTGTTCGGCAGGAAGCGGCTCTGTGTTGGGAGCGGATTCTCTGGTTGGGACGGTGTGTGCACACCTTGCTCCTGGGGTTTCTTGCTTGGTTTTTTTGACCACAGTGTGGACATATTTCAGTCTATCTTTCAGAGTGCAAGACTGGAAATGGGAAGACCTACAGAGGGACGGTGTCCAAGACAAAAAGTGGCACAGTCTGTCAAAGGTGGAGTGCCAACTACCCCCACAAGCCAAAGTAAGTCTTTCTTCTTTGCCTTTGTGTTCACCCTCGGTGTTCAGATAATCCCAGCACTTTCAACTCAAACCAGAGTATGTGGGCGAGCAGAGAGAGCCTCTGAGATGTAGATACAGGACAGTTCAATTACTTATAGCACAAAAGCCAAAGTGGTTGCTTTCTGTTTACTCATGTTATTTTTTGGGATAACTAAAACACAGAAGGAAGCCCAGTCAAAAGAAGATCAGAACTATGAACTTGAGGCTGAGGCTGAGAAAAAAGGCAAATACAGGGATGTTCAGGACTGGATGTGTCAATCAAACATGCTGAGCTAGAACTCACACCACAGTCCCCCTCAACATGGTGGAGCCAACAGTTCAGAAGACACAAGAATGAAATGCAAACCTTGCAACATGCCTACTATTTGATGTCACTCTGCTTGCAATTTTCCCAGTTTGGTGTCAGGTGGCATTACGTTTTCTGCCACGAAGCTTATCAAAAAGGAAGTTAGTGTCTACGACCCTGCCTCTCACCCCAAAAGAAGGACCCGTGGAGATGGGCAGATGGCATGTTCCCATTAGATAAAGTAAAAAATTCAACCCAATGTCCAGATTATAGGCTGCCAGGTAGATTACCCGATCATCTAGCTGAGGCCCAGAGAGGGTGGGGATCACCTGAAACAGGGCCCCCAAAGAACCTGAAACAGAAACTACCTTTTTGGACTCCAAGTTCTTGTGCTTTTTATCTAATTTCTTATCTCTACACGGCAACTCCTCTGTAGCAGAAAATGAGCCTAACCCCTTCTCCCAGCCCCGTCCAAACACAACTCAGTCGTTGGAATCAGACTTGAGAGTCTTGACCTGCTCCTGGGTTGTTAGGACCTAGGCATGATCTGTTTTGTTTCATGTGGACGTTGACTATGAGGCAGGGGTAACCACTCCTGGTGGGTTTTTTGTTAAGTGTAAGTGAGAGAATGTATAGAAAGATTCTAGTGTAATCCTGGGTTCGAAGTTCTCAGGGACAGAATGGTACCAGCCTTTGTGATATTTTTTGGAGAGAAGGGCCACTGTTGAAAGCAGGTTTTTAAAATGAACGGAGGCCTCTGTCTTCCTACTGGCTGAGGTAGAAATACAGCCTGCCTCTAAGACTCGGCTCGGCCTCTAAGATTTGGCCATCAGTGTGAACCATACAGCATGAGCCACTGTACCCAGAACAGTGTCAACTGAGATATGCAAATAGACAGCTCAGGGGCGACAGTTGCTGGCCACAGTGCATGGAGATAACAGGCGCTCAGGCCCTAGTGGGGACACACACAGCATTCTGCTCCGACTTGCCTACCGCATGCCGCCTCTCTGAATATCAGCCACGTGCTCCTTTTCTGTCCTCCACAGCTTTTCCCCTGACAAGTTCCCCAGAGAGGGCCTGGAGGAGAACTACTGTCGCAACCCAGACAACGACGAGAAGGGGCCCTGGTGTTACACTGTGGACCCAGAGAAGAGATTCGAGTACTGCGACATTCCCGAATGTGAAGGTTAGAAATGGCGCTAGGAAATGCCTGCTCTTCACCAGCCAAGTAATTTGCTGTGAAGCCACTTCCCACGGGGGTATTATTAATAATCAATCAGTGCTGCAATAAGTCATGCATTCACCTGTCGGGAAGGAGCACAACCCCCGTGTTGACATGGATTCTTTCTATTCAGATGCTACTTCGACATGCACAAATTTAAAACTAGTTGTGAATTCTGTAAGTCTTATGCTTAAAACTCTTAACACAGTATAACACTCCAAGCAGATTCCCAATTAAATACTAAATTAAAACCACAAAATCAATGACATTCACGTAAGCAATATTAATTTAATGTGAGAGATTTTACAGTTTTGTTGAAGCTAAGCAATGAACCAGTTTGGGGGTCAACAATCCCTTATTTTAGTGAGCCAATCTATTTAAGTGTGCTTCAAAGGTCAATGATAATACATGGAAACAGACTGGAAAAAATTTTATTTCATGTTTCCAGGTGTATATATTGGAGGGAGGGAAATAGAGCCAACTGGGATTCATACAACCATGCAGATATTGTATCATGTGACACCTCAGCTCATTTCCTTTATTGATTTGAGCCATGGGGAACCTTTATTTGGACACTATATCATCGGTCATTTGAACTTTAGTACAACAAATGCATGATTTTTATGTCAAGTCTGCATCTATTTTATGACCCTTAAAAGTCACAGTTGTATATTACTCTGCCCCACCATGTAAATAAATTCAATATTTCCAAATATTCAATAATTCCAAATTAAAGACTCAGTTTTAAAATAAGTTAGAAAGCAAAAACAAAAAACAAAAACCAAAAAAAACCCAGCCCAGTCATGCTTCTCGACAATATGAAAAGAGAATGCTGCTCTACAGCGAGGTCATAGGCACAGGCTCCAGCAAGAAACCCTAACAGATATGGTTCCAATGTATTTGGCAGATCTGAAAAATTTCATAGAGTTTCTAAAGATCATTATTGAAACGAAGATGCCCAGTATTTAAAAGTATCATGCAACCAGGTGCAGCGGGGCATCCGGTCAATCTCGCTGCTCCTGAGGCTGTGCAGGAGCTATCGAGGGTGAGACCAGGCTAGGCGACTCAGTTGAGATCCTGTCTCAAAAAAAAGAAAGAAAAGAAAATCGTGGTAGAGAACTTAAGACTGCTGGGACCATGGGCACCCTCCCCTCCCTGCCTGGGATCTGGGCCTCTCAGTGCAAGGACAAGGCATTGACCAAAATAGCCAAAATAAACCATTTGAAAAAGAGAATGACATTTTGGATTGTATTAGAACATTCTGAGTCTTGAGCCAATGTTGCTTCCTAGTGATTCTTGGAAACCATGTGGGAGCATGGCCAGTCCCATGGGGGACATTTCTAGTGGGATTCTAGTCCTTCTGTCTATTTTGCTCCATTTCAGTTTCTTTTCTTTTTTTTTTGTTTCTTCTCGCCTTGCCCATGCTGCTCAGAGGAATGCATGCACTGCAGCGGAGAACATTATGAGGGCAAAATTTCCAAGACCATGTCTGGAATTGAATGCCAGGCCTGGGACTCACAGACTCCACACGCTCACGGATACATCCCTTCCAAGTAAGTCCCACTGATCAAGACTCTGCAGTCTCTGTAGTTACTTGGATGTCTTTGCCTGTCTCCAGATGGTTGTGGATTCAGAGCTGGCATCCCACCACATTCTTCTTATCTTTAGTTGTTAGAAATGCAGAATCTCAGACCCTCTGAATCAAATTTGTATTACAACCAGATTTGCTGCTGATTCGTACATACATTAAAATTTGAGAAGTACAGATACATCTGTACTTCTTGTGTGTTTCCCAAGTATTTCCCTCTTCTCTTTCTTCTTCCTTTTCTTTCACTTTATATCAGCAAGATTCCTCACTGAGGGTCTGTGAGTATACCTCAGGGGTCTTGTGAATCCCCTGATATTTTGTGTGTATTTATGTTGGTGTGTTTTGGGGGGGCAAGAATTCACAGCTTCCACCAAATTCTCAAAGGCAACTATGAATTTTAAATGTGAATGGGAGTCCCTAATCCAGAAACTAATGATGATCTCAGGAGTAAGGTTCTGTGAGGATTCTATTTTCACCCTGGAAAACACCTCCCCGCTGTAGCTAGCTGATCCAGTCTCTGTCTTTAAGATCTGAATATGTCAACTTACTGGCTGTACCAGATCACTATCTCTAGGTAGAGACCAATTTGTGTTTTAAACATTGCTATTATTTGTAGCAGAGTAACCAGCGTTTGCTTACATCAATTTTTCCAGATGGCCAAATTGATAAGGTTACTGATCTTGTTCAGTGGTTTTTAACCGTGTAAATCATTAGAAAAATAATACCTGTAATGCCCAGCTAATGTTTCTTCCTCGATTACCATCTTATCAAGTATAGCCTTTGTTCATTTACCTCTTGGGTGCCTGACTGTGCCTTGCACACTTTAGGTGCTACATACCCGCTCACCTTCGAAGACTCTCATCCATGAATGCAGATGTTCAGTGCTCTTAGAATGCTTTTTGTCCGTTCAGATTTCCAAACAAGAACTTGAAGATGAACTACTGTCGAAACCCTGATGGGGAGCCCCGCCCGTGGTGTTTTACCACCGACCCCAACAAACGCTGGGAGCTCTGTAACATTCCTCGTTGCAGTAAGTGTGACTCCTGTCCCATGCTCCAGGGTTCTGACCCGATCTGCTCTTAGAATCAGAGGGAACGTGGGTGGGTTCCTGACTGCAGGGTCTAAGAAGTGACCTGCAGGTCATATGCCATACTATTGCTCTGTGTCTTATTGATCTTTTAAGACCATGTATTGGCTCCTGTAGGTAATTGATGAGAACATCCTTTATCATGTTGTCTGTTTTCCCCTATCAGAGACTTGTGCCTCTTGCGAGAATGTTTAGAGGTAGGCTCTTGGGGGCAGCTAAAGGGAGACAGAGGCATGCTCTGTTTTGTGGAATACATTATCAGGCGGAGTTCCTCTAACTGTGGCTTTGTCATCAAGGGGGTGACTCTGGGTACCCAGTTTTTAGCATGCCCAACAGGGCACAGTGGCAAAGGGGCTCAGGAGGAGAAGATGAAGTGGAAGACCTAGTAGACGTGAAATGGAGGAAAAGAGGATTCAAAACAAGAGCTGAACGTTTAGTCAGAGACTGTCACTGATGGTTGGAAAGGACCCAGCCAGGGCCAGCTTCCCTCCTCTGCTCTGACAGGGGTCCTTTGGGATGCAGGGGCTCCTTGGGTGTTCTCCCTCTTCATGAGAATCAGGTTCTCTTGATTTTTTTTTTCCATCAAGAATGTCTTGATTTCTGGTGCACATAATTTTCCTTGAAGGCATTTTTTGCCTTCCTTCCTGTCGACTCTGTCTCAGTTGTGTCTTTTATGGAATATCAGGCTGTTTCCCTCAGCGATCACAAAGTCTTCACAGGAAAACGTGGGTCATTGGCACATGTATGGATTTCAGGTGGGAGGGCACACTTGCTGACATTTACCATGTGTGATGAAACGAGCCAGGAGACTATAGAGAGAAGCATCTACCCCCAGGGTTGATCCTGCAGAAGCTCCTCATGAAATGGTCTCACAGACATAGATGCTTCTAGATGGACTTCTGGAAATGCTAAGCAGTTTTTAAATGCCAAATTCCAAGACCGAGGTTGGCAGAAGAGGCTGAGTGTGCTGCGTTCCTTCCAGCGACACCCATCTGAGCATTCTTTATTTGAAAAATATTCATCGTAGTTTATTTTCTCCATTCAAGCATCACCCCCGCCCTCTTCTGGTCCAACCTACCAGTGTCTGAAGGGAAGAGGTGAAAACTACCGCGGGAAGGTGGCCGTGACCGCATCCGGGCACACCTGTCAGCGCTGGAGTGAGCAGACCCCTCACCAACACAACAGGACTCCAGAAAACTTTCCCTGCAAGTATGTCCCCTGATGCCCTTCCCTTTAGGGACTGTGAGGTCCCATCGGCTGTGCCTTCACTTCAGTTACTAGAGGAATGCAGGATTAAAGTATTCAGGAATGAAAACGGATCAGGCATGGGCAGGGGAAGTGAAATTCAGCAACTGTCTTTTTCCTATGAGAATTTTTCTCCAAGTGTGGTCCCCAGACCAGCAGCCTCAGCATTATCAGGAATTTGCTAAAAGTGCAAATTCTTGGGACTTACTCCAGACCTAGTAAGTCAGAAACTCTGGGAGTGGGGCCCAGCCATGCATTTGTATTTTACTTGTTCATACAAAGTCAAGAAATGTACTTCAACTGTTTACCCAAAAGAAGCGTCTATGGCTTGCTTCTGTGGAATCCTGTGGAATCCTGCTCTGCTCAAGCTTCTTTTGGGCACCTGTTATTCCATGTGTATGATCCCACAGCTTTAGATGCATCCATATCCAAAATCAGCATCAACAGACATGTGTGCACCTTATTTATTTACACTTTTTGAAGAGCCAACCTCCTCTTTCAGAGGTTTGGATGAGAACTACTGTCGGAATCCTGATGGAGAGACCACCCCCTGGTGCTACACAACCAACAGCGATGTGAGGTGGGAATACTGTACCATACCACCCTGTGGGAATTCTCCGACCTCCACGGACCCTCTAGATGTCCCAGGTAAGAGGCTTTATAGAGCCCAAAGACGCTCCATGCGTCTGCACCCCGTAGGGTGTCAGAACACAGTGGCTTTGTTTCCCTCAATCCTGCTGTGGTCAGGGAACATGCTCTGTGATTTCAGTTACGATATTTTAAATCGGTTGAAGTTTGTTTTATGGTTCAAAACATAATCATTTTCCATGTGTTCTTGGATGTGACTTTGTTGTTGGGTAGAGTTTCTCTAAAGGCCAATTAGATAAAACTGACTGATAACTGTTGTCCTGTGTGCCGGCTGATTTCCTGTCACCTACTTTGATCACTGAGGGATGAATGGTGACAGGTCCAACCTTACTGTAGATGTGTCAATTTTCCCTTTCAGTTCTAACTCTGTTGGCTTTATTTGTTTAGAAACTCTGTTGTTAGTCACATGCCATTTAAGACACTTGAGTGTTCTTGATGAGATGACCCCTTTGTTATGATGTTATGTTTGTCTTCATCGCAGAAAATATTCCTGTCCTGAAGTCTGTTTTTGCTGTTATGAAAACAGCCATTGAATATGGTTTTACTAGTATTTGTGTATCTTTTTTAGCTTGTTTTTTTTTAAAAAATTTAGTTGTAGTTGGACACAATACCTTTATTTTATTTATTTTTATGTGGTGCTGAGGGTCGAACCCAGGACCTTGCATGTACTAGGTGAGTGCTCTACCATTGAGCCACAACCCCAGCCCACATTTTTAGCTTTTTAATGGAGATGTTTAGATCATTTTTATTAATGTAATTGTTAAAAATGATTGGATTTAAATCTACCATCAAGTCAATTGTTTCTCTTTGTTCTATTTGGACTTTGTTTCTTTTTGCATCTTTTCCCCCCTTCATGTGGAATGACTATTTTATGATTACCTTTTATCTCCACTATTTACTTATTAGTTAAATCAATTTTTAATGATTTTGGCATTTTCCTTAATGTTTACAACATATATCTTTAACTTATTATGTTCCACCTTCAAACAACATTATCTTTGTTGATACATAAGAACCTTAAAAAATTGTACTTCTACTTCCTCTCTCAGGAATGATGAGCTAGTAGAGAGACTGTCTGGTAAAGAGAATGGACTTCTGCTATGTTACAACCTCACATTACATTGGTGCTATTTTTTTGGATTTTACCAATGATCAGTGTGTTTTATTTATAGTCCTACTTTTTCTGTTTTTCATCTAAGTCTTTTTTTCTTTGTACATCAGTTTGAAAAACTTCTTGTAATTCACTTTCAACTTCGCTGTTTCTTTAGTTGTGTCTTGCCTGCTGATCAGCGCTTTGAAGGAATTCTTCACCTCTTAAGTCACAATTTCTGTTCCGCTCATTTCCATTTTACTTTTTCCTTGTTTCCTCCTCCTGGCTGAAGTTCTCCATCTATCCATGCACACTGCCTACCTTTATCAGAAAATCCTTTAACATATTGATCATGGTTCTTTCACAATTCCAGTCTGATAGTTTCCAGATGTGGTCATCTCTGAGAGGCAGTGGACCTCTGCCTAGAGCCTTGGGTGAGGCCCATTGCCTGCCCCAACCCCTAGAAGCTTGAGGCTTTGGCTAGTATGAGCACAGGGTCTGGAGAAACACATGAGTCTCCTGTCTGCCCACCACTGACAGTCACCCCTGCTGTCTGTACCACTGAAAGCATTTCCCTCTGGGGTCCTGCTCTACTGTTCTCATGAGAACCCAGTAGAGATCCACAAAGAAGAGCTTGCACAGGATTGCAGCTTCCAGCTATAAATACTCTAAAGTCCCCCCCACTTCTGAGTTTTAAGTAAAATATTCCAAGAAAAGTAGGTCATAAGTTCTAGAATGCTATGAATTTATTGTGTGTGTGCGTGTGTGTGTTTGCTTGTCCACATGCCTGCTCATATGGACAAGAGAACAGTGCACTTTCGTGTCACAAAGGGCTTTACCTGTCTCTCGGTCGTTATTCAGCGTGATTTCTTCTTTTTCAGCGTTAGCACCACCTGAGCAAACCCCTGTGGTCCAGGATTGCTACCAGGGCAATGGACAGAGTTATCGAGGCACATCGTCCACCACTATCACAGGAAAGAAATGTCAGTCCTGGTCATCAATGACGCCACACACGCATGAGAAGACCCCGGAAAAATTCCCAAATGCGTAGGTCCTTGATTTTTAAACCACACATGGAGCAATCGCCAACTTGATTTTCTATTAGACGACCTGTGCTGTAAGCTGACTTCTTAGGACCAAATCTCCTAGGTCAGAATGGGAGGCAAATCATCCAGGAAACTTGCTTTAGAGCAAAAATAGGCTGACTGTCTTTCTTGAGAAATTTTGTGAGGCAGCACGGTTATGTGGAGGTGGTGAGCTCACACCAGTGGAGAGCTCAGGAGAACAAATCACCAAAATCTTAGAAATAGCACCATGGCCCAGCACCTGCTAACATCAGTGCAGTCTTTTAGCTCTGGAATTTTATCACTCCAAACTCGAACCAATGAAGTGAAGTTTGTGTCTGCCACTGTGTCTTGGGTCACAAGTCAATCTCTGTATTTAAATCCACACCTGTATCTAATCTTACCTGCATAGGCACCTTGGGTTCTGAGCACGAGTGGTCTAAAGGGCTGGGGTTTGTCAGAAGAGCAGAAGCAGGAAGGCAGATGAGAGTCAGGAAGCACACGGATGCTGAAAGTAAAGTGGGCAGGCAGATGGACACAAGGCTAGACTGACCAGGGCAACCTTTCTACCACAGTGGCCTTAACCTATATGCAAAAAGCTGTTTTCCCTTGGTGGACAATAAGCACAAGACTGAGATCTTTTAGAATGAAACATTGACCCGATTCCCTGTCTTTCCTCTTGGAGGCAGTTCCTGCACTGAATGTTAGGAGATGGAGCCGAAGCAGACCACAGACATCTTGCTGAACTAAGGAGAGAGGCCGGAGTTTGGCATTACTGAGGCAGCTAGGATTTTTCTGTTGTGTAATCTTGAGAAAGACCCTGGGGGAGAGGAGTTCCAGCAACATGCATAGAGGTCTCCTCAAGTCTCTGGCTAAACACAAGGCCACACATGCACAGGGAGAGAGTCTACAAAGAAAGGTGTACAAAGAACAGTAACTGGGGAAAGAACAACGGCCGTATGTGGTATAAGCAGAGAATCCCTCGTGCTGGGATAGACTTACACTGAGCCACACCATAAAGATATTAAATGTAAAAGGATTAAACATCTCAATTAAAAGGCATAGATTGCCATGTTGAATGAAAGCCAAAGCCCGGTTATGTTTTCCTTACAATAGTGGGTCTTTAAATATAAGAACATTGGCTAAAAACTAAAGTAGGTAAAATAACATACCAGGAAAACATGAATCAAAAAACAGCTGGAGTGGTTTTGTCAACATTAGATACGTAGCTTTCAGGGCAAGAATTAATATCAGAGATATAAAGGACATTTCCCCCTAGGGAAAAAAAAAAGTGTTCATTCATCAAGACTCAAGACTTACCACTGCTTGTGTGTTGTATCCTGGTACAGAGCTTCAGGGACATGATGACCCAACAGGGGGAGAAGCAGGCAAGCCCACAAGTAGAGGTGGATGTTTCCTTGCTTCTCTATAGGATGGTTTTAAATCCTCCCAAAACAAAATATAGAACAAGGGAAAAAATCAGAAAGGATATAGAAATTTCAAAGTAAAACAACCTCTTTAGCCCTAAGGTGAACTACAGATTTGTGTTTGAGTGTGCATATAGCGCTCACCAACAAGCCCCACGTGCTTGGCCCATAAATTTAAAGGGTTAAAATTATACAGTGTGTTTTCTACCACTGCAGAAGTCAATGAATGCTTTTATTATATAAGTAACAAAGCATTTGGGAAATTCCCAATATTTGGAATATATTTGAAAATAATTTAAGAGTCAAAGAAGAAATCACAAATTATTTTAGAAATGTTTTGAACTGAATAGTAAAAAAAATACATCTAAATGTGTGGAATACAGACAGTGTTTTTAGGGTTTTATAATTTTAAATGCTCTTATTAGAAAATAGAAACATTTAAAAAATCAATGATTTAAGCCAACAGGTCTCCAAGTGTGGTTTGAAAAACCCTGGGGGTTTCAGGGCTCCCCCTAGAGAGTCTATGAGGTTAAAGCAGTCAATGTGTTAAGGATGGCTTGTTCTTCCCTCCTCACGTGGTACAGAAGCTGCATAATATGCGGTACACTGTTTGAGGGCTTTTGGGAGGTGTGCTTCTATATTCCTGTTTTAAGAAATCCTCAGTTTTAGTTTCAGTGCAGTAAATTTTTATAGTATATATCACAAACAATGAAAGCTGAATGGGGATCCTTCACACTTATGTCCTATAAAAATAAAAGAGGGGCATATTTTTCAACTCAATTTGTGAGGCCAGAAAAAGAAAAAAACCCAGATACAGAAAGTAGACCAGGATTTTTTTTTGCAAGAAAATATACAAAAATTATCTATTGTGAACATAAATATAAAAAAAACTTAACAATTGAATCCAGCAATATATAGAGATCATCTTTATCGTGAACATGATAAACATCATAAACAAATGAAACTGCCCTTCAAGAATGCAAAGTTGGTTAACCTCTTTTAAAAACACCAAAGTCATCCAACATGTTAACAGAATAAGAGTGTATATCTTATGATTATATCAATAGATGCCAAAGAAAATTTGACAAAATCCAACATCTTCCAGGACAAAAAGTCTCAGCAAACTAGGATTAGAAAGAAACTTTTAAAACATGATTAGGGACATCTACCCAAAACTTCCAGCTAATGACCAATAAGTACCTGAGAAAGAATATTCAACATCGAAGCCATCAAATAAATTAGAATTATAACCTTAACGAGATACTACCAAACACCCAATGGAAATGACAATTAACGAAAAGCCAGACAATAGCTGAGGAGTGTCAAGGGTGTGGAGTAAGAATGTACAGCTGTTATATACACTGGCCTCTTTGAAAAATCAATCTGATGGCTTCTCCTAAAGTTAAATTGACATGCACCTACCCACACACTTGCAATTCTATTTCTTAAATATTACCCTAGGGAAATGAAAATGTAAGTCCACAAAGAGAGCTACAAGAATATTCATATCAGCGTAATTTACAATAACTCCAAACTGTAAGCAACTATAATGTTCACCAATAAAAAACCAGAATCAATAATTTGTGATTTATTCAAACAATGGGTCACTATGCAGTAATGAAAAAGCAGCAGCTACTGGCACTCTCAAGGAGCATGGATGGAGCTCAAAAATATCATACTAAGGCAAGAAGCCAAATACAAAAGTACGTATTGTGTAGGTGTCCATTTATATGAGGCAAAACTTAATGGTGGAAGGAAACCAATAGCATTTGCCTTTGGAAGAGGGTGGCAGAGATTGAGCTGTGGCCCCTGGAGCTTCTAGGTGAGAAAATGTCCTGTGTCATGGTAGAACGTGGGGTGCACAGGTAACTGTGTTCTCAAAGCTCATCAAACTCCATTTTGCACGTTTGTCCTTCGCTAGATGTAAAGTAAGCCGCAACTAATGGAAAGAGCAGGACTCTGTTTGTATTGCCTTGACACCTCCCAGTGACTGGCTTCCTCCCATGGGGCCTGGGCTGGAGACCGTGTCACTGGCCTAAAGGTGGATTCCTGTAGCACTTTCTAAGTTTCTCACACTGCTGCAGGTCATGCATCTGAACCGTAAGGGACCCCAGGGCTGAGGGTGCTGGGAGGCTGGGGCAATGTTCTCAGGGGGCTGTCTCTCCAGTGCTCTCCGGGACCCTCACCTGCTATGTCTCTTATTCAGTTGTTTTTCTGGCTACTCCTGTACGACTCCTCAGGGCCCCTGTTTTCCCCAGATATCTTCCCTTAACCCTTTAGTCTGCTTATTAATCTCATCTCTCAGTCCCCAAGTGGCTGCAGCTAGAAGAGGATGGGCCAAGAGCAGGAGAGGATTCCTGTTCATGAAGGCACCCTACAAAAATGACCTCAGGTCTGAGAATTGTTCTTCCAGGCCAGTTTTCATAAGGCTTTGGAACCCAGACCCATTGGTCTACCTAAAGTGACATTATCTCCTCAATTTTCTTTTATGGCAAAAGTACATTTTAACTACATTGTCAGTAAATAAGCTAAGAGAGCTGTCCTGGGAATATTATCATTATATATAGACCCTTGCTTCCTTGGGTGATATGTTTTCTTTCCAATTTATATTTTCCTATGAATTCATCTATAGAGGGAGATAGATAGAGATTTGCATATGCTTAAAAAAATTAAAATTATCCTTCAAAATCTATATCGGCTATCCCTGGGCAGTGTATTTGGAAGAATGTGTGAGAAGAATATCATGATATTTTGTTGTATGTATTTCTGTGTTATCTCAGCTTTTACATGGAGCATATATGACTTTTGGTTAAAAGGGCCATTTGTGTTTGTGGCTCTATCATGATGATCACCTTTAATGGGGATATCTCCAAGTCACTTGTTGACACTTTGTTATAGTAAAATTCAGCGGGAGCAGAATTCTCCCACCCTGGTGACTTCATTGTTTTGGGATTTGCAGTGGCTTGACAATGAACTACTGCAGGAATCCAGATGCTGACAAGAGCCCCTGGTGTTATACCACTGACCCCAGTGTCAGGTGGGAGTACTGCAACCTGAAGAGGTGCTCAGAGACACCCGGGGGTGCTGAGGAGTCTGCCGCTGCTGTCCAAGTTCCCAATGTACAGACCACTTCTGAGTCAGGTGAGCAGCCTGACCCGGCAGGGGGTGAAGGAGATGGAAAATCTTACCAATGCGGATGCTTCCGTGCGACACAGGAAGCTGAGTGTTGGTGAGGGTCTGCCACATGGAGGGGGGAGTCAGGGATGGACTTGTTGCCTGAAGTGGGTGGGCAGTTTCCTCTGGACTCTGCAAATCCCCCAGGGTGTTCTGACTCCCTACTCACTGGGTTATCTTGGTGTCGTGACAAAATTCTCGAACACCCTGCTAAATTCATGATTATGTCCAAGCCAATGAGCATTCCTGGTAACGTCTTGAAATAGGCAGTGTTCGCTGAGGTCTCCGGCATCCCGGGGTCCGAGGGGATGTGACACTGTCTGGGACCAGCCCACACTGCTGCATTTCCTCCCTGTGGCCTTGAGTCCACGCAGGGCCCTAACCACGGCTTTCTCTCCCACAGACTGCATGTTTGGGAATGGGAAGAGCTACCGGGGCACCAAGGCCACCACTGTCACTGGCACTCCATGCCAGGAGTGGGCTGCCCAGGAGCCCCACAGACACAGCATTTTCACCCCACAGACAAATCCACGGGCAGGTCTGGAAAAAAACGTAAGCACTTGGATTCAGGTTTCTCTTTTGCCTTTGGCTGACCAGTCTTTGGACAGAATTGGTCCTGAGTTCTAGAAAATCAACCTGGTGTGATCTTCCGTGTTGGGGGAAAGGAAGGGAGGGCAATGGAGAGATTTCAGGGGACTAAGGCTGGTGTCCGTGTGGGACCTGCAGGAAGGCGGGACCAACTGTGTAGATGCCCTCTACCTCAGACCCTCTAGGTGCCTACCCCGTCCATCAGGGGAGAGGCCTCACCGCTGGGCCCCCGGGACATGTGACCACTGCATTCTGTGATTCAGAGGCTTGTAGGCATCTCAACACATCAGTTTTCCAAAAAATAAGAAAGGAAGGAAGGAGGGAGGGAGGAGGGAGGGAGGGAGGGAAGGAAGGAAGGAAGGAAGGAGGGAGGGAGGGAGGAAGGAAGGAAGGGAGGAAAGGAACACTCTTTCTGTCCTGTAAGGACCCGAGTGTGATGTCCCTGCTTGCAGCCCCCCCCCCCCCAAAGGAGCCGCTTCTCAAACGCTGCCTTTTTCAGTATTGCCGCAATCCTGACAACGATGTCAACGGTCCCTGGTGCTACACCACGAATCCCAGAAAGCTTTTTGACTACTGTGACGTCCCTCAGTGTGGTAAGTTGCTTTCTCTTTTCTAAGGAAATTACTTTTCAAATGAATGCGGTGATCACCTCTTTAATAAGGATCCGTGTGCACACTGCACACTTGCACACTCACACACTCATGCACACACAAAATGGCTTTGGGCTGAGTGCCTCTCTGAGGGAGACAGCTGCCTTCTCCCCTGGGGCCTTTCCTGTTGTGGGCATCTTGGACCTGTGCTTCCAGGGGTCTCATTTGCTAGTGGAATGCGCGTGCGCGCGCGCGCACACACACACACACACACACACACACACACACACTGCATACATGTGTGCATATACACATGACTTAGGTAAGGCAGATACCAAATCTCCAAAACAGCAAGCTCAGGAGTGATATAATCAGCCCCAGAATGGCCCCACAGCACTCTCCACTGTCTAGCAAGGGATCCTGAAGAAGAAGAAGCTCAGAGTCGCCTCTCCGGAGGCCAGGAAATAAGAATGAAAACAAATGTTGACTGAAACCCATAAACTGTCTCCCTGAGAACACGCTGAAATGCAGCGCGGCTCCTTAGTGAGCTCCAGCTGCTTCCTCCTGAGAGTCCCATGGCTCAGTCAAGCATGGGCCACTGACTTAGAGACTCTCCTTCCTGACGGCTCCAAACTCGAGGGAGGAAGAGGCTTGGATTGGGGAGGATTGACCCTAGTTCTTAAATGATTGGAATAACGTGTCCATGGGTACTTCTGGGAAAACAAACCAAAGTCACCACAGAGCACCCAGGTATTGCCCTGGACTCCTTTGTTGTTTGATTCCTGTGGATGGTGTGTGCCACATGGATAGACGGGAGCTGGACAGGAGGAACTGGGCCTGCAAAGTTCCAAGGCAGTAGGGGGCAGTGGTCAGGAGTCTGGGAGCCGCCCTGCCCTGTTAACTTTGCTTGTGGGTGGCTGCAGGGACATCAGGGGGAGGGAGATGGGCGTGGCGGAAGGATGCCACTTGGCCAGCACCATGATGAGCGGGCACTGTACTCCCTGGGCTTAGGGTGGGTTTATGGCTGCCTTTTCTCTAGCTGGTGCTTTTGTCTTCCTGCAGAAGCTGTCAAGTGTGATTAGAACAAGTAACAAGTGTGATTAGAACAAGACTGCACAACCACAGCCCCAGCAAGGCCTCTGGAGACCCAAGTGTGGTCTGTGCAGCCCAGTGTCCTTGAGTTCACCAAGGCCTGGGTGAAGGAATGACCAGGGCAGGGCGGCTCCCAGACTCCTGACCACTGCCCCCTACTGCCTTGGAACTTTGCGGGCCCACTAGCAAATGAGACCCCTGGAAGCACAGGTCCAAGATGCCCACAACAGGAAAGGCCCCAGGGGAGAAGGCAGCTGTCTCCCTCAGAGAGGCACTCAGCCCAAAGCCATTTTGTGTGTGCATGAGTGTGTGAGTGTGCAAGTGTGCAACAAAACTGTAACTTTTGTTTACTTATATTCATTTAAAGTTACACGTTTGTTGAATGACCTCAATAACTTTCATTTCTACCTACATATTCCGTACAAACAACAAATAAGGAAAGATAGATAAAAACTTTTAAGTTTTGTTTGGAATAGTGAGCCGAGGAACCATCATCTCCATAGTTATTCTTCGAGCACTGATATTTTGCACGTGCATGTATTTTTAATACAAATGTAAAAAATACACCTACTTTAGTATGCTTATGCACGTAATCTATTAACATAAATAAAGCTCATTGTTAAGGAGGATGGTAGCCTTACATCACATGCTTCTATTTGGAAAGGGCTTCACATATAGACTCTGAACAGACCACAGCAATTGCAAAGTTCTTTGGAAAACCCAGGTTCCAAATTCTCTAGAGAGTAGCGTCTCTCATTGGTTAAGATGGACAGTATTTCACCTTGCAGTCCCATCAATGGGGGAACCAAAGGCAGACACCAGTCCCTCTCTCCAGGAACCTTACAGGCTAGTCTAAGGAGAGGGAAAGCAGGGCAAGTGTGTGGAGGTCATCCCCACAGCAGTTGAAGGGGGCTCCCTGGAGGAGGAGAGAAGAAGCAGAAGCTGGCGGAAAGAAGGCAGAATTTCAACTTAGGATAGTTAGCCTTGCTGCTGACAGTCACACACACACACACACACACACACACACACGTGCACATGCATGGGCACGCATACACATAAATTCACAGGAAATAAAACACCTTTATGTCTTCCAGTGGAGGTGATTGCTGTGGTCTTCAGGAAACCTCACCTGGCTTAGTTGGGGATGATTCTGTGTTCTAAATTTCGAGTTAGACAAACACAAATAGCCATTTGTACCAATCTGAGTCTTCTCAGTAAAGATGTCATTCTAATGATGAATTATACCAGTTTATTTTATCCCTACTCCCCATGAGGAAGTACTTGTAATTCCTTCAAAGAAGAGGGTCTGGGTTATATATTGCCTCCTTTGAAACCTGGAAAAGACGTTCCAGACGTTGCCTGTGATTCTGCTACTTCGCCTGCCTGGGCTTTACTATGCCATGAATTCTGAGCTTGGCCCACAGCTGTGAATTCATCTTAAACTATGTGACGGTTGACACCTTTGACCCAAATGTGACTATTCTGACTTTGTGTCACAGCGTCCTTGTCTTCATTTGATTGTGGGAAGCCTAAAGTGGAGCCCAAGAAATGTTCTGGAAGAGTGGTAGGAGGGTGTGTGGCCAATGCTCACTCCTGGCCCTGGCAGATCAGTCTCAGGACAAGGTAAGGACATTCTCAAAAACAGCTTATCCATCTTTCACTGAGAGCCCTCAAACCTTCCCGACAAACCCGAGGCACTGAGACATCCACACCTGCCTCTATTCTTCTAAGGAGAAAACAAAGCTACACATTTTTTTTTTTTTTAATTCTGGGTTTTCTACTTTGAACGTGGCTCAAACTGGATTAAAACAAAACAAAAATAAACACCCTCTGGTATTCTATCATCAAAATCTGTAGACACCAGTGTCTACATCAAGCTCTGATATTGCTGAAAAATATTGAAGACGCTCTTCAGGGGTTTGTATGGATACCATCGACTCATGGTAAAATGAATAGAAGGGAATCTTTTCAGAAATGTGACCCTTTGGCAGGGGGCAAAACCAGAATTATCTACAACCTTTCAGGCATCCAAAGTTAAAAAAAATACTTTTGCACATTTTTGCAAGTCTTGAATTTGAGGCAGGGACTGCTCGCCCATTCACAAATACGTGACTGAATTATAGTCTGAAATCACCAAAATGTAGGGCTCTCTTTTCAGTTGATGTGCTTTGACAGTAAGTCAGTCTTCTTGGCACATCTTGTCAAACACAGGTGGGTCACAGCCTTGTCTCCTGGCTTGCTTGCTTCACATGGGCGGGCTCAGCGGTTTTGCTGACCCCAGGGCCACCCCTCCGCATGCTTGGGACTGTCATCCACACACGCAGTCACGTTCCCTTGCACTCTCTTGCGGAGGTGGCTTTTCCTGAGCTGGTGTTTGGTGAATCCTTGCTAGAAGAGCCCTGGCCTTCCACACACTGTGAATCTGCTCTTTCCATGCTGTGGTGGCCTAGCTCCTGATCGATTTATTAACGTGCTTGTGGACAGATACTTACCTTTAGTGTTCTTTTCATTACGATTTGGCTCAGAGTGGTTCACCCCATTATTATGTGCCTAAGCAGTACATGGGGGCAAGTGATATAGGGGACAGCTTCAAAAAGTCAAGGTCCTCAGGTGCAATCAGCAGACTGCCATGGGTCACTGCTCTTCCGGACCACCAGGGCCCTGAAGAATGATTCATCACCCATCATTAGGCATAGGTCTTGTCAAAAAGAAACTTCCTCCAGGGAAGTTCTCTGGAGGGTGGCTGCTGTTGGAGCCACAGGGCCAAGAGGTCAAAGCTGTGGGGATAGGACTTAATGTGGGAGCCCCTGGTTTTGTTCCCCAGTGGCCGGGCTGTGCCTGGAGCCTCCAGGTATAGATGGAAGCTTCTGGAAAGTCCCATGCTGAAGTGTGATCCTAAGCTCCCGCCATCTTGATGTTGGACTGGTAGCCTTTCCTTTTGGGAACAGCAACATTATCAAAATTGCATGAATGTATCTTTCTGGTTTGCAAAGAAGCAGGAGAAGCCATCAGCTCTGAACTAAAATCTTGGCTTTTTTTTCCCTCTTCTTCTCCTAGATTTGGAAGGCACTTCTGTGGAGGCAGTTTAATATCCCCAGAGTGGGTGCTGACTGCTGCTCACTGCTTGGAGAAGTACGTTGGGTAACTGATGTAAGGGCCCATCCTGAAGGCTTCCTCCCTCCTCCCCATCCCCTGCCTCCTCCCGCCTGTGGCAGGGATGCCGGTGCCAGGGAGTGGAGATACAGAAGCCTTCAGCAGAATTGCCAGGGCAATTGTGTGACAGTTCAGAAGTGTCTCTAGAAAGACCCAGTGCAGGTGACTGTGTGGGCCTGGGTTGACAGCAGTGCAGAGGGATTCACTGTGACCGACGTTGGTCCCCAATCCTTAACTGCCAGGTTCAGGAAAATTGTGAATTTTATTTCTTATCCCTCAGAAGTCACCAGTTCCAGTAGTTGTGGGTCTTGGGAGACAACGTGATATTTATGGCAAAGAGGGGGACCCAGTGAAGGGGCTGGATGGTAATCTGCTCCTGATGACACTGTCTTTTCTAGGTCTTCAAGGCCTTCCTCATACAAGGTCATTTTGGGCGCACACCGAGAAGTGAATCTTGAGCCGCACGTTCAGGAGATAGAAGTGGCTAAACTTTTCCTGGAGCCCACAAGAGCAGATATCGCCTTGCTGAAGCTGAGCAGGTACGAGCTCACCTGTGGCTCCTACCCGGAGCAGAGCGAGGACATTGTTTCATGTCTGGGTTTTATGAGCCCTCGCTGCAGGGTGGGTGTTGGGAGGTGCTGTCTATGTGGTGGAAGGCAAGATTTTGGGAAAAAGCATCAAACTTCATCAAAAAATCTGGACTCAGCCCTGATACTACCACATGCCAGCCTTGATCCTGAAAAAGGAATCAGGACTCAAGTTTCCTTAGGTAGAAAAAGAGTGAATTGAAATGCCAGGTGAACTCACAGTTCACCAGAGAGTGATTCAATGACTCCAGGCTGAGAGTCCCCTCTCAGCATACTTTTGAGAGAAACAAATGAGATTACATATTTCAAAGTACTTTAAAAAACCACAACGTGAAAAACAACAACAAAAACCATGCCCCAAACTCCATGAAAGCAAACGATACCATTGCTGTCATCTCTGGTTGTATTTCTCCTGTTGAGGTGGTGTTCTATGAAGATGACAGTGACAAATTTGCTTATGTCACAAAGTTAGGAATGTTGGGAAATAGGTCCCAGTGGAGGCAGCTCACAAGCAAACAGCTGCTTTGAGAAATGCACATTTGGGCCTGATGGGTTCCAGAGGACGAGGTGACGACAAAGTGTTGAGCATGGGCCCGTGGCACAAGGCTGTGGTCAGGAGCTGGGTGCTGCTGTTCTGGGTCTGGTCACAAACTCAGGAGACTTTTTTGGGTCTATCCACTGAGAGGCTGCACCCAACACTGGGGTATTTGGACACTCTAGAAAGGAAAGAAGTGGGCTCCCTTGGCCCCCCACAATGCAGCTCACTCCCCTCTTGATCCCCAGCATTTTCCCCCAACCCCCAGCAAATACAAGTCTTTTCTCCTTAGGTCCCCAGAGACTTCCCAGGGTGATCTTATGCTTAAACCAATAATTTGGTAAATTTCAGATCCGGGAAGTGTTCTGTGATATTGTGGGCTGAGCCTTAGTGCCTCCCCTGCATTCTCCACGCCCCAGGGTCTAAGGTATTTATTGGGTCCTGAGGAGACCTATGGAGTGAAATCTGAGTGAGAGGCCTGCTCTATTCTGGTGCCTCCAGGAAAGTGTATCTGATTTGAAGTTTGGTGGCACTGAATGATGGTTCTTAGAAAAGGGCATCTCACTTTTTTTTTTTAATTAAGGATTGAATCCAGGGGCACTCTGCCACTGAGGTATACCCCCGGACCCTTTTTATTTTTATTTTGGGACAGGGTCTTGCTAAGTTGCTAAGGTTGTCCTCAAACTTGTGATCCTCTTGCCTTAGCCTCCTGAGTAGCTGGGATGACAGGTGTGTGCCACTATGCCCTGCTATTTCCAATCTTTCCCCCTCTTGGACTTACTAAAGTAGAATCAGCTCTAAACATCAGAATTCTAATGTTTAAATGTCCCTAGGACTCCAATCCTCTTTCATCAGTGTCCAGCATTTTACTATATTCTTATAACCACGATGTTGGAACATTTATTGTCAAGGAAACTGAGGCTCCTAAATAGAGCAACTTGCTGGGGCCACACGTGCTCTGGCTGTGGGGCAGCCTCATGAGTTGCTCCATCTAGATGATCCGCCCACTGACTGATGCCCTCCAAATTAATATGAAATTATACTTGGTGCAAAGTTCCAACTCTGCACAGGACACATGCAGAGTGAGGCTTGTCATCCCTACTCCCCGAGGCCACGGCCCCCAGCAGGTTCTCGAACAAAACTGAAGCTGTTCAAATGAAATGTGATATTTGCTTAGATCATAGAAAATTTTAGGCAAATGTGAGGATGAGAAGCTTCAGTCAGTGAAGCGAGGAAATACCAGCTCTGGGCGCTGGGGCTTCCAGGCAGGTGGCATCGTTGGTGGGCGATGAGCAGGGAAATGCAGGGGCTCCCGCAGGGTGACCACACACACCTTTGGATGTTTCTCTTTCACAGACCTGCCACCATCACTGACAAAGTGATCCCCATCTGCCTGCCATCCCCAAATTATGTGGTTGCTGACCGGACGGAGTGCTACATCACTGGCTGGGGAGAAACCCAAGGTGAGACGAATTCCAGGTCTGGTGTCGGATTGGCTTTGACCTACAGCCTTCATGACAAAATGAGCATTTGAAGAAAGTTGCACAAGTCCCTACCCCTGAATGGGTCCTGCCCCCTCCTACTTTTGCCTGAACCCTTACCTTACTGCGTCCCTAATCAGTTATCAAGGGATGTAGGCAAAAGGAAGGAGACTGTCTCCTGGAGTCCCCAAACCCGTGACTGCAGTGTGAACATTGCTTCCCCACGTGAAAAGGTGATGACACCACCCACAAATTCAGGGTATAGGTCATTTTTTATATGAAGTTAGCGATACTGGGTTCCAAAACTTGGTGTAAAGCAATAACAACAAAAGTTATGAACTAGTCTTCTTCCTAAATACCCATGTGTCTAACGTGGGTGAGAGGCTGTCGGGGAAGGGACAGGGTGACAGATGGGAAAGAGAGAAAGCCCCCGGGGCCCAGGTGAGCATAGGTATGTGCTGAGGGGGCCTTCCTGTGGGATCTGGTGTCAGCCAGCACCTGTACTTCACTCTGGGCACCCCCTCCTCTCTTTACAAGTATCCCGATATTAAGGTGTTCATTAGGGTGGGCCCTGGCTGTAGGAATACCAGCACTGCTTGAGGGTCCCTGCCTCACTTTCTCAGAAGGGTTGGTGTGAGCACTGGCTTTGCAGGAGCTGGAGAGAAGTTAATTTGAAGAAAGATTTTTTGTGGATTTCAAAAAGAAGAGAGTGAAAACAAACAAACACCCAGTCTAGTTCATTTCAAACTTGGTTTCCCCTTTTCTGTGCTTTCCTACTGTTTTTGAAACCTCATCTCCTTGACCTCTCACTTCCCCCTCTGCACTTCTGAGTGGGAGGCATTGAGGCCAAGGAAAGCGAAAGTGGAAAATGAAGTGTCCATCTTGGGGGCATCAGGTATACCCAGGTGTTTTGCATTAAAAAAATTTCAAGGCAGGGCTGGCGCGCCCCGGATGCACAAGGCCCTGGGTGCAGTCCCAGCACTGAAACAAAAAAAGTTAAATGTTCTAAACTCCTGTGAGTTAGACACTATTGTTCCTGTTCTACAAGTAAGGAATCTGAGGCTCAGAGAAGGTACAGGATGGCACAGCAGAGAGCCTGCTCCCTGGGGTGAGCCCTGACCTGGAACCCTGGCTCCCACTCACCAGCTGTAGGTGAGAAAGTGCCCACTCCTTGATGGTGTCCTAGGCCACAAACCGGCTGCAGGGCTGCAGTGGGAGAAGCAGCGAGAAAGGGCACGTTCAGGCTCAGCCCTGCGTGAGGGGTGGCTCTTGTCAATGACATGGGGTTTGTATCCAACAGGGCTCTTTATTACAAGTGACAGAAAATCCAGCTCAAATTGTATTAAGAAAATAAAAACAGGGATTAATAGTAAACTGAAGAAGGGTGGCTCCTGTGATGTCCCAGGCCTCTGGCCCTTTCCTTCCAGGTGCCATTCTGGGCACACAGGTGACTCCCTTGTGCTATGGATACTGTGCTGCCTCTGGCTCTGCCAGGGAGGATGGGAGGCCACTTTCCCCACAGCTCAAGCAACAGTCTGCCCAGCTTTGAAAGCTCAGGCTGGATTTCTGTGCCCACTTCTGTCCAGGAATGTCCAGGACTGTCCAGGACTATCCAGCCTGGAGCTGAAGGCAGGACCCACTTGTGACAGGCAGGGGCAAAAGGTAGATCCCTCAACAGCATTATGGAATGTAGGCTGCAAAGCTGATCCAAAGCCAGAAAACCAACACATATCCCCTACAACATCTTGACTGATTCAATACAAACCTAAAACTCATGAGGATCTGGGAGTGAGCTGGCTCTACCATCTTCCATGTGACATCAGGCAGTTATTTGACATCTTTAAGCCTCAGTTTCATGATCTGTACTACCCTGTAAGTTTATCCTGAGTACTAAGATTATGCACCATCACCATTAGCACCACAATCAGCATCAACCTCAGCAACCACTACCACCACCATCATTATCACCATCACTGCCATTATCATCATCAACACCACCATCACCATTACATCATCATCACCATCACCACCATCACCATCACATTATCATCACCACCACCACCATCATCATTACATCATCATCACCATCACCACCATCATCACCATCATCACCATTGCCATCACCATCACCATCACCATCATCACCATCACCATCACCACCATCACCATCACATTATCATCACCACCATCACCATCATCATCACCATCACCATTGCCATCACCATCACCATCACCATCATCACCATCACCATCACCATCATTATCACCATCATCATCACCACCATCACCATCATCACCATCACCATCACCATCATTATCACCATCACCATCACCACCATCACCATCATCATCACCATCACCATTGCCATCACCATCACCATCACCATCATCACCATCACCATCACCATCATTATCACCATCATCATCACCACCATCACCATCATCACCATCACCATCACCATCATTATCACCATCATCATCACCACCATCACCATCATCACCATCACCATCACCATCATTATCACCATCATCATCACCACCATCATTACTATCACCATCACCACCATCACCATCATCACCATCACCATTGCCATCACCATCACCATCACCACCATCACCATCACCATCACCATCACCATCACCATCCCCATCATTATCATCATCATCATCACCACCATCACCATCATCACCATCACCATCACCATCATTATCACCATCATCATCACCACCATCATTACTATCACCATCACCACCATCACCATCATCACCATCACCATCCCCATTGCCATCACCATCATTATCACCATCATCATCATAACCATCACCATCACCATCCCCATCATTATCATCATCATCATCACCACCATCACCATCACCATTGCCATCACCATCATTATCACCATCATCATCATCACCATCACCATCATCACCATCACCATCACCATCATTATCACCATCACCATCATCACCATCACCATCATCACCATCACCATCACCATCATTATCACCATCATCATCACCACCATCATTACTATCACCATCACCATTGCCATCACCATCACCATCATTATCACCATCACCATCACCATTGCCATCACCATCACCATCATCATCATTATCACTATCATCATCATCACCATCACCATCACCATTGCCATCACCATCACCATCACCATCATTATCACTATCATCATCATCACCATCACCATCACCATCATCACCATCACCATTGCCATCACCATCATTATCACCATCATCATCATCACCATCACCATCACCATCCCCATCATTATCATCATCATCATCACCACCATCACCATCATCACCATCACCATCACCATCATTATCACCATCATCATCACCATCACCATCATCACCATCACCATCACCATCATTATCACCATCATCATCACCACCATCATTACTATCACCATCACCATTGCCATCACCATCACCATCACCATCATTATCACTATCATCATCATCACCATCACCATCACCATCATTATCACCATCATCATCACCACCATCATTACTATCACCATCACCACCATCACCATCATCACCATCGCCATTGCCATCACCATCACCATCACCACCAACAGCATCACTGCCACCATCATCACTACCAATGGACATCACATAAGCTGTGGGTGGTTGAGCCCTGAGAGAGGCCAGTCTGCCTGACTCCCAAGTCCATTCACTGTTTCTTCTGCCCCCCTTCTCCATCCACATACTTCTGATTGCCACCCTGCACTGGGCTTCCTGTCTCTCCTGGTCCTGACACACATCCATTGAGAATATGAATCTCAGAAGTCACTCCCCAGGAGTCGTCCCATGACAAAACTTAAGCCCAGATACTTCAGATTAACTCATGTTCTCAGTGTGAGATCAAAATTCTCCTCTCCTCTCACATCTCCAGACTTTCTCTGGCTTCAATATTCCAAAGCAAAGCAAGCCTTGAGGCCAAGGGGCTCTCCCAGGCCAACCTCCAACCTGCCATCCGGGGTGCCTTCAGGGATCTCGGCTGGCTTTCCTTCTTGCCCCCTCCTCACAGCTCCACAAGGGTTTCTGTCCCCCATTACTCACAGCTTCCCAGCCCCCAGAAGTGCCTTCTCCACTTTGGCCACAGGAAGGCAGCACTTCCTCACAGACCCATCAACATCCCGTCACACTGCCAAGGATTGTTCACTGGCTTCAGGACGTCTGTCTTGCTCAGAAAGCAGATGTGACAGCAGTGACCCTTGGATAGCTTAACCTTTGGCCAAATGGTTTGAAAAGGAGGTCTGCACTGAGCTACTCAGTTCAAGCCCTGCTCCCTGCCCACAGCTTTCCTCCTAGGCAGGCCCCTCCTCCAAGGCAGCTCTGCCAGCCAAGGCTGGGCTCGGCTTTCCAGCCGGACCCCTGGGACAGGCCTCTTGAGGGCTCCTGTGATCTCCAGACTGACTGAACCCACATCGACCATCTAAGTTCAGTCACAGTCTTTGGGGAAGAGATAGTACGTCATTTCTGGGCTGTCCCGTGCCAGCAAAGCAAAGATATGTTGCAAAACTTCGGCGAAAGCTGGGCTTGCAAAACTGGAAGCTTTTGGAAAACTGTATTATCTGTGAAAACACTGAGATGTCCCTGGGTGGGTCCATCTGGGAAAGCAGTATTTATTTCCTTTGGCAATTCTGCAAATGCTCTATTCAATTTGGCAAAGAAAAAATATCAGTTTTTACCAAAAGAAGAAATGCAACTAGTAAAACAAATGTATAGGAGAATGTTCCCTCTCCCTGTTAAAGAAATGTGGATTAGAAAGTGAATCAGGACAACTGCCACCTATTATATTAGCTATCAGTTTTTAAAGTTATAATATTTTAATAATATTATAATATGAATACTCATAGCACACAGCCACACAGACAAGAGACTCTGACATTCTGAAGTCTCCTCCTGAGCATGTGCTGGGTCCAGTAACGGTTTCTTTACTCTTTAAACACAGGGACCTCTGGTGCTGGTTTTCTCAAGGAGGCTCATCTGCCTGTGATCGAGAATAAGGTGTGCAATCGCTATGAGTATCTGAACGGCAGAGTCAAACCAACAGAGCTGTGTGCTGGGCATTTGGACGGCGGCACGGACAGCTGCCAGGTAAGAAAGGGTTATAGAGACCCAAGCTGGTCTTGGGCTGGCATATCTCAGCCCCTTAGACATTGCAGTCACAAAGTGGCAAAGTCAAGAAGGAATCGCAACCCAAGTGCCAGTCTCAATGTTGTTGAGAAACCCTCTGCTCAGATCCTGGATGTAGGTAGAACATCTGGGATAATTTCTCAGGCCTCGAGTTCCAGAAGGACAGTCAGGGTGTGTGTTCAGTACCGCAGCTGCCACAGGCCACAGGCCTCCCTGAGCTGTGCTGGTGGACGGGGTCTGGGGGAGGGAAGGGGGGGAGGGTCCAGGCCAGAAACCAGTTGTACCACTTGACCACTGTGCTCAGGCTGGCTGGGCCTCAAAGAAGCCTCCAGGCAGCAGCATCCACAGGGATCATTTCCCAGGGAAAATGGAACAGGGTGGTTTTGTTGAATAGGATTCGCTAAGTACTTAAATGCTGCGGATGTTCAAAGGGTATGTCAATAAGTTTCTTCCTGACTTCAAATCCTGGGAAACTTACATACTGATGGCAGAAGGTGGCATCCCATAATCAAAGAAGGGAAGTTTAATCTTCATATGGATTTTTCCCTCCCTCCATCTAGGGGGACAGTGGAGGGCCTCTGGTTTGCTTCGAGAAGGACAAATACATTTTGCAAGGAGTCACTTCTTGGGGCCTTGGGTGCGCTCGTCCCAATAAGCCAGGCGTCTACGTCCGAGTCTCAAGGTTTGTGAATTGGATTGAAGGAATAACGAGGAGTAACTGAATGGGAGATACAGCGAAGCATCCACTTACCTAGAAGCTGGAATGTGGGTAAAGAATTCAGAGTGCTCAGAAATAATCGACAGTAATCAAACTGAGACGCTGTACACAGCTGCTGCCGACCCTCAGCCCCTTTTGTACTATCGTGGATAAATTTTTCATGGACCTACTGGATTCTGTAACAATAAGGCAACACAGCTATGCCATTTGTTGAAAATAAACTCTGTACTTACTTTGTTTTGAGTTGTTTTTTTTGGGGGGTGGGGTGGAGATTTTCGATATTTTCTTTCTTTGAGTTTCGATATTTTCATGTTCTACATTCTTCTTACCAATTTCAAATGAACAAATGCAGTGAGTTAGCTTGTTTTCATAAGGAACCATTGCTTACAGGAGTAAGAGGCCTGTAGGATCGCAGAGAAGGGAGCTGAGAAGTCTGAGGAAGTCCCTCATGTGCTGACCCCATCCACTAACACTGGTCTGACGCTCTCTTTAATGTCTTTCCTTCAGCATTGGGCTAATGTTCTCACAGCTGCCCCCTGTATGGGGAATCAGGAGAATAGGTTCTATTCCCAGCAATGAAATCTGTTATTGATGACTTGACTCTGGCCCAGCCCAGGGGACACAGAGAGCTGTGTATCGTGGTGTGATCTGGGCAATGGGAGAGTAATACAAGACCAGCCAAGAGTCTGCATGTTTCTCTGAGTCACATCTAATTGTAGGGATGGTGTCAAGATCTTATAAAGGAACAAGAAACCCGTGTTGAAGGTGGGCTGCTTGTTTTCCATCACTGATTAGCACGGGTTGGCATGTGCTTTTTATGCTTTCAGTGTTTGACAGCGACACATGTTCCAAAGGAAGAGAAAGGATGGATTCTTGAAACAATTTAAATTTTTTTATTGTTGCCAAACAAAAATATCACCTCCAGATACAACTAGGTGGTGATGGTATCAAAAAGCAACAGCTATCTTACAGCAAAGAGGTGCCAAAAAAAATTAAAAGCACAAATGTCCGTGAGTGCGGGGTGAATGCATTATCACGTTCTCATAAGGCTGTGGCTGACATCATGGTTGAGTGTGAGCGTTCGTATTCAATTCTGATTGTGCTTTAAGGATTAAGGAGTTTATTCTGGAATCAGCACCCACATCTTACGTGCTATCACACATGTGTATGTCCACACAGAGAAATGTTCTTCTTCCTTGGCAAGGTTTCCCTTTGGTACCCATTTTACCCGTGCACACAAAGTTTCTCCTTAAAGAAATCTGGCATATGATATATACTGACTCCGAAAGTATAACAGATGTAGCACACAAAGCAGAACACTATTTTTCTTTTTTAAGTTCCTGGTTTCAAAAGTCTTGATAACAGAAAAGAAAGTTCAAATCCCTTATTAATAAGTATAAAGTCATTTATAAAAAGCTGCTGCTAATTCTTTTTAGCATGACCTTTCCTTTAATGAAACCTAAGCTTTCCCCAGGACAAGCCCAGAGTGCCAAGGTGAAAGGAGAACTGTCTGTGGGTTCCACCCTCTACCACAGGCACCGTCACAACTGAACCCACAGGTGCAACATACATATCTCCTCACTTTTAGAACCCTAAGACCCCGGGACTCATAATCCACGGGTTTTGTTGAATAAAGAACAAATCTGTGGCTCCACATTCCACTAAAGGAGGACCAAAAATATCCTGAATAATCTCAGGACCCAAACCTGATTTTATAAATAATAGAGCCAAACCCCAAATTGTCCAGTGGATCTGTTCTTATTATGGAATGAGACCTAACTGTGCCTGGAACCTTAGATGCTGCAGAGGAGGTGGACAGGAGGAACGGCTGACCTGTCCATGCTCGGATGGCTTCCGGAACGTAAGCGAACAGAGACGGCGCAGGCTGGGCCCCGTGTGGCCCGAGTTCTCAGTCTAGTCTCTTAGTTGAGAGGATCCCCACATCCTCCTCCTCCCTGCTCTCAGAACACTCAGTTTGGTGCTACATCCCTTCGTGGGATTTCATGAACACATTTCTGTACAACTTTCCTAGATCCTTGGTTTGCACAGACTGCATTTGGTGTGTGGTACTAGGGATTTAACCCAGGGGTGCTTTACCTCTGAGCTATGTCCCCAGCCCTATTTTCTAATTTTATTTGGAGACAGAATCTCACTAAGTTGCTGAGGCTGGCCTTGAATGTGTGATCCTCCTGCCTCAGCCTCCCAAGTTGTTGGGATTGCAGACAAGTACCTCCATGTCCAGCTCATCCTGAATTTTTGATGGAGCTATTATAAGAATCCGTGGTAGAGGCTTCTCTTGTTTCTCTTCAACAGAAAGAGTCAGGGACCGCTGCTCCAACATCAGGAAAAAATAATAAAAAAAAAAGTACTGTGTACATTCAGCTCTTGGCTAAATGGGCCACATAGAACATGTTTCCAGAAACTTTGAAAGCATGATAAACCCTAACTCATCCAACATCATATAAAAATACTTCGGATAGTTTGAACGTATTCATATGGCACTCAATACTCTGGATCGTGCCGCACCAGGGAGCTGAACACGCAGGTGCATCTCTAGAGGCTCCGCGTTTCCAGGAGGGTGGTCTTCTGACAGCTCCTTCCCGCAGGCTTTGCAGGGCCTTCAAAGGTGAGCGCTGGAAACCTGGGTCTTCTTTTTCCTGTGATATTGATAGAATATGAACTTATGAAACAACGGAGAAAAGATATCTAATGTATGAAATATGATATGTCAAGAGCTTTGTAATGTTGTGAACAATCAATAAAAAAAATAATAATAAAATTACATGAAGCCAAAAAAAAAAAAAAAGATACAGTCCTCGTGAAAGACTACACAACGAGCGCTCATGACACAAGGAGCGCTCATGAGCATAGCTTTCATCAAAGCCACTCATGAGGAGAACCTCCTAACAACCTGACTCAAAGGTTACAAAAGAGATTTTTGGTCTGCTTTTGGACCCTACAGAGTGGTTCATTAGCATTATAGCCTGTAGCTTCCTTGTGAATTTCTACTACACAGCAGGGGTTGGAAGTGAGCTGTTGATGTGAACAAAAGCAGCAGAAATGGTAGAATAATTTGCTGCAGCTTTAGAAGGGAGCATGCTAACAGGTTTCCGTCATTTGGTGCTAAGTGGTCTTGTTCCAGAGTAAATAATTACAGGCCATAATCAATGTGCTTAATTTATAGGACTGTAAATCATACTTCCAATAGATTGCTCTTCAAGGGTAGGGACTAGATATAATTCATTCACCTAGCTTCTTATGAAAAATTACAAACATGAAAAAATTAAAAAGAATCTGTGTAACTCAAAATTTTTTGTTGGTATAATTTTTTCAAGTTTATATATCAGTTATCAAACAAAAATATTGGACAGTAGTTTTCCCATCTCTCCCAGTAATCTAATTTCAATATGACTGCTGTCATTGAAGCATCCTGATCTCAGTGACTCCCTCTTCCTGTATTTTTTTTCCTGATGAGTTAGAAAACCCCTGAATTAAGCAGAGCACATTGCTCTATTTAAACAGGTCCAGCCAGTGCGGCAGGACCACAAGGGAGAATGCCTGTCCCCTTGTTGGAATATTGGCATGGAGGGTCACTAGTGAGGCAGTGAATCTGATGAAGAAGGCATCCACCCACTGAGTGCCGGAGACCGGGAGACCTCAAGGACCTACACACAGGCCACCAACAGCCTCACCTTTGACCCATAATCCCAGTGGGAGTGAGGAGCACATGGACCACGAGAATTTCCTCTTCCACTATGAACTCCTCTTTTAAAGGAAGTCCATTTCCTTCCCCACTACTTTCCCCTTCTTCATTTTGACCTTCTCGGACATGCTCTTTTTTCCTGGTCTTCTGGCATGGTTGTGACTGCGGTGACAGGATTGGAGCCTGGCTCCTGACCCAGTCCCCATACCCTGATACAAACCTAGGGGTCTTAGAAGGCTCCGGAGGACTTCTGGGGTATACTTTAAACCCATTTCTTGTGTTAACTTAGTTTTGTTTTACAAAATGGTGATGTCACAAGGACCAACTCCCACCCACCCCTAACTTCAGGCAGTACTGTCCCGGGGGAAGGAGAGGCACAACTGCCTCCCAGGCAGCGCAGGTCCTTCCTGGTTCCTTGGAGGGAAACGCCCCTTCCTTCTGATTGGCCTGTCCTGTCAGTAGGCAGCCAATGGAATATGGCTACGATTTGGTCTCGACCACCCGAAGTTCGGGGGAGGTTAGTGGATCTCAGTTTTCAAAATAGCACGACAGGTTGGCTGTGCCAGCGAGGTCTCTGCTCCCCAGACCCTGGCAACGTCGCCTGCCCCCAGGGAGGGCAGCTGTGCCCCATTAAAAGGAGGATCTGAAGAGGGGACTGTCCTGGCCTCTGGAGGGATCTCACGACTTAAAACAAGCCACAAACAGGTCGCCGCTAAAGTGAATCTAGCCCGGGGGAGCCCCGGGTGTATACCAGAGAGCACGGCCCGTCCTGGTGCCTGAACCGTGGGAAACCTGCTGACTTCCCAGCCAGGGGACACATTTCTGTGTCACAGAATCCTGTAGAATTTTAAATGGAACAGCCACTGATCACATAGGTGCTTCTACTCTCTCCTCAACAAACAAAGGAGAGTTTAGTAAAATTCGGTCTTTTTTTGTTTGTGTGTATGCTGGGGATTGGTCCCAGGGCCTTGTACATGCGAGGCAAGCACTCTACCAACTGAGCTATAGCCCCAGTCCTAAAATGCAGTCTTTTAAATAAATATTGTTGATACACTTTTTTTTTTTTAAATTTAAAGGTCTATACACTTAATTTCTGGGTCATTAAGATTGATTTTTAATTTTTAATTTAGCTATTAACCAATTTTTAAAAATTACACATATAATACTAGACCACATGTTCTAAAGGGGAAAAAACAAAACAAAACCTAACACTACAGATGTGATAAAAGACTGTCCTCTGTCCCACCTCTTCCCAGCCCACTTCCCTTCTTGAAGGTATAAATTATTGTTTTACATTTTTCACTACACATTATCATATTCACATTTTCTACCTCTTTATGATGAAAAATTTTAAAGAGAGAAAATGAGAATTTGTACAATGTGAATTTTTTATATTACTCTTTAAATTTATATATTGGTTGGATATTAACCAATGTATAACTTGAATACTATTTAGATAACACACTCCAAAACTCACTTCTTTCTCACTCCTCTCTGTCTATCCATCCATCCATGTATCTATTTATGTATCTATCATCTATGTGTCTTTATTATCCATGTTATCTATCAATAATTTGTCAATCACCTATTGTCTGTTTTTACCCACCTATCCATTTGCTTGCGTATCTATCATCTATGTTGTCTATCTTTATCTATTTCTATCTGCCTGTCATCTACTTATCAATCTGTTTTTTATCTGTCATCTCTCTTCCCATATAGCTATAGGGAAGGATTGCTATATAGGTTTAGCTTTTAATCAAAACTGTAACACTGTGCATGCTTCACTTTGTGGTGAACCCTGAGAAGCTTCCTATGTCACTCCATACAGACAGATCTCACTTCTTTTCCCCCATGGTTTTGAATTCTGTTTTTAAACAGGACATGGTGGTGCATGCCTATAATCCCAGCAACTCAGGAGGCTGAGGCAGGAGGATTGTAAATTTAAGGCCAGATTTTGCAATTTAGTGAGGTCCTAAACCAACTCATTGTGACCCTGTCTCAAAATAGAAAATAAAAAGTGTTGGGGTGTAGCTCAGTGGTAAAGCACCCCTGGGTTCAACCCACACTACTAAAATCTAAATAAACACAAAAAATAACATGCTGTTTTTGTTTGAGAGGTTTTCAATTTTGAACCATACCTGCCAAGTCTCTCCACATCGTCCACTGTCTCTGGCAAGGCAATGCCCTTGGTTTCAGGCAAAAGCATCACGAGGCCACCACAGACCGACGCCAGGACACCTGTGGAAGAGAGAGAGGCGTTACGGCTGGGGACACACAGGTGATGCGCCTGCCACACTCACTGATCTTCAGTGGCTCCTGACAACAGCAGCACTCTGCTGCCCCAGCAGCTCCCGGGGCTTCAGCGACTCTCCACCTTCCTCCAGCCCTGGGGGAACCTGGCTCCCTGCACCCTCAGAAGGCACCTGTCCATCCACTCAGCTAACAACTACAGTTACGTGTCATTTAACAACAGGGCTGGGTCCTGGGGAGTGTCTTTAGGTGACCTCACTGCTGTGCCAGTGCCATGGCATGTACTTGGGTCGACTAAGATGGTGATGTCACCAGGAGATACAATCCTATGGGACTTCCTTCCTACGCGGTGTGGGTCACTGACTGGGCGCCCTGGTGTGGTGCCTGACTATGGGGCTTCACTGCTCCACAGGAAACAGCCACCAGACAGGGATGCCTCCACCTGCTCCTGAGGCCACAGCTTAATAGCGTCCTCTCCGACTCCATCGCGTTACACGCTAAGACTCAGCCCTGCCTCTGCCCGATGGCAAGGCCCCTGTGTCTGCTGTTTTGACTTCTTGCTGACTAACCAGGGTACTCACTCCAGCACCTTCGACCCATTGGTGGGCACACTGGAACGCACTCGAACCCTCGCCTTCCAGGAGCTGTCTCAACTTCACCGTGGCCATCCTCCCTTCTCTGCCCTTTGGAGCCCAAATTCTTGAAACATGTTTAACAACCAGCTCTGGAAAATAGAGCCCTGGCTCACAGCTTTGCCCATTTCCATGGTGTAGATGCTCTCGCTGTGGCTATTTCCAGCTGCCAGCATGCCCTCCCTGAACGCAGCATTGGGAGGCAGTGGACAGTAACCCCCATTCTGTGGTCCTTGTAAGTGACCCTCAGAACACACACAGGAAAATGAATCAGGAGCTGTTGCGTATTCATTATCCCTGTGTTTAATGTATTTTATCTACTGTGTTTTTAAATGACGGCTGTATTTAAAGATTGGCTCACGTAATTCTTGAAGACATCACGTGTGGCCCTGCTGAGCCATCAGGAGCCAGTTCCAACATACCACGCTTCTCAGACTGCAGCTCATGCCGTTCAATCTGGGTTCTGCCCTGGGCCCTTCCTGGCCCTGCTCCAGCCAGGTCCCCAATTGCCTCCTTCCCCAGATCGAGTGGGGCTGCTTCTGGGCCTTATTGGTGGATCTTTCTCGTACCCACCCTGAGAGATTCCCACCTTCCCCGATTGCCTGTTTCTCCTCCTCTCCTCTCACGCCCCTCCCCATCTCCGGGGTCCTAATTCCCAGTCACTCCCCCAGCCTCACTGGTGATCTGTGCTCAGATGCTCCCAAATCCCCATCCCCAGTCCACACGTCTCTTCTGGGCTTGCTGACACCAGGTGTCCTGGGTTCTCAACATTTTGACTTGGATACTTTCAGGATCCCCTTGTCACACGGCCTCCTGCGGACTGACTCTGTGCCTTTCTGGTCTGTGGTTTCCCCTGGGGGTGTGGGCTGCCATACCACTGCTCTGCTGACCCTGTCCACTGTCCTGCCTGCCAATCTGGCTCCCAGTGCTTCCTGCTCCTCTCCCTCCCTCTGCCAGCTTCTGCTTAGACCAGGTCACAAAGGTCTCTCCCTAAACCACGACATTCTTTCCATCATCTCTCCACTAGCACCGTTTCCTTCCAATTCATTTGACAATTGCCATCAGAGTCCCATCTCCAAAATGCAAATCTAGCTGTGTCACCCCATGTAAAGCTTTGTGGTAGCTTCTCGATGCTGTTTGGATAAAGAACAAAGCCTCCACACGTCTGAGGAGACCTTCTGTGACCTGTCTTCCCCTGGTGACAATTCCCTTCAGGCCCCAAGGCACACTCTGGACTCTATCTTTTAACATCCTGGGGCTGGAGGACACGATCTTCCTCTTGCCCTGGGCCTTCCCATGGCCTGGGCACAGCCCACAGGTGTCATTTCTTCTCATCTCCAGACCACAGCCTGGACATTACTTCCGTCCTCCCAGCTTTCTGTGGTCGACTCCAAGGGTCAGCATCCCTGTGGTGTGCTCCTCCAGGGATTTCAACATTTATCGGGCTCGACTGTTTGGATTTTCAGAAACTTGGCTTCTCCCCAGCCAGCTCTGGGGGGAAGGGCCTACCCCCAGCCCCGGTGCCAGCTGGGGCAGCTCTGGTCTGCAGGCTGGGCTGTAGTCTCGGAAGATTAGGCTGAGTCGTCTCCCAGACCACTGTGACCTTGTGGGACAATGATCCCCTCTTTGCTCTTTCATGATGGCCACAGAATTAACCCTGAATTTGATTATCAAATCCCATTAAATAATTTGAAATGATCTTGTATTAAGCTCATTGATATCATGTGGTCAGAAGCTGGTTGTCTGTCAGGGGAGTTTTGCATGAATAGAAATGTATGTCTCAGGAACTCACTATCTGTACTGGGATTTCACTGTTGAGCAACAAATGAGCAACATTCCCCCCCCTAGAGTAAGGAAGTGGAGAGGGAGGAAGGGCAGGGTAAGAAAGGGCCATCCTGTGTCCTGAGTGCTGCAGAGCACAGAGAGAGGTGTGAGATCCGGTAGGACAGATGGAACAGCCCTGGAGAAACCCTGCCCGAGGCCTGAGGTCCCTCCCCAGACAGGGCTGGGTGGCTGCACACGATCCATGAGGACTGGGAAGGAGGAGGTGAACTTGAGGGACGTGGAGGAGGTTACAGTGTATGTGGAGGAGGTCTGTGTCCCCTGTTCTTTCAGAATAGCCTTTTTAGATCATAGCCAAATAAGATGTGATATTGACAGATGTCAGACATTTAAAAACACACAATTAATCTTCAGGCTGATTTTTAAATCATAAATCATAAAAGAGTTTTGCAGTATTTAATTTTAACTCAGAACTAAAGAAGAAGGCTGACAGGATCTCCGTTTACCTCCACTCTTCAATATAAAGCAAATTAAAACCATTTAGGATTTCACATTTTATTATTATATTATTATTACCAGATGTCATCCACATCAAACCTCGTGGTCACTGCAGCTTCTGTTAATACAAAGAACACAGACGGAGGAAGCCCTTTAGGGCACCACGTAACAGAGTCCTTACCGAAGATGATCAGAGGTAGCTCTAGCCACACAGCTGCCAGTCGAAAGAGCAGAAATGGGGCTATGATTCCCCCAAAATCACACAAACCCGAACAGAGCGAAACCCCAAAGTTTCTGCAGAATGAAAAATGGTTTTAAGTGAAAAGCATTCAAATTTAAAAAAAATCAAGATAATTATAATATTCAGACATATTAAATAGCAGAGAAATCGTGGCCACACTTTCCATTTCTACCATTTTTAACTCTGAAAACAACTATTCTCTTGCACTCCAGCCCTTTTCTTGCTGACTACTTCCCAGCGAGGGTCGTGAGGAAGCTGCAGTGTTGGTGGAGTGACCTTCATTCATCAGCAGCTCACTAGCTGGCCTGCTCCGTGACACATGTGCCACCTTGGTACCCTCGCTTGACTGCAAGATGTGCCCATTGGGATATTTCTCCAGCCAAGGAGGCCGGTTTGCCCTACACCATGTGCACCATTGGATGTCCTTCAATAACCAGCTGCTCACAGGAGCAAGGCTTGTACTGAGCTCAGAGGAGACACCACAGCCTCGGCACAGGGCGGTGCCGCAAGGGCAGGCTGAGCCCGCCTTCAAAGAAAGGGCACCAAGCGGTTCCAGTTCCAAGCTGTGTCCAAGCTGTGTCCTGTTCACAGAGCCATAGCTGTGGATAAGGTCATTTTAATGGGGAACAGGTCTATCACACAGGTGGCAGGTAGCAATACAGAAAGCAGATGGAACTCAAAGCTTATCTCTTTGCTGGATGAGCTCATTCCAGCCGACAGAGCACCAGGCTAAAGGAACATTTGGCTGCAGTTAATTAAGGAGAAATAGGACACATGTGTTGGAATTACCGTAATGTTGTTGGGTACAATTCTGAATTCACCAAATAAACTATTTCAAAGGCCATGGTGATCCCTAGTCGTCCCAGAGTAGCCACAGTGGTCCTCAACCATGCCGTCCCTGCAAGCATAGAACATGGAGTTAGGGGTCTGATTCATGAACATTTGACAGAATGACAGAGGCATTGGCTTAGTGTCCCCCTGCCTAAGTCTTTGCTAATTTAAGCACAAATAATAAAATTGTCTAATACTGCAGACAAATTTTAAAATAACAACAACTAGGATGGTAGCTAATATTTGGGTGTTAGAGATGTCGTTCTGAGCAGGGTTAGATTATAGAAATACAATTCTAGAGCCACTTGTCAAGTGGTTACTACATGGAACAATGTTCCTTGTAGTGTCCTCTTAGAGAGCAGGAGCCCACTGTCCTTTAGTCTGGAAGGCAGTCTCACTGTGCCCTTGAAAACATCATCACAGTCAGGTGCTCACTCACCTGCGCTCTCTCTGTACAAACCAGGAAAATTTCTCACGAAACACCTTGGTTTTAGAGAGTAGCAAGGCTTTGAGGATTGGGATCTTGGGAAGGGGACATCTAAGCTGAGGGTCATCCCTAAGGCATATGCCATTCATTGTCATCCTCATCCCCAATCATGCTACTTCCTCCAAGAAATCATCCAGAAGGAACCACATTCTTACAAGCTAGTGGGTTCACCCATTTTAAAATGGACCATTTAAGGTTGCTGTAGCTGTGTGAAGAAACTCCCTCTTCCTCCCCAGAAAATTTGGGAAATGCTAAACATTCTCTATTAAACATTTTCTTTCTTTAGTTTTAAGGGCAGAGGGATTCATCATTTTAATCCTGAACTATCTGTGCTCTAAATTTCTTAAGAGTTGTGCAATTCACGTTTCCCTTTCCTAGAGGCCATGATATGAGGATCTGTGACTGCACCGTCAAGACCAGAGCTGCTCTCCAAAGCCAAGCGGGGCTGCCCAGCGTCTCTGAACGTGGAGCCGTCACCGTCACCTTAGTTTAGTTTTAGTAGAGAAGTAGTGAATGAGGGGAATGAAACTAAGAGGCTCAAGCTCAGTAGAGTTGTGTGTGTTCTTTCCAGAGACTATTCAACCAAATAAACAAACAAAAGCTAAAACTCTCTCAGTAAAACCATTTCCAGGAGGGAAAAACACGGGCTGAGAGTCCAGATTGCGTCTTTACTGCAATTTAACTGCAAACGGCCTGAGGAGCACTTCCTAATATATGTCTTGTCTTCCCAGACAGAACACCTGTGGCTGTCACATCAATAGTTACACCAGGGAGTGAGGGTTATCCGAGCAGTGCTGATGTGCTGGGCCACCATCTGCTCTGGCACAGAATGGTGGTAAACATGTGTTTTGTTTAGGCTGCGCTTTCTCATGAAGCCCAGGGAGGGGGACTCGGAAATTCATTCCAGTCCTGTCCTTCCAAGAGCAGGTGCTGCTGGGAATGGAAAGTAGGAGCTCTAGCCCAGATTCCCTGGGTCCCAGCCTGATGGGGCCACCTCCCGCGGCTCTCAGGCTGCACTGGAGAAGGCCACCTGCCACTGTGGAAATAACCCCCAGATCCACATTCGGTATAAGCCAGGGACTTCTTTTTACTACATCGAGATTGCTCTATAACTGAGTCCTGTGACGAGTTCAATTCCAATTTAGGTTTATAACTGAGGCTGGAGCTGTTGGGTAGAAATGAGGTAGCATATAGCATGACTGTAGTCTGGTTGGTGACTGAAGAAAGGACAGCAGGTTCTATGTTTAAGATAAGTGGCAGGACGACATTTCCAGCCACATCCACTGTTCAAGACAAGCAGGGGATCTGACCACAGCTGCTTGCTTGAAAGTAACTGAGACTCTCATTTAAATGCATTTATAGGCTAAAAGGTACTAGGTGCAGGGGGAACATTACACATTTTTAAGCACATTGTGATCACATGGAATTGGCACACGAAGATGGCAATGCAGCTTAGGAATATGTTAATTTCTGGTCCTCAAAACCATGTATATACTGTTAACCCCTTGATTTTGTTGCTACTCTATCTGTGGGACAATGGGACAGTCTCTGTCCTTGCCATTCTGTCTCTGGGGAAGCCAGCTTTCCATGTGAATCTATTGCAATAAACGACCCTATCCCTCTCTTTGTGAGTCACGTTTGATTTCTATCCTGCATGAGCTCAAGGACCTACTGAGGTGGTGGCCAACAGAACCAAGTGAAAACCAAGAAACCAAATCAACACACACACACACACACACACACACACACACACACACACCATAAAAAGCCTATGCAGTTAACTTAAATAGTCAACTCAGAAAAACAGAAAATGTCATCAAGTTGAGCTCCCAGTTTATGTCCTGCTCACCGACCTGGATCTGAAAAACTCCCAGTTCTTTTCCAAGCAAGGGAGTTTAGACTCAAACTACTCTGGAACAGAGATTTTGTGGAAATGTGTACAAAAGAAGTCCCTATGGCACTCCACTGTTCATTAATGAGAAGAGTGAAAAGAAAACATTTTATTAGGAAGTCTGAATCACATGTGAAAAATTTTGTATGCACATGAAAAACTTCAAGTGTCCCAGGAATATGTTATCAAATTCATTTTAGAGCAGAAATAGACATGTTTTGGTGTCAGTAACAAAAATCACATTAAAAATGAGCACTACAGTGCATCTTCCTTGGAGTTATTTGAAGACATAGAGAAAGAGATTCCCCTCTCCGAGTGGTGACTTGGTCAAGCAACTAGAGTTTTGGGGAGTGACACCTCATTTCTTGAGTAAAGGATGCAAAATTTAGAATACGATTTTGACTCTCTTTGGAAGGTACCAGCAGCTCTGAATTCTGGAATAAAATTTAGTGAAAAGTCCTAATAAAGATATGTAAATTACATAAAGATAGATAAAAGTAGAAAAATTTTTCATTTCAGAAACACTTCCCACACTGCTGGGTTTATAGCAAGCAAAGTAAGCTCAAATTAAATATAACAGACAGGTATAGATAAAGAAAGCTATTAACTTCCAGACTTTGATTACAGTTCAGAAATCTGAGTCTAAAGCAGGGGTCTTAGATGAAGATAAAGCCAGAAAGACAATTTCTCTTTCCAGAATTTTATTCTCAGGCCATGAAAAGCTGGGCTCTGCAGAGGGAGGGCTGGTTAAAGGGTATTCTGTGAGATAATTTTAAAGCTGATTTCTGTAAAATTAGCTCATCAGCATTCTGCATGGGGGCTGTCCACCTCCTGGTGACATCAGAACAGCCGAGAGAAAAGCCTTCCTAGTCTGGACTGGACTGTTCCTTGCAATCAAGTCTGAAAGTGCCTTTGAGTTGGAAGGACTGCCCACTCCAGGAAAGAACCTCTGTCATAGCTGGAACTCACTTTAGGGATTTGAAACTCATTCTTGCCAGTCATCTATGACTGACATGTGACCACTGAAGGAGTCAACTATGCAGAATATATAAATAAGACGTGCCCCAGCAAAGAGCAAGTAGTGCTCAGTCCTGCAGATAGCACGACTGAAGCCCCAGCTAGGAAGTCATATCTACAAAAACAACAACAAAAAAAAACTGAACAGATCAAGTATCTCAAATACTTCAAGATTGTATTTGCAGTTCTCTGTGTAATACCTTGATTCCTAACCTACTGTGTGTGGTTTGGACACATAGTCTCCCCCCCCCCCCCAAGAGTAAAACATTTTATTTAAAAGATAGAGAGAGAGAGAGAGAGAGAGAGAGAGAGAGAGAGAGAGAGAGAGAGAGATGCGTAGGGGGCAGGGGGAGAGATCCCTCCTGAAAAGAGAGGGTCCAAAACTGGTGCCCCACAGACACAGAGTCTTAAATGCTCTCTTTCTGGGGTCATGTTGAGAGCAACACACCTTGAAATCATCTCAATTACTCGAGGATCAGAGAAAATCTAGGACAAAGTATATGTCATGAAATGATGGGCCACGCTTATACATCAGTACTTTCTCCCTGAGTTCTGAATTTCACCTTCAATGAACACCTCATCTCTATTTCACAGCGACGGGAACTACATTTTAAACATAAACCCAAAACCAAAGTAAAATATAAAGTGCAGTGAACTCCTAAATGTGTCCGTTTTCCACCCTTCCAACTTAGCCTTGTGGTCGGGAATTACACCTATCTCCTTAACCTCTCTCTCCCTCTCCTAGTGGAGTGGCCTTCAATTAATAAATATTAAATCGATGCATATTGACAGACAGCTATCATACAGCTCCCTCAACTCTCAGAGTGTGTTGACTCCATGTAACGAGTTGAATAGTGTCCCTCAGAATCCAAGCCTACCTAGAACCTCAAAATGTGATCATATTTGGAAATAGGGTCTTCGTAAGATGTGATTAGTTAAGACGGCTCAGAGATAAGACTGTCCCACGAAGATGAGGCTCACGTTGGAGCAATGCCAGGAGAAGGTGAGGGTTGCCAGCAATGGCCAGGCCCCAGGAGAGATTCGTGGGACCAATGTTCCCTCAGAGCCTCTGGGAGGAACCAACCCTGCGATGGAAACAATTTCTGTTGCTTCAAGCCACCCAGTGTGTGGTACTTTGTTACAGTGTCTCCAAGGAACCCAAAACACTCAAGGGAATAAGTGGAACATGTTTCTGCTTATCCTTAAAAATCCCCACATGACAGGGGACTTACACATCTTTTTCCTTTTCTGTTTTGACAATTGGCTTTTCTGCAAATTTATTCAAGGGGCGCCTACCTGATGTCATGGGAATTCATAAACCTGCACCTAGTTAGTGGAGTCTCCTGTGAATGTAAGACTGTTCAGACCTTTGCAAAATGATGATCCTCCAAGAAAGAACCTCCTGTGCAGACACCAAAGATCCCCAGAGTCCAGCCTCTGTGGAATCCCCACCGCACCCAGGGCCAGGAGACAACCCACTGCCCCTCATCCTGGGAGAGTAAAGGACTTTCTCATTCCAGCCCTTGTTGTGTTTGGTGTCAGAGGTCATCTAGGTCCCCTGATCCCACATCGGGAGACATCTGCAATCCCTGGCTTTCTCCTGTTTACATTCACAGCATCTCTGAGAGGAAATCCCCTCCCACCCCGGAGAGATGGGAGAGGCCCACACTTCACCTGAGCCCTCAGCATTTCTCCTTCCTCATAGCCCTCATCCAAACTGTTGTAGTTAGGAGGGCTCCTCCTTGGCTTCCTCCTCCTCCTCCTCCCCCTCCTCCCCCTCCTCCTCTTCCTCCTCCTTGGCTTCCTCCTCCTCCTCCTACCCCTCCTCCTCTTCCTCCTCCTCCTCCTTGGCTTTCTCCTCCCCCCTCCTCCTCCTCCTCTTCCTCCTCCTCCTCCTCCCCCTCCTCCCCCTCCTCCTCTTCCTCCTCCTCCTCCTCCTTGGCTTCCTCCTCCTCCTCCTACCCCTCCTCCTCTTCCTCCTCCTCCTCCTTGGCTTCCTCCTCCCCCCTCTCCTCCTCCTCTTCCTCCTCCCCCTCCTCCCCCTCCTCCCCCTCCTCCTCTTCCTCCCCCTCTCCTCCCCCCTCCTCATCCTCCTCCCCCTCCTCCCCCTCCTCCTCTTCCTCCTCCTCCTCCTCTCCCCTCCTCCTCTTCCTCCTCTTCCTCCTCCTCCTCCTCTTCCTCCTCCTCCTCTTCCTCCTCCTCCTCCTCCTCCTCTCCCCTCCTCCTCCTCCTCTTCCTCCTCCTCCTCCTCCTCTCCCCTCCCCCTCCCCCTCCTCCTCCTCCTCTTCCTCCCGCTCCCCCTCCTCCTCCTCTTTGGCCGCCTCCTCCTCCTCCTCCTCCTCTTCCTCCTCCTCCTTCTCCCACTCCTCCTCCTCCTCCTTGGCCTCCTCCTCCTCCTCCTCATTTTCCTCCTCCTCCTCCTCCTTGGCCTCCTCCTCCTTCTCCTCCTCATCTTCCTCCCCCCTCCTCCTCCCCCTCCCCTCCTCCTCCTCCTCTTCCTCCTCCTCCTTCTCCCACTCCTCCTCCTCCTTCTCCCACTCCTCCTCCTCCTCCTCATTTTCCTCCTCCTCCTCATCTTCCTCCCCCCTCCTCCTCCCCCTCCCCTCCTCATCTTCCTCCCCCCTCCTCCTCCTCCTCCTTGGCCTCCTCCTCCTCCTCCCCCTCCTCCTCCTTGACCTCCTCCTCCTCCTCCCCTCCTCCTCCTCCCTCCTCCTCCCCCTCCTCCTCCTCCACCTCCTCCTCTTCCTTGGCCTCCTCCTCCTCTCCCACTCCCAAGGCTCACCAGACAGTGCCAACTTCCAGCAAGCCTGCAGGGACAGTCATGCTGGTGACTGACTGTCCTCAGGCCTCCTTGCCTGGATTCCAGAGATAACGAAGAACATTTTGTTCCTGAACCCACAGGTTTTCACATTTCTGGGAGACGTTCTCTACTGTGGAAACACTGCCCCTCTTCTCTGTATCTGGTGCACTTTCTTCTTCACACATGCCTGGCTCCCACTTTCAGGGTCCCCCCTGGATCAATCCATCACTCTTCCATCCTCCCCCCTTTCCTCCCCCTTTCCTTCCCTCCTCTCCTTCACCTCCTCCCTCCTTCCCTCCCCTCTCCTCCCCTGCCTCTCTCTTGTAAATAACCCCATTGGCTCCTTCATCACAATGAAATGTGACAGCATTGAACTGTCTGTCCCCTAGTGGGTCCTGACTCACTCAGCTGAGAACCGTGTCTCTCTGTCACCCACCACCTCAGTGCTTAGCATGGTGCCAGCGTATGGCAGATGGTCAGGAAGCAGGTCACACAGTGTCAGCGGCACCACGACAGGAAGTCAGACAGAGGGGAGTAGAAGGAAACACATCACTATGAGCTAGAATTAGCATGACAGCTATTTCATCAATCAATCTCTAAAAATTGAGAGAAGAGAAAATTCTATAGAACTCATCGCTTCTCTCAGACTTTATACTGATTATCGGGAAATTGAGTGACCTCACCAAGCCTGCCTGGTGTCCAGATTATGACTCGATGGCACAGTTCCTAAAAACCATCGACTCCCTGTACTTGATTATTTGGATCTAAGGGTTTTCTAGTTCTTCAGCAGCTTCCAATCAAATGTGAGGGACAATTACCTTCCGGTAAGAACGCGGTGACCAGGCACGCAACCCCCGCCACTACATTGCTCGCTGCGAAGGGGAGGCGGCGTCCAAAGCGCTCGATGGTCAGCAAGATCAAGAGAGCCCCTGGCAGTTCCACCACTCCCGAGATGAAGAAATCTATGTAGAGGTTGCCGCCGATGATACCCAGGCGCATGACCAGTCCCTGATACACCACGGCGCTGGTGAACCTGCAGTGACATTGACAGACACCAGGGAAGAGCAGGTGAGCGCTAACCTCGCCTGACTTGAAGGGAGTGCTGGGTTGTAGAAGTGACAGCAGCTTTAACACCTGTCACAGCTCAAACTTACCAAGCAAACATGAGTATAAGTGTGCACTTCCTCATCTGGGGAGTTCTCACCAGATCTAGAAAGGACGGGTTACTAACTTCCTCGTCGGTAACGGTGATCTGGGTAAGAGAAGCAGATTTCAGTGGCAATATGCAGCAAGAAACACCTGCAACAGCACGAGCTTTACTAGCTAGATTCAAACTACAGAATCCAGGGATCCTACTGAACTGACGGGGCTGTTTCATAATTACATCTACAACCCGAGTGTGGAAAGGCTTGCCCTCCGGCACTCGGAATGGGTCAGATTCACAGAGAAGAGGTTTCCCAATTGAGACTGTTCTCAGGATAATTGCAATACTTAGGTTAAACTGCTCTGAGTCAACAAGGAGAAAAGGCATGTTCTAAAGTAAGATTGGGATCCATTTATTGTATTGAGGGAAAACGAGAGCAAACAAGTGTGAGCCAATCAAGTGTTTCTTTATATATTAAATCACCAAGTCTTACTTTGACAAATGAAATAATTAGTCCAAGAACAAGCATCAAGGACCTTATTTTGCTTTCTTTTATCAATAGGAAGCTAGCATCTTTTTGATCCAGGAAAATTCAGCTCATCTCCTTTTGGCCATCCAGAAGATGGTATTGTCCTCAATTCAATTCAGCAAACACAGTTGCTGGCTGCTGTATACAGGCTCTGCATAGGAAATGCAGCAGAGGAGCAAGGCCGCTGTCCTCCAGTCCAGTCTGCCAAGGGTCCCAGCGCAACTGCTCACAGCGACCACTGCTCCACATTCCATGTGGGTGGACAGTCTGTACCTCTGCCTGGGCGCCCTTCCCAGTCCTGCTATTAGTCTGCCCCCGGAATTAAATGATGACCCTCAGGTCTAGCTCCACTCCTCAGACCTCCCTCCACCAGGGCTCCTCTTATGGGTCTGTTCCTCTATCCAGGAGCTCTGGAGCTGGGGGTGAGGAACTGCAGTGTGGCACCAAGCAAAGTGCCTGGTGCTCAACCCATTCGCTTAACATCAAAATCTAGAAGCAACTCGGGAAGCTTCTCAGGGCCTGAGGAGGCTGAGGCAGGAGGATTGCGAATTCAAAGCCAGCCTCAGCAAAAGCAAGGTGCTAAACAACTCAGTGAGACTCTGCCTCTAAATAAAATACAAAATAGGGATGGAGATGTGGCTCAGTGGTCGAGTGCCCCTGGTACCTCCCAAAAAAGAAGCCAAGTGCCTGGGCCATACCAGCTCCCCCAGAGTACAGCCTTCAGTTGTGGTCCTTCTTTTAAGCAAGAACCCAGGCTCCTAAAGGCAGGGCCTTTCCTGTCTGTTTACTCAACTTGAAATCTGGCCCAGAAGGAATGTAAATCTAGGCACATTTTCCCTAAGACCTCAAGTCCCTCTACCAGCTGTCACAAAAATTTGACTTAGAGCACATCCACACTGATGGGCCCTGTCAATCAATCATCCTAAACATCATAAAGCAGTCAATGTGTCAACCAAAGCTTGATATCTCATGCCTATGTTTGTGCCAGGCAAAGTCTCACACATACAGCGGAAGACTGAAAATGAATGGTATACTAAGCCACATTCTTCCCTCCATCCTGTGCATTTAAAACACTTGAATTGGGATGTGTCTCACCAATGAACTTATAATAAAGTAATGCATCAGTTTAAAGAGCATGGGTTTTTCTTACTTGGAACATAAAATGATCACCTTAAAATCAATGTATTAGAGTCGACAAGACAATAGTTGTTTCCACGAGGATACTCATGGAAGGCTGCTAATGGATTCCACCCTCCATTCTTTCCTTCTCTCTTACAGTAATGACTCCATGGAATTTAGCTGGGCACATGGATGCTAGCTAGAGTCTTTTTCTGTCTTCTCTTTCAACGATGGTTGTTCTGAGACTAAGACCTCAACAATGAATTGGTCATAGGCACCATGAACACACATTCCAAGTTTTACCCCTTGGAAACAGCTTGCCCCTCCCTCACTTACAGTCTTCGGCTTCCTGGGATGGAAGAACATGGTGGTGAGCTTCAGCTACACAGCCCACTGCGTGTGATGATGGAGCAACAAGATTACAGGGACCTGAGTCCTAGGGCACCTCGTGGAGCAGACCCGGCTTGCCAGAGCTGGCCCACTCACCTCTAGGGCACATGTTAGAGAGAAAAGTACTTGTCCATCTCCCCCTCCCCCACTATATTTCTTGGGTGTCTTGTTTCAACATCAAATTGACCTGGATCCTAATTACTACAATGCCCAGTAAAATGTTCCTTGTCTAACCTTCTAAATGTTAAGAACCCCAAAGGGATTTTTCTTTATCTACCTTTGCCTTGTTTATTGCTCCAAAAATAAGGCAGGAATATCTATGTGGCAGATAAGAACTTGTGTATTACAACAATATATCATCATATGGTTTATTATCAAAATGCTTTCACAAAGAGTTTCTACTCATTGCCCACATGAAAATAGTAATACCTAGGGAGCGTGAAACTCTCGTTAGTTTCTAGACTAAGTACATGGATTGTTTCATTCGATTCTCATCAAAGCCCTGTAAAATTAGTACTTTTATTAACCTGATTTTATAAATAAGAAAACAAATTTTAGAACATTAAAGATTAAATAGCAGAAAGATAGCTGAGCCAGGATTCCACACCAGGTGATTAGAAATGTCCCTGATTGTAACCCTCACCCAGTGCTGCTGACTATAGAGGAAACTTTTATTCCACACAAGTTCTTTCCAGTTGATGGTCATTTCTACATACTTTTCAAGAAGGACACTGTGCACTTGATAAAAAAAAATCCTTTATTTAAATAAAAAAGGTTCAAATCGGCTAAAAGAATTTAGATAATTTAGGTTTGGCTCAAATCATTTAGATTTTGCAGATCTTGAAATTCAGGACTGAACCACCCAGGACAGGATGGTTCTCCTCTGTGGAAGTCGCAGTCCTTCCTTCACTTCCGGCTGTTCCACAGCTCAGACTTGGGTCAGTTGGTGTGGGTCCTACTCTTCTCCCTCAGGAGTCCCTGAGGGGTTGCTTGTCTCCACCTTGGCGCTGCTGTCCACCCAACGCACACAGAGGTATTGCTAACAATTTGATGTGGGCCGTCTTCCATCTGCTCTCCAGCCTTACTTTCTGCCTATAGCCATGACTTCTATCTGCAAGATAAGACTCTGACCAAGTCACTTTCACTCAGGCCCAATGTCAACCCTGGAGTGGAAGGGAAATGGCACATCACGGGTTTCCCAGATAACGACCTTCAAGCACCTCTGCAGATTTCTCAATCCTTCATGGTCTGTGACTCTCCCTTAGTGACACGATAATGGAGTGTCTCTTGCCCTTGCCTTTGCTCTATAGATGTCACCTTTTCCTAAGCAGATCTCTAGTCATCCCTGAGCATTGAGTTACCATGTCAGAGGGTGATGACAAAGAATGGCAATTTTTCTTTTTCTTTTTTTTGCAAAGGGCCAGATGGTATATTGGTTTTGCAAGATATTAATTCTCAGGTGGCTGCTTAACTTTGCCAGTAGTGTGAAAGCAGCCATGGATGTTAATATATAAACATTACTAAAGTCTGCACTTCATTATGCTATATTGTGCCTGCAGTATATAGAACATAATATTTATTTTATTAATTAAAAGTATGTTTTTATCACTTCATTCATGGTCCTTATGAGATAGTAAGATTTGGGCAGGTTTAACTTTTCTTTTTGGTTATAAATATTCTCTTAAAAATAACACACATTACTTTTTTAACAAAAAATAGAACACTTTAAAAGTGGATTTAAAATAATAGGAGTGTACCTAATTGTTGTATTATTCTTGGTATTACTGCCATTTTCTCTTAATAGAACTGACACCACCACACACTCTCTCTCTCACACACACACACACACACACACACACAATCAACTCATTTTCTCAGGTGAACTGACTCTGCTTCCAGTTGTAGGGTAGGCCTGGTTATCCAAGGATAATCCTATTCTCTGATTGGACATCTGTCCCAATTTGAACCAATGAGAAGTGGGCATGTGATCCAATGTGGACCAATCTGCACCAGTGAGAGAAGGAGTCATGGGAAAGTCCTTCATTGCTCTTAAGCCAGAGCTTCCTGAAGGACCCCACCCTCTCCAATGAATGAAGAAATGGTAGGATCTCAGGAGCCACCTTGTACCACGAGAGGACCTGTCCTAGGATGAAGCTGCTCTGTCAGTAGAGTGGATAGAGGGGGAAATGCAGGTTTGATGAGATTGTTGAGACCCTGGTTTGGTCAACCTGGAACCCCGCTGTGACTACAATTCCAGACATAAGAGCCAGTGAATGCCCTTATTGTCTAAACCCATTTAAGTTGGTTTTCTGTCACTTTTTGCCAAAAGTAGAATTATCTGAAGAATCCAGTCTAGAACAATGGTTTTTCTTTAATAACAATATCTTTGGCAAAAAATAATTTTATAGTTAAAGTAATTGTTTCAATGCTCCAGTTCATTTTGCAAAAATGCTTGCTATTAGTCTTAATATCAGACTTTTCAGATTTAGAACCTGGCAGGTGTACAATCTCTGTTTTTTCCAAAGTTCAAATTTACTGCTTCAATATAATCCTCTACCAAAGGAACATCAAATGTTGATAACAGCAAAAGTAATCGAGAAGGAGCCAACCCATCCTCCTGTCCAGTGAATGGAAGGATTAATAGTACCTCCATGCAAGTAAGTATTTTGTTACATTTCAGAACAAATCCAGCTGGTCTTTGATTTACTAACATCTTCTCACAGTGACGCAGATATTCTGAAAGACGACCCACTTTCTGGGTGTCCAGAGACCTCGAGAGACTAAAGCCGTATCTTGGATGGAATTCACCCAGATGTCTTGCCAGCTCACGCTGGGTTTAGGCTGCAGCTATTGTTCTTTTACATAACTTCTCGGGCTCTAAAGCTGCACTTACTTTCTATTGCTAAAGAGTCACCAAATTTTGCCTGGTCTGAATCAGGAATAAAAGAACTGAAGAAATGCTACTCCAGGTAATTACATATATTTTAAAATTTTGCTTTATTAAGATATAATCTACATGCAATAAAATTCAGCAATTTTAATTGTACCCCTGAATGCATCTTGGCAAGTGTATAGACCCATGTAACCATGACCACGTTTACGATAGGGGACATTTCCATGACCTGTGATAGCTCCCTTGAGTCTCTGAAATTGGTCCCTTCTACCAATTCTGGGTCTCAGCAACCCCTGATCTGCATTCTGTCATGACAGTTTTACTTATTCTAGAATTTCATAGCTATAAAACCATACAATATTCATATAATATGTGTCTCTCTATTTTGTTATACCTTGACAGCATCCAAATGGGGCACATTGCCTTCTATTTGCAGCAAAGGGAGCAGGGCACAGCTCTGAGTAGTATTTGTCTGTGTGGAGGCCTGTTGCCTAGCAATGCCACTCATCACGAAAGGTATTGCCCAAGGTTCAACTGCAGAGGTTGGTTCCCTACACGCACTTCACCGGGTTGGAGTGCCATCTGCTTATCTCGACTCTTCCATTGTCTTTTTATTCCGCCAGGATTTTGTTTTACACCAACAATGACAAGTGCTCTATGTTGAAAGTCATTTATTCCTCTTCTCTGACTAATTTAGCTCTCTTCATAATTCTTCCTGGTGTCTTTCTGAGACATTTCTTCAAGTTGACATTTTAATTTACATTGCCAAGGAAGAGAAAGGCATTATAAACAATTGTCTGTTACAAAGAGATTGTTGAGAGCTCTCCCAATAGAGAACTCGTTTAGGTTAAAAAAAGAAAAAAAGAAAAAGAAAAACCAGCTGGGGTGGGGCAGAGATGTAGTATTTGGCTCACAATTTTTTTTAACCAGCATATTATTTGAACTGCATGAGCTTCGGCACCCCCCACCTCCCATACCAGGAAATATTAATACTCCATCAGGTATTTTCAATTAGATAATATACATGCATATACACACCCCTGGCACACAGTAAGTGCTCAATAACAGGTGTCAATCTAATGTTTTTTCTTCAGGAGCCATTTTGTTGTTATTATAATTAATAGTCTTTGTGCCATTTGGAAGATATTTACTTCCAGGTGATGCTTTTTTGCAGAGGGCTGGAACACACATGCTGTGGAGTCATCTGGCATGAGTCCCTTGGTAAGGAAAAGATGCTTTTTTTTTAAAAGATGAATTTCTGTTTATGTTCAAGTATCTTAAATTCTTAAATATATCACTTTGACTTGGCAACATCTATCTCCTAGGCTGAAGGCAAGGTAACTGTTCACTAATGTACACACAAGCAAGTAATACCCAGAGCCCTTGCTACCCTGTCAGTAGCACCCAGGTGCTTGCTCCTAAGCATGCCTAACCAAGACCTTGACAGGGAATCTGCATTTTAACTCCACCCCCAGGGGACTGAGAAGCAGGAGTCAAAGAACAAGTCCCAGCTCCTCTGCTGAAGCCTGGGGCTCAGTTCTTCCCTGGGTTGGGAAGAGATTGGAGCCCCAGGGCTTCGGAGCAAGAACAGCTCTGCACATGGTCTGCTGTGGCAGGGTGGGGACAGTGCTAGGTGGCTATGCTTCCAGCCTTGCAGTTTCATCTGATGGTCCTCAGCAAATGACTTCCACAGGCCGCCTCATCGCACAAGGGAAGAGGAGGCCATAAGAAGAGGCATCACTCTGCTGTGGGGTCTGACGTGGTGATTTATTCAGTGACTCTGTTATCACACGTTCCTACAGGCTCTCCCATCTGGAAGCTTCTCATTGTGTAGAAGTCTGTGTGAATAAAATATTATTTGAGGACGTTGGGCTCACCAACTTGGAGTACCAGGAACTACCCTCTGAGATGGAGTCCCAGGAACAGGAGGGCGGGGTGGGACTGGGAGGTTGCAGGTGACTGCTGAGTTGTCCCCATGGCCTTCCAAACACTGTCTGGCGCAGGACCCCACTGGTCAGACCAAGCCAGCTCCAGAGGGGCCAGTATTCTCAGACCTAACGTTACACAGCTCTAGCCACCTTCTGGCCCCACCTGGCATATCCAAAAATGAGGACTTGCGAATTTCCTGCAGGGCTTTGCGACTTTTGGAAAACCTCGTTATACTTTAAAACAAGAGTAGATAAAATATTTATCATGCAAGAGCTCATAAGGAAATACTGTATAAAAATTATCATGAATGATCAATGCTTATTAAAGTAATTAAAAATATATTCAAGTCCCTGGGACCAACATAGCCCAATCAGAATAAAACGTGAGCCACATAAGTTAAAGTTTTCTAGGGTTGGTGTTAAATAAGGTAAAAAGAAAGAGGCAAGTCAATTTTAATGATGTCTCATTTAATCCAGTCTATCCAAATAGCATTTCCATATATCATTAGTATGAAATTATTCACAAGGTATCTTATATTCTGATTCAGGTGACGTTTTTGCAAGCCATTGTGCAGTCAGTCTACTCCACAGTCCCTCTCAGTTCAAGCTGGCCACGTGTCAGACTCAGCACTGCCCCTCAGGACAGGCTACTGCAGTTCCCAGGGCAGGTCCAGACAACCAGGGCCCAGGGGTTCCTCCGCAGAGATCTTTCACTCCCGGAGTTCTAGCTGGCCCGGAGGAGTCCCTCCCTGGCTCAGCTGGGCTGGGCGTGCTGCCCAGCACAGCACAACAACCAAAGAGCCTCCACCTAAGAGGCCCCATTAGGGACCCAAGCGCAGCCCCAGTGTCAGCAAATGGGCCGCAGCTGTGGATCATGTGTTGAAACATTTCTTCAGTTCTTAAAAACAAAACTGAGAGAATTTTTAGTTTTTTGCAAGGAGAGAGGAGGCAAGAAGAGAGTCACTCTGAGCTCTAACACTCCAATCCTGGAGCCTGAGCATCTGGGGGGAAAACACCAAAACCTGATGTTAGTGGACTGACTTAGAAGCTCTATTGAACTCTCCAGTAGCTCCAATAGATGACAATTATCATGATGGAAACAGAAGAATGCTCGATCAACTTTAAAATCGCCCAGTGTCGCGTCTTCGACTCCAGCAGCACATATGGACACACACAATTTTCAGTTCATGACTAGGCACATGGAGTGAGGGCAAGACACTGGTAGGCCAAGGGTTCTTTCTGAAGAGGAGAAAAGGTTAGTGTGAGTGACTTCGACCCAATCATCTGATATGTCAGTCACCACCACAAACTGGTCCCTCACATTCTGAGCAGCCTGCTTCTTGGCCTCCTGGTGCTTCAGAGTCATTTGAGTGAGAACATGGCCGTCAACACCTGATCCGCAGCAGGTGAACCCAGCCAGAGCCTCCTGCTCACAGCTCCCGAGTCTGCTCCAGCCACCTGGGTGCCAGCAGGATTCTAGTTCATATTAGAACTAGACCCGTTGGACGCCTGGCGAGGTCCTCTGCCTGTTCCTGGGATGGAGCAGTTTCCACCCCGGCCAGGGACAGGCAGGGTGAGTGACAGCAGGCACTGGTCACACAATACTCAGGCAATGGTGATGGGTGCCAGTCCAGTCCAGTGCAGTCTTCTCAGACAGTGAGCAGGTGGGGCCTGCTGCCTGCTCTGCTCCAGCCACCATGCTCCTTCCTACAGTACCTACAGCCTCTCAGCCACCCAGCAGTGGGAGTCCTGCATGGTGCCTGGGGTGCCCCACCTGTGTGGCTGCCAGGCATCTCCTCCAGCAGGTGGCTTGGGTGTTTTGACTCCCTCTGGGCTCTGAGCTGGCCCCTGCCTTCTGGCCCTGGTGCCCTTCAATTGCTTCCATTTCCACGTGCTCCAGTGAGCTCTGATCCTTTGGGTTCTGTCCTTCTTCTGTCCTCAGTGTGTCTGGACACAGTGGTTTCTCTGACCAGAAAAGGGTCTTTGCAAATGTTTCCATAGGCCCTGTCAATACTGCATTTGCATTTTGGTCAAATTATTTTTTAGCAGGCACAAAAGGGCAATCTTCTCCTTCACAGTAATAATATGAACTAGAAATTTCGCACGTACCTTCCCAAGTCCTGTGTCTCAGTTGAATCCTGTATTCTCAGTCATCTTTTGTTTTTTTCTTTGAAAGGAGATTTGGGGTAGTCATTAGCATTGATTGCCAAATACTTTGACTCCCTCCTTTTCCACCCTGTCAAATGGTGAGATAAGGTTGCTCTTCTGGGTCTCTTGCAGTTGGGTGGGGCCACCTCCCCAAATCTGCCAGACTCATGAAGATTTAATTGCTGAAGCAAGAACTGCTAAAATCCATCCTTTCCTGCAAAGCTCCAGTGGGGGCCGTGAGAAGAGCCTGGACTACAGATGGTGGAGAAGCCCCTGTGAACCTGCATGGCGTGCCCAAGGATCCAAGCTTCGCTGTATTCAGTGTACACCCAACTGGGCCCATCCTGAGAAGAGTCTGAGGAATCCTCAAGTGTAGGGAGAAAAGAACCCTTAGAGTCCACATCTTCCTCTCCATAGGAATTTATTATGCTAAGAACTAAATTTCTCTTTTGAAGTAAATGAAGACCAGTTGATTTAAATTTTTCACAATTGAAAAATTAGGATTTTGTGGGGTTTTTTTGTTATAATTAGTGTCCTTGATCATTAAAACTCCTAAGAAAATGAGAACTACTGCATTTCTACTGTATTTTCAATTAATAGGCACTAACCAGCTTATCACAGAATAAAGCCATAAAAGTGTGTTGGTGAAGCAGAAAGAACCTGGGCAGATCTGCCACCCAACTGAAGGCGGTCAGCTCCAAGTTGTGCCTCTGCCTGGTCATGAAAAAGTCAAAAAATCAAACTCCAGCCCCTGAGTAGATCTAATAAAAGAATTTGGAGAGAATGACACAGTCTCTTTTAACAATTATGAAATGGACTTATGCACAGCATCCCTTTTGAGGGGTACACAGGGTGGGCATTATTCATTTCTTAAAAGTAGTAATTGGAAAAGAAATACTTGGGTGTCTGGGTAGAGGAGCAGATCACATTCCTTCTGCCTTCGTGGGGTGGCTGTTCAGGCTCTGGAAAGGACTTCGGCATCATTGGAGGGAGGAATAGTTAGAGAACAAAGTTCAGGATGAGGAAGTGTGCTTAGAGAATGAGAGGTCTGTGAGGCCTTTCCTAACACAAACATAGCTACCTGTCAAGACCAAGTGGGTCTGTGTGGACTCGAGGTCTGGATGCTGTGGCATCTATTTCTGCAGCTGTGCACAGTTTTACACGAGAGCGCCATTCCCCATGACAGCCACAAATATCTGCAGCTCAGAAGCAGGCATTTAAGGCCCTGATTATTGGAATCCTAGAAGTCGCAGGCAGGGTTTGGTTGGTGAACTCATTCAGATTCAGAAATGGTGACCTGGCAAAAGATGCTGCTGCTTATTAGCTGACGCTTGGAAACTCTCTCCAAGAGAGGCTCAGGTGACTGCTCTGTGCAGAGGGGCATGGTGAACTCCACTTACAGCCGAGGACAAACAAAACAATAAGCAGAACAACCTCACATGGAATCACTCAGAGGGCATCTCGAGATCTCCTCCATTTTCAGTGTTTCCACATTGGACAGATATCCAAAAGTCTCCTTCCATGTGTGACTCAGAAAGACGTTAGTTTCAACTGGGAACACTTTCCAAAGAAAGTCTGGCTTAGTTGAAGAGTTGGAGATCAGTTTCCATCCTCCTCAATGCATATTTGATCTTCCAGTGAATTGTGGAGCTCATGAGTAATTTCCTTTCCTAACGGCTCTTGACTTGATTTATTGTTCACCAGCATTTTTCTTTTTTTGCTATTTACGCAGAATGTCCTTTAGAGAAAGATGAGATGCTTTTATGTGAAGCCATGCGCGTGTGGCACACGCCACCCCTGGAATTCCAAATCTGAACCTTGTTGGGTGTGTGCAGTCCTAACACTCAGTTCTGGACCACAGTGACATGCACTAATGTTACGCTGTGCTTACTACTGACTCTGACATTGAGCTGTGACCTGATCTACTGTATTCCAACAAATATATAGATTAGATTTCTTAATTAACAGCTAGATTTCAACTCAAATGTCTTTCTATTTATACATGAAATAACCACTATTAAAACAGAGAAAGATTTAATCTTTTCTTCAACTTCAAAGGAATGGGAAAATTTACATTTAGTTCTGTTAAACATATCTATAAGCTGCAAGAAAGTATAGCTAAAGAACTATTGTGAGTAGGGAGAGACCGAAAACAGATCAAAAGGAGGGGGGAAATAATAAAGATAAAAGCAATCACAGAGAATGGGAGGAAATATAAAGACTTCTGGATGCACACGGAGAGACATTTTTGAAAGTGAACATTATACCAAGGTTATTTAAAAAATAGATGCATTTACTGGACAGATGGGTTAGCAAATGAAGCTAAATTGCTGTGTGGTATGTGTCTCAATGTTCTTTGATTTCTGGGACAATGTTGGTTACATTAAGATGGATTTTCTAGACACATGGTGACAAAATAATGTGATTCAGCTTTTAATGTAAAAAACATTTTCACTGCAATGATTAATAATTAGCTTGCTGGACTTGAGAGGCTGGTTCTCTTTAGACAATCAAGAATACAACCTCACTTTCAGAGGTGTGGAAAGAAAGGCTATCAGCAACCCTACCTGAAGTTGCACTCAGTTGACATCAAAAAGTCTGTCCCCTGCTAATTCTAGAGCAGCCAGAAGAAACAGAGTGTGTAAACTGTCCGAACTGGGGAGCCATCACTCCGCCTTCACTGAGCCTGGTCAAGGCCAGGTCTCGGAGAGCTGTGTGGAAACGGAGAGCTGCACACACTGATCAAAACACATTAGAAGGAGGTGCTTCATCTCTATTCAGTATCGTGCTGAGTACTCATTCAACAGGCTTTCCCCAGTCTCCTTCCAAATCTCAACGGAGGGGCCCTGGCTCTGAAATGTCAGCAGGAAAGAGAACAAAGATCTGCCCTTGCGAGAGAGGGAAGCGACTGTGAACCACATCACTCATCTCTCCTACGTAGCTGGAGAACTTGTCCTTAAGGTCAGTGAAGGATCAGATAATGGGATAACTTCCTTAATGGGACAATGACCTTGAGTTGAAGGGATTCGAGAAGTTGTCACAAGCTCTCTGTTTGTCAAGACTTGAAGAGACCCCTCAGGTTTCCACCACGGCAGGTCATACCTGGAGCTCTGAAAGCAACTGCCACGAGGTTCAAGGGATGAGACCGACCTCATTTGTGCCTACAGAGCAGCGACTCCTGTCCTTTTTGAGTGAGCACTTCTGGTTCATGTTAAAATATGTAAAGGTTGACCACACAATAATAGTGCTTTTAGTTTCTGTTCATTGAAACCACATAATGGCACAGATTTCCTAAGATTCACCACATAATGGCTCAGATTTCCTAAGATTCACCCTATAATGCAGTAGTGATACTGCATTGGCTTTATCCAAGACATATTAATTCATTCTGCAGACAAGGTTTGATTGTAAATGGTTTGTGGACTTTTGCAATAACTCCATGGTCCCTAAGGATCTGAGGCCACTGGGAAGACAAGCCATGTGATTCTTCCATCAACTCTGGAGCTGAGGATTATAGCTGCCAGGAGACAGGAGTGTGGGAACAGGAAGCTGCAATCTGTCGGCCCAGGGCTCCCTCTCGGGTCACCCTCCATGCTCATCACAGGGGAAGGTGATGATGTTTTTCTGTTACATGAGAGGTTGTCTAGCAGATAAAGTGCCCATCATCCGGGTCATTTTTTCTAACATTTCCTATGTTCTGCAACCAACATATGGGCCTCTATTCTTTAGGGCTTCCTTTATTCAAATCTTCCATCAGACATGCATTAAGAATATGGAGAGGGAAGGCTTCTTCTCCATCAGTTTCTCTTTCTGTATGTTAAACTATATTTTCTTCTCTCCAACAGCAAACAGCACAGGTCTACATTTTGCTTCAAACTGAGAGGTCCAGCCATCTAGTCCTGTTTGTATGAGTAGCTAGGACCATCCTCAGGCCCCACATGAAGATATGCTCCCATGCCAAACAATCCAGATGTTCTTCCCTCAGCCGTATGGTTGAGAGAGCTTGATTTTAATTCTTTTTAGGGAAGAAAGGATTTATCCCATGAATACGGAGCCCAGATGCTTTGTTTACTGTCTTCTTGATGGGATCTGCAGAGATCTCATCTCGATGTGCTTTCTCCTGTACTGTGTAAAGAAACTTCCTCATGTTTTATTTTCTCAGAAGGGGCACATCTGTGCATCCAGCATTCAGTCTAGCTCGGGGGAATTTAAATGGGCTTCACCTGCTCCGTGGGCCATGGATCTTGAGATGATTTCATAAAGAAAGGCAATTATTCTGATGGGTCAAAATCAAGCAAGCAGTGCCATCATGGTAACAGCAGCTCTGGATTATGAACGATGCTGGGCCTCCTGCCAGGGCACGGCTGGGCAGAGTTGTGTGGGGCTTGTGCTAGTTGTTATTGCCTCGACTGAGGAAGGCATCCACAGAAAGTGCATTTTCTCATTTACTCGTCGTAGGGAATTTAGATTGCAGAAACTCGTTTTGCCCAAAACCACAAGAACAGGCCAAATGGCACAGAAACAGAACACTTGAAAAAGCTGACCATCTTTCTCTGTCTCATAGCTGGAGCATGAAGATACAAAGAAGGGATCAGAGGGCTGTTCCCTTGGCAAACACTCAGAACAGAAAAAGAAATAGCAAACTTGAACTTGTTCCTCTATTCTATTAGACAGAAACCCAGAATTCAAATAATTGAATTAGGCACTTTCACCATCCCCACAAAAGACAGCATCCAACATCAATCAGCCACAAGACCGTGAGGCTGATTGATTTGGTTTTATATTTTAATTTGTGTCATTACCACCAGGGCTTGGGCTAGGCTAGAAGAAGGATGCTTCTCTGCACACGGAGGGTTGTTGGGGTTGGAAAGGACTCTTGTTCCTCAAGGGCAAGAGGAAGGTCAATTATTGAGAAGGGAATAGGGAAGACCACTGATGGCATAGCTGGTGGCTCTAAATGTCACTGCACAGAGCATGGACTCCTCTCCCACCTCAGAACCTGTGCGGTCCTGCCTGTGAGGTTTTCTAGATGCTCCATAGCAGGAAGAGCAGGGAGAACAGAGGAAGCAGGAAGAGAGGGCTCTGGCTCTGAGCCCCACTGAGCCATGGGCTAGATCCCCAAGCCCAGAGGCCTGCTGGGGGAGGGTAGGATCAGGTCTTCCTGGTTGGCGCTATTGCCAAGGGCCTGGGGACTTTTCTGGAGAATAAGCTCTGGGCAGCAGCAGTCTCTAGAAAAGGTATGAATCGTCATCAAGAGCATGCCAGCATCTTGCTCCAGGACACCAGATGAGTAAGGAAAGCCACCAGATCCCGCCTTCTGAGGAGGGACCAGGCAGGAATTCAGCAGGGCCTTAGCCCAGTCTCGCAACTTAGGATTCTGGACCAGATAAAGAATGAGAGTAGGAAAGTAGAAGTGAGGCCCTGACCCAGAGGCCGAGGAAGGTGGAGGAAGCCTGGCAGGCACACAGGCTCGGAAGCTTGCACCAGATGCTGGGAGTGGTCTAACAAATTCATTCCAGGTCCCGTCCCCAATCCAGCCAGGAATCCCAGCGTCTTCTTGGAGCTCAGGGCTTGGGGAAGACTGAGAAGGGGGCTGTGAAGTCTGCAAGTGTCAATCTTTGGCACCTTCCTCTGAGCATAGCTGGGAAGGCAGGCACTGTTGGGTGGCCGACTCTACCCACTGCCTCATTCTTGCTCAGCGTGGGCTCAGAAACATCCCAGTTTCAGGAACAGCCCCTGTCCTGGGCAAGCCAGGACTGCTGGTCCCCTATGGACCCCACCTGAATTGTCCCGGGTTCTGTTAAAACACTGCCTCTTCAGGCTGTGTCACCAGACACCAGGATTGGCAGATTCGAGGGTGCACGTGAAGTTTCTAGAACTCTAATACTCCGTTTCCCTTTTGTAGAGAATACTGGGAGGAGTACAGCTCAAGCTTTAACTTGTATGAAAAAAGAAATGGCGAGATTTTGACAAAGGTATGACCCACTTATTGCAAGAGGGAAGATGCGTGAGAGTGAGTGACAGAGGGGGCCCCATCTGCCCACAGTTCCTTGTTCAAAATGCTGCTTTTTGGCAGGCATCTTGAGTTCGCCTCGCCTGCTCCCAGACTATCCTCTTGTTCTTTATGGCACATGTCATTTGCATTTCCAGTTCAATTAAAGCCAACTCAATCAACAAATGGGCCAAGGACCTGAACAGACACTTCTCAGAGGAGGACATACAATCAATTAACAAGTACATGAAAAAATGCTCAACATCGCTAGCAGTCAGAGAAATGCAAATCAAAACCACCCTAAGATACCATCTCACTCCAGTAAGATTGGCAGCCATTATGAAGTCAAGCAACAACAAGTGCTGGCGAGGATGCGGGGAAATGGGGACACTTGTTCATTGTTGGTGGGACTGCAAATTGGTGCAGCCAATTTGGAAAGCAGTATGGAGATTTCTTGGAAAGCTGGGAATGGAACCACCATTTGACCCAGCTATTCCCCTTCTTGGTCTATTCCCTAAAGACTTAATAAGAGCATGCTACAGGGACACTGCTACATCGATGTTCATAGCAGCACAATTCACGATAGCAAGATTGTGGAACCAACCTAGAAGCCCTTCAATAGATGAATGGATTAAAAAAATGTGGCATTTATACACAATGGAGTATTACTCTGCAATAAGAAATGACAAAATCATAGAATTTGGAGGGAAATGGATGGCATTAGAGCAGATTATGCTAAGTGAAGCTGGCCAATCCTTAAAAAACAAATGCCAAATGTCTTCTTTGATATAAGGGGAGTAACCAAGGACAGGGTAGGGACGAAGAGCTTGAGAAGAAGATTAACATTAAACAGGGATGATAGGCGGGAGGGAAAGGGAGAGAGAAGGGAAATTGCATGGAATTGGAAGGTGAGCCTCAGGGTTATACACAATTACATATAAGAGGAAAGGAGGGGTATGAGAAAAATTATACAAGTGGAAGAAACGATTTATAGTAGAGGGGGTGGAGAGAGAGAAGGGGAGGGGAGGGGAGGGGAGGGGAGTGGAGGGGAGGGGGGATAGTAGAGAATAGGATAAACAGCAGAATACATCAGTCACTAGAATGGCAATATGTAAATCAATGGAAATGTAACTGATGTGACACAGCAATCTGTATACGGGGTAAAAATGGGAGTTTATAACCCACTTGAATCAATCTGTGAAATATGGTATATTAAGAACTATGTAATGTTTTGAACAACCAACAATAAAATATATATAAAAAAAAAAAGCCACATGATGCTCTGGGCCCCTTCCCCCCAGCATTTGTGTGGCTGAATGAGAGCCCAGTGATCTGGAAGCTGTGAGGGGGAATTTCCTTCTGTGAAAGAAACTTCTTAATCACTAAGCTTGGGAAAGGAACTCAGGCTCCTTGATATACTCTAGATGTGATAGTTTATCAGTACTATTCTTTTTTAACTATTTCATTGTAGCATAATCTGTTTTTTCCCATTTATTCAAAATTAGTCTTATTTTTAAAAAGTTATGGTCATAGAAACTAAAAAAAAAAATATGCATTTAGATATAGTCCATTCATAGAACCCAGGCCATTTCCAAAAAAAAAAAAAAATACTATTAAATTAATTCTTGGCTACAAAGGTTCATTTTGAGTTGGGTATATCAAGTGTCCTGACATTCTCAGCATTCAAAAATATTCTCAATTCAATCGAGTATGATGGTCTGCATAGGGACTGATCATTTTAGGGATAAGCGCTTTGTTGTAGAATTGGCACCACTGTCTCTGTGAAGGGGAAGCATGCAGATTCAGTTCTGAATGTTTCCAGGGACTGCCTTTCCAGTATCCTTTATTATTTTTGAGGGTCTTATATTCTTATTTTTGACACAGGTCTGGCCTGGAGACACCTCAGGCCTACCCTGGGCCTAACTCATGTTCTCTGAATCTTGTGAGATGCATCCCAGGCAGACGGTTTTCCAGTCTCAAATCTGAGTTAACAATTAAACACAACAGTGAACAAGGCACAGTAGCTGGACTGGAACACCTCACAGCCCCATGAGCTCCATGAAAGTCAGACTCATGATGTCATGCCGGCTTTCAAAGAACTGAAAATTACATTTATAAAATGTCCCTTTGTATGCAGGTTTTCAAGTTTGCTTTGTTTTTTTTTTTTTCAACGCTGGGAATGAAACTCAGGGTCCAGAACATGCAGGGCAAGTGCTCTACTCCTGAGCTATAGCCCCATCCCCGAAAATCCCTCTTTGAAAGGAAGTGTCAGAAGCAGATATTCCCAAAGCTGGAAAGTCCCTTGCTGCAGCAATGACAGTGTTTATGTGACAATTCAATAAAATATAGAAAAAAGAGTAGCTCTCAAGGGTTAGAAATCTCTCTGCTAACTGAGGCAATCTGAAAATCAGCCTAGTACTTTCTGAGAAGGTTTTAATCTTTCATATTTTGGAAATGTATCAAAGGTGGGGTCATTTATACTAATAATGGGCTCACAGGAGTGGGTCAGAAAGCTCAAATGTCCACTCCTGATATCCCCTAAACATCCTGCCACGGGAAACACCTCTGAGCATTTCCACGAGTGAGCATGTGTTGACAAAACAAGTGGAATTCCATTTTAATAAACTCTAGATCAGCCATGACCAATGAACTGCACAAAACAAGGAAGTTATGATCAAAACTTATGAGCTCATTGATGTGGCATGGTGTTTAAATACCATTAACCCATATGGACCTATGCAGTCCTGTGGTGTCAGAGGCTCATTGTTAGCTAGAGTTGTCGCCTAATATTCTCTATGAGCATCTCCCACACAGTGAGGGTTATGATGGGGGGTGGGAGGCTAGTAGAGGGATTTTTAGGATAAAGGTCTTTAAAATCTTTGAACAACAACAACAAAAATAAAACCAGAAATGCTGCCAAAGTTACTGTCTATGGGTTTGCACAGCCCAGTTCAGCACAGGGGCCCTGGCTGTCCGACCCGTGTATCCATCAGTGTTTATTGATAAATCAAGCTGCATGATAACCATCGGTCTTACCAGTATAAAATGTGAGCTTATAGCTCACATTTGGGGGTGGGCTGGGAGACTCCTGATACAGGTTTGGGGAATCTTTGATGGAGCAACTCTTCCAATTCTGTCAACAGCCTCTGGGGCCACTAGGTGAGCCTGGGACTATTCTTCTTATGGTGATGACTGAAGTGTAGAGACAAGGCCCAGCCACATAAGCACACACAAACCTTGACTGCATGGCATCTGGTCATCTACCACCGGCCAAAGCACACTGCATGGCCAATGTCAGAGGGCAGGAAGGCTATCCCACCTACCAGGAGGTCACAGCAATCTACAACATCACAACCAACATCAGTGGAACCCAGAAGTATTTTTATCCCATGGGAATATTTACAGATAGACATCTAATCTACCTCGATCCCAAGTCCTCTGGATAACCAAACGTGTTGACCAGACTCTGACAACAGAATCAGCACTATTAACATCAACCACACTTGCACGCACAGGTACCCCCCATCTCTGCAGCACATCAGGACACCTTCACCATGCTCTAGGTCACTGAGGAAACAGGCATGTTCCATATGGCAATGACCTGCAGCTGCTGCACCTCCGTGTCAGGATGTGGCTTGCTCATCTTGAGACCCAGGATGAGGAACAGCACCAATCTGGGGGATACTGTTCTCCTGGCAAACTTTGTCCTGAATTGGGCAAAGCCCAATCAAGTAAGGTGGCCAAGTCTGGCACCAGGTGTGAAATGTATTACTTAGGGAGAGGCATTGCATAATCCTCTTACAGAGAGGGTTTGAACAATTTGGAACATTAATACAATGTCCCACAGATAACGTCACAACGTGATAAGCAAAGATTACTAAGAATTTAGTAATTCTAATTCAATTTACAGAATGACCAAGTCTATTTTTTATCAAAAAAAAAAGCCTAGATACTCAAATACTCACTCATTCCTTCTCTATCCACGAGCCTTCAATGCCTGGGGAGCAGTCATATCCTCAGATAAGTGTTGTTGTCAACACCCATGCACACACCATTCACCTACGCTGAGAACTATTACATGTCTATCATGGAAGAGTGGAAAGCTGAACCGAGTCATTACTGACCAGATGTAGAGCAAGATACAGCATGCTACAAGTGAGAGGTAGAAAAGGATTCAAAGTTGATACCAAAGGAAAATCCCATAGTTACCAGAACTTCTGAGCAAAAGAGGTGTGGTTGGGGCAAAGTCTTCATCAGTGTGCTCTGTGGGTCTGTGGGGACAGCTGCGGCTGCTTCTGACCACATTGCCAGACCCTGTGATGCCTGTGCTGTAATTTTTGTAGATGAGCCAATAACTTGCTTTTTATTTTTAAATATGCATAAAAGTTATAGTGTGCAAGTGTTGAAAGGCTGAGAACCATTGTTCTTGCTAAGCTAATCCTTATTCTGCATTGGGTAACTACCCACTGTTTAAAATCCCGTGAACCCTTTGATTTTCTCTAATTTCTACAAAACTTCTCCTGGTCTCAAACCACTTGCTTGGCATAAGTTTTGATTTCTGGACTTCTCTTCTCAGGGGATAATTGTTACAGCGTTGGTATATTCAGAGAGCCGAGGTTATTCACAGAGCAACCCATCCACAGAGTAATCCACCTGGCTGAATGTGGGAATCAAACCCAGGGTACCTATGTCATCCATGTCTTCCATTACCAAAGTCTTGGAGATTGGTGAAATTTAGGTTATCATATGGAAATGAGTGCATCATTGGATAGTTGTAAGCTAGGTCCTCAGGATCCCCTAAATGTATCAATAGTCCTCGTGCCAGTAACAGAACCAGCTGGACTTGGCAGGCGGCTGAGGCACTTTTGAGGACCGGAGAGTGTAGAGATGCCAAATATCCTCAGGCTGCTTTGAATCCTATGGATTCTTTCAAATCCATTCCAATGGCTTCCATTCCCCATGATGAGCATCCTAAATGAGGTGGGGATTGGAGAGATCGGAAAGATGGGGTAGTTTACACAATGGTAACTTCTGAGAGTCAGGATTTACTGAGAAGAGGCTCTGGAACATAGAGAGGGCTGGGCAATTCATCCCTGGGCCTGACTGTCCCTGAGATCACAGCCTGAGCACCAGATGCAGCCCAGTGCTGAACTGTGCACAAGCATAAGATTTTAAGGTGATCCTAACACTGACACAGACAATATTTGTTTGAGTCACTGAAATATGAGTAATTGATACAGGTCATGCTTATTACTGCACAAAATCTATGATAGGATCTTGCTTTGGTTTTGGTGTTGGAGTTCAAGTAAAATGCCAGTGTGCTGCCACTATTCTGAGTTATTGTAAAGGTATTTTGCACATTATTATACTTTGGAGGAACATACAGCACTTAGAGAACTACAGTCAGGCCTCTGAAGTGGCTGAATTCAGTTATTAGCACAGTGTTTTACAATGAAAATGCCAAATCCTTCCGTTTTTGAAGACAACACATTGCTTTTCTGTTTATGTTGTACAATTAGAAAGCTTAGAAATGGATGGCTTCTATTTGGAGACACTTGACTTTAAAAACCAAAGCACCCTTGAAGAAATAGGTAGTTGTTAGAGAAAAACTAGGACTTAGAAGATGGGCCTGGAGAATCTCATGGTACTGAGAGTAGAAACTGTTCAGAAAGTACCAGAGAGGTGGAAGGGCTCAGGAGCCCACACAAATAAGCTTAGCCTGCCCAAAGATGGGTACCACCAAAATAACAGCAAAGGATTGAAACATATATAATATGTTTAAATCCAGGAGTTTATAATGCGGCATAGAAAAAAACCACATAATTCACTGAACACCTTTGAATGTAGGTGACTAATTCATTTTCTTTTTAAAGTAATAAGAATTACTTACACATGTGTCCTTGCCTTTCTGGATGAACTGTCTCAGGTAACCAAAAATTGATAAGAAAATTAGGTCTTTATGTAAGTATTCCAGAAATGCATGAAGAAATCCCAACAAAACAGGAATACTATCATCCTGCAACCACTGATGAGCTCATCCATCCAGGCGGTGATCCGCAGTGGCAGTGACATCCCCAAGGAGACTTGCAAGACATGAAGTATCTCTAACAAAACTGTGCCGAGCCCTTAGAACAAGGCTAGCCAGAAATATCCAACCTCAACTGATTAAACCCTAGATCTCACCACCAAATTACAGGGGAAGACAGGAACATGCTACATCCTAAGGGATGTAATCAACAAACTGTAGCCTGAGGAAACTTCTATAGAAGTCCAACCCCCACCCCGGCCCCTGATTCTTTTTTTTTTTTCAGATGACTTCCTATTTTTATCATGATTAACACATATTAGTTGTGCAAATTAATGGAATCCACAGTGACATTTCTATCCACACATATATCGTGTCCATCCATCCCTCTTTGGCCTCCTTTCTCTTCCCTGCCCCCAGTCTTTCTCCTTTTCTCTAACAGTCCCTCTTCTTCTTTCAGGTCATCTCTCTCTTGTTTTTTATGTTTTTACATTTGAGAGAAAACATGAGATAATTGTCTATGTATGGCTTATTTCATGTAACAGGTTCTTCCAGTTACATCCATTTTCCTACAAATGACAGGATTTCATTCTTCATGACTAAATGATATTCTCTAGTGTATAGTTATCATATTTTCTTTACCCATTCATCTGCTGTTGGCCGGCCCCTGATTCTTCATGTTCAAATCACTCAGAACCGAAAAAGAGAGGAACCTATGGATTAAAGAAACTGGAAGAGGTATTCCAACCACCTTAATATACAAACTTCATGAGGAGCCCAAGGCACCAAGGAATCTGTAAAACATTTCAAGACCATCAGGGAATGGCGACACTGAAGTATTTGATATTATGGGTGATTTACTGTTGGAACAATGGCACTGGGGTTATCTTTGTATTTTATATATCACTGCCCTCCTGATTTGCTCTCACCACAGCTGTCAGACCTCATAGCTGGATCACAGTTCTGATCCTTGTACTGAAATCTGAAAGTCAAACTGAAATATTTTGCTGTTCATTCAGCAGTGTCCTGAGGATGGGGTCCATGTCCTCCCAGAATTAAGTAAGCATGTGTGTGTTTCTGTTAGAGGACAACGTCACAGGATGCAATGGCAGGATGGCTGGGATGTGTTTCTGAATCAGGAGGAACACAGGATTGGTCAGGAGCTGGAAACTGCTGGATCTGGGTGGTGGAGATTTGTTAAACTGAGTTCTTTATTTTTTAACATGTTTGAAATTTCACATGTTAAGATTTTTTTTGGAGAAAAAATAAGAATAAAGTGAAAACTCATTGGAGTAACAAAATTAGATAATCAGCAAACAAAAACCCAACACTCAGTTTTGGTAACAAAACACCAACCTCAGTAGCAAGGTACTACAGTGAATTCCCAGGACCATGTCTGACTTGAACCTGGCCTTCTGAAGACTCTCTGTCTGATGGTTTCAAACTGGAGCTACCAGGGCTTGGCAGCCACGGGTCCCCAGTGAGTTCATGGTCTCTTAGAAGCACCTTTATGCAGAACACTGAGTTACCTCCCCGTTGGAATGACCTCAGGTGCTCCTGAGCTGGGTGCCCGGTCGGGGTTCTATGGGAGCAGCACTAAAGCTGAGCCCCAGAGGGTGCAAACAGAAGCTTCTTCTGGGTCAGACTGGTCTCTTGGTGACAGCCACAGTGACACATGTAACATATTATCTCAGAAGTCAGTGCTTACCTGTTGTTTCTATATGCTTATCACCCTTGACCTAGATCTGACATTTGCTCACCTCTGGGACTACATGTGCAATATCTTCAGGCTGTTGCTTACTGAATAGCAAAAACATCCCCTTGACCATTAAAACAGTATAGACATGATCATAGCTTTGATCTCACTGTGAGGACCTGCAAGCCAGGAGAGTTGTGGAATATTTCTTTTCCTTAAAGGAATTCTCAGCTTATATGTGCGCACTCAGATAAGGACAATGACCAGCTAGTGCCACTGGTTGGAAAATGAATCAGTTTCGCACACACTTGTGTATCTGTGGACCTGGAGGTTCCTCATTAACCCCCGTGCAACAGTGACAACTGGCCAGTGGAAACCTTTGTAAGCACAGCAACTCCTGCATTCCACTTCACGCAAGAAAGAAGGGAGAAGACAGAAATCCAGCTACTTCCCCAAGTTCTGGGGAACCCGGGAAGGGATGGTAAAGCCAACAAAGACTCTTATCAGCACGTTTCTACTGAAACAAACTGAATACTATGAAGAAAGCAATGTCAGCAGCCTAATATTCTTCCAGTTTTAAATCAAGATTTACGTCTTCCCTAAATTCGTGCCTAGTATTCTTCTTATAATATTCCTTCTGTATTCTGCATTTACTTAGCCTTTGCAGCTAAAGCGAGATCGCATATCTCTTTACATGCTCTTCTCCAATTACTCGAAGGTAGCCTCAGCCATGTGTGCTATATCTCAACTGCATTTCACATCTTCCCAAGGAAAAAGAATGAGCTTTTAATTTCCCCCCATTCCTTTCAGGGCAGGGATAAAGAGGAACCCAAAAAATATTTGCTAGAGAAAGAGAAGAATGGAGGGAGGAAAAAAAAGGTAGGAAGGAAGATGAAAATAAAGCTGAAATATCACATGATTGTTTGAGCTCTGGTTTGGACAAATACTATTCCCAAGACTAAATTTAAAAACAAAACACTCTCTAAATTGAATGTCAAGGAGAGATGTGCAATTTGTGCCATCAGGATGAATCAGTGAATAGGATGAGTGCTACGTTAAATAATGCATAATGATTCAAGTAGCTTGGTGCAACTATTAAAATAAGGACTTGCATGATCAATTAGCCTCATCTAAGAATGATTTAGTCATATTTTGAGAATACACATATAATTTTTAGAAGCAAAATTGAGCATATAAGGACAAATTAATTCACTATATTTGTTACTAGTAATAAATAAAATTACCTCTGAGTAATTTGGTGAGAGATATTTCCCATTGCATTTAGCAATGTTCCTCAGGATTTTTAAGGCTTTGTCTCCTTCTTTCCGAGTGATCAGCCAGCGGGGAGATTCAGGGACCACCCTGGCAAAGAAGGAGGTTTTCTGAGTTACAAATTTCAAAATCTGAAAGTTTATGACTTCAGGTTTTCTATTAGAATGGGTCTTGCAATTAGGTACAAGTTGAGGCAATTCTCAGCTAATAATAAGCTATCTAAAACATAGAGATAATTTTGGCAAATGTATAATGAATGGAAAACACACTAACTTGATTAATGGATCACTGCTCATGAAAATCAATATTGCATTGCTCTTAAAAATAGTCCATCACAGTATCCTTGAGGCATATTTGAGAAGAACTTTGATTTAGTAAGTACTTAGAAAAGGTTAACAACTTGATTAATATAAGCTGATTTGTCCATATTTTAAAGTTAAATGAGAGGAATGATTAAAATATATCCATGCTAATAAGCATCAAGTGCATACACCTGTGGTTTCTTGATAATTTAATTTTCTGATGTTCTTAACATTTTCTATTCCTCAGAGAATTCCCAAGTAAGGCTAATTTGCTTAACAGAGCATACAGAGAAGCAAACTGATTTCACTGCATTTAATCTGCATGTTGAAATACTGGGCAGATGTAGCTGTTGCCTTATAGTTTTCATTAAGATATCGAAAAGCAAAGAAAACATATAATGCAAAACTCTATTTAGAACTTTCTGTTTTGGCATTTTATTATTTTCGGTGATAACTATGAGACAAATAATAATAAGTTATCTGTTTAAATTCTCAAGTTATCTAAAAATTCTCAAAGCCCATAGCCATTCTGAAGATGCTGGACAATTTCCCTGCTGCTAGCATTTTTTGTGTTGATCTGGATTCTACATTTCCTTGGGGTAAGTGTAAGCATGATAATGACCAAAACAACATTACCAGTAATAAAGGAGGAAGAGAAAGTTGGGCAGCGTAATGGCTAGCTGGATCCCTTGCCAATTGGGGATAAAGTAGGCAATTCCAGGGAGAATTATGATTCCAAGGGTGAAGAACATTTGAATCACTATTCCCACAATCCTCCTTTGTTTTGAACCTACTATTTCTGTCACTGAGGGAAAACAAACACAAGAGGTTAGGGAAGCTCAAGATCAGCTCCAAAATAAACAAGCAAAAAGACGTTACACCTGTTATACCCATCAGCACTGCCGAGCGTTCCAGAACTCAAGGACACGAGGCTTCCATGTTTTCTGAAACGGAGATGCTCTTTCCAGGACCACATTTGCTCTCCTCTCCCTCTGTTCTCTGCCACCTTCCTCTTAATCACCCAGCCCAGCACCCTGCTGGGCATGGGGTGGGGGAAACACAAAGAATATACCATTCGGCTTTAGGAAAGCCCCAATTGTTTTGAAAAGTAAATGCTAATTATCAAAACATAAGTATACTAAACTGGATAAATTTTACCACTGTATCTCTAAAGAATTTGCAAATTACAGTCCCTTAGGACAATCATTATGAACATGAATTCCATAAATAATTTTCTATTATAAATAAATAAATTTCTATTATTTATTTATTTCTATTATTAAGAGATAGTTTCTATTAAATGATAATAATTCTCTCCCCAGTGTTGGACGTTTCATTTCTGTGATATTTCCCTAAATTTTTCTGGTAGACTCCCGCCCTCCTCTGCCCCTTCCCACTCTGGGTCTCTTCTATTCTATCTCCTGGGACAAGTTACTCGAAGACCACAGCTCTGAACATTCACAAAGGCCTGCGTCTATTTCAAAATGTCTCAGATTTCAAAGTTACCCTTTCCGCTTCCGCCAGTGACGACTGATCCCTCTAGCACTCTCTCTTTTTTCCACCTATAACAACGTCTTCAGAAGGTCTCCAGAGTGGGCACTCTCTCTTTTTGCCACCTATAACAACGTCTTCAGAAGGTCTCCAGAGTGGGCACTCCTGGGTAACAGTCACCAGAGAGAGGAAGCCCAAATCTGCAGGGACAATCTAAGAGGAACGTTCTCATTTCCTCGGGCACACATCCACTGTGACTTGAAGTAAGTGGCTGGTCCTGGACTAGGAGGAGAGTCAGAGGGCAGCGAGGACACTTCCAAGTAATGTGGCAGAGTCAGACCTTCTCTCACGCCCAGAAGGTCTGACTTTCTAGTTAGGAAGATAGCAAAGGCCACAAATAGGCTCCTCATTTTTAGGATAGATCTCCCACGTGGTAAAGAGTTCTCTATTTATATGGAAGGAGAGTTAAAGACATGATATCTGAGAATACAGGAAAGTAACCTTGAACTATAGCACAGAACATGCTACACAGAAAATACTTTGAACATGTTGTTTCAAAAAGATTCTGAAATTTTTGTAGAAATCAACTTTTAAAACAGCATGTGATAACCACCATGGGAGTGGTCCAAAGTGGCTCAGCGAGGGTCTTATGGCATTTTGTATTTGGTTCCCAAAATGAAGGGGTGTGTCAGTTGCTACAGCAGCCAGAATCCTGCCCAACCCCCCAGGTTGTAGAAATCTGTTCTTGCTGTGAATGGACGTGGCCACCAGCAGGCACTTCTTGGCCATCTGACCTTAGCTCCCCAACCGGGAAGAGGGCGCAAGGAGGTCTTACCGATCACATAGGAAGTCATCCACGTCCCCTTTCCAAACACACCTTGCAGGAAGCGGAAGATCACAAACACAGGGAAATTTGGTGCAAATGCTACCACAACACCAGTGACACCCACGCCGAAGCAGGATATTAAGTAAATGAGTATTCTGCCATACCTTTTTGAGAAAGAGAGAGAAGGGAACACCTTAAACATGGTCTTTCACATGATGGGGGAGGGGGCATCATTTTAGCGATGCTGAAAGAAGTGGTGGGTACAGAAAATGTGTCCTGCGTCACTTCACTGTTGAAAGGTAGAAGTTTCATTCTGTGGCAGGGCAAACCAGCATAGGCCTCTGAAGTGGTATCACAGCATTAAAGTATGCAGTGGCAGTTTCCCCAATAAAACTGTCTCCCTGATATGGCTGCTTCACAGATGGTCTCCCTGGTGGCCCAGATGTGACACTTCCCAGCAAGTTGTGAACAGGAGTCCCAGAGAGAAAGGGGTAGGGAAAGGGGTAGCAGGAGTGGCAGGAGCATCTCAGCCTGTGGCCTCCTTTTGAATCTTGCCTCCACTGGTGAGTGGTCACGTGACCCGGGACGAGTTCCTGAGCTCTCTGATGCAGGGTTCCGAGTTCCCGTGCTTGCTCTTTAATCCCCCTCCCACCTTTTCCAGAGTGCGATGGCGGCATGAAATGAGATGCAGATGTGAAGGCCATTTTCAAACTCTGGAGCTCACAGCTGATGTGAGTTTACAATTTTATTTTCACCCATTTTGCAGTTATTATTAAATAACTCAGGAAAAAGGAGCAGGGCTCGGTACACAATATTCCCAGAGTCTGCAGTTAATTTTGGCTCAGTTGTGTCAAACTTTTGGCTGGGTGAGAAGTTGGTTCTTAATGACCTGGAAGAAATTTCATTAGATGACATGTTGTCCTCCACAGAAATCCCCACGAAATTCCCACATAGTGCATCTTGCTTGAGTCGGCAGAGAAGAGATGGAAGTAAACCTTGGTTTATGTTGATTTTTTTAAAAAAAGTGACTTTAGTTTTTAGAGCAGTTTTAGATTCACAGCAAAACATCTGTTCCTTTGCTAGGTTGGATGAGCCTATGCTACGGTTTAGATATATGATGTCCCCCAAAAGCTCAACTGTAAGACAGTGCAAGAAAGTGTAGAGGTGAAATGTTTAGACATGAGGGTTGTAACCTCATCAATAGATTGATTCGCTGATATGGATTAGTGTGGCTGGAGGAGGTGGGTCACTGGGGACGTGCCTTTGGGGTTTATATTTCGTCCTGGTGAGCACAGTGCTTTTTCTCTGCTTGCAGTTGCTATGTCCCGAGTTGCTTTCCTCTGCCACAATGATCTGACGTCTCACTCAGGCCCAGAGCTATGGAGCTGGCCAACCATGGACCGAACCCCTGAAACTGGAGCCAAATAAACTTTCCCTCTAATTGTTCTTGTCAGGTCTTTTGGGTCATGGCAATGAAGCAGCTGACTAAAACAGTCTGCAAGTGACACATCATCATAAACAGTCATCATAAACATCATCATAAACATTAAGGTTCACTCACGTTGTCGCATGTGCTAAGGATTTAGAAAAATGTGTAATGATACATTTCCACCATTACAAGATCATATAGAATAATGGCACTGCTCTAAAATAAGTTTTATAGTTTTGTATTACACGTGTAGGTCTGTGATCCTTTTTCAATTAATTTAGCTGAGGGTGTGAGGTCTGGATCTACATACATTCATCTGCATACAGATGTCCAATGGTTCTAACACCATTTATTAAAAAGACTTTTGCTTCTTTGTCAAAGATGGGTTGACAATGTTTATACTTCTGGGCTCTCTTCTGCTTCTGTGACCTATGTGTCACTTGTCTATTAGTTCACCAATATCACAGTTTTTGGTCCATGGTAGCTTCATCATATGTCTTGAAGTTGAGTAGTGTCAGTCCCTGACTTTGTTCTTCTCACTATAGTGTTGGTGATGTGCCGCAGCCCGGCTGGCTGGGCAAACTAGCCGGGGGGGGGGGGGGGGGGGGGGGCGAACCACTTGTGTAGATTGATACAGCAGGAGTAGGAGCCGTTTATTGTAGAACAGGAGCGGTATTTATACATTCCACACAGCTTATCTTAATTAGCATAAACTAGATACATCAGTCAACCAATAAGAAATCTCCACACTTAATGGCTCGCTGGCCTTACTTCACAAACCACTCCCTCTGCAAAATGCCAGGCGCCATCCAGACTTGTTTTACAGACTCTAACATTCCCCTGGCAAAATGCCAGGCGCCATCCTGACTTGTTTACAGACTCTAACAGTGATGCTGGTGTTTTTGCATCTCCATGTAAACTTAAGGATCAGTCTGCTGGTATCCACAAAATATCTTACTGGGATTTGGGTTGGGACTGTATTTAATACATAGATCAAATTGGGAAGACTGATACCTTGACAACACTGAATCTTCCTATCTGTGAACTTGGATTGACTATTTATTTATTTAGTTCCCTTTTGATTTCTTTCATCAGAGTATTATAGGTTTCCTTATATAAATCTTATATGTATATATTTATTATATTTATACCTAAGTATTTCATTTTGTGGAATAATGTAAACAGTATTTTGTTTTTAAACTCAAATTTCACTTGTTCATACTTGATAGATCACAAAGCAATTGGCTTTTGTGTATTAACCTTATATCATGCAACATTGCAATAATCATTTGTTAGTTTTAGGAGTTTTATTGTTGTTGTTAATTATTTTAATTCTTTAGGATTTTCCATATAGACAATCGTGTCATTTATAAACAAAGACAATTTTATCTGTTCCTTCTGAATCAGTATATCTTTCATTTGTTTTTCCTGCTTTATTACATTAGCTAGGAAGAAGAGGAGTGGTGAGAAAGCACATCCTGACTTTGTTCCTGATTTTAATAGGAAAAGCATCTAGTTTCTCATCATTAACTATAGTGTTAGCTATGAGGGGTTTTGGTAGAAATCATAGAATTGAGGAAGTACCCCTTTATTTCTAATTTACTGAGATTTTTTTTATGATGAATGAGAGATGGTTTCTGTCAAATACCTTGTTTTGCATTAATATGATTGTGCATTTTTTTCTTTAGCCTTTTGATGTAATGGATTACATTAATTTATTTCTTTGACTTCTAATCTGTATTATTTCCTTTCTCCTCTATTTTCTTCAGATTTAATTTGCTCTTCTTTTTCAAGTTTCCTGACAGAAGCTTAGGTTATTTATTTTAGTTACATCTTCTGTTCTAGTAGATGTACCAATGCTATAAATTTCCTTCTAAGCATTGCTTTTTCAGAATCTGCAAAATTTGATAAGTTGTGTTTCATTTTCATTTTGTTCAAGATACTTTTAAACTTTGTCTTGATGTTTTTTCTTTGACTCATTTGTAGTTAGAAGTATGATGTTGACTCTCCAAGTATTCTGGGGTTTCACAACCTTCTGTTACTGATTTCTAGCTTAATTCCACTGTGATCTGAAAGCAGACATAATATGATATCTATTCCTTTAAATTTGTTAAAGTGGTTCTCATGGCCCAGAATAGGATCTATCTTGGTGAATACTTCATGTAAGTTTGAGAAAAATGTGTGCTTTGCTTTTGTTGGATGAAGTACTCTATAGACGTCAATTACATTCACTTGATTGATGGTACCGTGGAGTTCTGATACATCCTAGTGATTTTCTGATGGTTGGACTTTACATTTTTTGATAAAGGGCATTAAAGTCTATCAGGTTTTGCCCCCTCTGTTTTGATGCTCTGTTGCTGGGCATATATGTGTCAGGATTGCTGTGCTTTTGGAGAATTGACCCTTTTATGGTTATGAAAGGCCCCTCTTTCTATCTGATAACTTTCCTTGTTCTGAAGTTTGCTGTCTGATTTTACCATAGCAATTCCCACTGTCCCCTTGTTAGGGTTAGTATGGTTTATCTTTCTGCATCCATTTACTTTTCATCTATATGTGACTTTAAAGTTGGTTTCTTGTGACAATATAGAGTCAGGTATTGTTTTGTTTGTTTGTTTTGGGTACCAGGGATTGAACCCAGGGGTGCTTAACCACTGAGCCACATCCCCAACCCTTTTTAAAAATATTTTTTTAGTTGTAGATGGACACAGTATCTTTATTTATTCATTTATTTTTATGTGGTGCTGAAGATCAAACCCACTGCCTTACATGTGGGAGGCAATCACTCTACCACTGAGCTTCAGCCCCAGCTGCCCCCAACCCTTTTTAAAATATTTTATTAGAGACAGGGTCTTGCTGAGTTGCTTAGGGCCTCACTAAGTTGCTGAGGCTGGCTTTGAACTCATAATCCTCCTGCCTTAGCCTCCCAAGTCTCTGGAATTACAGGCATACACCACCATGCCCAGCCAGGTATTGCTTTTTGATCCTCTTTGAAAATCTCTAACTTTTAATTGATGGCTTTAGATCATTTCGAGTAATTGTGGATATAGTTGGATTGATATCTACCAGATTTGTTCCTATTTTTTTGTTCCTATTTTTGTTTTCTGTAAGTTTTCTGCCTTTTTAGTTTTAGTTGAGCACTTTATACTATTCCATTTTCTCTTCTTTCTTAGTATATCAATTATATTTATTTTTTAAACATTTTTAGGGCAAGGGTTAGGGTTAAGTTTTCAATATACACTTACAATGAATCCAAATCTACTTTCAAGCCACACTATACCATTTCATTGCTAAAGCAAATACCTCATAATAACAAAATAATTCTTATTCCTCTCTCCTTTCCCCTGTATAATTGATGTCACTTACTTTACATATAAATAAACATAAGTAAAGCATATACATATGTATAACATATGATAAATATATAAGCACATGATCAATTGTATTGTTATTGTTTTGAATAAATTGTTTTTTATTAGATCAATTGAGAATAAAAATTTATTTACCTTCACTTATTGCTTCTACAATACTCTTCCTTTCTTTTTGTAGCCCTGAGTTTCTGACCTGTATCATTTTTCTTTCACTTTAAAGAACTTTTAACATTTCTCACAAGGAACGTCTACTAGCAACAAATTCTTTCAATTTTCATTTGTCTAAGAAAGTATTTCTTGTTCACTTTTAAAGGATAGTTTTTTGCAGAGTACAGAATTCTAGGGTTGAAAACTTTTTTCTCCCAACATTTTAAATATTTCACTGCAATCTCTTCATGCTTGCAGTTTCTAAGAAGTGTTATGGGTTGATCCTAGGTACCCCCACAGGCTGATGTGCTGAAGACTGACTTGGTCCCCCGCTGGTGGTGCTACTGAGAGGTGGTGGAACCCTTGGGAGGGAGGTGGAGCCTAGTGGAAAGAAGTCATATCATTGGGGTGTGTCCTTGAAGGGCATGTTGAGACCCTAGCTCATTCTTTCCTTCCTATTTTTGCTTTTTGGCCACCGTAAGGTGAGTAGTTTCCTCTCTCATGGACTTTACTCTATGATGTATGACTTGCCTTAGGCCCCAAAGCAAATAGGGTCAAGTGACCATAGACTGAAACCTCTGAAACCGTTAGCCAAAATAAACCTTTCCTCATTTTAAGTTGTTTTATCTCATGTGTTTTGTCACAGTGACAGAAAGCTGACAACACAGGAAGTTGAATGTAAGTTTTGTCTTTGCTCCTCCTCTATAGTAAGGTGTTCTTCTCCTCTGACTTTCTTCAGGATTTTTTTCCATATCTTTATTCCCTGTGGTTTGAAGGCCATGTACCTCTGTGAGCAATTGTGGGGGCAATCACTGCTTGGTATTATCTGAGCGTGCTGTATCTACACATTTGGGTAAATTCTTAGTCATTAAGGTTTCAAATATTTCTCTAGTTCCCTTTCTCTTCTCCTTTTGGCATTCTCATGCATACATCTTTACTTCTGTAGCTATCTCACAGTTATTGAATATCAGGCTCTGTTTTATTTCAGTCTTTTTTGCTCTTTGCTTTTCTGATTTGTGTCTTCTATGGAAGTAGTCTCTTGGAGATTCCTTGCTCAGCCAGGCCAATCAACTAATAAGTCCAATGAAGTCCTTCTTTATTTCTGTCTGACCCCTTGCATTTCTTTTTGGTTCTTAGAAGTTCCAGCTCTATTAAACTGCCCATCTGTTTTCCAACTGTCTGCTTTTCGAGTCCTGAGCTTGTTGACTGTAGTGTTACATTTCTAGTTGATGATTCCAACATCCTTACCATGTCTGCTCCTGGTTCTGATGCTTGCTGTCTGTTTTCAAGCTGGTTTTATTGTTGTTTTGGTTTGGTTTTGCTTTTTCTGGCTTTTAGTAAGCCTTTTAATTTTTTCTTGATAGCCGGGCAGGATATACTGAGTAAAAGCAACAGCTATAAATAGGCTGTGGGGATATGGCAGCTCGGTGACAGGGAGGGGGTGTCCATAGTCCCACGAGGGCTCTGTCTTTCAGTGAGCCTCCGGACTTTGACCATCACTCCTGTCTCTTCCTCCCCTTACTTGGATAGGATGGCCAGCGTGGGCTGGACGGGGGACTTCCTCCTGCTGCATGGCAGGCTAGCACCGACTGGAGCTGGGCATTTTCCTTCCCCAGGCATTTTAGGTTCTGCTAACCCCCCCGCAGGTGAGGTTCTAGTTGGCCAGTTTCCCTGAGGGTGGGCTGTTGGGAGCAGAGTGCTCCCGCATGTTTCTGTGTGGTCCTCCCCCTCCTCTCATCCTTCCAGGTGGAAGCATGAGGGCTTTTCTCTTCATATTTACCCTGAGGGCCTGGGAGAGCTCCAGGACACACATAAGTGTGTCCCCTACCCATCACGGGGCCCCTGGAGTTAAGTCTCAAACCCCGAGCCTCAATTCAGGTCAGCCTTCTTGCCACAGCTCTGGCACCCCCGGGTTTCTGCTCAGGGAGATTCGAGTATTTCTGTCTCTCCAACTCGGGGAGCTGAAGTTTACTCTCTGATTTCGACTTTCTTACAGCTCCATGAAGACTGCTGATTTTCCATTTGTCCAACTTATACTTGTTAGGACTTTGTGACAACTTCTAAGCCCCTTCTATGCTGAGCTGGAAACTGGGAGTTCAATCTCGATTTTTAAATTCACTCTCTGACCCACCCCATGTGTAAATGTAGGGCCTCTTAAATTATCCCCTGCCCCTTCACTCAAGGATATGAATCACAAGCACATATGCATGTATTGCATGATATTGCTGTAAAAGGTTGTCACCTTGGCACCTACCTGTCTGCTGCATAGCCTAAGGTGAATGCCCCAGCCAGGAAACCAAGGTTTAAGATGGCTTGGGTGAGGTCCAACATCCATGCATTGACGCAGACAAGGTCAAACTGGGAAAACAAAGAAAACACTCATGGAGACAATCAGGGAGGTTAATCTTTGGAGCATCTTATCTCCTGTTAAACATTTTTGCTCCTCTACTCCTTAAATAAATTTTGCAAATGAATCACATGCATATTTTATACCAACATATCAGTAATTTCTTTGTTTATATAACTTATCAAGGATATAATTTTTAGTATACTATAAATATTGATTTCTAAAATAACATTGTTGTTATAGCCCTCTTTTTAGTGTATCCAATAGTACTTAAATGGTTACTCACCAGCATCCAACGGAAATTAGTTGACAGTCTAAAATTCAACATGGATCTTTTTTTCTCTTTGAATGATTATTTTTATTTCCACATGCTATTATCTTAATGTGTCATTTATATAGAAAAATTTTTATTGATTATCAGGCTTCTTTGTGCAATAAATTTTATATGTATATAGAATTTGAGTTTCAAAAATTTCCTGCTATTAAAAAGTCTCAAAATATCAGAATTTTTTCAGACCATAATTGGAAAAACATAAGATGTTGTGGATTTTGAAAAATAATTATTACACAAAGTAAAGTTTTGTTGTAAATGTACTTGTACATTTTTGGTAGAAAGTCAGGAAGGGTGGCTTCTCCCATCGGGTCTTATACTCTGTGGATGAACGTGTCTTATCCCTAGAATGAGCGGGGGTTCAACATCAGTCCTTCTCCTGTGTTTCGTTTTTATAATCTGTGGTCCAAGAAAACTTGTATGTGGAAAGACCCTCATGGGAATGAAGAATGTTTACACGCACATGAGGACACACATTTCCCAGACTCCTTTGTGGCAGGGCTCTGTGTAGGCTGGTGACAGCCCAGTGTCACTCAGTTCTTTGACCTTCCTAGTCATGCGCCAAGATTCACATCCTGATCTATCATCCAAATTGTTTTTTTATTCTCTAGTGGCCAGTTTTCATACAATTATACTGAAAGAAAAAAAAATGGAAACCACCCAGATTACAAAAAGTTTTTTAATGCAGTCACTAGCTACTTTACTTCTTAACCACTTTCTTAATATCAAAACAGTGTTTTGGATTGTCCCAGGGCCTGCTGACCGAGGTTGTCAACCCCTGTCAGTGTGTCCTGGTGAGAGGGAGAGGGCTGTGCTTCCTGTTCTCAGATCCCCTTGGGGAAGAAGGACACATGTGCGGTGGGGGTCTGAAGGCCTTGGGACCACCCAGGCCTTCCCTGCCGCGACCGTCCCTGCAAGTCGCCAGTGGGAGTGTGTGTTCCCGCTGAAGACCGCCGCTGTAGACCACAGCATGGAGAGAAGGCAAGGCTGGGACCGGAGTTCTGAGTGTAAGTTCATGAGCAAACTCTCCTATTTGTTAATAAGACACCACTTCTTATCTTGGTTCCACAGCCAGTGGTGACTTGTCATCGTGATCTGAAAAATGTTGGGGGTAACGGTAGCTGGTCCACCTCACAGAATTGCTGAGAAGATAATTGAAATGGAAGAGTTTTACACAGATGCATATTACTAGCCATCTAATCCTGGCAGTTTAAGAGGATTTTATTATCAGTTTTGGTTTATGAAGGTACAATTTTATTTTAAGTGAGCTTGCAGATGATTACTTATCTGAAATAATTTCCCACTGGGGTTAAGCATGTGAAGAATGTACCTAGAAAACACAGACAGTAAACCTCAGAAAGCAAGCCGAGTATTAAATTACCAGAGAAAAGGCGACATTTTGCCTTCAAAATATCAATGAGCACCAAGTATAAAAACCCAAGCAGTAGAATTGGCTTCACCCAGCAGTACTTCAAGTGGCCAAGTGACTAGTGCAGGGGCACAGGAATGCTTTTCTGTAGCAAGACTTAGCAAGAGTGAACCTTATAAAGAATCTGGTCTGCTACTTTTGAGTTGTGAGCATTCAGATGCCCCCTAAATAAATTCTTTACACCCACAAAATATTCTTTAATGAAGAAATAATCAGACAGAATTTTTCATACTTCATATTTAAATAAAAGGAATTGATCATAAAAGTAAAAATGGCTCAAGTACTGGGGTAAGGTCACAGGCATCCCACCAGGTGTGGCCTGCCTGGTGGCACTTTCCGCATCAGGGTTGGAGGTGAGGACACACGTTTCCCAGACTCCTTTGCTGCAGGGCTCGGTGTAGGCTCGTGACAGCTCAGAGGACGGGAGGGAGTGGGGATTCTCCTGCAGGACATGGCGGTGGCTCCAGCACCATTCCTGGCAGAGGAACGGTAGTTGGTGGCCAGTCAAGGGAGATGACCACACAGGTGTGGTGGGCTTTGAAACTGGCCATCCAGCAGGACAGGGCTGACCACCACGCAGGAGAGCTGTCTTTCCTGATCTTTTCCCTCTCCTTTTCCAGCCCTTCCAAAGTAGCTCGGATGTAGATCCTTTTATTAAATCTTTTTCCATTTGTAATACTTAGCCTGGTTTCCTTTTAATGACTGGGATCATGCCAATTTTCAAAAATATAAAATAAATGAACTTAAACAAAGTATGCATTTTTAAAGACATGCACACAAATTCACATGCACACTTATGTTTCCAATGCAGAGAGCACAGAAGCAGCAAGGATTCAAGAGCTTGGTTTTGACTCTGGCTTGTGTGATTAGGGGACAGATCATCTCTGAACTCAATTCCTGCTATTGCAACAGTTGGGGCCTGTGATGTGGTAATCACATTTAAAGAGAGGTGAGCAGGCACCGAAGCCCATAGGTTTCCTAAGCTAAGGCCTTTTCCAAAAATAAACTGCTACAGGCTTATTGTTCCTGGGAGACCTAAAACCTGCCTCCTGTCAATGGGCGGTCATTATGGATTGTTGAGAATTCAAGTCTGAATCAGAGGCACTGAAGTTTATTTTTCTTTTAAGGCAATCGATGTAGAACAAGTGAGGCATCTCTGATTTTTTTTTTCCAAAGGGTACACATGCAAAAACATTTAAAAATTCAAATGTCCATAAATCCATGTGTACCCATTCTGTTACTCATTAATCTTCAAAGTCACTCTTACACAAAGAGAATAGCTCTCCTTGGCATGAACAGAAAGTCAGTCTGATAAAAGACTCCAGCAGCTGTTCGTGTAAGGCCAAGAGGATTACATTGCCTGGTTTTGCTGAAAGCACAAGCAACTCTAGCCAAATTAGGTACTTTTGAAGGGATTCCAACTAAGGGCTTTTCTTAGAGCTTGCCAGTTAAATTGAAATAGACATTATGTTAATTTGATTTTAATGATAAAAGCTGGGGCAAGCTATTCTTAGATATATGTCAAAGTTGTGATTTCTAAATTATTCTTAAAACTAAAGCAACAAATACATCCAGTTCACCAAGGTCAAAGGTAAGGGAACAAAAGGCTTATAAACTCAGGTGCTTGCCTTGCCTGCTCCTCACATGCCCAGGAATGAACTCCGATGACATCATCTGGGTTTTCCATAAAGGTCTTGTTTAGTCTCTGAACCAGACTTTTACTTGTGAGATTGGAAGATGAGAGAAGATCACAGTATTTGACTTTAATTCTGAGCCATGAGAAATAGCACCTGTTCGTTATGTGTGTTGCTTGGGGGAAAGGGGAAGTCTCTGAAGTCAAGTCACAATACCCACGGGCCTTTGTTTCCGTCAATGGTCCAAGGAGGAGCTGTGTTATGGTGAAATGTGGTTTATTCCCCTAAGGTTTATGTGCTTGGTTTGGGATTAGGGTGATGGTGTTGAGAGGTGGTGTAATCTTTAAGATGTGAGGCCCCGTGCCAGATGACTGGGTAACTGGGGCACACCCTTGGAAGAAACCAATGTGGTTCTCTTACAACCACAGTTAGCTCCCTCAAAAGTGGGTTCTATAAAGAGAGTGAGGCTGACCCCTGAAGTCTGGGTTCCTGACTTGCCACCTCCATACACACCCCCACCGTCGTGATGCCACCCACCCTGAGGCCTTCACCAGACACCAGGCAGAGCTGCTCATCTTAGACTTTCAGCCCCCAAACTGTGAGCTAAATAAAGCCATTTCCCTTATAAGTGCCTAGCTTATAAGTGTATTTTGTTACAGCAACAGAGAATGAACTAAGACAAGTTATAAATGGAACCGTTCCTAATCAGGTCTTAGCTTGAAATCAGCAGCCGTTAAATTCTTCACCGAGTTTAAAAATATCAATACCAGCTTGGGTTTGGATGTCAGGTATGCTGTGCTCCTGGCTATATTTAAAATGGTTGAATCTGTTAATGTTGACTTCCATGGGCATGTTCCATCTTTATTCAATAGTAAGGCACCATGACAGAGCTTGGTGGTTAAAAATTATCATCATCATTAAAAAAATCGTTTGGGTTGGGTCTCCATGAGGGGAAAGTTTCTCATTCTTAATTTTAGCCATGATAAAAACATTTTTAACAGGCTCGGATGGCATATTTTGGGCATCTTCATTTAACATCAACAAGTTAATGTTGTTCTTTTAGGTATGAACCATCATGATAAGTGGCGGGTATAAAAACTGACCACAGGTATTTCTAGATAAGTCTGATTTGGTGCGATCCGCATTACATAGATGAGGCCTGGAGAAATACCAGCACAATGCCTGCCCAGTTTCCACTCTTTTTACGTAGCGTGGGAGCCAAGAGAATTCATGGGAAGCAGATGTAGGAAACTATATCTAAATGAATATTTAAACGTGAGAGGGACGTAGAGAGAGAAATGACTGGTGGAAGGGGGCTGGCCTAGAATGTGAGGCCCTGGGTTCGATCCTTAGCACCACATAGAAATAAATGAAAACAAAAAGATCCACTGAGGGTGGGAGGTAAACAGATCCTGCAGGAGTGGGGCCCAGGGGAAGCTCTGCCGCAGCACTCGGGGCTGTGCAGTTCAGGGCTTTGGGCTGAGAAGTCCCCCGCCCCACCTTGGTGAGAAGGGAGGGGAGGTCCAGGGCTGGGACAGTAAGCTTCTCACCCAGGAACCCAAAGGCACAAAGAGAGCTCAGGACCGAGGGAGGGTCGAGCGCAAGGGCACAGAGGAAGAGTCTGGAAGGTTGCACATGGAAAGACCCAGGACTGAGCAGGAATCCAGGGGATGAGAGCAGGTCCCAGAGATGAGCAGACCCAAAGACCCGGCAGTGATCACCCAGAACAGCATGGACTTGGCTCCGAATTAGAGGCTCCCTGAGGGACAAAGTCTCCTGTAGATGCTTGCGGTCCTGGAAGACATTCTCCAAAGCTCCTCGCAGCCACAGTTTAATGCGTGGTTATGCAAATAAGCTTGACATGGGATGGAGAGGTGTTTTAAAATGCATGGCTTTTTGTCTGAACTTGTGAAATGAAAATATTAAATCTATTTTAATAGCAATGCCTTGGGAGGTCTCAACTTCTGTCCTCCAGGTAGAGGACTTGTGGGATGCACCAGCCCCTCTTCCCAGGCAGCTGTAGCTCTGTGGTAAAGACATGCAATAACCCATTTTAAAACACTTATGATTTCTCTAAATAAATGGGATTGTCTAAAGATGAAAGGATCTCAATCTGTGCAGGACTCTCGAGGTGGAGAAGAGTGGACCCAGACCACCTGGAGGGTTAGCTCTGCTGTTCCCAGCTCTGTGTTCCTAATATCGTTGACTCTTTGTGTCCCTGTCTGTGAAGTGAGAAGAACTATATTGATGATGTCACTGAGATTACACATATCAAGTATTTAGCTCAATGCCTGAGCTCTGTTAAATGTCCTATAAATGTCACCAACTGCAATATGATCAGTAATATAATGATGTTGCTAAAAAATAACTGATGGTTTTAAGAAGTGGTTTTTGACACGGGCTATTCATCAGAATTACTTGGGGTAACTGAAACCCAGAATTACTCAGGGAAGCCTGAAACCCACCCCAGACCTATTAAATCAGAATCTAGTTCATGAAGTGACTGTTACGTAGAGGATACTATTCAAATGCTTTCTCAAGGATAGTTAATTGTAGCATATTTTACTGGGTTAAATAGCATTCCCCCAAATAGCTTTTGCAGATGTAACTAGTCAAGATGAGATCACACTGGGTCAGGGTGGGCCCTGACACGGTGACAGCTATCCTTATAAGAAAACAGGTACACACTAGAAGAAGACCCGTGAGGACTCGGGCAGACACTGGGGTCCTGTGTCTACAAGCCAAAGAAGGCTGCGGATTGCCAGCAGCTGGAGAGGCCCAGAGGGGCCAGGCAGAGTGTCCCCAGGAGCTTACAGAGAGGGGGCAGCCCTCACAGGTTCTGCCTCCAGAATTGTGAGAGGTTTCTGTTGTTTTAAGGAACCCAGTGTCTGGAAACTTGCTGGGCCACCCTAGGAAACCCACACACACACTGATTGAGATATTTTGAGAGTTTGGCACAATGAAGCATTATTGAGCTGTCCCTTCCTGTTACTACTTGGAATTCGGGGATGGGCTGGTCCCCATACACAGAATGCACCTGCCTGTCGGCCCTCAGTCCTGCCTGTCAGCCCCACTCTGTCAACCATGGGTCTCTCTCCTGGGCTCTGCCAGAGGCACCACGCCTGCTTGGGGCCAGCAGAGCCAGGAGGCTGGCTTCTGAGTGGGAGGACTCCACGGGCTAGAGGGAAGGGGCACTGCTGCCCTGCACAGATGCTGGCCAGCAGGAGACGAGCTTGCCCTGGCCTGCTCAGGGCTTGAGGCCCAGCCCTTTCCTTCTGGGGGTGCTCCCGCACTATCAAACCCTTCATGACCACCCACCCGCCCTGAACAGAAGGAAGGCTGCCTTGGGCCCACTTATGGTCTCTTGGGTTTCCCTGGCTGCACGCCCTGGTCTTGGCAGCTCTGGGTGAGAGCCCCTCCATACTGAAAGGCCCGTGTCCTGACAGGCCAGCTGTCCCGCCTACCCTGAGGTGCAGGCTGCACCCACTGCAGGGTGCAGAAGCCACAGCCGCATGCAGCAGGGCAGAGGCTTTGGCTCCTCCCCAGCGTTGGGAGCAGGGTCTGCGGCTGGGAAGAGCTCGGCATGAATGCCCTTCTCCCCAACAGACTCAGGCCCACGAGAAGCTCCAGAGCAACACAAGGGCAGACTGCTTTGGGTACAGTGCCGGTGGCCTCTTCGACCTCCGCCCCTCTAGAAAGCACTGACCTTGGCCCCAGAGGGCTGTGCAGCCAGCTGCCCAGGGCCGGGGACCTGGCTTCCCCTTGTGACTCTGTGGCTTGGACGGCCTGGGAGCGCTCCTGCCCCAGTGACCCTGCAGCTGGGTTTCACCATCTGTTCAACTATGGGGAGTTGTGGGCAGTCTTCATAAGATTTTACCAGAATAAGGAAAAGAGTTAAAGATAATCTCACTTAAAGAGATACCGCAAAACTAGAGCCGAGCACCTGAGGACGGCCGTTGAGGGTGAAGCCCCGAGCACCCCACAGCACCGCCACATTCCTCCCCAGACACCTTTCCCTTATCCTCTCCCTGGCCCCTTATGGGCTCACAGAAAGGATAGGAAGGGAGGAAGGAGGGAGGAGGGGGGAGGAGGGAGGGAGGGAGAAGGAGGAAGAGGAAAGAAGGAAGTAGGGAAGGAGGGAGAGAGGGAGGAGGGAGAGGAAGGGAGAAGGGAGGGAGGGAGGAGGGAGAAGAAGGGAGGAGGGAGAGGAAGGGATGAGGGAGAGGAAGGGAGGAGGGAGAGGAAGGGAGGAGGGAGAGGAAGGGAGGAGAGAGAGATGGAGGAGGGACAGGAAGGGAGGAGGGAGAGAGGGAGGAGGGAGGAGGGAGAGGAAGGGAGGAGGGAGAGGATGGGAGGAGGGAGAGGATGGGAGGAGGGAGAGAGGGAGGAGGGAGAGGATGGGAGGAGGCAGAGAGGGAGGAGGAAGGAGGTAGGAGGGAGAGGAAGGGAGGAGGGAAAGGAAGGAAGGAGGGAGAGAAGGAGGAGGGAGAGGAAGGGAGGAGGGAGAGGATGGGAGGAGGGAGAGAGGGAGGAGGGAGGAGGGAGAGGATGGGAGGAGGGAGAGAGGGAGGAGGGAGGAGGGAGAGGATGGGAGGAGGGAGAGGATGGGAGGAGGGAGAGGATGGGAGGAGGGAGGAGGGAGAGGATGGGAGGAGGAAGGAGGGAGGAGGGAGAGGAAGGGAGAGGAAGGGAGGAGGGAGAGGATGGAAGGAGGAAGGAGGGAGGAGGAAGGAGGGAGGAGGGAGAGGAAGGGAGGAGGGAAAGGAAGGAAGGAGGGAGAGAAGGAGGAGGGAGAGGAAGGGAGGAGGGAGTGGATGGGAGGAGGGAGAGAGGGAGGAGGGAGGAGGGAGAGGAAGGGAGGAGGGAGAGGATAGGAGGAGGAAGAGAGGAAGGAGGGAGGAGGGAGAGGAAGGGAGGAGGGAGAGGAAGGAAGGAGGGAGAGAAGGAGGAGGGAGAGGAAGGGAGGAGGGAGAGGAAGGCAGGAGGGAGGAGGGAGGAAAGGCTGGACAACAGGTGAAGGGCATGAAGAGATAACGCAGGAGTCAGAAGACAAAACAGGGCCCAGGGGATGACAGCTGGACCCGGCCTCCAGAGCACACACATGTAGGGCCACTGTGTCGGCCCCCAGAAGGGCACAGGGTCACAGGTGGGTAGTGTGAAATGTCCGTGTTTATCCAGAGGGGGCCCAGATTCAAAGAGCTGAGGAAGTACTACATGCATTTAGGAAATACGGCCAAAAAATAAATACTGACTCCCAGTTCCCAAGGGTCACAGCAGTTTTATGGACTCCTCTCTCCTACAATTCCCAGATAAAAGGACCCAACCAATACTAAAAACTCCAAACCACAGATAAGGACTCAGGAAATGCAGATGGGAAGGGTCCCTCCACAGGCTCCGGGAAGTTTTGATAAGAGCAGAGCCTGGTGGTGTCCCCTCCCACCTGTGGTGAGGACACCTGTAAGGGAGTCCTTCCTCGGACAGACCGAGGCGGTGGGCAGCAGACTGAATGATGGAGAAAGGTGAGTGATACCTGGAACACCCCTTCAAAGAAGTGCTGCAGGAAAAAGGCCGAGGATGCCAGACAGGTAGCTCACACCAGGCTGAGGCAGAAGGACTGCAGTTCAAAGCCAGCCTCAGCAACGTGGTGAGGCCCAAAGCCACTTAGGGAGGCCGTGCCTCAGAATAAAACACGAAAAGGGCTGGAGACGTGGCTCATGGTGAAGCGACCCTGGGTTCAATCCCAGGTACCAAAACAACACAAAACAACAACAAAAGGACAAAAGAGGAGCTACCTGAGAGAAAAGAGGCAGAATTAAGTCTCACACACGACACGGGTCTTTCTCCACATGGGAAATGAGGTCACCTTGAGTCCTAGAGGGAGTGGCCTCTCTGGCTTCCTGTCCCACCAGACCATCCTAACTCCTAACACCTGAAGTTCGAGCTTCAGGGGCCCTGCTTCCAAAAGCCGGCCTGCTGAACTATTTTTAATAATGCTTCACCAATGGAGAGAGGTGGGGGGCCTTTCACCAGCTGTATTTATAAGGCACGTAGGAAAACATAATCGCCTGCCATCCAGCAATTACAGCTCCTGCCTGTGGTACTGGGAGGGACGCCCCTTGGGTCTTGCCTTGGGAATGGGATTATCCCTCCTTGGTTGAGACTTAGTCAAGTCAGAGGCTCCCACTGCTACAGATAGAATTGGGGGTTTGGTGTTTGTTTCAAGCTCTGCCCATCATGCCCTGACCATTTCCCAAATCCTGAGCCCCATCACTTTTCACCCACACTCCGTTTGTTTCACTTCTGAACTTCCCTCTCTCTCTGTCTGGAACAACTTTTCTATTTTTATTTTAATTTTCAATCTCTTCTCTGTCTAGTAAAGTCACTCTTCAAGGCCTAGATAAAAGGGGCCCATTGGGTGGGAAATGCCCTCCCTCCCTGAGCCTTTAGAGACTTCAAGTGGGTTAGCGCCACAAGTTAGCACCTCAGTTGTGATCACACATCATGAATTTTCCAAGAAAGTTCATATATATATATATATATATATATATATATATATATATATATATATATTTCCCCTAAAAAGGACTTTTAAAAGTTTCTTTGACTACATACCCCTGTTTTTTGAGTTTATTACAAAATTATTTTCTGTATGATCAGGTTTTTGTTGTTGTTGTTTTGTTTTTGGTACCAGGGATTAAATCCAAGGGCATAACCACTGAGCCACATCTCCAGCCATTCAATTTTTTTTTTTTTTAATTTGGCCTTGCTAAGTTGCTAAGGCTGGCTTTGAAGTTGTGATCCTCCTGCCCCAGCCTCCTGAGCCACTGGGACTTACAGGCGGTACCGCTGGCTATATAATCAGATTTTAAACCTGGAAAAACAAATTCTCCAGAACGTGAAAACGGGCCTGCAGAACTGCAACCTTGGTCTTTTCCCGGGTTAACATGTATTTTTAAAGCTTCTTAAAATGACTGAATTTGATATGATTATTAAAAGTTGTGTTCTAATTCCACCACCACCTTTCTGACTTTGACACACCCTTCTGGAATCCTTCTAGAATCTTCTCACATCCAATTAAAGAATCGTCTTGAATCTGGGCAATTGCCCTTTCAGAATTTTCTGATTCTGTGACCATGGAACGAGTGTGAGACACCAACCCCTGGTTGCTTATATCACTAAAACGATTATTCTCATAGACAGACATGCAATGAAAAGTTCTAGAGGAGAGTTTGTCCTGGGCAATTGTGCCACTAACAGAGACCAGGCGGACTCTCTTCGTCCTTCCACAAGTTCAGAGTTCATTGAACAACAACAACTTCACGAGCCGCGTCAGTTTCTTTAGCTTTAAGTCACGGAGTTCTCTCGGTTTTGGTAGGTGGTTGGGACATGGCAATCACTAGTCTTTTATTTCATTCCCATCGTCATTACCAATATCCATGCCTCTCAGATCACACTACGAATGCAGAGGGTCCCTGACGATGGCCAGATAAGAGATGAAGTAGGGTCTTGGCAGGCAGTTTCAAAGTGGGCTGACACCAGGTAAAACTGCCGAGCTGAGGTCTGGGGACAGAGAATCGCAGGTTCTCACTGTGTTAATCTTACGGGGCAAGGCTCCTGGTGAACGACCAGGCGCAGGGGCTAGTGTTGCCACCGCGCACAGTCTTGGGGTGCTCTCCTTTTGTGGCCTTAGGTGAGGGGTTACATCTGGTATGACTGATGAGCTCCTGTGTCTGGTGTTTCTGACATGACTGTATATGCCCATGTGTCCGCCTGCTCCTGATTTAATCCAGTTGGCACAGATAAATGATTCAGTTTATGTCTTACGGTTGGTGCTGGGCGGATGGCGGCTGTTTGCTTGTACAAACAAGGTACGGTCATTCTAAGGTGGCACTTGTGCTCAGAACAGAGCAGCTCAGGGCAAACTGCTTCTTTATGAAATGGAGCATCTCCGAGGTGTGCACAGCCGGGACACTGCTGTCCCAGGCAACACGGAGTAACTCAGAGCAGGTGTGGCCTCTCTCCACAGAAATGTAGGAAGTAGTCCAACAAGAAAGCCAATGAGAAAGTCAGGATTGCTGACGAGTCACCACAGGTTAAAACAGTGACTTGATTCACACAATTAAAATCTTTGGGTCAAACCTCAGCTTTCTTTCTTAGCAGACTTCGCAGGTGGCTCCTTCCCTCCTCTGTGTCTTGGGCTCAGTTTCACTTTGTTTATTGTTCCTTTGGTGGTTTGTATCCGAGAGCAAGAGCAAGAGGGACTTGACAACAGAATTATTTTCATAACATTTCCAATTGATTGCAATCAGGAAAGAGATGTGGGAAAACATTTAATCTTAGGCCAGTTTGGGCCGGGTTTTATGATAGAACTTCAAGGAAGTCCTGGCCAGCCTTAGGACAATGGAGTTATTCACTGATGTCCACCTGGAGATCACAGCTTTGCAAGCACTACCCTGTTGAAACTGGACAGTTCGTAATTATTTGGCCCAAAGAGTGAACCACACTTGGATGCTGAACTCCAAATATTTCCACATGGGCAAAGACCTTGGTCCCAGTACCTCACCTTATTCCATACTCACTCCCCTTCCTTAGCATCTCCTGAACTGTCCCTGCCCAGCTGTGGAGCATGTGAGGACAGGCCTGGTCTTTCCCACACCTGGGGTCCATGTTGATTCTGCCTGTTCTGGGGCAAAATTAACTTAACATCTGTTTAGTCATTCTAATTCCTGCTGGGATCTGAGATCCCATCACCCATGGCTGTGCAAGTTCCTAGATCCAAAACATTTGCTTCTTAATACATTTTACATGCAAATGGTTTCCATGATGATGACCTGGATTAATAAAAACAAGAAAAATTATACACGAACCTCCTGATGACCCCGTACTACCAAGGACTCACTCTCTCAACACACGTTAGCCAAGTAGCAGGGCTCCGCCAGGCAGCTGCTGTCAATGGTGGGACAGTTTCCTCTGCACATACATCCTGGTGTGCAGGTGAACGCAGAGAACACCTCACCCCATGGCATGCCTCAAATCTGAAATCCAGCAGCCGAAATTAATTTTTATTGACAATTAACATTTACTTCTTACTCTATGGGACAGGCTTTCAAGCTGTTGTTTTATGGGCAACATCTCAGTAAGTCCACCTAACACCTTGTGAGGGAGACACTGATATTTTCCTCATTTCATAGATGAATAAACAGACTTGGAGAGATCAAGAAACTGATTGGAGGCATCATATTTACACCAGTTGGATGTTGCCTATGTCTGCTCTAAAATTTCCTAGGACTAGTGAAAAAAAAAATGTTGCTATCACACCAGCCTGGTTTTTCATGGCTTCAAGCATCACTCTGGCTATTGCATATGGTTCTTAGAGCCAACTGACTGAGGGGAGGTGCAAATTTTGAGTACAAGAGTTATGCATCTTGGTCCTAAAATTACGTTTGCTTGGAAAAAGAAGAGAAAGTTCTAGAACAGATGTCGTCCTGGCAGTTTATATGTCTTTTTCTTGGCTCACACCTAGGTTTGACAAGAGGAAAACCCATGACTGCTAAATACTATTAACTCTCTTCAAACCTGTGGCCATTTAGAAAGGCCAGGGTCCTGGTGGGTGAGCACGGAGTAGGACCTGGCTTTCTGTGAGCCCCTGCTTCACTCTGTTTCTTTCAGGAAATGCAGGAACAAAGGTGTCACCGGTGGAGGTCTGGCTGGGGCCATGTGGTCTTCCTTGCAGTAAGCAGCGAGGGGAGCCTTCTAGACCCCCTCTGTCCCAAGCGGCAGGCACCCACCCATGTGCGTCTCTCTGGAGTGCACCTGGGATGCAGGATTCTCACCTCTGTCATTGCAGGGTTTCCAAGGTGAAGGTGGACCCAGGACACTTCTATTAATAACTTATTGCTGCTCTGGAGGCTGGCAGCCTCCCTTGGAGACCCAGTGGCCTCCTGTGCCAACTCTTTTCTCTCCTGGTTCTTCTTCATCCACATCTGCTCCAAACCCTGCAGATAAGCATGGTGAGATAACCATGGGAAAGGGCCCCTCAGAGAGGCCAGGGTGCTCTGGCTGCCTGCCGGTGAGCGGGGAAGATTTCTGCTCCCCAAGATATTGCCACATTTAGAGTGCTTCCAAATCTTGCATTCTCCATGACCAGAGAGAGGAATAAGCAAGTTAAGCCTGCTTAAAAAAAAATGGCTCACTCATTCATTCATGAAAAGCCTGTTAGGGAGGGATTGCTGCTGGATGGGGGCGTGTCATGTGCTCGGCAGGCAGATCCACGCTGGGCTCTGGTTCCAGCCAAGCACCAGGGATGTGGGATGGGGCCCAGAGCACAAAGGGGAATGTGTTTAAATGCCATAGGAGAAACACAGAATGCTCATCCAGCTCCGAGGAGGGAGTGACAAGTCCCAGCTGGGAGATATGTGTCAGGAAAGGCTTTATGGAGGCGGCAGCATTTGAGCCAGCCTCCAAGAACTGGTTGTATTTTGACACACAGAGAAAGGCAGGATCAGCAGAGAAATCAGAAGAGGCCAGGGCAGACCAGGATTACAGTATCTAACTAGCTCACTCAAAAATGTAATGGGAGATGTAATTACATCTCTCAAGAGCTATTAAGTGGCATCTTAATAGTTCTATGCAATTTACAAAGTATTTTACTATCCATTATTTTATTTGATTCACACAAAATATGACCTTAAGCCTTAAGAACCTATCAAATTTTATTTTCAGTAAGACTCAACTGAGGACCTAAATGTGAATGTAATTTAAACATACAATGCTTCATGAAGTCAAATAGTGCTACTTAGTACTAATGACTAGAAGTTACTAGAAAATAGAGAGCATAGTATAATGAAGTCACATGTATGTATGTAAAATGTACATGCTGCTTCATTAATGTCCTGTTCCCCCAACCTGGCTTGATAAGTAATAATGGGAGAGCATTAACAATGCCTGGTGGAACACTGGATTACTTGGTCCTATGATTAATTTTTAGAGAGATGGAGTTGTAAAGAGACACTCTCACGTGCATGCCCACCTGTGTATAATGGACGAGAGTGGATGTCCCTTAGGAGGGAGACTGGGACTTTTGGTCTAGTCAAAGATGCCCTGGCCAGATTTCCCACCCCCACATGCTATTTTGGAGCCTTGCCAGACCCCATCAGAAGGCAGAGCCCAGGTCCCTTTTCTTTGAATCCAGGAAGAGCTTGACACCCTCCTGGAACTGATGGAATCAATGGAAATAATGCAGGGTGGTTTTCAAGCTTTGGTCAGAAAGGCAATGTGGCTTCTACCTCAGGAGCAAGCCCACATTTGAGCTGCTTCGAGAGAAGTCTGAGGCAGCCATGCTGGGAGGAAGCCTGAGCTCCACGGGGAGGCCATGGGCAGTCATTTCAGCTGACAGCAGTACTGACTGCCTGGTATATTAAGGCATGTAACAAAGACACCTCTGATGGTCCTGCCCTGGCTATAAGGTCATCCCTTAGCCCCGTACCTGAGGTTGCACCTTACAGAGCGAACACATGCCTTGTTATACCCATTCTAAGTTTCTGACCTACAGAAACTGCATGAGAAACTGGTCTCTTTCATCAGTAAATTTTGGGGTTATTTGTTACACTATAATAGTAAGTGGAGTTCCAATTTGATCTGTAGTGGTTTGTTTCTTTAAAAATCTGAAGTAAATATGACAACATGCTTACATGTGTTCATTTTGGGTGATGGGTACATAAATATTTTTTACAATTTTGCTTAGTTGAAAACTGTGATCTTAATATGAAACACAAATTGTTGGAATTTCTAGTAAACTTATGTGTTAATGTCAAAAAGTGGAAAAATTCCAAAAGATTTGCATGTAAAGATATTTACATTTTACTTTGTTCATTTAATAATTCAAAGATAGAGATGAAATTACTATAATATGGCCAATAAGCATCACAACAGCATGTTACTATAATAATTGCTGTTAATGTTGCTACACAGTAGCAAGTTCTGAAAACTGCTTCACATGACTTATAAATAAGATAAACATTTTCATAATAGTCTAGAAAAAGTCTGCTACAGCAGCATTGTTTACACGATTTTTGAAAAGCAAATGGATTTTGGCCTGCTCAAAGAGATTAAGATAAACACAGGCATTTAGGGGTAATTTACCAATAAATCATGTCAGGCTTAGGTTGTTTACAGATAGAAAGTATTACTGAAAAACTAAAGAAAAGTAAAATCACTGACATGAAAATCTCCTGTAGGCTTCTTCTTCCAAGTAGGCACGTGGAAATCGTGGTGATGTTGGAAATATGAAATACACAATGGGAACACAAAATTCCTTCCGCATCTCACCAAATAGAGTGCTTCCTGCAGATCTTCTCCAGGTTTTGGGTTCCTGTTTCTTGGAAGTGTGTGTGAACCAGCAGACCAAGGCAGCCAGCTGGGCCTATATGCCTAGTGTCTGCAGAAATCTGCAGGGTGTGCAGCAAGGGGAGCAGGGGGTGTGCCGGGGCACGGAGGGGCAGGAGGCGAACAGAAAGAGGGCGCAGACCAGCTGCTGTGTGACTCTGCGCCCAGGAGCACTGATCCCACTCTTCCTCTCAGATGGTTGACACCAGGCCAGGAGCAAGATGGCGGGTGAAGAGCAGCCTGGGGTCCTGGGGTCCTGGGAGACCCTGGGAAGAGCTGATTGTCTGGGACAACCACCTGGGTGGAGCCTGCTCAGGCTGCCAGGGAGGGATTGCCTGGACAGGATGCAGGTGCTTAGTTGTGGGGGGATTCAGGGCCAAGGCAGGTGGCTCCAAAGGTCAGGGACACTGTGAAGGCAAAAACCTCCAGTGAAGGACAGACTGAGGTCAGAGGGGCCAAGGTGGGGGAGGATGGGAGCTGCCTGAGCAGGTGGGAGGGCGAGCCAGAGAGGGGTAGGAGGACAGGCCTTCCTCAGGGGTGGAGTTCCTGCCCTCCACTGTACCACTAGGAGGAAGAGGTGGGAGGTAAGATGGGGGTTGGGGGCTCTTGCCTCAGTGGAGAAGCTTGTCCCAAGCCTCCTGTTCCCCAGGGAGGTGGAGAGTGAGAGGTTTCCTGAGAGCCAGGGGAGGGACTGGGTGGGGAGGGGCAGGTTGAAAGTTTGCAGAGAACAGAGCCTGAGCACCAGAGTGAGGGGTCAGGACACACCCCAGGGCAGCTGGGCAGCACTGAAGGCCCAGGAGCTAGTCAGGGCAGAGCAGCAAGTGCGAGGCTCCCGGAGTCCGCACAGCCCGGCTGGCGGGGGGCCAGCAGCAGGGACCTTGCACACTGGGGACTAAAGAACTGGACTGTGGGTCTCAGCTGGTCGGGGAAGAGAAAAGGAGGACCCAGGGCCTATGGCGGAGGTGGTCAGCAGGTTGCATGAAGTGTGAGGCTGGGGGCTGCTCTGGGAGATGCAGAGCCCTGACTGCAGAGCTGTAGGGGAGGGGCCCAGGCCTCTTGTTCACTCTGAAGCCCTAGCACCTCCTAAGGCCACGACCTGGTCACTCCAAACCCTCCTCTTGAATGAGAGAATAGTGCACTTCCAGCGATAGCTGGAGGTACACCTTCCAGGATGACTGGGGAAGGCCGCTGGAGATGCGGCCTGTTGAGGTGTGGATGTGAGGTGTCTCAGCAGAGCCCCTGTGTTGACGTAGGAGTGATCATGGTGAGATGTTGGACTGAGGGAGCCATAACCCAACCAGTCCATGCGAGTTTGAATGGACTGACTGGGCGGTAACTGTGGGCAGGTGGGGCATGGGTAGAGAAGGGGGTCACTGGGGGGTACCCTGGGAGGGTGCATCTTCCCTGTGGCCCCTTCTTTCTCTATATCACTAAGAATGGAGCAGTGCTCCTCCCTGCACCACGCCTTCCTGCCATGATGTTCTGCCTGGCCTCGGGCCCAGAGCCACAGAGTGATCCTACCACGCACAAGACCTCTGACACTGGAGACAGAATCAGCTCGTCCTCCCTAAGTCGTCCTTGTCAGTCGTCCTGGTCACAGTGATACAAAGCTACCTGACACACAGCTCAGGACCTGGATGAGACTCCTGAGCAGAGGAAGGTTCTGTTGCATTCAAAACCTGCATATGGGGGAGATCAGGGCACCGACAAGGTGGAGGACATTTTCTCATCACCCCTAATGTGCACAAGGAGGATCAGAAGGCAAAGCGTTAGGGCAGAGAAAGCCACAGCCAGAGTGGTAGCCACAGTCTGAAGACCCGAACTTCCCATGACCTGTGACCTTTCTCTGGAGAGGGCCAGGCTTGATTTCAGCCAGTCACCATGGCAACGGAAACACCACAGCTGAAGCTTGCCCCTTTGGGCCATCAGTGCTCCAGGTGAGGCCCCAGACCTGACCAGACTGCAGCTCAGCAGCATCTGGAGAGGCAAATCCCAGGCCCAGCTACACCCCTGCTGAACCTGAAGCTCCAGGGCTCCTGGAGTCTGTTTCTGAAAGCCCCCAAGGTCACAAGCCAGCCAGGTCACAAGCCCACTAGGCCACTGAGTGTGCTGCTCTCAAGGCAGGTGGGCAGGGACAGAGGGCGGTTTGCAGTCAGGTGGACTTGAGGGAAAGCAGGCCCATGCTGTCCTATCCTACAGCAGGCACAAAGCTGCCCCCAGCCTCAATTCCATTCTTTGGAAAAATAGGAAAAATGACAACAACTTTCCTCATAAAGCTGATTTGATGCTAAAAATAATATACTTAAAACTCCTGAAGCATACTTAGCTATTGCATTTTGTGACTGGAAGTTTCAATAACCCGAATAACCCCATATAGTATGTAATCTCATCCAGATCAATATGTTACTGGTTTATGAATCAAACACATTTATCTTGCTACGTAGTAAAAAAGAATCACTGATATAAAACAATGTTAAAGGACTTGGGGCAGGAGTGCTGCTCAGTGGCAGCACATGGTTTGCTTAAGGGCCCTGTTCCATCCTGGGCACTGAAAACAAATAAACAAATAAAGCAGGTACGGTAAAGATCAATGCTATGGGCATGACATGGAAACACACTGTAGCTATTAAACACTGCAGGTCGGTTAAAATCTAAATTCCTGCTAATGAAGCCATGGCCTTTTTAAGTCTTTGTACTGAGGGAGGCAACTGTAGTTTCTTCCCCAGTTTCAGTCTGTGCTGTATCCACCTTTCATTACTGAAGGAGTAGCTGAAGCCTGGATTCCTTTTACAAAGAAAAGAGGTTTATTTAGCTCACAGTTCTGGTTGTTCAAGGGCCGCACCTGGTAGTGGCCTTCTTGCTAACAAAGGCCCTGGGTGACACAAGGCATCGAGGGGTAGGAGACAGAGCGCGTGTGAGCGTGTCATCTGCTGGTCTGGCAGAATCACACCAGATTGATCCCCGGGACTCCCCCGATAACTGATCCCAACCACCTATCACCTCTATGCAGAATGGACAGACTAAGTTCCCACCCTCAGAGGACCTCACAGTGAGGATCAGACACATGAACCCCAGGGATGACTCAAACCATATCCAAACCACAGCAGCCAGGCTCACTTTTCGATCCTGCTTTGGACAATGGGGGCCTCTCACCATCTGTAACAGTTTCCAAGTCAGGGTCCTCAGTGGCCAGAGACGTGATTCTCCCTGCGCTGGATTTTCTGCGCAGCCTGCTCTTGGCTGAGCATTTGTGCTCTCGTGGGAGCCAGTGGGTACGTGCTTTAAGAGACCATCCGCAGCATTTTTCTTACTAGCTTCAGCTTCTCAGTCCCTCTAGCTCTTGGGCCTGCTGAGAAGGGACTTGGTGCTTTTTCTTTGTTGTATGCTTTCACTTCCAAACCTGCCATTGTTGCTCAGAAATCCCACTGAGTTGAATCTGACTGGATTTCTGTCACCAAGCTGCGTGTGGTCCATGCCTTGGGTTCATGGGCACCACAGTAATGTCAGGCTACTTCACGCCTCTTTCAGTTCTGCCTTTGGAAAGGTGAGTCTTCATTAGTTGAGAAAAGCGTAAGCAGCAGCAAAGAGAGGCTGCCTCTTCAGGGCCCTGCATGGGCAGCCTCTTCTTCCAAAACCAATCTTCCAAGCAACGCTGTAAAATACGGCTGAAATCACGCATATGCACAAACTTATACCCAGGCTTTTTGGAACTTATCAACAACATTTCTACATTGTTATTTTACATGTAAATGTCATCATTTCTCCAACAAGTAAATCAAATGGGCACACCAGATTTAACCCCATTCCCCCCCTTTATACACCTGAGTTGTTCACTTGGGTCAGAATTATACAATTTGCCAGTCATTTTTTCTACTAGTGGAGTGGTCGGAGTGTCCAACCGTCCCTTGTTCATCCTGGTTTTAACATGGTCAATTCCAGGTCCCAGGGAATGCCCTCAATTCCAGGCAAGCCAGGACAGCTGGTCGCCCTGGGAGAGGCCAAGGACCAGGTGCACATGCCTCCTCAGCGACTTGGAGGACCTCGTCCCCAGTAGGGGATTTTTACCTTCCTAATCAGAAAGATGGTGTGCTCTCTGAAGACAGAAGCCATGCCTGAAACTATATGAAACACACAAAAGTATCATTAAAAATGAGGGTTACCCCAAGAAAATTTGGGGGATGCAACCACTAACTTTGAGGATTGAATTATTAAATTGACACTGAGCATTTCAGATGGGAACAGAGACATCTTTGTGTGCCACATTCAGGAAAGGCCTTCTGTGTATGCACAGTGGCCAGTCTGGGGGCTCCTGTCTGCTCTGCATCTCTGTCCTGCAGCCAGTGATGCCCACAGGGAAGCAGCTCCTGGGGAGGTACAGGCCAGCTCTCAGGGGACAATGAAATCTGCAAGGTTAGTTCACCTCACATGGATCTTGTCTACGAGGGGCAAATCTGTACCACAGGTTTCCTTTGAATGACTGTCCCCGTCTACTGCAGTTTAACAGAAACTGAACAAGCCCCCCCACCCCCACAGCTTCTTTTCATATGTTCAGTGGTCTGTTGGGTTTCCTCTCAGGGAATCATCTGCACGCTCTATCTATGCTCAAGGCTCACTCTCTTTCTCTTATTGACAGAAGTTCCATGTATATTCCTGAGATGGCAAGGAACCGCTGTTGTTCAGATATCACAGGTTGCTTTCCAATTCTTCTGGAGAAATTCTGGGTCCCAGGTTTTGGGCGAGTTATGTCATCTGTCTGTATCTCTTCCCTCCTCTACAAAATGAGAACGCCAGCACGCACCTCGTGAGGACTTGGCCCACGTCAGGTGTCTGGATCGGTGCCCGGCAGGCAGCGAGGTCACTGCAGCCCTGGCTGTGTGTAGGTACCATCTCCATAATGGGGCTGGGGTGTTGAGCTCTGCTGCACCACTACTCTCTGTCATCAATCAGTCAACATCACAATGTCATTAACTAGAAGCGAGCTTGCCATAGGAATCAATTTGGGGCTTATCATTGAGACTTTAGGAAGTTTCTTTTTGAGGTCTTTCCCTGACCTTGTCACAGGTCCCTGTATTTCCCTTCATTCGCTTTACCATTTATTTACTTTGACATCAAAGTCCTGAGTCTACCTTGACTCCACCTCTGAATGTGGGTTGTCTAAGAGTCATTGTTTTTTACAGCACCACTTACTGAAAACTCCGTCTCTTTCCCAGGGCTGTGGGGCCTCCTTGGTGGTATACGTTGCCCAGGGTTTGTCCATCCCGTTGGTTCAAGGGCGTCCTGACTGCAGTCCACACTATCTTTACCACTTTGGCTTGTTAGTTTATCCTCATTTCTGGTCAGACAAGCCCTTGTCTTTATTCCATGCACCATTTTTAGAGTGACTTGCCCATTTATAGTTCTTTATTCTTCTACCCACAGATACTACAATAACTGTATTTGCTTCTTTCTTCTTTTATTAACTCGTGATAAATAGGAACCTGAACTCCAGCTCCAAGTTCACCCTGTTTTGTCACTAGGCCAATGGTAGATAAGGTTAAAAGACTACATTGTGGGGGACCAGTTAACAAATTCAATGCATGAAGCATATATTAGCAATAATTCCAACGGTTTTTGGAAAGGGAAACTGAGAGGGTGGGCTTTAGGCAGGGTACTCCAATCTGGCTCATGCTGGATTGCTGGGGCTTGTTTAGTGTTTGTTTATTTTCCTAAGGAAAGAGGTTACAGAGAGACCGAGAAAATGGTAAAGGCAGTCAATACAATACATAGTCACTAAAAATTTCAAATAATTTATACACACACATACACACACACACAGATATTACACCTTGACAGATTACACAGCTAAAAAAAAAAAATCATGAAGTGAAATGTCTAAGAAGATCAGGAGTAAGGACAATAACTAATTGCATGGCATGCCATTAAACAGGAATTGGAAACTGACTATTTAAGAATATTCTAATTATAAATACTTGAAAAGTATATGAAATATGTGTTTGCTATCTTCTAATAGCTGTAACAAGATGAAGAGTTAAAGGCCATGCTGAACTCATTCGAGATCAGAAGGGGAGCCGGGATTAATATTTCTTGGACTCTGTTTCCACGCATTACTATAGTTCTTCCCAGAACACCTTCACAGTAATAAAACATGGATGTTGACTGTGCCCCACGTGTTCAGGAGCAGACTGTCTGGATATGTCCGCACCTTCCCTAGTGAAAGCCTGTTCAACAGCCGTCTCAGCCCTGCCTCCAGGTTTCTATTGTTCATTCCTGGGATCTGTCAGGTGGGCAAGGCTGGGTCTAACTGCAGCCTCGGTGCCTCGTAAGATGGTCTGTGTAGTGTGGTGCGTTTGTTAAGCTCAGTTCTCTTCCGGCTGGAAAGCCCAGAGGCTGAGACGTCTTTTTGGACATTTTCTTTTTTGCTAAACAGCGTAAGCTCTGCTTTCTCCAATTTAAAATTTGGTCTCATCGATGATTAAACTCACTCTTTTCATGTTTTCTGCTACTTAAAGGAAGAAAATAAGTTTCTAAGCAGGAAGTGTGTACTATTAATGCTAAGATTAAAAACACTGCATGGGACAGTATTTTTTTCTACACTCATTAACTTTGAGTGACTGTTCAAGGTACAGCATCTACCTGAATCATCACCTGAATCTGGACATTTGTGATCACTGCACTGTCTTCATGCCATAGACCGAGGGTTGGGTTTGAGGCCAGATTCTGAGGGCAGGAAGAACAAACTGCAGTATGACATTCTGAGTGCCTATAAAGCCAGTGCAACTGCCCCCAAACTATAAGGTACATTTGTCTTGTTGATCCAACCGGGACATAGGCATGAGCCAGATCAGTTCCTTTTAACCATGGCACCTTTGGGCTACCTTCAGGTGTCTGAATTTACGGGAAATTTTCTGGTGCCTGTGGAAAAGCATTTAAAATAGTGAGAGGCTGCTGATAACTTAGGGCCCAGGACCAGGGGAGAAGGTTGTGTGGGCGAGTTGTGTGTATGCCTCTGAGCCACAGGGCACAGTGACCCTCACAGCATCACCCAGCTCAAGCAAGTTGACACCTGGCTAGGTCCAGGGCCTGAACTGCCATAAGGCTGGCCACTCTGCACCAGATCCCAGAGCCACTGGACATACCTTGGCTCTGTCCTCCCAGGAGCTCTCCCTGCCTCCAGTCCCCTGCGAGGGCCACCGGATACACCAGTGCCAGCAATGCTGCTCACAAAACCCCTCACTAAGTACCCTGGTGAGAATTCCAAAGCCCACCTCTAAGTGACCCTGATGGTCTGACAACAAATGGCACCATCTACAGAGTAAGAGGCATGGCCTCATCTCTTACCTCCCTTGAGGGGTGGTAAAAGGTGAGCCAGTCCTCATTCTTGCCTTGACAGGGCCTGTGACATAGTGGAGAAGCTGAAGACAATCCAAGCACAGGCCAACCCAAGCCACGGAGTCAGAGCACGGGTAAGAGCAGCTCTGGAGAGACCCTCCATGGAATGTTGGTCTGGTCCCTTGGTAGTCATAGGACCTCAAACAAGTGGCATAACTCCTATGTGTTCTGGATTTCTCTTTCTTACCCAGGCAAGAAGGGCAGTAATATTTACATATCCTAGGACCATGGTCAAGATCAAATGAGATCATGGAGTGCCCAGTGCCTAGGGTAAGTGCCTAATGAATGGAAGCCGCCATGAAGGCATGAAGGAGAAGAATAGATCGGAGAGGTGGGAATCATTCTCTGGATCAGACAAGCAGGACACTTGCATGTGCACATGAGGTTTGGAGAAAGGAAAGTCAAGGGAGCAGAGGAGAAAAGGGTTAAGGAAGGTCCAAGGACCAAGCAGTGGGGTTGGGCTGGGGCAGCTGATTGACTCCTCTCCAGGAGAGAGCCCGCCCTGCTAGAGGAGGCATGGCTGTGGACGGGTCAGAGGGGGGGGCTTTGTTCTGCCACCTTCTCTTGGGTTCTTCTGTGTCCCTTTCCCGCAGGGTGCTCTCCTGGGATGTGTCACAGCTGAGGTAAGGCAGACCTGGGGTTGAGGCTGAATCCAACTCCTGAAGGCACATGCAGGCCCCAGGAGTCCTTCAGGGTGACAGGTGGCAGCCTGCTCACGTTGCCGACATCTGTATTGCACTTGGTGGCCAGGTACTCGCCACTCACAGAGCCTTCATGCCTGGGCTCCTGGGGTCCCACCAGGGTGAAGGCAGCTGGTTGAGGATCTGCACTCCTGGTCAACTCCTTCCCAGGGCATGTCCAGCAGGCCCCTCCAGCTGGGCAGAGGCAACAAACGCACCCGAGCATGAGCTGGACCAAGGCCATGATGGACTTAAAGTGCAGCCCAGGCTCCTTGCTCAGTCCAGGCAGCACCGGGCAGGCTGCTGCTGGGAGTGACAGCATCAAAGGGGCCTTGGGGACCATTAAGGGTCAAGCATCTAGTTTGCAAGGGTCTGTGGCTGCAGGGTGGGATGGGGCGGAATGCAAGCAGCAGAGATTGTCCTCAGAGAGCTTGTCACCTGCTGGGACAGTGAGGCCACTGCTCATCCCAGCAGCGGCTCTCACCTGGACAATAGTGGCTGTGGCACGTGGAGCTGACTTTCACTCCCCATCCACTGGGAGCAAAAGCATCCACCACGCTGCCAGGCCTCCTGCCCAAGCATGCAGCCCTCAACCCAGGCTTCAGGGCCCGCTGAGCTCAGGTCTCACCAGCCTTGGGATGTCTCCCATTTTAGGAAAGTCCAAGGTGCTGCGCCTGAGTCCCTCTGCTGTGTCTGCCATCAGAACACAGTGTGGGGCTCTGAGCAAGGCCAGGTCCACACCTGCACACCAGACTGGGCAAGACGAGCACAGGTGCCAGATTTAGAGACAGACGGTGAGAGGAGGGAACTGGTGTGTGCCAAGGCTTCCGCACGCTTCCAGGTTTACGTACATTTCTCACGTAGCCCCCACAGCACAGTGGACGGATTAATAGCTCCCTGGCACACTGAATAAACAGAGGCTTGGGAAGCCACCCAAACACGCAGCTCTGACTTTCTATGCTGCGGCTTTCCTTGGTCTTACACTAAGCTCCAGTTTCTACCAGCTCAGAGTGGACCCCGCCATGTGCTTACGTTGCCATCTTGCCACCCTGTCTCACAGGCCTCAGTTAGGGGCCATTCTCAATCACTATGTGCTTCTGTGATGGGCTACACTAAGCCAGCTCAGGTCTAAAATTTGATCATCTCTTTGCAAAACTTTGCAACAATAAATTATGATTAATCTAATTCGAAGACAATTAGATTTGCTTTTGTAACGTATTGAACTAGATTGGGCTTAAAAGCAAAATTCTTCTGATAAGCCCCGTGTGCACATAGACTGGATAGGAAATCATAACAATCCTTCCATGTTGGGTGGTGGACAAAAGAGAAACTGGTCATACAATTACCAAGTTACTGAGAAACAACACACAGAAAGATCAAAAACCTTCATGGATCAGTCCAGAAACTCGTATTTCTTTATTTGACTTTGCCACGTCAATGTTGAGTGGATTTAAATTAGCTCCTTTTTTCTCCTTTACCCTGAATACTTAATAGCTTTAACTATCTTCCTGGCTTCCCTGTGTTTGCTTTGGAAACTCACTTGGGGACAACCTGAGGGGTCTCGTTTTTCCACAGGTGTCTGCAGAGCATGGCTTTGAGAAACCAGCATTGAATGTGCCCGTTTCTGCCCCTCTCCCCATAACGTGCCCCCATCAGACTTCAGAGCGGGAACTGCTGGCGCCCACGCCTGTCTGTGGCTCAGGGGCATCAGCTTACAGCATCCCTCCCCACGGGGCTGGACACACATGTCGTCTTTCATCTACCCAGCGCTTCCAGTTGGCAGAAGTACCGTGAAATCAGAGTCATCCTGTGCGCACACGGGGCTGAGCAACAAGTGGGAGCCGCATCGGAGACACTGTGACACTGTCGAGCAGCCAGCCGGGGGGGCTGCCGGGGGCTCATCACAGAGGCAGGACCCCACAGTGGCCCACAGAGCGGCCCTCAGCGCCCTTAGCCTCCCTGGTACCTGGGCATCTGGCTCTAGTTTCAGAAACGTGGAGCCAAAGGGCTTCTGAAGCTCCGCCTGCCCCACTGCTCCTCTTGTCCTGAGTCATTCCATCTTTTCTTCTGTCCCCTCCCAAGGCTCGGGCACACCTGACTTACAAGACCTTACTTGGGAGTCTCATTCTGGACGCCTTTGTGCTGATGGACTTCACAGAAACACCACTGCTCCTCCAAGCCAGCCTCCATGCTAGGCAGGCAGATGTGACAGGCGCTGTCACAGAGCACGGTGCTGCTGGAGGGCACCTGCGTCCACCCTACGTGGCGCTCATTGTAGGCCATGTGTGAAACTCCTTGTTCTGCATTCTGAAGCCATGATAAACCAGTTCTATTTCAATAAGAAACATAAAATTCTGCAGCCCTGTGAGTAGGGAGAGGGTGCTGGCTGGATGGCTGTCTACCTAATGGGGACAGCGGATGTCCTTGGGAGGAGGACATCTAATTTCTCACGTTGTTTGAGGTTCCCAAAATTCATCTCTGAACTATTTCTAAGAAATGAGAAAACAGTGTCCCACACTGATTTTTTAGGATTTACTATAAATACAACATAAAATAGCAACAAAACCCACAAAAAGAGTTATAGACTCCATACACAGATGGCAGTCTTATCAGAATTAAAGGCACTCAAGTGTACCATGTAAGTTAAAAATGAAACTCAATGTTTGAGTGTTAATAAGCAGATAATTGTGGCAGAAGTCTCTGGGTGTGGGTGGGCTCGTGACGCTCTGCCTCACCTTTCTCAACCCTGGTCCCAGTGTTCACTGCCACAGGAAAAGCCATCTCCTCTGCCCTATAACAATCCTACAAGAGAGGTCACCTGCCTCACAAGATCGGGTCCGACAGCAGAATTAGCACCCATGTCTCTAAAGTCCAGGCCGGTGCACACCTTGCTCCATCCAGGAGTTGCTACTGTATGCGTGGTCCATGGCAGGTCCCCTGACCCCACAAGCATTAGGACCCAGACAGAGGGTGCACCTGCTCCAGGGGACAGCACCTTCCATTGCCATCTCCTCCTGTGACATCACCTGCCACACCGAATGCCCACCAGGAGGACAGTCTGACTTCAGGAAACGAATTCCTCCATGATTTAAGTGAGTTTCATTCCAAGACATCGTCCCCCTCTAGACATGGTGACCCTGAGTTCAGGTCAGGAACAGGGACCTGAATAGTGACTCAGCTGTTCAGGGATAGAGTAGAAACCTCAGGTCAGTTGATAATCAACTGCTTTACTCAGAGAAGTGAAGAGATGCCAGGGACATGTGACAGGGTGTCCGGATCCCTGAGCTGCTTTCTCCCCACTACAGCACCAGCGCCACCCATGAGTCAAAGACTAATGTCCGAGGGTTTAGGACCACTTGGCAGCAGTCACCCCGCTCCCTCCCGGCATTCCCAGCGCCCCATGAGAGTTCTTCCTGCACAGAGCTGGTCTTGCATTTTGGGAGGGGGCGCTGTGTTGGGCCCACACCACCCAGCACTAAAACAGCCACACAGTTTAAAACAGGAATTAAAACAAACCACACTCACTCCAGCCCTTATGGTAATGGTCACACAAGTACCAGCCCCTCGGTTCTACTGTTTTATCAAACACAGAAGAAAGCAGGAGCGCAGCACCCTGGAAGAGCTGGTCTGACCTGTCACCCACCTGGCCATCACTCCACAGGCTCACGGGCCCCTGGTGTTCTCCAAAGCTACCTCAAGAATGCCAACGAGCTTTGCATTTTCCTCACCAGAAACAAGCTCCTTTCTTGGTTATGGCTTAAGACGGAAAAAAAGAAGAAGGAGGAGGAGGAGGAGGAGGAGGGAAAGGCTTTATTTTCCCTGAAAGCCAGGCTGCATTCGCTCTGTCTCCACAGCCTTGAGGGCTCGAGGCCGAGCCTGGAACTGTGGGTGCCAGGCCCCCCATGCCCCTTGCTGCCCGCCGGGCCAGTGCCTGTGCCCAGCTGCCCCTGAAGTGGCGGCTGACGACACGGGCGCTGAGCAGAGCCAGGACAGCTGAGAGAAGGCTTTCCTGCACAATGGACGTCAGCACATAAAAATGACGGCCCTGAGGAGCCAGCAGTCTCTCCTTCCTGCTTCCGTCACGTTCCACGTCACAGCCCCCAAATTAGGCTCCTGCAGGCAACAGAACCCACGTGAAGACAGAGCCCAGTGGGTGGAGATCTGTTCTCCCTCCTGCCAGAGGCCTGTGGGGGCGGGTGCTGCAGGGCCTTGAGGGCCCCATGGCTTGTCAACACCTCCCCGGACTGGGGAGGGAGCCCGGGGACTGTGCACAGTCGGGGGAAGGGGCTTTTGTCAGCCTGCAACATCAGCTTCAAGGTTGGCTGTAGGGGGATTGATTGACGAATGAGCCCCTTTCTTGTTCACTCACGAATTTTACAAATATTTACTAAATTCTGTGTTAGGCGCTGGGGGACAAAGCATCTGCCTCTGGACACTCCGGGAATGCTGAGGGTGGTGGCCACTCACACCACAGCAGGCAGTGAGGCTGTTTGTTAGGCAGACGAAGGCAACCAAGCCCAGCCCCAGGCAGGTTTGGGGTAGGGGAGGCTCTTCTGAACCAGGAAACTCTAAGCTATATTTTAGGGTAAAAGTGGAATGGCTTCACAAACAAAGGTTATTTTGAGAAAAGAAGAAGACATGTGCAGGCGCCTAGGGAAGACAGGAGGCGCGTGGGGACAAAACCTGGAGAGGAGACAGTCGGTGCTGGGATCATGGGTGGATTGTGCACCAGGCAAGGCAGGGCTCTCTTCAAAGTGCTAGCTTCCCTGCCTTTGATGAGGTGCCTGCAGCCTTGTTATCTCTGTCTGACCAGGAAACAGACCAAAATGTATTAATCAGGTTAGGCTAACAGTAAGAGCTATAACAAACACCCCCATCAATCTCAGGGGCTTAACACAAGAAAGTTTGTTTTTGGCTCATATTTCCATATTCTCACACAGGTTAACTAGTAGAGAAAGAAGAGGGATGAGGAGAGGGACTGCCATCCTGCAGACGCCTGAAAACTGACCCTTTTCCCTCCTGGGACTCCCTCATCCTCTAGTGCATCAGGTTCTCAGGTGTCAGGTACAGGAGGAGAAGCAGCAGGTGGGCTGCAATGAGGAAGGTCATTTTGGCTCTGGGCCCTGCAGTGTCACATGATGCTTCCCCCAACATCAGTGACCAGAACTTACACATAAGGCCCCACAAGCTGCCAGGAAAACTAGAAAATGTGACCCAGCTGTGTGTCCCCGAGGAAGAGTACTGTTATCCTCCCTTCAAGGGCAAATCGGTATCCAACAGATGTTTTATTTTTACATTTAGGGCAAGTTTATTAGTGCTTTGTCATGCTAGATCAGGGTCAGCAAATTTCAGCTGCAGTGGAAGAGAACCTGGCACCCCTTTCCTCATACTTTTGTCTTGACCCCTCCCTGACCTCTGAGGCTGAGGTCCAGGTCAGTGTGCATTCTGCCCCAGTCACCCTTCAGTTCCACCCGCTCATCACATCATGCCATTGTCTCAGGGCTGTTCTCCCTCCCAAGGATGAATCTCATTCTTGGGAGCATCCCAGCCTAGCCCTGTGGTAGCCTACGACAAAGGCTGAATAAGTGTTGGTACTCAAAACATCAGCTGCCAGAGAGACGCAGAAGCTGCCTGCCTGTTCTCAAAGATTCTATTGCACACACTTTCCTTGTAGTTCTGGGATCCAAAAACATGGCCAGGTGGGTCTGTTCAGCCTCTCTGCTACCTGGGCCAGGCAGCAGACTGCTACTGAGTGACTGCTACTGAGTGACTAGGGTCCTGCTTTTCTTTCATTAAAAAAAAAAAAATTACTAAATTATTAAAACACTTGTCATCAACAAAAAGTGATAGTTATTTTAAGGGACTCATGCTGAAAACAAGACTCACTATAAAATGTCCTTGTTGAGTGGCTGGTGTTTCAGGAAGTGAGGGAAAACCGCTCACCTCCAGTGAAAACAGACAACAGCTTCGCTGCTCCAGACTCAGCCAGGTGGTTGGGAAGGGGAAAGGACTCCAGGCTGGTGGATGGTCCCCCAGTTCCCAAAGTGACAGTGCTAATCCTCTCTGGAGGGAGCCAGGCTTCCCATCAACACGCACCAAACACACAGTAGATGACAACAGGTTTAAACACCAAGATGTCAGGCATTTACCAGATGCAAAATACAGAGGTAGCAAGTGTAAAGTACTTGAAGAAACTGAAAAGAGAAAATTACATATAAGAGGAAAGGAGGGGTAAGAGAAAAATAATACAAGTGGAAGAAATGATTTACAGTAGAGGGGTAGAGAGAGAAAAGGGGAGGGGAGGGGAGGGGAGGGGAAGGGGGATAGTAGAGAATAGGATAGACAGCAGAATACATCAGTCACTAGAATGGCAATATGTAAATCAATGGAAGTGTAACTGATGTGATACAGTAATCTGTATACGGGGTAAAAATGGGAGTTCATAACCCACTTGAATCAAACTGTGAAATATGATATATTAAGAACTATGTAATGTTTTGAACGACCAACAATAAAAAAAAAAGAAAGAAGAGACCAACAGACAACCAGGCATATTGGAAAAATATCAAATATAACTTCAATATTAAATAAATAAATAATAAATTAAATAAAAAATAAAAAATATTAAAATTAAAAGTTCAATGGATGGATTTAACAGCATATTTGATACTGACAGAAAGTTATCTGGAAGATAGATTTTAAAAAAATCACAATACAGATTCAGAAATGGGAAATATGAGAGAAAGTGGTGAAGGGAAAAAAAAAAGTCAACTTGGGTCTAATCAGCATCTGAGAAGGGAAAACCAGAGTATGGAAAAAGCAACACTGAAGAGATAAGAGCTGAGAATTTCCCAGGACTGATTAGAGAACCAAGTTCATAGTCATAGAGAATGAAGCATTCATTCACTCACAAATCCTCATCCACTGCCTACCTGTGCCAGATATTTATAGAGACAATGTACATCAAGATGGATAACAAACAAACAAACACCCACTTAGACACAGCCCCAAAGAAAAGCGGATCACCTACAACGGAAGGACAGTCAGGTGGACAACAGACCTCTCCAAAGCAAAATGGGAGCTTCCTAGCAGATCCAACCTGAGGGAAAATAACTGACCACTGAGAATTATTTATCTAGCAAAACTAACTTTCGGGGCTGGAGTTGTAGCTCAGAGGTAGAGCATTTCCTCGTACATATGAGGCACTGGTTTCAATTCCCAGCACCACATATAAATAAGCAAATAAATAAGGGTCTATCAAAACTAAAAAAAAAATTTTTTAAAAATTAACTTTCAAGAATAATGATGGGAGAAACACAGTTTCATATAGACAAAAAATTCAAAACATCGATACCTCTAGATAAACATAAAGAAACACTTAAAAGTTTTAGTTCAGAAGGAAGGGGAGAGAGAAGATGCCTTTTGGAATGCCCAGCAAGCACAGGGAGCCACACAGAACCATCAGTTACTAACACACCTCGGACCGAGAACACGGGCTGCTCATACGTGATGAATTAAAGAGTTGAAGACCTCAAATTGTCTAGGAGGAAGCCACAACATTAAATTTAGGCTCTATTAAGGAAGCTTAGTGAAATTTTCAAGAGTAATCACACACACACACACACACACACACACACACACAAAGAGGAAATAAAGGACCTAAATTTCATAAAAATAAAGGAAGAAGTAAAATAGAATATAAAAAACAAAGGACTTGTTTAAGAAAAATACAGACAGGACAAGATAAAGAAAGTGATCTATGGCATAACAACCCAAATCTATCAATTATACAGCAAATTTCAAGAGACTAGTGCATTAAAGGATTGTTAGGGTTTGGATCTTAAAGTTCCCCAAAGGCATGACCATCAAACTAGGGTGCTATTAGGAGGCAGGGGAACCTTTAGGAAGCTGGGTCACTGAGGCTTCTCCTCAAAGGAGAGATTGCAACCCAAGCCGCCACCTCTCGTCTCCGCCATGAGGCGAACAGGCGTCGGCCACGACTGCTGCCTCACCACAGGCCCAAAGTGAGGGCCAAGAGACCTCAGCCTCTGAAACCATGAGCCAAAATAAAACTTTCCTCCTTATAAATTGACCATCTCAGGTATTTTGTCATAGTGACAGAGAGCAGACAAGTACAAGGAGACTGAGCACATTAGATAAAAGCAAAATCAAGTTATATATATTTTTATAAGAATCACACAAAACTATTAAAACATGGGAAGTTTGAAAGTCATGGATAAAGCTGGAGCTAAAGTGGCTATATTAATATCAGATAAAATGCATCATGGATTTTACATAGGGTCCTATACTATCATAAAAAGTTCAATTCACTGTGATGATTTTTTAAAAATTAAAAATTGGTGTGCATATGCATTCAGTAAAGTTGCCTCCGGTATATGAATTTTGAAATCTGGAAATATAAGGAGAAACTTACAAACTGACCAAAATAATGACAAATTTCAATGTTCTTCTTTAATTATTGATAGACCAAGTACATAAAATTTAATTAAAATAATTTAATAGGATAAACTAATAAGCTTCGAATATTGAACATCTGTAAAATTCTATAGCCACCAATAGCTAAAGACCATGCATTCTTTGCTATCATGTGTGGAACACTTATCAAAGTGACTTTTTTTTTTTTTTAAAGAGGAGGGGGAGAGAGAGAGAGAGAATTTTTAATACTTATTTTTTAGTTCTCGGAGGACACAACATCTTTGTTGGTATGTGGTGCTGAGGATCGAACCCGGGCCGCACGCATGCCAGGCGAGCTCGCTACCGCTTGAGCCACATCCCCAGCCCCATCAAAGTGACTCTTACAAGACCATAAAATTAATTCAATAAAATTCAAAGAATCTGTATCATACACACTGCATTTTCTGCCCCACTGCAGTTAAATAAGAAGGCAACAATAAAAAGATAGAAGCATCAGCATACATTTGAAGTTTAATAATAAGCCTCCAAATAAATCCTAGGTCAAAGAATAATGATAAAAATCTAACAGAATGGAATAAAAAAATTCACATTTCAAAACTTGTGGAGATGCAGCCAAAGAAGTTCACTGAAGCAGATTTGTAGCTTTAAATATTTACACTAGGAAAAGAGAAAGATGGGAAGTAACTGAGCTCAGCATTCAAGTTCAAAAGTACACCACGAAGAACCCCAATAATGAGACCAATAAGAAAGGGGAGAGATGATGAAGCAGGGAACAAACAGTGCCCCACTCGGGGTCCAAAGCAATAATGTTACAAACTCTCTGATGTCGAGATTAATTCAGCAAAAAAGAGAGACAGCACAGAGGATATTAGAAACGAAGACAACACAAAGGTCCATACTTTCTGAAATGCCCACAGCAAGCCACAGACTCCAATCCAGACGTGCATCTGCCCCAGTGTGACTCCAGGCCTGACACATCCTCGGGAAGATAGGCGGTGCTGGCGCTGATGACCTGGGATGCCCCACCTGGTTGGCCTGTGTCCTGGGGCAGATGTGCAGGAAGCAAAGCAAGAGACCCAGGAAGGATGCCGAGGGCCCCTGAGAGCAGCCAGCAGCACTCTCTTCAACAGACAGCACCAGCCTCAAGTTCACCTCCTTTTTGTTCTGGAGGAAAAATGATCTTGAAAGGAAAAGTAATTATCAGTCTGTTTTTAAAGGTGCTCTGAAGCCTGTGGTAGACTCGAGAGGTTCTTAGTTTTGTTTTATTTTCTTCCATCCAGGCATGTTTTAAAATCCTCAAAATCCTCACTGGTAAAAGTGTCCCTGCACCCGCTGTCTGACAGGGGTCACAGCCTGGGGGATGCTACTGCAGGGCGGCACCATCTGGAAGTGTTTTGTTTACGATACTCATGATATGGATAATAGGGCAGATGTCAATCCATAATGAAAGTACATGTTGCCTGAGATTGCAGGCAAATTTCCAGAATTAAGACATGCCCCAAGGTGCATTTCACAATCTCTCAGGATACAAACAATAGTGTTATTCCTCAAGAAATTCATGCAAAAAAAAGATTGCAAATCAAGGTTCCTAAGAAAAGCTTAACAATTTACACTAAGCCCGGCCCCCCTTCTAAAGCCACAACCTGTGCAACATACATTCTCCCTACTAACAGACTCTCCTTTGCCTTACACAGGAATTTATGATGGGAATGGGAAACACATAGTTAATATTTTTAAAATTTATATATAACAGTGGAATGCGTTATAATTCTTATTACATATAGAAAGCACAATTTTTCATATCTTTAGTTGTATAGTTAATATTAATGGCAAATCAGTTGAGGTGTAGAGCCTGCCCTGTGGTTAAAGATTACAAAGACATAAGAATTGGTGTACTTAAAAAAAAAAAAAAAAGAAGAAGAAAGAAATGGTGTACTTTGACCAAGGATCAAAGAAGCTCTTTAAGAAGGCAATTAAATAGATCATATAAAAAAGGAAATTATATTGGAAATTAAAAATAGAATAATGTAAGATTAATATAGATATATTTTAGAGGCACTTCAGAGTAGTAGGCTTTTAAGTAGTGGGCTTTCACTATTTTAAGTGTGTTTTACTGGCTTTAGATTAGAAGAAAGCTTACCAATAATCATAGGTATGCTTTAAAGTTAAAGGTTAATGAAATAATTATAGGTGTGCTTTAAAGTTAAAAGTGAGGCATGTGGTCTAGTTGTGTAGCCTAGCACCTAGTGATTGAGGTGAAAATGTAAAAGCTTAATCATGATTGGCAAAGGTTACAGGAAAATATTTTAAACAATGTACTCAATATCTTACGTAATCAATGTATGTCAGAAAAGATTGTAACTCTTGAAAATTATGTAAATCAAAGAAGTTTCAGGCTTTGAGACTATCCATTAACTACCTGAAAAAATACCTGCAAAAAAAAAAAAAAAAAGGTATAAAAATAAAGGCCCCTCTAGGGGCAGCAGATCCTTCTGGAGGCTGCTCGTAACTTGCAACCTGTTGTCCTGTCTCTTCTTCTTTCACCGACACCACTCATCCTTCAGGACCCCTGGCTGGGGCTGGACCCTGGCACTTCACATCAACCTTAAAGACCCCACCCTGGGAGTGGAGTGCGACATTTGGCGGGTGAGGGCTCTTACTTGCTTGTCTGCTTTGTATCACGTTTAGTTGTGCGGTGTCTGACAACTAGATAAAGCTGAGACACAGATATGAGAAAGTCTACATTGAGGAAGTTGGAGGGAGGTGAGAAACTGACTGCCTTCCCTTGACACAAGTGGGGAGTTGGCTTGAAACCACCCTGCACTTGACACTGGCTCTGGACTTAGCTCCTTGGAGATATTTCCAGTTGCAAGCTGGGAAGAGAGTGGATGAGATCTATAAGTGTTCATTTTGCAACATTTGCTCAAAGAGGAGAGAACCATTCCCTCCAAGAGAAGCAGCCCCTCAGTGGCCAGCCTGGCTAACTGTGGTTCCCAGAAACACCAAAGGAAACAAAATGTCATGCTGGCCAGAGGGCCCGCTAGGAACCAAAAACAAAAGTGCAACCAAGTTGCCAAGTGTCATGTTTCATGGACTTATCTGAACAACTCAGGTGCCACAAGGGGGAAGGAGCACCATTTCCCATCAAGACTGGATTCTAATCCAGTTTGGCTACATAAACTCTATGGGACCCTAGCAGGTCCTCTAACATCTCTGGCCTCAGGTCTCCCTCCTATAAAGTAAGGACAATGACATCTCCCCCACAATGCAGCAAGGATTAAGTACTATAGCCATATGGAGCCCATCTATTTGCTAAACTCTCTCAATAACCCCCCCCCCCTTTGCATGATTCCTGTCTTAGACTCAGATCTATGAAAATTCTTGGGGTTCAAAATGTTAGCTGAGGATAGAATTGGCATGCCTTTCATCACCCTGACAGAATTTGAAAGAACAAAAAATGAATTGGTTCATATTCAAGAACAAAGGCAGCAAAATATTAGCCACACAGGACCCCAAGAGAGACTGAGTTATTTTGGATGGCTGAACTTCCTGAATACATGGTGGCTTCCTCTTAAGAGTCAAAACATGAAAGACAAACAAGCCAAAAGAACACAAAACTATTTTGGATTTAAGAAAGAAATTTCTGCATTATATTTCAAAAACTTGTCTGTGGCTTTAAGAGGTGCATTCTGAATATCCTGGAAAATGTTTCATCATTGTTCTGAGCACACTGAGTGGTAAGCTGCTGATGACAATGATGGCATTGGTAGGATTGCCTACTTTTGCAAATGAGAAAGCTAAACCCAAAGAGGTTATGTGACTTAACCTGAGCCGCACAGTTTAGCTAGAGACCATGCCGTGACCTGTCTCCTGACTTTCCACCATTCCATGCCATGTTTAGGAGCCCCTGACCTTCATAAGACCACCTTGAAATAACCTGGAATGCTAGTAACCTGCAACCATATAATATTTCTGAAGTACCTGTCAGAGCATTAATGTACAGATTTTTCTCTCTCAAGGATTATCTCACTCAAGGGTGTGTGCATTTTGCTTTTTAGGGCTCATTTTGCTCTTCATTTTTAAATGTCTTTGGGAACCAGGCTCCTCTGGTTGTCTTGGGAAGCAAGCATAACCAGCCCTGCTGAGTGCAGCGAAGCAGCCACCCACAGGGTGCAGCCCTGGAGAAGCACAAGCGATAGCACCCGCTCACCAAGGCCTCTCTCTATCCATGTCACTGTGAAGTTCCTAACAAGGAGACCACCACGGCTTACACAGCAGTCCTCAGCCCACCCAGGGATTAAGTAGAAATGAAAGGACCCCAAACACACACACACACCCCACACACCCCAGCTGGGTGTCATGGGCACTTCTCATAGGACCAGTCAGTATGCTAAAGTGCCCACAGTGGCCTTCTAGAACAAGTAGAGCCTCAAGCATCTGTATCCCAACTCCAGATACATGAGGTCACCAACCAAAGAGCATTCATAGCGTTGGTCCTACCTCCCCATTCAGTGGTTCCCCACTATCTAAGTAGGTGCTTTAAAAATGTTTATAACAAAACTGAGATCAAGACTATTTTTTCTCCATTTACCTAACACATTCATTTTGTAAAAGTTAAGTAGTCAATATCCAATAAACCGCTTATCCTCGTGAGTTGGGCTCAATTGAGGCAGTTTCTGGGGGTATTACTAAATGCCAACCCATAAACCACACTGCCAGCCCAGCAGGGGGCAGAAACGGGGAGACCTGACCTCCAAAGGTGCTGCATGTACACACACCCATCCATGCAGGGGGACTAACCCCCTCCCCCCAATCCAGCAGCCACTTCGGGTGAAAGGGAGCCCACTTTGTAAGGCTTGCAGCCCGTCCTACTCTTTTCCCGTAGTTTATCAGCAGGAAAAAACCGTAAACTTTGGTCCAATATCTCAGCTCTCCCAACTTCTCTCAGATGTCGCTCTTTGCCCCAAAGCAATTTTACCAAAGCCATTCTCCCTGGAGAGCCTTGACCTCTGTCCGTTTGCATTTCAAATAATCACTTGGGCCACTGGGAAAAGTTGTGCTGCCTTCAAACATTTCCCCTCTCCTTTGCTCCCTGGAGACCAAGAGCCCATCCAGACTGGCAAGGTCACTGGCCCCAGAGACAGAAGTTCCCTGCCACGAGGAGACCCATAATCTCCAATCCTGGGTCCACACCCACACCGTGCGCACGTCGGAGGCGCTGCGCATTGTTTGCGGCGCAGGTGTGTGGGAAGCTCTGTGACTCGCTTCTAGGAGCGTTTCCTTTCACACCTGAAATCCAAGCATCTCTCCGTAACTCGCTGGCGGGGGAAAAGCTTTTCCTGGCCTGTCGACGCAGCACTTCCACGTGTGGGAGGAACGTGTTGGTCCCCCAAGGTAGCCAACCTATCCCTCCTGGCCAGCTTTTCAAACCTGCCGAGTCGCGGGAACCCGGAGCGTCGTCTCTCCCGCCGGCTTCCCTGGGGCGACAGGCGCGTCCCGCCGAGACTCTAGGTCCCGGCTCTGTCGCCGCGGCGCCCGGCGGGCAGCGCCGCGGACGCGCCCTTACCTCGCTGATGATGGTGGAGTGGGCCTGGGCGTAGCGCCAGCCGCCGCGGCACGGCACGAGGGGCGCGGAGCGGTTGGGGAAGGCGGCGAGCGGGTCTGCGCAGCTGAGCGCCCCCGCAGCGGCGCTGGCGTTGGCCGCCTCCAGGAGGTAGCGCTGGCAGCTGCCGTCGCCGCGGCGCTCGGAGGGCGCGGGGCCGCGGAGGGCGGGCGCGGTGCGGTTCCACTCCTCCTCCGGGCTCCAGCCGCAGCGCTCGGCCAGCGCCGCGGCGCTCGGCCCGCGGCACCAGTAGTGGTCGGGCTGGCTGCCTAGGAAGACCACGCCGACGAACAGGAAGGCGAAGGTGACGCCGGTCAGGCACAGCAGCAGGAACACGCGCCGCTGGAAGCGCCCGAACTCGCCGGCCCGCAGCAGCGCCTCGTCGAAGGAGGGCATGGTGCGCCTGCCGCCGCCGCGCGACCCAGCGAGCGCGTCCTGCCGCCCGCCGCCGGGCCTCGGAGTGACCCGCGGGCCCCGCTGGCGGCCGCTCTTTACCCCGCCGCCTCCCCCGCGCCACCCGCCTCACTCGCCTTGGCGCTGCGCCCGCGGCCGCCGCTCCTCCTGCTCCCGGCGGCCCCCGCCTCCCCGCCGCGGGCGCCCTCCGCAGTCCCTGGTCCCAGGAGGTGCTGCCGCGGGCGCGTGGGGTCCGGGTGGGAGCTCGGCGGGACCCGGGAGGCGAACCCTGGCTGCGAGCCACCGCGCGCCAGGGACCCAGGACCCGGCCCGGGACTGCGAGTGACCGGCACAGCCTCAGGCCTGGCGCGGAGCTCCATTCGGTCCCTGCCAGCAGCCTGCTCTGCCATCCGCCCTGATTCAGGCTCCAGAAGAGGAAAGTTCCAGGGTCACCAACCACTCCCAGAGCCACTCGGCTGGGTCTCTCTAAATCCTGAGAGCAACCCCAGGGGACAAGGGCACGCGCGCGTCGTGGCGTCTGGGGGCCGGGACCCTGGGGGACCCACTGCAATTTTCCCATCTGTGCTCACAGAGGCCGCTCTGCGCCCCTCGGCCCGGGCCGCCAGTTTTCCACAAGAGCTGCCCAGGCCCTCCACTCAGCGCAGGATTAGATTTTGGCGACATCTCAGAGATTGCCCGATATATTCAACAGGGCAGCTGGGCAACCCCGAGGGTTAAGAGACTTGCTCAGAGCCCTGAGGTTAGGGTGAGAGGGACCATCTCAAGGCCAGGCCCCTGCAGGTTTCCTTGACCTGGGCCTTCCGACCTACTGTTAGCCTGAGTACTCGGGAAGGAAGTTGTTTGGTTGATTTGAATCCGTGTTTTCAGCTTTTGTATTGCTCACAAGAGATTTCGCAGAGCCCTGTCAGATCCGCCTCTGGACCACTCTCTGCTTTAGCCCAGGCTGCAAGGTCTTCACTGGGACAGCTGGGGCCACCAGCTTTGGCTAGGGGGACCACTGGGCACCACGGGTGGCGCATTTCTTGCGTGCCCCAACCTCCTGCCTTTCTGTGCCTGTTCTGAGGGTTCCCCCAGATCCTCTTTAGGACACTGCCCCTCCCAAAGGTATCCGCCCGAATTCTACCTTTAACTTGCTTTTTTTCAAGGGCCCCAGAGGTCAAAAGAATGCAGACTCCTGTATCCTGATTCCAGCGGCCTCATCCCCTCACCAGCTTGTTACCTTGGACAATTTAATTGGCCAGCCCCAGTTGTCCTGTCTGTCAAGTGAGGCTAAGAACTTCCCTCCCTCATAGGGCCGCTTAGTGAGGGCTGAATAGATGAAAAGATGTAAAATGCCAGGAGAGCACCACACACTGTGCACTTCCTAAGCCTTAGCTCTTAACTACTGTTGTTCTTTGCTGCCAAGTTAACCTCAGTGTTGTGGGGCTGGCTTGAGGACTATAGATAACTGTGCAGGATAAAACACCTGGTGGTTCGGGTCACACTGTACCTGCACACTAATACTTTATATCTTGCTCTCTCTGACCTCAGAAGCTGAAACTTACTCAGCAGTGACTTCTGGGTCTGTGAGCCTTATGCTCCAGAATCTGTCTCTTAACTGCCTGCTGCACCTCCGACTCAACCTGTCCTCCCAATCCAGCTCCTCCTGGCTTCCTTTTGGTATAAACAGGTCTCTCCTGGCCCCAGACTCAGGATGTCGGCATCATCCCAACACCGCACAGGCCCCAGGTCTTTACTCTGACATGGGGTGGTCAGAGTCCATCCCCTCCAACGTCTCATCTCCGAAGCTTTCCCCACCATCTGACATCTAGATGTTTTTTATTCATTTGTTTATCAGACAGTTTTACTCATCCACCTTGTTTATCTCACCTGTGTGTGTCTACTACCACTCATATTCCATAAGGACAGAAAGCTTTCCATTTGTTTCACTTCTGAACTCCCACCACCTCCAGCAGTGCCTGGTGCACTGAAGTGGCTGCTCATCATTGTTTGGGACTAGAAGGGACACTCATGTATGTCCTTTCTTTCATGCATATCCACCATCTCTCCTCAGCCCCTAGTTTCTCCCAGCTAGGGGGGCTGCCCTGGGCTCCCCTCAGGGCTCCCACCTGCTCTCAGGATCCTGTTTCCACTGTGCAACTTGAAGGTGCTCACCTTATTTTCCAAATTAAATCGTCAATCTCATTCCCTCTTTCAAAGTCCTAACCAATGTCCCTCACCAAATTCTCCTCTCATAGACAGCCAAACAGAACTATGTGCTAGTCCTCAAATCCTTCTTGAATTTTCCTAACTCTAGACCTGTGTACATGAAGTTCCCTCTTCTGGTAATTTCATCCTCCTATCCCTCCCTGCTCACTGTCCAGCAAGAAGTGCTTCTGATGTCAGCACCCGGTCTCAGAAGCCTTCCCTAACCACCCTGTTACCAACTACTCTTGCACTGCACTCCCAAAGAGCACAGTGCTCATTTGAAGCTCAAGGATGAGCTTCAAAAATACCCTGAATGCCAGCAGAACTACTCAGATAATTCTCCTCTTTTTCTTTGTATTATAGTGGCCAGGGTATTTTAAAATGAAGCAATCTGACCAGGTGGACAAAGCGTCCTGTGTCTGTGTTTGCTGGGAGTGCAAATGTTGGAGCCAGGCCCACTGGATTCAAATCCCCACTCCCCCTCACTGCCCAGTGCCATTGGCTAGTTCCCTCTTCTATAACATCGGATAATGCTTTCTCATTTTTAATGTAAACCACAACAACCCTTGAAACATAAATTCTGTGTGAGACACCTGTTTTAAAAAAGAGCAACAACAAATCCAAGCAGCCCCAGAGCTAGCAAAGGTCATCTGATGATGTCTGTTTTAGGTGTACTGTTACAAAGTACTAACACATCACAGATGCAGTTGGAATCTCCTTCTGTTGTGGTTTGGATATTAGGTGTCCCCTAAAAGCTCAAGTGTGAGACAATACAAGAAGGCTTCAGGTCAAACGACTGGTTAGGAGAGTGTTAACCTAACCAGTGCGTTAATCCACTAAGAGGGAAGTACTGAGTGGTAATGGGGGCAGGTAGGGTGTGGCTGGGGTGGGGGTCACTGGGGTCCTGCCTTTGGGTGTATGTTTTGTCCTTGTTGAGTGGAGCTTTCGGCTTCTTGGTGCCATTTTCTGGGCCACGTTCCTCCACCACACTGTTCTATTGTGATGCTCAGCCTCACCTCAAGACCCAAGGAATGGAGCTGCCTTCTATGGGCTGAGACCCCAGAAACCATGAGTCTCCAAATCAACTTTTCCTCCTTTTGTCAGGTCTTTTGGTCACAGTGGCAAAAAAAAAGCTGACTGAAACCCCTTCCTACCCCCTTCAGATTCTGCCTTCCTGCCCCCATCTCTCCTCTTGCCCCTCCTCAGGAGCCACTGGGCCCTTCCTTCAGGAGGGGAAGTGGGCTTAGGCCATGGGGTAGCAAATGCTGGGGGCTCAGCTCCCAGCGCATGAGTGGGACCCCAAAGGCCCTGGACCTCTCCTGCTCAGGTGTCATTAGTGCTGAGATTTTACCATTCTTCTCATCTGTCCCAGGCTTTTAACACTCAGGAGGGACACACAGCAGCAGACAGCCTTTGGATTACTTTGAGATTTTAAGTAAATGGTGCTGCACTCTACAAGTGTTTCTGCCGCAGCCTCCTTCCCTCCTCCTCCTCCTCCTCTCCTTCTCCTCCTCCTCCTCCTTCTCCTCCTCCTCCTGCTCCTCTCCACAGGGTACTTCGGAAGCTCAGCCTTGGTAGGAGGAGTTAGCCCACCTCTCTGACTGCCACGCATTATTCTCTTGGAGGCCCTAATACAGCATGTCCATTCTTCCTCGAGGGTGTTTAGCTGGCTTTAATTTTTCAGTTACAAATCGTCCTGCTCACTGATCACAATGATTGTGCATGTTCCCTTGCACGTTAGCACAAAAAATTGACCTGAGGCAAATACCAGGAAGAATAGCCTCGAATCTCAGACTAGGTACTCCCAACGGCTTCCCAGAGAGGTGGCCTGATTCACACTTCACCAGCAACATCTGCAACTGTCCACATCCGAGCTCTCGCTTGTCCTAGGCTCAGGCACTTAGCCTGTTCCATGGGTATGAAGAACAGTCTCCCTTTCTACCATCCCCTGTCTCCAGGTTGCACATATCTTGCACATTTATTCATCAGTCAGGTTTCAGTTTCTTTGAATGCCCTGGTCGGTCATCTGCTTGTCTACTCTGTTCTTTGTGGGGAGGGGGATTGAATCTAGGGAGTTATGTGTGTATCTGTGTATTCTGCTCCTTGACAGTTGCATATTCACCATCCTCTCAGTCTGAGGTTTAACTTTCTAATGTCTTGGGAACTACAAAAATTTTAAGTTCTGGTATAGTAATATGTGCCTGTCTCCTTCATAGCTCCTGCTTTTTGAGTCTTGCTATAAAAATCGCACTTGACTGATTGAGATTTAAAATGCGTTCTCTTATTTATTCTTTTTTAAATTGTATTTTTTTCAAAGTGAATTTGGACATGTCTGAAGTTAATTTTGTGCAGACTATGGTGGGATATAATTTTACTTGTTTCTTCCATATGGGACGCTGTCTAGTTAAACGCCACTTAACTGAAGAATCCGTGCTTTCCCTGGAATCACAATACTGCCTCTCCCTTCATTGATGTGGGATTCTTCCATGTGCTGGAACCTGACCTCAGCCCTTCATTGGGTGCTACTGCTGCCCGCCCAACTCCACACTGATGTTCACTGTTCACACCGCACTGCTACAACAGTCCTCAGATCTGGTGGGACAGTCCCACCCCCTTCTTCCCTTACCTCAATTCTTTCCAAAATTACATTGGCATTCTTGGGCCTGTTTTCTTCTATAAAAATCCTACATTTTACTAAATTCCACACAAATTTGGCTGAGATTTTAATTTAAAATCATGTATGCATTTTATTTCTCCCATCATTTTGCAGAGATTTTGAGACAAAAATCAAATCAGTCTCATCACTGTATTTTCAAAACGCTGCTCACGGCTCTGTTTCTGCGCTGACCAGTTTGGTACCCATCAGGCACATGTGGGTGTTTCAAATCCCACAGACTCTTTTCCTCTTGAGCCACATTTCTAGTGCCTAATAACCACAGATGTCTAGTGGCTAATCCATGGACTGCAAATAGAGAACATTTCCACAGGGAGTTCTGGTGCACCACACCGACCTAGATACAGAGATCAAGGAATGTCGGGGGAAGCCTGGCATTTCCTCAATGGAAAAGAGAATCACATGTGATCCAGCAATTCCAGTATAGGATATATGCCCATAGGAAATGAAATCATGTCCAAGAGACACTTCCACTCCCATATTCCTAATAACCAGAATGCAGAATCAAGCAAGTAACCATTGATGGATATGTAGAAAAGAAAGTGTGTAACAGAGACAAGATGGAATATTATTCATCCAGAAAAAAATGAAATCCTGCTACAACTTGGATGGAACTAGAGGATGGCAAGATAAGTGAAATAAGCTAGGTACAGAGACACAAATACCACATATTCTCACTCATTTCTGGAAACTAAAAACATTTATCTCATCAATGAAGGGGTTGGAATTGTGGTCACTAGAGTCTAAGAAGGGTAGAAGAGGTGGGGGAAAGAGGTTAGATAATGGCTCCAAATCACATTTTATAGGTAGAATTAGTTATGGAGCTGTGATGAAGTAGGGTAACTCTAGGACCCAAGAATTTAGGTTGTATTTCAAAATAATGAGCAGAGTCCAAAGGCCCCCAGCATTAAGAAATGACATATATTTAAGGAGTTGGAAATGCTAGTTACCCTGATTGGGTCATTATAGATTGCATGTGTAATTTTTTTCTATAGATATGTACAATTATTATATGTTAATTTAAAAAGAAAGTAAAATAGATTGAATAGGAATAGTGAGAATCAATTGCCCCACAACCTTTAGCTTTAGGCAACATACGGACAGCGATTCTCTCAAAGGTAACTGTTCGCTTACTCATCTGATATTTTTATTGTATTTTGGACAGGTTATACCAGGCATTAGGATATATTTATATCTTAATTTATACCCATAGTTACCAAAGTCAGTCATTAAAATGGCATTTGTGCAGCTTGAGCAGAATAAAGCACAAAAAAGAGATTATTTTGGAATTCTATAATAAATGTTAAGATGCATTGGAAAAAAAATTGGCAAGCTAATTGGTGTATGTGCTCAGGCCTAAGAAACAAAATGAGGAGTGATTTTTTTTCTCTTCTAACAAGTAGATAAGCACGTTTTAAAGACTGACATTCTTTCCTTATTTGGCTTGGAGTAGCTTTCACTTTAGCACAGTAATGTGGTAAGAAATACTGAGCTCTTTCTTTATTCCTGGGCCTATAATTAGACCTTACCATTGATTTAAATTCCCTAGTGTTCACAATTATTTTTCACTTGCCAATTGGTCACAATTGTGACCCTAAAGGAAAGTTTCTGTTTGGGGGAAATACTGTAGACCTTACATTCTTTAAAAATGGATGCTCTCTATATTTGAAGCATCTAGGATCTAAGACTTAAAATCATCTTTGGAGAAAGTGGTAATCAGGAAAGGAAGCGAGGTAGGACTATACATTGTGGAGTTGGATTATGACAAGATAGAAAACTTATTTAGCATAAGACATTTCTAGAATTCATATTTATCCCATCAAAGTCTCTACTGAAGCAAGCGTTCACTTTCTGTCTCAGTAGGTGTGGGTTTTGTGCTACTTAACAACCACGGGAGAAAGCACAGGTGGCTCTTGGAAACATGTTCATGAAGATGGCTTCGGGCAGGAATGGAAGCAGGTTTCTTCCCGGGTCCCACCCTGGCATTGGTCAGAGTTATGCAGAACACAGTGTTGAGGATAAGAAGGGGTGGAAAGCCAGCCAGGATTGATCAGGAATGTCCACCCAAGGAGAGGAGAGGGGAGCCACAGAAGGGCCACTCTCTCTGCTGGTCCCTCCAGCCTGGCAAGAGCCAGACTGCCACCATCCAGCAGTTGCCAGGTCTCTTGGGCCTTTAGTTCCCTCTTAAGCATCACAGAGCATCCCATCTAACAAGAGGGACTTTTCTCATGGAGATTAAAATTCTAACTTCTAGAGGAATTATCTGGGAATTTTCCACTTGTGTACAGAGGTGTTCATTCTAGAGTGGCATCGAAAGGTCGGAACATGTGATCACTTGTAATTTGGGAGGAACACCAACTGGATCTGCAGACACTTTGAGAGAGGTGGGTGGCAGCACGTCACTCAGCTGGCAGGGTGCTCTTTTAGTAATTTTTCCTTTGTAAAAATTGGGCTGTGAGAGCTACAGCTCCCTTGGGCGAGGGTAACATTTACTTGGAGATTTGTGGAGGACTCAGTGAAGGGGCCATTGTGCTGTTAATTAATAATCCAGCTAAAAAAATACGGCCCAGAAGTTTTTGCTGATGGACTTCATTCTAGATGACATCATCTTTCAGTGAGATGCCTCCAGTGGCTGACATCCTCTGAGAGGAGCCTTCAAGAGCTAAAATTTCTAAATCTTACTGTCATCATCTGTAAATCACAAAAAAAAAAAAATTGTCATCTCTGAATGGGAGAAGGCCATCTCAGGAAACCTGCAGGCCTCAATTAAAACTGGCTGGGAATCTCTCAGCTCATTGAACTTAGAAGATGAAGGAGAATACAGCTGCTGAAAATTACGCTTTGGAGGTACTGATCTCGGACTGATGGCCCCTAGTTCTGCAGAAGGCCACACAGACCACATTTGCTTCAGTGCCTCTAGGCGTGTGTGTGGAGAAGAGGGCACACCTGCCGCCCGAGTCCACTCTGCTGCAGACCAGCATGTGGTCTTACTGGGCATGAGCAGGGTGCGGGTCACACAGGCCTGAGGGGCATTCCCAGCACTATTGCTGCTCTGGGTCCCATTCAAGGAGATCCAAACATGGGTCACATGCCTGGGTAGCCTGATGATGAAGGAGTGGCTTAAGTTTCTAAATGTTCGCTCCCAACTCTGACACCTCCATGAGTGCAGACAGGGACAATTCACCGACCTGCTCTAACAATTCATTCTCTACAATCTCTCTCTCTCTCTCTCTCTCTCTCTCTCTCTCTCTCTCTCTCTCTCTCTCTCCCCTCTCTCTCTCTCTCTCTCTCTCTCTCTCTCTCTCTCTCTCCTATTTCCTTCTCTGTAAAATAACAAGCACGTTCTCCATAGAAATCGTTTACTGTATCTCAAGCACAGTAGGTGCTGTGACAATACAGGCACTCAACAGGTATTTGTGGAACAAGTAGCCCTTCCAGAGCATGAAAGGGGCCTGGAGGAAGGAACCTGGCAGTGTTAGCATTGGTGACCTCCAGAAAACAGTGGCATGGTGATTTTTGTTTTTGCTCATCCATTTACCTTTTTTTCCTGCCATCTATTTAAACATTATTATACAGCACTTGCTCTGTTCCAGGCAATAACCCTTTGAGCTGGGTAGGATTCTTGTCTTCATCTTATAGATGAGGAACTAGAGATAAGAGAAGTTCAACAACAACCCAACATCCCTTAGTTAATGAGCATTACTGTTAAAATAAATATATAAAAAAATTACTGTTAAAATAATAATACTGTTAAACCTGAAAGATTTACCTCCCCCACCAACATCCCTGCTGTATTGGTCCATTTTATGTTTCTATAACAAAATGCTCAAGGCTAAGTAACTTACACACCAAAGAGGTTTCTTTCTTTCTTTTTTTTTTTTTTTTTCTCTTTGTGGTGCTGGGCTAAAGAGATTTCTTTAGTTTTTGTTTTCAGAGACCAAAAGTCCAAAATCATATGCCCCCATCAGTTCAGCCTCTGGTGAGGGCCTTCTAGCTGCTCATAACTTGAAGGACTGTATCATGGCAGAAGTGCATGCAAGGAGAAACAGCCATGTGGTGAGACAGGAAGCAGGAGGAATTCAGGGCCTGGGCTTGCTGTTTTAGTAATAGCTCCCCTGAGAACCAAGGCACTCCAGGGGAGCCAGCTCTTCCCCACTGAGGGCAGTACCTCAAGACTTAGTTATCCAGCACTGGCCCCTGCCTCCTACACGTTCCACAGCCTCAACTCCACCACACTGGGGACCAAGCTTGCAGCACTTGAACCTTCAGGGGACACACTCAGGCCACACCCAGTCCTAGTCAACCCAGCCTGAGGACTGAGCCCCACGTGGAGGCTGTCACCCCAGAGACTGACGGGCCAGAGCCCCTCTCCTGCTCAGAGCCTTGGATCTCAAGGGAGTGGAGAAGATGAGGCTCTGTGGTGCCCCTGCTGGGACGTCAATGCCGGTCTGGGGGACTGCCAGCAGAGGCTGCTTCTTGGGGCCAGCCTCGACCTGCCCTCAGTGGTGGCTCCCATTCCCAGGCTGCTCCTCTGTGCGGGAGGAACCCCTTCTCACCCAGTTCTCCGTCTCCTCTCGGTGCCTCTGTGCGCTATTCCCTTTATTTTCCACATACTCCTCTTCGTTTTTATTTTTTTGGTACCAGGGATTGAACTTGGGGGCACTGGACCGCTGAGCCACCTCCCCAGCCCTATTTTACATTTTATTTAGAGACAGGGTCTCACTGAGTTGCCTAGCACCTCACTGTTGCTGAGGCTGACTTTGAACTCTCAATCCTCCTGCATCACTCTCCGGTGCTGCTGGGAACACAGGCGTGCGCCGAGGCGCCCGATCCAGCGTTGTATCGCCCTAAAATTCATGTGTTGGAGCCCTACACCCCAGTGCAATGGTAATTGGAAATGAGGCCTTCAGGAGAAGATGGGGAAGATCAGGTCACAGGGGTGGGGTCCTCATGATGGGATTGGTGTCCTTCTTGTGAGGACACTTACACCCTCTCTCTTCCATGTGGTCACAGCCAGGAAGCCAGCCCTAAACTCGGCTGAGGCACCTGGTCCAGGACTGTGAGAAATAGACATCTTGATTAGCACCCCTGCCCTTCCGGGGAATCCAGGAGGCTAAGTGATCAAAAAGAAACTGAAGGAAGTGACCCAACATCCTCTTTATTGTGTAAAAACTTGTATTTTTTTTTATTAGTGCTCTGAAAAGAAATAACCTTCAGATTTGGAAACAGAGATATTGTTAGTTGGAAAAAAATGTTTCTCGTTTTTATCAGTCTTGGGAGGAAGAGGTGAGGTTTATAACAATTTGGGAACCCGGGTTTGTCCAGATGGAAAGGTGATGGGGAGCCTCACCTCTGTCTCCGTCATCACTGGATGCCATCGTGTGGGCACGTGAGGCGTGGGGGAAGCTGCCCTCCTCCTGATGGGACCCGTCTTCCGTCCTCCAGCCCCGGAGCTCCAGGGTGTCTGTAAGCTCAGCCCGTGGCACTGGCCTGGGAGTGCTGGGTAGAAACAGCGCTTGCTCCTTTCTCCGACTGGTCTTCTGACACGGTCTTGGGAGATGGACTTACTTACAACACCCTGTGGTTTCCATGTCAACCCTTTGTGAAAAGTGCCATCAGGGCACTAGCAAATCGCAGTTAAAGTGACCGTTCCACTTGCAGATGGCTTTCCTTTTGGAATAAATTTTTAAAATTATAGATGATTTCTTCTCCCATCTATATTGAAGTCAAAGTCTAATTTCTAGTTCTGGTATAGACCAAGAAATATTTTTTTCCTTCAAATACAATAAAATCAAGATCATCAGAGCATTTCTAGGTTGTGCAATGCAGCAAGTTCAAGTCCTCTGTTTCTTAAAATACAAAGACAAAGGTGACGTTATGGTGACCCAGGTCACTTTTTAGACAATTTTCACATACTAAATATCAAGTGATCTTGAGTGACAGCCAGGTGAGGCCATGTCTGAGACACACTGTAGATACTAAGAGGAGGGCAGGACAGACGACCCCTGTGCAGAAGGAGCTAGTCTAAGCACAAGGCAGGGAGACAGGGATAAGTTATTTTCCAGTTTTCATATTATCATGGGCCAGGAAACCTCTCCCTGGAATCCACAGACCAAATACTGATCTCAAATTTATAGTGAAGTAAAAACTATGTGGGACACGCTTACTTTTCCTAAAAAAAGGGATCAGAGTACCTTGGTTTATACATTTTACCTCTGCCAACTCACAGCCCATTGGATGTGAGTTTCCCTCATTCCTCTTGTGAGAAAGTCCAGTCTCCTCTCTCAGTTCAACCAGGGCATTAGGCAGTGTCCCGGTTCCTAGCCACAGCTGAGAACCGTATCACGTTCCAGACAGATTTCCTCGGAAGCCAGGGGCTCTCCATCAAGCTAAGGGCAGGATGACTCCCACCCAATCATTCAACTCCCATCCCTTCCAACGTTTTATTTCATTTCCTGCTCACATCTGTGTTAGGACAGCTTTCTGATACTGTAACAAAATACCAGGGATAATCTACTCCAAAAAGAGGAAAGACCTATTTTGGCTCATGGTTTTAGAGATTCGGTCTGCAGTCAGTCACTTGGCCCCTCTGCTTTTGGCCTCTGGTGAGAAGCACATCGTGGTGGGAGTATATGGGAAGCTGCTCACCTCATGACCAGGACTCAAAAGGGAGAAGAAGAGTCCTAGGGTCCCCCAGGCCCCCAGGCCCCAATCACCTAAAACCTCCTGCTAGGCCACATCTCTTCAAGCTTCCGCCACCTGTGAACAGTGCTGGGGACCAAGCCTTTAACACATCAGCCTTGGGAGACCTTCCAGGTTGGAAGCACAGCACTAGCCTTCGGCTTGGCTGCTGGTAACTCGGGGTAAGAGGCTGTTTCCCAGGGACCCGGCCGTGTGCCCCCTGAACCGCCTCCCTGCTCACAAGGAGCCTGGGAGCTGAGCATCTCTGCCCAAGCGTCACTCAGCTGTGATCTGTGCAGCTCAGACTTGGCTTCTGTTTTCCCTCCCCAGGTCCCCGGGAGAACCCCATCCACGCCATCTTCGATTTTCCTCTCTCTTTTCTCATGACTTTAATGGGAGCACCGACTTTATTCCTTTCCACTTAAGCTCCATCTTTCCACTGTTCATTTTTAAATGAAGCCCTTCCATGCTCCCAATAATGACCTCTGGGGGTACCATAGGACTTCCTGTTCAACCAAGAACATTTTGAAGGCATGTTATCTAGTCTCTTTAGTTTACACTCAGGTAATGAAGGGCCCCAAAGTTAAGGGACTCAACTGAAGTGACTTTACTCAGCTTATGGCCACAGTGGGACCCAGGGTTACACAGTGTTAAAAATATGCTGACTCAGGTGAAGTCCTAAAATAATTCATTCCACATCTTATTCTTTTGATTACAAATATAGTGTATTCTACAAAATTTTTAAATGCCATGGTTAAAATTAATTTGCTTGAATGTAAAAATCTACTCAGACTTCACTTGAATTAATATTGCCCATTAAATATTTTTATGGTTTAACTTTTGTTGCAAAACTAAACATTTATAGCATTTGTAGTACTTGAAAAAAATATATAATAAATTCAAGGCATGACATTAGCTTAGGAATAAAACCAAATACACTCTCTACCAACATCATTGTACCAACATCAATTTCTTGGTCTTGACAGTGTACTATGGTTACGTAAGACGTGATCATGGAGACGCTGGTAAAGGATCTGTGGAAACTCTGTTCTATTTTTACAGTTTCTTGGGAGTCAAACTATTTCAAAATAAAAAGTTAAAAAACGATTTCAAAGTAATGGTCTATTGCTAGGACAATCAGCCCTGAAAACTCTAAGCCAATAAATGACCACACCATTGAGTTCAACAAAAGTTGTACCACTTCTCATTAGAGGTTGTGACAGTCCCCAAAGATCTCCAAATCCAGTCCCACCTCCCTGATACTGCCCATCTTATCCTTGCAGCACCCGGGGGGTAGGAGGTTGTGACAGGCTGGCCTGAGAGTCGGGGACTCCCAGGAGCATTGTTTTTGTGGGAAACACTTCTGTGCTCCAGGAGTCGGTTCACAGTGCACTCTGGGAACACGACCTATTTGTAAATTGGGGCTGTCTGTGTGCTGGCTGCCATGAGTGTGACCTTGGGTTTAGCACAGAGGACAAAAGAAAGCAGAGCCGCAGGCTACGGGTTTCTCCTGCTTTGAAATAAGCACTCATCTGTAAATGGGCGAAGAAAGAGGTTTTACCAATACAGTGATCAGTGAGGTTCCCCAAGTCAAGTCTTACAAGTCTTTATGTTTCTATTCCTCTTCATGGGAAAAAAAAAAGTCTTTGTTTCTTTTCCTCATTTACTACTGTAGTCACTAGCATTAGTGATCTTACTGAAGAAGTCTGCCTGTCTGTTTAGTGAATACAACCACAGGTGCTAGCTAGGACTTGTCTATGCACACCCACAACCCCCACCAGAAGGGTTTGTGCTAACATGATGGCCTCCTGGGCATTGCCAGCCCTGCTCAAATGCAGGCCCTTCAACACTTCACGAGAATCGTAGTGGCGGTCAGTCCTGCTCCCTCCTCAGGAATACCTGTCCCTGGCAGTATTCTCATATCCCCGCATTTCTGGGCATCCCCAGGACCGACTTTTGTGTGTACTACCAGTATCACTTTAACAGTTTCCTGGAGGTGGGTTTTTGGTTGCTGTTTTCCATACCTTTCTAGGAATCTCTCTGCAATGATGGGAGGGGTCTCTAGGGATACTGTGGAACTACATCTTACCCCTGCATTAAGTTGTCAAGTCAGAGCCTATGGAGGAGGAAGTACATGGCAAAAGTTGTACTTGAAATTCTTTTTGGTGGCCCAGAATGAGAGCAGGTGGTGCTTTCTCTGGTTGGGGATCAGATGAAGCAGTTGGCTTGAGACGAGGGATCATCTTGTGGAAAAGGAACAAAGTTGGATTGGAACCCAGGAATGGCAGAGGACTCTGTCCACGGGCTGGGAGTTGGGAGGGACCAGAGCAGCTTCCTTCTGAGCTCAGCCTGCAGGTTTCCATCCTCCCACCTCCAGCTTACCCTCAGGTTTGCCCAGATCTGAACCTCACATACACTCAGAGTATTTCCCCATAAGTCTCCTGGGCTCCAGCAAAATCAGGAGACATACCTGGCATTTCTGGGGGTTTCCTGAATGTTCTGTGTGCCTAACGCACAGAGACAAAGGATGGTAGTCACTTTTTTGATCAGCTGGCATTCATCTGAATTTCATCTCTACACTAGTCACAGCTCCGTCACATGCTAGCATTGACCTTGACCATTGAGGTCTTACATAATCATCCCCATGATAAGCTCCCATTATCAGTCAAGTGTCCACATCACCACCCCCAAGCTCATGCCAATACCCACGTTTACATTTATGCTTATTCCTTCTCTCAAACCTGAAATTCTCCTGAAATTCTTCTCTGCCTACACCACATCTAGTATATGTGTTCCTGCATGTCCATATTTATACAGAGCATGGGAGACCTATGGGAAAGTGACTGCACGACTCTGATATCAATTGCCTAGCTATTGCAGCAAGGTTACTTCTGGATCTACATGCTATTCTGGAATTCCACCCGTTGTTTATTGCTGTGTGTCTTGGACATGTCACTCACCCACTTTCAGTCTTAATCTCCTTTTCTGACTTGAGTAAAATGAGGATAAACAGCAGAATCCACTCCAAATGATGATAGAGAAAAATAAATGAAATACTCTAAATTAATTTCTCAGGTAGCATTAGACCAAAAAAAAAAAAAAAAGTTCAACTGCTATTAACTATTTTTCTATTTTTGTAAAATTTTTAGCAACTTCTAGATTGTACACAGTGCCACCTTCCTCTCAATTCTTTCCTGAACTCTGCCTGCTTCCTCTTAACTCCCAAGTATTCATGCCAGTGTCTCGCCCCTTGGAGCTTAGTGTCCTTCCTCTTAGCAGAACACGCTGGTCCCTCCTTGTGTCACTCATTATTATCACCATCTTCCTCTCCATGTTGGTGACAGAGACTTCTCTGTGCATTTCCCTAGGGGGCAAGGTGCCCAGTGCAGTGCTGGGCATGTGACCACAGGGCTACAATCCATTCATTCTCCAAGTCATTTTGACTCATTCGCTCATCAGTTTAGAATATTCGTATTTTCTGAACCTCTTTTCTTTCCTGGCTTAGTCTAACCATCCCTGTCCCGTACTCAAAGGGGAAAAATAAATGACGTCTTCCGCGGCTTGCAGAAGCCATACTTTGCTCGCGCAAGAGGGAGAAAGCCATGATCTCACGCTGTCAAGAGGGCCCAGATGTCTGACGCGGTTGCTATTATTGCCCCACTGACGTTTTCTGATGTGCCTCTGACCAGCCTGTCGCGAGCCGGGATGCCAGCGCCACAGTTCACAAAGGAAACTTGGCAGGCGGCAGCTGATTGTGCCTTACTGCCCTGGGAGTACGACTCAGGCAGGGTTTCAAGGCCCTCCGTGTGGCTGGCAGACACCGTTCCTGCAGTGACCGTCTCTCCTCGGGTCCAGCACGGTCAGTCAGCGGGAGGACTCTTTCCTCCTGGATGTTTTACAACTGTGAAGTCTCCACCAGGAACAGCAGACGCTGTGGACAGTTGTGGTGGCTGAAGCCATTAGCACAACCCTCCCTCGGCTGTGAAATGACACAAACATTTGGGAGTCACTACTCTCAGCACGACTGTTCAGGCAGCTGAAGGTGGGATTGCTCACAGTGTGAATCAATCCAGGTCTTTAGGAAACTGGGTTTCACACACCGGCTGGAAGATGGGACTGGAGGTGAGTGTTCTCTTTCAGACAAAGCCACGCTGCTGAACCAGCCTAGGGTTGGAAAGCAGCCTGAGGCAGGACACGAGGGGCTGGGGCCTGCCACAGGCTCCTGAGCCTCAGGGAGAGGGGTTCAGAATGCCGGGGTATTGGGGCAGATCGATCCACACTATCAACTGGACAGATGGACTTTCCTTTCTTTCTTTCTTTTTTTCTTTTCTTTTCTTTTTTTTTTTTTTTGCATGAAGTGTCTTTAAAATAAACTCTAAAAAGTCTATGTTTTAGCACACGATGTAGGAATAGATTCACCTTAAATTTCCTTCTCAAGAATCTCCAATTTAAAAAACATGAAAAATTTAGGTTTAAAGCTCACCATGCACAGCATACTGAAAAATAATGTAACTCACCTCTCCTTAAAGTAACTGGAGTGAAGCCCCAAGAAGAAGCAAAAATCTGATTCTAATTCATTTACATTTTAATTAAAATATCAAAATAATTTAAAAAATTTTAGTTGTTGATAAACCTTCATTTTATTTTATTTATATGTGGTGCTAAGAATCAAAACCAGTGCCTCACACATGCAGGGCAAGCATTCTACCACTGAGCTACAGCTCCAGGCCTCAAAAGAATTTTTGATATCTTATTTTTATTTAATCCTCAAAAAGTTGTGCTGCAACTAAAGTTTCTCTATAAAATAATGTAAACTTTATTTAAAAAAGGAATTTTTGACAATTATAGAGTTTTTTAAATTTTTTTTTAGTTGAGATGGGCACAATACCTTTATTTCATTTATTTATTTGTTTTTATGCAGTGCTAAGGATCCACCCCAGGGCCTCACATGTGCCGGGAGCTACAACTCCAGCCCCATAGATTTTCTAAATTTAGAAAGAAATGTTAATTTGTAACACATTTAAAACAAAAACCATGTGTATTTGGAGATCAAATCATATAATATTTTGTTTTCTGATGAGTGCATTGTCTCTTTATAGAGACAAGTGGGATGGCTAACTAGATAAATAAATAGAGAAACCATCATTTGCTGGCTTTAAAGGATCTTAAAACATCAAAGTGTGCCTTGAAGAGACAAAGTTTCCATTTCAAATAAGTGTGGGAGGCATGGGGAAACCCCATTAGACTTGCTTACTGTAGAGCTCCTCAGAGCCTTGAAGACACACTGTGTGTTTCCTTGAGGGGACTGTGGTGCACTCCTTCCAGAACTTACTTTGACCTTGGGCCCCTCTCTCCAGAACTTTTTTCTTCTCCTTTATGCTCAGGGAGGATCTGTGGGTAGAGGAGGCCAAGGGGGAGCCCTCGCTGCTAGAGTTGCAAGTTCACCTTGAGGAAAGTCAGGCTGTGGCTAAGAAAATGCCAGTCGCCGGATGCAGTCAGCAGAGCTGGAAATGAGCAGGAGGGAGGAGGTGTCGTCCAGCGTGCCTGCAGCAGGCTCACAGCAGCCTCCTTCCCCACCTGGCCTCCTGTGCTTCATGGAGAGGCCCAGGTGCCACACAGCACTCTCCCCACCTGAGTTCTCCCAGAACATCTTGAAAGACCAGTGGCTCCCGGGCCACCTTTAGGAAGCACAGGCAGCTGAGCTGTGGGATGGCGTCCTGTGAGGGAATGAGAGGACTGTGACCTGGATATAGGTGGTATGACTTGGTGACTTTCCGGCTAGTTAAGGAACTGAACTGGAAAAGTGGATGAGGAATTGGGGTCATATAACTGTACCCATTCCTGTCTTGTTCATATTCTGTCATTCATTCATTGAGTTCCTGCTATTGGGCCAGGTACAAGAAGTACAGAGATTAATAAAACACTGTCCCTGTCATTAAAGGGCTTGCTCTCCAGCAGAGAAAGAGCAGAGAGACACATTAAATCAGATCGGAAGTGCCAGTCAGAAACATTGGGGATACAAACAAGGGAGGGTCATGGTTCTCTCTGGGAACCATAAAAGACTCCATCATCAAATGGGTCTGAAACGTAGGGAAAAGAGGCTGTTACAGATGGAGAATATGAATGAAGGGAGAAAAGAGAGCCACGTGTTGCATTTGGAAGGTGACAGCTCTTTCTATAGCTGGGATTCAGGATGGAAAGAATTCCTTCAAAGATGAGCTCGATTAACTGAGGAAAGGTCAAAGGGATGAGACTGCAGGCAAAGGGACCATTCAGGGGATCCTCTCAGTGTGCGGGGAGAGAGTGTGAGTGTCCCCCAAGGAGTGACAAGGAGACAGCAGTGCCTGATGGTCAGTAGGTGTCAGGACAGTGCCAGGAGCAGGCGGGGCCTAGGCTGGCCCACTGGTGTCCGCTCGGCCACTGGGAAAACGAATCATGGTGTCAGTCACAAGGACGAAAGTAGCTTGATACTGGGGGGAAGGGAAACTGGCTGGGACAGGTGAGGCTTCCTGCACCCCCGGCCCCTGCACAGGGGAGCCCAGGAGAATTTTTTGAAACTGCCTGTATCTTCAGTTTCTCTTTTTTTATTAGAATTTAGGCAGCTTTAGGACTCTACTCAAAAAAGGAAAAGAAGGGAGGAAGGGAAAGAGAGGAATAACAGCAAGAACTAGAAAAAGGGAAAACAGAAGAGGGATGGGCAGAGGTCGCTGCTCCCCCATTCCTATTTGTCCAGGGCAAAAGTGCCTGCTATTTCCAGGCTCTTCAAGAACCTCCTGCAGGCAAAACCTAACCCTAACCCTAGCTCTAACCCTAACCCTAACCCTAACCCTAACCCTAACCCTAACCCTAACCCCTAGTCCTAACCCTAACCCTAGCCCTAACCCCTAGTCCTAACCCTAACATTAGCCTTAACCCTAACCCTAGCCCTAACCCTAAGCCTAACCCCTAAACCTAGCCCTAACCCTAACCCTAACCCCTAGCCCTAGCCCTAGCCCTAACCCTAACCCTAACCCCTAGCCCTAACCCTAACCCTAACCCTAACCCCTAGCCCTAACCCCTAGTCCTAACCCTAACATTAGTCTTAACCCTAACCCTAACCCTAACCCTAAGCCTAACCCCTAACCCTAGCCCTAACCCTAACCCTAACCCCTAGCCCTAGCCCTAACCCTAACCCTAACCCCTAGCCCTAGCCCTAACCCTAACCCTAACCCCTAACCCTAGACCTAACCCTAACTCTAACCCTAACCCCTAGTCCTAACCCTAACCCTAGCCCTAACCCTAACCCTAGCCCTAACCCTAATCCTAACCCCTAACTCTAGCCCTAACCCTAACCCTAACCCCTAGTCCTAACCCTAACCCTAACCCTAGCCCTAACCCTAACCTTAACCCTAACTCCTAACCCTAGCCCTAACCCTAACCCTAACCCTAGCCCTAACCCTAACCCCTAACCCTAGCCCTAACCCTAACTCTAGCCCTAACCCTAACCCTAACCCCTAGTCCTAACCCTAACCCTAACCCTAATCCCAACCCTAACCCCTAACCCCAATTGTAACCCTAATCCTAACCCCTTGAGCAGTCCTGTCCACAGTGGCACACATACCCTGAAGGCAGATGGCACAAAGTTAAGGGACAATTATTTTTGCCCCACAAAGGAGCAAGCAACCCAGAGCCTTCTCAGCACGCACATTCTGCAACTCACAATTCTCTTCCCTCAGTCCTTCTCTCCTCCCTTCCTCTTTCTCCCACCTCATTTCCTTTTCCTCTGTTCTTGCTTCTTTAGGGAAGATGCTCAGGGATGTCCCAGGTGTTTCTGCACACTCCTCTTGTTTAATCTGCCATGCCCATTTTTCAGAGAAGGCAAACTCACACAAAACGCAACAAGCAAGAATTCAAGTTCAAGTGTGTCCGAGTCTAAAGCCAAAGGTTTTCCACCAGGTCACTCCGCTTTTTATCTCTTTCAGAGAGAATGATGTTCAGACAGGAACAAATAAACCACCCGAGGAGTCACAGTTGGGTTCAGATCCCCAAACTAGGGCTCCAAGTCCTCTCTACCTGTGTTATTCTTTGCCCTCGTTGCCATTAGTGGTGAATCTCCCAAGTTTCTGACTCTACATTTGCAAATGAATTGACATTTGCCAAGAGAAAGCCAGGTAGCACTCTGAGGAAGGCTAGTGCTGTCATCTGCTTCCTCCTTGTCCCCCAAGTCCTCTAGAAAAGGCCTCCCTGTTGATCCCATGAGCACAGATGGACATGACTGCTGCCTGAATCCTCAAGTCAACATGTTAAAAGACACATAAATGGATTTCTTCCTCCCAAACTGCTGCATGGTGGACAGCACCTGGCATTTCCGACCACAACCCTCTCCAGTGCTGAGTGACAGGGTTCATTGATTTTTGTCTGTGATAGACACAGCCTCAGAGCCCCCAACTAATAAAAAACTGAGCCCCGAACTCATTTTTAAAATGAACTCAACCTTCTTTAAGGCTAAGTATTATTCCATGGTGTATATATATCACATTTTCTTTATCTATTCATCTGTTGAAGGGCATCTATGTTTTTCCATAGTTTAGCTATTGTGAACTGAGCTGCAATAAACATTGATGTGGCTGCTGATTTTAAGTCCTTTGGGTACAGACCAAGGAGTGAGATAACTGGATCAAATATGGTTCCATTCCAAATTTTCTGAGGAATCTCCACACTGCTTTCCAGACTGGTTGCACTAATTTGTAGTCCCACAAGGAATGTATGAATGTACTCTTTCCCCACATCCTCACCAGCATTTATTTTTGCTTGTATTCTTGATAACTGCCATTCTGACTGGAGTGAGGTGGAATCTTAGAGTAGTTTTAATTTGCATTATTACCCTATGTACTTACATGATTACACCACTCATGTGATTTTCCAACACATACAACAAGAAGAATGAGAAGTCATACTCCGTTTATGTATCATGTGTACAAATGCATTCTACTGTCATGTGTAACTAATTAGAATAAAAAATGTAAAAAAAAATGAATTCAAGATGGAGAGAGGATTGAGGGAAATGACTCCTCTATCCATTTCTAAGTAAATTTTCACCCCACCCCCAATCTAAAGTAAACTCGAGGTTTTTTTTCTGCCCCATGAGGCCACTCACATGGGCAACATGCCACACCACTTGCTCCAGATATTAATGCAATGACACCTTTTCAAGTAAGATCTGGACCAGTCATTGACCTCCAGCCACATCTATTCCTGGACAAGAAGTATCCCAGACAATTTAAGTCAGCCCCTAAGTCCCCCAGCATTCCCTGCCTTCAGAGACCTGCCATCTAAGGCCAGCTTGGCACAGAGGTGTCCTGGTCCTGCCAAAGATGGCTCTGTGAACTGCAGGCCCTGAGGCCTAAGGACAAGCAGGGGCTCCGGACACCTTCCAAGAACGCTTCAGCCCATTACAAATTGTCCTCTCTGGGGGCTGGCACCAGATACCCTCAGGGCAGGAAGGCCAGAGGCCCCGCTCAACCTCTACTTTGAAAATATATTTTACTGTTGGATTATTTTATTTTTAAACATTTAATTAAAATAATATCTGCATACAAAAAAATAAAAAGGTACAAAAGAAACAAGGAAGAGCTGCCATCTCCCAGACAACCCTCCCCATGTCCCTTCCCAGAGCGGAGCACACTTTAAGGACTTGAGTTTCTGTCCTCTGGCAGTTAATGCTGTGACAGGAAGCACTGAGCCCATGTGCTTCTCTCCAGTTTGGCAACCCTGAGAGGATCTATCGACTCTTGCAGAAGATAAGCATTCCTTTCTCATGACTCCTAAATAAATACAGTATTTAAATGAAGTTGTTAATCTCTATTTCTTGTTCTGGAAACCAGAGCCACGTAGGCCCCCAGGTAAGATGAGAATGTGGCCACGGCCCCCCCATCTCATGCCCTGTCTACCTCCCTCTGTTGAAAGTGAGGCGACTTCTCCTGTGGACAGTGAGGGACGGTGCTGCAGTGAATCTCAGCCACCTTCAGACAAGCCAGCCACCCCCGAGTCTGAAGATGAGGCCCCGAGTTTGGCTCCACTGCTTCAGCCATGGTTTTTTCGATGTTTGCTTTTGGCTCTTTTCCTCCGAGCAGGGCCACACGTGACAGCGTCAGTCAGGCTTTTGCCACCATGAAGCAGGACTGAGGACAGGGAGGCTCAAAGTATGGACTAGGAAAGTGTCAAGAAGACCCAACAGAAATGGGTTCTCTCATGACTCCGGAGTCCAGAAGCCCGAACCCAAGCCTTCAGCAGGGCCGAGCTCCCCCTGTGGCCTGGGGTGGGCCTTCCTTTTCTCTTCCATCTTCTGGGGGCTGAGTCACTCTGGTCTCGGCCTCTGCCTCCTCCTGACCTCCACTTTCCTGCTCTTCCTGGTGTCTCTCCTGACACTTGCCCTCGGCTCAGGGTCTTGTAGCTCCTACCTCATCAGGCCCTGGGCACCCGCTCCCACCATCCCTGTAGGCTTCCCTGCTGGACCCCCAGGGGGCCCGATGCTGGTTCTGTTGGGGTACCAGGGTGTTTCCCCACCACTGCAGCTGCTGGTCCATGAGTTGCTGCCCTGCTCTGAACTATGAGGAGCTCAAAGGACCCAGAGGACGTCTGGGGGGTAGAAGGATGAAGCTGGTCTCCATGTTGCTCTGCCATGAAGCTTTTGCTCCAAGTCTCAGAGTCTGTCATGGACAGAGACCCTTCAGCTTCTGGCACGTGCCTCACCTCGTGGGCACTCCAAGCCCAGGACAGCAGGAGCAGCCCACCCGAATGCTGGCCTCTTCAGTCATTTCTTCTTGCTTCTTTTGGAGGCAGGAAGATATTTTCTCAAAATCTCCCTTCCTGATCCCCATAGACTCTCCAGACATAAGCCCGTCTCAGGATGCTGGGACGTCTTACCACAGTGGAAGAACTGGAAACTGTGCCACATTTCCACACCACGGCCGCAAGCACAGTCCCACCCCTTGGGACGGCCCTGGTGCCCAGGGGGACTCCCCGAGCCTGCTCTCTGTTTAAGAGGAATGTTCTGCCTGAAATCGTTTGCTCTTTCTCTCTTCCCAGCCCCACGAAGCTTGGCACATTATTTTCTCCTGACATCCTTTCCAGATCCCGAGGGTCTGCATTTCACATTTCTCATTTCTCACTGGGCATTTGATTCCCCAAATACCCTGAGAATTCTTGTTTGTGGCATTGCTAACCTTGGGGCTTAACTTCAGATTCTGCTACTGGAGATGGCCAGGCCCATGTGGAGAATCCACCAAAAGTGGGGGGATGACCTTCAGTCAAGGATGTCGATCATTTTTATCATTTACAGTGACCTAACAAGCCCACTTGTGTGTATGCGTAGGCCGTGCGCCCATCAAGAGGTTCCAGGATAGACTGGTTTGGTTTTGTCTTTTCATTTGGAAGTTGCTTACTTTGCAGGCCACCCACTTTGAAAATTTCACTGTTACATAAAATGACAGCACACAGGTTTTGTGTAGGCTTATATTTTGTTGTGGTTGTTGTTTATTTTTATTTGTGGCTTTGTTTTGTGCGGCGGTTTTGTCTGTGTTTTAGGGTTTTGGTAATTTCATATTGCCAATGATCACCCAAGTAATTCACTAGTTTGGATCTGGCACTAACTTGGCAGAGGCACCCAGCCAAAATGAAGTCCTTACCTCATTCTATGTCCTAAGCCCTTTTTGATGTGACTAAATTGCTGATTATAAACATCAGGCATTTTGTTCTATTGGAAAGTAACCAAAAAAAAAAAAAATTCCTTTTGCTAAGTGCTGTGACCAAGTTTCGCCTAGGGACCTGGGAAGAAAGTATGTCCTCACTTGAGTGTTTTGTACTAAGCAGGCCAGCTCGTCAGACACTGTCTGTCATGTTGATGGAAAACTAAAACTGGTTTTTTTGAGATCTGCCAAAAGAGTTCTTATCAACACCTGTTGGGGGAAAATTTCGTTAAAAAACCTAACCAGAATGCTCATAATATTATGATTTGTTTTTTTAAATCAGCATACCAGGCTATGTCTGTAGTTTAGATTCTAAAATACCTCTTACAAGATCCTGAAAACTCTTTATTTGGAAACAAAGCTGCTTCCAAATTCCATGATTCCTTGGTGGCATAAATGTGACTCCTGAGAAACGCAGCTTGTGTTGCACGGTGTCTGGAAGGGGCCTCCTTTCCTGAGCACACAGTTTTGATACAGGACGAGATGAGAAGCTCTCGGAGCCAGGAAATGGAGAAGAGATGAAGGAGGCGATTCAGTTCAGGACAGGAGCCTGAGGGCTCAGAGAACCAACCATCCTCGCTTCAAAAGTGCTGAGGCTCTGCCCGTGCACACTGGCCTTGGCGGCGGAGGGGATCGGTGGAATCAGGCTCTGGGGCCACAGATGTGTTCCTCTTCTTCAGAGCAGAGACAGCTTGTCTTGTTCTGCCATCACCACTTTTATTTAAAGTGAATGGGTGCAGACTCTATGCTAGAGGCTCTCAGTTCAGACTGATCAAAAAACTCGACTCCTACGTGCTTGTTTTAGTCGGCTTTTTTGCCGCTGTGACTAAAGGACCTGACAGAACAATTGTAGAGGAGGAAGAATTTATTTAGAGGCTCAGAGTTTCAGAGGTCTTAGTCCACAGACAGCAGGCTCCATTCCTTGGGGCTCCAGGTGAGGCAGGACACCACGGCAGAAGAGTGTCAGAGAAAAGCAGCTCACATGATGAAAAGGGACCAGAGAGACTCCTCTTGACAAATATACGCCCCACAGACACCCCCCCCCCACCAATGAACCACTTCCTCCGGCCACACACCCCTGCCTCCAGTTACCACTCAGTCAATCATATCCGGGATTAATTCTCCGATTAGGTTAAGGCTATGACCCAAACTTTCTCCTCCACACCTCCTGCATTGTCTCAGCTTTTGGGGGATACCTCACATCCAAACCATATCAACGCTCCATATGTACTTCCACAAAAAAGGCAACCAAGAATTGGAAAACAATACATATGCCCTGGGATTAAACAAGACATTTAGTAATGGACTCTACATCCCACTGATGTTTAGTTTGGGAAATATCATTCTTTTAGTTTTAAAATTTCTGTTTGGAGAAGAGAAGGGAGGCCAATGGAGAAGAGGGAAAGGGATCAAAAGTGAGGGAGGAGGGAAAGGACGGGGAGGTCCTGGGGAGTGAAATCTACCAAATGATGCTCAGTCCTTGTACAAACACACCACAGGAATTCCACCAATATGAACAGTCGCAATGCACGTATTAAAATAATAATGATAATGTGAGGGCCATCATAGAGTAGAGCAAGTGGGTAGGAGGAGAGAGGGGAGGAGGGACAAGGAAGGTACTGGGGAAGGAGATGGATCACATGATGTCATGTGCTTGCTTGAATGTGGCATGAAGAGTCTCACCACCATGTCTACATATAAGGCACCAAGAAAAGAATTTTTTAAAAAGAACAACATAAAGTAAAAGTAAAATAAGATTTCTGTGGTTCTATTATTTTGCTGAGCATTATACCTTTTCCTTTATTATAAGCATTTTCCCTTTTATTTCTAGAGCATATTTATAATATCTATAAAGTCCCGTCTCTTCCTAATTATTTCAGTTTCTATTGGATGTCTCCCTTTTGGTTATGGGTGACATCTTCTTCTTGTTGCCTACACACTGATTTACGATTTAATGCTGGATGCTGTGAATACTCTGTCGTCAAGAGGACATTCAATGTCCTATTCCAGAAGCCAGCTCATCCTGTGCTGGTGGTCAGCTCCCTTGCTGGTGGGTCCACTGTGTCAACGGTGTCTAGAGGGGTCTGGGGCAGTCCTCCTCTAATTCTACCTCGAGGAGCTTCACCCTAAGGTGTGGCTTTTCTGTGCCGTGTCAGTCCGGTGGCAGGTCTGTTCAGTGAGATGGCACCAGGCCTTGCGGTGCTGCCCTACCTCCACCCGCTGGTAAGCCAGGACCCCAGGCAGAGGCTCAGCCAGGCCTCCTGGAACCCACTCCACTCTGATGCAGGACAGCCTCGGCCCAAGCCTCCGTGACCCAGGCAGGTTTCTACACCCACACCTGTGCAGGGCTCCTCTTCCTGGGACCATCCTCCACAGGAGCCCAAACTCTAACACCCACCTCCCGGCTCCCTGGGCCCTCCTCTGCAGGCTGGGTCCCCGGGCTGCAAGCACTGAGGGGGCTTCCTCCCGTGCCTCCCCTCTCTAGGTGTGACTCATTCCATAGATGAAGTCAGTAGGGCTCATGTGTTTATCCAGTTTTCTATTTACATGTGGTAGAAGGGCTTGTCTGCTACCAGTTCCTTTCTCATGGCCAGAAAAGAGGGCATCTAGTGAGTCAGCTCCAGTCTTGGTTATCCCCTGCCCTAGCCTTTCTTGGGGTTAAGTTTGCTCCTCATTAACTTCTTGAGGTCATCACTTAGCTCACCAACAGCACTTATTTTCAACTTTAATGTAACTTGAACTTCATTCAAGTCTGCACTACTTCGTATGTTAGAACTTCAGGTGTGGATAAGCCACAGGGCGGTAGACAGAGATACAGAACAGAGAAGATACTGCAGAGGCAAGGGGGGTGCTGGCCATTGCCAAACAGGGCAGGGCCAAGGTGTCGGGATTTAATGCTGGAACAAGAGCCAACTGAGACCTCTGACGTGTCTGTGAGAATACGCTGCTGCCCAGACCAGAGGACTGTGCTGGCAAGGCAAGTTTCTCATCCAATATGGCACCTGAATGGGAAACTAGAAGAATCAGAGAGGAACACGCACGTGGGGGTGTGTGGGAAGTGGGTTTCCTAACGTGATCCACGCTTGTGTTCAGGGGATTCTGTTTCTGATTATCTGATTCTAAGATGACTGTGGGCCAGCAGAGCCCAGATCTGGAACCAGGGTCTTACCAACGTGGACTGCAACAACAGACCCCCCTTGGGTCACAAGAGAACTTCTAGACCAGCTGCCCGTTAGAGGGAAACAGTGAGGGCTCATCACTGCAAAGGAACCCAGAGCAGGAGGAACGGCTCCTTCTGCACCTAGAGGCTGGCCTGGGAGAGGTGTCAGAGCAAAAAGGCCACAGGACTGGACACTCACCCAAAGGGATTCAGCTCCTTCCCAAACACTGAGCCAGAAGGAAGACAGCAAGTCACTTTGAATGATCAGGTTTAAGGTCCCTCGTTACAGGAGGAAGGTGAGTAGACAATGAGGAATTAGAGATCAACTGTAGAAAATAAAGATCTGTTCATGCACATTTCTTGGATATCAACCCTCTTGTATTTCTCTGTGACGGGGAGGACAATCCCACACCCACCTGTGCTTCCCAGGGCTCCATCCAGCCCCCGAACACAGGTGACTACTAGGAGAGGTTACCGAAGGAGAATATTTGATTTACACCCATCGGTGGCCGGGGATGACCAGTTGAAGCTAGAGGTGGTCTTTACCCTTCATTTTCTCTCCCCCACCCCCGCCTTCTCCTAAGGCTACAACTGGGCAGAGGGAAGGGAGTGAGGGAAGCTCGGTGCAAGCAAGAGGCAGAACCTCTGTGTGGCACTGAAGATGGGCTTGAGTAGACAGTGGAGATGGGAGAGGGTACTGTGGCCCCGCCATCTCCTCACTTCTCTGAGAGAAGGGTGGTCTGGACAGGACCAGGATTGACAAGACACACCATGAGCTTGTCTCTGAGAGGACAGGCCCTAGAAACCCTCTGTTCACGTCACACAGCTGACCTGCTGCCCTCCGAGGAGCTCTCCACAGCCCATTCCATACCTTTTATAGTCATGATCCGGAATGTTCCCTGGTGGTGAATGTTGGTGCCGAAGCCTGGGTCCCCGATGCTGCAGTATTCAGAGGTGGGGCTCTTGGGAAGTAGTTGGTTCCTGAGGGCCCTGACCTCAGTGGACTAATCCACGTATAGATTCATAACTTAGTGGGCTCTTGGGAAGTGGTAAAAACTGCGGGAGGTGGGACCCAGGTAGGAGGAAGGAGGTCACAGGCAGTGGCCCCTGGAATGGCGTATCTTGTTATCTGCCTCACTTCTGACGCAGAGCCACGGATGAAACCTCCGAGCCCCAATACACCTTTCCTCCTTGAAGTTGTTCTTGTCAAGTGTTTGGTCTCCGTGACGAAGAGCTGATAGCAATCATCATTCCAAACCCAGGACCTTAGGGCTGATTCACTGACTGGACTTTCCAGAATTTGTTCCCTGACAGGAACATCGGTTTGAACAATGATCCATTGATGAAAATGCCTTCATAAGAGCTAAGAAAATCAGGTGAGAGACTAGAGCCACAGCACACAGTTCAGAAGTATAAAGGGATGCACTGAAGAGGGGAGTAAAGATACTTTACATGCCCGACTTCATCCTTCCCGCAACCCAGGTAGCACGGCATGGGAGAGATACTGTCCTGTTGGGGAAAGGAGGGGAGAGTAATTGGACTTTGATTTAAACCCCAACACCACACCTCCAGGAAAACCAAGTGTCAAGCAGGGGTGAATGAAAGCCAGGCCCACATTAGAGATGGATCAGCAGCCCCCGACTCCAAGCCTGACTGATGGACTCAGACTCCAGGACTCCCCCAAGCCAGGCCAGCCCCTTGACTCAGTCTCTGGGTCTGCCCAGGTCAAGCTGGCCCCAGCAGCCCCAGCTGGGCGGTCCCTGAGCTCCAGGCCAACCTGCAGCCCTAATCTTCAGGCCAGCCCTCACTCACCCAGCCTCCAGACTCTCCTGTGGGCCCAGGCTCCAGGCATGCCCAGTGCAGGCCAGTCCCTGCAGCCCCATTCCCCAGGTCTGCTTTGTGACCCAACACTGCAGATGACCCAGGGCTAGGCCAGGCTCAGTGAATCGCAGTGTTGGGTTCACACTCAACAGTACCCTCATTCAACCTCCAAACCTGCCTCACGGCTCCAAGTTCTATGCCTGCCCCAGTCCAAGGCTAACCTCAAACTTCAAGCCAGTCCCTGTGGTCTGGGACTCCAGTAGACCCAAGGTCCACATCCGCTCAAGCAAACCCTACAGGCTGGCCCACCTGCTAGACCTCAGGTAAGCCAACACCTGCACACAGAGGCTCCAGGCCAGCTCCAGCTGCCCCAGGCCCCAATCCTACTTTGATGCATGACAGAGTCCATTCCAGTGCCAGGTCAGCCCTGTAGACCCAGCCGCAGCCTCTGTGGACACAAGCTCCAAACCTACTCCCCCTCCCATAATAACATGTCCACCCCAGCTGATCCAGAATTCAGAACCAAGATCAGACAGATCAGCCTGACCAAAGACTTCAGCAAGTCACCTGCAGCCCACATCAGTCTGCCCGAATTTCTACATGGGCAACTGGTAAAGGGCTTGTCCAGATAAGCTGGTTTGAACAGACTAGAATAAGTTCTTACTTCTCCAAATGTACAGACATGAATACAAAGTGTTTCAGTCAGCTTTTTAACTGCTATGACCAAAAGATCTCACAAGAACAATTTTAGGAGGAAGAGTTTATTTAGGGGCTTGTGGTTTCAGAGGTCTCAGTACATTGATAGTCAGTTCCATTCCTTGAGGCTTAAGATGAGGCAGATATCATGGCGGAAGGGTGTGGCAGAGGAAAGCAGTTGGGACATGGCACCAGGAAGGAGAGGGGGGGTGGGGTGGGGAGCGCTCCACTCTTCAGAGACAAAAAATATACCCCAAACACATGCCTGCAATGACCTACCTCCTTTAGCTACATATGACCTGTCTATGATTACCACACAGTTAATCCCTACCAGGGGATTAGTGCACTGGTTAGGTTAAGGCTATCACAACCCAATCATTTCACATCTAAGCCTTCTGCATTCTCACACATGAGCTTTTGGGAGCCACCTTATATCCAAACCATAACAGAAGGCAACAAGAAACGTGAAAATCTATACTGTGAAAAGAACACAATCATGTCCCAGTAGCATATCCCAAAGAAATGAAGCTATATGACGTGTCTAACAAAGAATTAAAAATAATTGTGTTCAGGAAGCTCAGCAAACTTCAAATCAGTGAAGTCAGAATTCAATAAATGGCAAAATGATAAAGTTAACAGAGAAATTAAAATTGTATTTTTTAAAAAACTAAGCAGAAAATTCAGGAGCTAAAATATGCAATGAATGAAATAAAAAAATGCAATAGAGAGCATGAATAGCAGGATTGGTAGAATAGAAAATATAGCCATAAGAGAAAAAAATGAAAAGGTTGAAACCTTGTGGAGTGTATGAAATAGCATGCCATCAGCAGATATTCAAGTTATAAGAACTTGAGAGAGACAAAGGGTCAAAAACTTATTTAAAAAATAATAGCAGAAAGTGTTTCCAATCTGGAGAAGGCTGTAAATATCAAGGTGCAGGAAGCTTAAAGGCCTCCAATCAGAGTCAATCCAAACAGGACTACACTAAGACGTAATCAGACTGCCAAAAATCAAAGACAAAAGGAGGATCCTGAAAGCAATAAGAGAAAGAGTCAATTGCAGGTAACAGAGTTTCAGTAAGACCAGACCCAGATCCCTCAACAGGAACTTAGGGGAGGGAGTGGGGCAATATGTGCCAAGAGCTGAAGGAGAAACTTCCCAGTCAAGTTGCCTTTCAGAAATGAGAGATAAGGACTTCCCAGACAAACCAGACCTGAGGGACCTCATCACCCCCAGATCTGTCTTGCTGAATGAGCTCTTCAAACTGACGGGAAGGGAAGCCAAATGTGACACAGAGGGACATGAAATTATAAAATCCACCAAGAAAAGCAAGTGTTCAGTCAATTTAAAATATTCTCATACAGTAATTGTGGAGTACAAATCGCCTACATCTTTATTATGATGGTGAAAAGACAAAAGTATTAAAAACAATATCAGCTATGCCAATTTGTTAAGGGATATGCAATATAAAAATATGTCATAAGAGAAAAAAATCAAAAATTTCAAACTAGAGAGGGTAGAATAAAAATGCAGAGTTTATTTATGCAACAAATATTAGCAGCTTAAATATCTTTTTCTACTGTAAGTATTTTTTAAGCCTCAGGGCAATCTCAATTTCAATAATTAATTATCTTGAATCTGAATGGATTAAATTCTCCAATAAAAATCATACAGAGTGGCTGAATAAATTAAAAATTAAGAACTCAGCTCTGGAGGCTGAGGCTGGAGGATGGCAAGTTCAAGGCCAGCTTGGGCAACTTAGCAAGACCTTGCCTCAAAATAAAAAATAAAAAGAGCTGCGGATGCAGTTCAGTAGTAAAGCCCTCCTAGATTCCATTCCCAGTAGCAGAAAACAAAACAAAACAAAAAACAGACATGAAAGGAGATACAGACTGTGATGCAGTAATACTGGGGAACATCAGTACACTCTGTAGATCATCCAGGCAAAAAAATCAGCTAGAAAACATCAGAGCTAAAACCAAACTTAGGCCAAGTGGGACTAACAGACATGCACAGAACATTTCTTCCAACTGCAGCAGAACATCCTCTCTTCTTAGTGCACGGAACACTCATCATGATAAATCATTCATGAGCCACAGAACAGGTCTTAACAAATTTAGGAAGACTGAAATAATGCCAAGTTGTTTTGTTTTTGTTGTTGTTTTGGAACTTGATGGTATAAAGCTAAAAATAAGTAATAAGAGAAATATCAGAAAACTCACAAATACGTGGAAAAAACATGCTCTTGAACAACCAATAGATCGAAAAAGAAATTAAAAGAGAAACTTCGAAAATATCTTGAGACAAATGAAAAAAGACTCACAACATATCAGAGCTTATGCAAGGCAGTAAACAGCTCTTAAGAGAAAAGTTTATAGCAATAAATGCTCACATCAAAAAAGAAGAAATGCCTCAAATAAGCTACTTAATGCTACCCATAAAGAGAAAGAACAAGAGGAACACACTAAGTACAAAGTAGAGAAAGAAAATAATAAAGATCAGAACAGAAATAGATAAACCAGAGATTCAGAAACAATTAAAAAAAATACTAAAACCAAGTAAAAGTTGGATTTTGAAAAATAACCTTCCTATTTTGTGAGTGAGAAAAAAAATGACTTTAATAATTAAAATCAGAAGTAAAAGAGAAGATACTATAGCTCACATTACAGGAATACATAGACTACTATGAGCAAATTATGTAGCAACAACCAAAGAAATACTTACACTTTATGTACATTGCAGCATGATACAGAATGAATGAACAAGAAAAATGTGGTATGTATGAACAATGGAATACTATTCAACATGATAAAAGGAGCTCCTTCCATTTGCAACAACACAGAGGAACTGGGAAGACATCATGTTAACTGAAAAAAAAAAGCCTGGTACAGAAAGACAAATGCTATAAGAATTAATTTATATGTGAAATCTAAGAGTTGAGCTCATAGAAGCAGAGTAGAATGGTGATTGCCAGGGACCAGGGTGGGGGAAAGGTGTTGGCCAATTGCTACAAAATTCCAATTAGACCAGAGGGATAGTTGAGGAGATCTATTACACAATATGTTGACTATAGTTAATACTGTTGTTTTGTATTCTTGAAAAATCACGGAATGGATTTAAAGTATCCTTGTCGCAAAAAAAGAAGTTTGAGAGGCAATGCAGATGTTAACCAGCTTGACGTAGCCATCGTACAACGTATGCATATCTCAAAGCATCATGCCGTACATGAAAAATGCATGTAGTTTTTATTTGTCTCTCAATTTAAAAATGAGGGGCACCAGAGGATACTGCAAGGGAGAAGTCCTCAGCTGGGAGTCACAGTCCCCACAAGCACTCCCCTGCCACCAGTCCTATTGTGTCATTTTGGACAAATAGCTCCCACTCAGGACTTGTCTCCTCTGTAAAACCGAGACGGCACCTGCCCTCGTGCTTTCTCCCTCCCTCCTCCTTCCTCCTTCATCTCAGTGTTAGCTGAATCCCAGAGCCCTGGCCTGGAGGCCTGGCAAGGGGTCTGTCCCTACAGGACAGCTCCACACTCCCTCAACTTTCTAGGATCATTTTGGGGGGTCATATGACAAGACAGGTGTGATGGGCTTTTGTATTTGAAGGTACCTTCCAGGCCCAGGACATAATGCTATCTCTCAAAGCATTTCTGTTTAAAAGAAATGTTTTAAAGCATTTCTATTTTAAAGGCCCTCCTTGAGTTGCTTATGGTGTGACCATGGCCTGTCCTCAGGGACCCCTATAATATCCCCATTTTGTCCTGCTGAAGTGAGCAGGACCCTGTGCTGCCTGTCTGGCCCCATGTGAGGGTACAGGTCCAGCCTGGCATGTGGCAGGTTGCCCTGCCCACCTGCCCCCCTGCCTCCCCAGGGGCATGCGCACTGTGGCCGGTGAGCCAGGTAGGCCAGGTGAGGTCTGGGCTTCCCAAAGCCTGTGTCAGACCTGGTTGGAAAGCCAGCCCTACACATGGGTGTTAGGGGCAGTTTACTTTGGATTTCTTCCAGCTATATCCCTGTGCTGTTCAAACAATTTTAAGTGATCCCCTATTAAACATGTCTCTACTACAAGTATTTGTATAGAAAAGTTCCAATCAGATATGCTTCTCTATATTCAGTCTGCAGTTATTCATCCTGATCCCTCAGATGCCGAGCTTTGGTCAGCACAGGCTTTCAGAATCCTATTAAAGGCACAGCGCCCAGGGTTATGTTCAGGCCTCAGGAAGAATAAACCATGGAGGATCTCTGTGAGCTTCGGTGAGCTCATCCACCAAAGGAGGAGAGCAACCAGATGTGTTTCACATTAACATCTTGCTAATTCTATAGTTTTAATTCTAAAGTTTGAATTCTAATTTTTTTAGAAGCTTCAGTGCTTAAAACTAATAAGTATAAAGGTCTCTTCTTACCACCTCCCTGTTGTCTGTGACCTCTGCAGATAAAGCAAGACACCTCCTTTTTTTAATTTCATTTTTTAAATTTGTTCTAATTAGTTATACATGACAGCAGAATACTCCTTGATTCATTGTACACAAATGGAGCACAATTTTTCACTTCTCTAATTGTACACAAAGTAGAGTCACACTATTTGTGCAATCATACATGTACTTAGGGTAAGGATGTCTGTCTTATTCTACCATCTTTTTATCCCCATTCCCCCTCCCCTCCCATCCCCTCCACCCCTTGCTCAATCCAAAGTTCCTCCACTCTTCCCAGCCTACCCTCATCATGGATTAGCATCCACTTATCAGAGAGAACATTCGGCCTTTGGTTTTTTGGGATTAGCTTACTTTCTTGGCATGATATTCTCCAACTCCATTCATTTACCTGCAAATGCCATATTTTATTCTCTTTTATTACTGAATAATATTCCATGTGTATGTATATCACAGTTTCTTTATCCACTCATCTATTGAAGGACACCTTGGTTGGTTCCACAGTTTGGCTATTGTGAATGGTGCTGCTATAACATTGATGTGGTGACACTTAGCTCTTGGATAAAGGACACTCTCAGAGATTGGCTACCAGCAGAATCTGGAAATTGGCTCTGGCCAGAACTGAGGCGGGTCCTTGCCTGGGCTCTGGGGGCTGCTGCCATGTCTGCTTAGGGACAGAACAGGACCTCAGTGTCACATGATTCCAGAGCAGGCTTGACTGCAAAGCCCAGTGCTCCCAGTGAACATCTTAGCAAACCCCCCACTCCTGAACACACTATTACATCCCCTAAACATGAGTTTTATTTTAGGTATTTCGATTTGAGAAAATGCAACTCTTGTTTAGACTGCAAAACACCAACCAAAGAAAACGGCCTTCAGAGACCAGCTGATGGACAAATTGGGTACCTCTGTAAAGGCCTGAAAAAGGCCAGGTGAGTGTGCCTCACCAGGTGGCTGCTCAGACCCCTGTGTCCTCCAGCTGTGAGATGCTAGAAGGTTCTGCACAGCATGGAGAAGACTCCAGAGACCAGAGGGTCCAGCAGGGGAGTGCTCGTGACCCCTCCCCCTTCACAGCAGTGCCAAGTCTATAAGGTCGGTTTAAAGTGCTCCAGGTCCATCTCAGATCTCCCTGAGCCAGACACCGGAGGGAAGCCCCCACCAGCATATGGTGGCTCGGCTTGTGAACACTGCCTCACACCTCGGTGGGAAGTGGACACACAGAAACACGAGCCAGCTGAACCATCCCTGGGTGCAGCTTAAAAGGAGATGAAATTAGCTTGCAAAAGAGACTCCTGCAGACCCGGGTTCCCTGCAGCTCTGCTCAGCATCGCCAAGATGTGGACTCAGCCTAGGTGGCTTCCAGCAGGCGAGGGATGGGAAAGGAAAGTCTCTCACACACACACACACACACACACACACACACACACACACACGGGAGTATTATTCAGCCATGAAGAAGAATGAAATCCTGCCATTTGTGGGATGACTTGCAGAAGGAGAGCATCAAGGTAAGTGAAGTAGGCCAGACACACAAAGATAAGTGGATGTGTTTTGTCTGGCATGTGGAACTAACTAACTAACTAACTAACTAACTAACTAACTAATTAACTGGCCTGAAGTAGGAGAGGGACTATTAGGGAATGGTAGGAAGTGTTCGGGGGGGGGGGGGGGGAAGGGAGGGAAGAGGGGAAGGTGAGAGAGGGTGAATGGTGGGTGGCCTGGATCAGTCCATGATCTATACAGTATGGAAATGCCACGGTGAAGCTTGTTAACTTGTACAATTAATGAATGAATAATTTGTAAAGGCGCTTCCATGTCTCTTTCCTGGGTTATGATAGTGCTCAGTCTTTCCCCATCCTTTGGGGGAAACTGGACATTTGATTACTTTGCAAAAAAAAAAAAAAAAAAGCAGCAAAAATAGGAGGAGGAGGTCGTCCATGCACCCAGAGTCCCAGCAAGCCTCAGAATGGTGCAGTGAGGGGCTGCCCCACCGAGAGGGACCTGGACCAAGGTGGGCTCTGCCCTGGAGCTGCGGGAACCGGGTGGCGGGCGTGGACTTCCCGCTTCCCCAGGGGCCACGCCTCTGCTACCCGTTTCCTGGTCACACCGCACCCTCTCTGCCAGCCTGGTACCTGCCTGCCCTTCAAGACCAGGGCCACGAGTCGCTGTTCTGGGAAGCCCTGCCTGCCTCCCCGCCTCAGGCTCCAAGGTGCCCCTGTCCCCACGTCTGAGCACCCAGCACACGTGGAACAGGAGCGGTGGTTTGCAGCTCCCTGGACCGCAGGTGGGGAGCGAGCCCCTTTGGCCCGACCCCTGCCTTGCTCTGTGCCCAGCACATAGTCTGCAGGACGGGACCCAAGGGGCAGGGCAGGGCTGGTGACTTCTGAAGGGTGGGGGCGGGTGAGCCACAGGATCACTGCGGAGTGGCACTTGGAGAAGATCCCCAGTCTCTGGACCTCACACCTGCATCCCCTGAGCCCTGCTGAGGTCTGCCAAGGCCCCTGGCTGCCCTGGAAATCAGACCTCTCAGGGCCTCCGCTTCCCCAGGTGAAGAATCAAGCCCTCCATTTCTCAGAGATGTCACAGAATTCCCAGATATTAAAAATCTTTAACCTCGATCCAGCAGTCCCACCTCGGGGACCTGTCCCATAGAGGGAAAGTACATTCTGGTTCCTAAGAGCATGCAAGGAACAGCAGAGACAAGGGACTGCCCTTCAACAGGAACAGGGCGGGCTCTTGTGACACTCACACTGAGGCCTGACTCTCCCCCTCCCAACCTGACCCACTGGCCAGAAGCCACTGTTGGGGCTGAGCAGAGGGGTGTCCACACAGGGGGTGTGTTGGGTCTGATCAGAGTGAGAAAGACGTCCTTCTAGAATCCTGAACAGGGCGTGGGGGATATTCACTCTTGGGGGGAAGGGTGGGGAATTATAAAATAGCAGGTGGCCCAAGGGGAGTGTCAGCCTGGGGAAGTGAGAGGCACCTGCTTACATGAGCCACCTGGTGCAGTGTCCAATACTGAGGGAGAGGAGGGGTCCTGAAGGAGGAAGGCTGGCCTGGGGCCTCAGGGCCCTAGCCGGTACAGAAGGTGCTCATATGGGGGTGATCCAGTGTGGGAGGGAGGTCAGGAGGGCCAGAGAGGCTCTGCCTGCAGGAGAGCCCAGGTGGGTGCTGGAGCCCAGGTGGGGAGGGAAGGGCACAAGAGAGGTGGAAATGGGGGGGGGCACTTAGTGGGGCCTGCAGAGGGGAGTGGGGAGGCCATCTGCACAGGAGAGGGTGGAGCACAGTGGGGTGATTGCTGGTGTATGGGGGATTCATCGAGTGAGCAGAGGGGTAGGATGGAAGCCAGGATTCTCAGGTTGAGATGGGAAGTACAGATCAGGAAAACACGAAAACCAGAGGAGACCCTTGTGGGTTAAACTGGAAGAGTGCGAACTCATGATTGTTAATATGTACGATAAATATGATAAGACTGAATCTTATGAAGAAGGAAAGAGAAATCTGTGCTAGTTTTGCTGTCACACCTCAAATTGCAGAGGTTATGGCCACAGTGTGATAAGTGCTTAATTAAGATGAGAGAGACATCACAGAGGTAGGAGCTGGGTGTGAGGCCAGCCTGGGCGACTTAATGAGACCCTGCCTCCAAATAAAATAATAATTTTTTTAAAGGGGCTGATGGTACACCTTAGTAGTAGTGTGCACACACGAGACCCTGGTTTTGATCCCCAAGGCTGAAAACAATAAAAACTAAAAAATACAGGGTTTGGTATTATCTAAAGTTTCAGGTATCCCCTGTTGGCTCTGAAACTGGAATAAGGGGGAATTAGCATGCATCTATTATTTCTTGTACTGTACTTCTAGTTGACGTGACTCCTGATCCTTTGAAAATATTGTTGCAGAATTGTGCTTCCTGAGTTTTCTTAATTCCAGTCACAACAGCAGTTACTCAGTACCTTCCTTTTAGGTTGGCCTGGTCTAGTGAATGGCAGGGCGGGGTCACCGTCTCTGATAACAGAATGTCTGTTGAGTAACAGTCCTCCTCCCCGACACGGGTTTGGAATTGTGGCATTGTAATTCCATGTATTTCCAGGCCTCAGAGATGTGGGAAGGATCTTGCTTGCTCTAGAAATGGCTCGAATAAACCTTCAATCCTCTCCTTTTCCTTCCTATCAATGGGTCAAGATGACAGAAACAAAGCTTAGGAAAGCAGCCGGTGGTGCTGGTTCCCCTCTTGGATCCAGTTGTGAATGCAGCCATTTTGCAAATACAGAAAGCACAAGGCCCAAGGACCCTGCAGTTCAGCTGCTCAGGTGCAGCTCCAGCAGCCCTGGGCTAGTCTCCTCCACTCTGCCTCTGCCCCCTCTCAGGTCACCCCCCTTACCCATCCACCTGACCCACCCTTCCCATCATGGGACACAGGTACCCCACTGTGTGCTCCCAGAATGGCCGGGGAAGCTCCCGCTCGTGTGTGTGCACCACATTTTCTTTATCTGTTCATTCACTGGCAGAGACTGAGGTTGGTTCCTGGCAGCACCCTGGTCCATGGGAGGTGAGGGGTGGCCTTTGTGTGGGCCTGGTGAGACAGCTGGCTTGAGGGCAGAATGCCAGCGTGACCCTCAGTATTTTTCTCTGAGCCGCAGACTCACACTGGGAAAATGGAGATAAGAAAGGCAAATTCCCAGATAGCCACTGTCCCAGGAGTCCATCCCACGTTCTTTATTATCCCACTGCAGAGGGCAAGAATTGTCTCCAGGGACTCTGCTCTTTGGCATGGATCATGGGAACATCACCCTCAGCTCTAGGGAGGCTGGGATCCTGGCTTTCTGGAGACCAGCCCTTGCTTGGGAGTCTCCTCTTCTTGCAGGAGTGCCCAGGTGACCTGTGTTGGGCATCCCCCCTGCACCTCCCGCCGGTGGCTCCGTGGCCAGCCTCACCCTTCATCCTGCTGCTGGTCAAGTTTGCCAGGGCTCATCAGCCACCACAAGGTGGAGTCAGTGACCCAGCTTCCCTCTGGGGAATAGGATCCCTTCAGAGTTCAAGGGCTCTGTCCAGCATGGTTACCTCTCTCTGCATGCTCCAGACAGCGGGGCCACAAGGAGCCTCCACGCAACCAGCTCATCAGCCAGGACCAGGTCTGTAAGCTGCCTAGTCCAGCAGTCCCACTCCTGGGTTAGGTCCAAGGGAAAGAGCCCAGTCTCCAAGATAGCTGCAATCCGTGTCCGTTACAGCATCATTCTCAGAGGCTGGGAACCAACCTAGGTGTCTGCCAATGGATGGACAGATAAAGACAACGTGGTGCACACGTACGCTGGAATACCATTCAGCCTTTAAATTGAAGGTGACGCTGCCGCTTGTAACAGTGTGAGTGAACCGGAGGACGTTGTGCGGAGTTCACATGGGAAGAAAACGCTGCATGTTCTCTAAAATTGTTGCACTCGGAGGAGCAGAGAACAGAAGGGGGGGGGGTTGCCAGGCCTGAGAGCAGGGGTGGGGTGGGATGTTGGTCAAAGGGTACCAAGGATGCCAACTTTATAGTCATGCAGGATAAATAAGTTCTGGAGAGCTAATGTATAGCTTGGACTCTAGCTAAAAATACTGTATTGTGCACTTGAAATTTGCTAAAGGAGTGGATTTCAGGTATTTTCACCATAAAAAGTAACTATGTGAGGTGATGAATGTATGAATCAGCTTATTTGTGGTGAACATTTTGCAATGTTCTGTGTATCATCACTGTTTCCATAGTGCTTCTTTCTTTCTTTCTTTCTTTCTTTCTTTCTTTCTTTCTTTCTTTCTTTCTTTTTTTGCCACTGTAACCAAAAGACAAGAACTATTTTACAGGAGGAAATGCTTATTTGGAGCTCATGGTTTCAGAGGGTTCAGTTCATAGATGGCCGACTCCAATGCTCAGGGCTCAAGATGAGGTGTGGCTGAGGAGAGCAGCTCAGGACATGGCCACCAGGAAGCAGAGAGAGTCCTTGCTCACCGGGGACAAAATGTATACCCCAAAGGCCTGCACCCAGTGACCCTCCTCCTCCAGCCACACCCATCTGTCTTCAGTTACTGCCCTGTTAATCTACATCTGCAAATAAGCACACTGATTAGGTGAAGGCTCTCAGAACCCAATTATTTTACCTATAAGCCTTCTTGCATTGTCACACACAAGGGTTTTGGTGGGACTCCTCCCACCTACATCATTACGATCACACTGAACACCTTGAATTTATACAATTTTATTTGTTAACATACCTCAACCATTCTGGGAAAACTTTTGAAAATTTAAAAACAGGCAAGGGACAGTCTTTGTTAGAGCATAATGGACAGAAATGTACCTTATATTTTCCCTATATTCTTATGCAGGTTTCATTCACCTATTCACACCTACCTTTAATAGAAGCTGTCCTGTCCCCACACAGTGCTAGGGACTGAGGAGGATGTGACCAGCCCTTGGAGAGCTCATGGTCTAGCCAGAGGCAAGCATGCAGAAGGCCCCAGGGCATGCAACAAATTCTTGACTGTTCTGCAAGGGGAGACCCCTGCCCAAGCCCGGCAAGCCATTCTTACTCATGAGGGACACTGAGGTTTCACCACACTCAGGCCAAGACTTCCAGAAAAGCAAAACATTTAGAGGCACAAACTGTGGGTATGAAATAATCCAGCCTAACAGACCACATGAGAAGCCAGACTTTGATCCTGATCCCTTGAGGCCAGTGCCAGAATTCATGAAAGGAGTCTCTGGAGTTTTGAAATGTGTCAGTGCTTATAACTGAACATCACACTTGGAGTTCTCAGGTTTCCTTGGGAAACACATTTGTGCATGCTAATCACATAAGCCAGTGACAGCACAGATTGTCATGCAATATACATCTTTAAGTAGAGTCTATGTTCCTAAATGCTTACATATAAATCCATCACCTTCTTCAAACTCCAGGGTCTTACTCAACTATCCACATGGGAAAGAATAGAAGTTCCCATGAAGAATCTAGGCTGGGCTGAGGATGCAACTCAGTGGCAGAGCACTTGCCTAGCACACTTGAGACCCTGGGTTCCATGCCCAGCCCCTCAAAGAAAAAGAAAGTCTATGTTTCTTCCTGTCTCTGCCCACTATGAACGAAACCCCAAACCATCTCTCCAGGCAAGACCTGCCGATTAATTCTACCCTGTAGAACTCACTTCAGAGCTACCTGGCATGCAAATATACAGTTTGGCTACGCTGTGACCAAGGCCCACTCCACACAGTAATCACTGTCTCCTCTCCATCCTGCAACCAAAACCTATGTTTGCAGGGGAATTCCTGTTTATAGCAATCACCCCAATAAGTATCTCAATAACATGGTGATAGAGATGCATCCATTTCCACTTCATGGCTGAGGAAGAGGCTTGGAACACCAGGATCACAGATTCCAATGCCAATTCTGATCTGTCCCACTATTTTTCCCTCCCTCATAACTTCCACATGTGACACACACAAGGGCCACTGTACCTAGCAGATGCATGCTCCTCCAGAGGATTTCACATGCTTCCTACCTAGCTGGTTTTGCCACCCAGAGGAAGATGAAAGATTCCATAACCATATGTGAAGCCTGTCCTTATATCCCCACCCCTGCTTAGGGTGTGAAGTTGCCCATATCTGAGAGCAGGCCTCCCATGTCCTTTGTGACCCTCAGTCTTGGACACATACCGAGCTCATTCTGCATTTGTTGACTAAGTTAATGAATGTTTTCTATGAAGAGAAAGTCTGTCTCCTGTCACCTGTGATGTGCACTCTAGAGGTTATGCTGCAAGAATAAACTGCCCCCAGTCCTCTGAGGGACTCGGCTGCCCATGGCCCTGGGAGACTCAGGCCACTTTCTGTCTGAGAGTTTCCAAGTCACAGTAGGAGCAAAGATGGGGCAAGGAGGGCAAAGTGTTTCAGGCTGGTGGCAGGTGGAAGGCAGGCCTGTGTCCTCGTTCTCTGATCTCTGGGCTCACACCAGTGGGGGATTTGGAAATAAGTAGGATAAGCTTGCAGAGTTTGTTAAGGCATTTTGGTGACTAGAAATACAGGCTCCCACCAGGGTCTATTTCTGCTGAGCTTCCTGAGTTCCAGCCCACTCCCCTGTGTGCCCCCACCCAAGTTAAACATGACTCTAGAGTGGAGGGCTTCGCTTGGGGGCTGCAGTGCGCTTGTGCTGACACCTGGCTAGTGTAACAGCATGGCACACCTCATGCTGGTGGGCTCTGTGTGGGGAGAATAGCTTAAGAAAACAGTGGGGAGCAGGGGGACCCTTCCTCTCTGCCTCTGCTCTGAAATACAGTGTGTTCTTCAAAGACAAGAGGGGGCTCTGGTGAGATCACTTAGGGTCACAGAAGAGTAATGTCACTATAACATACTGGAATTTTGACCATGGCTCATTATAATGTGGTCACTAACGCTTCTTTCTCCCCCTAACAAATAACAAAACCACTGCTAGTGTCAAGATGCTCTCTTCAGAGTGTGAAAATGAGAGAGTTAGATTTGGTACATCACATTCCTGCTCATCTCAAAGGAACCGGTTCACAGCCAAATGAAATCATGCACCGAGGATATTAGGGAAGTTTGGATTCAGGAATCTCCCTCTCTGCAATCCTGCACTTCACAGGACTTCCCTGAACTCACCATAAGTCAAGAGAATGGGAGTGCATGATTCTTCACTGATCAAAAAAAAAAAAAAAAAAATCATACAAAACCCACTGGAAATTGCAGGAATCCACTAAGGCGACTGAGGGAAAATGTACAGATATCAACCAGCAAAAGTCAGTTACAGAACCTAAAATCCCCAGCCACAATGTATTAACAACAAAACAAGTAACTTGGAAAAAAACTTATAAAAATGCAAAGGAAAACACGTGTGTGCGCACACACACACGAACATACATATTTGCTAAGCGACATAACTAAGTTGCATGAATTGAGAGGTAAAATATTTCTGAATGGAAAGATTGAGAAGATTAATGTATTGTGAAAATAGTTCTTCGAACTAATGGAGACTTTCTATTTATTCCTAAAGAAAATTTTAATGCTAATTCTTTAAAATTAATATAAAATTTATCTGGAAGATTTCATGAATAAGAATGGTCAGTGAACAGGGATATAAGGGATCTTTTCTACAGAAGATCTCTTCCATCAGGTTTGAAAAGATGTTTTAAAGTTAAAATGATTTAGAGTGGCATGACAGAGACATAAGATAAACAAGAGGTAACAAAGCAGAGGTGAGAAACCAAAAATATGGTCTCATTATACATCAGAAGCACATATCTTATTAAAGTGGTATCATAAATCAATGGCGATAGATATTTTATAAAGAAATAGCCTGAGAAAATCAATTTGAAATTTTGGGAAAATATATTAATTTCTTATCTCACTCATAATAAATTTCATATGAATTAAATGATGATGTATAGAAAATAACCCCTTAAGCATAATAATACATGTTAAAACTTTATCTCATCACAGCAAGAAGAGTATCAAAGTATAAAAGCAATGGAAGAAATGAAAGAAAAATCTTTTAAAATTTTGAGCAATTTTGTGGGTCAAAACTCCTTAAAACCACAGGAGCCCGAGACGCATGCCTGTAATCCCAGCAGCTTGAGGGGCTGACGCAGTAGGATTATGAGTTCAAAGCCAGCCTCAGCATTTTGTGAGGCCCTAGGCAACTCAGTGCGACCCTGTCTCTAAATAAAACACAAAAAAGGGCTGGGATGTGGCTCAGTGGTTAAGTGCCTCTGGGTTCAATTTCGAGTAATCCCCCCCTCCCACCACCACCACACACAAACTCTTAAAACCAAAAGGCCAAAAATAAGCTGGGGGAAAAGTCACTGGCACACATTTCCAGCTTCCTAAAATGTACTGGCTTCGCATCGCTCTGCACTCTGGCCGAGAACAGGCTATTTCTATGTTGCGGGGCTTGACTGAGCCTGTGCCCGTTCTCCTGACCCCCTTGTGTCCACGCACTGGAGATATGGGAAGACGCTGGAAGGAAATTCTACCACTGACTTAGAGCGCTTTTTGAATGCCTATGCAAATATTGAACTATTTCAAGGATTAAGGATCTCATCATGTTAAGTGTGTTTTGAGAAGTTGTATTAATTCAGGTTGGAAATGTGATATGGTCCTTCAGGAGAAGTCAGAGGAACAAAAATAGATTTTCAAGGACTGAATTTAACCAAATTTCAAGTAGATACTTGAAAGGAGCAGCAAAGAACCCCACTTACCAGAGAATATTACTCCCTTAATAAGAAAGATGTCTCTGAATGCTCATCAGTGAGAGATAGGGCCAGGATTCCCTAACTCGGTCATTAAGGGGCAGGTACATGTTACTTAGCAAACAAAACCCAGAACTTATTTGTCTGTTTGGTTGCAGCATAAAAACTAGGATCAATTTCACTTGCAGAAATGTGCACCGTGTGAGTGCAATGTGAAAGATAACCCCCCCCCACACACACACACACACACAAGCTTGTTAAGGAAATAAAAATGAATTCACTTGCAACTTCTGCTCTGACCAAGGTGGAATAGAAGAGACCAGATTTACCGGCTGGCCAAAACCATCATGAAAACTAAACAAAATATAGCCAGGTGCAGTTTTAAAGGCATCAGAAACTGGGCATCAAAGGATGTAATCCTGGAAGACAGGAAATATCAAGGCCAGCCCTGGGCCCACCCCAGCTTGGTGCTATGAGAAGGTTTCCAGGCCATGTGGTGGGAAAGGGAATTTAGAGGACATCCAGTGTCCCCCTGGATAAACACAGCTAAGTCTCTGGGAGACCAAGGAGGCCACAGTTTGCAGATAAAAGTGCCAGAAAGTACAGAGTTGCAGGAACAGAGAATTCCTGAGATCTGTGGAGGATCACCCACCCTGAGGATTCAGCAGAGTGCTGGGAAGCCCAGGCATGCTGGGAAGCTCTGAGGCTGGGGAAGAAGCGTCTTAGAGGGTTAGAGGGAAGAGTGTCTGGTCCTGACACAGGGCTGCCTGTCCCTACCCTGGGACCGCCTTCCAGCCCGTGGATCACAGGGTGGCATGCTCACAGCAGTCTTCTCGTGCATGGAGTACTAGCTGTGACAGAGTTGCTCCCTTCTAACTAATGAGTCTTACAAGCAAGAGCCAAAAGGATCAAACTTTTTCCAAGTAATTTAACTGCAACTCGAAGTTCAAGATATTTTAGATACACAAAAATATCCAGACCAATTGAAGTAAAATTCACCAAGCATACAAAGAAACAGGAAAATATCTATAATGTGAAGGAAAATCAACCAAACAAAACCAACCCAGAATGGATATGAGTGCTACAATTAGCAGATAGGACATAAGGAAGTAATTATAACTCTATTAGTGTATTCTGGAAGTTCAAAAGATAAGTAGACCCAAATCAAATTTATACATCTACAAATTATTAGGTGAAAAAATACCAAATGTAAATTAATAGGTTTTTAGACATTCCTGAAGATAAGGTCAGTGACTTAAAACTCCAAAATTAATTTTAAGTTTTAAAATAAAAAATCAGCAAACTGTGAGACAAGCTTCAATTGACAAAACATATGTGTATTTGGAAACTCTGAAGAAGAGTAGAAAGGGAAACAACAGAAAAACCATTTTAAACAATAATAGATACAAATTTTCAAATTTAGTAAAATGTATAAATCCACTGATCCAAGATCGTTTTCTAATCCTGAGCTCAAGAAACATGAAATTACAGAAAGTCACTTCAAAATAAAACAGTTGAGCTCAGTGAACACACCTGTAATCCTAGCGGCTCAGGAGGCTGAGGCAGGAGGATTATGAGTTCAAAGCCAGCCTCATCAACTTTGTGAGACCCTGTCTTCAAATAAAATATAGAAAAGGGCTGGAGATGTGGCTCAGTGGTTAAGTGCCCCGGGTTCAATCTGTGGTACTGAAAAACAAAAACAAAACAAAACAAAACAATCTTGCACAAAACACTGTTAAAAGGAGAATCTGTAAAGTAGCCAAATAAATAAATAAATAAATATTTCTGTAGCTATCTCTCTATAAATATAAATATATAGATAAATAGCTACAGAAGAACCCAGATGAGGGTGAGAGCCAATGTTTTGCAAACAATGCAAGTGAGAAGATAGTGAAGCAATATCTTCAAAATACTGAAAGAAAGAAAAAGAACCTGTCAACTTAAAATTCTATGCCCCGTAAAATACTTTTCAACAATGAAGACAAAATAAAACAAGAATTATACATTCTGAAAAGGGTGAAAAAAATGACAGCAGTCACAATAAACATTAAAGGAAGTCCTTCTTAGGGAGGAGTAATGGGTCTCTGGGCCACCAGATGGGAAACGGTCCAGGAAGTCACCAGAGCGAGGTGGGACCGCCAGGTGGGACCCCTTGGGTTAATCTTGGGGAGGGCCAGAGTGGCCCTGCGAGGTGGCAGTGAAGAGGGTGACAGTGAAGATGGTGTTGAGCCTGCAGATTACACGTGCGCAGGAGATAAACAGGAGTCAAGGATAACGCGGGAGTTTGGGGGCTGAGCTACTGGAAGAAAGGCATTGCGGGTAGCTGAGTGCTGCAGACTAGGGACCAGCTTGCAAGTTGCCTCAAACATCTTCCAAAAAAGTTGAAACTTGGAGCACAATTTAAAGCAGTTGATAGAGATCTTCCAAGCTCAAAAATAAAACCAATTCGTTGGCTATTGGATTAGTCATCGGCCTGAAAGTTGTCAGCAGCCAAAGAAAGTCTAAGAAAAAATTGGGGGGAAGAAAAAAATGTAAAATTGAGATCTGTTCTGGAGTTAACAAAAAGAAAAGTGCGAGAGGGGAAGGGAAGAGGAGAAGGAGGCGCCTGGTTTTCGTTGCTGTTAAAGTGGACCCTGTTTGTGCAAAAACAGTGCTTTGCGGGGGGGGGGGGGGGGGGTGGGGGTGGGTATGTTTTGAGAAGAGCAACCTTCATGGTTCACCCCTAGGAGCTCACTGGTGGAGCTGCGAAGTCCCCCGCCTGCTGTGGGCGCTGGCTCCAGGCGCCGACAGAGGGCGCTGCGGAGACAAGAGCCGCTCTCGCGGAGGAAGACCTGGGACCTCCGCGCTGAGAGGCCGGGAGCCTGCCTGAGCCGCTGCTTCCACCAGAGAAGCTGGAGGGTACTCACAGAAGGGTACCCAAGGACAGGAGGTCACGAGAAAAGTCCCTGACAGTGAAGGATTGGGAAGGAGGAGGATGCACTTTGCTGTCCATTGGCCTCTCCCTTGGCACATGCAGAATTGAACCAGGTTGCAAGGGAGACCAGGAAAAGATGGGGACACCCGCAAAGTCAAGGTGACGTAAGGGTGGCCCACCGAAGTCCAGAAGAACAGACACTCAGCCTGCAGCGTGCACCATCCAGAGGAGCAACAGGACACCTCGAGTATAGGGACATTTATAGCACGGGCCTCCCAGCCCCAGCAGAGCCCAGGCACAGTTCAGTGCAGGAGCCACAACCACACGTGGCCACTTTAAATGTAAATTGGCTAAGTTAAATGAACTTAAAAATGCAGTTCTTCAAATACACTAGCCAGATTTCAAGGGTTGATAGCCTCATGAGGCCACGTGTGGGAAGAAGGACCTAGTGTCTATGGACTTCTGCAACCAGCTCTGCCTGGAGACCAGTGCTCGGTTCTCTGTGGGTGCAGCTCGAAGCCTGAGACATGGGACCATGCAGGGAGAATTCCAGGCCATCTCCAGGGCAGTGTCCTCCCAGATACACTCACAGAAGCTGGGAGCAGGGACCCTGCGGCTGAGTACCTGGCAAGTATTCATTTTATCCAGCGTTTGCCTTCTCCGAATCCTCCTCCACAGTGGACTTTTATGAAGCATTTTTCATGTTTCTACCTCCGCCTTGGTGGTGAGTGCTTGGTTCAGGCTGGGTTTGCTCTGCTATGAAGGGCTGTCAGAATGGAAGCTGTAGCTGTGGAACACCCTCTCAAGTAATTCCCAAGGAGACTCAGGGCTCAAGCTGAACAGGCTGCCTGGGGTGCCTGGGATCAGACCGCCATGAAGAAACCAGTTGGGTTATACTGGGGCACCTAAGATTGTGTCCAGGCTTGTTCTGGAAGCCCGTGAGCCAGGTTCTCAGGAGGAAGTCTAGATCTTTGAGCCCGCACCTTGAATCCATGGGCAGCACAGCCTGCATGAGTAGTGAGCACCCTGTCGCACATCTCCAGGAGTCACTGGGGAAAATGCTGAGTCCCTGACCCCAACTCAAAAACTGTTCGAGCCATGAATGGAATCCAGATTTTGAGACTCACTGCCATATGGGCATCCTGCTGCCCATGAGAAGGACCAAGAGTCAGGGCCGCCTTCACAGAGGTCCATCGTCAGTGGGGGCAACAGTCTGTCACAAACACACATCTGGGTAGGACAGTGCAGAAATTCAGAGCACAGACCAGAGCTCCATGAGGCCCCAGACTTCTTGCCAGGCTTCCTTTACTCCACCAACTTGACTTGTTTCCACCCCTCTTCAGGTGTACTGTGGATATTTCTGGGTTCTACATGAAGCTGGCCGCACATTCGTCATTGGCTGCAACGGGGAGTGTAACACACAGAAACACAGTTCGTCTTGCCGGCTGGCAGCAGCTGAGAATTTTGCTCTCGCTGGTCCCAGCGTAAGCGGGTAAGGGCGTTGAGCCTCTGGATGGCGTCAGCAGCGTTCCTGAGTTATCTCCTGGAGCTGTAGGTCATCACAACAACAGGCAAGGAGGTGCACCTGCTGTGGTCCCTGGCAGTGGCCACAGGCAACGGTCTGTCCCGGCAGAGACACTCAGCAGCCCTGAGGGAGCGTCGAGTTGTGAATTTCGTCACTGGCACACTGACATAAATCGAGTAGAGCTTGAATGTCACTAGCTATTTGCTGGCTCTGGTGGTCTTTCCCAGACTCAAGCCTCTGGACTTCATGACAACAGCTCTGCAGAGTGTCAGATTTCAAGGTGGGGCTGCCAAGTGACCCCAAGCAACCTGTAGGCAGGTAGCCTCTTGTGACCAGAAAGGGCTGTGTTCTCAGCAGAATGACCCCCCAGAAAGAGCATCCTGGAGCCTGATTCCTTCACTCTCGCTCTGCTGTCTCTTACCCTTGTTCATCCACATGGTGACTGAGAGGCACATGGACAGGAACACAGGGTGTCAACTATGATAATTAATCCCCCTCCCTCAGGCCTCTGAATGCACTGACCAAAGGAAAGGATTCCAATAAAACTGGATGTTTTCATGAAATCAACTTTAACTCTGCAGAGATCACACCCAATTCTCAAAGGATCAAAAGCTGTGTGTGGATTTATTTACTGCTTGGCAAGCATCTGGCCACCCAATCACCAGCACTGGGGAAAATGATCAAGTGTTCAAAAATCCTCTGGGATGGGTCCAGAGGGATTTTTTTTTTTTTAACAAGGAGATGGAAAGAAAAACAGACACTTTCCCAAAAAGAAAGTGTGAGTGTGGGAGGAACATTTGGTTTCTTAGAATCAGCTCAACAAACATCATTGACAGGTCACAGGGATCTTTGTTCTTAAGTGCATTGGAGCTGAGCCAGAGAGTGCGAGCAGACCAAGCAGCTCAACCAGAGAGATGCTATTTTGCAGGTCTGAACCCGGAACTCTTGAGCAAGTGGAATTGAAGGTCTGACTGACGTTAGCCAGCAGGGTTTGTTGCAAAGGGCCCTGATAAATCAGCACGACCAGGAGTGGTATGCGGGTCTGTGCCATCTGAGCCACATTGCCCACCCTCTCTGAGTTCTCATTGTTCATCCCTAAAATAAGAACTTGGACCATCTATCCACAGGCATGCAGTATGTTCTGGAAGGGGAAGGGAGTCTGCTGGTACCTTCGGCTGGAGACCAGAGATGCTGCAAACCACCCTATGCTGAGCGGAACATCCCCACCGAAAGAGAGAGGGATGGCCTCAAATTTTAATCATGCTGAGGTTGAAAAGCCTGATTTCAACTCTAGTGGATGACATTTTCAATAAGTAACATCCAGCTCAAACATCCTTCAGATAGCTCAGTACATTTCTTCCATTTCAGATCACTTGTTTTTAAATTGTCCCCAATTATTTATCCTAGATACAAAGAAAAATCTTCATACCTTGCCTAAATATGTGGATGGTTAGCTCTGTTTGAACAAAAACAAACAGATGAACAAATGGAATAAAGAAAGCTCCCTAAGACATGGGGAACTGGCTCCTAATATATACCTACAATGGCAGTGTGCAGCAATTCAAGGTCTTCCAGGGCATAGCCCATAGGCCAGCAATAAAATCAATCTTTTGGGAAACTACCTGAATAATTGTTGGGCTGATGTTTGCTGAATGAATGATTCATCCAATCAGCTGGGCTCAGACCTGCTGAAAAGAAAACACAGAGCTCACAGAAGGCCCAGACTGTGGGAAGTGGGAGGCGAGGGTATCTGTGACATGGTGGCTGTTGGGCCTACGTGCAGCTCTGGAAAGAAAATAAAGCTGAAGGTGTTTCCCCCACAAAACGCTCTTTCACACTCACCTTCTCCAATAGAAGCTTTGTTTAGAAGAAGGTGCTTTCTTGGCTGACCGCCTGTCCCGCCCCTTCCCCCTGCAGCCTGAGTCAGAGGCTGGGGCTTCCTCCTGGGGACTTTCTCAGAACCCGGTGACACTCGCAGCTGGCACTGCTTGCATTTTACTTCATTGTCTGTCTGGCCCACTGGACTCCAAGTTTCTTGAGGGAAAATACTGTGCCTTGCTTGTTTCTGTATTCTTAGCATCTAGCCACTATGGACATACAGTAGGCACATCATAAATGTCACCTGAAACTGGTCCGTGGGGCAGGCCAGAGTCATCGTAGGAACTTGGAACCAGAGAAGTGGCTCTTGAGTTTCCAGATGAGTTGAGCCCCTGGGTGTGGTGACCCCTCAGTGCTAGACTGTCATGCTCAAGGAGGAGCCTGAGTCGAGACCTCAAGCTTGTACATGACGAGTAGCTAAAACCCGGCTCCCAGAATAAAGTAAGGGGCTCTCTGGAACAGAGGAATAAGAGAATTGGAAAACATGTTTATGTGTCTGCTTAAAAGTCAAACTCTGTAAAGGAAGTGGCTGAATGTGTAACAAAAGGACACAAAATTACAGAAATAGAACAAGGAGGTTGAAAGGCACCAGATACAAATTCGACCATCATGACAGAATGCCATGACAAGTTACCCGTCAGGCCAAACACGGAGGAGAAAATCAGGGAGGAGAAGGGGCATCTGAGAACTTGACATGGACTGTGACACGGAGGTGGACTGGAAATACAGGCAAGAGGTCAAAAGAAACAGAGAGGTCTTAGTCCATTTTCTGCTGCTGTAACAAAGTAGCAGAGACTGGGGTATTCTTAGTTTCTATAAGGAAAATGCTATTTTCTCACAACTCTGGAGGCTGGGAACTCCAGGATAGAGGGGCCACGTCGGTGAGGGCTTCTTGGTGCATCATAACATGGCAGAAGGCGTCCTGTGGAAAAGGGGCACTCACGCATGTGGTGGGGGGTGGGGTGGGGGAGAACTGGGCCAAACTGGCTCTTTTAGTCAGCAATCCCACTTCCTTGCAGACAGCATTGACCGACCCGTTCACGAGGACTCAGATCTAGTCATCGCTCAAAGGTTCCACTTCTCTATACTGTCCTGATGGCAAATCCCATGGTGAGTTTTAGAAGGGACGTTCAAGTCCTAGCAGAGGAAAGAATGGAAAGCTTAGCTTACTTATGAGAAGATTCCAGTTAAGAGAATGGGGCAGAAACCTTATGCTAACAGAAAGCAGATAGAGAAGTTTCCATAAGAAACCCTGCCTGAATCTTCCTGTTACACCCATGGAACTGTGCTTCTCAATCAGCCAGGTAAATGTCGCTGCTAGTAGCATTACTACAACCTCTTAATTAGAGATGGGGTCTCATAACTAGAGAGAGCTGCCTCCTACGATCCTCTCTGCTCTGAGCTCTGCATCTTTTCTGAGGAGACCAGAGACTTCTTCCCCAACATGCCATTGTACACCACCATTCCCGGGGACAGCTTCCCCCAACACAGAGTTCTGTTCTGTAAGCAGAACTCTCCTCCCCAGGCAGAGTCAGCTTGGTTTCTTTGTATGAAGTAGCTAATGATTATCCTCCATCTAACAGACAGCCAGCGTGGGAGAGATGGAGTGGACAGATGGACGACAGCCAGACCACGCCAAAGCCAGCACTCTGTGGCAGTCAATCCAGAAGCCAAGCCACCGTCTGTAGCAATCAGCCCAGGAGGCCACCCTGTAGCCATAAACCCCACGTGGCTGGGACTTGATCGATACCTGGCAGTTACTATCCCCAGGTTTTGTCCTTGCTTCCAGTTTAGGACCAACCAGAGGAAGCTAAATATGCTCTCAAATGCAGCACACAAGATGCCTGCCTCCAGTTGGCTGCCTCAGCTTCCCAGGCCCATGGCTCCCAGTCAGGGCTCAGGTGAAGCCACCCTTGCCCACTCCAAGCCGTCCCCTGCCTGCATTGGAGCCTCTGCTGGAACACAACTCCCTTGCTACCGAGAGCTCTCGGGAAACAGCATTTACTTTCCCACCTGGGTGGGCTGTTTTTGTTTTTGTTTTCATTTCCTACACTTGCAGGCCTGGGAGCTGCTGGAAGACCTTAGCCAGAGCCCGGCTCAGTAATCCTGGACATCTAACTTTCCAGGCCAGCCCAGGACCACTGTCACCCTGTTCGTTTACCCTTGTCTCCCTTTCCACTCATTAGCCAGAGAGAGGTGAAGGAAGGTAAGAGGAGCCAGCCAAAGAGGGACTGGGGTTGTAGCCAAATAGCTGAGACCAGGTCATGTATAAACAACGGAAGTTTATTGCTCACAGCTCTGGAGGCTGAGGTCAAGGTGCTGCAGGTTCTGTGTCTGGTGAGGGCTGCACCGATGGCACCCTGTTGCTGTGTCTTCACCTGGCAGGGGGCTCACTCAAGCCTGACTGTAGGGGCGCTGATCCTGTTCATGAGGATGGAGCCGTCAGGACCTGATCAGTCCCCAAGGCCCCATCTGTTAATACAGACAGCCCCCAACTTGTGGTGGTTCCAGCTTGCAATTTTTCAACTTTACAATGGGCTTACCAGGGTATTAAATGCATTTTTGATTTAGGATAATTACAATTTCAGCTGACTTTGTTGGAATGTGTATGTTCAGGGTTTTCCATAGAAACAGAACCAACAGATCGCATATGATTGTAAGAGAAGACGTATTAGATCGTTCGCAGGATCACGGAGCAGGAAGCTTCCCACATGGCTGTCTGCAGGCTGGGGGGCCAGAAACCAGCCACTGCTCTGTACAAGAAGCTGCAAGCTGCAGAACAGGAGAGAGAGGCCGACGATGCAGCCCAGTCCTGCCCCAAGAGTCCCCCGGAGAGCCACGGGTAGAAGTGTGAGTTCAAAGACGAAGGACCTGCCATCTGATGTCCACAGGTGATGGCAGGACTGAAGCACACCTGCTCGAGGAGCGAGAGTGTGAGTGACAGGCTGGCTTCCCCTTCTTCCGTATCTTCCCTCCACTCAGGCCCCGGCATGTTGGGTGTGAGGCAGCTCTCCTCACTTGACGTGCTCACCCCCGTGCCAGTCTCCCCTGGAAACGCACTCATACACACACCCAAAAGTCTGCTTTACCAATTTTCTAGGTCTCCCTTCATCTGGTCAAAAATAGCCATCACTGGATGTAGCCCCATAAGTCAAGGAGCACCTGTAGGTTCCAACGTGTGAGTTTGAAGCCACATCGACAATCAGACCATGGCAGGCTGCCTCACCAGGAACAAAGGAGTGAGAATATGGGGTGCAGCTAGTCAGGAAGGAAGCTCCCTTCATTTACATGAAATACCTACCATGGATTTAGTGACCTCCTTTCTGTGGCTGCATCAGTTTCCTGTGGTGTTATAACAAAGTACCACAAACTCAGAAGACTAAACCTAAAGAAATCTATTCTGTCATGGTTCTGGAAGCCAGAAGTGTGAACTCTGATTGTTAACAGGGCCTCCTCACCTCTGAAACCGGCAGGGAGGATCTTCCTTGGCCACTGTCAGGTTCTGGAGGTGGCTGCTGATCCTCCTTGGCTGGCAGCCACAGCACGTAGTCTCTGCCCTCACCTCCAGGCCTCGGCCTGTGCATCTTCTCCTCTTCCTGTGGGGATTCCAGTGACATTGGACTCGGGGCCCACCTATTCCAGGATGAGCTCATCTTAGCTCATTCATCTGCACCAATCCTGTTTCCAAAGGCGGTCACATCCTGAAGCACCAGAGCTTAGGAATTCAACGTGTATTTGGGGGAACATATAATGACCTTCTGTCTTTCCCCCCCTTCCTATGGTGATCATGCTTAAAAGCCTTCCACCAGAAAGTTCTGTGTAGATGGAAGGACCTAGGGAGATGGAGCCCTCCTTGTCACCAGGCTTGGAAGAGGACAATCCCACATGACAGAGTGGGTGGCAGAGCCTGTGTAATGTAGGAGAAAAGCAGTAAACACAGTTTTCCCTGCTCCCCCACACAACGGTGCTGCCACCATGCACCTGGAGTTAGCGTTGGCTCCACAGATGAGGAGCTCAGTCCTACAACTGCCCACTCTTCAGATACTGCCTCCAAGTCCAGGCCTCTGGAACTTCTGACAGTGCAGCTATCAATTGTGGACTCCCACGAGTTTCTCTTTGGGTCCCATTAATCTTCTGAAGCAGTTGGCAGAGCTCAGGGAAGCACTTCACTTTCTGTTGCCCAAGTATTGCAGAGGGTCAGCCCGTGGAGACTGAGAACAGCCAGGTGCAGAGATGCCTGGGGCAGGGCCTGGGCAAGGGGTGCAGAGCTTCGGGCCCTCTAGAGGCACACACCCTCCAGCACCTCCATCTGGTCCCCAGCCCAGAAGCTCTCAGACTCCCATAGTTCAGGGTTTTCTTGGAGGCTTCACTACAGAGGCACATCGATTGTGAACTTGATCTCGAGCCCATCTTCCCTTCCTGGAGGATGGGGGTTGAGGTTAAAGTTCTAAGATTCTAATAGTGTCCTGCTCTTTCTGGGTCTATTCCCTATCCAGGAGCCCACCTCTAGTTACCTCATTAGAACAGAAGATGCTTCTGTCACCTGGGAGATTAGAGGGGCTTAGAATGTGTTAGCAACTGGCGTCAGAGACCAAATATCAGAATAAAAGATGGCACCTATGTATCAGGAAATTGCAAGGGTTTCAGGAGCTCTGTGCCAGAGATCACACAGATCAAACACATATAATCCTTATTCTATCACAATATAAGAGTCCATTCTCTGGCCTCCAACCGTGGGCCACTTATAGTAAAATGATATGTCACTCAAAAGATACTGGCACTTTATAGAATCCCATTCAGTCATTAATATCAGCCAAGTCCCTCATACTGCATAAAATGCCCACCAGGATCACCATTCAGGTTTGCCAACTTGCATTCCATCTTGTCAGGTTCCCAAAACAGGAGGGTCTCAGCAAGCACGCACCCTCCACCTTTCGGGCATCTGGTGTGATTGAGGTAAAACAAGGTCACATCTCAAGGTCATCTCTTGCCCTGAGCCTCTTTCAAGGTGTTTATGTAATATAGATCTCCCTCACTAAATAACCCGTTTATTCATTCCTTGGCTTGCTGCTGCTATTCCTCCTTCTCTTTGTTTATACCCCAACTTTTTGCCCATGGAAGGGACCGGGGGATGGGCATGGTAAGGACATGGAGATGGTATGCTGGTATGCACTGCAGGCAGCAGTGCAGGTCTAGCAGGTGCCTCCCCTCAGTTCACTCCGAGTCACTCAGGGTGAGTTTGCAGGGTACAGAACTAGAAGGTCATGTTCACCACGGAGCATACAGCCATGTTCAGTCTAACTATGACTTTGCCAGATGGGGGAAAGGTACAACCACCCCATCAGGCCTGTTTCAGTTTGGATCTGAAATGTCCCTCAAAAGCTGGTGTCTTGAAGGCTTGTTCCCTGTGCAGTATTCAGAAGCAGGCCTTCAGGAGGCGGGGCCTAGCTGGAGAAAGTAGGCCACCGGGTTGTGTCCTTGAGGCTATATCTTGTCCCTGGCTCTCCCCCCTACCTCCTCCTGGCTGCCATGAGCTGAGCATCCTCCCTCTACCACATGCTCCTGCCTTCCCACAGGCTCTAAAGCAACAGGCCTCCAGACCAAGGACTGAGACATCTGAAACCCTGAGCCCAGCGAGCCTTGTTCCTCTCAGGTATATCGTCACAGTGACAGAAACAGGCCCTTAGGAATTCTGACACTGGTCTAAAGATCGACCAATAGTCAGACCATAGTTTCCTACTTAGAAACCACCCCTGCATTCTGCACTCGTCAGCATGGCCTTTATATGACCACTATATGGGGTAAGGGATAAAAGAATTGAGGCGACTTGGGGAAGCAAGGAGAAACACAATCATAGTCACTTTGCCAGCGTTTCTCCCTCGGCAAGAACTGCAAGTCACTCTGTGTCCTCCCCACACCCTCCTCAGCTCCACCAGGAAAGCAGAGGAGTATCCATGGACACAACCTCAGCTTCTAGACTACACCGTAGGGGTCACGCCCTTTTACTGGATCCACAACTGAAACCAATGGGTTTGCCCCTTGGTGAGTACCAAGCCGATGAGCACAACCTGGACATTCAAGGGGGAGGACAGGTGCGTGACCTGCAGCAGTAAGTGGCACACTGAAGACAATTCTCCCAGGAGTTACTCCCTGAACAAAGAAGGCAAGGGACTCTGGAGAAAGCTAACACATATCCATGCAGGAAAGACTCGTCACGCGTGGAGTTGGGCACGTTCCTGAGCATGCCCAGTTTGAGGTCGAACATCACATGTCAAAAAAATGGTGGTCAGGAAAGAACACCCTGGGGTGCAGAATTTAGTATGACAACGAACAAAGTTCACTCTAGGTCTCCTAAGAGTGAGACCAAGTCATTCAATAACTTTGGTTCGTTCCTTGTAAGTTTCTCTGGAAGTCTTAGCTGAAAAACAAAACAAAACTTTGAAGGAGCCTTAACAGTCAGTTGAAGGGGCAGCCCCACCCCGCACATAGGTGATTGCCCCTGGAAGGACCTGTCTAGTGCCACAGTGCCCACTTAGCCATCCTAATTAATACTGCTCAAAGAATGGATCTGCAGCTTCTGGTTCACAGTCCTGTATTAGAGGAAGCACTCCCCAGTCAAACATGTCTATTCCCACAGGAAACCAGGTAAAAGAGACCCAGCCCTCCATAGGAAGCCCGTCCAAACACACTAATTCTTCTACAAACTTTCACTTGGATTCCATCACCGTTACAGTGCACATTGTAAGCTCCACTTGGCCTTCATCAGTAGGTTTGGCTTACACACTAGGTGGCAGAAATGTCCCCATGAGACAGGGTAGAGCAGAAATAAAGGACAGGCAGAAAGGAGACAGAAGGAAAACAAAGCGTCTCTGATCAGAACGCCTTACTCTAAAGCTCCTCGTACCATTCCTCCCCAGCCCGGTTTTCCTCCAGCCCTGTCACTCCCAGATTTCTGAGAAATCCACAAACTGTAGAGCTACTGAAAATCCACTCACCTGTGAAAGTTTCCTGGTTTTGATTAAAGCTTCAGTGCACTGTTAACCTATATGTTATGTGCATGGCCAGGTGAAATCAACCAGAGAAAATTCTAAGAGACTTTGAACATTCTCCACACGAAAGCGACGTCAGCCTGACGATCCTGGGAGACCAGACCACCATACATGGCTTGTGATCCATGATCAGGAACTGAGCTCAGCAGGTGACATTGTTCCCCAACACCTGCCCATGCCCACCCCTCACAAACTTTCCTTCAGAAGAAGAGCCCGAGACCCCACTTCTCACTCTCGCGGTAGCTGCTTTCTGCTTGGGAATGTGTATCTTCACCTTTTGCCTTCTGAAAAAGCCCTTTCTCTTTGCTAAAACCTGACATGCCTTAAATCTTTTTTTTTTTTTTTTGGCAATGTGTCAAAAGCTTAAAGGGTCCAAATACAGGTCTCCTCTGCCTCTGCTCAAACCCCTAAAGGTGACACCAGACAGGTGTGCTATCTCTTCCACACAACACTCAGATAAAAGAAGCACACTTCTGTACGTAAAGCTTGTTTAAGCATGTCAACTCTCATGAACCTATAACTGCTATATTTGTATGTTCTCTCACTCTGTGGAACCAAAGCCCACTGGTGAGGGCCTTGCAGACACTACTGTCATATTAAGTCCTAGGAACTCCTTATTTCCATCCTTTGACGGGGGTGACCTCCTGTGCATAAAGCTTTGGATCCCTGGCTCTTTTGTGAATCTTTACCTTGATTAACCTGCCTGACCATTGCACCCAAGCGATTGCTGGTGAAGTTTCCCATTGTAAACTTTCTTCTGACTTTTAAAATTTCTCCAAACTGGGGGATATAGAGTAGACTGGCTTGGAGCCCTTTAATATTGGGGGACTTGCAGGTAGTGCCTTGGCCCATCCAATCTTTGGTAATGTTGTAATAAAATCTTTATTTTAACATCATTAATGTCTTTTCTTAATAATCATCTAAACATTTCCACCCAGCTGGGCCGAGTCCCCTGTGTCTATCAGGATTTGCTTTATTCACTTTATATCTTAACAATCATTTTAAAATTTCTACCTGTGACTGTCCCCTCTGCCTTGCCTCGTTTTCTTTATTACCTTCGTGCTTTCATTAGCATCTGATGGACCCTTGAGGGATGTTCCTTAAGTCTCCCTGAACTTCTGTGGGTTCTGTGGCAGTAGGGTGACGGTGCAGGTGAAGAACCCCTAGCAAGCACCCCCCACCCTCCACATCTGATCCTCCTTGATATCAACCTCCTCAGCTGGTCAGCTTCCTCATCCTCCACCCACCCCTGCATGATGTTGAAATCAGCTGCGGCCTGGACAGAGTTGGACATCAATTCCTTAAATAACAGAGCACTCAAGTTGTCTTTCTGTTGCTAAAATTCTATGCCAGGAGGACTCTGAGGGTCCCTACAGACCAGGTCCAGTTATCTGCCACCAAAATCAAGCAGAAAAGGTTCATGCTAAAGTAGGAAAGGACTTTATTCAGTTTAGCTATACTGGGAAGGACCAGGGAGCCAGACCAAAGGCCTGTTCTCAGGGAGCTAAGAGGAGCTTCAGGGATAAAAATAAGGAATAAAAGCAAGGGAGGGGGCGGGTGGTAAGAAGTATGCAGAGTCAAGCGGTCTTGGTCAAACTGGTGATCGCTGGCTCTGGATGGCCAGGCAGGGCCTTGTCTGGGATAAGAAAATTGCCACTGCCTGGGAATCTCAGTTCTTGTCCTGAGGTATTACCAAATCGGGTCTGTTGTTCCCAGAATCCAAGTAACTACAGGAGAAAATGACTCAGAGAAAGAGTAAGTCAGAAAGGCAAGATGGAGTTAGGTAGGACAAGGACTAAGCCCTCCTCAAGTTTAGGGCAATGGCTGGAGACTTCCAGGTGCCACAGCGGTGGTTTGGGACAGCTGGAGGTTGACAGTCCCTCTGTCCCTCTGACTCATGAAAATATCTTAGTTCCTCTTGGTGCCCTCGGCCTTGAAGGGAAGGATTGCCAGTTTTAAATGAACATTCTTAAATGATTAACATGTCTAGGCGCACAGCTGCGCAGGAGTCTGACCCGGAGTTCAAGGTAGAAAGGAGACAGGTGCAAAACGACGGTGGAGATGCTGAGGTTTCATCCTGCTCTTTGTGACCGTCTGACATCGGCAGGCCCAAGCGATGAGTCTGTGCTTTTTAGCAAATACAACTTCTAAGTCCCTGTTACATTTCAGGAAAATCTTCCAGAACCCACACAAGGATGGTTTGGAACTCACTTTTCAAGAAAGGGCACATGCAGGAAAAACAACCAACTTTTCTAGAGGATAACACAAAGCCCCAAGTGCAGCACAGGATGACCCCCCCAGCCCCAAAGGAGCCCTGTGGGCCGTGAGGAAGCATGGTGGCCGTCCACAGCTGTGCGAAGAATCCTGAACGCCCCTTCTCACCACTCTGCCCACAAGCAGCTTCTCCCACTCTTTTCCTGGAAGATCCCCCAACTATCAAATGATCGCTGGGCCAGATTTGAGCTGTCACCTTTCTAGTTGGCCACAAAACAAAGCCTTTTCTCTTTGCAAAGATCCAAGGCCGTAGCATTGGCTTCTGTGTGCATCGGGCAGCGCGCCCATTGCTTGAGACCAGCGATCACCCTGGACTGTCTTCAGCAAGAATCTTGTTAGTGACTTAGCCTCCTCCTGACCCCTGGTGTCACCTCAGCCATTTTCCATACTCTGACCCCCACCCTGCTTTCTGGCCATAAATCCCCACCTTCCCATGCTGCATTCAGAGTTGAGCCCAATCTCTCCCCCAGTGTAAGACCTCACTGCCCCGGTCCCCTCACCTTTGGACACGGTTTTGAAAAAAGTCTTGCTTTCTATGCTCTCACAAGTTCACTGAATAATTTTTCCTCCAACAGAAGCTAGGAGACAAAGCTCAGACTCACTGAAATCTGAGCTTGATTTAGTATCAAGATTTGACCCAGAACTGTCTTTTCATTTCTTTTTAGCCATTATAGAGAATGATAGCCAAGAGTTTAATATTTCACCTTTTTTTTCATTAGTTTGCATTTCCTTATACACCCAGGGAACCAGCTCCTGGGAGCTGAATCCATCTCTAAATCACTGGTAAATTTCACCTGTAGTAGCTAAGCCCAGCACAGCTGTGCTTCTACACCCCGAGCGACCGACTGTGTGGCCACAGGGAAGCAAAGGCTCTTCCTCCTTCACCCCTTCATCCTTTCCCTCCCCACCACACATTTCTGGGAGCCAAGGCCGTTCTAGCAAATCCTACCTCACAGACACCATAGGAGAGAAAATCAGGCTGAAACAAAGAAAGGAAAGTGACTGCATTGAGAAATGTCTCTTGAAATTCATAAAGCAGGGAAATCCTTGAGAAGCTGGCAGAGGATGCTGCCACAGGCAGAAAAATCAGGAGGCTTGAAATACAGCAGCAGTTGCAATTTTGTGGCTTTAATTTGCCTTACTAGTTCCCTCCATTTGCACTGACTTTTTTAAAAAAGATTTTAAAATACCAGACAAACTGCCATTTCATCCATAAATCCTCCACATGGTATGTGCTAATTGACTGTGCCTCTTTGTTTAAGCATGACCACAGGCTCTCATCAGACCTGATTACTGAATATCACCTGCTTCCCAGTCCACATTACAATCTCCCTCACTGTCTCCAAGATTATTTTTACAGCTGAATCCAAATTCGGTCCACTCCTTGTGTTTGGTTTTACATTTGCCAAAGTCTCACTGATTCCTTGGGGAGACTGTCATGCACAGAAAATCTGGTTCTGAAAATGGCTGATTCCTTCCTTATAGTATCACTTTGCCCCACCCTGTCTGTGAACCGATAGGTTGGGGCTAGATGGGATTCAGGTGTGTGTTTTAGGTTGCCTGCTGTGCAAACACATTGCCTCACAGCGCTCGGCCCATAAAGTCTCATTGTCCCACATTTTGAAAAAACGTTTGTCAGATAATCACTGCACAATGTGCTGTCTCAGGGCAGTTAGCACATCCTCACTTCAAATGTTTCTTTGTGGTGAGAACATTCAAAATCCTCTCTCATGGCTATTTTGAGCTGTCAGTACATTAAAGTAAAAGATGTCATCCTGCTGGGTAACACCAGAACTGTGCAATGGAACTCCACAACGTACCCCTTCTTATTGTAACTTTGTCCCACTTTTGGTATTGTTCCATGTCCTCAGATAATGTCAGGCTGCTCCCTCCAACATGTGTTTCCCCTGATGTGCCACCTAATGAGTTGAGAGTCTATGGAAGAAGACGACGTTAAGATTCATTATTTCATGGAATTTACAAACATCACTATGAATTCATAGATTATTTACACTTCATCTGTCTCAGTTCAGGTATCTCAATATGTCTCAGTTATTCTCTTTAATGTCAAATTATCCCTTTTTGCCAGTGGGGGCATCTCCGGGTCTTGTTGACCACTCCTTGGTCAGTGGTCCCAGCTTTCTCGATTTCTGGCTCAGCAGGCTGCTGCTGGCTGCTGATGTCCCGCCCCTCATCTGGAATCTGCACCTTTTCTAAGAAGGTGCATTTCTTTCATCCACTGCACCTCTGCTCCAGTGGAAAGTTGTGACAAAATAAAGCCACAATGGGCCTTCCCAGCAAACCTCAGGATTCTTTTAGTGGTAAGCTTATAGCTAAGCTGCTTTGTATTTTTAAACTAGTTTGTGATTAACATATCCCCTTGGATGCTACCAAACCCGTGTGGAAACCCTCTTATCACAAACTGATGGGAGGCTCGCGGGCTCCGGTTTCCTCCATGCTTTGGATAAACAGGCTTAAGAAATAATAACTTGGTCAGGAGGATATTGCTTGCTAATCCAAACTTAAAAAAAAATGAAGGCTGAGAATTAAGGCAATGAAAATCTTAAAAGACTCTTCCCATTATTCCCAGGTAGTGCTCCAGGTAACAGTTGAAGGATATTCTTTCGGTTCTTTCTTGTTGGAGTCCCTCTCCAAAGAAAAGCAGTCTAATCAAAAAGTTGACTTGCTCTTGGGATTGGAGAGGTTCCATGCTCACAGAAATTCTAATTGCATTCAGATTTTTAATGAAGAGTTCACTTTTGGTAAATGAACTCAAGCTGCCAGCCGAGTTCCAGGGCCTGCCTGCCTACCAGTCCGGATGTCGAGGAAAGGAACAGATTTCCTCACCATCGCCAGCCTCATGGTGCGGCCCCAATGACAAGAGTCAGATTAGCAAGGGGAAAGCATGCATTTGTTTAACATTAAGATTTACATGACACCGTAACCTTCTGAAATAGACCCCAAATGCAGGGAAAGCTGTTCTTCTTTATGCTTAGTTTGACCAGAGTGGGCGGTGATGGACGGTGACAAGGAGGAACAATTGGACAAAGGGGCACTCAGTGGGTGGTGAGTCCCTGTGTCTTCAGAGAGAAGGACGCTCCTTTTCTGCTGGCCTAGGGAGGGTGCCTCTCAAATGAGGTGCTGCAGGGGAGAGGGTAAGTGGGAGAGGAGATGGGCTACTTCTGCTTTCTTGAATGCCAAGGGGCCATATTTGAAGGTGGCATGTCCTGAACCCCAGCGCTAATTTGGAAACCTTTAGACCAAACCAAATACTTGAGTTTAATTTTAGATGGAGTAGTAACACAGTCTCTAAAGACAAATGCTGCCGGGGAGGGAGAAAACCTGGCCCTAACTGAGTCTTTTTAAAAATGATGCCTAGAGCTGGGTGACCCTGTGTAGTCTTCCGGGTTACCCTGGTGGTTGTGTTAGGCTCTTGTCTTTTAAGAGCTTAAGAGTCCAGTCCTTTGTGACTTCTACACTAGACTGCTCCATGTGAAGACAGGAAGTGGAGGAGGAAAAGAAGCGCTACCCAGAGACCAGGCGCCCTGGGACCAGGAGCCAGGGAGCCATCCTCCTGTCTCCTCCTCCCCCATGGAGGATGCCTGCTGGTCTCACCACCAGTCTAATCCCAGCTTCCTGGCTCCAGGGAAGCAGCCCAGAGCCGTCATTTTGTAGGGAAAACAGAACCAATGCAGATAAACAGCTCCGAGCTCACCCCGGGGACGGAGCCCCAGGAGAGTTCTACTACTCTGCCCTCCCTCTGCTCCCCTGCTCTCTGGACTTACGAAGTCTGCTCTCTCCAGCCCTGTTTGAGAAGAAAACCTCTGGTCTACACTGGGCAGGCCCTCTGGAGTGGTCACACTGAGGCAAGACAGAAACCACTCTGGCTGTTCCTGGTGGTAAGGAGGAGCCGGGGGTGTTTGCTCTGGAAAAGACAGGACACCCAGCTAAGAGGAGCTGTCTTCCCCTATCCACAGTTTCACTTAATCCATCTGATTCCAGAAAGGAGAATAATATCCAGTATATGGAAGCTTCCAGAAGATGAATCTTGAGGCACTGTGAAGACTCTTCCAGCATCAGTAATGGCCCAGCAAGGGAGCCCTCAGTTCTGGGTCAAGCCAGATCACCCGCAGCTGTGTCCATCTGGCAATGGTGCAAACGGCAGGCAGCTGGGAGATGAACAAGATAAAAGTGTGAGCAAGGAGGGCCGGGGAGGGAGGAAGGAAGGAGGCAGAAGGAAGAGAGGGAAGGCGTGTTGAGGGATGATGCTGATACTGCAACCTGCCTGCTGATAGTCCTGGGAGGTCGCATGCATCAGCTCTGTGACCCAGGTGCAAACGCCACTTCGTACAGAAGTGTGTGCCCAGGTGACACGGATACTTGAGGGCCAGGCTGGCACTGGCCAGGCTCTGTTCAGTCTCCTCCTCACCTCCTGCCTGTTGTCACCACCCCTGTTAGCTGCAGAGAACACAGCCTCCCTCACTGTGGGACAACTGACCTCCACCCGTCAGGTAGATGTCAACTTAGCTAAGGGGACCACTGACCCCATGGCACCAGATACTGACTGCTGAGGGTGTGCTGCCTACAGATATTAACCCCAGACCCTGGTGCTGGCTGGCACATCACCTGTTCCACTCTATGATCCTCTAAGTGCCTGAGGCCTGCCTTGCCTAACTTCTCTTCTTGACTGCCCCCTGTCTTCCTGTGGGGGAGCCGAGACAGTCTGGGCACAGCTGGGCTTCCTCAGTGCCGCACAGAGGATCTCTGGGGACAACATTTATTTACACTACAAAAGAAAATAATAAAAGATTGAGAAATACTTAATCAGAAGAGATTATCAGGTTACATGGATTAAATGATCATTCAGCATTGGGTCAAATTACCCTCTGGTCACACTTCTGCACATTCATCCCATAAATGAAGTGACAAAGACACTGGATGCCAGATGAAAGTTGCAAGCACTGAGTTAGCTCCCTACTGCGTTCCACCTTCTCTGTGGCCTCTCCTTCTCTAGGAGATCTCTGCCAGTGTGGCTTCCCTGTAGAGTCCTCTGTCACCTAACAGGATTGATGTTACCACAGCTGACCGAGCCTCAGTGGAAAGTGTTGGCCGGCTGTGGAAGCTGATGGCTCTACGTGGTCTGAGGTCTTGCCTCGCCTTGTCTGATCGTTTCCTCTAAGCACTGGTGATGAATTTCCACATCACTTCCCGGTGCTCTCTCCTGGCCTCACCTGGCGCCCTCTTGCCCCTGGCATGAAGACCTGGCGTCCTCACCCAGGCTGTGTTTGTAGTCAAACCCAGGTGCAAGTCTTCTTCTGGTCCCTGGGAGAGGAGTGAGGTTGGACGACTGTAGTCACTTTAACTCACCCTCTCCCACGGCCTGCTGCAGAGTAACAGAACACCTACACAGAGGACAGGGTCTAGCTTCTGACTCATTCACTTAGGACTCGGGCTGCCATTGAGGAAGCCCCTACACGCCCTGAACTACTCACTTAGCAAATGGCCAGTGGCTTCAGTGGCAGAGGCACCGCGTAGCAGAGCCCCTCTCTGAGGCGGGGGGTGGGGTGGGAGAGGTCACCTGAGGGCTGCACTGAGGCTCCTCCTGGTCACTGACTTCAGTAAAGGAGGAGGAGGAGGAGGAGGAGGAGGATAAAGAAAACCAACTAGATTCAATTCCTGGTGTTTTATCCTGCAGATGGATCAGCAGGTCACCTTTTCTTCTGGGCAACATCAAAATGCCCTGGGGACCCTTCAGTGCAGCAGTAAAGTCAGGCCACCTGCTCCCCTTGCATTTCCTTGCCCTCACCACCATCCTAAAGAGACACCCCTAATCACAGCAGAAGTGTCTAGGCCAAAAAGACAGCAGCACAGAAACTCTGTCTCCTGCACTGGCACTTGACCAGTGCGTGAGGAGAACATGTAAAACTTTGCTCACAAACACGTGGAAGACAAAAATGCCAGACTGGAGTAATCACATTATAAAAGCAGAATTTCAAGATCGGGGGGGAAAATCAAAGCCCGCGGCCACAGCATGCTCCCGAGCGCCCCTGGAGGAGCCCCGTAGTAAAGGGGGCTTTGAGCAGGACCTAAGTGGATGCTGGCTGGAGACCCTGCTGCACCCTGCCTCTACTGCCGTTTGGAGGAAGGTCAGGTTTGTGGGTGAAATGGGGATATGTTAATTTCCTGGACTTAGCGAGCTGGGGAGATCAACAGGCTGCAATCTGCAGAGGGACTCAGATTTCTCCCTGTGGGGTACAGAGGAAGGATTGTTTTGGTGCTGATGTGAGGCAAACTCATAGAGAATGATGTTACAGTAAACACAACCTTGGCCCCGGGGCCTGCTGCGGGCATTTCCGGGCAACCGCTGGACCTTCTTCCCCTGCTGGAGAGGTCTCAGTGTGAAGTTGGCCGACCAAGGAAAAGTCTGACCCGAAGGCTCATCCCTTTCTAAAGTAAACTAACTCGCACCCTTTGACTTTTGGTCAGGAGTTGTGCTGAGCTGGCCGCGGCCGTTCTCTGCAACACTTGGGGTGGCGCAGGGGAGGCCTCGGGACCACCTGCCTCCAGGAGCCATGCCCACCGTGGATGACATCCTGGATCACATAGGGGAATTTCATCTTTTCCAGAAACAAACGTTTTTCCTCTTAGCTCTGCTCTCTGCTACCTTCACCCCCATCTACGTGGGCATCGTCTTCCTGGGCTTTGCCCCCAGCCACCACTGCCGGAGCCCCGGGGTGTCTGAGCTGAGCCAGCGATGCGGCTGGAGCCCAGCGGAGGAGCTAAACTATACCGTGCCCGGCCTGGGGGCTGCGGATGAGGCCTTCCTCCGCCAGTGCATGCAGTATGAGGTGGACTGGAACCAGAGCACCCTCGGCTGCGTGGACCCTCTGGCCAGCCTGGCTGCCAACAGGAGTCACCTGCCACTTGTCCCCTGTCAACATGGCTGGGTGTATGACACTCACGGCTCCTCCATCGTCACTGAGGTAAGTGAGGACTCAGAACAAAATGCAAATCATTGAGCTTTCCTGAAGGAAGGAACCAGGAAAAGCCTGGATTTCATAACTGTGCGCAGACACGGTCTTTGGCTCCCTGTCTGCACAATCATAGTTTCCGAGTGAAAGCTGCAGCCCCTAATGTGTTTGGAGTCCGTGTGGATTAGTTAGAACTTCCTCACATTCTGAGGATAATGATTTTAGTTTTCGCAAGTCTCAGCAGGACTCCTGGACAGGTTGCCAGGGAGTATTTCCAATCTTCCTCTTTTTCAGAAGCCCCACGGCTCCCTCTGTTCTGTCACAGGCGAATGACACCTGGAAGCAGGTGGTGCCCAACTAAACCATGATTTAGTGTGTGAGGAGATGAGCTTTTCTTTTGGTGGCTTTTTTTTTTCTAATTTGCTCAAAGTGTCCAAGTGATCACAGCAAAATCTAATTGTGAAGCCTGGTTCCAGCAAGAGAAAACATGGAGGCAGAGCAGAATGGGAAAGTGAAATTATCTTGAAAGTACAGACAGAGCCAGTTGTCTAGCTCAGCTGGAGAAGGCTGTGCGTGTACTGTGGAGAGCTCCCAGGTGGACCGGTATTTGGGGAGAGAAGACTGGTTGGAAAGATCTGGAGAAGTACCAGGTAGGGCAGAGACTCAGGGTTCGATACCCTGCAACTCCACAGTGTGGCTAACTCCCCTCCTGCAGAGAGGAGGAAACCAACCGAGACCCAGAGCAAAGTTCTGCACCCAGGCCCAGGGCAAGTGGCAGAGGGTTAGTCTAGATGTGTCTCAGGATGTCCAGGCCAGCGCCTGTTCACCCCAACCCTGCCTCCTCCTCCAAATAAAAGCAAATGCGACAGCCACTAGCAGGACCCATTGAATCCCCCTCTTACTAAAAGGGTAGTTAAGAGATGCTCACTGCACAGTCTCCTGCTGGCTGCTTGAGTATCCTGCCCACACACCTATTGACCTGTGTGTTAAAATTTAAAGGAAAATGGACTCATCTGTAAGTGGAGTAGTTAGCCACTTCAGCTGATGTGGTGCACGATCCGGTTGAACCAAATGACATACCATCAGATGGGAGGCTACGTGAATTCGGGGCCAGTCTTTGGTGGCGTAAAGAAAGTTAACATGGTCAAGACCTAGTTTGGTTTTGTCACTTGGCCGCACCAGCTCAGTTCAAGGAAGGGTTAGCAAGGTCCATGGCTGAGCTCTGTCTCTCAGGATCTAACCGGTTTTGTTTTCCTTCCCCCTGGCTTGGAACACATCGCACCTCTGGACAGTTTAACCTCGTGTGTGCCAACTCCTGGATGCTGGACTTGTTCCAGTCGGCAGTGAACGTAGGGTTTTTTGTCGGTTCCATGGGTATCGGCTACCTGGCAGACAGGTAGGTGAAGCACCTGTGGGCCACTCAGGTCCCATGGGTCCAGATAACCCTGGGCTCCCCGGGGCTGCTGGAATCCTTCCTCTCCCCAAACACCAGGCCACTCGCTACCTCCTGCCTGGTGTGGTTGTTGGTATAATCTTAAGTTTCTTTTGCTGTGCTGTTGACAGTAATGACTCACGTCTTCATTCTCAGATTCTCTGGGGTCAGAGAGGGATGCGTCCTCACCAGGCAGCACTGTTTCCTGCCAGGTGTCCAGCAGTTCAGTTACTCTCTCTACAAGAGAGAGCAACAAATGATTTCATCCCTTTTGTAACTGCCAGCTCATTCTTTGGCCTCATCGCCCCCCACCTTCACGAACCTTCAGGCCGTGAGCTCTGACCCATCCTGCTCTGTCTCCTTCACCAAGCGCCACCTCGCCAGGCCCGTCTGCAATCTCCCCACTGCCTCTCAGATCATGGGATTCCTGAACTGGGTCCCTGGGGCCAGATGGGGCTCAAAGCATGGGACCTAAGACATGGCTAATGTTATGAAAGGGATGTGGGGTCTGTCTACACTGGGAGAGGTGCAGAAATTCCACCATGTCACAGTTGCTGGAGAGAGTCGAGGAAGGGCCTCTCACACCAAACGTCCTCAGAGGACTCTGGGGTTCTGTGTCCCCCTGTTCAGTACTCGCACCGGCCCAGCTGTCCCTGTGCCTCTTCTTCACCCCTCGTTTCGGGATCCCACGCTCACTGTGCTGCAGGTTCTCACATTGTGCACCTTTGCTCTCTTGATGTCCAAAGTGATATATTTAGGGGTCCTCAAAAGGGAAAAGAGTGGGATCATTTGCTTTGTCCTGGATGAACACTTAGACAACTTGGCTCCAGGATCAAAGGTGCAATAGCCATGATCCTGACTGTGCACTGAGTGTTTTCCAGTGCCGTGCCCTGAACTCAAGGTTTTGAACAGGATCACCTACTAAGACGGTGAATACTGAATAAGTACAGGCTACACGTATATAGTTACACATAAAATAAAGCTATATGTAAGTCTCAAATCAGTGGGGAGTACACTTGTGCTCACTGCCCCACATTGCCCTATCCATCTCTGATTCAGCCCCGACCTGTGAGCACAACATGAAACATAAGCAGAATGCCTTCTCTGATTCCTGCTATTGTCAGGCTGAATTAGAACTTGTCAGCCTGATAAAGATGCATGGGACAGCTTAATGACTTTACAAGGGCCCCGGGGCGACCTGGCAGCAGGAGAGAGGAGGATGCAGAGGAGGAGAGAGCCAGCAGGCAGCTGCAGCCATCACAGCAGGTTCATAACCGCCGGGAGTCTTCCTGGCTTGCTGGGGGAGGCCTGCGGGGAGGAGGAAGGGTGTTCGTTTTTATTTCTGTTGGCACGGAACGGGGACCAGCTGTTTGGAGATGCTCATTAAGCCAAGATGGACACATTGATGAGAGAGGCCCAGGGTCCAGTCTTGCTGCCCTGGGAAGCTGGCCATACTGCTCAGCGCTCTCCCCTCTCCCTCCTGCATGGCCAGGTGGAGACACCGACAGCCCACGTACAGGGAAGGATGTGAACACACAGGTGACATCCTCACCCGGTGGGCTGAAGACAGGAGTTAATTATTCTCATCCCACTCGAGGAGTGGGAGGAGATTCCTGCTTCCTCCCCACGGGACATTCGTGAGTCACAATTCGGTCAATCACCCTCCTCCTTACATGACCTCATCGCTCTGCTCCTGGGGTGGAAATCTCTGGAAAGCTGGTAACACACTAATTTTCCCCGAAAGGCTGTATACACGCCTCTATTCTTCTTCCTAAGCTTTATTGAGTTTTGATGGCATTTGCCCCTTCTGTGTCATGGGTGCGAGGGCAAAGGGGGACCCAAAGCAGTAAGAACCCCCACAGGCTTCAGAAAAAATCAAGCCATTTATCTTTTGCTTACTTAATACCCATAAGTTCAAGGGCCAAGAATCTCATAGAGACCTAGTTTATCTACAGATCAAATCGACATTAAATAAAATATATTGTCTTCCACACACATAAAACATTAATATGCCTTAATAACTGATTAGGGTGTCTTTTAGAAAAAAAACAGAAAGACATTCATGAAAAGGATGTAAATAAGAATTCTGGGGGGAAAAAGGAGGAGGGAGGAAGGGAAGAAAGGACTATCGCATCTCACAGCAAGTTGGCTTTTCAGGGTTCAGCTTTGCAAAAGAAAGAAGGCATATGTCAGAGAATTTGAAAATGAACCTTTCCTAAGCTGAATAACTTGTTTCTTCACCCATAACCTCCTAAGGCAGGATTTGAGGATCACCTGACACATGAAAAAGGAGTCCCACCTCAATTCTAGGTTTTTTACTCCAGTGACAATAAGGAGAACCAGGTTTAGAGCCAGGCTTGACGATGTTTAACAGGTGACTCTCTGAGGGGGAGTTCGGGCCTTTTCAGGCTACCAAAGTGAGGTCACTGGACACAGGTGGCCATAAATGTGCACTGTTCCATAGCATTTCCACCACATAGGCACAGTATCCTGGTGAGCATAGATGGTCACATACAGCAAAATAATTAGGAAGCAATGTTTTGCATGTTTACTACTTTTTTTTTGGTACCAGAGATTGAGCCCGGGGGTGCTTAACCACTGAGGCACATCCCTAGCCCCCTTTTTAATATTTTATTAGGACAGGATCTTGCTGTGTTGCTTAGGGCCTTGCTAAATTGCTGAGGCTGGGTTTGAACTTGCGATCTTCCTGACTCAGCCTCCTGAGTGGCTGGGATTACAGGCATGTGCCACTGTGCCTGGCTTTTTGTTTTGTTTTGTTTTGTTTTGTTTTTAAGTTAACTTATTTAGATGTTAGTTTATGTCATCTAATTTTTGATAATGGCTGTGTTTCACAACTAGCTGCAAATTTTCTGACTTTGATAATCAGTTCTTGGGAATCAGCACCCTGCTGTCTGCATGTCCAGATCAAAGCAGAAGCCAAGTCCCAGTAGGTCCCTGTCAAATGTGCCCAGCATCCATGATCTCCCGAAGCATGTTCTAAACTAACTACTGTGTGCAAGTTTTATTGGAAATCCTCATTTGTAGGTTTCATTTAGGATAACAGCAGGATCTTGTTAGAATTCGGGTTCAGATCCGGTGGCCTGAGAGGCTGCGCCTTTAACCAGCTCCCACGGGATGCTGGTCCCCGCTGTCCCCTCATGCTGATATCCCTGAACCCAATCCTGAGTGGTAGGCAGCTAAGACACTCACAGAGCTGTCGGTGTTGTGTCTAACCTTCTCTCTGGTTTTATCTTTTGGTTTTTCATAAAATCATTTAAGTGATGCCATCTGTGGGTGAGTCTCAAACCACTATCCCAGAACTCCAACATTTCTTCTGGCCATGATTTATTTTTTAAAATAGCATTTAGTGGAATATATCCCCCAGTAAGTCTCTCTGCATCGTGGATTTGGCCTTCTTGCTTTGAGTCTTAGTGGTGAATACTCCCTCTCCTCTTATCTTAAGGTATTTGTGCATTCACAGAAGCCTCGCTGAGGTGTTTAATTTTGCACCTGAAGGAGCTAAGGAATGCCACCCGAGCAGGTGTCTACAGATGATAAACTTGAGGGTGAAGGGAAGGCTGTGAGGTAGGAGAATGTGGGAAGAAAGGCGAAGGATTAACTGAGCCATGACTTTGGAAGGCTTTGAATTAAAGGCCACGGGGTTATAGATTGACAGTGGAAAGCCACTGCTGGAGAGCCCGAAAAGGACACGGTCAAACAGAGTTTAAGAAGTTCAGGAGTTTACGGTGATTACCAATGAGACTGCTTGAACATTAAACTTCAGAGTTAAAGCATTAACATTCTCAAATATTTATTCAAGATGTTGTGGATTATTATTTGAAACAGTCACTGGAGCATAGTTGCCCATTAATAGAGCAGCAATTACAGAAAGGAATCTCTGCCACCGTTAGCACGTGCAATCCTAATGACAAAAGAACACCCAGGAAGATGGAAGTGGATTACAGATAACATTGTCTTCTAGGAAACAATTTTAAAACCCACCAACATTGAATTAGAGTGTCTTTTAGAACACAACCAAGAGGACATGATGAGAGTGTCACTGGGCCCCAAGTCAACTCTCAGACCATCTCTATCAGCCCATTATTTGTTATATAGTGTAACACCTGAGGCTGAGGAATGTTATAAAGAAAGGAGACACAGTTAGCTTACAATTCTGGCAGTTCGCGGAGACAGCACCAGCAACAGGGAGCTCTGGTGAGGACGTCAGGGTGCAGAGCATCGGGAGGGCAGGAATGTGCATCAGAGGGAGCGATCACTTCACAAGACAGAGAGCCAGGAGGGTGGTTCAGGAAGTGGGTCACTCTTACACAGTGACACTCTCAGGAGACTAACTCAGGCTTCCCTGAGGATCACCTTAATTCCTCCACGGGCAGTGCCTCCAGTGACCTCAGCACCTCCTGGCAGGCTCCGCTGCTTAGCGGTTCACTGACCTCCTCGTGGCCACTCAGAAGACCTGAATCCCTGGGGGATGAACCACATTCACACCAGGCTGCCATCCTTGCAAACAGCAGGGGGAAAGGCCGGGGCATCTACCATGTCTCCCTTCACCCTCTTCAGCTGTCAGACGGAGAAATCAAGCCCAACAGCGCAGTGAGAGGTGAGGCTGTGATTACACCCACTCGCCGGGTTTGCCTCTCCAAGTCCCGAAGCTGGTGAAACCCGAGTCCCTCAAATAAAGTGAAGCCACCCCACCAGGGTGCTCCACAGAAGCCCTCGGGAACCTGGGGGGACCACTGACCGTTTCCATGGAGACATGCAAAGACCACAAAACCCAAAGGCACAGCTGAACATGGGTGAGGGTGTGTCCTGCATATTGGAGTTTGTTTTTTTCCAAAGCAAAACGTTCTTGGGTGGGCAGCTGGCAGAGACTGTTAGGGTAAAGGCCCCGCTCACAGGATGATGATCAGCCTGGCTGGCCCTGTAGGCATTCAGCACTGGGTGGCCTGAAGAAGGAACACTGTCCCAACATCCCCACCACAGTGTCACTCTGAAGAGCCCTGGGGTGAACGGGGCTCATTGTGCTTCAATTTTATACAAAGTCTCGCTGGCAAAACGTCCCGACCAGAGCTGAAATCAGGGATCCTCTTCATGACTCTGTCATTTAGACTTAGCCTCTGATTCTGGTTAGATTTCCATGACTTTCATGAGTCTTCTACAACTTCCGTGAATCAGATTCAATCCAATTCCCTCTGTTTTCCTCCCTGCAGATTTGGCCGTAAATTCTGCCTCCTCGCCACTATCCTCATCAACGCTCTCTCTGGGGTCCTCATGGCCATCGCCCCAACCTACACGTGGATGTTGCTGTTTCGCCTGATCCAAGGACTGGTCAGCAAAGCAGGCTGGTTAATAGGCTACATCCTGAGTAAGAATCTGTGGCACACAGGGCCTCTGTTCCAAAGTGTGGTGGGGAGGGCCAGGTGGGACCTGGACCCAGCTTCAAGACCATGTTGAGAGACTTTCATTCTGTATCAAAAGAATGTTTTGACCCCTTCAGTGAACTCTGCATCCCCCTGTGAAAAGAAAACAAGGTAGAAGCAAGAGAAAATGTCATGCCACCCAGATTCCTGGGTGACTCTTGGAATTTTTTATTTCTGTGCCCTGGAGTGTTGTGCAGAGAGAAAACCTAGCCTGCCAGGCAAAGATGATGGGTGCTTTTGACGTATAAAGCACTTTATTACTTTACAGACTTCCATTTGAGTTAGCCAGAATTATCCTCAATTCATATACAAGGAAACTGAGAATAAAAGTACTGGAGTGGACCTAAGTTACTCAAGAGGCCATTTGTAGATTCAGCAATATAATTTACATCCCATTCATTAGTAGCCAGAGTTCAGGTTAAGGTTCATGGGGCTTTAGGGTATACTTAAATTCTAATAATGGGACATCTTTATAGCAATAGTAAGAAAATCACAACCACAATTAGATCTTTGAAATTAGCCTCATGGTTACTTTTCCTTTGGCTACATTTAAATAGCATCTATTCAAAGTTAAAATAATAATAATAAAGCTCTCATTATACTCAAGAGAACTAGAATATCTCTGCTTGCACAGCTTTATTGAGTAAAGAAAATTTGGGGAATAAGAGTAAGAGATGGTTTTTAATGCTATCCTGCCAAGGCAGGCATCTAATGAATGTTTGGTCAGTTAACATATGCAGTTATTCGACCAGTGACTTGGTTTCTAGAACACACAATATGTAGAATTTGTGCAAATGTAAATTTCAGCAAAAGTTACTCTTAACCTCCTCCCATTGATTTCTTCTCCAGTCCCTCTCAATGCCCTTGATGTACACTCTGTTACTCCACCTCTCCCTGCCCATCTTCCCCCAAACTCATCTATTCCCCCAACCACTTTATTGACACCCTCAAGCATCACTTTGTTGAACGTTTTTTTTTTAAATAGTTTGGATAATTTGCCATAATTTGTAGGAATATTTAGGGGCTTTTCTGTTTGGTTTATAAATGGTTGAAATCTTTGACATATTTGTCAAACATATAAAGCAAAAATGTGGCTTGTGGGACATCCAGAACTTGAGTTCGACTAAAACCATATAAACCAGCCCTCCCTGACCCCAAGCCCAGGACCTCACTGGTCTGCCTGATGTAGTCCTGGGAAGATAAGGCCACTGTGCCACCATATGCAGGAGCCAGGTGCTGGTGAGTTTGCTCTCGGAGAACAAGAAGCTCTGGTGTGTGGCGCTTTCCAAGTTCCAAAGTATAAACCTTCCATGGGGCTGATTTCAAGATGACAAGACTAAATGACCAGTTTGCAAACTTCCTGAAAATTGAAAAATAATTTCTTACATGTTAGCACTGGCTGACTCCAGCCCACTGCTGGGTTTCCAAGTCACTTATGCTAAGAAGCAGGGCTGCCAAGAAAGTGCTTAACCCTGGAGAAAACCAGTTACGTTCAGGTGTTCATGTACCAAAAATCTTCTACAGCCCAAAGTCAACTTCTGATCCACTTATTCAGATCATTTATCACCACCTTCTTATTCTAGATCAAAATTTTGCATTTGTCTGAAATACAATTGCATTTGTCCTTGAAATCATTCTATAAATCAAGCATTTTTGCTCATATTGGTAGGTCTTAATTTTATCTAAAGATGTTGAGTTACAAATTTTCTATTAATTAATACAATAGCAATCATAAGGAAATAAACCACAGGAACCATGTAAAAGAGGGCTGCATGGAAAATTCTAGAATGGGGGGATGGCATTTTCCTTTCTTTTGAGTTGCACATCTCACTGTACTGACAGCCCTGATGCACTGCATCTCGTTGACCATGGGGTTCTCTCTGCAGTTACAGAATTTGTCGGGCTCAGCTATCGGAGAACAGTGGGGATTTTTTACCAAGTGTCCTTCACCGTGGGGCTCCTGGCGCTAGCAGGGGTGGCGTACGCCCTTCCTCACTGGAGGTGGCTGCAGTTCGTGGTGACTCTGCCCAACTTCTGCTTCCTGCTCTATTACTGGTAAGTCTGTTTGGAACAAAAAAAGGAGATGGGTTGAAATAATTTATTTTGTTAACCTGGCTTCTGAATTCCAAGGTTTCTTTCACCCTCCAGGCCTATCACACAGGAAGCCCAGGTCCACATTTCAGAGATAAAAATCAGACATTCTTCCACTGGAAATCGATATCACAGTTTTGTGACCTAGATCTTACATTTCCTTTATTTATTTGGCATTTAACTTGGCTTTCACAGCCGTGGCACAATTTGGACTGCAGACCCTGTGAAGGAATCAATCATATTACTGTTGATATTCTGTTCCTCCTCACTGGAAATCTTAGGATGGAGAAAGCAGAGCTGGGCACTAGTCACAATACCTCCTCATACCCATGCCCAAGACAGACATCCCCAACCCATCACAGCAGTTTTATCCCAAATAAGGCCAACAAGGAACTCCGGACAGACCATACCCATCAATCAGAGTTACCAAGGCAAGTAAGATGTGTGTGTCCCCCTTGCCAATGGGAAACACATGGAAAATGACAGAGGTTATTAGAAACCCCTAATGTGAAGTGACCTAAAGTTAGGCAGGGAAAATGCTGATTATCAGACCCACTCTCCCTCTCGGGCACAGCCCACCTTCTTGGTTCCTCCTGGATGTATCCTGGTGTCTCCCATAGTTGCCTAAGAAACGCGCATCTCAACCTTCCCAGGGAGCCTGTTTCTCATCCAAGAGCCAGTAAAACCTGTGTCACAGTCAGCTCAAGAGGCCACAGCAAAATACTGCAGATGGAGGACTTCAAAAGCACACTCATTTCTCACAGTTGGTGGGCTGGAAGTCCAGGATCCGGGTGCTAGGCGCCTGGGGCTCACTCAGGCTGGCTGCCGACAGCTGCTTTCACCTTGTGTCCACCCATGGTGGACAGTGAGCCACAGAGCTCTGTTCTCTCTCTTGTCACAAGGACACAAACCCCATCATAAAGGGGCCCACCCTCAAAGCCTCATCTGATCCCAGTTACTTCCCAAAGGCCCACCTCAGGTTACACATTGGGAGCCAGGACCTCAACATATCAATTCCCGGGGACCTATAGTCCATCACACTCAGAGAACGATCCTATCTCCCTCTGTCCCTGGTCTCCCTGGGTTCATTTCTACCCTGGTTGTAGCTCTGAATCCACCCTTATTTTCCTATTCCACTAGGAAGTCTCATTTCTTGCCTGGACACTTTCCCAGCTGTTCTTCTTGACATTGGTTTTACTGTCCTCTGATCCTTTTTCAAACAGCAACTTAAAAATCCATCTTCATGTCACTGCATTGCTTAGAAACCCCCTCCGCAGCCCCAAGAATGGACACCTAATGCGTTAGCAGGAAGGCCCACTTCTTGCCCAGCTTCGGCCTCCTTGGAGGCACATCTTGCCATGTGCACCAATAGCATTAAGCTGAACTTATTTACAAGTCTACAAACTCCATGGTGGGGCTGCATTTTGGAAAGATCGTTCAGGATGCAGAGAAAACAGGTCTCATGGGGAAGAATGGAAGCAGGAGGTCGTCTAGAGGCCAGGGCAACAATCTGCAAGAGAGGGCCTGGGTGGAGTCAGGGGAGGTAGGGAGAGGAAAACACATAGAGCCAGTTCTAACAAGGTGACAAAGGCGGAGCTTGGGGCAGACGGCATGTGGCAGTCTAGAGACAGGAGGTGTGCAGTGGACGCCCCAGTGTAGGCTGGCACCTGCGTGTTGGTGGGAGTCACTCAAAGGGATGAGGACCGACCGGAAGGAGGCACAGGTGGGAGGGAATGGGTTGAGCTTTGGACATGCCAAATCTGAGGTGGTAAAGGACGTCACATGCAGATGCCCAGGGGCCAGGGAAATGTAACCATCTGAGTCTGAGTAAAATTCAAGTATCTTTTCATTGCTAACGGCACAGATGAGGTCACTCAGGAAATGAAGAGAGTTGTGAGAGGAAGGGGATTGGGCCAGAACCCGAGAAAGCACCAAGTTTTGGCAGCCAGGCAAAGAGAGAGGAGTCAGACCAAGGAAGAGCAAGGCAGCACCTTCACAGGGACCTGGCCACAGTATCCACCCCCCACCCCCGCCTCCCCTGGCCACTGCCGAGGCCTGGTGGGGCTTCCTCCCGACTTGGGAAGCCAAGCCTGCAGCTCTGTGACCTTGCTCCTTGCTGCTGCCGGTGTCAACAGGTGACTGGCTGGTGCATTACTTGGCTGGCCCGACCTGCAGTCAGCTCTGAGGTCAGGTAACTCAGGAGCCCTGTGGTCAGTCTCCTGTCCCACATCAGATTCCCACGGTAAGGCCCTGTGCATGACTGTCCAGTCTTTGTCTGAACATGAATAACCCTGTTTTATCATCAAACAAGCCACTTTACTATAGAATTGATCCAAAGTTCATGTTCAGGAGAATTTGGATTAAGCCAGGATTCCCCCTCCTATGATATTTTCTCAGTGGTCCTAATTTCCCAAAATATTGCTTTAATTTCTGCTCTATCTGGCAGGTCTCTAACTATCGGGGTTAACTCTACCAGAACTTCCACCTGGAAGGCTGTTGGGGTTCCTACACTCTGGGATTCCCTACCTCCTGGTTCCCCAGTTCACGCAACAGCTGGCCAAGCTGATCCTGGGCTTCCTTAAGGGTGAGATCTGGAGCTGCTCATGAGCACCAGGTGGCATCTAGAAAAACAGCCCTGCAGTGTCATAGTGTGAATTGTGGGTTCTGAGGCTGAGTATGCCACACTCCTGCTCCTGACCCTGAGCCTCCAGCCAAAAAGAGGTGCCCTGGCTCCTCCTCCTCCAGTGGCACTGCCACAAAAACATCCGTCCCAGGTCCCGTGGAGCCTGCCCCTCAGAGCACTGAGCAGCCATCCCAGCCGGGGCTACCCTTGTGCCATGCGCACTGGGAGAAGAGCCCTGACCTCAGACACTCCCCCTGTCCCTGGGGGAATCAGCTGCTGGAATGATGTATTACTTATGTAGGACACATCCTGCACACAAACACACACTCACACACACACTCACACACATACTTACACACTCACACACATCTGGAATGATGTATTATTTATATAGGTCACATCACACATACTCCCACACACACTCACACACTCACACACACACACACATCTGGAATGATGTATTATTTATATAAGCCACATCACAAATACACACACACTCATACTTACACACACACTCACACTCACACACACACTCACACACACACACATCTGGAATGATGTATTATTTATATAAGACACATCACAAACATCACAAACACACACACACTCACACTCACACACACACACACTCTCACACACACACACACACACACTCGCACACACACACACACTCACACTTGCTTTCCCCAGGAGGCTTTGCATACTTCCACTCTCCACTCTTGGACCCTTCTGACAGTTCTCAGACTTTTACAAAAAGCTTGGGGACACCTGAAGCGGCAGCCTGAAGGCCCCTAGTGAAGACTGATTACAAGTCGGCTCTTGAGGAAGGAGAGAATCAAACACCTGCTGCAGGTCTTTATCTCCTTTCTAGATCCAGCTGAAACCTGCCGGTAAGATCCTCCCAGATACCCCACTATGCAGTTGGGGGCCGGCCAGCTAAGGTCTCCCCTCCACTGACATTGTACTCTAGGTGTATACCTGAGTCTCCAAGGTGGCTGATCTCCCAGAACAAGAACGCCAAAGCCATGAGGATCATTAAGTACATTGCAAAGAAAAATGGAAAATCAATGCCAGCCTCTATCCAGGTAAGTCAGGGTCTTAGTTGTCCAATCAGGGGGAAGTGAAAAGGGAGGGTTTGAGAAACTGGGCCCATTAGCAATGGAAATGAGGAGCCTTGGAGGGGTCCACCGGCATGCACTTGGGCCTGCTTACAGGAAATGCAATAGAATATTTCATGCATGAGAGGAGAGCATCCAGGGAGAACACTTGAGACAGATCCGAGCAAATTCACAAGGAATGAGAAATCATACAAAAATCAACCAAGGAGCTTCTACCTTGTGCAACTCACAGCGTTGCTGGCCACTATCCTGCTCAAGCGCACACCCAGCATCCCCAGGCAGATTCCTGGGTCCATAAAGCAGTCCTTTGAGCACAAAAAATATCTTGGATACAAATTGTTTCCAAACATTTGAAGCAAACCCTTGTCTTCTTAAACAGAATCCAGTTACCAAGGAATCCATTTGTTCTGTTTCAGGGCTGGCAAGGAAAGGCCCTTTACCTTTTCTTTGGTACCTGGAGGGGGAAAAAACAACTCTAAAGTGCAAGAATAATCCATTGGTTCCCAACTAGTAGCCAGCTCACCGTGTTTGCTGTCCACAGGTTGTCCCCAGAGCTGGGACAGTCCACCGGGGCCACGCCTTTTTAGGGAGGTGCCCTTGGCCATCAATAGGTCTCATCACTTTGGACTCAAACCTTTTCATCTGACAGGGACTAGAGGAAAGAAAATGAAGTGCATTAGGAAATGATGTTGACACAAGAGTGAATCCCTCTGGATGAGGATCTGGATAGGCCACCTGGAAGGAGCTCAGACTTACACAAAGTCTAGGGCGAGGACTTGCAGGTGCAGACAACTTTTTCCTTCTCTTCGTCCCTGTACCTGGGTGGTGGAAATGCATCTTCCTTTCCACTAATGACCAGGTGGCACTAACTCTTAGGTTTTAGATTCTTTTAGTGACTGACCTGGGTGTCAGTCACAGGGGGATCACTGTCCCACCAGAGATGGCATGCAGACCATGGCGACCATCTGGTAACCGCCAGTCTTGCTCATGCTCTCTTCTCTCACAGGCTGTCCGCATCCCTTTTGGGAAGGAGGCAGTGGAATGGAGAGTCCCTGCTCCGCCACCTAGTGACTGCATTCTTCCAGAGTCGAACTTGTCGTGTACTAACTGCACCCTGTGTGCAGTCACCTGGGGACCTTGTGAAAATGCACATCCCCATCCATCTCTTGTTACTTTATTACTTTTGTTCCATATTTTTAATGGTGCATTACAGTCGTACATAGTGGTAGGGTTCGTTGTCACATGTTCATGCATGCACACAATGGAACAATATAATTTGGCCCATATCATTCCCCATATTTCGTTTTTCCCTTCCCTTCTTCCTCTCCCTTATTGCTTTCTTCTACTCCACTGATCACCCTTCAATTTTCATAAGACCCTCCCCCACACACATCTTTCTTCTACCTTCTCCTCTCTAGCTTCCCTCGTAGGACCCTCAACCTTCTAAGTTTGGCTGATTTTGTTTAACATTGTGTTCTCAAATTCCATCCACTTTTCTGCAAATGACATAATTTCATTTTTCTTTTTGGCTGAATAACCCTCCATTGTGTATAGACCACACCGTCTGTGTCCACTTGTCAGTTGATGGACATGTCGGCTGGTTCCATAGTCTAGATCTTTTATTTCTAAGAAACTCCAGCCAGTGCTGATGCTGGTCTGAATGTCAAGGTCCCAGAGAGACTTGAACCTCCTGCCTAACAGGCCCAGAGGGGTCCAGATGGGTGACCAGTTGCTTCACCCTCAGCCCTGAGGGTCATGGACCTGGGCCTTGGCAATACCCCAGGATGCCTTACAAATGATGTCACTTTAAACATGCACCATGATTTGCCTAACTTCTCCGTATTCCTTATGTATTCCTCTTCCATAAAATGGGTGGAAAATAGGCCCTAACTTCAGGGTCTTTATAAAGACTACATCAAAATAAGAAGTTCTTAGAGTAGGACTGGGCACATGGTGGACACAGGCAGTGTGGGTATTATGGTTACTTCTTCCTGGGACAGGGACCCAGTCATTAAACAGAGGAAGCCAATTTTATTGTTCATTTACTTAGAGCCTGAGAGCCGAGGAGGAAGTGGGCGAGAAGCTGAATCCCTCCTTTCTTGACTTGGTCAGAACCCCTCAGATAAGAAAGCATACTTTGATCTTAATGTACAACTGGTAAGACATTTTTCTTTGTTGTTTTTGCTTTAAAATTCCCCTAAATGCATTGAATCACAGTCACAACTGGGGCGGGAACAAGAACACCTGCAAAACATGACCTCATCCGGTGTTGGCACTGAAGGGGGCAGGGACGTGTGGCTCATGGAGAGGTTTCCCTGATAACACTGTTCTCACCAAAGCTGACGTGGGCTTCCAGGGCTTAGCAAGGTCTGCCCGGCCTCGACCTTGGCCGCTCATTAGCATCTTCGGGGAGTTATGAGATGCCACTGCAGACCCTCGTCTTTAGAAACTTGTTTAAATGGTCTGGGGTAGTGCCCAGTAGCCAAGGGTTCTTAAATTCTCCAGGTGATTCTAACACTTGCCAACCTGAGCCCAGCTGGTGTAAGAGAACTGCAGAGGGGTGTGGACTTCTGCAGGAGTCAGGGCTGGCAAGCAAAGAGACATTTCTTTTTTTCTTTTTGCTCCTAGAGAAAAAAAAAAATGAATGAACTTATGAACAAGAATAATCCAGGGGTTCCATGGTCCCCTTACTCGGACGAGGCCCTGTTGGCCACCCACGGGCTGCTTAGGGCTGCGAGCCGGGCCTTTATTATTAGAAAGGTGCTCAGAGCATGGAGACCTGCAGCAGCCCCTGCAGACTCATCAGCAGTGACAAAGGCAAAGCTTGCCACAACACTGCACAGGAAAGGCGGCTTGGAGAGCTGGCCTCCTCCGCCTTCCTTCCCTTTCTGACCTTTCATCCCCCCATGCCCCCTGTGTTTTCCATTACATGAGATGGCTGTTTCAAGTCAACAAAACTAGAACCCTTAGGCCAGAAGAGAAATCCTGGGGCCGGGAGGGGTACTCCTTTGGTCTTCTGTTTCTTGAGGCTTGAATTAAGTAGTCACTCCTCTTGGTCCCAACTGCTTTCAAGGACCACAAAGAGGACGGATCCACAACCACTAATGACCCCAGACAGTTTTGCTAGTAAATTGCTCGGCTAAGACATCCTTGGTGCTCACAGGGGCCATCCTAATGCTTCCCTTTTCCTTGTCCCCTGGTCACAGCCAGCACTGAGGCAGGCCCACTGGTGTCGGAGAGATGGGATGGAGGGAAAGGCCCCCTGCCATCCACTCCGGTTCTTGCAGAAGCCTCTCCTTTCTGGGGTGTGTGTGGTGCTCCATTTGACTCTGGCTCTCCCCTCTGCCCAGGTTCACGAGCTCTGTTCTCTACCAGGGCCTTATCATGCACATGGGCCTCGCAGGGGACAATGTCTACCTGGATTTCTTCTACTCTGCTCTTGTTGAATTCCCAGCGGCCTTCATCATCATCCTCACCATTGACCGCATCGGTCGCCGATATCCTTGGGCTGTGTCAAACATGGTGGCAGGGGTGGCCTGTCTAGCTTCCATTTTTATCCCTGAGGGTAAGTTTCAGGACAACCTGGGGGCTTGTCCCCAAGGCCTTAAGAGGGAGGGTCAAAACCCTGTGATAGGAAGTCCATGTACTTTATCTCACATCTATTTGGAAAGACAAAGGGAATACTCAGAACCTTTCTGAGCAAACCCATATGGCTAACCTGCTCTTAAGAGTGATGTGCAGTGTTTATAGCAGCACAATTCACAGCAATCAATCCATGGAGCCAACCTAGGTGTCCTTCAACAGATGAATGGGTAAAGAAAATGTAGTTATATATACACAATGGAGTATTACTCAGCCATAAAGAAGATTTTCCAGTAAATAGATGGAGATGATCATGCTGAGTGAAATAAGCCAATCCCAAAAAAAAACAAAGGCCAGATGTTTTCTCTGATATGAAAAAAACTAGTCCAAAGTAAGGAGGTAAAGAGAGAGAGAGAGAGAGAGAGAGAGAGAGAGAGAGAGAAAGGAAAAGGAAGATTTTATCAAAATAGAAGAAAAATCAGTGGATTAGCTGAAGGGGATTAAGGGGGATGGAGGAGGGACAGGATAAGGGAAGGACTGTGAAAGGAATTTGACCTGCCTTCCCTATGTACAAGGCACATATAGGAATATGCCACAATGAACTCCATCATCATGTATATCCACAGGAAACCTACTTCAAAAAAAAAATAAAATAAAAGTAAGTAGCAGAGGAGCTGGGGTTGTGGCACAGCAGTAGAGTGCTTGTCTAGCATGTGTGAGGCACAGAGTTCAAGCCTCAGCACCACATAAAAATAAATAAAATAAAGGCATTGTGTTCACCTACAACTAAAAATATTTTGAAAAAGTAAGTATCAGAAAGATGAGTTGAGTAGAGGGGAAGGGAATGAGGGAGGGAGGGAAAGGGGAAGAACTAGGGACCAAATTAGAGCAAATTATATTTCATGATTTTATAATTATGTCAAACTGAATCCTAATGTTATGTAAGACTAAAAAAAAAGAAGAAAATTTAAATAAAAATAGAATAAAAAATAAAAATAAAGAAATAAGAGCAATGATGTGCACACAGTCACACCTGAGGTGACAAAACAAGAGACCGTGTGAGACGTTGCACTATGTCTTCAGAGCTGACCCGGAGCAGGGAGCCTGGGCTTTGGGGAGAGCAGGCCCAAGTCAAAGTCTTGCTCCAGGACTTCTGGGGGTATGTGCCATCAATAAACGATTCTTGCCTTATGACATACTTTTTCCTAAGAAACAGAATCCCTTCAGCCATGTGAAGCTTTGTTCCATTGAATAGCACTTATTTACAATATGCCCAAGCATTCTAGTTTCTCTGGGGTAACCTCTGTAACGTGGCCCCAGCTTTGGGAACTGCTGGAGCACCGTTGCCCTTCACAACAGGGGTCTAGCGGTCAGAGTCTTGGAGGCAAAATGTGGAGACATAGAAAATCAGAGGTGGCCAGGGAGCAGGGGTATTGGATGGGCAGAGGGCAGGGGACTCTGGGAGGCAGAGAGAATCTCTGTGCAGGAGTGGATATGTGTCATCAGACAATTGTCCAGACCCACAGGATGGTCACCACCAAGAGTGACTCCCAGTCCTGATGTAAACTATGGACTGTGGGTGACAGTGGCATGTCACTGCAGGTTCCCCACAACCAAACGTTCCCCTCCTTGAGGTGCTCTGATAATGGGGGAGGCCACATTCACTTGGGGCTGAGGTGTTATGGCGAATCTCTCACTTTCCTCTTGATTTTGCTCTGAACATAAAACCACCTTTAGAAAAACAGTTTTTAAAAGAATCTTAGAATCACATGTGAGGTCAACACAGACCTGGAGAGCTGCTGCCACAGCCTTGATTCTATGAACCACCCCTGATCCCCGTCCCCTTCTGAACCTGGAATGTCTCCACACAAACCCGCTCTGGAGCCCTCTGGGGCTGAGGGCCCATGTGCAGTGTGTGAGTGGTGCATTGTCCCCACAGATCTGCAGGGGCTGAGGGTCGCCGTCGCGTGTCTGGGCAGGATGGGGATCACCATGGCCTATGAGATGGTGTGCCTGGTCAACGCTGAGCTGTACCCCACATTCATTAGGTGAGCGGGACGGCAGTGAGCCCTGTTTTCTGGCTAGAACAGCCTGGGCACAGCAGGGACACTCTGCTTTTGAAAGCATGGTGTAGGGAAGGTGGGCACAGAGAGGCAGCAGCTGGGCCAGCCATTCACCCTTCACACTTACGGGCAGGTGGCAGGCAGCATCCAGAGGCTGTGGTGAGAACAGTAGGCAGGGCTTGCAAGAGAGGGAGGACCAGGTGGCCGGAGGAGTTAGGGCAGGGAGGAGGGTGATGGAAGGGCAAGGTCAAGCTGCTCCTCCAGCCCAGAAGTTGGTGAGCAGGATGGGTTACGAAGGCAACTGCGAGACGGGGTGGTGCATGCCCATCATCCCAGTGATGTGGGAAGCTGAGGCAGGAGGATGGCAGGTTCAAGGCCAGCCTGGGCAACTTAGCGAGAGACCCTGTCGCAAAATAAAATTTTTGAGGACTGCAGATATAGCTCAAGAGTGGAGCACTGGCCTAGTAGGTTCAATCCCCGGTACCTCGATAGAAGAAGGCGGGGGAGAAAGGACGAGGGGGAGGGAGGGAAGAACATGGCCATACTTCTCAGGTCTGGACATTCAATGCTTTGGGGAAGGAGGGTCTGCAGGGCATGTGGGAGATCCCTGCCCTCCCGTGGTAAATCAGCTTCCTGCACTTCAGGAACCTGGGCATCATGGTCTGCTCCTCCATGTGTGACATTGGTGGCATCTTCACGCCATTCCTGGTCTACCGCCTCACTGAGGTCTGGCTCGAGCTCCCGCTGGTGGTGTTTGGTAAGAAATCCCCATAGAGGGCTGAACCCAACCCCATCTCTCTACCTGGACACAGGCTCCATGCCCACTAGTCCACACTAGTTACTAGAGATTTGTGACATTGTTGGTCTGCTCATTAGTAATACTAGCCCTTGTAAACTATTGGTCACAACCAACATTCACGCATGGGACTCCTGCCTCAGAGATAGAGTTGAAGACAGGAGGGGGCAGGAGGCCGTCTCCCTGCAGGGCCCCCCCCACCCCCCACCCCCGCTCTCTCCGCTGACCCCCACCCCTCCGGGTCTTGGTCAGAGAGCTGACCCTTCCTGACTCCATGCCTGGTAGCCCTAAAACACAAAGCCCTTTTATTTCACTAGTTCAAAGAAAGGCAGGTAAAATTCTGCATATGGCAATTTCCAAAACACAGAGGAAACAAAATCCACAAGGAAGAAAGTGCTTTGGTGGTGGCCAGCCTGAGGGCACTACCCCGCCCACCCCCAGGGCTGTTGGACTCCAGGAGCTGGGCAGTGCCTCCCCTTCCCCACGCCAATGGCGCTGGGACAGTCGGGAACACAGGCACTGAGCCCTGCCTGCCCACCCCTGCCCACAGGATGGAAGGTGCCGGGGCGAATCCATGGGATGCTGAACACGAAGCCTGGAGGGGTCCTGGGGTCCGGCACCCACCTTCACTCGTGTCGTTGCCGGTTCCCCACAGCTGCAGGCCGTGGGACAGGTGTCCCCAGACATGTGAGATGTGGACGCTGTTTCAGATTTGTGCGCACAGGTTAACGGACACCTTGGCGCACCCCTTTCAGTCTCCTGAAGGACCCACTCAGGCCTCCTGTACCTGGCCAGTGCCCCTTTCCTGTGGGCACACAGGACATAACTGGGCTGGAGGAGCGGGGCTAAGCTCCCACCTGCTGGTGGGCCCTGGGAAGCACCTCCAATCCCTCTCCTGTGCTGCACATCACCGCCCCCCACGCTTGCCCTGGTTCGTCTCTTCCCTGTTCTGGGGATTTGGGGGGAAACTGGGCTTCATCTGCTCTGTGTCTGTCGCAGAAGCCACAGACCATCCGTGGCCTCCCCCTTGAGACAGTGAATTCCTCCCACCCCAATATCATGCCAGAAGGCCGGGCAGGGCCGACAGATGCAGCTCGTCATCCTGAGACAACCAAGGCTTGGCCCCCGTGTGGCTGGCACTGCTGGAGGCACACAGGTGGCCCAGATCCTCCTGTCCCACTTCCTCTGGACTCCTTCCGAGAGGAGTTAGAGGCATATCAGCCTCGGCCACTCCCTTAGGTGGACAGTGGGTGGCTGAGGGGTCAGGAGAATATTTTAATATGAAAGCTGTCGCATGTTTCTCTAACTGCTATTTAACACAGCAACACAAAATCCAGGCCTGGGAGCCGCTGTGGACCCTCGCTCAGGCTTTGCCTTCCCTGGGAAGGAAGTGTGGCCGCTCATTCCTCCCTCCCCTCCTTCCTCCCTCCCTTCAGGTCTTGCTGTGTGACAGTCTGGACTACTGAGCTCAACTGACTCTCCTTCCTCCGCCTCCCAAGTATCTGTGACTACGTGTGCATGCCACCACACCCAAATTACCTTTTTTATTTTTTTTGACCGTGCTGGGGAGCAAACAGAGGGCCTCACACATGATAAGGCAAGAGCTCTACCGCTGAGCTGTGCCCCCAGCCCGGTGTCTGCATTGCACCCTCCACATTAACTCAGACAATCCCAATTTTACTTTTGAAAGTGTGATCTCCTTCCCTCACCAACCTTTAATTTGGCAGCTAGCAGGAAATACAGTACTAGTGTGCTAACGGTGGACTTGAAATAGCTATTAAGCAGCCACCTAAGAAGTCTGAAGATCAAAACCCTGGGAATCCTGGTTGAAGGAGCCCTGCAAAAATAGATGATGCGTATCCCGGTTCATTAGCTTGTCTTTGTGAACATACAATGCCAAATGGAAAATCTGATGAATCTATTGTTCATCGGAATTCTCTCTTCAGAGGTTCAAATGCCAGCCGGGTGTGTTTCCTGCTTGCATTCTTTGCAATACAGTAACTACTAAATTTGGGAGGTTTGGGAGAGTTAAAGAGGTTAGTTATTTAGTGACCATGTCCCTAGTTCACACCAGGAAGAGGCATTCTTCTAAGTGCTTGTCAAATATTCACTCATTTCAACCTCATAACAAGCCTGTGACATAGATATTTTGTCAAGGGAAATTAGAGGGTCAGAGCGATTGTAGAACTTCCCAAGGTCCACAGACTGGTGAGGAAGTCAGAGTGTGACCAGGTGCTCAGTGCTAGGGCTTGTGCTTCTGTGGAAGGGCTTTGTGGTATCCATTTTCACCATTTTTTGAGGGTAAAAATGGAATCTAGCAGGCAGTGGTTTGCCCCTCCCAAACTAGCAAAGAATCCACATCCCACTTCCTGCATTCTATTATGAAAAAACATATAAAATCATAAAAGACCCAAACTTTTATCAGAACTTAAAGAAACAAAACTATCAACTAATAACAACTATGGTTGTTACTAAAGATTACAACTAGAGACAAAGAAGAAAGAACTATAGGGACTTAATTATCAAGCCCCTGAACTTGGACTAAATGGCCTGACTCTATTTTTCAATGCTATTGTGCAGTGATACGTGACTCATGACTTTATTTGCTGGTAGTGGTCCAAGTTTTCTGACTTATTTTCCTTAACAAGTGCTTTATATTGGCACAGTTATGTTCTTTTTTCATAGATTCTTTTCTCAGAGTTATTTTCTAACTCCAAAGACTTTTAGTATTGTGGCAATGTCCTCTTGCCTAGAATAAACTTGACTCAAAATGTTAAGTATTTCATTTCCCTAAAAGGAACGGTCATCCAATGGCATTTGGAATTGGCACAATATTTATGATGGAAAATAAGGCAATTCAAGACGGCAAAGCAATCTATAAATAAATATATGAAAAAACACAATGGGAGGACGGGGTTGGGGGGAAGACAGACAAAGGGGAGCTCTAATTACAGGGTTCTGCCTTTCAATCTCTAATGTGATTTTCGTGTTGTCTTCCAGCTGTGATTGGCTTGATTGCTGGAGGACTGGTGTTGCTGCTTCCAGAGACCAAAGGGAAGGCTTTGCCTGAGACCATCGAGGAGGCTGAGAACATGCAGAGGTAGGCAGCTGGGATTCTGAGTGAACTTTTCAATAAATGTTTTGGGACAACTCTACCCAGTTGGAGAGAAAGATGAGGTTGAATCTGTGACTCATACCATACTGTGGGATAAATTCAAGCTAAAACAAAGGCTTAAACATTAAAGAAGAAAGAAAATACAAAAATCAATACACTGCAGGAAGTTTCCTTTATACCTTCATGAGAAGGAAGGTTTTTCTAAATATGACAAAAATAATAATAATCCAAGACTCATAGAAGAAAGATTCATTTGTTTGCATTCACAAAAATTAAAAAATCTGCATCAAAAATCTATCATAAAAACAAAATGGCTGCCCGGCGCAGTGGCGCACACCTGTAATCCCAGAGCTGATGGGGGGCGGGGGGGCGTTGAGGAGGGAGGCTCACAAGTACAAAGCCAGCCTCAACAAAAGCAAGGCACTAAGCAACTCAGTGAGACCTTGTCTCTAAATAAAATACAAAAAAAAAAAAAAAAAAAGGGCTGGGGATGTAGCTCAGTGGTCAAGTGCCCCTGAGTTCAATTCATGCTACCAAAAAAAAGTCAAATTTAGAGAAAATATTCATTACTCCATAGAGGGCTAATTTCCTGAACATAGAAAGAGCCTTAACAAATCCATAGTAGTAACCACCCAATTGAGATAATAGGCAAAGAACCTGAGCAGCTAATGCAGCAAAAAGGAAATCCAAACAGGTCTTAAATACACGATAATTGCTCAGTCTCCTTCATGATCAGATGTACACTGCATCAAGACACTTGGATTGTCCCAGATCACCTTACCTGGAGCCTGATATCTCAAGAGAGAGTTGGGGGAGAGGCAGCCTCTGGCACTGCTCATAGGAACACAGATTTGAAATCTGTGACAAGTGTCATGATGACAAATGTGCATGTCCTTAAACTTAGCAATTCCACCTGCTCAGAATTTACGTGAACAAAATGACACAATCAATCAGTAAAACATTTTTTATGCTAATGCACATTAGTTGGGAGACTGGTTAAATAAATTATAAGATTCCATTCAACAAACTACTATACAGCCATTCAAAAAATGGAAGGCAACTCTAATACCCGATAAGGAAATTCTTCAAATTGTACCTTAATGGCAAAAAAAGCAACACATAGAAAAGTAGGTATTTTATTATTAGTGGAAATACAGTGTAAATATATAAACATTCAAAGTATCACTAAAAATGGTGAAAGTATATGTTATGGTTTAGAAATTAGATGTCCCCCAAAAGCTCATGTATGAGACAATTTAGGAAGGCTTAGAGGTAAAATGAATGGGTTATGAGATCCTTAACCCAATCAGTGAATTAACCCCCTAATAAGGATTGATTGATAACTGAAGATAGATAGATAAATGATAGATATATAGATAGATAGAAGCCCCCCCAAACATATGATTTTACTTCCCAAAGTTTCAGTTACCTGTGATCCTCTACCATCCATCACAGTATGAAAATATTAAGTGGAAAGCTGCAGAAATGAACAGTTCATACATTTCACATTACATACTGTTCTGATTAGCATGGTGAAATCTTGCACATGCCTCTTGTGATAAAATCTCACATTCATTATATGAATAATTCCTTTGTCCACAGTATCTCTGTCATAGATGCTACCTACCCATTAGTCATCTCAGTTAGTTATCAGATGGACTGTCAAGGTATGCAGTGCTTGTGTTCAGGGAACCCTTATTTTACTTAATAATGTTCCTGAAGTTGTATGCTGGCAAATTGGACCTTCCAAAGAGAAATTGTAAAATACTTCCTTTAAGTGAAAAGGTAAAAGTTCTCAACTTAGTAAGGAGAGGAAAAAAATAATATATATGCTAAGATTGTTAATAGATATGGTTAAAAGGAATCCCTTATTGTGCCTAATTTATAAACTAAACTTTATTATAGGTATCTATGTATAGGAAAAAGAGCATATATGTTCAGTATGTCTGGGGGCTTGGAATGTACCTGCAGGGACAAGGGGTACTGCTATAGGTATATGTATGTGTGTGTGTGTATATATGTGTGTGTGTGTATATGTACATACACATACATCTGTGTTTACTTGAATCTCTGGAATAATGGGCAAGAACCATAACACTGTGTCTATGTATTTGGCAGCTATAGGATATGGATATGAGGGAGAATTTCAATGCATATCTTTTTGTAATTTCTGGATTTTAAACAATATGAACCTACTAAAAAGCAAACTTGAAAAGTCTGAATAAAGAGAAACTCCCAGGATGCCCTCTCCATAAGTCTGTTTTATGGTGCACTAAAACATTTTAATCTTTGTCCTCTCCATTTTGGGCTGTGGGTGCCATGAGCTAAACTGACTTCCCTCCACTGAACCCTCATACGAACCTCTCCAGTACATGGGCAAGATGTTGCTGAATCACAGGGGTCGGACGCTTTTCCTAGAACATGATCTGAGAGTTCAAAGGGATCACACTGGCACACACTGCAGCCCCAGGTTCTCAAATGCTTTTGCTGGCCCTCCCAGTGTATTTTAAAGTGGGAAATTCCACATGAACTGGGCTTCCATGATCTGTTGGAAAGCCAGCTTTGGTTACCCCGAGCAGGCTTTTCCTCTCGTTGCCGTCACAGCAGCTGGGTGATGGCACTGCTCTCCTCAGGGAAAGTCCTCGGTGCTAGGCCACAGTCCCCACCATTTCCTGCCGTCCTGTGTGCAGCACACACATATCATCTGCCTGGCTCATGTGAGTATTTGAGTTTGAAGCACTTAACCTAGGCCAGGCCCTTCTCCATGCTCCTTCCACGCACACAAGCACCCACCCCCACCACCGCCACCTTAGGACAGAGTAGGTCCTGTGCCCTATTGTACCCTGAAGCTAAGGATGGCCCCTTGCACCCAGAGAGCAGAGGCTCTCCAAATATTCCTGGAGTAAATGCAGAGTCCTTCTGCAGCATTGCTATTGGGGTCCTTCTGAGCTTTTCTCAGCCATCTCAGTGTCGGGCAGGCGGTCGTGCACAGCAGTGAGGATCACAGGCCATAATCCTGAGGGACCTTGCTCACATTCCTATCTGTGTGGCTTGATTACCTCAGAATCTTTATTGTAAATGGGAACGACAGTGAGCACTCATTGGATTTCTGTGACCATTATCTGAGACAATGTATATAAACTTCCTGGTGCCTAATGGACAGCCCAGAGCCACTGTCACTACTCACAGAAGCTTTTGTAGCTGTTCTATATAACAACAAAAATGTACCGAGACTGCTCATTGGAAATCAATTCATAAAGCCTGTTCTGAGTTGCTCTGAGCCTGCACTTCAGCAAGATGCACACACACCTGAACCTGTCACTGTTCAGGGTTCATCAGGATGTACAAAGATGGCTGAAGAGAGACTTCCAAAGACTATTCCTGCTATTTTATAGTCTGTCTTGTTACGTGATCTTCAGATCCTCCTCTGAAGATTCACACCTGGTTTTTTTTTTCTTTTTACTTTTTATTCTGTATTATGTAACTAGTTCACTGGTCACAGGCAGAAGGCAGACCTGTGTGAGGCCCAGGGGATTAGGGGAGACAGTGAGAGAAGGGCTGAGGCCCCCAGGATAAGAGAGAGGGTAGAAGGCCAGGTGTCCACAGGGAGGAGGATAGACCACAGTTGGCACCAGAGTGGACCCTAGGAACAGTCTCGTAGACACGGAGAACAGGGCAAGGCAGGAGCCACTCCCCCAGCACCCAGGGCATTCAGGCCCAAGGGCACGAGGCCTGTGAAGAATGTGCATGTCTCGCTAATGAGTTCTGCAGCTCACCTGTGAGCCTGCTGCCTTCTCTGTACAGGAGAACACTGGCTAAAATTATGGCCTGTGATCCTCTCAACTACTGCTTGCCAAGGCCTTTCCAAGTACTCCCTCATTGAATCCTCATAACACCCCTATGAAATAGGTATTATTAGTAACCCCATTGACGACTGAAAGCAACCCAGGCACAGAGAAGTTAAAGGACATGCCCAGAGTCACAGTCACCAAGTGACAAAGCCACAGTTCTCATCCTTGCAACTGGATTTCAGAGTCCACACTCTCCCTGCCCTCTGAGAGCCAGGCTCACCCGTGGAATACGGTGGTGAAGCACCCGTGCAGTTGTGGGCATGTAGGCAACAGTCAGCCCGTGTGGCTGTGGTTCTTGTTGCTGCCACTGTTGTTGTGTTGATTTCAGTGCTCATGTTGCTGCTTTCGGTTCTGTCATTGGCTGCTGCTAGGGGTGGTGCTACCATTGTTGCTGCTGCTATTGTTGTTCCTGCTGCTGTTGCTACTGCCACTGCTGCCACTGGTACTGCTGCTCTTATTAATGCTGCTGCTGCTGCTGCTGCTGCTATTGTCATTGCTGCTGCTGCTGCTGCTTTGGTGGTTGCTGTTGCTGTTAATGGTGCTGTTTCTGCTGTTGATGTTGCTGTCATTCCTGCTGTGATCATTGTTAATACTGTTGTTGCTGCTGTTGCTATTGCTGCTGTGGTTGTTGGTGCTGTGGCTGCTGCTGCTGTTGCTACCACTACTGTTATGGCTGCTGCTGTTGCTATTACTGCCTTTGTTGATGATGCTCTGACTACCACTATTGTTGCTGCTGTGGTTGTTTTTGCTGTTGCTGTTGCTTTTGCTGCTGTTGCTGCTGCTATCACTGATGCCATTGTTGTTGCTGATGTTGAAGTGGCTGCTATTGATGCTGTTATGGTGGCTACTTCTGCTGCTACTGCTGTTGCTGAAACTGCCGTGGTAGTTGGTACTGTGGCTGCTGCTGATGTTGCCATTGCTGCTTCTGCTGTTGCTATTGCTGCTGTTGTAGCTGCTGCTATTGTTGCCATTATGACTGCTGCTGCTGTTGCTGCTACTGTTGCTACTGTTGCTGCTGCTGTTGCTGCTGCTGTTGCTGTTGATATTGCTGCTATTGTTACTGCTCCTGTTATGGCTGTTCCTGCTGCTGTTGTTGCTGATGATATTGCTGCCGTTGCTGTTGCTACTGTTGCTGGTGCCATTCTTACTGCTGAGGCTGTTTATGTTGAAGATGCTGAGGCCATTGTTACTGTGGCTACAGCTGCTGCTACTGTTGTTACTACTGTTTTTGCTGTTGTAGCTGCTGCTGTTGCTGCTGTCATGGCTGTTACTACTGTTGCTGCTGCTGTAGCTGCTGCTACTGTTCTTGCTGCTGTTGCTGCTGCTGTAGATACTACTGCAGCTGCTGCTACTGTTGTTGCTGCCTTTGTTGTTGCTGCTGTTGTATCTCCTACTATTGCTGCTGTGAAGGCTGTTATGGCTGTTCATGCTACTGTTTTGGCTGCTGCTATTGTTACTAATGCTGCTGCTTCTGGGGCTATTGCTGCTGTTACTGCTGCCCCTGCTGTTGCTATTGATTTCAATGCTGTTTCTGCTCTCAGTACTGCTGCTGCTATTTCTGCTGTGACTGCTGCTGCTGGTGGTTCTGCTGTCACTGTTGCTGTTGATGCTGCTATTGTTGCTACTGCCACTGCTGCTGTTGATGCTGCTATTGTTGGTACTGCCACTGCTACTGTTGGTACTGCTGCTGTTTTTGATTATGCTGCTGCTCCTGCTGCTGCTGCTGCTGCTGTGGTGGTGGTTACTGATGCTGTTGGTGGTGCTGTTGCTGCAGTCGATATTGCTGCTATTATTGCTGCCATGGTTATTGTTTTTGCTATTATTGCTGTTATTGCTATTGCTGCTGCTGTTGGTGATGCTGCTGTAGCTACTGCTGCCGTTGCTGTTGTTGGTGCCATGGTTGTTGGTGCCATGGTTGTTGGTGCCATGGTTGCTGCTGCTGTTGTTATTGCTGTTGCTGTTGTTGCTGCTGCTGTAGATGCTGCTATTGTTGATTCTGTTGTAGCTGCTGCTATTGCTGCTCTTATGGCTGCTACCGTTGCTGATGCCATTGCTGAAGCTGCTGTGGTTATTGGTGCTATAGCTGCTGCTGATATTGCCACTCCTATTGCTATTGTTGATATTGCTCCTGATGTTGTTGTTGCTGTTGTTAATGATGCTGCTATTGTTGTTACAGTTATTGATTATGCTGTAGTTGTTTCTGTTGTTGCTGTTACTATTAATGCTGTTGCTGCTGTTGTTGCTAGTTCTATTGACACTGCTGAGGCTGTTGATATTTTTTTTTTTTTCAAAGAGAGAGTGAGAGAGGAGAGAGAGTGAGAGAGAGAGAGACAATTTTTTTTTAATATTTATTTTTTAGTTCTCGGCGGACACAACATCTTTGTTGGTATGTGGTGCTGAGGATCGAACCCCGGCCGCACGCATGCCAGGCGAGCGCGCTACCGCTTGAGCCACATCCCCAGCCCCGAGGCTGTTGATATTGATGCTGCTGTTGCTGTTGCTGTTGCTGCTGTTATTATTGCTGATGCTTTTGCTGCTGTTATAACTGCTGCTGTTGCTGGTGCTATTTTGGCTGTTGCTGCTGATCATGCTATTGTTTTTGCTGCTGTCGTTGATAGTGCTATAATTATTGTTACTGCTGCTATCAATGGTGTTATTGTTGTTAGTTTCACTGCTGCTCTTGGTACTGCTGCTCTTGTTGAAGATACCATTTTTGCTGCTGCCGCGGCTGATGATGATAATGGTATTGTTGTTGCTGCTGCTGTTGCCATCAAAGGTGATATTGTTGCTACTGCCACTGCTGCCATTGGTATTGCTGCTCTTATTGATGATGCTGTTGGTATTACTGCTGCTGTGGTTGCTTTTGCCATTGCAGCTATTGTAATTGCTGCTGTTGCTGCTGCTGCTGTCACTGATGCCATTGTTGTTGCTGATGTTGTAGTGGCTGCTACTGATGCTGTCATGGCTGCTACTTCTGCTGCTGCTGCTGTTGCTGAAACTGCTGTGGTTGTTGGTACTGTGGCTGCAGCTGATGTTGCCATTGCTGCTTCTGCTGTTGCTATTGCTGCTGTTGTAGCTGCTGCTATTGTTGCCATTGTGGCTGCTGCTGTTGCTGCTGCTGCTGCTATTGTTGCTGAACTTGCTGAGGTTGTTGGTGCTATGGCTACTGATTATGGTGCCACTGCTGTTAATGCTGTTGCTGCTGTTACTGTTGCTCCTGATGTTGCTGTCGCTATTGTTTATAATGCTGTTGTTGTTGCAACAGTTATGGAGGATACTACTGTTGTTGGTTTTGCTGTTGTTATTGCTGCTGCTGTTGCTGCTGCTGTTGCTGTTGATATTGCTGCTGTTGTTACTGATCCTGTTATGGCGGTTCCTGCTGCTGTTGTTGCTGATGCTATTGCTGCCGTTGCTGTTACTACTGATGCTGTTGTTGCTGCTGTTGTTGCTGATGCCATTCCTACTGCGGAGGCTGTTTATGTTGAAGATGCTGAGGCCATTGTTACTGTGGCTATAGCTGCTGCTACTGTTGTTACTACTGTTTTTGCTGTTGTAGCTGCTGCTATTGCTGCTGTTGTAGCTGCTGATGTTGCTGCTGTCATGGCTGTTACTACTGTTGCTTCTGCTGCTGTTACTACTATTGCTTCTGCTGCTGTTGTAGCTGCTGCTGTTGCTGCTGTCATGGCTGTTACTACTGTTGCTGCTGCTGTAGTTGCTGCTGTTCTTCCTGCTGTTGTAGCTGATGCTGTTGCTGCTGTCGTGGCTGTTACTACTGTTGCTGCTGCTATAGCTGCTGCTACTGTTCTTGCTGCTGTTGCTGCTGTTGTAGCTGCTGCTGTTGCTGTGGTTATGGCTGTTACTATTGTTACTGCTGCTGTTGCTGCTGCTGTTGTATCTCCTGCTATTGCTGCTGTGAAAGCTGTTATGGCTGTTCATGCTACTGTTTTGGCTGCTGCTGTTGTTATTACTGCTGCTGCTTCTGGGGCTATTGCTGCTGTTACTGCTGCCCCTGCTGTTGCTATTGATTTCAATGCTGTTTCTGCTCTCAGTACTGCTGCTGCTATTTCTGCTGTGACTGCTGCTGCTGGTGCTGCTGCTGTCACTGTTGCTGTTGATGCTGCTATTGTTGCTACTGCCACTGCTGCTGTTGGTACTGCTGCTGTTTTTGATTATGCTGCTGCTGCTGCTGCTGCAGTGGTGGTTACTGTTGCCATTGGTGGTGCTGTTGCTGCAATTGATATTGCTGCTATTATTGCTGCCATAGTTATTGTTTTTGCTATTATTGCTGTTATTGCTATTGCTGCTGCTGTTGGTGATGCTGCTGTAGCTACTGCTGCTGTTGCTGTTGTCGCTGCTGTGGTTGTTGGTGCCATGGTTGCTGCTGCTATTGTTATTGCTGTTGCTGTTGTTGTTGCTGCTGTAGATACTGCTACTGTTCTTGCTGCTGTTGCTGCTGTTGTAGCTGCTGCTGTTGCTGTGGTTATGGCTGTTACTATTGTTACTGCTGCTGTTGCTGCTGCTGTAGATACTACTGCAGCTGCTGCTGCTGTTGTTGCTGCTGCTGTTATATCTCCTGCTGTTGCTGCTGTGAAGGCTGTTATGGCTGTTCATGCTGCTGTTTTGGCTGCTGCTGTTGTTACTACTGCTGCTGTTTCTGGGGCTATTGCTGCTGTTACTGCTGCCCCTGCTGTTGCTATTGATTTCAATGCTGTTTCTGCTCTCAGTACTGCTGCTGCTATTTCTGCTGTGACTGCTGCTGCTGGTGGTTCTGCTGTCACTGTTGCTGTTGATGCTGCTATTTTTGCTACTGCCACTGCTGCCATTGATGCTGCTATTTTTGCTGCTGCCACTGCTGGTATTGGTACTGCTGCTGTTTTTGATTATGCTGCTGCTGCTGCTGTGGTGGTGGTTACTGTTGCTGTTGGTGGTACTGTTGCTGCAGTTGATATTGCTGCTATCATTGCTGCCATGTTTATTGTTTTTGCTATTATTGCTGTTATTGCTATTGCTGCTGCTGTTGGTGATGCTGCTGTAGCTACTGCTACTGTTTCTGTTGTTGCTTCCATGGTTGTTGGTGCCATGGTTGCTGCTGCTGTTGTTATGGCTATTATTGTTGTTACTGCTGCTGATGCTGCTACTGTTCTTGCTGCTGTTGCTGCTGTTATAGCTGCTGCTGTTGCTGCAGTTATGGCTGTTACTATTGTTACTGCTGCTGCTGTAGATACTACTGCAGCTGCTGCTACTGTTGTTGCTGCCTTTGTTGCTGCTGCTGTTGTATCTCCTACTATTGCTGCTGTGAAGGCTGTTATGGCTGTTCATGCTACTGTTTTGGCTGCTGCTGTTGTTACTACTGCTGATGTTTCTGGGGCTATTGCTGCTGTTACTGCTGCCCCTGCTGTTGCTATTGATTTCAATGCTGTTTCTGCTCTCAGTACTGCTGCTGCTATTTCTGCTGTGACTGCTGCTGCTGGTGCTGCTGCTGTCATTGTTGCTGTTGATGCTGCTATTGTTGGTACTGCCACTGCTGCTGTTGGTACTGCTGCTATTTTTGATTATGCTGCTGCTGCTGCTGTGGTGGTTACTGTTGCTGTTGGTGGTGCTGTTGCTGCAGTCGATATTGCTGCTATTATTGCTGCCATAGTTATTGTTTTTGCTATTATTGCTGTTATTGCTATTGCTGCTGCTGTTGGTGATGCTGCTGTAGCTACTGCTGCTGTTGCTGTTGTTGCTGCCGTGGTTGTTGGTGCCATGGTTGCTGCTGCTGTTGTTATTGCTGTTGCTGTTGTTGTTGCTGCTGTAGATGCTGCTATTGTTGATTCTGTTGTAGCTGCTGCTATTGCTGCTCTTATGGCTGCTACCGTTGCTGATGCCATTGCTGAAGCTGCTGAGGTTATTGGTGCTATAGCTGCTGTTGATATTGCCACTCCTGTTGTTATTGTTGATATTGCTCCTGATGTTATTGTTGCTGTTGTTAATGATGCTGCTATTGTTGCTACAGTTATTGATTACACTGTAGTTGTTGGTTTTGCTGTTGGTATTGCTGCTGATGCTGCTGTTGCTGCTGCTGTAGTTGTTGATGCTATTGCTTCTGTTGTTGCTGTTACTATTAATGCTGTTGTTGCTAGTGCCATTGACACTGCTGAGGCTGTTGGTATTGATGTTGCTGTTGCTGTTGCTGCTGTTATTATTGCTGATGCTTTTGCTGCTGTTATAACTGCTGCTGCTGATCACGCTATTGTTTTTGCTGCTGTTGTTGCTGATGCTATAATTATTGTTACTGCTTCTGCTACTGCTGCTATCAATGGTGTTATTGTTATTAGTTTCACTGCTGCTGTTGGTACTGCTGCTCTTGTTAAAGATACCATTTTTGCTGCTGCTGCTATTGCTGATGATAATGGTATTGTTGTTGCTGCTGCTGTTGCCATCAAAGGTGATATTGTTGCTACTGCCACTGGTATTGCTGCTCTTATTGATGATGCTGTTGCTACTACTGCTTCTGTGATTGCTTTTGCCATTGCAGCTATTGTAATTGCTGCTGGTGGTGCTTTTGTTGCTACTCCTGTTGCTGGTGCTGTTGCTGCTGCTTTTACTGATGTTGCTTTTATTGCTGCTGTGGCTGCTGCTGACAGTGCCACTGCTGCTACTATTGTAGCTGCTGCTATTGCTGCAATTATGGCTGCTACTGCTGCTGCTGCTGCTACTGTGGCTGAAACTGCAGTGATTATCGGTATGATAGCTACTGCTGACGGTGCCACTGCTCTTAATGCTGTTGCTATTGTTGCTGTTGCTCCTGATATTGTTGTCACTATTGTTAATAATGCTGTTATTGTTGCTGCAGTTGTTAATGATACTGTAGTTGTTGCTTTTGCTATTGTTATTGATGCTGCAACTGCTGCAGTTGCTGTTACTACTAATGCTGTTGTTGTTAGTGCCATTGCTTCTGATGATGCTGTTGATACTGATGCTGCTGTTGCTGCTGCTATTGATGCTGTTGCTGCTGCTGCTATTTTTGTTGTTGCTGCTGTTATGGCTGCTACCACTGCTGTTGCTTCTATTGCTGTTGCTGCTCTTGTTCATAATGCTGTTGTTTTTGCTTTTATTTTTATTGCTGCTGTTGCTGTTGTTGTGGTTGTTGATGCTGCTATTGTTATTGATACTCTTGCTGCTCTTTTGGGCCTGGAGACTATGGGAGCTCAGTGGATTTGTGTGTCTCCCCACCTGGAGCCTGAGAGATTTCCTGCACTGTGGGGTGATTTGGTGAGCCTCTGCTAATCCCCTCTCTGGTTGGACTGATCCATGAATTCTGGAGGGGAATTCTGAGGGAGGTAAGTCCTCAGGGCAGGCAACACCAGATTGAATATGACTATAAGGAAGGACATTTGCAAAGCGTTGGGCTTGGAACAGCACAATGAACAAAAAAAGCATCCTTCCAATGAGCATCAGCAACATCCTGGAATTCACAGAGAAAAATGAAGAGAAAACTTCAATCTGGGCAGCTGTTTACATTGCATTCTTCACTCATCATAACAACTGAAATGTAAATGAACCTTGTAGAAATAATTTCTCAATGTTTGTGTAAGAACTGATAATAGTATGTGAATTTTGCAATCATCATTTTTAACATATTTAAGTTAATTTAATATTTATTGCATTCTCTATTACAGAGGAAGACAGAACACCCTAAAAAGGGAACTTATTTAGGCCAGTTCCACTTCTAGAGGAGAGTTTTTAAACACCCATTCTATTAGCTATTGACAAAGCTCCATCCTTTTTTTTTAAATGAGAATCACCACTCAATGTGCGGCAAAACCAATCCTGGACAAATCCTACACTGATTTTTTTGTGTCATTTATTATCCACTTAATTTTGGTTTTTAGCCTCCTCATAATTTCTTTCTCCCCTCTCCAATTTTACTTCTTACTGCAGACCAAGGAAAAATAAAGAAAAAGTGATTTACCTCCAAATCAAGAAATCAGATGTTCCACTGAACTAAGGAGGGTGCTGCCCAGCCTGGCTGTGATGATGCCGAAACCAGAAGCAGAGATTTCTTCACCCACCTCGGCCGGGCAGTTCAGCTGGACTTGTGCTTGGGCTGTGTCCTGTAGACCTATGGCCAGCAGAATTTGTGGCACTGCTGTGTAAAAACCAACCCGCAGACCATCCTTCCAAGACACTCTGTTCTCAGCATTCCCAGGATGATACCCATTGACTTACTGGAATTTTTTTTCTAACTTTTTATTTCTTTATTTGATTCCTTTCCCACAATATCAAACCAGAATACATAGGGGAACTGTGGACAAGGGAAACCAAACAGAAGTTGGGAGAAGAGATTTTGTTTTAAAGAAATAAAACACCCAAAGCAATATTAAGTGGACCAGAATATGTCAAGAACTTTGAATAGGGCCTTGCAGGATCATAGGTGAAGAAAGTTTTGAATACATTGATTATTATCTGGGATAGACTTGAAAAGAAATTCAAATAAAAGATTCAGAATACAGCTTGAGTCCACAGTAAGTCCTTCTGTATCTGTGCTGGATAAGCACCAATGTCTGCCCTCCATCAAAGATCCTCAGCAGAGCTCAATGGAGAACACAGTTGGCACAAGTCAAATCACAGAGGATCACTTTTTGGCCTAGTAAAAAATTCTTGATCTTTCACTTAAACATTATTTATTGGCTTTTTAATATTTTAAAAAACCGAAAATTTAGCTCTCTTCACCTCTCCACTCATCCCAAAACACTTCTCTCTTACCTTCAAACTGCTTTATCACATTTTTATTAAATCAGAGAGTTGATCCTCACATCCCTGTGGCTAGGTGGCTGTTACTGACAGCTGAGGCACAGTGTTTGTGGCTTTCTGCCTTTCCTGCATCTGTATTGTTGTTGTTATTTTGTTTTCTTTCTTTCTTTCTTTCTTTCTTTTTTTTTTTTTTTTTTTGAGCATGAGGAGGATCCAGGATTGAAGCGAGGGGCACTTAACCACTGAGCCACATCCCCAGCCCTTTTTATATTTTGAGACAAGGCCTCATTAAATTGCTGAGGATGCTCATAATCCTCCTACCTCAACCTCCTGGACGCTGAGATTACAGGCGTGTGTCACCACATCCGGCAATTGCTTTGTTTTCTGTGTATCCATCATTAATTCTTCCCAAAACTCTCCGACAGAGCAATACCCGTGCTCTTGATGTATTCACATACATCGCACACTGGTTTCTTTTCTTACATCTCCCCACCCCCTGCACCCCTGAGAGCCTGGAGCTACTGGTCTCCCCACTCTGTTTGGGCTGGTGAATCTTCAGCCTCCCACACAGTCACTGGCCTGGGCTCTCCTTTCCCCCTTCCTGAGCATGCCCACTGCCTTTTTCTTATGTTAGATGCCCTGCCTATCTCCTAGATCCCAAGATATCCTCTTTTTTTAGTTTTTCCCCATATTTTGAGGAAGCACATCTTCTAGTTGTATATTAGTTCATTTTTCCATTGCTATAAAAAAATACCTGAGACTGAGTACTTTATAAAGAAAAGAGGTTTGTTTTGCTCACAGCTTTGGAGGTTGAAAGCGCAGCACCAGTTCAGACTAGCACCCCTTGCCTGCATCACATATCTAAGATGGCATCAAGGTAGGAGCACCCGTGAGAGGAGCAGTGACATGGCGAGGAAGAAGCCAGAGAGCAGGGAGGCACAGGTCCGGCTCTCTCATAGCAGTGCTCTCTGAGAACAACCGGGGTCCTCCAGAATGACACTAGCGCCCTCCAGGGGCAGCAACCCAATGGCCTAACTACTTCCCACTAGGCCCCGCCTCTCAACGGTCCTATGACCTCCCACATCACCATGCAGGGGACCAGGTTTCCAGCAGAAGAAACCACAGGGATGCACTCAAGCCCCATCCACGCCACCAGAAACAGCTTCCCGAGAACGCATCCCACCGTCCTTTATTTCTCTGCTGTCACACCAGGTGTTGAAACCTGCACCCGACATTTCCAAGCCCTCTGCCTCCTGGCTTCCTCTAGGCTCTACCAGTGGGCAGCACTGGCCCAAGGTAGGAAGGAAGAGAGAAGCCGTTCCCCTGCAGCAGGCAGGACCGTGGCAGCCGCAGAGCATGGTCCAGCCCTAGCAGCGGCAGCTGCAGCCAATGTATCACCCGCAGCTCAGAGCACAGACAAGGCCCTGGGCCCCGCCGGGCCAGTCCTGGTCTTTGCCTTCTCTGTCCAGCCTCCTTCCTGCTTTCCTCTCTACTAGCGATTTTATAAGGAAGCATCTTATTAAATTGACTCTATTTAAGAAACCTGGACCAGTTTCTCTTTCAGTGACTAATCACGGATTAATACTCTACTCGTAGCGTGGAGAGACCCAGGAACTAGACGCCCAAATGAGGGACTCTGGTGTCTGTTCAGTGACGTGACTGGGACTGAACACATCGATGGCCTTTTGTCAGTGGCAAAGGGGGCGACCCTGGAGAATGGCCAGCATGGACGGTGTCCCCCCATGGTGTATGGCGGGGGAACACAACTGAAATGATCAGCTGTGGTCACCTGAAATCAAGCACCTATTCCAAGCTGGACCTGAGGAGCCTGAGAGACGTTGAATCTGATCAATTTTGTGGGAATTGTGACCACAGAGTCTCAGGTAGGGCTGGCTATTCCTGACTCCACTAGAAACATTATAAAACCTTTAAAATACCAAGCAAGGCATTGCCAGAGAAGAAGACAGCTCCCCGTCATGGCCCTAAATGAAATTCCTGAGTTTTGTAGAGTCTAGGCTCTAATTTGCAAACCAGCAATTTTAGAAAAGATCTGAGAGAATATTTCCCTGATTTACAACAAAGTAGGGCCTCTTGAGAACAAAATCCAAGAGAGATAAAGCAAAAGAATGCAATTTGTCTACATAAAATGAGACGAATAAAGCTAGTGATGCTGTACTCACAGATGTCCAAAGAGGAAATCTGGATGATCATAGATGTGGAAAATATTTGCACCACATATAAAATCTCCAAAGGACTAATAGACAAAAGAAATAAAGAACTACTAAAAATCAATGAAGAAAAGTCTATCAGACATAGGGAAAATGATCCAAGAGTAGAAATAATCATTTACAGAAGGTAACAGAAAAAGTGAGTTAAGTTATAGAAAATATGTACACCCTCCTTGTTAGTCAGGGAAATACAAACTAAAACTACAACAAAATTTTTCACTCATCTGATTAGTGAAATTAACAAAAATTAGTAATATTGAATTTGGGAAAGGGTATGAGGAAGCTTTCATATATTTGTGGAAAGAATATTGACTGAGGCATTCTTTTAAGAAAGCAGTTTGGCCGTGTGCCCCCAAGTCACAAATGTGCACCTCTGACTTTACCATTTCACTGCGGGTATCTATCTATGAGAAATACAAATGTACACACAGAGAAACATTTGAGAGACATTTATTGAATCCCTTATAGGTGACATCAAAAATAAGAAATAACCTAAGTCCACAAATATGAGGAATGTTTAAACCAAGCTGAATCCACTCACCAATCCAAAGGAAGGGAAAAGGCCTACAGATGCTCCATAGAAAGACAGCCCAAGGTGAGTGTTAGAATACTAGTGTGAGAAAGATCAGGTGCTCAACTTACTGCTGGCCCAGAGAGGGGTTGTTTGGGCCCGGGCAGCGGATAGGGAGGGATTTTAGACTTTTCTGTAGGCATTGCATTTTTATGGTTTTGTGTACATATTCATGTCACATGATCATGTTACTTTTAAAAATAAATGATTAACCCTGGAAAGCAGTTATGAGGTTTCTTAAAATACTAAAGATGCACTTACCCTCTGACACAGCCCTGCACTCCTCAGCATTTTTCCCAGAGAAATGGAAATGTTCCCCAAAAATCCCACACACAATTGCTCAAGGTGGCTTAAAACTGGAAACAACCTAAATATCCCTGCTGGGTAGGCTATAAAGAAAAGTGAGATGACTGGGCCTGAGGATTCTGAGCAGACAACTCCAGAGAGGCCTCACAAGTGACCTTGACCTTGCTCAACTTGCAAACATAAATGAAACTTCGCTTGAGCTGGTAAATGATTGCATTCAAACCAGAACTGAAGCTCCACCAACCAGCAGCAGCCAATGGACTTATAATTGTACACCATGGAGTTTTCAAAGGGCTGGATCAAATAAAGCAATTGTGCAGCCATAACCGATGGGGCGCTTCCTTTCGTCGCTTGTGTGTTCATGCTGTGAGCTTGTCCCTCACACTTCTTCACCGGGCCCTGATCACTTCTGGTTTGGAGCTCTCCAACCCATGGATCACTATTCTCTTCAACTCTTTAACATTTCACTGTGTCTGACTTTACCTAGCGACATGGTGAGTGGTTAAACAAACTGATAGACCCAGCCAAGGATACCACTCAGCCTAAACAGAGACAAGCTGTTAGTAATACCCACATGGGAGAGAATCTCAAGGGCATCATGGGAGTGACAAAAGCCAGCCCAGAAAGGTCATTCTTGAAATGAACTCTGGAGAGTTGGAAAACAGATTAGTGGGTGAGTATGGAGGTGGCCATGTACATCTACCTATGCGTGTGATGACACTGAGCTATGCCCCCACATCACACCCATGCCTGTTCCTGATTTTCCATGTCTGTAATTATATCAGCTTTAACCACATGGGGTCAAGGGATTTTTCTGTGCTACCTTTGCAACTTTCTGCAAATCTATAATTATTGCAAAATTAAGTTTTTTTAAAAAAATAGTTACAAATACATTATTTTTTTTAAAGAGAGAGTGAGAGAGGAGAGAGAGAGAGAGAGAGAGAGAGAGAGAGAGAGAGAATTTTTTTTATTTTTTAGTTCTCGGCGGACACAACATCTTTGTTGGTATGTGGTGCTGAGGATCGAACCCGGGCCGCACGCATGCCAGGCGAGCGCGCTACCACTTGAGCCACATCCCCAGCCCAAATACATTATTTTTTAAAAAATGTAATGTCATAAGGGCCCAGAAGAGCTATTTCTCTATAGTGCAACATCTCAAAGATATCCATCAATGGTAGCTTTGAAATCTGAACAAATCTATCATTCCTCTCCCCAGAAGAATACCAGCACATTTGCACCCATGTGCACAGACTTGACAGATTCTTCGCTCAGCTAAGAACTCTTGCACAGAGTTCTTATCATACAGGGATAAGTAAACCCCAGCCCCCAGCCAAACCCAGCCCACTGCCTGTTTGTCAAATAAAGTTTCATTGGCACACAGCCCTGCCCGTTTATTTATAGACTGTCTGTAGCTGCGAATGCAAATGCAAGTGTAGGGCAAGTGCATGCCGGGGACCTTGATTGGGACTTGTTAGCTCTTAAGAGCAAGCTCTGTGCCCTTCCCCACCCTCCCACTCCCTCCTCTCAAATGGTCTCAGGTCTTATCTGAGAAACCAGGTGCAGGTATAGCCAGGGTGCCCTCCATGACTCTCCAAGGACTGACAGCATAAAACCCAGAACTGCTGAGGAGTCACCAATACAGCATCTTCCCAGGACCTTCCCGTCACCCATGTGATCTGCATCTCTGCATCTTCATGAGGCTGTGTTTGCTATCAGAGCCCAGCCCATCCTCAGCCCAGTCCAACCTGCTCTTGCAGGAGACAGCATCGACAGGGAATAGCAAAGCTGTTCAGACAAGCACCTGACACCCTTGGTCAGTGCTGTGTCCCTTGGCCCAACAAAGTCTGGTTCTATCGCAGTTGTGTCTGTATCTGATTCTTCTGATGGAGACCTCACATAAGAGCCCACAGAGCCAGCGACACAGCCTGCAGGAACATTGGAGAAAAGAACAATAAGAACCCAAGGAAGGTAGAGGCTTCATATTCTAAACTGCATTTCACTTCTGTGCACCTGAAATTAAACACAGTTTGTTGGCAGGCAAACAGGTAAGTAGCAGGGGGGCGGAAAGGTGGTACTTTAGAAAGAATAGCAACAAACTACACATCAGTTTTGCCAGTGGGCTGTGCTCAGAGCTCTGAGGACCACCTGATAGATGCCTCCCCACAGCCTGGAGTTGTGGCAGCCCCTCTCCCTGAAACCAGGGAGCCTGAGCTGACTTCAGGGCGTGGGACCCCAGCTGGGAGGAAACACGTGAATGGAAGGCCAACAGTCTACTCCAACTACAGTTTCCAAGACACGCTAGGAAAAGCCCTATTATCCAAAGCCCGTTTATCAAAAAGTAATATTATTTTAATTTAACCTTAAAAACAAATATATATATTTCTTTGTCATCAAGGAAGGAAAAAGATCTTTTCTTTAAATATAAGTCTTCCAATAATAGTTCTATGTGCTCTTTCTTGCATAAGCCACATTTACTCTCTGTTTCTGATTTACAATTTGGGTTTCTTAAAAGCAGAACTAGAACTAGAAACACTCGGAAGGACACGTTCCAAATCCAAGACCCCAGGCTTCTTCAGCTCTTTTTCTTTCCCGTGTGCTCTGTCCACAATTGACTTAGACAATACCTCTAGTGATTTCCATTTTAAGAAATTAGTTACATTATAATAAAAGTGAAACTCACTTTTACATTCATATTTCATCAGGTTACATAATAAGTAATCAAATTAGGTTATTATAATATCAAGTTCAATGAGGAAAAACAGAGTTGAGAGGAAATCCAGTTAAGTCGTGGCCAGCCTGAAACTCACTGGGTATTTGTGAGTGGGGAGCAGGCTAGAATGTGGCCATCTAACCACACATGGGGCTCACAGCTGGTTTTACAGAAGGGGGTCCTGTGAGTGGCTAAGTCAAGGTGGGTTGCAAAAGCCTGCTAAGCCTAAGGCTGGTGTTTTAAACAAAACATAGAATTGTGGGCTGGGGATGTGGCTCAAGCGGTAGCGCGCTCGCCTGGCATGTGTGCGGCCCAGGTTCGATCCTCAGCACCACATACCAACAAAGATGTTGTGTCCGCCGAGAACTAAAATAAATAAATAAATAAATTCTCTCTCTCTCTCTCTCTCTCTCTCCCCCCCCCTTCCTCTCTCTTTAAAAAAAAAACATAGAATTGTTATTTATCTACAAAGCCTCAATAATGGGAACTGTTATGGTTAGATATGAAGTGTCCCCCAGAATCTCATGTGTGACAAAGAAAGTTTAGAGGTAAAATGATTGGGTTATGAGAGCCTCCACCTAATCAGTGTGTCAATCCACTTGAATGGATTACTGGGTGGTGACTGTAGGCAGGTAGGGTGTGGCTGGAGGAGGTGGGTCAGTTGGGACACGCCTTTAAGGCTTATATCTTGTCCTTGTTGAGTCTCTGCTTCCTGATTGTCAGGCCCTGACTCTCCTCCCCCACACCCTTGCACCTCAGAGAGCACAACGGAGTTGGCCGTCTGAGGACTGAGCTGGGTGACTGTGAGTCCCAAATAAACTTTTCCTCCTCTAAGATCGTGCTTGTCAGATTTTTTGGCCACAGTCATGAAAAAGCTGACTAAAACAAGGAAAATGCCACCAAACCCCAAGAATAAGGCTCTCCTCCCCTTTCCTTGTCTGACAGATCTGAGCCCAGGACCCCTGATTGCCAGGTCTGTGAAACAACCACGTAGGCCCGCCTGAGTTCTGGGATCCCAAGTGACTTGAAAAAGACCTCATTTGCAACACAGTTTCCTCCACTTAAACCATGAATCATTCTTACTAACTACAAAGATAATAAATGTTGAAGCCGTTGGCATAAAATTCCATTGAGAAAAGGATCCACAGGGGCAGTGAGGACCCTGAACGGTCAAGTCCAAGGTGGGAAGAGCACCAGTCTTGGGCTGACATGGTCCTTGAGACCTCTCTGGTAACACTTTCTTTAAGGCAGGAAAAGGTGGAACAAGAGGCTGTCCTTGTCACCTGTCTCCAGCTGCTAGAATTTTCCAGTTTGTGTGACCTATGTTCCCTCACTATGCCTTCACTGGCTGACCAAGGACATGACAAGCCTGGCCCATCAGTGTTGTTACTCAAACATGACCCATCTTCAAGGATGGGGCCAGCAAAACTGAGAGCCCCCCCTCCCTGGTCCCTCTCTGTCCTCTCCCAACCTGCCCCCAGGTGGTCCATGGGTCCCTGCCCCATGACACTGGCCAATCTTGCCTCCCACCCTCCATCAAAAGACATCAGCAGAGGACCAGAATCTGAGGTCTCTGTTGGAGTGACTCGCGGGCCAGAGCACATGGGTCCTGTCAGCCAATCTGCTATGGAAACCGGTAGCACTGTCCCCAGCCCCAGGGTCTTCAGTTACCTGAAGTGCTTTGTGCCCAGAGGCTCCTAAAAAGCAATGGCTCACACGCCAGGCCTGTGGCCATGGTCCCACATCAACCCAGAACTCTCCAGCCCAGACTCCCTTCCCAGCTCTGGGATTCAGCTGGTGGGTCTCTGGCAGACACCGTTTCCCACTGGAATTTTACTGCCCATGACTAAAATGTTTATCCTCTTTAAATCTGGATAAAAAGAACTCTGGAAAAGTCCATATTTGCATTTTGTTTGCCCATTTTCTAAGCCATCCTTTATCCCCAGAAAGATCACAAGCTATCCACAAACTGATGTCCAGTAACGATTTTTCGGTGAGGTGCAGGGACCCAAGAGGAGAGAAGCAGAGACCCAGCTCCGGAGCTTATTGTTGAGGGGCCAACGCACCACACCGCACCACACCGCAGAGCCTGACCTAGGACCACGCTGTGTGCACAGCCTCGGGCAACATCAGGCCATGGCTGCGCTCGCAGAGGGGTCCTGTGGGCAGTTTCTATTAGCAGTCCTTGCTGCTGAACAATAATGCCAGAATCAAGGTAGACACCCAGGAGGGAAACAACTTGGATGTGGGTTTTGATTTCACAAGGGACAGAGGCAGGGAACCCAGCAATGACAGCACAGTGCCATCAGAGCCCCCTGGGAGGAGGGCAAGAGCCTGGCTCACTTGCAGAGCTAGCCTGGCTCACTTGCAGAGCTCGCCTGGCCTGCTGGGCTGGGACTCATCTCCCCGGGGAGCTGACATTTAGCTACAACATAAAAATCAGCAGCGTTTGCTAGGCAAAGAGCTGAGCCAGGGCCAAGCGGGTGGGAGCGGGGACGGGGAAATGGACAGATAAGCAAGAGATTTAGGGAAGAAAGAAGGGATGCTGATTAGATTGGGCAAGAGGTTATACGAGGAATTCAAGACCAGTAGAGCAGTGAGAATTATTCCAGAACAATTTTTACCAAAAAATAAACTAGAAACTAACCACAAATGCTCAGCAGCTTGGGGTTGTTAGAAACTGCAAAAGTCCAGAGGCAGCTCCAGGCACCCTGAGGTCATTAGTGTCTTGGAGCATGATCTAAACAACTTTTATACATAAAACAATCGGTGTGAAAACAGTTGAAGTACATTAAATGGACTCTTTGAGAGAGCAAGGGGAAAAAAAAAGACATTTTAGAACATTTTCATCCAAAATAGTTTAAAAAAGAAATAGAGTTAAAATTGCAGTTAGGGATAATTTTTAACTTTCTTCTTTAGAATTTTGGCATTGTATCACTTTTCTGTAATTCATGTTTTTTAAAAAATATTTATCAGTGGCACACACCTGTAATCCCAGCGACTTGGGAGTCTGAGGCAAGAGGATCCCAAGTTCAAGGCCAGCCTCAGCAACTTAAGAAGACCCTGTCTCAAAATAGAAAATAAATAAATAAAAGGACTGGGGATACAGCTCAGTGGTAAAGCGCCCCTAGGATCAATTCCTAGTACAAAAATCCACACATACTTGTTAGAGCTGGGAATTTAGCTTAGTGGTAGGGTATAGATGGGGCAAGAGTTTATATGAGGAATTCCACACCAGTAGCATGAGCAAGGCCCTGAGTTCAACCCCCTGCACAGCAAAAAAAAAAAAAAAAAAAAAAGCAATGTTGGAAACATAAAGAAGCATGCATGTGATCCATGGGTTATGATGAAGGACCTCCTCCTGAATTGTCCCTCGGCCACCCCTCACCACCCACAGGGAGCCACTTGTCCAGCTTTGTCCATATCACATCCCTGCTTTTGATCCTTGCTACAAATGCAAACAAGCAGCCGTGTGTGTGTGTGTGTGTGTGTGTGTGTGTGTGTGTGTGTGTGTGAACATCTAAATGAAGTTCATTGGAGTTTTACTTAGTTTTTTAAACAGATTTGTTTAGCCATGGGATGGCTGATTGCCTGGGTTAAGAGACGCCCAGATGCATGATTTCTGGAAATGTCTGCAGAGGTTTCTCCAGGAGAGATTGGCATTGGAATCAGTGGACTGGGAAAGGTCTGCCTCACCCAACGATGTGAACAGCCCCATTCAGCCAGCTGAGGGCTGGGAGGGAGCTGAGAGGCGGAGAAAGGTGAGTTTTCTCTCTCCTGAGCTTGGGGCATCCACCTTCCCCTGCCCTTGAACTCCAGGCTCTCGGGCCTTTGGACTCTGGGACTGGAAACAGCGGCCCCTGGGTTCTGGAGCCTTCAGCCTTGGTTTAAGAGTTACACCTCTGGCCACCTGGACCTGAGGCCTTGGGACTTAAACCGAGCCTTGCTACTGGCATCCCAGGGTCTCCAGCTCACCACAGCCGCCCCAGGACTGCTCAAGCGAATTCTCTGACAAGTCCCTTCTCACATAGCTGCAGGTAGGTGGATATTCTTCTGGTTTTGTTACTCTGGAGAGCCCTGATTTATACAAGGTATAATCTTCATACAAAGGGAAACCACACATATTTATTTACACTTTGGTAATTGTGCCTGCACTTGTGAAATCATTACCACAATCAAGATAATGAATGTCTCCATCACCCCCAAAGTTTCCTCATGCCCCTTCTATCCGCCCCTCACCACTGTCCTCAGGACACCACTGGTCAGCTGTCTATCAGCACAGATTCATTTCCTTTTTCTAGAAAATTCAGTTGAACCATACTCTTCTTTCTGTCCACTCAGTATAATGATTTTGAGATCTGTCATATGTGGGTGCAGGTATCAATGGCTCATCCTTTCTGTTCACGAGCAAATATGTTTCTGAAACTTATAAAAATAGTATATTGTATGCAGTTTTCCCTGAAGTGCTTCTTCACTCACTCTTAGGAAGGCAGTTTATTTGGGAAATGACCCTGGAATGGGACACAAGGGAGCAGGAAAGGGAGAGAGGAAAGGACAGACGCCCCTTGGAGGGCGCCTCCTGGGGGTCACTCGCAGTGGTCTCAGTTGAATTGTAGCGCGACCTCTTCAGGAACACACAGAACCCTTTCTGAACAGGCCTCCTGAAGAATACCAGCCCCCACCTGCTCTCCAGGCTGAACGTGGTCCGTGTTTGTTTCAGTGGAAATAGCTGTAGTTTCTCATAACCCATTATGGGAACCAGTGTGGGGTTTGTTTTTTTTTTGTTTTTGGGGTTTTTTTTTTTTTTGTACATTTATATATCTACGTTCCTGATGATTGAAATTGGGATTGCTTTCTGTTTTTGTGCTTTACAAACACTGCCACTCTAAAAAAACCTTATGCCTGTCCCCAGGGCCTGTGTGCAGGTTTCCATGGAGCACAGACCTGGAAATAGAATTGCACGGTCATAAGATGTGGGAGTGGTTCCCACCGTAATAGAATTCTAAGTTATTATTGGCAGGTTTGTGTTTGCACTCCTACCTGCAGTGTCAAAAAGGTCCTGTCATTGCACATGTGCAGCAACATCTGGTATCCTGGCGCCAGTCTGGTGTTAGCAGACTGTGTCCCGCTGTCAGTTAGAGGGAGCTCTTCCATCCCGCGGCCCTAGTGTGCGCTTCCCTGCTTGCTGACGAGGTTGCTCGGCCTCTTGCAGGTCTGCCTTTCTGGCTTCTTTTCTGTGAAAAGTCTTCTCAGGGTTTCTCCCACAGGGTTGTTGGTTTCTTCTTATCTATTTTGGATACTAATATTTATCAGTTCGAAGAGTGGGAAATATCTTCTTTGAGTTAGTGACGTGGCCTTTGCTATCCTTTGATGTCTTTAGATGAAAGGAAACAGTTTGGCCGCTGGAAGCGTGGGTCTCCTCTCCAGTGCCTGCGGGGCTGGGGTTCAGGGGATGCTCCCACACAGGCCTCAGCCTCGCTCGCCCTCCCAGGTCTCCAGGGCTTGCCTTTGACGTTCAGCTGGCTGCCCATCAGACTGCACCGTGCCCATGGTGGGGAAGTGTCCCTCCTGCCCCGGGCACTTTGCCGCTCCTTCTGGGGACTTTCAGGAGACAGCTGTTTCCTGCACTCTTCTGTCTTCTCCACTACCTTCCCATCCTGCCTCCCCCGCCCTGGCAAGACCCATGAGCCGGTGGTGAACCTCCACATCCAGACGACCCAGCCTCCCCAACTTTTTCCTCCTCTTCAGGAGTGTATTAGCAGTCCTGGGCCTCGATGCATGAATTCTGTCAAGTTCCCCTCAAAATTCTATTGGGATTTATTGGAATTGTTCTAGATCTATAAATCAAAATTGGAAGAATTGATATCTTCATGATGTAAAATGTTCTGATTCATGAGCATCGTTTATCTATACATGAATTCAATCTTCTCTCATATCTTTCAGTAAAATTTTAGTATTTTTCCCCACAGTGTTGCCAACCTTAGATTTATTTCTACATATCTAGTTTATTTTTAGGTATCGTATAATTGTTGCTGTTATTTTAAATGGTATGTTTATGAAATTGTATGGTTTTGTGTTGCTACAAGTATATAGAGATGCGGTTGGTTTGGGGGTACCTGTTTCATTATTCCCAATGCTTTGTAGAATCTTTTTCATTTTCTGTGGAGTGCATCATGCTATCTATGAATAATGACAGTGTTGTTTTTAGTTTTCTATATTAAGCCATGTTTCTCCCAGGACACTGGCCAGGACCTTCAGCACAGTGCTGAACCAGTGGTGAGGGTGGTATTGCTGCCTTACCCGGATTGAAAGGAAATAATGGTGCTGTTTCTTCACTATGAATGATAATCCCAGCGCATTGCTGGCCAAGGCCTTTTACAGGCTACACAACTCCCCCCGCCACCCGCCTTTTTTTTTTCTCATTTACTAAGCATTTTCCCCACTTGATCTTTTAACAGATTATAGTAGTTCCCCTTATCTGCAACTTGACATTCCTGTAGTCAAACATGGTCTGAAAATAATAAGTGGAAAAATCCACAATTAAACCATTTTAAGTCTTAAAACACTGAGTAGGCTGATGGCTCAACGTCCCACCCAGGGCACAAATCATCCCTTTGTTCACTGTATCCATGCTGTAACACTACCCACCTACTAGTGACTCAGTAGCCATAGTTTACTAGATGGACTGTTACAGGGTTGCAGAGCTTCTGAGCAGGTGGCCCTTATTTTGCTTAATAATGGCACCAAGCCACAAGAATAGTGAGGCTGGCAAATCAGACATGCCAAAGACAAACTGTAAATTACTTCTTTTAAGTGAAAAGGTAAAGTTTTACAAATCTCCTAGACTGGGGTTACCAAGAACTACACTAACCTCTTAGTATGTCTAATGCATTCATTAAAATTTATTAAAATATGTACACATAGGAAAAAACATAAGCACAATGTGTAGGGTTTTGTTCTATGCATGGATTCAGACATCCACCGGGGGTCTTGAACCGTATTACCCCCACAGACAAGAGGGGACAACCATGATGATGTTTATAGATTGGCTAATGTCAAACCACTCTTGAATGTCTGTGACCAACCTCACTTGGTCATGCCGTTAGAGTGGTATGAATTATTAGATCTGGTTTGCTAGCAGTTGTTTAGAATTTTTCAATCTCATTAGTGAGGAGAAGTGCCCACAGCTGATCTTGGAATGGTGGCTGCCGTGAGCATCACAGATCTCTAGCAGCCAGAGTAAAACTAACCAAGGCCAGGGCTGGGCTGAGCCTCGCTTCCCACAGGCTGCTCTCGGACCACGGCTGAGCTTACAGGGACACTCGGCACTCCATTCCTGAGCAACTAGTCTGACTGCTGATTTTGCAAAGCCCCTGCCCAGGAATCCAGGATGCTGCTCCCACTTCTCTCCTTCCCTGGCATCACTGTGGAATAGCCTCCCCCAGCTCCACCCCATTTTATAGCACAAGTGTTTCCCCTAATAAATTCATGATTTTTCATTTCACCTTAGTATTTGCTTCTTAGCAGGCTCAGATTAGCACACAAATAAAGACAATGGTGGCTTTGTAGGGGAATATCAGCAAAGGGTTGCAAAATCTGCTCCCTGAAAACTTGTTGACTGGCTTGCCTATCTAGCTGGGTGTCTTAGTCCGTTTTGCTATAACAAAATAACTGAGGCTAGGTATTTTATAAACTAAAAGGATTCATTCGGCCCACAATTCTGATGGATGGAGCAACCCAATAGCTTAGCACCAGTGTTCTGGCAAGGGACCGTGGCTGCATCACAACATGGTAGAAAAATGGAAAGGAAAACAGTCACCTGCAGAAGAGCCAAGCACATACATGGGCTTGCTTCATAACAACCTGCTCTTGAGACAGCTCACTCCCTCTGTGAGACCAGCATCAATCCCTGCTGAAGACTTGCACTGGTGACATAATTACCTCCCATTAGGCCCCACCTCTTTAAGGTGCCACCACCTGTCAACACGGCCATGCCAGTGACGGGCTCCCAGCCCATGAACTTTGGACAATGCACTCTAACGATATCCACATCACGGGTGCTTTCTTGTATTTTCTAAGTATCAGTCCACTCACTTATTCACCTTAGTGCTCTAGCAAGATTTCAGCTTCTATTTCTTCTTGAACAGCTTTGGTAGCTAGATTTTTCTAGGCGTCTGTCCATTTCACCGAGTTTTCCAGTGCATTGACGTAACTTGTGTGGAGTCTTCTCTTATTGTCATAACCACCCAGCTCTGTAATTACGCCCCCTTTTCAACGGTGACATCATTCATTCATGCCTTCTCTCTAATGTCATCAGAGGTTTGTCTATTTTGTTCGTCTTTTCCAGAAGCCAACTTCTGGCTTCATTGATATGGCCTTTTGTATTTCATTATTTTCTGCTCTTTCTATCCATTTTTCTTTGGGTTTGTGACAAGATTCTTTTTCTCATCCTCTATTCCATGATGCCAGAAGCAGAAGCTTCCTGTGTACCCAAGGGCAACGTTTGGCTTTTGATTCAACATCTTCATCTTTCACAAAATTCATCTTTCCTTTATAATTTGTCACCTGGGGTTTTAAACCCCTGCAGTTCTATCTTTGGGCTATATAATTTGAGTGTTCATGTCATTATACTTATATAGACTTACAAATCTTTCTTGACCATGTTTGACCCAATAACCTTAGCGAGTATCTCCCATTCCATGTTGTTGAAGGTTCTTCCCCCAAACAGAATGAAGTACGACATCCTTACTAGTCAAACCTGTTAGTCACCAAGGAAAGATCTTGCAAGTTCTTATTCGGAAAGAAAAAATGAAGCATTGTTACTTAATAAATGTTTACCTGAAAAAAAAACAACAACAAGTGTTTACTTGAGAGTTCTTTGGATATCAAAGACTCAAGCCCTTTTGACATGTTAGGAAACAATGATAATTCAGTTGACCCAAAAACAAGATAATCCTTAAAAATTGGAAAGCAAGCACACAAAATAGACTGTTTGTTTTTATTCATCCAAACCAGATGATGATGACAGTAAAAATCTGGTAATAATGACTTTAAAATGTGTCTTAGAATAACATGTCTTATTTCTCTGATATAATTTCAAGTGTTAAGAACTGAATTGAATTATCACTTACACATATTACAACCTAAGTACGTCAATGAGATTTAAAAAGATAGCAAGGAAATTTTTGCTATCCCTAGAAACTATTAAAAAGCAACATTCACCAACAAGGTTTTCAGTGACGAGCTCTGATGAGCTAAACTAGTAACTCTTCTGACAGTTGATTCTGGGATTAAAGCTACAATAAGGCAAATTACCTTTAAATGTCTGGTGCCTTGCAGGACTGGTCTGACTATGGGGTAAGCTGTCATCAGGATAGGATGAGAAGGCAAAAAGATGGCAAGTTCAAAGACAGCCTCAGCAACTTAGTGAGGCTCTAAGCAACTCAGTGAGATCCTGTCTCAAAAAATAAAAAAAGGGCTGAGGATGTAGCTCAGTGGTTAAGTGTCCCTGGTCCACTCCCCAATACCTCACCCCCCAGAAAAAAAATAGGATCAGATGGGACTGAAGCAAGAGAGAGTAAAACACAGAAAAAGAAGGAACATAAGCCCTGCCTGACCTACAGACCCCTGTGACCCCAGCCCCCATGGGCCTCAGTCTAAATCTAGTGGACCTACCCGTGTCTGGCATGAGATCCAAGGTTGGAGTATCTTCCCTTCTTGGAAAAGCAAAGGATATTTTAAGAAACCAACTGGAAGGACACTAGTAGCCATCTCACATTAATTTAGGTCCTTGGAAGCCCAGAAGGAATGTAGCAGGGCAGTACCCCAAAACATGAGAGTCCACTAAAGATGCCCGTCAGGGGTGCTGGTGGGCACCAGGGTGGCTGAGTGAGTCATCAGGCATGACTTTAGGAGCTTCTGTCTCGGAACTGCTACTCTCAACGTTACCAGCAGATCTTACAGAAACACCTCGGCTGGGCACAAAGCACAAGGAGAAAATAGGATTAAAATCATCAGGATAAAAGCAAAAACAGACGTTCTGTCAACATGCTCAGCCGCGCTGATCTGGCTGACCCTTGTGGTCTCCTTGGCCGGTTGCTGTGCGATACGACATAGAACACGCAGGGTCTACCCCTGCATCATAGAATCCAGCTAAAGGGGACCCTCGAATGAGGAGTTACAGCTCCAGGTTAAAGCAGGAGATCATCCATACCCACCAAAGCAGGAGCTTGACAACAGCATCCAGGAGGAGAAGCAGAGTCCCTGAGACCTGAGCTTGTAGAGGAGCCATTCAGGAGGACATCCTGGAGGAAGCTGTCTCTGCGGATACGTGCAGGATGAACAGAAGTTCACCAGGTGGAAGTCAGGAATTTGGAAAACAACCTGTCTTACCTGCTATTTCAGATTATTTTGCCACGTATGGAGAAAACTCACCAGAGCACAGGGTGGCATTTAGCTCATACTTCTTAAAATTGCAAATACACCATAACATTGGCCACCTTAACCATTTTGAAGTGCACAGTTCCATAGCATTGAGTACGTTCAGACTGTTGTGCAGTGGTCCTTGTCATCTGTCTCCAGAACTCTCTTCAGTTTGCAAAGCTGAAACTCTGCTCATTGAGTCCTATCTCTCCATCCTCCCCTCTCCTGCCCACCTGGCACGCACCACTGATGTCACAGCTCTGTAAATCTGTCAACCCTAGGGACCTCTTGGAAGTGAACTCAGACAGTATGGGTGTCTTTGTGGTCCCCGAGGTCCATCCATGATGGAGTATGTATCAGAGGCCCCTCCTTTCTCAGGCAGCGTTCCACCGTGTGGATGGACCGTGCTTCCTTCCTCACTCACGGTCAGTGGACCCTTGGGCTGCTTCCACCCTCTGGCTCTTGTGAACAGTGCTGCTGTGATCACGGGTGTGCACATGTCTCTTTGAGACCCACCTCCCATTCTTCGGGGTATGTACCCGAAGCTGAACTACTATATCACACAGTAGTTTTATTTTATTTTTCTGAGGTGTCTCTCTGCTGTTTTCTGCAGTGACGGCCACGCTCCATCAATAGCACAAGAGGATTCCAGTTTCTAGCTGGACCATTTGAGTTTATGTGACTATATCGGTGGCCATTCCAGCAAAGAGCCCCAGGCCTCCCAGAAAACCGTCATGTCTCCTCAAGAATCACACTCCAGAAAAAGCAGAGACTTTCATTTTTAAAAATTTAATAAATCACATTTTCTTTGGTTTCCTATTCATACCCATAGAAGCCACAAACATGTTTTCTCCGATTTTGTTTGACAGCATTCATTTGTGCAAACTGTATTTCACAATGACTCATGCTCAGAAGCCATTTAGTCTCTGACCACCAACCATGGGACACGACTATGATATTGACTTGTCTCAGAGGTGGCTGTCACCAGGGGAGAGTCCCCATGTCCCAGTATGCCCTGGTGGGGTCCTCCAGCCAGGACCAACCTGGCAAGACAGAGTTCCAGCAGACCGGCCACCTCCACAGGCTCTTCCTTGAGAGCCCTTAAGAACACAGGTGGGTACCAGGTGCACAGAGATGTGTTCTCACCACCAGCAACACGGACAAGTGTGGTTTTCAGCCATAGAATTGTCTGAGTGTCTGTGTCCACCTCAAATTCATGTGCTGAAACCTAACCTGCATGGTGACACTTTAGGAGGCAGGCCTTCGAGAGGTGACTAGGCCCAGGGGGAGCCTCCTGAATGGCTGGCTCCTCTACAAGCCCAGGTCTCAGGGACTCTGCTTCTCCTCCTGGATGCGGTTGTTAAGCACCTGCTCTGGTGGGTGTGGATGATCTCCTGCTTTAACCTGCAAAGAGGCCAGGGGCCTTTGTCCTGCCATCACGTGAAGAGGACAGAGCCTCCTGTGAGCCGAGAGCCCTTGCCTGCCCGGGCCGCGTCTGCTGGTGCCTTGATCTTAGACTTCCCGGCCTCCAGACCTTGAGCAATACATTTCTGATGTTTACAAAATTAACTAGTATTTTGTTTTAGCCGCTTGAAGGGAATAAGGCAGAAGGTCGGGGACATGTCCATGTCTGGCTTTTCAAGGGAAACTGACCACAGTGCCTCCAGGGGACTCCTCCAAAGCCTAAGCTGGCTGTTTCTCTTTCCTAATTGGGAAATGAGCCGGCCAAGGTCAGACACCACCACGTCATGATCTCAGCTCAAGCACCTCTTAAAATAAAGTGCCTCTGCTCTAGGCACTGCTCTCTGTGGAGTGACCCAGGGAGTAATTCGCTTGACCAGCGGAGAAAGGGACACTCCAGAGAGGGGCTCCTCTCTGCCTCCTTTGAAGCCGGGTCTCAGGGAAACCTGCCAACCTCCACCAGTAGGGCCACTCTTCCAGGTACTCCAGGAGAGGGGGAGATGAGAAAGGCTGAGCCCTAATTAAATGCAGCCCCAGGCGTGGTGGAGCCCTGAAGCAGAAATCACATAAGTCACTGCGTTTTGTGAATAAGGAGGAGGGACTTGAACGGCCCTTGGCTCGGAGCCTTGTACCTTCCCTTGCACCCATTGTTGAGCAGTAGAGAGGTGCTCGGAGCACAGTGTTGTGGAAATTAGAGGCTGTCCCCCCCACTAGCTGTGTCTGCACATTTTAAGGCTTTTGCTGTGTACACCAGATTGTCCTTCAGAGTGTGCTGCCAACTAATTGCACTGTGGAGAGCAGGCTGGGCAGTCCCCGCGTCCGTCACTCCATGTGGCGTAGTACAGCGGAGCCCAGAGTCCCTCCGTTTTGAAAAGCAGCTGTTTGCCATGAGCTACTGCATTTTGAATGCAAGTACTGAGGCAGAATGACTTGGGAACTTATCTGGGCAGGAAGATAATCACCAGATGTTGGATGTACAAAGAACTTATCCAAAAGAATAATCCAGGCAGGCCCGGTGAAGAACACCTGTAATTCTACGTCTCGGGAGGCTGAGCAGGAGGACGTGAGTTCAAAACCAGCCTCAGCAAAAGCAAGGCACTGAGCAACTCAGTGAGACTTGTCTCTAAATAAAATGCAAAAAACAAACAAACAAAAAAATAGTGCTGGGGATGTAGCTCAGTGGTCAAGTGCCCCTGAGTTCAAACCCCAGTACCAAAAAAAGAATAACCCCCTGCTGTGCAGCATAATCATGTGGAACAAAGTACACTAATGGTGTTACTAATCAAAGATTGCCAGCTATGGAATTATTGGATTAAGTCAGAAGCACATGAACATATGGGCATATCAACTCCATATCAGGAACATGAGGCTGGTGAGCTTATCAGACACATCAGGTCACCAAATGATGCAAAGCCCTCACCTGCAACATGCAGAGAGAGACACATAAGGCAGCAGTATGGTGGCACACACAGGCCCATCATCTCATCAGAATCCCTGGGAAATGCAGCTCACTCCCAACTCTGTCCCCAGGGCTTCAGTTCGGCTCCATCTCTCTGCTCCTCGAGGCCCTCCTTGTAACTGCCTGCCATCTGGACCCTCTCCCGGGACAAGCCTCTTGACTCTTGAAACCCTGTAACTACCTCTTAGCTGTTCTGTGGCCTATCCATCACTGGGTAAATTGTGACTTGAGTGTTACTGAGATTAGTAACTGAGACTGGGATGGAATAAAATAAAATGATGTCCTACTCATGGCTACCAAGTGAACCGTGAGTACTTGGTGAATTAAAACCATGAAAGTTATACAACTTGTGGATTTGTTGTGATTCAATAAATGCTGACATTGTGGAAGGACACAAACATGTCCCAGCTATGTCAATGGCATGGCTCACTCATAACCTCCACCAGAGAAGGTGGCTTTTCCATAGTGTCATCTCCATGCAGAGTGCATGCTGTCCATGCTGTCCTGACCTCCTTCTCTCTCTCTCTCTCTCTCTCTCTCTCTCTCCCACACCCACACAAGCAGATGGACACACAAACACGAAATCAAAATTAGCATCTCATAGCTGTCTCGTCTGCATTTCTGAGTAGGGATGTTGAACACATGTCTGTGTTTATTGCTAATTTCCTTTTTATTCTGGAGTGACCTCTGCCCCCTTTCCTTTGGGGACATTCCACTTTCTTTACTAATAGGTAAGAGTCTTTGGCGTATTATTAACTCTTGGAATTACATGTTATCTTCAAATTATTTATTGAAGTTGATCAATGGCCTTTTTGAGTTTTGTTGGGTATTTTTTTATGTATAGAAATTTTAAAAAAATTAAGTGGAGAAATCTAAACTTGTTTTCATAAAGAGTTTCCTATAATGCATCTTAGGCTTAGAAGGTTTTGCCCAAACCGAATGATGTGCATGTGGACCTCTGGGGAATTCTAGTGTTCAAGTGGTTCTATTTCCCATGAATGATTCAGATGCATTTTGATGTTAACTGGAAGGTACTGATGGAATACTTCAGTCTCTGAGGGTGCCCAAGGCTGTCCCCAGGCTTCAGGGTAACTTTGGTCTGATTAAATTAGGTGTTGTGGGTCTTGAACTCTGGAGATCAGCATGGGTGCGTCCCCCTGTGCCCGGCCCCTTCCCTCCCAGCCTGCTTGGGACCACCCTGCTCCCGTGGGGTCGGGCTCCACCTGGAGCATGGGGACAAATCAGATGGAAGCGCAGCTCCACGTTTCCCTCCTCTGTCTGTGCACCTGGTGCCTACTGCATCTGCTCTCCGCCTTTCTCTCCTCTCGACACGTCTATCTTTGCCTCCTTCCTCCGAGTTCTAGCAGAGCTCCTCGAGCTTATCTCCCAAGTCCATAATTTTGTTTCCATTATGTTTAGCCCATTCTTTTTTCCTCTGTTGCCGTTCCAGATTTTTTTCCTCTAAAAGCAGTGTATTCATCAGCAAATTCTTCTCTTTCTATGACTTCCTTGTCTTCTAGAATCTTGGTGAAAACATGAGTTAGAGATTTTTCTAAGGATTTCTCCTCTCTTCCATTTTTAGAAGGAACCACTTGCTATGACATCTCAGGTTTGTCACTTTGTCTTGAACCCTTGAAATTTTATTAATGTTTGATTATTTTTTCTCTGCTTATTTCCTTTTTTGCAGGTATATGGATGGATGGATAGATAAACAGATAGATATCTTTTATTTCAGAATCAGGAGGTGAGACGGTTTTCTGGAGCGTTTCTTGATGACACACAATGCTGCCATACAAGACTCATGGGCTGTTAAGTGGACGACCTTTTGGACAGAGACCTGAGGAAAATAGAAAAGTTTAGATCTGCCGCAGTTTTCCTTTCCCACGTGTTTTGAGGCCCACTACTAGTCGGGCTTGACACCAACCTCTGGGCCAGAGAGCTCTTTGACTCTCTTGCTCACAATAAAATGGAAACATCAGCCGAGCGCAGTGGCTCTCACCTGTAATCCCAGCGTCTCGGGAGACTGAAGCAGGAAGATCACGAGTTCAAACCATCCTCAGCAAAAGCCAGGTGCTAAGCAATTCAGTGAGACCCTGTCTCTAAGTAAAGTACAAAACAGGTCTGGGATGTGGCTCAGTGGTTTAGTGCCCCTGGGTTCAATCTCCATTCCAAAAAAAAAAAAAAGATGGAGATGTCATGGTATCAAGAGGCTGATCCTGATTAAAGGATTCCATTTGCTTGGGTTTTTTTCCAGATTAAATGAAATGCCCAAACAATATCTCCATGTGACTTGCTCTTCTTTTAGCCTTTGCTTGGGGGTTGGAACCTCTGAGCAGGTCTGCTCTGAGCTCCTGTTTCTGCTAGAGACAAAAAAACTGAAAAAGGTTGACATTTAAGAATTCAGGACCCACTCCAGCAGCTGAGATTATGAAGGCATAAACTCTGGCTTGATACAGAAATTAACTTACAGACTCCCTAAGATTTGATGTTACATAAGATTTGATGTCCCTAAGATTTGTGTAACATGGTTACACAATTACTTTAAATTAGCCACTGGGGTTGGGGGTTGGGAGGAGTGGTCAATCGTTTGTCTCCTGTCAACACGTGGCGTGTGGTGCCAGCCTTTGTCTCCTTTGTCCTAGAAATCTCTCTTCCAAAGAGAGCAGCCTGTGGTTTGGGCCCTGGAATACCAGAGGCCTTGTGGTACCCAGAGGTCCCAGAACCAATCCTCTGTGGCTGTTGTGGGACCACTGGAATTATGGTTGGGAGTGTGATCCCAAGGGTGATGAGTTGAGATGTCTAGTGAATCCCAAGCTTTCAGAATGGGCTAAGCAGTTGTATCCCTTTAAATACTATTTCCAACCTTCTAGAGTAATAAACAGCTCTGTGACTATTTCTGCCCAAGGCACAATTTGGTGACTGGCTGGGCAACAGCTGAATGTGGACATAAGAGTCATCGTTGGGTGACACCCAGGGCCTCTGGGACCCCTCTCTCTGCCATCTCCCCTTCCCCCATGTGGACCCAGCAGATTTATATTCCAAATTCTAATCTGTCATCTTCCATTCAGACTGAGTTCCTGAAAGATTTGGCCTTGGTTTCTAGTTCATCTTAATTCTGGTGGCTGATATATTTTCATGTGAAATGATCAAGTCATAGACATTGATATTTGAAGCATGTTTTCATCATTTTCTCTCTTCATCTGTTTGCTCTTTAGGACGACCAACTTTGGTGTTAAGCTGCTCTTGAGCAGAGAACTCACTGCATTGTGTTGAATTAACAAAACGGTCATAAACTTTACTGCAACCCTGTGTGTGCTTTTCCTTGGCACACATGCTGTTCCTTATTCCTTTGAGTATTGTGGACTTGTGACCCTTTTTATAGGCTCGGCTTGTTCCAAATGGCCATTATGATTTCTTTATGATGTGGAATGGTCTCTGCTCGGCTGCCAGGAACCCGCCAACCTCCTCCGTATTTAGGCATCCGTGTCGTCTCAACACCACCCTGGACATCTAAGCGCTCGCTCTGCCAAAACATTTGCTTGTCTTACTGAACTTTGCCTTTTCTCTTCCCTAGGCCTAATCACAGCTTCACTTCTTGTCATCCTAATTTTTTTATTTTTCTTTTTCAGTAAACTATGCAGTAGAAACTTAAATCTGGGAGCACACAGGCTCTGGAGTAGAAAGAGCCTTATCAGAGGCAGCCACAGCTGGGTGGGAGGGTGCTGGGAATCTTCAAAGTCATGAGCACATGCCGGCATATCCATTAGATCCAGCTATCTGAACTGTCAACTTTTCTTCTCATCCATATCATTCTCTTATACAAAAGAGCTTGTTATTAATTTTGTTTCATTTCCCACCACCAATCCACGTCTGACTTAAAATATTATCAAAAGCTTTATAAATCTTCATTTTTATTTTATTCTTTATTATTTTATTATTTTTTAATAAAAGGCTATCATTCAGCAATCTTAAAACATCCAAGGAAAACAAAGACCATGTATAAGGTCCTTGCTTAGCATCTGTTTGGCCACCATTTTAAGGAAAAAGTTTCACTTTCCCGCCCAAGGGAAAACTCACCACTCCCTCATACCAACCCAACCCCAAATCACCTGCTTTAGGACCCACCCGGCTCTGACTCCTGAGCCTGCCCCATAAAAGTCCTGGACCCAAGCCTGTGCTGCCTCTCTCTCCTATAGAGAGATGGCCTTTATTTGTCACCTCTGACAAACTCTCGTGTGGATCTCTCCCTAGTCTCCATCTTTCATCTCTCCCTCACCCATCTCTCATTCCTTGCTTTCCCTTCATTTTGGTGCCAAAACCCGGGGTTGGGTTCCCTGGTGTGCCCACTCCACTCTTCAAGGGTCACTGAGCATTCCCGGGCCCCCATCTGAATTCCATCATGGGACCAGGCCCTCCATTCTGCCTAAAGCCCTCTCTGCACCGACCCCTGGACATTCCAGGTAAGACCCCTGTCTCTGGTCGACCTAAATGACCTATAGGTCCCGAAAAGTGACCGTCAATCGTCCAGCACTCCCAGGATTACCGTGTGGTCACAGCTTTCACAGCTACGGCTGATCCCTACTGTTGACTGCGTCTATAGGGGGTCTTTTATTTGGGTCCTGGGTTTTGGGAAAAGCCACTGAGGGTGATTGGGAGTTATTCCTGGTGAGACCTCTTGGCCTTGGCTAATCCCTACAGCTTCTGCCCCTGTGTAGTCCTGACTGGGTGCCAAAGTGCCCCTGTGGGCCCTGCCCCTATCGCTTACCCAGCAGTGGTGACAACCCCCTGAGCGTAACTGTCCTCTGGACTGGGTGATACCAGAGACTGGGGGACACTCACCTCTAAACTCACCTCCCATGTCTCACCATAGGCGGCTCCTCATCCATTCCCTCCCATAGTCCCCTAGGCTGCCTCCTGGCTAAACTAGAGTCTCTCTCTCTCACCCTGGACCTAAACCTCCAAAAAAACTTATCCCCTTGTGCAATCAGATCTGGCCTCAATACCCTTTGGATAATGACTCGAAATGTCCGCTTAATGGCACTCTGAATCCCAATGTTATCAGGATCTTTTCAACTATTGTGAGCGTTCAGAAAAATGAGATATCATACGTTTGGGCCTCCTCCTCCCTACATTCTCAGCCCTCTCTCTGCAACTCTGGCTCTCCTGCATGGGTCCTCTTAGCTCTCACCTCCCCTACGCCTGCTTCCAAAGGGACAGAAGCTCCTGCCCAGGACTCCTCCTCCTTCCACCCAGCCGATGAGCCCCCGCCATACCACGATTCTCTTTCTGATGAAGCTGCCACAGCAACTGTCCCCTTGGCCCCTCCACCCTTCTCTCCTCCCACCACACACTCCCGGGCTGCCGCTGCCCAGCCCACAACTCTTGTCCTCTAGGTGAGGTGGCTGGGGTTGATGGTGTAATCTGGGTTCATGTGCCTTTCTCTTTGTCAGATCTTTCACAGAAAGGAAAGTGGCTTGGGTCCTGTACTTCAAGTCCCACCACATATATCAGAGAGTTTCAATATCTGACTCAATCATATGATTTGACCTTCCACGATGTCCATTTGATCATGTCTAACACCCTCCTGCCTGAGGAGTGCAGGCGAGTTTGGGAGCAAGCTAGAAATTATGTTGATGAGGTTCACCAGACCTTTCCTGCCCATCTGATTGGCCCGGAAGTGGTCCCTGATTGGGACCCCAATTGGGGTTATAATTCGCCTAGAAGAGTAACTAGTAGAAACCAATTTACTTACTTCATGGCAGGACTTAGACAGGCAGCCCATAAGGCTATCAATTATGAAAAGCTCCAGGAAATCTTCCAAGATAAGAAAGGAAACCCTTGGACACTTTTAGACCGCCTGACCAAGGCTTTATTACAATATACTGATCTGGACCCTGAGACTCCAGGTGGGAGGCAAATACTAACGACCTACTTTTTCTCCCAGAGCTCCCCAATATTAAGGCCAAACTAAGGTGCCTCAAGAGGGGACCCCTAATTCCCAAGTGAGGTTCTGGGAGTGGCCTTTAAGGTGTATGACGAGACGGCCCCGAAGCAGAAATATCAGATGCTCGATCAAGCCATCTGTCTGGCCTCAGCATCTAGCCCTGTTTCCACTGGCCGCAGAAGGGTCCCTCAGGACTTCCCGGACCCTGTTTTAAATGTGGTCAGATGGGTCACTGAGCTCATAATGTCCCAAGCCTCACAAATCTCTGGGCCTTTGTCCTAAATGCCATCAGGAGGGACACTGGGCAGTTGACTGTCCCCAAGCCCATAGTGGCCCTGGCCATCTGGCCCTTCTGGTTCCCCTTTCCAACTCTTAGGACTGGCTGCAGAGGACTGACGAGGCCCAGGTCCCCATCACCTGACACTACCATCACTCTGCGGGAACCCAGGGTCACTCTGCGTATTTCAGGTGGGCCTGTCTCCTTCCTCCTAGACACTGGGCTACATTCTCAGTCCTCCAGGAGTTCTGAGCGCTACCACTGGTTCTGTGACCTCTATTGTGAGGTAGAGGGCAAACCTCTACCAACCCTTACAGACATCTAGCCTGGTTTGCGCTTTTGGCTGTCTAATTTTTACTCTTCCATTTTGTCATTCCACAGTGCCCTGGTCCCCTAGGGAAGGACATCCTCACAAAGTCGGACGCTGCACCTTCCTCCTCCCTCATATACACTTCCATCCAGACTCGCCTGCTGCTCCCCTGACCCTCACCCTGACCTCAGGACCATCCCCTATTCCCTCTGCCAGTGCCTCCCATTTCCCCCTTCCCAGGTGGACCCTCCTGTCTGGGATGTTCCAAGTCCTCTCTCGCCTCACACCACGAGCCCATTCACACCCATCTCAAAGACCCCCTCCATTTTCTGGCCCCATCACAACACCCGCTCTCCTGACAAAAACCCCTGGGCTTGCAGCCTGTCATCCAAGACCTCTTGCAAGAGGGATTCCTCAGGCCTACTCACTCCCCTTATAAACCCTCATTTTGGCAGTAAAAAAGCCGAATGGTTCCTATGGCTTGGTCCATCGACTCTGCAGTCACCCCAAGCTGTCCCCGTGGTCACCAACCCTTATACCCCTCTCTGCACCACTCCTTCTGGGACCTCTGACTGCTCAGTACTAGACCCGAAAGATGCCTTCTTCTCCACTCCCCTCCATTCTGACTCTCAGGACATCTTCACCTTCCCATGGACAGACCCTGAGTCTCACTACTCCACTCAGCTGACGTGGACAGCTCTCCCCCAGGGTTTCCCAGCAGCCCTCATGCCTTCAGGCCGGCCTTGGCTAAGGACCCAGCGCCACACATCTCACTCAGCCTGTGGTGCTACCGTATGTTGATGACCTCCTTCTTTGCAGTCCCTGCCTTGAGATCAGCCATCAGGACACCTGTAAACCTCTTCACTTCCTTTCTGCCTGTGACTATAGGGTTTCTCCATCCCAGGTACAGCTCTCCTTGGCCATGGTAACAGACCTAGGCCTCCTCCTGACCCTACACACAGCCATGACGGTTGACAGAAAGGGCCTCATCACTAATATACCAACGCCCTCTACTAAGGAAGAAATTCTCTCCTTTCTGGGTGTGGCAGGATTCCCCAGAACTTGGATTCCTAACTAGTCTATATTGGCTACGCCTCTATATGATGTGGCCCAGGGCCCACTCTCTGGACCCCTCTTGCCTCTGTGACAGAGCCCCTCACCAGGCTCCAGCAGGCCCTCCTCCAGGCCCCTGCCCTCCATCTCCCTGATCTCACACGCCCATTTCACCTTTAGGTGGCTGGAGGGGGTCCTTGGACACATGCTGGGGCCGACCTTTGCCCCTGTGGCTTATCTATCGAAGGGTCTTGACCCTACTGTTTGGGGATGGGCCCCTTGCCTATGAACGTTGGCCACAGCCTCTCTACTCATTAACAAGCCAAAGAAACTCACTTTGGGGCCCCACTCACCATCCTGGCTCCCCATCACCTAAAGGATCTCCTCACCTACAGGGGCTTACATTCCTTACCCACTGCGGCCTTCCATCTCTACAGGTTCCCCTGGTGGAAGACCATTACCAGGAGTTACCATTCCAATTTCTAGAAGATTTACAGCAACTTGCACAAGCCATACTAATCATACAGTCCCAGCTTGATTCTTTAGCAGAATCGAAGGGGCCATCTTTTTATGGCTGAAAAAGGTGGACTTTGTCTGTCCCTACAGGAGGAATGCTGTCTTTATGTCAATCAATCTGGTATAGTAAAGGACAAGATAAAACAACTCAACAGGACCCAGAACATTGGAAACAACAGCTCTCCTCTGCTGAAGGATGGCAGCTAAGTCACCCCCTTCTCCAGTGGCCACGTCCTTTCTTGAACCCACTCCTTGTCATAGGCCTTCTGTTAATGCTTGCCCCCTTCTTCATTAGATTGGTTCAAGGCCAGATCCAAAAATTCTCTAATCAAACTATAAACCAGCTCTCTAGTCCAGAACCCACGCCTGTGTTGCCTCTCCCTCCTATAGAGAGATGGCCTTTATCTGTCAGCTCTGACAAATAGACTCTCGTGTGTGTCTCTGCCTGGTCTCCGCCTTTCATTTCTCACTTACCGGTCTCTCATCCCTCACTTCCCTTCACCATGAACAATTTGACGAGTACAGGGACGTCAGCTCACTAAGTACTGGCCATCGTGCAGAGGAATAGGGAGCAATTTTAAAGACATTCTATGTTTCTACCAGGATATTATTTAAACTGACAGCGCGCTTGGCACACAAATGTGAGAAAGTGAGGAGGTCAAGAAACACTAGCTGTAACTGTTTCAAAATTTTCCTCTCTTGGGAGTGAAGTAGGAATTCCCTTTTTTGTATATAAACATGAGAAGTAAAAGAAAATAAATATCCCCTGCCCCATCTCCCCCAAAGAGACAAGAGACCTTCCAGGGTGTGCTGCAATCCCTAACCTGCTGGTCAGAACTGAGCCTTCCCAAGTGTCAGGCTCATTTTCTACTCGATTTTCCGGTTGGAATGGGGCAGTGAATACCTCTTTTTTCCAGTAGCCACCAAGTGAGCACTGCCGGCTCTGGAGTGTTCCCAGATCTTCATTATGAAGGTCCCTATTCCTTCTCCCATGCTGGGATTTTTCTGAACCCTAATCTCCTCTCCTTCCTGGTGGTTCCTCCTCCTCCTGTCTCCTGTGGCCATCTAAGCTGCTCCCCAACCCAGAGCTGATCTCCGAGGCTGCAGAGCCAACTTCCCACTGCTCATCCCTGCCCAGGCAGCTTGGGAGTGGCTGAGACTCAGGAGTCCTGACAAAACACAGCACCCTTCCTCCCCAGACCTAGCAACAGCACTGCGAAGCTCCCCTCTTTTATTCTTGTCCCCAAGGCCTGTCATTTTCTAAAGACAATGTCGTTTACATACTGTTCTCTTATCTGTCTCCCCACCGGAGAGGCAGAAGTGTGTGTTTGCCTTGGTTTTAAATTCATGGTTGCATCCCCATTAGCTAAGAAATGCCTGGCACAAGCAGAGGGGTTTCATGCTTGGGTTTAGGGAGAGAGTTTGGAATAGCTGTTTGTGAGGCGTAAACTGCCAGGGACTCCTGAGGGTCACAGACACAAGCAAAAACAAGGCTCCTCTCCTTCCTGTGCTGGAAGGGGACCCTCAGTGAAGGCCAGTCTGTAAGGGTCCCCTCGAGTCCACATTCCTCTGGTCTTTAAGGGACCAGATGGGGGTGAATTGAGCATCCCCGGTCTGAAATACTCAGGATCAGAAATATAGTTTTTATGTTTCATCTTTTTTTGGATTTGGGAATATTTGCATATATGTAATGAGCTGTCTTGGAAATCTTCCACTGCGGCATGATGTTTGCACTACAAAAGTTTCTGGTTTGGAGCATTTCAGACTTGGGAATTTCAGATTAGAGATATCCAACTTATAGTTTGAAGACATTTGGCTAAAAGCTCTACTAAGGACTGAGACTAAAATGAAGTCACAGAGCCTTAGAGTCCACTTTCAAAAGTTTGAAGAGCTTCTTTTACTGAAGAGCCATTCTAGGTTTTACTAATAACACTAATGGCTGGGACTAAGATATAAGAACAGATAGAAACAAAACATTCTTTGAACAGTTTGACAGTTTAACAAGCTGTTAGTTGATGGCAGAGGCTGGTTTTGAGAGAGCTCGGTGTTGAGGGTCAGAAAGGAAGTACCGTCAGCTCTTGACAAAGAAGTGGTGGGGACGGAAAATGAGGGGCATCAAGTGACATTCTAGATCAGGAAGGGGGACAGGGCTTAGTCCCAGTATCACAGCTAGAGGGTCCCTTCAGGATAGATAAAAACTGAAAGGGCCTCTCTAGATCAGCGCAGCTGTGTGACCAAGCACAATCCTCTGGATAGTCCAGACCCTCCGTCCAGGGCCAGATGAGGACAAAAAGAGAATCCCTCATGAAGAGGAGGGGACTGGGCCTCCCACTACCAACTTCTTGTCTCAGCTGCTCTTCCACCAACGTGGAAGACCCATCGTCCCTCCTTCTGGGATGAAGCCAAGACTCAGTACAATGTCACCTGCCAGGAGTTGTGACAGCCACGAAAACAAGCTGTAAATTTCTTTTGCACCATTTGACCTTGAAATCTCTTGTTTGCCAAGGACATCTAGACCCTGAGATCAACCGTGTGCCTTCCAAGGGGACAGCAGCAACGGAGGCAGTAAGGTCCCCTCCAGTCCACATTCCTCAAGGACTGGAAGGTAAAAGGAGAGTGCTTGCCTGAGAGGACTCACTCTTAGAGTTTGTTTGGACAGAGGACCTGTTAAGTGATTTCAAATGCAGTCTTGCCTGTTCAGGATCATGTTACATGTGGTGCAGTATGCAGTGTAACGGAACGTGTAATAGATCTGTATGGTGAGATAACAGGATTGGGTAGAACAAGAACAATGTACTTTGTGCACAAAATATTTGGAGGCACGGAGGAAGATTCTCTACAATTTTGACTTTGATGAACACAAGAAAGCACAAGGTGCTAAGATGGAGAATGGAAGGGTCTGGTGGAGGGGGACACACTTAGGGACATCCTGGGCCACCAAACAGTGGTGGTCTCTGCAGTGGGGCCAGCACCATAAGCACGCACCACACCTGGGATCCGTGCCCGTCTGCCCTCGTCCTGTTGGAGTGAGGAGGGCGCTGCCGCAGGAAGGAAAGCCCAGGCTGGGAGGTGGTGCACACCCTGTCTTGGTGCAGCGGAACTGGACAGTGAGTGAGCGGATGACCTCCACCCTGACCACTTCATGCTAGAGGTCCTAAGCATAGAAGTTAACTAGTGAGATCAAAATAAAGACACATAACTCAATTTACCTTTTTCTTGACCAGTTCAGAGACGGCCCTTCCCGGCTCCTGCCTCGAGCTACCTGGTGGGGTAGTGAGATTTACACAAGAGACCAGCAGGAGAGAAGAAGGAGCACGCCAGAGAGTGGTCTTTTACTGGGGAACAAGAAATTCAGGGGAAAATTCCATCCAATGAAGGTCGAGGGGGGCAGCATTCCAAGGTCAGGGTCAGTGATTGGTCTCAGGGTCAATGGTCAGTCACACCCCCCACACGGATGGGCTCTCGCACCTAAAAAGGGTGGGGATAAGTTCTGACACAGCCTGGCCGGAACGCCTCACACCCAGTCAGGGAGGTGCCCAATCACGTGCGAGAACAGCTTCCCACACCTAAGGATGAACATGAACAGATGTGGCAAACAGAAGTGGGAGGGTCAAGCAAACCCATCGTCTACGTTCAAGTGAAGGAGGACACGTTCCAGGAAGAGAGAATAGGAAGAGTTAAATGAGCACTGGCACTTAGTGTGTTGCTCTGTGGTCACTGCAAACAATCAGATCCTCGCACACTAAGACGGAAAGAACAACAACAACAAAAAAACTAAACAAAAAACAGGGCAAAGGAATATGCATGGCACGGCTCCATGAATTCTCAGACTGCAAAATTAAATGTGCAAAAGATGTAACCTCGTTAAAAAATGTTTAATTGACACATAATAATTGCACCTACTTCTGGGATACAGCTTGATATTTTGATCCTTGTATATAATGTGTAATGATCAAATCAAAGTAATCAACATCTCCATCATCTCAAACATTTGTTTCTTTATGTTGAGAACATTCAAAACCCTCCCTTCTAGCTATTTCTAAATGCACAATAAATTATTCACCACAGTCACCCTGCTGTGCCGTAGAACTTTAGAGGTACCTTCGTACCTATCCACAGCACTTCTCTGCCCCGCCCCCCGCCCGTGCAGGCTCTGGTAACCACTGCGCCACTCTCTACTTCCATGAGACCAACATTGCCAGCTTCCACACGGGCATGGGATCATGCAGTATTTATCTTTCAGTACCTGGCTTACTTCACTTTATGTTCTCCAGCTCCACGCATGATGCTGTAAATGACAGGATCTCATTCTTTTTATGTCTGGATACATTCCATTGTGTATATACACCCCATTCTGTTTGTGTGCTCATCCATCAGGGGACACCCAGGTTGATCCCACACCTTGCTATGGTGAGCAGTGCCGTGATAAACGTGGGAGTGTGGACATCTTTGGAGGAATACCCAGTAGTGGGGTTTCTGGGTCAAATAGTACTTCCACTTTTAGTTTTTTGTGGAACTACCATATTTCTGTCTATAATGGCTGAACTAAGTGATATTCCCACCAACAGAGTTAGGAATTCTCTATTTTCTGCATCCTCATCAGTGTTTGTTAATTTTTTTTTTGTCTTATGGTGATAGACATTCTATAGGAGGGAGATGATGTCTCATTGTGGTTTTGTTTTGCATCTCCCTGATGAAGATGTTCAGCTCCTTTCATAAACCATTGGCTATCTGTGCATCTTCTTTTGAGAAAGTTCTAATCAGTTGATTTGCTGATGTTATTGAATTCTTTGCTGGTGAGTTGTTTGAGTCTCTTGTATGTCATGAATATTAACCATAGAGTTTTCAAATACTTTCTCCTGTTTTGCAGGTTGTCACTCAGCCTGTTGATTGATCTCTTCACTGTGAAGAAACTTTGTATTTTACTTAAGGTCTGTTTATTTTTGCAACGTAGGTTGTCTATGCTTTTGAGATCTTATCCAAAAACCTATTCTCAGAACAATGTCCTGAGGTGTTTTCTCTATATTTTCTTCTGGTAGTTTCACGGTTTTAGTCTTACATTTAAGTTTTTGGCCCATGTTTAGTTGATTTTTGTATATGATGTGAGAGAGAGGTATACAGTTTCATTCTTTTGCATGTGGATATCCAGTTTTCCCAATACTGTCTATTGAAGAGATTATATTTTCTCTAATGTATGTTATTGGCACTTTTGTTGAAAATTAATTAGCTGTAAATATGTGGATTTGTTTCCAGGTTCTCTGTTCTGTTCCATTGATCTTTGTGTCTGTTTTTATGCCAGTACCACACAGTTTGGGTTACTATTGTTTTGTAATAGGTTTTATAAGTCAGGTGTTGTGATGCCTCTAACTTTGTTCTTTTTCTCAAGATTCCTTTGACTATTTGTGGTTCCATACAAATTTTAGGATTAGATCTTTCTATTTCTTTGGAGAATGCAATTGGAATTTTGATAGGGATTGCATTGGATCTGTGGATCACTTAGGGGTAGTTTGTACATTTTACTAACATTAAATCTTCCAACCCATGGACATGGGATGTCTTTTTTTTTTTTTTTCGTGTGTGTGTGTGTGTGTGTGTGTGTCTTTGTGATCATCACTTTCTTTCATCAGAATTTCTATGTTTTCATCTCTTTGGTTAAATTTATTCCCATGTGTTTTTTTCTATTTAAATTTTGTAGTTATGTAAATGGGATTCCTCTCTTGACTTCTTCAGCTAGTTCATTGTTGGTGATAGAAATGCTACTCATTTTTTAGCTGATTTTGCATCTTGCAACTTGACTGAATTTATCAGTTGTTACAGTTTGTTGGTGGGGTCTTTAGGTTTCTCTGCATATAAGATCAATTTAGCCAGAACAACTTGACTTCCTCCTTTCAAATTTGGTTACCCATTATTTTTTTTTCCTCTTGTTGAATTACTTGCCTTGAATTTGCAGTACAAGGTTGAATAAAAGTGAAAGTGTGCAGATCTGTTCCAGATCTTAGAGGAAAAACTTTCTACTTTTCCCTGTTCTGTATGATATTAACTGTGGTTTCCTCATATACAATTGTCATTGTGTTGAGGTACATTCCTTCAATGATTAATTTGTTCAGAGTTTTTAATCTTGAAGGAATGGAAAATTTTATCAAATGCTTTTTCTGTGTCTATTGAGATGATCATGTGTTCTTGCCCTTCATTCTCTTGATTTCATGCAGTGTGGTTATTGACTTGCATAGGTTGAACCATTCTTGCAGCTCTTGGAAAAATCCCATTCTTTTTGAGGTGCTGTTGGATTTGGTTTACTAGTAATTTGCTGAGAATTTTTGCATCTATATTTATCAAGGATATTGGCCTATAGTTTTCTGCTTTCTTGCTTTCTCTTCCCTCCCTCTCTCCCTCCCTCCCTCCTTCCCTCCCTCCCTCCCTCCCTCCCTCCCTCCCTATCTCCATCCCTCCCTCCCTCCATCCCTCCCCTCCTTCCTGTTTCTTCCTTGTCTGTTTTAGTATCAGGGTAATGTTAGCCCATAGAATGAGTTTGGGGGAGTTTCTTCCTTTCCATCTTTTAGGGTGATTTTTAAAGAATTAGTATTAGTTCTTTGAATACAGCAGTGAAGTCAGTTGGTCTAAACTTTTCTTTGAAGGGAACTTTTTATTACTTAATCTCTTTAGCCATTATTGGTCTGTTTAGATTTCTATTTCTTCTTGATTTAGTCTTGATAGGTTGTATGCATCTAGGAATTTCTCCATTTCTTCTAGGCTTTCCAAATTGTTGGCATATAATTCCTCAGTAGTTTCTAGAGGTCTTTCATACTCAAAATTTCACATTCGTATTTTGTGGTATCCCACGTAATCTCTCCTTTCTCATCTTTGATTTTATCTGAGTCTTTCTGTTTTTTCTTAGCCTCGCTAACGTTTTGTTGGTTTTGTTTATATTTTCAAAGAAACAACTTTTCATTTCATTAATCTTCTGGTTTCTGTTTTGCCTCTTATTTGTTTCCGTTCCGGTCTTTATTTCTTTCCTTTTATGAATTTTAGGTTTAGCTTTTTCTTGCTTTTGTAGTTCCTCAGGTACATTGTTCTGGAGAGTTTGATTATTCTTAGGCAAATTAAACCCAGAGTCCCACCCCCTTGGGCGCTGGAGCTGGGTGGAAGGATCAGCAGAGCTGAGAGCCGACCAGTTCCACTGGTCTCTTTCTCAGAGACCAGCACCGAGTCCTCAGTCCCTCTCTCCAGGCTTCTGCTGTCTTCCCACCCAGAGCAGCTGGTTTCCTCCTGTTCTGAACCTCGCTCGGCCCCAACTGCAACCTCGCCAGGAGTCTCTGGTTCTCCTGGGACTGCTCAGCTCCAAGCCACGGCTGCTGGTGTAGTGGCCAGAGGTGGCAGGGGAGAGTGTGGAGACTACACACCTCCCTGTGTCCCCAAACTCCACCCCACCTTGTCTCCATGCACGTGCTCCACCTGGACAGAGGAAGGGGCAGCTCCCGCACTGTCCATGCGACTCCCTGGGGGCCAGGCTGTGGGCAGTGCGGCGACTCTCATTCTCCTATAGGACCTTCCTAGGTGCTGAGATTTGAAATGACTTTTTCTTTTTTTTTGTATGTTTCTTGGAATTTTTAACTTTTTAAAAAGAAGTAGGAATCAAAAAACTGCCATTTAAGAATAATCGTGGAGAACTCTGCACAGCCCCAGTTTCAGAGAGCTGCCTGATGACCACAGCTCTGAAGAGAACAGGCCTCTCAAGATCACCCGCAGCAGCCGCCTCAGAACCTCCCGCTCGGGCCAGCCCGGAGAGGGCTTTCGGGGTTCCCGGGAGAGGAGTGCTTTGGTCTGGACTTGTTGTTTGGCTATGGCTCATAAGGCTGCTTGCTTGGACCTCAGGAGGAAGCACAGCTTCTTGGCTAAAGATGGACTTGGAGGGCACACAGGTCTCCTGCTTACCACCTGGGGACACGGGGTGAGCCACGGGGCTCTGCACCCCAGGTGCCTTTTCTTTCCAATTAGGTGATGCTACCAACATCACCGGGGGGTGGAGTAAGGTGCTGAGGACAGGCCCCTGTTCTGAGTGAATCTGCGCGGTTATGGTTTTCGGTTGCCATCTTGCCATTTCTCCACTCCCGGGCAACCAGAGTCTCCGATTTATTTTAATTAAACCGTGAGGTGAGTCGAGAAAGCAGGCTTTACCCTCTCAGGAGGAGTGTGGGGTTAATTCAATGCCTGCATCAACAGTGAAGGGGGCTATATCTTTCTCTTTCCAGAGTCTGATAATGTGAGTCTCTAGAATTAACTGGCAGTGGACAGATTAACCGGCGGAAAGGCTGCAACGTCACCACACGCACACTCACGGCAGCCTCACCAGGAGGACTTGAAGAAGAGCCAGAGGGTCCGAGTTTCACAGTGCCCTAAGCAAAGGAACAGAATCGGGGTTGGGTTTCTGGGGGAAGTGACTGGACATGGAAGGTGGGGAGGATACCCAGGAAACAAAGGCTGTCTTGTTAGGCCGACGGTCCCCCGGGGGACCCTCAGAGAGGGAGGTAGGGGCTGAGCTCAAGTCTCCTTTCCTGTGATTCCAGTTACTCTTCTCTGTCTGTCGATGGGATTCCAGGGAGGGGCTCATGATGTTGCCCTCCACGGCAACATCAAGGGTCAGATCAGGGAAAGTCACGGAGAGCCCCTTCATGCTCCAGGGGAGAAAGGCTGAGAGGCAGAAAGGCAGGAGAAAGTCAGAGAGAACTTGGTTTTTCTTTAAAACAAAAACAAAGAAAACACTATGCTTTGGGGTACTCTTTTCTGAGCCCTGACACCACCAGCCTTATGCATGTGGCTGCGTATGGTCTGTGGCATGTGTGGATGTGTAGGTAGCTCAAAAGCACACGCACGTCCCTTTAAGAATGGCTCAGAAAGTTAAAAAACTTAATTCTCAGACATGAGCCTAAACTAGGACAGGCGCCTCCCTTCCAGGCTGAAGAGCACGCTTTGCAAGCCAGCACAGGGTGCCCAGACACCAGGGCTCAGGATGGAATCTCTGAACACCACCCAGGGGATTTAGATCCCGTCTGTCCTCCTCGGTGCCCACGCCTGGGCAGGGGACACAGTCGGGAATGCTGGGAGCTGAGAACTCACTCTTGGAGCAGGTTCCTGCCCCCTCCTTCCTGTTTTGTTTCCAAAAAAGCTTACATTTCTCCTGCGATCTGGTCCAGAAGACCTAGATTTGAGGCCCATGATTGAGTCTGATCTCTACCTAGGACCGCAGGACAAGGCTGGGAGGACGGCTTCCTCCGTGGGCCACCACCCCCCGGCATTAAGACATGTATGCGTCCTGGACCTCCAGACTCCTGCTGAGGCCCTGTTCTGCCCTCATCTGGCCAGTGGTCCACAAACCTGTTGCTTAATGACCAACATGGGCTTGACTCCATCCACCACAGTGGGGAGCCTTCGAGGCCCACAGAGAAACTGCTGAAGGCTGAGCTCCAGACACCGAAGGAAAGGTCTGGGGCAGGACCAGGGAAGGGACAGTGGGTGGACCCTGCACTCCTTCCACCCACTTTTAGAGGTGGTTGTCTGCTCCTGGTGCTTGTCACCCCCATCCCTGGCTGTCCTCTGTGCCCCTCAGTGACTGTGACCTTGGCTGCCCTCTGGGCCCCTCAGTGACTGTGAGGTCCCCCCCCCACACACAGTTTGCCGCACTTGCTGTAGATGGGCTTCTTGGAGACCGGGTGAGGAGCCCAGGCATGTTGGGTAACACGCTTACCAGGAGCTTTTGATGTCTCCTGGTGCCTGAGTCACAGAGCCAGGCTCTCTGAGTGTTCAATGCCATCCGTCCCCCTGACCAACATTTTTGGGCCTCCAGATGACCCCTCTTCCACCCACCTTCATCTAGGTTGACTTTGGCCGGAGGGCAGTGACGGTGAGAAGGCGAGGAGAGGCGGGTCCCCAATGCCCTCTCTGTGCACAAGTCGGTCCCTGGAATCACCCTCTGTCCCCCCCCACCCCAGAGAGCATGGACAGAGACACCAGGAGGAAGACCTCCGCAGACACACTTCACTCTTCCGACAAACCTTGCCGTGCCCCAGCTGCCTGCCCTCTAAGTCGGCTCTGCTGGGCCTCATCTCCAAGAACAGCCCACGCCCTAGACAGTCCCACAGGTCTAGAGGGCAGCAGGAAGTCAGGCTGGGGGTGTTTTAATGATGACACTTCTGTGCGTAAAGCCTTCCTCGAGGTGTTGCCAAGAGGATTCCAAGACACATTAGACGGATGCTTTGAATACACATTTGAAAAATATTATGAGAAGCCTACAATTTACACACTTGTTACCAGTGAAGCCCGTCATCATGAGGGTCGGAAAGTGCTGACACAGTGGGCCTTGCTGGAGGGAGGCTGGGATGAAGCACTGTGATCTGTACGTTCTCTTCACCCAAAACTAGGAAGATGGGCCTTTTTTGGCCAAGGGCAAAGCTGTAGATTTCCAAGTAGCAATGTCTGTTCTCCCCTCTATCCCACATACTTTTTCCCCTGCACTGAGGACAGGACCCAGGGCTCACCCACACCAGGCAAGTGCTCCACCACTGAGCTACGCCTCAGCCCTGTCCATCCTCAACAGCCGGCCAGCGTGCTCACGCTTGGTCCAGTTCCCCTGGTCTCTCGGCCTGCGGCCTGTGGCCATGGCTTAGCTGGATCAGGCTATGAATGTTTTTAATACAACCACCTGCATTTCTTCAGTCCCAGTAGGAACTCTCCTGGGAACTGGCTTATACATTGTCTTTTGGGTTGTCTCACAGGTAAATAAAATTTAAATGGAAGTTTTTGTGTCCTCCAGTCCAAGATCACTCACTGCACAGCATCGAGGAGCACAAAACCTGTGGTAAAGTGAGCTCTTTTGGGTGAGTTCACAAGCTATCTCACAGAGGCAATTTGGTTCACCTTCAAGAATCACCAACAAGAACCCAAACCTAGAGTATCTTCGAGTCACGTGTTCCTGGAATACAGGAGACAGAAACATCTTCCTAATGTGGTATTAGTGCTTCTGGACTCCACAAGACGATCATGTTTTCCTCCATCATACATATTTAAGCATAACTGGGATACAATTTGCTGGAAGAGCCACCATGTTTAAAAACCAGTTCCAGCCAAATAATCTACACTGAAATGCTCTTGCCCACATGGAAACCCACAAATGCCAAGGCATTTTCTTCCAGAGTGTGAATAAAGCAATAGTTATTCTAGAAAAAAAATGCTACAGAGGTCTTTTAATAGCAATATTTAAATTCTCTTGGATCTTCAAATACTTTAGGTGATTAAGTGCTTGATACCCACCAAACCAGCAGTTCTTACTAGAAATGGATAAATAGGTAAAAGATAACCAGGGCTTCACAGAGGTTAAAAAAGCAAGACAAAGTATGGCAGAGCCCACTCAGACCATTCTATAGGATTGATATTAATTTGGGGGCAGCAAGTCTGAGGGGAAAATACAGAGAGGTCAAGGCCTTTGAGCCAGGTCTGCCTTTTCTTCTCAGAGCCAGCTCCCTCTCAGGTGCCCTTGAGTTCCGACGTTTGGACCTGAAGGTAAATCGCGTGTTCTTTGGGCTTCGCTTTCCTGTGGCAACCAGAAATGGAAATTAAAAGTCAAAATTAAGAAGCAGTCAACATCTCCATTAGGGTTGCAAAGCTGTGTGCAGAGTATCTCAAACATACAGAGAGACCCAGGAGAGCAAGCAACGAGGAAAATGGGTTGACAAGGAGCCAAGGCCAGGTCTGGATTTAGGCCCAGGTCCTTATGACTCCAGGGACCACTCTCTACTGCACAGGGACCCGTGTCTGGCTACAAAATCCTTGGAACTGAGCCTGGAAATGGGTCTGAGAGATTAACTGCTTCACTGGGACTTTTGCTTTCTTTTCCTTCTCTCCTTCCTTTCTTTCTTTCTTTTTTTAAAGAGCTTTAAGAGTAGAATCTGAAACTCTATGAAAGCACACTCCATTACAAGAATCAAGACTTCAAGCCATTTTTTGTATGAGAATTCACACCCTATATGAGTCAAATGTATGATATGTCAAGATCATTGTATTGTCTTGAGCAACTAATGAAAAAAAAAAAAAAAAGAAAAATCACTAAAGAATCTGAACCAGGTGCTGGGGTTGTGGCTCAGTGGTAGAGCACTCACCTAGGACATGTGAGGCCCTGGGTTCGATCCTCAGCACCACATAAAAATAAATAAATAAAATAAAGGCATTGTGTCCATCTACAACTAAAAAAAAAATTAAAAAAAAGAAAGAAAACTAGGGATGGAACCACCATTTGACCCAGCTATCTCACTCCTCTGTCTATATCCAAAGGACTTAAAAACAGCATAGTATAGTAACGAAGCCACCTCAATGTTCATAGCAGCTCAATTCATAATAGCTAAACTGTGGAAGCAACTTAGATACCCTTCAATAGGTGAATGGATAAAGAAACTGTGGTATATTTTCAGAATGGAATATTGCTCAGCATTAAAAGAGAATAAAATCATGGCATTTGCAGGTAAATGGATGAATACCATGCTAAGTGTATTAAGCTAATCCCCAGATCCAAAAGTCGAATGTTCTCTCTGACAAGTGGATGCTGATCCATAATGGGGGTGGGGGTGGGGAGAATGGAGGAATTTGATCCTGCCAAGGGGAGGGCGGGAAGGGGAGAGGGCATGGAGGTAGGAAAGACGGTGGAATGAGACAGACATCATCACCCTAGGTCCATGTCTGACTGTATACATGTGCTGCGACTCTACATGGTGTACAACCAGAGAAATGAATAGTTAGTTGTGCTCCGTTTGTGCACAGCAAATCAAAAAGCTTCTGCTGTCATGTGTAACTGATTAGAGCTAATAAAAAATGAATTTTAAAGAAAAGATGGAAGAAAGAGAGTGTGTGGAGTGATACCGTGACCCTTCTAGAGGGCAGGGCTAACATCTCCCACCCCAGCACCGCGGACTTCACCTCTGGAGGTTCTCGGCATCTTGGATGGTCTCAGGCAAAGCAACGCCCTTGGTCTCGGGAAGAAGCAGTGTCACGCCTCCGGCCGACAGGCCCAACACCCCTTCAATGAGACAGATGGCAAGAGGAGGGTTAGAGCACAGGTACCTCCACCTCCAGGAAGGGTCACAGCCACCACAGAGACGTCCAGGCTACGGGGAGGGGGCGGAGAGACCCGGCTGACTGTCAAGACCTTGTAAGGGACATTCAGGAAAGAAAAGGATGGGGTAGCCGGGGGAAGGCCAGAGGAAGGAAACAAAAGGTGCCTGTGCACCTCCACAAAAGAAGGGAGCTTCATAGTGACTGATGTCAAGGGTTAGCGGGGAATGTGGAGCCACGTGCCTCAAGAAGAATGTGAGACTCGATGTTGACGGTTGTGATAGAAGATAGATAGACAGATCTGTAGATGATCTATAGATGGATCTATAGATGGATAGATAGATAGATCTATAGATAGATAGATAGATCTATAGATAGAGAGATAGATAGATCTATAGATAGAGAGATAGATAGATAGATCTATAGATAGAGAGATAGATCTATAGATAGATAGACAGATAGATCTATAGATAGATAGATGATAGATAGATAGATAGATAGATAGATAAATAGATCTATAGATAGGTAGATAGATAGATAGATCTATAGATAGAGAGATAGATCTATAGATAGAGAGATAGATAGATAGATCTATAGATAGATAGATCTATAAATAGAGAGATAGACAGATCTATAGATGATCTATAGGTGGATCTATAGATGGATAGATAGATCTATAGATAGATAGACAGATCTATAGATAGATAGATCTATAGATAGAGAGATAGATAGATCTATAGATAGAGAGATAGATCTATAGATAGATAGACAGATAGATCTATAGATAGATAGATGATAGATAGATAGATAGATAGATAGATAAATAGATCTATAGATAGGTAGATAGATAGATAGATCTATAGATAGAGAGATAGATCTATAGATAGAGAGATAGATAGATAGATCTATAGATAGATAGATCTATAAATAGAGAGATAGACAGATCTATAGATGATCTATAGGTGGATCTATAGATGGATAGATAGATCTATAGATAGATAGACAGATCTATAGATAGATAGATCTATAGATAGAGAGATAGATAGATCTATAGATAGAGAGATAGATCTATAGATAGATAGACAGATAGATCTATAGATAGATAGATGATAGATAGATAGATAGATCAATCTATAGATAGGTAGATAGATAGATAGATCTATAGATAGAGAGATAGATAGATCTATAGATAGAGAGATAGATAGATAGATCTATAGATAGATAGATCTATAAATAGAGAGATAGACAGATCTATAGATGATCTATACATGGATCTATAGATGGATAGATAGATCTATAGATAGATAGATAGATCTATAGATAGATAGATAGATCTATAGATAGAGAGATAGATAGATAGATCTATAGATAGAGAGATATATCTATAGATAGATAGACAGATCTATAGATAGATAGATGATAGATAGATAGATAGATAGATAGATAGATAGATAGATAGATCGATCGATCTATAGATAGGTAGATAGATAGATAGATCTATAGATAGAGAGATAGATCTATAGATAGATAGATCTATAAATAGAGAGATAGACAGATCTATAGATGATCTATAGATGGATCTATAGATAGATAGACAGATAGATCTATAGATAGATAGATAGATCTATAGATAGAGAGATAGATAGATCTATAGATAGATAGATAGATCTATAGAGAGATAGATCTATAGATAGAGAGATAGATAGATCTATAGATAGATAGATCTATAGATAGATAGATAGATCTATAGATACAGAGATAGATAGATAGATAGATAGATAGATAGATCTATAGATAGACAGATAGATCTATAGATAGATAGATAGATAGATAGATAGATAGATCTATAGATCTGTAGATAGATAGGTATGGGTATAGAGCATAACACACATATGTTCCTCCCTCCCTTCCTCTCTCCCCCTTCCTCTGTCCTTCTCTCCCCCTCCCTCTCCCTTCTGTCCTCCCTCCCCCTCTCCTCCTCCCACCCCTCCTCTCCCCCTTGCTGTCACCTGTGCATGGCAGGTCTCTGCCCAAGAATAGCCATTTTGCTGTCTACCAACCCGGTAAGCAGGTCTTGGAGGGCCTGAGCTCAAGGCTGGGGGAAGAAGGAGTAGCTCCCTCCTCTTTCACTATCCAACTTTATCAGCAGTGAAGCCCACACGGCACTTTGATTCCCACTTGTCTCAGGTCCTGTCTCCATTTCTAAGCTCCAGAAGCAGAAGGGGTGGGTTCAGCACCTTCAGACCTCCCGCGCTCACAGTAAATGCATGCAGTTAGCCACTGAATGCACGGGAAGCAGGAGGCTGTTCAAAGTCCCATTGAATCTTGCCCTGGAATGAATGACTGGATTTGGGAGCCACTGGATATAAATCTCTGGCCACTTCCTAGAAATTGTATCTTCTCTTTCCCCAGAGACAGCTGAAGAGGGTGCTCCATCCTCCCAGGGTCGGGGAGCATCGAGGACCACACTGTGCCCTGCAGGCTGCGAAGGAGGGGGCGCAGGCTCATGAGGTCTTACCAAACAGAACAAGGGGCAGGGCTTGCCAAACCTCCATCAGCCTGAAGACCATGAAGGGGGTGAAGATCCCACCCACGTCACACAGGGCGGAGCACACCATCACCCCAAGGTTCCTGAGGAAACAGAGAATCCAGAGATCACATCCTGTGATTTGGTTTTCCAAGATTCCGTCTTTCTTATCCTAGAGCCCAGGGAAGTGCCAACTCCTGGGGCCGCCCAGACAGCACTCAGCACACCTGGGGCCAACTGCGAGGACCAGGAGGAGCCTGTGGACCACACGTCAGACTGAGAGGGGGTGTCACCCAGGGTGGAAAGGGGGAGGGCCATGCCCTGCCCGCCGGCCTCTTCTCAGTTCCACACCAGACACCAGCTCTCAGGCGCGTCACCATGAAGAATTGATCGAAGCCTGATGAAGGTCACCAGCCATGTGCCCCTGCTCCGACCCTCAGTTCCACACCCTCCTGTCCAGGATCAAGACCTGTTGTCACTGGGAGGTGAAGACACATCTCTGGGTGACTAGGTCTAAAGGATTTAGGCTCATGTCAGCCCTGGTGCCTGGGAGTGGAGCACACTGGTTAGGGGTGTGTGTGTGTGTGTGTGTGTGTGTGTGTGTGTGTGTGTGTACACATATTAACGTGCTAATATAAAAAACATTAACTTACATAAGCACTAGGCCTTCTAAATTCTGCATGTTTTCACTTTATCTTGTAACTCTGTGTGCGTCTTGTCCTCCTGTATCTATTCTCCTTTATACTGCTCTCAAGCTGCCTTTCATTTATTAAATGCTTTAATTTTTTCATTTTTTTCCTCCCTGAGTGGCTTCAGTGTCTTCTATTATCTTGCCATCTAATCTCCCAGGAATGTACACATTTGCTCTAAGCTCTTACTTTATAGAGATGACTGACTCATTAATATTTTGCATTTTATGGTAGCATATCTGTTTACAATTTTCATCTGCTTTGTGACAATATTCTTTTGGCCACACTCTGGGATAGGAGAGATTTTCTTTTTGATCAGGCTTGTATCTGAAACCTCTGAAACTGTGAGCCAAATAAACCTTTTATCTTATTAAATTGATTATCTCAGGTATTTTATTACAGTTACACAAAGCTGACTAATACAGCATTTTTGACAGATTATATTCTGACTCAATCCCCTGGGACTGGTGGCCATAACAATGGAATTATTTGTCCCAAAGTTTTTAGACTCTGTACTCAGAACTGCCAGTGTAGGTTTTCCGTTTAGTTTGTCTTCATTTCTGTCCTCAGTCCAAGCAACACTATACAAATGAGAGTCTGAGACATGGCCTTTTGATACAGGAACAGGCAGAAAAAAGAATGACTAACTCAGAGTCATCACTCAAGGACTCAGAGAACTGTGAAGGTGTAAGATGAGGTTGGGATCTGGAATTTTCTTAGAAGCCACTGATATGTTCACAATGGGAAAGGAGTAATTTATGCAAAGGAAAAAAAGCTTAAGGTAATAAACTGAATTCTAACACAAGTCAGGTTAAGATAATGGCAGTTTTTAAAACATCAAATAAAACGGCTACTTTTACAATTAAAATTATCTTCATTTAAAACCAAGTCCTGTGAGATACAGACGGCAATAATTCCATGCAAAGGTGCTTGGCGTTACTAGGGAGTAGGAAAAAGGAGGGCCACAATAACACCCCACCTCCCAGAGTGGCTTAACACCGACTTTCCAAACACCCCTGAGGACGCAGAGTAACTGGACGTCTCACACACGGCCCGCAGGAGTACGAGTGGGGCACCCCCACAGAGCACATGACCCAGCATCACACTCCTAAGTTTTACCCCACAGAAGTGAAAACATGTCCATCCAAACACCTGTGCACCGATATTCAGAGCAGGTGTACCATGATCCCCCCAAACAGGAAGGAGTCCAAGTCCAACCATGACCAGGGCAATGAAGAGAGCAGGTCCAGGCACTGGTAAGCTACACGGCAATAAAAGAGCCACAAGGCAGAACAGTCTGGAAAAGGTGACAAGAGAGGGACAGAAGTCAGATTAGCAGCTGCCAGGAGCTGGAGGTGGAGCGAGAAGGGAACTTACTGCAGAGGGCTATGAAGAAACCTGGGGGACGCTGGAAATAGTCTGTATTTCATGGCAGTGTTTAAAAAGATTAATTATCTATGCCATCAAAACTTGCTTTCAGAAAGCATGAATTTGAGTCTATGTATGCCCGACTTTAAAAAAAAAAAAAATTCTTCAGCACCAAAAGCAGAGGCAACAAAGTAAAAAGAGAGAAACTGGAGCTTATCTGATCCAGAACTTCTGTTCATCAAAGGACACAAATAACTGAATAAAAAGGCGACCTAGAGAATGAAAGAAAATGTCTGGAAATCATACATCGGATAAGGCCCCAAGATCCAGAATATATAAAGAGCCACAATCAACAACGACAGCAAGATGGCCCCCGCCCGGGGCCCAGTCTGATAAGGGGAAATCACTGCATCAGACTTTTCTCCAGAGAAGACACACAAACGGGCCACAAGTGGGTAAAGAGATGTCCCACACCACTGATCACTGAAGAAATGGAACGCATGGTGAGTCACCCACTCAGCCCATCAGGGCGGCTGCTATCAAGAAAAAGGAAATAGGCCTTGGTGGGACCAGGAGAAACTGAAGCCCTGGGCCCCCAAGGTGGGACATAAAACGGGCGAGTTGTCGTGGAGACAGGACGGAGGTCACCCGGAAACTAAGAAATAGATTACCATGGATCCGCGGCCGGCTTTCACCAAAAGACCTGACAAGGTCAACTTAGAGGAGGAAAAGGTCAGAGCTTCAGTCCGTGGCTGGCTGATTCCAGGGCTCTGGGCCTGAGGGAGGTAGCATCCCCTGGTAGAAGGGTGTGGAGGAGGAAAGCTGCTGAGCTCGGGCAGGCAGCAAGGAGGCCGAGAGGGAGGAGCCGGAACAAAACTCACCCCCTCCAAGGCATGCCCGCGTGACTCCTTCCTCCACCAGGCCCCACTGCCCACAGTCACCCCACCCCCGTACAGTCACCCCTTCAAGTTCTTAATCATTCACCAACTGGATTAACCCACCACTCAGGTGACAGCTCTCGTAATCTGATATTTCAGACCTTCATGAACACAGGAGTGTCTGGGGGACATCATAGCTATACCATAATTCCAGTAATTTCCCATCTAGATAGGCATCCAAAAGAATTGAAAGTAGAGGGCTGGGACTGTGGCTCAGTGGTAGACCTGGTTCGATTCTCAGCACCACATAAAAATAAAGGCATTGTGTTGTGTCCATCTACAAAAAAGATTCTCTCTCTCTCTCTCTCTCTCTCTCTCTCTCTCTCTCTCTCTCTCTCTCCTTTAAAAAAAAAAGAATTGAAAGTAGAGTCTCCAAGAGATATCTGTGCACTGATGTTCACACCAAAATGTGAGAGCAACCCAAGCTTCCAAGGTCAGATGAATGGATGAACAAATATGTTCTGAACACAATGGAATATTACTCAGCCTTAAAAAGGAGAGATGAGCATGTGCTACAACGTGGATAAGTCTCAAAGACGTTATGCTAAGTAAAATAAGCCAGTCATAAAAATATTGTACAATTCCACTTAGATGAAGTTCTTAGAGTAGTCAAAATCGTAGAGACAGAAAGAAGAATGGTGGCTGCCAGGGGCTGGGAGGGAGGAATGGGGTGCTATTTAATGGTACAGAGTCACCGTTTTGCAAGGTGGAAAGAGCTCTGGAGATTGACCACACAATGTGAGTGCCTCCGACGGCACCCACCTGAATACTTTAAAAGGTTTACCATGGTCAATTTCATATTTCACTACATTTCTTGGACGTTCCTCGTTTAGAGAGCAGTAACATGTCTGAGAGGAGAAAGTGCCCTGCACTCTCTAGCTGTGTGACCTTGGAAGTCCCTCTCCCTGTTTAACCCTCAGCTTCTTGTGTAAAACTGAGGAGGAGGATGTTCAATAACAACTGTAAAGGTAGCCTGGGTCATAGTTGTGGAAAGGCTTGTCACTATTAGTCCAGCGTGTAACAGAGCAGCTGACACCCACACCACCGCCTAGTGCTAATGGGATACTTAAGCTCAGCAGCCCCGCGGCTTGCCCAGCGCTCCCTCCTCCAACCCAGAAGCCTCTGTTCTTGTGCCGCCTGTTTACAGGGCCTGGCATGCCCCCTGCCCTTAATTGACACGAGTACCCACATTTCACATTCTCTCCCATAACCCGGAACCTTCTCTTTGACGCCCAACCCTACCTCTCTGAGCATGCATTCTTAGCAATACCCAATGTTCAACTTGACCGACCCTTGGGGGCGCTCGGGGAGACGTCCTACAAACTTTGGTCCTCGTGAGCCTGGCTGGCAGGAGGTGGGATGATGTCCCCCCACCTCACGCACTCACCTGATGAAGGTGGGGTACAGCTCTGCGTTGACCAGACAGATCATCTGCAGCACAATGGTGATCCCCATTCGGCCCAGGCAAGCCACCACGATATTCAGCCAGCGCTGGTCTGCAGAGACAGAGGGACACCAGGGTGGCACTCTCTTGCCACAGAGGAAAGGCCTGGAGGGCTGGGCTGGACTACGAGGGCATCCTCTCTGACCCTTTCGTTTTCAGACAAGTGCGCTAAGATCCGGAGACTTCAGAACCTGAAGGTGACACCTCTGGGAAGACTCCACTTGTCCCCAGAGACAGGAATGAGTTTGGGGGCTCCGCTGGCCTCCCGTCAGCAGGCCGACCTAGACAAGCTGTTGGCGTCCTTGGGGTGGATGCTAGCCGCACAGCTCACGGGTGGTTAGGAGTCTTACAGGTAACGTGTCAAATTCCCCCCGTGACTGCGGAATTTAAAGGCTGAGGTTTGTCCATCCTAGAACAGCGCTGCTGCTAGCCATCCTGAAACATCCCAGCAGGTAAGTTAGCTCCCGCCAGGCTCAGCCCTGATGGAGTCCTCTATCTAGTGTTGCTTCCAACCTAAACAGCTTCTGCCAATCACAGGGAGGGTGATTAGGGAGTGAGCCCCGGACAGCTGCTGGAATCCCCATTCCCACTGGGGGTGACCACAGTAATGGGCGTCCCAGGAAAGAACACAGATCCCTAATCACCACTGATATTATCACCGACATTGCCCCCACACCAGAGTACAAGTGGCCCTGAGCGATACTGGCTCACTACAAGTCCCCTGAGGTCACAGATATTGCACTACCCTGGCCCCTGGCACCAGACGCTGGTGACGTAGGGAAGGCTCGGTTGGTTTCACTCAGTTGGCGTGAGCTTCCCAAGGAGCGCCAAGGCTGCTCACCGCACACACAGCTCAGGGGCACTCTTGGGCCTCTGCTGCTCTCTGCCCCCGAGAAGCCAGGCTGAGCCTTGGGAAAGACCCCTCCTGACCCAGCTTCTACAAAACAAAAGAGGAAGGAGATGGTCCCGGGGGTCGGGGCCAGGGCATACACAGCATCGCTGCCCTCAGAGAACAGTGTGTCCACTCTGCCCTGCTGGCTGGGCCACATGTTACAGCAGTCAGAGGAAAGACTGCGCGACTCCCACCCAAAGCCACCAGTGCTTTCCTGCTGTGCTTGGGGTACCGTCCACGGTTGCTGTCTCCTGGCTCACAGGGACCTCGTCTGATGCTTGCCACCCAATGCCAGTCCAGCCGAGCTCCAGGCTGAGCCCTCTCCTCCCGTCCCCTTTCCTGCTGCTCCCTGCCTGAATCTCTCTCCTCGTGGGTCTACATTACTCTCCTCTCCATGTGCATGGAGGAGCCGCCGCAAGGCAGCTTCCTGCCACATGGCTGAGCTGCTCAGGAACAGGAGGACTGATCTGCGTCCACAGAGGCCAGGGCGGCAGGCGGGCGGGCAGGGCTGCACGGATCTGGTGTGACGGTGCGGGAAGGACAGCCTGGGTGCCCACGGTCCAGGTTCACCAAACCACACAGTTATAAAGTGCTCATTATATATTAGTCAGACCCCCATTTAAATTGTTAAAGAAAGATGGTGAATGAAGGTGACACCCTTTGTTCTTGTTCCAGGGGCTTATCAAAGCCCAGTTCCCTGGAAGACAACGAACACAGGCCACTCACCTTGTGAGATAAACAGCATGACCAAGCAGGCTGCCCCGGCCATCAGACTGGACAAGGCTAAAGGGTAGATGCGGCCAGCACGGTCAATGGTGACGAGGATGATGAAAGCCGCAGGGAGTTCAACCAGTGCGGAGAAGAAGAAGTCTAGGTAGATGTTCCTGCTGGTGGCCCCCATGTGCATGACCAGGCCCTGGTAGACCACAGCGCAGGAGAACCTGGGCGAGAGGAGAGCCCAGTCAAAGGCAAGCTCTGCAGGGGACGAGCAGCTCAGGGAGGGAGCCCCCACCCACTGGAGAGAGTGTGTCACTGGCCTAGAATGTTCTAGAGCCATGCAAAAAGAGGGCTATAAAGGGCCCTTGAAGACAAATTCCTTTAATGATGTGAGAGGATGCCTTATGCTTATGAGCTTTCGCTGTTACCATCGTCATCACCATGGTAACAAAGTCAAGGATCCTGGACACAACAGGGCGGAGGGGCACACAGAGCCTCACCTGCACAGGACGCTCCCTGAACCTCACAGCACCATCTTTAACGGGCACTGTTGGTTGCTCCCATGCCCCTGCAGGGCCCTCTATCTGTAGGTCACAGGACACAGACACAGATGGAGGGGCCTTCCTAAACTGCCCACTCTCCAGTCCAGTCAGAGGGTGCTGTGTGTCACTGGGGAGATATCATTTTGGAAACTAGAGCATCTTAGATGGTATCTGTGACTACATTGTTCAAGGAGCCTTTGGTCAATAAGAAATCCTGGTCTTGTCCCAGCATGCAAATTGCCTGTGCGCCCCAAAACTGAGATGGCAACTGATGCTCCTAATTAATGTGCCCCTTGTTTTATAAAAGCCTCAGCCATACTTGCAGGGCTTTTGTTTCTTGTCATTGCTGATTGGACAAAAGGGTCAAAAAGAAAACAAACAAACAAAAAGAATGCACACACCTGTAGCTTGGTGAGTTTAGGGAACCGGAGCCACCCCCCGCGCCATTTGGCCAGTGAAGTAGAAACTGTCACACACTGCTGATGAGGAGACCGGCTCAAGAGAAAAGAACCTACAACTTGAATCTGCCTGTCCACACACCAGGTGATAAATGAGCAGGGCTGCCACCTTCAGGCAGAACCCATGAATTGCATGTACGTTTTAAAATAACAACAACAACAACAAAAAAAACTGTGCTCACTGAGCATTTGCTGTATCTGTACCCCACACTGTTCCAAGCGCTCTACACAGAGCATCTCTTTAATTCCCCAATGAGCTAGATACTGTTATTGCTTCCACTGCTGATGAGGACACAGTCACAGAGAGACTGAGGCTCTTTCTAAAGGAAACACAGCCAGGAAGTGGTGGGCAGATTCCCAGTTTGCAGAATGAAGAGAAGCAGGTGGGGCCTAGGAGGGACAGTGGGAGAAGGTGTCAGGGGCCAGATCACATAAAGCCTCACTTGTGGGTCAGAAAAAGAAACCTGGCTCTATTCTCAGTGGATCGGGAAGTCTGCAGAGTGGGCCGGCAGCCAATATCGAGATTTGCCTGGATTGGGGGTGGCCGAAACAGAGGCGTCAAATGCCGCCTTGAGGGGTGTGTTCTTGGGGTGGAGGGGAAGCTGAGCAGTCCAGGTGAGTGAGCCATCAATCCTGTCTGCAGGCTGCCCACAGAGGGGCTGCAGAATCAGGCACCACGGAAACCCACCAGCTACACGGGGCTCTGCAAGGGCTCACTCTAAGGTTGGGTGCAAGACCCCAGGGCAAACTCAGGGACAGGGCTGGTGAGTGCGAGGCAGGGGCAGGGCAGGGCGAGCCCAGTATCTAACACCCTGGGTGGATTCCGTGGAACAGCAGTTACTCATTCAACTTCCAGCAAATATTTACTGAGGGTCTACCATGTGCCAGGCACTGCCCTACTAAGTCGACTCCTTCTTCAAATAAAGCCTATTGTGTTAGTGCCAGCAGCTGCTACTGGGAAGAGGAACTTCCCCGGGGGTCTGACCGCTGAGGACCCTGTGTCAGAGAGCAACTTAAGAATCACTGTGTTCTGAGGGACGCCCATATGGAGGAGCCAATCCAACAGGTTGGGTCCCTTCCCATGCCAGCCACTGAGAGAGGAGCAGACCCTGGCGTGGGCAAGGGGTATGCCGGGAGTGCACGGGAGTTCTAACCAATGGCTAATGAAGGCACAGAGAGACCCTCAAGAGGGTCCTTCGGTTTTTAGATGTGAGAAAAGAAAGGGGTCTCCCCTTTGAAGGGCTCAGCTTTCCTGATTGATGTCATCAATCCCTCCAGCTTCCGACACGATGACAAGACCCGCTGCTCCCCACAGAGGAGGCTTCGTAGAGTTGAGGCAGCTGCAGCTCCTCTCTGCCACTCCACGGTCCCAGTAACTGTCCTTCCTGTCCAAACGGGCCTTCCCCATGACCCAGCCCCCCCGGGAGAGAAGGCCCCTCGGAGCTCTCTGACAGCTGACCACTGTTCTGAGATGGCCTCTCGCCCTGCTCTCTCTACACCTGAACGACGCTGGGGACTTTCTTTTGCACCCCACGTGGGGGCAGCGCCGCAGGCTGGCCTGCGGCGGGGCAAGGCCTCACCATATGTACATCAGGATGCAGGTATGCTTCCTCAGGTTGGGCGTGCGGAACAGGTCTATGAAGGAAGGGCTCTGCTTCTCAGTGTCGTCCTCTTCCAGAGAGAGGCTCTAGGAGGGAGAAGATCATCACTCACCCAAGCTGTGAGTGGGGTGGTCCCCGGGGGGCCACGGCCACTGATGGCTATCCCACCCTGACCTCCAGCACAGCTCCACCACTTCCCCGGGCAGCCCCAGAGGGCCCAAGTCCGGGAAGTGGGAGCCCTTCCTGGTCCACCTGTAGGTCAGCAGGAGGCGATTTCCCATTCTTCCGGGAGATGTGGTTCATTATCTTTATTGCTTGAGTGTTTCTCTTCTGTGACAGCAGCCATCGGGGCGACTCCGGCACACACCTAGGGACACAGTGCATCACCAGGTGGCATTCCCCAGAGCTCACCTGACTAAATGCTGAGGACAGGATGCAGTTGTCCGAGCCACCCCCTCCCCAGGTTGGAACTGTGATGCCTCCAACTGCTTGTGCATGAGGCCCGGGGCTATTGTGTGCTGGCCTGTGTGGCCCTGGCATGAGCTCTGAGGGTCACTCAGACTCAGGTCACCTGCTAAGATTCACAGAGAGAAGGACCACAGCCCCCCACTAGTCTTCTTTCTGTGGAGCAGGGCCCCATGTCTCCAGGAGCGGGCCCCCTCCGTCCATCACCAAGCAATCTTGGGGGCCAGCTTTCACCCGGAGAGGATGGGTCTACTCCAGGTCCACCCTCAGCAGAACCGTGGCAGAAGGTGCACAGATATTCCCTCTGCTGTTTCCTCTTCCCTCCACGATGACACTTCTCTGTGGAGCTGGTTTTCCTGCCAGACCCTACAAGGTGCTCACAGCTCTTAAGAACAGCACCTCATTTGGACTAGTTCTGTTTCACAGTGACACAGTGCGCACGTTTCCCAGGGACACCCTACCCTGAGCAGCCTTTCAATCATTCATACATTCATTCGTTCATAAATCGATTCAACCAAGATCAAATACCTACTATGTGGCTGGGTTAGAGGGGTGTCAGAGCCTTGTCAATGCCAGTATTACTTGTAGACAGGGGGTCAGGGGAGCTTCACAGGGCTGTAGGAGGTAGAGCCCTGGTCGTAAAATGACCCTGTTCCTTGTACTAGACACTGTAGGCAGATCATCTCCAAGATTCCTCCGGGCTGCGGAGCGACACCTGGAAACCTGCCCCCTCACCCAGCCATGAGAAGGGACCACTGAGGGCATCTCAGCGCGGGCAGCTGGGCTTCGTGTTTCTGGAAGGTGCTCATTGGAAGCCTCGGGCTGGACAGGCAGCGCTGTGCTCCTGGACTTTAGTCTGACTGTGGCATCGCTCCCGTCTATCTGGGGGGTGTGGATTTGGACTGGCTCTGTCTGAGGACAGCTCCCAATGCCATCGGGGTCATCTGGCAACATCAGGACAGCCTGAGGGCAGAAATGGCCCAGGGCACAGTCTCTGGGAGCAGCTCCGCCTCACCCATATGGACACCATGGCTCCTTGGAAGGTGGCCCATGTGACAGGGGCCCTCCGTCCCACCGAGCCTGGCCCCAGAGCGACAGGACTTAGAGCAGGAAGCTGTGCAGACTTGCGGGGGACACATTACCAGTAGTAGAGCAGGAAGAAGAAGGTGGGCAGGGACACGGCCAGCTGGAGCCAGCGCCAGTGGGGAATGGCATAGGCCAGCCAAGAGAGCCCCAACAGCCCCACGGTGAAGGCCACCTGGTACAGGATCGCCACTGTCTTTCTGTAGCCTGAGCCGACACACTCTGTGACTGAAACAAAGAAAGTCACCGCTGGACCCCAGGGGGAGGCAGGTCCGAGAGGCCCATTCCCATTGGCCTCTTCTCCCAAGCCCCAGCCTGGCCCAGCCTGCTCCCAGCTCCTCTCTGTGTGGCCTCCATTTGCTGCTTGCCCAGCTTCTCTGCCTACCTCCACCACCTGGCCCAGCCCAGACTCCCAGGGGCCGGGTTGCCCTGTGCCCTCCGACAACCCTTTCTCGGGCTCCTCCTTCCATGTTTCTCTCCTGGGCTTTAGGCTCAGCCTCTCTTCCCACGTCTTCCCCTAGAAGCTCTAGGCTGAGCTGGACATTCTCGGGGACCATCAGCTTTGCACAGCTGAGTGTCTACGGGGGATGGGGCTGTTCTCACTGTTAGGATGCTCAGGGGCACAAGAGGTCTCCTGTTCTGGTGGCAGGCAACCCACGTGGTGGATATTTATACTAAATACTAGGTTGGAATGTGTCTGCACCGTGGGGGAACAAACAGCAAGAAGAAGGCAGGTCAGGAACGTGGCGGGAGAGAGGCCGTCTTACACAGGGCTGGTGGGACAGATGGACGGAATTGGAGCCGAGACACAGACGAGGTGGGAGAGGCAGCCACACAGATGACAGGGAGGCTCAGTCCAGTGGCAGGATGCCCACGGTCTGGAGGGGAACTGTAAGGAGACCCTGGGGCTGCAGGGGCAAATCAGGAAAACAGGTGAAGGGGGGCTGAATCTGGGGGGAGGCGATTCTGGGGGGCCCGCGGGACATCACAGGAACGTTGCCTCTTACTGAGTGGAACGGAAAGTCGCCGTGGGAGAGCCACAAGCCACGGCCTGTCTCCAAAGGTCACCTTGCAGCCCTGCTCACAGCTGGCCGTGGGTGCAGCCGGGAGGCCTGTTGGGCGATGGGGCAACCGTGGTGGCGTGGACCAGTAGAGGTCACGACGTGGGCAGGGTTCTGTGTGCATTTTGGAAATACAGCCAATACGAGGTTCACTGGTGGACTGGAGGAGTGGGAGCAGAAAAGGGGATGTGGTGTTGACTGCGAGGTGTTCGGCCTGAGCCACTGGCAGGAGGGCACTGGGCCCAGCTGGGGGTCTGGGATGGAGGAGGACTACAGCCTGCTGCCTTGGGGTCCTGCCATGTCAATCAGGAGCCAAGAGAAGAGATGAGAAGGAGCCACCAGTAAGCAAGAGGAGAGCCAGGTAGCGTGTGTCCTGAGCAACTGGAGAAGCCCACTGAGGGACAGAGTCTCCGAGGGCTCTTGGCTAAATGCCCATTTTGGCACCTGCCCCTGGCCTTCCCATGAGCTCCCAAAGGAGGAGGACACCTTATCTATCTCAGCACCCCAGCCCCTACCATTGCCTGCCAAGCAGCACCAGTGACCATTGGAGAGGCGACGGCACAGCGGGCATTGGTCTGAGCCTACCCTACACCCAGGGCAAAGCACTGGCTCCTACAGCAACCCCAGGAAAGAGGGCACCATCATATTCCCATCTTGAAGCTTCTGAGGCACAGAGAGATCATGGCCCTTGCTCCAGATCACACAGCTGCTCGGTGCTGGAGCATGGATCTACCCCAGCTGCTCCTCTATCCATGCACCAAGCAGCGCCCGAGGAGCACACGGGACTTCCCGTCAGCTGAACCACCAAACGTAACCAAGTGCTCGTGGTTCTCGAGGCAGGAACACGGTTTCTCCTGGCCCTCGTGGACTGCCCTCGGAAAGCCAAGCCATAGGACACCAGTCTTAGAGGAGAGTCTGGCTATTTGTTTTTTTCTTAAAAGAGCAGAAATGTGGCTTGGCTTCCCTGGGCCGCTGGAACCCACCCCTGGGCTCAGGTGACTCCTTTATTTGCTCTCCCCCAAGGAGGGAGTTCCTGTTTTCGGTTCTGACCCCCTTCGTAGAATAAAGAAAAGCTCATGTGCAGACTGCTCGCCTGGTTGACTCCTGGGTTTTTAAAAACTCCTCTGTCCTTTCCTCCTAGCTCTGGACTGTCATTTAAGCCATCTGAGTTCTATTTCTTTTAAGGAGTTGCTGGCTCTTTCGTACTTAAAACACTCCCCCCACCCCTGGCTCGGCTTCCTGCAGCCCCCCCACAGCCACAGAGGAGAAAAGGAGGCCACACCTACCCGCGCCTGCCCCGGCACAGGACACACAATTAACTACCACGACTCTCTACCCTGAGCGCACCTCCCCGCCCCCTTCCACCCACCGCCCCCTCCCTGGGCCCAGGGAGACCTCAGCCCTGGGTGATTACTCAGGGTGTAGCCAGACATCCAGGTGCCCTTGCTGACCATCCCCTGCAGCAGGCGGAAGAGCAGCATGGACGTGTAGTCTGGGGACACGGCTGTCAGCACACCGGACAGGGCCATGACCAGCGAGGTCGCCAGGAGACACAGCTTACGGCCAAACCTGAAGAGACAAGTGGTGGGAGGAGGCTGAGGACCTGGGCCAGTCACCCCACCTGCCCATGGACCCCCCTCCTGGGCCTGGCAGGCCGCGCGCGCGCCCACACAGCTCCCAGTTCTGCTCTCAGGTGGAACTCCTGCCTCGCCACGGGCCCTGCCTCAGGAGTGTGCCTGGCCAGCATCCCTCTTCTCGATGACCCGTCCACCCCTGGGCTGTGACACACCTTGACTCACTCCCCTTTCCCTGGGCCCCTGCCCCACCTCTGACCTGTACATGGCTTCACCTTCCTCCCCCAGGCAGCCTCACAGCAGCTGGAAACTGCCACCACGTCCCATCTCTGCCACCTTCTGCAACGGGCTCCAACTGGCCATGTCCTCCACCCCTGCCCCAACCCTCTCTTGGCGCGGTGGGGAAGTTGACAGGACCAGCCTGCACTCACCTGTCTGCGATATAGCCGATGCCCAGGGACCCGAGGAAGAAGCCCAGGTTCACGCAGGACTGAAAGAGGTCCACCTTCCAGGCGTTGGCACACACCAGGTTAAACTGCCCCAGGGACCCAGAACAGAAGGGTACATGAGCCAGAACCACACCTTCCACCCTCCCTCCAGACAAGGCCAGGCCCCTCGGAGAGCTCCAGGTTGTCCCTTGCACGGTTTCCTAAGACACAAGACAATGAGCATCAACACACTCCTCTAACAGCCTCCAAGTGACATTCGCTAAAGCAGCTGTGGTCCTGTGCTTTGTCCTTCATAGTCGACTGTCAAAGGATAAAGTGACTTTGGAAAAGGAGCAAGAACAGGTAGACCTCAGAGGAGACGTGGCTGCCAGGTCAGTTCTCTAGAAAAAAATAGAGCCTCATGCTTTCCCAAAAATAAATGTAGCAGAAGACACATAAGATGTTTTCCAGAGTTAGTTGAGGATCCTCCATGTGTTTAATTGGATGAATTCCACCAGGGACAGTGGACATTCTGTCACAACTGAGTGGCACCTGAGGGGGACAGAGGCTGGAGTGAGACAGTGTGGCATCTAGGGGCGGCCAGCACAGTAGTCTCATAGGGTGACATCTGACAGCTAGGAGGAGACTCAGAGGGCCCCACGTGACACGAGCCATAGAAGAGTGGACTCCAGGGAGACCAGAGGCGGGGAGGCAGGAACTGGGCTTCCTGCCCCCTCCTGCCGCCCTTCCTGGGCTTCCTGCCCTCCTGTCCCTCCTGTCCCTCTCTTTCCTTGCTTCCGCTTCATGGCTCCATCAAACAAGCAGCACTGCGGAGCATGATGGCAGTAAGTCACCTGGCGACTTGGAGCCCCAGTCCCCATCTGAAACAGGCATGTGGACCTGTCCTGCCTCACCCTGTGAGCTCAAGGGCTTTGTCTGATTTTTAAAAGTATTTTATTATCCCTCCCCACACGTCCAAAGTTGTCCTGGGGTCAGACATTCAGAGTCTCAGGCTGAACTCAGCTGGCCGGTGTCATCGACAGATACGTTCCTCGGCGTGAGCGACGTGTTTTCTGCAATGGAGTGAAGACTCTGCATTATGCGGACTTTCAGGAACAAACCTAAGCCTTGCCATCAGCCGTCCTGTCCCATGGAGTGACAAGCTCAGTGTCACTCTTTCTCTCCACCAATCCCAACGTTCATTTCCTTTGAAATGTGACTGGAAGCACACCTTCCGGTGGAGCCTCTCCCAGGTGGCCCTCCAGGCTGCCATTCTGCAGCCGTGGACCTACAGGCTTTCCTGCACCCTGGGCTTGGGCACTGGGACACAGGAGGAGAGCTCATCCTGGGGTTATCTGGCTGTCTCAGGGTGTGTCTCCAACTGCCAGGGTCTGCTTCAACTTCCCCCATATCAAGAGGGACAGTGCTCTACAGCACTGAAGTCACAGGGTGGAAAGGGACGTGGGACTGTGACCCCTGGCCTCACTCATCCCTTCCTGGCCGCTGCTTTGGTTTCATTCCATCTTTGCAAGTCTGTGCCTCTGTCAGTTGCCCTGTCTCCCTCCTGACAGGCTCTGGTGGCCACCTTGCCCGGGCTTCATGCACAGCCAGACCCTCCCTGGGGCTGGAGGAAGCCAGTCTCTTTCAGCCTCACTTCCAACCCCACTGCCCGCAAGGGTGGACACTGCCAAGCTGTGGGGATCAGTTCCTAGTGCCACCACACGCAGGCTCATGTATGCACCCTGGGGACACAGGCCTGGTCCCACAGAGAGGCTGGTGGGCACAAAAGAGGGCCAGAGGAGGTGTCCTAGGCCCATCCACTGGGCCCTTTCCAGCACAGTAGAGGAAACAACAGGGATTGTTCTCCATTGCCTCACCACAAGAACCACCCAGGGTCCCCGTTAAAATCCTTATTCTCTGGTCACAAGTGGGAATGCAGGTGGCCCTGCAGGACTAGGCAGGCTTGGGATCCAGCGGCCTGACCACCTCCCCCCACCTCTGCTGGGGAATGGCCCCTCTCACTCTGTGCTCAGGCCTAGAGGAAGCAGTGGCCACCTGGGCTGGTGTGGGCTATGGCTGAAGCCAGGGCCGGCAGAGCAGACCCTCCTGATGGGGAGTCAAGAGCCAGGGACATCACATCCCTTCCCCAGGAGCCTAGGCCCCAAGCCTTGGAGAGGGAGTTGAACCTGGTGTTCAAACAAGGTCGTTCATCTTCCTCCTCCAGCAGTTCCAATGTCCAAGGCAACCCTCGGTTAAAAATTAGTTCTACAGAAAGGGATAACTGCAGTCGATCCTCAAGAATAGTCTCCAGTTCAGGATAGGGAGGGAGGGGAGGGCAGCCTGAGAGCCGCTGCGGGGAGAATTAAAATGGGAGCTACGGCCGGTTTCCTCTGCCTCCTGCCCCTCGCTGTTCTTCCTTCTGCACAAGTCCCAGCACCCGCAGACTCAGTCCAGCACTGTGGACACTCCTCCTGAAAGCGGCTCGCCCTCACTGTCCCTGCTGGTCACAGTCCCAGGACTCCCAAAGTCCTCACCAGAGCTCTCGCTTTGGGGCTCATTTGGAGCCCCTTCACTACACAGAGCCAGTCGCTTCTGTGAACCTCTTCTGCCTCTGGCCCCTCCTCCCCGTTTCTGCAGCCTGCTCACCGCCTCTTCACGTGGCCGAGCTGCTGCTCCTGGTCCTCAGCCCAGGGCTCAGTGGCTCCCTTTGCCTGCTCCCCTCAGGCCAGAACCCGCAGCCCCCTCCTTCTCCCTGACCCGCAGTAACTTCCATACCCTTACAGCACGGTGGCATTTCATCGCCATGACAACCATGTTGATTGACATTTCTCATCTGGGCTCTTTTCTTGACCTCTTCCTGCGTCTCCCTATCTCAGAAGACTCCGGTCCCACCACCAACCTGCTTCCAGCCCATTCACTGGGTCTAGTTAGGGTTGTCTCGCTCCTTTGCCTAAATAAGACCAAACCCCTTCATTTAGCTTTAAGGTAGGTTTGCCAGATGTAGCAAATAAAAATACAGAGTGCCCTGTTAAATCTGAATTTCAGATAAGCAATAATCTTTTTAGCATAAATACATTCCATGAAACATCTGAACTCCCAACCACAGTTATCAATATAAAGTATTGTGCAATATCCAAAATATAATTATCCTAAACAACAAAATGACATTATCTAGCCAGGTCCAGTGTCACGTGCCTGCAGCCCCAGCTCCTCAGTAGCCTGAGGCAGGAGGATCACTTGAATCCAGGACTTTGAGACCAGTTTGGGCAGCAGAGCAAGAACCCAACTCAAAAATTTTTAAAAATTCTATTATTTGAAATTCAAATTTAACAGGGTACCCTATATGTTATCTGGTAACCCTGAGGACTCCATAACTCCCTGGGGTGGCACAAGTTAGCTGACTCTTGAACTTGACTCACGCTGTTCCCTGGGCCTGGGATTTCCTAACTGCCCTTACCTACCCCCCCACCCTCCCCACCCCCACCGCCTCCCCTTTGCTGGTCAAATCACCCTGAGGCTCCGGGGCCTGAGCGCTCTCCTCCTCAGAGCACCTCCCAGGCCCCACTGAGGCTGTCACTAGTGGACACTGTCTCACTCCTACCACACCCTCCCTGAGCCTGCAGACTCTATGAGGGAACTTCACAGCAACTCCCCTGTCCCCTTGCAGGGTCACCCCCAGTGCTAGGACAGAGGGAGAGCTCAGAACATGTTCATTGGAGATGGACAGACGGACGAGTGCCTGGGCAGTGTCTGCACGGAGTCCTTTCCTGCACAGTGTGTCTTGGCCCAGAGAACAGCAGGTCCCGGCTTGGGTCCCACAGGGTGGAGCACCCCTGGCAGGTGACCCAGGCAACTTAGCCACCACTGGAGGTGGTGGTGTCCACTCAACAGCATGTAACCAGTTGCCCCAGCACCTGCTCTCCCCAGGTAAGCAGGCTGAGTGTTGACCAGGTCAGGGGAGGGGACACTGGCCTTTCCACCAGGAAGAGCCCTAAACATGTTGGCACTGAAGCCACCGAGGAAAGGGGTGGAAGGAAGGAGACTGAGAAGCCCTGAGCAGGCCGGAGGGGCGATGGACAGTGGGGGGCGGGCGTGAGAGGGTGTCCTCCTGTTCTGGGTGTATGATGTCCTCACCAAAGCCAAGCCATGGCTAACAGCCTCTGAATGGGTCTAGGCCTATGGCTTCTCCAGTTGACCAAGTGCCCACAGAAGGTCCTTAAAGGGATAAAATATTGTGTCACTTTTTACTAAAAAATTCTCAAAGCAAAATGCTCAAAGAACCAATTAAATCATCCAAGCAAGGCCCCTTGGACACCACTGCCCTGCCCCACAGCAGCACACAGCATAATGCCTTAATCACGGTTGTCAGCTGAATCCCAGAACACCGTGTGGCAAGGTCTTATGATCCCAGTTCAATGATGAAGACTCAGAGAGGCTGAGAAACTTACCCAGTGATGCTCAGCTAGTAAGGAGCATGTCTGGGATCAACCAAAGTCAAGGCGACTCCACACCACCTCAGTGGCCGTCATTTAGGTCACCTGTCACCACTTGGGGTGGGGGGAGTTTCACATTACCAACCATGGGGAAGCGCAGCCGTGAAGTTGTCGGCTCTGGGAAAAGCCGGGGGGCAGGAGTGGAGAAGCCCTCAGACTCCCTGTGAACCCCAACAACGCAGCGCGTCTGCGAGCTGTCCTCCCAGAGGCCCCACCTCCTCCCACACCCAGAGTTTGTGGCAAAGAATGCAGAAGGCCAAGACCCAGCCCGACACCTCGACCTGCACACGGACCAGGACCCTGCCCTCTTGTCTGTTGAGAAACTGAGCCAGACGGGCTTGCTGTACATCTCCTGTCCCTGAAGTCTCCACATCACCCTGAATACAGAACCTCGGCCTACCTCAGTGACGATGGAGGAGCCAGGAGTGTCGTACACCCAGCCATGCTGACAGGGGACAAGTGGCAGGTGGCTCCTGTTGACAGCCAGGCTGGCCAGGGGGTCCACGCAGCTGAGGGTGCTCTGGTTCCAGTCCACCTCATACTGCATGCACTGGCTGAGGAAGGCCTCATCCGCAGCCCCCAGGCCGGGCACGGTATAGTTTAGCTCCTCCGCTGGGCTCCAGCCGCATCGCTGGCTCAGCTCAGACACCCCGGGGCTCCGGCAGTGGTGGCTGGGGGCAAAGCCCAGGAAGACGATGCCCAGGTAGATGGGGGCTAAGGCTGCCGAGGTGAGGCATAGTGTGAGGAAGACTCGCTTCTGGTACCAGCCAAACTCCCCAACCTGCTCTAAGACATCGTCCACGGTGGGCATGGCTGGTCAGCACACTTGCCAATTTGGCCAGACCTGCTCGGTCTGCAGTGGCCGCATTCAGTGTCTCTTTTAAAGTTCTTTGAAATGAGAGGTTTGAAATCCAGTTTCTGCCCAGGCATGATACATCTGGAAAGCCACCAACTAGCAACGACCTTTTACCCCCTTGCTGGTATGAGGGCAAGGGTAGAAAGCACACGACCAACGGCCACTGTTTGCTCTGCTGGGAAACCAGTCAGCTCAGCGCAGGCCCCGAGGGCACCGGAGTCCACCCAGAGGGGGAGGAGGGCTCCTGGCCTGGAGCAGGCCAGGAGCCCTCCTCCCCCAGGCCCCTCCAATGAGATTATCTATTAAAGAAATTCCTATAACCTGATAAGCCCTGGTGACGCGCTGACTGCCCTTTTATCTCAGCCTGCAGGCCTAACGGGGGCCACAGGCCTGCACAGCCTCCTTCCCAGCCACCTCCGTGGGGCCTGCCTCGCACACAGGTGCAGGCCCTCAGGCCTCTGCTCTGTTGGGCTCAGGGGATTTAGGACCAGAAACTCAGGGAAAAGGGGGTAATGAAGAACCACCGGCCACTCGGTGACCATCCAGGTCAGAAACACCAGCCTCAGGCCAAGACGAGTGCCGATACACTCCTTCTCTTGACAGCCTTGGGGTCGGTGCCGTTGCCCGGCCCTCCCCACACCTGGAGAGCAAGGCAGGGGCACTCAAGAGCGCTGTCAGAGTTCTCAGTGGAGATCTGGGCTTTGCAGTCCAGCACTGCCCTGAGGACCTGTCACCAGCTGTTTGTTGGGACCTGGGTTCATTCCACAACCCTAACCCTACCCCTACCCCTAACCCTACCCCTACCCCTAACCCTAACCCTACCCCTACCCCTAACCCTAACCCTACCCCTACCCCTAACCCTACCCCTAACCCTACCCCTAACCCTACCCCTAACCCTAACCCTACCCCTACCCCTAACCCTACCCCTAACCCTACCCCTAACCCTAACCCTACCCCTAACCCTAACCCTACCCCTACCCCTAACCCTACCCCTAACCCTAACCCTACCCCTAACCCTACCCCTAACCCTAACCCTACCCCTAACCCTACATCATAGCATGTCCAATGCTATGATAGGCCATGAACCACGGAGCTGGGACAGTCCCCAACTCTAAGCAGCTCACAATCTGTCAGGGAGACAGACCTGTAAAGGAGCAATCACCAGAGCAGTGACTGCAGCCAGCAGGGCCAGGGAGCCCCCTAACACTGCCCGTTTGCCCACATGGACCTCACCAGTTAGCAGACTGAGCAAGGGTAGAAGGGAGTCAGGCAGGGTGTACCAGGCCCTGCCGGGTGGCCGCAGCCCCCGCTTCCCAGTGCTCACACCTTGAGTGTGCAGAACCTTTCCCACCAGATGAAAACAGCAAATGTCACGGTGACACCTCTGTGATTATGTCACATAAGGTTGCACATCCAGCCATCCCCGGTGGCACATGCACACCTGTAATCCCAGCTATTCAGGAGGCTGAGACAGGAGGATCAAAAGTTCAAGTCCAGCCTGGGCAACATATGAAAACCTTACCTCAAATAAAAACCAAGGAGGGGTGTGGCTTAGTGGTGGAGCACCCCTGGGTCGATCCCCAGTAACGCACACACAGACACACACACACACACACACACACACACACACAGGTTGCAACTGCATCTTCTGCAGCCTCTCTCCCCTTGGCTTGAGGAAGCAAGTGGCCCAGGCAAGGTCCTGAGGCACCCGGGCTGATAACCAGCGAGAAACCAAGACCCTGAGTCCTGTGACAATCACGTAGGCTCGGCAGTGCGTCTTTCTCCAGGCAAGCCTTTGTGATGAGGCCACAGCCCTGGCTGGACCCTGGCTGCAGGGTGCAGCTGCCCGGTGGCCATGCTCTCCACCCACAGAAGCTGGCCTATGGCTGGCACTGAGAGCAGGTGGTCACACAGTGACAGACCGGCAGACCCTGGGTCCTGGGCAGCAGAGCACAGGTGCAGCCTGGAGGGGTGGGCTTGGCTGGGCTCCAGCTGTGCTGGTGCCACTGCCCTGTCTGCAGAGTCCACTCTGTGTACTTACGCTCCACGTGCCCAGCTTGTTTCCGAGGCCAGGGCCTCCACAGCAGGGCAGGGCTGGAGGCTGGCATGGGCCAATCGACCCTCTGCTCTTTGGCCTGCTGGGGGTACATAGGCAGCCTCGCTGGCTGGCCACCTCCAGCCAGGGTTCCAGCCCGGGCCACCTGCTCTGCTCAGGGAAATGCAGAGCCTGCGTCTGTTGACCGCGGGACAGAACAGAACCAGGCGGTCGAGTCCTCTGGCCTCCATCCTGGAATCCCCCCATCCCAGCTCATCAGTGCTCCCTGCCTTGGATGTGGGGGGCCGACTGGGTCCTGAGGCCCCTCCACACTGCACTCAGAGAAACCTGGCGGTCTCCACCAGACCTATGCCTTCTGGAGCCCACGTGGGCCTCAGCAGATGCCTCTGCCTCCCCAAGGCAGGCTCCTGGGAGCCCGGTTTGTGAAACAGCCTGGGTTCCCAGAGAGACTAGGTCAGGCCAGCTCTGCACTGGGCCTTGGCCTGCACTTGCTGGTGAGAGGTGATGGGCACCACCAGGCAGAGAACATGCCCTCCCCCTTCAGTCCTAGAGGCACCTGACATGGGCGCGGGTCCAGGGCCCTCACGTGACGCAGGAGCGACCGAAGCTAGCACTCAGCCTCCGGGAGTGCCTTTCTCTTGTCTCTTTGCTCCGTGGGCACCTCGAGCCCAGGGATCCACACTGGCTTGGTCAGAAGCGCGGCGTGGGCGACAGCTCTGAAACCCCCCTCCCTGGGAGTCTTCTTCCTTGGACGTGCTCAGCCTGTGGGCTGCTGCTGGGAGGGAGGAGGCACAGGCAAAGCCCTCCACAGAGACAGGCCGGGCATGCACGCAGAGCTGGAGGCCTGCCCCCTCTGCCAAGCCCCGAAGTGCCCACTCCCCTTAGAAGGGTGCCGGTGTGTGCCTGGGAAGCAGCCAGGCTGCAGGTCCCACTTTCAACCTACGGGGGAGGAACCCGGCCGCCCCGGCCCCAGCCCCACGGGCCAGGCCTAATGCCACTGCTCCCTTACTCCCTGGGGAAGCAGCGGCCCAGCTCCGGGGCCTGTGTCATGATTCTGTCAGCTCCTGCTGAGTATGCCACCCCGGACACGCCACTGGGGCCTACCTTGGGATTACTTTGACCAAGGCCATTAAGAAGTGACGTCAGGAACGCTCCCTGGCCTCCTCTTCCGCGTGGGCCCACAGGTAGGGCTCACGCTCTCCTCTCTTCTTCTGTGGAAGGAGCTGCTCCTCCCACCAACTCAGTGGGCTCAGACCCTTGGCTTTTGCTGGTCCCTGCAGGGTTCTCCCTTTTCCTGTGCAGGTCCACAGAAGGAGGGCCAGGCACCCCAGCAAGTGACACTTCAAGGGAGATGAGTGGCGGGGCCTGTGGCCACCCAAGAACTCACCGTTCCTGTGAGCAGGCTGCCCCACGAGGGACAGAGAAGCAGTGAGTGGGCATGGCAGGGCAGCCTGGACCCAGGGCCGCTGTGCTGCACACGAGAAGCCATGGCCAGGAGGGCAGGTGCTGGACGTTACAAGGTACTTGGGTCACGAAGGGATTAACGTAGGTGCCTGGAGAACAGGTGAGTTACTGCAAGAGCATGTTAGGTAGTGTCCGGCCCACTCTGTCCCCTCTCTTCTCCACATGTTCCCAATTATACTTTTGATGTCTGACCTGAGATACCACCAGGCCATCACCAGCACCATGCTCTTAGGCTCCCCAGCCTTCAGAACCATGAGCCAAAATAAACCTCTTTTCTTTATAAATTACCCAATCTCAGATATTTTGTTGTAACAGCCCAGAACAGACCAAGACAGCAGGTCACCTGCCCCATGTCATGTGGCAGGCTCAGACCAAGTCTCAGTAATCAATTCACTCAAAGCCGGGTCACTTGGAAAGAGAGGAGGAAGCCAGGTCCAAGGGCAAGCCCAGATCTGTGGGGGGTGGCGGGGAGGCATGGGCCTCCTAGGCCACTCTAGGTGTTGCCTGGAATCCAGGGGGCCTTCTGGTAAAGTGGCCATCCGCACCATGGGGCTGACCAGTCTCTGCCTGAAGGACTGTTGCCGGGTGCCAGGAAACAGACAAGCTGGGAAGTCAGCCGTGACTCAGCCAGTTGGTCCCGGGAATTGGGCCCGCTGCCCACCCAGCAATCCTGAGGGTGAGGGGCAGCTGCCAGGGGACCGCCGTGGTGGGCACATCCTTAACCCCAGCACCTTCTAACACAGCGTCTTCACCTCCAGCTCATCGGGGGGCCGTTGTTACATGCTGCTGAGAAGCTGGGGAGCAGGGGTCTCAGCCAGGGCCTCGAAGGCACTGCCTTTCCCCAGCACATGTCCGCTCCCAGCTGCTCCTGGTCTGAGGCCTCAGTTTCCCCACTAATCCTGACAGTGACCCAGGCCTCCTTGTCCTGCAGGCCACTCCTGCCAGACTGCAGTCGCAAGTTGAGACAATTGGCGACCTCTGTGTCCCTTGCCTCTCCAGATCTACAGGCCTGAGTCTGTCTTGCGCTCCCAGGACGCTCCTGTCCCTACTTGCTGAGCACACAGGTGATCCAGAGGCTCATGTTAAATCCCCGCTCCCCTCTCCGAGGCCCTCCGGCCACATCTCCAACGCTCTGAGGCTGCCTATTCACATGGTTCATTGCTGGGCGGGGGTCCCAGAGAATAGTTCCAGAACCAAGAGAGTAAATGTCTGTGGGGTAAGCCACCCAGCCGATGGCCTTGAGCTACTGCAGCCCAGGCAGACTAACACGGGCACAATAGGGGATCTAAACGCCAGTCACAAGGAGTTACATGGTACCCACGGCCTCAGCCCCCTGGAGAGTACATGTGACCCTGTGTCATGATTCTGTCAGCTCCTGCGGAAGATGCCACCCTAAGACACGTCACTTGCGCCTAAGGATTACTTTGACCTGAAGGCCATTAAGAAGTAGATGTAAGGAACGCTCCCTGGCCTCCTCTTCCTCGTGGGCCTTCAAGTAGGTTAAACATTTTCAAAGTTGTCCTTCTTCCTCTCTTCCCTAAGATGGGCAAAGGTCGGCCACTAGAGACCACCCTCTTCATCTTGGAGAGGGCACCAGAGGTGTCTACACAGCACGCGTGACTAACTAGCCTTCATCTGCCATGAGTTTCCCATGCAGTTGCCCCAATTATTGATGGAGGACACCTTCCAAGATGTTCTGGGATGCCTGAAAGCACAAATAGTACCAAACTCTATAGGGACTCTTTTTTCCTGCATATACCTATAATAAAGTTTTGAATTATAAAAGAAAATCAATAATAAAATAGAAAAATTATGGAAATATGCTGTTATAAAATTTTTTAAACTTAAGAATTATTTCTGGAAAAAATATTGAATTTCCATTTAGTATTTTTATCCCTCAGTTAACCTCAGGTAACTGAAATCAGAAAGCAAAACCACAAATAAGAGGTATTGCCGTACATACGTACTCCCTACAGTTTTCCATCCCGAGAAGCCCAAAACTATATTCCTTCATCCTGTCATTTCTCTGAGCCAGAGCTCCAAGCCACCTCTGTCACAAGTCTAGCATGCAACCTGGTAGATGAAAGATATTTGGGACCATCTCTTGGAATGGATAAGGAAATGATTTTCTTTATCTCATTTTCACTGAATCGTAATGAAATGGGCGGTTACAGGCCACGAGGGACAGAGGAGCAGTGAGTGGGCATGGCAGGGGCAGCCTGGACCAAGGGCCACTGCCCCGGGCTCCTCACCCAGGGGCCACGGTGTGTGAGGCAGGCTGAGCTCTGGGGAACCTGCTTCCCCAGGCTGCCACAATGCAGTGCCACCCACTGGGGCTCAACAACAGGACTGAGCCGTCTCCCAGCTCTGGGGGCTGGAAGGCCAAAATGGAGGTGTCAGCAGGACTGGTATCTTTGGGGGCTGTGAGGCAGGACCTGCGAGGCAGGACCTGCGAGGCAGGACCTGCGAGGCAGGACCTGCAAGGCAGGACCTGCTCGGGCCTCTCTGCCTGGCCTGTGGGTGCCTGTCTTCTTCCTGGGCCCCTTCACATTACCTTCCCTCTACACTGTCCCTGTGTAAATCTCCTCCTTCCACAAGGACAGCAGTCACAGTGGCCTAATGTCCTCACTTCAACTCGATCATCTCTGCACAGACCCTGATTCCAAATACGGTCACGCTCTGAGGTCCTAGAGGTTAGGACTTCAGTAGATAACTAGAGAAACACAATTGACCCGCAGCAATCTCTGTACCTGGCTCTCAGATGCAGGGGAACATGGGAAGGAGGGGTCAGAAGCACCAGTTGGACTTCAGCGCAGCTGCCAAGGTCGACTCTTGGGTAGCTTGACCCAGGGGACAGAACTCCCCAGGGGGAGCTTGGGGCAGAGGGGAGGCTTCTGGGGAAAGGGGGCTCTGAGGCCGCAGGCACTGATCTTCTCTCAGGCCTCAATGTCTCTTGCTTTTCCAGCTTTACTGAGGCATCCAGACAGATAAAAATCAGACACATTTATGGTGTCTAATGTGATGGTTCAGATGTGCGTCCCTGTGAAACGCGTCCCCAGAGGAGCCAGTTAACACACCAGGCACCTAATCACCTCCCCGTGTGTGGGGAGGACGCAGGGTCCACCCTCTGGCAAACTTCAAGCGCACTATCAAGTATCAGTAACTACGGCTGCCACCCTTAGGGTGGCTGCCACAACTTGCACACCTCATAACAGGGGACCCTTGTGGCCTCTGACCACATCCCCCATTTTCTCCATCCTGCTCTCTGCCTCTGTGAGTTTTTAATATTCTGTGTACAGTGAGGTGGTGGGCATGGTCTTGAGTCTGGCTTGTTTCACCTGATACAGTGTCCTCTAGATTCGTTCATTGCTGCAGATGGCAGAACCTCCTCTCTAAAGGCTGCATAGACCTGCTGTAGGTGCGCACACCTTTTTTTTGACCCATTCCTTTGTCGATGGATACCGTGTGGATAGTGCTGCAGTGAACCTGGCCTGCAGGTCTCTCCTGAGACACTGACTTCACTTCCTTTCTTTCTCTCCAAGTCAATAGGGCTGAGGAAGTAGCTCACTGTGGTTCTGATCTGCACTTCCTTCCTGGTCAGTGAGGTTGAGTGCTTCTCCTTATACCTGTTTGCCCTTATTTGTGAACCCACAGCGTGCTCTCCTGCGGACAGCCACGGACCCGCGGAGTCCCTTCGGCCTCTGGGTGACAGCCAGCCCTGCCCAGGGGAGCATTTCCCAGCACTGCACATATCTACTCCTTGTGGGAGGCCCCCGGCACATTTCTATGGAAGTTCCATGTGCACTCAGCAGCTGCTGCTTCTTAAAAGCTCTTGAAAGATCTCATAGCAAGAAAGGCTTGCACTTCCATTGAGCATTTTCCAAACTCATTTGAGCTCAGGTCCTTTCCGTTTTGTTGTTGTGTTTGTTGTACATCCGTTAAAATCATACAGATCAAGAGGCGTGTAGGGGGCACCCTTTGGGAGATGCTGCTACGCGAGCGCACACCTTCCGCCCACAAGACTTCTGATTCAAGTATGATTCTGCAGTTACCCAGGGGTCCTCTCCCTGACCCCTCCTGACCAACCAAGTCCCAAGGCCACCAGGTGGGGTGGAGCAAGCAGGCTTCCTCCCAGTGGTGGGGGGGGGTAGTGAGGAGGGTGCATATTGGGGTCACTAGAGCCTGAGTGGGATGGGAAAATGACCTGACAGGTCAAGGTCACAGAAATTAAGAGACACTTTCCAGACTGAAGGAAACTCGAGGGCCACACTGACTGGACCCAGCAGTTCTCCCAGGCCCTTTTCTGAGACAGGCACTGTGACAGCTGGTGTCACCTGAGTGGGACCTGAGGCTTACAAGTGATGATGCAGCCATGCTCGTGTCTTGGCTTTGGGGCTGGCCCCGTGGCCACGTGCAGAGGCCCCGGTTTGTCAGGCGCCGTGCTCAAGTGTCTGGCGAGGGCACCACCAGGGTGAGTCAGGCATAAGGTGCATCGGAACTGCCGACGCGCTCTGCCTCCAAATTGGAAAAAAGGAAAGAAACCTGGAGCCCAGGAAATATCCCAGGCCCCACCTGAAACCACCCCCGGCTTCCTCCAGCTCCTGGGCACAGAGCAGCGCTGCCTCCTGCACCCACCTTCCTTTCCTTGGTTCAGAGCATCTGGGGGGTTCCCAAGGCCATCTCTGGCTGGAGGGACAAGCTGGGCAGGCCCAGATTCCATCCTTGCCCACCCGGGATAACCACCAGTGAAACCAGACGATCCTATTCCTTCTGGCACCAGAACCGTCAAAGTAGCGTGGTAACGTTTTCTTCTGAATCTGGCTGGTGCACGGTAAAAATGAGACAAACACCAACCCCCAAAGCCTAGCCTGGGCTTCTCCTCCATCTAAGGAGAACGTGCTCTTCCCTGGACCTCCTTCCAGCCCAAGCCTGAGCCTTCATCTCAGTGTCGGCACAGCCAGGGCCTCCCTGCCCGGCCCTGCCAGCGAGAGGCCAGGGCTCTCCATTCCCCTGCTTTCTTCTTCTCCACTTTGTCCAAAGCAAACCCCGCCTCTCTGCAGCTTGGCCACACTCAGGGCAAGTCCAAACGCCTCCCTGTGACTCCATAAGGCTCCAAGTTCTGGGCTGGCTTCAGCTTTACCTCTGCTGCCCCTCTCAGTCATGTCCCCAAACTCAACGTGGCCATCGTGCCCCTGGGCCTCTGTTGGGCCAGCTGCCCCTGTTCCACCCCTGCTGACCTCACAGCAGCTGGCTCCCTCTTGCCTGCCATAGCTGTGTATGTACTGACCCTAGCAGAACAGAGTCCAGGCACACAGCAAGCCTGGCACTGGGGCAGGAGAAGCACAGGAGAAATACAAGACCCCAGGCTGCACCCACGGAGCCCAGGTATCCTTCAGGAGCAGACAAAGGGGATTCAGGAAATCTACTGTGTCCCCGTCATCTCCCCTGCACACACTGGCCCATTGCGGGCCCATCAGGTACAAAGCATCAGACCACCCCAAATATCCAGATGATCAGGGACACTGACAGGTGCCCTTCCTAGAGGACCCATCTGTGTAAGGGGATGTCTCGGTGGCTGGTGAAGTTCGGGTTCCACGCGTTTGTGAGCTCTTCAGTCACATTTCCTCTTCATTGCAGATTTCCTTCTCATGGGTTGCTTGAGCATCCATATGCCACCCAAGCATCCTGTGGCCCTGCCCCTCAGTGGACAGGCTTGAAGTCGGGGCACAGAAAATCTCATTAGAAAAAAAGTGAACGATCATTTCTCTGAAATATTTGAATTCCTATTTGCTGTCAGGGCAGGTTTCCCCAAAGCACCTGTAAGAGCAGCTGGCGAGAAAAGAAGTCCATATGAACACACACTCCCTCGTCTCTGAGGGGCCTAGGAAGTGCTGCCCTGCAGCAGGACCCCACCTGGGCAGGCCATCAAGCCTGCCAAGGGACGGCAGGTCCCTGCAAACCCCCTCCCTTTACCACCAGGACTTTCATGGTCTAGCGAGAAGTGGGAATAGCTTGGAGAAGAGCTCCGGGACATGATGCCCGAGCAGCAGCGACCTGGGTCATGACGTAAACCTTCATAAGACCCTGCGGTACCCGTCTCAGGAGAAATGTTGTAAAATTACACGTACACACAAAAGGTAGAACCAATGTGTGATTTAGCGATGAGATGGAGAAGCTGAGCATGTCAGCACACACCTGTAATCCCAGCTACAAAGAGGCTGAGGCAGGGCGATCACAACTTCAAGCCTCGCCTGGGCAACTTGGAGAGACCCTCTCTCAAAAATGCGAAGTGAAAGGACTGAAAATATAGCTCAGTGGTAGAGGATCTGCCTACATGTGTGAAGCTGGGTTTAACCTCCAGTTACCCCCCAACACACACACACACACACACACACACACACAAAACCAAACATGGCCAGACCCACGATGATACCTAGTTAGTGACTAACAGGTGGACAGTATATATGAAGTGGATACGATGACGCACATGTAGGCAGAGTGGGAAAACACAAAATTTCATCTATTCAGAAGAGTGCACAACCTGAAACTTACGAATTGTTTATTTCTGGAATATTTCCTTTAGTATTTTTCTATGATAGCTGACCAAGGGTACCTGAAACCTCAGAGAAGCTGGAAAACAGGAGATACTATAGTAATTTTCTGTTTTATGTCAACATGTAGGTAAACTCTCAATAACTAATCAGTAAGTTAAGAGAGGAGACCAGTGAATTTATTCAGGAGGAAGACTCCCACGGTAGGTAGGGTCGCATACAAAGATGCTTTATTGTAGAACTGTAAAATGACCGCAGTCCTTGTTTTGGTCAACAAGAGACTAAGTTCCACTAGAAAGAATGGAGACATCAGATCTGGATAAAGCTGAAAGAAGGCACACGGGAACCAAAGGACCAAGCAACGGGGAACACACGGAGGGAAACTTCAGCGCTGCTCAACAGGATACTGAAGTTAACACCCAAATGCAAACATGTTCTGAACAACAGAAGGCCAGACTGGCCACTAGCTCAGCAAGTTCTTCACTACCAAGGAGGAAAAAAGCGAGAACACCCAATTAATAATTTATCTTTTATTGAAATTGCTGAATACTGTATTTTACAGTAAAGTTGATTGGGAAAAAAAAAAAAGGAGAGAAAAATCAATTTTAAAAAATACACTCATGTTGAAATCAAACAAGCCAGCCAAACTGGGCACAAACCAAGAAATTCTGTAGGGTGGTTTGCTTTTCAGTATATGAATACCACTGAGTCTATGTACAATTCTACAATTCGAGAAAAGTCATTCATTGAACACTTTGAGAAAGGAGTCCACAGCAGAGGAGGAACACCGGCTGCTCTTCTATCCTGCAGCCCTGGGTGCCCCGGCCTCGGCTCCAGGAGCCGGATCCAAGCACAGCGCGGGGCGAGATGCTGGCCCACAGTCTCACATGATTTCTGTAAGTCACACACTGTGCATATTAAGGCTTCTTATAGGTCGAATGGTTGATAACCGCTTTTTTTTTTTTCTTAAAAAAATAAGCACAGTAAAGGTGGTGTATCATGAGACTCTGAAGAGATGAGACCTACAGCCCAAACCTGGAGAGAAGTTCCTTCCTCTGATACCTCAACTCCACTCACAGGCACAGCAAGACAAAAGAACAAAGCCAATCTTTGGGTGGGCTGTGGAGCTCGCCAGCCAGCGGAAGCAATACTGACGAATGTGCTGCGGCCACCTGGGGTTGAAGGTGTCCTGCAGAGAGCCACAGGCATAGAACAGGCGAACCCCCAAACCCAGGCACTCGGGGACCCTGTGCACCGTGTGTGCCCTCGAGAAACGGAAGCAGAAAGGAAGAGACAGAATGGCGCTCGCTCGCCAGCTCTGCACTCGCCAGCTCTGCACTCGCCAGCTCTGCACACGCCGCCGGCCAGCTCGAGCCCCCCAAATCCGCCCGCACAGCCGCCCCCTCACCGTGGACCCCACCCTGCCGGCAGGAAGAAACTGAGCTGTTTTCACTTTTTTGCAAACCTGAGTAATTGTCGAAGTCAATAAATAGGGGGAGAGAATTAAGATGCTAAGTAATGGTCAGATACCCTACGGGTCTGAAGCAGCAAGGGTCTCCCTCGACGCGGCCGCTGCTCCGGATGCCCGGCCCGGCACTGGCGCAGCGCTGAGCGGCGGAGCGTGGGAAGGACGAGGTACCGCCCGCCGGCCACTGGAGCAGGCCTGTCCCAAGGCCTGTAAACCAGCAGGAAGGAGTGGTGTGGCCTCCTTCACCCTCCCCCGTCACAAAAACTCTTCCCTTTGGAGCAGTTTTTGTTAAAGGCAAACTATAGAAGCATCAAGTAGAAGTCTTATTTGGTTGGAGGTGCTTGGCTGTCCCACGGCTCCACGCGCTCCTGTAGGCACCACGGAGTTAGATGTGTAAAAGGTCCTCGTCACTGTCGTCGTGGAAGGACGCCAGCATGGCTGAGGTCCCCGTCTTCTGCTGTCCGGGCCTGGGCTTCCCTTTTCTGGCCTTCTCGCCTTGGACCAGCCCCACCCGATCGTCCTCCCTCTCCCGAAGGGCCCTCTGCTGTGCGTTCCTCACGGGCCGTGAGCTCTCGGCCCCGGCTCCTCTGCCCGAGTGAACTTTCACCTCTGGGATGGTTAGGACCTCATCCTCGCTGTCCTGGTCATCCCCGTGCAGGGAAGTGAGGGCCTCTGCTTTCACGGACTTGGTGGTGATGTGGCCATTTTCCTGCCCCTCTCTGCCCAGCCTGGGGGCCGGCAGTTGGATCTCTTCCATCAGCCACTCCGTCTCGTTCTCGTCCGTCTCCTCCTCTTTGTTCACCTGCCAGGAAGCAAGAGCAGAGGGCACGTGAGCCCCAGCAGACACCCTTCTCCCCTCTGCAGTTCTGCTGGCACATCAGGGGCCACCCTGCTGCAGGAGCCAGGGAGAGAGTGAACACCTGCCCACCACTGCCCCTGTCCCCACCTGGGCCTCCAGGTCCCAGGCCCCAGCAGAGCTGGGGACAACTGCCCGCTCACAGTAAGAGCAGGCCACGCCGAGAGCTGCAGGAGCGTGAGGAGCACTGTGCGGACCCACCCCCCTTGGCAGTGCTGGACGGCAAGGGGCCGACAGTGGCAGGGGTGGGGACACGTGGTGTGTGGAGAGCCACAGGGAGGACTCTGCAGAGTCTGGTTTTAGAGGAGATCTGGCAATGCAAAGCGCAGGGGTGGCCGGACGTAGTACTACCCTAGGTGGCCTCTTCTGGGAGTTACTATTTCCACCACCACAGTGTCTTAAGAACAGCCCAAGCACCGAGCACTCCTAAGAAAACCGGCTGCCCCCCTGCGGGACAGACTTGAGGGGACAGCCAGCAACGGTGCTGGGTGAGGGCTGAGTGAAGGACAAGCCTTCTCCCCCACCACGTGGTCTTCCGGGCAGCACACACCCTGGTGCTGACCATGGGCACTGACTGATGAGCGGGCAAGCAGGCCCCAGAGGCTCAGCTGACGAGTACCTTTGAGTATTTGTAGGACACATTTGAGCTTCTTCGACAGCAATTGCTTAGCTTGTTAATCACGGTTTCCCTGTTGAAAATGAAGACCATCGTTAGTCCAGGGTAGAACAAGCCCCCTCCACACCCACCACAGCCTGCCTGCCCAGCATCTGCAGCTGCTGAGGACTGGGTCACAAGGCTACATGCCCAGCACATATCACCCTCCAGGGCACGGCATTCTGAGTGACCACCAATGACGACAGCCAGCCTGCAAATGGATGATGTTCACGGTTCATGGGAAGAACACAGGCTTGGGAAGGAGGCTCAGGTCCTGCTTCACCTCTCAGTGGTCACAGTTCTACAACGTGTCACTCACATCTGGTCTCTAATTTTTCATATGTGACTACACCAGACCACTTTGCTGTGCCCCAGGGCTGCAGGATGAGAGGTAGGTGCTGGGAGTACGCAGAGGCCGGCTCACACTGTCGTGCCTCGGAGCCCGGCTCCTGAACTGGAGACCCACCCCAACCACTTCTCCCTTTGTTGGGAGGGGACGGGCACATCAGGAGCTCAGTGTCCTGGCTCTGCATGAGCCGGGCCGGGAGCCAAGGTGTACGACACGGGTGAGCCATGCCCGAGAATGGTGCCACAGCGCTGGGCGACCACACGCTGGTGTCGCGGTGCGCAGACCTTTAGCACCACTGTGGAGCTCTGAACCAAGGACAAGGAGGCGCTGATGCTGTGGGACTCCCGAGCCCTGACTCTGAACCGCCCCCAGCCCCCGCTGCCCCGTCAGGACGCACTCCTCACCGCCTCTCCTTCTTGTGAAGCAGCAGGGCCAGCAGGCAGCCGATGAGCGCCACCAGGAGCAGACTGAGGACCGCCCCGACGGCCTGGCTCCGCTCCGAGAGCCCCTTGTGCCCCTGCCCGTCTGGTCCAGCACTCTCGCCGTCAAAGCCCACCCTGGAGGATGTCACAAGTTAGGAAGCCACAAAGTCACTCGATGGTGCAACTGCCACAGTAGCACTGAAGGGTTCCCAGGAAGGGGCCAGCCAGTCTCCACCCGGCCAGTGAAAGCGGATCCAGTGGACACGAAAAACACCAACAAAAACTGGGTGGGAAGAACCTGGAAGAAGGGGCCACGGACGCCAGGCAGTGGCCTCTCAAGCCCCAACCACCTGGAGGAGCACGGGTGAAGCACCCCACGCCTTCCACCAACCCCACGCTCCGACATTCAGACCAGCAGGGACATCGGCGCACTTTCATGACATGAAGAGTTCAAGGGAGTGAAACAGGGAAGCAGTGTGGGGTGGGGGACGCCTGGCTAACTCCCCTTCTGCTCTGGGACAGCGGGGTTAGGCCTTGAGGCTGCTCATCTGCCAGCTTCCCATCACTCAGGGTCACCACATGCAGACACAGAACGGCAGAACAGGGTCCTGGTCCTCCCCAGTGATGGAGGTACCTGACCACTCGGGATGAGACACAGGCTCACGCACCACACATCGCAGGAACAGCTGCCCACAGTATGGCTGCTCCTTCAGAAACTGACTTAACCGTCACAAGTTTGGCTCCAAAATAACTGAGTCAGAGCAACCAAGCGATGGCTGAGCCACCAGGCTCAGAAGCTCAGCCTCCCCGAGCGGCCTCGTACAGCACCACAAAGGCAAGGAAGAGCAGGAGGGACTGGCTTTCTGAGTGACTAGGCCCCTGGGCCCTACCCACTGGCCTCTGCTCAGGGGGAATGCACTGCATGGATAGTGGTCTCAGCCCCAAAGGCCTCTCCCCTCAAAGCCGGAAGCAGACCAGCCAAACCAGTGCAGCTGCTCAGGAGCCCGGGATGGCCCAGCCCAGGTCCATCACCCAGGGTCCTCAGGCTGTGTCAAGGTCTTCCTCACGCTGGGTGGGTGGGGGGGGTCTGTTCCCAGCTGTACTTACTTCCTGGTTATCGGCTGCCTTGGTTCCCGACTTAGCTGGGTCAGGTGTTGAGTCTGTACAGAGTCCATATATAGCCACTCAGGGACCCGCCCCTCCGTGGTTGATCTGTGACAGTTTGCTAAGTGAGGCTGAGCTGGAGAATGTGCCTCCTGGCGGCTAGGAACAGGGTTCTCTGTCTGCCTGCTCAACCCAGCCTTTTCACTCTCATCCCCGTCTTTTCAAGGTGTTACTTTTTGTGAACTTGACCCAGCAAACACCAGCAAAGGAGGCCTCAGCCCAAGTGTGGTTCTGTGGGTTTCTGTTTTCCTGGCCCAGGTGGGCTGAGTTCAGCTTACCTGTATCTGCAGGGAGCTGGCGCTTGCAAAATCAGCAGTCCTCCCTCTCCACTGGTCTAGCCTCCCTTCCTACTGTGGTTTGCCTGGTCTGTTTTCTTAGCCTTTGACCTCTGGTCTTTTCAGGCCTCCTGCACTCCCTGCAAATTCAGCTGCTCTTAAGAGCCCCCCACCACCACCACGTGTCTTGTAAGAGAAGGTCAGCCTGTGGACATTACCACCATGACTGACACTGACAACTATTCCCACCACCTTAGGTCATTTCTACTTGTCTCTGATTTTCTGTTTTGCTCCCGTTTTTGTCTTTCTGCAGAGACTTTAGTTTCTTTATTGCACCTTTTCTTCTCTACTGTTTGAGGTTATGTGCTTATTTTATTACTGTGTTGGTTATTTCTGAAGTACTGACATACATACCAGGATAAAAAGTCTAAAACTGGACCTCCAACTAACCAGAAACTCTATTGCTTACATACAGCTTACTGATATTGTTGTCCAATATCATAATCCTTCTTAAATTGTTCTTTAATCCGGGCTGGGCTGGGACTCAGCAGTAGAGCACTTGCTTAGCAAGGCCCTGGGTTCGATCCTCAGCACCACATAAAAATAAATAAAATAAAGGTACTGTGTCCAACTGTAACCCAAAATTAAATATTTTTAAAAAACTGTTCTTAAATTCAGTAAATGAGCTTCCCTGCAGCTTCTAGTCTTTCTCACACCCACTGGTGTGGCACTTCCCAACTGTGGGCCTCTCTGTGGCAAGTGGTGGGCCCCTCCATCTGCAGATGCAGGTTTTTAACTTTATGGAAGTTCTTTTTTTAATGTTGTAAAAGCATAAATACATCTGCACTGATTACTGCAAAACTGTGAACAGCCGTTTTGGGAAGGTAGGGGATAGTAAGAGAAAGCTGTGAGAAAGCTGATTCCACCTGGCCTTGCAGGAGGCCAATGAAGCCTAAACACACTCCTTAGGAACACGGAGGTGAGTGCACAGGAAACAGCTGAGAGAACTAAGGGCCCTCGGTTAGGACAACTGCTACCTGTCTTCCACATTTATATCTGATTTTAAAAGGGGCAACTATAATTCGGCTGGGGTTGTGGCTCAGTGGTAGAGCGCTTGCCTAGCATGTGCAAGGCACTGGGTTCGATTCTCAGCACCACATAAAATAAAGATATTATATCCGTCTATAGCTAAAAATATTTATTTAAAAAAAAAAGGTACAACTATACTTGGATAAAATGTGAGGGAAGACTGCGGGGGGAGCCACGCGGACACTGGTCTGCCTGACCACCACGTGGTGGTCACAGCCACCATGCCCTCCAGCGGGCAGTGTGCCTGCTGTGGGTACTTCATGCTTTCCCTCTCCAGCGTTCACTGCGTTACCAACCTGTTAAGGGGCTTAAGCAACTCCAGGGCCTGACATTCTGACATCGTGAAAAGCGGGCCTCCCGTGGAAGCTCCTCTCTGGCTCTGACATGGATCCCTGAAGCCCTGTGGACTGTGCCCTCAGCCATTTGCCAGTTACAACAGGCCTGACTGAGGCTCGGGCCTGGGCTGGTCTCCTCCATGCAGAGGGTGGGGCAAAACAGTTTACCGCAGCTCTGCCTCTGCCAACAGTGCCGGAAGCTCATTTTTAAATCTTAATGTTTTTCTTTGGTTCGCGTTTTGCTTCTTTCACAAAGAACTTCTAGTTTTAATCCTTGTATTTTGCCATGACCCCACCCAAACACCACACATATTCAGAAGCTAAAGTGTCATGAGTGAAACCTCAGCCCCAAGACCCCTCTGTGATGCTGCAGACAAGAGTCCTTGTGTCCATGTGCCTGGGACAAATTAGGAAAAAGCCATCTTCTGCTGAGCTAGTCCCCAAGGGAAGTGAAAATGAAACAACAGGAGCTAAGAAGCGGGACCAGAAGTCCCCCGTCACCCCTGCCACTGCTGCCTGATGGCGGTGGCACCCTTCTCAGGTCATGACATGCTGAGGGTTCGTCTTCCTCTTGATCTCAAGGTCACAGGACAGAGGAAAGAAGGCTTATGGGATGGTGGCCGGGGAAGGCAGGAAGAGAGGGAACCCAGAGGAGACCATCCATTATTACAGGAGGTCCTCGGCAGAGGTGCCAGCTGTGGGTCAGGAGAAGGACATGCAGAGGCGCCTCCCACTCCTGACCACTGAAGCAGGGCGCTGGCTGCAGGAGGTCTGTCCTCTTCCACTTTGTGTGCGTGTCTCAGTACTCTGCACGGGGGAACAGCTCAGACTCACCCCGGAGCCGCACACTGAGCAGAGAGGGGTCGAGCACCCAGGACGCCACTTACCCCAAAGGACACACGGCCGAGGTATACCAGGAGAAGAGGTACTGGCAGTCGGCGGTCTCGTGACTGAACTCTGGGATCCCATCCTTCACCAGAGGGTCGCAGTGGAAGAAGATGGTGGAAGAGACGGACTTCGTCTTGTCCTTCCCACACTTGGAGGAAGAGGCAAACACCACATCCAGATCACCATCTGTCAAGGGGGAAAGGGTACTGTCACCATCGGCCTCTCAGTAAGGGACTGAGTTGACACTTCACTGTCTGCAAAAAGCTGACACAGACTCATGATCACAGGTCAAGATATGTCATCAAATGTCCCACCCACAAGCACTCTGCCTTCAGAGCTTAAAAACCAAACAACAAAAAAGTTACCTGCTGCAGATTCACAGCGCTCCTGTCCTAAACAATAAGCATGCACTAAAGATTTTACCTCCCCCTGAAGAGGTCTGGCCTCCAGCCTTGGCTAATGGCAGGGTCTGGAGTGGGACTGGTCAGGCCCCACCTGTCCACCTGGTGACTGAGACCAACCAATCAACCATGACTATTCACAGGAGCCCCACAGAGGTTCTGGATACCAGGGTGCCACGCATTAGTGTGGGGATCGCAGCAAAGGCCCAGGCCTCTGACCCCCGTGGGCTGGATGCTGCCTGTGGGGTCTTCTCATGGTGGCTCGCCACCCTGGTGGTTCTGCTGAAACGCCGTGAGCACGAGGCCAGTGTGCCCAGTGAGTGCTGTGAGCTCTTGTGTCAAATTACAAAATGGGAGGGCAGGTCTGGGGGCCCCTGAGCTGGCCAGTGGTGTCAGCACAAGGGGAACCCTGTGTGGCTGGTGTGCGGGTCCACAGACGGGTGCCCTGGTGCACGGCCAGTTGGGGAAGAATCCCGTGTCCCCACGCAGGGTGGCTGAAGCAGGAACTGAACAGATGGTCCTGCTTGTCCAACCAGACAGGACAGGCTCCGCGGGCTCCCTTTCCTGCTGCGGTGAATGAGCAGATTTCACATGCATTTCTTCAAGAACCAGGAATCCAACGCCACTTTGTGGTGCAGGAAAGGGGAACACTGAGGAGTCTGAAAGGGACTGTGTCAACACACAGCAAGCGGCACACAGAACCCCGAGGGCTGGGATTCCAGAGCAGACCCTGTGGGGAGCGAGGGGCTGCACTCCTCACCAGCACAGCACTCCCCCAGACCCACCAGGAGGCGGGAACCCTGGCTCGTGAAGGGCGGCTTCCTGAGGAGGAGACATGGAGGTGGCTCTGGCAAGAGGAACAAAGGAGCTGCACAGATCAAGCCACCAGGCTTCAGGAGGACATGGAGCTCATGGAGGACAGATGGCTGGAGCCATGAGCTGGGGGACCAGAGGCCTGCAGGATGGAGGTCCTTTGAGCCATATAGGAAGGGGGCTGGGCCTCTCCTCCTCTGCCTAAGGGGGCACCTCAAAGGCTTACAATGCAATCCCACAGCTGGCAACCAACATGAACTCAGCTCTTCCTAGGCCGAGGATGTGGGACAGCAAGAGGCACACCCAGACAGTATGACCTTCACATCTGACCCCAAATTACTGGAGGAGTCACTGAAGTGTACGAAAGCAGAAGGAGGCGTTCACTCTACGCTGTGGGATGATGAGGGAGGGACGGAGCTGGCTGAGCACCAGCCCACAAAGCAGCATGTGCACCCCTCCCTTTCCCCAGGGACCGCAGCTGCTGCAAGCAGACACAAGGCAGGGCTCCTGATGCCCGAGGCCCGTCACACTCTGTAACCAGTGCCAGTATCGCCCGGCCATCTAGGGCGCCCGGGTTATGCACTGCACCAGCGACATGCTCAGCTCTGGGGCACTGGACAGGTGCTTCCTCTAGGACCCTCCTGGCAGGCGGCCTCCCCCTGGCAGGGCTCTCTCAGCCTTACCCCAGAGCAGGCTGGGCTTTCCAACATACTTTGTTAAGACATCCAGATGGTTCAAAAGTCAAATATAAAAGGTATAGAGTGAAACACACACTGCCCTCCAGAACACTCTCTCGTGATCAACCAGGACAAGGCCTCTCCTCACACTCATTCTCACGCTCAGGCTGGCGGCCCTCGCGTTGTTCCCTGGGATGCTTCTGGTGCGATGTGCGGCCTCCCGCTCCCCTCTAATGTCCTGATATTACTTAAGAAGGCAGTGCCAGGCCTACGACCAAGTCAAAGGCAATGCCCTGGTTCCCACTGGTTAGCTGAGCTGAGCTTCACCCACACAGGATGCTCAGGTCCTGCAGCACCCTGGGATCTGCTGTTTCTATCTTAACCTGATCTGATGCTCCCACGGAGGTGGTTTCGGGATGAACGTTTGGGCCCTCCCGGGGCGTCGGCATGGAGCCCGACAGGAGCGCAGCGGTACCTTGCACGTAGTACTTGGTTCTGTCGGAGGTGCCCACTTTCCTACTGAAGTGCTCGTCGTTGGGCTTGACCTGGCAGATGTTGGCTCCGGAGCATGCGGGGTTAGTGGAGCTGGTGATGGAAGAGAGCTGGATCTCATACAGGTAGTTGTCCCCGTTGGTTCTCATGTCCCCGGAGGCACTGAACAACCTGCGAAGACACACAGTGGCTCAGAAATCCCTCAGGGAGGACACTTAAACATGACCACACGACCCCCAGTCCCCAGAGGGGCTGCAGGGTCCAGGATGCCTCCTGTCTCCTTGTTCCAAACCAGGGCAGCAATTCCGTGACCCCACAGCGACTAGGGCACCAACTTCCATCTGCCATCTCACTGTCCTGCCCCGCTGGCTCCACACTCTGGCAGGAGCCACTTCTCCAATGCCACCTCCAGTGCCACACACACTTCACGCTGCCCTGTACAGCCAGTGGGCATGGCTGGTCACCAGGGCCAGTGCACCCCACGGCAGCCCAGGGACACTGCTGAACAGACCTCCATCCCCACATACTGGTAAGCCCAGAAGACTCCTGCTCAGCCATGCTTCCAGAGGGCTTTGGCTTTGACCCCAGGCTTCCCAGGAAGTGAGGAAGGAGGGGGACCTTATTTTTACACTCATGAGAATTTACCATCTTTAGCACTAAACCTTAATAGCTGAGTAATGCTTTCCTTTGGTTTAAGCAAAATATGATGACCGCTTCAGCAACCGTAACTAAGACACACAGACTATTTACCTTACAGGGTTCCTGTTAGGTAGGGAACGGCTGGCTTGCGCTCGAGTACATTTTAATGCTCAGAAGGGAAAGGATTCACTTACTTAAAATAAATATCCCCAAGGCTGAAGCTCTTGCCATTCACAGGGTTGGTGAGGGTCCCGTTCACCATCTGCACCTCCTGCGGCCTCACAGCGCAGGCAGCCCGCGAGTCCCAGCGGAAGTAGTAGGTGCAGCTATCGATATCAAACCTAGAGGGAGAAAACCAACGCCGGTCACCCTCTGGCCAGACATGCAAACAACTACCAGAAACCTTCAGAGGCCCTGAAGGAGCCCTGGACCCAAGGCTCCCTGACTGCAGTTGGGCCTCCCAGGACACCTGCTGGCCCCACACTGAGCAGTCCTGGGGTCCGAACGGGGCCAGGAAGGTTGTTGATTCACCTTTTCCCAGCACCATAATAAGGAGGATGACTGCACAGCCTATCAGTAATGTGAAACTCAGGTACTCATTCCATACAAAGGCTTTAAAATTTAGACCCTGTTCAACATTTAAAATCTGCTCCTAGACTTTAGAATTTCTAATTCACAAACTTCTCAGATTTACATATTGAAAAGTCCTTTGATGCTGAGTACAGAGGTGCATATCTGTACCCCAGGTATTCATGAGGCTGAGGCAGGAGGATCCCAAGTTCAAGATGGACCTTAGTACTTAGCGAGGCCCTCAGCAATTTAGCAAGACCCTGTCTCAAAAAATAAAAGGACTGGGGATGTAGCTCAGTTAAGAGCCCTGGGGGCAGTCCCCTCTACCAAAAAAGAGCAGTCCTTCCACAGTGTCTGGGACTCCCCTTTTCCAAGCCCAGATTCCAGAAGTTACAGGCTTCTTCCCAGACAGCAGCTCACTTGCTCCCCCTGTTGGCCAAACTCCTAGCACCACACACTGCTTCCTGGGAATTCCAAGACAGTCTAAGAACACCCCAGGTGCTTGCTGGTCCCACTGCTTGAGCAGCTGAGTGGTACCATCAAGGCCCGTTGGTTCTACTCTGACATTTAAAGACAGTGGCCAGTTACATACTGCTCAGCTGGCTCACACAGCAATAAACCCAGAGCAGGAGCATATTTTCTAAGGACAGTGAGGCCAGAGAAATCACACTGGTCTGTAACTGTGTGTCAGTATTCCACCTGGGACTCCCTCCCATGGAGGGCAGCCCTGGTCCCTTGGCCCCAAGTCTCAAGAGCCAGCCCCTCCCCACACTGACAACCCGAACCCTTTGGCCCCAGTGTGTATGCCAACCCCCCACATGGAAACCAGAGAGCACACTGCAGAGCCCGCCGAGCTCTCTGCGATCCCACCGAGCCCCCTCTCCTCACCTCTTGAATGCAGGCCTGCCCACTGTCTTTGCACAGGTCAGCTCTATCACAGAGGACGCAGTCTTATTTTCACCACAGCGATAGCCTTTTGAGTAAGTGACAACAACTTTGTCATCTGAAACAGGAAAATGACTGACATTAGTTGAGTGCACTGGAAAAGTCTCAATGTCAGAGATCACACCTACTTTCGGGGCAAGAACAAAACACGTGTGCAGCTCTGCGGAGGGTTATCCACCTGCTCTCAGCACTGCCATGCAGGGCGGCCGCCTGGCCTGCACCACCATCACCACGGCCACACCTGGCCTCCAACTCACGTCCTTCACTCACAGGCTCCGTGTGTTGGAATGCTGACCTGTGGGCCTCCATCACACCTCAGAATGGAAACACTCTCCCAACCCATGTGATTCAGAAATCTGGGTGCAGGGCAAGCGCTCCACCATGGGAACCCCAGGCAGGACCTTAGATAATGGTAGTGACCATCGCTACCCACACAAGTTCAGTGCCACTCTAGAGCCTTCCTGCCTGGCCCCTCATCTGAGCCTCTTCACAACAACAGAGCAAGGGTCAGAGGGAGAAACCTAACCCAGAGAGCAACTCTGGGTTTTTTGGATTAAATCAAGCTCTACCTTTGAACATGGCATTAGAGGGAAAATTAATCAATAAGCCTTGTAACTTCCAGAATCAAAGAGAAAAATGGGCCTATATTCTTAAGTGGCAAAGATCCTAGGTGGCGTGGCAACCAAGTGCCAACCCACGTGCTGTGGCCAGGTCACTGCAGCAGTACCACTGCTGTTGTCCTGCAAGCAGCCAGGGCCTGGCCTGGCTCAGCAGACACACGCCACCACAGGGCAGGAGCACGTCTTACAGAGGGCCATGTCTGAGAGCCACAGACCCCCCACACAGGAGCACACGGGTGAAATGACCTGGCCCCCAAAAGGCAGAGGCCAAGGCAGCAGGGATGAATTGCAGATGGGAGGTAAGATGGCTCAGTTCTCAGCCATGCACCCAATTCAGAGCTGCTCCAGTTCAGTTTGTTTTAAATATTGGGTTTCTGAATAAAAATTTTGGTAGAAAATTTCCACTGCTCTAAGGAAAAACTCAGGATTCCCAGGAAATGGGCATTCTCTATTTCCAGTGAGCGAAACGATGTGAAGACAGAGTTGAGAGAGAAACAGAACAAGCACAGGCTTGAGTCACAGTTCAGATGCCACATGCTACCCGGTGACACACACAACCTTCACCCGGGTCTTCCCTGTGACCTGGTTTATGCTCCACCCCACATAGTGGAGAACTGCTATGTGCCCCAGTGTGGCAGGGCCAAGAGGAGGAGCGTTCAACAGGCGACTAGGCCGTTGTCCTGGGAGAGGGGTCCCAGGGAAGGAGGAGCTCCGCCCCTTCCCCCTTCCCCCTACCTCTTGGGATGGTGTCCCAGGAAGGCCCTCACCAGATACCAGCTCCCTGACCTTGGATTTCCAGTTATCGGAACTGTGAAAAACAAATCCCTGCTTATTAAAAATCACCCCAAACCAGGTGTTCTGTGATAGCAGCACACATGGACTGGCAGAATACTGGTCCTGAGAGCGGGGTGCTGCCGTCATGCACCTGGGCCGCGGGACCCGGGGAGGCTGGGAGAATGTGCAGGAGCAGGCTGCGAAACCCCTGGGTGACGGGGAGGCAGGGGGCAGGACAGCACAGCCCCCGCCCCCAGGGACTGAGGGACAGGTGTCGGGCACCAAGGGGTGGGGCAGCAGGAAGCCACCCTTGGAGCAAGGCCATCCTTGTCACAGGGCCGCAAACCACTGGAGCACTGCTGAGTCCTAGGGCTTCAAGGAAGGCAGGGCTGGAGAGCAGCGAGCCAGAGCGCCCGGCACAGAGCACTGCGCAGCCAGGTGCTGCGCTGCCACGGGCCACCCAGCCGTCCCAGTCAAGGAGAGGCGGGAAACGACGTGCAGACAGAGTTGAGAGAGAAACAGAAAGAAAACCTTTGAAAACTGCCACCCTGGCCAGCTAGAGAAGGAAAGGCAGGTTCCAGAGAGTACACCAGGCCGGCCACGCGTCCCTGCTGGGCAGATTCCCGTGGATGGGAGGAAGCGGTGCTGTGTGCACCAAGGCGAAAGGACACCCAAAGGCATTTCAGAGACTTCGAGGCAAGAGGAGACCTTGAGGGCAAGTCCCCAGCGGCGCCCTCAGGAGCTCAGCCTTCACTGCCTGGGCCCCCGTACCCCTGGGGTGTCCCCTGCATCCCACTATACTCTTGGCAGCCCAGTGCAGCCCAGTGGAGTCCTGCTGTACAGGGGCCTCAGTGGCCTCCACCTAGACACCAAAGGCCGAGCCGGACAGCTTGGGGCCCAGGCAGACACCCGACACAGGAGCACCGCAGGGGGCCCCAGCAGGACAAGGCCCAGTGGAACTGTGTGAATCGAGCAGCCTCGAGGCCACAGGAGTGCAGAGCCACCGACACAACACAGGCCTGGAGGAGCTCCAGGCTGCAACCAGCCAGCAAGGCTGGGGGGGGGGCCTGCCCCTGGACCTGGCGGCCACTTGGTCCCAGGGTGCCTAGGAGTGGGCACAGGGAGGGAAGATCAAGCTGGAGCCTTAAGATGTAACATTCCCTGCCCTGTTGGGGCCTGCTACCCCTTTGGTAATAGAAGGGCTGTGCTCTGCCCATCTCTGTGTTAGATTCTGTAAACACACAACTTGCTTTGATTCCACAGGCTTCCAGACAGAGGGTCGTTTGCCTCAGGATGGACTGTGTCCGGAGCTCGGCCACATACAATTTAGATGAAAATGGACTCTGAACTTCTAGATTGGTGACAAAACAAACTTTTGAGGTTACTGGGTATGAGGATGGCCTTAGGCCTGAACCCAAGAAACTCCATTTTAAAACTCCAGTTTGAAACCTGCAGTCTTGCCAGGCACACCTAACAGAGCCCTCCACAAACCAGTCACTTCCCCACCCTGACAAACTCAGAATGAAGCCGCTGGCAGGCTGTCCTCGCCCAATAAGAGGGAAAGGCCAAAAGATCAGGGTGAAGACCTTCAGACCAGATGTTCTAACCCCGGGGAAAATGATGTCACTGGGAGATCTGGTGGTAGCTGGTAAGGACTGAAGGGGGGGGGGGCGTTAAAAGCCCCCAAATTTGGTATAAATGATGGAGCAAATGAACAGACATTCAGCCAGCGGATACTGATGCCCTCACGCTGAGAGCCTGATGAGGACCTGGACTGACACCCCCACGTGTCATCGTTTGCTGATCCTCTGCATCTTCCTCACCGCTCTCAAAACTGTACAGCCACATCTTGTCCCTGGTGAGTCTCCCTACAACCCTCTCCTCAGCCGGCCGTCAGCTCCACCCCAGGAGAAGCCTGCCGTGGTCTGAGTGCACACCTGCTGGACTTCAAGCCTAAGCCTTGAGACTTTTGATCTGACATTTGAACTCGGCACGCAGAGGGAAGGTCTGTCATGAGCCTGGCATGATTAAGTATGTGTGCAGTGCTTAGAATTAATTAAATCCAGAACTGTTTGTGTGAACTCATTAATCTGGAATTGTTTCTGTGAATTGATTATGTGTACTGCAGTGCCTAGCATTAAGAATTATCATTTTCCTGCTTAGGAACCTATAGAGTTAAGTTGTATTAAGTGATTTGAGTGAATAAAGCATTCACTAGGGCAGAAGCACGTGGACATTCTTTGTTTCTCCCACTGACCTGCATAAGTCACACCTTTGCCCATTGCAACACTGGGTTGGAACAAATGTATTTCATGGGAGGGGACATGAAGCTGGGGGCAGAACGCTGTGGTCTGAATGCGTTCCCCAAAGTCTGTGTTGGAAACTCTGGCTCACAGCCCCTTGTTGAGCAGTGCGGCAACAGCGGCATAGAACCCAACTCTCCACAGGGAGGGTGATTTCGGGGGATGTGGCTTCTCCCTCGGCTGCAACCTGCAGAGCCTCGGTTTGATTTTTACCAAAGGTTACAGTTATTTCCTCAGAATTCTCTTTCTCCATTCCCACATCTCAAGCTCACTTGGTCATCCTGTAGCTTAATCAGCCCGAGCCCCAGAACCCCACTGGAGCCTCACAGGCAGGCGGTGCCTCTAGCAAACCCAGTCACCTCCTTCCATCACGGAAGAACCACCAACTGAGCAACCAACTGCACAATGAACCCTCTGTCGAAGCCATTAAACCATCTATTTTCCAAATCATCAAGAAAATGTACCCTGAACTATCTCCACTAAGTCCTCATGCCACTATCTGCCCTCCAAAACAGAACCATGAGTGGAACACAACCTTGGGAGGAACTGGACATGCAGTCTGGACCTGCAGTCTCAGGGAATACAAACTGGCACAGACCTCCACGTTCCAGGAACTGCCAAAATTTCAGAGACGGAAATCACAACAGGACGCTCCCGCCACGGTCCTGCACCCTCCCACCATAGGATAGCTCCGTCTTCCAGTCCAGGCCCTGGAACCAAGCAAGACGGGGACTCGGAGCCTCACCTATGACATCCAGCCTTTGTGTGTGGACGAGTCCCAAGACCTGCACTTGACCAGACGCGCTCTTCTTGCAGATGCTGGCTCTTTCCGAGCAGTCCAGTGGCCCCTTGTATATTCTCTGGCACAGATTTATGAAGTACCTACAGCAAGACAAAGGAGGGGTAAGCAGGGAGGTCTCTACCCTGGCTCCACCTCCTTGCTGGAGGCAGATCGGACACAGCTCTTCCAGGCCCACGAGCCACAGCCGAGGAGGGCTGAGGAAGGGAGTGGCCCACGCCACACCTGCTGCAGACCAACACCAGGCAGAGCGAGGAGCCTGCGGGGCACGGGCAGTGCTCCAATCCTGGCAAGTGGCGCACCATCCTTCATGCTACTTCCTCCTCCAGCTCCCGGCCTGCCCTGCGGTGAGGCCCTGGAGAGCAGAGGGCAGCCCCACAGGGCACGGTCAGGACCATGAACCAAGCCGGCAGAGGCCAAGCCTAGGGAGCTCTTGCCAGAGAACTGAGAAAGTCCACCCCCCGCCCACACTCGCAGCAGGTGGCCCGTCCAGCAAGGGGCAAGCCGACCTGTTCAGCCAGCCCAGCTGTTGGGTCTGAGGGGTCATCTCTGCTCACCCACCCATGCTGCTCTGACTGCACGGCCACTGGGTGGACACCGGTGACATTCTGGGCTGCCTCCAGGAGCACAACCACAGTGACAGGCACCATCAGCACCACACGTACGTGTCTGGGGTGAACCACGACGAGCCAGCAACCACGGAGGGACCCTAAGCTCCCACCTGTGTGCGCAGGGTACTCACGAGGTTCCTTCGTGGACGAAGAACCAGGACCCGGTGAGGGAGGAGAGCAGCCGTAGGTCGTAGGTCTTGTGCTTCTGAACGAACTTGCACTCCATCTTCCGGGGCGGGCACACGACCTTCGTCTTCCATTCAAACGTCACCTCACACCCACGGACTTCACTGAAGACCTGCGGCCTCCCAATATCCTCGTCTTCGTCACACTTAAATATGATCGCAGACGTCCGGTGGCTGTTGGCTAGGGAGCAGTAGGCATGTTCCGACTCTCCAGTCTGGCTGTCCCCGGGCACTCACCCCACCCTCGCCAGGCTCCTCCCAACTCTCCTGTCACGGGGCTGCCCCCCAGATGCAGCCCCGCCCTCGCCAGGCTCCTCCTGACTCTCCTGTCACCGGGCTGTCCCTCACCCACAGTCACCCTGGCCCGGCTCCTCCTAACTCTCCTGTCACCGGGCTGTCCCTGGCGCCCACCCCACCCTCGCCAGGCTCCTCCAGACTCTCCTGTCACGGGGCTGTCCCCCAGGTGCAGCCCACCCTCACCAGGCTCCTCCTGACTCTCCTGTCACAGGGTGGTCCCTCACCCACAGCTCACCCTCACCCAGCTCCTCCCAACCCCTGTCACCGAACTGTCCCCTAGGTGTAGCTAAGGCACTCCTTGTCTGTTTCTCCCATGCAGATCCCCGCAGGCCAGGCCCCACAGCACTAACCCAGGTCCTCACTGAGCTTCAGCACCTGATTCCACAGCGATGAGAACACAATATCCAAGCAATAAAATACCTGCCACAGCTAAAAGTTCAGTGTCATCAGAGACCAGGAGTAACTGGTGTTCCACCAAACCCAGCAGCAGAAGCAGAGTGTCCCTCGTGAACTTACACCTAAGCTCCTAACGTGTCCTGATCATTTACCAGAACGACAGATCTTCACACAGTGACCTCGCTCTTCCTGGACACTCCCATCACAACAGGCGGCTCCAGGCTTCACAGGAGCAAGGGCACTAAATGCGGCCCGAGGCCCCGGCCCCTCCCAGCCACTGAACGCTGTGTGTGCCACCCAGACAAAAGACCACCATGAGCCCCTTGCTTCTCCTGAATTCGCCAGCCACTCTGACCCGTGACAGGCAGTGATTCTGCTGGGCATGACTCTCAACCTCCAGGGCTGAGCACTGCAGTGGACACGAGTCCCCAGGCCAGGGAGGGGCCCAGCTCATCTCAACCCAGAGCAACTACAGCGTTTCCTGTGGGCAACAGTCCCAAGACGGGAAAGCGATGTATACAGCAGGTCGATGCCCCGTCCACCCGCACGTCCACCAAGCTCTGGGCTGAACAGAGCCTGGCGGGGACCAAGGCCGCGCCGCCACTCACTCTGCCTGCAGAAGCCCCACTCGTGGTCCCGGTCATAGTCGGCGGTGGTGCTGCACCAAAGCCTCGCCCGTCCCTCCAGAACACACTCCTCGTAGCTCTTCCCGTTGAACGTGAAGGGGAAGACACAGGGGTCACCCGCCTCGGTTTCTGGAAAGAAGAAGAACATCCAAAAGACCCAGGCTCAGTGACGGCAGCCACCCAAGGCCACCCCGGGAAGAAGACCTAAGGGAGCATCCGCCCAAGCCACCCAGGACAACCGGGATGCGCCTGCCGAAACGTGAAGGGCACCTGACGGGATGAGCACATCGTGGCAGGAGCCCTCACACCCGAGGACGCCACGTGACCCATCCAGTTCAAGCCCACGCTTCTAGCACTCACAGGGCTTAAAGCTCACTCCTTGGATTGTTCCCGCTGCTAAGCCTACTCTCAAACTTACTAGGAATTTAAAATTTACCTGGAGGACAAGTGTCGCCATTCACGTAACTCAGAATGACCGCTTCGTCCTGGTGCCTGTAATCCAGCTGCATGGATGCCAGCCGACCAAAGGACGCCCCCTTGCTCCCAGACAGCAGGCAGACGCCACCGTCCTTGCAGCCACCCTGTTCCGGGCCGGCTGCCGCGGTGCACACCCCCACGCTATACGTGCGCGACCCTCGCGTCACCTGCAAGGACAGACAGCACACGTGGCTATGGCTGCAGGCAGCACCTGGGACTCCAAGTTAGAAGCGTCACTGCAGCTTGTGCAGCGGTGGCCACGAGCTACACCCAGGTGCCTCAGGGCCACCGTGCATTCACCTTCTCTCCAGGCCCTGGGCCACCTGCAGGGCAACCAGGAATGCCCTGGGGTTCTCCAGGCACCTCCGAGTGGCCACCACAAGGTGCCGCCCCTCCGGCCCAGGCCATCTTCCTTTCTCTGGCTTCTCCCCGGGATTGGGGGGGCCCAATGTGGCTGCTAACCTGTCCTCCCCAACTGGGCCCAGAAGAGAGGGGCCCCTATGAGACCACAGGCTCATCCTGCTTTCTGAAGCAGGCAACCCCTTACTTGGGACACTGAGCCAAGAGCCCAGCAGATGCTCCACATGAAAACGTGCACTTGCTCTCCTCGCCCACTCCGTCCTCCCAGGATCCCCCTGCCGCACACCTGAGGCTGTGTCCCAGGAACCAGGGTACTGGCTCCAGCAGGGACACAAGGGCTAGCCACTCTCTGGCTGCCAGGCTGAGGCAGGAGCGGCCCTGTAGCCTGGCCCACACCCTGGACGGACTCAGCTAAGAGGTCTAGCAGCTATGCTGGCAGTGACAGAGACCTCCCTGACGGCCGATGTGCAGACACACAGGCCGGGGCTCCAGCACAGGGAGCTGCACACCAAGTTCTGCTCACACGGGGGCAGCTGCCAGGTTCTTCCTGACGTCACACCACTGGCCGGAAGACAGCTGCCTCTATGACGAAAAGCCAGGCTGACAAAGAGCTATTCCTTCTGGATTTCTGCCAGCCAAGCTAGATCTGACCCTGCCCCATGGACGTGTGGTCCCCTGCATGTCCCAAGATGCCTCGTCTGTTCTCCATCTGTGACAGGGTCTCATCGCCTGCCTCACAGGGTCATTTGATCCTCGTGAAGCTCAGAAACCCTCCAACCCACAAGCTGCAACCCAGTGCCGGCCGTGCCCATTAGCCAACACTCCGACCGCCTTCCTGTCGCACCGAGCCTGGACGCCCCACACGGAGCTGCACACGCCAGGCACTGTCAGGGCGGAGCCACCAGGCAGGACAAGAGGCCGCCAGGCTGTGGAAGAGCTGTTTACCTTGAAGGTGCTCCTGGAGAGGCTGGAAAGGTTGAAGCTGTAGAGCAACTGCTCGTCCGTCAGGGCGCAGCCCTCTGTCTTCACCTCGTCTGGACAGACGATCGGCGTCTCCCACTCAAACACAAAGTCACACTCGCTGGTCCTTATCAGCTTAGGAGTTCCCTGTGGTCAGGAAGAGCACAGGTCTTAAAGACCACAGGGCCCAAGCATGGCAGCCACACGCTGCACTCCCTGAACCCCTACGGGTGCCCAGGAGGGCAGGGCTGCAGCCACAGTTGCAGGGATCAATGGGGACCTGTGATCCATAGGGGCAGCTCCCCAGGGAACAGCAAGCAGGACCAACACAGTCTTAGGGTGCAGGCTGGCACCTCTGACTGCTCGCACAGCCCTATAACACCCTTGCTAGCTGCAGGTTGTCACTCCCTGCTTAGAGACAGAGGAGAGTGTGGGACGTGCCACACCGTGGTTCATAGGAGAAAGGGAGTCTCTCAACACCCAGAGACAAGCCCGTGAGGGGACATCACCACTGCTAAGGAGGGGCGAGTGTCCAGATGCTGGGGATGCATGTGACCAGGGAGGGGCAAGGCACCATGTGGCCAGACATCCCACAGGCCGAGTACTTTGAATCTGCCTGTTTATTCTTCCCTTAGAGCAGCAGAAACAGATGACGTGGCTGGGAGCTCCACCAGCCACTGCCACAGAAAACCTCTTTTCCTACGATTCAAATGGAAAAGTACTTCCACTAAAGATGGAAACTCCAGGGAAGAACGTCTACTCAGAATCCTTCCAAAACTGGACACATTCAGCATGAGATGCCATTTCTAAAATCAAGTGAGCATGTCCACTCTCACAGGGCAGCGGCTGTGGGAATTCCTAAATCACATCCCCTAATTCCACCAAATTCCACCTGATGGCAGCTTAAAGCCAAGGACAGTTCGGGCTTATCTGCTTGTGTGAGATAATCTGACTCCCCTGAAGAGGGGGTCTGTGACCAAGGAGGGACTCAGGGCTGAGTGACAGAGGCTCTGTCCACCTGCCACATGCTGAGTGTTTGAAGCAGTGCAGACGACACCCACAAGCATGCAGATATACTCACGAGGGGGCAGCTCCCTGCTTCTTGGTAACTCAGCACCATGTCACACCCTCGGGACTCATGCACAGGGACAGCTGAGGGCTGGGAGGTTCCCTGGGCCTCTGCACAGAGCAGCCAGGGGCAGCGATGGGAGCTTCCCCCAACAACTGTCCTTTCCTCGTGCCAGGGGCCACCAGGTCATTTCCTGCCATTGTCAGCACATCCATATCCAGCACAGTGACCTTCCCATCAAACCTGCTCTAGCTAGGATGCCAGGACCACCACCTGTGCCCCTCAGGGTGAGATGAGCCTGGGGACCCAGGGCGTTTAGGATTCTCAGAGGCAATGCAGGATCTGTTATTTCCATCACATAGCACAACCCCCAAACCCTGTGATCACGCTCATCGATATTTCTGTAGCAGGATGTATGAATTTTCACAACAGATGGGACAAATACAGATCATAAGAAGCTTCAGTCCACTCATTATTAAAGGGGTGACAAGTTCTCAGAGCCTCAAGGACCTCAGAAGCACAGACCAGGGCTGAGGCCGTGCTACCCAGGAAGAGCTGCCCGTGGGAGCAGGAGCTGGACCTGCTCGGCCTCCACAGAGCCACCCCAGTCACTGAGACACAGGAGCCGGACCCTCCCATTTTGACTCCTTTCACACTGGGGTGGAGGGCTCAAGGGAACCAACCGGCAGACACAAACTCTTCATCGCAGAACAGTTCTCGTTGTAATGGAAGTTGGTCTTATTCTTAAAAAGCACCAGAAAGGTCGATAACTTCCTAAAGTCAAACGCACTATTTCACCAAAGCTGTGCTTTTGTTCTTTGCTGACCTTTGAATTTAGACTAAGTTCAGAATGATGCCCAAAAGTCTGACCTCTCTATAAGGAGGAAGTCAGTTTAAAAAAAAAAAAAAAGGTAAGACCCTTAAATACATGTAGCCAATGCTGGGTGCCATTTCTACACTCAAAGGTCACAAGTTTTTGAATCCCAACACGCCTCCACGCAGGATGAAGGTACTCATTCCTCAGACCCAGATGCACCCTGAGCTCGTTACCCAAGGCAGGTGTTTCGTACCCTTTGACCTGAAACGTGCTTCACAGTTATCCAGCCTGACTCGCCAACCCACACTTAAGCGTCTACACTGACCGGAGGTCACCTACCATGCTGACGCCTCTCTTGCAGTGGAAGGCAATGAGCGAGGTGTAGTTGAAATGCCTGTCCGCTAGGCATGGAGTGCTGCTTTCAAAATTCAGGTAAATTTCATTGGCCACTGGATTGAGGATCGGAGGGCCTGTGACCCGGCCAATATCCTAAACAAAGGAGAGAGTGAACAGCACTTCAGGAAATTAGTTGTTCCAAGGTTAGTGGAGTGAGAGCTAATACAGAACTGTGAAACTCACACTTCACCGACTCTGAAAACCAACAGCACCTAAAGACACGGGTCAAGGCCATGCCAAGTGGGAATCTGCATAGGGACCCGGGGAAGCCCCGTATGGCAGGTCATCTGTTCAGGAACGAGAGGTGTTTCTAGCAGCCACTTTTCAGAGTCTCAAGGTCCTCCCTACCTGATGGTGGAGGTGGGAGCCCCAGCTTCGCCCACCCCACCACCCCCATGGACCTACCCATTCCCTCAGCTCATCGGTACCCACTGGGCGGGTCCTCAAAAGAGGGGACAAACTGGTTCACCAATTTTTATTGCTTAGTGCAGCCACAGACACACAGTCGCTGCTCAATCAGAATTTCTAAATGAATAAACAACGAATGAAAGAAGAGTGAATGGCCAGGAAAGGGACATGTCATGAATATGTGGACATGTGCATGAGCGAACATGCATGAGCGTGTGTGTGAACACGCATGTACTGCACATGCGTTTCTTCCCTGTGATTCGGTTCTTGGCTGCTATTCATTCATCACCATGGAGCATGTTCGGACCACATGACTGACACAACACCTTCTTCAGTTAAAGAAAGTCAGGACAACATTTAGAAATCTGATGAAGGATGGCCAAGCAGGAGAATTTAGCAAGCCAGATCTCTAAAAAATGACTCACAACTGAAGCTCCCTCACCTGCCCTGTTGCTCACGGCTACAGCCTGTACCACACACCACTTCCAGTGTCCTCTGAACCAAAGGTACAAACAGTATCCCACCTCTCTCTCTAAAACCCATATCGAGGGTTTACCCTTGGGAGCACTCAGACACAGAACAAGTACAGAAACAGAGAACTTTTGAAATACATTTCAAGTACAAAATCACCCCAAGAATTTGACAAAATATGAATATATCTCATGTAATTTTTTAAAATCCAAACCTATAGTAAAAGGTACAAGTGTAAACCAACACTTTGAAGAGTTGTTGTTAGCAACTGCACTCTTGCCCTTGTTTATAAGTTGCTACAAAAAAAAAGTGCCCATATTTCACAAGCATTTTCATTACACAGGTATTTCAGACTAAGAAACCAATCTAGCCAATGTTCCTTCCTACCACTGAAGACTTCTCTTTAGCCAGGTATGGTGGTGCACACCTATAATCCCAGCAACTTGAGAGGCTGACAGGGGAGAATCATAAGTTCAAAGCCAACCTCAGCAACTTAGACTGTTAGGCACCTAAGGAGACCCTGTCTCAAAATGAAAATTTAAAAAGGGCTGGGGATGTGGCTCAGTGGTTAAGTATCCCTGGGTTCAATCCCTGGTACCAAAAAAAAAAAAAAAAAAAAAGGATTCCCCTGATCAGGGTACTCTGAGACTCCTAGAACAACACTAAAGTCTACCTATACATATAGGTTCACATTTTCTTACACAGATTAATGACTGTCTGGCTACCACTCCAGGCTGATCATTCAGCATTCAAACCCTTCACCTTACCCAGAACACATAGCCCAGCTCATTTCTCCACTTTTCCTGACTAACTCACCCCCAAAGGCAAGAAGCACAACACAAAGGTTTCTGCCAATAGTCCCGCAAAGACCCTCGCCACCTGGAGGCTCCATACTCACTATCGGGGGGCCACTGACTGGAACTTTGCACACCGCAGACCCGGCAGGACAGGGCACCCCGTGCATTGGATTCAGCGGCTGGCAAATGTTGATGTAGAAGTCCGGGTTGGTGTCGGAGGTGTCATCCTCACTCTCATCGTAGGCCTCGTAACCGCCAGTGCGGTGGATGAGCGGGGACAAGTCGATAATGGAGCTTCCGTTCCTCACGGAACACTCTGTCTGTTCAACAGGAAAGAGCGCACGTCGGTTCTACAGGGGAAGATTTCCTAAGGCTCCCACGGTAAGGATTCAGAGCTGAACCACAGGAGCACAGGGCAGGCAGAGGGTCCCGGTGCTTCACTCCGTAGCACCGGGCGGGAGTGGACAAGGCCACCAGTACCTGTTTGGGGGGGGGGGGGGGGAGTGCAGCAGCTGAGGGGCCGGGCTCGGGCATGGGCTTCCCGTCCTGGACTCACCGCTTGCTCGCAGGCCAGGGGCGTGTGCCAGGAGAAGAAAAGGGTGCACGTCTGTTTGTCCAGGGAAATGAGCATGGGCCTGTTTGTGGGCCCAGCCTCAGGCCTGCACACAAAGCTGATGACACTCTTATAGCTCAGGCCAGACTTGGAGGGACACGGGGACCCATCCTCGTACACCAGCTGTAGCACCTGGTCCACATAGGTCAGCTTCTTGCTGGCCTTGCCCACGCTGATCCTGGTCTGTCCGAAGCAAGCCCCTGCATGTGGGAGGAGGAGGAAGGCAGAGTCAGGGATGTCAGTGGCCAAGTTTTCTGAGACCTTTCCATAAAGTCATAAGTCACTAAGTCTGGCTTTGGCCATCACTGTGCTGAGCTTCACAATGCAGCCCCCCAGGCCTGAGTACTGCTGAGATGACGGTGTGGGTCTTGGCTCTCCTGGTGACTGCCAGTGCCAGAAGCTGGGCTGGGGACAACCAGTCAAGGGAGACAACACTCGAGGGGCCGCAGCACTCACCCACACCAGGAGCACAGTTTTCATTGTCCCCACAGATGCTCATGTAGACGAGCCCCTTCTCGCTGTAGGCAGCCGTGAAACCAGTTCTGCCACTCAGAGAGCTCAGGTCGAAGAGGTGTCCTGTAGTGGAAGGGGAGGGACACAGTGACTCCAAGGAGCTCAGCCTCGGGGAGCCTGTCTCCAGCAAGCTCATGCGGATACGTCAGTGCAGGTGTCAGGCCCCCTGACCCCTCCCCACAAATCTCCACTGACGGTACCCCAAAGTGCTCCCACTAGCCAGTGCATGTCATGTGACCACCGTCCCCAGCTTTAGGAGATGGTCCCCTTTCCCCAAAGGCCATCATGGCTCCCAGCACCTGTTCCTGCTGGAGTACCACGCAGCCACAAGGTCTCCCAAGGCCTGCAGACAACCCGATGGCATCCACCTGCCAGGGGACCACCACGCACTCCTTTCCAGGCACCCAGACAGAGGGAGGCAGAAGCCTCCGGCTCGTCTTGTCTGCCAGGTGGGCTCTGGAGTCCAGAGGTAGCATTCAGGAGCTCGTCACCCCCATGGGAGGACGAAGAATGGCTTTGAGAGCCAGGGGCCTCTCCCACACTGAATCAGAACCAGTGTGAACACCAAGGCTGATCCAGAGGAAGGGCCTATGTGCCCAGCCATGGGATGCTCCTGCCAGGGTGCCTGGCTGTCCACCGCCTTCCCTCGCCTCTCACCTGTGCTGGGGTTGGTGGCAGCCCTGCCCCCTCACCTGTGCTGCCTGGCACAGCCCCGCCCTCACCTGTGCTGGGGTTGGTGACCTGGCAGTCGTCGTGCACACTACTCCTCACGGGGCAGGCGGCGGCCGTGGGCCAAGAGAAGGTGTACTCGCACTCCTCCACGGCGCTGATGAACAGGGGCCTGGAATTCTGCAACAGGCGGACGGCAGCCGGCGTCACACAGCTGCCACGCGGGCAGTGCCAACCCTCACCCTGCAAGACCCCACGAGCGCGTGGAAGTCCTGCTCAGTGTCACTATGGGACCAGGGCAGGTCAGCAAATGTGAAGGGTGGGGACCTGTTGCTGAGGCGCCCCGTGGGCCCCACGGGTGGGTCAGGGAAACCAGCTGAGAGGACCAAGGTGGCCCAGCAGATAGGAGAGGCTCTGGGGGGGCCAAGGCGACACAAGCAAGGCTGACTGGCGGGACCCTGACTGCGAGAGCTGCCCTCTGCTGTGGCTCAAACAAAAGACCCAGAGGGCTGGTCATCGGTCCTACCAGCCCTGCCCCTGGCAGCAGTGTGCTCACGTTCATCTCGGACACTTCCCATCCTCTAGAGAGCGGGTACCCAGCAGTACCCTGCGGTCCAGGACCCTGGTTGTGGGGGAGAGCCCCCTCACGACCTTCCCTCCCCTCCTGCATGTCAGGAAGCCTCTGGTCCTGGACCACGAGTGCCCAGCCGCTCACGGACGAGAAGGCTGCAGGCCAGCTGCCCAGGAATCTGGCTGAGCTCTGAGGACTTCCAGGAGGACCCTCGCTGCTGCTGGAGGGAGGGAGGCTTGGCCCCTGGAGCTCCCTGGGACCCAGCTCCTCCCCCACTGCCACTGGCTCCAGAGGACCGGGCAAGCCATCCTCCCACGGGCAGGGCTGCCCCAGGTTCTAGGAGTCCCTAGGTTCCTGTGTCCCGAGAGCCGTTTCCCACCCTCACACTCAGCAGCACACCCAGCGCACCACCCCTGACGGAGAAGGCGGCCACGTGGCCAACACCTGCCCAGCTGCGCGCACCAGGCAGAACGGAGCTCAGGGGAAGAAGAGCCCTCACGCACTGCGCCTGACACAGCCACTTCCCACGGCTCCTCCACCCTCCTGACAGCCAGCAAGGCAGGGCTGCTCCAGGGTGGGATGAAGTCACGAACCAGGTTCGCAGCTAGGAAGAAAGAGCACCCCCAAAACAGGCCTCCTCCCAAGTTGCCTCCTAGAAGGTGGGCAGCTGTCACCACTCTTCTCTATGCCTCTGGGACCGAGACTGGCTCCACAGAGCACCAACTAACAAGCCTGGCCCTGCGAGGCTGAGCACCCGAGGAGTCACAACTGTCCCCCTGGATAGCAGACCCAGCTCCTGCCCAGCTGTGTCACGGAGCTCTGTGACCCGAACCCCAGGGATGCACGGATGCCTATCTCGCTGGCCCGCAGATCTGCACCGTCATGGAAGCCACGCCACTCACCACTTGGCTCTCGCTGCAGGTGAACCGGATGGTGGCTGACTTTTTCCGAATCTTGTCTGGACACAAGTCGCCATCCGTGTACTTTAGGACAATCACGCCATCTCTCCACTGAGGACCGTCCCTTACCCTGCCAAGGTTCACAGGCTTGGAGCCATCCAGCAGACACACGGCCGCCTCTGGAGGGCATGGCTCTGCAACGTGAGGAGACACGACGAGGCATTACCTGCAGGGACTCAGTCTGGCTCTGCTGGCACCAGTCACAGTGGTCACACAGGGGCCCCACCAAAACCCCAAATGTGAAACCAGCCTCAGCAACTTAGGAAGAGTCTGACTCAAAATAAAAAGAACTGGGGATGAGGCTCAGTGGGAACCTGGGTTCAACCTTCCAAAAAAGTAAAAAACACAGCTTAACCCAAAGGGACAGCAGTGGCCACCAGACTCACCCACTCCAGCCTCCATCCCAATGCCACTCCGCTTCACATAGCACTTTCTCCCCCTGAAGTGCTATTTTACCACAGAAGGGCCGGGAGCAGCCATGGGGTGTGGTGGGGACAGCCAAGACACAACAGATGCATCTTTTCCCAGCCCCACACAGGGGGAAGCCCCGACTCCTCATTAAGTCAACAGGATGTTCTGAGTGGTCTGCACTGTGTGCCCTGTATTCAAGATTTACCAAAAACACTCTGCCAGTTCCCGGTCACCAAAACCGCTGTGCCACCTGCCCCAGCTTAAGCAGCAGCCCACACCACAGTGCAGGACCACAGGGTCACAGCCCACCCCACAAGGGGAAGTGGGCCACAGCCTCCCGCCACACCCATGAGAACACCTTTTCGCAGTTAAAACAGCTGCACCCCGAGCTTGGCGCCTGGACTTCTCAGGAGTGCTCATGGGCCCACACATGCCCCTGACCTCGAGTCTCCACCCTGGTACTAGAGTCCCTGCATGGTGACGAGCACAGGGCACACACCAGGGTGCCTGTCCCAGCCTCCACCTCCCACCCTATGAAGACACACTTGCTCCTTCCCTTCCACCTACTGCCGATCCTCATACTCAAAGTAACCACGTTCCCACCCAAGCCCTCAGCAGCGGGGAGCCTGGGCCACACCAGAGATCAGTCACCGAGACCCTTAATTACCCTGCCTGCCCCAGAGGCGCCCCCAGGTAACCACCCTGCTCACCAGTGCCGGCCTGTGGGGCCAGAGACTTGCAAACATTGATGAGGTAGTGCTCAGTGGCCCCCGTCCTGGTCACCGCCTCCCAGTTGTCGCTGTATCTCGACAGGGGTGAGAGGTCATAGGAATTGCCAGCCCCATCCCTGCAGGGAGGAGAAGGCCACAGTCAGTTCAGCGCCCCATCCAGAAGGTTCCAATGTTGTCCTAGGTGAGGCTTCACCCAGGGACAGAGAGAACGTCACAGAGGATGCCCCTGCCCAGCCAGGCAGACCGCCTTGACACCACTGAATTTTGAAGACTTACATTAACAAAACTAAGTCCAATCCAAAAATCATCTCCAAGTGCTGGGCACACACAGGCCACGAGAGGTGGAGCTCGCTGGCCAAGAAGCCAGCAGCTGAGGACTCAGGGCACACCAGCCACTCCAGGAGCAGCCCGGCAGGCCACCTGCTGTCCAAACCCAAGGCCAACAACAGGCACAGAAGGAAAACCGGGTTGTGCTGACCTCGTGCCCAGGATGAAGACGCGCTGCTCTGCATCAGGTGTGCACAGCACTGAGCACCAGCATGCGCCAGGCCCAGCAGGATGGCAGCTGAGCAACTGCAGACCCACCCCTCGGGCTCAGCACTTACAGAAGAATGAACAGGGCCCATTCCTCCGGAAAGTGCCGGCGAAGCCAGGGCGTCGCCTGGACACGTAGAACCACCTATCCTAAGGAAGCCAGCAGAAGTTGTTAGTAAGAAAGACCATGGACAAAACCCAGGTCTTTCGTGTAGAGCATGCTACATGGTGACAGGAGCTGAGGGGGAAGCTTGGGGAAGTGGCAACTGTAGCGAGAGCAGCCAGGGAAGGCCTCACTGAGGGGACCTCTGCGTAAACCCCAGAAGAAACGGAACAGCCTGAGGCCCAGGAGCAGCAGCACCGTCAGAACAGCGTGAGCCAGGGGCCTGAGGCACACAGCCTGGTGCACTCAAAGAAAGGCAAGGATGCCAGTGGGACAGGGAGAGTCAGGAGTGAAACAGGGGCGAGTCAGAGACCCACCACGGGGACGGCACGTGGGGTCCTTAATCCCAGTAAGAACTGCAGCTCAAGCTTCCACATGACAAGGGCCTCCCTGCACTGAAGTCTCAGCACAGTCTGGCTGACACTTTCCCACGGCCATGTGTCAACTACACTACTGACTAGTGGGATATTCGGCAAGGGCAGGGGCAGGGAGCCCACTACAGCAGGCGCTGCAGAGCAGCAGGCAGGGGAGAGGCAGAAAGTGGAACCAGGTGGAGTCAGCAGAAGCCGAGAGGCAGCCAGAGGTGCAGCAGGGAGGAGAGCTCAGGGTCCAGAAGCTCCTAAGGTCCTAAGACCTTACGGGAGAAAGGAAAATGGCACTGACAACCGTGGGCAGGAGGGGGAGGGGCCAGAGGTCGGCCAACTGCAGGTGGAGGGGCTCAGAAAGAAACTGCTGAACACACGGGCTTCTCCTCAGCCGACTCCTCCCACAGCACCCACACTGCAGGGGTGCCAGGCCAGCGCGGGTGGGGGGCTGCACCTGGGGGGCTCTGGCGCCCCTGACACTACAGTGTGAGTATGTGGGGGAAGGGGTCCTAGAACCAGTCCCCCAGGGACACCCATGGATGACTACGTTTGTTGTTTTTTTTTTTTTTTTTTTTTTTTTTTTTTTTAAGCCTACTGGGGTTTGAACCCAGGGGGGCTCTACCACTAAGCTACATCCCAGCCCTTTTCATTTTTAATTCTGAATCAAGGTCTTGCTAAGTTGCCCAGCTGGCCTTAAACTTGCAATTCTCCTGCCTCGGTCTCCTGAGTTTCTGGGATTGCAGGTGTGCGCCACTGTACCTCACTACAATCTTCATCTTGAAAACAGTCAACGATCCTGTTGGAGGCTGACCAAAAGGGACATAGGTGCCTGTCATGGTTCAGATGTGAGGTGTCCCCCAAAGCCTTACATATAAAGCAATGCAAGAAGGTTCAGAGGGGAAAAGATGAGGTCGCAGCCTTAACCTAGTAGATGAAGTGACCCTTGACGGGATTAGCTGGGTGGTGGCTGGAGGCACAGGGGGCGGGCAGAGCTGAGGGTGTATATTTTGTTATCTGGAGAGTGGAGTCTCTCTGCTTCCTGATTATCATGTGAGCCGCTTCCCTCTGCCACACCTCGAGCCCCCCGAGGAATAGATCCTCCTGTCTACAGGCGAGAGCTCTGAAACTGAGAGCCCTCAAAGACACTCATTCTCCTCCACACTCGTCGTGCTCTGGTCATTTAGTCCCAGCAGTGAAAAAGCCGACTAAAACAGTGCCCTTTGGAGTTACAGAGGGTTCCAAAAAAACTACAAGAAATTATATAAGTAGTGGAAAAGGCTGAAGGGAGAAGATGGGGAAGGAGCTATTTTACCTTATATACACTTTTACTCTGTTACTATAGAGACACACACGCAAACTTTCACTGTAAATAATCAGGAATTCTCCTTTGACTTAATTCCACTCAAAAACTATAGACATATTTTTAGGACAAGAAAGAAAATTAAAACTACATATATAAATACCAGAAAACTGAAGATTGCCCTGAAATAATACTTTGGAACATGGCTTAGAAAATCAAAGAAGAAAATTGAATACAGAAGAGAAATTTGTATGAGACTTGTTTTTGTTGTCCTATGAATTGAACCCACAGCTTTGGACATGGGTCTCAGGAGCATGTTGGGGTCACGGGGAACAAAGATCCAGGAGCAGGGAGCCCTGAAAAGCTGGCGGCCAGCGCTGCCCCATCCTGCTCCTCACCCCGGCCCACCTGTGTCCCTCCATCACCCTCTGCATGCTGCAAGGACTTGGGCAAAGGGCCACACTGTCCCCAAAGCTGAGTCCCTGACATAAGCAGGGAACCTGGCCCGCTCTTTCCTCCCCTGCCCGGGAACCCTGAGAGGTGCCAACACTCGAACATTCTGCTTCTGCTCCGGTCACCACCTCATGTGCATCTGACACAAGACAGTCATAGACTCTGCCAGGTGCCTGGGGAAGAAGGCCAGATAAACTGACCTCATGTGCTAAAGCAAAGCACACCCAGGGAGCCGGCCGACACACAGCAACTCACTTGAACGAACACTCAATCACACTGAAGGGTGGGCAGGCGTGCTGTGTTCGCCACTCAAACAGGTAGGAGCAATCCGAAGTCTCCCTCAGGAACACTGGCTGCAAAGTGAAGATGAACGTGGGTCAGAATAGGAATGCAGAGCTTCGACAGCTTACACTCCGAGTTTCAGGATGAAAACAAGAAGGAAAAGCTATGTTCAGTAAAGCCCAGAGGAACAGACCGCGCTTCCAACACATTTCCTGTAAATGATATTTTTAACTGAGCTATCCAGGAGATTTTATGAGACCCAAGAGCCAACTCACTCAGTTAAGACAAGGGCAGCTGGGTGAGGGCAGGGGACTCTGCAGGGCTGAGGTGGGCGCTCACCTTCTGTGTGGTCCGGTCACAGTAGAAGAAGATGGTGGTGGAGCGCTGGTACACCTGATGGCAGGTGTCGCCCCCGGTGTAGTTCATCTTCAACAACCCATTCTCATAAGTCAGCTTCTGAGTAAGGAGACCTGTTCAAGAAGCAGTAGACCAAGCCAGGTTCAGTTCACGAGTCCCAGGCTGCCACACCCATCCTAAGCTGTGTCAAGTCACAACCTGAAGAGCTGGGAGGCAAAGCACCCCTGGACCACGGGCACCGGATCACCCACCCTCCGTCACATCACAACACAGGAGGCATGAAGCCAGACCTCTTCCCGCCCAGCACGCAGCACAGCAGACTAACCTCAGGTCTGGTGACGTACCAGCACACCTCAGCCCAGTCCTGAGAGGCTGTCTCTGCCCGTTCTCACCACGGAGCTGTTCTACTGCATCTTTTAAAGCTCCTAAGCTGATTAAATCTGGCCCAGGTGCCAGGAGTAACTGTCTGCTCATTACGGCCAAACCCTACACTGAATGTGTCCCCTGTGACTCAGCCCAGAAAAGAGCACCTCCAAACACCCACTAGCTGCTCAGTGTGTCCTCCAGGTATTACAGAGCAACATGACCTTGGAGTCAGAAACACACTCAGCGAGTGGCATGCTTCAGTATGAACTCCGACCAAGAAAGCACCTGGGGTCAGAAACATCACCGCAAAACGCGCTCCTTCCTGCTCTAGAGAAACACGGTCCCCGGCGGAACGGCCTGACATTTTAATTCTGTTCTATTCTCTGCTGGACTTGCAAGTCAACAAAAGAAAAATGAATGGTACCTGCCACTTTGTGAAATCCCTCTGACCCCTGCTTTTCCTGACACGATGCGACCACCCTGGACCTGTCGGAGGTGGGGCAGACGTCTGAGGACAGCTTCCCACAGACGCGGAAGTGGTAGTTGTACTCGCCGGCGCTCACCACGGTGTCCTGCAGGCCCAGAGGCCTCAGGTCATACAGGTTGCCGTGCCTGGGGTCCTTCACCTGGCAGTTGTCCCCTGCAGGAACACACACGCAAAGGCAAATGCCAGGGCACAACAGCCCTGCCCCCAGGCAGGTCAACAGGCCTTAAAACAGGCATCAAAAGCCAACACCACACTATTTTGTTTACATATAAACTACAAATTGTCCCTCAAACGCCTTTTGAGAAAAGCCTGTCTCAGGATAAAACCCACTTCATCAGATCCAAGCAACCACCCCAACCCGAGGGTTTGTAAGTATGAGAAGACAGAAGTACGTCAACGCAGGTGTGTAGGAAAGTGTCACTGACAAGCTGCAGTAAAAGGAAAAGGACAGGACATTGTCCACCGCTGGAAGTGCTTCCCGGTCCCCTCCATAGTGGCCGTCATAGGCTCACAGCTCAGGCGCACGTGCAGTGCTGCTACCCTACGTCACGGTGAAGAACAGGCCAGGCTCACCTTCCGCCCTGACCACGGGACAGGCCTCCACCGTCCTCCACACAAACACGTACTCACAGTCGTCCAGCAGCTGGAACGTGGGCGACCCCTACAACACAGACCGACGGCGCACTTTGTTTTCCACTTACTTGGTTTTAAAAAGTTAATCAAATGATGGCCACAACTAATACCCCATGCGAGCCTCTGTGAGTCCAGCATGGAGCCAGACCCAGGGCTGAACATCGCATTCCAGCCAAACCCCACTGGTGGCCAAAAACCATGAAGGAACCGGCAGGCTTCCTGGCACAGCCGACTGGGAGTGAAGGGAGACTGGCACCGCAGCACACCTGGCCCCTGAGTACACACCGAGGTCTGCGCACACTCGAACGTGATCCTGGTGGAGAAGCGCTGGGTCCCACATTTATCGCCGTTGACATACACGATGCTCAGGGACCCGTTTGCCGCCATCTGGGGGCTAATCTGCACCACACCCAGGTTCCAGCTGTTGTCCTCTGACACCAGGCATGACCCCACTGCGCTGCCTGAGAGAACAGGGTGGTGTCAGGCTAGGGGAGGACAGGAGGCTGCCCCCCACCTGAAGCCCTGCAGAGGGACTGGACAGGCTCAGCAGAGCTCACCATGACAGCCGGGCACATAAGGCAGGGGGTTGCAGACGCTCAGGTAGAAGGTCCTCTTCCTCCCACCCGCGGAGGTGTCCACCGCCGTCCACGGCTTCCGGACAGTGCTCAAGGCGCTCAGGTCATACTCGTTACCAGCCGAGTCTGAAACACCCTTTCTCCTCAGTTCCGGGGCCACCTTTCACCCAAGTGAGGGTGGCTGACATCCCTGACCCCAAGGCCCAGAAGAGCCACCACAACCAGGAGGCTTTTCCATGCAGGAGGACAGCCACGCTGTCCCTAAACCGCCCACATGAAGACACAGCAGGGCTGGCCCGAGACGACCGCTCAGCGCACACACATATATACACTCAGAACGCACATGTGCTCTCACGTATCACACAGACACAGACACACACACACACACACACACACACACACACATACACGGTTCTCACCCAGCCCATCACTGTTAGGCCCCGGCTCACCGGTGACTTGGCAATCCACTGGAGAAGGCACACAGGCCAAGGCCGTCTCAAACTCAAAGAAGGTGCTGCGGATGCCTCGTGTGGAGTCGATGTCCTGGTGCAGGAACCTGGGGGTTCCTGGGTAGACGTCAGCGTTGCAGAGGAAGCGGATGATAAACACAGTGCCTGGGGAGCAGGGAGCCAGGGTGGAGAAGCAGCTCAGCGCAGTGCAGCCCCTGCCCGGCACCACACAACCGCCACCCTGGGAACCAGTCACCGCACATGCTGGTCTGTGCCCGGGGACCTGAGTGGCCACACTCGTGGCATGTGAGCCATGTCATCAGGGGTTCATGTCACAGGCCTAAGTCTCAGCACTCTTGCTCTGCCAGGAAGCATCCAAACCCCACGGCGCTGTCAGTCCAAACACCAGGCAGCAGCCTGACTCTCATTTGCTGGGTTTTAACAAATACTAAGCTCTGCTGCCCACGAGAGTGAAGGGAACACAGGGACCACAGAGGGCTCGGTGAGTCCAGAGCCAGGCCAGGAGTGGGGACGAATGGGCCTCCCTTGAACTCCCAGAAACATGCAGGAGGTGGGACCAGGCAGGAAGAGCAGTAAGAGACCACATGGGAGTCCAGAAGTGTCCTCGGCCTGAGGGACTACTGGCTTCTACTCCAGGCACCATGGAGGGACGCAGCAAGGCTCTGAGCTGGGAAGGGACTCATGTGATCTAACATTTAAAAAATAAATGAAATCACTGCTGCATCCAACACAGACTATTCTGTCTGTGAGGGCAAAGCAAGCAGGGAAGGAAGCGCCTGCCGCAGGCCAGGCAGTGGGGCGCGTGGGGCAGGGGCTGCAGCTACACTGACCCTCCAGGGCTGTCCATCATCACCCCCAACTTATACAAGGAAACTGAGGCAGGGGGGTAAAGCCCTGGTTATATAAGTGAGCAGAGCCCATGGAGCACTCCAGCCTGGACTGTAAGGCCATCAGGAAATGTCCACCACTGGTAACTGCATGACCACACTGTAAACCTGGTAACCCTGTGAGACACGAGGTTTTCAAAACTGGAGCCAGAAAAAGACATCACAGATAAACGATGAGCTTATTTTCTTTTAAAACAGTGCTCTAAATGGAGAGCAAAAGAGCCAGACAAGAGGAGGGCGTACTGCTCCATGGACAGCCGGGCGGACCGTGGCCGAGTCTCAGGACCCCATCTGTGGAGCACCACCACCCGGCTCTGCCCTGTGCTCATGGCTCTGACCCAGGGAGTCGAGAGTGAGCTTTCTCTTCTAGTGGAATTTCCACTGTCCTCACCTGGCTCTTGTACCTAGGAAGCTGGCCTCCTACAAAAGTGTGCCTTCCACGCCCCTGTCTGTGGCGGTTTCAGAAGAACTGGCCTGAGTTCTTTGAACATTTGGTAAAATTCAGCAGTGAAGCCATCTAAGAGTGGGCTTTTCTCGGTTGGGAACTTTACTAGTGATTCACTACTGTTCTTCCTAATTGGTCTGCCAGGTTTTCTGTGCCTACCTGTGTCCAGGTTTCCCGATAGGCTGGCATAGAGTGGCTCCAGTGGCTCCTGGTGACCCTTCGTATTCCTGTGCTATCACTGGACTGTCTTCTGTTCTCCTTCCTGTTTTTACTTGACTTCTCTATTTTTTCTTGAATAATCTAGCTAAACATTTAAGTTCTTTTTCAAAATAACTCTTTGCTTCATTGATCTTATTGTAACTTTTTAGTTACACTTATTTTCACTTATTTCTGCTTCAATCTTTTTTTTTTTTTTTTTGGTATAGGGATTGAACTCAGGGGCACACAACCACTGAGCCACATCCCCAGCCCTATTTTGTATTTAGAGACAGGGTCTCACTGGGTTGCTTAGCACCTTGCTTTTGCTGAGGCTGGCTTTGAACTTGTGATCCTCCTGCCTCAGCCTCCCAAGCCACTGGGATTACTGGCGTGCACCACGACGCCCGACTTCTGCTCTAATCATGAGTTTAGATTGTTCTTGTTCCTTGAGTTGCATCTTGATAGTTTATTTTCAAATCTTTTTCCCCCCCTGGTGCAGGCATTTATTCCTATGTTTCCCATGGGTTTTGATAAGTTGTGCTTTTGTTTTCATTTGTTTCAAGAGATTTTTTAAATTTCCTTTTGGTTTTTTCACCAACCCATGAGTTGCTCAAGACATTATTGTTTAATTTCCACGTACCGTACAATTTCCAAGTTCCCCTGATTTCCAAGTTAATTTCTGATTTTAGTCCACTAAGGTCAAGGAAGATGAATCCTGTGGTCTCAGTTGTCTTTACTCTGTTGAGACCTGTGTCTTGCCCTAGCATGTTCTGTGTGTGGATGAGGAAAACGTGCTCCTGCCTTCTGGGTGACTGTTCTGGACACGTCTGCAGTCCCCTCGGTACAGTTCACCTTGGATCTTCTCTGTTGCTAGGTCTGGAGGGCTGTCCATTTTCTGACCTCCTGTGGTCTCTTTGCTTGGCGTAGTTTTTCCACCTCTTCAGTCTGTGCCCGTCTTCACTGGTGAAGGAAGTTTCTTGTAGTCAGCCTATCACTTTTTGGGGGGTCCATTTAACAAGTCTGTATCTTTTCACTGGGGAATCTAGTCCACTTACATTTGAGGTTTTTGTTTTTGTTTTGTTTTTTCAATTTTTTACCTTTCTTTCTTTCATTTATTTATTTATTTATTTTTACGTGGTGTGAGGATAGAACTCAGGGCCTTGCACTTGCTAGGCGAGCGCTCTACAGCTGAGCCACGACCTCAGCCCACATTGGAGGTTTTTAGTGACAAGTAGCAGCATACTTCTGTCTCCATCAATTTCTTTCTTGTCACTTTGTATAGGCTCTGTTCACTTTTCCTCTTATTCATCTTTGCCGTTTCCTACTTTTCTGTATTGTTAGGGTTTGATTCTCTTTCTCTCATCGCTGTTCTTTGCTGACTTGCTTGTTCTCATGATCATAGTTAACCTTTCTCTTCAACTGTAATACTTCCTTAAGCATTTATTGTAGGGCCAGAAGCCCTTCACTCAGAAAGTCTTCCTTTCTACTTTATTTCTGAAGTCTATAGCCTCACTGGATATAAAAACTGTGGATGGCAACTTTTTTCTTCCAGGACTTTGTACCATCACATTTCTAGCAGGTTGGTAGTTTCTGCAAAGAAGTTGCTTGTTACGTCTGCTGGGGCTTCCCCTACAAGTGACATGATGCTTTCTCTTGCTATCTCTAGAATTCTGCCTTTGGTTTTCAACAGTTTAACTACAGTGTATCTCAGGATCCTTTTTATTTTGGTCAAATCTACTAATGGGTTCTTTTGACTTTGTGGACATACACAACTTACCAACGTGTCTAAAGTCTCCAGCAGTTATTCATTGAATGCATTGTCTATACCTTTTTTCTCCTCCTTCTGGAATACACATAATACAAACGTTTGCTCACTCCATGATATCCTGTGTTCTAAAGACTTTCTTTATTCCTTCATATTTTTTCTTTTTTATTAAAAACAAAATACGACAAGGTTACTTTAAAAGACCTGTCTCCAAAATCAGAATCCTTATTTCTTCTAACTCAGAAATTCTTCCTTCTTATCAAGTCCACCATTAGGGTTCTCAACTGTTTTTAAAATTTCATTTGAGTTTTTTAGCTCCAAGATTTCCGATTGGTTCTTTTTTTTTTTTTTTAACGATCTCTCTGCTGAATTTATTATTCATATCAGGTATTTTCTTTCTAGTTTCACAGAATTTTCTGTGTTCTCTTATCTCTTTAAGTTTCCTAATAATCATTATTTTGAATTCTGTGACATGCAGTTTATGATTTCCTTTCCTTTTGTCTGTCAATAGTGGGTTGTTACATTATTCTGCAGGCAGCGCGGTACTTCTCCATGTTCCCTGTGTGCCTGCATTGTCATTTACATCTCTGGTGGGTCAGCTGCCTCTACCAACTTTACAGGGTGACTTTCATAGTGAAGAGTATGCTAGTGCCGTGCCTGTCCTCATGCTGGCTGGGCACTCTGCCTCGGCTCTCGTTCCAGGTGGGTACCTCGGCGTAGTGTACACACAGCTTCTGTGGCTGTAATTAAAGCTGCTGATGTCTGCAGGTGTCCCAGAGGCCCAGGCTGCAGAAGTTGTGGGACTGCACCACCTGCTGGAATGCAGCTCCCCTAGGTGGGTTTTGCTGAAAGCTACAGATACCGTGGGCTCAATGATGGGTATGGAGTACCCATTGGTTTCTGAGAGTCATATGAGGATGGGACCACTCCTGTGAATGAAGCACAGCACGCTGGACAGCAGGATGAGGGGCCTGCCCATGTCCAAGGACCACATGGTAGCCATGCCACACTAATGGGCTCAGACAGAGAATCTGTCATTGCCTGAGGGCTGCACAGATAACTGTGCAGAGCCTTCAGGAGCCAATATACTCAAGGAGATCTGCTCAGCTCTTTCCCAAGGCCAAGGGCAGGTGGTGGGCCTGAACATCCCTTCTCAGGACCTTAGTGAGATGACTTTCTGAGTAAAGACTGCTCAACTACTTCTTGGGCCATGGTAGAGGTGGGCAGGGTTGTTGAGCTGCTTTCTGAGGCCCAAGAACGAGAAGGCCGAGCCACTTAGGTGTTTCCAGGGTAGTGGCTGGAGGCACCATTTATGGGGGCCTCTGCAGTCTAAAGATGCTCAGGATGGACCACCAGATGCTTCCTAGAGCTGAGGGAGAGTGAGCAGGGTCTCCTGGCTGGCTCATAGGCCTGAGTCAGTTGAGCTGCTGTGAATCTCCTTCACAGGACCCCAAGTGAGTGGGATCTCAGATGGCAATATATGTATTCAGTCGTAGATGAACACAATACCATTATTTAATTTACTTTCTTGTGGTGCTGAGGATCTAACCCAGTGCTCCACACATGCTAGGCAAGTGCTCTACACCACTGAACCACAGCCCCAGCCCTTCAGAGTTGATTTTGAGGGACAGGACTACAGATGCTGTGTGCTCATCTCCCTCTGTATTAGGTCACCTTGTAGCTCTGTGTCCTGCACCGTCTCTGCCACATCCCCAGCGCACTCTGGCACCCTGCTTTGCTCACTCGAGTGAATCAGGTATTGCTTGTCCTCGCTTTGGTCCTCTAGTATGGATGGAGGCATACCAGGCTCCTCCTGTCAACCATCCTGCTGACCTCACTCCAAGACTCCTAATTCTTAAACTACCTCATAAGTTGCTCCTTTGCTACCCTGGCTATTCTTCTCCCAGCAGTGTCGAATTTTCCACTTCTGTTAGCTTGAGGTGCCATGTATTAAAGTAAAGGAAGACTTTTGACACAGGGGTGATGGATCCAAGATAGCAGAACCTTCTGCTCCCTTCCAGACAATAAATTGGTGATGTCTGCCAGGATGGCAGCAGCACTCTTAGCAACCACACCACACCACTGTCTCCACCCAAGTTTAGCAAGGCATGATGGCAAGGGTTTAACAACGGCAGAGGTTGTGACACTGGACATGTAGACTCAAAAATCCAGCTCTGCTGCTCACTAGCTGTGTGGCCCTGGGCAAGTTGCCACACCTCTGGGGACCTGTTTCCTCATCTGTGCAAGAGGATGAGTTTGTTGGCAGAGCCAGCATTAGAATCCCAGAAGTCTGGATCCTTACTTTCATGCCACCCAAAAAGCCATCGCCTATGTCCCCAGGACATGGCCTTTCCAGTTTTCGTTACTGCACGTATAAAATGAGGCCAGGGTTAAGCAAGAGGTCATAAACACGAGGAGGATAAGACTCACAGAGCTGGCATGAGAACGCACCAGACAACGTACATACAGCATTTTAACACAGGCCTGGCACACAGCAAGTACTCTACATGCAGTAACTGCTGTTGTCCTGGCCCAGCTGCTGGCATCATAAGGGTCATGGGCTTGATCTTGCACTTCATGACCCAAAAAGCGCCAATGGTTTCTGCTGTCCAACACAGGTGCAAAAAGGAGCAGAAATGCTAACAAATTTACACAGCAAAATTATATTTTAAGAAACCATGAAGATCGAATGGAAAAATCAGAAGCAAGAAATTAACTTAGGAAAAAACAGTAACTTTTATGATCTTCATCCCTACCCCTCTCTTCTTCAGTACCTAAAAGAAACGTGATAACGAGTAAGAGAGTCCACTGGGAGAACTGGGGGTGCAGGAGAAAGGGATGCCAGGGGAGGGGAAGGAAGGACAGCATCTTGGGGACCAGTAACTCAGGGCCACCTCTCCAGAATCTCAGAATTACACTGAAAGGAGCTAGTTAAGGCACCCATAGTGAGAGGCGGCCACGTGCATGTACAAGAGACCAGGCAGGAGAGGGGCAGGCCCCCGGGGGAAGAGCAAAGGTGTGCTTGCAGCACAGACTCAGAGAGGTGCGCTGAGGCGCGGAACCCCGTCAGCTAAAGAACAGAGCCCAGGCTCACCTCTGTCAGCAGGAGGAGCCCCTTTATAGGTCAGGGTCAGGAAGCCCTCAGTGGACAGCTGGAGGCTCTTCTCAAATCCAACGGGCCTTTCCGGCCTCAGGTTCTTCAGCTCTTCTGTCTGGGTGGCTGCCTCACAGCCAGAAGCTGGTTTCCCACCGAAGGTCCCGCAGAGGGGCATCGTGCCGCACACGTTGAACTGGAGGCCAGAGGGCAAGAGCCGGGCAGGCCGGTTAGGCTACAGGGCTTGGCACAGTAGGAGCCCTGGCAACCTCAGAGCCCACTGGATATTAATTTACCTACTCGCCATGTTGAGGCAGTGAAATCCTAGTTATTAAGTATGGCAAACATCAAAGTCTAAAGAACCATAAGTGTTCTTTAAGTGTTAGTATACGCGGTTTTATTCATCTATGCTGCCCTGTATTTATAAAATGCATAAGATATATGGCATGCAGCAATGTTCCATATATAATGGAGGAAATATGATAAGCCATGACTTGACAGTATTTTTAATTATATCAGAGAAAGTACACATAGTTGGAGTCTTGTTAATTACAAGTGAATAAAAATCGATGTCCCTATATTTCTTTAAGTTGACACAGTTTCAGTAAAATTAAATTTATTGTAGTTATGAAAACAAAACTGACTATGCTCTTTGATATGAAGATCCATAAGGGAAAAGTTCTCTCTGTTCATGTTAATAGGCAAGGAATTCAGAGCTCGTGACCACACACAGCAAGAGTTTTTCCTAAAGACTGCTGTTTCCTACTTGAGAGAGAAAATAAGTGCTAGACCTCACCCAAGTATTCTAACAGCTTTTGGGGCCACATCCAGGGGTGTGTGATGGTGCGAATTTGAAGCCAGTTCCCCTTTCTTCCTTCTAAATCTCCCCTACGAGCCGACGGCAGAGCTGGGGGAAGCTGCGGGCAGCCGCCAGCCCAGCTGCCCAACACCTGCACACCCTCCAGTGCAAAGAGGCTGGGTCAGGGCCTCAGAGAGGCCTCCGGTGGCAGCTTCAGGGCCCAGGAGGTGCTGGGGAGCATCCAGGACAAGTCAGTCCTGCAGGACAGGGTGCAAGAAGCCATGCAGAACTGGCTGGTGGACAGTGATGTCCACGCTGTGGCTCCCTGTCCTGGAACAACGCTGGAGCCTCGAGCCCCTTCCACCAGCCAACTCTACTCCTACCTCTGCCACTCACTGTCAGTCTCTGACGTTCCTGATATTCACAAGCTGCCTCCTGATGCCCTGGGGTCAGGTGCACAAGGCAGGACCTCTCTGGGCTGTTTCTAGCATGTTCTCTATGGGGTTCTTAGTCATCTCTCCAAGCATGCTCTCTGCAGTTCAGTGAGGTTCTCACCTTCCTCACACCAGTGCAGGCAACCGAACACCCTCTCCCTTTCCTTCCCCCATCACATAACACCTGGAATAAACCAGACTCTGCAGTAACAGCTACTCTATAAACCAAACAGTACCAGAACTAACACTTGGGCCATGAAACATTTGTAGTTTGGTATTATGAAATGGCAACGACTCCGGATAACATGCTGGAAAAGGGGGTGGGGAGACACCGCCAAAGCCTGTTCAGGGGCAAGGCCTGGCCAGTCTCCCTGGCTGGGGGCTGGGCTGTGCGCCCTCTTGCCTGTGGTCTTTCAGCCCCAGGGACCTCCTCCACATCCAGTTACTACAGACCAGTTCTCAAAGCATATTACAAAAGTCGGCACTGATCTAAGAATTTAAACCAAAACCAAGATGTTTGAAAAGTTTTCTCCCTGCTAGTGGTGCTATTTACAAAAGAACAGCATTAATGTGGAGATCGTCCTCCTTAGAAACCCAGGCAAACCACAGGAACTATTTTTGAAGAAAGCACTCTCAGAAGAGCCTAGAACACATTCATCTATGTTGTCTTCCTTTTACGGGACCAATAAGTCACTGGAAGGTCTCAAACGTCACTGCTCATCCAATCACATGGAGGGCTTGTTAAGCCAACTGCTGGGCCCAGCCCACGTTGACTCACAAGGTTCAGGTGGGGCCAGGACCTGTACTTCTAACAGGCCCCAGGGATGCCGCCGCAGCAGCTCTGGGGACTGCTGCTGGACACAGCACTGGGTTGAGAGGACACTGTGCCACATGGGAACTGCTGCAGGACAGCGGGGACGAGGTCACTCCTGGGGGAGGATGCCATCATAGTGCCTGGAATTCCTGAGGACACCTACCATCCCAGGTCACTTTCTCAGGGGACTTTAATGCACTGTCTCCTTGATTCCAAGCAAATTAGGAATTCATCATATCACTCTTACCACAAAGGTCTTCCCAATGCCCGAGACCACGTATCCTTGGGAGCTGTTGAGTGGGTTGAGATCAAACACAAATCCAGTGTTGGGATCCCTTATGGAGCAGGCCTTCAGGAGGCAAAATGGCGGGGGGAGAAATTCAGTCCAACTCCACAGCAGCACGGCACCTTCAGAAACCTGCTGCTGAGCTCTGCAGAGCTTGCTCCCCAGTAACTTTAAAATCCCTACCAGAAAGGCAGCCCTGAGTGCACCCACACCTTCCAGTACCGTGCCTTCCCCACACCAAGCGCGACAGACTCAGAGGTGCTCAACTTGCCCAAACGTTCTTGAACCGCTGCATGATCTGAATAAGCAGAGTATCGCTAGTCCCCCAGGGGAAAGGTAAGCGGAAACTATCGGCGACTATAATAATTCCTTTAAAAACCATCTGAAGAAATCCTGAGTTCTGTCTCTGAATTACTCAGGGAAAGAAAGGTACTAATGGCATGATAGGGTAACTTCAACCACGTTCCCTCCTCTTAAGGTGTGAGGAACTTTGTCATGGGCTTCCAGTGTCCCCCAAACACAGGGAATGGGGCACTGATCACAGCCCCAGAAGCGCCGACCACAGGTAAGGTGCCTGGCACCCCATGTTCCCACCCTCATGGTGCACCTATGAGCAGGACCCTGAGCTGGGTTCATCCATGGGGACAAGCCAAGGTCTCTGCCGCCAGCAACTCTGCAGTCTGGGGAGAGGTTACCAGGAAGGGAGGGAAACAAGCCCCACCACAAGGAACCGCTCTGTGCAGACCACTGCCCTGGGCAGGCAGAGCCCACAGCAGCAGCTTGCTGCCACATTTGCAGGACAGCATGCAGCTGGGAGGAGCAGGGCCAAGGCCACAGCAGCAGGACCAGCCTGGGCACTGTGGCAGTTGCCAGCCAAGGAGGAGAGAGCTGGAAGGGAGATGAAGGGATCACGAGAGCCAGTGGCCCACAGCCAGGGCTCTGCGATGTTCTAAGATGGAGTGACATACGAGCCAGCCAGACCTCTGTGGGGATGGAGAGCCCCAGGGCCCACCGGGTGGGTGTCGCTGCCACACAAAAGAGCTGGGCGGAGAACGGAGGAGCTACAGCGAGCGGGAAGCAGAAGCAAGGCTCCTGTCTCTCATCCTGGATCTGGGCCTCCAGCGTGGGGAGAGAGAGCAGGAGGGGCTCCAGACACCTGCTATCCATCAGAGCAGATGCAAGGTGGGCTGGTGCAGAGCTGAACACCAGGGGACCATCAAGCAGGAAGCTCAGCGAGGGGCCAGGTGGCAGGCAACACGTACCTGGTCGGTGTCCGTCATCGTCTGCACAGGGCAGGCAGCCTCCGTATTCCACAGGAAACTGACCACACATCCCCAGTTGAGAGAAAATATCGGGTGGGTGTTCTGAAAGGTCAAGTGCAGGATAAGAGTGCAGAGAACGATCATCTAGCCAACAGAATGCCAGAGCCACCGAGGCCAGTCGACCACGCCAGCGTTCCCTGTGCACCAGGTGGCACGGGCACTATCTACGTGTGACTTGCCATCCTCAGTTTACCCAACTGACTCGGGTATTCAAAAACCCACGGCCCTGCTATATACATAAAGCTCCCAGTAAAGGAAGCAACTGGGTTTGGGACAATACAAAAAAGTTCTGGACATGGGTCCTGGTAAGAAATGCACCACACAAGCACTTTATGTTTCTTTTTCTTTTTAAAAATTTTTTGAACTAGGAATTAACCCAGGGCCACTCTACCTCTGAGCTACACACATGCCCAGCTATTTTTATGTTTTGAGACAAGGTCTTGCTCAAAAGACCCTGAGTTGCTGAGGCTGGCCTGGAATGTGGGAGCCCGTCTCAGTCTCTTGAGAGGCTAGCATTAGAGAGTACACCACCGCGCCCAGCCTTAACATTCTTACCCAAAATGTCCGAAAGGGTGTATCGTGTCATTTACATTTTACCATGATGAAAAACAAACGTCAGTGTGACTGTACATCGTGACCCGAAGCATGTTTCTGTGGCGTTCTCCCTCGCCCACCAGCAGCGCCTTACCAGGCTCCCCCTGGAGCAGATGAGATGAATCCTGGTGCTGTAGGTGGTCAGCTGGCCATCGCTGGTGGTACAGGCTGAGCCGTTCACGTACTCCAGGAGGAGGCTGCCGCTCTCCTCCACCACGGGGCCCGCCTTGGCAACTCCCAGGTTACTGACAGACACCACCTCGGTGAAGGAGCCCTGCAACACCAGTGGGTCAGGCTCCCTGAGGACAGCCAGTCTCCCCACAAGCCACTATCATCTGTGGTGGACACACCCACAAAGTCGCCCCAGTGAATCACTGGACACTGAAGTACTGCTCCCAGGGGAGTTGGGCAGCCTATCTGCATCTCACCTAGGCCACAGTCTTACACCCTGTGCACAACCCATCCTGACAGGTCTGCTTGAGGCTTGGACATGTTAAGTGACTCGCCCAAGGGTGTCCTACTAACAGACCCCAGTCCACCTGGCACCAGACACGGCTTCTGCACTGCACCCCCCGCCCACTCCACCTTCTGGTCATCTCAGCAGGAGGCTGAATGACAGGATGGAGCATCACCTTACTCATCAACCTCAGCTAGGAACATGCACGTTGGGCCACTGTGCATGTCTGAGAACCACCAAGGAAGCACTCTGGATGCTGACCAGGGGGTTATAAATGACACTGAGGAAGCCAATTCACAATGTGGAACTAGAAATGGGGACTGGCGATACTCTGAGGTCACTGCTCCTACAAGGACCACTGCATGTACACAAAAACAATTCTTTCCTGCCTGCCTGCCTGCCTATCCACCTACCTACCTATCAATCACGCTGAGGATCTATTTCTCCATCGTGCTAGAGGTGGATCTGTCTACCCATCTACCTATCGTGTTGTATCTATGTATCATGTTGTGGATCTATCTGTTCTGCTGGGGATTGATAAAAATCAATCAACCTACCTACCTACCTACTTACTATGCTGAGGATCTAGCTACTTATGTGTTGTGCTGGGGATCTATCCATCTATCATGCTGGGAACTGAATCTAGACTTCATCTGAGCTAGACAAATGCTCTGTCACTGGGCTTTATCCCCAAACACTAGGAACTCAGCTCTTAACCACCAGAGTGCCATTAACGTGTGCCAAGGAAATACTCTCCTGGCCTGCTGCTTTTACAGCAGGCACCCCTTCACTGTGAGGGTTACCATTCACAAGGAGACATGCAGAGGTTCTGGAGGTCACTGAATCCAACTGGATAACCAAGGGCAGCTCAGCAGCAGGAGTGAAAGCTATGCCTGGATCTAGAACATCCAGACAGCTCCCCAGACTGATAATCCCCTGGAGGCAGAAACTCTTTTACAGAAGCCAGCTGAACCAGACACTTGAATTCAGGCCCCACACCATCATTCAGAGCTTTCCTCACCCTTTATTTGCTCAAAGGTGGACAATGCACTGGCATTTTCTTGAAGTTTCAAATCTGAACAGACTCAAATATGACTCATTCTGTGCAGGAGGCGGGTCAGTTTCCACAGAGGCCTGATCTTATGCAGAGGGCTGCACCTGAGCAGCCAGGCCAGCTGTGATCTAGGGTCCCAAAATAATCACTAAGCCATGCACTTAAGGGGGACAGGAGACACAGGGAAGACAGACTCACCTGATCTTTCTCATACTTCATCTGGCAGGCGGATGTGTACCGATCACAGCCTGGCACAGGATTCAGGGGCCGGCACACATTTATGTAGTACTTCCTCCAAGTGACATGCTCCCCTGAGTTGTCCATGGCATACCAGTTCCCTCCATGACCACCTTCAGACTTTGCTAGACTGAAATTTCAAGAAAGATTGTGCTTTTAAAGAGTTTACCCACTGCATGCAGGTATTCCTAAGGAGAGAACCTATCAGTGAATCACGCGTTGCTAAGACACACGACTGGGGACACAGGCTTGCGTTCGACTGTCACCACGCTCTGCACAGCCTACCGCGAGTCTGCTTCAGTAAGCCCCCACACCTCGCCAACCACCGATTTAGACACCAAAGCTTCAGGCTGAGGTCTTGCTGTAGCAAAGAGTGGGCAGCACTGCTAAATCTACCAGAGCCAACGTGACATAAGCTGGTTACATGCTCATCAGCAACATTTAGGGGACTTCGGCAAAAAGGGCCAGGCCTCACCTGGACAGATCGTACTGCTCCAGCGTGGAGGGGTCAGTCACCACACACTCCAGGGGCTCCTCTGGGCAGGCGTAACTGGTGTACCACCGAAAGTTGTAGGTAGAGCTGTCCTCTTCCTAGTGGAAAGACAAGGGAAGAGACATGCATGGTGCTACAGTTAGGATACTGAATGTCCCCAAAGGCCCATGTGTCCAGTCTGTCCCTAGTTTGCACTAGTGGGAGGGGTGGACCTTTAAGAGGCAGGGCCTAGTGGAAGGGCTTCAGGTCACTGGAGGAGCGCCCACTACAGGGCTGTGGGACCCTGGCCCCTCCTCCACCTCTGTTGCTTCCTGACTCTGCCACACACACTCAGAGGCCCAAATCAATGAGCCAAACAGATAGACTGAGGCCTCCAAAACTGTGAGCCTCTTCCCTCTGCAGACTGATCATCTCACGTGTTTGCTGTATAGACGAGAGCTGACCAGCACAGGTGGCAAAAAGAAATGCTATCAAAGACAACATTCAAAATACCACAAGGGTGTTGTTTTAAATGAAAACTCTATGAGAGGAAGTCTCCTTCATCCACATCCTTTCATTTCAGTAAAGAGAAGACGCCACGAAGATGGAAACTCAGCCTCGGTTCAGTGGAGCGAAGGACGACTTTTGATGCATTTGCAGTTTTATGCCCAAACCAACGGGGCTGTAGGCAACCATGAGCGTCCAGCCCACTGAAAGCAAGCTTAACCAATGAACAAACACTGCCTCTGCACCCTGGCAAATCTGAAAGGAATAATTAAGATGACCTGGCCAGAAAACCAGACTATTAATAGCTCTGCTTCTAAATAAAGGGTCAACGGGCTCAAGTGTCCCCAGGGAAAACCACACAGGACAGCTCCTACCTGGTATTCAGGGAAACCAACTCCGGCTTCTCGATCACAAAGAAAAGTGATGAGCGTTGCCCTCGGAGTGCGCTTCTCATTGTTGTAGGGCGTGCCGTCTCTGTAGTTCAACTGGATCATCCCATCGTAATACGAAAGCTTAGCATTACTCAGTCCCAAGTTCCACGACTTCTTATCACTGAGATAAACACAAGAAAGGTCTCTGAGAAAGCCCTAGATGAGCAGATGCATTCTCAGGTCCATGTGGAGTTGAAGGAAGGCCGGTGGGCAGAGTGGGGAAGCCACCGCGAGCAGGACTCGGGGCTGCAGCCCACGGGAATCCCACAGGTTGACTTCCAACCGCAGGGAAAGAGGGCCTCCCTTGCCCCCACCAGGACCCAAACCCACTCTCCGCACCACTGGCTCAAGATTCGACTCACTGCATTCCACTAGGACCACACAGAAAAGAGAGAGGCACACAGTGACGTTTAAAATGTGCAAATAACAGAAGTGGGCCAGCGCCAGCCCCTCCTCGTCCCCTGGGACGTGGCACGCGGTCTCTCTAGCAAGCAAGGCTCCTGGCGTCCCGCACTGAGGTCCTCTCAGCCCTTAATGCCTGCCGTGGAGCAAGGTCTTAGGAGGTACCCGCCTACTCCTGAATACATGTCCCTTTACACAGAAGGCCCAGAACAAACGCAGAGAAGTCACTTGCCTCCTTGCCACCTGGCAGGCCCCGGCCTCTGGCTGACAGGAGTCCTGGGACACTGCTCCACAGACGTTGATGTAGAAGTCATACTCGGCCGTCTCAACTTTATAGGCACCATTCTTCTTTGTGAGCGGTGACAAATTAAAAGAAAACCCTAAGTAAGAGTTCAAACAATAAAAAGCATGTGAGGCCAGTCGGAAGGGAGTCCTCAGGGCAACCCCACCCCACAGCAAAAAGGAGATGACTCCCCAGAAGCAGCCGAAAGGCAGCTTCAGCAGCAGCCTGTGGTTACCAGCGCTTCCCCCTGGAGATGGAGCTGACACCACCCCCCTTCACTCAGTAACCTACAGCCCGACTCAAAGCCCACAGTCGCTGTCCCCCACGCCACAGTACATCCGAGCAGGATGACCACAGTCCAATCCAACGTCCTTCTTGCAGAATCTCCCAGGTAGGATTCTGGGCTAGGCCTCGTATAAAAGCCTTCCAAACCGAAGGTGTCACATGCAGCAAACCCAACTCGACCATGAACCCAAGGCACCATCAACAGGTCTAGCCCCGACATCAGACACACAGGGTTTTGGGCAAATAGCATTAATTAAACTCTAAAGCAGGTTCCCTCTAAAACACTCACAGAAATGTTCAGGAAAAATCTTTAGAGGTGCTGCTGAGACACACACCTGCCTGGGAATCAAAGACGGTGCAGTTCTCCCCTTCTGTCCTCGACAGCACGCAGGCAGCTGCCGTGTGCCACTCAAACTCGTAGAAGCAACCATCATCCCTGGAAGCTCTCAACACCGGGCCACTCTCCAGATCACCTGCATCGAGGGAAGAAACCTATCAACCTGCTTGTTCTGAAACATCTCTCCTTACTCTTGCTTTGTTAAAAGCAATCTGGAATCCCAGCTACTCAGGAAGCTGAGGCAGGAGAACTGCAAGTTCAAAGCCAGTCTGGACAAGACAGTGAGACCCTGTCTCGAACTGTTTTAAAAACCTTTAATGGGCTGGAGACGGGGCTCAGTGGTAGAGCACCCCTGGGCTCACCCTCTGGTGCTGCGTGCACACACGCATACACACAGCAGACTAGGGAAGGGCAGCGGGAAATGAGAGGCAGCACATTCAAGGACAAAGGGTTGATCTTACAAATACTGCATGATTTGGCTTCTGTGAAATACCCAGAACAATCAAACCCAGAGAGCAGACGTTAGACTGGCAGCTGGGGGCAAGGAATGGAGAGTCCTTGTTCAGTGGCACTCAGTTTAACTTTGGGAAGATTAAAAGTTCTGGAGATGGCCTCCAGAGGGATGCAAAAACAGCGTCATGTGTTTAATGCACTGAACCATACGCTTTAAGATGGGCCAGGTGGTAAATTTTAGGCTATGCATATTTTATCAGGATTTATAAAAGTGATTAAAATGTTAAGTTTCATGTAACATACATTTTACTACCAAAAAATAAACAAGAAAAAAAATAGTCATAGTCTTTAATCTTCTCCCACTGCTAGGAATTTATCCAAAGGAAATATTTCAGTGGGAAGTCGATGGAGGGTGCAGAGAATCAGTTCTCAGCACTAGAAACATGCCCGTAATCCAATCATATGGGAAATGTTTAAAAACAGTGAAACCAAGCCATATCAACAAGGCAATCCCTAAAAACCAGAGAAAACCGGGCAACACAGAAGAGACAGCACTAAGGAAGTTAAGGCAGGTGAGGACATGAGGCCTCGACTCGGTAAGAACAACATCCACCTGTTAAATAAAGGTACGTGAAGATGAATGCATTTATATGGTGAGACTGTGGTTCTTTCCCCCTGGAGGGAAGATTCTTCCCGTTTGCTGAGCGCTCCGTCTCTGACCCTGTCCCAGTCCTAAGGAACAGGACACTGTGCTCAGGACTCGTGTGGAAAACGACATCCCAACTCCCCGCTGACACCACATGGTTGCTCCGTTTCTGGGTTGAAGTCCAAGACCCTCTGCAGGGAGCAGGGGACAGGAACACAGGAAGCGTAACACCCCTCTGGCCGATGCCAGGAACACTTCTTTTTCCTTAACACCTTTACCTGGCTTGCACACGAGTGTGATGTTAGTCGCTATTTTCTTGTCACCACCACAATCATCACCATCTGAGTAGGAAAGCTGGATGTTTCCTTTCTCTTTTGTGGGTGAGGAGACAAATTTCCCCAGATTCTTGCTTCCAGTCTTATCTGGAAAAGAGAAAGCAAGAGGAAGGGAAAACATGGTTCCAAAGGGTCACTAGGGGCTGGGGGGTGGCTCCCCAGCGCAGGAGGCTCTGGGGTGCATCCCATATACAGTTCTCTATAATGTACTAAAACTCTGCTCCAAGTCCTGCTGAGACTCCAACAGCGACGCACCTGCCTAAAGTCACACCTGCCCGTGCCCTGGGGCCATCCCTAACATCCACTGAGCTTCCGACACCCACAGCGGAGTGTCCCTGTTCTCCTCTCCTGGCCTTTTCAAGCGTACCTTCAACAACAAGCTACTGACACACTGTGCCCCTGATGAGACATCTCTGTGTGACGGCCACGGGCTGGAGAGGGCAAAGGAACCTGGGGCACAAGTGCCTCCCGCGGCTCTGGCTGCCGTCCACCACGGAAGATGGACAATAAAGCTGTTACAACCAGTGTCGCTTTACAAAGGCAGGGTCGGTCCTCAGGTCACAAATGGAGCGATGGTCAAGCGTTTTCCAGTGTGGTCCCTTCTGTCCCCACCTACAGCTTTAGCCAAAGTCAGGTGGCTTCCGCCAGCCTCAGGATTTGGAGGCACCCAGCAGGGCCTGACGTCTGTGCCACAGGCTGCTTCTTCACCGTCTCTATGTGGCACCCAGACAGAGCAAGCTAGATGGACTTCAGCAGGGTCTAAAGCAGCCAGGTCCCGCCGCCCACCCTCCCTCAAGAAGGGGGTCCCTGGCACCCAACTCACCCATGGCACACACAGCAGCATCCTCGGGGCAGCTTATGGCCTTGCCCTTTGGCAGCACCCTGTGACACACATTGATGAAGAAATGCTTCTTTTCTGCTTCCGTCTGGCTGCCGACCACGGCTTCCCAGTTCTGTTCTGATTCTGTAACCAAGGCAGGGAATTTGTTCTCCGTGGGTCACAACACAAATGGTGACCGGGCTACAGGTCAAGAGACCAGAGCTCACTAAGCTCCTGGTCAGGAGTCCCAGGCATGCCCACCTCTGAGCCCTGGGAAGGTCAGAGCACAGGACCTTGAGGGACTCTACTTTCTCTGACGGTGACAGAAGTGAGCCAGGCCACCACCGGCTCAGAACAGGCTCACAGGGACAGGGAATTAAGAAGCAAGATTCTCCCAGTCCCCACAGTGCAAAAGCAGAAACTGAGAACCAAATCCAAAGCCAGCCCATCTGGGGCCTAAAGAACCAACAGCCATGGGTAACACAGCCAGCCTCGGTCCTGGAGAGGCCAACGCTGCCGAAGGAACCTACAGCCTCTCTGGGTAACAGCGAGGGGCAGGACCCGAGGAGTGGTGCCGCAGAAGTAAGCAGGACATATAGGGTCACCAGATCCAAAGGCACCAGCCTGCTGCCAGCCAACAGAGGCAGGACTCAGCTGCCGTCAAGAACACAGCAGCACAGAGTGCGGTCACCGCAGGCAGAGCACCCCGCTGCCGAAGGAGAGCCTGCAGCCCGGCTGGGGAGGCCCGTCCTCTGGTGTCAATGACCTGAAGAGCCATGCAGATGGCAGTGAGTGCGAGGCCCCAAGTGCTGCGCTGGGCTGCAGTGCAGAAGGCCTGCGGGGCAGTAGGCAGGATTTCAGCTCTCACCTCACAGCCGGCTCACACAAATGCTACCAACCCTCCAGGTTCCTCGAGGACCAGGGCTAGGCTGGGAAGTCCGCAAAGTGCACCAAGCACAGCCCCTGCACTGTCTCATCTTGTCCACAGTGACAGGACAAAAACGTCCACTCCCGGCACCTGCTACCAGCTGGGCGCACTGCAAGGAGCTCCAGCCTGGAATCGTCAGGCAGTCGCCCTCAACACGGCCACACAAGTCCTCAGCCCGGTCTCTGCCCCAAGATCACCACGCTCTGCTGTGCAGAAAACCCATCTCTGGTAGCGCACGCGTGGAACTGAACACGGCTCTGGGCTTTCCACTGCCCAAGCACAGGGATCACGTACTGCAGAGCAATCTGCTGACTGGGCTCAGGGCAGAGTACTTGTGTCTGCATTCAGGGGAAACCCGGCCCCCACAAAGAGGATTCCCCTCGTGGTGGTACTTCTGAAAAGGGTCTCAGAATACAGTCACATCTGGTGGTTACGTGACTCTGTAGAACTCCTTCTCCACCCTACAGATGCGACGGCTCCCGCCTACCCAAACCAGAGCCGCTAAGCCCAGGCACCCCTCTCCGCCTGCGAGGTCAGGCCACCCGCCGCCAGAGCTTCCGTTCCAATGACCCCGCCCCCTCTCTCCTGTCAAATGCCAAGCCCCACGAAGGCAGAGGCGCACTGTCCAGGCCCGTCCTGCTGCCTGCCCCTGAAGCCCATCAGGCCTTCCCCAGGACAAGGCCCACTACACTGACCCACAATGATGCAGCTGTGTGCGGCACAGGGCAGGGCTTGTGACCCCATGTCAGAGACGAGCAAGAGGCAGAGGAAAGGGCATCAGCCATGAACCAAGGCCCAGGTCCAGGTCCACCAGCCTCCACGGCCCCTGAGCCCATGGAAACCTTGCCCGGTGGAAGGCTGCTGGGAGAACCAAGCAATTTTTACTAATGTCTCTAAGCACAGAGTACAAGGTGGCCTAACACAATAGGCACAGGGCCATTCTCATTAAACTCTGGTAAGATGGGCCCAGATAAACCAAGGAGAAAATGATGGTGCTGGCCTTGAACATGGGTGGTTCCACCTCCCACATCCATGCTCCTTATAATCCAGACAGCTACAAAAGAAGTGAAAAAGGGGTCGTGACGCAGTCGGTGATTAGAAACAGTCACAGTGTCCCCACGTATTCAGGGGTAGTATCCTGGGAACACAGGGCTGGGTCCGCATTGGGGGAGTGCTACCTGAGTGGCGGGCCAGCGCAGACAGGTCGTAGCGCTTCTTCCCATCGCTGGCCCCGCAGAGCAGGTCTTCCTTCTCCTTGACACAGGCATACCTCGTGTCCCAGGTGAAGAAGTAGGTGCAGTCCACCTCGCCGGTGAACACAGGCTCTCCCTTCCCGTCGTTACCTGCAGTGAAGAGGAAGCACCAAGCCCCGTCACCTGAGCTGCGGGACATCTACACAGCCAGCGGGAACCACCCAGCGGTCAGTCAAAACCCCCAGGCCTGAGGGATATCAGGGCCACTCCAGCAAGCCGTGGACACTCAGGCCCTCACTGGCAGCCTGCGCCCTTTTCTTCTTGGTGGAGTGGCATCAAGCAGCCTCACAGAGGGCCATCGCAACACGGTTGAGAGGAGTTGAAAGAACAAATAAGGACCGTGCAGGCAGCAGGGTCGCACCTGCCTGCAAGTCCCCATGGACCCCTCTGGGTGAGACCAGTGGTCCACAGAGAGGAGGATGGAGAGCAGAGCTCCGGGTCCCAGAGTGCCACTGTATGAGACTGAGCGAGACAAGTCCCCGGGACTCGTCCCTACAGCGGAGGCCAGAGAAGAGGGCACGCTGGCAGCGGCTTCAGCTGAAGTGCACAGGAAATGACGTTTCAACTGTGATTTCTAGTGACTCTTGAACGCTGCACGTGCCAGCCATGACACCTAACCTGTCCCACAGTCTGAGCATCTCAGTTGTACCAGGGCCAGCGACACAGAGGCAGGACGTGCAAAACTTCATAGAATCAGTGTCTCTGTCCTCAAAACCCTTCGGTATAGGGACAATTTTGGCCCCACTGCATAGACTCAGGGTGGCTAAATAACTCGTCTACGGCTTCACAGCTGGAAAGGAGGGGGTCCAGCATCACACTCAGATGCTCTGGCCCAGACCAGGCTCATACCACAAGACGGGGCCTCCCACTCTGCCTGGGGCTTTGTGTCTTCTCTTTCCTTTCTTTGTGGTTCCCCAATGTCCCAGATCCATTGGTTGGACGGGTGGTTTGGTTTTGTGAGCACCTTATGCCATTCTCTGCACGAAAGCCGACTCCCTCCTGCTCTCCGGGGCACAGTCCAGGTCACAGACGCTGCTGTCCCTCACCAGGACTGATGTGTCCTGTGTGGGACTGGCTCACTAGCAAGAATCCGCTCAGTGCCTCCTCCCAGCCTGCCCACAGAGCCTCCGCAGGTTTCATCCTGCCGGAATGCACCCTAAGCCCCCAGCCATCTTGCTACGTGAGGTCTTCCCGAACTGCTCCAGGTAAGCAGCGACAGACTAAGTGAACCTCAGAATGGTTCTAGAACCCATCCTACTAATTAGGGTTGGCCCCTGAAACCAGTGGGCTGCAGGAAGACTCTGTCCGCAGTACTGCTGCAATGCACCTGACCTGTCTTGTTTAACTTCTCCAAGAATTTTAGCTGAATAGTAAACCATAACTGCCTTCCACCAAATAGGGCCGTCCTGCTGCCTGCCCCTGTAAGCAAAACCAAGGAGCCCTGTGTCCCTGCTGCGGCAGCATTCATCCTCCGTCCTCGGTGGAGAAGACAGCGCTGCCCTGGGAAACGGCTCACCCTCCCTCACAGCTCCACTTCCCAGCCTCACTGTCTGAAGGGCTGGGCCAGAAGCTTCGCTCTGTCCCCCAGGGAGCAAAGGGATGCTGCTCCCATTCTGCAGAGACCCCAGAGTATAGGTCCATGGTTGACCACATGGGGCACAGCCCCCACCTCCAGTCCTCTGTCCCCAATGTACTAAGGGCAATGAACCTTTAATGTACCAAGATCCACTTAAATTTGTGGGCAGTTTTTTTTTTAACCTATCACAGTGTATTTTATTTTTCAAAAAGAAATTATCAGGATGCCCAATAACAAGGCATCACTTTACAGCAAACTAGGTGTGGATCATGGATGTCAATGTTAAAAAAAGACCGCGGCCAAGAGAATCACGGACGCGCCTCTGTGTCTTAGAGACACATGAACCTTAGATTCATAAGCATAAATAGGTCCTAGAGATTTAACTTCAACTATGAACCACATTAAACTTGTACCACTGAACACCCACTCACATCCAAAAACAGACTCCACCATGGGACTTTATCTAAAAGCTCCACATTTAAACCTGAATACAACAGTGAAGTAATTTCATAGTACATAGTATGTTCAAAAGTATGGAGACTGAATCACAGAGCAGGAAGGGATCAGAACATTTTATACTGCAACTCCCACCTGAAAGAAGGCTCAAAGCCCACCCACCCACTAAGCCCCTGGCATCTAGCAGGCTCCTCAGTACAATCTCCACGAAGGCAGCCATGCACACACTGCTGTTCCACCACGGGTACCGCTCACTTTGTCAGGGTAGTAATGACATGAGGTCACGGAAAGGAATGTGCTCTGTTGGGGCTGGTGATATGACCACTAAGGTGTATCTGAAGCAATTAATGATGGTCAGAGTGGTGGGCACATACATTTCCATGGTAATGGCCTCGCTATTGTTTGAAAATGTTTATCACAAAAAGGAAAAGAAAGTGCCTTTGGTGTTTGGTTCACAGCCCCGGGCTTCGCCAGCAGCTTCCCAAGGCCGACCCTTCTCCCCCCACACCTTCCTTCTCCCCCCACACCTTCCTGTGAGTCTGCGGCTGCTGTCCCACCAAATTCCTAGCCACCTGGGTCATGGGGGTGGTTGTTCTACCTTCCCAGCATCCCCAAATGAGAATAACACTCTCAAGAGATCTCAGCTCAGTCATGAATAAAAGCCCTGAACAGAACAGGGACACAGGCTGGTGGGACTCAGACCACAGAAGCCACCTGACAGTGCAGAAGGAGGCCCACTGGGGAGCCCGGGAGCCCACTGCAGCAAGGAGGAAGAAGCAGGCTGCGCTGCCCCGGGACTAGGAACACAGAGTAGGAGGGGTGGAATTCAGAATTCTGAGATGGTCTTGTAAAGGCGGGGCTCAGAGGAGGTAAAAGACGGACGGAGACCCTGCAGGGACAGGGCGCACTCCAGCCAGATGGGGGTGTACCCAGAGGCCACAGTGAGTCTTCTCACTCACAAGTCAGAGGCCCACTGTGACCCTGCTGAGAACCCTCAGGGACGGGACGCAAAGCCAGGCCTGCAGGACACGCAGCTCCTCTGGACAAGGCTGCCCTGCCTTTCTAGGCTCACGTTCAACCACACCCAGCCACAGACCTGCGCACAGCTACCCAAGTTGGCGCCACTGAAGGCCCTGGCAGCCTTTGCCCACAGCCACCCCCAGGCACCTGGCGGGCTGCCCCTCGTCCAGCAGCTAGAGCAGCTCTGCTCCTGCAAGCAACCTCACCCGTGCTGCCCACAACTAGCCCACGCTGACCCGTGAGGGGCAGGGTGATGCCACTGGCAGCAGCTCAGTTCTGACAGCACTACCCTGCTCTATCTCCCTCTGCTTCCAGTCCTGTGCCTGGAGGCCCATCTGTCACCACTGCACCTTCAGGCCTTGGCAAACAGGCACTAAAAAATGTATGAGTGAGCATCCGCATCCTTACCTTGTTGGGAGTGGTCTTAGTCTGGGGTGGTGGGCAGGCCCTGGGCTGGGAAGGGGACAGGCAGCTCTGCCCTCAGCTGGCTGTCATCAGGCTGCAGCCTCCTTCCCACCCCACTCCCAGCTGGGAGAGAAAACGCAGCATTACCGCAGCATCATTGTGACAGCCACGCATCCATTGCCTATGACCCCTCCACCCTCGGTCACCTGACCTCTGGCTCTGAGCCCTGTTCTGACCAAATCACGATGATGAGTATTTGGGGGTGGGTGGGTAAGGGGGGAGTGGGAGGGGATGGAACCAACTTTTTCTGTATTTTGTATTGTATGTTTTCTTCAACATGTAACCAATCAGTATCTTGTCAATATAGTCAGTCAATAGATCGACCTCAAAAAAAAAAAAAAAAAATGTATGAGTCCTGGAGTGATAAGGAAGGGGAGCCAACAGAGCCTGAGCAAAAGGGCTTAGACACTGCAAATAAGGACCCCAGCCCCGCCAAGGCACTGGCCTGGTAGGGGTGATGGAGAGCTTTGCTGCAGCAGGCTTACTCTCTGCTTGCTTGCCAGCTAGCAAGTTCATGAGCACTCAGTCTGAAATCACCCCAGCTTCCCACTGCAGATGTAAGCTTCATGCATAGCTGCCCACCCTAGATCCGAGTCAATCATGGCGGAACAGGCCCCATGACCAAACAGTACAAGACCTGCCACAGAAAAATACACAGGCGCGCGCACAAACACACACACACACACACAAAAAAAAAACCATCAGGAAGAGCCAGAAAGACCCCCTGGGGTGGGGCAGCACATGTGTTTGCACCAAGTCTGGCCTCCAGAACAAGAGCCTGGAGCAGAGGTGGGTTGGCCTCAGCGGCAATGGGGGTCCCAGGGACAGGACAGGTCTTGTGATGATGGTGCCCTGTGTGTCTGAAACCTGGGCAACTCAAGGACACTTCTTGTCACCCAGAGGAAGCTACACCTTCAACTTAAAAACCTTCCCGGAGACACTTAGCAAACCCCAGACCTGAACCCCACCACAGGCCACCGCTCTGCCCAGAGTCCCCTGAAACTCGTGACGTGAAAGGAAGGCCCACACAGCTGGTCAGCAGACCCACCTCTGCTGGGCCCGTCCTACGCAGTGCAGTGCAGGCGCCAGACTTCAAGGCTGAAACTCCCAGCAAGCCTGGTGCTGGGCCCATTCCCAAGACAAACACGGAGAGCAGAGGAAAGTGGAAACAGGATGTGTGTGTCACTGGGGAGTGGGGGAGGGGCAAGGAGGATGCTGCTCCAACAGAAAAATCTAGCCCAAGGATCAGAGACCGCCAGGTCCAAAGGGGGATGGCTGACTGCGCCATCCAGCATCCCCTTCTGAGAAAGACGCATGCATGCACTGCTCCCACACCCTCCTGCCACAGCGGGACCTGAACCCCAAACGCACTCACCTGCAGTTTCATTGCACTCAAAGTTTATCACACTCATCCGCTGAAAACCAGAGCTACATTCATCGCCTCCAAAATATATCAGCGTGAGGTCTCCATCGGAGTATCTGTGAACATACACGCAAAACCACAGAAGAAACTTGAATTTTTAAAATGGCTACTTGAAGCCTTTTGCACACCATCAACAAATCACAACTGGCGTGAAAAGGCGAGCTCTCCAGCTGGCGGCGGACACGTCCTAAAGGAAGTACACTCCAAATGCATGGGCCCGTCACCCTGCCACTGGAGAGTAACAGCAGACTGCAGGATGGTGTCGCAGCATCCTGCTCTCTCATCTTTGGGCTGAGAACTGGGGCCTTTCCAGCTCAGCTGTGAGCAGTCTCACAACAGGACCCAGACAAAACCCACTTCAGAGAACCCATCTTCAGGCTGCTCTTGTAAAGGTGCAACCGAGTCAAGGTCATAAGAGTCACACTATGCGAATCTGCTGAGCTGCTCCACTTTCTTATGTCATGCCCACGACATTTTGGATCCGCAAACTTCCAGAGAATTATCAAAACCCCTCAAAAACATGCATTTAAAATACAAAAGCCACATGACTGGAGCTGAAGAATGTCCCACAGGATGGTACCTTCAAAAAACAGGCTCAGAAGCAAACACCGTGAACAGTCAGTCTCACTGTGAAGTCAGGGAGAACGCCCACCTGCTTGGTGACACACGGCAACCTGCCTAAGTCAACGGGAGGGAAGGCTGGCTTCCCTTTCTCCTGTACTTAGGGGGGTGAAGGTGGAGGGCAGCGGAGGGTTGTGTGCACGCACCGGAGGGTCTGGCTCTGGTATCTCCCTGCTACTTTAACCTGAGTGGTATCCTTTTTTTTCACTTGGCAAACTGCAGCCCCTTTGTTATTGCAGACCGGAATCTCGGCTTCTCCACAGACGTTCACATAAAACGTATACTCGTTTCCATCAGAAGCATAGGGGGACCCTAAGAAAGGAGAACACACAAGAGGGGCTTGTTTACACAGACACAGGTCCGAAAGTGCAGCATCCCCAGAGACAAGTCTGGGCCCATCTCAGAGACCCCAGCCTGGGGGTGCACATGCACTCAGCCCCCACAGCCTCAGCAGCAGAGCAGCCACGCACCTCCAGGCTGGGCCAGGGGTCTGAGGTCCACGGCGATGTCGTGCTGTGCGCTGCTCAGAGAACAGTTTTTGCTCTCCAGGTAATCCCTGTGGCAGGCGTACTCGGTAATCCACTCGATTTCATAACGGCAATTGGATTTAGCAGTGAGTTTAGGAATGGTGCCCTGTCAGGAACAATCAGAAAGAAGGAGAATAAAAAATGTTACATGCAGATTAAATACAGATTGCCACTGGAAAGCTCAAAGAGGGGGAGTTGGGTTTTATATATTTTCTGTTCCTGTTCTTTTAATCAATACCCAGTATGCATTTTGATTTTATAACCTATAACTCCTACATTTATTTTTGTCTTGTTTTTAATTGAACTGGGTTTTGGTTTTGGTTTTGTTTTTCCATTTGACTTGTAACAATTCCATTTCCTTTAACTCTACTCTCTTTCTGGTCACCATTAGGTGACACTCGGGCTGTGGCCAGCAAGTCCACCCTGAAGTTTGCGCCACCCAAGAATCACTATGACCCGGGCAGTCAGCAGTGGGTCGCTTCGGTACTGATTCCCGAAGCCCAGTGCTGGGAGCCTACGCCCAGTGGGCCTGTCTGCTATGCCTCTCCTGGGACTGACAAAGGGGTCTGTGCCCAGTTCCTCTGAACTCCAGTCTGCTCTGGGGTAAGCCAGCCCATCACCCGACCAGAAGCCTGGATTCCGCCTACTGCTGCTCCCGCGTGAACTGTGAAGAATGCTGACAGGCCCTCCTCTTAATCCTCCTTAGAAGAAACACCACTGGTCTGAGTACCAGGAATAGCTATGCTGGCGCTGATCATTCCTTAGTATTTACTGAGCACCTGCTGCAGGCCAGTCGCACTACCAAGTGCCAGGCTGACAACAGGTCACACAACTGCGGAGTGCAGGCCCAGCCCTCCCATCCGGCCCATAACCAGTGCTTCCCAGCCTTGTGGCTCAGTGCAGCCTGCCACAGACCAGCGCAGAGCTGCGTGCTGAGCAAGAGGAGGCTGACACAAAAGCCACGTGCTGTGTTCCCACTTAGTGAAACATCCAGAAAGGGCATGTCTACCAAGAAAGTGGACTCATGGTCATGTGGCTGCCAGGGCTGGGGTGTGACTGCTGATGGGCATGAGGTTCTCTCTGGGGTGGGGGAAATGTTCTAAAGTTAAGGCTATGGTGGAGGTTGTACAATTCTGTGAACACAGTAAGAACCACTGAATCATACTTTTTGAATCTAACTATGTGAATTCAATAAGACTTTTTAAAATGACCAGAAGCTGAGATTCCGGTCTGCAAGATGAAGACTCACTAAATACCAGCTGCCAAGAGCACTCAGTGAGTCCATGGAAATGCTTAGACAGACCCTCCAAGTAAGTACTGCAGGACCGCGCACATTAACCCCACCTGTCCAGCAAACAGCCCAGCAGGAAAGGAAACCTCCACCCCACCAGCAACAGGTCAGCGTCTTCTCCTGGCACCAAGAAGCGCCTCAGGCCCCCTGGAAGGAAAATGGAGGGAAATTCCCTATCCTCCTAAGCATGATAACGTGAAATGATTCTCACAAACACAGTACATATGAAAAATCCCAAACCACTACTAGCTTAGAAGATTTCAATTCACATCTGGAGGTACCAACAGAAAGTATTGTATTCTTCAGATTCACATTCAGAATTGATGTTGGACAGTAGGCCTTGGTGAGCTAACACAGGGACGCAGAAGCCTGGACATCAAAGGAAAGCTGAGCCTCCATTCACCTCTGTCCCCAGATCCCACACTCCAAACAGGCCAGCTGCCAGCCTGAAATCAGAGCCCGCTCCACATTTGTTTGGAGGAGGGGAGTGCTGTTCTCTGGCAAGAGCTCAGCCCCTTCTACTTCTCTCTACTTCTAAAGGCAGAAGTAAATTACAGGGAGCTCCTGTCCTTTCCTTCCCATTAGCACCTGGCTCCCCGTTTAAGTACTTTTTAAACAGCAAAGTGACCCCTACACAGGCCTGGCACACAGGCCACTAGGCAAGGAGGACCCAAAGCAAACGAGACTCAGTCACCAGCCTCAAAGAGGCTAATAAGTATGTCAGAGATGGAAAAGGCATCCAGAAGCACTGGCCTTGTGTGCACAGGCCCTGGGTTCTAGCCCCAAGTGCCACAAAAATAAGCTAAAACATAGAAAAGCAGAAAGAGAACAGGGACAATAAATCTGTCCATACACGAAAGGGAACAGCGGGCAAAACGGGGACAGGCTGGAGGCAAAACAGGCAAGATGGAGGCAGTGACACTCTCCTGCAGGAGATCCAGGCTTGAGATGATGCCTACATGCTTCTCAATCACTGCCAAGATCAACCCAAGGACAAAAAAAATCTCTCCATGAACCACTTAAAATCATCTCACAAAGGACAAAACACCCCACCTTGCTCCAGGGAGATCCCCCCGGCTAGGTGGGAGAGCAGAAGCGGGCCGCTCAGCTGCCCAAAGTCCAGGCCCCGTGGAACACTCGCCTTTCCCCACACCAGCCGCCGCCCCAAACCAAACATGGGGACCCAGGCTCAGGGTAACTGCTCTCAGGTCACCTGCAATAAGGCACTCACCTCTCTCCGCTCCGAAGGGCACATGAATGTAATCGTCACTGCCGGGCTGTGACCGTCACAGAAGTCTGGCTTTCCTGGCCCTTCCGTCATGTAACTCAGGACAAGCCTGCACATTCGGCATAGAGAGAGGGTTACATGAAGATAAATGACATCAAATTAATGCACTGCCCTGAGCAAACTGCAGAAGCACCCAGAGGACAAAGTAACTTTATTTATCTCCATTTGGAAAAAAAATTAAAAGTATACTTTGATGAGCACTATTGTTGAAAGTCAAATTAACAAGATGACCAACATGTAAATTGAAAATACCAAGAAAAGCTGGTTGAGTAAAACAGAAACATTTTTTTTCAATGACCTAACCCAAAAAATCGAAGGCCAAGCATCTCTCTGCCCAGGGGGCCACACGGTCTTTCCCCCTCAAATAGCTCCTGAGTGCAAGCTGCAGATCTGCCTTTAACCCTGAAGAGACCCAGAACACCGATCCAGCAGCACAGACTGGGGCTCTCCTCCAACACCCAGAGCCCTAGGACACGGCCAGCGCTGGCCGGCAGTGCCCATCCTTGCTGCCAGATGCGACAGACCTGCTGAAACAGATGACCTGCCTCTCCTCCCAGGCAAGGCTTCCTTCTGCACAGTGCCCTACATTTCCCAAACTCTCACCAACCCACCAGGACCCAGGGTCACCCATCTGTCACTCAGCTCCCTTGCAGCTCACACGGTGAAGCCTACGCCCCACACTCATCTCAGCAGCGACTGCACAGGGACCATGAGGAGGCAAGTGAATAAAAATCAGGTCAGATGTGTGGGCCCTGTTCCAACATCGAGTATGTCCCAATTAGGTAGGGACACAGGGACAACCACATGAAGACATGGAGAAGATGCCATCTGATGAGACAAGGAGGGACCTCGGAGAAACCACCCCAGGACCTTGCTTCAGACTCCGGCCTCCAGGCCATGAGGAGAGTGCGCTGCTGTCTAAGCCCCAGTCAGCTGCCTGAGCAAATTAAAACAAACACAGGCGGCACACTCCCAGCACCTGCCTTCCCGGCCATGCTTACTGTGGGCAAGCCCCAACCTGCACCTGGACACGTTCCTACGAGCACCCAGCACCCCACTGGCTCCAGAACCCAGGCAGCGAGACACACCTACCCAAGGCCTCTAGGAATGAGAGAAAGTCAGAACCCTCATCTGTGTTCAGGCTGTGGTCACATCCAACATGCAGAGAAAGCGTCCTCCTACAAGAGCCGCGTGGGAACAGCACAGCCGATGCAAGGAGCAGACCCCCTGCTGGGGACCCCGTACCCAGCACACCCCACTGGGAGGAACCTCTGCACCCTGCAAGCTGCCCTCCGAGCTCTAAAGAAGAGGTAAGTGTGGATGCAAAATCAACCTCACAGGCAGCACCTTCAGTGAGCGTCAGCTCCCAAAGCAAACAGAGGTCTGCGCGACAGGCAGGGCCACGTTATTTTAGCTGAGATAAGCAACACGTGATCAGAGAGAGCAACAAGCAGACCAGCCAGTGTGGCTCGGCTGTGACCAGCGATCTGAGGAGCAGGTGAGGAGCAGCCTCTGAAGGCCTGTCCGGAAAGGCACAGCACCACCCGCAGAGTCAGGTTCCCGCAGAGGATGAAGCAGAGTCGCAGGCCAGCCTCTGTCCGTGAACCCACCTGTCTTCGCTCACTCGCTTCAGTCCCTCCTTGGGCTGGCCAACATCAAATGCCTGGTCCCCTCTCAGTAGGCAGGCAGCAGTGCCAGCAGGACAGGCCCGCAACTGTGGACTCGAGTTCCGGAGTGAGTCTGTAAAGCATCACACGACGTCAAAACAGATTGAGTCACTGGGTGTGGTGGCGCACACTGGTAATCCCAGCTACTTGGGAGGCTGAGGCAGGAGGATCACAAGCTGGAGGCCAGCAAGACCCTGCCTCAAAATACAAACTTTAAAGGATGTAACTCAGTGGTAGAACACCCCTGGGTTTAGTTCCCAGTAATGTAAAAAGATAAAAGTAAAAAATAAATTTAAAATAAACAAGATTTAAGTGTCAGAAATGGTCCTTGCATGTACATGAAGGCCCAGGGTACTTTCAACGAAAATCAGTGAGTTGCAGAATCTCCATAAGCAACCTTCTGAGAGCCTGCAAGCCACCCCCCTCTGCACACAGCTCAGGTAAAGAAACAAAGTACTACTCTGCAAAGGACCCGAGAGGTGCCCATCCAGACATTCCAGGGCCCCCTGCATGGTCTGAGCCGAGGACTGCTCCTGTCTTCTCCCATCAGTCCACTGCCTTTGGCATCATCCCTGATAGAGACCAGGAAAAGCCACACCGAGGAGCAGAAACACTCGGCTGGTGGACAGAACCTACAGAGAGCTCTGGGCTCACGTCTTAAGAGGGCACTTTCTTTGACTTCAGTCTAACTACAGAACCATCCAGTGACCAGTGTGTGGCCTTCTAGGCCCGGGGGGACCAATGGCCACACACACCAGTCAATGCTCCCAGATGTGCTGGGCTTCCTTGGCCGTGGCCCAGCCAGCACCACAGCTGCACGGCTTCACAGCCTGCGCGGCTCACGGTACAGCCGGTGCCTCGCGCACTGCTGGGCTTACATGTCCACTCTGCCTCCCACCACGAGGAGCCGCCGCTGACACCAGAGAAGCAAGCCTTCTGCTCTCGAGCCCACTACCCACGGGTGGCTCAGAGGCCCACTGACGGGCTTCTGCCTGCTGCCCAGTTACTAGCACACTTACGCAGAACTTCCATCCATCAGCAAACAATTTCCCCAACTTTTCTGAGACAGTCTTATATACTATGTGAGAAATATAAGCATAAAGAAAACACTAAAAATGACCTTTATATTACTTAATCACCAGAAAAGTTTACTCAGCACTATCACTGGTGACACTGTGGAAAGACCCCAATGGCCTGCGGACCTCAACTCAGCCCGAGGGACACAGAGCGGGCAGTGCACGGCAGCCTCTCAGGCTCAGTCAAAGTCCAGTCCCTCGTCAGATACAGGCCATCTACGCACAGGCTTCAGGTAACTTGGTAAAGACACCATGCTCCTCACACTCATTCTGACACTACAAAGGGGGACACAAAGAAGCCAGAGCCAACACACCTCAGGATCAAGTGGCCAAAGTATTTGTCACCCCATGGTCCCTTTTACCAACCGTGCCACTCAAAGCCACGGGACCTGGGCACCCCCGGCAGGCTGACCAACACTCCCTCGGTGTAAAGTGCGGCAGAGAGAAGAGCAGATCAGAGGAACAGCCTGGACGGACCCGGGGGCAGTGCTCTCTGGGGACACGCGGTGGGGCTGGCCAAGAGGACACAGATGCAAGGAGAGCTCTCTTGCAGGGCCTAGCTGGTGAACCATGTCCAACTTGGAACAAAGGAGGTACAGCCTTTCAGGTAATCTCAACCACCAGCCCCTCACGCCCACAGAGATTCTCACCTATGTCCCTACAGACATTGATGAATAGAGAAGTGTCCGGATCAGAGTCGTCCACCAAGTAGCCACCACTTATCTTGATGAGCGGATTTAAATCATGCTTCTTTAACTCTTTGTCAAACACATAGCACGGCACCTGGAAGAGAGGAGAGGGGTCAGCATGAAACTGGGGTCATCACACGCCTGGGGACTGTGTCAGGCACACCTATGATCGTGTCACACAACACGGGTCTCCATTCCTGAGGCTCTCGGGCCACAACCACCCTTGAGGAAAAGGGGGACAGAGCAAAGGCGGACGGTGGCCCTCTCCACTGGGTCACTGCTCAGCAGGCTACGATGCCCACCATGGGCGTCCTCCCTCTCTTTCCCGCTCAGCTCCCATGTGCTTCTGAAATTTTAGCAGAATTCCTGGACGTCCCTGTTCACCACCCCCCCGCACCTCCGCTCTCTCCTGAACACCGTCACGGAGGTGCTTCCCCTCCCGCAGCGATGGCGTCACGCCTGCCCAGGCACGCCCCTCCCCTGCTGCCGCACCTGACGCTGTTTCTGAGTCCCCTCACTCCCCTCCAACGGCAAGCTGCGCTACCGGTCCCGGCCACCCCCGGAAGCTGTTTCTGCCTTTTGCTTCCTGGGCAAGAGGCACCTGGCCTCCTTCTGCCCCACCTCTCGGCTTCCTGGGACATTCCTCAGGGTCCTCCAACACAGGTCTAAACAGAGGTGCTCCACAGCTGTGTATCCGACCTCGTTGTCCCTGTGTATGCTCACCCTCTTGGTGTCCCCCTGAATGATTCTACACACCTGCAGATTACCCCAGACTATGCCTCTCCCACTTCTGATTTATGGAGCCCACAAGAGATGCCGAGTTTCTAAGCACAGACCCAAGAACGCTCAGGTTCAAACCTGATGCTGACAGTATGACCAGGTGCGAACCGACCTCTGTGCCTCAGTTTCCCCACATATCACATGGGAACAAGAGACTGTCCACGGGGCTACTGCAAGGCCTGGCTAAGTCACTGCATGTGCAGCTACTGCTGCAGCACATGTGCGTCTGAGCAAGTGCTTGCACCCGCCATCCTCCCTGGCGGCCCAGGACGCACACATGCGTTTGAAACTCCACATATTTAAAATGGGGCTTGGATATCTCCCCACACATGCTCTTACCCCAATGGTCCCAGTAAATGGGACAGTCACTAAGCCAGCTGTCCAGGCCAAAACTGAACCACACCCACCCCTTGCTTCCTCTCACATTCTCAATCCAACCACTGGCAAGTTCTGCCAGTTCCACCTTCAAACTAAGCCCTGGAACTAGCTCTCTCTCCACCTCCACCATCACCACCCTGTACAGACACCAGGTCTCCTGCCAGCAAGCGTCTCTTAACTGGTCCCCAGCTTCTGGCTTTGATGCGCCCCAGGCCCAATCTTTCAGAGGGAAATCAGGCCACATCACTCCTTGCTCCAAGTAGCTTCCCCTTACACAGAGGATGAAATCCAAAACTCCTCAACGGCCCTCCTCTCATCCACACGCCACGCAGAGCCTCCTGATGGCCCTGGAAGCCAGATGCTGACCGGCTCTCACCCTCACTTCATTCACTCTTGAGTAATGTCACCACCTAGTAAGGCCTTTTCTGAAATCTTTATCTAAAACATGGATCTCCACCTCCACTGCTTCACTCAGGCTCATTCTTCATGGCGCAGAGGCGCACGGTACCAGATACTGCTTGCCATCTGCTGACCTGTCGGCTTCCTCCCATAGAATGTGGGTTCCTTGAAGGCAGGCTCTGTCTCAGGCGGTAACCCTCACCTAGCTCAGGACGATGCCAAAAACACAACAGGAGCTGTGCCAATGTCTGCTCGATAAAACACGGAGCTCAGTTCCTCCCGGGAGTCTTCAGTTACCCTTACTCAATTCTAGATTTATTACCACACTCTCATCTCCATGAATTATTTTTAAAATGTCAAGGAACCCATTAAGTTGGCAGACCTGTGCTTTAAGTGTTCTGTCACTCTGAAGCAAAGCATGCAAGCCCAGAGATGCAGCCAGGAGTAGAAAAGGCCCCGTCACTAAGGGAACACCATCCACTGTCAAGACTTCATTTGAAATACTCTCAGAAGTTTTATTTTCAAAATAATATACTGGAATCATTTTATTTTATTTATTTATTTTTTTTAAAGAGAGAGAGAGAGAGAGAGAGTGTGAGAGTGAAGTTTTTTTTTTTTCATATTTATTTTTTAGTTTTCGGGGGACACAACATCTTTGTTTGTATGTGGTGCTGAGGATCGAACCCGGGCCGCACGCATGCCAGGCGAGCGCGCTACCGCTTGAGCCACATCCCCAGCCCCACTGGCATCATTTTAATTGTCCCAAAGAATATTCTAAAAATCCATGTTCTCAGTGCTCTGTGATCATCTCAAAGTATTGAGCTTTGTTAACTTTCCATGGATAAATTCCCTAAGATCTTATCTTCAGACTGATGCAATTCACAAACAGGTCTAAGTACAAAGGTTAACTGCTTAATATTTAGCTTTCAAGTTTTCCTAGAAAGATGCTATCAAACCTGCAGGAAAGCTTCAGACCACTGACCTTCCCCTGGCAGGCCAGATTCCAGAGATTTCATGGACAGCTAAGGGACTGTATCAAACAACTTACACCTCCACACAGCCTCAGGGACTCCTGCCAACCAGATCCCTAGGGTAAAATCTCCCACCTGACAGGCTTCTCAGACAGAAGGATCCCGCTGATAAAGGCTGTGGTGGGAGGAGGCAGGAGGCCTCTCCAACCCCAGCTGGAAGTAAGCAGGCACACAAGCCCTGCCCAGCCGACGGCTCAATCCCCCAGAAAGGCAAAAGAAAAGGTTACTATTGCCAATTACAACTGAGTTGCAGGAAGAAGCAACCACACATGTCCCCAGTCCTGCAAATCTAAAGCTTGTCAACCAACAGCAAGGTCATACAAAAACATTCACTGCCAAGGAGAGTGCGTGGGCTGGCTGGAGAGCGCAGGAAACCTCTATGAGTCAAGGGAGCAAGACGGCATGTGGCAAGAGCGCAGGACAGGGGCCACCCTGGGAAGAATCCCTTGTTCTGAGACTAGACCCATTTCACCACAACTCTTGGAGGAGTCTGAGTCGGAAGACTGCGGACCCCCACTCAGGGCAGCCAACAACTTCAGGCTGTCTCACTCTCCCAGAGGTTGAGGGACTAGCCGGACACGGAGGCTACTGGGTTGCTCCCACTTCTGACCTCACTGTAAAGAGCTAAGGGGACATTCAGAAAGCTGGAATGTCCCAGCCTGGGAGAGGCTGTTCGCCAGCTTCAAACCCACTCTGACAGCGTGGCCGGTACTGTTCCACAGCCTCTTGATCTTACTTATAAAACTAGCGAGAACTCTGAGATGCTAGTGCTGCAATTTATGCCTCTGAGGGTGTTAGCGTAGGGGACGTACATATTCAGTTGTTTTAAGGGAATAATTATCTTAAAAACCACTCCCAGGATCCGCTGAGCAATCGTTACAGCACATGCAGTTCTAAAGGGCTGTTTGGGACTCCCATAAGAAGGCCCGTCAGCTCCCTCTGCAAGTGACAGAGCAAAACTCGCAAAGACTGCAAGCGGCCAACAGACTGGAGATGGACGACTGGGACACTAAACCAGCCGGAGATGTTTTGAAGGATGGTGAATGTTTCACATGCACATAAACCTCTGACTTTTAAGGTTATCACACCATAAAAGGGGTAGCCATTATCACAGTGAAGTCAGGACAGAGGGCACAAGCTTTATTAAGATCTGCTACCGGTGACAGTGGGACACTTTCGGCAGTCACTGAGCTCTCCAGGCTTCGCGTCTAATAAAGCCACCCCACAGCAGGAACAGGTGAGCCAGGAGGGCAGGTCTCTGCACCGTGAGCTCACAGGCTCCCTAAAAGCAAGAACCACCTGCAAACCTAACAGAATTCTGACTGCTCCGTCCACAATGGGCTCTCAACGACGAAAGCCAAATGAGGAAGGCCCCAGCGGCCACCCACACCTACGGACAACTGAGAACTGCAATTGTTTCTCTCACGTCTTCATATGGACTGACAGAAATTAAAGGGCACTGACAAAAACACAGACTGCACCCCGCCAGCCTACCCGCAAAACTGCTCAGCACAGAGACCGGCACACTCCTCCCGCCAAGGGCCACGGGGTGTGTCTCAGGCTCTGTGGGCCACACAGATCGCCATCACATATTCTTTTTTTTTTTCAAAACCCTATAAAAATGTAAAAGAAAATTCTTGCTCGGCTGGTGAGCTAGAGCATGGTTGTTTGGAAAGTAACTGTTTCACAGGCAAAGAAACATACAGTCAGCTTGGCAAGGCAGGGTAAGGGGGCACTCAGCAGAACACCACCATGGGCACCACGGGCATCCCAGCCGTTGAGAACGTCTGTGGGGCCAAAAGAGGGCTAGGGCCTCGTTGGAGAGCCGACAGGGCCAGCCAACTGGATGCTTTCTGATGACCACCCCCAAGTGGCTTTCAGCTTTGAGATGCTTCTCCTGCCACCGACGGTGTACTGTCCAACAGCTTAAGTTTTAAAACTTTAATGAAGTTTAAACCTCCCAAATATCACCCTTAATCCACTTTAACGTTTTTCTCACTGAGCACACTGTAGGCTCTCTTCTGGAGGCAACCTTGCCTCCTCCACGTCACTGTCTTCTTCAACAGATGGTTTTAACTGAAAAATCAGTGATAATCTATTATTTGTCACTTGAATTTTTAAAAAACAAACATCTTTTTTTTGCCCTTTCTTAAACTCTGTGATATTAGGCTGCCAGTAAAAAGTATTGATCAAGCCATCTGCAAGTGACCAGCTCTCAACAGTCTCTGATCCTTGAGAACAAAAAGCTAACCAGGCGCAGCAGTGCACACCTGTCATCCTGGTGACAGGAGACTAAGGCAGAAAGATTCTAAGTTGAAGGCCAGCCTGGGCAACTTATCAAGACCCTGCCTCAAAACAGAAAATAACACTGGGTCTGACGAAGCTCAGTGGTAAAGCACCCCTGGGTTCAATCCCCAGCACCAAAAAGAAAAGAAAACACTAACAGAAAAGTGTGAGAAGAATCAGTTATCTCAACAGGACAAGCTGTTAGCAAGGCTCCTGTGGGAAGAGTAAATAATTTAACCCAGACCCAACCATGTGGCATAGCTTACTTCATTACACAGCTCCAAAAACTAGGAACCAAGTTGCCTTATATGGGTGAGTCGGTCTAGTTCCAATCTAGACCAACATATCACAATCCGTGACGTTTTAAATGCCCTATCATAAAAATAAGAGCCACTCCGAAAAGTCTTCACGATTAGATCACACGGTGTCTATTCAAATGCAGTTTGAAAACTAAAAAAAAAAAAAACAAGATTTTTTCACCCCAAAAGGTTGGGATCAGTATTTCAAATCCTAAAGGTCTCCAGAAGAGACTTCACAATCATTGATCTTAAATTCTGTTACCTCTTTATTAGCTTTAAAGATGTCTTTCTTGCAGGCTGCAGTGGTCCTCCACTCAAAGTAATGCACACACTCTGTGGCAGTTACAAATTCAGGAGTTCCCTATTTTAAAAAAAGAAAAAAATTGTTACCGTACTATATAGTTTCTTTTTTAAAGAGAGAGCACAGTAAAGGCTACTAGCAATACAGAAGAAGACAGGGGACACAACAGCTTTAGTCAAACTAGGTCATCAAGAAGTTCCCACAGAGGAATTTGGAGACAAAGGCTTCCTGAAACTCTGCTTGAACCTGAGTGTAACCAGTCCAGAACTGCTCCATGCCCCACCACGCAAGCACAGCAAGCTCCCGGGACGCGATCCTCAGGGTCTTCTGCCCCCAAACTCCAAATGTGCTCTGAACCAAATGCCAGCAAAATCAGGCGGAAAGCGTGACCCCATGCTTCCTAGGAAAAGGCTCCTGTGGAGCCTCCTGACACAGTCAGAACACCCACCGACTCCCGTCTCTGACCAGCTCCTCCTACCAGACTGACCAGCGCTGGCTCCAGACTGGCCCACCATGACACCCGTGGGACATGCCACTCAGGAGAGATTAACCTCGACAGCCCTCATGATTCTTGCCCCGTGAACACGGGATTCTTAAGGGAAATTAAAGAGCAGAAGCTTACTCTGTGACCTAAACCTTCCCAGTTCATGCTGCTGCTAACAGACTCTTTTCAGATCTCGGTGTGAGTAACAGTGCAGCCCACAGGCTGATCCAAAGTGAACAACCCTGGTTCTGTTTTCAGAGGTCTTCAGGTGAGAGCTCATGGGCCTGAAGATGCAGCAGTCATAGCTTTAAATCCTAAAATGATACTCAGAAATGCCTTGGCCGTTTCCCTCAGCCTGACCTCCCACTCACCAGGGTTTTCCCACACAGGAAGGTGATGCTGCTCTGGATTCTGTGGCCTGTGCCTTGCTGATCGCAGCTGTGGGTCGTGTTGAATTCCAGAAGTGACCTGGTTGCACTTTTCAAAAGAGAGTCGCCTGTTTGGAGAGGAAAGAGAATGAGCAGGCTATGAAACACACAGAACCACAAAGCTATTTCCAAGGAGAAGCACTACCATTTATCTGAAAGCTCATAAACCTGCAAAATCATCCCTGCCCAGAATTCTCACCTCAGGAATGGCATCCCACCCCGGCTAGGTGTTCAATCAGGCCCAGACACAACCTGACTCCTGTCTCCAGCCTCTACTACCTTCGGACATCAGAAAGTTCAGCTGCTTGTCCCTCACTTCAAACCCATCCACATCTCTCCAGCTCTACCACCTCGTGCCACAGCCTAATTGGTCCCCGTGCCTCCACCCTTATCTTGTCCCTCACCATCACCCTTCCCCATTCATCTTCGACCAATATTATCTTCAAAAACATAAATCAAAATGTATAACTCAAATCCTTTAATGCTTCTCAATGCACATGCATTTTAGAAAGGACGATTTTTTAGAAAGGCCTGTAAGTAGGGTGACTGTGTCTGGGTTTGTCTGGGACATTGCTGTGATAATTCAGAATAAACTACATAAAATCAGGGTTGGTACAGGAATATGTAAACTGACCAACAGACTAGAAAAGAGGCCAACAGACTAAAGAGCACAGAGACACACCTGTATACCAAACTTTTATTAGGAGAAGTCCTGCAGAGGGAAGTGGGGGGCTACTCAATAAATGGCCCTGGAAACAAAATGGTCATCCACAAGACAGAGACAAAACTGGATCCCTGCTTACCAATGTATACAAAAACCAACTCTAAATGGATTGAAAAACATTAAAAGTCAGACTTTAAAAACTGTAGAAAATACCTTTCATGTCTTAATGTGGGCAGAGATTTCTTAAGAGTACAATAGGCAAAATTAACTCTTAGGAAATTTAACCAAAAACTAGCCTAAAGGAACCAAATAAGTTATAAACTAGAAGATCCACAGACTGGCAAAGAACTAACATCAAGAACATCCACATATAGCTAGGCACTGTGGTACACGCCTGTAATCCCAGGGACTCAGGAAGCTGAGAAAGAGCTTCAAGTTCCAAGCCATCTTCAGCAATTCAGCAAGGCCCTAAAGAACTTCATGAGACCTGATCTCAAAATAAAATGTAAAACAGGGCTGGGGATGTTGCTCTGTGGTTAAGCACCCCTGGGTTCAACCCCGGTATCAAAAATAAATAAATTAATAATATCACCTACAATCATACGCAATTTTTTAAATAATTTAAGAAAATACACAATGAATTACCTATAGCTGAGAGCACACCAAGGAGGAGAGAAAAGGGAAAGCCACTGTCTAGTCACAGTGAGTTCTGACATCAAAGGCAAAGAAAATTCTAAGCTTCCAGAGAGAAAATACAGGTCACATCCAGAGAACAACCAATGTAAAATGGACAGGACACTATCTGACATAAAAGAACCATCCATCAATAGATAGGAAGGGGAGTTCTGTACCACTGGCCACCAAGTAACTACAAATCAGGCCACATGACATATAGTTTACAGCTACCTGGTTAGCAAAAATTAAACACTGAGCTGAAAGTACGATGATCCAGGGCTCTCCTATGTTGCTGGTGGAAATGTAAATTAGTACGACCATTATTTAGTTAGCAGGACAATTTGTCCTAAGATTGGATGCTCTTGTACCATGGCTGAGCTATAACAGTCTAGGGTATGCATACACACAAAGAAATGTCATGCTTACATAACTATCTGTAACAAGAAATGTGAAAGATTATGTACTGCTCTTCACGATAGCCAAAACCTGGAAACAACCCAGAGGCTCCTGAGGAGGAGAGTGGGTAAGTGCGCTGTTGTAGACACACACTACAAAATACTGCAGCAGTAAGAAGTGGCAGACCACAGTGAACACCAAGGATATTTTGGCAACACACTATTACTATTATCATATGTCCCAAAAAGTTATGCATAGCAAAAGGTATAGTTTTAAATAACATTAATAACATACATACCTGGTTTTTCTAGAAATAAGAGTAAAAAATTTTTGGATACAGTACATAGCAATAAAATCGTCTAAATACAGGATGTGAACTAATAATTATTCCCAATAGAAAACAGGGAAGTGTGCAGGGGGAGCAGATGATGGCTGCTGTCAAGATCCTCCTTTTGTTAGAGATGGGTTTCACTGTAGTATACAAAACCACCTGATTTTCAAGAAGGAAAAGGTCAAGGTTCCTCCCTAGATTAACAATGAACATGACATGAACTCAGATTAGAGCTGGTTTAACCCCTCATTCTCCTCCTGACTGAGGCCCTGGGGAGGCAAGCGCGGGAGAGGCTGAAGAGGGCAGAGGGTGAAATAAGATGCCAGTGAGCAAGAGGTCAACCCCTTAGGAAAGCCCACAGCAAGGGGCTCACAATACGGCAGTTTTTTCTTGTGCCTCCATCAGTGCAAAGGTCTGCCGGACGTCCTTCTGTTGCAGAATATTTTTCCTGACCAGCTCATACAAAGAGCACACAGCCCATCCTTGTCGAGGCTTCCAGAGCTCAGGCAGTGGCAGGGTGGTGGGCGGGGCTGGGACAGGGCATGAAAGTGGGCGGGGCCAGGTGAACACAGGAGGTGAGCAGCATGGGGGATTCGGAGGATGTTGTGGCCAAGCTTGAGGGAGACAGGGTAGAGGACTTGGGCGAGGTCAGGGGTGTGACCCGGGAATGTGGGGCGGGCTAGGAAGCCAGGTGGAGATGGACAGAGCAACAGGCACTGGAGTATGGGTTGAGGCTGGGGACTGGCCGCCTAGGAGGCGGTGCAAGATCAAGCTCCAGGGCAAGGCAGGGGCTTGCCCCACCTTGGGGAGCCCATGAAGGCCTCCTGTCCCCGCACAAGGCCTCCAGGCCTGGGCTGAGCTCCCAGAGGCCCATCTGAATAGGCTGGCACTCTAAAAAGAAGATGGACAAGGGCGCTGACCTGGGGCAGATGTACTGGCGCCTCCACACCCTCAGGTTGCTTCAGATTATTCCATACTAGGGCCTCAGCTTTTTTTTTTTTTTTTGTACAAGAGATTGCACCCAGAGGCACTTGACCACAGAGCCATATCCCTATCCCTTTGTATTTTGAGACAGGTCTCGCTAAATTGTTTAGGGCCTTGCTTAGTTGCTGAGGCTGCCTCTGAACTTGCAATCCTCCTGCCACGGCTTCCTTCCTTCCCTCACGGGGTTTCAGGCTGTGCCCCCGTGCCAGGCACAGCTCCTCTTGACCTACTGTGGAGCCAGCTTTTGTGGCTGTTTGGAAAGTTCACCTTTTTTGCTTTCTAGCAAAATCATAAGTTAGTCTCTCGCTGCCCCTCAGGGTAGTGCATACCTCCCCCCATTCCCATTCTAGCTGTTACTGGTCTGGTGCAAACCTGAACTCTGGGACACAGCCCTGAGTAAGCACCCCAGCCCCAGGGTGGCCTGTCAGCACTCACAGCCATCGCTGCATAACACATGGCAAATTGTCTATCTACTTTAGGCTCCAGTATCTTCATTTATAAGATGAGGGATATGAAATCACTTACTTCAAAGGCTGCTGAATAAATGAAATGTTTTATTTAAACACATGAGTCCTGACACCTAAATGCAAACAAATGTTGTTTTTATTGTACACTCCAATTAGTAAAATCACATTTATTCAGATTACCCCTATGCTAACATCCACGTCACTCTCATTCATGAATGTGATTTGCTTTCCCTAGCTGAAGAAAAGGAGCAATTACCTCTGGGCTAAAGGTACACGTCCTCACTCTCTCAGGGAGTCTGAGGCTCCGAAAAAGGTATCTGTCGTGTATGTCCACAGGTGAAAAAGGACCCTGGAAACTGCTGATTCAAATCATGAGCCTAAACCATAACTTAGATTTGACTCATCTAGCTGCCTGGGTCTCTCCCTTGAGCAAACTACCCCCCCCCCCCCCCGTAAAATCACCTCTCCATCACTATCACCAAGAATCTATAAAGGATCCAACACCTTCCAGAAACTACCACCTCCTTCCTGCCTTTCACATCCTACAGAACCTGGTCTCTGATTTTTCCAGCAACGCCCATCTCACAAGCATCCTCCTGGTGGCCTTTCTGCACCTGTGTCAGGCATGGTATATACACTGCACTTCGCTGCCCCCAACTGCCAGACACACTTCCATTAGCCAAAAATATTATACGCTAGTATTAGAAACAAAGTCAAGAGTAAAACTACATTTTCCCCTTTCTGAAACCTAAACACCACTGGCCAACAGGCTCACTCATGGTCTCTCTGAATCATCAAAAGATCCCAATGAGGAAACGGGCAATCTTCCCCCAAGTTGTCTACACAGACCACCAAGTAACACAAGTGGTCTGACCGGGGAATCCAGCACAACCAGGTCTTGCTCAGCTGTCCATCCCAGGCCTCTGTCCTCAGCTGAGGGATATGGAACAGTCGGCCCTCCCAGGAGACCTGCACCTCTTTATCTGCATCTCTTAACAGACGGCCACAGTAAGCCCTCGCCCCAGACCCAAACACCACCCAGCACCCTCTTCTGACTACTGCTGGACCCTGCTCAAGACACCACGGTCTCCACTCCACCACTGTTCCTCATGAAAGAACAGCACCTGTCATCTGAATTGCCTTGGTCAAAAGTCACCTCGGAGATCACACTGTGTCTCCTCCTATGGGCATCTGCCATAACCCCACTCCATGTGACCTGGCAGAGTTGTCGATCCACGGGGACCCACAACCCTCTCAATCCACGGGGACCCACAACCCTCAACAGGAAAGGAATCCTGACCCGAAAAGTAATTTGGGGAAATGACATGAGCCCAAGAAAGGAAAGGTGGCACTCCTCAGGACTATTTAATTTTTAATGTAAGCCTAAGGCCAGCAACCGGTCTCTGACCGTGAGGACGCACCACCCAAGAATCAGACACCAGAGAAGAAGGACGAAGGGCGCAGGGGAGGGAGCTGGACGACAGGAACCAGACGCACGGGGGCAAGTGGAGATGGCGCAAGAAGAACGCGGGTGGGAAGGGAGAGCCCTGCAGGAAGCATCTTTCCGCATTAAATACACATCTGCATAATTCTCCCCAACTGTTGTTTTCATAGGACCCACTAGACGGGGGGAACCTAATCTTATCATCTCATAGGGGACATGGCACTTTAAACTATTATAAAACATACAATGAAAGTACTATAAGATACTCAGCTGTGGACCCAGCTCTATCACACACTGCCCTCAACATGAAGCCATCTGTGAACTGATGTCCTGGCACCAGGGCATCTTGCAGTCGCTTATACTTACCCACTGAGCGGTAGATGCCGGTCTTCAAGTCGTACATACAAACAGCACTGGACGGCCCACACTGACCAATGTCCACATTTCCACAGATGCTGATTTTATAAAGTATGCTATTTTTGGTATCAACAGCTTCCCATATAAAACTAGAAAGGAAGAAAAAAACAACTTGTCATTGATTTGCCAACAATTAAACTTCTCTTATTTTACTTTCAAGTCACACTTGCTTAAACAACCACAAACTAGAAGATACTTTCTTTAACCAAAATACTGAAGCCAAGTATGCTAAGTTGAAAAGAAGTCAGAGCAGAAACCACTAAATATCACCTCTCTCTGGGAAGATCTCCTTGAAGCCACCACAGGACCTAACAATCACCAAGACTAAAATCGACCAGTAAGATGATAACTGCTGAGGAATCACACCAACTATAAGGGAGTAACTTTTCCAATGGCCCAAAATGCTGAAAAGCCAAGTGAATGTTGGCTAACTTTTTAGTTTTTGCAGACTTTACTTTAAAAAAAAAATAGTTAAAACCAGTTCTGGCATGGAAGACAGTCCTACTTCTGATGTGACCTCGTACAGTCACAGTGCAGATCTGAACTGACAGCATAAGCTGCAACGACCCAACTACCTGACTCCACGTGGGAGGAAGTCGGCTGAGGCCCACTCTCTGGAGTGTCTGCACTCCCTGTCCCCTCAGAGCCAGGCAAGCTGCTCCAGAAGGACCTGATGGCCAAGGAACAAAACAGCTGGCTTGTCACCTCTGTCCAATTACCCTGTTCTCTGCTCTTCCCTGGGAGAATGGTGTGTGTTTTGTCAAATGCAACCAACTCCCCAGCAAAGGCAGAAAGAGAAAGGGAGGACAGGGTCTAAAAACTTATTTGCAGAATGCAGAACACCTGATTGCCTTTAGTTCAGGGAGACTGCCAAGGGCCGGCCTTCCGAGATGCGAGGGTGGGTGAGACCACCGGCCTTCACCTGCAGCTCACCCCTACTGCAGTGCCCTCTGATGAGAGGAAGAGCTGGCTCACACAAGCAGCCACTTCCAGAGCATTGCACCCCTGTCTCTGGGGCTCTGGAGCAGTGACTCAGCACAAAACCGCACCCCATGCACCCTCTGAGCCTAGAATGTCTCCCACATAGACTAGTCCGGCAACAGAGGAACCAAACAGCCTTCTGGGTCAATGGCAAACAAGGCACCAGGCACCCCCCGTGAACCTCTGTCTGGGGAGCAATCCGATCCACCCCCCAGCAGCCAGGGGAGACAAGCACACACAGGCAATGCTGTGTCCCCAGCAGGCTTTGGCCAGGGAACTGCTACAAGCCTGAAAAACAGGTTGTTGAGTGCCCAGCCTTGGGGTGACCACAGGTTTGACAGCAGTTACTCAACTCGACTTCTACATCAGTGAGAGCTCAGCTGCCTCCTGGAGTGAGGAGGATCAAACCTGAGAAAATCCCCAACGGATCACCCAGCACAGAGAAAACGGCCCACACAGGATTCTTCCCTGCCCTGAGCCACCCTTACTCCATGGTTCCCCCAAGTATTTCTTGAACCAAAAAGACAAAGGTCCCTGGCCTGCTGGACTGCATATTCCAGAACACTCAGAACAATCCCACCTGCAGGCAGACGCCGATGAGCACACCACCAGAATGTGGGAGCACGTGACCAGCTACTGCAGACTGGGGGGGTCTTCTGAAATGGCAGGGACCTGACCAGCAGGACCAACCCCAGGGAAGGAGGAGCACACCAGGCAGACGGCCGGCCACTGCAAGGTGCTAAGGCAGGGAACAGGGCAGGCAATGGGTGAGACCAAGGAGGTGGGAGACACACCCACTCTGTCAGGCAGGGGCCTGACTTAATCCTCAAGTAAAGGAAGGCCACTCAACACTGAATTTTTCCTGAAAAGCTTAAGCTCAAGTTTTTATTTGTGAAGTATTAGTGAATTTTTTATTATTAATCATGGTTAATTACAGAAAAAAAAATGTTAATCCTTTATTGAGGAGCCATAACTAAGTTTTTCCAATTACTTGTCAGTAGATTAAAAACCTCAACATGACCTCCTTGAAGTACTTCACAGTCCTAAGCACCTGACAGATACCTAAAGGTATAATTTTAAATGAGTCAACCAGTCGGAATCCACCCTAAAGAAATTCACACAGGCCGGGGACAGTGGTGCACACCTGTGATCCCAGCTAATCCAGAGGCTGAGGCAGGAAGATGGCAAGTTCAGGGCCAGTCTGGGCAACTTAGCAAGCCGTATGTCAAAATAAAATAAAATGGGCTGGATGTAGCTTTGGGGTGAAGTGCTTGCCTAGCATGTGCGAGCCCTGGATTCAATCCCCAGTACTGCAAAAAAAAAAAAAAAAAAGAAAGAAAGAAAGAAAAAGATCCACATAGCACCTAAAATGCTATGCTTTTCTTTAAAACCAGAAACACACTGCTGTTTCTGGAGAGTGATGTTTACATAAGGTGACTGTAAAAAGTATGTGTTTGGGAAGAAGAGAAATGGAAAGGAGTAAAACAAGGGACATCGTCCTGGTCACCTGGAAATCAGGGTTCCTAAGGCAGCTGCCTGGTTACAGTCGATTCTTTTTATGTTTGCATTTTTTAATATATTTTAGTTGTAGATGGACACAATACTTTTATTTGTTTTTACTTATTTATTTTTAATGTGGTGCTAGGGATCGAACCCAGTACTTCACGCACCTAGGCAAGCACTCTACCACCTAGGCAAGCCTCTACCACTGAGACACAACCCCAGCCCCATATCTGCATTTTATTCCTTTTTTTCCTCAAGACTTATCAAAATGTACATTGTGCTGGGAGCAGGCAGGACGGGTTATTAAAGCCCTCCACACCCTGGCTCTTCCCAGGGCTGGCGACCTCCACAAGACTCATACACCACAGCACACAGCGAAGCGCTGGGATCTGAGACCTGAGTCACATCACTTAAAAACGAAGGAATGGTCACAGCGCATTTCTAAGCTGGCTAACAAGGCATCTGCAGGCTGTCAGTACTTGAAATACTCTAAAGCCAGTGGGCGCTGTGTCTGCTTCAAAACAAACACGCCTGGCGTCTGGCATCACGAAGACAGGCGCAGTCACTCAGCCAAAATCATCTCACTGGAAACTCGAGGTCACAGACGATTATGCACTCTCAGGTACAGACCCTGGGGGGATTTGACTGTCACGCAGACACACTCCCCTAAGTAGCAAAGACGTCTTAAAAGCTACTGCATAATAAACTTAAACATAAATTTAATAAACTTTAATTTTTAATTTTAAGTTAATAAATTTAAATAAAAATATCTAATAGCACTTTTTAAGCATTTTTCTCCACATATCTGAAACTAGATGATTCTGGACTTCTTGCCAGATTAAAGTACAAGCCACCAGAATGGCCTAGGCACAAATCATTCTTTAAAAATTAATACTAAAGTGTAAAAGCACTAGGATGGTGTGAGAGAGCCAGAGAATAAAGGTATCAGACCAAGAACACGATGATACCTTTGAGAAATTGGTCTAAAAGTCTATTAGAAATCCTCTACTTAAAGTGAACACACAGCTAAAAGCAGCACCTCCATCCAAAGGACACAGCTCCAGGAGCAACCAGCCAGCAAGGTGGCTGGGCTGGGACCCCCGGACAGTCCTGCCAGACTAAGCTAGCTCAGCTTGCGAAATTCAGACTTGGGGGTGGTGCAGGGGAAACGCAGCGAACACATGAGATCAAAGAGAAAAAACTAAGCTGTAACATTAAAACTGTGAATTTTAACAAGAAACGAAGCTCTGGAAGAAATACCGGCCAGCTCTGTGGCCTTTCGTCTTCACTCGCTCACACTCAGAGTGGCTTAAATGTCTTTGCTATGGCCAGCAACCTCCCTGGCAGGACAGCAAGAGGCCCCCTGGCATGTTCTGGAAACTAACACTCCTTCCCAGTGGCTCTTCTAAGACCCTGCTCATCAACGGGGGCGGCAGGCAGGAGAGCTGAAGGCCGGGGAAGCAGCCGGCCCTCTGCACACGTGGCCCGTCACTGCCCACTGTCCCAGCAGAAGTCAGTCGCCATCCTCACAAAGGCGCCTCCTCCAGGGAACACCAAAGCCCCCGCGAAGACCCCAGTTTTGAAAACTAGCCAAATCCTCCCTGGTCCACCTCGTATCAGAGCACACCACTGGCTAGCTGATACCCTCCCGCTCTCAGGCTCCAATCCAGGTCAAAGACACTGCATGCCCCGCGACACCTCTGGGCGACCTGCACAGCCCTGTCAATCTGCAGCTCTGGCGCCAGCTTGAGGGCACCTCACCCACACCAGGAGCATCTTCCAGGTGGCTGTGACCCCACCACACGGACAGCAACACCACCCTCCCAAAACCATCACCAGCAAATGCAGAACCACTTTAAAAACAAAACAAAACAAAAAAAACAGACATTTGTTTCTCACATAAAGTAAAAACAGAAGACCCTGGGATGGAGGCGGGAAGATCTCTGTTCTCACCAACCAATTCCTTCTGTCTTAAATCTCTGTGACCTACTCCCACCTGTGGCTCCCAAGGTCACTCTGGAGGTCACCTGCATTTCTGTCCCAAGAGAACCTTTATTCACCCATGGGTTGAGAAGGAAACCGAGGCACTGGACAAGGCTCACCCACGGGCGCTGACCCTGAGCCACACCTGCCCCAACCCCTGACACCATTTTCAATCTCTCAAGTTCCTCAGCTTGAAGTCAGAGACCCCAATGGTCAGTCATGAGGTGACAAAGCCAGAAATAAATCCAGGTTGGTCTGAGCCCCATGGGCAAGAGCTGAACCACCAAGGTAAACAGTCTCATTGCTTTCAACTTTGAATCATTGTCAGTTTTTAAAAAGTATTTAGTTTGAATTACCACAGTGAAACTAGCAAAACATGCAACAGAAAGTCAGTGTTTAGACTTTGTCACAAAGTGCCATTAAGATGACAGATTCCTGTGTGGCATGAAGATTTCCAAATTCCTAGTACACTGTGCAACCAACCGGTACTGTGTAATCTGATTCATTAAAACAGTAATTACACAGAAAAACGCATCTCTACGTATGGAAATTCCCTTCTCAAGTGTAACGTTCCATGGTAATGGGGCAGGTGACTGCCAGAGGCTTGCCCCTGCAGGACGGCCTCCAGGGAGAAGCTATGGCCTCTGGATGCCCTGCACTGGCCCGTGGGCAGACTGCCTGCTCCCAGCCCAACTCTGCTTTCTCTTCTGTAGTCTGTGTTGCCAAACTCCAGAGGTGCTACCTCAGCCACCTACGCAACCTCTCCTGGCACCGCGCAGGCCTCCATAGGAGTGACAGCAAGTCCTGTCTATTTGCATTCTAGATGGTGGCAGACTCCACCAAGGAACCTCTATATTGTCTTCCTCCCTTCCTTCAAGCTGACTAAGCCAAAGAGTAGAGTGTGACAAGTGTCATCAACAACCCAGGAGGGTCCTACAAACCATCAGGTCCAGCAGGAAATGGGGGAGGGGCAGAAGTCACACCAGCCAATGACTTCAAAAGGCAGCTCTGATTTGGCTGAGATACACCCTTGACCTGGGCAGGAGCCAAGCACACAGTCTGAGCCTTCCACCTTCCAGAAAGCTCCACAATACCCGCTCTCACAGGTGCTTTCTCTGCTCCTGCCCAGCCGCCCTGCAGAGCCGTGGTCATCCACACCTGTGCAGCGGCTGGCAGGTTCCATTTCTAACGTCCTGAAAGGTGAGGGCAGATCACCACCGAGAAGGACACACACAACTAAAAGCAGACTACCAACAAACCCAGAGGCGGGGAGGCCTCTGCTTCCACCTTCCCAGCACCATTACAGCCAATGTCACCCCTAAAGCCCACACTGGCCAGCCCAGACCAAGCGAGGGGCAGCAGAGCTGCAGCCAATCTAACCAGCTAGCACTCTGGCCTTGCACCTGGACGGGCAGTGAGGAGAGCCGCACAGCCACTGCCACTGACTGGCTTCAAGCTATTGTGACACCAATATCAAAGTTCTCTCTCATGTCACCTCTGAGTGCTTGTAAAACTGCAAGACATAATATTGAGTTCTTTCATTTTTAAAACAGCTAACACTAAAAGTGAGTAAAATTCTATGGCCAAAATGTACGACATGCCCGATCCCTTGAAGGAAAAAAAATCTTAGAAACCAGAAAACTGGGTTCCTCCCTTCCAACAGAAAATACTCAATGAACTATCATCACATTCTGTCCCCTCCTCATTTACTGTCACACACACTTTTTGGAATATCTCCAAGTTCCCTAATTCCCTGTGAGCCTTGGAGTTCTGGTGATGGGTGTGTAGCTGTTCAACACTGTATTACTGGCCTAGAATAACTGGCATATCGGGCAGGTACGACAGAACCAGTCATAATAATCATGTGTGAATCTGTAATTTAATTCCTTTAAAAAAAAAAAAAAAAAGAACAGCAGTTGGCAACATACAGCTAACTCCATCCAGCTAGATGCTGTAGTCACCAGCAAGAGGAATGCTGTGAATGAGCCACAAACCCACACTTGGAGACAGGGGGTGACAAGTCTTTCCAACCTACACATCCAGGTTTTCTAACAGAACACTCAGGACACTGTGCGCTCCTCACTGACCCTTGCTATTCTCAGCGTCCCAGCTCACATGGCCAGCCCCTGAACCTCAAAAATCTGGACCAGTCTCCTAAACTAAGAAAGAAGGCAAAGAGCAGGGAAGGGGGACAGCAGGGAAGGGGGAGAGCACGTGAGGAGGGAGGGCCCCCAGGCCTGCCGCAGAACAGGGCCTGGCCCCTGCTACGGACAATGCTCTGCTGCAGACGCGAATGAGGGAAAAATCTGATCTGGCAGGATGACCCTACCCTGGTGTGAGGCTGGGGAACACAGGAGTTCGCCACAGCGCGGCCCAGGCTTATATAGGAAGTACTTCACTTCCTACTCTAACAAACCCACAAAGCAGGATAAAGATAGGAGGCCTGTTTTGGTTGTTTTTTTTTAAAGGCACAAAGTGCCAGGCATTACAGCCTTTGGTTTTCCTAGACAGTCACACAGGGTCTGGAAGCGGGAAGCTGGCTGGACAGGGGGCCCAGCTGGAAGCTCTACATCAGCCATGGTCTCTAAGTCAGCAACAGGCCTAAGGAACAGGGCAGCCAACCAGGGCCAGCATCCTGAGTGTAAGTGAAACAGCCAGGACCGAGACAGGGCCCTTCTCCCAACAGAGGGAAGGGCCCCAGGGCCTGAACCCTGGCCCCCCACTGAGCAACAGGCTGGGGAGACTCACCTAGTCTCTAAGCCCTAACTTCCTTGTCTATAAAACCAGCTAACATGCAAGGTCACTGTGAGGGACGAACCTAGACCAGGAACACAGGGCTTCTGAGACCTGGGATCCAGGCTTTTTTCTGGATCAAGATGATTCAGACTGCTTAAAAGTTGAGTTTACAAAAAGGTAAGTTAGCTTAGGCCTCCCCAAAGATGTCACATGACACTGGGGAGGAACTAGAGAGGCGGGTGGGAAGGGTGCTTAGTCCTGGGCTGCCGCAGTCTGGCTGGGCACAAATAACTGTGCCGCCACAAAGCTTTGTAGGTTCAAACAGCAACTCTTTATTCCCGAACTCTCACCAGCCCTCTACACACACTTCCCGGGTTCACATTCCCTTCACCGGGCTCTCCACCCGCCAATTCTCCCAGAACCCCGCAAGAACTCAAGGGGAATTTCAAAGTAGTGGGCGCTTGAGGCAGCAGGATCCGCCCTAATCCCAGGAGGATCCGCCCTAATCCCTGGAGCAGGGTCACCTTTCAACCATTCCCTCTAGCAAAATGCCAGGCATCATTCCGACTAAATGTGGCTCTCAACAATGGGCCACATCAACAGAGCCAATGGAGCTGACCTCAAGTCCAGGACATGGAGGTGACACAGACACACATACAAGTGCATCCTGGGTTTTCTGCTCAGGGCAGGCCAGCAACTGGGCCTCCCCGAAAACCCCATGCCACCTAGCCACCAGCCGCTGTCACCAGAAGAGAGCCCAGGAGCAGGGAGACACGGGACACACTTCCTCTAGAGGCTTTGCTGAACTGAGCTGCCAAGAGCCCTTCCCAACACAAAGGCACGGCCACTCCCTGTGCTGCAGTTGGACAGGCCAGTGCTTCCACCCCAACCTGCTCCGTGAGATTTCCTAAGATGAGAGTCAGGGTCTGGGTTCTGGCGCTTTGCCGCTCCTCTCCCCACGCGTGGACGACTGGAGCTAGCCAGCCCGTGCTCAGCGCAGTCCCAACCCTGTCCATTGCTCAAGGACACAGAAACCCTCCTGGACCCAGTGCCCTTCCTGTAGAGCCCTAAGCATGGGGAAGTCAGCCTTCTAGGTCCACAGTGCTAATGAGGCCACCAGGTGCTGGTCCTTCACAATAGCCAGTTAGTGGACACAGGACAAAAGTCCCTGCTTTGAAGATGCAGGGGTCAAACCTTGGGACAGGCACTTGAGCCCAGCAGAAACCAACACCCAGCGGTGGAAAGGGAAACGGGTTCAAAACAGTCAGTTCTCACCTTGTGCTCACAGAAAGGGGCTGCCGCATGTCACCTACCAACAATCTGGGCACTGATTCCTGAGCGACTTCTGACCGTCTCCCTCCACTCTCCTGCTGCTCAAGGTGCAACACCACACCTCAGCCTCCTGAGGCCACCACCCAAGGTCACAAATTCAGAAAGTGGCCAAGCCAGTGAGGCCTGCCCTGCCCCAGGGAACGAGCTATCTCCACCACATCATGGCCAGGAAAACACGGCCAATTTAAGGGGATAACAAGCAGCTGAGCACTAAGTCCAAGCAGTTAGAACTTGCACATCTCCATCAACCTAGCAAAATCTCGGAAAGCCTCAAAGTCACCCGGTGGCCTCTGGCCCCAGATGACCCTGGTCTCTTTTGTCCCCACTGTCCCTGCTTTCTCCTGCTGCCCCAGTGCCTCAGCCACGCTGGTGTGTCCCAACGAGGTCCTGGAAGGCTCCTCCCTGCAAGGGGGCACTTCACAGAAAGGACTGCGGACATGTAGAGAGCCCCCACAGCCCCAGGGCCCCGCCCCAGGAGCACGCTGTCTTCTCCCAAGGTCCATGGCGGAGACAGAAGTGGTGGCTTCACTCTGCGTGTGGAAAGTAACACTTGCACAGGGACAGGTGGAGGGAGGAGGTGGGGAAGGATGGGGTGACTCATGGGCCTCCCTGTCATTTCTAGGAAACCCGCTTTGCTAGCACTTCTGTTCTGGGGGCTTGGTTTCTATTTGCAGGCCAGGGTGTGTTGAGGGAGGTTTTCACTTTAAGTACAAAACAGCTGTTTTAAAATTCATCACCGACTCTGGAGGAAAGCTGAAGTACCCAGATGGCACCAAATTAACTTTTACACAAATCGAAACCCTGTGGTCAGGCCTCTCCTGCAGGGCTCTGCTCCATGACACACACTGGGTGAAGAATGCAGGCAAAAGCCTCAACTTTCCTCACCAGGCGCCCCCCAGGCAAACCCAGTGGCAAAGGCCACTGCTCAGGGTTGACACATTCCCTCACTTTTCCCTTGGTCCTTCTGGATCCTAAAATCCACTGTCTCTCATCTCCTAGACCCTCTGCTCCGCAGCTCTGCTCCTCTGTGAGAGGCAGGAATCTGCCCCCCATCCGGAGGAACTGCCCTCCCCAGCGCCTGACTGAACAATGGCTGCCCCAGGGGATCTAGAAGCCCACAAAAGGAAAAAGAAAAATCCCACCAAACGACTCCAGCTGGTCTGACCAGCCAGCCTTATGCTAACAGGAACAGGAGGGCCTGGGACCCCCCACCTTTGGAGGATTCATGCAGACCTGCCCCCCTGCACTGGCCAACACAGAGACATGATGTGACCTTAGGCACCTCCCGAACCTGGCCAGCAGCAGCTGGTCTTCAGCTGCACAGCCAGGTGGGCTAGGGAAGTGCTTTCACACCCACCTGGAGCCTGGGAGCTCTTCCTCCCACCCACAGCACACGTGGGAGCACTCACTCCCGCCCTCAGGGAAGCCTGGGTAGGTCCAGGTGAGGGCAGAGGCCTCTGGCTGCTGAGCCCCTGCAGAAGCCATGGGGACTTCCTGACTTCTTCACAGACGACAGGAGGTCTTCTCTTCTTCCCCTGGGCAGTACAACCACAGCCGCCGCGGCCTTCTGTCCTGGCCACTCACTGCAGGAGCTGGGTGGAGCAGGAAGGGACGCAGGGCCCTCTCCAACACACAGCACCTGGCACCCCCCCAAGCCCCACACCTCTTATCAAGCTCCTCAGTGTTCCAGGGAGTTTGAGCTGGGAGGGAGCCCTGGTGATGCATAACTCAGAATCTCAGAATTCTGGATGAAAAATGGACCTGGAGAACCACAGTCTAGTGGCTTTAAAACTTTTTTCAAACAGTAGAAACCATTCTTCCTCAACAGGAAGCTCACATGGAGAGTCAACAGACAAGCAGCAGTGCTGCCAGCTGAGGCCGAGTCTCCAGGACACCAACAGAGAGCTCCTCATGCCTAGTGACAGGCTGGAAAAACGAAATCACTGATCCAGGGCGGGACCCCAACGGGGAGAGCCACCACCCCACTTCTGCACATCTGGAACACTCTAACTCCCACACCAAGCCTGAAAACATGGTGGCATCCCCATCTGACTCAGGAAGAAACCAAGACCTTGAGGTCCTGCAACTCGCCCAAGGCTTGGGGAAGAAGCCTGGACACAAAACCAGAAAAGTGACTTCCCAAAGTGACTCCACCTGTCCTGAGGAGGAAGACCAGAGAGAAGAGATCTGACAAAGCCAACTCAACCCTCAGGGGCAAGACACAGACGCTGCCAAGAGCCATGAGGAGGGTCAGCGCTGCTCCCAGCAGGAACAGCACTGGGTGATAAGCGGAAGATGACAAGAGCTCAGGACCCAACGCCGGCCACCGGCATGCCGGCCCAGCGCCCCTCCCTCCAACACAATTCATAGCCATGGTCCAACAACTGCTCCCAGCCCTGCACAGCTGCACAAGGAAGCAACAAATGTCCCTGAGGAGACGCTGCGCAGAGCAGGCACAACCACGCACCACGGGCACCAGGAGGACACAACACCATGAGGTGACAAACTCCCAAGGAAAAGGAAAGCAAAAGCCCTCAGGCAGAACCTGGCAGTGTGTACCGGAGGGTGACAGAGGCAGCCATGAGCATCACCCTGGGCCAACGGGAGGGCAGGAGTGCAGCAAGGACGCCGCCTTCAACCCTGTCCAAAGTGGCAGCCACACACCAGTGCCAAGCAACCCGCCAGTCAAGAGGAACAAAGTGGGTGGAGGGAAAAGCTTAACAGCCCAGCCAGAACCCTGACCCAACACCAACAGTTTCTTCAACACATACAACACCTCGACTTGCCTAAGTGTGAGACCACAGGGGAAACTCCACCTCACTTACTGCACAACCCTGGGGTAGGAAGGAGTCCATTCTGCATCACTGTTACCAAAAGCTCAGTCCTTGTCCCCGATGCCAACCCAATAATGAGGACAGTTTTGAGAAAAAGGAAAAAGAAGGTTTATTGCTTTGCTAACAAAGGAGAAACACAGGGGACTCCTGTCGCAGAGGCCTAGATCCTGCCCATCAGCAAGAACGGGGGCTTTTAAAGTGGTGATTCAAAGGCTACAGGCCACTCTCTGTGGAAGTGGTGATTCACTTGTTAATTTCTGAGGTCTCTGGGTGCCATCCCCAAAGTCTGGATTACTGGTTCCTGTGGTGGGTGTGTGCTCAAGGGTAGATAAATCTGCCTAAAATGGGGAAGAAAGGTAATCCTGTTTCCCCTGAGAGTAGGGAGGGGGAGAAGTTTGGGAGGAGCAGGGAGAAAGGAAGAGAAACATGTCCATTCTAAAAATAAACTGCAGTAGCAGGGCAGCAAGGACTGTATTCAAAGCCTTAAGTGGACGCTGTTACATGACTACCATTCATCACGTGAGGCAGGTGACTTTATAAAGAGATTTACTCTGCTCATGGTCCTGGGGTACAGGACCAAGGGGACCCTAGTGGTGATGGAGCATTTGGGGGGCTCTCCCTTTTCCTATACAGTCACCAGTATCCAATGGGGGGACCTCCACCCTGACAGCTTTATCTCATCCTAATCACCAGGGCTAGATTAAGTTTCCACCCTCTTAACACCTTACAGTGGGGGTTCAACTCAACACAGGAAGCTGAGGGACCACTCAAACCACATCCAGGCTACAGCACCTGGAAAAAAAATTCTAAAAATGTATTGGACCCAGAAAGTTTTAACTACTAAAAATATGAATGTATGTGGCAGGGGGTGGTATGTGCTGGGGATCAAATCTATCCCTAAACTGCATCCTAACCCAAATAGACAGACTTTGGGTCCCAGAAGAAAATATACAGAATTAATGGACTGGAGATGGGGGGTGGGCGGTGTCCAAATCTGTAAAAGTGCGGTGGGGCTCAGAAACATTGCTTTGAACATTTGCTCTAAACATTTCTTAATTATGTAAAAGGATTTAAAATAAAAGATCTTTGCTTTCAATTCAAGCTAGAAACAGAAAAATTAATTGAAAGAGAGGATATACACGAATAAAAAATGGTGATAGATCGTGTACAAAATTTGGAAAGACTGAAAGAAGGTAAATATATCTTTGGTGAATATAATTAAGAAAAAAGTGTACAAATAAGCATTAGGAACTTTTAAATTTACCTACATATAAAGAGTATTTTTGAAAATATGAAAGAGTAGCATTGTACATATTTACATATAAATGTATAACTAAAACGACAATCTTCTAGGAAAAGAGAGATTATCAAAATTGGCTCAAGAAAAAGTAGAAAATCTGAATAGACAAGTGAGAGTAGATAAAACTGAACCCATAGCCAGGCACAATGGTGCACGCCTATAATACCAGCAATTCTGGAGGCTGAGGCAGGAGGACCCCAAGTTCGAGGCCAGGCTCAGCCAATTCAGTGAGATCCTGTCTTAAAACATTTTTTAAAAGAGCTGACATAGAGCACACTGAATTCAATCCCCAGTACCACAAGAAAAAAACAAAAAAAAAAACTGAAATCATAATCAAAGACTGTTCCCCAATTACACTCTACCTCTCTGGGGTCCAAGGTCTCAGGAGTGTGCTGCTATGATGTTTGACCAAAATTCACCAAACAGAAAATGTCCAACTTGTATGAAAACAGTGACACTACTTAGAAAAATACTAAAAGCTAACCAGCTCTGTCCACAAAGCAAACATTCCTGATAACAACATCAGCCAAGTAAATCACAATAAAAGATAAGCCAGGCTCACTTAAAAGCTTAGCTGCCAACATCCCACATACAACATTAGTAAATAAGACTACATATATTATGGAACACAATACACTTTCACCCTTTCCTGACATCATACATAAAAATTAAACCAAAAAAGTAGACATAGTGATAAACACTACAGATAAACTTTAAAACACGTAGAATCAAACACAGGAGAGGCTCTTTTGTGACCATGGGGTAGACCACTGTTTCTCAGTTGGGGAAGATTTTGCACCCCAAGGGTCATGTGATATGTGTGGAGCCAGGTGCAATCCCATAATCCCAGTAACTCGGGAGACTAAGGCAGGAGAATTGCAAGTTCAAGGCCAGCCTCAGCAACTTGGTGAGGGCCTAAGCAACAGAATGAGCCCTAGTCTCAACACAGACACACACACACACACAAAAAAAAAAAAAATTAAAAGGGCTGGGGATGGAGCTCAGTGGTAAAGTACGCCCAGGGTTCATTCCCAGTACCAAAAAAGAAAAATGTATGGAGATGTTTCTCTTTGCCTACATTGGGGGAGGGGTGCATGGTGGAAAGTGATCTTGGCATCTAGTGGGTAGAGGCCAGGGATGCTGCTTAACACTTGAAATGCAAAGGAAAGCCCCTCCAACAAAGAATTATCTAGCACCAATAATAACGGTGCTGAGGTGGTGAAATTCTGCAGCAGATGAAGATTTCTCAAGCTACAAAAAGTTATGAACCATTAAAAAAATAGGTAAATTGGAGTCATCAAGTTTTAAAAGTATCTGCTCTTCAAAGGACATCACTTAAGACTAGAGGAAAGCATGACACATGTAACGTATCTAAGAAAGGGCCTGTGCCCAGAGCCCCTAAGAAACTCCTCAAACCCAATAAAGAGATCCAAACAAACCATTAAGGGGTAGGGAGGCAAGACATTATTTCTACAAGACACTCCAGGTGAGTCTGTATCATTAGGTATCCCAGAAAATACAAGAAAAGATGCTCTCTTCTTGTCCAACACCATGAGCAGCAGGAATATGAAAATTAAAACACTATGATACCTGATAAACACACTAGAATAGGTAAAATTCAAACTGGCAAACCAGCATGGTAGCACACACCTGCAACCCCAGCTCCTGGAAGGGCTCAAGCAGAAGGACATCGGGCAGCACATCAAGACTGATGCCAAATTTTAAAAGGGCTAGGGATGGAGCTCAGTGATACAGTGCTTGCCTAGCACACCCACAGCCCTGGGGTTCAACCCCCTCCCCCTGCCCCGTGCTGGGGGTGGGAGAGGCAAGACCAAGTATTGACAAGGATGTGGAAAAGTGGAATCTCACTCATTGCTGGTGGGAAAGCCAAGTGGACAACACTTCGGATCACAGCTTGGCAGTTTCCATAAACTCAAGCAGCTATTTCTACCTCCCCTACACCATCCATGACCAGCTGGGACATTACCAAGAAATCTCCACGGCTGGGACAATCCAAAGAAAAAGAAGGTGACACACAAAAGCACCCACAAAACGATGAGATACACTCTGCCACTGGACCCAGTTCTGAAACTGCTGAATTCTCTCTGCCCAGTACAATACAGTTGATGTGCCACGGTGGAAATAGAGAGGATAATATCTAAAATTATTTTTCTCAGCCCTGTCTTCTAAAAATCTTTCTTTCTATGAAACTTTGATAAAAGATGTGAAGCCCAATTAGACATTCATTCCCTAGGAATCTGTTGCAATGCTGTTCTAAGAATTAATGCATGAGGCCTAATGTAACCATAATTATCAGGCATAGACTTCTGCACACATTTATGGTTAAAAGAAACATATACACAAATGGATGTGATCCAAGCTAACATGTGGCCCAGATTAGGCATATAAGCACTGTTCCTTTTGAAAAACTGCAGGAGAAAAAAAAAAATCCTTAGAGAGCAACTTAACCAACCTCAACTCCCAGCTGGCTTCATTATTCTCTTGTCCTCAATAAAATAAAAACTTTCCAGCATTTATATCCTTACATCTAAAAGATTTGGGGAAAACGTGTTCTGTATGAATTTTAAAGCATCTTACTACCTAAAGTTGAGCCACACCAGTACACTTTTCTTATCAGGACACTTAAGATTCACTGATTAAGGATGTTAACATCTAAGTAAAGGGTGAAAACTTGCTTTTATATACATAATACAGCATCTTACAAAGTTTAAAGCATGTGGTAGTAAATATAGGGACAGACGGGCAGAGAGCATTTTGGTCATTTCTGATGGTTTTGCATGGCCTGGCCTCTGCCCTCTCCTCTTGTTCTCATTGATCCTGCCCCACTGACCTTCGGACATTCCTTCCCGCCCCAGGAGCTCTGCCCAGGCCAGTCACACTGGTCTCAAGAAACAAGTCCTTTCTATTGGCTCCCAGGAAGCAGCTGAGGACAATCCCTAACTTTTCCCACATCGCAGGGCTCACCTGGCACAGCACTCCTCCTGCCACTCACAAAACGTATTACCGAATCTCTTCACAGAGCAAACACTTATTTAAAGTGCTGCTTGGAGCCAGCTACACTTTCGGGGCTTTGCCACGCTGTGCAGGAGCAGGCCTCTCCATGTGCACAGTGGTCCTGAAAGCCACAGCCAAAATGGTTCCTCCAGTTTCCTTCACCTCTCCCCAAAACCAACTGCACCCCACCCCAGGAGTGAAGCTAGGGCCACTGCAGTCTCCACATGCAACTATGAGGCAGTGACTGGGGAAAAGTCATGTGAAAACCCATCTCTGAAGTGACTGGCAGGTTTGCTGTCCTGAAGAAATGTGACAAAAAACACCAACTTTAGAGCGATTCCAGGACCACAGAGGTTACATCTTACGCTAACAATGCTCATCTACCTAAGAACCCTCCCTAGCACTGGCCATTATGCCACAGGTAACTGTGGCTGGAGTATGTAGTTGCAAAGGCTCTTCATACTGGATTGTGGGCCCGTGTTCCACTTGGAGATAAGGTGAGTGAACACAGGTTCTAGACACTGTGGTGACTAACCTAATGCACAAGTGAGGGCCCCTGAAACAGCAATGTCATTCTCCCCTCAAGGCCAAGTGAAACTTTAGCTGTTAAAAAGCGAATATGCAATTAACTAACAAGACCAAGACTTCAACTTGACCACTAGTGCAACTGTGCTAATTTCTTGTTGATGTTCTTGGTTCAAAGTAGTCTTTAGTCCAAAATTTCCTGTTTTATAAGTGAGTGGGCCTGACCTTGCCTAAATTGCCTCCCTTCCTCCATATCATGAATTTGTTGCAGCAACAATGTATCTTCTCACAGTTAAGCCTACAAACTACAGAACAGCAAACTCTCCCTCCCACCATCCTCCCCTCCCCTAAAAAAGGTAAACAAATAAAGAATAAATAAATCCAGATGGGTTTCTATTCAGGTCAGCTTCAACGTCCCTAAAAGAATAATTCTGCAAATTCTGAATTCAAAGTACTACTTTTAAAAACTACATCTGATTAAAGGTAAAATAAGGACCCCATAAACCCTAGCTCAGCTCAAAGTAGACTCCACTTTATTCTGAAAAGTCATCTGCCAAAAGAGAAACTGTTGACTGTTCAGAATTTTCGTCCTGCTTGCTTTTTACCCAAGTTTAAAAAATAAATAAAAGCTGGATTTTTCCATCAATCTAAACAGTCCAGAGAAGGTCCGAAAACTCCGGGAATTGGCAGTTCCCCAGGCCCACCTCCTGGTCCTAGTGGAACACCAACAAACCTAGATAGGACCAATGATTACACAATCGCGGTTCCCAGAGCAGAAGACTCCACGAGAATAATCCACCCCGGAGACAATGACATCATGTGAGCAACCAGACAGGAAGTTGGCTTGGAGAAGTGAGGGGGTAAAGTCTTGAACGCCAACACAGGATGACCATCCCCGACCCCCAATTAAAAGAATTACAAAACAAAGTCATATACTGCCAAAAACCCACTTAAAGAAAAAATGGAAACCCGTAAGTAGGAAATCAATCAGCAAACGAAACCAACACGACCCAACTGCAAGGCCATATGCGTGGGTTCCGACTCACTGGTGAGTCTTTCCACACTCGGGGGCCTAGCCGAAGCCTCGCTGGTGGAACTTTAATGGAAACATGCAGGGGGTCAAAAGCAAAGCCTTAGCTCTTGCCTCCTCCAACTTCGCAGACGCACTGGTGTGAGAGGGCAGGCGCGGGGCGAGACGAGCATAGAGTGACACCCAGTCGGGTCGGGCGGCCGGCGGTCGCACACAAAGCCGCCCTGACTTAGTGACAGCCACAAGTGGCCAGGCACAGGGCTCCGCGGGCCAGCGCCAAGACGGCGCGTCCTCCCGCGCCCCCCGCCCGCGCGCACGGGACCCTGCGTCTCTTCTCGGCCACCACGCAGGCAACTTTCCCTCGGGGGCGGGGCGGATCCAAGCACCGACTACGGGCTCCCTCCCCGAGCGCTCCCTGCCCCCCACCCCGGCCCCGGCCGAGCGCACCGCGAGCGAAGCCTGCGCCCCGGCGGGCCACCTACCTGCACAGCTCCGGGAACTCCGCGGCCTGGGCCTGCGCGGTCCCCGGGGCCACGACGAGCAGCAGCAGCTGAAGCAGGAGCAGGGCGCGCGGCGGGCGGCCCGCGGGCGCCGGCCCCAGGTGGGCGCTGCAGCCGGCGGCGGCCCCCATAGCGCCGGGCCGGGGCTGCGCGGCGGGCGCGGGGCAGGCGGCGGGCGGCCGCTCGGGGCTGCGCCGGGGGCAGGGTCGCGTCTCCAGGGCGGAGGTGGAGCCGAGGGCGAGCTGGAGCTGGAGCCAGAGACGCAGCCGGGGGGAGCGCGGCTCGCCTGGGTTCAGCGGCGGCCCGGAACCGCGTCACGTGACCGCCGCCCGGCACCGCCCCCGCCCCCGCCCCCCGCTCACGTGACTCCCTTGTTCAGGTGATCGCGGCCCTCGGGGCTCCGCCCCGGTCCGGGTCACGTGAGCGCGGCACGCGCTGGACAGGAAGCGGCGCGGGCGGGGCGCGCCAGGTGCCCGCCGAGGCCTGCGCTTCCAGGCTGCCGTCGGGGGTCTCGAGCCCGGCCTCAGTTTACCCTGCCGGCGCGCCCGTCTGGATCCAAGCGTGGCCGCTTCCCAGCTTAGAACAACCGTCCCCAGCCTCGACCCCCTGGGAGGGCAAAATGAGGGGGCTTGAGTCGAAGTGCCCTTGCAGAAAACACCTTAGCCCAGCCGTGTCTGCGGATCCGTAGGCGTAAAGAGCACGATTTTCCTGGAGTCCTGCATGTGGTGCCCAATCTTTGCCCTTGAGGGACTCAACACCTTCAGTGAAGATGTTATTCCCAAGCATGGGCTTCCTGCAGCAAGGAAGGCGACCCAGAGCAACAAGCAGTAAGATATAAATGGAAGGGAACACTATCAAGCAAGTGCCACTTGACAAAGGTTTATTAATTCCTACATTCAGATGTCATTCAGATGGCCTGCTAAGGAATGGCTGTGAACTAGGCACGGTGAAAATAAGATAAATCTGGACACTTAAGCCGAAGCTTGCATGCTTTTGGAAAAGTAAAGATATAGGGATTGGGCGTATAGCTGAGATGTACAATGCTTGCCTTTATTTTACCCGTTTTACAGGTAAGAAAATTGAGGCATGCAGAAATTAAGTAACTACGTGATGGTGTACGTAATGAATGGAAAAAGGTAGGGTTTGAGCCCAATTCAGACAGTGCCAGTGACATAGCTGATGTGCTGTGTAGCATGTGCTCTGCTGTATAGCCTAGAGTGACTCCCAGGGAGCAGCTCAGATATCAACTGTGGGCATCAAGACAGGGTTGGTGTTTTGCAACTGCATGTTATAATTGAAAAGGCAAGGGTCATCACTGACAACCAACAAGTGAAGAATTATTGTGAACCAGAATTTTATCTGTGTCTTCAAATATTACCCCAAAGTCTGTTTCCCTGGTAAAGGGAGATCTTTACAATGAAAAGATCTGGCATAATCACCTTAATCATGTAATTAAAATTAGTATCCAATTTTTTAAAAAACTGGCATTTTCTGCTTTTTGAAGTGATACAATGAAAATTTGTGAAGGATAATATTTAAAGGAGGGTATAATCATGACTCAGATGCAGATGTGAAATGAACATATGTCAAAGATACTCTTTAACTCATTATTGTGATAATCAGCAATGTTATGTCTGATTCAACAGAGAATACAAAGAAAATCCAGCACATATGTAGAAAGTCAGGAATGCTGAAATGAAGTTGGTCACAAATCAACTGTATGCCCAGTGGACACAACTTGTATTTTTGACATCAATCATATATATCACCATCAGTATTTACAATTTACACAGTTATAAATACCTCAAAGAGAATAAAACCTACGTGATCCCATGGAATCAGATTATTGTATCCCCCCTTTCCACGGTTTCAGTTTTCCAGTCCACCTTGTTCTGAAAATATTATGTGGATAGTTCCAGAAACAAATCATGCATAAGTTTTAAATAGTTTCATTAAAAAATTGCTATAATTATTCTGATTTGTTGATCCTTTACAGATCCTAATTTATAAACTTTCTCATATGTATGATAGAAAAAAACAACATAGTACATACAGTCCAGTTTCAGGCAAGCACTAGGGGTCTTAGAGCATATCCCCTACAGATAAGGAGGAACTATTGAAACCCACAAGGGTGTACTAGACAACACTAGCTTTCTGCTGAAATTGACCAGTAATACTTTTAATCCATTTCAAAGTGTTTCACAAGTTTTCCATACAGTACAAAATATCACTTAGATAGTATTCTTGCCAAGAAGTTTAACTTATATCTAGTTGGGATAAAACAATAAATTCATACTGGGAAACATTCTAAAAGAAAAGTGAAATGGACAATTCCAAAATGTTAGAGTTCGAAAAACACCACTGCTCCTCCCCCAAAAATGGGAGCACTGTTGTAGTCAAGGTGGCTGCTGTAGCCAGTGGTCTCACCAATCCAGGTAGTTGTTTTTGCAAATGAAGTTTTATTGGAGCTCATACACAACCAATTTCCCCGGGTGTTGTCTGACTGCTTTTGACTACCATGGCAAAGTTGAGTAGTTGCCACAGAGACCATGGCCTGAAAAAGTCTGACATATTTTATGTTTTATTATACGGCTCTCCGCTGGAAAAACTTGTCTACCTCACTGGTTCTCAAAAGTGAGCCTTTACAATAGCCACTTTGGCATCACCTGCCAAGTTGTAGAAATGCCAATTTATGAGCCCCATCCCAACCTAGTGAATTAAAATCTCTGAAGATGAGACCCAGAATTTGTTTGTTGTTTGTTTATTCTATTATTTATTTTTGCTGCTGGGGATTGAACTCAGAGTCTCACATATGATAAGTACACACACTACCACTGAGCTACAGGCTCAACCCCAGGAAATTGGGGTTTTGTTTGTTTTTAATCTTAAGGGGGGCATTTTGTTTTATGTTTTTGGTGGCATTGGGGATTGAACCCAGGGCCTTGTGTACACTAGACAAGTGCTCTGCTGCTGAGCTACATCCCCAGCCCTTTGATTTTTTATTTTGAGATAGTCTCACTAAGTTACCCAGGCTGACCTTAAACTTGTGAACCTTGTGTCTTGGTCTTCCAATTAGCTGAAATTATAGGCGTGTGCCATCAATCCGGCTCCTGGAGTTTCTTAATAAAGAGGCATAATAATAAAATGCTACGCATGTTCTAATAATTGAAGCCAAAAACCCAAGAAAAAAAAAGGTTTAAGAGATATTTGGAGACAATAGGAGCATCTTTAATATAAACCATATATTAGAAACTCCGAGGCTGCTGGAGGCAGTGGCACGCGCTTGTGATCTCAGAGGCTCGGGAGGCTGAGGCGTTAAGCAACTCAGTGAAACCCTGTCTCTAAATAAAATACAAAATAGGGCTTGGGATGTGGCTCAGTGGTCGAGTGTCCCTGAGTTCAATCCCCGGTACAAAAAAAAAGAAGAAACTCTAAAGCTGCATCGTATAAGAAATAATTCTTTTGTATTTCACTTAAATTTTGCAGCAAATCTTTGAGAGAACAGACTCAGAGACATTAGTCCAAGACCCTCTGAACTGTGTCCCCCAAAAGATATAGTGAGTGCTAACTGCTAGTATTAAGAATGTGGGCTTATTTGACAATAGGGCCATTGCTAATGGATTAGGTAGGAAGAACTGGTGCTGGAGTAGGGTGGGCTCTTCAGCAACATGACTGCTGTTCTCCCACCAAGTGGGAGGAGCCAGACATGAGAACAGGGGACTGAAGCATCTGTGAGCCAAATGGCGCCTAAGGCAGCACCAGGGATAGGAGAGAAGCCTGGAACAATAGTCCTCTGCACCTTCAAAGTGCAGGGCCAAGCCCACACCTTGATTTTGGACTCTCAATTTCCAGAACTGTGAGAATAAATTTCTGTTGTCTGAAGCCACCCAGTGGCACTTTGTTATGGCAACTCGCAGACACAGCTCCACCCCTCAACTAATGGGACAAGTCCAGGCTTGGAATCCAGGTGCTCCAACCACTATATCATTGCAATGGCTCAATCTCCTTGTACCTGGCATTTGGCCTGGCTCTAGAAACACAAGCTCAAGTGATAGACCAAGGACAGAAACAGACCTCTGCTGAGGACGTCCCTGCGCAGTGTCTTGCGCCTTAGCACCAGCAGGTAAGGCCAGTAACCTCCCCTTTGAAACAGAAACCAGGAGCTGTCAGAGTGAGGATAAACAGGTCTCTGTCTCTGAAACTCAGGCAGACGCTTACAGAAAAATTTCAGAAACTTTTCAGAACACCCAAGAGAGCCTGACTCTACCAAAAGACCCTGAAAGCACATTGTCATTCTTCTGGGTGCTCCTTGATTTCTAAGATGAGAAATAAACTGTTACCAAAGAATTATGTAGTCAATAATATTGAACCAATGTCAAGTATCTTGGGTAAGATAATGGTAATGCAATTATGTAGAGTGGCCTGGTTCTTAGTGATAAGTGTCATGATGTTGGCAATTTTTAAGTGATTCAGAAAAAAAAAATGTGCATAGATAGAAGATGTTAAAAATATTAACCATTGCAAATGTAGGTGAAACTATATCTGTACTCTTGTCTACCACGCGGGCTGCGCAGTGGTTTCATTAATGAGTTTCTAGACATAAAGTTAGTTAGAAGAGATCGAAATAAAACACACAGACAGTACCTTATTTATATTGCTAGGTCCAAGACGGCTCACCTCTCTGGTTCCCACCTCTAGCCGCCCAGCAGGGCAGCGAGGATTACTCAGGGCTAGCAGGAGAGAGAGAGAGTGAACACACCGGGGAGTAGCCTTTTATTGGGGAACAAGAAATTCAGGGGAGAATTCCATCCAATGAAGGTTGGGGGGGGCTGCACTCCAAGGTCAGGGTCAGTGATTGGGTCCCCGGGGTCAGTGGTCAGGCACACCCCCACACGGATGGACTCTCTCATCAGGAAAGGGTCGGGAAAGCTTCGACAGAGCCAAAGCGCCTCAGGCCCTTAACAGGAGTCACCCGATCACGTGTCAGAATGGCTTCCCACACTCTTGAATTGCTCTTTCAGCTTTTCTGTAGGTTTGACTTTTTTTCCCCCCAAAAAATGAGAAGTTGGGAAAGAGACCCCATCACGGAAGAGATTGCTTTGGAGGTAACCCTGAGAGAATAAGTTAGAGCAGAATAGAGAAATGACGTTACAGGCAAGGCAAGCCGCAAGTGCAAAGCCTGGTGAAGAGAGAGAGAAGCTGTTGTGGTTGGGATAGGAGGTATCTCTCCAAAGCTCCCGTGTTAATACAGGCATGTTCAGAGGTGAAATTATTAGATTAGAGAGCTGTAGCCTAATCAGTCGTCCCTAGTGTGGGTGGACTGACCCTGGTAAATGCAGGCAGGTGGGTGTGGCTGGAGAAGGGGTCACTGGGGCCATGCCTGGAGGGTTCCTCTTCCCGGCAGCCCCTTCCTTCCTCTCTCCCCTCCCCCTCGGCTTCCAGGCTGCGGTGAATGAAGCAGCTTCCTCCACCACACCCCTCCACCATGATGTTCTGCCTCACCTAGGACTCAGAGCTATGGAGTCGGCCAGTCATGGACCAAACGTCTGGAACTGTGAGCCAAAATAAACTGTTCCTCCTTTGAATTGTTTCTGTTGGGTATCTTGATCACAGCAATGAAAATCTAACATACTGCGTGTTCTGTTCAAAACCTTTGGCTTGAATGGAAATCGTATGGCAATAGAGAAAAACATTCTTGGCCAAAATTGTACTCAATCCTTTCCTCAAAGAGCTCATAGCCAACGTATGTATGTGTGTATGCATTTGGTAGCTCTAGGAATTGAACCCAGGGCCTTGTGCATCCTAGGAAAGGGCTCTACCACTGAGCTATCTCACCAGCCCTTTTAAAAATTTATTTGGAGACAAAGTCTAAGTTGCCCAGGCTGGCCTTGAACCTGTGATCCTACTTCCTCAGCCTCCTGAGTAGCTGGGATTACAGGTGTACAGCACTGCATCTGGTGGAATTAATCAATTTTAATAAATAGAAAAATAGCTGACACAACAATCCATATTGAAGGTGTACTCGAGAGGATTCATTCCCATATCATCTACTTGTAGGAATCTGGTGAGCTGGGTCATGCTATGATCCTCACTTAAAAGGTGAGAAATTCAGGCATAAAGAAATTAAACACCCTGTCCAAGTTCATGCAATTAGATAGTGATAAAGCTTGGGTGTGAACTCTGCTCTGGGACTCATGAGTTGCAGCCTCAGTAAGAGACTCAGTGTGAGAGATTGTCACGGTAACACTTCAGGAAGACCCCTCTGGTTGCAGGCTGGACTGAAAGCTGCTTTACTTGAAGTAGTGAAATTAAGGCGACAAAATAGTCAGCCGACAGCCTTGTGATCTTCTCCAAAAGTGCCTAGTTCCCCACTGGCTAACCCTTGGCAGGGCTGGATCTCAGGCCTTGTGACACCAAAGGTAATGGCCTGGGCAGTGGCATGGAAATGGAAGGGGTATGGGGACAGAGGCCTGAGGTTGGGAGGTCGGCGGCCTTCCTGCGCGCCTCCCCATGCCCTTCTTGGCTGGAAAAGCCCACTCTAAGAGGCTGAAGGTGCAAGAGCCTTGCTTCCCAGCCGTGCTCACACCCAGAACAAGGGCACGTGATCAGGTCCTGATGCCAGAACTTGACGGGAAGCATCCTGGGATCTTCTCTCCAATACAAAGAGACGCCCCTGGATGTTGTGATGTCCACATAAGTCACTCAAAACTGCTAGTAGCTGTGAAAGGAGATAAGGTCACTCCTTCCACTTCATCAGAACCCTAGCACTGGGCAGAAACTCGTCTTTTGCTCTGTGAAAGAATAAATACGTGTGTGTAAGCCATGCGTGCTGGTTATTGATTTATTACCCTTGGCTATATGCTCGTGCTAATAAAGGAATTGCTATACGTACAGTTCTCCTTTAAAGTGAGGTGTACGTTTAGGGTTCTGAGCTCAGGGCTCCATAACAACATTGCTGAAGAGATTCTCCTGCCATTTCCAGCACTTTCATGCCACAGGGGTTGATCACCTGCTCCCTGAATGTATTAACAGACAGTGACCCGACCCAACTAACGGCAGACCAGCTCCAGCCAGGCCAGGCCAGGGGCTTCCCCTGCTATATGTTGGCCTGACCCATACCTTATCCAATGAGGTCTGAATCTTTGCAGGCTTGCCCTTCCTTGGGTCCACTCTCAGCCAGAGGGAGCCATACAGGGTTTCCTTACCTCTTTAGTTCTCAGTTAATAATTCTTTACACTAACCTTGCCCTCAATAGATCAGAAATACACATGTGCTTGCTCAGTTTGGCTATACTGCAATAGTTGAGCCCTTGCACATTTCAAAACATCATGTTCAACCTGATAAATCTATGCAATTTTCATTAGTCAATTTATTAAAAACAATAATTTTAAAGATAAACAAATAAATGTCCTCTGTGTCTATCTCCTGACTGGACCCAAACCACCACACCACGTTGAGCTGGCTTTTGTATTTCTCACAGCCAGAAACAGACTAAGTGACCCAGTCAATGCTTGACAGATGGCTGGACAAGACAGACAGAAAGGAAGGAATTGATGAGGTTTCTGGATTGGAAGGTTTGTCCTGCCAAGAGCAGAAACAGTGAACAGAAGAGATGTCTATCTGGTGGGGGAGATGCAAAGTGTCTTTCTGTGGAACCCTCTGAGGCTGTTGGGGAGAAAGTGCCCCAGAGGCAGTTCTAACACCCTGCTGAACGTGGGCAAGGGAGGAGGCCCCTGCAGAGGCAGGAGAGGTGACGATGGGAAGAAAGTGGCAGAGAGCAACAAAGGGATTCTTGGTGTGTTTGCCGTGTTAGTCCATAACCAATGACGCCACAGTTCAGTGCCTTGACGCAGTCATCCTTGCTCACCGATTCTCACTAGTTTCGGGGTCAGGAGTTGAGACAGGCGGGGCAGGATGGTTTGCCTCTGCCGGGTGACTGTGAAGGCCGGAGGCTGCAGCCCCTACAGCTCTCCCATTTGCGCTCTGGGGCTGCTGCTGTCTGTCAGCAGAGACCTCAGCTGGGACGCCTGCGAGTAGCCTCTCCCGGTGGCCCAACTCCTTCAAATGCTCCAACTCAAGCAGAAAGGGAGAGGACGAGGAAGAGAGGGGCAGCGTCCTTGTCAGAACTCAGCCTAGAATCACAGGACACTGTTTTGCCATCCACTGTGGTCCAAGGACTCACCAGCCCCTGTCCAGATCCCAGAAGAGGAAACCGGGACCCCAGCTGTCTGGGGGAGTGCCACTCACGGGGCAATCTGCCACAGCCAAAGAGCAGCATGTTGATTTATGGGGAAGAGAAGATCAGCCCGCAAAGGAGCAGACACACAGAAAGAGAACCAGGGGAACCCCCAGGAGCCGAGAGGGAAGAGAAAGTGTCTATGAATTGCCACTTGAGGACCGTTGCAGCTCGGTTATGAGAAGTTCCTGTGAAAACGAACCAGGGCAACGCCTGCAAAAACAGCCCTTTTAACAATGGCCAGTGGCTTACGAAGAGAGCCCAGGGCTGTGCGCGGAGCCCAGTGGGTCAGCACCTGCCTGTCGGGGAGGAGATGGGCAGATGTGGTGTCCTTCTCAGCAGACCATTGTCTGAGACAGGACCGGTGCCTGTTTCCTCACCTGGAATGTTCATGGATAAACACACACCTGTAGACCTGGACCAGCGGGATTTCTCCTGGGACACGGTTGAAACAGGAACGAGGCGGCTTATTGATCCCTGCTCTCTTCACAGAAAGCCTCAGTCGGAGAAAAGGCAGTAAAGTCATTCCAACGACCACAAACTGAATACTTATCTTTTTATTGATACTACACTCGGCACTAGGGAGGCATGGGGGGGGGAAGTGCATTTCCTGCCTGGAGGGACTCACATGTTTATGCAGAAAGACAGTTTACAACTCAGTGAGCCACAAGGGTCTGTAAGGGCCCACAGGGACTCGGGGACACAGAGAACCCCCTCTGCTCCTCACTCTATCTGGAGGAGTGAGAGGTATTCCCAAACGAGGGGCTCTGAGCTCAGGAATGAAGAGAGGGATCTTCAGAAAAGCCGGGAACTTCTGTTCAAAGATTAAAACGCAGCATCAAGGTGGGAGGAAGCCTGCCTTGGACGGGTGCTGTGACAAGGAGCTTGGTCCTGTGCAGCCACATCCCAGGCCAGAACAAAGCAGCAGTGGGAGGCGGTTGGTGAGCGAGGTGCATGCCAACGTCTAGGATCTTGGGGGGCTCCTACAGAGAAGTAAATTCGGGAGGCTTTTGTCCGGGTCTCCCTATAATCCAGTTGGAGGGCAGGAAGGAGGACTGCCGGACTGAACTCAAGATGGGGCTGGACGGATGGCGGTGCCCTAACCAGGCCTGAGGTTTCCATCGTGTCCCCTCAAAAGATGTCGATGTCCCAACCCTCAACACCTCAGAATGTGACCTCATTAGGAAGTCATCAGGAACCTGTGAAAGACTCAAATCAAAATCCCAAGTATGGCTTATGCTGAGTGTTTCCGGCTGTTGCACCAACATAGAGTTGGAAACCCACGAAGTCCAGCTGTCGTAAGGACTATATTCACTCATTCATTTATTCATGCCGCTGTTTCTCCTTCACTTAAAAACTGACATTATCCTGTGAGCTGAACTTGTCGAAGTAAGCATCGATCCGCATTTCATCTCTGTGACATTCGTTTTTTAGCCTCTTTCATCTTATCCTACTGATTATTGAAAATTTCTACTCTAATTCTAGTTAGTGTTTGGTGTCTTTTTAAAATAGTGTCGGGCTGAGGACGTGGCTCTGTGGTAGAGGCCCTGGGTTTGATCCCAGTACCACAATAAAATAAAATAAAATAGGGTGTCAAACGTTTTATGATAAATTGTAGAATTCCTCTTCCGTTTCCTCATGCCCCTCTTGACCCTCTATTACTGTGAGCATGTGGAAGTGTCGTGTCTGAAAATCCATCAGTCGTCGCAGATGTGCTCATTTCAGGAGATCTGTGCCAGTGTAAACGCCAGGCCTGTCCCCAGGAGACGCTGGTGGCAGGGAGAGCAGCGAGCCTTGGAATCTGTTCTCTGCCTCTTATTAGCTCTTTGACTTTGGACAGGTTGTTGAACCTTCATCCACTTTCTCCATCTAGAACAAGGGTCAGTAAACTTTCTGTAAAAGGCCACATTGTACATATCGTAGGCTTTGTGAACTGTATGTTTTCTGTCATATCTACTCAGTTCTGCTCTCGTGGCATGAAAGCAGCCATAAACAACACCCAAGCATCTGTGCGTGGTTGTGTTCCAAGGGCATTTGACTTATAAAAAGTGGCAATCGGATTTGGTCCAAAGGCTGAGCTTGCAAACCCATGATCATATGACCCCAACTGGATGTCTGTAGAGGACACTGAGGTTGAGTGGTTGACTGCTTAGCATCGACCACACCCCAGCTGATCAGTCTATGTCAGTCAGAGACGCCTGCCCCCGGCCATATCCATTTAGAAACAGGCATGATTAAGCCTGCCTGGATGAGACACGGGAGAGGATTACTGAGGCTTAGCGGGGAAGCAGCATCTTTGCTCTTAAGGAAATGCCGCAGTAGGAAGCTGACCCTCCCCCTACCAAGGAAAGGATGGGAAGCTGATGAGCTCAGGACCAGGAGTCTTAGAGAAGATATGACAGTGAGGATGGTGGAGAAGAGCTCTGGTCTTCTTGTAATGTGAGCCAGAAAAAAAAAAAAAGAAACTTACAACTTCTTTTATTAACTCTGAATTGGGTCATCTGTCACTTGGGCTGAAGACATCCCAAATGAAAACTTCATTCAAGGGGTACTTATGAGCTCTAAATAGGAAAACGCATGTGAGTGGAGCAGGCAAACTAAAAAGCTCTTTGTAAAGAACGGTGGAAAAGCTCCGTAAACTCAACAAGCCAAAACAACCATTTACCTGTCCAAGATTTTATTAGCAGGACCTTAGCAGGGCATCGCAGAAGAGAAGGGGGGGAAGAGTGGGGGGAGGGAGAGGGGAGAGGAGGAGAGTAAGAGAGAGAGGGAGAGTAAGAGGGGGAGAGTAAGAGTAAGAGAGAGAGGGAGAGTAAGAGGGGGAGAGTAAGAGTAAGAGAGAGAGGGAGAGTAAGAGGGGGAGAGTAAGAGTAAGAGAGAGAGGGAGCACCAACAGGGGGTTGATATTTATGGGCTTAAAGCAGGATGAGGAGGAGCAGGGCTAGTGGGCTTGTTACTTCTTCATTGGCCTACAGTTCATGCCACTTCAGGGATTGGAGGTTCGCCATTCAAAGTTCGTGCCATTCACAGGGATTGGAGGTGACGATTCGCAGGCCATTCAGTGCGTCATGGACCTGAGCTCCTGGAAGAGAAGCGCTCCGGGCACCATCTTTACCAACACTCTCCAGCATGACTCAGTCATATCCAATAATCAGTAAAGCCTCCCCAACATCACCATTGAGTCTCACCTGCCGTGGACACACGTTTCTACTTTTTTCAATATATATATATTTTAATCACAAGCTATCTTTTCTCCTAGCTTGAAACTTATTTTAAAAAAAAGAGTCAAAGGAAAGAAAACAACAGAGATTCTCAGTGCATCAATGATTTATTAGCAGTAGCCTAATAGGAGTGGATGAAGGGCCATTCAAAGCAGTTTCTCTCTCTTTTCTTCCTTTCAACGTTTCTTCCTTTTTTTGTTTGAAGAATAGCAATGAGGAGAGCTGAATTTCATGGATAAGGGACTGGGGGTTAAAAAATAAAAGCAGGTTTTCTGTGGCTACCCACCCTCTGTTTGTGAGGGAATTATTATACATTTACAATCACTAGTCCTTGTAATAGTCTTTAGTGTAGAAAAGATGTTGTATCAGTCTGTTTTCTGTTGCTATAGTAAACTTCCTGAGACTGGGTCATGTGCAAAGAAAGAGGTTTATTGAGCTCAGTTTCCTAGGCCAACAGTTGAAACAGCATGGTACCAGTGTCAAAGGTCCTTGCTTAGCATCTGGATGGCCATCTTAAGTGACAGCCACCTTTTTAAGGAAAAATTTTCACTTTCCCGCCCAAGGGTGTTTCTGAGAAAGGCTCACCACTCCCTCATACCAACCCAACTCTTAATCGCCTGCTTTAGGACCTGCCCAGCTATGATTCCTGAGCTGCCCCATAAAAGTCCTGGGCCTGTGTTGCCTCTCTCCGCTGTAGAGAGATGGCCTTTATTTGTCACCTCTGACAAATAAACCCTGATGTGTGTCTCTGCCTGGTCTCTGTCTTTCATTTCTCCCTTACCCGCCTCTTGCCCCTCGCTTTCCCTTCACACTTGATGCTTTGACTATATCTCGTGTTGCTTTGAAACTACATGTTTTTTTCCCCCAACCTTCTTCTCCCTGACCTTCTCCTCCCTGATCTTCTTTTCCCTGATCTTCTTTCCCCTGATCTCCTTCCGGATCTCTCCTCCCTAACCTCATTTTCTCTGAATCACCTCTTTAAAAGCCCCCTGTTCCTGCGGATGGGCAGAATCACATCCTTTGGGACAGGAGTCCCCTATGTTTCTTATTTGCTAGCAAAGCAATAAACCATCTTTTTCCTTTTTCTCAAAACCATGGCCTTGTTATTGGATTGGCATCGGGGACAAGGACCGAGCTGTCAGCAGCAGCAGCTACTGTGAGGCCCCCCTCGGCTGCACTGCACCATGGCAGGTGTCATCTGGCAGGAGTGTATGTCAGATCCCATGGCCGGATAGGAAGCCCAGGAGAGGGGAGGGATCAGCCTTGCTCTCAGGAACTCAAGAACACATTAATCTCTCCTGAGGGCAGCACCTCCGACGACCTCCCACTCAGCTTCACCTCCTAAAGGCCTCCCCACCTCTGAACACCATCACACAGAGGCCCAAGCCCCCGACACCTGCAACCTTGGGGGGACAAACCACATCCAAACCACAGCAGGAATAAATAGACATTTGTTGTTGCTTATTGAAAATCAAAGTGTTGAATAGGGCTGGGGCTGTGTCTCGTGGTAGAGCACTTACTGGTATGCATGAGGCTCCGAGTTCGATCCATAGCACCAAAACCAAAAATGAAAACAAAAAACGTTACAACACAGTCTCATTCACTTTTTCTTCCCTTCTCTCGACTCCCTCTGGAGGGATTTAGCAGGACCAGCAGTGTTTTTTTTTTTTTTTTTTAATTTCCTTTTTATATTTCCACAATGACCCAGTTTCACGATGATTATAAAATTGAAACAAAGAAATAAATTAATCCAATATAAAATTTCACAACTTTAATTGCTTGCCATTTAGGTTATATGCACAGCATTCCAAAGATGGGCAGCAGCTCACAGCTCCACCTTGCCCAGGCCCTGCAAGGTACCACTCCGGCCTGGGTGATGAACAGTCAGCTTTCACAACAACCCTGGGGGGATCAGTACCATCATTTCACAGTGAACAGATCGAGGTTTGTAAGAGGTTAAAGCAACTTGCCTAAGGATATAGAACGAGGAAGTGGAAGGGCTGGAGCTGGGGCCCAGGTCTGTGAGACTTCAAAGGCATTTCAGAGAGCAGAGCTCAGAATGGAAACTATGAAGAGGGTGAGCCTGCCAGCAGCTCGTGTTTACCCAGCACTGCTGCCTGCAGAGCCGGGCCACACTGGTCTAGGGGCTGGCTGCCCCCACCCGGGCATGGAGGAGGACCTGGGGAGGTGTGCCTTAGGCCTGCAGAGCCGGGCCACACTGGTCTAGGGGCTGGCTGCCCCCACCCGGGCATGGAGGAGGACCTGGGGAGGTGTGCCTTAGGCCGTGGGGGAGCAAACGCACAAGCCATCCAGTGAGATGAAGAACTTCAGCCGGGATGACTGCAGATGTCACAGCTGCCGCAGGACCTAGGGAGTCTAGAAAGAAGCCCCAGTTCACACATCTGGTGAATGACAGACTGGGACCCCAGAGAACGTGGCTCCTGATTCCAGTTAAATTGTCTTCCATAAACAAACAAACTCTCCTAACAGCCCAGCACAAAGGCTCCTTCTTCCTGCTGCCTTGGTGGCGCCCCTGGACCCCAGTGGGCTCCTGCTCCGAAAGCCAAGGATCTTCCTCAACTCCGACTCTCATGAGGCACTAATTGTGTGCCACCTTTTATCTTTGGGTGGTTTTCCACTTTTGAGCATTTATTTTAGTAAGTTCAAAGGCAGGGGTCACATTGTACATTATTTTTGTTCCCACATATGTTCCATGATTCATCCACAGGACCTAGCACCAGGCCAGGCATGTAATGACACTCGAGTAAGCACCAGGTGTTGAATTGACATGGAAACGGGTCACCCATACCCGGGACCAGCCTGGGTGAGGCTGGGTGATCCAGAAGCCCTGAATGCACAGATAGGTTAGAGGGCACACAGGCTTGGTGGGTAAGCAGCTGGCTTGCAAGAAGACATCCTGGAGCCAAGCATAGTGGCACATGCCTGTAATCTCAGCAACTTGGAGGGTTGAGGCAGGAGATGGCAAGTTCAAGGCCATCTGGGGCAACTTAGTGAGATCTTGTCTCAAAAATTTAAAATGGATGGGAATTTAGCTCAGTTTCTGAGTTCAGTCCCCCACCACTAAACAAAAAGGAAGAAGAAGAAGAAGAAGAAGAAGAAGAAAGAAGAAAGAAGAAAGAAGAAAGAAGAAGGCTTTGCCCAACTTGAAACCCTGCTTCCTGCACCCAAGCTGGTCCACCTGGATGGTTTACTTCACCTCTCTGAACTTTAATTTCCTAATCTGTCCATAGAGTGTCATAACTAATGAATGTGAAGCGCCCAGCACTCTGCAGATACATGGAGCACTTGGTAAAGGGCTTTCATGTGCTCCTCCCAGAGGGGCTGCTTACAAATATGTGGATGGTGGTAATGGTTGCTTTTTAAATTCAGTGACTGTGATGGTTTGGATCTTAAATGTCCCCAGAGGCCCAATACTGAAGCCTTGATCACCATCCTGTGGCCCTATTTGAGAGTGGTAGAAAGTTTAAGAGATAAGACCTAGTGGAAGGAAGCTAGGTCGTTGGGGCCTGCTCTTGAAGGTGACATGGGACCCTGCCTTCTCTTTGCTTCTTGGCCACCATAGGTGAGCAGCCACGATGTGCTACTTTACCCCAGGCCCAACACCAGTGGAGCAACTGACCATGGATGGGAAGCTCTGAAACCATGAGCCCCCCAATTTTTCTCCTTTAAGTTGATTTATCTCAGGTATTTTGACACAGCAATGGAAAGCTAAATAACACAGGGACCAAACCATCTGTTCACTGCACTTTAACCAAAGGACTAAGAATTAGTGGAAGCAAAGTTGGCATTAATTTTGCTGATTTTTTTCTTACTATGAACCTGCCCTGGAGACACATTTTTAATCCCTGTAAAATAAAAATCTGCTTCTTTTCCATAGCATGCTGTCATCATCTCTTTGGCCTATAGATTTTAAACTAAACAGCAATAATTGAGGGTCCCCTGTGTAGAGAATTCAGTTGTCGGTGGCATCCAGCAAGGACCCAGGAACCATGTACATTTCTTCATGTTAGCAGTTCTCAAAGTGTGGCCCTGGGGCCCTGCAGGGGCACCACTCAAGGTGTCTGAGGTCAACACTGTTCTACTGAAGGAGCCTTTGCCTTCCTCACTCACAGAGTGTGCAGTGCTGTTTCCCAGCCGCAGCTGATGTGCATCAGGTTCATCTTTCCCCTAAGAGCACCAGGCTTGAACATTCCTGTGTTTTCACATATTTCCCAATTTGATTTTGAGTGTGGTAAATACCAATGGATAGAACTCATAAAAAAAAACCAACCATAAAAGCTCTTTGAGGCTCAAAAACGTTTAAGAAGGTGAGCAGGTCCTGAGAACGAAAGGTTTGGGAACCGCAGGTCTAGAGGCTTCTGTGCTGTTCCCAGGCTTCAGTGTGCACGCCTCACCCCTAATCCTCAGTCACTTCAGCCTTTGTTACCTTTGGTAGAAAGCAGCATGGCGGGGGAGGAGGGCCTGGGGTTCATAATGCGTTTTTCAGATGGGCCTGTGTAAGTCAGCCCGCTCATCCGGCCTGGTAAGATTAATTGCTAAATAAGCAAGAGCAAGGGCTTGCTTCCCACTGCTGCAGACCTACAGGAAGAATCACTCCTCTATTAAGGATAAATAAAAGACGTCTCAGGTCACAGGCTGCTACTCCAGAAAACGGTCCCTGAAAGCTGTTGTTTCCAAATGCCCCTTTGCTCTGCATTTGATTTTCTACCTTGAGAGCTGTGCTTTGCTCTTAAGAAATTCTCTTCTAGAGTTGGTGAAATAGCTCCAGTGTCATCACCGAGCTCTTAGGAGGGTTTCCTGTTTCCCAAGAGTATGTGATAGGGGTAGTGGTTACAGCAGTAAGGGCTGGGGTAGCAGAACTAACTCTACATGCATTATTGCTTCATGCTTTCTGTCCCCCAGACTCCTTGTAGACGGTATGATCATTCCCACAGCAGGGGCAGATTTTCCACCAAAGGGACAGGAGGTCTTGGCAGGAGGCACATGAGTGTCGGGGGTGAGTCTCCCATGGACCTTGGCAACCCTCCAGCAAATCTTTCCTTTTTGGTGAATGAGGAAGACAGCTTGCAAGGACTTGGCCAAGGCTAATCCGACTCGGGTTTTCCCAATCCTGCAACTCACTGGCTTTGGCCTAAAGGGAGAACCAGGCACATTTTTTTTTTAATTGGTGCATTATAATTATACATAGTCGTTAGCTTCATCATGCCATGTTTTTACATGCAGAGAACATGACTTGGCCAATCTCACCCACTTTGCCTTCCCTCTCCCATTCGCCTGCTGTACCCTATTGATCTCTCTCTTCTCTTATCATTATTTTAATTAGTACATTATAATTATATATAAAAGTAAGACACAGAAATCAGACACGTTTTAAGAACAAACAGCAAATGCACATTTCCTCCAGCCTGCCAGCCTTCAGGAATTGTTTAATTATTGACAAAGGAGACTCCTCCTGAGGGCTTTCCCAGGAGAGGAGACTTGGGTGTGTCACAGGAGACAGCTGCTTTCTTTGGCCAATCCTTGCCAGTAACCAGGATTCACACAGCATGGCTTATCCTCTGCAAAACAAAAATATAAGCAGATGACTCTAAGAGGTTAAAAAGATTAATGGGTTGACGTGGAATTTATCAATTGCACAAATATGCAGAACCAGTTTCCCAGGGGCCTGGAAACAAGCAAGGAGGTCCCAGATTTAGAGGCACGCAGAGTGCACCAAGGTTTACATATACAAAACGAATCAGTATAGTTCTGTTCTTTCCTGTCTCTTCAGCCTGAGTCACCTAAGTTCTAGCCTGCCACTGGCCTTCCTGTTTCCCTAGGTTCCATGCAGCCACTGGGGACATTTTAGAAAGTCTGAATGCTTATCAGATTCCAAAGCATTCATCTGTGAATTTCCTGCTTTTCTCTCCAATCTCACCCCCCCCCCCCCAGCAAAAGTCCTTCACTTGTCATCCTGGGGCCTTTCTTCCCCCACCCAAGGGCAGACAGGCACAGGCACCCGCTTCTGATCAGAGAGTTTACAAATATTTGACTCCTAGGTCCAGGAGCCCCTGGTCTCAGGGCCCGATGTGAAGATTCAGATCTGATTTGCAGCTTCCACAGCTGAGATAAAATATGCCTTGCTTGGCAGAGGAGGGGCAGAGGAACCCAAAACGTTGTGAAAGCACAGAGCTGAGTTCAGGCAGCCTGAGTGAGACGTGGGTGGAGAAAGCAGGTGGGAAGAAGCCAACCCCCATCCGGTTTGAGTTGACACAAGTCTGGGCCCCAAGACTATCCAATCCATAGTCTGAAAAGTCCAAGATGCTCCTAAGTCCCCCAGAGCAGAGGACAGAGGTGCTTGTGGGGGTGAACGCTGAGTGGGAAGACGGCAAAGCTTCACCTTTGACCAAGGAGGGCTTTGATGGAGACAGTTTTTAACCTCCTGCAGGGAAGGTGTCGACCCTGTCACACTGCCTCTGGGGCACAGAATGGGGCAACCTCTGTTATCAGAGTGAGAAACACGTGGAAAGATGAAGACTCAGTTCCCACCCAAAAGACAGGGCCCTGCCTGCAAGTGTGGAAGAGGAATGAGGAATCTTTCCTGCAGTGGTGTTGCACAGACAAAGCCCCTTGTCCAACCCCAGGCAACCCCAGGACTTCGTGGAAGCCCCATGGTAAACCCAGGCATGCCTGGGGAGAAAAGACGGGCAGGAGATTGGAGAGAAGCCCTGTTAACCAAGCGTTTTCCCAAGACAGACTGCTGGGAGCTGGAGGCAGCTGAATCGTGCAGGAAAAGTCAGTGGGGCTAAATTCCATTTTAGAGTCACATTTCTGTTTACCTGAGTTTGTGCATAGAGAAATGTATGCCTTTTATAGGTCATGACAACCTCCTGCTAAAAATATTGTAATAATTCCCCACTGCACTTGTGGAGGAAGCCCTCAGGCCTCTGGCCCTACCAGCCTCCGGCCCCACCTCCCTCTCTCACTGAGCTTCTGTCCCTCCGTTGGATGGGCAGACTTGCCAAGCTCTTTCCTACCTCAAGGCTTATGTGTACAGTAGTCTCCTCTTATCTGTGGTTTCGCTTTCTGAGAGTTTAGTCACCCATGACCAACCAAGGTCTAAAAATATTAAATGGAAAATTCCAGAAGTAATTCGTAAGCCCCTCATCCTCCACCCTCAAACACTCCCCAGGGCCTGTGCAGGCTAGGCAAGCAAGTGCTCCACCACTGAGCTACATCCCCAACCTTCGTACATTTTAAATTCCATGCCATTCTGAGCAGCATGATGTTTCATCCAAGATGTCCTGCCCAGGACGTGAGTTACTCCTTTGTCCAGCATATCCACCCTGTATACACTACCCCCCTGTTAGTCATTTAGTAGCTATTTCAAGTTGCCTGTCGTAGTGTCAGATCCCAGTGCTTGTGTTCAAGTAACCCTCACTTTCCTTAATAATGGCTTCAAAGAACAAGAGGAGTTGTTGTGGTTTAGATATGAGGTATCCCCCCAAACTCCTATAATGCAGGAATATTCAGAGGTAAAATGATGGCATTATGAGAGGGGTAACCTGATGAGTCCATCCTGCTTTGAACAGACTGACTGGGTGGTAACTGTAGATCGGTTGGCATGGCTGGAGCGGGTGGGTCCCTGGAAACAGGCAGGAAGGGTGCCTCTTCTCTGGGGCCCCTTCCCCTCTCTGACTCCACCAGGAGCTGAGCAGCTTTCCTCCCTGGGCTCTTCCACGAGCCCAGAGCAACAGAGTCAGCCACCTCCAGACTGAGACCTCGGAAATCTTGGGCCCAGATAAACTTTCCCTCCTCCAATTTGCTTTGTCTGGTCACAACAACACAAAAGCTGACAAAAACAGTAGCAGTGCTGGCAATTTGGATATGCCAAAGAGAAGCCACCCCGTGCCTCCTTCAAGTATCACTTCCGTCACCCCAGGAAGAGGAACGGTGGTGGGATACAATAAGATTTGGGGAGAGGGACAGCAAGTCTGTGTGTCTTGTATTACGTACGGTATTAAGATTGTTCTATTTTATGAGTAGCCCCTGTTCATCTATTATTGTGTCCATAAATGAGCTTTGTCATAGGTATGTAAGTATATCGTTATGTACAGAGTTGGTACTACTCGTGGGGGGCTCAGGTTGTAGTCCCCTACAGGTAAGGGCCCCATGACTGGAAACGTTTTCCTCCAGGAATGCTGTGCCCAACACCAGCAGAGAAACTGGCTCCATCTCAGACTTGGCAAGACCAGCTGTAATTGACCTCAGGACTCTTTTCTCTAAATTTTATAGCATTTCACATGATAGTACTTGCTTATCTATCACATGTTTCATCCACTCAATTATAAGCAAATGCCCATTTGCAATATGTCTCACATAAAAGGGGTTCAATAAAATAGTTAATAGATCAGTGACCAAGAAAGGTTCCAGTGAGCAATTATTTCCCTCTTCTCCTGAGCACGAGGGCCACCCTGCAGGAGAATCTGTCACCGCCTATTCTTTATGAATTTGAAAAGTCATTCCAGGGATTTCTCAGTGAACTCCTCTCCTGCAAGATTCCCGTGGTTTGACCCACCATTCCCTCTCTCCCAGCCCCAGCTTTCCTCCCTCGGCTGGAGCAACCGTGGGAAGCCAGGGCAAGTGGCAGAGGGTTGGCGGCCTCTCCCTGCAGCAAGTAAGGAGCACCGGGCAGCCTGCCTTGCCAGACCCAATATTTTGGAATTGAGAACATCTTTCTCTTTTTCATCTTTCTTTCCTCTTCTCCATCCTTAATAACTGGGTATTATGCTATTTAAGTGAAACTAAAATTAATCTCAGGGGCTGGGGATATAGCTCAGTTGGTAGCACACCTACCTTGCATGCACAAGGCCCTGGGTTCAATCCCCAGCACCACACACACAAAAATCAATTTCATCTTCATCTAATTTCCCTCTGTTATGGTTCAGATATGAGGAATCCCCCCAAAGCTCATAGGTGAGCAATGTCAGACTTTTCAGAGGTGAAATGATCAGATGACGAGAGGTATAACCTGATTCATGGATTAACCCACAGATATGGATTAAGTGGGCAGTAACTGTAGGGTGTGACAGAGGAAGTAGGTCACTGGGGATGTGCCTTTGGGGGCTTGTATTTTGTCCCTGGTGAAGGGACTCTCTGCTTCCTGGTTGCCATGTCCTGAGCTGCTTTCGTCTGCCACATCCTCCCACCATGATATTTGCATCACCGGGGCCCAGACGATGGAGTTGGCCAACTGTGGACTGGACTTCTGAGACTATGAGCCAAAAGAAGCTTTGCTCCTTCACATCTTGCTTGTCAGGTTTTCTGGTCCCAGAGACAAAAAGCTGACTAAAATACTCTTCAATACAGTGGCACTTACAATCCCTACAACCCAGGCTAGACACTGAAACAAGGTGGCGTGCATGAAGGACGGCGGGGGGGGGGGGGGGGGGGGCGGTGTCCAAGGGGACGATTCCTTGCTATCTGGGCTGTGGCTCACTAAGCCGGCGTCCACCTGGACAGGATGACAAGCCCCCTCGTGTCCAAGGCATCCGTGTCAGCTCTAGAGGTGGCCCCACCATGCTCTGCTGGCACTGCAGGAACCTCACGTCACGGTCCTCTCACTGCCAAAGGAGTGTCCCCAGCTGTCAATGGCAGCCCTCCAGAGCCACTGGAGAGGGAGCAGAGCTGGGCTGTTCTGAGTTCAAACCATCAGCTAATGGTTCAGGTCCCACCCAAAGGAAACTGGGCCTGTTTTCTAGCAACAGGGAGAACACTGCTCGGGGGTGCACTCAGTAAAGGTTGGATGAGGGCACAAGAAAGATCCTGGACCTCAAGGCTGAGACGCCCTGTTGCCTGGAGAAGGGACATTGCCACTGGGGCCACCAGTGCCACCAGGTCTGCTGTGCCAAGAGAGCAGCTGGCAAGAAGAGGACTCCTGATACCAGCAAGAGGGCCTGCCCTCACATAGCAGGGGTGCAAACGAGTATACCTGCCCTGGAGGCCCGTGAGGGTGGTTCTGGGTGTCCCTGCCCAGTTCTGATGGTAACTGGACCACAGGCGAAGCTGCAGGCTGAGAAGGACCTGAAGACCAGGAGGTTCCATCCCTGGAGATGAGGGTCATGGTCATGGTACTAGAGAGCTACCTGGAGCATCAGAGGTGCAGGGGAGGGGGAGGGGCCTGGGATAGGTAGTAGAGGAGGGAGATGGGGAAAGAGCCTGCCCTTACCTGCTGGGGGAAGCCCCACTGGGATAGCGCAGCAAGGTGGGGGGAACTGTGCCTCCTGCAGGTCAAGACTGTAGCAGAGAAGATCCACATTACTCCCCTGGTCCCCAGCAAAAGAGAGGAGCTTACTGTCTGGAGCAGATGGGCACAAGGTGGACTGTGGTGGGTGCCAAGCGGTGCTCTCCCTGTTCCCCTGGCATGGCCGAGGCACCGACTGCCCCAGATGCAGGAACTGCTATCTGCTGGCTCTCCACGGCCTTCTTCCCCAGTCTTAGTCCTCAGCGATGGGCTCCCCTGCCCGAGGCGACATCCCTCCCAGGGGCAGCCCACACCCAGGATTTGTTAGTCCTCTTACCTGATTAGGGATGTAAATGTGTATACTGGCAAATATTTCAACAGTTTTCTGGGGGAGAAAGTCCAGGTCTGTAATGTTGGGCAATTTCCTTGGTGTAAATATGCCCGTTGTGCTACTTCAAGATCCAAATGAAGCATTGAGTGAGGAGGCAGGAGATGAACTCGGCCCACGACCCGGCTGGTAGGAGCCCGACGGAGCCAGTCCAGCACCCTTAGCCTCCCCACAAAGGCCATCCTGGATTCAGAGCTCCCCGTGGGATCTGTGGAGGCCTCCGTTGGAGCCACACCCCAGCTCAACTTCCCCCTCCACCCCGCGGCACCCTTCACTCCCTGCAGGCCTTGGTCCTGACATGCCCCCGCGCCTCCTGTTGCAATTCTCCATCTCAAAGTCTATTTCTCAGGCCACAACACCCCGGATGTCAGTATCCTTGGGGGGCTGCCCTGCTCTGTTTTCCTCTTTCATGCTCTCTCCCGGGCCTCTTCACATGCTCCCACAGTTTGGCATCACCTCTGACCCACATGACCCTTCTCTATTCCCAGCTTCTTTTCTGAATTTAAATTTCCAGATTCCTGTGGACAGATCAGCAGACTCCACGGGGACTCGGGACTTAGCTTATGCCAAATGAACTCATGCCCTTCTCCAGAAACCTGCCGGTGCTCCGAGATTCTCAGGGAATGATTCTCCACCGTCTCCCAAAAGGAAGATCTTAAAACAAAACAAAGTCTGCGCTCAGAACAGCCTCGAACAGGTCTTTCTCTTTAAACCCCTGGCAATTCTCCAGTTCCACCTCTGGGTCTGTCCGTTCCTCACGTCCACACCTCACCTGGGTCCACTTTTCTCTGGCCTGTGCAGCCACTGTGCCCTGCAGGGTCTGCACCCTTGTCCCTCTGTCTCCCTCTCTGCAGCCATCCTCAAGGCAGGCCGTGGCCGACAATCCAACAGGAGACCCGAGAAAACACCAGGGCGACAATCCTACTGTTATTACCTTAATCTCCTCTTCTTCTGTGTCTCCCGTGGTACGTGCCACGTTTCATAAATGAAATACTTCGGGATGGAGGCTCACATTTTTTAGAGGCACATGAGCAGAAAAGTGTGTGTCCTGCTGCCCTGCGCTGTGAGTTCGGTGGTTTTTCTACCACGTGACCCTTTCGTGTGCCTCCTTCCCCATCTGGGGTATCTGGTGAACCCTGGGAGCCAACGCCATCTCCCTCAGTAGCCTGCCCTCCGGTTCCAGTGCTGTGACTGACTTCCTTCCATTTGCCCAGGGAGCTTATGATGCATACTCAGTATTTTCCTTATCTTCTAGGTCTGTATATGAACTCTCCTTACTCTGGCACACATTTTAAGCTCATTGAGGGCAGAGACCATATTTGTATTTTCCCCCAGAACCTAGCACTGCTTCATGGATACAGAGAAATAATTAAACAATTGCTCAGTGACTATCTGACGTCATTATATACCTCCAAGACTAATCTTTTTTTCGTGGGGGGCACTTGGAATTAAACCTGAAGACACTTTACCGCTGAGCTAAAGTTCAGTCCTTTTTGTTTCTTACTTTGAGACAGGGTCTCACTAAGTCCTCCAGGCCAACCTGGAACTTAAGACCTCCTTGTCTCAGCCTCCTGAGTAGCTAGAATAGCACCTGACCTTCAAGACTGATCTTAATGATCGGCCTCCTATTTATCTGTTCTTCATAGAAACTAGAATGGTCATCAGTCTGACATTGTGCAGGACTAACCATTTGTCTTTTTCAAGAAAGTCAGTGATCCCTGGCAGCCCCTAGGTCTTAGGCCACAGCATGGAAAAAAAATATCCACAGGAAATTACCACAAGGTGGCAGAATGGCATCGCTCTTCAATGTGACTTTTTCAATTTGAATTCTCTTTGGAACGTCATAGTCTACCCACCACGCTGCCCTTGGTGCACATCTTGTGTCCCCAGAGGAACACGTTCAGGATGCTGGAGCTGACTGACGCCCTGGCCCTCCACACCCAGGCCTGCTGATCTTTGCAAAGGTCATCAGATGACCGGCAATGCCATCTGCTGAGGACAAGCCTCGAGATTCGGGTTCAGCAGGTTGGGCATCTCCTGTGCAGGAGCAGAGTGCAGCCAGCTCTGTGTGGGTCACTTGAGCCCAGGAATTTGAGACCAACCTGGGCAACAGAGACACAAAGCCACCCAGTGCCAACATCCATGGGTGGTCACGGTGCCAGGGCGTCCCCTGCAGCTGCTCCTCAACACAGGCACTTTCTTTCAGGTCACGGAGAAACAGGGGGAATTGACTTCTGAGAATATTGACAAAGGACTTCTCGTGACTTCCCCGTCCCCTGCGTCTCCCACGTTCTGCCACTGTGCACCTGTATCTGTGGCTCACTGATGGGACAGCAGAGCACAAAGCCTCAGAGGAGCTGGCTTCGAGTTCCAGAGCCTGGTGGAGATGCTGCTTCGGGAGAACGCATGCTGGGGAGCAGCCAGGCTTCCTGCCCTCTCACTGTCTCCCAGACTGATGCAGATTCCCAGAGCTAGACCTCTCCTAAGACAGAAGCCAGGAGTGCGCAGATTCTGACGGCCCTGCCCTCTGTATCCCTCATCTTGGAGAGGTCCAAGTCCTGCCTTTCCTGGGAAGAGCCTAAGGGACCAAGAGCCAGGCAGAAGAGCAAACAGTGTCCCCTGACTCCAGCACGATAAAGTAAGTATCATTTATTGAGGACTCACTGTGCTCCCAGTACTAAGTAATAACCCAGTTAATTTTCACAGGAGCCCCAGAGGTTAAGCTATTTTAGTCCCTGTTGGCTTCAAAGGTGACAAAAAGGTCTGAGAATGACGGGCAGGGTTTCTATCCGAGCAGTCCCTGGCTGGAAGTCCCGGGGGATTCACCCGACTGTGAGCCACACAGAATGGGCGGCCAAAGGCCACGGGGAATACCTACCCCACGAGGATGAGACCCAGGGAGCATGAGCCCTAGAGCCCTCCGTGGCCCCACGTAAGCCCTCCTCGACCTGGAGGTCACTGAGGAAAGGCACTGAGCCACTCTGTTTCCATTCTCCCCAGGGTTGAGAGCTCAAAGCAGAAAATAACTCCAATACCATAAAAGTAAAGAAAAACATCGACCTCTTGCATATCTGACTGGAGGACTGACACCAGTTCCCAGGAGAATAAAGAACACAGTCAAGTGCTCTTTAATACCAGAATGTGGACCCTCTCCGCAGGGTAATGGCTGACGATCTCCCTGCACTGACCCTGAGAACACCAGGGCCACAGGGTCACGGCTGCTGGGCAAACACTAGCCAGGACCCAAGTCCAGGTTTGTCCAGTAGAAAATCCATGCTGTTCCCATCACCCACGAGCCCTGGATACGAAAGGTCAGCTCCCCAGGCTGCCAGGCTAGAGGAGGAAGGCCCTGCCGGGAGATGGGGGAGGCGCCCGGCTGTCCCCCACACTCCCGCTGACAGAATCCCTCCACAGATGACTCACAGGGCTCAGGGACCTCCTGTCACCAGTACAGGTGACCATGCCAGCATGATCGTCGTGGTGGAGAGGCCATGTGCAAGGAGCTGTGGGCCAACTGGTTGCTGAGAGCAGCTTCCAGGCAGAAACCGAAGCCCCCACCCTGTAGCTAGAGGTAAATAAATCCTTCCCAAACCTGAGGGAGCCAGTGGAGGGCGGGGCTCTCCCCAGGCAGCCTCCCAGTGCAGTGCTGAAGATAGCCATGCTCAGAATCCAGCGGAGCCATATCCCTCCCCCGGCCCTTAGAGACCCTGAGAACACAGGAGTGAAGTTTTAAGCCACTAAGTCTATAATAATTTGTTATGCAGCAATAGCTAGTTTGCTCTGCTAGTCACCTTTACTTTAAAATATCAACATTTTTCTAGTAATCCCTCCATGTAATAAGGAGCCTCCTCCCACACCTGCTTCCAAAAAGGCGATCCCAAATCTCAAGCTCCTGGAACAGCCCTGTCTGAAATAAGTGAGCATATGGAAGAGGAAGGGTCCCCAGGGAAGCAGAGGGTCTCACTACTGGAAGGACAGGGAGAGAGACCGAGCATTCAAACAACAATAAAATAATAATTTCCCACCTGGGTTCCCAAGCCATTTAATTTGAAAGATGAAACAATAAGACCAGAGAGGGCAAACGGCTTTCTAAGTCACACAGCTCCATCCTGGCAGGACCAGAAGCAAAGGTAAGTTCCCTCATCTGCAGCCCAGGAGTCTTATCACTAAGTGCAATGTAGATCAATGTTTCTGGACGATGTTCATTTCTTTGTTCTTTTAACCTATTTCAAAATACTTACACAGTGAGAGAGCATGAAAATCAAAGTTAAATATTTAGCGAAGATAAAAGTTTTTAAAATCCAACAGTGGAATCCAGCTAGTTATTTGGAAGGGAAATGCCTATTTGGCCGCCTTTTTTGAACATTTCCAACTGGGTTTTGCATACTTGAGGTTTGCAATTACTCCCATCACCAAGAACAGCAGAACAGCAAACACAGCCCTGTTAAAGAAGGGAGGAAAGGCCGCAGGAAGGAAGGAAGGGAGGGAGGAAGGAAGGGAGGGAGGGAGGAGGGAGGAGGAAGGGAGGGAGGGAAGGAGGGAAGAGAACTGAGTTACACGGGAATAGCTCCTGGACACATGGAAAAACAAGTGGCTGCAGGACCTGGGGCTGGCTGGGCCTGGGGGGGGGTGGTGCGGTGGAGGGTCTGGCTGAGGTTCCTGCATTCCCCGTCCTTCGTGCAGTTTTGGTTTTATTTGTGTGTTTTTTGTTTGTTTGTTTGTTTGTTTTAAAGAGAGAGGGAGGGAGGGAGGGAGAGAAGAGAATTTTAATATTTATTTTTTAGTTCTTGGCGGACACAACATCTTTGTTTGTATGTGGTGCTGAGGATCGAACCCGGGCCGCACGCATGCCAGGTGAGCGCGCTACCGCTTGAGCCACATCCCCAGCCCCTTGGTGCAGTTTTGATCCAGCCCACCTGTGGTCCCGGCTCACTGGAAGCTTCTGAGGGCGCACCAGGTGTGAAGGCCGCTGTGTGGGGTTGAACACTGCTGCTCAGGGACCACCATGGCTCGTGTGCCCACAGAGTGGCCAATCGGGGAGCCAGGGGCTCCGCCCTCAGGAAATAGCACTTCAGCTCAGGCATGCTGTTGGGGGGCCACAGTCTCGGGAAGCTGAGGGGCCTGCAGGTGGGGGGAGGGAGAGGGTGAGATCAACCCTGGGGCCTCCGGCGCACCCTCCTGCCTCAGCTGGGCCAGCGAGATGGCCCGTGGAGCAGAGTGCCAGGGGGCCTCCCCAGCTGCTTCTGCACTCATAGCACATCTGATGCTGATGCGGCGCCTGCTGTATACCACAGCTGTTCTAAGTCTTTCCTCGCAGTGCACTAGCTCAGTCCTCACAACCACAGTGAAATAAACAATATCAGAACAAGCACAATGTGGAGATAAAGAAACTGAAGCAAAGGAGATCCGGGTGCTTCTGTGAAGTGAAGAGCGAGGATGGAGGCTCAGGCAGGGGCTGCCAGCGTCTGTGTCCCTTGTCAGATAAATGTAGGGTCACAAAGCAAGGGACCAATGGCCCAGAGTGATTCCTCTCGCTCCCCCCTTCCACTCCTCCCCAGCTGCCCCAGGACTTCTGAACACTCTTCCAGTGGGCGCTCCTCTGTCTTGCTCCTGATTCCTGGAGGCTGTCCCCTCCCTGGGTTCTCCATTGCAGCCTCTGCCTCGTAGATATCTCTTGGGCACCTGTGGCTTTTTCCCTGGTCCCTGTTCGGCAGCCCAGAGGGCTTGCACCTGGTTAGAGCTCTTCTAGATAGCGAGTTAAGAAAGTTGCAATTATCAGTCATTTGGCAACAAGCCGCTTGGGTGGCCCATTGAGATCAACATTGAATGATCCGACAAAGAGCACCTGCGCATGCTCATGTTGCAACAGGGCCAGTCAGGACAGAGTGCAGCGCCCCGGTGCTGAGTCTCCTCTCAGGCAAACTCCAGGAGAAAAGGAAACTGCACCAGGAAAGAGATCACCCTGGAGTTCCTATCTGTGACACAGATTTTCTAAAGGTTGTGAAAAGATCACCCCGCAGGGAGCTGGGGAACTGTGCGTCTCCTTGCCAGCATCTGTGGCTGGCGCTCTTTGGCATCAGGCCAAGCTGTGGGTGGCTTCACAGAGCCACAGTGCGCTCCCTCCATGCCAGACTTATGCTGGCAGTTTTTATCATTTTATATAAATTCATCATAATCTCTCCCTGGTTTTCAATCTAAGAGAGGATGGGTGTGCTTCTGGGTTGCTGATTGGTACAATCTGCAAGTGGAATTTCCTTTGTTCCTCACAGTGGTGCTTGCCAGCCCATGTTTGGTGAACAGAACCAGTAAGTAACTTGGTGTGCTCCAACCTGGAGATAAGGCTCAGGACTAGACCTCCCACTTGACCAACCCACCGTTGTCATTTAACCAGTTAACCAGGAATGCACCAAGGGCAGCACTGAGCTTGGGGCTGATGAAATGGGTCAGAAATGGCAAGAAAAGTATGTGTGTGATATGTCCCAGCAAATAAAGCAGCTGCTCACCCTCATCAAATGATCTGGAGGCTGAGGTTCCTGAACACTGAGCTTAGCTGCCTCAGCCACCCAGCTGTAGGAGCCACCATGCCACCAAAAATTTGCATTGGCTCTCAGTCCCTTTCTCTTCTACGTCCATGTGAAATATCTTGCTCTGCAAAGATGCTCACCTGATTGAGGGGCATGACCTTCTCAGAGAAGGAACAACAGCCTTCTTTTATTTTTTCTTTCTTTCTTTTTCTTTTTTTTTTTTTTTTGTGTGTGTGTGTGATGCTGGTGATTGAACCCAGGGCTTTGTGCATGCGAGGCAAGCACTGTAACAACTGAGCTACATCCCCAGCCCAAACAGCCCTTTTTAACTCAGTGACAACTTTCAGAGATACATCTGGAAGTATTTATGGGAGACACACTATCTAGGATTTATTTCAAAATTCTTCAGCAGCAATAACTACAAAAAACAACAAAACTAGGAGAGGGGTAAATGATGACAAATTGCACTTGGACACTGGCTGAAACTGAGCAATGTCATTTATTGTGGGGCAGGCCCAAGGTGCTACAGTATGGTTCCCTCACTGAGAATGGCCACCAGCTATGTTTTAGTATGTAGTCAAGGTCATAAACACTCTGATTCAGTATCTGTGCTGAAGGTCATAACTATCTGCTTGTGAGCATGTGCTCACTTATGTAAGTCTTGGCACTGTCTTCTTAGGCCTGCACATTTAAAAAAAAAAAAAAAAAAGACCTTTTGGAAAAACTCAGGGGGTTGCTGTTGCCTTCAAATAAAGCATGTCTACTATCCCAACTGTGTCTTGCATTTTTCCCCTGCTGGGATTCCGAATCTGCTTTCTAGGGTCTGAGCCCCAGGAATACATTTATGTATAAAGTCATTTAGTACATTGAAAGAGGAAGACCAAAACACCCAAAGTTGGTCTCTGCCCTCAATGAGCTTAAAATGTGTGCCAGAGTAAGGACAGTTTATATACAGACCTAGAAGATAAGGAAAATACTAAGTATGCATCATAAGTCAGTCACAGCACTGGAACCAGAGAGCAGGCTACTAAGGGAGATGGCGTTGGCTCCCAGGGGTCACCAGATACCCCAGATGGGGAAAGGAGGCACACAAAAGGGTCACGTGGTAGAAAAACCACTGGACTCACAGCGCAGGGCAGCAGGACACGCACTTTTCTGCTCATGTGCCTCTACAAAGAAGTGAGCCTCCATCCCGAAGTATTTCATTTATGAAATGTGGCACGTGCCACAGAAGACACGGAAAAAGAGGAGATTAAGGTAATAACAGTAGGACTGGTCGCCCTGGTGGATTGTCGGCCACGTCCTGCCTCGAGGATGGCTGTGTAGAGGGAGACGGAGGGAAAAGGGTGACAGATGCTGCAGGGAGTGTCCCTGGGAAGTGTTCCCAGTGCAGGCAGGTTCAGAGGTGCAGCTTTAGGCGATGATGGCATCTGAGTGGACTGCAGGGAGGTGGGACCTAGTCAGAGGAGACAGGCCCCTGGGAGTGTGCCCTGAAGGGTTCATCTTCTCCTCAGCTCCTCCCTTCCCCCACCCCTTTCTCCCTGTTTCCTGGCTGCCCTGAGCTGAGAGCTTTTTCTTCATCACGCCCTTCCGCCATGGTGTTCTACTTCACCTCAGGCCCAGAGCCACAGAGCCAAGTGCGACCATGAGTCAAAAACAAAGAACTAACCAAAAAACCCTTCCCCCTCAGAGTTGTTCTTTTTTTTTTTTTTTTTTTTTTTTAGAGAGAGACTTTTTTAATATTTATTTTTAGTTTTCGGTGGACACAACATCTTTATTTTATTTGTATGTGGTGCTGAGGATCGAACCCAGCACCCCGCGCATGCCAGGCCAGCACGTTACCGCTTGAGCCACGTCCCCGGCCCCTAAGTTGTTCTTGTCAGGCATTTTGGTCACAGCGATGCAAGGCTGACTAACACAGGGTCATAGGTTCACCATAGATGTGAAGTCCAGAGAAAGCAAGAAGTTTTCTCTCTTGAGTGCCGAGTTAGCAGAACCAGAGAGCCGGCCCCGGGGCAGACCAGCTCAGATCCAGCTGCAGCATCCCACAGAGTACAGAGCGTGGCTCCCAGAGACGACTTGATGACCAGCACCACGGCTCACCCTGACCCGGGGCTCATGCTCTTCTGTGGCACCTTCTCATTCGTGCAACACACCCCGTGCCCTGCTAGAGGCAGGTACTTCCAGATGTGGAGGATTCAATACTCACACGATGGACGTGATTGCTGCCCCCACCTTCCGGTCAACCTTGACTCTTCCTCTTTCTCCTCCTTCCTGTCTTTCAATCTCCCATCAGCTTCCAGTTCTGGTCCCAGCCTTGCTGCAGGCCCCCCGTTGTGGGGAGTTGTGTGTATTTATTTAGCAAATATAATAACAGGAAATTTACTGTATTAATCATTTCTCAGTACACAATTCAGTGGCATTAAGGACATTGACAAGGGGCTGGGGTTGTGGCTCAGTGGTAGAAAGCTCACCTAGCACGTGCAGGGTGCTGGGTTCGATCCTCAGCATCACATAAAATAAATGAATGAAATAAAGGTATTGTGTCCAACTACAATTAAATAAATATTTAAAAAAAGAACATTGACGCTGCTGTGCGACTGTCACCACCCCCCATCTCTAACTCACTTGTTCATCCTGAAAGACTGAAGCTCTGTGCACATTAGACAGGAAGTCCGCATTCCTTGTTCCCCTCCAGGACCCTGGCAACCAACATTCGACTTTCCATACTCCCTATGAAATTGTCTCCTCCCGGTAATGCCTGTGGGCGGGATCACACAGCTCCTGTCCTGCTGCGACTGGCTGGCGTATTTCACTTAGCATATCCTTAAGGCCCGTCCAGGTTATAGTGTTGGTCAGAGTCTCCATCCTTTCAAAAAGCTCCCTCGGTGTGTGTAGAGCACATTTGGCATTTTCCATTGTATGTCGAGGCCTCATTTTGCTTATCTCTTCCTCTGACATAGGTATTGGGTTGGCTTCCCCCTTTGCTACTGTAAATAATGCTTCTATCAACCTGATATCTAACTATCTACTCATGTCGCTGCTTTCAATTCCTTTGGGTAAATGCGTAGGAGAATTGCTGGATAATAGTTGACTTTTTCCTCAAAAGGAAAGACTTTCTCACAGCACTGTTTTCCACAGGGCCTGCAGCATTTCACGTTCCCACCAGAGTTCCCGTTTCTTCACATCTTGCCTTAGCCTCCCAAAGGGTTTCAGGTGTGCGCCACCACCATGCCCAGCTCTCCTTCCTCCCTCCCTCCCTCCCTTCCTTCCTTCCTTCCTTCCTTCCTTCCTTCCTTCCTTCCTTCCTTCCTTCCTTCTTTCCTTCCTCTCTCTTTTTTTTTTTTAAATAACAGCCACCCTAATAGGTGTGAAGGGGCCCACCTGGGCGTTGATGTGAATACAGTGTGAGCACACCACATTTTTGGTTAGCATTCTGCTGAGATGATACCTCCATTGTCACCCCTGCAGACTTCCAGTCAGCCTAGTTCGTCTCTCTCTTTCCCAACCAGGTGGGTCTTTGGATGCTTCAACATTATGAAGAGTCTGTCCCCTCTTGGGAGAATGGGCATAGTGAAATGGCATAAGATCAGAAATGCGGAAATAAGGTGGAAGGCACCTGCATGCACTTCAAGGCTAGAAGTCTGAACGCTGTTGGGGGAGAGGGACCTTCCCAACCGTGTCTGGAGCAATACCTGGGAGCAGTCAGCACCCCAACAATCACTGCAACACTGGTCATCAATGGGCAAGTCGGGTGCCAGTCTGAATATCCAATAGTTGGTGTGCATGATGCCGCATCTGTTCCTGGAGTCCCAGGCCAGAGCCCTGACTGAGGGTTCCAACAAACCATGTCCAGCCACTTGCCTCGAAAACCAAACAGAAAAGGGACCCACATCCTTAGCCCTGCCTTCAGGGGTCAGCATGAACTTTGGGTTTGAATAGAGGAAAACTGGACAGGGTCAGGAGATGGGCATGATTGAGCGGTCTTGGTCAAACTGTGGTCTGGTGGTGGTTATCTCACTTCTGGTTCTGCAAGGCTGATCTGGAGAGTGCTTATCTGCTTTTTATCTGTCAGGACTGTGACACTGGAAGGGGGCAGTTTAGTTCCCATGAGGTGATGGCTCCTGTTTGGGGGGCGTTTCCTTGCGGTGTGATGTGCTGCAAGGCCCCGTGTTCCTGGAAGGTGTAGGACAGTGACTCGAGGCTTAGACACCACTCCAAGGGTCTGAAACGGGATGCTGTACATGTCCTCGCAGATCTTCTCTCAGTCCTCAAAGGGAAAAGACAGGTTAGGCAAATTGGGGGCTACTAAACCTTGTTATCAGTTTTTAGATGAGCCTTCATAAATGATTAGCCTGCCTATGTGCAGGTCACAAAGTTTAAGGTAATGAAGGAGACAGACAGAAAGCAAAGGCAGAGATGCTAAGCTTTATCATGCTTCTGTTCCCCGTCAGGCCTAAGTAAAGAATCACTGCTTTTAGCAAAGGCAGCCTCTCTTAGTCCTTGTTAAACCATCATAGAGCACAATCTAATGCTGACATTAAGAATTATACTTCCAGCCGGGCACAGTGGCACATGCCTGTAATCCCAGCTGAGACAGGAGGATCACAAGTTCAAAGTCAGCCTCAGCAATGGTGAGGCACTAAGCAACTCAGTGAGACCCTGACTCTAAAAAGGGCTGGGGATGTGACCCAGTAGTGCCCCTGAGTTCAATCCTTGGTACCAAAAAACCAAACAAACAAAAAAGGAATTATACTTCCAAAACATTTACTAACGGAGGAAAGCATATGGTTAATATAAGTAAAAAAACCAAACACAAGGCAGTAACAATGTTAAATACAATAATGTGATGGACAACTACATATCTGTCAATAACATATTCAACAGTGGTCCCAAAGATTATATCCTGAGTGACATTATACCTATCTTAGTTTGGGTAAGTTTACCCTATGATATTTACACAATGATACAATCATCTAAATATGCATTTCTTTAAAAAATCTCCATTGTTAAGTGACTATTGTCTTATAAATATACCTTTATAAAGATTAAGAGATTTATGTTTTATTAGTATATGGATTGCTCTCAAGTGGCTGCAGTTACTGGTGATTATTATTTCCTCTCAAACTGATGCTATAGATTGATCATAGCATTATGAAAACATTGAGTGGTCCTTCGATGCTGAGATATACCCCTGACCAAAGGCATATAGTAAAGAAAAAAACTGTTTGATAAAAAGATCCTCACACAACAGTGGAAGAGATGCCCATTCCAGCAGACATGCAAATCTCAACACAGAAAAACAGGAAACATCAGAAAACAAGGTAATAAATAAGATGCCTCAACAAGTTCATAATTCTCCAGTAACTGAACTCAGAAATCAAAATGGAGGAAATTCTGGTCAAGGAATTCAAAAGGTTGATTGTTAAAATGATCAGTGAGTTAAAAGAATATCTAAGGAATGAACTTAGGGAGTGTTATGCTCGAATTCGGGACCCCCAAAAGACCACCAGAGACCAAGATTGATGTAAGCAGCAAAGAGGTGTTTATTGCAAGCTAGCTCGGTCCTCCACGCACACACACAGAGACTGGTGACGCTGACAGGCCCCACCCCAGGGTTTGAAGCAGTTTTATACACTCTTTGGAGAAGGCAGGGACCCCCACATACATCATACATCTCTTAGCAAATCATCACACACCGCGGGAAAATCAAATAACAACTCTAAAACATGATTAGCACAGTCACTGGTGGGAACAAGTTGGGTAGGGGTGATTGGTTACTACAAGAGGGGGATTTGTTTGAACTGATTGGTTTAAGCCAAGAGGGGTGTTCGTGCTGAACTACATGGTTTCCCAACATGTTATCAACCACCATAAACTACTGGGAGGGTCATCTGGCATCCCAGGTATTTCCCTGTCTCATGCTGATTGGTGGCTGCTAGTGGGTTGCTATGGATCCCCACCTAGCCTGAGTCAGGGAACCTGGCGCAGCAGATCTCTCCTGTTATTTGTAGATAAACAATTTAGCAGGGTGGGTATGTGCCTAGGAGTGCTCTGTGGATCTTTTCAAGGACAAAGGTCATGTCCCTTCCTTGGACAGGCTTTGCTCTGAGGTAGAGGCTGGTTTTTCAGTCTAACTCTGGCGGTCAGGTTCAACAGAGGCCCTGTTGAATACTGCTTTGCCCATAAATTTCTAAAGAAAGTTACCTAAACAACTGCTGAAGGGAAAGTGAGGAAGGAGAGATGGGTAAGCAAGAAATGAAAGACTGCAAGACGGAGACCAGGCAGAGAAAAACAGGAGAGATTATTTGTTAGAGCTGACAAATAATGGCCATCTCTCTATAGCAGAGAGAGGCCCTACATAAGAACTCTTGAACAATATTAAAAAGACAACATTTTCCAGGTGTGACGGCACACGCCTGTAATCTCAGTGGCTTTCGAGGCCGAAGCAGGAAGATTGCAAGTTCAAAGCCAGCCTCAGCAACTTAGTGAGGCCTTAAGCAAATGAATGAGACCCTGTCTCTAAATAAAATACAAAAAAGGGCTGGAGATGTGGCTCAGTGGTTATGTGCCCATGAGTTCAACCCCCAGTACCAAAAAAAAAAAAAGACAAATTTAAGACTCTTAGGTCTTGGTGAAGGAGAAAAGATACAGACCAATGGCATATAAAATGCATTCAATGAAATAAAAGCAGAAATTTTTCCTGACCTTGAGAATAAGATGGAAATGCAGGTACTGGAAACATTTTTTTTTAATTAAATATTTTGATACAGGGGATTGAACTCAGCGGCAGTTTACCAATAGGCTACATGCTAAGCCCTTTAAATTTTTATTTTTATTTATTTATTTTTATTTTGAGAAAGAGTCTTAACTAAGTCGCTTAGGGCCTTGCTAAGTTGCTGAGGCTGTCCTTGAATTTTCGATCTTCCTGCTTAGCCACCTGAGCTGCTGAGTTTACAGGTGTATACCACGGTGCCTGGCTAGCAAATCAATTCCAAAAGAACTATGTGTGTAGCTATGGCAGCCTACAGAACAGAAAGAGAGAGAGAGAGAGAGAGAGAGAGACAGAGAGAGAGAGATCCATCTCAAATAAACAACCTAATGATACATCTCAAGGTCTTAGAAAAACAAAACAATTCCAAGCCTAGTAGAAGGAAAGAAATAATAAAATAGAAATAGTGAATTAAATAGAAATTAAAAGAACAATAAAAGGATTAGTGAAACAAAGGGTTGATTCTTTGAAAAATAAATGAGATTGATTACACTTAGCAAACTAACCAAAGGAGAGAAGACCCAAATTAATAAAATCAGAGATGGAAATGGAGATATTATAAAGATGCAACTAAAATCTAGAGAATCTTTAGGGGCTAGTTTTAAAACTTACATTCCAATATATTAGAAAATCTAGAAGAAATGGGTGAATTTCAAGATACATATGACCTTCAAGTGAGCCAAAAGGACATAGATAACTTAAATCGACCAATAACAAGCAATGAAATGAAGCAGTAATAAAAAGCCTCCCCAAGAAGAAAAGTCCAGGACCAGATGGATTTACAGCTGAATTCTACCAGATCTTTAAAGGAGAACTAAGGCCAATTCTCCTCAAATTGTTACATGAAACAGAGAGGGAGGGAATGTTTCCAAATTCATTCTACAAAGAGAGTATCACCCTGATACCAAAACTGGATAAGAACACTTCAAGGAAAGAAAATTATAGACTAATATCCTTGATGGACATAGATTCAAAAATCCTTAGTGAACTATTAGCAACCTAATTCAAGAACATATCGTAAAGATCACACACCACGATCGAGTTGGTTTTATTCCAGGAATGCAAGAATGGTTCAACATATGCAAATCAATAAATGTAATCCAGCACACAGATAGAACCAGTGCAAAGTGCAAAAACTACACGATCATCTCAATAGATGCAGAAAAAGCCTTTGACAAATTCAATACCCCTCCATGATATCAAATCTGAAGAAACTTGGAATGGAATTAGACATAATAAAGACTATATATGGCGAACTCACAGTCAAGGTCATACTGAGTGGGGAATAACTGAAAGTATTTTCTCTAAAATCAGCAACAAGCAAGATGTCCACTCTCATGACTCCTATTCAATGTAGTGCCTGAAAATTTAGCTGGAGCTGTTAAACAAGAGAAAGAAACAAAGAGATACAAATGGGAAAGAAATAAAACAAATATCCCTATTTGCGAATGATATGATCCTATACTTATAATATCCTAAAGGTTCCATCAGAAGATTTTTAGAGCTGATAAACAAATTCAGCAAAGCAGCAGGATACAGAAATCAATAGCTTGTTTATATATCAATAATAAATCTGCTGAGAAAGAATTTAGGAAAATGAGATCTTTTAAAAAGAAACTATTCACAAAAGTTTAAAAAAATATGTAAAACATCTAATCAAAGAAGTAAAGACCTCTACAAAGAAAATTACAGAATTCTTCAAAAAATTGGAGAGTATACTAGAAGATGGAAAGCCCTTCTATGTTCATAGACAGGCAGACTTAATATTGTTAAAATGGCCATAGGCAATCTATAAATTCAATGCAATCCCCCATCAAAACACCAATGATATCCTTCACAGAACTAGAAAAAGCAATTCTAAAATTCATACGGAAAAGAACAAAAGACTCAAAATATCCAAAACCATCCTGAGTAAAAGCAGCAAAACTGAAAGCATCATAGTACTTGATTTCAAATTAGACAACAAAGCTATAGGAACAAAAACATCATGGTTCTGGCATAAAAACAGATACACAGACCAATGAAATAGGATAAAAGACACAGAGACAAACCCACAATACTAGAGTCATCTTGTTTTTGACAAAGGTTCCAAAAGGATATGTTGGAGAAAAGACGGTCTCTTTAACAAATGGTGCTGGGGAAACTGGATACCCATATGTAGAAGAATGGAGTCAGATGACTCCCTCTTATCCTGTACAAAAGTCAACTAAAAATGGATCAAAGATCAGGCAGTAGACAGAAACTTTGCAGCTGCTAGAAGAGGACATCACGGGAAGACTTCAATGTACAGGTACGTGCAATGACTTCTGAATAGGACTCCTCCAGCTCAGGAGATAATAGCAAGAATTAATAAATGGGATGGCATCAAATGTGAAAGCTTCTGCACCACAAAGAAAATATTTAACAGTGTGAGGAAACAGCCAACAGAATGGGAGCCAATCTTTGCCAGCTACTCTTTTGACAGAGGTTTAACATCCAAAAAAAAAAAAAAAAACGCAACAGCAAAATATCCCATTTAATAAATGGGTAAATGAACTGAATGACATTTCTCAAAAAAAAAAAAAAGTAAAAATGGTGAACACTTAGGTGAAAGATATTCAAAATCAGTCATCAAGAAAATGCAAATCAGGGGGCTGGAACAGCAGCTCAGTGGTAGAGCACCTGCCTCACACATGTGAGGCACTGGGTTCTATCCTCAGAACCACATAAAAATAAATAAATAAAGATATTGGGTCCATCTACAACTAGAAAAAAATATTTTTTTTTTTTTAAAAAGAAAGAATGCGATCCTGTTGCCTCAGCCTCCTGAGCCTCTGGATTACAGGCATTTGCTACCATGCCTGGCTAAATATCACCTTCTTAATACAGCTTTCTCTATTTTATGTAAGAATAACCATCAACCCCCTTCCTGACCTAGCCTCCTTACTATGCTGAATTTTTCACTCAATTATCTATCATTAGCCCTGGCAGGCAATATATGTGTTGTTTATTGTCCAACTCTCCACTTCCTAATATGTGGAACAGAACCTTGTTATAGTTACTGCAACTGGAAAGAATTTTATAGATGTTCAATAAATGACAACTTTCTGAGGTAATGGATGACTATGAGAAAAGATAATAGAGAAGTTGAGAAGGACATTTGATGTTACTTAACTGACAATTTCAGAGCAGAAAAGTGAAAAACAAAATAGAACAAAGCATTGTGAGGTGAGAATGAGAAAACACATCCGTTGATGGCAAAGGTTAAAGTGGTTCAGAATAAATAAATCACTGGATTAGCACAGTTTAAAAAGACTGCAGAACTGAGCCCAGAAAGAATGGCAAGCCATATATAAGCCCAAGAAAATAGCTGAATATCACCTGCAATACTAGAGAAGGGACGATTTCTAAGTGTAGTTTCCCCCACAGAGTGTCATTGAATATGTCATTCCCTTGAAAAGTGGTCAAATAAAAGAAGCATGGTCTAGTAGGATTTGAAAAGGCTGGAGTAACCACTTTCAAACAGACTTCTTTACTGCAGGATTTCTTGTAGCTTTTAACAAGTATAATATTAACCTCTGAGAGAAAGTACAACATACAGGATTTCCTTGCCTTAACCACATCATCTTTTTTGGTTATATATGTCTAGTTTCACTTTTGTCACTAATTGTTATGTATTCTGTTATATTTTGTCACTGATTTACCTATTCACAAAGTAATAATGTCTTTCCAAATCCCAAAACCCCTTTTACTACTATAGTTAAACCAAGTTTGAAATCTAAGAATCAGAATACACACAGGCCAACTGTGATTTATGATTGTTCAATATTTGCTACACTTTGTTTAGGATATATCATAAAGGTTCCACTTGGGAAATAAAATCCTGAAATGTTAAAAAAAAAAAGAAAGAAAATGAAAACCAGGGGCTGGGGTTGTGGCTCAGTGGTAGAGACTTGCCTAGTACGTGTGAGACACTGGGTTCAATTCTCAGCACCACATATAAATATACAAAATAAAGGTCCACTGACAACTAAAAAAAATTTTTTTTTCAAAACAAAAAAAGGAAATTCGAATCAAAGCCACACTGAGATGCCATCTCACTCCAGTCAGGATAGCAATTAAATAACAATAAATGCAGGCAGAGATGTAGGTGGTGGCAGGGAACGCTTATACACTGTGGATGGGAGTGTACATTAATACAGCCACTATGGAAATGGTATGGAGGTTCCTCAGCAAACTAAAGATAGAACTACCATGTGATCCAGCTGTACCACTCCTTGGTATCTACCCCAAAGAGTCGAAGCCAGCACACAGTATCAACACTTACAAAGTATGACTATCCCATCACAGCACAACTCACAAGAGGCAGGCCGTGGATCCAGCCCAGGCGTCTGTAGAAAGATGAATGGATAAAGAAAACGTGGCATATATACATGAAGGAGTTTTACTCAGTCAAAAAAGAAAATGAAACTTTGTCATTTGCAGGAAAATGTATGAAACTGGAGGGCATTATGTTAAGTGAAATAAACCAGATTCAGAAAGACCACATACTGTGCATTTTCCCTCACATGGGGAAAAGTAGGAAAAGAAGGGAAAAAGAAAAAAAAGAAAAAAGAAATGTCATGAACGAAGAAGGGAGGGCCCCTGGGGAGGGAAGCGGTGTGTAAGGGGAGGTGTTAGGGAGTGACATTGATCAAATCATGTTAGATGCATGGATTAATATGCCATAATGAAACCTGCCATTCTCTTTGATTAATATGCACCAACAATTGTTTAAAAAAAGACTAAGAGAAAGTACATCAAAATGTTAGTAGTTTTGCTGGTGTGGGTCATTTAATTCTCTATTTTCCACTTCCCAGGTATTTTATAATAAGCATCTTTCAATGAGCTGAAAAAGATGGCATTACTAAGCAAACTCACCTGTGGATGCAGGGGGAACCCAGAGGCAGCTCCCAGCCAAGGAGGGCACATGGACCGGCCTGGGACTCTGCCAGGGCAGGGCAAGGAACTGGTCGGAGCCCAGAGGATTCAGCTGTCTTTGTCCCTGTTGCTATTGTTACCTGAGTCCTTGCTTTGTCCTCCAGGATGGTGTGGGATAGAAGGTGAGGATGACAGAGTTCACTCAGAACATAAGACACCCCCCACCCCACAAGAGAAAGAGCCCCAGAATTAGGAAAGCACCATAGCTGTGGAGACCTTTATAATTAGAGACCCTCCTCTTTTCCCTGTACAGTTGTCTCTGGGGCTCCCATGTTGACTACACCTGCAGAGCAGCCTGGGATGGTTAGCTCAAAGCCCACGGCCGTTAGACTCCAATTCTGACACATGTAAGAAATATAGTCCAAAGCAACATAGTTTTATCCGTTGAGAGCCTGCCTACTTTATAAACCCATAAAACTGTCCAACATCTGCTCCTCATAGATAAGGCAAATCCTGCTTCTCTAAGAGACCCTGCAATTAACCTCTCCAGATAAAGAATCAATAGAATGTATTACACACATCCTAATATACACATAATGCAGTGTGTGTGTGTGTGTGTGTGTGTGTGTGTGTGTACACAGAGGGGGAGAGAGAGAAGAGAGATACAGAGAAAGAGAGACAGACAGACGCTCAGTTATGGGGCTGAGAAGTCCCAAGATCCACAGTGGACAAGCTGGAGACCCAGCAGGAACAATGGAGTAAGTTTCGGCCCCAGTCTGAGCCCTATGGAGGAGAAGATGAGTGTCTCAGCCAAAGACAGCCAGGCAGGGACAGCAAAGTCTCTCTCAGTGTTTTTTGTTCCAACAGGCCTCCAGCAGATTGGATGAGGCCCACTCACATTGGAGAAGGCCATTTGCTTGACCCGGCCTACTGATTCAAATGTTTATTTCATCCCAGAAACATCCTCAGACATAACAAAATAATGTTTAACCAAATATATGGGCTCCCCATGACCTATCAAGCTGATACACAAAATTAGCCATCACAAATCCCAACTGTTGTGTCCCTTTAACATTTTCTGGCCCAGAGACACCCCACCTTGTAGCTGAACAGCATCACCCAGGCACACAAGCCCTCTCTGGGAATTGCCTGCCTTCTTCTCTTTCTGGGTGCTCATCCCACCCCAATTGTCTCTGGGGTTCTACGTGGAGGGAAGCTGCCCTCCTGCACCCTGCCCCAGCTGGGGCCCTGATACTTGCGGTGCAATACTGCCACCTGGTGGTCCTGCCTCTTCCTTCATCAGCCCCCAAACCCCTGACCTGAGGGCAATAGTCTAGTCTAGTCTCCCTGAAGAGCTCTCTCTCCCCACTCTGCCCGGTCTTGGGACTCTTGGGAAAAGATTGTTTACCTCCAAATCACCATGTGCTCTGCATCAAATCTGCCCCAGAGTTTCTTTATTTTCTTATCTCTAGGCCAGAAATTCTGGGCTTGAGGGGTTTGGGGAAGAGAGACTCGCAGGTAGATGAGAGGCACAGTCTTCCATCTTCTGAGCTTCTCTCCACCACGTTTGCAAAGATGGAACTTAAAACTCAAGCCACTTCTCCAAGTGGTCCCAAGCACTGGGGAGACTAGGAGACCCGCCAACTGCCCTGTCTGAACTTCAAAATAAGAACAGAATGAAGCCGTGGAATTCAAAATGAATATATACGCTGAAAGTTAAAGCACTCTCTAGATTCTCCTGACTGTAAACTGCTAAAGAAGTTTATTAAAAATAAATTTTTTAAAAAATTTTTGCTGGACTTGGGAGCCCCTGACTTGGCATGGTTTGGATAAAGAACTCACAAGCATGGTATGGAATTTAGAATCTGAGCTAGGACCACACTGTTTGTGCTTAGCACAGTGTACGGCATGTAGGAGATGCTCAATAAATGTCTGAGCTAATTTGAGTAGATAGTGTAAAGAATTAGGACGACTACTTTGAGCCATATACTGTAAAGGACTATTTTTCTTCCAGCTGGACTCAAATAATCAAATAATGTGACATGGAAAGTATAGTAGTCAATTTATTGTTGTTTTCTTTTTCGACAATAATATAAAGCTCTGGTTTTAGTAAGGTTTGCAAAATAAATATTGAAAGAGGAAAAAATTTCCTTCTTAACCAAACATTCAAGACTTCTATATTTAAATAGTGAGGCTCCCCCCACCCTAAATACCCTCAGGAGGTAGCATTATTACATAACTCCATCTATTGCCAAAACATAATGCAAATTAACTAAAAGGTCAAAACTGTACATTTTTAAATCTCTTAAACATTTTTTTTTTGATGATGGGAAAAAACAAGAAAGGCAACTGCCCTCTGATCTTTCATTTATGTTAAATTTGGCAATTAATAAATATACTTAGAAATGTTATTCCCTTCATAAAAATATTAAGCGAGAGGGATTGTTAATGTTCCCCATAAAAAGATGATGGACAGAACTTATAAAATGCTATTTACAGACTTTCTGCAAAAAGCTAAAGAACAATTTATTTGGCTTATTAGCTCTGCCTATCTCTGAAAGCCAACAAAACTGCAGCCCCCAAGTTGTTAAATGTCAGAAGCCTGTGATCAAATGTCTTGATATCCACCATCTGTCTGAAGCTATTATCTGTGAAATTTTATTTGCTTCTGCCAAATGTAATGTTCCTCCAAAACACAAAGTGGCTGGGATTCGCTCTTGCTTCACAGTGATCTCTAGCACTAAAATGAGCACCTTGGTGGGACCTGAGGGCATGCACTGGCTCCCACTGTGGACAGTCTCAGTGTCCTCAGCCGCAGCTCAGCCTCAATCAGCTCAGCTCATGATTGGGTTAAGGTGACAGAACCCCTTCTTTTAACCAAAGGCTGCAGCAAACCCCTCTGGTGAAATATCACCCACACTTCTGTAGCATTTGAAACCTGAGGTCCCAGGTCTCCAAAGAATCTATGGAGAGAGATGCATTTTTATATGATTGGCTTCTTTGTAATCCCATGTATTTTGTTTTATGCATTTCTAAGAGGGACTCGTGGCCTTTATCAGATTAATAAAGGAATCTGACATACATTTCTCATATACAATATTCAGAATTCAGCCCCAAAGTAGGAGGCATAAAAGAAATAGGACCAAGCATAAAAGTCAATTGCATTTTGGTGCTCTAGCAACAAACAGGAAGCATAATTAAAACAAAGCAAAACTTCCACTGTCTACAATAGCAACAAAATTATCGGGTGCATAGAAATAAATTTAATAAAATGTGTACAAAACCATTAGATAAAAAGTTGTAAAAACTGTTGAAAGCTATTTAATAAGACCTATAAATGGAAAAATATATATATGTTTAAAAACATTTAATCTCATAAGAGCATAATTCTCCCCCCAAATCATATGTGTGTGTGTGTGTGTGTGTGTTACAACTCCAAACAAAATATTTTCTGTTTTAAAAACAGCTGTATTTGGGGCTGGGGTTGGGGCTCAGTGGTAGAGTGCTTGCCTAGTACATGTGAGGCACTGGGTTTGATCCTCAGCACCACATAAAAATAACTAAATAAAGTTATTGTGTTCATCTACAACTAAAAAAACATTTTTTTAAAAAAAGCTTTTTTCAGATATAATTTGTATATCTTACAGGTCTTCCATTTGAATGTACAATCCAATGGTTCTTAGTCTGTGCCTCAATAGGATTTTCATGTCAGCTGAAAAGAGATTCTAAAATGTATGTGGAATGTCAAAGGCTTAAAATAGGTTAGTTCCCAGAGGACAGGATTTATGTGAAAGTGATTTATTGAGAGGCACTCCCAGGAAACGGGTCATGCAACAGGGAATGTAACGGAACCCAAAGGGACATGGGCAGGACACCGGCCGCTTTTGCTTTATCCCTTTTATGTAAAATGGAGAGGGTGAGGAATTGCCTGAAACCCACCCAGGCTTACACAAAGCTCTGCAGTGAAGGCATCGTGGGCTTGCCCTAGGCATTCTTAAGAACTGATCAGTGGGGGCTGGGGTGGTGGCTCAGTGTAAAGCACTCGCCTGGCATGTGTGAAGTCCTGGGTTCGATCCTCAGCACCACATAAAAATAAATAAAAAATAAAGATCCATCGACAATTAAGAAAAAATTGACCAATGGAACCAAGTCAAGGCCCCCCAGAGCCATGTCCACTTGAAGTCCCTGAAGGAGGACCCTTCCTTACCTTTTCCTGGTAGCTAATGGCAAGTTCTGGAATCCTTGACTCATGGACTCCAACTTCTGCTTGTCTCTTCACATGGCCCCCACTGTGGACACCAGCCACTGGATCTGGGACCCACTCTAATCCAGTCATAATCTTCATGATAATTTAGCTAATTACATCTACAAAGACCCTATTTCCTCACAAGCCCACAATGTGATGTTCCAGATCATCACATTCAGAACCTGAATATGGGGACAGGTAGGACTCTATTCCACCTAGTACAGCATGCATGACCAATAATCATAAAAAGACACCCCTCCTCTGAAATGAGTCAGTAAACACAAATTAAGTCTGAACTAGATTCCATCTTCTACCCTCTACACTGGCCAAGATCGACAAGCAGAGAGAGAGGGTGTGAATCAACTAGATTCATGTATTGTGGATGGGAATGTCAGTTGCCCACTTTGGAAGACATTCTAGTATTATTTTGTAAATCTGACCCAGCAGTCTCACTTCCGTGTATAGACTCAAGAGAAATTCTTGCACAAATATACAAGAAGACATGCATTTTAAAAAAACCTTTTTAAACAGCAGTTTCCAGCTTAAAAAAGAAAAACTGGAAACAGCCCACTGCAAAGAGAAGAAGATAAATAAAGTGTGGGAAAAAGCTATTTGCAGAAAGCGCCAGACTAGACTTATTTTTTTTTCCCTCTGTGGAGCTGGGGATTGAACCCAGATTGAACCCAGGGCCTGTTACATGCCAGGCGAGTCCTCTACCACTGAGCTACACCACAGCACACAATACCATTTTTATAGATCTCAAAAACACACAAAAATCAGCTGTCCATCATATCACCTACTTGTGTGATTAGCAGTTACTTGCAAAAGAGAGTAAGGAGAATATTCGGACAGTGGAGGAAGAAGGCAGATCAGTTATTTTTTAGTAGTTCTTTTTAATGAAAGCTTTCTTTGTTAATTCACTTAACATTCACTGAGATACAAAACCTTTCAAAGACCAGGCCTCCCCAGAGGCTTGCTGCTTAGGAGGAAGGGGTGCATGGGCCTGCTCTGGATCAATCTGGCAAAAGAAGGTCTCCAAAATGGGGCATGGGCCAGGGTGCATAGGGACTCTATATTTGTCTTAAACTATTTCGGCTCTTTGATAAAAGATGTAGATCTGACTAACTATTACATAATTCATCTTTTATTCATAATTTTGTGATCTGTTAGCTCTTATCTTTCCTGAACCATTTCTTGCTTCTTGGTTCACGGCTTCGTAGATGCCATGTCCATCGGCCTTCTGTTCTATCATCGAATTCCACTTCTATCTTCTCAAGATGCCCTTCATGTTTCCGAACCCATCTGTGTTCTGTTTTCATTCTGTACCCTCCAACTTGCCAGGTTCTGCTCTGGAACGCTTCTGTCACTTGCTTCCCTCTGGGACAGGACCCCAGGATCTGTTTCCAGCGGGAACAACCACCAGGTGAGAAAACCCCACAAGTAGGGTTTCCAGAGACTTCCCACAAGCAGCATCCTGGCCCCAGAGCTGAGTCTTCCACTACCTAGCTCTTTTCCTGTTGTAGGCAGGGGTAGCGCAGCTTCAGGCAAACTTCCTTTAAAACCTGAAATGAGAACATTGGAGCCGCCCCAGTTCCATTTTTTCCATAAAGTTTAACCATAACATACCAAATCGCAGCAGCTGGGCTGGAGGAGGAAGACAGAATAACAAGGAAAGGGCCAGAACATGGAGCTTTAGTTTTCCAAACTCTGTGCTACTTATCTCTTTGAAAGACATTCATCTTCCCCAGGGATTCCTCACATCATATACATCACACATAAATTTCTCAATTTCCTTTTCAGGATAAACTGTGGAAGCAATTATTTGGTAAGCATAGGAATGAATCTAATGTTTGAATAAAATGAAGAGCACAAGGTATGGAGTCAGACTGTCACAGTTTGGATTTTGGGTCTACCACCTACTAGTTGTTGGATATTGATTTGTAAAATTGAGAGGATAATAGTATGTCCTCATCAGATGGTAAGGATTAAATGAGATAAGCACCTGAAAGTCTAAGAAAAGTGCCTGGTAAATACTAAAGACTATTAGGGTAGTCTCCTCTTATTCAAGTGGAGTATGTTCCAAGACCCCCAGTGATCCCTGAAACCTTTGATAGTACTGATCCCTACTATGCTTCTTCCTACAACCCTTCAACATTACCACTTAGTATGAGAGTTGATCTGTCCTTCTGTGTTTCATATCCTGGACCTCCTTTGTATCACTACTCATATTTGGGAACCATTATTGAGTAAAATAAGGGTTATTTGAAAAGAAGCACGGTGAAACCTCAACCGTCAATCTGATAACAGAGATGGCTACTAAGTGACTAACAGGAAGGTAGCATATACAGTGAGGATACCCTGGACAAAGGGAGGATTCATGTCCTAAGCGGGATGGAGCTGGATGGCACAAGATTTTATCATGCTACTTAGAATGGTATGTGATTTATAACTTATGATTTATATATTTCTGGACTTTTTTATTTAATATTTTCAGACCACAATTGACCACAGGTAACTAAAGCTGAGAAGTGAAGGAAAGGTGTGAATAAGAGGGGACTACTGTGATCTCTACTTCTCACAAGGCAGTCATTTACACAAAACAGAGTATCACAGGAATAGCCTGTTGGTAATCCTTCTGAACTCAGACTCATTAAGAAAAGAATATTGCTATAAGATATAAGGAAGATTCATCACATAAAATCAACCCTTCCCTTCCGTTGAAAACACAGAGAGTACCACACATATTTAAACCTAAAGCTACCCAAGGCTTTATAAAGAAGTTTGGCCTGTTAATTTCTTGTGAGAAATCATAGATTTGAAAAAATGAAGATAGCCTTGTCATTATGTAATTGATTATTGTTCATTGACTGGTTCACATGTAGATCATGCAAAGCCATACATACCACTTAGCTCATAATTACAGGGGTACGGATTGATGATCAATGCGGTGTCAATTGAATGAAAAAAATCTTAATATCTCAGATGAATATTTGCTATCCTGTGGTTGATCTCTTTTCTGAGTTTTCTATTTTGTTACTTCTCTCTAAAACTAGAACAAGGAAGAGCAAGGGTGGGGCCCAGACACCTTGGACTTGGGTCTGGAACCAGTAACTGAAAATCCTTTGATCAAGGAGAGAGCAGGAGGGTAATGTGTTAGGTGCAAGTTTATGGGGAAGGGAGTGAGCGTAGAATGCCTGGTGGCCAAAGGCACGGGGCAGAATGGACACTTGTCATTTCAGGTTGTGGGGTGTGGAGCCTAACTCTCACAGGGGAAGGGGAGGGGGATAGAAGCTCCTACTTCCTGCCCCCTGGCAGCCAGGATGGAGAATGTGAACCCGATGTTTCCAGTGTCACTGGGTGGCATGCAGAGGCAGCAGACAGGGGCAGCCTAACCTCCGGGACCGTGTGGGCAGTGCCAGCAATAGCAGGCTGGCGGGGCTTGGCTCATGGGAGACTCAGCCTCCATGGTACACAGCCTAGAGCCTCCCTTTCTGCAGGTCTCTGAGCACTGCTCTTCTTTAGACTGTGACATGGCACAAATGCAGCACAATATAACACAGCCCAACACAATGCAGTGCACCACACCATAATGCAGTACAACACCACACAATATAACACCGCACAAACACAAAAAATTCAGCACAGCACAGTACAGTGCAACACAGCCAATCCAACACGACACAATAACAGCACCACCTCCTTGCTATAGTCTAGATCTGAAATGTCCCTCAAAGACTCATGTGTTGAAGGCTTGGTCCTTAGCCAGGGGTGCCACTGGGAGGTTGGGGACCCTTCAAGAGGTAAGCCCTCATTGGAGGAATTCAGGTCATCTTGAGAGGGATATTGAGACTCCTTGTCCCCTCCCTGTCCCTCTTTGCCTTGCGGCAGCCAGGATGCAGCTCACTACCTCATGCACTCCCACCATGATACCCTGGGCCTCACAGGCCCACAGCAGCAGTCCAAGCAACCATGAACTGAAACCTCTGAAACTGTGAGCCAAAATAGACTTTTTCACTACTTAAGTTGATTTATCTCAGGAAATTATTATAGCAACATAAAATCAGCATGATAAAATAATGTATAACAACATAACACAATAGCAACCTTCGCAATGAAGCACAGCTCCCCAGAGGGAGGAGGAGGAGAGGGAGACTGTCAAGGTTCACGGGCTTGGAGCTGTGCTTCCCAAACAGCCGGGAGGAAGGGAACTTTCCACTGGTTTCCATTTCCAATCCTTTGTAGATCATTTCTTTTGCAAATTATGATAAAAAAATTGCTGAAAAAAATGGAACAAGAAGGCAAGTTTATTTAAATGCAAGTCCAGTGTTTTAAGTATAGACCTGGAGTTGCCCAGTCTGATTATACAGAGGGCAGTAAAAGCTCAGGCTCACCCCTCCAGCACTAGGCAGCCTGAGAGTCCTCTGCCCAGCAGTGGACCTTCCCGACTGAACTCCTGTCCCACTCCCAGGCTGTGACCTATTCGAGGGCTGAGGCCTCTGTTAGGGACACTTCCTGAAGAATGCAACCCCGGGGAAGAGCCCAGTCATCCGACAGATCCTTCCAAACCCCACGTCAGCCTCCACCTGCCTTCCCCACCAGGCCCTTGGTGGAACTCAGACCAGCTGATGAGCACTGGGAAGTCACTTGGGGTCACCAGTGTCATCTGAGAGAGGGCACAGGTTCATCGAGTCTTGCAGGCCACTTCCCCAGAGTCGCCATTCTGTTAAATCCTCCATGCTGCTGTCACTGGGCGAGGAGGGGAGGCGCGAGGGCCGAGAGGTGCTTGCCTCTCTCGCCTCCGTCCACCCAACCTTACCACCGTAGGGGAAGGGCCGGAAGTTGGTGCCCTAGTCCGTTCAGGCTGCTGTAACAAATTCCTGTAGACTGGGGGACTGGGGACAACGGTTCTGGAGGCCGGAACCAAGATCAAAGCATGGCAGAGCTCTCTCTATCTGGGGAGGGCCACTTCCTGGTTCCCAGCCGGTGCCTTCTGGTTGGGTCAGCACATGGTGGAGGGGAGCAGGCTCTCTGGGGCTTCTTTTAAAGGAGCACTGATCCTGTTCACGCTGGCTTTGACCACAGGACCTAAGGACCTAACCCCCAATACCACCACACTGAGGGTTTATCGGGCAGGACAGTTCAGACCACAGCAGTTGGGCATAAGATCTCTAAGAAAGGCCAAAGCAAGCAGAGGCAGCCTAAGAGTGATGATACTGTATGGGTCACTGTGGACAGGGTGCCCAGCAGCTGTCCTCCCCCTTACTGAAGTACAGTCCCAGAGAAAATGGCAGGATGTGGAATATGGAGAGGGGCCACAGGCTGATGGCCCAACCTTGACCATGCAAAAGTAACACTGACTCTCCTGCCTCACGTGTCTCACAGAAGAGCCTTCAAACCTGAAATCTGACCAGGAAACGCCCTTGATCCTGGTCTGTAGAAATAAAAGGCAAGAATTTGAGGTGCTAAGTCCTCCAGAAATACAATGAGCACTGTCGTATACTCCCTAGGGTAGTGAGTGCTTCTCTCAGCCAGATGCAGAAAGGAAAATCACCTCTCATAGATTTTATCTTTTCTTGGAAGAAAGACAGGAAGCACTAGGTAGCTCAGTTCAACTTTTGCTAAGGGGCCTGGAGGCTTTTAATGATGTTTCGTTGGGCCATTAGACCATTTTATGTGTTTTAAGAAATGTTTTTAGCTTTCTAAATTTGCCTAAGAGAAAATCATTCTAAAAGGCACACTTTGATCCAAAGCACACATCAATGTATCAGTGTGATAACAGTGTGACAATGACCTTTGCAACTGCACTGCTGAAATATTTATCCCACAACTTGGGACAAGGCTTATGTTCCTTGTTGAGCACAGAGCTTGCAAGTGTTAATAAACTCAATATTAGGAATTTTCTGGTTTTGAATTTGTTAGCAACTAGATTTCATTCACACTGTACCCAGAAGCCATATGTGAGATCTTCATCCTTCTGAGAACCCAACAAAAAATTTTTATGCATGAATATTTCATTTCTGATCTCCAAAAAAATTCTAATAATTCTCCATCAATGCAAATAATATAGTTTGGTATGAGTGATTAAAATGGTCCCTGAACATATAACTGGAGTTACATTTATAGCTAAATTACCTTCCACAGAAAATCTCTCTCTTATTTTCTATATCACCTTGTGATTTACCAACAACCAAATTTGTCAACTTTATATCAATCTCATCCACCAGGTTTGAGACAGGATGTCTGTTGGTCCTGTTACAAAGTTAAATCCACCAGGAAACAATGAAGATTTGCCACTTCTGAGGTCAAAATTATCAAATGAATATGTTATGACCACAAGAAAGAGAGTTCCAGAAAGGGGATCCCCCAAAACACTCTGGGTCAGGGGTACAGCCACTGCCAAACCGGGCCACCACATATTTTTGTACAGCCTGCATTATGGTTTAGATACGAGGTGTCCTGCAAAGCTCATATGTGAGATAATGCAAGAAATTTTAGAGATGGAATGACTGGGTGATGAGAGGTTTAACCTAACCAGTGCATTAATCCTCCTGATAGGAAATACCTGGGTGGGTAAGTAGGCAGGGGGTGTGTGGCTGGAGGAGAGACAGGTCTACGGGGGCCTGCCTTTGGGGTGTATATTTAGTCCTTATGAAGCAGAGCTCTCTCTCTCTCTCTCTCTCTCTCTCCCCCCCCCACCGCCCCCCACCATGTCCTAAGCCACTTTTCCCCACCACACTCTTCCACCATGATGTCCTGCTCCACCTTGAGCCTGGGGAATGGAGTCAGCTATCTATGGACAGAGGACCTCTGAAATGGTGAGCCTTAAAATAAACTTTTTCTCCTCTAAAATTGTTCTTGTCAGGTCTTTTGGTCACAGCAGTGAAAAGCTCACAAAAATAGTCTGCAAGCTAAAATTAGTTTTCCAGAGTATATTTTTGCTGTAGTGAAATATGCATAACATACACTTGACTGCCTTGATGATCTTAAATGTTCAGAACAATTGTGCTCCCTGCGTGCACACTACTGTGTGATGGATCCTGAGAACCTTTCGTCTTCCTAGACTGAAACTTGGTACCACTGACCACTAACTCCTTCCCTCCCCACCAACCCCCACCCTTCATCTTTCGCCTCTGCTCTAAGGACCTCCCACGAGTGGAATCAGACAGCAGCTGTCCTTTGGTGCCTGTGTATTTCACTTTGCATAATGTCCCCAGGGAAGAGCTAATGTTTCTTTCTTTGGTGGTGCTGGGACTCGTACCCAGAGCCTTGCATATACGCCACCACTGAGCTGCATCCCCAGCCCTTGGAAGAGCCAACTCTTGCAGGTTACAATTTCCACATGTATCATTTTGCTTACTTGGCACAGCTACTTTATGGGATAGGGGATTTTACCTGATTATAGCAGATGCTGTTGGTTAGCCCTGCAGTCACCTCTGGGGTCACCTGCAGGCAGACGCTGCACCTGTCCCCTCTCCCCCATCCCGGGTCTCTCTGCCTCAAGGTGTTGAGCACAGGAAGGTGCAGAAAAGCTGGGTGCATATTGATAAATGACCTCTTTCAATGAGGGCCAAGAGCCCAGGGGTCAGTGTCATGTCCCTTTTGTCTCTCCAGGAAGGCAGCTCTGAGGTGGGTCCTCTCTGTCCTGAGCCCCTGCACCCCGTCCACAGCCCTGAAGGCTTTCTCCTGCCCCATCTGGACTCCCACTCCCTGTTGACCTCCCCGTGACTCCTCAGCAAGTTACTGGCTTCAAATCCCCGGCCAAGGATCTGATTTGGAGGGACTCCAACTAAGTCGCCAGTCAGGCAGATAAAGTAACTAAAGCTCACAGGGACTAACGTGTTGGCTTTTGCACAGCTGCTAGCGGAGAGTCAGGCTTCCAGTCCTGTCATCTCACTTGAAGCAAGTATTCTTCCCTCTGCTCCTCCTGGAAGGTCTCTGCGTCTGGTGTTGGCTGAAAAGTACCAGAAAAAAGTAACAGGAAGGGAGTGTGGGCCACAGGCTTCCCTGCAGGAGTGCCTGGGCACCTAGAAAGTGCTAAAGACCTCATAAAAGATGCTAAAGACCTCACTCAGACGGCTTTGCGAAATGCTGAACCCAGGGACTGCCCTGGTTCAGCAGGATGTGCCCGATCTGTTAAGATTGCTTATCATAGAAAAACTCAAGATGTACAGAATCAAGGGCGTGAGAGCCTGGAGGAGGGGGGCATCACTTAAGTACTTCCCACCTGTGTGATTAACAGTGCAAAACAGACACACCCCAAACCCAACCAGCTTCCTTTGTGAAGGCTGTGTCACTCAAAACTCACCAATCAGAAACTAAGGCATGTCCTACATAGGAGAAGGGGATTTTTTAGGAGCTGCATCATGAAAGTTTGACTCTTCCAGAAAAGATTGCTTCTTTGTGCCTGACTCTTGCCTCTGAGCAATTGAATTGTTTGTCTCTTATAGGGTAACGTCTCTAATTTAGGTTTGGATGGTTTTAGTAAAAGTTTGTTTAAATAAAGCTTATTAAAATAATAGGTAAAATTTCATAGTAAATCCTAGAAAAGTGAAGTTCAATTTTTTAAAAAATTTTGACTTTATGGAAATTTATCATGATTTCAACCATGTGCTCATTATTTTTAGCAAATGAGAACTCAGTAGTTGATTTTGGCCTCCTGGGGAGGCTTTTTCTCTTGACGCTATATCTCAGAACATAGTCACTGTGTTGTAAGAAGGTTAGGCGAGCCAGATGCAGTGGGGCACACCTATAATCCCAGAAGCTGAGGCGGCTGAGGCAGGAGGATCTCAAGCTCAAAGCCAACCTCAGCAACAGTGAGGCACTAAGCAACTCCGTGAGACCTTGTCTCTAAATAAAATACAAAATAGGGCTGGGGATGTGGCTCAATGGCTGGGTGGCCCCTGAGTTCAATCCCTGATACCACACCCCCAACACACACATGCGCGCGCGCGCACACACACACACACACAAAAGAAGCTCAGGCCACATTAAGGGACTTGGTAGAAACTCTGGTGAACCTCTTTGGCCACATCCACAGCCAAGAACCAGCCATGTGAGTGTGCCATCCTGGATGTCCTGCATAGTCAAGCCTTCGGGTGGCTGAATCCCCAAGCCATATCTGACCGTGACTTTCAACTGCAAGAGACACCGAATGAGAAGCTGAGCTCACAGGATCCCAAATGTTTTGCAAGATTGCCAGTGTAACCTTTTGACCTGCTGCAAGAGTCACAACGCGCACCCACAGCAACACTGATGAGGCAGAGAAAGAGAGACTCCAGCGCCAAGCACGAGGGCAGCCTGTCCTCAGAGGAGCCTTTGTTAACAAAAGCTTTCCTACTAGGAGATTGTGTTCCCCACACAACCGTGAAATGCTAAGGAGTCAAGTGTTAAAAAGAAAAGAAGCCTCCAGTTGTGGGACCAAGGGACCTGCTCCCCTCCTTTCTTCACTCCCACCGCCCTCCTCACCCCTGATTCAGTGGCCTGAAAACCTGGGTGTCCAGTCTTACGATGCACCTTCCATGAGCGTCCTAAGACTGGACAGCTTGACGTTGGGCCCTTCCCAGGGATGGCTTACACAGACAGCCCTTAGCTGGCGATGGCTCCCCTCGTGACTTCTCGACTGTACCCCGTTCTCCTTCAGGACAAACTGTCCTTGGAATTTTGAATTTGGATCCTTCCCCAGGCTGGTGACATGCAGACCCACCCTCTCTCAAGATGCTGGACAGTGGCAGAGAGCCACAGCTCCTGGTCAGCCACGAGACCACAAGGGCAATGACTGAGACTCCAGGGTGCTGTGTCGCCAGGCTGTGATGCTCAGAATTTGGGTGGAGTAAATGCAATTTTGACTCAGGATAGTTTCGATTTACAATGGGATCATCAGATGTAGCCCCATTAGAAGTCAAGGAATGCTTATAATTTTAGAAGGGTTGAGTTAAAAACACAAAATTTAACCTAAAGAGATAATTTTCCTCATGATATTGTAGGGATCCCATAAGGCACCTTCCAGGTGTGTGTGTTTTTTTTTTTAGATAAACATGACAGTGGGGTATATTTTGACATGTTATAAAAACGCAGGATGTAACCTATTACAATTCTGATCCCATTCTTGGGGTTGGAGGTGATGTGGAGTTACGCTGGTCGTGTGTTCACATGTGAGCATGGGAAAGTTATTTCTAGGTGTTCTTTAAACAACTCCATGAAGGCAACTGACGAGTCTGTCCCCATCCCGGCTGGGCACTGGGGACTGTTGGGCACAGAGAATGGGAAGAATGGCATAGGACAGCTGTGGCTCTGCAGTTGCTCACGTCAGTGCCAACAATGTTGTCTACAGAGAGACAACCGGTACATTTGAGGCAGGTGAAAGGGTCGACGTGGACAGGCGGGAGACCTGGGCTCCTTCCAGGTCAGTTTCAGTGTCGCGGGGCTGAGAACCTACAGACACAGCCAGGCCTCCTCGAGATCAAGACAACTGCTGTGTAAACAGAGAAAAAGAAAAAAGGAACAAACTGATAGTGAGACGCCTACTGCCTGGTACCCAGACTCCCACCAAAAAAGGCGCGGTAACCTGATTGAACCAAAGAGAACATGAAGAGCTTGTGAACACTGAACGCCTTGCCCAGGACTGGACAGGGCCTTGCTCCCTGTAGGTCCAGAGAAACCCTAGACCGCAGCCACTCTCTGGTACCCCTCTCCTGGGAGCCCTCCTCTCTGGGAGCTCTGCTTTCTTCCCATTACTCAATGACTCCTCTTACTTTGCTCTTGTGGTTTAGAAGTGGAGTCCCCCAGAAGCTCAGGTGTGAGACACTGCATGGTCAATCCCTAATGGGATTAACTGGGTGGTGACTGGAGGCAGGTTGGGTGCGGCTGGAGGAGGTGGGAACTGGGGACACGGCTTTGGGGTATGTTTTGTATCTGGAGAGTGGAGACCCCTCTCAGCTGCTTCCCTCTGCCACACTCTTGCGCCATCACGTCCTGTCTCACCTGGAGCCTGCTATCTATGGATTGAGACCTCCCAAGCCCTGAGCCCTTAAACAAACTTTTCAGCCTCTACAATTGTTCTGGTCTGATCTTTTAGTTACAGCAGTGAAAACATTTGCCCTCCCGGCTGTGTGGGTGGATTTCATTCTTCAAATTCGTGTAGCAGGGAGAAGGTAGTCCCAGCCACCCTGCTTCCCCAAAACCCTGGCCTTCCCGGCCTGGACTAAAGTTGATGGTGCAGGACGGAGAGGGAAGAGTGCTGTCAGGAAGTCAGTGTGTATGTGTGGGGGGGTACCCAGCCAGGAACGTGCGGGCTCCCCCCCAGCGTGCGAGTTCCCCTCTGCAGAGAGATGCAGCTGGTCACGTGGCAGTGGGGGCCTGTGGAAAGTTCTTCCATCTGCTTCTGATTCCCTTGTGTAAAGGGAACAAGTCATCAGCTGGGAGAGGAAGGGGAAGAGATGTGGAAGGTCTGGGAAGGAAGGTCCACGGTGGTTGACGAGGAACTCAGCTTCTAGAAGGCTCTTCTGAGTCACTGATGCTTGACCTGGGTGTCGATGAGTAAACGGAGTTTGCTAGATGTAAATTAAAAAGAAGGGGGAAAGGGGAAGCCAGTCTACGCAAAGGACAGAGTCCTGCTTTGGTGACAGAGTAACCCGTGCTGTTTACTGAGGAAGGAACATGGCACCGGGGTGGGGGACAGACAGGTTGTATCTGAAGCACTCGCAGGGCAGCAGGGAAGATGGACTTCGGTGGTTGGACACACACAACTGGAGCCCAGCAGAGTTCTGCCCAGGAAACATGGATTTGAGGGTCATTGAATCTGTGTTCAGAAGAAGGGCAGAGGCCAGCAAGCAAATCATGGAGAACCTGGCAGGTGGAGGGAGGAGCAGGACGAGAGCCATGGAAGAGAAGGGGAGATTCCAGATCAGTAGGGTAGGATTCAAAATGAGAGCTAGAAGAAAAGTAGCAAACTAGAACCCAAGAGAAGTCATGTGTTCAACAGTGTGGTCATCTGTCAAATGCTACGATAGGCTAAGAAAAAAAATGGTTTGAAATGGACTGTCCCCTCCCAAAACTGTCCCCTCCCAAACGCATGTTGTGATATGGTTCCATGGGGGTGGTGTTGGGAAGCCAGGCCTGTAAGAGGTGACTAAGTCATTAGGAGGGAGGGGGGGTGCTGAGGGAAGGACAGAGGGGGAGCCCCACTGAGGTGACACGTGGCCAGACGCTGAGGGAGAGGAAGTGAGCAGAGCCTGGGCACAGTTTTCTGGGTGGGGAGGAAACGTATATGCACAGCGCCCAGAAGCAGCAGCATCTTGGCATCTCTGAAGATTGGCAAAGAAATCAGGGGCTGCAGGAGAGAGCAAAGGGCCAGTGAGGGGGCACTCAAGACTCAGACAGGGGCCAGCACGCGTGGAAATGTGGGGACTGCCGCAAGGACTTCAGTTTGAATTATTGAAAAAAAAAAAAAAGACTTGGTGGTAATTCAGGAGCATTCTTGCCGGGGAGGCAGGCGGGGGGGGGGGGGCGTGGGGGTCAGGAAGGAAAGTCTTCAGACAGGGGAAAGTGTGACTGAGGTCACAGCAAATGTGGGGAGGGTCTGAGGCCACTGCCTATGGCCTTTCTTTTCAGTAGTCTGTGACACAAGTTATGAGGAGCAGGTGACAGGGATCCATGCCCCTGAGGGGAAGGCTCCGGATGCAGAGGTTGAAGAGGGGGGGAGTTGGGAAGAGCAGCCCCCCATGAGGACCCGGGTCTGTAGGAGCCCAGCTCTGATGGGCCCTGGGACTTCCTCACCCCAGTAGGCAGCCTGGCTTGGAGCTGAGTTAACGGGCAGGGTACAGGACATGGAGCCGGGGGCAGGGAATTGAGGAGCAGAGTGAGGGAGGGACAGGGACAGGGACAGGGACCCCAGAGCGCTGAGTGGGAGGGAGAGGAATGAGGCAGAGACGCGGTGGACTCAGGGATCGGGAGGAGAGAGCTCAGTGTGTAGGGACCCCAGGCAGCAGGAGTAGAAGGTGGAGTGGGCGAGGCCAGGAGGTCAGGACCAGCCTGCAGAGGGCGAGACTGCAGCCGCTCTGAGGAGAGGAGCCGGGGCCTGAGCTGACCAGAGGCGGGCACCAGTGGAGGACTCTCCTGGAGATAAGGAATGACCAGCTGGGAGAGGGCCAGGGAGTGGGGCGAGAGACAGCCTGGGAGCCCTGTTCCAAAGGACATGAAGAGTGCAGTGGCAGAAGGTCAGGGACAACCCCAACAGAGAGAGATGAGGCAGAGGTGGCCAGGACAGCACGCATATCCAGGACCAGCCACTTGGCAGAGGGCACAGAGAGCGGATTTGCCGTGTGCTTGCCACCCTCAATCTTACCTGTCTTCAAATCCCGCCTGCCTTCAAGAACCCAAAGATCACTTCAGGGGGACATTCATTTTTTACTACAAAAAATGCGACTTGGCTGGGGGTGTGACTCGATGGTGGACCCTTGCCCAGCAGGCTTGAGGCACCGTAACCAAAATAAAAATGAAAAACTAAGACATCTGGCTCCTTCTTGCCCCTCACCACCGTTGCTCCCGGCATCTCCACACAGATGTCTATGTGCGGCTTGGAGCTGCAGCTGGGTGGGGGCGTTCTCTCCTGTGGCAGAGGTCAGGGCCTTCTGCTTGCCTGTCTTTGCCTTGTTCACATTTTGGGGTTTTGCAAATCACTTGGGGCATGAATGCTGCCATCCTTTTCCCTTGGTTAAGGACAGGTGTCACCTCTGAAAAATCTCCCTCACTCCCCAAAATTCTCAGAAATGGCACCTAGTAACCTACAATGTCTGAAGCTAATTGTCTAAATGCCCAAAGGGTATGAATTATCTAGGCTTCTCTCTGTATTTGCAAATTTTCTTGAATCTTATTTTAGTTTTAGTTAAATAAGGATACTTAGGGGATGGGTTTGGGTGAAGAGCGAGAGGGATTTGTCTTTACAACACAACCAGACGCCAAATCCTACTTCTTTGTAAGTCATCACCCTTAAGAAGTTTAGAACAGTCTTCATGTTCATAACTGAACTCAACTTCCCCACTTTATTTGCAAGAAAGCAATAGATGGAGGCTTCAGTTTGTTCACTGTATTTTCCTTGGGTAGAAATCTAGAACCCCTTGTCTTGAACAGTCTTGGGTTCCTCTTGGAGACAGAGATCCATGGTATGGTTTAAAAGTGTGTCCCAAACTCGGTGGCCGTTCTGTGGCACTATGGGGTGGTGGTGGAACCTCTAGGTGGTGGCACTTATGAGAGGAAGTTAGGTCATGGGGGGCATGTCCCTGGCAGGCTCCTGGAGCCCCAGCCCCTTCCCCTCCCTCCTTGTTTCCAGCTGCCCTGAGATGAACAGGCCCCCTGCACCATGCACTCCGGCCATGATGCCCTGGGCCACCCCAGTCCAAAGGATGGGGGCCAAGCACTGTGGACTGAAACCTCTAACCCACGAACCAAGGTGTGACTTTCCCCCTGTAAGTCCATTGCCTCAGGTACTTTTCGCAACAAAAAAAATCTGAGGAGCACAGCCCTCTGGGCACGGGATGAGGTTGACCCCCGTCTCTAGCCCAGAGCCCAGCACTCAGCACCGGGGAGATGACCGGAAACAGAGGGAAACCACTCTGATCCCCAGATCCTGTTCTTTCCCAGGGAAGAGGCTCTGTTTTCTACCAAAAACAAGATCGTTCTAAATGTCGCTGCTCCGGGCCCCATCTGGGCTCCTGACGGCAAGCTGCCTGCTTTCTGAGTCACGTGTCGTCACCCACCGAAAAGCCTCCTGCACCCAGCTTGGCTGGCAGCGAGGTCCCAGCTCGGTGGGAGAGACTCACACATCTCCCCCAGCAAAGCTGTCCCCGCGCGTAAGGGTGACGGTTGTTTCTGAGGACAGGGACGGAGAGGAACAGGCAGCAGGAGAGAGCCATCATCTCCTCACTGGTTCTCTGGCCCTTTGAAGGACAAAGATTTAACATGGATATCAGTGGGCTTCTGGTGGACTTGAACATTTTGCTCACATGAAGGTTCACACGAGGCACGGCCATTTCCAAGGGGAGATATAACCATGCCCGCAGTCCTAGCCAAAGCCGGTTTCTCACTAACACACGGGACCAGCTGCCTGGGGACAGCAACTCTGGGCAGGCAGGAGGCAGAGCCTGCCCTGGGCCCGAGCTGAGTAGAGATGCTGGAGGAGCCGTGCAAAGATCTGTCTTGAGGAAGAACCTCCAGATCCCTCCGGGTGTGGCTGCCTCCCTGACAGCCCTGCGGCTGGGCCTCCTTCCAGGAACGATGGACGAAATGCCTCAAGAAGAGAGGCATCGAGCTGCAGACGCCTGCCCAGGCTGAGGTGAGGACTTGTGGCTACCAATCACCCACCCTGGAGGGGGGTCTTCGGAACACAGCCGGCCTCGCGAGCTTGCGTCTGAGGAAGTTGACGTGCCAGCCCCGAGTCACAGCAGCCAGGGATTCCCCCCGGGAAAGGAAGCCGCAGGGAACTCCCCAGGCGGGCAAGTGCCTGTCTTCACAGCTGACACCAGGCTCCTAAGGTGCCACGCCACGAGAAGCTGTCACACTGCCAGCCAAAAGGCCTTCGCCCAACTCCACCCAACATTTTAAAGATGTGACAATGTCTGGGCAAGATAGAGCTGTGCGCGTGCCCTTTACCAGGCAGAAATGAGTGCTTTGTCTCCCACTTGAGGGCGTGAGGAGGGTGTTTATTGAACATCTGACCACGTGCCAGGTCTTGACATAGCTCCACCTCACCCTCACAGCGACCCTGGGAGTCCAGACAGCCTCTGTGATTATTTCATAAGTGAAGGAGGGAGGGAGGGAGGCGTAGGCAGGTCAGAGCACCCGCCTGATGCCACGGGTGCAGACGGCAGAGTCAGGCTAAGCCCCGGTTCTTCCCTCCACGCTGCACACTTTGTTGTGGTCCCTCTCCTGGTCACAGCTATGGAGTAGCTTTTGTGAATCATAATAAAACGCCACCAGAAGAGCCAGCAAGAGCACAGAGGGGATTGTTGAGTACAGAAGTGACAGAGGCCTGCCGCGGACTCAGGCTTTTCCAGAGGAGACAGGACAAGAGCAGACTCTCACGGCTGTCAGCGTCTCATGCATAGGAAAAGGGCGTCCTTCTGGGATCAGGAGTTTAAACACGCTTAAGTCAGTCACCTGTGCTCCACCACCTCTGTCCACACTTCTGTCCTCCTCAGGCCTCAGACGACCGTCTCGATGGAGATGGTGTGGCCATTGCCCTCCTGGCGCTGAGGCTGCATTTCATCTTTGAAAGCCCTGGTCAGAACCACTTTTAAGGACTCCTTGAACCGCTTCTTCTTGCTGCTGCCCACAAAGAAGTAAATGAAAGGGTTGGCGCTACTGTTGATGGTGGAGAAGAGCAGAGAGAGGTTGTGCAGGTTCCCGAACGTGGACCAGTACTCATAGTACAGCAGGTAGAGGACTCTCATGGGCACGGCGAAGATGAGGAATATGATGATGGTGACCGTGATGACCATGTACAGCTTGGAGGAGTGCGACGTCCACGTGTTCTTTCGGATCTTCACCACCAAGATGGTGCTGGACACCAGCATAAGGGGAATGAAGACCAAGAAGCTCAGAACGGCTATGAAGATGATGACCGCCCTGCAGTCACTTCGGGAGTGACCCTCTTCGCTGTCGATGCACATGACATATTCCATGGTGGTCACCAAGCAAGAAAGCGCCCACAGGAGGGCACAGACCAATGCCGACTGGTGCTTGGGACGGTGGCATCGGTACCAGATGGGGTAGAGGACTGACAGGCACCTCTCCACACTGATGGCCGTCAGCAGATAGAGGCCCGTGTTGTAGCCAAACAGGAAAGTCACCGATAACGTGACGATCGTGTAGTAGTGGCCAGAAGAGAGCTCATAGTCTAAAGCATAGTCGATGGACAGGATGAAAATACAGAAGAGCAGGGAGATGTCTGCGATGGACAGGTGGGTGATGTAGACCGTGAAGGGGCTTCTCCTCATCCGGAAGCAGAGGAACGAGAGGAGAATTCCATTTCCCACCAGCCCCAGTGGGGAGATGCCCATGATGACCCAGTGCACCACTGGGATGTGTGGACGCGGACTCCCCACGGAGGCGTTCCCACTGCTCGAGGCGTTCAGGGACGCTTCCGCGACAGTCGGGGTCACGTTGGACCCATCCATGAGGAGACCTCGGCGGGATGCTTCAGGTGACGGTCTGTGAACAAGCCGGACAAACAAACAGTGAAAAGTGGTGCATTGAAATAAAAGGGAGATTTCTGCTGCGAATCCTGACCTCCAGGTTACTTTTAAGAAGTTCAATGGACTGTGTGGCTCTCTAATGCCGATAAGATGAGACATTCGTCAAGAGAAAGAACTGATTTGGTGATGTTTCCGATCCCCGGTCGCCCCTCATCCTGGGTTACCATCTGCCTGTGGCTCAGAGCCAAGTTCCAGTTGGTGAGCTGGGTGCTTGCCTCCCAGTGGTGTGATCCAGAAGCCCAGGGGATCCTGTCCCTCTGCCATGCAGGTGGGATTCAGGAAATTCCTTCCAGTGGGGCAGGTTCTCCTTCACAATTAGAAGACAAAGACCCCCCCCCATAACTTCAGGAACCCAGAACAAGGACCAGAACTCACTCTACCATGAAGTTAGAAGTTTGCAACTGTGCTCCTCAAGTTCACCCGTCAAACAAGTGCTCAGTGCCAGGTGCTGTTCTAGGCACCGGGACACAGCAGTGCAGGGAACAGAACACACACCAGCCTCTTGGAGTTTCAATTCCAGTGGGAAGGCTGTCAATAGGCAAAGATAAACCACAATGTAAACAAGTTGATGTCCGAGCACAACAGGTGCCGTGGCGGAAAGCAGAGCTGAGCTGGAGAAGAGCAGGCTGGGGTTTCTATTTTGCCTGGAGTGATGGGAAAGATGCCACTCATAAGGTCACTCTTGGGCAAAGACAAGAAGAAGGTAGCTATCCAGCCCTGCAGATACTAGGGAAGACCTTTCTAGGCAGAAGGATCAGCAAGAACAAAGGCCCGGAAGCAGGAATGAGCTGGATGTTTGTAAAGAACAGGAAGAAGACCAGTATGGCCCAAACAGCATGAGCAGGGGCAGAATCCAGCATTCAGGCAGGACAGACAGGTGACGGGGCCAGATCCAAAATAGTGCATAGACTATCGCAAGGATTTCACTCTCACTCCCAGTGAAATTAGAAGCCACCAGAAGGTTCTGAGAGGAGTGACTAATAGGACTCAAGAGTCAACAGCCTCTATGTTCAGGTTAGACTCCAAGGGCTGCACAGCAGGAAGAGAGAGGCCAAATTGGGGCTTTTGCATCAGCCCAGACAGAGAGGACAGTGACATGGACTAGACCATAGACAGCCATACCTAGATGGAGCCTGGATACAACTGGATTTGCATGTGGACACGATGTATGTTCTGGTAGAAAGAGAGGATAAGTGTCTAGCCATTTGTTGAATGGACCAGACAGCAGTGGAGCAAGTTGGAGACTTCTGGAGCTTGAGAGCCTAGGAGACTGCCAGTGGGGACATCCAGTGGAGTACCAGGAGCTGGGGACAGTTGTATGCAGGGATCTAAATGTGGGTGCTGTGTGCAAACAGGCGGAACTTGGAATCCTGAGGTCGGATGGGTATACCTGCAAAACGCCAGTCACTGAAAAGGGGAAGAGGTCTAAGGGCTGAATCTTGGCAGGTTTCAAAGTGTAGAGAGGAGAAGGAAGAAGCGATGGAAACCGAGAGGGCTCCATCAGGCTGAGTGTCCTGAGAAGGGAGGGTGCATCCAGGGGGCAGCCAAGCGTTCAAGGAAGGCAAAGGGAGTGGAATCAACTGAAGCTTCAGCGGATCCTACTGGAAGCTCAAGTGAGATGAGAAGCGGAACTCGGCCATGGGGGCGGAGTCGTTTCTGACCCTGATGGAAGCCATTCTGGTAGAGAGGGGAAAGCAGCCCTGGCTAAAGTGGATTTAGAGAGAATGCGTCAGTGGAGACAGGGTATGGACAAGCCTCCCGGGGCTGGGGAGGGAGGGAGATTTGATAAGCTGAGAGGAATACCCAGCAGGAAGCAATTGAGGCTTCAGGAACGTGCGAGTCTAGAGCTTGGGGATCGCTGGCCTGTGCTGGACAAGGAGCCCCATTAATTCGTGGTGACACAGAGCAGAGCTGTGGCCCAGATGCAGCCTGGTGGGTCGCTGTGGTTGCAGAAGGGGTAGAAGGAAGTTAGATGTTCTCCCTGAAGACACAGGGTCTCTTTTCTCAGCAAACTAAGGCCAAGGTCATCAGCTAAGGGTGAGGAGAGATTCAAGGTTTAAGAAGAGAGGGTGAGAGTGACATGATCAAGTGAAAGAAAAGACCAGGAACAGACAAACAGCAGGACGGCAGGCAGGCCTCGGAGTCCAGCAGCCCACGCTCAGGAGTTTGAAGGACGATAATCCAGCTCGGGTGTGCTGCACCCGGCTACGACCCTGTTGTCCAGGTGCCAGGATGGACCAGGATCTACCCAAGGTTGGAAATATAGATTGGTACAACCGAGAGCAGGGCCCGTGGAATTGAAGTGCAGGGCAAGCGATGGCTATGCCCATGAGCTGGGAAAGACAACAGGGTAAGGAGAAAAGTGAGACCAAGAGGAAGATGACAGCAAACAGCAGCGGGAGCATCAGAGGTAGATCCCAGCTGTCCAGGGATGTGGAGGAGGGGCAGTAGGAGGTGGGGTGTAACTGAGCCGGGTGGCATCGTTCTGGGGTTCTTGGTGTGAACAAGTGCAGGGCACAACCCGCCCAGGAAAGGCTGAGGGAGAGTGCAGGACGAGATCAGGTGGGGTCAGGACCTGCAGCCAGAGCTACCAACATAGATGTCGAGATCGCTGAGAAACAGTGCTGGAGCACAGGCCTCCTGTAGGGAACCACGCTGTGAGCCCAGTGCTGAGCTCGCAAGGACCTGGGAGAGCCACTCGGAGGTCTGCAGGTGCCACGGCGAGACGGCTGGGGGGGGGGGAGTTGATGGCGCATGTCTCAGAGCTGGGTGTTGTGCGGCTGCTGATGTTTGAGAGACGGGGGAGAGGAAAAGAATAATCTGGAATATTCAAAAAAGTCTAATCAGCTCTGTCCACTAGAAATGGAGCATGAGCCACACGGGTAACTGAACTTTTTCTAGTGGCCACATTAAAAAGGCAGGTGGCTCTGATATAAGGGGGCTGACTCACAGTGCGGTTGGGAGGGAGAGCAAGGGAGGAAGATTACCTCTAGATAGGGAATAGGGGTGGAAGGGAAAGGGAAGGAGAAGGGGAATAGCATGGATGGTGAAAGGAGACCCTCATCATTATACAAAACACATGTATGATGATGTGAATTTGATGTCAACATCCTTATATACAATCAGAGATTTGATAAATTATGGTATAATGGTGTATTAAGAATTGTAATGCAGAAGAAATAAATAAATAAATTTAAGAGGTTAAAAAAAAAAGGCAGGTGGAATGAGGGAGACCTGGGCCAAGGGTGGGCGCTCACACACACATGGCAGGAAGGTGCATCTCAGGGTCTTCAGGGGCTTATGGGGCCAGGTCTTGAGGGATCAGTAGGAGACTGTTAGCTGAGGGAGGGGGGAAAAGCACTGAAGGAAAGAGAAGAGCACAGGCAGGGGCAGGGAGACGGGAGGGCACCCAGGGAGACTGCACGGTGGGTGAGGTTCCACAGGGAAATGGACAGCTGGGCAGAGCACGTCGGCTGCTCCTGCCGACTGCTTATCCAACTCTGATGCTTTAAAAATTCCCAGGGGTTGTATATTAAACAAATCTAGGGCTCCAGCATTTAAGAAAGCCTTGGATGGGTTTTATTTAAATGAGCACATTGCTAAGAATTCACCTTTGACGTCTTCCCCAGCCAAACTGACTTTTAGCCTCTGAGGAGAGGGGCCTGGAACCCAGCGGGCCCTGCGTGCTCGCCACCCCTGACCCTGTCCTCCTCGGGGCTCTTTGGTCATCTCTGAGTTACTGGTCTCTGTGGGTGGATGTCTGGGGTATTGAGGTTGGGAAGGCTTAGGGGAGTAGGAGAGTAATTGCTGTCAGCTGACAATGCCACCTGGCTCAGAAGTTTTCACTTTCAACTCCCCAGCAACCAACAGAGACCACGGAGTGAGCGCTCAGAAAGCAGTGAGGATGAGTGGAAGCACTGGCACTGCAGGAGGCCATCAGGGTGACCTCCTGACTCCACGCCCATCCAGTTCTATCCAGGCTCTGCCCAGACACGCACCCATGTTTGAAAATACAGCAATTGTATTTGCAGCGATGTGTTGACCTGGCAGGGACAGTGTGTGGTGTGAGGACAGCTCATCCTAACAGCCCCTGCCGCCCCGGAGCTGGTCAGTAACACAGTGACCAGAGCCTCAGCTGGGAGCAGAGTGCCAGAGGAGTGGAGCGGCGACATCGCCCTTGGAAGGCAGGGCTGGGGCACCCGGGAGGGTCTCATCTCCTCTCCTCCTGCTCATGGGGGCACCTGCTGGGGAGAAAGAAGCCGGTGGAGCATCAGAGGACCACGGCAGGCTCAAGGCCACAGCACCCTTGCCTCCCCGCACTGTCCCTTGCCCCCAGCCAGGGAGGCTGGCAGGGAAAACTACGGGCAATACCAAGGCCCGGCTCGGAGCTGCTGCCACGCCCAGCACCCGGCTCCACATCTGCACTTGCTTTACTGTGCCTGGTGCTCCCAGGCCCACGGGGTGGCAGTGTCTGGAAGCTCAAGTGGGTCCTAGGAGGAGAGATGGCCTGACTCCCATCCAAAGAGGAGCCAGTCTCCCTCTCGAAGGAAAAACAAGAAAGTCTGTGGGCCACGGTCAAACCCAACCCCTCACTTCACAGATGGAGAAACAGAAGGCATAGAGTCGGTTTGTCACTGATGTGGGAAGCCCTGGGCGGGGCCCCAATCCTACCCCTGACTCCCCCAGCTGCTCTGGGGCCTCCCATCTTCACTTCCGTGCCTCCACGGCCCCTGTGCTTGGGCTTTCCAAGCTAGTCTGCCTCTGGTCCTTCCTACTGGGGGACCACAGGCCCCACATTCCCTGAGGTGACCGGCGACTCTTCCTGAAGACTTCTAGTTGCAGCGGCGGGACCGGCCTCTGTGAGCTCTGCCCTTCAGGTCCACGGTGGGGTGGCCCGTGGACTGATCAAACGCCCCTGTGCAGGCTTGGTCATAAAGTAGCCTCTGTTCATTCACACATGCAGCTCTACTTGGAGTCAGCTGATTCCTGTCTGGGACACTCCCTTTTAGTCTTCTTCAATGTCTCACACACCTTTTAAAAATTGAGACCAGTTTTTATGACCTGCTGTGGCCTCCTGCTTTTCCAGCCCATGTCATATTGGAACATTTTCCCTGTCACTGTGCTCTCTAAAACATGGCTTTGTCATCACTTTCACATGTACCAGGAGTTCTGTTTACCTGATCTCCTGGCTTTGGACATAACAGTTGTGTGGTTTTCCAGCATTATTTTTAAGACAAAGCAGGGTACAGCGTCCCCTCTTATCCACAGGGGGCACGTTTCCAGCGTCCCAGGGATGCCTGAAACCACGGACTATTCCACACGGATACACAGTAGGTTTTGCCTTACATATATGCCTATGAGAAGCTTAATTTGTGAGCTGAGCACAGGAAGTGATGAACAACATAACATACAACACTGCAAATAATAATAAAATGAAATAAATTATTAAACATACTATAATAAATTTACTTAAAACCTATGGATCTTCTACTTCTGGAATTTTTCACCTACTATTTCCAGACTGGGATCGACTGTGGGTAGCTGAGAGTAGAAGGGGAAGCCTCTGCAACGGACTCTGGTGGGTACAAGTTTTGAGCACATCTCTCAGAACATTCCCCAGAACATATTTCTGAAAAGTGGAACTGCTGGGTCAAAAGATATATTTTTTGAGATTTAAAGTCATATTTAAAAATTATCTTTCAAAATCACCATATCAATTATACCAACAGAAAGGCTTTCTTTTTCACAGTATATATGCCCCTCTATTCCCACAATATGTTCATTTGTTAGAATTTCTAAATTTGATACATGTTGAAAATGACCTCATTTTAATTTGCAGGTATCTGCCTGTGAATGGTCTGGACATTCTATAATGTTAACATTTCCTTGTATTCTTCTTTAATGGATAATTTTTGCGCTTTTTATCCGTGTCATTTATTGAGCTGCAAGAATTCTTTGTAAATATAACACTTTGTGTCATAAATTCTTTCCCCCCAGACACTGGAGTATTTTAGAGAAAACATTGAGGGATGCCATTTGGAATTTTCTTAAAACCACTACTTTACTATGAAGTCTGACTGTCTTCTCTCATTCTCCTGGGTTTAGAGCTTGAAGGAATTGTGTAGATCCTGCCGCCCACCCCCTTGTCTTACAGGAGTGGAAATTAACTTGTGACCTGTCCCAGAACACAGGACTGGGTAGTAGCCAGAGCCCAGAGTGCCCAGATCCATGCTGTCACTGTTTCCACCCCACATGCCCGCTCACTGTCGATGGTCCATTCATGTGTGAGGGGCACACAGCCATTCATGCAGATGGCAGAGCTTTGGGGACTTCTAGTAACGGCCTGTGTGTCACCAGAAGACACCATCATCACTTGATTGTCAGTAATGATCTTTATCAAAAGCCTCAAAGGAGGGCCTTTTTCTTTAACAAAAGATGGATCGTATTTATTACAGGTAGGGTCTTTATGAAGGCACCATCTATCCAATGCCAAGCCTGTAACGGCAGCCTGACAAACAAGATGAGTTGTTTTCAGAAGCACTGCCTCTGTCCCCACTTTAGTCGGTGAAATGAGGGACTCGGTCTTCACCACATGAGCAAACACTTCTGAGGACAAGAGTGACTGGCCTCAGCTTGTAGAACGAGGACTGACGTCCAGGGGAGGTCCAGGTGTGTCTGTTCATCAGAACTAACGACAGAAATGAGCCAGCTCATTCAACAGCCAGTCCTTGTCCCAAGTCCCCAGAGGGGGTAGACCTTCTCCACTCTCTACCTGTCACACTCACGATGCAGCTGTGGGAGATGCGCCACCTCTCCTCACTTCTATCTCAGCCGCTAGGGCCTGGACGCGCTTTCTCACCCTGGACTCCCCTTCTGCCTTCCTGCGGTCTTCTCTGTCTCTTTATTGAACCTCTTCTTAAAATGCTCCTGGGCCTCAGTGTCCCGCTGCCTCTTGGGCCCCTGTCCTTCTTACACTCGGGGCTCCCTGGATGACACATACACCGATAAAATCTGAATTTACGGATCCTGTGCAGACCTCTCCCCAGATTATGAGACCCCTGTGACCAGCAGATCTGGACATCTCCAGCCTGGCCTTCCACGGGGCACTCCAACCCCGGCCAATCCCAAACAGAAACAGACCTTCCCTGCTGTTCTTACTTCCTCCGTTATGCTTAATATTCCAAGGCAAAAAAGCTAGACATTTCACCAAGTGATAATCTTGGATGTCCACCGCACGAGTCCTTAGAATCGCCATTTCTTTAAGGAGCCTGGTTCCTTTACAATAAAGCAGTGTGTTTAGAAGCCAAGGTCTAAGTGCTAAATGTGCTCATTGCTGTTGGGTGTCACTGTTCCCAGGCCCTCTCAAAGGCAGGGCTAAGGAATACACATGTATTAGGACACAGATGCATAGTCATGCAGACACACAGACCTACAGATGCATATACATATTCTATGTTATACATAACTATACAGAACCATACACACCATCATCTCAGTGTTTATTAATACCACCAAGCTCGTCCTCAACTTCTCCATCCATGAGTTTGTAACTTCCTCCCCTGACAGTGAGGCCCCTGGCTCCCATTGTCCTCCATGTGCTTACTTCTGTGATCAGTCCCCTGTGTGTCAACAACCTGTACCCCACTCCTGCCTACAAGACTCCTCACTTTGCTGGGATATTTCACTTCATGTCAGGCCACCACAGCCCTGGCCCCATGCACCAGAATACACTCTGACCCAGCAGGGGCTTTGACACCCAGGTCCCCTCCACCTCCCATGCAGATGTTCTCCTGCCCTGCCTGGAGTGACATCCCCTGCATTGTCACCACCCCCACTGCCTGGCTGGGCTACCTCACCTGCTCAGATGCCAGCAGCACCCAGCCACTGCGGCTGGTCACAAGCCAGGCTGACCACCAGAGAAGGCAGTACTTAACACACACCACCCAAAGAAATCCAAATAACCATAGGCAGTACCACATCTGGGTGCAAAAGAGGCTTCCCCTGCAAATCAGTGGTCTTTTATTGCATCCTTAAAACATTGCAAATCAGTCAGATGCAGTGGCGCATGCCTGTCTGTGATCCCAGCAGCTCTAGAGGCTGACAGGAGTTTTGCGAGTTCAAAGCCAGCCTCAGCAATGGTGAGGCACTAAGCAACTCAGCGAGACCCTGTCTCTAAATAAAATACAAAATATTTTATTTATTTTATTTTGGGGGGGGGGATGTGGCTCAGTGACTGAGTGCCTCCGGGTTCAATCCCCAGTACTCCCCCCGCAAAATATTGCAAATCAGTTTTATAATCTGGAATCTAGTTTCTGCAGCTGCATAACTAACTCTTATTCATTAATTTGATGAACTGTTCCTTTTCCAGAGACATATTCATCACCCCAAATTGTCTGACATCCTTGTTTTTAACTTGCTGGATGGAAGTAGCTGAATGTGAACCAAGTTCTAATGTTTCCTTGAAGATGAATCATCTTTCTAGCTTGGAGATGTGGAATAAGCAACACCTGGCCTCACCCAAGCCCTGCAGATGCATGGTTCACCCAAGAAATTTTAGACTTCCACAAGGGTCCCGTTCTCCTGAGTGACAGTGCTGCTGGGGAAGTGCAGCACACAGACCGTGCCTTACAACAGAGCCACTGTGACACATGAGGACAGACAGGGTGCACAGCAGCCAGTTCCCTTCTGCTCCCCCACCATTTGCCAACCAGAGCCTCTTCTCTTTCCAAGGAGACCAAAGTCCCTCTTCAAGGTTCCTCTGGGGCCTTTCACAATAACTGTGTGTATTTTCTGAAAGTCAACAGCCCCATTGCTGAGAATGGCCTCCATTCTCAGTCGTTTTGGCAAAGTGCAAAACAGATTTTCGAGAGGGGTTTTGACATTGTTCCAGTTACAATGCGGAGGCTGCTTCCTGTCCTGCCTGTGTCTGGGGCTGCTGGGCCCAGGAGCCATGCTTTTAAGCAAACTGACCCCAGAAGCAAGCCCTGGGACAAGCAGGGTGGCCTCTCCGGACCTCGACTCCTTCTCATAATCGGTATTTGAATGTGCTTCTGGAAGCCTGGGTGTAAGAAATGTCAGAGATTGAAAAGCTGGAGATGAAGCAGTTCTTTGCCAAAGTCTCATGGAAATGCCAAAATGAGATAAGGAATCCGCTCACGGGAAAGCAAGCATGGCGGTTCCCATGGATGGTGAAGGGTGTGGCTCGCAGAGCCATGCCGGGGCAGGTGCACCCACAGCGGGGCATTTACCTCTCAGTGAAGGTGAGAGGACACACGGATGGTGGGGTGACGGGAGGGCGAGGAGAACCACACGGGGGGGGGGGGGTTAAGTGCTGTGCCTTTCTGTGCTCGAGCTTTCTCTAGAGACCCAAGAAGCAGACATCCCGATCACTTGAGCAGTCCTCCATGGCCCCAGATGGCAGCCCACCACCCTGAGAGAGGGCAGGGTCGGGGTGGGTGAGAAAGGAAGGAAGGAAGGGAAGGAGGGAAGGAGGGAGGGAAAGAGAAAAGAGAAAGCCAGCAGAACTCAGGTTCCCGAGTGGGCAGCTGAAACCTGTGCTTATCCCCAGGCAACCACCAAGAGAGCCTGAGCCTGGGCTGCCCCTTCCAGGTGGGAGATCCTGAGGAAAGGACGAGTCCTCCCCTCCGTGTGTGTGCAGTAACCTGGGCAAACAGAGACCCATGTGTGAGATGGAGTTTCCAGGGCAGGGAAGGTGGAGGATGGGAATGCGTGGCGGGAACATCCGTCCTGGTGTTCATGCATCTCCCCACCTTCCCAGCGCCAGAGCCATCTGCACGCAGAAGCAGAGACTCCTGGCTCCCTTTCCAAGGGCTCAGCAGGACCAGCTTACAACACTGGTCTCAAAAGGGAGGGGACAGATTTGACCCCTCTGAGACATTTGTTTGCATGTCTGGAGATATTTGGGGTTATCACAACTGAGAGGAGCATGCTAACTTCATCTAGTGGCTAAACATCTGATGAAGCACAGGACAGCTTCCACAACCCAGAATTCTCCCTCCCAAATCGTCTGCAGTACCAAGGCTGAACGACCCTGCTCCGGGGCAGGCTTGCTGCTGCCTGCTAACTGTTGCTCACAGAGCCCAACAACACCTGTACGTCCCAGCTTACCCCGCCCACCTGCCTGGGAAACGTTGCTCAGATATTCACAGCAAAGATTGAGACTGAGCATGAGATTCTCTTTAGCAACACCTTGTCACCACTGGGATGCATGTGACTTCTGAAGTCAAAAGCTAAGACTAACACCGGTCGGTGCTCACCAAGGAAAGGCAAAGAAAACATTGATTCCGCTCACCTCAATCATGCCCAGTGGCATCTAGTCAAGTGATTTCTCCATAGGAGTCAAATACAGTCACACCCCCGTGAGTCCCAAACTCCTGTATCCATCCTAACACCAAAGGAAGCAACCTCGGCAACCTGCAAGCTCACCCTCGGATCTGAGAATGGATCCTAAGATTCTTCCCTCCTCGTGAGTCAAAACAGCACGGAAGTTTTGACCCTGAAGTTGAGAAACAGTGTCTGGGCACAATTCACCCAGCAGAGAAGCACGTTTTCCAGAATGAAGGCAGAAGGAGACAGAAGCCCTGCCAGCACACAGGGACAGCCCTCATCCAGCGCTGCAGAGGCATCAGCCCAGGAAGAGCTGCCCGGGCGGCTCCCCAAGAGGGAAGGTCTGACTCTGGTTGTCAAGGGCATCCAGAAAATCAAAAACTGGGGTGCACACTCACTGGTGTCCTTCACTCTGGAAGGGTCAGAGGTGACAACAGGGGCAGCGTCCCATCACATCCTGCGATGTCGATGCCCCACCGACCGACAGGTTCTCCGGTCCCAACATCCCCAAGGACGGCTGCAGCCTCCGGCTCTCAAGAAATCAGAGTTGCTCTCCGACTGCTGCGAGTCCTTGAGATGTGCCAAGCAGATGGTCCCACGCTTATCAGCAGAAGCCGAACATCAAATGGCATCATTCGGTGACACACTCAAGTGAAAATCTCCAGGCTGATCCAGAGTGGGAGTGCGCTGGGATGACACAAGGTGCTGAGCACGCTGTGCCGCTGTGGCCAGCCAGCCTGTGGAGACGCCCGCCGCTGTGCAGGAGAAGGGTGACCCAGAGAAATGCCACGTGGCTGGGCAAATCAGATAGAACCACTCAGTTTCCTAGCCCAGCCAGCCTGCGACTCGTCATGTGACCTCTGCCGAACTCTTGAAGGCTCAGTCTCCTTAGCTGTAAAGTGGATCTGACAAAATTCCCTCCCGAGGTATAATGCCTGAGCGAGATGTGGGTCCGGGCTGCACAGAGGGAGGCACAAGGTTAACTAATTAGCTATTCCTCCCCTTCCTACAAGCCATTTGCAGGGACTATCATGCCCAGTTTAGCACAGAAGTCCTTTTACTCCATGGCCCTGTCCCCTTTCTCTCAAGGGACCCAGTGTAGAGCTGAGCAGGAGAATTCCGTCCGGATCATTTGGATCTCAGGTAGCCAAGTCCTGCGGTAATGACCCCTGAGTCCAGTGGGATCAACTCGGAAGGAGTTCCGGAAGATGTGGGAAAGCAGACTTGGGTGGCATGTGCAAACTTGAAGCAAAATGCTCTACAGGAAGGTGACCTGGACTCTGGGGCCACCCCACCCCACCCCCTGCCACCACAGGGGAGGGGCCAGGGGAGAGAGGGTCCTTCCCTGCAGATTTTCAAACTGCAGCCCCGAAAGGAGGCAGGGGGTGGTGGCAAGTGCATTTGCATTACCTGGCCTTGATGTTCCAGGGGAGGAGAAGGTCCACCTCCTGAGAACTCACCTTGCCCAGAGGACAGTCAGAGGCTGAAAGGAAAACAAGGACGTCTGTCTGAAGCAAACTGCAAGGTAGAAAAGAAGGAGCTGTGGGATGGGATCCTTCTTACCACCAGGAGGGGACAGGCTGCTGAGAAGCCTCAAGGGAGAGGAGGGAAAAGCCAGGGGGAAGGGGTGGAACACGCTCCCTGCCCCTCTGCCCATACTTGCTTCTTCTCAGCTCAGAGGCTGTCCAGATTTGGTGGACAGTTGTCCCTACAGGTGCTGCAAAACCCTGAGCAGAGTGACCAACTCGAAGGGAGTCTCCGACGTCATTATTTAAGTCAACAGAACAGAGGACCTCAGCGATATGCTTTTTCCAGCTCATAAAAGAACAGAGATGTCTGTCCACACTGCCAGAGGACAAGTCGCCCAACTCAGAAAACGACAATCACCATGCAAATGAGGAGCCAGCCAGCAGGAAGCTGGGGTGGCCAGGTGAAGGGGCGTCTTAGAGGGGCTGGCCACGGGCTGCTGGCCAGGGGTCTGGAGAGGACGTCTCTCTTCCCCCAGAGTGGGTGGCAGGGGAAGGCGCCAATTGTTTTGTGACTAATTGGCCCCACTAACAAAGCAGGAACTATGGCAGATGGAGCCGGGGCTTTCATTTGTGGTACATAATGATTTATACTTACAGAAAAGACAGCAACTCACAGTAAAAATAAAACTGCTTGCATTTAAGCCACAAATAGGTTGGCTATTTCTGTGCTTGGTTTGTCTTTGTGAGTAATCTTCTTGAGAGGTGGGGAGAGTTTGGGGTGAGGGAGGTGTAGCGAGAATGGGTAACAGGTTGGGCGCCGGGGTACACCCTTGTCATCCAAGTGGCTTGGGAGGCTGAGACAGGAGGATGGAAAAATTCAAGGGCAGTCTCAGCAACTTAGCAAGAACCTGTCTCAAAATAAAAAATAAAAAAGACTGGGGATGGGCTCAGTGGTAAAGCACCCCTGGTTCAATCCCAGTACCAAAAGTAAATAAATAAATAGAGAGAGAGAGAGAGAGAGAGAGAGAGAGAGAGAGAGAGAGAGAGAACACCAACTAAGTCTCAGGAAAAGAAGGGTCTGTGGCTCCCAACTTCCTAAGTGGAAGTTCCAACTTGCATTTCATGAGACAAGTCACCTTTCCAAAGTTCTTTCTCTCCTTAGAGACTCTCTCCCATCAAACAGAGAAACAGAAACAGGTAGAGGGGGCGGGGAAGGGGCTGTGGGAATAAGGGAGGAGGAAGCCTAATACAGAAGGGTGGACCCACGAGGAGCTGAGTGGACCTGTGAGTGGGGGCTATTCCTTGCTTCCACGGGGGGCCCAAAGCCTCCAGTTACTACGGGGCTTCCCAAGGTGCCAACCCCTGGGCAGGGGCTGAATCCCAGGTGTCAGGCCTATGATTAGGGGAAAACGGCCATTAAATGTTTTGCAAAGGCCCAGCACCCGCTTCAAGTTAGGCGGGCCCAGTGCTCATCTCCATAGGAAGCTGGCTCTGGAGTTAGGTTTGCCAACGACACATAACTAAGCACAAGTTGTCTTGGTTCACCATTTGGGAGCAGAACAATGTCAGGTATGCTAGAAATTTGGACTTGCAAACTTGACTGGAGTGATGAGTGGTTCTGTGTCCCATCTGTTTGATTGACAGACTCTCAGAGCAGAACCCGTCCGCCCTCTGCCCTCTGGTCCTGCAGCAGAGTTCTTGGATCTCAGGGGTTAGATAAAAGTCCAAGATAAAACCCTGAGAACAAAACTCTCTCAGGCCAATCTGATCCCCTCAGCCTCTCTGATCCCTTCAGCCTCGGGAAATCTCTGGGCTTCCTGCCTATGCTGCCGGGGGATTGGCTGGGGCTGTTCCAAGTTCTGACCTTTACCTTCAATGCACATTTCTTAAATGTCAAGTCTGAAGAGGTGGTGGCATCTCCTGTTTTCCTCCAGCTAGACGGGTCCACGAGGTGGGGCACAGCAAGAGCATTCTGGACGGCACAGCCACAGCCATACATGGGGAAGACCCACCAGCACTGAGGGAAGCAGCCCTCTGGCTAAACCCCAGGACGGGTGCAAACCGACCACAGCAGCAGATTGCATTCAGATGGGGAGGGGCCAAGCTCCATCCCTGAGTGTCCCCAGCCTCCCCCTGCACTCCAGGATTAGAATCTGCCCTCGAGGAGACTCTTCCCATCCAGCACAAGGGCCTTCAAGGAGCAAGAAGTAGACGTAAAGTGACCCAGAATGAGGTGAGCAGTCCTGACCACACAGCCCTCTGTGCTGAGGTCCCAGGAATATGCAGCAGTTGCTGTCCCCAACAGGAGGGCCTGAGACCCTGCCTGCCACGAGTACAGATCATTGCAGCTGACAGGCAAGGCCTCGCTGGCTCCACCAGGAAAACTCCCAAAGCAAGCATAATCGGAATAAATAAATGCCCTTTCTGAGTCCCCCAGAATCACCAGTGTCATGTCTGCAGGGCTGGCTAAAGTTTACAGCAGGGGAGAATAACTAGAAAACTAACTGAGTGAGGTGTTGAGAAGGATGGCCTGCACCATGGTGCCCGGTTGACAGGGAGAGTGCTAGTGGCTCCAGGGGAGCCAGGACAGGTGGGGAGCAGGGAAGGGCACCCCTCCCCCAGAGGGTATGTCTGGGTCTGCCCAAAAGGTCTGCAGACTCCAATGGTGTGGGAAAATACCCTCACCACTGTAACCCCACACACTTCCTCTCCACCGAGGATCCTTGTGCAAAGAGCCCCGAGATGCAGAGGCCTGCACCCGTCGCCATGATCTCTCCAAAACAGACATCCCCTCAGATAGTCTGCATTCAACTACAGGTGAGCCTATAGGAACGTCAAGGATAATTAATTCCCTACAATCAAATCTGAAGATTGCTTGTGCTTAATGTGACGTGTCTGCCCTGCCTCCATCTCAACACCATCTTGATTACTATGGCTACATGGTAAGTCCCCCAAATTCCATTTTTTGCTCCCAGGCGTTACATGAACATTTGTTAAGTGCTTGATCTTTTATCCCCATTTTATGGATGAGGAAAGTGAGGCTTGCAGGGCCTAAATAACTTGCTGACTCCCATGATGGAGCAAGGGTAGAATAACTCCAAGTCTGAAATTCCCACCTTCATCTAGGACGGGAAAGTCGTAAACTATAATCTCTTCTCTATTTTCCACTCTTCTTCCTCTCATTTTCTTGCCTTCATATATCCAGAACATCACACTAAAGAGTGAAATTTTGTTCTTTAAAGATATTTGGAAATAAGTACAGGGTGGGAGAGGCTCAAAAGCTTGTACTAATAGTTTATAAATTCCTAGTAGGGACTTCAGGACATCTGCAACATTAACATCTCAGTGTGTGGATATACAGCTGATAATACACTCCCAAAGGATGCTTTATAGTGTCTATGTTTTGGGAAATAGAGTAGATGTCTGAAGCCTTAGCATTTATTAAAGGAGGATTTCAAGTTACAGTATTCTACTCTGCCTGACTTGAAGACTTATGATCAAGTAATCCAGATAGTGTGGTTTTGACAAAAGAACGAAGTAGAGTAATGAGTGCAGCAATAGACTCACACATGCAGGACCAAATGATTTTCAAAAAGTTAAAAAAGTGGGGGGAGAAAAAGCGATTCAATGAGGAAAATAAAGTCTTTATAGAACATGTAAATAGTTACATAAAAAAACTCAGTCCCAACCTCATACCATATAACAAATTTAAATTGAGATCATAGATCTAAATATATAAACTAAAATTACAAATTGTATTAGTCTACTTTTCCATTGCTATAACTAAACACCTGAAGTTAGGTACTTATAAGAAAAGAGTCTTATTTATCTCACAGTTTGGGAGAACAAAAGTTCAAGATCAGCAGGCCCCATTCATTTGACCTCTCTCTGGTGAGAGCCTAGTGATGGATGGCATCATGGCAGGAGAGCATGTGAGAAGCACCTCAGAAGAGACAGGTCAGAGAGAGATTCAGGTGTCAGGCTTGAACTTTTATAACAACATATTCTTGAAGAAACTACCCAGGGTCCCATGAGAACTATGTTCATTTTTTCTGAGGACAAACCCCCAATGACCTAACCACCTCGCAGCAAGCCCCACCTCTCAAAAGGTTCTGCCACTCACCATGGCCACCCCGAGGGCCCAGCTTCCCACACATGAGCTCTTGGGGAACACATGGAAACCATATCCAGACTGTAGCAGAAAGCTTCTAGAGACTGCATAAGACAACATCTTGTGGACTTTCTTAGGATACAGCGTTAATTCAGAAAGGAAGAAAGGAAGGAAAAGAGGGATTGAGGGAGAGAGAGAAAGAAAAGAAAGAAGGAAGGGAGGGAGGAGAGAAAAAAACAAAGGAAGAAAAACTGATAAAATGAACTCCTTCAAAATTAAAAACCTCTGCTCATCAAAGGCACAGTTAAAAAAAAAATTCCAGGCAAGCCACAGACTCAGAGAAAATGCTTTTTTAAAAAAAAACTTTTTTCTTTTTATGATTTTCTCAATTGTTGGTATGATATCTCCCTCCCCCATGTCTTTCCATAAAGCTACAGACGTCACATATAAACACACATTTTGGGGAGAAAGACTATGACACAGCTTATATTCTTGGGTACTTCCACCAGAGGACCAGTGAGTTAATTAAGGCATCTACATGCAGCAGAATTCCTTGATTTCTACTTTTGCATTGGAAGGGGAAAGAAAAATAACTTTCAATTAATCATAAAAGACATAGTTAACTGAAAGGACTTTATGATTTAAAACTTGAAGCAGATGCTCAAAGCTATAGTTTCTTTCTTGGGGACATGGATTCTAAAACCTTAATATTTTATCAATCTTACCAAAAAAGATGGACTCTATGTTAACAGTAATGTTTGATGCCCTGGCTCTGACGCCAAGGCCACCCAGTACCTCCTCTGAGCAGGGTATCCATGCAGGCTGTGAGACTGGGCCTCTCAGAGAAAATTCTTGCAAGATTTCTGACAAAGGATTTATACACAGAATGTATAAAGACTTTCTTCAACTGGAAAAAAAGAAAACAGGACATTTGAAAGATAATTTGGTTTTTAGAAATGGGCAAAAGTCTTGAACAAGTACTTTACAAGAGCAGACATACTATTGGCCAATAAGCTCCTGAGAAAGTGCTCGACCTCATTAAACATCCGGGGACTGCAGATTAAAAGCTATGAAAGGCTATTCCATAGCCATTAAAATGCAGGTGCAAAAGATTATGAACCAAAGGCTGTTCACACCGTATGTTGGTGAAGATGTGGATCATTAGAAATCTGAAGGTATTTCCTTGGCTCCCTGGTGTTGCATCACCACTTTGGAAAACTCAGTGGGAGTTCCTGAAACATGAGACAGACATCTGCCATGTGACCCTGAAATTTTACTCTTGGGTATTTATCTATGAGAAATTCAAACCTGTATCCACATGAAGATTCAGATAAGAATGTTTATAACCATCTTACTTATAAAAACTCAAAACTGGAAACAGTGCAGATGTCCATCAGGAGGAAACTGGATCTACAAACTGAAGTATATTCATACAATGGAGTACTATTTAGCAATAAAAAGGAGGAACCTTTTGTAACAACATGGATAAATCCCAAAATCATGGTGCTGAGTGACAGAAGTCACACACACACACACACACACACACACACACACACAAAGATAGTCTGTAAAATTCTAGAAGAGGTGAAATTTGTCTATAGTAATAGAAACCTGATCATTTTCCACTGGAAATGGCAGGCTGGCTGGCAGGGGACATGAGGGCACTTTCAGAGGTGAGGATGTGCCAGGTCTTGGTGGGGGTGTGGCCTGTGTGGGTATATGCATCTACCAAAATGGACCCAGGAGCATAATAAAAATTTGTGTATTTCACTACATATAAATTTGACTTCAACGAGAGTATTTCTTAGCTCAAAAAAAAGTGTTATAGCTGAGTTTAGTCACCGGAATCTTCACACATTTTTCCCTCAGTGGCTAAGGAAAATGATTTGAGTGATTTGCTACTAAACTGCAATATACACATTCAGGCAGGAGCCCACACTGTATCAAATGGAAATGCCTTCTTTGCAAACTCTGAGGAGAAATAAGATTCTGGATTTATTTCTTCTGTGATTCCAAGTGACACACTAAAGTTCCCTGCTGTTTCCTCGCTTCCGTTTCTTCTTTCCAGCTGCTCCACGCCCAAATTATTACTCAAGTAGCTTATGGTATCTGCAACAATTTTGTGGGGTGGAATAAGACTAAAAAATTAATTGCAAGTAGAGGAGTTCAGCATCAGCCTGAAGCCTCGCAGCATCAGAACACTTCAATCATCTAAGCCCAGCACTCCTTAAACTGGCCCTGGATTTCTCTGGCCCACTTAAGATTTCCCCTGGGGAGACTCTCTGGGTCCAGGCTAAAACAGATGAACATGCTCAGTCTACAGAAAGCTCATGTCAATTTATAAGAAAAACTACTGACTCCCAACAGAAAAATGAGCAAAGACACAGAAAATATCCCCTCTCATGATTAGCCAAACAAATGCAAATTTTACAAATGTATTTACTGATTTCAGAGGTTTAAAAGTTAAAATTCCCAATGCTGGAAAGGGTTCCCTGAGAGGTGCTCATAGATGTTGCTAATGCAAATAGTCGTTAATAAATTCTGGTAAGCAACCTGGCAGAATCGCTAGGGCCTTTCTGGGCCCCAACAGTGGCCACCGGTAGAGACCAAAGTATCAAGCAGTTTCCATCATTTTAATAACTGGAAAATTTCCTTGTCCTCTGGATCAGCACCCAATCTGCTACAGAGACACTTGGCCCTCTGTCCCCTACCTAGATTATCATCACATGCTCTCCCTTGTCTAAACATCATGCAAAAATCAAGTTGAGAAAGAATATTTTTGGAGCCTTGCCTTGGGTTCATTCTGCTGGCTGTTCTGAATATTCCCTGGGTGCAGCCGCATACTTGGCCAGCAGTATTTGGGCTGTTCACAGAACTGTAACTTCTAAATTTTCCTTTGGAGATAATGATCAGCATTCCGAGGCTCTACAGAAAAGAGATGTAAAAGAATCAAAACTGTGTTCACAGGTTGACTAACACCCTTCCCACCACACTAACAAAGTCGCCTCTCCAATTTCTGCACCTGGAATAGTTGCATTTCTCCTGAGCAGCAGCCAATTACTTTGTATTGATGGAATACTATAAATTGGGTAATAGGGTATTTTTTTTTCCTTTTCATGCTCAGAAGTCTTAAGACACATATTTGACCTGCCTTTGCAAATGTACCATAAAAGAAAAATGTTCAAAATTACTAATTTAGTCAGAAGTCAGCTTTCTGCCAATAACTGCGGATTTTGGCAAACAATGCCTTTTCATCCAAAAAATCCTTAAAGATACTGAGAAAAGGAAAAAAAAGACACCTCCAAATGATAGTATACTGCATGCTAGGGATGCTACAAGAAACTTAAATGGTGGCAACACTGAATCCTAGCAGAGGGAGTTCTCTAAATTCCATGGTTGCATACATTAAATTACATTAGAGTTACTTGTTTATGGATCTGTTTTCTCACAAAAATTTGCTCCTTGAAGCAGGAACTGTCTTACTTGTTTAATGTTGGTTGAGCCAACAGATAAGTTGAATAAATCAAGTATGTTTAGAATTGGTACCCTAATTTCCAATATTGCTTGTCTTCTCATTCTTTTTATCATGTTGGTCTAATTTTTCCAGCCAGACTCTAAGTCATTTGGGAAAGGAACTGTATTGAGTCCACAGGGCTGAGAATAAAGTAAGGGCTGATTACTGATAGATGGTCTCACAGATGTCTGGCTCCCTGTGACGGTTAGTAAACCTATCAGAGCCCTTGTTGATATTTTGTTGGACCAATCTGTCTCTGTTGATCATAACTAACGCTTAGCAAGTACTTTCCCTGGATGTGGCATGACACAACACTAATGACTTATGTTTGTTTAGGGTATATGTGGGACATCTTTGTCATTACCTTCATATTTTAGAGGGTAAGCAACTTGCTAACTTTCTTTATTAAAACCAGAATGATGTATCATGACGCAGTATGCATTTACTAAGCAATTTTGGTAAAAAATTGCAAAGAACTTGCTGCATCGGTCTAAAATTAACTTGCACAACACCCAAATGCTATACCACATACAGGGCCCATTGCTGAGTGTCCCAAAGAGAGATACTTAACATCTGCAACCCAGAAAAGAATGGTTCAATATTTCGGGTAACTGTGACAACAGACAAGCTACCCAGCTACCATCAGTTACTCCTAAAAAAATATTGTAGTAAACAAAATTAGAAATGAGTGTTGCCTACAAAAGTGTAAAATAGACAACTTGGTCTCAATTTTCATCATTATTCAAGGGAAAAAAGAAAGTACGGTGAACTTCCAGAGGCTGACTTGACCGTGCGTGTGTGACTGCATGTCACCTTGACCTTTGGAGATTTGCTCTTTATTCTGCAGACTCACCACCAGGTAAAGTGGCTAAGAAACAAGATTGTCAAGCCCACCCTGCCGAGGAGCCTGTATTGTCCAATGAGAGACAAGGGATTTTCAGCATTTCCTGTTGAGTTCTCTCCCCCTATGCTCTGGTGACAAGGAAAATTCAGTTGACCACGGGCCCATGTTAGGCCACCTCAGGTCACTGACTGAGTCAGAAGATGCCAGTGTCACTATGTCCTCTGAGTCCTGAGACAGGGCAGGTTCAGAAGTGGGCGTGAGAGTTTGGAATCCTATGTGCTGAGAGGGAAGGATGGATGATGATGAATGCAGGAGACCCCCACAAACAGGGCAAGATGCATGAGCCCTGCCAAGGGCTCCCCACCCCCCAAGGAATCCGTGGAACCATGCAGAAAGGTCAGGTCAGAGGACAGAGGCTTGTGGATGTAGATCAAACCGAGCCCAATCCAGGCTCTTATCAAGATTCACTTGAATTACATTCAAATCCCTTAAATAGTTCTCATACCCTGGGATTGTCAACAAAACAAAACTGAGGTGAAAGATCTAGAAGGCTCTAGAACAGGAAGCCTTTCCTGACCAAGATCTCCAGCATGGCTCCTCTGAAGCTGCATTCTCCCACCCTGAGCACACAAGAGAGAGAAGCCCCTTTGCACTCATAGCTTCCCTCATGGAGACGTGCCCTCCTGGGAGCCGCCTTGCTGTACATGAGCACAACAGGGAAGCTTGCGGCCAGTGGGACCTGACCACAGGCTGCTACCAGGTGATTTTTAAGCCTCATACTCTGCAAATGGACCCATTTATACTCCTTCTACCCCAACGTGCACAGAGGGACAACCCAGTCACCCATTCCCGTCTCCACCTCCAGCCAGACATGAACACCTGAGTTCCTGTGGCCAGAGCAGGGCTCAGCAAACATTCCGTGGTGGTTCTTGGTGGAAGGGCCCAGGGAAGAGGGGGCAGTGGGACACACGTGGCCTCCTGTGTGGGACCTGCCCGTGTTTTCCACCCCATTCTACCACTATCGACCTCGAGTAAAGCCTGGGTTTCTTCCTCTGCAAGATGGAGACAATGACATGCCCATCTCATGAAGCTGCAAAGAAGGAAGTGGGGTGGTGCAAGACATCATTGGTAAGATCAGGGTAATTGACATATCTATTTCTTCAGATATTGTGCTAAAAACTTTCGAAATCCTCACTATTAACTACTTTGAAAGATTGGAGTAATTGCAGTCCAGTGGAACATGCTTCTAGATCATTCCTGAACTCATCTTTCTCTCCATGGGTTCTCAGGAACCCTCTTGGAATCAGTCATTTGGTAGACCTCACCTAAAGCCACTCAAAAGGCAGGGCACATGTACCTCTGGCTCTGAATCACACCTGCACCAAGGGACCTGCGAGTCAGGGTTCTTAACCTCAGGAACACAAATAGGCACCCATCAAGTGGAGTAGAAAGAGAGACGTCACCAGCTCAGAACCTCCGGGAGGACGAAATCAAAGGCATCAGGAGGTGCTGGAAACCACAGCCCGATCCTGACAGCAGAGCCAGCCCCGCAAAGACACGCTGCTGCCTCTTCCCAGTGCAGCCCCACAACCCTGGTACCCAGCACCCTGCACGCACGCGTCGTCTTCTGCTGTTGTCACCCCTACTACAGACAGCACCTGTGACCCTACCCCTTCTGGGCAGCACAGCAGAGGCAAAGTCAGGACCAGGTCTATCTGACTGGCTGTGGCACATCAGATGTCCCTGCCCAGCAGAAGGAGGGCTGGGAAAGGGAGACTGTCCCACGGCGGGAAGTTCCCCCAACATCAGAGGGGCTCAGACACCAAGAGCAGCAACCACACTCCACTGCAGGTTCTCTTGGCCTCTCCAGCCCCGTCAGGCTCCTCATGGCAGGCAGTAAGGGTCCTAGACTACCCCACACTGCTTTAGGCCAGTGAAGGGGGTCCCTGCCCTGAGCCCTCCCTTTAGACTCCCCCATAGCCTTCTCCATCCTGTCCCACCCCAAGATCAGAGGCCCCAGGGCCCAGGCTGTGTGCCTGCCTCCTGATGGAGGTCATATTCAGAGCACCTGCTATTCCAGCCAGAAAGCTCTGAGCCTGCTTCCCAGGCCAGCTAAGCCTTATCCCTTGAGGATAAAGAGCTGCCTGTGCACACACCCCTGGGCTAACGGTGGCCAGGCTGGGGCTGTGTGCAGTGATGTGCTTGAGTTCCCAGGGGTACCCATAATGTGCAAGTGAGACCCCTCATGGTGAGGGGCAGAGCCAAGTTCAGGAAGAGCCTAGGCAGGCTCTGAAGAGTTTAAAAATTCTAAATTTGTAACTAGACTTCCAAATGTTACAGAAGTGCATGTGTCAAGGGGTAGAGGGGCTGGGGATGTCGCTCAAGCGGTAGCGCACTCGCCTGGCATGTGCGGAGCACTGGGTTCGATCCTCAGCACCACATACAAATAAAATAAAGATGTTAAAAAGAAGATAAGGGATAGAATATATTTCACTTAACAGTGCAGTAGCTTGTTAAAAAGAACTTTTGTTGGAGTAGAATATACATAAGATGAAAAATCACCGTTTTAACCATTTTTAAGGTGTACAACTTAATGGCTTTAGGTACGATCACAATGTTGTACAACTATCACTTCTATCCATTCCCAGAACATGTTCATCATCTTGAGCAGCAACTGGGTAACCATTAAACACTAGCTCCCCACCCCACCCACCCCGCCCACCACTCCCCTTCTCTGTCTCTATGGATTTACCTGTTCAGGTGCCACACTCAAGTACAATCATCCATCATTTGTCCTTTTGTACCTGTCTTACTTCACTCAGCCTGTTCCCAAGGTCCTTGCGTGTCACAGCATTCATTGTGTATCAGAATTCCTTTCTTCCTTGAGTCTGCACCGTGTTCTGTTGCGTGTGTAGACCCCATTGTGTGCATGCATTCGTTCATGGGTGGACACTTGGTTGTTTCCCCAAGTGGCTGCCGTGTATCAGGCTACTGTGCACATCGGCGCAGTGGGATCTGTCAAGTCCCTGCTGTCACTGGTGGATCAAATGGCAATTCTCTGTTTAACTATTTGCACCATGACAGGTGACCTTGGGATTGCTGCAGGCTCAGAAGCCCCCTGGGAGGTCATCTCAGGACCCTAGCTCCATCTAGCTCTACTGTCTGCACTCTGAAGCCACCCCAGAGCAATGGCTGGGCTCCCCTGAGCTCCCGACCTGTCCCCTACAGGTCTGGACAAGGGCTACAGAAGGATGAACCAGGGCATACCTCCAGCGACCCCCTCCTCCAGCCACATCCCGCCTGCCTGCGGATACTACACAGGTAGTTCATTCAAACTAGGAAGAAATGACGAGGTTACAGCTCTCACCATCCAACCATTTCACCTCTGAACACTGCATTTTCAGGAGCTTTGGGGGAGCACCCCATATGGGAACCATAACACAGCCCTTGAGTCACACCTGAGTTTATGTTCGTGAGGAGACTTTTGGGAAGTCCCTCAGGAAACAGGAGGGGACTGGAGGTCCAGTCCATTGCCAGGAGCCAATGATGTCTCTCATGTCCTACTTATAGGACCTCCCCAACAGCCCAAAGACGGGCTTGGAGGGTTTCTGTGCTGGTGCCAGTGGGAAGTGCTGAAAGCTCCCGTCCCGTCCTGCTCCCAGCACCCTGTGCGTCATCTGGCTGCCTCTGCCTTATGTTAAATGGTCAATGGACAGAAAGTGTTCCCCTAAATTCTGGGAGCCGTTCTAGAAAATCATCCCCCCGCCCTGAGGAGGGGGTCTTGGGAACCAAAGTTCATAGTTAGGAGTCACATGGGAGGCCCAGACTTGTCCCTGACCTCTGAAGTGGGGAGCATCTTGTAGGCTGGAGCCCACTCTGTGGGATATGACGCAGACTCCAGGCAGACACTGTCAGGATGGGATTAAGTCGTAGGATATCCATCAGGAGTCTGCAGAGAACTGAACTGACTATTGTCATCAGCCGGGCCTGGGAGCCTGGAAAGAAGCACATCTCCTTTCCCTTCTACGGCTTCGCCCCTCATCAGCCTCGACTCCCCAGGCTCCCTCTTAAAACAAACTGTCCATGCTCCAGTGCTCCAGGGGAGGCCAATGACACTCCCAGCCAGGCCTTGGAAGTTCCCAGAACCCTGCTCCCTCAACCAGGGCTGCAGCTAACTCTTAGACTCTAACTCCAGCCAGGGTGTGCAGGGTCCAGGCCCTGGCCCTGGTTCACACACAGAAGCCTTAGCCTCGGGCTAGAGCACCACGGTAACAAGCTCTTCCGAGAAGAAAAATACATCAAAACACGTTTCAAAAAATAGCATCCCTCCCTCTCTCTTGGGAAAGTGGAGTTTGGGGGACTTCACCAGCAGGCAAGGAGCTGCCCCTCTGGGTACCTTACTTTTGGGTGCCATCAAGTGATGGATTTTTTCCTCCAGAAGATTTCTTATAAAGGTGCCCAGCAGGCGGTCAGCCATCTATTCCCAGACAAGTCTGTGGTATAAAACAGTATTTGCTGATTAAGAATAAATCCACAGCTTCCAAAACAAACTGCTCAAGGACTTTGAGTTAAAGATAACAAGTTAATCACACGCACTTACAGTCCACTAAGATGAAAGGGAGGGGACTGGCAACATTAGCAGACGAGAAATATGAGCAACACTTGGGGAGTGATAGTTGGCTCTGGGAGTCAGAACTTCAAGATGGCCCCAGATTCCTGCCTCCAGTGGAAACACCTGGTAGAATCCTTTCCCCTGGAGTGTGGTCCCTAATCAATTGACCAAATTAATGAAAAGTAATGTTATCCTAGTGGGCCCTAATCAGGTCAGTCTTCTAAAGGGATCTGGAGAGTCAATCAATTTAAACTCAGAAACTCAACTAAAAATGTATCTGTGAGGATGTTTTAGCTGAAAATACCAGAAGTTAACATTGGAATTAGTTCTTAAAATAATACATATTTTCTTGCTCTATCACTAAGCCCAAAGATAGAGCAGCGCTAGAGGGGCTGGACCAGGTGCTGTCCCTGTCTCCCTCTGACATCTTTAGTACTGCCTCCTCCTGAGCTGAATCCTGAGGTGACAGGGCTGTCCCAGGTGTCTCACCCACCCCTGGAAATGCCAGAAGGAAATCGTCTCCTAAGTGGCTCTTTTAGAGTCCAGGACATTTCCCCCAAGCCTTCAGCAGACATCCGCTCAGGATTCAGAGCCAGAGCTGAGCGAAGCATTCCTGTCTGAAGCTGGAGGGATGGGATCTGTCACAGGGACCCTGCTCACCTTGGAACCCTCCCCTCTCAAGGCGCAAGCTGCCTCTAGAGGGAGGAATCCTCAGGAATGAGCAAGTTTACATGGACCCTGGGAGGACAAGCCCCGGGTCTTTGACACCAGCAGACCTGTGAGTCAGGTTAGGGATCAGATTAACATATTTTCAGATCTACAGGGGCTTAGAAAGAGAGCTCAACCACTTTAGGTTAGACACTTCTTAAGACAGGCACACCTATTACAATGAGGGCTGTTTGGATCTTGATATGGAAAAAGAAAAGGGGGTGAGCGGCGTATTTGAGATAGTGAGGTAAATTTGAATAGGAAGTGGAGAAGGACCAAGAGCACTGCTAGTTCTGATTGTGACAATGGCATTATGATCATGTAAAAGGATGCCAAATATTTTTGAGAGTGTAGGAGAGAAACGACACGATGTGTGCGATTTGCTTCTAAGTTTTTCAACAATAACAAAAAAAAAAAAATGAAAGAGAGAGAAGGCGTAGAGGAAGTAAGTCTGGCAAAACACTGAACTTGTTCCAGCTAATAAGTGAGGAAGGAATGGGAGACGGAGGACATCACTGTTCTGAAACTCCGTGAAGTGATCATAGACCTCTGCACCACTGGCAAGGTTGGCCAGAAAACTGTAGGTGGGAGTCGGGGGAGACCACCCTGTGCCTCCCAGGTGTTCAGCAGCATCCTCGGCTCTTCCCACTGGGTGCCAGGAGCACCCACACTCCCTGGGCACCGTGATCAAAGATGTCTCCAGAAGTTGCCAAGAGTCCCTTGGCGGCGGGGCTGAAGGAGGACCACGGCCATCTGATCCAGGTGATCACCATCAATGGCCAACAGCACCACAGAGGCGAGACAACCTGGTGGCTGGAAGTGCACACTCAGGAAATAATCCCCCAGAGAGACTGGATGTGAAACAAACTGAGGTTCTCACACATGGAGACAGGGTGGTGGCTGAGCTCCCCGGAGATGTGGGCCAAAGGTCCAGAATTCAGAACCCTCCATGAAACAAATGAGCAAGTTTTTTCAACAAAGACTGCAAGAAAAAAAAAGGTGTGTGTGCGTGGCAAGGGGGCAGGGGGACACCTAAAGACTAACTAAAGGAGGCTTAAGAGACATGTAGAATCATAAATGAATCTTATCTGGATGTCGACTCCAACAACAAGCTGTATTTTATATATTATAACACCAGGTGGATACTTAATGACTTTAGAGAACACTGCTATTTTCTCAGGTATGGTAAAGGTAGTGTGGTTAGGATGTTTTTGTGTTTTGGTTTTGCCTTTCTGTTTTATAATTGTGTAATGAAATATTTACAGATGAAGTTATGCAATACCTGGGAATTGCCTTAAAATACCCAGTGGGCAGGGTTCAAGCTGAAGCCCTAGTGACCTTGTGTTAATTGCTGAAATTTGGTAAAAGGGGCATGGGCACCTGCAACACTCTTTTCTCTACTTTGGCATATGTTGGAAATTTCCCATAATAAAAAGTTTTGCAGTACTTGTGAGAGAGCATTAGGCCTTGCCAGAAACTGAGGCAGCACAGATAGACCCTCTCGCCCTTGAAACCCTGATTCTTATGATTGGACTAGGAAGAGAGCAGGCATGTTGCTCAGGGCAGCAGGCATGAGTTTGTTAGAAGGGACAGGGAAGGGAAAAGGAAGAAAGTGGACCCTCTCAGGGGAGTGAGGGTCGGCAAGTCCCTCCTGCCCTCTGTTTTATTGAGGGGTCTCCGGAAACTTCCAGAATCCTGCCCAGGCCCACTTCTTGACTTTTGACTGACAGCAGGATGACATCAGACTTTCAAGTCCCCACTGCCATGACAGCCCTAGGTCACTTTGGCTCGTGCTGATCAGTTCTAATTGGGACCTGCTTTTACAGATTTTATAGTTAAGGGAAATTATCCTTATGTCCCTGAGTTCTGCAATCTTGTCACAAAAATCCCCCGACACTTTCAGGGTCAATTTTTTTATCAGCATTTCAAGCCTGCATTTCCTCTGAAGATAACAAGTTGTTTTCTAAGGAATGTGACATATTCTGTCTACTTAAAGCAGGCAGGGCTGCAGGTGAATTGCTTCCTAAGAGAAAGCTTGTGGGGGTCTGCACAGGGGGCCCACTTTATAAAAGTGTTCCAGTGATTTCATGTTCCCACTGCTCATGTCTCTCTGTTCCACACGAAATTCACCTCCCTTACACCCTGTCTTTGGAAGCCCCTTGGGATGGCCTATAGGAAAAATAAACCAGAGGGTCCCTAACACAGACAAGTGACCAAGGAAGGTGAGCGTGGCCAGCTGGCTGGGAGCAAGGCCTGACTGAGAGGGCGAGAGCTCCCAGAAAACCCAGGCAGATAGCTCAGAACATTTGCATCTTTACCACATATTTTAAGGCACATGACACACGGAGTGGAAAAAACAAGGACGATGTGAGGAAAAGATAAGAATAGATAGAAAAATGTGAACATTGAAATGTGAGGCCCTGTTTCACTCTGGTGAAAAATAAGAATTCGCTCTTCGAGAAAATATGAAGCAATCGCAGTCCCCCTGTTGAACCTTCGGTGGAGAATATGTCTATGACAGCTGTCCCCACCCATTCCTCATCCAAGGTTCACTTTCTGGGGTTTCAATTAACTACAGTCAACTGCAGTCCAAAACACTAAACGGAAAAGTATAGAAATAATTCTTGCTTCCTTCATTTATTTGTTTGTTTGTTTTGTGCTGGGGATGGAACCCAGGGCCTTGAGCATTCGAGGCACCTGCTCTATACTGAGCTATGACCCCAGTCCCATAAGTTTTACGTCCCGCAATTCTGAGCACCACGAAGAAATCTCACACCATCCTGCTCCTTCCCTGAATCTTCCTTGTCCAGCTGTCTGCCCTGATAAAATATAGCAAGTATATTTTGTGGTACCAGGGATTGAACCCAGGAGCATTCTGCCCCTTTTTTACAATTTTGAGGCAGGGATGCTCAGGCTGGCCTTGAACTTGCACTGATCTTCCTGCCTCAGCTTCCCAAGTAGCTGGGGTTACAGGCGAAGGCAACCACATCTGGCCATTGAAGATACGTTGAAAGAAAGACCACACTCACATAAATTTTATCATAACATATTGCTATAATTGTTCCATTTTATGAAGACTTATTGTTGCTGATCTTTGGGCCTCCTTTATAAATTAAGCATTATCATAGGTCTGTATGTATAGGGAAAACAGTATATATAGGGTTCAATTCTACCTGCTTTTTTAGGCATCCTCTTGGGGTCTTGGAACCTTCTGAGGTTTAGGGAAGGCAACTGAATTACAAGAAAAAGAAACTTGACTAAAAACTAGATTTAATTACACTGAGAGGGTCGGGGCTGGAGAGGAAGTGGTGAGATGAAGCAAAACCCCAACTGGAAGAAATCAATGTTTGAGCAAGAAGGGTAGAGCGCACCCATTGTTTTTATTTTTATTTTTTATTTTTATTGTTGGTCGTTCAAAACATTACATAGTTCTTAATATATCATATTTCACAGTTTGATTCAAGTGGGTTATGAACTCCCATTTTTACCCCGTATACAGATTGCTGTATCACATCAGTTACACTTCCATTGATTTACATATTGCCATTCTAGTGACTGATGTATTCTGCTGTCTATCCTATTCTCTACTATCCCCCTTCCCCTTCCCTCCCCTCCCCTCCCCTTTTCTCTCTCTACCCCCTCTACTGTAAATCATTTCTTCCACTTGTATTATTTTTCTCTTACCCCTCCTTTCCTCTTATATGTACTTTTGTATAACCCTGAGGATCACCTTCCATTTCCATGCGCTTTCCCTTCTCACTCCATTTCCCTCCCACCTCTCATCCCTGTTTAATGTTAATCTTCTTCTCAAGCTCTTCGTCCCTACCCTGTCCTTGGTTACTCCCCTTATATCAAAGCAGTCATTTGGCATTTGTTTTTTAAGGATTGGCTAGCTTCACTTAGCATAATCTGCTCTAATGCCATCCATTTCCCTCCAAATTCTATGATTTTGTCATTTTTTAAAGCAGAGTAATACTCCATTGTGTATGAATGCCACATTTTTTTTATCCATTCATCTATTGAAGGGCATCTAGGTTGGTTCCACAGTCTTGCTATCATGAATTGTGCTGCTATGAACATCGATGTAGCAGTGTCCCTGTAGCATGCTCTTATTAAGTCTTTAGGGAATAGACCAAGAAGGGGAATAGCTGGGTCAAATGGTGGTTCCATTCCCAGCTTTCCATGAAATCTCCATACTGCTTTCCAAATTGGCTGCACCAATTTGCAGTCCCACCAACAATGAACAAGTGTTTTCCCCGCATCCTCGCCAGCACTTGTTGTTGTTGGACTTCATAATGGCTGCCAATCTTACTGGAGTGAGATGGTATCTTAGGGTGGTTTTGATTTGCATTTCTCTGACTGCTAGCGATGGTGAGCATTTTTTCATGTACTTATTGATTGATTGTATGTCCTCCTCTGAGAAGTGTCTGTTCAGGTCCTTGGCCCATTTGTTGATTGGGTTATTTGTTATCTTATTGTCTAATTTTTTGAGTTCTTTGTATACTCTGGATATTAGGGCTCTATCTGAAGTGTGTGGAGTAAAGATTTGTTCCCAGGATGTAGGCTCCCTGTTTATCTCTCTTATTGTTTCTTTTGCTGAGAAAAACTTTTTAGTTTGAGTAAGTCCCATTTGTTGATTCTAGTTGTTAACTCTTGCGCTATGGGTGTCCTATTGAGGAATTTGGAGCCCGACCCCACAGTATGTAGATCATAGCCAACTTTTTCTTCTATCAGACGCCGTGTCTCTGATTTAATATCAAGCTCCTTGATCCATTTTGAGTTAAGTTTTGTGCATGGCGAGAGAAAGGGATTCAGTTTCATTTTGATGCAAATGGATTTCCAGTTTTCCCAACACCATTTGTTGAAGATGCTATCCTTCCTCCATTGCATGCTTTTAGCCCCTTTATCAAATATAAGATAGTTGTAGTTTTGTGGATTGGTTACTATGTCCTCTATTCTGTACCATTGGTCCACCGCCTGTTTTGGTACCAGTACCATGCTGTTTTTGTTACTATTGCTCTGTAGTATAGTTTGAAGTCTGGTATCGCTATACCGCCTGATTCACACTTCCTGCTTAGCATTGTTTTTGCTATTCTGGGTCTTTTATTATTCCATATCAATTTTATGATTGTTTTATCTATTTATACAAGAAATGCTGTTGGGATTTTGATTGGCATAGCATTGAACTTATAGAGAACTTTTGTTAATATCGCCATTTTGATGATGTTAGTTCTGCCTATCCATGAACAGGGTATATTTTTCCATCTTCTGAGGTCTTCTTCTATATCTCTCTTGAGGGTTCTGTAGTTTTCATTGTATAGGTCTTTCACCTCTTTTGTTAGGTTGATTCCCAAGTATTTTATTTTTGGGGGGGATATTGTGAATGGAGTAGTTGTCCTCATTTCCGTTTCAGAGGATTTGTCGCTGATATACAGGAATGCATTTGATTTATGCATGTTGATTTTATATCCTGCCACTTTGCTGAATTCATTTATTAGCTCTAATAGTTTCTTTGTAGACCCTTTTGGGTCTGTTAGGTATAGAATCATATCATCTGCAAATAGTGATAATTTAAGTTCTTCTTTTCCTATTTTTATGCCTTTAATTTCTTTCGTCTGTCTAATTGCTCTGGCCAGTGTTTCGAGGACTATGTTGAACAGAAGTGGTGAGAGAGGGCATCCCTGTCTTGTACCAGATCTTAGAGGGAATGCCTTCAATTTTTCTCCATTCAGAATGATGCTGGCCTGTGGCTTATCATAGATTGCTTTTACAATGTTGAGGTATGATCCTGTTATCCCTAATTTTTCTAGTGTTTTGAAGATAAAGGGATGCTGTACTTTGTCGAATGCTTTTTCTGCATCTATCGAGATGATCATATGGTTCTTATTTTTAAGTCTATTGATGTGGTGAATAACATTTATTGATTTCCGTATATTGAACCAGCCTTGCATCCCAGGGATGAATCCTACTTGATCATGGTGTATAATTTTTTTGATATGTTTTTGAATCCGATTCGCCAGGATTTTATTGAGGATTTTTGCATCTAGGTTCATTAGAGATATTGGTCTGTAGTTTTCTTTCTTTGAAGTGTCTCTGTCTGGTTTAGGCATCAGGGTGATGTTGGCCTCGTAGAATGTATTTGGAAGTTCTCCCTCTTTTTCTATTTCCTGAAATAGGTTGAAAAGTATTGGTGTTAGTTCCTCTTTAAAGGTTTTGTAAAACTCTGCTGTATACCCATCCGGTCCTGGGCTTTTCTTAGTTGGTAGTCTTTTGATGGTTTCTTCTATTTCCTCTATTGTTATTGGTCTGTTTAGGTTGTCTATATCTTCCTGACTCAATCTGGGCAGATCATATGACTTAAGAAATTTATCTATGCCTTCACTATCTTCTATTTTATTGGAGTATAAGGATTCAAAATAATTTCTGATTATCTTCTGGATTTCTGAAATGTCTGTTGTGATATTGCCTTTTTCATCCCATATGCTAGTAATTTGAGTTCTCTCTCTTCTTCTCTTTGTTAGCATGGCTAAGGGTCTGTCGATTTTATTTATTTTTTCAAAGAACCAACTTTTAGTTTTGTCAATTTTTTCAATTGTTTCTTTTGTTTCGATTTCATTAATTTCAGCTCTGATTTTAATTATTTCTTGCCTTCTACTTCTTTTGCTGTTGTTTTGCTCTTCTTTTTCTAGGATTTTGAGATGAAGTATGAGATCATTTATTTGTTGGTTTTTTCTTTTTTTAAGGAATGAGCTCCAAGCAATGAATTTTCCTCTTAGAACTGCTTTCAATGTGTCCCATAGATTCCGATATGTTGTGTCTGTGTTTTCATTTAACTCTAAGAAGTTTTTAATTTCCTCCTTAATGTCTTCTATAACCCATTGATCATTCAGTAACCTATTGTTCATTCTCCAAGTGATGCATGATTTTTCCTTCCTTCTTTTATCGTTGATTTTCAGTTTCATTCCATTATGATCAGATAAGATGCATGGTATTATCTCTACTCCTTTATATTGTCTAAGAGTTGCCCTGTGACATAATATATGATCTATTTTTGAGAAGGATCCATGTGCTGCTGAGAAAAAAAGTGTAACTACTTGATGTTGGGTGGTATATTCTATACATGTCAATTAAGTCTAGGTTGTTAATTGTGTTATTGAGTTCTATAGTTTCCTTATTTAACTTTTGTTTGGAAGATCTGTCCAGTGGTGAGAGAGGTGTGTTGAAGTCTCCCATGATTATTGTATGGTGGTCTATTAGACTCTTGTACTTGAGAAGAGTTTGCTTGATGAACATAGCTGCACCATTGTTTGGGGCATATATATTTATGATTGTTATGTCTTGTTGGTGTATGGTTCCCTTGAGCAGTATGCAGTGTCCCTCTTTATCCCTTTTGATTAACTTTGGCTTGAAATCTATTTTATTTGATATGAGTATGGACACTCCTGCTTGTTTCTGCAGTCCATATGAGTGGAATGATTTTTCCCAACCTTTCACCTTCAGTCTATGTATATCTTTTCTTATCAAATGCGTCTCCTGTAGGCAGCATATTGTTGGATCTTGTTTTGTGATCCATTCAACTAGCCTGTGTCTCTTAATTGGTGAGTTTAAGCCATTAACATTTAGAGTTATTATTGAGATATGGTTTGTTCCTCCAGCCATATTTGTTTATTAATGTTACAAAACCTGATTTGTTTTCCTCTTTGATTACTTTCCCCCCTTTACTGTCCTACCTCCCACTGTTGGTTTTCAATGTTATTTTCCATTTCCTCTTCCTGTAATGTTTTGCCAAGGATTTTTTGAAGAGATGGTTTTCTAGCTGCGAATTCTTTTAACTTTTGTTTATCGTGGAAGGTTTTAATTTCATCTTCCATCCTGAAGCTTAATTTCGCCGGATACACGATTCTTGGTTGGAACCCATTTTCTTTCAGTGTTTGAAATATGTTATTCCAGGATCTTCTAGCTTTCAGAATCTGTGTTGAGAGATCAGCTGTTATCCTGATTGGTTTACCCCTAAATGTAATCTGCTTCCTTTCTCTTGTAGCTTTTAAAATTCTCTCCTTATTCTGTATGCTGGGCATCTTCATTATAATGTGTCTAGGTGTGGATCTCTTATGATTTTGCACATTCGGCGTCCTGTAGGCTTCTAGGATTTGGGATTCTGTTTCATTCTTCAGGTCTGGGAAGTTTTCTCGTATTATTTCATTGAATAGATTGTTTATTTCTTTGGTTTGGAGCTCTGTGCCTTCCTGTATCCCAATGACTCTTAAGTTTAGTCTTTTAATGTTATCCCATATTTCTTGGATGTTCTGCTCATGGTTTCTTAGCAGACTTGCTGAGCTGTCTATGTTCTTTTCAAGTTGAAATACTTTGTCTTCATTGTCTGATGTTCTATCTTCTAAGTGATCTACTCTGCTGGTAGTACTGTCAATTGAGGTTTTAAGTTGGTTTATTGCTTCCTGCATTTCTAGGATTTCTATTTGTTTGTTTTTTATTACCTCTATCTCCCTGTGAAATTGATCTTTTACTTCCTGTATTTGTTTATGTAGTTCCTTGTCAAAGTGATCTTTCATTGTCTGATTTTGCTGTCTCATGTCTTCCTTGAGACTCCAGATCATCTGAAGCATGTATATTCTGAACTCTTTATCTGACATTCCATCTGTTGCAGCTATTACCTCTTCTAGAGTTGAGTTGACCTGCATTGCTTGTGGTCCTTTCTTTCCTTGTCTTTTCATACTGCTTGCGTTTCTTTCTGCTTGGTGAAACTGTTGTGTTTTTGAAATTTTCCCCCTATTTATTTATATTGCTCTTGTATAGTTGGGAGATCTCCCTTGTAGGGCGGGTAGTGGCTGTGCTCCTCCTCTAATTAGGGTGATCTATCTACCACGCTGGTTGGTCACAGGTCTGCCCACCCTGCGGGCGCGGGTGGCAGCTCTGCTCTGCCCCCACTCCAATTGTGGAGACGTAACTACCACGCCCTCGGGTGGTTGGTCCTGATCCGGATGTGGGCGGCAGCTCTGCTCCGCCCCTACTCCAATTGGTGTGATGTGTCTACCATGCTGGTCAGCCTCTAAGCCTGTTCCACCGGTGGGTCGCAGTTCTGCCTACCTTGCGTGCTCAGGCGGCAGTTCTGCTCAGCCCCCACTCCCAGTGGGGGTACCTGACTGCCTCTCCAACGGGTCGCTGGGCCTTTTCCGGACACGGGCGGCGGCTCTGCTCCACCCCCACTCCAACCAGTGTGACGTGACTGCCTCGGTGTTACTTGTCCACCACACTGGCAGGCTACCGGGCCTGTCCTGCCAGTGGGACGCAGGTCTGCCTACCTTGCAGGCTCAGACGGCGGCTCTTCACAGCCCCCACTCCAAATGGGGTGATTTGGCTACCGCTCCCTCGGGTCGCTGGTCCTGTTCCAGGCGAGGGCGGCTACTCTCCTCGGCCCCAGCTGCAGTTGGGGTGTCGTGATACCACGCCGATGGGTCACTTGGCCTGCTCTGGGCACAGGCGGCAGCTCCACTCTGCCCCCCAGGCCCCCACAGCACCCAGCAGGACCCGGACCAAGAAGCAGTCCCCGCAGGTTCCCCAGCCCTGGGCCAAATCAGCTTCGGGAGCCAAAACCCAGCCTCTCCGATCCCGGCCACGCTCCGCTAGGAGCAGGCTCCACAGAGCAACCCCCGCGGGTTCCCCAGCCCCAGGCCAAAGCAGCCCCGGGAGCCCAAGCCCGGCCGCTCCAAACTCTCCCAGCTCGGTGCATGCTCCGCTAGGAGCAGGCCCAAAGACGCAGTCCCCGCGGGCTCCCCAGCCCCGGGCCAAAACTGTTCTGGGAGTCAGAGCCCAGCCGCCCCTCAGCGCACGTTCCACTTGGAGCTGGCCTCAGCACGCAGTCCCCGCAGGTTCCCCAGCCCTGGGCCAAAGCAGCCCGGGGAACCAGAATCCGGCTGCTCAAAGCCCGGCGCACGCCTTGCCAGGAGCGAGCCCCGAGGAGTATTCTCCTCAGGTTCTCCAGCCCCGAGCCTGAGCGATCTGTCTGCGAGACGCAGGCAAATACCAGCCTGAAATCACCTGTTCCGTAGTTGAATGAGCTGAGATCAGTAGAAAACAGGGATGATTACATCAGCTCTCCAAGATGGTGGCTGCTGTCCTCCTCCGTGGTCCGACCGGTGTCGAGAACCGAACTGGACCGCTTCTCTCCTGTCTCAAAGCTGGAACTCAGCACTAAGCACGGCCATTGCACCGCTGGCAGGAGCCCCCAGAATCCGCATCGCTGTACTCCCGCTCTGGTACCTCGCCGCTACTCAGCGCGCGACGCAGACTCCATTCGCGGGGCGGTCTGCCGACGAGGATCTGCTACCCTCCGTGCGGAGAAATCGCCCGCGACCGAGCCCCCGCAGCCAAACCCCGCGCTGTAAATCCCGCGATGTAAATCTGTCCTCTAGATTCTGGAGCACCTCAATTTCACTGGAAATTCCCAACAAGGTAGCCTTCAGCCGTTTCACCTCGTCTTTCTCCCGCACAGTGACGCGGCGTACTGGGGTGATGCATTCCCATCACCGCCATCTTCCCAAGGTACATTCACCCATTTTTTTTTAAATGAAGGGATGAGTCCAGAAGAAATCTCCTGAAAAATCCAAAATAGCTGTTATTTTAAAAGTAGAACAGGAAGTGACAGGAATACGCTCTCTTTGCAAAATGTAAGCCTTTAATGACTCTAATTTCTAACTATATTCCCATCGTGATCCATTTTCTCTTGCTGTTTTCCAAATATAGTGGCCTAAAACAACACTTATTTATCATGTCAGTTTTGTGGGTGATGCATCCTGAGCTTTGGATCCTCAGCTCGGCTCAGGGTCTCACTGGTGGGGGTCAAGGTGTGGACTGTGTCTGAGGTATAGACGCAGGAGGGGGATCCTCTTATTCAGAGCCTCGGGAGAGCAGGACTGAAGCTCTGGGTCCTGGAGGCCGCCTGCAGCTCCCTACCATGCAGCCCTCCCCGTGGGCACTCCCCAGAGCAGGAGCCCCACTCCCCAGAGCCTAGACTGTGGGGAGCCATTCTCACACGTGACTGGGCGACTCCCGGTTTGGGTCTGAGGCGCTCTGCCTGTGTCAGAGCTTTCCCGGCCCTCTCCTGATGAGAGAACCCGTCCGTGGGGGGTGTGACTGACCACTGACCCCGGGGGCCCAATCACTGACCCTGACCTTGGAGTGCGCCCCCCCCCAACCTTCATTGGATGGAATTCTCCCCTGAATTTCTTGTTCCCCAATAAAAGGCTACTCCCTGGCGTGCTCTCTCTCTCTCTCTCCTGCTAGCCCTGAGTAATCCTTGCTGCCCTGCCGGGCAGTTAGAGGTAGGAACCAGAGAGGGGAGCCATCTCGGACCTAGCAATAGAAAAAGGTAACTGAGTCTGTGTGTTTTTTTTTTTTTTTTAAAGAGAGAGTGAGAGAGGAGAGAGAGAGAGAGAATTTTTAATATTTATTGTTTAGTTCTTGGCGGAAACAACATCTTTGTTGGTATGTGGTGCTGAGGATCGAACCCGGGCCGCACACATGACAGGAGAGCGCGCTACCGCTTGAGCCACATCCCCAGCCCGAGTCTGTGTGTTTTATTTCGATCTCTGCTAGCTAACTTTTATGCCAAGAACCTCATTAATGAAACCATTGCGCTGGCCGCATGGTGGAACTAGACCATGGTGCAGCCCAGTGTAACCTCGCAGCAGCTCTGCCCTAGCCCTGTCCTCAGGGTCTGTCTTCTGTGCTTGACTCCCTGGATCTTGCTGGCCATGTAACAACCCCTCCCTGGGCTAGCATTTCTGGAGACAGTGAACTTGATAGAGAGTTTGTCTTGCAGAAGATGCAAACTCACTAATGGGAGTCTGTCCTCCCACCACCGTGGCCTCTACAGGGCTCTCACACTCTGGGCCTCTATCCACCTGCCCTAACCGCCTCAGGGCCAGGCACCTGAGTTCTTTCCAGGAAACCACAGTAAAGCCTGTTGCCCACAGTCCCCCTCTCCCTCTGCCTCTTCTCCAACTCCAGTGCTTCCCTGTGGGACCCGAGAGCCATGCCTGCCTCTGCTTCTTCCTTTATGACAATCATCTTCTTGTCTCCATGTTACGGAGGTGATTAAAGCAAATCCCGAGGACTCTTAGAACAGGGTTCTCTCAGCTTGACCATTTTCAATTGATTAAAAGCAAGCCCCGGGGCTGGGGATGTGGCTCAAGCGGTAGCGCACTCGCCTGGCGTGCGTGCGACCCGGGTTCGATCCTCAGCACCACATACCAACAAAGATGTTGTGTCCGCTGAGAACTAAAAAATAAATATTAAAAATTCTCTCTCTCTCTCTCTCTCTCTCTCTCTCTCTCTCTCTCTCTCTCTCCTCTCTCACTCTCTCTTTAAAAAAAAAAAAAAAAAAAAAAGCAAGCCCCAAGTTCTCCCCCCACTCAAGGGGAGGGGATCACAAAGGGGATCACAAAGGGGATCACTCACAGCAGGGAGCTTGTCTTCTGCCCCTACCGTTTGATTTTTAAAAATATATCGAAAATAATCACCTGCCTGGTGTGGTTTCAGGGACAAGGAACAGAGCTGACCACAGTGACACCATCAAAACATGGCTCCACATGGCTCCACCGAAGCTGGTGGCACCAGCCTTGCTGGAGCTGTCCTGTCAGGATCCAGTTTCTTCTGCAAGCCTCCTTTCAACCCCCTCCTTGGTATCTCATGATCACAGGTGAGCCCTGCAACCCCAAGAAAGAACAGGTGGGGAGCAGCAGTCACCAGCAAAGACAATCCCCCAGGAATGTCCCCTCCCACTCTGCAACCCACACCCCATGCCCTTTGGTCATTACCACCCACAGAGAGGTGGGGTGGTGAGGATCTGGGTGGGATGTGCCTTGGTTGCTGTGGGCCTCGCCAACCCACGCACCTGCCACAGCTGGTGGGCCAGGAGCATGGCGCCCCAAGGTTGTCCTTGGTGTGGAGATGTTGGGGAACACAAAGGCTTCCCGAGCCCGCAGTGCCAGGTGTGCAGAACAACATGCATTTAAAAGAGTAAAATCTGAACCACAAGAAATGTCTTGGGCTCACTGTCGGGGAGCAGAATGGGGCGTTTTCTGATTGGCTGGGGCTTGAGGAGAACTGCCCTGACTGGTGAGTCAGTCTCTATCTAATTGATTGACAGGACTCAGAGGAGGGTTGGCTCCACCCTCTGTCCTCCAGCGTGGCCAACAGGACTTCAGATCTCACTGGCCAGATCTGAAGCCAAAATAAGACCCCGAGAACAGACTGTTGCCAGACTGAACTGCGGTCTTCCAGTCTTCAAGAATCTTGTCTGCTGGACAAGGATCTGCAGAAATAACAGGCCCTAGGGAAGGACTAGGGATCACCAAAGTAGCTCCGCACAACAAAACCCCAAATCCGTGGCCGGTGACTACTCCCACTCACTCCCTGCAGAAAGATCACAGCGACTCAGGTTTGTAGGGAGGGCCCTTCCTCCCCAGTCCTCAGCAAGGGGATGTACTGGGTGGGAGGAGAGAGCCCACCCTCAGGGAATCCCAAATTCCAGGGCTACTTCATGGGGCCCTGACCTTCTGCCTGCTGAGTTCTAAAGCAGAAGCATTCTGTTCCCCCTGCAACCACAGAGTGTCCCCTAAGAATATCTATAAAACCGAATTGTTCCCCTGAATGCTTCTATCATTTCATGGATGTCCCCTCCTGTCCTGTGCATGTGTAGGTGAGCGCGTGTGTGTGTGTGTGTGTGTGTGTGCGCGCGCGCGCAGAGTCCTGGGTCTACACACAGAGTGTTGGTATCATTTGGAAAAGTTAAACAGAACCAATAGTAAAATGTGGTACTGCTCTAGCACCACATACTCATTGTAAAATCATTCACTGTAACATTGTCACACAGATATGAGCTTCTTGCATTGCCTGAATGCTATAGTCTCCAAGAGAGGCTGAAAGGAAACACTGGAAAAGCCAACAAATAACATGTTTCAGACAACATGGTCAAAAGCAGAAATGGGGGTGACTTTGCAAAGAAGGTGACTGCCCCCCTGTGACCACAAGAACACACTGGAATCTTCATGGAAGTTTCTATCCCACTCCCAGGATGAACTGGGCTTCTCCTTGGAACTGCTCCTACCTGCTGGCCCTCCCACCCCTCTGTGCACCAGAATCTCTAGGGACAGTTAGGGATGATGTAGACGGGAGAATGGGGTGCATGGAACACGGGGGGCAGAAGTGGAGTCAGAAAGCCCCTGCATCCAGGAGAGGCTGTGACAGCAGGTTGCAGAGCTGGGGCAGGCCCCTGGAGCCCGAGTCCTCAATGCCCACATTGAATGGGGACGACCCTGACCTCACAGGACCCCTCTGACCAGCCCATGAAAAAGACAACGAAACCCCCAACACATGTAAAGCATGATCTTACTGGTTTATTTCGACTCTCTTACCCTGTTTTTCTTTTAAATCCAGGCTCACTCCCACCACCAAGAATAATAAGACATAAAGTTCGAGGAAGGACCTTTTTGTTTTCTAATGCACTGAGTCCAGGCAGAAAGTCAGTGTGGGCCGTATTATGCAGAGAGCGCCGTTCCCTTATTTGTTCATATTTCTTTCTAGGCGCGCTGTAAGCAGCGCTGGCCACCACACAGGGCTGCAGGGCCTCCAGACCTGGCCTGGCCTGGCCCTGGGCAGACTGCTGCTCGGAGCTCCCTCAGGGATACTGGCCTGGTGGGAAAATATCCCCTGTAAGATCTTGAAGCTTCCCTTGCTGCTCTCCTTTTGCCCTGGGCCCCTGGCAGGGTCCTTGTGGCTGCTGACTTAGTGGACGGGAAGGAAGGAAAGAGAACTGAGCTTGGGTGAGGAACATTCAACATTCACCCCTTTTTGGGACCAGCTCTGAGGCCAAGCTGCTGGCCCAAGGGCCTGAGCTTCCGGTGGAGAGGAGGAAGAGCACAAAAGAGCTGGTGCATTCTTACAGGTCAGTGAGAACACTGGCCCCCACCTGAGAAGAAAAATGGAAACACAGAGCGACATACCCAGGAAGAAACAAAAAATATTAAGAACAGGCTTATGAAAACGTACAGCCTCACTAATCATTAGGCATGCCAATCAAAACATGTAGATGTCAATTTTTCCTTCTCCGTTTTGTATTGTTTTAGGAAGATGCCTAGTACTGAACGGTTGAATTGTGCAAGCTCTCTCTTGAGCAGCTTCTGGAAACAAATTATTTTGAAAATGGTCAGAGTGGGGACTGACATGCATTCAACATTTGCTCTGGTTCGGAACCATAGCGTAGGAGCAATCTAAAGAATGAGATTATCAATCTCCTCAACACCCATGGGATGTACCACCATTATCTCCATGGTATAGACAGGGAAACAGAGATTTGAAGAGACCAACAATTTGCCTGAGGTCAGATAATTAGTAACCTGGAGGTGCATGTCAAACCCAAATCTCTGAACCCAAAGCCCATGGTCATGACCACCATGTTTTTCTGTCTCAAAGCCTTAAAATCCCATATGAGTAATTGTTCCTGTAATAATTCATCCCAAGGAAGTGATCAGAAATATAAGACAGATATACAAGGGTACACCCTGTACTGAAATTATGGAGGCTTATTAACTGCAGATGTTTTCTAATAGGGGAATTATTTTTAAAATAATAAACAAAAGATTAAATATCATTATGTAGTCACTCATCAGCAGTCATATTTTTGAAGAAATTTTAATAGAAACAAAATGTTGATGATATGATGTTAAGTTAAAAAGGCGGGTATAAAACCACATAGACTATAGTTTCCAAGACATGTGAACAAATTAACAGAAGTTATCTTTGGGTTGACAATGAATAATTTAAATTTTAAAATAGGTAGAGAGAGCTGGGCACGGTGGCACATGCCTATAATCCCAACAGCTCAGGAAGCTGAGGCAGGAGGATCACAGATTTGAAGCCAGCCTCAGCAACTTAGTAAGGCTGTAAGCAATGCGGTGAGACTCTGACTTAAAATAAATAAAAAGGGCTGGTGATGTGTGGCTCAGTAGTTAAGTGCCCCAGGATTCAATCCCCAGTCCCAAACACAATAGGTAGGAATTTGCATCCCAACACAAAGAAATGATAAATGTCTGAGATGACGGATAAACCAATGACCGTGACCTGATCATCACACATTAACTGTGTATAGAAAAAGCACAGCACACCCCCTAAACATGTATAGTCACTACGTGTCGATTGAAAATAAAAGAATTCATCTTTGGGTGGTGAAATGGGAAAATTGATTTTTTTTCTTCTTTTTGCAAAGTTTTTGAAATAGGTCGTTATTATTTTTTGCATTCAGAAAAATGCAAAAGAAGTTGAAGCAGAGGCTCCTCTTCCAGGGTGGATTGGGTTTGCCAGAGTAAGAGGGGAAGATGTGGATGGTAGAAAAGGAGCAGGAAGGACTTAGAGAAGGGCCAAGCCACAGACTGCCTGGGACAGGAGGGACAGTGTGCTTCTGAGACTTCCAATAATTGGCTCTCCTGCCCGTTCCCTTCCCATGAAGCCTTACAAGGTAAGCCACAGGAATGCCCTGGGGCCCTGGGGCTGCTTGGGGAAGGCAGGGGTAGAAGGACATTCTCACCAGCCACTGTGGTTGGTGGTGGTGGAGAGGGAAACCCCAGAGTCACTACTGGACCCAGAGACAAGAAGGGGCACAAGTGAAGCCAGCCCAGGGTGGGAGGAGGCCAGAGGGGGGCAGGTCCTGGCTGAGGCTGTTTCCCCCTTGCACAGCTGTGAATGGGGAAAGCAAACCACTTTCCTTCAGTTCTTACAGCAAGCAGCACAGAAGGCTTCTGGGACCCCAAAAGGACTGGGGATTCTCCCTACCAGCAAGCAGGCCATCGGTTCTGCAGCCACAGACACCTCCCAGGTGTCTCCTGCAATTCTAGTGAGTTCTCCAATTCCAGCCTCCACCTGGAGACAGTGTCAGATGGCACCAGCTGAGGACTGGTGCCCACCACTGCTCCCCATCTTCAGATGCCAGTCCCAAGCCCCAGGAAGTTTCCCCTGTGCTTCTGTCTCACAATATAAACCAGGGTCCCTGCGATTGAACCTTCGCTGGGTTCTATTAATTTGCTCAAGTGGCTCACAGAACTCAGGGGAACATTGACATTTAGTGGTTTATTTTAAAGGACGTCACAAAGGATGCAGATGGAGAGGTACATGAGTGAGGTCTAGAGGGACACAGACTTCCATACTCTCTCTCTGGGAACCTCCGTGTGTTCTGCAATCTGAAGCTCTGTGGACCTGTCCTCCCAGGTTTTATGGAGGTGCATGACATTGGCATGATTGGTGACATCATTGGTCATTGGTGATCAATGACCTTCAACCCCTCTTCCCCCACCCCGCCCCCCGCAGGTTACAGGGTGGTGCTAAAAGTCCCAATCCTCTCATCCTGCCTTGGTCTTTCAGTGACCAGCCATATCCTGAAGCTGCCAGCCACCAGCCACTTCATTAGCATGCAAAAGACACATTACTTTGGAGATTCCAAGGATTTCATGAGTGTATGCCGGGAAAAGAGAAAAGACCAAATACATATTTCATAGTATCTCAATTGGTTATAGCTAAGGTTCACTGGCTGTCCTGGACATGCAGCCAAGTCTTAGAAAATGTGTTCCAAGTTTCCAAGGAAGACTGACAAGTGACTCTTAACACAGTCCCATCTGTCAAGATGAGATGGCTTATCCTTTGCTGTCAAGAGTCCACACAGAGAAACAATCTAGAAAGCCCTGTAAGCCCTTCCCTGAATCCTGTTCCTACCCACGTCTCAGTGGGCTGGGGTCAGGGAATCTTCAGGCAACCAGGACACCAGGTAAGGACAGAGAAGTGTGGACCAGGCAGTCCTGGGCCCTGACCCCACAATCCTGCATGCCCGCCCACCCTAGGTAGCCCTTGTCCCCTGAACCCCAGTTCAACAGAGCGATCCTCTTTTCTTCCTCCCTCCCTATTGGCAGCTGGATCATCCTGTCAGCCAAGCCCAAGAGGATGACCCTCAATGTACAGGAGAGAAAGACACAAACAGCTGTTAATTGTGTTTACTGGTGCCTAGAAACTGTTGGGGGGTTATGTGGATATTATAAACAAAAGCCAAGGCATGGGAAAGGAAGAGTATCTCAAGAGAGAGATGGGGCACAAGTTTCTAGACACAACCATGAGCGCTTACTTCTTTGCGCATGGGCTTTTGATCATTGGTACGTTTTTTATCCTTTTTTTTATTTTGGATCCTTTCTCCTAGCTCTGTCCTCTATTTTTGGTAAGAACCCTGTGAAATCTCTTACAGGAAGGCAGGGGACAAATTAGGAACACAGTGGGTTTTTCCACAGGGCCAGAGAGAAAGAATCCTGGTTGGAGGCAATGGCTGGAGGTGAGGTTAGAAGCCCGGCCTTGAGTTCAGTGGAGGAAACCTGGAGATCACAGTGGACTCTGCCTGGGCGGAGAACAGAAGGGGAGAGGAAGGGGGGCAGGGGGTGGTGGGGAAGAAGACGGGAAAACACAGCAGCACACTTCCTCCCACACCACTGTGAGGGAGGATCAAAAACCAACTCACTGTGGGATGCACAGCAAAGGACACCATCAGCTCCATCTTCCATTTCTGACCACAGGTGTGCAGGAGGAAACCAGCGATCCCCAAGAATGGAGCCATGGGCAGTGACCCTGAATCCTTCGGAACCCACACTGATTCCCAGAAACGCCTCCCTGGATGGAGCAACCTGGTCATCAGAGCAGGTGAGGGAGCCCCTGTCAGAGGCTGAAAGAGAGCACGGCCATGTCTACCTTTCCCTGCTCATCCGTGTCCCCGGAGTCACTGGGAACGGACTCCTGATACTGTTTCTCATCTTCTGCGTCAAGAGGAAGCCGTTCACCGTCTACCTTCTGCATCTGGCCATTGCCGACTTCATGGTCCTTCTCTGCTCGTCCATCTTCCAGCTGGTGGACAGCCTCCACCTGCCCAATGACACCTGGCTGAGCTACGTCCTCCTCCTCATGATCTTCGGCTACGACACGGGTCTGCACCTGCTCACTGCCATCAGCGTGGAGCGCTGCCTCTCGGTGCTCTACCCAATCTGGTACCAGTGCCGCCCGCCGCCCGAGGCACCCGTGGGCCGTGGCCTGCGCACAGCTGTGGGCACTTTCGGTGCTGGTATCCGGGTTGGAGAACTTCTTCTGCCTTCTGGCAGCGGAGCCGAGATTCCCAGAGTGCCCACACGTGTGCGCCTTCTCCTGGGTCTTGACCTTCCTTGTCTTCGTTCCTCTCATGATCTTCTCCAACTTGATCCTCTCCGTCCAGGTCTGCTGCCACCTCAAGTCCTGTCTACCGGCCAAGCTCTATGTGATCGTCACGGCCACCGTGGTCTTGTTCCTGGTCTTCGCCATGCCCATGAAGGTCCTGTTCATCATCGTCTACTACTCCAACCCTAGCCACGAGTCTGTGTGGAAGTTCTTCCCCTATCTGCACCTGCTGTCCACCATCAATTGCAGTGTGAATCCAATTGTCTATTTCGTGGTGGGTGGTCTTAGGAGAAGGAAAAGTAGAAAGTCCCTGAAAGAAGCGCTGCTGGAGGTCTTTGAGGAAAAGCCAGAGCCCACTTCAGGTGGGAACGCTGCCCCTTCCTCTCCGACCTCGAGGTCCTGAGGACACTCTTGAGGGTCGGAAGCTATCCCCGTGGGAAAAGGTAACATGTTCTGAAAACACCTCTCTGCTTTCCCACCTGCAGCTCACCTAAGATAAAAATCAGTTCCTTGGTTCCTCCTGGGAATTAGTAATAGCAACAAGACCACAGTCCCCACGATCCACCTGGCCACTGCGGCTTCGTGACAGCTAACCTTTTAGGACACTTATTCTCCTCCAGGCACCAAGCCCCGCGTTTTGCACACATCGTCTCATTTCATGTCTCAACAACCTTAGGAATCAACACTGTTACACGGCCATGAAAGGTGAAGGAGGTGCGGCTCCCAGAGGGTTAGTAAGGTTACGGAGCGTGGAAGGCCCAGCTGGAACGGGACCCGCAGAGCCCGACCCCAAGCCCTTCCTTGCACCATGGTACCCAGGACTGTCTTTGAGAGGTGATATCTTAAACTGTTTGCACTAATGCCTTCAACACCACTCCCCACTGTCTCTCCCTTGCGTCTTCTTTCAGACCTTGTGCTCCTGATTAGTTAGAGGAAAACGTTTTCTTCTTAGAAAGGAATGTGAATTGTTGGAGACGCAAAGATGACTCTGAATACTTACAAGGGACTATCGGCCTGTCCTATAGAAGTGTCCCTATTATTTACATATTAAGAATTCATCCCGGTTCAATCTCCAACACCACAAAAAGAAAAAAAAAAAAAAAGAATTCATCCTGGGATGCGTTGGGGAATAGGAGAGCTATCCCATAAGTCCTTTAAGAATGTCGTCTTGTAATAGTGAACAGGAACTGCCAGGCTTGGTGGCACATGCCTATCATCTGGGCAATGTAGCAAGACTTTGCCTCAAAATAAAACTAAAAGTGGCTAGGGATGTAGTTTACTGGTAGAGTACTTGCCTAGCATGTGTGAAGCCCTGGGTGCAACCCTCAGTACTAAGAAAATTTAAAATATAAAACAAAAAGCAAGGGAATTTCAAAAAGAATCACTGAAGCTTTGCTTGAACATGGAAATTTTCACTTTTGTCTGTCTGTCTCCCTCCCTCCCTCCCTCCCTCCCTTCCTTCCTTCCTTCCTTCCTTCCTTCCCTCCTTCCCTCCTTCCCTTAATCTGTGGTATGGATATATCCATAAAATACAACAGATGGAAGAATACTTTCTTTGCAAAATGTGTACAAAACAAAACCATGTATTTTTCTAGAGAATTTCAGCGCATGGCTATTTCACCATCTCTTCAGCCCACCATTCCTCATTTCTCAATTCAGTTCTGAGTACCCGACTTGAGATGCTGCCAACTCTTTTTGGAATGAGGTGTTTTCTTTTTTTTATTACAAAGAAAACATTTCCTGTGGTCCCAAGGCCCTCTTGATGGACTTCACTATTATAAGCCAAGCCCCAGCACTTTCCAAGACTATTTATAGATTTTGCTCATCCAGCCATATTCTTACTGGAATTATCTTGCAGTCCAACCTGATCATCATGTAACAAATTCTTAAAGTTAATTCCACTTACCTACAGATTTTGCTGAATAGACTATGATTTGGTGGCACTAGGACAGTTCCAACAAATGATTATCACCAGGATGTACTTTTTTAGGATGTACTTTTAATAAACACAATAGTGGAATGATTAAAATATGGAATGCTCAATCAAATTGAGCACAATGGGGACTACCAGAGGCTGGGTGGTGACAACTGCAGGGTACAAAATTTCAGTTAAGAGGAATAAACTTTCAGGACCTACTGCACAGCATGGTGACTGGAGTTAATAGTTAATAATAATGTATTGTATATTTCAAAATTGTTAAAAGTGTGGCTGTGGCTCAGTGGTGGAACACTTGTTCAGCATGATAGAGGCCCTGGGTTCAATTTCTAGTAACAAAAACAATGATAACACCCACCCCCTACCAAGGAAATTGCTAAAAGGGTAACCTTTAAATACAAAAATGAAACAAAACACCACACAAAATCATAAAGTCTGCAGGGTGGTGATATGTTAGTTAGCTTGTCCTCGTCACTGCATAATGCATACATAGATCACATCACATTGTATCCCACAAATACAAAAAATTATTTGTCAACTAAAAAATAAAAAATTGAAAAGCAAGGCTTGAGGAAGAATTTTACATTCATCATTTATTTAACCAAACATTTACTGAAGGCCTCTTAGTTGCCTGAGACTGCTCAGTGGGTAAGTCACAGCCCTGGCCTCAGGGTCTCCCAGCCTGAGAGCTGAAGGGACCAGACTCCTACAGAGTTATTATGCATCTTCCCCAGGATCACAAACTGTGCCACAGACAGCAGGTGCTCAAGAAATATCTGGTCCATAAACAAATATATAAATATAAAATAATATAATAATAGCTGACAAAAATCTTTCCTATAAGGAACTAAAGATATTTTATGGATGGGTTCTCCTAGTTAAATACACAATTAATAACAGAGATCAGTCTACATTGGGAGATGCCCAGGTTTCTCAGGTCTCCCAGTAATACAGAACATGAAATCAAACATTTGCTTCAAAAGTGACATGGAATCAGTGTGAGAAAAAGGACAAAGTCTCATTGAAAAGCTCTCAGAACTGACCTGTGGTTTCCAGACTTTTTCAGAAGGCCTCCTTGACATCTAACAGGAGCTTTTGAATGTTTCTTTTGATATTTTTAACTTATATTTATTTATATCTCCATCATTGATGTGGTTCACCAAAACAAAGTAAATACTAGAGGTTGAAATAATAACTACAGATGGTTGGAACAGGGTAAATATAGTAAGGAAAGAAGAGCCATATTGGAAAGCTCAGACACTTCCCATGAGGGCTGGTGCAGTTGTTAAAGGTAAGGCATCCATTTGTTTCTGAGTTTTCTGGAAGTCAAAGCAAAAAGAAAAAAAAATGTTTAGCAATGAGGGTCGAGCTTATGGTTTCATAGGTATTCAGACGTACACTGTTTCCTGATTCTTACTGGGAGGTCGTGGGGTGAGGTGTCCTCAACGACATCCCATTCGTAAGTGCAGTAGGAAGGTTTCTAATGTACACTTCTCAGGGTAAGCCAAATACATCCCATCAAAGGGCGGTTTTGTAAAGGCAGGCAACTGCCCAGAGAAGGAAGCGATGCTTTCTGAGGACCCAGCTCTGACAGGGCCTCGGGAGTGTCTGGGGATGGAGAATGGCATCTTTTCCTTCTGAGGGTGATGTATAGCTATTACTCCTCACAACTGCTTGTTTGATGAGAAAGGGCTCCAGAGGGTGCACGGCTGCACCTACACTCGGGATTCTTGGTGAAGACACCCTCTCTGTGACATCCACAAAAGGGCAAAAGGAGGTTAACGTTCTCTTTTCAGCACAGAAAATGAGCCCCAGTAGATCACCCTCCATTGCAGGACAGAGCAAGGGTGTGAAGCTGTTGACCGTTCCAGAAGGGTAAAAAACAGGCCATTCTCCTCTCGGCAGCATCTGTGTGTGCCCTTCTTACCACTCCGGCTAGTTGGAAAACTCACACTGGCTGGAGGTGTGGCTCAGTCATAGAGCACTTGCCTAGCAGGCATGAGGCCTTGGGTTCAACCCCCAGCACCACAACCCCCAGAGAGAAAAGAAAAAGAATACAGAAAAAGTTGCAATTGTATTGGTTCTAGGCTATGCTGTTTGTATAGGCTAAAATTATATCCTGTGACTTCAATTTATAATTTTTGATTATTAGTGACTCTGAACATTTCTTACGTTTATAGGCTAGACATTAACATCTGTGTCTGTGTGACTCAGTGTGATTCTAAGTTACCCACCATGTCTCCACCCCTTCATCCACTAGCGGCCCAACATTTTTCTCCTCAATTTAATTGAGCATTCCATATTTTAAGGGATAGTAACCCACTATTGTATTTATTAAAGTACATCCTAATTTATATTTGGTGATAATCATTGTTGGAACAGTCCTAGTGCCACCAAATCATAGTTCATTCAGCAGAACTTTAGCACAAAGAGACAGGCTTACCGGATGCACACTTCATAGATCATTTCAGCCTTTACTCAGGATCGGGACCACACCTACAGGAACAGACCCACTTTCCTGGTGGAAAATGAGCCACTGAACAAAGGAGGGGACTGGGCTTATATAGGTTGTGGGTGATTTAGTGAGCGTGTCAGTCTGGGCACTGAGGAATTTGAGTTTGGGGATGGGGGTCAGTGGCCAGCACCTGAAGAGGCATTATCTTGGAAGAGATTAGTGCTCCCTAGAGACTACCACTTTAGGATTGATGACACATTTTTTCCCCTACCTGCGGCCAGCATCTGAAAGAGATTTACCTTGAGAAAGTCTGGCTTTTCCATTCCCTTTTCCCAGGCCTCATTATTTGGGGGGTTTCATTTTCCATATCCAATAGCTCCTGCCCACTCTGTCAACCATGGCACCCTCAGAGTCACCACATGGGTTAGGGGTTGGTGGGTTCCACCACACTCTGTCCCCTGTGTGAGTGTGTGTGAGTGTCTGTGTGTGTGTGTGTGTGAGTGTGTGTGTGTGTAGGGCTGTTCAAACCTGGGCTCAGATCCCTCCATCAATGCTTGATTGTGGTCCTGGGCAAGTTCCCTGAGTCCCCAAGACTCCCTGCTTTTTCTTGCTCTGAACAGTTTCTGCCGTGGATCTTCCTGGGGATACAGGCTTAGAAGCCACCCTACAGTAAACGCAGCTCTGGCTGTTTTAAGCACCTCTATTGAGATCTACTTCACTAGCCATCAAAATCACCCATCTAAAATGTACAGTTTAATGGCTTCTAGAATAATCACAGGCTTACATAACCATTGCCACAATCTATTTTTACAACATTTTCTCCTTCCCCCAAATAAAGCCCATGCCCATTGGCAATCACGCCCCAGATCCCCACAGCTGTGGATCTCTCTCCGGTCTCTATGGATTTGTCCATTCTGTGCATTTCCTATAAACGGAATCAGACAACGCGTGGTCATTTGTGACCAACTTCTTTCTTAGCAGGTTTTCAACCAATATTACAGCATGTATCTGTATTTCATTCCTTTTTATTGCCAAATAATATTCAGTCGCATGGACACTTCTGATGCCTCCTTTCATTAAGCAGAGAGTGATTCTAGGGTGGTGGTGGGGTAGATGGCTTTCTAACTGTCCATGAAATTAACAGGATATCTAAGGAATTTGATGCATAGTTAGTCTTTCAAATTATGGCTGTACATTTTTTCCAGGTGGGAACTTGATCAAATTTGAGCAGAAACAGCCCGCATATATCCTGGTGGGCAAGACAGATTCTGGGGCTGGCCAACAGTGACACACAAACTTCAAAAATTAACTGATCAGCTGATGGGATTGAGAAACTTTGGGGAAAATTAAGAAGCCTAACCAAGATTCATGCTCACAACAGCAGTTTTCCATCTGTGTATGGAACACCCAGTACACGGAGAAGCACTTACCGTCAAGTTGGGGTTTTACTTAGAAAACATTCTGGCTCTCCCATAGCTTGTGAACAAAAAATGAAGGTACATAGCACAGAGCCCATCTCAGACTTGACCCTGAAGATTTCCAGAGCAGGAGTCAGCATGGCCCATCATGATCATAGAAAAATCTTAACGCACTGACAAAAAGCTTGAATCTGAGAATGTGGCTTCCACATCAACCCAAAAATGACTAGACTGTCAGGCGAACTTCCGAGTGAGAACATGAGTTCCCCTGCTGCATACCCTTCCTGGATACAGACTGATGAAATAGGGGCGAATTATGTGCCAAAACAAAACCATTTTGAGTTTAATGTAGGTGATTTAAAAATCATTCTTCTTATACAATTTAGGTTGTAGGGTCCGTTATCTACTGATTGTGCTCCTAGTTTATGATAAAAATAATTTAGGAGGATACTCATCTTTCTAGTCTGAATGGCTCTTTTTTTCCTGCCCTGGCATCGAAACCATTCCACCTCTTGCTTGTGTGGGAAGCAGAGGACACGGCACAGTTCCTCTCTGTACCTCATGGCCACTACAACTCAGGCATAGGACTGAGGTGCAGCCTATTAGAATCTTCCGGTCAGGACTGTTCCATTCATTAAGCAGATGTCCACTAAGCCCTGCTTGTGCCTGGCACTGTTTAAGGCACTGCAGATAAAAATAATAATAAGTAGAGAAAAAGGACAAAGAGTGACAGAGGTATTATTATGTTTCTGTGGTGGTCAGGGATGGCATCTGTTATTGTTTAGATATGAGGTTCCCCAGAAAAGCTCATGCAAAAGACAATGTAAGAAAATTTGGAGGTGAAATGATTAGGGTGTAAGAGTCTTAACTTAATCAGTGCATTAATCCATTTGAATGGTCAACTGGGTGGTAACGTTAGGCAGGCTGGGCTTGGCTGGAGGAGGTGGGTCACTGGGTGCCCCCATGAGTGGAGCTCTCTGTTTCTCTGCTTCCTGGTGGCCAAGTCCTGAGCTGCTTTCCTCCTCCACACCCTTCTTGAGGTTCTGTGGCACCTCAGGCCCCCCCAAAATAGAGTTGGCTGTCCTGGGACTGAGGCCTCTGAAATCAAGAGTCCTGAATAAACTTCCTCCTCTAATATTGTTCTTGAGGGGTCTTTTGGTCACAGTGATGAAAACAGCATCTCATAGAAGTGGCATCTGAGCAGAGGGCTGGCTGGAGCGAGGAAGCTCCGTTTAGAAATTAGGTGTTGCAGCGGCAGCAGAGCCAAGGGAACAGGAAGGGGCTCCCTGGCTCCTGCCCATCGAAGCTGGGACAACATGGGCACAGAGGTGACAATGGTGATGACGACACGAGACGGTACTGGAATGAGGAACTGACCCGGTTGAGTTCAGAGAAATGGAGCTTCTAAAATCAGAGTGGGACTGAGCAAATCAGGCTCTCCCACGGCTGTGATTTGTCTGCATGTCCTCCGAGGGTCCGTCGTGATTGGAGGCTTGGGCCTTCAGGGTGGGGATATTGGGAGGTAGAGGAGGTTTGGGAGACGGCCTAGAGGAAGGTCTCCCGGTCTTTGGGGGCCAGCCCTCGCAGGGGATTGTGGGACCAGTATATATCTCTTTCTCTGCAGCTCAGGGATGACTGCTGTTCCCACACCTTCCACCATATCCCATCCTCACAAGAGAACAGGCCAGTGTGGCCTCCAAAATTGTGAGCCAAATAAACTTGCCTTCTCTAGTAGGTTAATTGCCTCTGGTGTTCTGTTGTAGCCATGCAAAGCTGGTATTTTCATTTTGCTCTTCTTAGACCTATGACTATGAAAGAGAAGTCGGAGGGTGAGAGAAAGTTGCCAAGCACAGTGAGTGGCCTGTCTTTGTCAGACCAGGAAATGAAATACAGTTTGTTGAAACGTTAAAGAAATAAAATTGATATTGGTTTGTCCTTAGTTGATTGGCAAGGAACAAAAACTGTTCTGTTTCCTCCTTTGTAAAATGGCAATATTAAGAGAATGAACTTTGGATATTTCTAAACTGAGGTTCCCTGTCCCCGCCCATCAAGGCCCTCCATCCATCAAAGCCAGGGACGTAAATTGTCCCAGGGGAAGGTAGGCTACAGCTTTGACCAAAAAGTCACATTCTTGGCTTCTGAGCTTAATTCATACAGAGTTTTGGAAAGATGGAGCAGAGTCGCCTGTATGGAAGCCAAAGCGTTCTTGATTTGCAAAAGCTGCCTCTTCAGAGAGGTTTTGTTTTGTTTATTTTTTTCGCATTTCTGACGACTTGGCATGGCATCTCCATAGCAGGCCTCCTGGATTCTGCGGAGTTGACAGGGAAATCATGGGTAGGAAAAAATACACCACGATAAAGGAGCAATTTTCCATCCAAACAGAGATAAGTGCTCAAGCAACCAGGCTGGTGGGAAGCCGGGGCTGGCAGGCCGGGGGTCCAGGGTGGGAGGGGGGCCACAGAAGAAAAGCCTCGATGGGCTGAGGGACTTCAGAGCCAAAAGGCTCTAGAGCACCTTCCTGGGGGCAGTGCAGGACTCTGAGGGCAACCTCCATGGGAAAACCCATAACCAGGGGAAGTCACACTGGATGGGCGAGAGGCCACCCTTGAATTAGGCAGCTCTGTCAGGAAAACAGATACCACCTGCAGGAATCGGACGGGGCCATTTGGTTCTGTAGATGACAGAAGGGCTGAAAGGGCAGACAGGACGTGAGGACCCCCAGAGCCTGTAACATTGGACTTGGCCCCCTGGGGAGGGGCTAGAGGATGGAAGGTGTTGCTGAGGCCAGGAAGCCTGGGTGCTGCCCAGGAAGCCAAGAGGGTGGCTGACATATGCTGGCTCCTCCACTTCTCCTCCTGCCCCTGCTCCAAGGCCTCCAACTGACTAAACCCAGCTGACACCAGCAGGCATGTCACCTGAGAAACACAGCCTCCAGGGCTGGCCCTCTGAGATAGGTGGCTAATTGCTAGAGAGTGGCTCTCAGGACAAATGGGCTCAGAAGTCACCATGACCCAGGGACTGTGTCAGCCCTGGTGGACCAAAGACTTAGGGTGGGAGCCCAGTGAACTCCAGGCCCAGCCAGAACCCAGGTGCCGAGCAAAGGATCCCAACGCATGCCCATGGGGACAGAAGAGACACACAAGGTTTCAATATATTGGTGGCATCGGGAAGAGAGCAGGCAGCAGCAGGGTTGTTCTCTCTCTTCAGCCACCTAAAAACTGGCTTCATGCACCCGTGTTCCAGGATGCCCGCTCTTCTCCTGAGACAGAATCAGCAGTGCCAGAACCCACCAGGCCCCAGCTCTCAGTGCAGGTGACCCTGCAGGCAGGCTGCCCTCCCACAGTCATACTATGTTGTCACTCTGCTCTGACAGCACCTCCTGCTTTTCCTCCAGTGTCTCTCGCTGTTGGAAATGACTTGAATGTTAATTTCAGTGCTGGGCTCCCCTCCTATGCTTCTAGCCCACACTCCTTGAAACTGGACCTCGATGGTTTTGCTGTTCCTTGGATTCCTGGGGCCAAGCCCAATGCCTCCGCAGTATGGTGCTCAGACGGCATTTGCTGAAGGGAATAAATGAGTGATGGAGGAATGGGGACAATGGGGTCTCTTCCCTCAGCTCTGCCAGTCTGTCCAAATAGCCTCTCTCTGCTTGTGCCATCAGACTTTGTTCTTGGAAATGGGGGCCAAGAGGGCTGCAGAGATGGGCTGAGGCAGCAGGACCTGGAGGGGACACCAGCTCCAGGAAGCGGTGCCATGGGTGGGAAGAGCACCCACCAGACCCGAGGGATCTGGAGCCACACAGCAGCTGCAGCCACAGGCCCCCTGTCCCAGAACCAGCTCCGGAAGCGCCCCTCACCTGCTCAGCACTTCGTACACCTCTGAGAGATTGGAGACCCGTGGGAAATGCAGCTCCTGAAATTGTGGAGAACAAATCACCAAGAGAAGAATACTGTCCATCTGCTTCAGGTCTTGTCCAGTGGCCGCTGAAGTGGCCTGGAGAACCCCATGCCCACCACCTCTTCCTTCTCCTCCAGCGTCCCAACTGCCCTCACTCCTCAAGTGCAGGGCCAGGGACCCAGATCCTGGGGTTCCCCAGAGGGCTCCCCACAGTCCAGGCTGGGAACGACTGCCCACCACCACCTCACACCACCTCCCTCCGCAGATGAGCGTCGGGGTCTAGAAATACGGAACCCGAGGCGCTCCACAGAGGCCTGGACACTTGTGGGATACCAGGCATTCTAGAACGAGAGGGACGGGGAGTGCCTGGCCTCGGAGTCCTAGGAGTTCATCAAAGCTAGAAACCCATGAAGTACAAAAACTAGAGCCTTTCTGGACAAAGAGGGACCAAGGGACCCACTCCTATTTTTGTGGCTTTTTTTCTTGAATAGCTCAATTTAATTACTTAAGAAAAGCTACCTTGTCCACACTTTAGTATCTCTTCTCTCGGTTTTAATTTCACTTCAATAACTTTTTAATATAAAAAGTTACATAAGGCTCATACCTCAAATCTTAGGTAGGTAGTAAACTTTGTGTATACTTTTCCCTGTTCAACAAAATATATAACTTTCATAGAATTGTGATCACTAAGATACTAAGGTATATATACTGATATTTTAAAATAGGCCATTTCTGATTTTGAAGGGATACAAGCTTATACTGTGAAAACTTGTGGCATACAGAGAAGCCTGAGAAATAAATTAAGAATCTTCCCACGAGATAACATTTTAATGCATGTTATTAGCTTTTTGAAGGTAACTCTGCTCGGAATGCATGCACCCCGCTTGCCCCCACAAGTGTGGTCATGAGGATAGAAAGGGCCTAGAGGTAGCTTCAGTGATGGGTTGTCTATTAGGTCTTCCCCACAAAACACCACCATCCCCTGGAGTCCAACACACAACAGTCCAAGCTATTTCATTAAGTGTCAAGACCCATAAAAATCATCACCCAAGCTCTCTTTGGCCATAAAAACAGACATTGGAGGACCCTGTATGGCTCTGCTCCCACAGAGAACTGGTCGAAAGCAGTTCTCTCTCCACGCTTGGAGCCAGTGAGGGAGCACTTGGCACCAGCTGAGGTTTCCAGAATTGGGTCTCAAGATGACAGCAATTTGACAGCTGGGACATGAGACAACACAATGATGGTAGAGAGGGACAGCAGCAGAGTGAATGAGTCTGGATGACACTGGGACACGAGAGCCACACTTCTGACATGGGGACACCAGAGGCTCTCTTCCAGAACTGGGAGAAAGGAAGTGCCCAGGGAGCCCAGAGGACCAACCACCACCAGGGGGCGTGTGCTGAGGTCCCACAAAAGGGCAAGCCCTGTCCTTATGGTTTTTTAGTTGTAGTTGGACACAGTACCTTTATTTTATTATTTTTATGTGGTACTGAGGATCAAACCGAGTGTCCCACACATGCTCGGTGAGCATTCTACGGCTGAGCCACAACCCCAGCCCCACTCTATTTTTGTTTGATTTTTACTTTTTAAGACAAGGTCTCGCTAAGTTGCCCAGGCTGGCCTTGTATTACTCCTCTCCTCCTGCCTCAGTCGCCTGCCCCTGTAGTGGAATCACCTTTATGCAGCACCACGCCCAGCTTAGCCCTGACCTTCAGATGTTTGTCACGTGTCCTGTTTTCTTAACCTGTTTAAAATCACGCCAGGGTAATTTTGTTGTGATTAACAAAATGGTTGACAGCTCTGATATTTGAAAAAGAAAAACAAACCATTAAGGATATCCAATGGCTCCAGACCCCTGCAGGCAGCGTGGGAAGGAAGAGTTGCCCACCCTGTTGGAGGCAGCTCCTGCTCTGGGTCTCAGAGCCTCTACTCCACAGGGCTGGAAGAGCCAGTGCTCCCCTCCAAGGTCCAGGGAGAAGCAAATGAACCATTTAGCTGCAGTGCAGGGACAGCTGAGTCTAGCGTGCAGCGATTGCCGGACACGACCACAGGTTATTGCTTACAAGGGACAAGAGCGTCCTCCCTGCCACTTGGGGCATCACTCTGTAGGGGCCCTTGCTATGTAGGCGCCAGCCCTCCTCCAGCCGGGACCTGCCAACCTACTGTCACAGTTACTCAGCTTTCCCTCTAGGTGGAGGGCAGCAACTGCCTAGCTTCAGCCTTGAACCATGCCACCAGCCTGCAGGGACAGGAGACTGTCTGCATCCCAAAGGAGCTTACACCGCAAAGAAGACACATGTAACTAGGGACAAAAATGGCTTCATAAATAGAAGAAGCACGGCAAATACAGTACAAGGTGACAGAGTAGCACCTCCATGAGGCGGTCACAAGGACCTGGTAGGAGGGAAGGTGTAAGGCACCAGCAGCCCCCAGGAGGCCAACTCCACTCTGCGGCCACCCTGCAGCCACCCTGCAGCCACCAAGCTCATCCTGCACACACTCTGAAGGTGGCAGTCAGCAGCTGATACAGGAACTGTGGAAACAACAGCCAGGACACGTTAAGTGCTGCCACCTCACGCAGCCTCAGACTAGAGGCCATGGTCTCAGCCTCCCACAAGTAGCCTGGGTGGGTGTTTTCGTTTAGTGCCTTTTAAAAATTTTTGCTGCCATCCTGATCTGACTCCCCAACCTCCAGAACCAGGAGAAATATATACATGTCTGTTGCTGAAGCCCCGCACCCAGTCTGTGGTTCATTTCTCCATCACTCACCATTCTGGTTAATAATACCTGACGACTTTAGTGTTGCTTTTGTGGGTGCATGATATATCCAGTGCCAGACATCTTAGCGCATGACTGTTTTCTCAACAGGTTATTATTGCAGCAGAACTTCTGAAAAATGCAGATGAATTAGTCAGACAGAAAATTCATCCCACATCAGTTATTAGTGGCTATCGACTTGCTTGCAAGTAAGATTGTTTGCATTCTCAGGAATTTTTTATTTGACACAGTACTTATAAATAGTGTTTTAATGTTTTGATTAATAATTAAATTTTGGTTTAAAAAAGTTGTGTTTTAACAACCAAGTAACACTTGAACTAGAGCCAGTAATGATTTTTCCCATATGACTACCACATTTTCTTCTAATAATAGACTTTAGTGGCTATGCTTATGGGATAGATTAAAGTTGCCATGATCTGAAGAGGGAGGATTTTCAAGTGTTCTCCTTCTATAGGAAATGGCTGAACAAAAAGTCCTTTCCTTTGACATTTTGAAACTGTTACATGTGATAACATTAGGGCTGGGATTGTGGCTCAGAGGAGAGCACTGGCCTCGAATTGCATATGTGAGGCACTGGGTTCGATCCTCAGCACCGCATAAAAATAAAACAAAGATATTGTGTCCACTCATAACTAAAAAATAAATATAAAAAGTGTCTTTTTTTAATGTGATAACATTAAAAGGTTTGAGTACTGAATTAACTTTTTTTTTCTGTCCCTTTAAACAGGGAAGCAGTGCACTATATCAGTGAAAACTTAATTATTAACACAGATGAACTTGGAAGAGATTGCCTAATTAATGCTGCTAAGACTTCCATGTCTTCCAAAATTATTGGAATGTATCCTTGCATCCAAGTAAAGTTTAGCACCCCTACCCCTTTGGTGGGTAGAGTGCTAGGGATTGAACCTGATTTAGGTTTGGGTTTTTTTTTTTTAAACAGTAAAAGTTTTAACTATCAATTTAATGCAAATTGATAAATCTGTCAGAGACATGACATTGTGTTGAAATTGCCTGTTGCTTTCTTTGTATTTCAAGGGTAAAAATATAATGTAAAGCATGTGTAAGTGATATGAACTGTGGATGGTGATAAGTAATAAGTCACTTTGATAAATATTTTTTCTTTGATGAAATTGCTAAAAAGAAAGTCACTTTCAATTGCCTTTGATTTTTATGTGTACCCTTTGTTCATTCGTTCTGTTGTTATCCTTAACTATCAGCTTAGAGATGGTGATTTCTTCTCTAATATGGTAGTAGATGCTGTACTTGCTATTAAATACACAGATATAAGAGGCCAGCCTCGCTATCCTATCAATTCTGTTAATATTCTGAAAGCCCATGGGAGAAGTCAGATGGAGAGCATGCTGATCAGTGGCTATGCACTTAACTGTGTGGTGGGATCTCAGGGTAAGGTTTGAGATTTAATCATAGAATGAGATTTCTATAGTTAAAATACATCTTTTGTAACTTGAGCACATAAAAAAAGTTAAGATGCGTGCAAACTAAAAGAAATATCTCCCCTTAATGCCTTTATATTTAAGGCTTAATAATTTTAATTTTAATTTTAGGGATAGGTGTATTATGTGAACTGAATATTGTTATAGTTATCACAAAATATTATGTTCACTTATAGGCATGCCCAAGAGAATAGTTAATGCAAAAATTGCTTGCCTTGACTTCAGCCTACAGAAAACAAAAATGAAGCTTGGTGTACAGTGATTATTACAGACCCTGAAAAATTGGACCAAATTAGACAGAGGTATGTTGAGGGGTTTTTTGGTTTGGTTTGGTTTGGTTTTTTAATCTGTTAGTACTGGGGATTGAACACAGGTTCTTGGCGACCACTGAGCCACATTCCCAGCCCTATTTTGTATTTTATTTAAAGACAGGGTCTCACTGAGTTGCTTAGCAACTCACTTTTGCTGAGGCTGGATTTGAACTTGTGATCCTCCTGCCTCAGCCTTCCTCTGCCAGGACTACAGATATGCATCACTGCACCCGGCCCTATATTGAGAGATTTTTTACCTTTGTCAGGGGTGTTTGTAAAACTCCTTTGTGTTGAACCAGGCGACAGTAGACTGGAAAGAATGAGTTTTCTCATAGGACAGAATAGTCATCATTCTGATGGCTATAGAACTGGACTTTTTAAGTATCAGAGTTTTGGAAAACTTAACATTTACCCAAATCAAACTGTTCTACATGAACCTCTAGAAAAAAAATAGGAAATGTGATGATGTTTTAAAAGGGATTTGGGGTGCTATGACTTCTGTGAAAATTGAACTTTTTGTGGAATTTTTGGCTTTATGAATTGATTTGAGATTAAAGGTATAAAAGCCAAGAACCTATTTCCTCAAAGAAGCAGTTCAGACTTTTTGCTACTGTATACTGGATACTATGGACTGCAGATGGTGTTACTCGATTGGCATACAGGAAGAGCTAGTTGTGAAGGTAGTTTGCTCCCAGGGATTTTGCCTGCTTTCTTCCACTTTATCCACACTCATTTTATTATTATTATTATCATTATTTTTAACATGTAGTAACTACATATTTGAGTGCAGTGTGGCTTCACTTTGGGTAATGATCAGACCAGAATAATCATTATCTGTTGCCTCAGACATTTATTTGTATTGGGAACATTCAGAATCCTCTCTGCTAGCTATTTTGAAACATTCAGTTAGTTCTTCCTGTCCCTGCACCCATTCAACTTTTTGCATCTCTCCCCCACACCCTTCCCAGACTTTGATAACTGCTGTTCTATTCTCTACTTCTTCTTGGGAGTGTGTTTTTATTTTTATTTATTTATTTACTTTTTGCTGTTTGGTTACTTTGAAGAAACAACTAACCAAAGACTGCAAGAAATCTTTGCAAAAGCTAGAAATGCTGCCCATCTTCGAAATCTATATGCATGTGTATCCTTTTACTCTTTCCTTCTATCATAGGGGAATTCTCCAGCAGTATGTTTTCCAGAGTCTGTTCCCTTAGAGCCCTCCTTCATTGATTGTTCTTTAACAACTGCATCTTTAAGTCAACTCTTCCTTTGCTGGATTCCACTTGGAGCTCTCCTGTCCTTAAAGCATTTTGCTCATCCACCTGACATAGTTACTCCCTGTCCTTTCTTATCAACCAGGTGCCACAAGAGTGATATAAACATGTTTGCTGGGACTTTACTTTTCGATCCCTTTTTCATCCCTCTTCTCCAGTGTCAGGGCCACTAATAATAACACTAGCATGAAAGTCAGTTGACATCTCCAGCCTCCTTTTTCTTGATCTTTATCAAGCCTTTGGCCAATTCTGTCTTAACATGCCTTTAAAGAGGGGAGGCTTTCCCTCAATCTGGGTTATTCCCAGTCTTTGTCTTCTTGGGCTTACACAGTTTCTGCTATGTATACAACTATAATGTGAGTTCTGAATATAGAGATGGAATTATTTCTTTGGCTTTGTAGCCTTGGTTCTTCAGTATCTGGTACACAGTACTTATTTAGTAGACCGGGTGAGTAGTAGTACTCTATAAAATAATAAACTAGCTAAGTATGGTGGTACATCCTTGTAGTCTGTAGTCTCACTTACCTGAGAGGCAGAGGCAATAAGTATGGTAAGTCTACAGATGAGTAACAGTCGTTTTTGATCATTTAAGTTTTATGTACTGTGCTTGATTGTGCTTTAATACAACTGATAAGTGTCATTAGTTTATAATAATCATCACTACATACGTGTGTCCACTGCATTGTGACAAGATAGCTGCTATAATGCTAGTAGGTGATAAGGATTTTTCAGCTTCATTATAATTTTTTATAGGACCACTGTTGTTTATTTGGCCTATCATTGACCAAAATGAATGCATGATTGACTACTTGAAAAAAATCTTTGAATAATCTCATCTACTCCATGACTTCAATTGTATATTGACTTTGAATCTATATTTCCTTACTAGAGTTGCTTATGATTTATATACTGACTTCCTCTTTGCAGCCTTCCCTGAATAACAGAGACTTTAAACTTACAACATCCCAAACTGTGCTCTTGATTGCCCATACCTCCCATTTACCTGTGCCTGTAGTTTGACTTTCGTTCACGCTGTCGGTCCTCATAAGGGATACTTCTGTATCTCCAGTTACTGTCCCCATGTCTTCAGTCCTTCATCTTTCCACTGCAACTTTCATATGGACATTGGCATCCTTTTGAAAATACAGATTCAAAGGATAGCAGGGTATGGTTCAGAGGTACAGTATTTAGTACTTACCTAACATGCATGAGTCCCTGGGTTCAAGTCCTCACTCCATGTAAAAAGAAGCAGATTTGGTAACACTACTGTTGCTTAGAAACACCAGCATCTTAGCCATATAGACTCTTTAATGTGGCCTGCCAGGTTCATATTCTGGTCCTACTTATTTCTGCAGTTTAACTCTTGATCCCTTTATTAAACATTTGCCCTGAGAAATTGGTAATTCCCGATAAGATTCTTGAAGGCAGGGCCTCCTATTTCTTTCTAACCATACTTGATAGGAACTCAAATTGGAGTTGAGGAGAGCAAAGTGGTTAATTTTAATTTTGCTTCTGGGTAGGAAAGAACAGTTGATATAACTTAGCCTACAGTTATTTCATGGTAAGTATTTTGGAGTTTTTAATTTCGTGGTGCTGGTAATTGAACCCAAGTCTTTGTGCATGCTAAGCAAGCACTGTACCATTGAGCTACACTAATCTTTGTGAAAAGTATTCAATGGAAGTTAAGAGTTGTAGTATTAAAAAACACAGAAAGTAACGAGTTAACGAAAATACTTTCTCTGTAGAGAATCAGATATCACCAAGGAGAGAATTCAGAAGATCCTGGCAACTGGTGCCAACGTTATTCTAACCACTGGTGGAATTGATGATGTGTGTCTGAAGTACTTTGTGGAGGCTGGCGCCATGGCAGTTAGAAGAGTTTTGAAAAAGGATCTTAAGCGTATTGCTAAAGCTTCTGGAGGTACTACAACTGCAAGATCTTGAATAAAAAACCTTGTGTGGATATGCATTCTCTGGCACAAGCCTTACATTGGAGTACTGGCACTGAGCAGCTTCAAAAACACTCAGCACTGTCCACGATAAATATAGAGCTATTTTTCATGAACTGGAAAAGTTCTTTAGTTTGTTGGGAATTCATGAACTGATTTTATTCACTTCAAAATGATATAGTTTCATATTAGTATAAAATATAACTTAATTATCTGATAATTAGCTGTAAACCTTTAATTTGTAATGCATCACTTTTATCGTAAATGTTTCTTTATTTAAGACTTTAATATCATGGGAAACAATATTTAGAGATCTTTTTAACTCCTATAGCAACTATTCTGTCAACCCTGGCCAATTTGGAAGGTAAAGAAACTTTTGAAGCTACAATGTTGGGACAAGCAGAAGAAGTGGTCCAGGAGAGAATTTGTGATGATGAATTGATCTTAATCAAAAAGTAAGAGCTACTTTCCAAATTAAAGCTATGCACATTTCATTGAGTAAAAAATTTCCTTCCCATTTATTTGCTGCTGTAGTCTCTCAGTGATATAAGCAGTTATATGCGTGGGATAAAACAATATTGGGCCATTGTAAATTGAGGTGAAGTTAGTTTCTTCTCTTCTGCATGGTCTAGACAGTGTTTTATATTTTATATATATATATTTTGTTTTTCGTGTGGTGCTGAGGATTGAACTCACAGCTTTGCACTTGCTAGACAGATGCTCTACCACTGAGCCACAACCCAGCCCTCTTTTTTCACTTTTTACAATGCTGGGGATTGAACCCCAATTCCTTGAGCTTGCTAGACAAATGTGGTAGAGCTATCACAAAGCTACATCCCAGCCCTAGACATTCTTTTTGTACAGTATTCATAAATGTTCTTTTTTAACAGTTTTACTTTTTGTTCTTATTAGTACTAAGGCACGAACATCTGCATCGATTATTTTACGTGGGGCAAATGATTTCATGTGTGATGAGATGGAGCGCTCTTTACATGATGCTCTTTGTGTGGTGAAAAGAGTTTTGGAGTCGAAATCTGTCGTTCCTGGTGGGGGTGCTGTAGAAGCAGCCCTTTCCATATACCTTGAAAACTATGCAACCAGCATGGTAAGAGTTGATTTTCAAGAGGGGTATAATTGGCATTTTGTTAACATGCTTTGTCTGGGTTCTTAATCGCTGCTGTGAACCTTAGGATTTTCCTTTTTGAAAAGAACCTAATTATCTTTTCCTTTTAGGGCTCTCAGGAACAGCTTGCAAGATCTCTTCTTGTTATTCCTAATACACTGGCAGTTAATGCTGCCCAAGACTCCATAGATCTGGTTGCAAAGTTAAGAGCTTTTCATAATGAGGCTCAAGTTAATCCAGAACGTAAAAATCTAAAATGGTAAGCATATAGTTTTTCTCCTTTTCACAGTGATCATCATGAGAACATTGTAAGGTATAGGCAATAGTAATCATCTTCTAGGAAGGACCAATGTTTATATTTGGGCTTTCATTGACCAAAATGTTATCATGCAGCACATAACGTGTTTTAGATGTCTGGGAACAGGGTTTCTTCCTTTTTGTATTGCACAGTGCTGTGTTTGTTAAGTGTAACCATAAAGCCAGTATTTCAAGATTAATATTTGAATGGAATATTTGGAATTAACAGGCCACCTAAGCAACCTGTGGGAAATCATTTAATCAGCTATGTCACCTTAATTGTAGGATTGGTCTTGATTTGATCAATGGTAAACCTCGAGACAACAAGCAAGCAGGAGTGTTTGAACCAACTGTAGTTAAAGTGAAGAGCTTGAAATTTGCAACAGAAGCGGCAATTACCATTCTTCGGATTGATGACCTTATTAAATTACACCCAGAAAGTAAAGATGATAAGCATGGAGGTTATGAAGATGCTGTTCCCTCTGGAGCCCTTGATGACTGATCTGAATCTCCCTTTTATTTATAACAATGTTAAATGCAATGTCTTATACCTTGAGTAGTATACATTAAAGTACAGCATGCTATCAACTTCTGTTTTGTGAAGATGGTCTCCATCCTCACTTTGGTCATCACAAACTTTATTAGTTTAAAAAGCTCAGATTGCTTTAAGTAGTGTGGTTAAGTATTTCATCCTCTCTGAACACACATTGCTATTCCCATCCCACCTCCCACACACAGGGCAGCAACACCACGGGTTCCACCAGTTCTCTCCAATGTGTGTAACAGCGTCACAAGAATTCTACAGCCAGATGCTCCAAGAGGATGGCCCAAGGCGATGGCCCCTCCCTCAATGTTGACCTAAGAAGAAAAAGATTTGTCTTAGATCCCTTGATCTCCAGATAGAGGTTAAAATCCCAAATATCTTTGTCCACTTAGTGTCAAAACTTTCAAGCTCAATTTTCATCATGACTGCTTAGAAATAAAATCATAACCTTTGATATGCATTGGTGACAACCTTTTGTTATTTTTTAAAATAGTTTTTAGTTGTTGATGGACCTTTATTTGTGTGTGGTGCTGAGAATCTAACCCAGTGCCTCACGCATGCTAAGCAAGTGCGTTACCACTGAGCCACAACTGCAGTCCCCCTTTGTTATTTTGTAATTAATCTGTCCCAATATCATCCACTGCCAAGCGGACAACCCTAAAAATATCTAATTTCATATTTTCATTGTACTGATTTTTCTTTTTATTTACCTTCTCTGGGTTTAATCCAAGTTCTTTAGCTATTGCAACAGAGACAGCTGCAAAGGGTTCATTAATTTCAAACAGATCAACATCTTCCAGGGACCAGCCTGCCTTTGCAACCTAAAGAAAGATAAATGGGATATAGGTCTGGTTGAAAGGCTTAAAGTTAAACCTTGTTTGTTGACTTACGAAGATAATGTTCCACATTTAAGGATCTCTTAAACTACCACTATGTGGTGTTCCTAGATCAGCCCAATGATTTAGTTCTATCCAAAAGGTTAAGGGTGTGCTGTTTAAAAACATCCCTCAAAAGTTCCAAATTCATAAATATTGAACCAGTAGCATCAGTCATGTCCATGTAAGATGATGGAATAGAAAAGAGCCGAATGCTGCTCTTCATGGTAAGAAACAACTCAAAGCTACCAATAAGGACTTGTGTTTTACAAAGGGAAAGAGCAGATGAAACCTGACAAAACCAAGCACAATCCTGGCATCCCAAGTAGTAGGAAGACTAAGCAGAAATTAGAAGTGAAGTGAACTGAATACAGGAACACAGATTATTGGTCTAAAGAGTTCTTACCTAGAGTGAAGGATGAGATCTAAAGTTACACTTACAGCTTGCTTTATGGCTGGAATAGGTCCTATTCCCATGATGGAAGGTTCCACACCTGCTTGTGACCAAGAAACAATCTCTGCTAAAGGTGAAAGCCCACGATTGTTAGCTTCTGACTTCTTCATGAGAACCACAGCTGCTGCACCATCATTCATTCCTATAAAATGGAAGCGACTTGATTTCCACGATGCTCATTAATTTTACTTAAAAGAATTTCACTTTTCCATTTGAAGACATTAAATTACTTGGCCATCTTGGCAAAGCCATTTGCCACAATTCAGACTTTATAGTGTAGAAAAGCCATTTGGGGCTAGGAATGTGGCTCAGTGGTAGAGCATTTGTGAAACATGCATGGGGCCATGGGTTTGAGCCCCAACACTAAAAAAAAAGTGAATTGGTATGTTTGACCCTGCATGTTGGCATGTGCCTGTGATTCTAACCATAAGAGGCTGAGGCAGGAGGATCACAACTTAAAGGCCAGCCTGAGCAACTTAGCGAGATCCTGTCAAAAAAAAAAAAAAAAATTGTGGATGCAGCTTTGGTAAAGTGCCTTGGTTCAGTTACCATATTGGGAATAAGAGAAAGAATGGAGAGGTTATAGAAGTGGAGTAGTAGAGACTTAGGAAGTCTCTACTGGAATAAATATACTCGGGAATCACAGAAGGGTACTAGGAATTTCTGTATTAGAAAAGCATAAAGGCAGCTGTATATCTTTTTTTCCTTTTTTTTTTTTAAGAGAGAATTTTTAATATTCTTTAGTTTTCGGCAGACACAACGTCTTTGTATGTGGTGCTGAGGATCGAACCCAGGCCACAAGCATGCCAGGCGAGCGCGCTACCGCTTGGGCCACTCCCCAGCCTTATACTGTATTTTCTATGTCTAGTTGGACTACCAAGAAATCAAATTCAATATAGGCTAATGATCAAATAGAATTCTTCCTTAAACTAAAATGAATTTTAAGAACCATTTTGTGTATAAAAAGGTATTCACTTCACTTGTTAGACCTTGCAGAAAATAGATCTCCCCAGATACCCATCAAAAATTGAACCTGAAGCATTAGCTGGGGTGATGGTTCCTGTTCCATCCGTAACAAAGTAGGGCTTTAGCTTGGATACGGCTTCAAGGTTAGTCCCATGGCGAGGAAACTCGTCTGTTTTAACTTCAGTGAGACCTACAAGAAGAGAAGCCAAGATTTAGATTGTCCTGGGAATGATAGGTTTCCCAGAAATGAGGATTCATATTTGGCAGAAAGATTGTTAATATATACCCACTCATTCCAGTAGAAGAAAAGTACAATTACTATATGTTCCAACCTTTCCTGAGGGAGATGTCAAAGCAAAAGGTGCTAGAGTTTGCATCATAGCACTTTTGGCTGGTTAAAACTGAGTGAATCAGGATGTCTTACAGCCAATCTCAAGATTGCCTGGAGGTGAGATGTCAGTTATCAATGAAGGAACTTGATTGCAGCATTCTGTGTTAGACAATGACATGTGACCATTCTCTAGAAGATCCATTCTCTAGAATATGAGTCCCACACAGAAGCAACAGGAATTAATGGATGTTGACTTCTGAGAAGGTTTAGTTTAGCTTATATGGGAAATAGGTCAGCTGTTGCCCCTTAATAATCACAAGCCAATGGCTGATAACAGTTTTCTATGTTACCATGTCCCATAAATACAGCATCTCCTCTCCCCTACATTCAGATATAACCAGGATAATATCATTGCAATCTGAAAAACCTAAGATAAAAATGTATAAAAATTCCTATATATGATTCTTACTATAAATAGGTCAAGGTTTAAATTATGATTTTTATTACCCACCTTTTCTAGAAGATACAAATACTGGTACAATCTCTTTATCAAAATGGCCAGCTTTCTGTGCATTCTCCGTCCTGTTCTGGGACAGAACTGCGAGCTTGTCCTGATCTTCTCGACTCACTTGCCATTTTTTGGCTACATTTTCAGCTGTGGAAAAACAAAGTAAAACCCAATATTTTCATAAACTGGCTTTTGGTAGTTCAAGCTGTCCACACTTAAAGCAGTGCTGACCACACCTACTAGCAGGCTTCCTAGTGGGCTGAGGTGCAATGCTGGGCGCTGTCTGCAATGCCCTGTCCTGGCAGCGATCTGAAAATGCTGCAATGACTTAGGCCACTTTTGCCCCATTTGCTTTAACATTCTCTTTCCAAACCATCTGAGTAAAAGCTGGAGATACACTGTCCTTTCACCCCTGAATTTTAATTTCAGTGTACATGTCCCAAAAACAAGGCCTTTTTTTTTTTTTAACATAACCACAGTTATAAAAATCAGAAAATTTAATACTACTGTCTAATTCTTGGTCCCTATTCAAATTTAACCTATCATCCTACTAGTCAATAGGAAGATATTTTCTTCTTCAGTACAGAATCCAATGCAGGAGTATATATTACATCATTTAACTATTCATCTCTAGTATCCTTTAATCTGGAACATTCTTTAGACTACCTTTGTGTTTCATAAACTTGCTCTTCCAGCTCTGAGATTCTTCAGCATGGTCTGCTCTATGAAAAGGACTTTGAACTACACATTTTCTTTTTCCTCTTTAACTGGAAATTTGAACCCAGGGCCTTGTGCATGTTAAATTTGAGGAGCACGGGCCAGCTATTTTATCAAATGTCCTCAATTTGGGTTGTCTCATGTTTCCTCAAGCTTCTATGTGACAATTTTGCTTAAAGGCAGAATACCACCAAATGATGGCATGATCTTTCTGGAATCTTGTCAGGGCATGATCTTTCAGGAATCTTGTCAGGACATGAAAGTAATCAATGTATCCCAGATGATGTCAGATTTGGTCCCTGGTTACAGTGGTATCTGCCAGGTTTCTAACTCTACAGGTACTATTTTTCCATTTATAACTAATCAGTAAGTTATGGGAAGTTGTTCTAAGTCTAGGAAAATATCTTCTTATTAAACTTCTTCATTAGTTTTAGCTTTCATTCATGATTTCTAATGCCAACATTCTTTTGATATGGACTAACTGGTTTTATATCAAAAAGAAGAGTTTGCCTTTACAGACACTACTGAAATTAAAGCCTCAACCCCAGTACAATAATAGTGGATGATCTCAACACACCTCTCCCATCAGTATATTACTCATCCAAACATAAATGCAGTCAAGATTCTTTGGACCTAAAAAATTTAAATCAAATGGACTTAACAGACATCTATAGAACATTTCATTTGACATCAGCTTAATATACTTTCTTCTTAGCTGCTCATGGAAACATCCAAAATAGAACATATTTGAGGCCACAAAGCAACTCAGCATATACACAGACACACAGAAAAAGATACAAGTCCATGCATCTTATCTGATCATAATAAAATGAAATTAGGGAAAAAAAACTAGAAACACTATTTTAACACATGGAGATTTAACAACACACTTATGAATGATGAATAAGTAAGTGATAGAAGAAATTGGGAGAAATTTAAAAATTCTTAGAATCCAATGAGAATTGTGATATAACATACCAGAACCTCTGGGACACTATTAGAACAGTTCTAAGAAGAAAGATAGCTGAGTGTCACGTCACATAAGAAAATCAGAGAGGGGGCTGAGGAGGATGTGTCTCAAGCGGTGGCGCGCTCGCCTGGCATGCGTGCTGCCCGGGTTCGATCCTCAGCACCACATACCAACAAAGATGTTGTGTCCGCCGATAACTAAAAAATAAATATTAAAAAAAAAATTCTCTCTCTCTCTCTCACTCTCTCTCCTCTCTCACTCTCTCTTAAAAAAAAAAAATAAAGAAAAAGAAAATCAGAGAGAACCCAAATAAATCTAATGATGCATTTGACTTGAGGGTCTTGAAAAAGAACAAACCAATTCCAAAACCAATAGATGGAAGGAAATAATTATCAGAGTCAAAAATCAATGAAATTGAGAAAAACATATAAAAAGGAACAATGAACAAAGAATCTTTTTCTTTGAAAAAGATAAACAAGATTGATTAGCCCATAGCCTAACAAAAGAAAAAGACCCAAATTACTACAATTAGAGATGAAAAAGGAGAAATCACCACAGACATCACAGAAATGCAAAGGATATTAGGGATTATTTTGAAAACTCCAATAAATTGGAAACCAAGAAGAAAAGGATACATTTCTAGATATATATGACCTACTAAAGTTGAATTAAGAGAACAAAAACACCTAAGCAGACCAATAACAAGTAAATGAACATCTAGGAATAACCTAACCAAGGAGATGAAAGACCTCTACAATGAATATTAGAAATTGGAGACAACCCAAGAAAATGGAAAGACCCTCCATGTTCATGGATAATTAATATTGTTAAAATGGCCATTTTGCCAAAATCAATATACAGATTCAATGTAATCTCCATCAAAATACCAATGACATTCTTCACAGAACTAGATAAAGCAGTCCTAAGATTCATTTGAAAGAATAAAAGACTCAGAATAGCCAAAGCAATTTTTTTAAAATATTTTTTAGTTGGACACAATACCTTTATTTTACTTCTTTATTTTTATGGAACCCAATACCCCGCATGTGCTAGGTGACTGCTCTACTGCTGAGCCACAACCCCAGCCCTAGCCAAAGCAATTCTAAGTAAAAAAAAAAAAAGAAAAAAAAATTCTGGAAACATCACAATACCTGACCTCAAATTATACTATAGAGCTATAGTAACAAAAACTGTAAGTGCTGGCATAAAACAGATAATTAACCAATGGTACAGAATAGAAGACAGAGACAAACCCACTCAGATGCAGTCATCTGACCCTTGACAAAGGTGCTGAAAACACTAGAGAAAAAAAAAAAACAGCCTTTTTAACAAATGGTGTTATTCATATGTAGAATAATGAGATTAGCTCTACCCTGGATCAAAGACCTAGGAATAAGATCAGAAACTGCAACTTCTAGAAGAAAATGTGGGGTCAACATCCTAACATATAGGTGCAAGCAGGAAATAATGCCAAAAATTAATACATGGATGGCATCAAATTAAAAGCTTCTGCACAGAAAAAAAGAAAAGAAAAACACCAACAATATGAAGAGAACCTATAGAATGGGAGAGAACGTTTGCTACTCTTCTGACAAAGGATTAATATACAGAATATTTAAAGAACTAAAAAAAACTTAACACCAAAAAACCAAATAACCCAATTAATAAATGGGCAAATGAACTAAACTGACTAAACTGACAGTTCTCAAAAGAAGAAATACAAATAAATGGTCAACCAATACATGCAAATGTTCAACAAAGTTAGCAATTGGGAAAATGAAATCAAAACTACATTGAGATTTAGATTTCATCAACACCAGTCACAATGGCAGTCATCAGGAATACAAACAATAATAAATGCTTGAGAGTATGTGGAGAAAAACGAACACCTTTACACTGGTGGTGGGATTGTAAATCAGTACAACCACTATGGAAATCACTGCAGAGATTCCTCAGAAGACTAGAAGTGGAACCATGTGACACAGCTATACCACTTCTCGGTATTTATCCTGAAGAATTAAAGTCGTCCTACTATAGCATACACACATACCCATGCTGATGGTAGCAAAATTCACAATAGCCCAACTAGGGAAACAGCCTAGGTGTTTGTCAATGACTGGATAAAGAAAATGCGGTACATACACACAATACAGTTTTATTCACCCACACAGAAGAATGAAATTATATAATTTACAGGAAAATAAATAAACTGGAGAACACTATGTTAAGTGAAATAAGCCAAATTCTGAAAGTCAAGGGTCGTATGCCTTCTCTCACATGCAAAAGTGGAGAGGAAAAAGGAAAAGGTGGTAGGGTATGGAACCTCATGAAAGTCAAAGGGAGATCAGGAGAGTAAAGAAAAGAGCCAGGGGGAGGCAGGAGGGGAGAACCACTGGGGAATGATATTGGCCAAATAATATTGTCATGTTGTCATGTGCATGTAGGAACATGTAACAATGAATTCCACCATTACATACAACTATAGTACCCCAATAAAAAATATGGAGATGGGTGCAGTGGCACACACCTATAATCCCACCAACTCAGGAGACTGACGTAGGAGAATCACAGATTCAAAGCCAGCCTCAAAAACTTAGCAAGGCCCTCTCACCATAAAATTTTTTAAAAGGGCTGGGATGTCTCTCAGTGGCAAAGTGTCCTTGCATTCAATTCCTATCACCAAACAAAAAGCATGAGTTATTTTGATTTACCAATTGCATTGTCAATAAACATAAAACCAGGGGCCTTCTAGATAGCTGGCTAATATGTAACGTGGAGTGCAAAAAAATAGTTAAGTACCAGTGCCACAGTCTGGCAGGGCACAAAATGACCGAGCCTCCACGAGGCTGCAACCTTTGGACAAATAGCTTAAGTAAATAAGTGACCTGGAGACGGCACAATAAGCCAGCTTCAGAGAAGGAATTCAGTGCCTTCCCAACCTCTCAGAAGCTACAGCCAGAAGCCATCTTGAGAAAGATCCTGTTATATGCAACTATACTGCTGTAGGGGTACAAAAGCTGGCATAAACACAATCTCCAGGGCTGGGGATGTGGCTCAAGCAGAAATGCGCTCACCTGGCATGCGTGGGGCGCTGGGTTCGATCCTCAGCACCACATAAAAATAAAATAAAGATGTGGTGTCCACCAAAAACTGAACAAACAAACAAACAAAAACCCCTATAATCTCCAGTAACACCCCGCTATGTTGACTGGAAATGCAGTCACATGAGACACTCCTGGTTTGGGGCAGTGTCGCCAACACAAACTTGCACAGAGCTTTACCCTGCTGAGAGCACTCTGGAATCAGTGGTTCCAGTGAACCTGGCTTCTGTGATGGGGAGCAATACCAGTTGGTCTGGTTTTTGCAGGGCCCAGGTCTGAAGGCACTGGGATTGAGGATAGCAGATCACCTGGTTCCCGGGATCCTCAATCAGCCCAGAACTCAGTGATTCAATTGCCACTCACACTTTGGGGGCTCTGGCATTTGCCACAATTCTGGGTCACAGACTAAAAACCTCCAGAGCAAATATACTCCTGGGACAGGTGGCTTTCCACCCAAACTTGGTGAGAAGTTCTTGACTGCCACAGCCCAGCATTTGCCAGGCCCTGGATGTGCAGGCTAAACCCTCTGAAGAGAATATACCTCTGGCACAGCCGACGTCTGCATTAACTCACTGGGCAAGAAAGATCTGACACAACCTGCATGCACCCCAACTGGTTTGAGAGCTGAGGAAATTCCAGCAAACTACAGCCCCCATCCCCGACCCTCACCCAGTACTTGATGGATTCCAACCCTAGGAGACCCAGGGAGATGACGGGCACAGCTCATGACCAGCGGCCCTCACTCGCATTTCCTGAGCACCTTGGCCAGGAGGAATTATTGACTCCTGTTATTTTTTTGTCATTGTTACTTTTTATTATTTATTTTCTTTTAGTCTGTTACTTTATTTCATTTTAAATTTTTAAGTGCCTTTCTCGTTTTTTTTCCTTTTTATTTCTATTTGTATCATTATCTTTCTCTTCCTTCTCCTTTTTATTTTTTTATGTAAGTATTCTCCCCTTGGTGTTTTGTCTGTTTTCGTTTTGCTTTATTCTCTCTCTTTTTCTTCCAGTGCTGAAATTGGGCTCAAGGCCTCATGCACACTAGGACAGACGCTCAGCCTCTGAGCTACAACAGAAGCCCGCTCAAATCCTGGCAGAAAGTTCTACTTAAAGAAGAGGGACATGAGCCCTAAGCTGTGAACCTGTCCCCATGCTGGCTCCCAGGCAGAAACCTCCACAGTGGTGCAGAGAGAAGACGCACAACAGTGGCTGACATCGCATCTAAGTGGGTCCTCTACATCAACCACAGCCATACCTGACCCACTGTACACGGCTGGTAGGACGGAAAGCGATTCCCACAGAGGAGCCGTGAATCCAGCTGCTGCCCTTCCTGGTGAAGCACCCAGATCTGCACTAGTCTCCAGTAAAGACAACAAGAGCTTTAGGGCCAGGTGCTGTAGCGCACACCTGTATCCCAGAGGCCCTAAACAACTCAGTGAGACCCTATCTCTACATAAAATATTAAAAAACGGGCTAGGGATGGCTCAGTGGTTAAGTGTCCCTGGGTCCAATCCCCGGTACCAGAAAAAGAGCTTCAGGTGCTTCAACACAACGGAAGCAGCCAGCATCATCATCATTTATAACAGACCTACTATGAATAGCATCTGGAAATCTCCAGCTCCTGATAGGACTGCCACTCTCATGGTAGAAGTGGCCACAGAGGCACATCCCACATATTATGCTGCCCACACCACTCTGAAGCACCAGAGTGTCTCTTGGTATCGCCCACTCTGAAACACTACACTCTGTGCAAACCCACAAATCACAACTAAAGAAGCTACAGGGAGATTACACACTATGGAGTCCCGTTGAAAATAAACTCGACACATACAACAAACCAATATCCCATGTTTCGCTAGCAGAAGAAAGCCTCATACTAAGAAGGACACCACATAAAAGTGGAAGAGAGATTAATCCCAACAGATTTGCAAATCTCAACACAGAAATACAAGAAATAGAAGGAAAAAAAAAGGTAATGTCACCTAAAGTTCATAACTCCATAATAACCGATTTCAGAAATCTTAAAGTGGATGAAATACTAAACAAGGAATTCAAAAGAATGATTTTTTTAAGCACTCAAACAGTTGAATGAATTGAAGAAAACAATGCAGAATGTGAATGAGCAGTTCAAAAATATAAATTTTGAAAAAGAACCAAAGAGAAATCTTTGAAAAGAAATGAAAAATTCATTTGAAAGCCTCAAGAACAGTGGATTAAACAAAAGAAAGTATTGAAGCTTGAAGACAGATGACCTAAAAGTGGAGGAGGGACTAAACGGGACTCTTAGGGGTTAGGAGGAGGTTCAAGCAGCAGCAGCAAAAGCTACACCAGCAGCATTCCAGCAAGTGGTTTTCCAGGGGACACTCTCAGGAGTGCTGCCCTGTGACGTTTCCTACTTTGTTCTTGATTATTCTCTTCACTTTCTTTGCCTTCGTGTATTAAAATAATCAAAATCTGTCATCTTGGCTTTCTTTTCTCTAGCTTCAGTCTTCTTGGCCCACTTTGTGGCCACACATTTTGTACTGATATCTGCCTTCTGCCAGGCCTGTGGGACATACTGCTGGAGGACACTGTGTGGTAACTTAAGGATGGAGTCAGTTAGCCGCAGGCATTTGGGAGGCACGGCCTACTTCCTTGCCTGAATACACTCCATCCTCCAAAGCCCTGTTCTGAACACTGGCATCTACAACTGTGACCACTTTCTGGCATGAGGCCCAAAGGAAATGTAGGCTAGCCAGCCGATCACCATAAAGTACTGAACACCATATACTTATCAGGGTCCTCTGGGTGCCATTCCACACTCAGCTTGCCAGTTAAGACAAAGGTCAAGTAGGCTGGCTGCTGGATCTGGAGGTTGACTTGTTTCAACCTTTTTAAAGTTAGTGTATTCTCAGCTACCTCTGCCTTACCTGTGATACCCATATGATAGTTGTGAAATGCATCTGTCAGACCATCGCAGAGTATACTGTCAGCCAGCGGCATCTCCCCCATTTTTACTCCTGTTCTCAAGTGAGCCAAATGAGGAGCCTGGAAACAAGAAATAAAAGTGGATTTAAGCCAGAAACAGTGGCACATGCCTGTAATCCCAGCTACTCAGGAGGCCGAGGCAAAGGGATCACAAGTTCAAGCAGTCTGGGCAACTTAGCAAAACCCTATCTCAAAATAAAAGCAAAGAAAAAAAGAGGCGTGCTGGGGCTGTAGCTCAGCACGAAATGCTCCCAGGTTCAATCCCTGGTCCAAAAAAAAGGGAATGACTACTCTCCCACCTACCCACTACCACGGCTCCCTCAACCCTGTCCATTTGGTGTCTTATTTCCTTAAGAATCCCATTTGTAGCCAGGTATAGTGATGCATACCTGTAAACCCAGCTACTCAAGAGGCTGAGGCAGGAGGAATCAAAGTTCAAGGCCAGAATGCACAATTTAATAAGATCAAAATAAAATTAAAAGAAGTTGAGGATACAGCTCAGCGGTAGAGGGCTTGAGTTCAACTCCCAGTACCACCACCCCCTCAAAAAAAAGAAGCAGAATCCCATTATTCTTTCCAGAGAGGGAACTAATTATCTGTAAATTGAAGCAATCACCTAAGGACTTCCGTAATGCTAACAATGTGTTACTTATTTTGACAGGAGACATAATATATACAATGAGAATAAGTAGGTTGACTAATAAGAGGGATTTCTGGGTAGAAATTTCTTAACTTCCACCAACTCACTGGCACCTGTAACCGAATGGAAAGAGTAATGGGCTTGGATCCAAAGGACTTGTATTTAGCCAGGCAGAGTGGCACATGCCCAAGTTCCAGCACTCAGGAAGCTGATTCAAAAGGAGCTCAGGATTTTGAGATCTGCCTGGAAAACATAGCAAGACCTCTTCTCAAGCTGGGCACAGTGGCACTTGACTGTAATTCCAGTGGCTCGGGAGGCTGAGGTGGGAGGATCGAGAGTTCAAAGTAAGCCTCAGGAATGGTGAGGCGTCAAGCAACTCAGGGCTGGGGATGTGGCTCAGTGGTCAAGTGTCCCCGAGTTCAATCCCTGGTACCAAAAAACAAAAAACACCCATCTCAAAGAAACAAAACAAAAGCTGTGCTTAAATGCTGACTCTGGGCATCAATTTTCTTCCCCGTAAATTGGGAATAATATCATCAATCCTACTGGGCTTTTGTGACGATATGTACAAAAGCACTTAAGAAAGTATATCATAGGATCCCATCAAAATCACCGATCATTTTTGCTACCTTCATTCTGCCTCTTTCTGACTCTCTGCAATAGCTGAGAACTGGCCTCTGACTAGTGGATTCCCAGATCAGACCTGAGCCGCCTCAGGGGATATCCTTTGTCTTTTCACCTCTGTGCCAATTAGAGGATGTGACTTAGTGAGACAATTCCCACCTGGCAAACCTACTGGAGAAGAGCACCGCTTTGCAGTTCTCTTTTCCACATTGTTTACCTCCAAAAGGTCAACAAAGTCTGGTCCCTGGGTTTCTCCTTGGCATATGCAGGAAGATAAAAGTTAACATCTAGGGGCTGGGGATGTGGCTCAAGTGGTAGCGCGCTCGCCTAGCATGCATGAGGCACTGGGTTCGATTCTCAGCACCACGTAAAAATAAAATAAAGATATTGTGTCCACCTAAAACTAAAAAATAAATGTTAAAAAAATTTAACATCTAAATTTGACTTTCTTCAAAATGGAAAGAAATTTAAAACCAAGGACAAAACTAACATTATGAGTTTGATTCAGAAAATACTGTATGCTTCAGTAACAATACTTTGGAAAAAATGGGTTCTGTTCCAGTTGAGAGGTTTTTTTTCAAATGGAATTTCCCTTCCAATTTGAAGACTAATACACACTTAGGTAGGGTCAAGGTTGAGTCCAATTTTTGTTGACTTACTATCGATTCCAGTTCTGATAGGCATCAGCTTATTCAGCAATGGTATGGGCACAAGTTTATCAGTGAGAGGTCACTGAGAGGCATTTTTTCAAAGGACTTACCTTGCTCATACTTTCCATGCCTCCTGCAACCACAATGCTGGAGTCACCAACCCCTATAGACTGGGCTGCAAGACACACAGCTTTTAGGCCTGACCCACAGATCATTTGGCAGCTCCACGCTGGAACAGGGTATGGAATCCCTGCACCCATACTGGCTTGTCTAGCAGGATTTTGCCCACAACCTGGAAGAAGAACAGAAGACTCTACACAATCAAGGAGAAAGATAAAATATCAGGGTGCAACTACATGTAAAATTGCCAACTATGCCACCTGCCACTTTTGAAAGCCCACTGCTAAGTTGCACTGAAAGCACAAAGGCCTATAAGTCTCCATGAGTCAGTCTAGCCCTTGAATATAGATTGCCTTGTGCTGCTCTTCAGCTATTTAACAGATAGAAGCTTTCTCCTCCACAAAGAAATTCTTAATACCTTAAAAAGACAAAACCCTAAATTTAGGAAATGATTACTGAACATAACAGTGCTAGCATTTAATAGAATGAAAATGAGGATTCCTATCTGACACAGTGCTTATCCCTAACTGTTTGATTAGTGCCTGGCACACAGTAGGTGCTCATTGAATATTTATTACATGATTGTGGAAGATACCTGGTTTAAGAAGTATGGTGGATCTGTGTCCGTGTGCTACCTCCACTTCAAACTGTGACCTTGGGAAGTTACTTGACCTCTCAAAGTCTCATTTACTCATTTGTAAAATGCAGATACTAGGATTCAAGACATTTATTAAAAGGATTAAGTGAGGCAAAAGGGAAACACATAGCATAGAGTTTACAGGCCCCGCACTTAGTAGGCCCTCAATAAACAAAGCTGGGTTTTTTTGTTTTAGGTTTTTTTGTTTTGTTTTGTTTTACCAGGGATTGAACCCAAGGGCACTCAACCGCTGAGCCACATTTCAAATTTTTTATTTTATTTTATTTTTTTTTAATTATTTTATTGTTGGTTGTTCAAAACATTACATAGTTCTTAATCAAATTTTTTATTTTGAGACAGGGTCTCATTAAGTTGCTTAGAGCCTCTCTAAGTTGCTGAGGCTGTCTTTCAACTTGTGATCCTCCCAGCCACTGGGATTACAGGCATGCACCACCATGCCCAAGTTCACAACCATATATTTTTTTAATTTTTAAAATTATTTAATTACATTTTTAGTTGTAAATGGACACAATACCTTTATTTTATTTATTTATGTGCTGCTGAGGTTTGAACCCAGGGTCTTACACATGCTAGGCAAGTGTTCTACCACTGAGCCACAGCCCCAACCCCCACAACCGTTTATTTTTATCATAATTATGTAAGATATACTATAGAAGTCAGTGAAACAGCTGGGTAGGTATCAGTCACACAACTATAATCCCAGCAGCTTGGGAGGCTGAGACAAGAGGATTGTGAGTTCAAAGCCAGCCTCAGCAAAAAGCAAAGCACTGAGCAACTCAGTGAGACCCTGTCTCTAAATAAAATACAAAAAGAAAATAGGGCTGGGATGTGGCACAGTGCTCAAGTGGCCCTGAGTTCAATCCCTGGTATCAAAAAAAAAAAAAAAAAAAAAAAAAAAAAAAGAAGTCAATGAAACATGGAAGGAGGTATGAGAGAAACCAGTAGTGAAGCACCCTATGAAAAATGAAAAAATCTGAATTACAGGTCTGGGAAAACAGGAAGGAGGAAGGGGCCAGAACACAATCAGGCTGAGGTTGTTACTGTCATACTTTAAAGTCTTGGAGAGTCATGATAAAGTGTCACAATTCATACAAATCTTTTAAGGTTCATAAGGAGAAGCTGAGCAGAATTAGGAAGAGGAACTGCAAATATACGTTGAGTATGTCTGTTCTGAAGATACAAAATCCTCCAAAATGTAAAACTTTTTGAGTGCTGACATGTCATAATATTCCACACAAGATCTAATGTGACAGGTCAAAGTTAAAAGTCAGGTTCCCAAGGGGGAAAAACAAAAAAAAAACACCTTCCAGGCTCTTTAGCTGTGACACAAACTTTTCATGAACCAATTAAAAATATTATATAAAATTACCTTCAGGCTGTGTGTATAAGGCATATATGAAACATAAATGAATTTCAGGTTCAGACTTGAGTCCCAGCCTCAACATATCTCAGTATGTATAAGCAAATATTTCAAAATTTGAAAAAAAAAAAACAAAAAACAAATTGAAAACACTTCTGGTCCCAAGCATTTTGAGTAAGGGATATTCAACCTGTACACAGATAAATGCATCAGGTCTCAGACAGGGTAGGGGCAGAAGTTAGTTTTGGGTATTATGAATTATTACTACAATTAATTAGAATTTATACTATTGAGTGAATATGAACTAATATTTTTGTTTGTTTTGGTGCGGGAAAGTGAACCCATTACCACATACATGGTAACCATGCACTCTACCACTAAGCTACACTCCTAGATCCCCAAAATGAGTATTAATATCAAATTAGGTATGGTCACTGATCACTGATTTATAAACCCAGCAGGAACTGGAAGTACGATGGGGGCATTCTCAGGACTCCTCTTCCTCCAGACAGTGACAAGCACAGTGCAGGCACATAGGAGGAATGTAATACATTTTCACTGATGTGTGGAGGACAATGCATTTCTTCTATGTATCAGGCTGGCCCTGCTTCTAAGGAATGGAAAGGCAGTGTAGGTTAGTGATGTAGGAACATGCAAGAAAAGCATGTAAAGAAGCCGAATCCTGAGCTGAAGAAGTTGCAAGGCTGGGAGAAGGAAGATAGGATAAATCCTAGCAGGGGGAATTTGGGGCAAATGTATGGAGGCACTTGTGTGTGGTGTTGTGTGCCCGGGGTCGGGGGACGGGGCTGTTTCTAATAAGCCCATCCTTTCCTGAGGTCACTCAGGAGTTACCTGCTGCCAAAACATGTCCCAATATAACCTCGGAAACCTCTTCCGGAGCCACTGAGGCCCTTTTCAGGACTTCTTTGATGACAGCCGAGCCCAGGTCCTGGACAGGCACAGTAGATAAGGCACCATTGAATGAGCCTACAAAGAATTGTGGAGAGAGCAGAGATCTGAACCCTGGGCGCGCTGCAGAAGCCCACCACGCGCTTCGGGACTCCAGGAGCCTGAGCCAGGGCGATGGGCGCCATCTAGAAAGGCCACGGAAGGTGTGGATGCGGCCCCACGCTGCCCAAACGAAAGCAGCCGGCGCTCGGGCGGGCCAAGGGTTCTGCCGCACTAAGGAGGTGGAGGCAACCACGGCTGACCCTCGCTTTACCAGACCCGCTCCGCCCAGTGCCTGGGCTCAGACCACCAGTGGTTCAGCCCCAGCGACCACAGCTGACAGGTGGCGTGTCCCGGAGCTGGCCAATCAGGGGTCTCTCAAGAAGGCGCCTCCCTGTGCCAGCCAATAGGAGGGCGTGGCAGCACAGTGGCTCTACCACGAGGAGCCAATTCGAGGATGAGGGGCGGAGCGAGCGCCGCAGGCGGGCAGGGGGCGGGCCGCAGGCCCGGGCTAGGGAGGCGCAGGGCGCTGGAGCCCTCCGGCAGTACTGGGGGTCGCGGGCGGACTATGACCCCTCCTGGCCACCCTTTTCCCACACCACACAGGCCCGACCCTCGGCGCGACTACTGAAGCGCAGGGGGCCCGGACCCCGCGCCTACCCGCCAGTCACTCACCTATGACAGTCCGCGCCGCCGAGACGATGACCACGGGGTCTGGGCCTGCATTCATCTTGCCACGACCACCTCTGCCCAGCGCCGCCTGTGAGTGCGGTAAAGCTCTTCCCGGCGGCTTTCAGGCCGTGCCTGGGGGCGGAGCCTAAGGCAGCTCCGCCCCCGCCGCCTCCGCGTGGTCCGCTCTGCGCAGGCGCGAGCCCGGGCGTCCGGGTGGCTGCAGGACGCGCGGTGTGGTCGGGGCCGCGCTTTCAGGAGATGGGCACCGAGACCAGGCGAGGCGTTGGGGGACCGGGGCCAGGGCGCGGGGTCCGGGTCTGCGGATGCGCACGGACACACCTTGAATCTTTATGTGGACCTCCGAGGGTTTTCCAGAACTAGAGAATGGAGTTAACAAAAGAGTATCTGTCCTCAGCCCAAGACTTAATCCCAAATCCTGCCACCCGTAGGACTGGGGACAACTCCTGGGTATCCTTTTGCCCCCAGTGTCTTCCAAAGTTCCTCCACATTTTGCCTGGTCGCCAGTAACCCTTCGTTCTCTCTGGGCGCTACATGGGTTCTTTGGCGCGACCGGGAGGACTCACCTTGCCTTTGGTGGGCCGGCACTACCGGCCTCTTCTAGAAGGTAAGGAACTGGACTGTCCTCCTGTCTGACAATCAGAATTTCCTTTGATGGATAGTTGACCGTTTGGATGATGAAAGGCAAAGGGTGTGTGTATTGAGCGGGGTCTCTTCTGTTTCAAACTCTTTCTATACCCTTTTGGGCCCAAATCAGAATCTCCTAGCTTTTTTTTTTTAAGATATTGATGAACCTTTATTTGTATGAGGTGCTGAGGATCGAACCCAGTGCTTCATGCATGCTAGGCAAGTGCTCCACCATTGAGCACAACCCCACAACCCCAGCCCCAGAACCTCAGTGCCCTAGTGCCAGCTTTAGCTCTTTCCTCTTGGAAATACCTCTGCAGGCCAGCTGTGGGGCTTCCACTGTTCTGAAAGAATACCCATCCTGTTTGCTTGCCCAGCTCGCTGGCTTGCCTGCAGAGAACTGCCATGTTCTCAGCAAGGCAGAATCTACTATGCTAGGAAGGAAAGGGCTTCTAGGCAAGCACTGCAGTTGGTTGAGAACACTATATGATGGAACAAGAGAACGTGTCACAAGATTGTGGAGGGAAAAGCTGTTGACAAGTCTGGAGAAAGAATCCTCCTGAACTTCAAAGTAGACTGAAAAAAATCATTAGGTACTGGGAACCTACTTTAAGATTTGCAGAGATGTAATGGGTCAAATAACCCAGAGCAGATAATTGCAGTGTAGGCCCCAGAGATGGGTCTCTGAGAGGGAAAAAATTGAATAGTGGTGTTTCCTTTGAAAGAAATCCTTAGGGTCTGGGGTAGTGATGGGAACAGCAGTGCACTGCAATTCTCTGCTTTCTGATAATCCAGACGCTGTTCCCTATCCCCGAGCGTATGAGAGTCCAAGGAATTCAAAGAACTTTCCCCTGGTTTCAGGTTTATTCTAGCATATTTTCCTCTTAACTCTGGCCAGTCTTCACTCTCCTTTGTGGGTTTGCTCTGCTGCCCCTTAACATAATTCCCAAGGTTCCTACTTTGCATTCGTTCCCTTGTCCCTTACTAACAGGCAATTGCATGGCTTCAGTTACCACCTGATGTTGACAGCTGTGAAGTCCTATCCAACCTCCTTGTCTCTTGAGCTGACTGGTCTTCTCTACTTAAGTTTCCCATCAGCACATCAAATTTAACACAATTAAGCCAAAATCATATCGAACTCTTCCCACCTTTGTTTCTTCTCTATTTAAAATCTCACTGAGCAGTCTAACAACTATCTTCTGTTACGAAACCAGAAATCTACACCCTTTGAACTTCACTTACTTCAGGAAAGCTTCCAATTTCCTGTATTTGGTGACCTCCCACTCCCACCCCCTAGTGTCTTATACCTCACCTTACCTTTCATTTACCATATAATTCCTAATTTCATTTGTCTCCTCTACTAGACTATAAGATCTGCATCATGACCTTGTTATGTAGCTCCTAGCACATCAGGGGCATTAAATATGAATATATTCTTCTGGAGACAAGAATAGATTCACTTGTCTCCTGCCTGGAGGCTCTATCTAGAACCAGCTTAGGAGGAAATCTTGAGAAGGTAACTTTTTGTTGAGTGGCATGCAGCAGCTGTCTTCCAAGAAATCCTCAATATTGACTAAAAAGTATGTATGGGCCAGATGGGGGCTAAGAATATTGAGGAGGAAAGAAGAGAAAAAAAGTCTTAAGTTAGATCTAGAATCATGTTACCTGGGCTGCTTAGCAGAGGAAGTGGGTGGGTAACCACCATAATTTCCAAGTGCTTATAAGTAGCCACCATTTTACTGGTATTACAGAGCTAGTTTGTCCTGCAGAGGCTTTGAAACCATTCTTGGTTGTTTCATAAACAGTTGCAAGGATCCAAGTCAGGTTTTAGATACAAAGCAGAATTCACCAACTTACCAATTAGCAAATTGGTATTCGTGTGAGGAGTGGTGAATCCCCAGTGGATTTGCGTAGGATGGAGGTTGGCAGTGTGCTCTGTACCACTAAGGGTAGCTCCACACTGCCTCGTCACAACTGCCCCATAATAGGTCCAGATCAGAGATAATTACTTTATTCAGGGCTATAAAGTATTCATTATAGCCATGGAGACAGATGAATGCCCAAGACACCATCATCATAGAAGAGTAGTGAATAATGATGGAGTACAGGGAATAAAGAGCTATTCGTGTGAGAAATGGGGAACATCTGAGAGACAAAACTGTCAGCATAACTTTCCATAATTCTGTGAAAGTATCTCGGAAGTGGTCAGCCACATAACAGCTGAGGAAACAAGCTCATCCATGGAGCTCTAAGTAACAAGTACTAACAAAACAGATGTTCTTGAAATCTTCCCTGTAGTAGCATAGAGGCATTCACTACTTTATGTGAATGTCAATTGGTCCATCCTTCAAGGCAAGACTTGGTTTTTTTTTTTTTGTTTGTTTTTTGTTTGTTTGTTTTTTTCTTTTACTGGGAAATGAACTCGGGGGCACTTTACCACTAAGCTATATTCCCAGCCCTTTGTGAGACAGTCTCACTAAATTGCTGAGGCCTTGCTAAGGCCAAGGCTGGCTTTGAACTTGCACTCCTCCTGCCTCAGTCTTAAGACTGCTTGAGTTGGCATCTCTGGTTCAAGTACAGTTCTTTTAACTGAAAAATGAAGGAAGACTAACAGTGTCTCAATTCTTGGAATCATAATTCAGCTACCAGCTTTGAGGGGGATATTACTGAGGGAGCTCTAATGGCAACACTCTAAAGGGACAGCTCTAACACTAACCTGCTGAAAAATTAAAGGATTCTTTAAGTAAAGCTATTATTATCTCTTCTTTTTAAAATCAACTGCTCAAATAAATTTTTTAAAATACTTTTAAATTTTTATTGGACACAATACCTTTTTTTATTTATGTGATACTTAAGATCAAACCCAGGGACCCACATATGCTAGGTGAGCGCTCTACCACTGAGCTACAACCCCAACCCTGCAAATAAAAATTTCTATTGGGAGTAGTTTAACAAAGGGAGATGGACTTAAAGGACTGGAACTTCACTGTGATACAGTAGTGGCTGACATTTACTGAGCAGTCACTATGTACTTGGCACTTGCTGTGGACCAAATGTTGGTGCCCCCCCATTCATGTGTTGCATCCCAATGTGAAAGCGTTAGGTGAGTAATTAAGAAGAATGGAGCCCTATGGATAGGATATGAGAAATAGGGCATCATCCTGAAGGATCTAGCAAGAAGGTGGCCCTCTGCAAGCCGGGAAGAGGGCCCTCACTGGGAACCAAATCAACCAGCATGTCAAACCAAACTGATCTCAGATTTCCTAGCCTCCAGAACTGTGAAAAATAAAAGTGTTTGTTGAAGCCACCCAGTCTATAGTGTTTTTGTTAAAGCAGCCCAAGCTAAGACAACATTGTCAAAAAGCATTTAGGCATGTATTAACTCACTTAATGGTATTCTATGGGAGAAAAAAGTGAACCAGAGAGTTTACATAGTTTTTCCCCACTCATGTAATAAGTAAGTGGTAATGACAAGATTCAAGTCCACTAATTCCAGAAGCCGCTTTTTCAACCTGAATATTGTGATATCACCTGTTTTCTTACCAGCAGTCATACCAGCAAACATCATCCAGTTCCAAAAATAAGGAGTATTGACTGTGTACAACCCTAAGTCCTTTATGTTATTCATCAAGGCAGATTCAACAGAAACATGAAAACTGGTAATGTCACATTAAGAAGTCTACACAAGTTTAGTCATACAATTGCACTACTCCTTGAAAAACTAATTTCCTATTGCACACCAGTGATAACAGGACAGGTGAGTTCCATTCCATAGATATCCCCCCTGCCCCTAGTACTGGGAATCGAACACAGTGGTACTTTACTATGTTGCCTGTCTAGCCCTTTAAAAAAAAATTTTTTTTTTTTGTTTAATCTTGAGACAGGTTCTCACTAAGTTGCCTTGAGCTTGTGATCATCCTGTCTTACCCTCCTCAGTTGCTGGGATAATGGGCGTGTACCACCACACCCTGCTCAGGGAATATTAATTTAGCATGTATCAAAATGTTTAATCAGGGGGCTGGGGATGTGGCTCAAGTGGTAGCACGCTCGCCTGGCATGTGTGCGGCCCGGGTTCGATCCTCAGTACCACATACCAACAAGGATGTTGTGTCTGCCAAAAACTAAAAAATAAATAAATAAATATTAAAATTTAAAAAAAAAACAAAATTTGAGAGTCATAGGGATAGAAGAAGGCACAGAGATTCAAACCAAAGGAATGGACAGAATATTAAATGAAATAATTCTAGAAAACTTCCCAGAGATGAAAGATGGAATGGATTGCCAAATCCTGGAAGCCTACAGGACCCCAAACATCCAAAACTGTAATAGACCAAATCCAAGACATATAATTATGAAGATAGCCAACGTACAGAACAAGGAGAGAATATTAAAAGCTACAAGAGAAAGGAGGCAGGTTACATTCAGGGGTAAACCAATTAGGTTAACGGCCGATTTCTCATCACAGACTTTGAAAGCGAGAAGATCCTGGAACAATGTATTTCAAACGCTGAAAAATAATGGATTCCAACCAAGAATACTGTATCCAGCAAAATTGAGCTTCAAATTTGACAATGAAATTAAAATCTTTCACGATAAACAAAAGCTAAAAGAATTCGCAGCAAGAAAACCAGCTCTGCAAAGCATTTTGAGCAAAACACTACAAGAAGAGGAATTGAAAAATAGTGCCCAAAACTAACAGCAGGAGGTATCTCAGTAAAGGGGGAGGAAAGTAACCAAAAAGTAAAACTAGCCAAACTAAAATAAATAAATAAAGAAGCATGACTGGAAGTACAAATCATATCTCAATTGTAACCTTAAATGTTAATGGCCTAAACTCACCAATCAAGAGACATAGGCTAGTAACCTGGATCAAAAAAACAAATCCATCAATATGCTGCCTTCAGGAGACTCATATGATAGGAAAAGACATACACAGGCTGAAGGTAAAAGGTTGGGAAAAATCATACCACTCACATGGCCCTCGGAAGCAAGCAGGAGTGGCCATACTCATATCGAATAAAATCAACTTCAAACCTAAGTTAATCAAGAAGGATAAAGAAGGACACTATATACTGTTAAAAGGAACCATCCACCAACAAGACATAACAATCATCAATTTGTATGCACCAAACAATGGAGCTGCAACGTTCATAAAACAAACTCTCCTCAAGTTCAAGAGTCAAATAGACCACAACACAATAATTATGGGTGACTTCAACACACCGCTCTCACCATTAGACAGATCCTCTAGACAAATCTGAATAAAGAAACTAGAACTCAACAACACAATCAATAACCTAGACTTAACCGACATATATAGAATATATCAACCATCATCAAGGGGATACACGTTCTTCTCAGCAGCATATGGATCCTACTCAAAGATAGACCATATATTATGCCATAAGGCAACTCTTAGTAAATATAAAGGCGTGGAGATAATACCATGCACCATATCTGATCATAATGGAATGAAATTGGAAATCAATGATAAAAGAAGGAAGGAAAAATCCTACATCACATGGAAAATGAACAATATGTTATTGAACGATCAATGGGTTATAGAAGACATAAAGGAGGAGATGAAAAAATTCTTAGAGTCAAATGATAATACAGACACAACATACCGGAATCTATGGGACACAATGAAAGCAGTTTTAAGAGGGAAATTCATTTCTTGGAGTTCTTACCTCAAAAAAAGAAAAAAACCAACAAATAAATGAACTCACACAACACCTCAAAAACCTAGAAAAGGAAGAGCAAAACAACAGCAAATGTAGTAGAAGACAAGAAATAATTAAAATTAGAGCAGAAATCAACGAAATTGAAACAAAAGAAACCATTGAAAAAATTGATAAAACTAAAAGTTGGTTCTTTGAAAAAATAAATAAGATAGAGAAGCCCTTAGCCATGCTAACGAAAAGAAGAAGAGAGAGAACTCAAATTACTAACATACGGGATGAAAAAGGCAATATCACAACAGACACTACAGAAATACAGAAGATAATTAGAAAGTATTTTGAAACCCTATATTCCAATAAAATAGAAGATAGTGAAGATATCGATAAATTTCTTAAAGCATATGATTTGCCCAGATTGAGACAGGAAGACACACACAATTTAAACAGACCAATAACAAAGGAAGAAATAGAAGAAGCCATCAAAAGACTACCAACCAAGAAAAGCCCTGGACCGGATGGGTATACAGGGGAGTTCTACAAAACCTTCAAAGAAGAATTAATACCAATACTTTTCAAGCTATTTCAAGAAATAGAAAAAGAAGGAGCTCTTCCAAATTCATTCTATGAGGCCAACATCACTTTGATCCCAAAACCAGACAAAGATACTTCAAAGAAAGAAAACTACAGACCAATATCTCTAATGAACTTGGATGCAAAAATTCTCAATAAAATTCTGGCGAATCGAATACAAAAACATATCAGAAAACTTGTGCACCATGATCAAGTAGGATTCATTCCTGGGATGCAAGGCTGGTTCAATATACGGAAATCAATAAATGCTATTCACCACATCAATAGACTTAAAGACAAGAACCATATGATCATCTCGATGGATGCAGAAAAAGCATTTGACAAAGTACAGCATCCCTTTATGTTCAAAACACTAGAAAAACTAGGGATAACAGGAACTTACCTCAACATTGTAAAAGCTATATAAGCTAAACCTCAGGCTAGCATCATCCTAAACGGAGAAAAACTGAAGGCATTCCCTCTAAAATCGAACAAGACAGGGATGCCCTCTATCACCACTTCTATTCAATTTAGTTCTCGAAGTACTAGCCAGAGCAATTAGACAGACAAAAGAAATTAAAGGCATAAAAATAGGAAAAGAATAAATTAAATTATCGCTATTTGCGGATGACATGATAATGTACTTAACAGACCCAAAAGAGTCTACAAAGAAGCTGCTAGAGTTAATAAATGAATTCAGCAAAGTGGCAGGTTATAAAATCAACACACATAAATCAAAGGCATTCCTGTATATCAGCAACAAAACCTCTGAAATGGAAATAAGGAAACCACTCCATTCACAATATCCTCAAAGAAAATAAGATACTTGGGAATCAACCTAACAAAAGAGGTGAAAGATTTATACAATGAAAACTACAGAACCCTAAAGAGAGAGATAGAAGAAGATCTCAGAAGATGGAAAAATGTACCCTGTTCATGGATAGGCAGAACTAACATCATCAAAATGGCGATATTACCCAAAGTTCTCTATAGGTTTAATGCGATGCCATTCAAAATCCCAACGGCATTTCTTGTAGAAATAGACAAAGCAATCATGAAATTCATATGGAAAAACAAAAGACCCAGAATAGCATAAGCAATTCTAAGCAGGAAGTGTGAATCTGGAGGTATAGCGATACCAGAGGTCAAACTGTACTACAAAGCAATAGTAACAAAAACAGCATGGTACTGGTACCAAAACAGGCAGGTGGACCAATGGTACAGAATAGAGGACACAGAGACTAATCCACAAAGTTACAACTATCTTGCAATGCAATGGAGGAAGGATAGCATCTTCAACAAATGGTGCTGGGAAAATTGGAAATCCATATGCAACAAAATGAAATTGAATCCCTTTCTCTCGCCATCCACAAAAATTAACTCAAAATGGATCAGGGAGCTAGATATCAAATCAGAGACACTGCGTCTGATAGAAGAAAAAGTTGGCTACGATCTACATATTGTGGGGTCGGGCTCCAAATTCCTTAATAGGACACCCATAGCCCAAGAGTTAATAACAAGAATAAACAAATGGGACTTACTTAAACTAAAAAGTTTTTTCTCAGCAAGAGAAACAATAAAAGAGGTAAATAGAGAGCCTACATCCTGGGAACAAATTTTTACCCCACACACCTCAGATAGAGCCCTAATATCCAGAATGTACAAAGAACTCAAAAAATTAAACAATAAGATAACAAATAACCCAATCAACAAATGGGCCAAGGACCTGAACAGACACTTCTCAGAGGAGGACATACAATCAATCAACAAGTACATGAAAAAATGCTCACCATCTCTAGCAATCAGAGAAATGCAAATCAAAACCACCCTAAGATACCATCTCACTCCAGTAAGATTGGCAGCCATTATGAAGTCAAACAACAATAAGTGTTGGCGGGGATGTGGGGAAATGGGTACACTTGTACACTGCTGGTGGGGCTGCAAAATGGTGAGGCCAATTTGGAAAGCAGTATGGAGATTCCTGGGAAAGCTGGGAATGGATCCACCATTTGACCCAGCTATCCCACTTCTCGGACTATTCCCTGAGGACCTTAAAAGAGCGCACTATAGGGATACGGCTGCATCAATGATTATAGCGGCACAATTCACAATAGCTAGACTGTGGAACCAACCTAGATGCCCCTCAATGGATGAATGGATAAAAAAAATGTGGCATCTATACACAATGGAGTATTATGCAGCACTAAGAAATGACAAAATCATAGAATCTGCAGGGAAATGGATGGCATTAGAGCAGATTATGCTAAGCGAAGCTAGCCAAGCCCTAAAAAACAAATGCCAAATGTCTGCTTTGATATAAAGAGAGCAACTAAGAACAGAACAGGAAGGAAGAGCATGAGGAAAAGACTACAGTAAACAAAGACGAATGGGGGGAGAGAAACGGAGAGAGAAGGGAAAGCATACGGAAATGGTAGGAGACCTTCGATGATACATAAAATTATAAGAGGTCATGAGGGGCAAGGGGGAGGGAAAAAAAAGGGAGAGAATTGAACAACAGCAGGGGAGGTAGAGAGGGAAGATGGGAGGGGAGGGGAGGGGAGGGGGGATAGTAGGGGATAGGAAAGGTAGCAGAATACAACAGTCACTAATATGACATTATGTAAAAATGTGAATATGTAACAGATGTGATTCTGCAATCTGTATTTGGGGTGAAAATGGGAGTTCAAAACACAATTTGAGTCAAATGTATGAAAGATGATATATCATGAGCTATGTAATGCTTTAAATAATCAATAAAAAAAATTTAAAAAATAAATAAATAAATATTAAAATTTAAAAAAAAAACCAAAATGTTTAATCATATAAAAATTCAAATTGTATATTATTTTTCATTCACTTTAGAAGACTGAACAAAAGGTTAATCAAAAGTGCAAAAGCTGGGGTTGTAGCTCAGTGGTAGAGCACTTGCCTCTCAGGTGTGAGGCACCAGGTTCGATCCTCAGCACCACATAAAAATTAAAAAATAGATATTGAGATATTGTGTTCAACTATAACTAAAATATATATACATATATATAATTTTTTTTTTTTTTACCTGCAGGCCAGGCAGTGGTACATGCCTACAATCCCAGCAACTAGGGAGGCTGAGGCGGAAGCCAGCCAGGGCAATCTGTATCAAAAAGCAGGGATGGGGCTGGGGATTCAGCACAGTAGACTAGACGTCTTGCCTAGCAAGCACAATACCCAATAATGAAGGAAAAAAGGTTTTTCATTTTTTACAGTTCTGGGGATTGAGCCTTGTGTATGCTATGCAAGTACTGTACCACTGAGCCACATCCACAGCCCAATACATTATTATTATTGTTAATAATTATTTTTAGTTGTAGTTTGACACAATACCTTTATTTTATTTATTTTTATGTAATGCTGAGAAATGAACCCAGGGCCTCGCACGTGCCAGACGAGCACTCTACCATGAGCCACAACTACAGCCCCCCCAGTAATTACTTTTAATACACCACTTAAGACCACAGATATGTCAGCTAGATAAGCAAAATATAGTCATCATTGCCAAATTAAGTTGAACTTCTGTTACAATTATTGTTGTAACTCCACTTCTGAGGTTCACTGGTTACAAGTTATGTCTAAAAACGATTTTGCTTTTAGCAGAAATGATATGTTTTATATCAACCGTATATAAATATGTTACAGAATTCTAAAGACATGATGTCTTAGTCCTTGATAGTTAATGTATCATTACGTTGAGGGGGGGGAAATGGAACCAGCTTTAGCAATCTTAGCATTTTCTCCTACATCCCAATACCCCCATAGACTTAGTGATATAATATATACAGATATGTTAGTGAAACCCAATAATACTGGCCTATGTTTCAAAACAAACATCACTGACTACAAGGATACACTAATTAACTAAAATCAGGCCACAGAAATAAGCTGCTTTTCAGTTAAAACCAAAAAAATAGCTGGGTGACTATTTTCTTTAGACTTTTCTGTATTTTCAAATATTTTTAAATTATTATTTTTATGTCAGGAAAAAAACATTAAAGTACAGTCCTAAACTCCAACTTCATTTTGCAAAAAAAAGCACAGATTAATCATCATGTGCACAATCAAAACTGATGAATGGGCAGACCTAAATTTCAGCTTTGTGGCATGTTAAAGGATAATGATTAGAAATTCAGCAAGTCAATGAGAATGTAACAAAAGCTAAACATACCCAAAACAACAAAACAAAAGATTTTTACCAATGATAAAGAGTTACAATAAAAATCTTTATTTAGGTTTGGTCAGTACAGGTAAGATATACTGGAGTCACAGAGCAATATGCATTAACAGGATACAACAGTTCATAAAAATTGAGTTAACTATGCACACAAATATCTTCAACATTCAGTCACCTAAAGAGAAAATGCACAGATGTATGGTGGAAAAAGTTGTATCTAACACTGAAACTACTATAGGATTCCATCAACAAGTCCACCTTTTAGTGATAAAAATCTACGGTACTGGGCAAACTTGGCAGTCATAAACCCACATCTACTCTAACAAGTCTGAATGGTGCGGAAGTATATAACAGCATGAGGAAGAATGCCCTTGCACAGCACGGGTTCTAGAGACACAGATTTATACAGACATCATTGTGTTATACTTTTAAGGAAAGATTTCCATTTACAACTTCACATTAACTCATATAAAAATAACTTGACCCTACACAAAATGTCCTTTTAGCAACATTCAAAGTAATCAACTGTTACAATTTCCAAAGTGGCAGAGGTATTGAAGCCAGGGGAAAAAAGAAAAAAGAAAGGGGAAAAAGAAAAGAATCAAACAAAACAAAAACACACCCATAAAAAGGCAAGTTGTGACAAAAAGTATGCATCAATTTTCTGGACAGTATCCTCTCCCAAATTAAATGACACTGTATAAAAATTTGCTGGAAAAATATTACAAAACTGAACCCTGTACATTTACACTTGAGTCCAAGCCATTCTGAACGTGGCGGGAACCCACAGTTCGGTTACCTTTCCCACTCACTGCTTTCTCCTCTTGAGGGTCATGATTGGAGTCTGTGTCATTTGAATGATGTGTAAGAGAATTTTCACTGCCCGTAGGAGAGTCTACACTTTCATACCCCGCACTGATTTGGTTTACGTAACTACTACCTCCTCTGCCAGTTCTCTCCTCTGAGCTGTTGGAGGCCTTATTACCATTCCCTGGAGAAGAAGGAAAGTCATCCTCTGTTGTGTTCCCCTCCCTGTGAAATCCAGACCCAGACGTCCTCTGACGGGAGGAGCTGCCATTGCTTGGTCCATTTGCCAGACGACTGCAGTCTTTACTTGTGGCCTCTGCCTGTTCTACAGGTTCAGAAGATGTAGTCCTGCTGGTACTTGGGGCTGAGGCTTGAGACTGCTGCTGTTGGTACTGAGCCAACTGCTGGCGCGACTCCTTCAGTTGTTGCTGAAGAACTAGAATGGTACTCTGCATACCTTCTACTTCTTCGTCAAGTTGTATGATGAAGTCATTTAGTTCTGTGCAAAGGAGAGTCAAACCTACTTTAATATCTCTTAAAATATTTTAAAATATTTCTCAATAAAGTCATAAAGCCAAGCAGTCAATAAATACTAGGTAAGTAAAGAAATACAACTTTCTTTCTTTTTTGAGGTACTGAGGAGCACTTAACCACTGAGCTACATCCCCAGCCCTTTTTATTTTTTAATTTGAGACCAGGTCTTGCTAAGTTGCCCAGGCTGAATTCAAACTTCGATTTTCCTGCCTCGCCTCCTGAGTGGCTGAGATTACAGGCGTGTGCCACCAAGACCAGCTAAGAAACAATGATGCTAATACCATAACACATTTTAAATTTTTACTTGAAATTTTAAAATAGCCATTCAGAAATGAGTATGGGGGCAAATTGGATACTTCAAGTCATATATTAAAGAACCGAGCTGAAAATGATTCAAGCCATCCTGCTACACATAGCTGGTTACAGCCTGAAAAATATGACCCACATTTACCTGTGGGTTCACCACAGCCAATCCCCTTACTCCTCACCCTCTTAGTCAGTGTCTTAACTCCACAGTAGGTCCAGTCCTCAGGACAGTATGGTTCTTTAATTCTCTTAAGAGGTCTGTGCTGTTACCAAAGAGTGCTTCACATGTAAGAACAAAATCACATAAAATACTACTAGGAGACTAGTTAAGATACACATGTCCGAGCTGGGCCCCATGGCACCTGTAATCCCAACGGCCTAGGGGGCTGAGACGGGAGGATGACGAGTTCAAAGCCAGCCTCAACAAAGGTGAGGTGCTTAGCAGCTCAATGAGATCCTGTCTACAAATACAAAATAAAGCTGGGATGGGGCTCAGTGGCCAAGTGCCCTGAGTTCAATTCCCTTTACCCATACCCCACCCCCAAATACACGTCCGTTAAATTTTTAAAAGACTTTGGGAAAACAAAGTCCCTCACTAATATATAAAAATCTCCTAGTTAACATGTTTACAAGTAGTACAAGTTAACCCCAGTCCTTTTTTAATTCTGAAACAGGGTCTCACTAAGTTGCCCAGACAGGTCTCAAACGTATGATCCTCTTGTCCCAGCCTCTGGAGCCACTGGGATTACAGGTGTTCGCCACTGTGCCCAACTAAAAGGTAGTTTTAAAGGGAGTACTTGGCCACTGATTCTCTTTGTAATTAACCATCAGATATGGTATCCCTCAGTTTAACTGTTCAGTTTGGCTATGTGCCTCACTATCAGTCCTCTTCACAAACAGGAGAAAGAGCACTGGATGCACCTCTACTTGCCCCAAAGAGGACAGTGGCTAACAATTAAACTTGGGTTGTCTTAGCAAATTTAAATATTACATCTCTTATTCACTAGGACCCTGATAGATAAAATTATATTCTTTTCAGACTACTGGAAATTGCTAAACATTTCTAAGATTCACTCTTACCGAGAAATGGTTAAAGATACACCTTTTAACCACCAAACAAAAAAAAAAATTTTCTTATGCAATTTGTGGAGTAAGCATTTAGAGAGGGGGGAAAAATCCTAAAATTAAATGGCTGTTTTTTGACTTAACTAAAAATGTTTCATTCATAATTTTATATAACCAGACAGAGAACAGCATGCACAGAACCTAACCTATGTGATCATGCCTGGCAGTGTTTTAAAGCCAGTGCAAAGTTAAGCAAACTTTTCAAAAAACCCCTTACCATCCTGACTGCTTTTAAGTTCCTCACTATATTTCTTCTGTAAAGCCAACTCTGCTTCAAGCTGTGCAATACGACCCTGGGACAGTTGCCTTCCAAGCTCCTGGTTCTCCTGGATAAGCATTCGACACTTCGCCATTAACTTTTTGCCTGTTTGGCTGCAAAGGAAAGAGCCCACCATCACAAAATGAAGATAAAAATCTCTATAACCTTCTTTGCATTACTACAGCAGTAGATATAACACATACAGAACATAACTACTTCACAATAAATGCCACCCTATAATTACCATCTTCTTTTCTGGAACATGTCCATCTTCTGTATGTCAGTATTTTGCCTATACACCAGCAAAAATAACCCCTATACAGAGAGTACCCAAAAAGCCTTTTTTTATTGTTGTTTCTTTTACATCAATAATCTATTCAACTCAAAATATCATTTAAAATAGAAACAGTCCAGTTAAGTAATACACATCTTGCATATACCATATAAACTACACTCAGGTACTGAGCTTTATCAAACAAAAGTCTTGAAAAGGTACATGCAGTATCAGTCATAAATATACTTTCTTTAAAATACCTATAAATGAATCAAAATATATTTATCCTTGCTAGAAAAACATATAAAATTCCTCCTACTAAGTAGATTCTCTGGCACATGAATATTTCATACTTCTCAAGAATATATCTATTCTGTTAAGTGAAGCACTTTCAGTATTACTATTTTAAGCCTTAAAACTCTTCTGAGCTGGGGTAGCCCAGTGGTAGAACACTTGCCCAGCATGTACAAGGGCCTGATCCCTAGCAGTGGGAATGGAGGGTGGGGGCTCTTTTCTACTCACTCATCAATGCCTCATTTAACTTTTTCTTTCCCCAGCCTAGGGACTGAACTCAGGGACACTCTATCACCTCCAGCCCTTTTTATTTTTTGAGACAGGGTCTTGCTAATAAATTGCCCAAGCTGACCCTGAATTTGTTATCCTCCTGCCTCAGCCTCCCAGGTAGCTGGGATTACAGGCATGTGCCACAGCCGCCCAGTCTCGTTTAACTTTTTATATGAAATATATATATATAGGGGCTGGGGATGTGGCTCAAGCGGTAGCGTGCTTGCCTACCATGCGTGCGGCCCGGGTTCGATCCTCAGCACCACATACAAAAGATGTTGTGTCTGCCGAAAACTAAAAAATAAATAATAAATAATTCTCTCTCCTCTCTCACTCTCTCTTTTTTTTTAAAAAAAAAATATATATATATCATATATATATATATATATATATATCATATAGATAGATAGATAGATATTTTTTAAGTCGCCAAACTGGGGCATAAGTTTTAAAATTTAATACTAATATGCAGCTTAGCTTTTACTGATGTGGAAAAAGATTAACTATGAATCACAACGATCAGGGATTACTTAAGACAAATAATGCAAACATAAAAATGTCTACCAAATTAGGAGTGCCTTACTTTCAATAGCTCCATTTCCAAATGCTAGTGCCATATACTGTAGTTCCTATAAGCACATGCACAGCAATGGCAGAAGTAAAATCAGAAGCCCTGATAACAGCTTTACTTCAGCCTCAGCAATACTGACAGAAATTACTGGTACTTTTAAAGGTATTAATTTAAGTATATAACTGTGATAATAACTTTGGGATGTGGATAGGGACAGTATGACATTCTTTTCACTGAATTAAGCTCAAAATGACTTTATTGGTTAAAAATATTTTAATTCTAGTTTTTCCTTGTTCTAGTAGTAATGCACTTTCCTGATACATTACTTCTGAGTGCATCTGATTCTATCAAGACTTAGAACTTTAAAAATGGGAGCACTTGATAGATAAGTCTTAACCTTTCAAGTAGTATGGCAAAGTTCTTTTCACTATCACAGCTTATGTTCTAACCCAACAAAAAGCCTGTATAAGTTTCCTTACAAAAATCTGTGGAACAGTAAAACCCACTTTAACACTACTCAAATGAGTACGAGGTGAAACTCACGAGTTAGCACATGACAAGGGTTTTATTCTTTCATATTTCAATTATATTAGCTGGTGTTCTTCTTCATTGCTACTGTAGCTTCAGATTTATCCCATTTTTCATAAGCATCCTCAGACTTACCCTCCACTGAACAAGCACTTAGAAACCAAACAATGAGGAAATAAGATATTACGGACAACAACAACAAAAAAGATATAATGAACACCACTGTCAAAGGCAGTGGAATTCTCTCCACTTGGCTACCAATGCTGCAACAACTTTATCTCTTGCAAGGCATACAGCAATTAAATTGAAAATTCTTTTCTATGAATTTAAAAAAGATTAGGAAAAGAAAGCTGTAAAACACATTAATGACCTGACTTAACCCCATATAAAAACATCGAAAATTCTATTGCAAGCTGGGCATGGTGGTATACGCCTATAATCCCAGCGGCTCAGGAGGCTGAGACAGGAGGATCTCAAGTTCAAAACCAGCCTCAGCAAAAGCAAGGCACTTAGCAACTCAATGAGATCCTGTCTCTAAATAAACACAAAAAAGGGCTGGGAATGTGGCTCAGTGTTCAAGTGCCCCTGATTTCAATCCCTGGCATCCCCCCCAATCAGCTCCCAAAAAAATTCTATTGCAAAAAAAAAAAAAAAACATTTAAAAAACTCATCTTTTTATAAATAGTTGATCTAAGATAACATTATCACTTCTAAAATTAGTGATAACTCAAACACAAAAACACTTTTCAAAAAAACTCTGTAATTTTATCTCATTTTTATTAATTATCTCATGTAAAATTTATGTGATGCATAACACACACACACACACACACACACACCAAAAAAAAAAAAAAAAGGCTTGGGGTTATAATCAGGGGTGGAACCTATGTTTAGCATGTGAGGCCCTACATTCAAGCTTCAGCACCTGCCCCCAGCAAACAGGGAGTGGGGTGCAGCTCAGTGATAGAGTACTTGCCTAGCATGTGCAAGGCCTTGGGTTTGATCCCCAACACAACTAAATAAGTAAGTAAAATGTTTAGGAAACAAAACATACAAAATAGTTGAAAGTCAGGACTGGAGGGGCAGGTCTATAACCCCAGCAACTGGGGAGGATGAGACAGAAGGATTGCTACATATTGAGCTGGGTTGCAGCTCAGCTGTAGAGCCCTCCTCCTAGCACATGCAAGCCCCTGGGTTTGATCCTCAGCACCACATAAGAATAAACAAAGGTATTATGTTCAAGTACAACTAAAAAATAAATATTAAAAAAAAAGGAGGATCGCACATGAGGCTAGCCTGGCCCTGTTTCAAAACAAAAATTAAAAAGGCCTGGGTTTAATCCCAGTACCAAATAAATAAATAAAAAGTGTTTGAAAGATGAATAAAAAGTCAGGGTCATTCCTCTCATTCAAATGTTTCTTTCTTTTTCTTTTTTCTCATTCATTCAAATGTTTCTGAAATAATTTTTAAATTATACACACACACACACCCCATTTCTAAAACCAAATAACTCACAAAACAAATACAATGGGAAATATTTGAAGAGAAGGATTTTAAAAAAGGAATGAAGAAATGAACATTGTATTTCAAGGTGAAGGGAGGCCCGGCAGGCTATTTTGCAGAAATGAGCACACAATTACCTATGTGATTAAATGCAAACTGAAAACTGCCAAATACTAAAACATACCTCTTTAAATGTGCTGAAACACAGGCTAAAATGTATGCATTATACACATGAATGAAATATTTTGACTAAAGTGGACAATATGACTCAGGAATCTTTCTCCCATAAAATTAAAGCAGAAAAATACTAAAGTGGAAAAAAAAATACCACACATACACAAAACCCCATTCTACTTGAATTATTGCACACTGATTATAATCGATGGAGCATTATTATTTTTTTTTAAAGAGAGTGAGAGAGGAGGGGGAGAGAGAGAGAGAGAGAGAGAATTTTTAATATTTATTTTTTAGTTTTTGGCGGACACAACATCTTTGTTTGTATGTGGTGCTGAGGATCGAACCCGGGCCGCACGCATGCCAGGAGAGCGCGCCACCGCTTGAGCCACATCCCCAGCCCCGATGGAGCATTATTTGTTCCAAATTAATAATGTATTTTTAGTACCCAAAGAACTTTGGATTTATAGCCTAATTTTACAGAACAAAATTTCATTAAAATAAATTATGATTCACTAAATGGAAATACTATGTAACCATTAAAATATAGTAAACTATATGTACTAAAAAATGCCCAAGAGAAAAAAGAAAGGTGGTGGGGATCTACAAATCATTTGTATGTAATGGTATAATCACATCTGTTTAAATCAATACACATAAAATGATTGTGTATGCATACAAATTATCTTGATGATACCCAAGAAATTCAACCATGGTTACTACTCCTGGAAAGCAGAGTGGAAGAATGAGGTCACATCCAGGAGTGACACTCACTTTTCATTTCTACCTTTTTCCAAGTGTTTCAATTTTACATACAAGCATCTATTATCTTGTTCATTTAAGAGAAAAGTTTTACAATAACATGAATAATAGCCCACAGACCTCAAAGTGACTGTACCTAAGTGGCAAAGAAAGATGCCAGCTAAATTTGAGTACATGTTAATTGATACATTTGATGAACTACCTTTTGACCTACTATAAATACAGTTAGGCCATAAATCTTAAAAAGCACAAAATAAATACAAAAGACTTAATGTGGGCACAATAAGATAATTTAAAACACAATTTTTAGAAGCAGATTTCTTGCTGCAAAGTCACATAAACCACCTCAACCCACCCTCTGCCCCATAAATTCCCTAAAGCACAAACATACAAGATACCTACAATTGATTTGAATGATTAAGAAAGAACTTAAGTCACCCTTGTTAAAACTGCACTTAAACGATGGGACAAGCTGGAACATTTATCTTCTACTCATCTCAGACTCCATTATCACCAAGCGAAAATTCAAATTGGTGACTTATAGAATGTTCTGATGAAAAAAAAATTCATCTCCAGGATTGGATGGAAGCATGAAGAAAAATAATGCCTCATTTATCTAAATGATCATATGAATTTTCTAGAAATGGTCACTATACCTTTTTTTGGTTCGCAAAATGTCTCACTTAGGCCAGCCCATAGTTCCAACATATTATGTCCCCAATCTTCTGGCAGGCACCCTGTGAGACTGTCCCACATTAATTTCTACTACAATACCCTAGGACAAAGTGTCAAAAAGTAATAAGTATCAAGTCTCCTTGTCTTTTATGATACCAGCTGGAACAAAGTAGGTCTTTTAAAAATGAGATAGCTTTTTCCTTCACCTTGAGAGCACAGCAACCATTTTTCCAAAATGAATCTGCTCTCCACAGCCCCCCAAAATTAAAATGTTAAGAGTACAACAAAATCATAGTATTCCTTGAACTTTGGGGAAAAGAAAGCGACCATTCCAAGGCACATTGAATTTAATATCAAGAGTGTAATACAAAAGGCCCCAATACAAGGAAGGAACACATTCCCCCATTAACACCAGTGACAATGCTCTTTTAACATGTGCCTGTTGAATGGGATGGGGACTCATGAAGTTCACTACTGAGAAAAAATAATGCAGTGAGTCTCATCATCACAGCCAGTGTCCTTATACAATCTAGTTGTGAAATGAACGTTCATAACGCTTCACACAGTTTAAACCTGAAGTTCAATACCACACCTTCATGTCTGCACAGTCCTCAGTTGTCTGCTGTTTTTAAAACCATTCAAAGAGGGCATTATGTAAAATTGTGGATGTGTAACCGACGTGATTCTGCAATCTGCATTTGGGGTAAAATTGGGGGTTCATAACCCACTTCAATCTAATGTATGAAATATGATATGTCAAGAGCTTTGTAATGTTGTGAACAACCAATAAAAAAAATGTAAAAAAAAAAAAAAGAAGGGAAGAGGATAGTGACATGCCAATTCCCTTGGCAGAAAGAAGCTACCCTCGGATCCCTGCTCCAGCAACCATGAGTCAACAGGTTCAAGGAGATCGTGGAGTCCGAGGTATTTGGAGGTGGAAAAAATCTGTAAAACAGCTCCATCTTTCATTTTATCCACTCAATTTTCTATGATTGTAGGAAGTAAGTGACGATTAGAACCCTGGACCACAGGACCCAGTCAAAGGAACCAACACCAATTTTGCATAGCATCTCTGTCCATCTCTTCTGTCCTCTGGGTACCTTGCTAAGAGAAATGAACATTATTTAGAATTTTGTTATTAGTCCATAATTTATACTTAATATTTTTAACTAACATGCTTTTCATCATCACTTTCTATGACTTAATAGTGTTGAATTTATACTGTGTAAATTCCATCTAATGTAAATGATGTCTTCTTATTTTTTACCCACAAAATATCCAAACTTACAACCAGAGGAAAAACCATTAAAAACTGTTATAGCAGTAAATTTGGGGTGGGACATCATAGGCAAGAATTACTTTCCAATTTCCTTTCACACTATATTTTCACAATTTATGTATTTCAGAAGTAATATGCAAATTAACCACAGGAAATAAAATACCACTTGACAGTAGAATATATGTGTTTTTCTATTTCCCAGGTCTGTTCGTGATTATAACAGGGGTTAGATATTTTGACTACCTTAATCCGTATTTGTATATAAATTATCTAAGCCATTGCAATATCTGTGGTTTATTCATGAGATTATTTTGAACATGAAAAAGATAATTTATATAAAGCATTTAACAGATAATAAACATTTGAAGAGTGTTAGATATTATTAATTAATCTTATAGTATTCAATTTAAATAGACTTTTTATCCAGAAAATGATAGAAGACACTCCTTCTAGCTTTCACAAACCTAAATTATAATGACGAGTTAAAACGATGCATAATAGAAGACACAGGGTGAAATAAACTGTTTTGGAAGCAACAACGATTTTTATGATTTCCTCACTTTATCCTAGAGTGAAAAAAATGAGGGAAAAACCTTGAGTAAATACACCAAGTATTATATTCATCATCTACTATAGGCCAAGTGCTGAAACCTAGTAGTGAGCGACATTGATAGGTTCCCTATCCCTGCTGAGCTTGCACTTCATGATGAAGGACAAATATTAAGTGCATAATGTTCAACTGCGGTGAACATGAAGAAAGAAACAGCAACAAACAGGCCTCTTAATTAGTGAGATCTGAGTCAACACAGACTTCCTTGAGGAGATGGCAAGATTGCGTACCTTACATGGATATAAGATGCCATTTTTTTTAGAGATTTGAAATAATATGAACTGAATTTTCAAACTTACACATGTGGATGTAATAACTGTAATGAAGCCATCTTAAACAGTAGATTCTGAAGTTCTGGGCTATTGAACATAGCTAAAATTGCTTTGGGAAATCCCTCAAGTTGTAAAGGGAAGGAGGGAAGGAAGGAAGGAAGGAAGGAAGGAAGGAAGGAAGGAAGGAAGGAAGGAAGGAAGGAAGGAAGGAAAGAAGGAAGGGGGAAGGAGGGAGGTAGGGAGGCAAGAAAAAGGGAGAGAGAGAAAGAGGAAAGGGAGAAAGGGAGGGAGGGAATAAGAATGGGAGAGGGAGGAAAAGAGAAGAAAAGAAATCAGTATATGTAGTAATATTTATGTGATATTGACAAGGTTAAATTTTAACTGAACCCTACTATGTGCCTGGAAAATAGCAAAAGTTAAGAAATCCACCCACTCTTCTGTGTTCCAGGAAAGGATTTAGTTTAAAGAACATATTTTTCCAGATGGCTTAGATAAGACTTTCAGCTGACCCTTATTTACCTATGATGAAACCAGACAGACTCTGCAAGTTCTCTCTCTCTCTCTTTTTTCTTTTCTTTTTTTTTTTTTTTTGGACTCATATATGATTAGCTAAACTGCACACCCTTACTGACCAATGAGAACAAAATGCTTATTGACCAAATAAGAGCTTTGCTCTTTCCTCAAGGTCTCTGAACTTTAGCCCAACCTCAACTAAATCAGTACACAACTCCCTCTATACAGGCCCTAGAGAGAGGAGGCTGGTCTCAGAGTAAAACATTCTCATGTAACCCTTGCATCTGTCTTCCCCTCAGCAGTCACCCAGTTCTTTCTACTCTTGTTTACTACCCTATTCACCTAACAAGTGAGAGGCTTGCCCTTTTCCCAGCTTGCAATAATCCCTTCAAATAAAGTGTCTCTTTACTAAAGTCCAGATTTGATTTTGGACACTATCTACTGGAATTCAATCCAAAATCTCTCAATAAGTCATGGACAACAGGTTGACTCTAGCATTTGAAGAATTTAATGTTTCTCAGTTATTGAACAGATAAAATGTCTACCTGGTAATGCAGCACACATACCAAAAAAATAAAAAATAAAAAATTATGTAGCTCCAAACATAAAAATAAATAAATAAGCTAAAATTACAAATTGTATTAGTCTACTTTTCCATTACTATAACAGAACACCTGAAGTTAGGTACTTATAAGAAAAGAGTCTTATTTATCTCACAGTTTGGGAAAACAAAAGTTCAAGATCAGCAGGCCCCATTCATTTGACCTCTCTCTGGTGAGAGCCTAGTGATGGATGGCATCATGGCAGGAGAGCATGTGAGAAGCACCTCAGAAGAGACAGGTCAGAGAGAGATTCAGGCGTCAGGCTTGAACTTTTATAACAACATATTCTTGAAGAAACTACCCAGGGTCCCATGAGAACTATGTTCATTTTTTCTGAGGACAAACCCCCAATGACCTAACCACCTCGCAGCAAGCCCCACCTCTCAAAAGATTCTGCCATTCAACATGGCCACCCCGAGGGCCCAGCTTCCCACACATGAGCTCTTGGGGAACACATGGAAACCATATCCAGACTGTAGCAGAAAGCTTCTAGAGACTGCATAAGACAACATCTTGTGGACTTTCTTAGGATACAGTGTTAATTCAGAAAGGAAGAAAGGAAGGAAAAGAGGGATTGAGGGAGAGAGAGAAAGAAAAGAAAGAAGGAAGGGAGGGAGGAGAGAAAAAACAAAGGAAGAAAAACTGATAAAATGAACTCCTTCAAAATTAAAAACCTCTGCTCATCAAAGGCACAGTTAAAAAAAAAAAATTCCAGGCAAGCCACAGACTCAGAGAAAATGCTTTTTTAAAAAAAAACTTTTTTCTTTTTATGATTTTCTCAATTGTTGGTATGATATCTCCCTCCCCCATGTCTTTCCATAAAGCTACAGACGTCACATATAAACACACAGTTTGGGGAGAAAGACTATGACACAGCTTATATTCTTGGGTACTTCCACCAGAGGACCAGTGAGTTAATTAAGGCATCTACATGCAGCAGAATTCCTTGATTTCTACTTTTGCATTGGAAGGGGAAAGAAAAATAACTTTCAATTAATCATAAAAGACATAGCTAACTGAAAGGACTTTATGATTTAAAACTTGAAGCAGATGCTCAAAGCTATAGTTTCTTTCTTGGGGACATGGATTCTAAAACCTTAATATTTTATCAATCTTACCAAAAAGATGGACTCTACGTTAACAGTAATGTTTGATGCCCTGGCTCTGACGCCAAGGCCACCCAGTGCCTCCTCTGAGCAGGGTATCCATGCAGGCTGTGAGACTGGGCCTCTCAGAGAATATTCTTGCAAGATTTCTGACAAAGGATTTATACACAGAATGTATAAAGACTTTCTTCAACTGGAAAAAAAGAAAACAGGACATTTGAAAGATAATTTGGTTTTTAGAAATGGGCAAAAGTCTTGAACAAGTACTTTACAAGAGCAGACATACTATTGGCCAATAAGCTCCTGAGAAAGTGCTCGACCTCATTAAACATCCGGGGACTGCAGATTAAAAGCTATGAAAGGCTATTCCATAGCCATTAAAATGCAGGTGCAAAAGATTATGAACCAAAGGCTGTTCACACCCATATGTTGGTGAAGATGTGGATAATTAGAAATCTGAAGGTATTTCCTTACCTCCCTGGTGTTGCACCACCACTTTGGAAAACTGAGTGGGAGTTCCTGAAACATGAGACAGACATCTGCCATGTGACCCTGAAATTTTACTCTTGGGTATTCATCTATGAAAAATTCAAACCTATATCCACATGAAGATTCAGATAAGAATGTTTATAACCATCTTACTTATAAAAACTCAAAACTGGAAACAGTGCAGATGTCCATCAGGAGGAAACTGGATCTACAAACTGAAGTATATTCATACAATGGAGTACTACTAAGTAATAAAAAGGAGGAACCTTTTGTAACAACATGGATAAATCCCAAAATCATGGTGCTGAGTGACAGAAGTTAAACACACACACACACACACATACACACACACACACACACACACAAAGATAGTTTGTAAAATTCTAGAAGAGGTGAAATTTGTCTATAGTAATAGAAACCTGATCATTTTCCACTGGAAATGGCAGGCTGGCTGGCAGGGGACATGAGGGCACTTTCAGAGGTGAGGATGTGCCAGGTCTTGGTGGGGATGTGGCCTGTGTGGGTGTATGCATCTACCAAAATGGACCCAGGAGAATAATAAAAATTTGTGTATTTCACTACATATAAATTTGACTTCAACGAGAGTATTTCTTAGCTCAAAAAAAAGTGTTATAGCTGAGTTTAGTCACCGGAATCTTCACACATTTTTCCCTCAGTGGCTAAGGAAAATGATTTGAGTGATTTGCTACTAAACTGCAATATACACATTCAGGCAGGAGCCCACACTGTATCAAATGGAAATGCCTTCTTTGCAAACTCTGAGGAGAAATAAGATTCTGGATTTATTTCTTCTGTGATTCCAAGTGACACACTAAAGTTCCCTGCTGTTTCCTCGCTTCCGTTTCTTCTTTCCAGCTGCTCCACGCCCAAATTATTACTCAAGTAGCTTATGGTATCTGCAACAATTTTGTGGGGTGGAATAAGACTAAAAAATTAATTGCAAGTAGAGGAGTTCAGCATCAGCCTGAAGCCTCGCAGCATCAGAACACTTCAATCATCTAAGCCCAGCACTCCTTAAACTGGCCCTGGATTTCTCTGGCCCACTTAAGATTTCCCCTGGGGAGACTCTCTGGGTCCAGGCTAAAACAGATGAACATGCTCAGTCTACAGAAAGCTCATGTCAATTTATAAGAAAAACTACTGACTCCCAACAGAAAAATGAGCAAAGACACAGAAAATATCCCCTCTCATGATTAGCCAAACAAATGCAAATTTTACAAATGTATTTACTGATTTCAGAGGTTTAAAAATTAAAATTCCCAATGCTGGAAAGGGTTCCCTGAGAGGTGCTCATAGATGTTGCTAATGCAAATAGTCGTTAATAAATTCTGGTAAGCAACCTGGCAGAATCGCTAGGGCCTTTCTGGGCCCCAACAGTGGCCATCGGTAGAGACCAAAGTATCAAGCAGTTTCCATCATTTTAATAACTGGAAAATTTCCTTGTCCTCTGGATCAGCACCCAATCTGCTACAGAGACACTTGGCCCTCTGTCCCCTACCTAGATTATCATCACATGCTCTCTCTTGTCTAAACATCATGCAAAAATCAAGTTGAGAAAGAATATTTTTGGAGCCTTGCCTTGGGTTCATTCTGCTGGCCGTTCTGAATATTCCCTGGGTGCAGCCGCATACTTGGCCAGCAGTATTTGGGCTGTTCACAGAACTGTAACTTCTAAATTTTCCTTTGGAGATAATGATCAGCATTCTGAGGCTCTACAAAAAAAGAGATGTAAAAGAATCAAAACTGTGTTCACAGGTTGACTAACACCCTTCCCACCACACTAACAGAGTCGCCTCTCCAATTTCTGCACCTGGAATAGTTGCATTTCTCCTGAGCAGCAGCCAATTACTTTGTATTGATGGAATACTACAAATTAGGTAATAGGGTATTTTTTTTCCTTTTCATGCTCAGAAGTCTTAAGACACATATTTGACCTGCCTTTGCAAATGTACCATAAAAGAAAAATGTTCAAAATTACTAATTTAGTCAGAAGTCAGCTTTCTGCCAATAACTGCGGATTTTGGCAAACAATGCCTTTTCATCCAAAAAATCCTTAAAGATACTGAGAAAAGGAAAAAAAAAGACACCTCCAAATGATAGTATACTGCATGCTAGGGATGCTACAAGAAACTTAAATGGTGGCAACACTGAATCCTAGCAGAGGGAGTTCTCTAAATTCCATGGTTGCATACATTAAATTACATTAGAGTTACTTGTTTATGGATCTGTTTTCTCACAAAAATTTGCTCCTTGAAGCAGGAACTGTCTTACTTGTTTAATGTTGGTTGAGCCAACAGATAAGTTGAATAAATCAAGTATGTTTAGAATTGGTACCCTAATTTCCAATATTGCTTGTCTTGTCATTCTTTTTATCATGTTGGTCTAATTTTTCCAGCCAGACTCTAAGTCATTTGGGAAAGGAACTGTATTGAGTCCACAGGGCTGAGAATAAAGTAAGGGCTGATTACTGATAGATGGTCTCACAGATGTCTGGCTCCCTGTGACGGTTAGTAAACCTATCAGAGCCCTTGTTGATATTTCGTTGGACCAATCTGTCTCTGTCGATCATAAGTAACGCTTAGCAAGTACTTTCCCTGGATGTGGCATGACACAACACTAATGACTTATGTTTGTTTAGGGTATATGTGGGACATCTTTGTCATTACCTTCATATTTTAGAGGGTAAGCAACTTGCTAACTTTCTTTATTAAAACCAGAATGATGTATCATGACGCAGTGTGCATTTACTAAGCAATTTTGGTAAAAAATTGCAAAGAACTTGCTGCATTGGTCTAAAATTAACTTGCACAACACCCAAATGCTATACCACATACAGGGCCCATTGCTGAGTGTCCCAAAGAGAGATACTTAACATCTGCAACCCAGAAAAGAATGGTTCAATATTTCGGGTAACTGTGACAACAGACAAGCTACCCAGCTACCATCAGTTACTCCTAAAAAAATATTGTAGTAAACAAAATTAGAAATGATTGTTGCCTACAAAAGTGTAAAATAGACAACTTGGTCTCAATTTTCATCATTATTCAAGGGAAAAAAGAAAGTACAGTGAACTTCCAGAGGCTGACTTGACCGTGCGTGTGTGACTGCATGTCACCTTGACCTTTGGAGATTTGGTCTTTATTCTGCAGACTCACCACCACGTAAAGTGGCTAAGAAACAAGATTGTCAAGCCCACCCTGCCGAGGAGCCTGTATTGTCCAATGAGAGACAAGGGATTTTCAGCATTTCCTGTTGAGTTCTCTCCCCCTATGCTCTGGTGACAAGGAAAATTCAGTTGACCACGGGCCCATGTTAGGCCACCTCAGGTCACTGACTGAGTCAGAAGACGCCAGTGTCAATATGTCCTCTGAGTCCTGAGACAGGGCAGGTTCAGAAGTGGGCGTGAGAGTTTGGAATCCTATGTGCTGAGAGGGAAGGATGGATGATGATGAATGCAGGAGACCCCCACAAACAGGGCAAGATGCATGAGCCCTGCCAAGGGCTCCCCACCCCCCAAGGAATCCGTGGAACCATGCAGAAAGGTCAGGTCAGAGGACAGAGGCTTGTGGATGTAGATCAAACCAAGCCCAATCCAGGCTCTTATCAAGATTCACTTGAATTACATTCAAATCCCTTAAATAGTTCTCATACCCTGGGATTGTCAACAAAACAAAACTGAGGTGAACGATCTAGAAGGCTCTAGAACAGGAAGCCTTTCCTGACCAAGATCTCCAGCATGGCTCCTCTGAAGCTGCATTCTCCCACCCTGAGCACACAAGAGAGAGAAGCCACCTTTGCACTCACAGCTTCCCTCATGGAGATGCGCCCTCCTGGGAGCCGCCTTGCTGGACATGAGCACAACAGGGAAGCTTGCGGCCAGTGGGACCTGACCACAGGCTGCTACCAGGTGATTTTTAAGCCTCATACTCTGCAAATGGACCCATTTATACTCCTTCTACCCCAACGTGCACAGAGGGACAACCCAGTCACCCATTCCCGTCTCCACCTCCAGCCAGACCTGAACACCTGAGTTCCCGTGGCCAGAGCAGGGCTCAGCAAACATTGCGTGGTGGTTCTTGGTGGATGTGCCCAGGGAAGAGGGGGCAGTGGGACACACGTGGCCTCCTGTGTGGGACCTGCCCGTGTTTTCCACCCCATTCTACCACTATCGACCTCGAGTGAAGCCTGGGTTTCTTCAACTGCAAGATGGAGACAATGACATGCCCATCTCATGAAGCTGCAAAGAAGGAAGTGGGGTGGTGCAAGACATCCTCCCAGTAGGTGCTTGCCAACCTGAGCTGCTGTTGCAGAGTCCTTGCCCCTCTGCTGTGGTGGGCAGGCCAGTGAGGGTCAGAGAATGTGCCATCTGAACTTCTGTCTAAATCTTCAATAAGTCACTTCTTTGTTTTTACAATACAAACTGTAAAAAAGCCAACTCAATAGAACTGGTGGGACTTGGGAAGAAGGTAACGGAAGATCACTGGAGTGGTGTGGTGGGGACCGTACAATGAAAAAGTCCAGTTTTCCAGGGCTGCTGGAACAGCGAGCAGAACTGCGTTCTCTGACACTATGGAGGCTCAAAGTCCAGGCGTGAGCAGGGTCAGGCCTCTCCAGACTGGAAAGAATCCTTCCTTTCCCCTTCCAAGCCTCTGGAGGTGGCCATCCACTCTTGGTGTCCTTGTCTGGGCTACAGCACCCCAGTCTCTGCCTCTATGACCACATGTTGGATTAACCCAATATAAATTCACTCCACCCCAGGATGACCTCATCTGGATTCATTATATCTGCAATGACCCTGTTTCCAAATGAGCTTCATCCCAACATACCGTGGGTTGGACTTCAACATATTTTCTGGGGGACACAAATTCAACTTGTAACACCTGCTTCTGCACCAGGAAGGCACTGGAGAACATTCTCCTGACCTGCTCAGGTAACTCTGGAGACCCAACGTCCCCAGGTAGGAGGTGTGGGCTTCCCGTGGGGCCTGGCCAGCTCCCTGAGCACACAGGATTCTTCTGGACCCCAACCCAGCCCTCTGATAGTTATGTGTTCAGAGAAAACAAAAGCATTTCCACATTATTGAAAAATCCCATGTGCAAGCTGAGGGATGGTGCCTGGGGGAGCAATGATTGAGATGAAAGGAACCAGTTCCCCTGTCGCCGTCCTTCCTGTCCCCTGTCTGTGGTGGTACAAGGTGTGTGCGGTCATCAATAGTCATTGACCTGCCCCCTGAATCATGCTAATTTCTTTGCATATAAAGTACATATCCATGAAACTGATTTTTAAAAAGACTAAAGCAAGCAAACTGTCCAGGAAAAAACAGGGAGTGAGCAGAAACAGGTACACGGAGATCTGTCTCTGGGCTTTTTTAGCACATATCCTCGCTAGATCCTAAACAGGCAATTGGTATGTGAACCAATAACCAATGGCCCTATCTTGTTTTCCCCTCCAGCAGGACCCCTGCAGGCCCTTAGTAGATACTCAAACTCCCCACTCTGTGGTGGAGGACTGTGAAGGAGACAGCTGCCCCTACACCACAGGCAGGCAGAGCAGGGCAGGGCCTGGGGGATGGAGGAGGCTCTCCTTCACTGTGGACAATGAAATGACCTTAGGGACACCAGGAGCAAGAGGGTCAGCTCAAGCTGAGTCTTGCCCAGCAGATCCTCATCCCCTGCATGTGGAAGGCCACCCTGAGGCTCTGCCCCATCTGGACCCCAGTGACTTTCTCCTTCTTCCCAACCTGTCATGGTTCATCCACTCACTGTCCATGGAAAAGGTTGCTCTGCAAGATGTTCCTGATCTTTCTGTCTTGCTCAAATCATAGCCCCCTTTCCCCCTTTCCCGTGTCTGCGGCAGATGACCTTATAGAGTGAGGCAGGCTGGGCCAGGGACAAGCCTTCAGGGTCCCATGGTGAGAACGTGGTGAGGCCCCACAGACTTCCTTTCCTCCAGGTGTTTGCCCAACCAGAGAGGAGCTTGGACTGTCCCCACTCTGTTTCTCCAGAGTGGCGGGTTCCCACCTGGCGTACTGGCCAGCACCGGGCCGTGTGTGGGCTCTGCGTACCCGCTCGCCCTGTGCAGGATGGAGTTGCTGCTCCTGCCCTGGAGCCCACACCTGGGCTAGGGATCTCCACCTTGCCCCTGATGGCATGCATTTGAGGCTTACACCCACCCGGGAGAGCTCCTTCCCCACATGGTGACCACCGTCCCACCCCCAATCCGAGGAAGCAGAATCATCCGTCCAGCCAGATCTGTCTACGTGGTGCCCACAGGGAAAGCTCAGCACCAGGCAAGAGAGTCTCCTGTGGATCATGACATCTCGTCCACCTCCCTTCTCCTCTCCTACCTATGCCCACTGTGTAGGTCATCCGTGACAAAGTACTCAGGCTGGGGGATGAGGTTGGAAGCCCAAGGTCAAGGGGTTAGCAGAGTGACCTTCCCTTGATTCATACGTGAGTACCCACCATCACAAGATCTTTTCTCTATTTGTGCAACCACCTGCGTCCTAAACTCTTCTTCTTCTGAGGACACCAGCCATCTTGGACCAGAGCCCACCCTTATGACCGCATCTTGACTGAATCCCTCCTTTAAGGCCCTAACTCTTGATGGGTTGCCTGCTGAGGTACTGGGAGTTAGAGCTTCAACACATTTATCTGGGGGACATGGTGCAGCCCACTACAGTGAATAAGGTCCTAAACTGTTGCAGCTCAAGACACAGAGGGGTTCTGGCAGTTGACCATTTTGTTCCTGTCTTTAGAGCCCAGAGACTCTCTCTGCCAACAGCTCCCAAACCCCCTCTGTCTGGCAGGCAGCCATGGCCTATTCTAGTCCAAGATGCTCCAAACCACGTTGGTGGCTGCTTGCTGTGGTCTTGTGTTTTGTTCCTGATATCAGTCGCACAGTGGAATGGGTTTTCTGTTTCTTTACTCCTTCAAAAAAGAAACGGGTGGTCAGGCTCCCACTTGAGTCCCCAGCACAAAGGGGGAGCCTGTAGTCTCATCCTGGAGACTTGTGGGCATGCCAATGCTCAGGACCTGTGGAAAGTTCCATGACGTGTCTCCAGTCGAGGCCTTCTGGGTAGTGATTGGTGGGCAGTTCTGCATGAGCCCTTCCCTCTGAGGTGTGTCCCCCGTGCACACCCAGACACCAGAAGGTTCTGGCAGGAAGCCCATATGCTGGGATGCTGAATCCAGTGGTAGATTCTGCCTCAAGCAGACCCAGAGCTCTCATATAGAATCCTCTATTCTGGTCAAACACAGTGCTGTGAACTTCTCAGCAATTTGGGAGTATTGCAAGTTCAAGCCCAACCTCAACAACTTAGCAAGACCCTGTCAGAAAGTACGAAAAAGGGGCTGGGAGTGTAGCTCAGTGATACTGCACCCCTGGGTTCACCCTCAGTATAAGTTAATTAATTAATAAAGCCAACACTTCTGTGGTTTGGCTTGATTTTTTTTTTAAAGAATCACTATAATCTGTCATGTTGGATAAAAAATTTGCCTCCTAGAAGTCTCAAGATATCATCTAATATCTCCAGAACTAGTAGACATTTCCCAGGGGAAAGAGCAGCTGTTTGCCAGCACCATAGAACATGCCTCTGAGGTACTCAGGACTGGATCGCATTTCACTCCAGTTCCACAGTAAATTGTGGGGCCCTTGTAAACAAAAAGATCTGCTCTCTGTTCATAACTCCCTCAGCGCAGGGCCATCCCACCGTCTTCCTCTGTGTCTTCCCTTAGCTGAAGTGGCACGGAGCCACTGGTGCCCTGGACTTTGCCACTCTGTGGGGAGGGGCTCTCTGCTTCGATCTTAGCCAATTCTCCCCCAGGAAAAGCTCCTGCCCTCCTTGGGCCCAGGGTTACTTAACCCTTCCTGGGAAGACTCTCAGTTACCTGCAGACAGGACAGCAGGAATGAGACCCTGGCCTTCATCACTCAGCTTCAGCCTTCGTGGACCCAACAGTTATAGCTGTGACCACCATGTGGCCCCAGCCGCTGTGTGACCCCAGCCAGGGGTCCTTCCCTCTGAGGTGTGTCCCACGTGAAAGATCAACCTCAGACATGACCAACAGCGACTCCACATCACTGTCCTGAACCCCGTTCTGAAGGGCCAACCCGAAATCCAATATGGCGTAAGGTTCAAATCTCACTCTCAGACAAAGAGTGCTCCCCCACTCACCCTCCCTCTCCCTCCCTCTCCCTCCCCTTCCCTCCTCCCCCCTCTCCTCCCCCTTTCCCCTCATTATTTTTACTATGGTAAAATCTACACATTGTAACATTTGCGTCTTGATTACCCTGAAGGCTGCAGTTCAGTGTTAAGCACATTGGCATTGCTGTGCAACGCTCTCCACCCTCCACCCATCCCCAGAACCTTCTCACCTTCCCAAACTGAGACTCTGCACCTCTGTACCCATTAAACATTAAGTCCCTGCCCTCAGTTCCTGGCCACCGCCCTTCCACGTTCTGCTTTCTTCCTCTGTGATGCTGACTTCTCCAGGCACCCTGTGTCCTTCTGTGACAGGCTCATTTCACTGGCACAGCACCTTCAGGGTCCATCCACATTGTACCTTGTTTTAGAATTTCTCTTCTTTCTAAGTTTGGAAAAATATTCCAACATAGTATAAAGTATGTTTTGTTTATCCATGTAACTGTTAGTGGACACTTGGATTGTTAGAGGATATCTTTTAAAAAATAAGTTTTTATTTTAATGGATCTTTAGTAAAATAGTAGCAATTATACATATTCATGGGGTACAGTGGGACATTTCAGTACATCATTGGTAAGATCAGGGTAATTGACATATCTATTTCTTCAGATATTGTGCTAAAAACTTTCAAAATCCTCACTATTAACTACTTTGAAAGATTGGAGTAATTGCAGTCCAGTGGAACATGCTTCTAGATCATTCCTGAACTCATCTTTCTCTCCATGGGTTCTCAGGAACCCTCTTGGAATCAGTCATTTGGTAGACCTCACCTAAAGCCACTCAAAAGGCAGGGCACATGTACCTCTGGCTCTGAATCACACCTGCACCAAGGGACCTGCGAGTCAGGGTTCTTAACCTCAGGAACACAAATAGGCACCCATCAAGTGGAGTAGAAAGAGAGACGTCACCAGCTCAGAACCTCCGGGAGGACGAAATCAAAGGCATCAGGAGGTGCTGGAAACCACAGCCCGATCCTGACAGCAGAGCCAGCCCCGCAAAGACACGCTGCTGCCTCTTCCCAGTGCAGCCCCACAACCCTGGTACCCAGCACCCTGCACGCACGCGTCGTCTTCTGCTGTTGTCACCCCTACTACAGACAGCACCTGTGACCCTGCCCCTTCTGGGCGGCACAGCAGAGGCAAAGTCAGGACCAGGTCTATCTGACTGGCTGTGGCACGTCAGATGTCCATGCCCAGCAGAAGGAGGGCTGGGAAAGGGAGACTGTCCCACGGCGGGAAGTTCCCCCAACATCAGAGGGGCTCAGACACCAAGAGCAGCAACCACACTCCACTGCAGGTTCTCTTGGCCTCTCCAGCCCCGTCAGGCTCCTCATGGCAGGCAGTAAGGGTCCTAGACTACCCCACACTGCTTTAGGCCAGTGAAGGGGGTCCCTGCCCTGAGCCCTCCCTTTAGACTCCCCCATAGCCTTCTCCATCCTGTCCCACCCCAAGATCAGAGGCCCCAGGGCCCAGGCTGTGTGCCTGCCTCCTGATGGAGGTCATATTCAGAGCACCTGCTATTCCAGCCAGAAAGCTCTGAGCCTGCTTCCCAGGCCAGCTCAGCCTTATCCCTTGAGGATAAAGGGCTGCCTGTGCACACACCCCTGGGCTAACGGTGGCCAGGCTGGGGCTGTGTGCAGTGATGTGCTGGAGTTCCCAGGGGTACCCATAATGTGCAAGTGAGACCCCTCCTGGTGAGGGGCAGAGCCAAGTTCAGGAAGAGCCTAGGAAGGCTCTGAAGAGTTTAAAAATTCTAAATTTGTAACTAGACTTCCAAATGTTACAGAAGTGCATGTGTCAAGGGGTAGAGGGGCTGGGGATGTCGCTCAAGCGGTAGCGCACTCGCCTGGCATGTGCGGAGCACTGGGTTCGATCCTCAGCACCACATACAAATAAAATAAAGATGTTAAAAAGAAGATAAGGGATAGAATATATTTCACTTAACAGTGCAGTAGCTTGTTAAAAAGAACTTTTGTTGGAGTAGAATATACATAAGATGAAAAATCACCGTTTTAACCATTTTTAAGGTGTACAACTTAATGGCTTTAGGTACAATCACAATGTTGTACAACTATCACTTCTATCCATTCCCAGAACATGTTCATCATCTTGAGCAGCAACTGGGTAACCATTAAACACTAGCTCCCCACCCCACCCACCCCGCCCACCACTCCCCTTCTCTGTCTCTATGGATTTACCTGTTCAGGTGCCACACTCAAGTACAATCATCCATCATTTGTCCTTTTGTACCTGTCTTACTTCACTCAGCCTGTTCCCAAGGTCCTTGCGTGTCACAGCATTCATTGTGTATCAGAATTCCTTTCTTCCTTGAGTCTGCACCGTGTTCTGTTGCGTGTGTAGACCCCATTGTGTGCATGCATTCGTTCATGGGTGGACACTTGGTTGTTTCCCCAAGTGGCTGCCGTGTATCAGGCTACTGTGCACATCGGCGCAGTGGGATCTGTCAAGTCCCTGCTGTCACTGGTGGATCAAATGGCAATTCTCTGTTTAACTATTTGCACCATGACAGGTGACCTTGGGATTGCTGCAGGCTCAGAAGCCCCCTGGGAGGTCATCTCAGGACCCTAGCTCCATCTAGCTCTACTGTCTGCACTCTGAAGCCACCCCAGAGCAATGGCTGGGCTCCCCTGAGCTCCCGACCTGTCCCCTACAGGTCTGGACAAGGGCTACAGAAGGATGAACCAGGGCATACCTCCAGCGACCCCCTCCTCCAGCCACATCCCGCCTGCCTGCGGATACTACACAGGTAGTTCATTCAAACTAGGAAGAAATGACGAGGTTACAGCTCTCACCATCCAACCATTTCACCTCTGAACACTGCATTTTCAGGAGCTTTGGGGGAGCACCCCATATGGGAACCATAACACAGCCCTTGAGTCACACCTGAGTTTATGTTCGTGAGGAGACTTTTGGGAAGTCCCTCAGGAAACAGGAGGGGACTGGAGGTCCAGTCCATTGCCAGGAGCCAATGATGTCTCTCATGTCCTACTTATAGGACCTCCCCAACAGCCCAAAGACGGGCTTGGAGGGTTTCTGTGCTGGTGCCAGTGGGAAGTGCTGGAAGCTCCCGTCCCGTCCTGCTCCCAGCACCCTGTGCGTCATCTGGCTGCCTCTGCCTTATGTTAAATGGTCAATGGACAGAAAGTGTTCCCCTAAATTCTGGGAGCCGTTCTAGAAAATCATCCCCCCGCCCTGAGGAGGGGGTCTTGGGAACCAAAGTTCATAGTCAGGAGTCACATGGGAGGCCCAGACTTGTCCCTGACCTCTGAAGTGGGGAGCATCTTGTAGGCTGGAGCCCACTCTGTGGGATATGACGCAGACTCCAGGCAGACACTGTCAGGATGGGATTAAGTCGTAGGATATCCATCAGGAGTCTGCAGAGAACTGAACTGACTATTGTCATCAGCCGGGCCTGGGAGCCTGGAAAGAAGCACATCTCCTTTCCCTTCTACGGCTTCGCCCCTCATCAGCCTCGACTCCCCAGGCTCCCTCTTAAAACAAACTGTCCATGCTCCAGTGCTCCAGGGGAGGCCAATGACACTCCCAGCCAGGCCTTGGAAGTTCCCAGAACCCTGCTCCCTCAACCAGGGCTGCAGCTAACTCTTAGACTCTAACTCCAGCCAGGGTGTGCAGGGTCCAGGCCCTGGCCCTGGTTCACACACAGAAGCCTTAGCCTCGGGCTAGAGCACCACGGTAACAAGCTCTTCCGAGAAGAAAAATACATCAAAACACGTTTCAAAAAATAGCATCCCTCCCTCTCTCTTGGGAAAGTGGAGTTTGGGGGACTTCACCAGCAGGCAAGGAGCTGCCCCTCTGGGTACCTTACTTTTGGGTGCCATCAAGTGATGGATTTTTTCCTCCAGAAGATTTCTTATAAAGGTGCCCAGCAGGCGGTCAGCCATCTATTCCCAGACAAGTCTGTGGTATAAAACAGTATTTGCTGATTAAGAATAAATCCACAGCTTCCAAAACAAACTGCTCAAGGACTTTGAGTTAAAGATAACAAGTTAATCACACACACTTACAGTCCACTAAGATGAAAGGGAGGGGACTGGCAACATTAGCAGACGAGAAATATGAGCAACACTTGGGGAGTGATAGTTGGCTCTGGGAGTCAGAACTTCAAGATGGCCCCAGATTCCTGCCTCCAGTGGAAACACCTGGTAGAATCCTTTCCCCTGGAGTGTGGTCCCTAATCAATTGACCAAATTAATGAAAAGTAATGTTATCCTAGTGGGCCCTAATCAGGTCAGTCTTCTAAAGGGATCTGGAGAGTCAATCAATTTAAACTCAGAAACTCAACTAAAAATGTATCTGTGAGGATGTTTTAGCTGAAAATACCAGAAGTTAACATTGGAATTAGTTCTTAAAATAATACATATTTTCTTGCTCTATCACTAAGCCCAAAGATAGAGCAGCGCTAGAGGGGCTGGACCAGGTGCTGTCCCTGTCTCCCTCTGACATCTTTAGTACTGCCTCCTCCTGAGCTGAATCCTGAGGTGACAGGGCTGTCCCAGGTGTCTCACCCACCCCTGGAAATGCCAGAAGGAAATCGTCTCCTAAGTGGCTCTTTTAGAGTCCAGGACATTTCCCCCAAGCCTTCAGCAGACATCCGCTCAGGATTCAGAGCCAGAGCTGAGGGAAGCATTCCTGTCTGAAGCTGGAGGGATGGGATCTGTCACAGGGACCCTGCTCACCTTGGAACCCTCCCCTCTCAAGGCGCAAGCTGCCTCTAGAGGGAGGAATCCTCAGGAATGAGCAAGTTTACATGGACCCTGGGAGGACAAGCCCCGGGTCTTTGACACCAGCAGACCTGTGAGTCAGGTTAGGGATCAGATTAACATATTTTCAGATCTACAGGGGCTTAGAAAGAGAGCTCAACCACTTTAGGTTAGACACTTCTTAAGACAGGCACACCTATTACAATGAGGGCTGTTTGGATCTTGATATGGAAAAAGAAAAGGGGGTGAGCGGCGTATTTGAGATAGTGAGGTAAATTTGAATAGGAAGTGGAGAAGGACCAAGAGCACTGCTAGTTCTGATTGTGACAATGGCATTATGATCATGTAAAAGGATGCCAAATATTTTTGAGAGTGTAGGAGAGAAACGACACGATGTGTGGGATTTGCTTCTAAGTTTTTCAACAATAACAAAAAAAAAAAAAAATGAAAGAGAGAGAAGGCGTAGAGGAAGTAAGTCTGGCAAAACACTGAACTTGTTCCAGCTAATAAGTGAGGAAGGAATGGGAGACGGAGGACATCACTGTTCTGAAACTCCGTGAAGTGATCATAGACCTCTGCACCACTGGCAAGGTTGGCCAGAAAACTGTAGGTGGGAGTCGGGGGAGACCACCCTGTGCCTCCCAGGTGTTCAGCAGCATCCTCAGCTCTTCCCACTGGGTGCCAGGAGCACCCACACTCCCTGGGCACCGTGATCAAAGATGTCTCCAGAAGTTGCCAAGAGTCCCTTGGCGGCGGGGCTGAAGGAGGACCACGGCCATCTGATCCAGGTGATCACCATCAATGGCCAACAGCACCACAGAGGCGAGACAACCTGGTGGCTGGAAGTGCACACTCAGGAAATAATCCCCCAGAGAGACTGGATGTGAAACAAACTGAGGTTCTCACACATGGAGACAGGGTGGTGGCTGAGCTCCCCGGAGATGTGGGCCAAAGGTCCAGAATTCAGAACCCTCCATGAAACAAATGAGCAAGTTTTTTCAACAAAGACTGCAAGAAAAAAAAAAAGGTGTGTGTGCGTGGCAAGGGGGAAGGGGGACACCTAAAGACTAACTAAAGGAGGCTTAAGAGACATGTAGAATCATAAATGAATCTTATCTGGATGTCGACTCCAACAACAAGCTGTATTTTATATATTATAACACCAAGTGGATACTTAATGACTTTAGAGAACACTGCTATTTTCTCAGGTATGGTAAAGGTAGTGTGGTTAGGATGTTTTTGTGTTTGTGGGAAGCTGGGCCCTCGGGGTGGCCATGTTGAGTGGCAGAATCTTTTGAGAGGTGGGGCTTGCTGCAAGGTGGTTAGGTCATTGGGGGTTTGTCCTCAGAAAAAATGAACATAGTTCTCATGGGATCCTGGGTAGTTTCTTAAAGAATATGTCGTTATAAAAGTTCAAGCCTGACGCCTGAATCTCTCTCTGACCTGTCTCTTCTGAGGTGCTTCTCACATGCTCTCCTGCCATGATGCCATCCATCACTAGGCTCTCACCAGAGAGAGGTCAAATGAATGGGGCCTGCTGATCTTGAACTTTTGTTTTCCCAAACTGTGAGATAAATAAGACTCTTTTCTTATAAGTACCTAACTTCAGGTGTTTTGTTATAGCGATGGAAAAGTAGACTAATACAATTTGTAATTTTAGCTTATTTATTTATTTATTTATTTATTTATTTATTTTTATGTTTGGAGCTACATAATTTTTTATTTTATTTTTTTTGGTATGTGTGCTGCATTACCAGGTAGACATTTTATCTGTTCAGTAACTGAGAAACATTAAATTCTTCAAATGCTAGAGTCAACCTGTTGTCCATGACTTATTGAGAGATTTTGGATTGAATTCCAGTAGATAGTGTCCAAAATCAAATCTGGACTTTAGTAAAGAGACACTTTATTTGAAGGGATTATTGCAAGCTGGGAAAAGGGCAAGCCTCTCACTTGTTAGGTGAATAGGGTAGTAAACAAGAGTAGAAAGAACTGGGTGACTGCTGAGGGGAAGACAGATGCAAGGGTTACATGAGAATGTTTTACTCTGAGACCAGCCTCCTCTCTCTAGGGCCTGTATAAAGGGAGTTGTGTACTGATTTAGTTGAGGTTGGGCTAAAGTTCAGAGACCTTGAGGAAAGAGCAAAGCTCTTATTTGGTCAATAAGCATTTTGTTCTCATTGGTCAGTAAGGGTGTGCAGTTTAGCTAATCATATATGAGTCCAAAAAAAAAAAAAAAAAAAAAAGAAAAAAGAGAGAGAGAGAGAACTTGCAGAGTCTGTCTGGTTTCATCATAGGTAAATAAGGGTCAGCTGAAAGTCTTATCTAAGCCATCTGGAAAAATATGTTCTTTAAACTAAATCCTTTCCTGGAACACAGAAGAGTGGGTGGATTTCTTAACTTTTGCTATTTTCCAGGCACATAGTAGGGTTCAGTTAAAATTTAACCTTGTCAATATCACATAAATATTACTACATATACTGATTTCTTTTCTTTTCTTTTCCTCCCTCTCCCATTCTTATTCCCTCCCTCCCTTTCTCCCTTTCCTCTTTCTCTCTCTCCCTTTTTCTTCCCTCCCTACCTCCCTCCTTCCCCCTTCCTTCCTTCCTTCCTTCCTTCCTTCCTTCCTTCCTTCCTTCCTTCCTTCCTTCCTTCCTTCCTTCCTTCCCTCCTTCCCTTTACAACTTGAGGGATTTCCCAAAGCAATTTTAGCTATGTTCAATAGCCCAGAACTTCAGAATCTACTGTTTAAGATGGCTTCATTACAGTTATTACATCCACATGTGTAAGTTTGAAAATTCAGTTCATATTATTTCAAATCTCTAAAAAAAATGGCATCTTATATCCATGTAAGGTACGCAATCTTGCCATCTCCTCAAGGAAGTCTGTGTTGACTCAGATCTCACTAATTAAGAGGCCTGTTTGTTGCTGTTTCTTTCTTCATGTTCACCGCAGTTGAACATTATGCACTTAATATTTGTCCTTCATCATGAAGTGCAAGCTCAGCAGGGATAGGGAACCTATCAATGTCGCTCACTACTAGGTTTCAGCACTTGGCCTATAGTAGATGATGAATATAATACTTGGTGTATTTACTCAAGGTTTTTCCCTCATTTTTTTCACTCTAGGATAAAGTGAGGAAATCATAAAAATCGTTGTTGCTTCCAAAACAGTTTATTTCACCCTGTGTCTTCTATTATGCATCGTTTTAACTCGTCATTATAATTTAGGTTTGTGAAAGCTAGAAGGAGTGTCTTCTATCATTTTCTGGATAAAAAGTCTATTTAAATTGAATACTATAAGATTAATTAATAATATCTAACACTCTTCAAATGTTTATTATCTGTTAAATGCTTTATATAAATTATCTTTTTCATGTTCAAAATAATCTCATGAATAAACCACAGATATTGCAATGGCTTAGATAATTTATATACAAATACGGATTAAGGTAGTCAAAATATCTAACCCCTGTTATAATCACGAACAGACCTGGGAAATAGAAAAACACATATATTCTACTGTCAAGTGGTATTTTATTTCCTGTGGTTAATTTGCATATTACTTCTGAAATACATAAATTGTGAAAATATAGTGTGAAAGGAAATTGGAAAGTAATTCTTGCCCATGATGTCCCACCCCAAATTTACTGCTATAACAGTTTTTAATGGTTTTTCCTCTGGTTGTAAGTTTGGATATTTTGTGGGTAAAAAATAAGAAGACATCATTTACATTAGATGGAATTTACACAGTATAAATTCAACACTATTAAGTCATAGAAAGTGATGATGAAAAGGATGTTAGTTAAAAATATTAAGTATAAATTATGGACTAATAACAAAATTCTAAATAATGTTCATTTCTCTTAGCAAGGTACCCAGAGGACAGAAGAGATGGACAGAGGTGCTATGCAAAATTAGTGTTGGTTCCTTTGACTGGGTCCTGTGATCCAGGGTTCTAATCGTCACTTACTTCCTACAATCATAGAAAATTGAGTGGATAAAATGAAAGATGGAGCTGTTTTACAGATTTTTTCCACCTCCAAATACCTTGGACTCCACAATCTCCTTGAACCTGTTGACTCATGGTTGCTGGAGCAGGGATCCGAGGGTAGCTTCTTTCTGCCAAGGGAATTGGCATGTCACTATCCTCTTCCCTTCTTTTTTTTTTTTTTACATTTTTTTTATTGGTTGTTCACAACATTACAAAGCTCTTGACATATCATACTTCATACATTAGATTGAAGTGGGTTATGAACCCCCAATTTTACCCCAAATGCAGATTGCAGAATCACGTCGGTTACACATCCACAATTTTACATAATGCCCTCTTTGAATGGTTTTAAAAACAGCAGACAACTGAGGACTGTGCAGACATGAAGGTGTGGTATTGAACTTCAGGTTTAAACTGTGTGAAGCGTTATGAACGTTCATTTCACAACTAGATTGTATAAGGACACTGGCTGTGATGATGAGACTCACTGCATTATTTTTTCTCAGTAGTGAACTTCATGAGTCCCCATCCCATTCAACAGGCACATGTTAAAAGAGCATTGTCACTGGTGTTAATGGGGGAATGTGTTCCTTCCTTGTATTGGGGCCTTTTGTATTACACTCTTGATATTAAATTCAATGTGCCTTGGAATGGTCGCTTTTTTTTCCCCAAAGTTCAAGGAATACTATGATTTTGTTGTACTCTTAACATTTTAATTTTGGGGGGCTATGGAGAGCAGATTCATTTTGGAAAAATGGTTGCTGTGCTCTCAAAGTGAAGGAAAAAGCTATCTCATTTTTAAAAGACCTACTTTGTTCCAGCTGGTATCATAAAAGACAAGGAGACTTGATACTTATTACTTTTTGACACTTTGTCCTAGGATATTGTAGTAGAAATTAATGTGGGACAGTCTCACAGGGTGCCTGCCAGAAGATTGGGGACATAATATGTTGGAACTATGGGCTGGCCTAAGTGAGACATTTTGCGAACCAAAAAAAGGTATAGTGACCATTTCTAGAAAATTCATATGATCATTTAGATAAATGAGGCATTATTTTTCTTCATGCTTCCATCCAATCCTGGAGATGAATTTTTTTTTCATCAGAACATTCTATAAGTCACCAATTTGAATTTTCGCTTGGTGATAATGGAGTCTGAGATGAGTAGAAGATAAATGTTCCAGCTTGTCCCATCGTTTAAGTGCAGTTTTAACAAGGGTGACTTAAGTTCTTTCTTAATCATTCAAATCAATTGTAGGTATCTTGTATGTTTGTGCTTTAGGGAGTTTATGGGGCAGAGGGTGGGTTGAGGTGGTTTATGTGACTTTGCAGCAAGAAATCTGCTTCTAAAAATTGTGTTTTAAATTATCTTATTGTGCCCACATTAAGTCTTTTGTATTTATTTTGTGCTTTTTAAGATTTATGGCCTAACTGTATTTATAGTAGGTCAAAAGGTAGTTCATCAAATGTATCAATTAACATGTACTCAAATTTAGCTAGCATCTTTCTTTGCCACTTAGGTACAGTCACTTTGAGGTCTGTGGGCTATTATTCATGTTATTGTAAAACTTTTCTCTTAAATGAACAAGATAATAGATGCTTGTATGTAAAATTGAAACACTTGGAAAAAGGTAGAAATGAAAAGTGAGTGTCACTCCTGGATGTGACCTCATTCTTCCACTCTGCTTTCCAGGAGTAGTAACCATTGTTGAATTTCTTGGGTATCATCAAGATAATTTGTATGCATACACAATCATTTTATGTGTATTGATTTAAACAGATGTGATTATACCATTACATACAAATGATTTGTAGATCCCCACCACCTTCCTTTTTTCTCTTGGGCATTTTTTAGTACATATAGTTTACTATATTTTAATGGTTACATAGTATTTCCATTTAGTGAATCATAATTTATTTTAATGAAATTTTGTTCTGTAAAATTAGGCTATAAATCCAAAGTTCTTTGGGTACTAAAAATACATTATTAATTTGGAACAAATAATGCTCCATCGGGGCTGGGGATGTGGCTCAAGCGGTGGCGCGCTCTCCTGGCATGCGTGCGGCCCGGGTTCGATCCTCAGCACCACATACCAACAAAGATGTTGTGTCCGCCGAGAACTAAAAAATAAATATTAAAAATTCTCTCTCTCTCTCTCTCTCTCTCTCTCTCTCTCTCTCTCCCTCCTCTCTCACTCTCTTTAAAAATAATAATAATAATGCTCCATCGATTATAATCAGTGTGTAATAATTCAAGTAGAATGGGAGTTTGTGTATGTGTGGTATTTTTTTTTCCACTTTAGTATTTTTCTGCTTTAATTTTATGGGAGAAAGATTCCTGAGTTATATTTTCCACTTTAGTCAAAATATTTCATTCATGTGTATAATGCATACATTTTAGCCTGTGTTTCAGCACATTTAAAGAGGTATGTTTTAGTATTTGGCAGTTTTCAGTTTGCATTTAATCACATAGGTAATTGTGTGCTCATTTCTGCAAAATAGCCTGCCGGGCCTCCCTTCACCTTGAAATACAATGTTCATTTCTTCATTCCTTTTTTAAAATCCTTCTCTTCAAATATTTCCCATTGTATTTGTTTTGTGAGTTATTTGGTTTTAGAAATGGGGTGTGTGTGTGTGTGTATAATTTAGAAATTATTTCAGAAACATTTGAATGAATGAAAAAAAAAGAAAAAGAAAGAAACATTTGAATGAGAGGAATGACCCTGACTTTTTATTCATCTTTCAAACACTTTTTATTTATTTATTTGGTACTGGGATTAAACCCAGGCCTTTTTAATTTTTGTTTTGAAACAGGGCCAGGCTAGCCTCATGTGCGATCCTCCTTTTTTTTTAATATTTATTTTTTAGTTGTACTTGAACATAATACTTTTGTTTATTCTTATGTGGTGCTGAGGATCAAACCCAGGGGCTTGCATGTGCTAGGAGGAGGGCTCTACAGCTGAGCTGCAACCCAGCTCAATATGTAGCAATCCTTCTGTCTCATCCTCCCCAGTTGCTGGGGTTATAGACCTGCCCCTCCAGTCCTGACTTTCAACTATTTTGTATGTTTTGTTTCCTAAACATTTTACTTACTTATTTAGTTGTGTTGGGTATCAAACCCAAGGCCTTGCACATGCTAGGCAAGTGCTCTATCACTGAGCTGCACCCCACTCCCTGTTTGCTGGGGGCAGGTGCTGAAGCTTGAATGTAGGGCCTCACATGCTAAACATAGGTTCCACCCCTGATTATAACCCCAAGCCTTTTTTTTTTTTTTTTGGTGTGTGTGTGTGTGTGTGTGTGTGTGTGTGTGATGCATCACATAAATTTTACATGAGATAATTAATAAAAATGAGATAAAATTACAGAGTTTTTTTGAAAAGTGTTTTTGTGTTTGAGTTATCACTAATTTTAGAAGTGATAGTGTTATCTTAGATCAACTATTTATAAAAAGATGAGTTTTTTAAATCTTTTTTTTTTTTTTTTGCAATAGAATTTTTTTGGGAGCTGATTGGGGGGGATGCCAGGGATTGAAATCAGGGGCACTTGAACACTGAGCCACATTCCCAGCCCTTTTTTGTGTTTATTTAGAGACAGGATCTCATTGAGTTGCTAAGTGCCTTGCTTTTGCTGAGGCTGGTTTTGAACTTGAGATCCTCCTGTCTCAGCCTCCTGAGCCGCTGGGATTATAGGCGTATACCACCATGCCCAGCTTGCAATAGAATTTTCGATGTTTTTATATGGGGTTAAGTCAGGTCATTAATGTGTTTTACAGCTTTCTTTTCCTAATCTTTTTTAAATTCATAGAAAAGAATTTTCAATTTAATTGCTGTATGCCTTGCAAGAGATAAAGTTGTTGCAGCATTGGTAGCCAAGTGGGGAGAATTCCACTGCCTTTGACAGTGGTGTTCATTATATCTTTTTTGTTGTTGTTGTCCGTAATATCTTATTTCCTCATTGTTTGGTTTCTAAGTGCTTGTTCAGTGGAGGGTAAGTCTGAGGATGCTTATGAAAAATGGGATAAATCTGAAGCTACAGTAGCAATGAAGAACACCAGCTAATATAATTGAAATATGAAAGAATAAAACCCTTGTCATGTGCTAACTCGTGAGTTTCACCTCGTACTCATTTGAGTAGTGTTAAAGTGGGTTTTACTGTTCCACAGATTTTTGTAAGGAAACTTATACAGGCTTTTTGTTGGGTTAGAACATAAGCTGTGATAGTGAAAAGAACTTTGCCATACTACTTGAAAGATTAAGAATTATCTATCAAGTGCTCCCATTTTTAAAGTTCTAAGTCTTGATAGAATCAGATGCACTCAGAAGTAATGTATCAGGAAAGTGCATTACTACTAGAACAAGGAAAAACTAGAATTAAAATATTTTTAACCAATAAAGTCATTTTGAGCTTAATTCAGTGAAAAGAATGTCATACTGTCCCTATCCACATCCCAAAGTTATTATCACAGTTATATACTTAAATTAATACCTTTAAAAGTACCAGTAATTTCTGTCAGTATTGCTGAGGCTGAAGTAAAGCTGTTATCAGGGCTTCTGATTTTACTTCTGCCATTGCTGTGCATGTGCTTATAGGAACTACAGTATATGGCACTAGCATTTGGAAATGGAGCTATTGAAAGTAAGGCACTCCTAATTTGGTAGACATTTTTATGTTTGCATTATTTGTCTTAAGTAATCCCTGATCGTTGTGATTCATAGTTAATCTTTTTCCACATCAGTAAAAGCTAAGCTGCATATTAGTATTAAATTTTAAAACTTATGCCCCAGTTTGGCGACTTAAAAAAAATCTATCTATCTATCTATCTATCTATCTATCTATCTATCTATATGATATATATATATGTATGATATATATATATATTTTTAAAAAAAAAAAAAGAGAGAGTGAGAGAGGAGAGAGAATTATTTATTATTGCCTGGGGGGGCTGTAGTTGTGGCTTATGGTAGAGTGCTCGTCTGGCACGTGCGAGGCCCTGGGTTCATTTCTCAGCATTACATAAAAATAAATAAAATAAAGGTATTGTGTCCAACTACAACTAAAAATAATTATTAACAATAATAATAATGTATTGGGCTGTGGATGTGGCTCAGTGGTACAGTACTTGCATAGCATACACAAAGCCCTGGGCTCAATCCCCAGAACTGTAAAAAATGAAAAACCTTTTTTCCTTCATTATTGGGTATTGTGCTTGCTAGGCAAGATGTCTAGTCTACTGTGCTGAATCCCCAGCCCCATCCCTGCTTTTTGATACAGATTGCCCAGGCTGGCTTCCGCCTCAGCCTCCCTAGTTGCTGGGATTGTAGGCATGTACCACTGCCTGGCCTGCAGGAAAAAAAAAAAAAATTATATATATGTGTATATATTTTAGTTATAGTTGAACACAATATCTCAATATCTATTTTTTAATTTTTATGTGGTGCTGAGGATCGAACCTGGTGCCTCACACCTGAGAGGCAAGTGCTCTACCACTGAGCTACAACCCCAGCTTTTGCACTTTTGATTAACCTTTTGTTCAGTCTTCTAAAGTGAATGAAAAATAATATACAATTTGAATTTTTATATGATTAAACATTTTGGTTTTTTTTTAAATTTTAATATTTATTTATTTATTTTTTTAAAATTTTTTTATTGATTATTTAAAGCATTACATAGCTCATGATATATCATCTTTCATACATTTGACTCAAATTGTGTTTTGAACTCCCATTTTCACCCCAAATAGAGATTGCAGAATCACATCTGTTACATATTCACATTTTTACATAATGTCATATTAGTGACTGTTGTATTCTGCTACCTTTCCTATCCCCTACTATCCCCCCTCCCCACCCCTCCCCTCCCATCTTCCCTCTCTACCTCCCCTGCTGTTGTTCAATTCTCTCCCTTTTTTTTCCCTCCCCCTTGCCCCTCATGACCTCTTATAATTTTATGTATCATCGAAGGTCTCCTACCATTTCCGTATGCTTTCCCTTCTCTCTCCGTTTCTCTCCCCCCATTCGTCTTTGTTTACTGTAGTCTTTTCCTCATGCTCTTCCTTCCTGTTCTGTTCTTAGTTGCTCTCTTTATATCAAAGCAGACATTTGGCATTTGTTTTTTAGGGCTTGGCTAGCTTCGCTTAGCATAATCTGCTCTAATGCCATCCATTTCCCTGCAGATTCTATGATTTTGTCATTTCTTAGTGCTGCATAATACTCCATTGTGTATAGATGCCACATTTTTTTTATCCATTCATCCATTGAGGGGCATCTAGGTTGGTTCCACAGTCTAGCTATTGTGAATTGTGCCGCTATAATCATTGATGCAGCCGTATCCCTATAGTGCGCTCTTTTAAGGTCCTCAGGGAATAGTCCGAGAAGTGCGATAGCTGGGTCAAATGGTGGATCCATTCCCAGCTTTCCCAGGAATCTCCATACTGCTTTCCAAATTGGCCTCACCATTTTGCAGCCCCACCAGCAGTGTACAAGTGTACCCTTTTCCCCACATCCCCGCCAACACTTATTGTTGTTTGACTTCATAATGGCTGCCAATCTTACTGGAGTGAGATGGTATCTTAGGGTGGTTTTGATTTGCATTTCTCTGACTGCTAGAGATGGTGAGCATTTTTTCATGTACTTGTTGATTGATTGTATGTCCTCCTCTGAGAAGTGTCTGTTCAGGTCCTTGGCCCATTTGTTGATTGGGTTATTTGTTATCTTATTGTTTAATTTTTTGAGTTCTTTGTACATTCTGGATATTAGGGCTCTATCTGAGGTGTGTGGGGTAAAAATTTGTTCCCAGGATGTAGGCTCTCTATTTGCCTCTTTTATTGTTTCTCTTGCTGAGAAAAAACTTTTTAGTTTAAGTAAGTCCCATTTGTTTATTCTTGTTATTAACTCTTGGGCTATGGGTGTCCTATTAAGGAATTTGGAGCCCGACCCCACAATATGTAGATCGTAGCCAACTTTTTCTTCTATCAGACGCAGTGTCTCTGATTTGATATCTAGCTCCCTGATCCATTTTGAGTTAATTTTTGTGGATGGCGAGAGAAAGGGATTCAATTTCATTTTGTTGCATATGGATTTCCAATTTTCCCAGCACCATTTGTTGAAGATGCTATCCTTCCTCCATTGCATGCTTTTAGCCCCTTTATCAAATATAAGATAGTTGTAACTTTGTGGATTAGTCTCTGTGTCCTCTATTCTGTACCATTGGTCCACCTGCCTGTTTTGGTACCAGTACCATGCTGTTTTTGTTACTATTGCTTTGTAGTACAGTTTGACCTCTGGTATCGCTATACCTCCAGATTCACACTTCCTGCTTAGAATTGCTTTTGCTATTCTGGGTCTTTTGTTTTTCCATATGAATTTCATGATTGCTTTGTCTATTTCTACAGGAAATGCCGTTGGGATTTTGAATGGCATCACATTAAACTTGTAGAGAACTTTGGGTAATATCGCCATTTTGATGATGTTAGTTCTGCCTATCCATGAACAGGGTACATTTTTCCATCTTCTGAGATCTTCTTCTATCTCTCTCTTTAGGGTTCTGTAGTTTTCATTGTATAAATCTTTCACCTCTTTTGTTAGGTTGATTCCCAAGTATCTTATTTTCTTTGAGGATATTGTGAATGGAGTGGTTTCCTTATTTCCATTTCAGAGTTTTTGTTGCTGATATACAGGAATGCCTTTGATTTATGCGTATTGATTTTATAACCTGCCACTTTGCTGAATTCATTTATTAACTCTAGCAGCTTCTTTGTAGACTCTTTTGGGTCTGTTAAGTACATTATCATGTCATCCGCAAATAGCGATAATTTAATTTCTTCTTTTCCTATTTTTATGCCTTTAATTTGTCTGTCTAATTGATCTGGCTAGTACTTCGAGGACTAAATTGAATAGAAGTGGTGATAGAGGGCATCCCTGTCTTGTTCCAGATTTTAGAGGGAATGCCTTCAGTTTTTCTCCGTTTAGGATGATGCTAGCCTGAGGTTTAGCTTATATAGCTTTTACAATGTTGAGGTAAGTTCCTGTTATCCCTAGTTTTTCTAGTGTTTTGAACATAAAGGGATGCTGTACTTTGTCAAATGCTTTTTCTGCATCCATCGAGATGATCATATGGTTCTTGTCTTTAAGTCTATTGATGTGGTGAATAGCATTTATTGATTTCCGTACATTGAACCAGACTTGCATCCCAGGAATGAATCCTACTTGATCATGGTGCACAAGTTTTCTGATATGTTTTTGTATTCGATTCGCCAGAATTTTATTGAGAATTTTTGCATCCAAGTTCATTAGAGATATTGGTCTGTAGTTTTCTTTCTTTGAAGTATCTTTGTCTGGTTTTGGGATCAAAGTGATGTTGGCCTCATAGAATGAATTTGGAAGAGCTCCTTCTTTTTCTATTTCTTGAAATAGCTTGAAAAGTATTGGTATTAATTCTTCTTTGAAGGTTTTGTAGAACTCCGCTGTACACCCATCTGGTCCAGGGCTTTTCTTGGTTGGTAGTCTTTTGATGGCTTCTTCTATTTCTTCCTTTGTTATTGGTCTGTTTAAATTGTGTGTGTCTTCCTGTCTCAATCTGGGCAAATCATACGCTTTAAGAAATTTATCGATATCTTCACTATCTTCTATTTTATTGGAATATAGGGTTTCAAAATACTTTCTAATTATCTTCTGTATTTCTGTAGTGTCTGTTGTGATATTGCCTTTTTCATCCCATATGTTAGTAATTTGAGTTCTCGCTCTTCTTCTTTTCGTTAGCATGGCTAAGGGCTTGTCTATCTTATTTATTTTTTCAAAGAACCAACTTTTAGTTTTATCAATTTTTTCAATGGTTTCTTTTGTTTCAATTTCGTTGATTTCTGCTCTAATTTTAATATTTCTTGTCTTCTACTACATTTGCTGTTGTTTTGCTCTTCCTTTTCTAGGTTTTTGAGGTGTTGTGTGAGTTCATTTATTTGTTGGTTTTTTCTTTTTTTGAGGTAAGAACTCCAAGAAATGAATTTCCCTCTTAAAACTGCTTTCATTGTGTCCCATAGATTCCGGTATGTTGTGTCTGTATTATCATTTGACTCTAAGAATTTTTTCAAATCCTCCTTTATGTCTTCTATAACCCATTGATCGTTCAATAACATATTGTTCATTTTCCATGTGATGTAGGATTTTTCCTTCCTTCTTTTATCATTGATTTCCAATTTCATTCCATTATGATCAGATATGGTGCATGGTATTATCTCCATGCCTTTATATTTACTAAGAGTTGCCTTATGGCATAATATATGGTCTATCTTTGAGTAGGATCCATGTGCTGCTGAGAAGAACGTGTATCCCCTTGATGATGGTTGATATATTCTATATATGTCGGTTAAGTCTAGGTTATTGATTGTGTTGTTGAGTTCTATAGTTTCTTTATTCAGTTATTGTCTAGAGGTTCTGTCTAATGGTGAGAGCGGTGTGTTGAAGTCACCCATAATTATTGTGTTGTGGTCTATTTGACTCTTGAACTTGAGGAGAGTTTGTTTTATGAACGTTGCAGCTCCATTGTTTGGTGCATACAAATTGATGATTGTTATGTCTTGTTGGTGGATGGTTCCTTTTAACAGTATATAGTGTCCTTCTTTATCCTTCTTGATTAACTTAGGTTTGAAGTTGATTTTATTCGATATGAGTATGGCCACTCCTGCTTGCTTCCGAGGGCCATGTGAGTGGTATGATTTTTCCCAACCTTTTACCTTCAGCCTGTGTATGTCTTTTCCTATCATATGAGTCTCCTGAAGGCAGCATATTGATGGATTTGTTTTTTTGATCCAGGTTACTAGCCTATGTCTCTTGATTGGTGAGTTTAGGCCAATAACATTTAAGGTTACAATTGAGATATGATTTGTACTTCCAGTCATGCTTCTTTATTTATTTATTTTAGTTTGGCTAGTTTTACTTTTTGGTTACTTTCCTCTCCCTTTACTGAGATACCTCCTGCTGTTAGTTTTGGGCACTATTTTTCAATTCCTCTTCTTGTAGTGTTTTGCTCAAAATGCTTTGCAGAGCTGGTTTTCTTGCTGCGAATTCTTTTAGCTTTTGTTTAACGTGAAAGATTTTAATTTCATTGTCAAATTTGAAGCTCAATTTTGCTGGATACAGTATTCTTGGTTGGAATCCATTATTTTTCAGCGTTTGAAATACATTGTTCCAGGATCTTCTCGCTTTCAAAGTCTGTGATGAGAAATCGGCCGTTAACCTAATTGGTTTACCCCTGAATGTAATCTGCCTCTTTTCTCTCGTAGCTTTTAATATTCTCTCCTTTTTTTGTACGTTGGCTATCTTCATAATTATATGTCTTAGAGTTGGTCTATTATGGTTTTGAATGTTTGGGGTCCTGTAGGCTTCCAGGATTTGGCAATCCATTCCATCTTTCATCTCTGGGAAGTTTTCTAGAATTATTTCATTTAATATGCTGTCCATTCCTTTGGTTTGAATCTCTGTGCCTTCTTCAATCCCTATGACTCTCAAATTTTGTTTTTTTTTTTTAATTTTAATATTTATTTATTTTTTAGTTTTTGGCAGACACAACATCCTAGTTGGTATGTGGTACTGAGGATCGAACCCGGACCGCACACATGCCAGGCGAGCGCGCTACCGCTTGAGCCACATCCCCAGCCCCCTGATTAAACATTTTGACACATGCTAAATTAATATTCCCTGAGCAGGGTGTGGTGGTACATGCCCATTATCCCAGCAACTGAGGAGGGTAAGACAGGATGATCACAAGCTCAAGGCAACTTAGTGAGAACCTGTCTCAAGATTAAACAAAAAAAAAATTGTTTTTTTAAAGGGCTAGACATGCAACATAGTAAAGTACCTCTGTGTTCGATCCCCAGTACTAGGGGCAGGGGGGATATCTATGGAATGGAACTCACCACTCCTGTTATCATTGGTGTGCAATAGGAAATTAGTTTTTCAAGGAGTAGTGCAATTTTATGACTAAACTTGTGTAGACTTCTTAATGTGACATTACCAGTTTTCATGTTTCTGTTGAATCTGCCTTGATGAATAACATAAAGGACTTAGGGTTGTACACAGTCAATACTCCTTATTTTTGGAACTGGATGATGTTTGCTGGTATGACTGCTGGTAAGAAAACAGGTGATATCACAATATTCAGGTTGAAAAAGCGGCTTCTGGAATTAGTGGACTTGAATCTTGTCATTACCACTTACTTATTACATGAGTGGGGAAAAACTATGTAAACTCTCTGGTTCACTTTTTTCCCCCATAGAATACCATTAAGTGAGTTTATACATGCCTAAATGCTTTTTAACAATGTTGTCTTAGCTTGGGCTGCTTTAACAAAAACACTATAGACTGGGTGGCTTCAACAAACACTTTTATTTTTCACAGTTCTGGAGGCTAGGAAATCTGAGATCAGTTTGGTTTGACATGCTGGTTGATTTGGTTCCCAGTGAGGGCCCTCCTCCTGGCTTGCAGAGGGCCACCTTCTTGCTAGATCCTTCAGGATGATGCCCTATTTCTCATATCCTATCCATAGGGCTCCATTCTTCTTAATTACTCACCTAACGCTTTCACATTGGGATGCAACACATGAATGGGGGGGCACCAACATTTGGTCCACAGCAAGTGCCAAGTACATAGTGACTGCTCAGTAAATGTCAGCCACTACTGTATCACAGTGAAGTTCCAGTCCTTTAAGTCCATCTCCCTTTGTTAAACTACTCCCAATAGAAATTTTTATTTGCAGGGTTGGGGTTGTAGCTCAGTGGTAGAGCGCTCACCTAGCATATGTGTGTCCCTGGGTTTGATCTTAAGTATCACATAAATAAAAAAAGGTATTGTGTCCAATAAAAATTAAAAAGTATTTTAAAAAATTTATTTGAGCAGTTGATTTTAAAAAGAAGAGATAATAATAGCTTTACTTAAAGAATCCTTTAATTTTTCAACAGGTTAGTGTTAGAGCTGCCCCTTTAGAGTGTTGCCATTAGAGCTCCCTCAGTAATATCCCCCTCAAAGCTGGTAGCTGAACTATGATTCCAAGAATTGAGACACTGTTAGTCTTCCTTCATTTTTCAGTAAAAAGAACTGTACCTGAACCAGAGATGCCAACTCAAGCAGTCTTAATGACAGCTGTGCCAAATACTTAAAAAGTTGGGCACAATCACGTGAAATGGCAATGGAATAACCAAAAAAACTACAATTATGCAGATTTTAAGTATATAGCTAAAGACATAGATTAATTTAATGGATTTAGTTAAGTACTATCTCTTAGAAGTAATTTGGTGGTTAGGAGCAAAGCTCAATGGTAGAGTGCTGGCCTGGCAGGCTCTAGGCTGGTGTTATCCACAGCACTGACAAAAATGTCAAATTTGGCCTGTGAAGGAAATACCAATAAGAGGAATAAAAACCTTTCACAAGCCAGGTGCAGTGGTGCACACCTGTATGTAACCCCAGCCACTCAGACTGAGGCAGGAGGAGTGCAAGTTCAAAGCCAGCCTTGGCCTTAGCAAGGCCTCAGCAATTTAGTGAGACTGTCTCACAAAGGGCTGGGAATATAGCTTAGTGGTAAAGTGCCCCCGAGTTCATTTCCCAGTAAAAGAAAAAAACAAAAAAAAACAAAAAACAAACAAACAAAAAAACAAGTCTTCCTTGAAGGATGGACCAATTGACATTCACATAAAGTAGTGAATGCCTCTATGCTACTACAGGGAAGATTTCAAGAACATCTGTTTTGTTAGTACTTGTTACTTAGAGCTCCATGGATGAGCTTGTTTTCTCAGCTGTTATGTGGCTGACCACTTCCGAGATACTTTCACAGAATTATGGAAAGTTATGCTGACAGTTTTGTCTCTCAGATGTTCCCCATTTCTCACACAAATAGCTCTTTATTCCCTGTACTCCATCATTATTCACTACTCTTCTATGATGATGGTGTCTTGGGCATTCATCTGTCTCCATGGCTATAATGAATACTTTATAGCCCTGAATAAAGTAATTATCTCTGATCTGGACCTATTATGGGGCAGTTGTGACGAGGCAGTGTGGAGCTACCCTTAGTGGTACAGAGCACACTGCCAACCTCCATCCTACGCAAATCCACTGGGGATTCACCACTCCTCACACGAATACCAATTTGCTAATTGGTAAGTTGGTGAATTCTGCTTTGTATCTAAAACCTGACTTGGATCCTTGCAACTGTTTATGAAACAACCAAGAATGGTTTCAAAGCCTCTGCAGGACAAACTAGCTCTGTAATACCAGTAAAATGGTGGCTACTTATAAGCACTTGGAAATTATGGTGGTTACCCACCCACTTCCTCTGCTAAGCAGCCCAGGTAACATGATTCTAGATCTAACTTAAGACTTTTTTTCTCTTCTTTCCTCCTCAATATTCTTAGCCCCCATCTGGCCCATACATACTTTTTAGTCAATATTGAGGATTTCTTGGAAGACAGCTGCTGCATGCCACTCAACAAAAAGTTACCTTCTCAAGATTTCCTCCTAAGCTGGTTCTAGATAGAGCCTCCAGGCAGGAGACAAGTGAATCTATTCTTGTCTCCAGAAGAATGTATTCATATTTAATGCCCCTGATGTGCTAGGAGCTACATAACAAGGTCATGATGCAGATCTTATAGTCTAGTAGAGGAGACAAATGAAATTAGGAATTATATGGTAAATGAAAGGTAAGGTGAGGTATAAGACACTAGGGGGTGGGAGTGGGAGGTCACCAAATACAGGAAATTGGAAGCTTTCCTGAAGTAAGTGAAGTTCAAAGGGTGTAGATTTCTGGTTTCGTAACAGAAGATAGTTGTTAGACTGCTCAGTGAGATTTTAAATAGAGAAGAAACAAAGGTGGGAAGAGTTCGATATGATTTTGGCTTAATTGTGTTAAATTTGATGTGCTGATGGGAAACTTAAGTAGAGAAGACCAGTCAGCTCAAGAGACAAGGAGGTTGGATAGGACTTCACAGCTGTCAACATCAGGTGGTAACTGAAGCCATGCAATTGCCTGTTAGTAAGGGACAAGGGAACGAATGCAAAGTAGGAACCTTGGGAATTATGTTAAGGGGCAGCAGAGCAAAACCACAAAGGAGAGTGAAGACTGGCCAGAGTTAAGAGGAAAATATGCTAGAATAAACCTGAAACCAGGGGAAAGTTCTTTGAATTCCTTGGACTCTCATACGCTCGGGGATAGGGGACAGCGTCTGGATTATCAGAAAGCAGAGAATTGCAGTGCACTGCTGTTCCCATCACTACCCCAGACCCTAAGGATTTCTTTCAAAGGAAACACCACTATTCAATTTTTTCCCTCTCAGAGACCCATCTCTGGGGCCTACACTGCAATTATCTGCTCTGGCTTATTTGACCCATTACATCTCTGCAAATCTTAAAGTAGGTTCCCAGTACCTAATGATTTTTTTCAGTCTACTTTGAAGTTCAGGAGGATTCTTTCTCCAGACTTGTCAACAGCTTTTCCCTCCACAATCTTGTGACACGTTCTCTTGTTCCATCATATAGTGTTCTCAACCAACTGCAGTGCTTGCCTAGAAGCCCTTTCCTTCCTAGCATAGTAGATTCTGCCTTGCTGAGAACATGGCAGTTCTCTGCAGGCAAGCCAGCGAGCTGGGCAAGCAAACAGGATGGGTATTCTTTCAGAACAGTGGAAGCCCCACAGCTGGCCTGCAGAGGTATTTCCAAGAGGAAAGAGCTAAAGCTGGCACTAGGGCACTGAGGTTCTGGGGCTGGGGTTGTGGGGTTGTGCTCAATGGTGGAGCACTTGCCTAGCATGCATGAAGCACTGGGTTCGATCCTCAGCACCTCATACAAATAAAGGTTCATCAATATCTTAAAAAAAAAAAAAAAGCTAGGAGATTCTGATTTGGGCCCAAAAGGGTACAGAAAGAGTTTGAAACAGAAGAGACCCCGCTCAATACACACACCCTTTGCCTTTCATCATCCAAACGGTCAACTATCCATCAAAGGAAATTCTGATTGTCAGACAGGAGGACAGTCCAGTTCCTTACCTTCTAGAAGAGGCCGGTAGTGCCGGCCCACCAAAGGCAAGGTGAGTCCTCCCGGTCGCGCCAAAGAACCCATGTAGCGCCCAGAGAGAACGAAGGGTTACTGGCGACCAGGCAAAATGTGGAGGAACTTTGGAAGACACTGGGGGCAAAAGGATACCCAGGAGCTGTCCCCAGTCCTACGGGTGGCAGGATTTGGGATTAAGTCTTGGGCTGACGACAGATATTCTTTTGTTAACTCCATTCTCTAGTTCTGGAAAACCCTCGGAGGTCCACATAAAGATTCAACGTGTGTCCGTGCGCATCCGCAGACCCGGACCCCGCGCCCTGGCCCCGGTCCCCCAACGCCTCGCCTGGTCTCGGTGCCCATCTCCTGAAAGCGCGGCCCCGACCACACCGCGCGTTCTGCAGCCACCCGGACGCCCGGGCTCGCGCCTGCGCAGAGCGGACCACGCGGAGGCGGCGGGGGCGGAGCTGCCTTAGGCTCCGCCCCCAGGCACGGCCTGAAAGCCGCCGGGAAGAGCTTTACCGCACTCACAGGCGGCGCTGGGCAGAGGTGGTCGTGGCAAGATGAATGCAGGCCCAGACCCCGTGGTCATCGTCTCGGCGGCGCGGACTGTCATAGGTGAGTGACTGGCGGGTAGGCGCGGGGTCCGGGCCCCCTGCGCTTCAGTAGTCGCGCCGAGGGTCGGGCCTGTGTGGTGTGGGAAAAGGGTGGCCAGGAGGGGTCATAGTCCGCCCGCGACCCCCAGTACTGCCGGAGGGCTCCAGCGCCCTGCGCCTCCCTAGCCCGGGCCTGCGGCCCGCCCCCTGCCCGCCTGCGGCGCTCGCTCCGCCCCTCATCCTCGAATTGGCTCCTCGTGGTAGAGCCACTGTGCTGCCACGCCCTCCTATTGGCTGGCACAGGGAGGCGCCTTCTTGAGAGACCCCTGATTGGCCAGCTCCGGGACACGCCACCTGTCAGCTGTGGTCGCTGGGGCTGAACCACTGGTGGTCTGAGCCCAGGCACTGGGCGGAGCGGGTCTGGTAAAGCGACCTTCAGCTGTGGTTGCCTCCACCTCCTTAGTGCGGCAGAACCCTTGGCCCGCCCGAGCGCCGGCTGCTTTCGTTTGGGCAGCGTGGGGCCGCATCCACACCTTCCGTGGCCTTTCTAGATGGCGCCCATCGCCCTGGCTCAGGCTCCTGGAGTCCCGAAGCGCGTGGTGGGCTTCTGCAGCGCGCCCAGGGTTCAGATCTCTGCTCTCTCCACAATTCTTTGTAGGCTCATTCAATGGTGCCTTATCTACTGTGCCTGTCCAGGACCTGGGCTCGGCTGTCATCAAAGAAGTCCTGAAAAGGGCCTCAGTGGCTCCGGAAGAGGTTTCCGAGGTTATATTGGGACATGTTTTGGCAGCAGGTAACTCCTGAGTGACCTCAGGAAAGGATGGGCTTATTAGAAACAGCCCCGTCCCCCGACCCCGGGCACACAACACCACACACAAGTGCCTCCATACATTTGCCCCAAATTCCCCCTGCTAGGATTTATCCTATCTTCCTTCTCCCAGCCTTGCAACTTCTTCAGCTCAGGATTCGGCTTCTTTACATGCTTTTCTTGCATGTTCCTACATCACTAACCTACACTGCCTTTCCATTCCTTAGAAGCAGGGCCAGCCTGATACATAGAAGAAATGCATTGTCCTCCACACATCAGTGAAAATGTATTACATTCCTCCTATGTGCCTGCACTGTGCTTGTCACTGTCTGGAGGAAGAGGAGTCCTGAGAATGCCCCCATCGTACTTCCAGTTCCTGCTGGGTTTATAAATCAGTGATCAGTGACCATACCTAATTTGATATTAATACTCATTTTGGGGATCTAGGAGTGTAGCTTAGTGGTAGAGTGCATGGTTACCATGTATGTGGTAATGGGTTCACTTTCCCGCACCAAAACAAACAAAAATATTAGTTCATATTCACTCAATAGTATAAATTCTAATTAATTGTAGTAATAATTCATAATACCCAAAACTAACTTCTGCCCCTACCCTGTCTGAGACCTGATGCATTTATCTGTGTACAGGTAGAATATCCCTTACTCAAAATGCTTGGGACCAGAAGTGTTTTCAATTTGTTTTTTGTTTTTTTTTTTTCAAATTTTGAAATATTTGCTTATACATACTGAGATATGTTGAGGCTGGGACTCAAGTCTGAACCTGAAATTCATTTATGTTTCATATATGCCTTATACACACAGCCTGAAGGTAATTTTATATAATATTTTTAATTGGTTCATGAAAAGTTTGTGTCACAGCTAAAGAGCCTGGAAGGTGTTTTTTTTTTGTTTTTCCCCCTTGGGAACCTGACTTTTAACTTTGACCTGTCACATTAGATCTTGTGTGGAATATTATGACATGTCAGCACTCAAAAAGTTTTACATTTTGGAGGATTTTGTATCTTCAGAACAGACATACTCAACGTATATTTGCAGTTCCTCTTCCTAATTCTGCTCAGCTTCTCCTTATGAACCTTAAAAGATTTGTATGAATTGTGACACTTTATCATGACTCTCCAAGACTTTAAAGTATGACTGTAACAACCTCAGCCTGATTGTGTTCTGGCCCCTTCCTCCTTCCTGTTTTCCCAGACCTGTAATTCAGATTTTTTCATTTTTCATAGGGTGCTTCACTACTGGTTTCTCTCATACCTCCTTCCATGTTTCATTGACTTCTTTTTTTTTTTTTTTTTTTTTTTTTTTGATACCAGGGATTGAACTCAGGGCCACTTGAGCACTGTGCCACATCCCAGCCCTATTTTCTTTTTGTATTTTATTTAGAGACAGGGTCTCACTGAGTTGCTCAGTGCTTTGCTTTTTGCTGAGGCTGGCTTTGAACTCACAATCCTCTTGTCTCAGCCTCCCAAGCTGCTGGGATTATAGTTGTGTGACTGATACCTACCCAGCTGTTTCACTGACTTCTATAGTATATCTTACATAATTATGATAAAAATAAACGGTTGTGGGGGTTGGGGCTGTGGCTCAGTGGTAGAACACTTGCCTAGCATGTGTAAGACACTGGGTTCAAACCTCAGCAGCACATAAATAAATAAAATAAAGGTATTGTGTCCATTTACAACTAAAAATGTAATTAAATAATTTTAAAAATTAAAAAAAATATATGGTTGTGAACTTGGGCATGGTGGTGCATGCCTGTAATCCCAGTGGCTGGGAGGATCACAAGTTGAAAGACAGCCTCAGCAACTTAGAGAGGCTCTAAGCAACTTAATGAGACCCTGTCTCAAAATAAAAAATTTGATTAAGAACTATGTAATGTTTTGAACAACCAACAATAAAATAATTTAAAAAAAATAAAATAAAATAAAAAATTTGAAATGTGGCTCAGCGGTTGAGTGCCCTTGGGTTCAATCCCTGGTAAAACAAAACAAAACAAAAAAACCTAAAACAAAAAAACCCAGCTTTGTTTATTGAGGGCCTACTAAGTGCGGGGCCTGTAAACTCTATGCTATGTGTTTCCCTTTTGCCTCACTTAATCCTTTTAATAAATGTCTTGAATCCTAGTATCTGCATTTTACAAATGAGTAAATGAGACTTTGAGAGGTCAAGTAACTTCCCAAGGTCACAGTTTGAAGTGGAGGTAGCACACGGACACAGATCCACCATACTTCTTAAACCAGGTATCTTCCACAATCATGTAATAAATATTCAATGAGCACCTACTGTGTGCCAGGCACTAATCAAACAGTTAGGGATAAGCACTGTGTCAGATAGGAATCCTCATTTTCATTCTATTAAATGCTAGCACTGTTATGTTCAGTAATCATTTCCTAAATTTAGGGTTTTGTCTTTTTAAGGTATTAAGAATTTCTTTGTGGAGGAGAAAGCTTCTATCTGTTAAATAGCTGAAGAGCAGCACAAGGCAATCTATATTCAAGGGCTAGACTGACTCATGGAGACTTATAGGCCTTTGTGCTTTCAGTGCAACTTAGCAGTGGGCTTTCAAAAGTGGCAGGTGGCATAGTTGGCAATTTTACATGTAGTTGCACCCTGATATTTTATCTTTCTCCTTGATTGTGTAGAGTCTTCTGTTCTTCTTCCAGGTTGTGGGCAAAATCCTGCTAGACAAGCCAGTATGGGTGCAGGGATTCCATACCCTGTTCCAGCGTGGAGCTGCCAAATGATCTGTGGGTCAGGCCTAAAAGCTGTGTGTCTTGCAGCCCAGTCTATAGGGGTTGGTGACTCCAGCATTGTGGTTGCAGGAGGCATGGAAAGTATGAGCAAGGTAAGTCCTTTGAAAAAATGCCTCTCAGTGACCTCTCACTGATAAACTTGTGCCCATACCATTGCTGAATAAGCTGATGCCTATCAGAACTGGAATCGATAGTAAGTCAACAAAAATTGGACTCAACCTTGACCCTACCTAAGTGTGTATTAGTCTTCAAATTGGAAGGGAAATTCCATTTGAAAAAAAACCTCTCAACTGGAACAGAACCCATTTTTTCCAAAGTATTGTTACTGAAGCATACAGTATTTTCTGAATCAAACTCATAATGTTAGTTTTGTCCTTGGTTTTAAATTTCTTTCCATTTTGAAGAAAGTCAAATTTAGATGTTAAATTTTTTTTAACATTTATTTTTTAGTTTTAGGTGGACACAATATCTTTATTTTATTTTTACGTGGTGCTGAGAATCGAACCCAGTGCCTCATGCATGCTAGGCGAGCGCGCTACCACTTGAGCCACATCCCCAGCCCCTAGATGTTAACTTTTATCTTCCTGCATATGCCAAGGAGAAACCCAGGGACCAGACTTTGTTGACCTTTTGGAGGTAAACAATGTGGAAAAGAGAACTGCAAAGCGGTGCTCTTCTCCAGTAGGTTTGCCAGGTGGGAATTGTCTCACTAAGTCACATCCTCTAATTGGCACAGAGGTGAAAAGACAAAGGATATCCCCTGAGGCGGCTCAGGTCTGATCTGGGAATCCACTAGTCAGAGGCCAGTTCTCAGCTATTGCAGAGAGTCAGAAAGAGGCAGAATGAAGGTAGCAAAAATGATCGGTGGTTTTGATGGGATCCTATGATATACTTTCTTAAGTGCTTTTGTACATATCGTCACAAAAGCCCAGTAGGATTGATGATATTATTCCCAATTTACGGGGAAGAAAATTGATGCCCAGAGTCAGCATTTAAGCACAGCTTTTGTTTTGTTTCTTTGAGATGGGTGTTTTTTGTTTTTTGGTACCAGGGATTGAACTCGGGGACACTTGACCACTGAGCCACATCCCCAGCCCTGAGTTGCTTGACGCCTCACCATTCCTGAGGCTTACTTTGAACTCTCGATCCTCCCACCTCAGCCTCCCGAGCCACTGGAATTACAGTCAAGTGCCACTGTGCCCAGCTTGAGAAGAGGTCTTGCTATGTTTTCCAGGCAGATCTCAAAATCCTGAGCTCCTTTTGAATCAGCTTCCTGAGTGCTGGAACTTGGGCATGTGCCACTCTGCCTGGCTAAATACAAGTCCTTTGGATCCAAGCCCATTACTCTTTCCATTCGGTTACAGGTGCCAGTGAGTTGGTGGAAGTTAAGAAATTTCTACCCAGAAATCCCTCTTATTAGTCAACCTACTTATTCTCATTGTATATATTATGTCTCCTGTCAAAATAAGTAACACATTGTTAGCATTACGGAAGTCCTTAGGTGATTGCTTCAATTTACAGATAATTAGTTCCCTCTCTGGAAAGAATAATGGGATTCTGCTTCTTTTTTTTGAGGGGGTGGTGGTACTGGGAGTTGAACTCAAGCCCTCTACCGCTGAGCTATATCCTCAACTTCTTTTAATTTTATTTTGATCTTATTAAATTGTGCATTCTGGCCTTGAACTTTGATTCCTCCTGCCTCAGCCTCTTGAGTAGCTGGGATTACAGGTATGCATCACTATACCTGGCTACAAATGGGATTCTTAAGGAAATAAGACACCAAATGGACAGGGTTGAGGGAGCCGTGGTAGTGGGTAGGTGGGAGAGTAGTCATTCCCTTTTTTTTGGACCAGGGATTGAACCTGGGAGCATTTTGTGCTGAGCTACAGCCCCGGCACGCCTCTTTTTTTCTTTGCTTTTATTTTGAGATAGGGTTTTGCTAAGTTGCCCAGACTGCTTGAATTTGTGATCCCTTTGCCTCGGCCTCCTGAGTAGCTGGGATTACAGGCATGTGCCACTGTTTCTGGCTTAAATCCACTTTTATTTCTTGTTTCCAGGCTCCTCATTTGGCTCACTTGAGAACAGGAGTAAAAATGGGGGAGATGCCGCTGGCTGACAGTATACTCTGCGATGGTCTGACAGATGCATTTCACAACTATCATATGGGTATCACAGGTAAGGCAGAGGTAGCTGAGAATACACTAACTTTAAAAAGGTTGAAACAAGTCAACCTCCAGATCCAGCAGCCAGCCTACTTGACCTTTGTCTTAACTGGCAAGCTGAGTGTGGAATGGCACCCAGAGGACCCTGATAAGTATATGGTGTTCAGTACTTTATGGTGATCGGCTGGCTAGCCTACATTTCCTTTGGGCCTCATGCCAGAAAGTGGTCACAGTTGTAGATGCCAGTGTTCAGAACAGGGCTTTGGAGGATGGAGTGTATTCAGGCAAGGAAGTAGGCCGTGCCTCCCAAATGCCTGCGGCTAACTGACTCCATCCTTAAGTTACCACACAGTGTCCTCCAGCAGTATGTCCCACAGGCCTGGCAGAAGGCAGATATCAGTACAAAATGTGTGGCCACAAAGTGGGCCAAGAAGACTGAAGCTAGAGAAAAGAAAGCCAAGATGACAGATTTTGATTATTTTAATACACGAAGGCAAAGAAAGTGAAGAGAATAATCAAGAACAAAGTAGGAAACGTCACAGGGCAGCACTCCTGAGAGTGTCCCCTGGAAAACCACTTGCTGGAATGCTGCTGGTGTAGCTTTTGCTGCTGCTGCTTGAACCTCCTCCTAACCCCTAAGAGTCCCGTTTAGTCCCTCCTCCACTTTTAGGTCATCTGTCTTCAAGCTTCAATACTTTCTTTTGTTTAATCCACTGTTCTTGAGGCTTTCAAATGAATTTTTCATTTCTTTTCAAAGATTTCTCTTTGGTTCTTTTTCAAAATCTATATTTTTGAACTGCTCATTCACATTCTGCATTGTTTTCTTCAATTCATTCAACTGTTTGAGTGCTTAAAAAAATCATTCTTTTGAATTCCTTGTTTAGTATTTCATCCACTTTAAGATTTCTGAAATCGGTTATTATGGAGTTATGAACTTTAGGTGACATTACCTTTTTTTTTCCTTCTATTTCTTGTATTTCTGTGTTGAGATTTGCAAATCTGTTGGGATTAATCTCTCTTCCACTTTTATGTGGTGTCCTTCTTAGTATGAGGCTTTCTTCTGCTAGCGAAACATGGGATATTGGTTTGTTGTATGTGTTGAGTTTATTTTCAACTGGACTCCATAGTGTGTAATCTCCCTGTAGCTTCTTTAGTTGTGATTTGTGGGTTTGCACAGAGTGTAGTGTTTCAGAGTGGGCGATACCAAGAGACACTCTGGTGCTTCAGAGTGGTGTGGGCAGCATAATATGTGGGATGTGCCTCTGTGGCCACTTCTACCATGAGAGTGGCAGTCCTATCAGGAGCTGGAGATTTCCAGATGCTATTCATAGTAGGTCTGTTATAAATGATGATGATGCTGGCTGCTTCCGTTGTGTTGAAGCACCTGAAGCTCTTTTTCTGGTACCGGGGATTGGACCCAGGGACACTTAACCACTGAGCCATCCCTAGCCCGTTTTTTAATATTTTATGTAGAGATAGGGTCTCACTGAGTTGTTTAGGGCCTCTGGGATACAGGTGTGCGCTACAGCACCTGGCCCTAAAGCTCTTGTTGTCTTTACTGGAGACTAGTGCAGATCTGGGTGCTTCACCAGGAAGGGCAGCAGCTGGATTCACGGCTCCTCTGTGGGAATCGCTTTCCGTCCTACCAGCCGTGTACAGTGGGTCAGGTATGGCTGTGGTTGATGTAGAGGACCCACTTAGATGCGATGTCAGCCACTGTTGTGCGTCTTCTCTCTGCACCACTGTGGAGGTTTCTGCCTGGGAGCCAGCATGGGGACAGGTTCACAGCTTAGGGCTCATGTCCCTCTTCTTTAAGTAGAACTTTCTGCCAGGATTTGAGCGGGCTTCTGTTGTAGCTCAGAGGCTGAGCGTCTGTCCTAGTGTGCATGAGGCCTTGAGCCCAATTTCAGCACTGGAAGAAAAAGAGAGAGAATAAAGCAAAACGAAAACAGACAAAACACCAAGGGGAGAATACTTACATAAAAAAATAAAAAGGAGAAGGAAGAGAAAGATAATGATACAAATAGAAATAAAAAGGAAAAAAAACGAGAAAGGCACTTAAAAATTTAAAATGAAATAAAGTAACAGACTAAAAGAAAATAAATAATAAAAAGTAACAATGACAAAAAAATAACAGGAGTCAATAATTCCTCCTGGCCAAGGTGCTCAGGAAATGCGAGTGAGGGCCGCTGGTCATTAGCTGTGCCCGTCATTTCCCTGGGTCTCCTAGGGTTGGAATCCATCAAGTACTGGGTGAGGGTCGGGGATGGGGGCTGTAGTTTGCTGGAATTTCCTCAGCTCTCAAACCAGTTGGGGTGCATGCAGGTTGTGTCAGATCTTTCTTGCCCAGTGAGTTAATGCAGACGTCGGCTGTGCCAGAGGTATATTCTCTTCAGAGGGTTTAGCCTGCACATCCAGGGCCTGGCAAATGCTGGGCTGTGGCAGTCAAGAACTTCTCACCAAGTTTGGGTGGAAAGCCACCTGTCCCAGGAGTATATTTGCTCTGGAGGTTTTTAGTCTGTGACCCAGAATTGTGGCAAATGCCAGAGCCCCCAAAGTGGGAGTGGCAATTGAATCACTGAGTTCTGGGCTGATTGAGGATCCCGGGAACCAGGTGATCTGCTATCCTCAATCCCAGTGCCTTCAGACCTGGGCCCTGCAAAAACCAGACCAACTGGTATTGCTCCCCATCACAGAAGCCAGGTTCACTGGAACCACTGATTCCAGAGTGCTCTCAGCAGGGTAAAGCTCTGGGCAAGTTTGTGTTGGCGACACTGCCCCAAACCAGGAGTGTCTCATGTGACTGCATTTCCTGTCAACATAGCGGGGTGTTACTGGAGATTATAGGGGTTTTTGTTTGTTTGTTTGTTTGTTCAGTTTTTGGTGGACACCACATCTTTATTTTATTTTTATGTGGTGCTGAGGATCGAACCCAGCGCCCCACGCATGCCAGGTGAGCGCATTTCTGCTTGAGCCACATCCCCAGCCCTGGAGATTGTGTTTATGCCAGCTTTTGTACCCCTACAGCAGTATAGTTGCATATAACAGGATCTTTCTCAAGATGGCTTCTGGCTGTAGCTTCTGAGAGGTTGGGAAGGCACTGAATTCCTTCTCTGAAGCTGGCTTATTGTGCCGTCTCCAGGTCACTTATTTACTTAAGCTATTTGTCCAAAGGTTGTAGCCTCGTGGAGGCTCGGTCATTTTGTGCCCTGCCAGACTGCGGCACTGGTACTTAACTATTTTTTTGCACTCCACGTTACATATTAGCCAGCTATCTAGAAGGCCCCTGGTTTTATGTTTATTGATAATGCAATTGTTAAATCAAAATAACTCATGCTTTTTTTTTTTGTGATAGGAATTGAATGCAAGGACACTTTGCCACTGAGATACATCCCAGCCCTTTTAAAAGATTTTATGGTGAGAGGGCCTTGCTAAGTTTTTGAGGCTGGCTTTGAATCTGTGATTCTCCTACGTCAGTCTCCTGAGTTGGTGGGATTATAGGTGTGTGCCACTGCACCCATCTCCATATTTTTTATTGGGGTACTATAGTTGTATGTAATGGTGGAATTCATTGTTACATGTTCCTACATGCACATGACAACATGACAATATTATTTGGCCAATATCATTCCCCAGTGGTTCTCCCCTCCTGCCTCCCCCTGGCTCTTTTCTTTACTCTCCTGATCTCCCTTTGACTTTCATGAGATTCCATACCCTACCACCTTTTCCTTTTTCCTCTCCACTTTTGCATGTGAGAGAAGGCATACGACCCTTGACTTTCAGAATTTGGCTTATTTCACTTAACATAGTGTTCTCCAGTTTATTTATTTTCCTATAAATGATATAATTTCATTCTTCTGTGTGGGTGAATAAAACTGTATTGTGTGTATGTACCGCATTTTCTTTATCCAGTCATCCATTGACAGACACCTAGGCTGTTTCCCTAGTTGGGCTAGCTATTGTGAATTTTGCTACCATCAGCATGGGTATGTGTGTATGCTATAGTATGACGACTTTAATTCTTCAGGATAAATACTGAGAAGTGGTATAGCTGTGTCACATGGTTCCATTTCTAGTCTTCTGAGGAATCTCTGCAGTGATTTCCAAGTGGTGGTACTGATTTACAATCCCACCACCAGTGTAAAGGTGTTCGTTTTTCTCCACATACTCTCAAGCATTTATTATTGTTTGTATTCCCGATGACTGCCATTGTGACTGGTGTTGATGAAATCTAAATCTCAATGTAGTTTTGATTTCATTTTCCCAATTGCTAACTTTGTTGAACATTTGCATGTATTGGTTGACCATTTATTTGTATTTCTTCTTTTGAGAACTGTCAGTTTAGTCAGTTTAGTTCATTTGCCCATTTATTAATTGGGTTATTTGGTTTTTTGGTGTTAAGTTTTTTTTAGTTCTTTAAATATTCTGTATATTAATCCTTTGTCAGAAGAGTAGCAAAGGTTCTCTCCCATTCTATAGGTTCTCTTCATATTGTTGGTGTTTTTCTTTCTTTTTTTGTGTGCAGAAGCTTTTAATTTGATGCCATCCATATATTAATTTTTGGCATTATTTCCTGAGCTTTTAGAGTCTTATTGACCAAGTTATTGCTTGCACCTATATGTTAGAATGTTGACCCCACATTTTCTTCTAGAAGTTGCAGTTTCTGATCTTATTCCTAGGTCTTTGATCCAGGGTAGAGCTAATCTCATTATTCTACATATGAATAACACCATTTGTTAAAAAGGCTGTTTTTTTTCCTCTAGTGTTTTCAGCACCTTTGTCAAGGGTCAGATGACTGTATCTGAGTGGGTTTGTCTCTGTCTTCTATTCTGTACCGTTGGTTAATTATCTGTTTTATGCCAGCACTTACAGTTTTTGTTACTATAGCTCTATAGTATAATTTGAGGTCAGGTATTGTGATGTTTCCAGAATTTTTTTTTCTTTTTTTTTTTTACTTAGAATTGCTTTGGCTAGGGCTGGGGTTGTGGCTCAGCAGTAGAGCACTCACCTAGCACATGCGGGGTATTGGGTTCCATAAAGATAAATAAGTAAAATAAAGGTATTGTGTCCAACTAAGAAAATATTTTTAAAAAATTGCTTTGGCTATTCTGAGTCTTTTATTCTTTCAAATGAATCTTAGGACTGCTTTATCTAGTTCTGTGAAGAATGTCATTGGTATTTTGATGGAGATTACATTGAATCTGTATATCGATTTTGGCAAAATGGCCATTTTAACAATATTAATTATCCATGAACATGGAGGGTCTTTCCATTTTCTTGGGTTGTCTCCAATTTCTAATATTCATTGTAGAGGTCTTTCATCTCCTTGGTTAGGTTATTCCTAGATGTTCATTTACTTGTTATTGGTCTGCTCAGGTGTTTTTGTTCTCTTAATTCAACTTTAGTAGGTCATATATATCTAGAAATGTATCCATTTCTTCTTGGTTTCCAATTTATTGGAGTTTTCAAAATAATCCCTAATATCCTTTGAATTTCTGTGATGTCTGTGGTGATTTCTCCTTTTTCATCTCTAATCGTATTAATTTGGGTCTTTTTCTTTTGTTAGGCTATGGGCTAATCAATCTTGTTTATCTTTAAAAAAAAAAATTCTTTGTTCATTGTTCCTTTTTATATGTTTTTCTCAATTTCATTGATTTTTGACTCTGATAATTATTTCCTTCCATCTATTGGTTTTGGAATTGGTTTGTTCTTTTTCAAGACCCTCAAGTCAAATGCATCATTAGATTTATTTGGGTTTTCTCCGATTTTCTTTTTCTTTCTTTTTTTTTTTTTTAAAGAGAGAGTGAGAGAGGAGAGAGAGAGAGAGAGAGAGAGAATTTTTTTTTTAATATTTATTTTTTAGTTCTTGGCGGACACAACATCTTTGGTATGTGGTGCTGAGGATCGAAACCGGGCCGCACACATGCCAGGCGAGTGCGCTACCGCTTGAGCCACATCCTCAGCCCCCTCTCTGATTTTCTTATGTGACGTGACACTCAGCTATCTTTCTTCTTAGAACTGTTCTAATAGTGTCCCAGAGGTTCTGGTATGTTATATCACAATTCTCATTGGATTCTAAGAATTTTTAAATTTCTCCCAATTTCTTCTATCACTTACTTATTCATCATTCATAAGTGTGTTGTTAAATCTCCATGTGTTAAAATAGTTTTTCTAGTTTTTTTTTCCTAATTTCATTTTATTTTGATCAGATAAGATGCATGGACTTGTATCTTTTTCTGTGTGTCTGTGTATATGCTGAGTTGCTTTGTGGCCTCAAATATGTTCTATTTTGGATGTTTCCATGAGCAGCTAAGAAGAAAGTATATTAAGCTGATGTCAAATGAAATGTTCTATAGATGTCTGTTAAGTCCATTTGATTTAAATTTTTTAGGTCCAAAGAATCTTGACTGCATTTATGTTTGGATGAGTAATATACTGATGGGAGAGGTGTGTTGAGATCATCCACTATTATTGTACTGGGGTTGAGGCTTTAATTTCAGTAGTGTCTGTAAAGGCAAACTCTTCTTTTTGATATAAAACCAGTTAGTCCATATCAAAAGAATGTTGGCATTAGAAATCATGAATGAAAGCTAAAACTAATGAAGAAGTTTAATAAGAAGATATTTTCCTAGACTTAGAACAACTTCCCATAACTTACTGATTAGTTATAAATGGAAAAATAGTACCTGTAGAGTTAGAAACCTGGCAGATACCACTGTAACCAGGGACCAAATCTGACGTCATCTGGGATACATTGATTACTTTCATGTCCTGACAAGATTCCTGAAAGATCATGCCCTGACAAGATTCCAGAAAGATCATGCCATCATTTGGTGGTATTCTGCCTTTAAGCAAAATTGTCACATAGAAGCTTGAGGAAACATGAGACAGCCCAAATTGAGGACATTTGATAAAATAGCTGGCCCGTGCTCCTCAAATTTAACATGCACAAGGCCCTGGGTTCAAATTTCCAGTTAAAGAGGAAAAAGAAAATGTGTAGTTCAAAGTCCTTTTCATAGAGCAGACCATGCTGAAGAATCTCAGAGCTGGAAGAGCAAGTTTATGAAACACAAAGGTAGTCTAAAGAATGTTCCAGATTAAAGGATACTAGAGATGAATAGTTAAATGATGTAATATATACTCCTGCATTGGATTCTGTACTGAAGAAGAAAATATCTTCCTATTGACTAGTAGGATGATAGGTTAAATTTGAATAGGGACCAAGAATTAGACAGTAGTATTAAATTTTCTGATTTTTATAACTGTGGTTATGTTAAAAAAAAAAAAAAAAGGCCTTGTTTTTGGGACATGTACACTGAAATTAAAATTCAGGGGTGAAAGGACAGTGTATCTCCAGCTTTTACTCAGATGGTTTGGAAAGAGAATGTTAAAGCAAATGGGGCAAAAGTGGCCTGAGTCATTGCAGCATTTTCAGATCGCTGCCAGGACAGGGCATTGCAGACAGCGCCCAGCATTGCACCTCAGCCCACTAGGAAGCCTGCTAGTAGGTGTGGTCAGCACTGCTTTAAGTGTGGACAGCTTGAACTACCAAAAGCCAGTTTATGAAAATATTGGGTTTTACTTTGTTTTTCCACAGCTGAAAATGTAGCCAAAAAATGGCAAGTGAGTCGAGAAGATCAGGACAAGCTCGCAGTTCTGTCCCAGAACAGGACGGAGAATGCACAGAAAGCTGGCCATTTTGATAAAGAGATTGTACCAGTATTTGTATCTTCTAGAAAAGGTGGGTAATAAAAATCATAATTTAAACCTTGACCTATTTATAGTAAGAATCATATATAGGAATTTTTATACATTTTTATCTTAGGTTTTTCAGATTGCAATGATATTATCCTGGTTATATCTGAATGTAGGGGAGAGGAGATGCTGTATTTATGGGACATGGTAACATAGAAAACTGTTATCAGCCATTGGCTTGTGATTATTAAGGGGCAACAGCTGACCTATTTCCCATATAAGCTAAACTAAACCTCAGAAGTCAACATCCATTAATTCCTGTTGCTTCTGTGTGGGACTCATATTCTAGAGAATGGATCTTCTAGAGAATGGTCACATGTCATTGTCTAACACAGAATGCTGCAATCAAGTTCCTTCATTGATAACTGACATCTCACCTCCAGGCAATCTTGAGATTGGCTGTAAGACATCCTGATTCACTCAGTTTTAACCAGCCAAAAGTGCTATGATGCAAACTCTAGCACCTTTTGCTTTGACATCTCCCTCAGGAAAGGTTGGAACATATAGTAATTGTACTTTTCTTCTACTGGAATGAGTGGGTATATATTAACAATCTTTCTGCCAAATATGAATCCTCATTTCTGGGAAACCTATCATTCCCAGGACAATCTAAATCTTGGCTTCTCTTCTTGTAGGTCTCACTGAAGTTAAAACAGACGAGTTTCCTCGCCATGGGACTAACCTTGAAGCCGTATCCAAGCTAAAGCCCTACTTTGTTACGGATGGAACAGGAACCATCACCCCAGCTAATGCTTCAGGTTCAATTTTTGATGGGTATCTGGGGAGATCTATTTTCTGCAAGGTCTAACAAGTGAAGTGAATACCTTTTTATACACAAAATGGTTCTTAAAATTCATTTTAGTTTAAGGAAGAATTCTATTTGATCATTAGCCTATATTGAATTTGATTTCTTGGTAGTCCAACTAGACATAGAAAATACAGTATAAGGCTGGGGAGTGGCCCAAGCGGTAGCGCGCTCGCCTGGCATGCTTGTGGCCTGGGTTCGATCCTCAGCACCACATACAAAGACGTTGTGTCTGCCGAAAACTAAAGAATATTAAAAATTCTCTCTTAAAAAAAAAAAAGGAAAAAAAGATATACAGCTGCCTTTATGCTTTTCTAATACAGAAATTCCTAGTACCCTTCTGTGATTCCCGAGTATATTTATTCCAGTAGAGACTTCCTAAGTCTCTACTACTCCACTTCTATAACCTCTCCATTCTTTCTCTTATTCCCAATATGGTAACTGAACCAAGGCACTTTACCAAAGCTGCATCCACAATTTTTTTTTTTTTTTTGACAGGATCTCGCTAAGTTGCTCAGGCTGGCCTTTAAGTTGTGATCCTCCTGCCTCAGCCTCTTATGGTTAGAATCACAGGCACATGCCAACATGCAGGGTCAAACATACCAATTCACTTTTTTTTTAGTGTTGGGGCTCAAACCCAGGGCCCCATGCATGTTTCACAAATGCTCTACCACTGAGCCACATTCCTAGCCCCAAATGGCTTTTCTACACTATAAAGTCTGAATTGTGGCAAATGGCTTTGCCAAGATGGCCAAGTAATTTAATGTCTTCAAATGGAAAAGTGAAATTCTTTTAAGTAAAATTAATGAGCATCGTGGAAATCAAGTCGCTTCCATTTTATAGGAATGAATGATGGTGCAGCAGCTGTGGTTCTCATGAAGAAGTCAGAAGCTAACAATCGTGGGCTTTCACCTTTAGCAGAGATTGTTTCTTGGTCACAAGCAGGTGTGGAACCTTCCATCATGGGAATAGGACCTATTCCAGCCATAAAGCAAGCTGTAAGTGTAACTTTAGATCTCATCCTTCACTCTAGGTAAGAACTCTTTAGACCAATAATCTGTGTTCCTGTATTCAGTTCACTTCACTTCTAATTTCTGCTTAGTCTTCCTACTACTTGGGATGCCAGGATTGTGCTTGGTTTTGTCAGGTTTCATCTGCTCTTTCCCTTTGTAAAACACAAGTCCTTATTGGTAGCTTTGAGTTGTTTCTTACCATGAAGAGCAGCATTCGGCTCTTTTCTATTCCATCATCTTACATGGACATGACTGATGCTACTGGTTCAATATTTATGAATTTGGAACTTTTGAGGGATGTTTTTAAACAGCACACCCTTAACCTTTTGGATAGAACTAAATCATTGGGCTGATCTAGGAACACCACATAGTGGTAGTTTAAGAGATCCTTAAATGTGGAACATTATCTTCATAAGTCAACAAACAAGGTTTAACTTTAAGCCTTTCAACCAGACCTATATCCCATTTATCTTTCTTTAGGTTGCAAAGGCAGGCTGGTCCCTGGAAGATGTTGATCTGTTTGAAATTAATGAACCCTTTGCAGCTGTCTCTGTTGCAATAGCTAAAGAACTTGGATTAAACCCAGAGAAGGTAAATAAAAAGAAAAATCAGTACAATGAAAATATGAAATTAGATATTTTTAGGGTTGTCCGCTTGGCAGTGGATGATATTGGGACAGATTAATTACAAAATAACAAAGGGGGACTGCAGTTGTGGCTCAGTGGTAACGCACTTGCTTAGCATGCGTGAGGCACTGGGTTAGATTCTCAGCACCACACACAAATAAAGGTCCATCAACAACTAAAAACTATTTTAAAAAATAACAAAAGGTTGTCACCAATGCATATCAAAGGTTATGATTTTATTTCTAAGCAGTCATGATGAAAATTGAGCTTGAAAGTTTTGACACTAAGTGGACAAAGATATTTGGGATTTTAACCTCTATCTGGAGATCAAGGGATCTAAGACAAATCTTTTTCTTCTTAGGTCAACATTGAGGGAGGGGCCATCGCCTTGGGCCATCCTCTTGGAGCATCTGGCTGTAGAATTCTTGTGACACTGTTACACACATTGGAGAGAACTGGTGGAACCCGTGGTGTTGCTGCCCTGTGTGTGGGAGGTGGGATGGGAATAGCAATGTGTGTTCAGAGAGGATGAAATACTTAACCACACTACTTAAAGCAATCTGAGCTTTTTAAACTAATAAAGTTTGTGATGACCAAAGTGAGGATGGAGACCATCTTCACAAAACAGAAGTTGATAGCATGCTGTACTTTAATGTATACTACTCAAGGTATAAGACATTGCATTTAACATTGTTATAAATAAAAGGGAGATTCAGATCAGTCATCAAGGGCTCCAGAGGGAACAGCATCTTCATAACCTCCATGCTTATCATCTTTACTTTCTGGGTGTAATTTAATAAGGTCATCAATCCGAAGAATGGTAATTGCCGCTTCTGTTGCAAATTTCAAGCTCTTCACTTTAACTACAGTTGGTTCAAACACTCCTGCTTGCTTGTTGTCTCGAGGTTTACCATTGATCAAATCAAGACCAATCCTACAATTAAGGTGAGATAGCTGATTAAATGATTTCCCACAGGTTGCTTAGGTGGCCTGTTAATTCCAAATATTCCATTCAAATATTAATCTTGAAATACTGGCTTTATGGTTACACTTAACAAACACAGCACTGTGCAATACAAAAAGGAAGAAACCCTGTTCCCAGACATCTAAAACACGTTATGTGCTGCATGATAACATTTTGGTCAATGAAAGCCCAAATATAAACATTGGTCCTTCCTAGAAGATGATTACTATTGCCTATACCTTACAATGTTCTCATGATGATCACTGTGAAAAGGAGAAAAACTATATGCTTACCATTTTAGATTTTTACGTTCTGGATTAACTTGAGCCTCATTATGAAAAGCTCTTAACTTTGCAACCAGATCTATGGAGTCTTGGGCAGCATTAACTGCCAGTGTATTAGGAATAACAAGAAGAGATCTTGCAAGCTGTTCCTGAGAGCCCTAAAAGGAAAAGATAATTAGGTTCTTTTCAAAAAGGAAAATCCTAAGGTTCACAGCAGCGATTAAGAACCCAGACAAAGCATGTTAACAAAATGCCAATTATACCCCTCTTGAAAATCAACTCTTACCATGCTGGTTGCATAGTTTTCAAGGTATATGGAAAGGGCTGCTTCTACAGCACCCCCACCAGGAACGACAGATTTCGACTCCAAAACTCTTTTCACCACACAAAGAGCATCATGTAAAGAGTGCTCCATCTCATCACACATGAAATCATTTGCCCCACGTAAAATAATCGATGCAGATGTTCGTGCCTTAGTACTAATAAGAACAAAAAGTAAAACTGTTAAAAAAGAACATTTATGAATACTGTACAAAAAGAATGTCTAGGGCTGGGATGTAGCTTTGTGATAGCTCTACCACATTTGTCTAGCAAGCTCAAGGAATTGGGGTTCAATCCCCAGCATTGTAAAAAGTGAAAAAAGAGGGCTGGGTTGTGGCTCAGTGGTAGAGCATCTGTCTAGCAAGTGCAAAGCTGTGAGTTCAATCCTCAGCACCACACGAAAAACAAACAAAATATATATATATAAAATATAAAACACTGTCTAGACCATGCAGAAGAGAAGAAACTAACTTCACCTCAATTTACAATGGCCCAATATTGTTTTATCCCACGCATATAACTGCTTATATCACTGAGAGACTACAGCAGCAAATAAATGGGAAGGAAATTTTTTACTCAATGAAATGTGCATAGCTTTAATTTGGAAAGTAGCTCTTACTTTTTGATTAAGATCAATTCATCATCACAAATTCTCTCCTGGACCACTTCTTCTGCTTGTCCCAACATTGTAGCTTCAAAAGTTTCTTTACCTTCCAAATTGGCCAGGGTTGACAGAATAGTTGCTATAGGAGTTAAAAAGATCTCTAAATATTGTTTCCCATGATATTAAAGTCTTAAATAAAGAAACATTTACGATAAAAGTGATGCATTACAAATTAAAGGTTTACAGCTAATTATCAGATAATTAAGTTATATTTTATACTAATATGAAACTATATCATTTTGAAGTGAATAAAATCAGTTCATGAATTCCCAACAAACTAAAGAACTTTTCCAGTTCATGAAAAATAGCTCTATATTTATCGTGGACAGTGCTGAGTGTTTTTGAAGCTGCTCAGTGCCAGTACTCCAATGTAAGGCTTGTGCCAGAGAATGCATATCCACACAAGGTTTTTTATTCAAGATCTTGCAGTTGTAGTACCTCCAGAAGCTTTAGCAATACGCTTAAGATCCTTTTTCAAAACTCTTCTAACTGCCATGGCGCCAGCCTCCACAAAGTACTTCAGACACACATCATCAATTCCACCAGTGGTTAGAATAACGTTGGCACCAGTTGCCAGGATCTTCTGAATTCTCTCCTTGGTGATATCTGATTCTCTACAGAGAAAGTATTTTCGTTAACTCGTTACTTTCTGTGTTTTTTAATACTACAACTCTTAACTTCCATTGAATACTTTTCACAAAGATTAGTGTAGCTCAATGGTACAGTGCTTGCTTAGCATGCACAAAGACTTGGGTTCAATTACCAGCACCACGAAATTAAAAACTCCAAAATACTTACCATGAAATAACTGTAGGCTAAGTTATATCAACTGTTCTTTCCTACCCAGAAGCAAAATTAAAATTAACCACTTTGCTCTCCTCAACTCCAATTTGAGTTCCTATCAAGTATGGTTAGAAAGAAATAGGAGGCCCTGCCTTCAAGAATCTTATCGGGAATTACCAATTTCTCAGGGCAAATGTTTAATAAAGGGATCAAGAGTTAAACTGCAGAAATAAGTAGGACCAGAATATGAACCTGGCAGGCCACATTAAAGAGTCTATATGGCTAAGATGCTGGTGTTTCTAAGCAACAGTAGTGTTACCAAATCTGCTTCTTTTTACATGGAGTGAGGACTTGAACCCAGGGACTCATGCATGTTAGGTAAGTACTAAATACTGTACCTCTGAACCATACCCTGCTATCCTTTGAATCTGTATTTTCAAAAGGATGCCAATGTCCATATGAAAGTTGCAGTGGAAAGATGAAGGACTGAAGACATGGGGACAGTAACTGGAGATACAGAAGTATCCCTTATGAGGACCGACAGCGTGAACGAAAGTCAAACTACAGGCACAGGTAAATGGGAGGTATGGGCAATCAAGAGCACAGTTTGGGATGTTGTAAGTTTAAAGTCTCTGTTATTCAGGGAAGGCTGCAAAGAGGAAGTCAGTATATAAATCATAAGCAACTCTAGTAAGGAAATATAGATTCAAAGTCAATATACAATTGAAGTCATGGAGTAGATGAGATTATTCAAAGATTTTTTTCAAGTAGTCAATCATGCATTCATTTTGGTCAATGATAGGCCAAATAAACAACAGTGGTCCTATAAAAAATTATAATGAAGCTGAAAAATCCTTATCACCTACTAGCATTATAGCAGCTATCTTGTCACAATGCAGTGGACACACGTATGTAGTGATGATTATTATAAACTAATGACACTTATCAGTTGTATTAAAGCACAATCAAGCACAGTACATAAAACTTAAATGATCAAAAACGACTGTTACTCATCTGTAGACTTACCATACTTATTGCCTCTGCCTCTCAGGTAAGTGAGACTACAGACTACAAGGATGTACCACCATACTTAGCTAGTTTATTATTTTATAGAGTACTACTACTCACCCGGTCTACTAAATAAGTACTGTGTACCAGATACTGAAGAACCAAGGCTACAAAGCCAAAGAAATAATTCCATCTCTATATTCAGAACTCACATTATAGTTGTATACATAGCAGAAACTGTGTAAGCCCAAGAAGACAAAGACTGGGAATAACCCAGATTGAGGGAAAGCCTCCCCTCTTTAAAGGCATGTTAAGACAGAATTGGCCAAAGGCTTGATAAAGATCAAGAAAAAGGAGGCTGGAGATGTCAACTGACTTTCATGCTAGTGTTATTATTAGTGGCCCTGACACTGGAGAAGAGGGATGAAAAAGGGATCGAAAAGTAAAGTCCCAGCAAACATGTTTATATCACTCTTGTGGCACCTGGTTGATAAGAAAGGACAGGGAGTAACTATGTCAGGTGGATGAGCAAAATGCTTTAAGGACAGGAGAGCTCCAAGTGGAATCCAGCAAAGGAAGAGTTGACTTAAAGATGCAGTTGTTAAAGAACAATCAATGAAGGAGGGCTCTAAGGGAACAGACTCTGGAAAACATACTGCTGGAGAATTCCCCTATGATAGAAGGAAAGAGTAAAAGGATACACATGCATATAGATTTCGAAGATGGGCAGCATTTCTAGCTTTTGCAAAGATTTCTTGCAGTCTTTGGTTAGTTGTTTCTTCAAAGTAACCAAACAGCAAAAAGTAAATAAATAAATAAAAATAAAAACACACTCCCAAGAAGAAGTAGAGAATAGAACAGCAGTTATCAAAGTCTGGGAAGGGTGTGGGGGAGAGATGCAAAAAGTTGAATGGGTGCAGGGACAGGAAGAACTAACTGAATGTTTCAAAATAGCTAGCAGAGAGGATTCTGAATGTTCCCAATACAAATAAATGTCTGAGGCAACAGATAATGATTATTCTGGTCTGATCATTACCCAAAGTGAAGCCACACTGCACTCAAATATGTAGTTACTACATGTTAAAAATAATGATAATAATAATAATAAAATGAGTGTGGATAAAGTGGAAGAAAGCAGGCAAAATCCCTGGGAGCAAACTACCTTCACAACTAGCTCTTCCTGTATGCCAATCGAGTAACACCATCTGCAGTCCATAGTATCCAGTATACAGTAGCAAAAAGTCTGAACTGCTTCTTTGAGGAAATAGGTTCTTGGCTTTTATACCTTTAATCTCAAATCAATTCATAAAGCCAAAAATTCCACAAAAAGTTCAATTTTCACAGAAGTCATAGCACCCCAAATCCCTTTTAAAACATCATCACATTTCCTATTTTTTTTCTAGAGGTTCATGTAGAACAGTTTGATTTGGGTAAATGTTAAGTTTTCTAAAACTCTGATACTTAAAAAGTCCAGTTCTATAGCCATCAGAATGATGACTATTCTGTCCTATGAGAAAACTCATTCTTTCCAGTCTACTGTCGCCTGGTTCAACACAAAGGAGTTTTACAAACACCCCTGACAAAGGTAAAAAATCTCTCAATATAGGGCCGGGTGCAGTGATGCATATCTGTAGTCCTGGCAGAGGAAGGCTGAGGCAGGAGGATCACAAGTTCAAATCCAGCCTCAGCAAAAGTGAGTTGCTAAGCAACTCAGTGAGACCCTGTCTTTAAATAAAATACAAAATAGGGCTGGGAATGTGGCTCAGTGGTCGCCAAGAACCTGTGTTCAATCCCCAGTACTAACAGATTAAAAAACCAAACCAAACCAAACCAAAAAACCCCTCAACATACCTCTGTCTAATTTGGTCCAATTTTTCAGGGTCTGTAATAATCACTGTACACCAAGCTTCATTTTTGTTTTCTGTAGCCTGAAGTCAAGGCAAGCAATTTTTGCATTAACTATTCTCTTGGGCATGCCTATAAGTGAACATAATATTTTGTAATAACTATAACAATATTCAGTTCACATAATACACCTATCCCTAAAATTAAAATTAAAATTATTAAGCCTTAAATATAAAGGCATTAAGGGGAGATATTTCTTTTAGTTTGCACGCATCTTAACTTTTTTTATGTGCTCAAGTTACAAAAGATGTATTTTAACTATAGAAATCTCATTCTATGATTAAATCTCAAACCTTACCCTGAGATCCCACCACACAGTTAAGTGCATAGCCACTGATCAGCATGCTCTCCATCTGACTTCTCCCATGGGCTTTCAGAATATTAACAGAATTGATAGGATAGCGAGGCTGGCCTCTTATATCTGTGTATTTAATAGCAAGTACAGCATCTACTACCATATTAGAGAAGAAATCACCATCTCTAAGCTGATAGTTAAGGATAACAACAGAACGAATGAACAAAGGGTACACATAAAAATCAAAGGCAATTGAAAGTGACTTTCTTTTTAGCAATTTCATCAAAGAAAAAATATTTATCAAAGTGACTTATTACTTATCACCATCCACAGTTCATATCACTTACACATGCTTTACATTATATTTTTACCCTTGAAATACAAAGACAGCAACAGGCAATTTCAACACAATGTCATGTCTCTGACAGATTTATCAATTTGCATTAAATTGATAGTTAAAACTTTTACTGTTTAAAAAAAAAAAACCCAAACCTAAATCAGGTTCAATCCCTAGCACTCTACCCACCAAAGGGGTAGGGGTGCTAAACTTTACTTGGATGCAAGGATACATTCCAATAATTTTGGAAGACATGGAAGTCTTAGCAGCATTAATTAGGCAATCTCTTCCAAGTTCATCTGTGTTAATAATTAAGTTTTCACTGATATAGCGCACTGCTTCCCTGTTTAAAGGGACAGAAAAAAAAAGTCAATTCAGTACTCAAACCTTTTAATGTTATCACATTAAAAAAAGACACTTTTTATATTTATTTTTTAGTTATGAGTGGACACAATATCTTTGTTTTATTTTTATGCGGTGCTGAGGATCGAACCCAGTGCCTCACATATGCAATTCGAGGCCAGTGCTCTCCTCTGAGCCACAATCCCAGCCCTAATGTTATCACATGTAACAGTTTCAAAATGTCAAAGGAAAGGACTTTTTGTTCAGCCATTTCCTATAGAAGGAGAACACTTGAAAATCCTCCCTCTTCAGATCATGGCAACTTTAATCTATCCCATAAGCATAGCCACTAAAGTCTATTATTAGAAGAAAATGTGGTAGTCATATGGGAAAAATCATTACTGGCTCTAGTTCAAGTGTTACTTGGTTGTTAAAACACAACTTTTTTAAACCAAAATTTAATTATTAATCAAAACATTAAAACACTATTTATAAGTACTGTGTCAAATAAAAAATTCCTGAGAATGCAAACAATCTTACTTGCAAGCAAGTCGATAGCCACTAATAACTGATGTGGGATGAATTTTCTGTCTGACTAATTCATCTGCATTTTTCAGAAGTTCTGCTGCAATAATAACCTGTTGAGAAAACAGTCATGCGCTAAGATGTCTGGCACTGGATATATCATGCACCCACAAAAGCAACACTAAAGTCGTCAGGTATTATTAACCAGAATGGTGAGTGATGGAGAAATGAACCACAGACTGGGTGCGGGGCTTCAGCAACAGACATGTATATATTTCTCCTGGTTCTGGAGGTTGGGGAGTCAGATCAGGATGGCAGCAAAAATTTTTAAAAGGCACTAAACGAAAACACCCACCCAGGCTACTTGTGGGAGGCTGAGACCATGGCCTCTAGTCTGAGGCTGCGTGAGGTGGCAGCACTTAACGTGTCCTGGCTGTTGTTTCCACAGTTCCTGTACCAGCTGCTGACTGCCACCTTCAGAGTGTGTGCAGGATGAGCTTGGTGGCTGCAGGGTGGCTGCAGGGTGGCCTCAGAGTGGAGTCGGCCTCCTGGGGGCTGCTGGTGCCTTACACCTTCCCTCCTACCAGGTCCCTGTGACCGCCTCATGGAGGTGCTACTCTGTCACCTTGTACTGTATTTGCCGTGCTTCTTCTATTTATGAAGCCATTTTGTCCCTAGTTACATGTGTCTTCTTTGCGGTGTAAGCTCCTTTGGGATGCAGACAGTCTCCTGTCCCTGCAGGCTGGTGGCATGGTTCAAGGCTGAAGCTAGGCAGTTGCTGCCCTCCACCTAGAGGGAAAGCTGAGTAACTGTGACAGTAGGTTGGCAGGTCCCGGCTGGAGGAGGGCTGGCGCCTACATAGCAAGGGCCCCTACAGAGTGATGCCCCAAGTGGCAGGGAGGACGCTCTTGTCCCTTGTAAGCAATAACCTGTGGTCGTGTCCGGCAATGGCTGCACGCTAGACTCGGCTGTCCCTGCACTGCAGCTAAATGGTTCATTTGCTTCTCCCTGGACCTTGGAGGGGAGCACTGGCTCTTCCAGCCCTGTGGAGTAGAGGCTCTGAGACCCAGAGCAGGAGCGGCCTCCACCAGGGTGGGCAACTCTTCCTTCCCACGCTGCCTGCAGGGGTCTGGAGCCATTGGATATCCTTAATGGTTTGTTTTTCTTTTTCAAATATCAGAGCTGTCAACCATTTTGTTAATCACAACAAAATTACCCTGGCGTGATTTTAAACAGGTTAAGAAAACAGGACACGTGACAAACATCTGAAGGTCAGGGCTAAGCTAGGCGTGGTGCTGCATAAAGGTCATTCCACTACAGGGGCAGGCGACTGGGGCAGGAGGAGAGGAGTAATACAAGGCCAGCCTGGGCAACTTAGCGAGACCTTGTCTTAAAAAGTAAAAATCAAACAAAAATAGAGTGGGGCTGGGGTTGTGGCTCAGCCGTAGAATGCTCACCTAGCATGTGTGGGACACTCGGTTTGATCCTCAGTACCACATAAAAATAATAAAATAAAGGTACTGTGTCCAACTACAACTAAAAAACCATAAGGACAGGTCTTGCCCTTTTGTGGGACCTCAGCAAACGCCCCCTGGTGGTGGTTGGTCCTCTGGGCTCCCTGGGCACTTCCTTTCTCCCAGTTCTGGAAGAGAGCCTCTGGTGTCCCCATGTCAGAAGTGTGGCTCTCGTGTCCCAGTGTCATCCAGACTCATTCACTCTGCTGCTGTCCCTCTCTACCATCATTGTGTTGTCTCATGTCCCAGCTGTCAAATTGCTGTCATCTTGAGACCCAATTCTGGAAACCTCAGCTGGTGCCAAGTGCTCCCTCACTGGCTCCAAGCGTGGAGAGAGAACTGCTTTCGACCAGTTCTCTGTGGGAGCAGAGCCATACAGGGTCCTCCAATGTCTGTTTTTATGGCCAAAGAGAGCTTGGGTGATGATTTTTATGGGTCTTGACACTTAATGAAATAGCTTGGACTGTTGTGTGTTGGACTCCAGGGGATGGTGGTGTTTTGTGGGGAAGACCTAATAGACAACCCATCACTGAAGCTACCTCTAGGCCCTTTCTATCCTCATGACCACACTTGTGGGGGCAAGCGGGGTGCATGCATTCCGAGCAGAGTTACCTTCAAAAAGCTAATAACATGCATTAAAATGTTATCTCGTGGGAAGATTCTTAATTTATTTCTCAGGCTTCTCTGTATGCCACAAGTTTTCACAGTATAAGCTTGTATCCCTTCAAAATCAGAAATGGCCTATTTTAAAATATCAGTATATATACCTTAGTATCTTAGTGATCACAATTCTATGAAAGTTATATATTTTGTTGAACAGGGAAAAGTATACACAAAGTTTACTACCTACCTAAGATTTGAGGTATGAGCCTTATGTAACTTTTTATATTAAAAAGTTATTGAAGTGAAATTAAAACCGAGAGAAGAGATACTAAAGTGTGGACAAGGTAGCTTTTCTTAAGTAATTAAATTGAGCTATTCAAGAAAAAAAGCCACAAAAATAGGAGTGGGTCCCTTGGTCCCTCTTTGTCCAGAAAGGCTCTAGTTTTTGTACTTCATGGTTTCTAGCTTTGATGAACTCCTAGGACTCCGAGGCCAGGCACTCCCCGTCCCTCTCGTTCTAGAATGCCTGGTAGTCCACAAGTGTCCAGGCCTCTGTGGAGCGCCTCGGGTTCCGTATTTCTAGACCCCGACGCTCATCTGCGGAGGGAGGTGGTGTGAGGTGGTGGTGGGCAGTCGTTCCCAGCCTGGACTGTGGGGAGCCCTCTGGGGAACCCCAGGATCTGGGTCCCTGGCCCTGCACTTGAGGAGTGAGGGCAGTTGGGACGCTGGAGGAGAAGGAAGAGGTGGTGGGCATGGGGTTCTCCAGGACACTTCAGCGGCCACTGGACAAGACCTGAAGCAGATGGACAGTATTCTTCTCTTGGTGATTTGTTCTCCACAATTTCAGGAGCTGCATTTCCCACGGGTCTCCAATCTCTCAGAGGTGTACGAAGTGCTGAGCAGGTGAGGGGCGCTTCCGGAGCTGGTTCTGGGACAGGGGGCCTGTGGCTGCAGCTGCTGTGTGGCTCCAGATCCCTCGGGTCTGGTGGGTGCTCTTCCCACCCATGGCACCGCTTCCTGGAGCTGGTGTCCCCTCCAGGTCCTGCTGCCTCAGCCCATCTCTGCAGCCCTCTTGGCCCCCATTTCCAAGAACAAAGTCTGATGGCACAAGCAGAGAGAGGCTATTTGGACAGACTGGCAGAGCTGAGGGAAGAGACCCCATTGTCCCCATTCCTCCATCACTCATTTATTCCCTTCAGCAAATGCCGTCTGAGCACCATACTGCGGAGGCATTGGGCTTGGCCCCAGGAATCCAAGGAACAGCAAAACCATCGAGGTCCAGTTTCAAGGAGTGTGGGCTAGAAGCATAGGAGGGGAGCCCAGCACTGAAATTAACATTCAAGTCATTTCCAACAGCGAGAGACACTGGAGGAAAAGCAGGAGGTGCTGTCAGAGCAGAGTGACAACATAGTATGACTGTGGGAGGGCAGCCTGCCTGCAGGGTCACCTGCACTGAGAGCTGGGGCCTGGTGGGTTCTGGCACTGCTGATTCTGTCTCAGGAGAAGAGCGGGCATCCTGGAACACGGGTGCATGAAGCCAGTTTTTAGGTGGCTGAAGAGAGAGAACAACCCTGCTGCTGCCTGCTCTCTTCCCGATGCCACCAATATATTGAAACCTTGTGTGTCTCTTCTGTCCCCATGGGCATGCGTTGGGATCCTTTGCTCGGCACCTGGGTTCTGGCTGGGCCTGGAGTTCACTGGGCTCCCACCCTAAGTCTTTGGTCCACCAGGGCTGACACAGTCCCTGGGTCATGGTGACTTCTGAGCCCATTTGTCCTGAGAGCCACTCTCTAGCAATTAGCCACCTATCTCAGAGGGCCAGCCCTGGAGGCTGTGTTTCTCAGGTGACATGCCTGCTGGTGTCAGCTGGGTTTAGTCAGTTGGAGGCCTTGGAGCAGGGGCAGGAGGAGAAGTGGAGGAGCCAGCATATGTCAGCCACCCTCTTGGCTTCCTGGGCAGCACCCAGGCTTCCTGGCCTCAGCAACACCTTCCATCCTCTAGCCCCTCCCCAGGGGGCCAAGTCCAATGTTACAGGCTCTGGGGGTCCTCACGTCCTGTCTGCCCTTTCAGCCCTTCTGTCATCTACAGAACCAAATGGCCCCGTCCGATTCCTGCAGGTGGTATCTGTTTTCCTGACAGAGCTGCCTAATTCAAGGGTGGCCTCTCGCCCATCCAGTGTGACTTCCCCTGGTTATGGGTTTTCCCATGGAGGTTGCCCTCAGAGTCCTGCACTGCCCCCAGGAAGGTGCTCTAGAGCCTTTTGGCTCTGAAGTCCCTCAGCCCATCGAGGCTTTTCTTCTGTGGCCCCCCTCCCACCCTGGACCCCCGGCCTGCCAGCCCCGGCTTCCCGCCAGCCTGGTTGCTCGAGCACTTATCTCTGTTTGGATGGAAAATTGCTCCTTTATCGTGGTGTATTTTTTCCTACCCATGATTTCCCTGTCAACTCCGCAGAATCCAGGAGGCCTGCTATGGAGATGCCATGCCAAGTCGTCAGAAATGCGAAAAAAATAAACAAAACAAAACCTCTCTGAAGAGGCAGCTTTTGCAAATCAAGAACGCTTTGGCTTCCGTACAGTCGACTCTGCTCCATCTTTCCAAAACTCTGTATGAATTAAGCTCAGAAGCCAAGAATGTGACTTTTTGGTCAAAGCTGTAGCCTACCTTCCCCTGGGACAATTTACGTCCCTGGCTTTGATGGATGGAGGGCCTTGATGGGCGGGGACAGGGAACCTCAGTTTAGAAATATCCAAAGTTCATTCTCTTAATATTGCCATTTTACAAAGGAGGAAACAGAACAGTTTTTGTTCCTTGCCAATCAACTAAGGACAAACCAATATCAATTTTATTTCTTTAACGTTTCAACAAACTGTATTTCATTTCCTGGTCTGACAAAGACAGGCCACTCACTGTGCTTGGCAACTTTCTCTCACCCTCCGACTTCTCTTTCATAGTCATAGGTCTAAGAAGAGCAAAATGAAAATACCAGCTTTGCATGGCTACAACAGAACACCAGAGGCAATTAACCTACTAGAGAAGGCAAGTTTATTTGGCTCACAATTTTGGAGGCCACACTGGCCTGTTCTCTTGTGAGGATGGGATATGGTGGAAGGTGTGGGAACAGCAGTCATCCCTGAGCTGCAGAGAAAGAGATATATACTGGTCCCACAATCCCCTGCGAGGGCTGGCCCCCAAAGACCGGGAGACCTTCCTCTAGGCCGTCTCCCAAACCTCCTCTACCTCCCAATATCCCCACCCTGAAGGCCCAAGCCTCCAATCACGACGGACCCTCGGAGGACATGCAGACAAATCACAGCCGTGGGAGAGCCTGATTTGCTCAGTCCCACTCTGATTTTAGAAGCTCCATTTCTCTGAACTCAACCGGGTCAGTTCCTCATTCCAGTACCGTCTCGTGTCGTCATCACCATTGTCACCTCTGTGCCCATGTTGTCCCAGCTTCGATGGGCAGGAGCCAGGGAGCCCCTTCCTGTTCCCTTGGCTCTGCTGCCGCTGCAACACCTAATTTCTAAACGGAGCTTCCTCGCTCCAGCCAGCCCTCTGCTCAGATGCCACTTCTATGAGATGCTGTTTTCATCACTGTGACCAAAAGACCCCTCAAGAACAATATTAGAGGAGGAAGTTTATTCAGGACTCTTGATTTCAGAGGCCTCAGTCCCAGGACAGCCAACTCTATTTTGGGGGGGCCTGAGGTGCCACAGAACCTCAAGAAGGGTGTGGAGGAGGAAAGCAGCTCAGGACTTGGCCACCAGGAAGCAGAGAAACAGAGAGCTCCACTCATGGGGGCACCCAGTGACCCACCTCCTCCAGCCAAGCCCAGCCTGCCTAACGTTACCACCCAGTTGACCATTCAAATGGATTAATGCACTGATTAAGTTAAGACTCTTACACCCTAATCATTTCACCTCCAAATTTTCTTACATTGTCTTTTGCATGAGCTTTTCTGGGGAACCTCATATCTAAACAATAACAGATGCCATCCCTGACCACCACAGAAACATAATAATACCTCTGTCACTCTTTGTCCTTTTTCTCTACTTATTATTATTTTTATCTGCAGTGCCTTAAACAGTGCCAGGCACAAGCAGGGCTTAGTGGACATCTGCTTAATGAATGGAACAGTCCTGACCGGAAGATTCTAATAGGCTGCACCTCAGTCCTATGCCTGAGTTGTAGTGGCCATGAGGTACAGAGAGGAACTGTGCCGTGTCCTCTGCTTCCCACACAAGCAAGAGGTGGAATGGTTTCGATGCCAGGGCAGGAAAAAAAGAGCCATTCAGACTAGAAAGATGAGTATCCTCCTAAATTATTTTTATCATAAACTAGGAGCACAATCAGTAGATAACGGACCCTACAACCTAAATTGTATAAGAAGAATGATTTTTAAATCACCTACATTAAACTCAAAATGGTTTTGTTTGGGCACATAATTCGCCCCTATTTCATCAGTCTGTATCCAGGAAGGGTATGCAGCAGGGGAACTCATGTTCTCACTCGGAAGTTCGCCTGACAGTCTAGTCATTTTTGGGTTGATGTGGAAGCCACATTCTCAGATTCAAGCTTTTTGTCAGTGCGTTAAGATTTTTCTATGATCATGATGGGCCATGCTGACTCCTGCTCTGGAAATCTTCAGGGTCAAGTCTGAGATGGGCTCTGTGCTATGTACCTTCATTTTTTGTTCACAAGCTATGGGAGAGCCAGAATGTTTTCTAAGTAAAACCCCAACTTGACGGTAAGTGCTTCTCCGTGTACTGGGTGTTCCATACACAGATGGAAAACTGCTGTTGTGAGCATGAATCTTGGTTAGGCTTCTTAATTTTCCCCAAAGTTTCTCAATCCCATCAGCTGATCAGTTAATTTTTGAAGTTTGTGTGTCACTGTTGGCCAGCCCCAGAATCTGTCTTGCCCACCAGGATATATGCGGGCTGTTTCTGCTCAAATTTGATCAAGTTCCCACCTGGAAAAAATGTACAGCCATAATTTGAAAGACTAACTATGCATCAAATTCCTTAGATATCCTGTTAATTTCACGGACAGTTAGAAAGCCATCTACCCCACCACCACCCTAGAATCACTCTCTGCTTAATGAAAGGAGGCATCAGAAGTGTCCATGCGACTGAATATTATTTGGCAATAAAAAGGAATGAAATACAGATACATGCTGTAATATTGGTTGAAAACCTGCTAAGAAAGAAGTTGGTCACAAATGACCACGCGTTGTCTGATTCCGTTTATAGGAAATGCACAGAATGGACAAATCCATAGAGACCGGAGAGAGATCCACAGCTGTGGGGATCTGGGGCGTGATTGCCAATGGGCATGGGCTTTATTTGGGGGAAGGAGAAAATGTTGTAAAAATAGATTGTGGCAATGGTTATGTAAGCCTGTGATTATTCTAGAAGCCATTAAACTGTACATTTTAGATGGGTGATTTTGATGTCTAGTGAAGCAGATCTCAATAGAGGTGCTTAAAACAGCCAGAGCTGCGTTTACTGTAGGGTGGCTTCTAAGCCTGTATCCCCAGGAAGATCCACGGCAGAAACTGTTCAGAGCAAACGCCGCCCGTGTGTCTCCTGCCTCCTCCACCAGCCCTACCCAGGAACCAGGTGGCTTGCAGAGAATGCTGGTCACTCCCCACCGGCCCCAGGTTTTTCTTTTTATTTTGAGTGCAGAAAGCCCACACCCTGTACCTGGTGCAATGTGACCACACATGACCGTGGCCTGCATGTTCACATCTTTATTTTCCCCTTGGCCTTCATCTCCGGTGCTACCTGTGCTTTTCTGATTTCCACTGTTACCCATTTCACTTTCCATTTAATTCATTTGCGTCAGCCACTTCATGCCCTTTCGTGTGTGCGCAGATCAAGTGAACACACCTCCCTGTGGACATCCTTAGAGATGGGACTTATAATGGCCTCCTGAGCCTTCCAGCTCCTCTTAGGATGAATCTGGAAGGTGAACCACGGTTAGTCCTCTGTAATAGTTGGGACAGACAATAACCCCTTGCACTGTTTGGTTCTGGAGAAAGAATGGCAGCTGACTGGCCTTTAGATAACCTCTTTGCATGAATGCCTCAAGACCCTCTGGACCCAGAGAAAAGGAGACTTTGACACTGAGGACCCTCCACATTGAGTTGCTCGAGGGCTGGTTTGGAACTGAGCACTCTTGAGTTTTGTGTTTTCAGCTGAGAAGAAATTAAGAAATGCCATTAAAAAAAGTCTGGTAGGTTGACAAGTTTGCATCATGTATATCTAATATTTTTGTTAACTCCATCTAGCAATCCTACCCCTCAAGAGAAACAGCCACCTCTTTAAAAAGTTCTATACTTTTAAGAAAGTGATCAAAGTTCAGGAAGGGATCATTTCAATTATTTCCAGAAGGGTTAGAAAGATTATAAGAAATAGAGTAATGAATATCATCGTTAGAATTATTTATTAAGAACAGAAAGGCCACGTAATAGCACAAAAATAGGGAACATAAGAGGGTTTTACACTGGTCAATGTTGTTTTTGTTGTAAACACAACTGCTCTCTTTTTTGTGTGATGATAGGACTTTTCTTTTTTAAAAAATATTTTAGTTTTTAGTTGTAGTTGGACACAACACGTTTATTTCACTTATTTATTTTTATGTGGTGCTGAGGATCCAACCCAGGGTCTTGCACGTGAGAGGCAAGCCATCTACTGCTGAGCCACAACCCCAGCCCATGATAAAACTTTTCTACAGAAATATTCTTTTGAAAGTATTCAGTGTGTGGGGCTGGGGATGTAGCTCAGTGGGAGAGCACTTGCCTAGCATGTGTGAGCTCCACATAAAAATAAACACAATAGAGGCATTGTGTCCATCTACAGCTAGGAAAAAATATTCAGTGGGCAAAATATTATTGCATTCTTCCTTCCTGGTTTCTTTCCAGATATCTTTGCAAAGAAATAACCAAATAGGATTGTTTTCTTTCTTTCGTCTTACCTTTGATTTGACTTTTCCTTGCAATTGATTTTCACTCTCAACACTGTCCTTTCCTTCAATGCACCCCAGGTGAGATTCTTCTGCCTAGCCCTGAACTGTCTTTGCGGGGTCTCGGGAGAGTGAGCCGGCGCTCGAGCCACAGAGACGTGTTGCTGGTGGAATTGCTACCTGAGGAGAATTTGAGGAAAACTTCCTGATACCTTCCCTGAACTTGGTTTAGTAAAATGTGTCCCACCCTGTCACCTGGGCCCCCACAACACTGTTTGCATCAAGAAACCAAAGTTTCAGTCAAACCCCACAGGTGATCCCCGGAAGGCACCAAGAGTGGAATTTTAAAAACTGTCCACAATGGTCCTCACTACTGACAGTTGCTGTGACAAGCCCTTCTGATAGTGGATGCAACATCCTTCTGTGTCCTGGGAGGCAGATGCCCACCAGCATGAAGAAGCAGGTAGCCTTGGGGACTCAGGGAACTTGCCCAGGACCACAATCAAGCATTGATGGAGGGATCTGAGCCCAGGTTTGAACAGCCCTACACACACACACACTCACACACACACACACACACTCACACACACTCACACAGGGGACAGAGTGTGGTGGAACCCACCAACGCCTAACCCATGTGGTGACTTTGAGGGTGCCATGGTTGACAGAGTGGGCAGGAGCTATTGGATATGGAAAATGAAACCCCCCAAATAATGAGGCCTGGGAAAAGGGAATGGAAAAGCCAGACTTTCTCAAGGTAAATCTCTTTCAGATGCTGGCCGCAGGTAGGGGAAAAAATGTGTCATCAATCCTAAAGTGGTATTCTCTAGGGAGCACTAATCTCTTCCAAGATAATGCCTCTTCAGGTGCTGGCCACTGACCCCCAGCCCCGAACTCAAATTCCTCAGTGCCCAGACTGACACGCTCACTAAATCACCCACAACCTATATAAGCCCAGTCCCCTCCTTTGTTCAGTGGCTCATTTTCCACCAGGAAAGTGGGTCTGTTCCTGTAGGTGTGGTCCCGATCCTGAGTAAAGGGAGAGAGAGGAAGGGAGGGAGGAGAGAAAAAACAAAGGAAGAAAAACTGATAAAATGAACTCCTTCAAAATTAAAAACCTCTGCTCATCAAAGGCACAGTTAAAAAAAAAAAATTCCAGGCAAGCCACAGACTCAGAGAAAATGCTTTTTTTTAAAAAAACTTTTTTCTTTTTATGATTTTCTCAATTGTTGGTATGATATCTCCCTCCCCCATGTCTTTCCATAAAGCTACAGATGTCACATATAAACACACAGTTTGGGGAGAAAGACTATGACACAGCTTATATTCTTGGGTACTTCCACCAGAGGACCAGTGAGTTAATTAAGGCATCTACATGCAGCAGAATTCCTTGATTTCTACTTTGGCATTGGAAGGGGAAAGAAAAATAACTTTCAATTAATCGTAAAAGACATAGTTAACTGAAAGGACTTTATGATTTAAAACTTGAAGCAGATGCTCAAAGCTATAGTTTCTTTCTTGGGGACATGGATTCTAAAACCTTAATATTTTATCAATCTTACCAAAAAAGATGGACTCTATGTTAACAGTAATGTTTGATGCCCTGGCTCTGACGCCAAGGCCACCCAGTGCCTCCTCTGAGCAGGGTATCCATGCAGGCTGTGAGACTGGGCCTCTCAGAGAAAATTCTTGCAAGATTTCTGACAAAGGATTTATACACAGAATGTATGAAGACTTTCTTCAACTGGAAAAAAAGAAAACAGGACATTTGAAAGATAATTTGGTTTTCAGAAATGGGCAAAAGTCTTGAACAAGTACTTTACAAGAGCAGACATACTATTGGCCAATAAGCTCCTGAGAAAGTGCTCGACCTCATTAAACATCCGGGGACTGCAGATTAAAAGCTATGAAAGGCTATTCCATAGCCATTAAAATGCAGGTGCAAAAGATTATGAACCAAAGGCTGTTCACACCGTATGTTGGTGAAGATGTGGATAATTAGAAATCTGAAGGTTTTTCCTTAGCTCCCTGGTGTTGCACCACCACTTTGGAAAACTGAGTGGGAGTTCCTGAAACATGAGACAGACATCTGCCATGTGACCCTGAAATTTTACTCTTGGGTATTTATCTATGAGAAATTCAAACCTATATCCACATGAAGATTCAGATAAGAATGTTTATAACCATCTTACTTATAAAAACTCAAAACTGGAAACAGTGCAGATGTCCATCAGGAGGAAACTGGATCTACAAACTGAAGTATATTCATACAATGGAGTACTATTTAGTAATAAAAAGGAGCAACCTTTTGTAACAACATGGATAAATCCCAAAATCATGGTGCTGAGTGACAGAAGTTACACACACACACACACACACACACACACACACACACACAAAGATAGTTTGTAAAATTCTAGAAGAGGTGAAATTTGTCTATAGTAATAGAAACCTGATCATTTTCCACTGGAAATGGCAGGCTGGCTGGCAGGGGACATGAGGGCACTTTCAGAGGTGAGGATGTGCCAGGTCTTGGTGGGGGTGTGGCCTGTGTGGGTGTATGCATCTACCAAAATGGACCCAGGAGAATAATAAAAATTTGTGTATTTCACTACATATAAATTTGACTTCAATGAGAGTATTTCTTAGCTCAAAAAAAAGTGTTATAGCTGAGTTTAGTCACCGGAATCTTCACACATTTTTCCCTCAGTGGCTAAGGAAAAAGATTTGAGTGATTTGCTACTAAACTGCAATATACACATTCAGGCAGGAGCCCACACTGTATCAAATGGAAATGCCTTCTTTGCAAACTCTGAGGAGAAATAAGATTCTGGATTTATTTCTTCTGTGATTCCAAGTGACACACTAAAGTTCCCTGCTGTTTCCTCACTTCCGTTTCTTCTTTCCAGCTGCTCCACGCCCAAATTATTACTCAAGTAGCTTATGGTATCTGCAACAATTTTGTGGGGTGGAATAAGACTAAAAAATTAATTGCAAGTAGAGGAGTTCAGCATCAGCCTGAAGCCTCGCAGCATCAGAACACTTCAATCATCTAAGCCCAGCACTCCTTAAACTGGCCCTGGATTTCTCTGGCCCACTTAAGATTTCCCCTGGGGAGACTCTCTGGGTCCAGGCTAAAACAGATGAACATGCTCAGTCTACAGAAAGCTCATGTCAATTTATAAGAAAAACTACTGACTCCCAACAGAAAAATGAGCAAAGACACAGAAAATATCCCCTCTCATGATTAGCCAAACAAATGCAAATTTTACCAAATGTATTTACTGATTTCAAAGGTTTAAAAATTAAAATTCCCAATGCTGGAAAGGGTTCCCTGAGAGGTGCTCATAGATGTTGCTAATGCAAATAGTCGTTAATAAATTCTGGTAAGCAACCTGGCAGAATCGCTAGGGCCTTTCTGGGCCCCAACAGTGGCCATCGGTAGAGACCAAAGTATCAAGCAGTTTCCATCATTTTAATAACTGGAAAATTTCCTTGTCCTCTGGATCAGCACCCAATCTGCTACAGAGACACTTGGCCCTCTGTCCCCTACCTAGATTATCATCACATGCTCTCCCTTGTCTAAACATCATGCAAAAATCAAGTTGAGAAAGAATATTTTTGGAGCCTTGCCTTGGGTTCATTCTGCTGGCTGTTCTGAATATTCCCTGGGTGCAGCCGCATACTTGGCCAGCAGTATTTGGGCTGTTCACAGAACTGTAACTTCTAAATTTTCCTTTGGAGATAATGATCAGCATTCCGAGGCTCTACAGAAAAGAGATGTAAAAGAATCAAAACTGTGTTCACAGGTTGACTAACACCCTTCCCACCACACTAACAGAGTCGCCTCTCCAATTTCTGCACCTGGAATAGTTGCATTTCTCCTGAGCAGCAGCCAATTACTTTGTATTGATGGAATACTATAAATTGGGTAATAGGGTATTTTTTTTTTCCTTTTCATGCTCAGAAGTCTTAAGACACATATTTGACCTGCCTTTGCAAATGTACCATAAAAGAAAAATGTTCAAAATTACTAATTTAGTCAGAAGTCAGCTTTCTGCCAATAACTGTGGATTTTGGCAAACAATGCCTTTTCATCCAAAAAATCCTTAAAGATACTGAGAAAAGAAAAAAAAAAGACACCTCCAAATGATAGTATACTGCATGCTAGGGATGCTACAAGAAACTTAAATGGTGGCAACACTGAATCCTAGCAGAGGGAGTTCTCTAAATTCCATGGTTGCATACATTAAATTACATTAGAGTTACTTGTTTATGGATCTGTTTTCTCACAAAAATTTGCTCCTTGAAGCAGGAACTGTCTTACTTGTTTAATGTTGGTTGAGCCAACAGATAAGTTGAATAAATCAAGTATGTTTAGAATTGGTACCCTAATTTCCAATATTGCTTGTCTTCTCATTCTTTTTATCATGTTGGTCTAATTTTTCCAGCCAGACTCTAAGTCATTTGGGAAAGGAACTGTATTGAGTCCACAGGGCTGAGAATAAAGTAAGGGCTGATTACTGATAGATGGTCTCACAGATGTCTGGCTCCCTGTGACGGTTAGTAAACCTATCAGAGCCCTTGTTGATATTTCGTTGGACCAATCTGTCTCTGTTGATCATAACTAACGCTTAGCAAGTACTTTCCCTGGATGTGGCATGACACAACACTAATGACTTATGTTTGTTTAGGGTATATGTGGGACATCTTTGTCATTACCTTCATATTTTAGAGGGTAAGCAACTTGCTAACTTTCTTTATTAAAACCAGAATGATGTATCATGACGCAGTGTGCATTTACTAAGCAATTTTGGTAAAAAATTGCAAAGAACTTGCTGCATCGGTCTAAAATTAACTTGCACAACACCCAAATGCTATACCACATACAGGGCCCATTGCTGAGTGTCCCAAAGAGAGATACTTAACATCTGCAACCCAGAAAAGAATGGTTCAATATTTCGGGTAACTGTGACAACAGACAAGCTACCCAGCTACCATCAGTTACTCCTAAAAAAATATTGTAGTAAACAAAATTAGAAATGAGTGTTGCCTACAAAAGTGTAAAATAGACAACTTGGTCTCAATTTTCATCATTATTCAAGGGAAAAAAGAAAGTACGGTGAACTTCCAGAGGCTGACTTGACCGTGCGTGTGTGACTGCATGTCACCTTGACCTTTGGAGATTTGCTCTTTATTCTGCAGACTCACCACCACGTAAAGTGGCTAAGAAACAAGATTGTCAAGCCCACCCTGCCGAGGAGCCTGTATTGTCCAATGAGAGACAAGGGATTTTCAGCATTTCCTGTTGAGTTCTCTCCCCCTATGCTCTGGTGACAAGGAAAATTCAGTTGACCACGGGCCCATGTTAGGCCACCTCAGGTCACTGACTGAGTCAGAAGACGCCAGTGTCAATATGTCCTCCGAGGCCTGAGACAGGGCAGGTTCAGAAGTGGGCGTGAGAGTTTGGAATCCTATGTGCTGAGGGGGAAGGATGGATGATGATGAATGCAGGAGACCCCCACAAACAGGGCAAGATGCATGAGCCCTGCCAAGGGCTCCCCACCCCCCAAGGAATCCGTGGAACCATGCAGAAAGGTCAGGTCAGAGGACAGAGGCTTGTGGATGTAGATCAAACCAAGCCCAATCCAGGCTCTTATCAAGATTCACTTGAATTACATTCAAATCCCTTAAATAGTTCTCATACCCTGGGATTGTCAACAAAACAAAACTGAGGTGAACGATCTAGAAGGCTCTAGAACAGGAAGCCTTTCCTGACCAAGATCTCCAGCATGGCTCCTCTGAAGCTGCATTCTCCCACCCTGAGCACACAAGAGAGAGAAGCCACCTTTGCACTCACAGCTTCCCTCATGGAGATGCGCCCTCCTGGGAGCCGCCTTGCTGGACATGAGCACAACAGGGAAGCTTGCGGCCAGTGGGACCTGACCACAGGCTGCTACCAGGTGATTTTTAAGCCTCATACTCTGCAAATGGACCCATTTATACTCCTTCTACCCCAACGTGCACAGAGGGACAACCCAGTCACCCATTCCCGTCTCCACCTCCAGCCAGACCTGAACACCTGAGTTCCCGTGGCCAGAGCAGGGCTCAGCAAACATTGCGTGGTGGTTCTTGGTGGATGTGCCCAGGGAAGAGGGGGCAGTGGGACACACGTGGCCTCCTGTGTGGGACCTGCCCGTGTTTTCCACCCCATTCTACCACTATCGACCTCGAGTGAAGCCTGGGTTTCTTCAACTGCAAGATGGAGACAATGACATGCCCATCTCATGAAGCTGCAAAGAAGGAAGTGGGGTGGTGCAAGACATCCTCCCAGTAGGTGCTTGCCAACCTGAGCTGCTGTTGCAGAGTCCTTGCCCCTCTGCTGTGGTGGGCAGGCCAGTGAGGGTCAGAGAATGTGCCATCTGAACTTCTGTCTAAATCTTCAATAAGTCACTTCTTTGTTTTTACAATACAAACTGTAAAAAAGCCAACTCAATAGAACTGGTGGGACTTGGGAAGAAGGTAACGGAAGATCACTGGAGTGGTGTGGTGGGGACCGTACAATGAAAAAGTCCAGTTTTCCAGGGCTGCTGGAACAGCGAGCAGAACTGCGTTCTCTGACACTATGGAGGCTCAAAGTCCAGGCGTGAGCAGGGTCAGGCCTCTCCAGACTGGAAAGAATCCTTCCTTTCCCCTTCCAAGCCTCTGGAGGTGGCCATCCACTCTTGGTGTCCTTGTCTGGGCTACAGCACCCCAGTCTCTGCCTCTATGACCACATGTTGGATTAACCCAATATAAATTCACTCCACCCCAGGATGACCTCATCTGGATTCATTATATCTGCAATGACCCTGTTTCCAAATGAGCTTCATCCCAACATACCGTGGGTTGGACTTCAACATATTTTCTGGGGGACACAAATTCAACTTGTAACACCTGCTTCTGCACCAGGAAGGCACTGGAGAACATTCTCCTGACCTGCTCAGGTAACTCTGGAGACCCAACGTCCCCAGGTAGGAGGTGTGGGCTTCCCGTGGGGCCTGGCCAGCTCCCTGAGCACACAGGATTCTTCTGGACCCCAACCCAGCCCTCTGATAGTTATGTGTTCAGAGAAAACAAAAGCATTTCCACATTATTGAAAAATCCCATGTGCAAGCTGAGGGATGGTGCCTGGGGGAGCAATGATTGAGATGAAAGGAACCAGTTCCCCTGTCGCCGTCCTTCCTGTCCCCTGTCTGTGGTGGTACAAGGTGTGTGCGGTCATCAATAGTCATTGACCTGCCCCCTGAATCATGCTAATTTCTTTGCATATAAAGTACATATCCATGAAACTGATTTTTAAAAAGACTAAAGCAAGCAAACTGTCCAGGAAAAAACAGGGAGTGAGCAGAAACAGGTACACGGAGATCTGTCTCTGGGCTTTTTTAGCACATATCCTCGCTAGATCCTAAACAGGCAATTGGTATGTGAACCAATAACCAATGGCCCTATCTTGTTTTCCCCTCCAGCAGGACCCCTGCAGGCCCTTAGTAGATACTCAAACTCCCCACTCTGTGGTGGAGGACTGTGAAGGAGACAGCTGCCCCTACACCACAGGCAGGCAGAGCAGGGCAGGGCCTGGGGGATGGAGGAGGCTCTCCTTCACTGTGGACAATGAAATGACCTTAGGGACACCAGGAGCAAGAGGGTCAGCTCAAGCTGAGTCTTGCCCAGCAGATCCTCATCCCCTGCATGTGGAAGGCCACCCTGAGGCTCTGCCCCATCTGGACCCCAGTGACTTTCTCCTTCTTCCCAACCTGTCATGGTTCATCCACTCACTGTCCATGGAAAAGGTTGCTCTGCAAGATGTTCCTGATCTTTCTGTCTTGCTCAAATCATAGCCCCCTTTCCCCCTTTCCCGTGTCTGCGGCAGATGACCTTATAGAGTGAGGCAGGCTGGGCCAGGGACAAGCCTTCAGGGTCCCATGGTGAGAACGTGGTGAGGCCCCACAGACTTCCTTTCCTCCAGGTGTTTGCCCAACCAGAGAGGAGCTTGGACTGTCCCCACTCTGTTTCTCCAGAGTGGCGGGTTCCCACCTGGCGTACTGGCCAGCACCGGGCCGTGTGTGGGCTCTGCGTACCCGCTCGCCCTGTGCAGGATGGAGTTGCTGCTCCTGCCCTGGAGCCCACACCTGGGCTAGGGATCTCCACCTTGCCCCTGATGGCATGCATTTGAGGCTTACACCCACCCGGGAGAGCTCCTTCCCCACATGGTGACCACCGTCCCACCCCCAATCCGAGGAAGCAGAATCATCCGTCCAGCCAGATCTGTCTACGTGGTGCCCACAGGGAAAGCTCAGCACCAGGCAAGAGAGTCTCCTGTGGATCATGACATCTCGTCCACCTCCCTTCTCCTCTCCTACCTATGCCCACTGTGTAGGTCATCCGTGACAAAGTACTCAGGCTGGGGGATGAGGTTGGAAGCCCAAGGTCAAGGGGTTAGCAGAGTGACCTTCCCTTGATTCATACGTGAGTACCCACCATCACAAGATCTTTTCTCTATTTGTGCAACCACCTGCGTCCTAAACTCTTCTTCTTCTGAGGACACCAGCCATCTTGGACCAGAGCCCACCCTTATGACCGCATCTTGACTGAATCCCTCCTTTAAGGCCCTAACTCTTGATGGGTTGCCTGCTGAGGTACTGGGAGTTAGAGCTTCAACACATTTATCTGGGGGACATGGTGCAGCCCACTACAGTGAATAAGGTCCTAAACTGTTGCAGCTCAAGACACAGAGGGGTTCTGGCAGTTGACCATTTTGTTCCTGTCTTTAGAGCCCAGAGACTCTCTCTGCCAACAGCTCCCAAACCCCCTCTGTCTGGCAGGCAGCCATGGCCTATTCTAGTCCAAGATGCTCCAAACCACGTTGGTGGCTGCTTGCTGTGGTCTTGTGTTTTGTTCCTGATATCAGTCGCACAGTGGAATGGGTTTTCTGTTTCTTTACTCCTTCAAAAAAGAAACGGGTGGTCAGGCTCCCACTTGAGTCCCCAGCACAAAGGGGGAGCCTGTAGTCTCATCCTGGAGACTTGTGGGCATGCCAATGCTCAGGACCTGTGGAAAGTTCCATGACGTGTCTCCAGTCGAGGCCTTCTGGGTAGTGATTGGTGGGCAGTTCTGCATGAGCCCTTCCCTCTGAGGTGTGTCCCCCGTGCACACCCAGACACCAGAAGGTTCTGGCAGGAAGCCCATATGCTGGGATGCTGAATCCAGTGGTAGATTCTGCCTCAAGCAGACCCAGAGCTCTCATATAGAATCCTCTATTCTGGTCAAACACAGTGCTGTGAACTTCTCAGCAATTTGGGAGTATTGCAAGTTCAAGCCCAACCTCAACAACTTAGCAAGACCCTGTCAGAAAGTACGAAAAAGGGGCTGGGAGTGTAGCTCAGTGATACTGCACCCCTGGGTTCACCCTCAGTATAAGTTAATTAATTAATAAAGCCAACACTTCTGTGGTTTGGCTTGATTTTTTTTTTAAAGAATCACTATAATCTGTCATGTTGGATAAAAAATTTGCCTCCTAGAAGTCTCAAGATATCATCTAATATCTCCAGAACTAGTAGACATTTCCCAGGGGAAAGAGCAGCTGTTTGCCAGCACCATAGAACATGCCTCTGAGGTACTCAGGACTGGATCGCATTTCACTCCAGTTCCACAGTAAATTGTGGGGCCCTTGTAAACAAAAAGATCTGCTCTCTGTTCATAACTCCCTCAGCGCAGGGCCATCCCACCGTCTTCCTCTGTGTCTTCCCTTAGCTGAAGTGGCACGGAGCCACTGGTGCCCTGGACTTTGCCACTCTGTGGGGAGGGGCTCTCTGCTTCGATCTTAGCCAATTCTCCCCCAGGAAAAGCTCCTGCCCTCCTTGGGCCCAGGGTTACTTAACCCTTCCTGGGAAGACTCTCAGTTACCTGCAGACAGGACAGCAGGAATGAGACCCTGGCCTTCATCACTCAGCTTCAGCCTTCGTGGACCCAACAGTTATAGCTGTGACCACCATGTGGCCCCAGCCGCTGTGTGACCCCAGCCAGGGGTCCTTCCCTCTGAGGTGTGTCCCACGTGAAAGATCAACCTCAGACATGACCAACAGCGACTCCACATCACTGTCCTGAACCCCGTTCTGAAGGGCCAACCCGAAATCCAATATGGCGTAAGGTTCAAATCTCACTCTCAGACAAAGAGTGCTCCCCCACTCACCCTCCCTCTCCCTCCCTCTCCCTCCCCTTCCCTCCTCCCCCCTCTCCTCCCCCTTTCCCCTCATTATTTTTACTATGGTAAAATCTACACATTGTAACATTTGCGTCTTGATTACCCTGAAGGCTGCAGTTCAGTGTTAAGCACATTGGCATTGCTGTGCAACGCTCTCCACCCTCCACCCATCCCCAGAACCTTCTCACCTTCCCAAACTGAGACTCTGCACCTCTGTACCCATTAAACATTAAGTCCCTGCCCTCAGTTCCTGGCCACCGCCCTTCCACGTTCTGCTTTCTTCCTCTGTGATGCTGACTTCTCCAGGCACCCTGTGTCCTTCTGTGACAGGCTCATTTCACTGGCACAGCACCTTCAGGGTCCATCCACATTGTACCTTGTTTTAGAATTTCTCTTCTTTCTAAGTTTGGAAAAATATTCCAACATAGTATAAAGTATGTTTTGTTTATCCATGTAACTGTTAGTGGACACTTGGATTGTTAGAGGATATCTTTTAAAAAATAAGTTTTTATTTTAATGGATCTTTAGTAAAATAGTAGCAATTATACATATTCATGGGGTACAGTGGGACATTTCAGTACATCATTGGTAAGATCAGGGTAATTGACATATCTATTTCTTCAGATATTGTGCTAAAAACTTTCAAAATCCTCACTATTAACTACTTTGAAAGATTGGAGTAATTGCAGTCCAGTGGAACATGCTTCTAGATCATTCCTGAACTCATCTTTCTCTCCATGGGTTCTCAGGAACCCTCTTGGAATCAGTCATTTGGTAGACCTCACCTAAAGCCACTCAAAAGGCAGGGCACATGTACCTCTGGCTCTGAATCACACCTGCACCAAGGGACCTGCGAGTCAGGGTTCTTAACCTCAGGAACACAAATAGGCACCCATCAAGTGGAGTAGAAAGAGAGACGTCACCAGCTCAGAACCTCCGGGAGGACGAAATCAAAGGCATCAGGAGGTGCTGGAAACCACAGCCCGATCCTGACAGCAGAGCCAGCCCCGCAAAGACACGCTGCTGCCTCTTCCCAGTGCAGCCCCACAACCCTGGTACCCAGCACCCTGCACGCACGCGTCGTCTTCTGCTGTTGTCACCCCTACTACAGACAGCACCTGTGACCCTGCCCCTTCTGGGCGGCACAGCAGAGGCAAAGTCAGGACCAGGTCTATCTGACTGGCTGTGGCACGTCAGATGTCCATGCCCAGCAGAAGGAGGGCTGGGAAAGGGAGACTGTCCCACGGCGGGAAGTTCCCCCAACATCAGAGGGGCTCAGACACCAAGAGCAGCAACCACACTCCACTGCAGGTTCTCTTGGCCTCTCCAGCCCCGTCAGGCTCCTCATGGCAGGCAGTAAGGGTCCTAGACTACCCCACACTGCTTTAGGCCAGTGAAGGGGGTCCCTGCCCTGAGCCCTCCCTTTAGACTCCCCCATAGCCTTCTCCATCCTGTCCCACCCCAAGATCAGAGGCCCCAGGGCCCAGGCTGTGTGCCTGCCTCCTGATGGAGGTCATATTCAGAGCACCTGCTATTCCAGCCAGAAAGCTCTGAGCCTGCTTCCCAGGCCAGCTCAGCCTTATCCCTTGAGGATAAAGGGCTGCCTGTGCACACACCCCTGGGCTAACGGTGGCCAGGCTGGGGCTGTGTGCAGTGATGTGCTGGAGTTCCCAGGGGTACCCATAATGTGCAAGTGAGACCCCTCCTGGTGAGGGGCAGAGCCAAGTTCAGGAAGAGCCTAGGAAGGCTCTGAAGAGTTTAAAAATTCTAAATTTGTAACTAGACTTCCAAATGTTACAGAAGTGCATGTGTCAAGGGGTAGAGGGGCTGGGGATGTCGCTCAAGCGGTAGCGCACTCGCCTGGCATGTGCGGAGCACTGGGTTCGATCCTCAGCACCACATACAAATAAAATAAAGATGTTAAAAAGAAGATAAGGGATAGAATATATTTCACTTAACAGTGCAGTAGCTTGTTAAAAAGAACTTTTGTTGGAGTAGAATATACATAAGATGAAAAATCACCGTTTTAACCATTTTTAAGGTGTACAACTTAATGGCTTTAGGTACAATCACAATGTTGTACAACTATCACTTCTATCCATTCCCAGAACATGTTCATCATCTTGAGCAGCAACTGGGTAACCATTAAACACTAGCTCCCCACCCCACCCACCCCGCCCACCACTCCCCTTCTCTGTCTCTATGGATTTACCTGTTCAGGTGCCACACTCAAGTACAATCATCCATCATTTGTCCTTTTGTACCTGTCTTACTTCACTCAGCCTGTTCCCAAGGTCCTTGCGTGTCACAGCATTCATTGTGTATCAGAATTCCTTTCTTCCTTGAGTCTGCACCGTGTTCTGTTGCGTGTGTAGACCCCATTGTGTGCATGCATTCGTTCATGGGTGGACACTTGGTTGTTTCCCCAAGTGGCTGCCGTGTATCAGGCTACTGTGCACATCGGCGCAGTGGGATCTGTCAAGTCCCTGCTGTCACTGGTGGATCAAATGGCAATTCTCTGTTTAACTATTTGCACCATGACAGGTGACCTTGGGATTGCTGCAGGCTCAGAAGCCCCCTGGGAGGTCATCTCAGGACCCTAGCTCCATCTAGCTCTACTGTCTGCACTCTGAAGCCACCCCAGAGCAATGGCTGGGCTCCCCTGAGCTCCCGACCTGTCCCCTACAGGTCTGGACAAGGGCTACAGAAGGATGAACCAGGGCATACCTCCAGCGACCCCCTCCTCCAGCCACATCCCGCCTGCCTGCGGATACTACACAGGTAGTTCATTCAAACTAGGAAGAAATGACGAGGTTACAGCTCTCACCATCCAACCATTTCACCTCTGAACACTGCATTTTCAGGAGCTTTGGGGGAGCACCCCATATGGGAACCATAACACAGCCCTTGAGTCACACCTGAGTTTATGTTCGTGAGGAGACTTTTGGGAAGTCCCTCAGGAAACAGGAGGGGACTGGAGGTCCAGTCCATTGCCAGGAGCCAATGATGTCTCTCATGTCCTACTTATAGGACCTCCCCAACAGCCCAAAGACGGGCTTGGAGGGTTTCTGTGCTGGTGCCAGTGGGAAGTGCTGGAAGCTCCCGTCCCGTCCTGCTCCCAGCACCCTGTGCGTCATCTGGCTGCCTCTGCCTTATGTTAAATGGTCAATGGACAGAAAGTGTTCCCCTAAATTCTGGGAGCCGTTCTAGAAAATCATCCCCCCGCCCTGAGGAGGGGGTCTTGGGAACCAAAGTTCATAGTCAGGAGTCACATGGGAGGCCCAGACTTGTCCCTGACCTCTGAAGTGGGGAGCATCTTGTAGGCTGGAGCCCACTCTGTGGGATATGACGCAGACTCCAGGCAGACACTGTCAGGATGGGATTAAGTCGTAGGATATCCATCAGGAGTCTGCAGAGAACTGAACTGACTATTGTCATCAGCCGGGCCTGGGAGCCTGGAAAGAAGCACATCTCCTTTCCCTTCTACGGCTTCGCCCCTCATCAGCCTCGACTCCCCAGGCTCCCTCTTAAAACAAACTGTCCATGCTCCAGTGCTCCAGGGGAGGCCAATGACACTCCCAGCCAGGCCTTGGAAGTTCCCAGAACCCTGCTCCCTCAACCAGGGCTGCAGCTAACTCTTAGACTCTAACTCCAGCCAGGGTGTGCAGGGTCCAGGCCCTGGCCCTGGTTCACACACAGAAGCCTTAGCCTCGGGCTAGAGCACCACGGTAACAAGCTCTTCCGAGAAGAAAAATACATCAAAACACGTTTCAAAAAATAGCATCCCTCCCTCTCTCTTGGGAAAGTGGAGTTTGGGGGACTTCACCAGCAGGCAAGGAGCTGCCCCTCTGGGTACCTTACTTTTGGGTGCCATCAAGTGATGGATTTTTTCCTCCAGAAGATTTCTTATAAAGGTGCCCAGCAGGCGGTCAGCCATCTATTCCCAGACAAGTCTGTGGTATAAAACAGTATTTGCTGATTAAGAATAAATCCACAGCTTCCAAAACAAACTGCTCAAGGACTTTGAGTTAAAGATAACAAGTTAATCACACACACTTACAGTCCACTAAGATGAAAGGGAGGGGACTGGCAACATTAGCAGACGAGAAATATGAGCAACACTTGGGGAGTGATAGTTGGCTCTGGGAGTCAGAACTTCAAGATGGCCCCAGATTCCTGCCTCCAGTGGAAACACCTGGTAGAATCCTTTCCCCTGGAGTGTGGTCCCTAATCAATTGACCAAATTAATGAAAAGTAATGTTATCCTAGTGGGCCCTAATCAGGTCAGTCTTCTAAAGGGATCTGGAGAGTCAATCAATTTAAACTCAGAAACTCAACTAAAAATGTATCTGTGAGGATGTTTTAGCTGAAAATACCAGAAGTTAACATTGGAATTAGTTCTTAAAATAATACATATTTTCTTGCTCTATCACTAAGCCCAAAGATAGAGCAGCGCTAGAGGGGCTGGACCAGGTGCTGTCCCTGTCTCCCTCTGACATCTTTAGTACTGCCTCCTCCTGAGCTGAATCCTGAGGTGACAGGGCTGTCCCAGGTGTCTCACCCACCCCTGGAAATGCCAGAAGGAAATCGTCTCCTAAGTGGCTCTTTTAGAGTCCAGGACATTTCCCCCAAGCCTTCAGCAGACATCCGCTCAGGATTCAGAGCCAGAGCTGAGGGAAGCATTCCTGTCTGAAGCTGGAGGGATGGGATCTGTCACAGGGACCCTGCTCACCTTGGAACCCTCCCCTCTCAAGGCGCAAGCTGCCTCTAGAGGGAGGAATCCTCAGGAATGAGCAAGTTTACATGGACCCTGGGAGGACAAGCCCCGGGTCTTTGACACCAGCAGACCTGTGAGTCAGGTTAGGGATCAGATTAACATATTTTCAGATCTACAGGGGCTTAGAAAGAGAGCTCAACCACTTTAGGTTAGACACTTCTTAAGACAGGCACACCTATTACAATGAGGGCTGTTTGGATCTTGATATGGAAAAAGAAAAGGGGGTGAGCGGCGTATTTGAGATAGTGAGGTAAATTTGAATAGGAAGTGGAGAAGGACCAAGAGCACTGCTAGTTCTGATTGTGACAATGGCATTATGATCATGTAAAAGGATGCCAAATATTTTTGAGAGTGTAGGAGAGAAACGACACGATGTGTGGGATTTGCTTCTAAGTTTTTCAACAATAACAAAAAAAAAAAAAAATGAAAGAGAGAGAAGGCGTAGAGGAAGTAAGTCTGGCAAAACACTGAACTTGTTCCAGCTAATAAGTGAGGAAGGAATGGGAGACGGAGGACATCACTGTTCTGAAACTCCGTGAAGTGATCATAGACCTCTGCACCACTGGCAAGGTTGGCCAGAAAACTGTAGGTGGGAGTCGGGGGAGACCACCCTGTGCCTCCCAGGTGTTCAGCAGCATCCTCAGCTCTTCCCACTGGGTGCCAGGAGCACCCACACTCCCTGGGCACCGTGATCAAAGATGTCTCCAGAAGTTGCCAAGAGTCCCTTGGCGGCGGGGCTGAAGGAGGACCACGGCCATCTGATCCAGGTGATCACCATCAATGGCCAACAGCACCACAGAGGCGAGACAACCTGGTGGCTGGAAGTGCACACTCAGGAAATAATCCCCCAGAGAGACTGGATGTGAAACAAACTGAGGTTCTCACACATGGAGACAGGGTGGTGGCTGAGCTCCCCGGAGATGTGGGCCAAAGGTCCAGAATTCAGAACCCTCCATGAAACAAATGAGCAAGTTTTTTCAACAAAGACTGCAAGAAAAAAAAAAAGGTGTGTGTGCGTGGCAAGGGGGAAGGGGGACACCTAAAGACTAACTAAAGGAGGCTTAAGAGACATGTAGAATCATAAATGAATCTTATCTGGATGTCGACTCCAACAACAAGCTGTATTTTATATATTATAACACCAAGTGGATACTTAATGACTTTAGAGAACACTGCTATTTTCTCAGGTATGGTAAAGGTAGTGTGGTTAGGATGTTTTTGTGTTTGTGGGAAGCTGGGCCCTCGGGGTGGCCATGTTGAGTGGCAGAATCTTTTGAGAGGTGGGGCTTGCTGCAAGGTGGTTAGGTCATTGGGGGTTTGTCCTCAGAAAAAATGAACATAGTTCTCATGGGATCCTGGGTAGTTTCTTAAAGAATATGTCGTTATAAAAGTTCAAGCCTGACGCCTGAATCTCTCTCTGACCTGTCTCTTCTGAGGTGCTTCTCACATGCTCTCCTGCCATGATGCCATCCATCACTAGGCTCTCACCAGAGAGAGGTCAAATGAATGGGGCCTGCTGATCTTGAACTTTTGTTTTCCCAAACTGTGAGATAAATAAGACTCTTTTCTTATAAGTACCTAACTTCAGGTGTTTTGTTATAGCGATGGAAAAGTAGACTAATACAATTTGTAATTTTAGCTTATTTATTTATTTATTTATTTATTTATTTATTTTTATGTTTGGAGCTACATAATTTTTTATTTTATTTTTTTTGGTATGTGTGCTGCATTACCAGGTAGACATTTTATCTGTTCAGTAACTGAGAAACATTAAATTCTTCAAATGCTAGAGTCAACCTGTTGTCCATGACTTATTGAGAGATTTTGGATTGAATTCCAGTAGATAGTGTCCAAAATCAAATCTGGACTTTAGTAAAGAGACACTTTATTTGAAGGGATTATTGCAAGCTGGGAAAAGGGCAAGCCTCTCACTTGTTAGGTGAATAGGGTAGTAAACAAGAGTAGAAAGAACTGGGTGACTGCTGAGGGGAAGACAGATGCAAGGGTTACATGAGAATGTTTTACTCTGAGACCAGCCTCCTCTCTCTAGGGCCTGTATAAAGGGAGTTGTGTACTGATTTAGTTGAGGTTGGGCTAAAGTTCAGAGACCTTGAGGAAAGAGCAAAGCTCTTATTTGGTCAATAAGCATTTTGTTCTCATTGGTCAGTAAGGGTGTGCAGTTTAGCTAATCATATATGAGTCCAAAAAAAAAAAAAAAAAAAAAAGAAAAAAGAGAGAGAGAGAGAACTTGCAGAGTCTGTCTGGTTTCATCATAGGTAAATAAGGGTCAGCTGAAAGTCTTATCTAAGCCATCTGGAAAAATATGTTCTTTAAACTAAATCCTTTCCTGGAACACAGAAGAGTGGGTGGATTTCTTAACTTTTGCTATTTTCCAGGCACATAGTAGGGTTCAGTTAAAATTTAACCTTGTCAATATCACATAAATATTACTACATATACTGATTTCTTTTCTTTTCTTTTCCTCCCTCTCCCATTCTTATTCCCTCCCTCCCTTTCTCCCTTTCCTCTTTCTCTCTCTCCCTTTTTCTTCCCTCCCTACCTCCCTCCTTCCCCCTTCCTTCCTTCCTTCCTTCCTTCCTTCCTTCCTTCCTTCCTTCCTTCCTTCCTTCCTTCCTTCCTTCCTTCCCTCCTTCCCTTTACAACTTGAGGGATTTCCCAAAGCAATTTTAGCTATGTTCAATAGCCCAGAACTTCAGAATCTACTGTTTAAGATGGCTTCATTACAGTTATTACATCCACATGTGTAAGTTTGAAAATTCAGTTCATATTATTTCAAATCTCTAAAAAAAATGGCATCTTATATCCATGTAAGGTACGCAATCTTGCCATCTCCTCAAGGAAGTCTGTGTTGACTCAGATCTCACTAATTAAGAGGCCTGTTTGTTGCTGTTTCTTTCTTCATGTTCACCGCAGTTGAACATTATGCACTTAATATTTGTCCTTCATCATGAAGTGCAAGCTCAGCAGGGATAGGGAACCTATCAATGTCGCTCACTACTAGGTTTCAGCACTTGGCCTATAGTAGATGATGAATATAATACTTGGTGTATTTACTCAAGGTTTTTCCCTCATTTTTTTCACTCTAGGATAAAGTGAGGAAATCATAAAAATCGTTGTTGCTTCCAAAACAGTTTATTTCACCCTGTGTCTTCTATTATGCATCGTTTTAACTCGTCATTATAATTTAGGTTTGTGAAAGCTAGAAGGAGTGTCTTCTATCATTTTCTGGATAAAAAGTCTATTTAAATTGAATACTATAAGATTAATTAATAATATCTAACACTCTTCAAATGTTTATTATCTGTTAAATGCTTTATATAAATTATCTTTTTCATGTTCAAAATAATCTCATGAATAAACCACAGATATTGCAATGGCTTAGATAATTTATATACAAATACGGATTAAGGTAGTCAAAATATCTAACCCCTGTTATAATCACGAACAGACCTGGGAAATAGAAAAACACATATATTCTACTGTCAAGTGGTATTTTATTTCCTGTGGTTAATTTGCATATTACTTCTGAAATACATAAATTGTGAAAATATAGTGTGAAAGGAAATTGGAAAGTAATTCTTGCCCATGATGTCCCACCCCAAATTTACTGCTATAACAGTTTTTAATGGTTTTTCCTCTGGTTGTAAGTTTGGATATTTTGTGGGTAAAAAATAAGAAGACATCATTTACATTAGATGGAATTTACACAGTATAAATTCAACACTATTAAGTCATAGAAAGTGATGATGAAAAGGATGTTAGTTAAAAATATTAAGTATAAATTATGGACTAATAACAAAATTCTAAATAATGTTCATTTCTCTTAGCAAGGTACCCAGAGGACAGAAGAGATGGACAGAGGTGCTATGCAAAATTAGTGTTGGTTCCTTTGACTGGGTCCTGTGATCCAGGGTTCTAATCGTCACTTACTTCCTACAATCATAGAAAATTGAGTGGATAAAATGAAAGATGGAGCTGTTTTACAGATTTTTTCCACCTCCAAATACCTTGGACTCCACAATCTCCTTGAACCTGTTGACTCATGGTTGCTGGAGCAGGGATCCGAGGGTAGCTTCTTTCTGCCAAGGGAATTGGCATGTCACTATCCTCTTCCCTTCTTTTTTTTTTTTTTACATTTTTTTTATTGGTTGTTCACAACATTACAAAGCTCTTGACATATCATACTTCATACATTAGATTGAAGTGGGTTATGAACCCCCAATTTTACCCCAAATGCAGATTGCAGAATCACGTCGGTTACACATCCACAATTTTACATAATGCCCTCTTTGAATGGTTTTAAAAACAGCAGACAACTGAGGACTGTGCAGACATGAAGGTGTGGTATTGAACTTCAGGTTTAAACTGTGTGAAGCGTTATGAACGTTCATTTCACAACTAGATTGTATAAGGACACTGGCTGTGATGATGAGACTCACTGCATTATTTTTTCTCAGTAGTGAACTTCATGAGTCCCCATCCCATTCAACAGGCACATGTTAAAAGAGCATTGTCACTGGTGTTAATGGGGGAATGTGTTCCTTCCTTGTATTGGGGCCTTTTGTATTACACTCTTGATATTAAATTCAATGTGCCTTGGAATGGTCGCTTTTTTTTCCCCAAAGTTCAAGGAATACTATGATTTTGTTGTACTCTTAACATTTTAATTTTGGGGGGCTATGGAGAGCAGATTCATTTTGGAAAAATGGTTGCTGTGCTCTCAAAGTGAAGGAAAAAGCTATCTCATTTTTAAAAGACCTACTTTGTTCCAGCTGGTATCATAAAAGACAAGGAGACTTGATACTTATTACTTTTTGACACTTTGTCCTAGGATATTGTAGTAGAAATTAATGTGGGACAGTCTCACAGGGTGCCTGCCAGAAGATTGGGGACATAATATGTTGGAACTATGGGCTGGCCTAAGTGAGACATTTTGCGAACCAAAAAAAGGTATAGTGACCATTTCTAGAAAATTCATATGATCATTTAGATAAATGAGGCATTATTTTTCTTCATGCTTCCATCCAATCCTGGAGATGAATTTTTTTTTCATCAGAACATTCTATAAGTCACCAATTTGAATTTTCGCTTGGTGATAATGGAGTCTGAGATGAGTAGAAGATAAATGTTCCAGCTTGTCCCATCGTTTAAGTGCAGTTTTAACAAGGGTGACTTAAGTTCTTTCTTAATCATTCAAATCAATTGTAGGTATCTTGTATGTTTGTGCTTTAGGGAGTTTATGGGGCAGAGGGTGGGTTGAGGTGGTTTATGTGACTTTGCAGCAAGAAATCTGCTTCTAAAAATTGTGTTTTAAATTATCTTATTGTGCCCACATTAAGTCTTTTGTATTTATTTTGTGCTTTTTAAGATTTATGGCCTAACTGTATTTATAGTAGGTCAAAAGGTAGTTCATCAAATGTATCAATTAACATGTACTCAAATTTAGCTAGCATCTTTCTTTGCCACTTAGGTACAGTCACTTTGAGGTCTGTGGGCTATTATTCATGTTATTGTAAAACTTTTCTCTTAAATGAACAAGATAATAGATGCTTGTATGTAAAATTGAAACACTTGGAAAAAGGTAGAAATGAAAAGTGAGTGTCACTCCTGGATGTGACCTCATTCTTCCACTCTGCTTTCCAGGAGTAGTAACCATTGTTGAATTTCTTGGGTATCATCAAGATAATTTGTATGCATACACAATCATTTTATGTGTATTGATTTAAACAGATGTGATTATACCATTACATACAAATGATTTGTAGATCCCCACCACCTTCCTTTTTTCTCTTGGGCATTTTTTAGTACATATAGTTTACTATATTTTAATGGTTACATAGTATTTCCATTTAGTGAATCATAATTTATTTTAATGAAATTTTGTTCTGTAAAATTAGGCTATAAATCCAAAGTTCTTTGGGTACTAAAAATACATTATTAATTTGGAACAAATAATGCTCCATCGGGGCTGGGGATGTGGCTCAAGCGGTGGCGCGCTCTCCTGGCATGCGTGCGGCCCGGGTTCGATCCTCAGCACCACATACCAACAAAGATGTTGTGTCCGCCGAGAACTAAAAAATAAATATTAAAAATTCTCTCTCTCTCTCTCTCTCTCTCTCTCTCTCTCTCTCTCTCCCTCCTCTCTCACTCTCTTTAAAAATAATAATAATAATGCTCCATCGATTATAATCAGTGTGTAATAATTCAAGTAGAATGGGAGTTTGTGTATGTGTGGTATTTTTTTTTCCACTTTAGTATTTTTCTGCTTTAATTTTATGGGAGAAAGATTCCTGAGTTATATTTTCCACTTTAGTCAAAATATTTCATTCATGTGTATAATGCATACATTTTAGCCTGTGTTTCAGCACATTTAAAGAGGTATGTTTTAGTATTTGGCAGTTTTCAGTTTGCATTTAATCACATAGGTAATTGTGTGCTCATTTCTGCAAAATAGCCTGCCGGGCCTCCCTTCACCTTGAAATACAATGTTCATTTCTTCATTCCTTTTTTAAAATCCTTCTCTTCAAATATTTCCCATTGTATTTGTTTTGTGAGTTATTTGGTTTTAGAAATGGGGTGTGTGTGTGTGTGTATAATTTAGAAATTATTTCAGAAACATTTGAATGAATGAAAAAAAAAGAAAAAGAAAGAAACATTTGAATGAGAGGAATGACCCTGACTTTTTATTCATCTTTCAAACACTTTTTATTTATTTATTTGGTACTGGGATTAAACCCAGGCCTTTTTAATTTTTGTTTTGAAACAGGGCCAGGCTAGCCTCATGTGCGATCCTCCTTTTTTTTTAATATTTATTTTTTAGTTGTACTTGAACATAATACTTTTGTTTATTCTTATGTGGTGCTGAGGATCAAACCCAGGGGCTTGCATGTGCTAGGAGGAGGGCTCTACAGCTGAGCTGCAACCCAGCTCAATATGTAGCAATCCTTCTGTCTCATCCTCCCCAGTTGCTGGGGTTATAGACCTGCCCCTCCAGTCCTGACTTTCAACTATTTTGTATGTTTTGTTTCCTAAACATTTTACTTACTTATTTAGTTGTGTTGGGTATCAAACCCAAGGCCTTGCACATGCTAGGCAAGTGCTCTATCACTGAGCTGCACCCCACTCCCTGTTTGCTGGGGGCAGGTGCTGAAGCTTGAATGTAGGGCCTCACATGCTAAACATAGGTTCCACCCCTGATTATAACCCCAAGCCTTTTTTTTTTTTTTTTGGTGTGTGTGTGTGTGTGTGTGTGTGTGTGTGTGTGTGTGTGATGCATCACATAAATTTTACATGAGATAATTAATAAAAATGAGATAAAATTACAGAGTTTTTTTGAAAAGTGTTTTTGTGTTTGAGTTATCACTAATTTTAGAAGTGATAGTGTTATCTTAGATCAACTATTTATAAAAAGATGAGTTTTTTAAATCTTTTTTTTTTTTTTTTGCAATAGAATTTTTTTGGGAGCTGATTGGGGGGGATGCCAGGGATTGAAATCAGGGGCACTTGAACACTGAGCCACATTCCCAGCCCTTTTTTGTGTTTATTTAGAGACAGGATCTCATTGAGTTGCTAAGTGCCTTGCTTTTGCTGAGGCTGGTTTTGAACTTGAGATCCTCCTGTCTCAGCCTCCTGAGCCGCTGGGATTATAGGCGTATACCACCATGCCCAGCTTGCAATAGAATTTTCGATGTTTTTATATGGGGTTAAGTCAGGTCATTAATGTGTTTTACAGCTTTCTTTTCCTAATCTTTTTTAAATTCATAGAAAAGAATTTTCAATTTAATTGCTGTATGCCTTGCAAGAGATAAAGTTGTTGCAGCATTGGTAGCCAAGTGGGGAGAATTCCACTGCCTTTGACAGTGGTGTTCATTATATCTTTTTTGTTGTTGTTGTCCGTAATATCTTATTTCCTCATTGTTTGGTTTCTAAGTGCTTGTTCAGTGGAGGGTAAGTCTGAGGATGCTTATGAAAAATGGGATAAATCTGAAGCTACAGTAGCAATGAAGAACACCAGCTAATATAATTGAAATATGAAAGAATAAAACCCTTGTCATGTGCTAACTCGTGAGTTTCACCTCGTACTCATTTGAGTAGTGTTAAAGTGGGTTTTACTGTTCCACAGATTTTTGTAAGGAAACTTATACAGGCTTTTTGTTGGGTTAGAACATAAGCTGTGATAGTGAAAAGAACTTTGCCATACTACTTGAAAGATTAAGAATTATCTATCAAGTGCTCCCATTTTTAAAGTTCTAAGTCTTGATAGAATCAGATGCACTCAGAAGTAATGTATCAGGAAAGTGCATTACTACTAGAACAAGGAAAAACTAGAATTAAAATATTTTTAACCAATAAAGTCATTTTGAGCTTAATTCAGTGAAAAGAATGTCATACTGTCCCTATCCACATCCCAAAGTTATTATCACAGTTATATACTTAAATTAATACCTTTAAAAGTACCAGTAATTTCTGTCAGTATTGCTGAGGCTGAAGTAAAGCTGTTATCAGGGCTTCTGATTTTACTTCTGCCATTGCTGTGCATGTGCTTATAGGAACTACAGTATATGGCACTAGCATTTGGAAATGGAGCTATTGAAAGTAAGGCACTCCTAATTTGGTAGACATTTTTATGTTTGCATTATTTGTCTTAAGTAATCCCTGATCGTTGTGATTCATAGTTAATCTTTTTCCACATCAGTAAAAGCTAAGCTGCATATTAGTATTAAATTTTAAAACTTATGCCCCAGTTTGGCGACTTAAAAAAAATCTATCTATCTATCTATCTATCTATCTATCTATCTATATGATATATATATATGTATGATATATATATATATTTTTAAAAAAAAAAAAAGAGAGAGTGAGAGAGGAGAGAGAATTATTTATTATTGCCTGGGGGGGCTGTAGTTGTGGCTTATGGTAGAGTGCTCGTCTGGCACGTGCGAGGCCCTGGGTTCATTTCTCAGCATTACATAAAAATAAATAAAATAAAGGTATTGTGTCCAACTACAACTAAAAATAATTATTAACAATAATAATAATGTATTGGGCTGTGGATGTGGCTCAGTGGTACAGTACTTGCATAGCATACACAAAGCCCTGGGCTCAATCCCCAGAACTGTAAAAAATGAAAAACCTTTTTTCCTTCATTATTGGGTATTGTGCTTGCTAGGCAAGATGTCTAGTCTACTGTGCTGAATCCCCAGCCCCATCCCTGCTTTTTGATACAGATTGCCCAGGCTGGCTTCCGCCTCAGCCTCCCTAGTTGCTGGGATTGTAGGCATGTACCACTGCCTGGCCTGCAGGAAAAAAAAAAAAAATTATATATATGTGTATATATTTTAGTTATAGTTGAACACAATATCTCAATATCTATTTTTTAATTTTTATGTGGTGCTGAGGATCGAACCTGGTGCCTCACACCTGAGAGGCAAGTGCTCTACCACTGAGCTACAACCCCAGCTTTTGCACTTTTGATTAACCTTTTGTTCAGTCTTCTAAAGTGAATGAAAAATAATATACAATTTGAATTTTTATATGATTAAACATTTTGGTTTTTTTTTAAATTTTAATATTTATTTATTTATTTTTTTAAAATTTTTTTATTGATTATTTAAAGCATTACATAGCTCATGATATATCATCTTTCATACATTTGACTCAAATTGTGTTTTGAACTCCCATTTTCACCCCAAATAGAGATTGCAGAATCACATCTGTTACATATTCACATTTTTACATAATGTCATATTAGTGACTGTTGTATTCTGCTACCTTTCCTATCCCCTACTATCCCCCCTCCCCACCCCTCCCCTCCCATCTTCCCTCTCTACCTCCCCTGCTGTTGTTCAATTCTCTCCCTTTTTTTTCCCTCCCCCTTGCCCCTCATGACCTCTTATAATTTTATGTATCATCGAAGGTCTCCTACCATTTCCGTATGCTTTCCCTTCTCTCTCCGTTTCTCTCCCCCCATTCGTCTTTGTTTACTGTAGTCTTTTCCTCATGCTCTTCCTTCCTGTTCTGTTCTTAGTTGCTCTCTTTATATCAAAGCAGACATTTGGCATTTGTTTTTTAGGGCTTGGCTAGCTTCGCTTAGCATAATCTGCTCTAATGCCATCCATTTCCCTGCAGATTCTATGATTTTGTCATTTCTTAGTGCTGCATAATACTCCATTGTGTATAGATGCCACATTTTTTTTATCCATTCATCCATTGAGGGGCATCTAGGTTGGTTCCACAGTCTAGCTATTGTGAATTGTGCCGCTATAATCATTGATGCAGCCGTATCCCTATAGTGCGCTCTTTTAAGGTCCTCAGGGAATAGTCCGAGAAGTGCGATAGCTGGGTCAAATGGTGGATCCATTCCCAGCTTTCCCAGGAATCTCCATACTGCTTTCCAAATTGGCCTCACCATTTTGCAGCCCCACCAGCAGTGTACAAGTGTACCCTTTTCCCCACATCCCCGCCAACACTTATTGTTGTTTGACTTCATAATGGCTGCCAATCTTACTGGAGTGAGATGGTATCTTAGGGTGGTTTTGATTTGCATTTCTCTGACTGCTAGAGATGGTGAGCATTTTTTCATGTACTTGTTGATTGATTGTATGTCCTCCTCTGAGAAGTGTCTGTTCAGGTCCTTGGCCCATTTGTTGATTGGGTTATTTGTTATCTTATTGTTTAATTTTTTGAGTTCTTTGTACATTCTGGATATTAGGGCTCTATCTGAGGTGTGTGGGGTAAAAATTTGTTCCCAGGATGTAGGCTCTCTATTTGCCTCTTTTATTGTTTCTCTTGCTGAGAAAAAACTTTTTAGTTTAAGTAAGTCCCATTTGTTTATTCTTGTTATTAACTCTTGGGCTATGGGTGTCCTATTAAGGAATTTGGAGCCCGACCCCACAATATGTAGATCGTAGCCAACTTTTTCTTCTATCAGACGCAGTGTCTCTGATTTGATATCTAGCTCCCTGATCCATTTTGAGTTAATTTTTGTGGATGGCGAGAGAAAGGGATTCAATTTCATTTTGTTGCATATGGATTTCCAATTTTCCCAGCACCATTTGTTGAAGATGCTATCCTTCCTCCATTGCATGCTTTTAGCCCCTTTATCAAATATAAGATAGTTGTAACTTTGTGGATTAGTCTCTGTGTCCTCTATTCTGTACCATTGGTCCACCTGCCTGTTTTGGTACCAGTACCATGCTGTTTTTGTTACTATTGCTTTGTAGTACAGTTTGACCTCTGGTATCGCTATACCTCCAGATTCACACTTCCTGCTTAGAATTGCTTTTGCTATTCTGGGTCTTTTGTTTTTCCATATGAATTTCATGATTGCTTTGTCTATTTCTACAGGAAATGCCGTTGGGATTTTGAATGGCATCACATTAAACTTGTAGAGAACTTTGGGTAATATCGCCATTTTGATGATGTTAGTTCTGCCTATCCATGAACAGGGTACATTTTTCCATCTTCTGAGATCTTCTTCTATCTCTCTCTTTAGGGTTCTGTAGTTTTCATTGTATAAATCTTTCACCTCTTTTGTTAGGTTGATTCCCAAGTATCTTATTTTCTTTGAGGATATTGTGAATGGAGTGGTTTCCTTATTTCCATTTCAGAGTTTTTGTTGCTGATATACAGGAATGCCTTTGATTTATGCGTATTGATTTTATAACCTGCCACTTTGCTGAATTCATTTATTAACTCTAGCAGCTTCTTTGTAGACTCTTTTGGGTCTGTTAAGTACATTATCATGTCATCCGCAAATAGCGATAATTTAATTTATTCTTTTCCTATTTTTATGCCTTTAATTTGTCTGTCTAATTGATCTGGCTAGTACTTCGAGGACTAAATTGAATAGAAGTGGTGATAGAGGGCATCCCTGTCTTGTTCCAGATTTTAGAGGGAATGCCTTCAGTTTTTCTCCGTTTAGGATGATGCTAGCCTGAGGTTTAGCTTATATAGCTTTTACAATGTTGAGGTAAGTTCCTGTTATCCCTAGTTTTTCTAGTGTTTTGAACATAAAGGGATGCTGTACTTTGTCAAATGCTTTTTCTGCATCCATCGAGATGATCATATGGTTCTTGTCTTTAAGTCTATTGATGTGGTGAATAGCATTTATTGATTTCCGTACATTGAACCAGACTTGCATCCCAGGAATGAATCCTACTTGATCATGGTGCACAAGTTTTCTGATATGTTTTTGTATTCGATTCGCCAGAATTTTATTGAGAATTTTTGCATCCAAGTTCATTAGAGATATTGGTCTGTAGTTTTCTTTCTTTGAAGTATCTTTGTCTGGTTTTGGGATCAAAGTGATGTTGGCCTCATAGAATGAATTTGGAAGAGCTCCTTCTTTTTCTATTTCTTGAAATAGCTTGAAAAGTATTGGTATTAATTCTTCTTTGAAGGTTTTGTAGAACTCCGCTGTACACCCATCTGGTCCAGGGCTTTTCTTGGTTGGTAGTCTTTTGATGGCTTCTTCTATTTCTTCCTTTGTTATTGGTCTGTTTAAATTGTGTGTGTCTTCCTGTCTCAATCTGGGCAAATCATACGCTTTAAGAAATTTATCGATATCTTCACTATCTTCTATTTTATTGGAATATAGGGTTTCAAAATACTTTCTAATTATCTTCTGTATTTCTGTAGTGTCTGTTGTGATATTGCCTTTTTCATCCCATATGTTAGTAATTTGAGTTCTCGCTCTTCTTCTTTTCGTTAGCATGGCTAAGGGCTTGTCTATCTTATTTATTTTTTCAAAGAACCAACTTTTAGTTTTATCAATTTTTTCAATGGTTTCTTTTGTTTCAATTTCGTTGATTTCTGCTCTAATTTTAATATTTCTTGTCTTCTACTACATTTGCTGTTGTTTTGCTCTTCCTTTTCTAGGTTTTTGAGGTGTTGTGTGAGTTCATTTATTTGTTGGTTTTTTCTTTTTTTGAGGTAAGAACTCCAAGAAATGAATTTCCCTCTTAAAACTGCTTTCATTGTGTCCCATAGATTCCGGTATGTTGTGTCTGTATTATCATTTGACTCTAAGAATTTTTTCAAATCCTCCTTTATGTCTTCTATAACCCATTGATCGTTCAATAACATATTGTTCATTTTCCATGTGATGTAGGATTTTTCCTTCCTTCTTTTATCATTGATTTCCAATTTCATTCCATTATGATCAGATATGGTGCATGGTATTATCTCCATGCCTTTATATTTACTAAGAGTTGCCTTATGGCATAATATATGGTCTATCTTTGAGTAGGATCCATGTGCTGCTGAGAAGAACGTGTATCCCCTTGATGATGGTTGATATATTCTATATATGTCGGTTAAGTCTAGGTTATTGATTGTGTTGTTGAGTTCTATAGTTTCTTTATTCAGTTATTGTCTAGAGGTTCTGTCTAATGGTGAGAGCGGTGTGTTGAAGTCACCCATAATTATTGTGTTGTGGTCTATTTGACTCTTGAACTTGAGGAGAGTTTGTTTTATGAACGTTGCAGCTCCATTGTTTGGTGCATACAAATTGATGATTGTTATGTCTTGTTGGTGGATGGTTCCTTTTAACAGTATATAGTGTCCTTCTTTATCCTTCTTGATTAACTTAGGTTTGAAGTTGATTTTATTCGATATGAGTATGGCCACTCCTGCTTGCTTCCGAGGGCCATGTGAGTGGTATGATTTTTCCCAACCTTTTACCTTCAGCCTGTGTATGTCTTTTCCTATCATATGAGTCTCCTGAAGGCAGCATATTGATGGATTTGTTTTTTTGATCCAGGTTACTAGCCTATGTCTCTTGATTGGTGAGTTTAGGCCAATAACATTTAAGGTTACAATTGAGATATGATTTGTACTTCCAGTCATGCTTCTTTATTTATTTATTTTAGTTTGGCTAGTTTTACTTTTTGGTTACTTTCCTCCCCCTTTACTGAGATACCTCCTGCTGTTAGTTTTGGGCACTATTTTTCAATTCCTCTTCTTGTAGTGTTTTGCTCAAAATGCTTTGCAGAGCTGGTTTTCTTGCTGCGAATTCTTTTAGCTTTTGTTTAACGTGAAAGATTTTAATTTCATTGTCAAATTTGAAGCTCAATTTTGCTGGATACAGTATTCTTGGTTGGAATCCATTATTTTTCAGCGTTTGAAATACATTGTTCCAGGATCTTCTCGCTTTCAAAGTCTGTGATGAGAAATCGGCCGTTAACCTAATTGGTTTACCCCTGAATGTAATCTGCCTCTTTTCTCTCGTAGCTTTTAATATTCTCTCCTTTTTCTGTACGTTGGCTATCTTCATAATTATATGTCTTAGAGTTGGTCTATTATGGTTTTGAATGTTTGGGGTCCTGTAGGCTTCCAGGATTTGGCAATCCATTCCATCTTTCATCTCTGGGAAGTTTTCTAGAATTATTTCATTTAATATGCTGTCCATTCCTTTGGTTTGAATCTCTGTGCCTTCTTCAATCCCTATGACTCTCAAATTTTGTTTTTTTTTTTAATTTTAATATTTATTTATTTTTTAGTTTTTGGCAGACACAACATCCTAGTTGGTATGTGGTACTGAGGATCGAACCCGGACCGCACACATGCCAGGCGAGCGCGCTACCGCTTGAGCCACATCCCCAGCCCCCTGATTAAACATTTTGACACATGCTAAATTAATATTCCCTGAGCAGGGTGTGGTGGTACATGCCCATTATCCCAGCAACTGAGGAGGGTAAGACAGGATGATCACAAGCTCAAGGCAACTTAGTGAGAACCTGTCTCAAGATTAAACAAAAAAAAAATTGTTTTTTTAAAGGGCTAGACATGCAACATAGTAAAGTACCTCTGTGTTCGATCCCCAGTACTAGGGGCAGGGGGGATATCTATGGAATGGAACTCACCACTCCTGTTATCATTGGTGTGCAATAGGAAATTAGTTTTTCAAGGAGTAGTGCAATTTTATGACTAAACTTGTGTAGACTTCTTAATGTGACATTACCAGTTTTCATGTTTCTGTTGAATCTGCCTTGATGAATAACATAAAGGACTTAGGGTTGTACACAGTCAATACTCCTTATTTTTGGAACTGGATGATGTTTGCTGGTATGACTGCTGGTAAGAAAACAGGTGATATCACAATATTCAGGTTGAAAAAGCGGCTTCTGGAATTAGTGGACTTGAATCTTGTCATTACCACTTACTTATTACATGAGTGGGGAAAAACTATGTAAACTCTCTGGTTCACTTTTTTCCCCCATAGAATACCATTAAGTGAGTTTATACATGCCTAAATGCTTTTTAACAATGTTGTCTTAGCTTGGGCTGCTTTAACAAAAACACTATAGACTGGGTGGCTTCAACAAACACTTTTATTTTTCACAGTTCTGGAGGCTAGGAAATCTGAGATCAGTTTGGTTTGACATGCTGGTTGATTTGGTTCCCAGTGAGGGCCCTCCTCCTGGCTTGCAGAGGGCCACCTTCTTGCTAGATCCTTCAGGATGATGCCCTATTTCTCATATCCTATCCATAGGGCTCCATTCTTCTTAATTACTCACCTAACGCTTTCACATTGGGATGCAACACATGAATGGGGGGGCACCAACATTTGGTCCACAGCAAGTGCCAAGTACATAGTGACTGCTCAGTAAATGTCAGCCACTACTGTATCACAGTGAAGTTCCAGTCCTTTAAGTCCATCTCCCTTTGTTAAACTACTCCCAATAGAAATTTTTATTTGCAGGGTTGGGGTTGTAGCTCAGTGGTAGAGCGCTCACCTAGCATATGTGTGTCCCTGGGTTTGATCTTAAGTATCACATAAATAAAAAAAGGTATTGTGTCCAATAAAAATTAAAAAGTATTTTAAAAAATTTATTTGAGCAGTTGATTTTAAAAAGAAGAGATAATAATAGCTTTACTTAAAGAATCCTTTAATTTTTCAACAGGTTAGTGTTAGAGCTGCCCCTTTAGAGTGTTGCCATTAGAGCTCCCTCAGTAATATCCCCCTCAAAGCTGGTAGCTGAACTATGATTCCAAGAATTGAGACACTGTTAGTCTTCCTTCATTTTTCAGTAAAAAGAACTGTACCTGAACCAGAGATGCCAACTCAAGCAGTCTTAATGACAGCTGTGCCAAATACTTAAAAAGTTGGGCACAATCACGTGAAATGGCAATGGAATAACCAAAAAAACTACAATTATGCAGATTTTAAGTATATAGCTAAAGACATAGATTAATTTAATGGATTTAGTTAAGTACTATCTCTTAGAAGTAATTTGGTGGTTAGGAGCAAAGCTCAATGGTAGAGTGCTGGCCTGGCAGGCTCTAGGCTGGTGTTATCCACAGCACTGACAAAAATGTCAAATTTGGCCTGTGAAGGAAATACCAATAAGAGGAATAAAAACCTTTCACAAGCCAGGTGCAGTGGTGCACACCTGTATGTAACCCCAGCCACTCAGACTGAGGCAGGAGGAGTGCAAGTTCAAAGCCAGCCTTGGCCTTAGCAAGGCCTCAGCAATTTAGTGAGACTGTCTCACAAAGGGCTGGGAATATAGCTTAGTGGTAAAGTGCCCCCGAGTTCATTTCCCAGTAAAAGAAAAAAACAAAAAAAAACAAAAAACAAACAAACAAAAAAACAAGTCTTCCTTGAAGGATGGACCAATTGACATTCACATAAAGTAGTGAATGCCTCTATGCTACTACAGGGAAGATTTCAAGAACATCTGTTTTGTTAGTACTTGTTACTTAGAGCTCCATGGATGAGCTTGTTTTCTCAGCTGTTATGTGGCTGACCACTTCCGAGATACTTTCACAGAATTATGGAAAGTTATGCTGACAGTTTTGTCTCTCAGATGTTCCCCATTTCTCACACAAATAGCTCTTTATTCCCTGTACTCCATCATTATTCACTACTCTTCTATGATGATGGTGTCTTGGGCATTCATCTGTCTCCATGGCTATAATGAATACTTTATAGCCCTGAATAAAGTAATTATCTCTGATCTGGACCTATTATGGGGCAGTTGTGACGAGGCAGTGTGGAGCTACCCTTAGTGGTACAGAGCACACTGCCAACCTCCATCCTACGCAAATCCACTGGGGATTCACCACTCCTCACACGAATACCAATTTGCTAATTGGTAAGTTGGTGAATTCTGCTTTGTATCTAAAACCTGACTTGGATCCTTGCAACTGTTTATGAAACAACCAAGAATGGTTTCAAAGCCTCTGCAGGACAAACTAGCTCTGTAATACCAGTAAAATGGTGGCTACTTATAAGCACTTGGAAATTATGGTGGTTACCCACCCACTTCCTCTGCTAAGCAGCCCAGGTAACATGATTCTAGATCTAACTTAAGACTTTTTTTCTCTTCTTTCCTCCTCAATATTCTTAGCCCCCATCTGGCCCATACATACTTTTTAGTCAATATTGAGGATTTCTTGGAAGACAGCTGCTGCATGCCACTCAACAAAAAGTTACCTTCTCAAGATTTCCTCCTAAGCTGGTTCTAGATAGAGCCTCCAGGCAGGAGACAAGTGAATCTATTCTTGTCTCCAGAAGAATGTATTCATATTTAATGCCCCTGATGTGCTAGGAGCTACATAACAAGGTCATGATGCAGATCTTATAGTCTAGTAGAGGAGACAAATGAAATTAGGAATTATATGGTAAATGAAAGGTAAGGTGAGGTATAAGACACTAGGGGGTGGGAGTGGGAGGTCACCAAATACAGGAAATTGGAAGCTTTCCTGAAGTAAGTGAAGTTCAAAGGGTGTAGATTTCTGGTTTCGTAACAGAAGATAGTTGTTAGACTGCTCAGTGAGATTTTAAATAGAGAAGAAACAAAGGTGGGAAGAGTTCGATATGATTTTGGCTTAATTGTGTTAAATTTGATGTGCTGATGGGAAACTTAAGTAGAGAAGACCAGTCAGCTCAAGAGACAAGGAGGTTGGATAGGACTTCACAGCTGTCAACATCAGGTGGTAACTGAAGCCATGCAATTGCCTGTTAGTAAGGGACAAGGGAACGAATGCAAAGTAGGAACCTTGGGAATTATGTTAAGGGGCAGCAGAGCAAAACCACAAAGGAGAGTGAAGACTGGCCAGAGTTAAGAGGAAAATATGCTAGAATAAACCTGAAACCAGGGGAAAGTTCTTTGAATTCCTTGGACTCTCATACGCTCGGGGATAGGGGACAGCGTCTGGATTATCAGAAAGCAGAGAATTGCAGTGCACTGCTGTTCCCATCACTACCCCAGACCCTAAGGATTTCTTTCAAAGGAAACACCACTATTCAATTTTTTCCCTCTCAGAGACCCATCTCTGGGGCCTACACTGCAATTATCTGCTCTGGCTTATTTGACCCATTACATCTCTGCAAATCTTAAAGTAGGTTCCCAGTACCTAATGATTTTTTTCAGTCTACTTTGAAGTTCAGGAGGATTCTTTCTCCAGACTTGTCAACAGCTTTTCCCTCCACAATCTTGTGACACGTTCTCTTGTTCCATCATATAGTGTTCTCAACCAACTGCAGTGCTTGCCTAGAAGCCCTTTCCTTCCTAGCATAGTAGATTCTGCCTTGCTGAGAACATGGCAGTTCTCTGCAGGCAAGCCAGCGAGCTGGGCAAGCAAACAGGATGGGTATTCTTTCAGAACAGTGGAAGCCCCACAGCTGGCCTGCAGAGGTATTTCCAAGAGGAAAGAGCTAAAGCTGGCACTAGGGCACTGAGGTTCTGGGGCTGGGGTTGTGGGGTTGTGCTCAATGGTGGAGCACTTGCCTAGCATGCATGAAGCACTGGGTTCGATCCTCAGCACCTCATACAAATAAAGGTTCATCAATATCTTAAAAAAAAAAAAAAAGCTAGGAGATTCTGATTTGGGCCCAAAAGGGTACAGAAAGAGTTTGAAACAGAAGAGACCCCGCTCAATACACACACCCTTTGCCTTTCATCATCCAAACGGTCAACTATCCATCAAAGGAAATTCTGATTGTCAGACAGGAGGACAGTCCAGTTCCTTACCTTCTAGAAGAGGCCGGTAGTGCCGGCCCACCAAAGGCAAGGTGAGTCCTCCCGGTCGCGCCAAAGAACCCATGTAGCGCCCAGAGAGAACGAAGGGTTACTGGCGACCAGGCAAAATGTGGAGGAACTTTGGAAGACACTGGGGGCAAAAGGATACCCAGGAGCTGTCCCCAGTCCTACGGGTGGCAGGATTTGGGATTAAGTCTTGGGCTGACGACAGATACTCTTTTGTTAACTCCATTCTCTAGTTCTGAAAAACCCTCGGAGGTCCACATAAAGATTCAAGGTGTGTCCGTGCGCATCCGCAGACCCGGACCCCGCGCCCTGGCCCCGGTCCCCCAACGCCTCGCCTGGTCTCGGTGCCCATCTCCTGAAAGCGCGGCCCCGACCACACCGCGCGTTCTGCAGCCACCCGGCCGCCCGGGCTCGCGCCTGCGCAGAGCGGACCACGCGGAGGCGGCGGGGGCGGAGCTGCCTTAGGCTCCGCCCCCAGGCACGGCCTGAAAGCCGCCGGGAAGAGCTTTACCGCACTCACAGGCGGCGCTGGGCAGAGGTGGTCGTGGCAAGATGAATGCAGGCCCAGACCCCGTGGTCATCGTCTCGGCGGCGCGGACTGTCATAGGTGAGTGACTGGCGGGTAGGCGCGGGGTCCGGGCCCCCTGCGCTTCAGTAGTCGCGCCGAGGGTCGGGCCTGTGTGGTGTGGGAAAAGGGTGGCCAGGAGGGGTCATAGTCCGCCCGCGACCCCCAGTACTGCCGGAGGGCTCCAGCGCCCTGCGCCTCCCTAGCCCGGGCCTGCGGCGCCGCCCCCTGCTCGCCTGCTGCGCTCGCTCCGCCCCTCGTCCTCGGATTGGCTCCTCGTGGTAGAGCCACTGTGCTGCCACGCCCTCCTATTGGCTGGCACAGGGAGGCGCCTTCTTGAGAGACCCCTGATTGGCCAGCTCCGGGACACGCCACCTGTCAGCTGTGGTCGCTGGGGCTGAACCACTGGTGGTCTGAGCCCAGGCACTGGGCGGAGCGGGTCTGGTAAAGCGACCGTCAGCCGTGGTTGCCTCTTAGTGCGGCAGAACCCTTGGCCCGCCCGAGCGCCGGCTGCTTTCCTTTGGGCAGCGTGGGGCCGCATCCACACCTTCCGTGGCCTTTCTAGATGGCGCCCATCGCCCTGGCTCAGGCTCCTGGAGTCCCGAAGCGCGTGGTGGGCTTCTGCAGCGCGCCCAGGGTTCAGATCTCTGCTCTCTCCACAATTCTTTGTAGGCTCATTCAATGGTGCCTTATCTACTGTGCCTGTCCAGGACCTGGGCTCGGCTGTCATCAAAGAAGTCCTGAAAAGGGCCTCAGTGGCTCCGGAAGAGGTTTCCGAGGTTATATTGGGACATGTTTTGGCAGCAGGTAACTCCTGAGTGACCTCAGGAAAGGATGGGCTTATTAGAAACAGCCCCGTCCCCCGACCCCGGGCACACAACACCACACACAAGTGCCTCCATACATTTGCCCCAAATTCCCCCTGCTAGGATTTATCCTATCTTCCTTCTCCCAGCCTTGCAACTTCTTCAGCTCAGGATTCGGCTTCTTTACATGCTTTTCTTGCATGTTCCTACATCACTAACCTACACTGCCTTTCCATTCCTTAGAAGCAGGGCCAGCCTGATACATAGAAGAAATGCATTGTCCTCCACACATCAGTGAAAATGTATTACATTCCTCCTATGTGCCTGCACTGTGCTTGTCACTGTCTGGAGGAAGAGGAGTCCTGAGAATGCCCCCATCGTACTTCCAGTTCCTGCTGGGTTTATAAATCAGTGATCAGTGACCATACCTAATTTGATATTAATACTCATTTTGGGGATCTAGGAGTGTAGCTTAGTGGTAGAGTGCATGGTTACCATGTATGTGGTAATGGGTTCACTTTCCCGCACCAAAACAAACAAAAATATTAGTTCATATTCACTCAATAGTATAAATTCTAATTAATTGTAGTAATAATTCATAATACCCAAAACTAACTTCTGCCCCTACCCTGTCTGAGACCTGATGCATTTATCTGTGTACAGGTAGAATATCCCTTACTCAAAATGCTTGGGACCAGAAGTGTTTTCAATTTGTTTTTTGTTTTTTTTTTTTCAAATTTTGAAATATTTGCTTATACATACTGAGATATGTTGAGGCTGGGACTCAAGTCTGAACCTGAAATTCATTTATGTTTCATATATGCCTTATACACACAGCCTGAAGGTAATTTTATATAATATTTTTAATTGGTTCATGAAAAGTTTGTGTCACAGCTAAAGAGCCTGGAAGGTGTTTTTTTTTTGTTTTTCCCCCTTGGGAACCTGACTTTTAACTTTGACCTGTCACATTAGATCTTGTGTGGAATATTATGACATGTCAGCACTCAAAAAGTTTTACATTTTGGAGGATTTTGTATCTTCAGAACAGACATACTCAACGTATATTTGCAGTTCCTCTTCCTAATTCTGCTCAGCTTCTCCTTATGAACCTTAAAAGATTTGTATGAATTGTGACACTTTATCATGACTCTCCAAGACTTTAAAGTATGACTGTAACAACCTCAGCCTGATTGTGTTCTGGCCCCTTCCTCCTTCCTGTTTTCCCAGACCTGTAATTCAGATTTTTTCATTTTTCATAGGGTGCTTCACTACTGGTTTCTCTCATACCTCCTTCCATGTTTCATTGACTTCTTTTTTTTTTTTTTTTTTTTTTTTTTTGATACCAGGGATTGAACTCAGGGCCACTTGAGCACTGTGCCACATCCCAGCCCTATTTTCTTTTTGTATTTTATTTAGAGACAGGGTCTCACTGAGTTGCTCAGTGCTTTGCTTTTTGCTGAGGCTGGCTTTGAACTCACAATCCTCTTGTCTCAGCCTCCCAAGCTGCTGGGATTATAGTTGTGTGACTGATACCTACCCAGCTGTTTCACTGACTTCTATAGTATATCTTACATAATTATGATAAAAATAAACGGTTGTGGGGGTTGGGGCTGTGGCTCAGTGGTAGAACACTTGCCTAGCATGTGTAAGACACTGGGTTCAAACCTCAGCAGCACATAAATAAATAAAATAAAGGTATTGTGTCCATTTACAACTAAAAATGTAATTAAATAATTTTAAAAATTAAAAAAAATATATGGTTGTGAACTTGGGCATGGTGGTGCATGCCTGTAATCCCAGTGGCTGGGAGGATCACAAGTTGAAAGACAGCCTCAGCAACTTAGAGAGGCTCTAAGCAACTTAATGAGACCCTGTCTCAAAATAAAAAATTTGATTAAGAACTATGTAATGTTTTGAACAACCAACAATAAAATAATTTAAAAAAAATAAAATAAAATAAAAAATTTGAAATGTGGCTCAGCGGTTGAGTGCCCTTGGGTTCAATCCCTGGTAAAACAAAACAAAACAAAAAAACCTAAAACAAAAAAACCCAGCTTTGTTTATTGAGGGCCTACTAAGTGCGGGGCCTGTAAACTCTATGCTATGTGTTTCCCTTTTGCCTCACTTAATCCTTTTAATAAATGTCTTGAATCCTAGTATCTGCATTTTACAAATGAGTAAATGAGACTTTGAGAGGTCAAGTAACTTCCCAAGGTCACAGTTTGAAGTGGAGGTAGCACACGGACACAGATCCACCATACTTCTTAAACCAGGTATCTTCCACAATCATGTAATAAATATTCAATGAGCACCTACTGTGTGCCAGGCACTAATCAAACAGTTAGGGATAAGCACTGTGTCAGATAGGAATCCTCATTTTCATTCTATTAAATGCTAGCACTGTTATGTTCAGTAATCATTTCCTAAATTTAGGGTTTTGTCTTTTTAAGGTATTAAGAATTTCTTTGTGGAGGAGAAAGCTTCTATCTGTTAAATAGCTGAAGAGCAGCACAAGGCAATCTATATTCAAGGGCTAGACTGACTCATGGAGACTTATAGGCCTTTGTGCTTTCAGTGCAACTTAGCAGTGGGCTTTCAAAAGTGGCAGGTGGCATAGTTGGCAATTTTACATGTAGTTGCACCCTGATATTTTATCTTTCTCCTTGATTGTGTAGAGTCTTCTGTTCTTCTTCCAGGTTGTGGGCAAAATCCTGCTAGACAAGCCAGTATGGGTGCAGGGATTCCATACCCTGTTCCAGCGTGGAGCTGCCAAATGATCTGTGGGTCAGGCCTAAAAGCTGTGTGTCTTGCAGCCCAGTCTATAGGGGTTGGTGACTCCAGCATTGTGGTTGCAGGAGGCATGGAAAGTATGAGCAAGGTAAGTCCTTTGAAAAAATGCCTCTCAGTGACCTCTCACTGATAAACTTGTGCCCATACCATTGCTGAATAAGCTGATGCCTATCAGAACTGGAATCGATAGTAAGTCAACAAAAATTGGACTCAACCTTGACCCTACCTAAGTGTGTATTAGTCTTCAAATTGGAAGGGAAATTCCATTTGAAAAAAAACCTCTCAACTGGAACAGAACCCATTTTTTCCAAAGTATTGTTACTGAAGCATACAGTATTTTCTGAATCAAACTCATAATGTTAGTTTTGTCCTTGGTTTTAAATTTCTTTCCATTTTGAAGAAAGTCAAATTTAGATGTTAAATTTTTTTTAACATTTATTTTTTAGTTTTAGGTGGACACAATATCTTTATTTTATTTTTACGTGGTGCTGAGAATCGAACCCAGTGCCTCATGCATGCTAGGCGAGCGCGCTACCACTTGAGCCACATCCCCAGCCCCTAGATGTTAACTTTTATCTTCCTGCATATGCCAAGGAGAAACCCAGGGACCAGACTTTGTTGACCTTTTGGAGGTAAACAATGTGGAAAAGAGAACTGCAAAGCGGTGCTCTTCTCCAGTAGGTTTGCCAGGTGGGAATTGTCTCACTAAGTCACATCCTCTAATTGGCACAGAGGTGAAAAGACAAAGGATATCCCCTGAGGCGGCTCAGGTCTGATCTGGGAATCCACTAGTCAGAGGCCAGTTCTCAGCTATTGCAGAGAGTCAGAAAGAGGCAGAATGAAGGTAGCAAAAATGATCGGTGGTTTTGATGGGATCCTATGATATACTTTCTTAAGTGCTTTTGTACATATCGTCACAAAAGCCCAGTAGGATTGATGATATTATTCCCAATTTACGGGGAAGAAAATTGATGCCCAGAGTCAGCATTTAAGCACAGCTTTTGTTTTGTTTCTTTGAGATGGGTGTTTTTTGTTTTTTGGTACCAGGGATTGAACTCGGGGACACTTGACCACTGAGCCACATCCCCAGCCCTGAGTTGCTTGACGCCTCACCATTCCTGAGGCTTACTTTGAACTCTCGATCCTCCCACCTCAGCCTCCCGAGCCACTGGAATTACAGTCAAGTGCCACTGTGCCCAGCTTGAGAAGAGGTCTTGCTATGTTTTCCAGGCAGATCTCAAAATCCTGAGCTCCTTTTGAATCAGCTTCCTGAGTGCTGGAACTTGGGCATGTGCCACTCTGCCTGGCTAAATACAAGTCCTTTGGATCCAAGCCCATTACTCTTTCCATTCGGTTACAGGTGCCAGTGAGTTGGTGGAAGTTAAGAAATTTCTACCCAGAAATCCCTCTTATTAGTCAACCTACTTATTCTCATTGTATATATTATGTCTCCTGTCAAAATAAGTAACACATTGTTAGCATTACGGAAGTCCTTAGGTGATTGCTTCAATTTACAGATAATTAGTTCCCTCTCTGGAAAGAATAATGGGATTCTGCTTCTTTTTTTTGAGGGGGTGGTGGTACTGGGAGTTGAACTCAAGCCCTCTACCGCTGAGCTATATCCTCAACTTCTTTTAATTTTATTTTGATCTTATTAAATTGTGCATTCTGGCCTTGAACTTTGATTCCTCCTGCCTCAGCCTCTTGAGTAGCTGGGATTACAGGTATGCATCACTATACCTGGCTACAAATGGGATTCTTAAGGAAATAAGACACCAAATGGACAGGGTTGAGGGAGCCGTGGTAGTGGGTAGGTGGGAGAGTAGTCATTCCCTTTTTTTTGGACCAGGGATTGAACCTGGGAGCATTTTGTGCTGAGCTACAGCCCCGGCACGCCTCTTTTTTTCTTTGCTTTTATTTTGAGATAGGGTTTTGCTAAGTTGCCCAGACTGCTTGAATTTGTGATCCCTTTGCCTCGGCCTCCTGAGTAGCTGGGATTACAGGCATGTGCCACTGTTTCTGGCTTAAATCCACTTTTATTTCTTGTTTCCAGGCTCCTCATTTGGCTCACTTGAGAACAGGAGTAAAAATGGGGGAGATGCCGCTGGCTGACAGTATACTCTGCGATGGTCTGACAGATGCATTTCACAACTATCATATGGGTATCACAGGTAAGGCAGAGGTAGCTGAGAATACACTAACTTTAAAAAGGTTGAAACAAGTCAACCTCCAGATCCAGCAGCCAGCCTACTTGACCTTTGTCTTAACTGGCAAGCTGAGTGTGGAATGGCACCCAGAGGACCCTGATAAGTATATGGTGTTCAGTACTTTATGGTGATCGGCTGGCTAGCCTACATTTCCTTTGGGCCTCATGCCAGAAAGTGGTCACAGTTGTAGATGCCAGTGTTCAGAACAGGGCTTTGGAGGATGGAGTGTATTCAGGCAAGGAAGTAGGCCGTGCCTCCCAAATGCCTGCGGCTAACTGACTCCATCCTTAAGTTACCACACAGTGTCCTCCAGCAGTATGTCCCACAGGCCTGGCAGAAGGCAGATATCAGTACAAAATGTGTGGCCACAAAGTGGGCCAAGAAGACTGAAGCTAGAGAAAAGAAAGCCAAGATGACAGATTTTGATTATTTTAATACACGAAGGCAAAGAAAGTGAAGAGAATAATCAAGAACAAAGTAGGAAACGTCACAGGGCAGCACTCCTGAGAGTGTCCCCTGGAAAACCACTTGCTGGAATGCTGCTGGTGTAGCTTTTGCTGCTGCTGCTTGAACCTCCTCCTAACCCCTAAGAGTCCCGTTTAGTCCCTCCTCCACTTTTAGGTCATCTGTCTTCAAGCTTCAATACTTTCTTTTGTTTAATCCACTGTTCTTGAGGCTTTCAAATGAATTTTTCATTTCTTTTCAAAGATTTCTCTTTGGTTCTTTTTCAAAATCTATATTTTTGAACTGCTCATTCACATTCTGCATTGTTTTCTTCAATTCATTCAACTGTTTGAGTGCTTAAAAAAATCATTCTTTTGAATTCCTTGTTTAGTATTTCATCCACTTTAAGATTTCTGAAATCGGTTATTATGGAGTTATGAACTTTAGGTGGCATTACCTTTTTTTTTCCTTCTATTTCTTGTATTTCTGTGTTGAGATTTGCAAATCTGTTGGGATTAATCTCTCTTCCACTTTTATGTGGTGTCCTTCTTAGTATGAGGCTTTCTTCTGCTAGCGAAACATGGGATATTGGTTTGTTGTATGTGTTGAGTTTATTTTCAACTGGACTCCATAGTGTGTAATCTCCCTGTAGCTTCTTTAGTTGTGATTTGTGGGTTTGCACAGAGTGTAGTGTTTCAGAGTGGGCGATACCAAGAGACACTCTGGTGCTTCAGAGTGGTGTGGGCAGCATAATATGTGGGATGTGCCTCTGTGGCCACTTCTACCATGAGAGTGGCAGTCCTATCAGGAGCTGGAGATTTCCAGATGCTATTCATAGTAGGTCTGTTATAAATGATGATGATGCTGGCTGCTTCCGTTGTGTTGAAGCACCTGAAGCTCTTTTTCTGGTACCGGGGATTGGACCCAGGGACACTTAACCACTGAGCCATCCCTAGCCCGTTTTTTAATATTTTATGTAGAGATAGGGTCTCACTGAGTTGTTTAGGGCCTCTGGGATACAGGTGTGCGCTACAGCACCTGGCCCTAAAGCTCTTGTTGTCTTTACTGGAGACTAGTGCAGATCTGGGTGCTTCACCAGGAAGGGCAGCAGCTGGATTCACGGCTCCTCTGTGGGAATCGCTTTCCGTCCTACCAGCCGTGTACAGTGGGTCAGGTATGGCTGTGGTTGATGTAGAGGACCCACTTAGATGCGATGTCAGCCACTGTTGTGCGTCTTCTCTCTGCACCACTGTGGAGGTTTCTGCCTGGGAGCCAGCATGGGGACAGGTTCACAGCTTAGGGCTCATGTCCCTCTTCTTTAAGTAGAACTTTCTGCCAGGATTTGAGCGGGCTTCTGTTGTAGCTCAGAGGCTGAGCGTCTGTCCTAGTGTGCATGAGGCCTTGAGCCCAATTTCAGCACTGGAAGAAAAAGAGAGAGAATAAAGCAAAACGAAAACAGACAAAACACCAAGGGGAGAATACTTACATAAAAAAATAAAAAGGAGAAGGAAGAGAAAGATAATGATACAAATAGAAATAAAAAGGAAAAAAAACGAGAAAGGCACTTAAAAATTTAAAATGAAATAAAGTAACAGACTAAAAGAAAATAAATAATAAAAAGTAACAATGACAAAAAAATAACAGGAGTCAATAATTCCTCCTGGCCAAGGTGCTCAGGAAATGCGAGTGAGGGCCGCTGGTCATTAGCTGTGCCCGTCATTTCCCTGGGTCTCCTAGGGTTGGAATCCATCAAGTACTGGGTGAGGGTCGGGGATGGGGGCTGTAGTTTGCTGGAATTTCCTCAGCTCTCAAACCAGTTGGGGTGCATGCAGGTTGTGTCAGATCTTTCTTGCCCAGTGAGTTAATGCAGACGTCGGCTGTGCCAGAGGTATATTCTCTTCAGAGGGTTTAGCCTGCACATCCAGGGCCTGGCAAATGCTGGGCTGTGGCAGTCAAGAACTTCTCACCAAGTTTGGGTGGAAAGCCACCTGTCCCAGGAGTATATTTGCTCTGGAGGTTTTTAGTCTGTGACCCAGAATTGTGGCAAATGCCAGAGCCCCCAAAGTGGGAGTGGCAATTGAATCACTGAGTTCTGGGCTGATTGAGGATCCCGGGAACCAGGTGATCTGCTATCCTCAATCCCAGTGCCTTCAGACCTGGGCCCTGCAAAAACCAGACCAACTGGTATTGCTCCCCATCACAGAAGCCAGGTTCACTGGAACCACTGATTCCAGAGTGCTCTCAGCAGGGTAAAGCTCTGGGCAAGTTTGTGTTGGCGACACTGCCCCAAACCAGGAGTGTCTCATGTGACTGCATTTCCAGTCAACATAGCGGGGTGTTACTGGAGATTATAGGGGTTTTTGTTTGTTTGTTTGTTTGTTCAGTTTTTGGTGGACACCACATCTTTATTTTATTTTTATGTGGTGCTGAGGATCGAACCCAGCGCCCCACGCATGCCAGGTGAGCGCATTTCTGCTTGAGCCACATCCCCAGCCCTGGAGATTGTGTTTATGCCAGCTTTTGTACCCCTACAGCAGTATAGTTGCATATAACAGGATCTTTCTCAAGATGGCTTCTGGCTGTAGCTTCTGAGAGGTTGGGAAGGCACTGAATTCCTTCTCTGAAGCTGGCTTATTGTGCCGTCTCCAGGTCACTTATTTACTTAAGCTATTTGTCCAAAGGTTGTAGCCTCGTGGAGGCTCGGTCATTTTGTGCCCTGCCAGACTGCGGCACTGGTACTTAACTATTTTTTTGCACTCCACGTTACATATTAGCCAGCTATCTAGAAGGCCCCTGGTTTTATGTTTATTGATAATGCAATTGTTAAATCAAAATAACTCATGCTTTTTTTTTTTTGTGATAGGAATTGAATGCAAGGACACTTTGCCACTGAGATACATCCCAGCCCTTTTAAAAGATTTTATGGTGAGAGGGCCTTGCTAAGTTTTTGAGGCTGGCTTTGAATCTGTGATTCTCCTACGTCAGTCTCCTGAGTTGGTGGGATTATAGGTGTGTGCCACTGCACCCATCTCCATATTTTTTATTGGGGTACTATAGTTGTATGTAATGGTGGAATTCATTGTTACATGTTCCTACATGCACATGACAACATGACAATATTATTTGGCCAATATCATTCCCCAGTGGTTCTCCCCTCCTGCCTCCCCCTGGCTCTTTTCTTTACTCTCCTGATCTCCCTTTGACTTTCATGAGATTCCATACCCTACCACCTTTTCCTTTTTCCTCTCCACTTTTGCATGTGAGAGAAGGCATACGACCCTTGACTTTCAGAATTTGGCTTATTTCACTTAACATAGTGTTCTCCAGTTTATTTATTTTCCTATAAATGATATAATTTCATTCTTCTGTGTGGGTGAATAAAACTGTATTGTGTGTATGTACCGCATTTTCTTTATCCAGTCATCCATTGACAGACACCTAGGCTGTTTCCCTAGTTGGGCTAGCTATTGTGAATTTTGCTACCATCAGCATGGGTATGTGTGTATGCTATAGTATGACGACTTTAATTCTTCAGGATAAATACTGAGAAGTGGTATAGCTGTGTCACATGGTTCCATTTCTAGTCTTCTGAGGAATCTCTGCAGTGATTTCCAAGTGGTGGTACTGATTTACAATCCCACCACCAGTGTAAAGGTGTTCGTTTTTCTCCACATACTCTCAAGCATTTATTATTGTTTGTATTCCCGATGACTGCCATTGTGACTGGTGTTGATGAAATCTAAATCTCAATGTAGTTTTGATTTCATTTTCCCAATTGCTAACTTTGTTGAACATTTGCATGTATTGGTTGACCATTTATTTGTATTTCTTCTTTTGAGAACTGTCAGTTTAGTCAGTTTAGTTCATTTGCCCATTTATTAATTGGGTTATTTGGTTTTTTGGTGTTAAGTTTTTTTTAGTTCTTTAAATATTCTGTATATTAATCCTTTGTCAGAAGAGTAGCAAAGGTTCTCTCCCATTCTATAGGTTCTCTTCATATTGTTGGTGTTTTTCTTTCTTTTTTTGTGTGCAGAAGCTTTTAATTTGATGCCATCCATATATTAATTTTTGGCATTATTTCCTGAGCTTTTAGAGTCTTATTGACCAAGTTATTGCTTGCACCTATATGTTAGAATGTTGACCCCACATTTTCTTCTAGAAGTTGCAGTTTCTGATCTTATTCCTAGGTCTTTGATCCAGGGTAGAGCTAATCTCATTATTCTACATATGAATAACACCATTTGTTAAAAAGGCTGTTTTTTTTCCTCTAGTGTTTTCAGCACCTTTGTCAAGGGTCAGATGACTGTATCTGAGTGGGTTTGTCTCTGTCTTCTATTCTGTACCGTTGGTTAATTATCTGTTTTATGCCAGCACTTACAGTTTTTGTTACTATAGCTCTATAGTATAATTTGAGGTCAGGTATTGTGATGTTTCCAGAATTTTTTTTTCTTTTTTTTTTTTACTTAGAATTGCTTTGGCTAGGGCTGGGGTTGTGGCTCAGCAGTAGAGCACTCACCTAGCACATGCGGGGTATTGGGTTCCATAAAGATAAATAAGTAAAATAAAGGTATTGTGTCCAACTAAGAAAATATTTTTAAAAAATTGCTTTGGCTATTCTGAGTCTTTTATTCTTTCAAATGAATCTTAGGACTGCTTTATCTAGTTCTGTGAAGAATGTCATTGGTATTTTGATGGAGATTACATTGAATCTGTATATCGATTTTGGCAAAATGGCCATTTTAACAATATTAATTATCCATGAACATGGAGGGTCTTTCCATTTTCTTGGGTTGTCTCCAATTTCTAATATTCATTGTAGAGGTCTTTCATCTCCTTGGTTAGGTTATTCCTAGATGTTCATTTACTTGTTATTGGTCTGCTCAGGTGTTTTTGTTCTCTTAATTCAACTTTAGTAGGTCATATATATCTAGAAATGTATCCATTTCTTCTTGGTTTCCAATTTATTGGAGTTTTCAAAATAATCCCTAATATCCTTTGAATTTCTGTGATGTCTGTGGTGATTTCTCCTTTTTCATCTCTAATCGTATTAATTTGGGTCTTTTTCTTTTGTTAGGCTATGGGCTAATCAATCTTGTTTATCTTTAAAAAAAAAATTCTTTGTTCATTGTTCCTTTTTATATGTTTTTCTCAATTTCATTGATTTTTGACTCTGATAATTATTTCCTTCCATCTATTGGTTTTGGAATTGGTTTGTTCTTTTTCAAGACCCTCAAGTCAAATGCATCATTAGATTTATTTGGGTTTTCTCCGATTTTCTTTTTCTTTCTTTTTTTTTTTTTTAAAGAGAGAGTGAGAGAGGAGAGAGAGAGAGAGAGAGAGAGAATTTTTTTTTTAATATTTATTTTTTAGTTCTTGGCGGACACAACATCTTTGGTATGTGGTGCTGAGGATCGAAACCGGGCCGCACACATGCCAGGCGAGTGCGCTACCGCTTGAGCCACATCCTCAGCCCCCTCTCTGATTTTCTTATGTGACGTGACACTCAGCTATCTTTCTTCTTAGAACTGTTCTAATAGTGTCCCAGAGGTTCTGGTATGTTATATCACAATTCTCATTGGATTCTAAGAATTTTTAAATTTCTCCCAATTTCTTCTATCACTTACTTATTCATCATTCATAAGTGTGTTGTTAAATCTCCATGTGTTAAAATAGTTTTTCTAGTTTTTTTTTCCTAATTTCATTTTATTTTGATCAGATAAGATGCATGGACTTGTATCTTTTTCTGTGTGTCTGTGTATATGCTGAGTTGCTTTGTGGCCTCAAATATATTCTATTTTGGATGTTTCCATGAGCAGCTAAGAAGAAAGTATATTAAGCTGATGTCAAATGAAATGTTCTATAGATGTCTGTTAAGTCCATTTGATTTAAATTTTTTAGGTCCAAAGAATCTTGACTGCATTTATGTTTGGATGAGTAATATACTGATGGGAGAGGTGTGTTGAGATCATCCACTATTATTGTACTGGGGTTGAGGCTTTAATTTCAGTAGTGTCTGTAAAGGCAAACTCTTCTTTTTGATATAAAACCAGTTAGTCCATATCAAAAGAATGTTGGCATTAGAAATCATGAATGAAAGCTAAAACTAATGAAGAAGTTTAATAAGAAGATATTTTCCTAGACTTAGAACAACTTCCCATAACTTACTGATTAGTTATAAATGGAAAAATAGTACCTGTAGAGTTAGAAACCTGGCAGATACCACTGTAACCAGGGACCAAATCTGACGTCATCTGGGATACATTGATTACTTTCATGTCCTGACAAGATTCCTGAAAGATCATGCCCTGACAAGATTCCAGAAAGATCATGCCATCATTTGGTGGTATTCTGCCTTTAAGCAAAATTGTCACATAGAAGCTTGAGGAAACATGAGACAGCCCAAATTGAGGACATTTGATAAAATAGCTGGCCCGTGCTCCTCAAATTTAACATGCACAAGGCCCTGGGTTCAAATTTCCAGTTAAAGAGGAAAAAGAAAATGTGTAGTTCAAAGTCCTTTTCATAGAGCAGACCATGCTGAAGAATCTCAGAGCTGGAAGAGCAAGTTTATGAAACACAAAGGTAGTCTAAAGAATGTTCCAGATTAAAGGATACTAGAGATGAATAGTTAAATGATGTAATATATACTCCTGCATTGGATTCTGTACTGAAGAAGAAAATATCTTCCTATTGACTAGTAGGATGATAGGTTAAATTTGAATAGGGACCAAGAATTAGACAGTAGTATTAAATTTTCTGATTTTTATAACTGTGGTTATGTTAAAAAAAAAAAAAAAAGGCCTTGTTTTTGGGACATGTACACTGAAATTAAAATTCAGGGGTGAAAGGACAGTGTATCTCCAGCTTTTACTCAGATGGTTTGGAAAGAGAATGTTAAAGCAAATGGGGCAAAAGTGGCCTGAGTCATTGCAGCATTTTCAGATCGCTGCCAGGACAGGGCATTGCAGACAGCGCCCAGCATTGCACCTCAGCCCACTAGGAAGCCTGCTAGTAGGTGTGGTCAGCACTGCTTTAAGTGTGGACAGCTTGAACTACCAAAAGCCAGTTTATGAAAATATTGGGTTTTACTTTGTTTTTCCACAGCTGAAAATGTAGCCAAAAAATGGCAAGTGAGTCGAGAAGATCAGGACAAGCTCGCAGTTCTGTCCCAGAACAGGACGGAGAATGCACAGAAAGCTGGCCATTTTGATAAAGAGATTGTACCAGTATTTGTATCTTCTAGAAAAGGTGGGTAATAAAAATCATAATTTAAACCTTGACCTATTTATAGTAAGAATCATATATAGGAATTTTTATACATTTTTATCTTAGGTTTTTCAGATTGCAATGATATTATCCTGGTTATATCTGAATGTAGGGGAGAGGAGATGCTGTATTTATGGGACATGGTAACATAGAAAACTGTTATCAGCCATTGGCTTGTGATTATTAAGGGGCAACAGCTGACCTATTTCCCATATAAGCTAAACTAAACCTCAGAAGTCAACATCCATTAATTCCTGTTGCTTCTGTGTGGGACTCATATTCTAGAGAATGGATCTTCTAGAGAATGGTCACATGTCATTGTCTAACACAGAATGCTGCAATCAAGTTCCTTCATTGATAACTGACATCTCACCTCCAGGCAATCTTGAGATTGGCTGTAAGACATCCTGATTCACTCAGTTTTAACCAGCCAAAAGTGCTATGATGCAAACTCTAGCACCTTTTGCTTTGACATCTCCCTCAGGAAAGGTTGGAACATATAGTAATTGTACTTTTCTTCTACTGGAATGAGTGGGTATATATTAACAATCTTTCTGCCAAATATGAATCCTCATTTCTGGGAAACCTATCATTCCCAGGACAATCTAAATCTTGGCTTCTCTTCTTGTAGGTCTCACTGAAGTTAAAACAGACGAGTTTCCTCGCCATGGGACTAACCTTGAAGCCGTATCCAAGCTAAAGCCCTACTTTGTTACGGATGGAACAGGAACCATCACCCCAGCTAATGCTTCAGGTTCAATTTTTGATGGGTATCTGGGGAGATCTATTTTCTGCAAGGTCTAACAAGTGAAGTGAATACCTTTTTATACACAAAATGGTTCTTAAAATTCATTTTAGTTTAAGGAAGAATTCTATTTGATCATTAGCCTATATTGAATTTGATTTCTTGGTAGTCCAACTAGACATAGAAAATACAGTATAAGGCTGGGGAGTGGCCCAAGCGGTAGCGCGCTCGCCTGGCATGCTTGTGGCCTGGGTTCGATCCTCAGCACCACATACAAAGACGTTGTGTCTGCCGAAAACTAAAGAATATTAAAAATTCTCTCTTAAAAAAAAAAAAGGAAAAAAAGATATACAGCTGCCTTTATGCTTTTCTAATACAGAAATTCCTAGTACCCTTCTGTGATTCCCGAGTATATTTATTCCAGTAGAGACTTCCTAAGTCTCTACTACTCCACTTCTATAACCTCTCCATTCTTTCTCTTATTCCCAATATGGTAACTGAACCAAGGCACTTTACCAAAGCTGCATCCACAATTTTTTTTTTTTTTTTGACAGGATCTCGCTAAGTTGCTCAGGCTGGCCTTTAAGTTGTGATCCTCCTGCCTCAGCCTCTTATGGTTAGAATCACAGGCACATGCCAACATGCAGGGTCAAACATACCAATTCACTTTTTTTTTAGTGTTGGGGCTCAAACCCAGGGCCCCATGCATGTTTCACAAATGCTCTACCACTGAGCCACATTCCTAGCCCCAAATGGCTTTTCTACACTATAAAGTCTGAATTGTGGCAAATGGCTTTGCCAAGATGGCCAAGTAATTTAATGTCTTCAAATGGAAAAGTGAAATTCTTTTAAGTAAAATTAATGAGCATCGTGGAAATCAAGTCGCTTCCATTTTATAGGAATGAATGATGGTGCAGCAGCTGTGGTTCTCATGAAGAAGTCAGAAGCTAACAATCGTGGGCTTTCACCTTTAGCAGAGATTGTTTCTTGGTCACAAGCAGGTGTGGAACCTTCCATCATGGGAATAGGACCTATTCCAGCCATAAAGCAAGCTGTAAGTGTAACTTTAGATCTCATCCTTCACTCTAGGTAAGAACTCTTTAGACCAATAATCTGTGTTCCTGTATTCAGTTCACTTCACTTCTAATTTCTGCTTAGTCTTCCTACTACTTGGGATGCCAGGATTGTGCTTGGTTTTGTCAGGTTTCATCTGCTCTTTCCCTTTGTAAAACACAAGTCCTTATTGGTAGCTTTGAGTTGTTTCTTACCATGAAGAGCAGCATTCGGCTCTTTTCTATTCCATCATCTTACATGGACATGACTGATGCTACTGGTTCAATATTTATGAATTTGGAACTTTTGAGGGATGTTTTTAAACAGCACACCCTTAACCTTTTGGATAGAACTAAATCATTGGGCTGATCTAGGAACACCACATAGTGGTAGTTTAAGAGATCCTTAAATGTGGAACATTATCTTCATAAGTCAACAAACAAGGTTTAACTTTAAGCCTTTCAACCAGACCTATATCCCATTTATCTTTCTTTAGGTTGCAAAGGCAGGCTGGTCCCTGGAAGATGTTGATCTGTTTGAAATTAATGAACCCTTTGCAGCTGTCTCTGTTGCAATAGCTAAAGAACTTGGATTAAACCCAGAGAAGGTAAATAAAAAGAAAAATCAGTACAATGAAAATATGAAATTAGATATTTTTAGGGTTGTCCGCTTGGCAGTGGATGATATTGGGACAGATTAATTACAAAATAACAAAGGGGGACTGCAGTTGTGGCTCAGTGGTAACGCACTTGCTTAGCATGCGTGAGGCACTGGGTTAGATTCTCAGCACCACACACAAATAAAGGTCCATCAACAACTAAAAACTATTTTAAAAAATAACAAAAGGTTGTCACCAATGCATATCAAAGGTTATGATTTTATTTCTAAGCAGTCATGATGAAAATTGAGCTTGAAAGTTTTGACACTAAGTGGACAAAGATATTTGGGATTTTAACCTCTATCTGGAGATCAAGGGATCTAAGACAAATCTTTTTCTTCTTAGGTCAACATTGAGGGAGGGGCCATCGCCTTGGGCCATCCTCTTGGAGCATCTGGCTGTAGAATTCTTGTGACGCTGTTACACACATTGGAGAGAACTGGTGGAACCCGTGGTGTTGCTGCCCTGTGTGTGGGAGGTGGGATGGGAATAGCAATGTGTGTTCAGAGAGGATGAAATACTTAACCACACTACTTAAAGCAATCTGAGCTTTTTAAACTAATAAAGTTTGTGATGACCAAAGTGAGGATGGAGACCATCTTCACAAAACAGAAGTTGATAGCATGCTGTACTTTAATGTATACTACTCAAGGTATAAGACATTGCATTTAACATTGTTATAAATAAAAGGGAGATTCAGATCAGTCATCAAGGGCTCCAGAGGGAACAGCATCTTCATAACCTCCATGCTTATCATCTTTACTTTCTGGGTGTAATTTAATAAGGTCATCAATCCGAAGAATGGTAATTGCCGCTTCTGTTGCAAATTTCAAGCTCTTCACTTTAACTACAGTTGGTTCAAACACTCCTGCTTGCTTGTTGTCTCGAGGTTTACCATTGATCAAATCAAGACCAATCCTACAATTAAGGTGAGATAGCTGATTAAATGATTTCCCACAGGTTGCTTAGGTGGCCTGTTAATTCCAAATATTCCATTCAAATATTAATCTTGAAATACTGGCTTTATGGTTACACTTAACAAACACAGCACTGTGCAATACAAAAAGGAAGAAACCCTGTTCCCAGACATCTAAAACACGTTATGTGCTGCATGATAACATTTTGGTCAATGAAAGCCCAAATATAAACATTGGTCCTTCCTAGAAGATGATTACTATTGCCTATACCTTACAATGTTCTCATGATGATCACTGTGAAAAGGAGAAAAACTATATGCTTACCATTTTAGATTTTTACGTTCTGGATTAACTTGAGCCTCATTATGAAAAGCTCTTAACTTTGCAACCAGATCTATGGAGTCTTGGGCAGCATTAACTGCCAGTGTATTAGGAATAACAAGAAGAGATCTTGCAAGCTGTTCCTGAGAGCCCTAAAAGGAAAAGATAATTAGGTTCTTTTCAAAAAGGAAAATCCTAAGGTTCACAGCAGCGATTAAGAACCCAGACAAAGCATGTTAACAAAATGCCAATTATACCCCTCTTGAAAATCAACTCTTACCATGCTGGTTGCATAGTTTTCAAGGTATATGGAAAGGGCTGCTTCTACAGCACCCCCACCAGGAACGACAGATTTCGACTCCAAAACTCTTTTCACCACACAAAGAGCATCATGTAAAGAGTGCTCCATCTCATCACACATGAAATCATTTGCCCCACGTAAAATAATCGATGCAGATGTTCGTGCCTTAGTACTAATAAGAACAAAAAGTAAAACTGTTAAAAAAGAACATTTATGAATACTGTACAAAAAGAATGTCTAGGGCTGGGATGTAGCTTTGTGATAGCTCTACCACATTTGTCTAGCAAGCTCAAGGAATTGGGGTTCAATCCCCAGCATTGTAAAAAGTGAAAAAAGAGGGCTGGGTTGTGGCTCAGTGGTAGAGCATCTGTCTAGCAAGTGCAAAGCTGTGAGTTCAATCCTCAGCACCACACGAAAAACAAACAAAATATATATATATAAAATATAAAACACTGTCTAGACCATGCAGAAGAGAAGAAACTAACTTCACCTCAATTTACAATGGCCCAATATTGTTTTATCCCACGCATATAACTGCTTATATCACTGAGAGACTACAGCAGCAAATAAATGGGAAGGAAATTTTTTACTCAATGAAATGTGCATAGCTTTAATTTGGAAAGTAGCTCTTACTTTTTGATTAAGATCAATTCATCATCACAAATTCTCTCCTGGACCACTTCTTCTGCTTGTCCCAACATTGTAGCTTCAAAAGTTTCTTTACCTTCCAAATTGGCCAGGGTTGACAGAATAGTTGCTATAGGAGTTAAAAAGATCTCTAAATATTGTTTCCCATGATATTAAAGTCTTAAATAAAGAAACATTTACGATAAAAGTGATGCATTACAAATTAAAGGTTTACAGCTAATTATCAGATAATTAAGTTATATTTTATACTAATATGAAACTATATCATTTTGAAGTGAATAAAATCAGTTCATGAATTCCCAACAAACTAAAGAACTTTTCCAGTTCATGAAAAATAGCTCTATATTTATCGTGGACAGTGCTGAGTGTTTTTGAAGCTGCTCAGTGCCAGTACTCCAATGTAAGGCTTGTGCCAGAGAATGCATATCCACACAAGGTTTTTTATTCAAGATCTTGCAGTTGTAGTACCTCCAGAAGCTTTAGCAATACGCTTAAGATCCTTTTTCAAAACTCTTCTAACTGCCATGGCGCCAGCCTCCACAAAGTACTTCAGACACACATCATCAATTCCACCAGTGGTTAGAATAACGTTGGCACCAGTTGCCAGGATCTTCTGAATTCTCTCCTTGGTGATATCTGATTCTCTACAGAGAAAGTATTTTCGTTAACTCGTTACTTTCTGTGTTTTTTAATACTACAACTCTTAACTTCCATTGAATACTTTTCACAAAGATTAGTGTAGCTCAATGGTACAGTGCTTGCTTAGCATGCACAAAGACTTGGGTTCAATTACCAGCACCACGAAATTAAAAACTCCAAAATACTTACCATGAAATAACTGTAGGCTAAGTTATATCAACTGTTCTTTCCTACCCAGAAGCAAAATTAAAATTAACCACTTTGCTCTCCTCAACTCCAATTTGAGTTCCTATCAAGTATGGTTAGAAAGAAATAGGAGGCCCTGCCTTCAAGAATCTTATCGGGAATTACCAATTTCTCAGGGCAAATGTTTAATAAAGGGATCAAGAGTTAAACTGCAGAAATAAGTAGGACCAGAATATGAACCTGGCAGACCACATTAAAGAGTCTATATGGCTAAGATGCTGGTGTTTCTAAGCAACAGTAGTGTTACCAAATCTGCTTCTTTTTACATGGAGTGAGGACTTGAACCCAGGGACTCATGCATGTTAGGTAAGTACTAAATACTGTACCTCTGAACCATACCCTGCTATCCTTTGAATCTGTATTTTCAAAAGGATGCCAATGTCCATATGAAAGTTGCAGTGGAAAGATGAAGGACTGAAGACATGGGGACAGTAACTGGAGATACAGAAGTATCCCTTATGAGGACCGACAGCGTGAACGAAAGTCAAACTACAGGCACAGGTAAATGGGAGGTATGGGCAATCAAGAGCACAGTTTGGGATGTTGTAAGTTTAAAGTCTCTGTTATTCAGGGAAGGCTGCAAAGAGGAAGTCAGTATATAAATCATAAGCAACTCTAGTAAGGAAATATAGATTCAAAGTCAATATACAATTGAAGTCATGGAGTAGATGAGATTATTCAAAGATTTTTTTCAAGTAGTCAATCATGCATTCATTTTGGTCAATGATAGGCCAAATAAACAACAGTGGTCCTATAAAAAATTATAATGAAGCTGAAAAATCCTTATCACCTACTAGCATTATAGCAGCTATCTTGTCACAATGCAGTGGACACACGTATGTAGTGATGATTATTATAAACTAATGACACTTATCAGTTGTATTAAAGCACAATCAAGCACAGTACATAAAACTTAAATGATCAAAAACGACTGTTACTCATCTGTAGACTTACCATACTTATTGCCTCTGCCTCTCAGGTAAGTGAGACTACAGACTACAAGGATGTACCACCATACTTAGCTAGTTTATTATTTTATAGAGTACTACTACTCACCCGGTCTACTAAATAAGTACTGTGTACCAGATACTGAAGAACCAAGGCTACAAAGCCAAAGAAATAATTCCATCTCTATATTCAGAACTCACATTATAGTTGTATACATAGCAGAAACTGTGTAAGCCCAAGAAGACAAAGACTGGGAATAACCCAGATTGAGGGAAAGCCTCCCCTCTTTAAAGGCATGTTAAGACAGAATTGGCCAAAGGCTTGATAAAGATCAAGAAAAAGGAGGCTGGAGATGTCAACTGACTTTCATGCTAGTGTTATTATTAGTGGCCCTGACACTGGAGAAGAGGGATGAAAAAGGGATCGAAAAGTAAAGTCCCAGCAAACATGTTTATATCACTCTTGTGGCACCTGGTTGATAAGAAAGGACAGGGAGTAACTATGTCAGGTGGATGAGCAAAATGCTTTAAGGACAGGAGAGCTCCAAGTGGAATCCAGCAAAGGAAGAGTTGACTTAAAGATGCAGTTGTTAAAGAACAATCAATGAAGGAGGGCTCTAAGGGAACAGACTCTGGAAAACATACTGCTGGAGAATTCCCCTATGATAGAAGGAAAGAGTAAAAGGATACACATGCATATAGATTTCGAAGATGGGCAGCATTTCTAGCTTTTGCAAAGATTTCTTGCAGTCTTTGGTTAGTTGTTTCTTCAAAGTAACCAAACAGCAAAAAGTAAATAAATAAATAAAAATAAAAACACACTCCCAAGAAGAAGTAGAGAATAGAACAGCAGTTATCAAAGTCTGGGAAGGGTGTGGGGGAGAGATGCAAAAAGTTGAATGGGTGCAGGGACAGGAAGAACTAACTGAATGTTTCAAAATAGCTAGCAGAGAGGATTCTGAATGTTCCCAATACAAATAAATGTCTGAGGCAACAGATAATGATTATTCTGGTCTGATCATTACCCAAAGTGAAGCCACACTGCACTCAAATATGTAGTTACTACATGTTAAAAATAATGATAATAATAATAATAAAATGAGTGTGGATAAAGTGGAAGAAAGCAGGCAAAATCCCTGGGAGCAAACTACCTTCACAACTAGCTCTTCCTGTATGCCAATCGAGTAACACCATCTGCAGTCCATAGTATCCAGTATACAGTAGCAAAAAGTCTGAACTGCTTCTTTGAGGAAATAGGTTCTTGGCTTTTATACCTTTAATCTCAAATCAATTCATAAAGCCAAAAATTCCACAAAAAGTTCAATTTTCACAGAAGTCATAGCACCCCAAATCCCTTTTAAAACATCATCACATTTCCTATTTTTTTTCTAGAGGTTCATGTAGAACAGTTTGATTTGGGTAAATGTTAAGTTTTCTAAAACTCTGATACTTAAAAAGTCCAGTTCTATAGCCATCAGAATGATGACTATTCTGTCCTATGAGAAAACTCATTCTTTCCAGTCTACTGTCGCCTGGTTCAACACAAAGGAGTTTTACAAACACCCCTGACAAAGGTAAAAAATCTCTCAATATAGGGCCGGGTGCAGTGATGCATATCTGTAGTCCTGGCAGAGGAAGGCTGAGGCAGGAGGATCACAAGTTCAAATCCAGCCTCAGCAAAAGTGAGTTGCTAAGCAACTCAGTGAGACCCTGTCTTTAAATAAAATACAAAATAGGGCTGGGAATGTGGCTCAGTGGTCGCCAAGAACCTGTGTTCAATCCCCAGTACTAACAGATTAAAAAACCAAACCAAACCAAACCAAAAAACCCCTCAACATACCTCTGTCTAATTTGGTCCAATTTTTCAGGGTCTGTAATAATCACTGTACACCAAGCTTCATTTTTGTTTTCTGTAGCCTGAAGTCAAGGCAAGCAATTTTTGCATTAACTATTCTCTTGGGCATGCCTATAAGTGAACATAATATTTTGTAATAACTATAACAATATTCAGTTCACATAATACACCTATCCCTAAAATTAAAATTAAAATTATTAAGCCTTAAATATAAAGGCATTAAGGGGAGATATTTCTTTTAGTTTGCACGCATCTTAACTTTTTTTATGTGCTCAAGTTACAAAAGATGTATTTTAACTATAGAAATCTCATTCTATGATTAAATCTCAAACCTTACCCTGAGATCCCACCACACAGTTAAGTGCATAGCCACTGATCAGCATGCTCTCCATCTGACTTCTCCCATGGGCTTTCAGAATATTAACAGAATTGATAGGATAGCGAGGCTGGCCTCTTATATCTGTGTATTTAATAGCAAGTACAGCATCTACTACCATATTAGAGAAGAAATCACCATCTCTAAGCTGATAGTTAAGGATAACAACAGAACGAATGAACAAAGGGTACACATAAAAATCAAAGGCAATTGAAAGTGACTTTCTTTTTAGCAATTTCATCAAAGAAAAAATATTTATCAAAGTGACTTATTACTTATCACCATCCACAGTTCATATCACTTACACATGCTTTACATTATATTTTTACCCTTGAAATACAAAGACAGCAACAGGCAATTTCAACACAATGTCATGTCTCTGACAGATTTATCAATTTGCATTAAATTGATAGTTAAAACTTTTACTGTTTAAAAAAAAAAAACCCAAACCTAAATCAGGTTCAATCCCTAGCACTCTACCCACCAAAGGGGTAGGGGTGCTAAACTTTACTTGGATGCAAGGATACATTCCAATAATTTTGGAAGACATGGAAGTCTTAGCAGCATTAATTAGGCAATCTCTTCCAAGTTCATCTGTGTTAATAATTAAGTTTTCACTGATATAGCGCACTGCTTCCCTGTTTAAAGGGACAGAAAAAAAAAGTCAATTCAGTACTCAAACCTTTTAATGTTATCACATTAAAAAAAGACACTTTTTATATTTATTTTTTAGTTATGAGTGGACACAATATCTTTGTTTTATTTTTATGCGGTGCTGAGGATCGAACCCAGTGCCTCACATATGCAATTCGAGGCCAGTGCTCTCCTCTGAGCCACAATCCCAGCCCTAATGTTATCACATGTAACAGTTTCAAAATGTCAAAGGAAAGGACTTTTTGTTCAGCCATTTCCTATAGAAGGAGAACACTTGAAAATCCTCCCTCTTCAGATCATGGCAACTTTAATCTATCCCATAAGCATAGCCACTAAAGTCTATTATTAGAAGAAAATGTGGTAGTCATATGGGAAAAATCATTACTGGCTCTAGTTCAAGTGTTACTTGGTTGTTAAAACACAACTTTTTTAAACCAAAATTTAATTATTAATCAAAACATTAAAACACTATTTATAAGTACTGTGTCAAATAAAAAATTCCTGAGAATGCAAACAATCTTACTTGCAAGCAAGTCGATAGCCACTAATAACTGATGTGGGATGAATTTTCTGTCTGACTAATTCATCTGCATTTTTCAGAAGTTCTGCTGCAATAATAACCTGTTGAGAAAACAGTCATGCGCTAAGATGTCTGGCACTGGATATATCATGCACCCACAAAAGCAACACTAAAGTCGTCAGGTATTATTAACCAGAATGGTGAGTGATGGAGAAATGAACCACAGACTGGGTGCGGGGCTTCAGCAACAGACATGTATATATTTCTCCTGGTTCTGGAGGTTGGGGAGTCAGATCAGGATGGCAGCAAAAATTTTTAAAAGGCACTAAACGAAAACACCCACCCAGGCTACTTGTGGGAGGCTGAGACCATGGCCTCTAGTCTGAGGCTGCGTGAGGTGGCAGCACTTAACGTGTCCTGGCTGTTGTTTCCACAGTTCCTGTACCAGCTGCTGACTGCCACCTTCAGAGTGTGTGCAGGATGAGCTTGGTGGCTGCAGGGTGGCTGCAGGGTGGCCTCAGAGTGGAGTCGGCCTCCTGGGGGCTGCTGGTGCCTTACACCTTCCCTCCTACCAGGTCCCTGTGACCGCCTCATGGAGGTGCTACTCTGTCACCTTGTACTGTATTTGCCGTGCTTCTTCTATTTATGAAGCCATTTTGTCCCTAGTTACATGTGTCTTCTTTGCGGTGTAAGCTCCTTTGGGATGCAGACAGTCTCCTGTCCCTGCAGGCTGGTGGCATGGTTCAAGGCTGAAGCTAGGCAGTTGCTGCCCTCCACCTAGAGGGAAAGCTGAGTAACTGTGACAGTAGGTTGGCAGGTCCCGGCTGGAGGAGGGCTGGCGCCTACATAGCAAGGGCCCCTACAGAGTGATGCCCCAAGTGGCAGGGAGGACGCTCTTGTCCCTTGTAAGCAATAACCTGTGGTCGTGTCCGGCAATGGCTGCACGCTAGACTCGGCTGTCCCTGCACTGCAGCTAAATGGTTCATTTGCTTCTCCCTGGACCTTGGAGGGGAGCACTGGCTCTTCCAGCCCTGTGGAGTAGAGGCTCTGAGACCCAGAGCAGGAGCGGCCTCCACCAGGGTGGGCAACTCTTCCTTCCCACGCTGCCTGCAGGGGTCTGGAGCCATTGGATATCCTTAATGGTTTGTTTTTCTTTTTCAAATATCAGAGCTGTCAACCATTTTGTTAATCACAACAAAATTACCCTGGCGTGATTTTAAACAGGTTAAGAAAACAGGACACGTGACAAACATCTGAAGGTCAGGGCTAAGCTGGGCGTGGTGCTGCATAAAGGTGATTCCACTACAGGGGCAGGCGACTGAGGCAGGAGGAGAGGAGTAATACAAGGCCAGCCTGGGCAACTTAGCGAGACCTTGTCTTAAAAAGTAAAAATCAAACAAAAATAGAGTGGGGCTGGGGTTGTGGCTCAGCCGTAGAATGCTCACCGAGCATGTGTGGGACACTCGGTTTGATCCTCAGTACCACATAAAAATAATAAAATAAAGGTACTGTGTCCAACTACAACTAAAAAACCATAAGGACAGGGCTTGCCCTTTTGTGGGACCTCAGCAAACGCCCCCTGGTGGTGGTTGGTCCTCTGGGCTCCCTGGGCACTTCCTTTCTCCCAGTTCTGGAAGAGAGCCTCTGGTGTCCCCATGTCAGAAGTGTGGCTCTCGTGTCCCAGTGTCATCCAGACTCATTCACTCTGCTGCTGTCCCTCTCTACCATCATTGTGTTGTCTCATGTCCCAGCTGTCAAATTGCTGTCATCTTGAGACCCAATTCTGGAAACCTCAGCTGGTGCCAAGTGCTCCCTCACTGGCTCCAAGCGTGGAGAGAGAACTGCTTTCGACCAGTTCTCTGTGGGAGCAGAGCCATACAGGGTCCTCCAATGTCTGTTTTTATGGCCAAAGAGAGCTTGGGTGATGATTTTTATGGGTCTTGACACTTAATGAAATAGCTTGGACTGTTGTGTGTTGGACTCCAGGGGATGGTGGTGTTTTGTGGGGAAGACCTAATAGACAACCCATCACTGAAGCTACCTCTAGGCCCTTTCTATCCTCATGACCACACTTGTGGGGGCAAGCGGGGTGCATGCATTCCGAGCAGAGTTACCTTCAAAAAGCTAATAACATGCATTAAAATGTTATCTCGTGGGAAGATTCTTAATTTATTTCTCAGGCTTCTCTGTATGCCACAAGTTTTCACAGTATAAGCTTGTATCCCTTCAAAATCAGAAATGGCCTATTTTAAAATATCAGTATATATACCTTAGTATCTTAGTGATCACAATTCTATGAAAGTTATATATTTTGTTGAACAGGGAAAAGTATACACAAAGTTTACTACCTACCTAAGATTTGAGGTATGAGCCTTATGTAACTTTTTATATTAAAAAGTTATTGAAGTGAAATTAAAACCGAGAGAAGAGATACTAAAGTGTGGACAAGGTAGCTTTTCTTAAGTAATTAAATTGAGCTATTCAAGAAAAAAAGCCACAAAAATAGGAGTGGGTCCCTTGGTCCCTCTTTGTCCAGAAAGGCTCTAGTTTTTGTACTTCATGGTTTCTAGCTTTGATGAACTCCTAGGACTCCGAGGCCAGGCACTCCCCGTCCCTCTCGTTCTAGAATGCCTGGTAGTCCACAAGTGTCCAGGCCTCTGTGGAGCGCCTCGGGTTCCGTATTTCTAGACCCCGACGCTCATCTGCGGAGGGAGGTGGTGTGAGGTGGTGGTGGGCAGTCGTTCCCAGCCTGGACTGTGGGGAGCCCTCTGGGGAACCCCAGGATCTGGGTCCCTGGCCCTGCACTTGAGGAGTGAGGGCAGTTGGGACGCTGGAGGAGAAGGAAGAGGTGGTGGGCATGGGGTTCTCCAGGACACTTCAGCGGCCACTGGACAAGACCTGAAGCAGATGGACAGTATTCTTCTCTTGGTGATTTGTTCTCCACAATTTCAGGAGCTGCATTTCCCACGGGTCTCCAATCTCTCAGAGGTGTACGAAGTGCTGAGCAGGTGAGGGGCGCTTCCGGAGCTGGTTCTGGGACAGGGGGCCTGTGGCTGCAGCTGCTGTGTGGCTCCAGATCCCTCGGGTCTGGTGGGTGCTCTTCCCACCCATGGCACCGCTTCCTGGAGCTGGTGTCCCCTCCAGGTCCTGCTGCCTCAGCCCATCTCTGCAGCCCTCTTGGCCCCCATTTCCAAGAACAAAGTCTGATGGCACAAGCAGAGAGAGGCTATTTGGACAGACTGGCAGAGCTGAGGGAAGAGACCCCATTGTCCCCATTCCTCCATCACTCATTTATTCCCTTCAGCAAATGCCGTCTGAGCACCATACTGCGGAGGCATTGGGCTTGGCCCCAGGAATCCAAGGAACAGCAAAACCATCGAGGTCCAGTTTCAAGGAGTGTGGGCTAGAAGCATAGGAGGGGAGCCCAGCACTGAAATTAACATTCAAGTCATTTCCAACAGCGAGAGACACTGGAGGAAAAGCAGGAGGTGCTGTCAGAGCAGAGTGACAACATAGTATGACTGTGGGAGGGCAGCCTGCCTGCAGGGTCACCTGCACTGAGAGCTGGGGCCTGGTGGGTTCTGGCACTGCTGATTCTGTCTCAGGAGAAGAGCGGGCATCCTGGAACACGGGTGCATGAAGCCAGTTTTTAGGTGGCTGAAGAGAGAGAACAACCCTGCTGCTGCCTGCTCTCTTCCCGATGCCACCAATATATTGAAACCTTGTGTGTCTCTTCTGTCCCCATGGGCATGCGTTGGGATCCTTTGCTCGGCACCTGGGTTCTGGCTGGGCCTGGAGTTCACTGGGCTCCCACCCTAAGTCTTTGGTCCACCAGGGCTGACACAGTCCCTGGGTCATGGTGACTTCTGAGCCCATTTGTCCTGAGAGCCACTCTCTAGCAATTAGCCACCTATCTCAGAGGGCCAGCCCTGGAGGCTGTGTTTCTCAGGTGACATGCCTGCTGGTGTCAGCTGGGTTTAGTCAGTTGGAGGCCTTGGAGCAGGGGCAGGAGGAGAAGTGGAGGAGCCAGCATATGTCAGCCACCCTCTTGGCTTCCTGGGCAGCACCCAGGCTTCCTGGCCTCAGCAACACCTTCCATCCTCTAGCCCCTCCCCAGGGGGCCAAGTCCAATGTTACAGGCTCTGGGGGTCCTCACGTCCTGTCTGCCCTTTCAGCCCTTCTGTCATCTACAGAACCAAATGGCCCCGTCCGATTCCTGCAGGTGGTATCTGTTTTCCTGACAGAGCTGCCTAATTCAAGGGTGGCCTCTCGCCCATCCAGTGTGACTTCCCCTGGTTATGGGTTTTCCCATGGAGGTTGCCCTCAGAGTCCTGCACTGCCCCCAGGAAGGTGCTCTAGAGCCTTTTGGCTCTGAAGTCCCTCAGCCCATCGAGGCTTTTCTTCTGTGGCCCCCCTCCCACCCTGGACCCCCGGCCTGCCAGCCCCGGCTTCCCGCCAGCCTGGTTGCTCGAGCACTTATCTCTGTTTGGATGGAAAATTGCTCCTTTATCGTGGTGTATTTTTTCCTACCCATGATTTCCCTGTCAACTCCGCAGAATCCAGGAGGCCTGCTATGGAGATGCCATGCCAAGTCGTCAGAAATGCGAAAAAAATAAACAAAACAAAACCTCTCTGAAGAGGCAGCTTTTGCAAATCAAGAACGCTTTGGCTTCCGTACAGTCGACTCTGCTCCATCTTTCCAAAACTCTGTATGAATTAAGCTCAGAAGCCAAGAATGTGACTTTTTGGTCAAAGCTGTAGCCTACCTTCCCCTGGGACAATTTACGTCCCTGGCTTTGATGGATGGAGGGCCTTGATGGGCGGGGACAGGGAACCTCAGTTTAGAAATATCCAAAGTTCATTCTCTTAATATTGCCATTTTACAAAGGAGGAAACAGAACAGTTTTTGTTCCTTGCCAATCAACTAAGGACAAACCAATATCAATTTTATTTCTTTAACGTTTCAACAAACTGTATTTCATTTCCTGGTCTGACAAAGACAGGCCACTCACTGTGCTTGGCAACTTTCTCTCACCCTCCGACTTCTCTTTCATAGTCATAGGTCTAAGAAGAGCAAAATGAAAATACCAGCTTTGCATGGCTACAACAGAACACCAGAGGCAATTAACCTACTAGAGAAGGCAAGTTTATTTGGCTCACAATTTTGGAGGCCACACTGGCCTGTTCTCTTGTGAGGATGGGATATGGTGGAAGGTGTGGGAACAGCAGTCATCCCTGAGCTGCAGAGAAAGAGATATATACTGGTCCCACAATCCCCTGCGAGGGCTGGCCCCCAAAGACCGGGAGACCTTCCTCTAGGCCGTCTCCCAAACCTCCTCTACCTCCCAATATCCCCACCCTGAAGGCCCAAGCCTCCAATCACGACGGACCCTCGGAGGACATGCAGACAAATCACAGCCGTGGGAGAGCCTGATTTGCTCAGTCCCACTCTGATTTTAGAAGCTCCATTTCTCTGAACTCAACCGGGTCAGTTCCTCATTCCAGTACCGTCTCGTGTCGTCATCACCATTGTCACCTCTGTGCCCATGTTGTCCCAGCTTCGATGGGCAGGAGCCAGGGAGCCCCTTCCTGTTCCCTTGGCTCTGCTGCCGCTGCAACACCTAATTTCTAAACGGAGCTTCCTCGCTCCAGCCAGCCCTCTGCTCAGATGCCACTTCTATGAGATGCTGTTTTCATCACTGTGACCAAAAGACCCCTCAAGAACAATATTAGAGGAGGAAGTTTATTCAGGACTCTTGATTTCAGAGGCCTCAGTCCCAGGACAGCCAACTCTATTTTGGGGGGGCCTGAGGTGCCACAGAACCTCAAGAAGGGTGTGGAGGAGGAAAGCAGCTCAGGACTTGGCCACCAGGAAGCAGAGAAACAGAGAGCTCCACTCATGGGGGCACCCAGTGACCCACCTCCTCCAGCCAAGCCCAGCCTGCCTAACGTTACCACCCAGTTGACCATTCAAATGGATTAATGCACTGATTAAGTTAAGACTCTTACACCCTAATCATTTCACCTCCAAATTTTCTTACATTGTCTTTTGCATGAGCTTTTCTGGGGAACCTCATATCTAAACAATAACAGATGCCATCCCTGACCACCACAGAAACATAATAATACCTCTGTCACTCTTTGTCCTTTTTCTCTACTTATTATTATTTTTATCTGCAGTGCCTTAAACAGTGCCAGGCACAAGCAGGGCTTAGTGGACATCTGCTTAATGAATGGAACAGTCCTGACCGGAAGATTCTAATAGGCTGCACCTCAGTCCTATGCCTGAGTTGTAGTGGCCATGAGGTACAGAGAGGAACTGTGCCGTGTCCTCTGCTTCCCACACAAGCAAGAGGTGGAATGGTTTCGATGCCAGGGCAGGAAAAAAAGAGCCATTCAGACTAGAAAGATGAGTATCCTCCTAAATTATTTTTATCATAAACTAGGAGCACAATCAGTAGATAACGGACCCTACAACCTAAATTGTATAAGAAGAATGATTTTTAAATCACCTACATTAAACTCAAAATGGTTTTGTTTGGGCACATAATTCGCCCCTATTTCATCAGTCTGTATCCAGGAAGGGTATGCAGCAGGGGAACTCATGTTCTCACTCGGAAGTTCGCCTGACAGTCTAGTCATTTTTGGGTTGATGTGGAAGCCACATTCTCAGATTCAAGCTTTTTGTCAGTGCGTTAAGATTTTTCTATGATCATGATGGGCCATGCTGACTCCTGCTCTGGAAATCTTCAGGGTCAAGTCTGAGATGGGCTCTGTGCTATGTACCTTCATTTTTTGTTCACAAGCTATGGGAGAGCCAGAATGTTTTCTAAGTAAAACCCCAACTTGACGGTAAGTGCTTCTCCGTGTACTGGGTGTTCCATACACAGATGGAAAACTGCTGTTGTGAGCATGAATCTTGGTTAGGCTTCTTAATTTTCCCCAAAGTTTCTCAATCCCATCAGCTGATCAGTTAATTTTTGAAGTTTGTGTGTCACTGTTGGCCAGCCCCAGAATCTGTCTTGCCCACCAGGATATATGCGGGCTGTTTCTGCTCAAATTTGATCAAGTTCCCACCTGGAAAAAATGTACAGCCATAATTTGAAAGACTAACTATGCATCAAATTCCTTAGATATCCTGTTAATTTCACGGACAGTTAGAAAGCCATCTACCCCACCACCACCCTAGAATCACTCTCTGCTTAATGAAAGGAGGCATCAGAAGTGTCCATGCGACTGAATATTATTTGGCAATAAAAAGGAATGAAATACAGATACATGCTGTAATATTGGTTGAAAACCTGCTAAGAAAGAAGTTGGTCACAAATGACCACGCGTTGTCTGATTCCGTTTATAGGAAATGCACAGAATGGACAAATCCATAGAGACCGGAGAGAGATCCACAGCTGTGGGGATCTGGGGCGTGATTGCCAATGGGCATGGGCTTTATTTGGGGGAAGGAGAAAATGTTGTAAAAATAGATTGTGGCAATGGTTATGTAAGCCTGTGATTATTCTAGAAGCCATTAAACTGTACATTTTAGATGGGTGATTTTGATGTCTAGTGAAGCAGATCTCAATAGAGGTGCTTAAAACAGCCAGAGCTGCGTTTACTGTAGGGTGGCTTCTAAGCCTGTATCCCCAGGAAGATCCACGGCAGAAACTGTTCAGAGCAAACGCCGCCCGTGTGTCTCCTGCCTCCTCCACCAGCCCTACCCAGGAACCAGGTGGCTTGCAGAGAATGCTGGTCACTCCCCACCGGCCCCAGGTTTTTCTTTTTATTTTGAGTGCAGAAAGCCCACACCCTGTACCTGGTGCAATGTGACCACACATGACCGTGGCCTGCATGTTCACATCTTTATTTTCCCCTTGGCCTTCATCTCCGGTGCTACCTGTGCTTTTCTGATTTCCACTGTTACCCATTTCACTTTCCATTTAATTCATTTGCGTCAGCCACTTCATGCCCTTTCGTGTGTGCGCAGATCAAGTGAACACACCTCCCTGTGGACATCCTTAGAGATGGGACTTATAATGGCCTCCTGAGCCTTCCAGCTCCTCTTAGGATGAATCTGGAAGGTGAACCACGGTTAGTCCTCTGTAATAGTTGGGACAGACAATAACCCCTTGCACTGTTTGGTTCTGGAGAAAGAATGGCAGCTGACTGGCCTTTAGATAACCTCTTTGCATGAATGCCTCAAGACCCTCTGGACCCAGAGAAAAGGAGACTTTGACACTGAGGACCCTCCACATTGAGTTGCTCGAGGGCTGGTTTGGAACTGAGCACTCTTGAGTTTTGTGTTTTCAGCTGAGAAGAAATTAAGAAATGCCATTAAAAAAAGTCTGGTAGGTTGACAAGTTTGCATCATGTATATCTAATATTTTTGTTAACTCCATCTAGCAATCCTACCCCTCAAGAGAAACAGCCACCTCTTTAAAAAGTTCTATACTTTTAAGAAAGTGATCAAAGTTCAGGAAGGGATCATTTCAATTATTTCCAGAAGGGTTAGAAAGATTATAAGAAATAGAGTAATGAATATCATCGTTAGAATTATTTATTAAGAACAGAAAGGCCACGTAATAGCACAAAAATAGGGAACATAAGAGGGTTTTACACTGGTCAATGTTGTTTTTGTTGTAAACACAACTGCTCTCTTTTTTGTGTGATGATAGGACTTTTCTTTTTTAAAAAATATTTTAGTTTTTAGTTGTAGTTGGACACAACACGTTTATTTCACTTATTTATTTTTATGTGGTGCTGAGGATCCAACCCAGGGTCTTGCACGTGAGAGGCAAGCCATCTACTGCTGAGCCACAACCCCAGCCCATGATAAAACTTTTCTACAGAAATATTCTTTTGAAAGTATTCAGTGTGTGGGGCTGGGGATGTAGCTCAGTGGGAGAGCACTTGCCTAGCATGTGTGAGCTCCACATAAAAATAAACACAATAGAGGCATTGTGTCCATCTACAGCTAGGAAAAAATATTCAGTGGGCAAAATATTATTGCATTCTTCCTTCCTGGTTTCTTTCCAGATATCTTTGCAAAGAAATAACCAAATAGGATTGTTTTCTTTCTTTCGTCTTACCTTTGATTTGACTTTTCCTTGCAATTGATTTTCACTCTCAACACTGTCCTTTCCTTCAATGCACCCCAGGTGAGATTCTTCTGCCTAGCCCTGAACTGTCTTTGCGGGGTCTCGGGAGAGTGAGCCGGCGCTCGAGCCACAGAGACGTGTTGCTGGTGGAATTGCTACCTGAGGAGAATTTGAGGAAAACTTCCTGATACCTTCCCTGAACTTGGTTTAGTAAAATGTGTCCCACCCTGTCACCTGGGCCCCCACAACACTGTTTGCATCAAGAAACCAAAGTTTCAGTCAAACCCCACAGGTGATCCCCGGAAGGCACCAAGAGTGGAATTTTAAAAACTGTCCACAATGGTCCTCACTACTGACAGTTGCTGTGACAAGCCCTTCTGATAGTGGATGCAACATCCTTCTGTGTCCTGGGAGGCAGATGCCCACCAGCATGAAGAAGCAGGTAGCCTTGGGGACTCAGGGAACTTGCCCAGGACCACAATCAAGCATTGATGGAGGGATCTGAGCCCAGGTTTGAACAGCCCTACACACACACACACTCACACACACACACACACACTCACACACACTCACACAGGGGACAGAGTGTGGTGGAACCCACCAACGCCTAACCCATGTGGTGACTTTGAGGGTGCCATGGTTGACAGAGTGGGCAGGAGCTATTGGATATGGAAAATGAAACCCCCCAAATAATGAGGCCTGGGAAAAGGGAATGGAAAAGCCAGACTTTCTCAAGGTAAATCTCTTTCAGATGCTGGCCGCAGGTAGGGGAAAAAATGTGTCATCAATCCTAAAGTGGTATTCTCTAGGGAGCACTAATCTCTTCCAAGATAATGCCTCTTCAGGTGCTGGCCACTGACCCCCAGCCCCGAACTCAAATTCCTCAGTGCCCAGACTGACACGCTCACTAAATCACCCACAACCTATATAAGCCCAGTCCCCTCCTTTGTTCAGTGGCTCATTTTCCACCAGGAAAGTGGGTCTGTTCCTGTAGGTGTGGTCCCGATCCTGAGTAAAGGGAGAGAGAGGAAGGGAGGGAGGAGAGAAAAAACAAAGGAAGAAAAACTGATAAAATGAACTCCTTCAAAATTAAAAACCTCTGCTCATCAAAGGCACAGTTAAAAAAAAAAAATTCCAGGCAAGCCACAGACTCAGAGAAAATGCTTTTTTTTAAAAAAACTTTTTTCTTTTTATGATTTTCTCAATTGTTGGTATGATATCTCCCTCCCCCATGTCTTTCCATAAAGCTACAGATGTCACATATAAACACACAGTTTGGGGAGAAAGACTATGACACAGCTTATATTCTTGGGTACTTCCACCAGAGGACCAGTGAGTTAATTAAGGCATCTACATGCAGCAGAATTCCTTGATTTCTACTTTGGCATTGGAAGGGGAAAGAAAAATAACTTTCAATTAATCGTAAAAGACATAGTTAACTGAAAGGACTTTATGATTTAAAACTTGAAGCAGATGCTCAAAGCTATAGTTTCTTTCTTGGGGACATGGATTCTAAAACCTTAATATTTTATCAATCTTACCAAAAAAGATGGACTCTATGTTAACAGTAATGTTTGATGCCCTGGCTCTGACGCCAAGGCCACCCAGTGCCTCCTCTGAGCAGGGTATCCATGCAGGCTGTGAGACTGGGCCTCTCAGAGAAAATTCTTGCAAGATTTCTGACAAAGGATTTATACACAGAATGTATGAAGACTTTCTTCAACTGGAAAAAAAGAAAACAGGACATTTGAAAGATAATTTGGTTTTCAGAAATGGGCAAAAGTCTTGAACAAGTACTTTACAAGAGCAGACATACTATTGGCCAATAAGCTCCTGAGAAAGTGCTCGACCTCATTAAACATCCGGGGACTGCAGATTAAAAGCTATGAAAGGCTATTCCATAGCCATTAAAATGCAGGTGCAAAAGATTATGAACCAAAGGCTGTTCACACCGTATGTTGGTGAAGATGTGGATAATTAGAAATCTGAAGGTTTTTCCTTAGCTCCCTGGTGTTGCACCACCACTTTGGAAAACTGAGTGGGAGTTCCTGAAACATGAGACAGACATCTGCCATGTGACCCTGAAATTTTACTCTTGGGTATTTATCTATGAGAAATTCAAACCTATATCCACATGAAGATTCAGATAAGAATGTTTATAACCATCTTACTTATAAAAACTCAAAACTGGAAACAGTGCAGATGTCCATCAGGAGGAAACTGGATCTACAAACTGAAGTATATTCATACAATGGAGTACTATTTAGTAATAAAAAGGAGCAACCTTTTGTAACAACATGGATAAATCCCAAAATCATGGTGCTGAGTGACAGAAGTTACACACACACACACACACACACACACACACACACACACACACACAAAGATAGTTTGTAAAATTCTAGAAGAGGTGAAATTTGTCTATAGTAATAGAAACCTGATCATTTTCCACTGGAAATGGCAGGCTGGCTGGCAGGGGACATGAGGGCACTTTCAGAGGTGAGGATGTGCCAGGTCTTGGTGGGGGTGTGGCCTGTGTGGGTGTATGCATCTACCAAAATGGACCCAGGAGAATAATAAAAATTTGTGTATTTCACTACATATAAATTTGACTTCAATGAGAGTATTTCTTAGCTCAAAAAAAAGTGTTATAGCTGAGTTTAGTCACCGGAATCTTCACACATTTTTCCCTCAGTGGCTAAGGAAAAAGATTTGAGTGATTTGCTACTAAACTGCAATATACACATTCAGGCAGGAGCCCACACTGTATCAAATGGAAATGCCTTCTTTGCAAACTCTGAGGAGAAATAAGATTCTGGATTTATTTCTTCTGTGATTCCAAGTGACACACTAAAGTTCCCTGCTGTTTCCTCACTTCCGTTTCTTCTTTCCAGCTGCTCCACGCCCAAATTATTACTCAAGTAGCTTATGGTATCTGCAACAATTTTGTGGGGTGGAATAAGACTAAAAAATTAATTGCAAGTAGAGGAGTTCAGCATCAGCCTGAAGCCTCGCAGCATCAGAACACTTCAATCATCTAAGCCCAGCACTCCTTAAACTGGCCCTGGATTTCTCTGGCCCACTTAAGATTTCCCCTGGGGAGACTCTCTGGGTCCAGGCTAAAACAGATGAACATGCTCAGTCTACAGAAAGCTCATGTCAATTTATAAGAAAAACTACTGACTCCCAACAGAAAAATGAGCAAAGACACAGAAAATATCCCCTCTCATGATTAGCCAAACAAATGCAAATTTTACCAAATGTATTTACTGATTTCAAAGGTTTAAAAATTAAAATTCCCAATGCTGGAAAGGGTTCCCTGAGAGGTGCTCATAGATGTTGCTAATGCAAATAGTCGTTAATAAATTCTGGTAAGCAACCTGGCAGAATCGCTAGGGCCTTTCTGGGCCCCAACAGTGGCCATCGGTAGAGACCAAAGTATCAAGCAGTTTCCATCATTTTAATAACTGGAAAATTTCCTTGTCCTCTGGATCAGCACCCAATCTGCTACAGAGACACTTGGCCCTCTGTCCCCTACCTAGATTATCATCACATGCTCTCCCTTGTCTAAACATCATGCAAAAATCAAGTTGAGAAAGAATATTTTTGGAGCCTTGCCTTGGGTTCATTCTGCTGGCTGTTCTGAATATTCCCTGGGTGCAGCCGCATACTTGGCCAGCAGTATTTGGGCTGTTCACAGAACTGTAACTTCTAAATTTTCCTTTGGAGATAATGATCAGCATTCCGAGGCTCTACAGAAAAGAGATGTAAAAGAATCAAAACTGTGTTCACAGGTTGACTAACACCCTTCCCACCACACTAACAGAGTCGCCTCTCCAATTTCTGCACCTGGAATAGTTGCATTTCTCCTGAGCAGCAGCCAATTACTTTGTATTGATGGAATACTATAAATTGGGTAATAGGGTATTTTTTTTTTCCTTTTCATGCTCAGAAGTCTTAAGACACATATTTGACCTGCCTTTGCAAATGTACCATAAAAGAAAAATGTTCAAAATTACTAATTTAGTCAGAAGTCAGCTTTCTGCCAATAACTGTGGATTTTGGCAAACAATGCCTTTTCATCCAAAAAATCCTTAAAGATACTGAGAAAAGAAAAAAAAAAAGACACCTCCAAATGATAGTATACTGCATGCTAGGGATGCTACAAGAAACTTAAATGGTGGCAACACTGAATCCTAGCAGAGGGAGTTCTCTAAATTCCATGGTTGCATACATTAAATTACATTAGAGTTACTTGTTTATGGATCTGTTTTCTCACAAAAATTTGCTCCTTGAAGCAGGAACTGTCTTACTTGTTTAATGTTGGTTGAGCCAACAGATAAGTTGAATAAATCAAGTATGTTTAGAATTGGTACCCTAATTTCCAATATTGCTTGTCTTCTCATTCTTTTTATCATGTTGGTCTAATTTTTCCAGCCAGACTCTAAGTCATTTGGGAAAGGAACTGTATTGAGTCCACAGGGCTGAGAATAAAGTAAGGGCTGATTACTGATAGATGGTCTCACAGATGTCTGGCTCCCTGTGACGGTTAGTAAACCTATCAGAGCCCTTGTTGATATTTCGTTGGACCAATCTGTCTCTGTTGATCATAACTAACGCTTAGCAAGTACTTTCCCTGGATGTGGCATGACACAACACTAATGACTTATGTTTGTTTAGGGTATATGTGGGACATCTTTGTCATTACCTTCATATTTTAGAGGGTAAGCAACTTGCTAACTTTCTTTATTAAAACCAGAATGATGTATCATGACGCAGTGTGCATTTACTAAGCAATTTTGGTAAAAAATTGCAAAGAACTTGCTGCATCGGTCTAAAATTAACTTGCACAACACCCAAATGCTATACCACATACAGGGCCCATTGCTGAGTGTCCCAAAGAGAGATACTTAACATCTGCAACCCAGAAAAGAATGGTTCAATATTTCGGGTAACTGTGACAACAGACAAGCTACCCAGCTACCATCAGTTACTCCTAAAAAAATATTGTAGTAAACAAAATTAGAAATGAGTGTTGCCTACAAAAGTGTAAAATAGACAACTTGGTCTCAATTTTCATCATTATTCAAGGGAAAAAAGAAAGTACGGTGAACTTCCAGAGGCTGACTTGACCGTGCGTGTGTGACTGCATGTCACCTTGACCTTTGGAGATTTGCTCTTTATTCTGCAGACTCACCACCACGTAAAGTGGCTAAGAAACAAGATTGTCAAGCCCACCCTGCCGAGGAGCCTGTATTGTCCAATGAGAGACAAGGGATTTTCAGCATTTCCTGTTGAGTTCTCTCCCCCTATGCTCTGGTGACAAGGAAAATTCAGTTGACCACGGGCCCATGTTAGGCCACCTCAGGTCACTGACTGAGTCAGAAGACGCCAGTGTCAATATGTCCTCCGAGGCCTGAGACAGGGCAGGTTCAGAAGTGGGCGTGAGAGTTTGGAATCCTATGTGCTGAGGGGGAAGGATGGATGATGATGAATGCAGGAGACCCCCACAAACAGGGCAAGATGCATGAGCCCTGCCAAGGGCTCCCCACCCCCCAAGGAATCCGTGGAACCATGCAGAAAGGTCAGGTCAGAGGACAGAGGCTTGTGGATGTAGATCAAACCAAGCCCAATCCAGGCTCTTATCAAGATTCACTTGAATTACATTCAAATCCCTTAAATAGTTCTGATACCCTGGGATTGTCAACAAAACAAAACTGAGGTGAAAGATCTAGAAGGCTCTAGAACAGGAAGCCTTTCCTGACCAAGATCTCCAGCATGGCTCCTCTGAAGCTGCATTCTCCCACCCTGAGCACACAAGAGAGAGAAGCCCCTTTGCACTCATAGCTTCCCTCATGGAGACGTGCCCTCCTGGGAGCCGCCTTGCTGTACATGAGCACAACAGGGAAGCTTGCGGCCAGTGGGACCTGACCACAGGCTGCTACCAGGTGATTTTTAAGCCTCATACTCTGCAAATGGACCCATTTATACTCCTTCTACCCCAACGTGCACAGAGGGACAACCCAGTCACCCATTCCCGTCTCCACCTCCAGCCAGACATGAACACCTGAGTTCCTGTGGCCAGAGCAGGGCTCAGCAAACATTCCGTGGTGGTTCTTGGTGGAAGGGCCCAGGGAAGAGGGGGCAGTGGGACACACGTGGCCTCCTGTGTGGGACCTGCCCGTGTTTTCCACCCCATTCTACCACTATCGACCTCGAGTAAAGCCTGGGTTTCTTCCTCTGCAAGATGGAGACAATGACATGCCCATCTCATGAAGCTGCAAAGAAGGAAGTGGGGTGGTGCAAGACATCATTCGTAAGATCAGGGTAATTGACATATCTATTTCTTCAGATATTGTGCTAAAAACTTTCGAAATCCTCACTATTAACTACTTTGAAAGATTGGAGTAATTGCAGTCCAGTGGAACATGCTTCTAGATCATTCCTGAACTCATCTTTCTCTCCATGGGTTCTCAGGAACCCTCTTGGAATCAGTCATTTGGTAGACCTCACCTAAAGCCACTCAAAAGGCAGGGCACATGTACCTCTGGCTCTGAATCACACCTGCACCAAGGGACCTGCGAGTCAGGGTTCTTAACCTCAGGAACACAAATAGGCACCCATCAAGTGGAGTAGAAAGAGAGACGTCACCAGCTCAGAACCTCCGGGAGGACGAAATCAAAGGCATCAAGAGGTGCTGGAAACCACAGCCCGATCCTGACAGCAGAGCCAGCCCCGCAAAGACACGCTGCTGCCTCTTCCCAGTGCAGCCCCACAACCCTGGTACCCAGCACCCTGCACGCACGCGTCGTCTTCTGCTGTTGTCACCCCTACTACAGACAGCACCTGTGACCCTGCCCCTTCTGGGCGGCACAGCAGAGGCAAAGTCAGGACCAGGTCTATCTGACTGGCTGTGGCACGTCAGATGTCCCTGCCCAGCAGAAGGAGGGCTGGGAAAGGGAGACTGTCCCACGGCGGGAAGTTCCCCCAACGTCAGAGGGGCTCAGACACCAAGAGCAGCAACCACACTCCACTGCAGGTTCTCTTGGCCTCTCCAGCCCCGTCAGGCTCCTCATGGCAGGCAGTAAGGGTCCTAGACTACCCCACACTGCTTTAGGCCAGTGAAGGGGGTCCCTGCCCTGAGCCCTCCCTTTAGACTCCCCCATAGCCTTCTCCATCCTGTCCCACCCCAAGATCAGAGGCCCCAGGGCCCAGGCTGTGTGCCTGCCTCCTGATGGAGGTCATATTCAGAGCACCTGCTATTCCAGCCAGAAAGCTCTGAGCCTGCTTCCCAGGCCAGCTCAGCCTTATCCCTTGAGGATAAAGGGCTGCCCGTGCACACACCCCTGGGCTAACGGTGGCCAGGCTGGGGCTGTGTGCAGTGATGTGCTTGAGTTCCCAGGGGTACCCATAATGTGCAAGTGAGACCCCTCCTGGTGAGGGGCAGAGCCAAGTTCAGGAAGAGCCTAGGAAGGCTCTGAAGAGTTTAAAAATTCTAAATTTGTAACTAGACTTCCAAATGTTACAGAAGTGCATGTGTCAAGGGGTAGAGGGGCTGGGGATGTCGCTCAAGCGGTAGCGCACTCGCCTGGCATGTGCGGAGCACTGGGTTCGATCCTCAGCACCACATACAAATAAAATAAAGATGTTAAAAAGAAGATAAAGGATAGAATATATTTCACTTAACAGTGCAGTAGCTTGTTAAAAAGAACTTTTGTTGGAGTAGAATATACATAAGATGAAAAATCACCGTTTTAACCATTTTTAAGGTGTACAACTTAATGGCTTTAGGTACGATCACAATGTTGTACAACTATCACTTCTATCCATTCCCAGAACATGTTCATCATCTTGAGCAGCAACTGGGTAACCATTAAACACTAGCTCCCCACCCCACCCACCCCGCCCACCACTCCCCCTCTCTGTCTCTATGGATTTACCTGTTCAGGTGCCACACTCAAGTACAATCATCCATCATTTGTCCTTTTGTACCTGTCTTACTTCACTCAGCCTGTTCCCAAGGTCCTTGCGTGTCACAGCATTCATTGTGTATCAGAATTCCTTTCTTCCTTGAGTCTGCACCGTGTTCTGTTGCGTGTGTAGACCCCATTGTGTGCATGCATTCGTTCATGGGTGGACACTTGGTTGTTTCCCCAAGTGGCTGCCGTGTATCAGGCTACTGTGCACATCGGCGCAGTGGGATCTGTCAAGTCCCTGCTGTCACTGGTGGATCAAATGGCAATTCTCTGTTTAACTATTTGCACCATGACAGGTGACCTTGGGATTGCTGCAGGCTCAGAAGCCCCCTGGGAGGTCATCTCAGGACCCTAGCTCCATCTAGCTCTACTGTCTGCACTCTGAAGCCACCCCAGAGCAATGGCTGGGCTCCCCTGAGCTCCCGACCTGTCCCCTACAGGTCTGGACAAGGGCTACAGAAGGATGAACCAGGGCATACCTCCAGCGACCCCCTCCTCCAGCCACATCCCGCCTGCCTGCGGATACTACACAGGTAGTTCATTCAAACTAGGAAGAAATGACGAGGTTACAGCTCTCACCATCCAACCATTTCACCTCTGAACACTGCATTTTCAGGAGCTTTGGGGGAGCACCCCATATGGGAACCATAACACAGCCCTTGAGTCACACCTGAGTTTATGTTCGTGAGGAGACTTTTGGGAAGTCCCTCAGGAAACAGGAGGGGACTGGAGGTCCAGTCCATTGCCAGGAGCCAATGATGTCTCTCATGTCCTACTTATAGGACCTCCCCAACAGCCCAAAGACGGGCTTGGAGGATTTCTGTGCTGGTGCCAGTGGGAAGTGCTGGAAGCTCCCGTCCCGTCCTGCTCCCAGCACCCTGTGCGTCATCTGGCTGCCTCTGCCTTATGTTAAATGGTCAATGGACAGAAAGTGTTCCCCTAAATTCTGGGAGCCGTTCTAGAAAATCATCCCCCCGCCCTGAGGAGGGGGTCTTGGGAACCAAAGTTCATAGTCAGGAGTCACATGGGAGGCCCAGACTTGTCCCTGACCTCTGAAGTGGGGAGCATCTTGTAGGCTGGAGCCCACTCTGTGGGATATGACGCAGACTCCAGGCAGACACTGTCAGGATGGGATTAAGTCGTAGGATATCCATCAGGAGTCTGCAGAGAACTGAACTGACTATTGTCATCAGCCGGGCCTGGGAGCCTGGAAAGAAGCACATCTCCTTTCCCTTCTACGGCTTCGCCCCTCATCAGCCTCGACTCCCCAGGCTCCCTCTTAAAACAAACTGTCCATGCTCCAGTGCTCCAGGGGAGGCCAATGACACTCCCAGCCAGGCCTTGGAAGTTCCCAGAACCCTGCTCCCTCAACCAGGGCTGCAGCTAACTCTTAGACTCTAACTCCAGCCAGGGTGTGCAGGGTCCAGGCCCTGGCCCTGGTTCACACACAGAAGCCTTAGCCTCGGGCTAGAGCACCACGGTAACAAGCTCTTCCGAGAAGAAAAATACATCAAAACACGTTTCAAAAAATAGCATCCCTCCCTCTCTCTTGGGAAAGTGGAGTTTGGGGGACTTCACCAGCAGGCAAGGAGCTGCCCCTCTGGGTACCTTACTTTTGGGTGCCATCAAGTGATGGATTTTTTCCTCCAGAAGATTTCTTATAAAGGTGCCCAGCAGGCGGTCAGCCATCTATTCCCAGACAAGTCTGTGGTATAAAACAGTATTTGCTGATTAAGAATAAATCCACAGCTTCCAAAACAAACTGCTCAAGGACTTTGAGTTAAAGATAACAAGTTAATCACACGCACTTACAGTCCACTAAGATGAAAGGGAGGGGACTGGCAACATTAGCAGACGAGAAATATGAGCAACACTTGGGGAGTGATATTTGGCTCTGGGAGACAGAACTTCAAGATGGCCCCAGATTCCTGCCTCCAGTGGAAACACCTGGTAGAATCCTTTCCCCTGGAGTGTGGTCCCTAATCAATTGACCAAATTAATGAAAAGTAATGTTATCCTAGTGGGCCCTAATCAGGTCAGTCTTCTAAAGGGATCTGGAGAGTCAATCAATTTAAACTCAGAAACTCAACTAAAAATGTATCTGTGAGGATGTTTTAGCTGAAAATACCAGAAGTTAACATTGGAATTAGTTCTTAAAATAATACATATTTTCTTGCTCTATCACTAAGCCCAAAGATAGAGCAGCACTAGAGGGGCTGGACCAGGTGCTGTCCCTGTCTCCCTCCACATCTTTAGTCCTGGGCTCCTCCTGAGCTGAATCCTGAGGTGACAGGGCTGTCCCAGGTGTCTCACCCACCCCTGGACATGCCAGAAGGAAATCGTCTCCTAAGTGGCTCTTTTAGAGTCCAGGACATTTCCCCCAAGCCTTCAGCAGACATCCGCTCAGGATTCAGAGCCAGAGCTGAGGGAAGCATTCCTGTCTGAAGCTGGAGGGATGGGATCTGTCACAGGGACCCTGCTCACCTTGGAACCGTCCCCTCTCAAGGCGCAAGCTGCCTCTAGAGGGAGGAATCCTCAGGAATGAGCAAGTTTACATGGACCCTGGGAGGACAAGCCCCAGGTCTTTGACACCAGCAGACCTGTGAGTCAGGTTAGGGATCAGATTAACATATTTTCAGATCTACAGGGGCTTAGAAAGAGAGCTCAACCACTTTAGGTTAGACACTTCTTAAGACAGGCACACCTATTACAATGAGGGCTGTTTGGATCTTGATATGGAAAAAGAAAAGGGGGTGAGCGGCGTATTTGAGATAGTGAGGTAAATTTGAATAGGAAGTGGAGAAGGACCAAGAGCACTGCTAGTTCTGATTGTGACAATGGCATTATGATCATGTAAAAGGATGCCAAATATTTTTGAGAGTGTAGGAGAGAAACGACACGATGTGTGGGATTTGCTTCTAAGTTTTTCAACAATAACAAAAAAAAAAAATGAAAGAGAGAGAAGGCACAGAGGAAGTAAGTCTGGCAAAACACTGAACTTGTTCCAGCTAATAAGTGAGGAAGGAATGGGAGACGGAGGACATCACTGTTCTGAAACTCCGTGAAGTGATCATAGACCTCTGCACCACTGGCAAGGTTGGCCAGAAAACTGTAGGTGGGAGTCGGGGGAGACCACCCTGTGCCTCCCAGGTGTTCAGCAGCATCCTCGGCTCTTCCCACTGGGTGCCAGGAGCACCCACCCTCCCTGGGCACCGTGATCAAAGATGTCTCCAGAAGTTGCCAAGAGTCCCTTGGCGGCGGGGCTGAAGGAGGACCATGGCCATCTGATCCAGGTGATCACCATCAATGGCCAACAGCACCACAGAGGCGAGACAACCTGGTGGCTGGAAGTGCACACTCAGGAAATAATCCCCCAGAGAGACTGGATGTGAAACAAACTGAGGTTCTCACACATGGAGACAGGGTGGTGGCTGAGCTCCCCGGAGATGTGGGCCAAAGGTCCAGAATTCAGAACCCTCCATGAAACAAATGAGCAAGTTTTTTCAACAAAGACTGCAAGAAAAAAAAAAAGGTGTGTGTGCGTGGCAAGGGGGCAGGGGGACACCTAAAGACTAACTAAAGGAGGCTTAAGAGACATGTAGAATCATAAATGAATCTTATCTGGATGTCGACTCCAACAACAAGCTGTATTTTATATATTATAACACCAGGTGGATACTTAATGACTTTAGAGAACACTGCTATTTTCTCAGGTATGGTAAAGGTAGTGTGGTTAGGATGTTTTTGTGTTTTGGTTTTGCCTTTCTGTTTTATAATTGTGTAATGAAATATTTACAGATGAAGTTATGCAATACCTGGGAATTGCCTTAAAATACCCAGTGGGCAGGGTTCAAGCTGAAGCCCTAGTGGCCTTGTGTTAATTGCTGAAATTTGGTAAAAGGGGCATGGGCACCTGCAACACTCTTTTCTCTACTTTGGCATATGTTGGAAATTTCCCATAATAAAAAGTTTTGCAGTACTTGTGAGAGAGCATTAGGCCTTGCCAGAAACTGAGGCAGCACAGATAGACCCTCTCGCCCTTGAAACCCTGATTCTTATGATTGGACTAGGAAGAGAGCAGGCATGTTGCTCAGGGCAGCAGGCATGAGTTTGTTAGAAGGGACAGGGAAGGGAAAAGGAAGAAAGTGGACCCTCTCAGGGGAGTGAGGGTCGGCAAGTCCCTCCTGCCCTCTGTTTTATTGAGGGGTCTCCGGAAACTTCCAGAATCCTGCCCAGGCCCACTTCTTGACTTTTGACTGACAGCAGGATGACATCAGACTTTCAAGTCCCCACTGCCATGACAGCCCTAGGTCACTTTGGCTCGTGCTGATCAGTTCTAATTGGGACCTGCTTTTACAGATTTTATAGTTAAGGGAAATTATCCTTATGTCCCTGAGTTCTGCAATCTTGTCACAAAAATCCCCCGACACTTTCAGGGTCAATTTTTTTATCAGCATTTCAAGCCTGCATTTCCTCTGAAGATAACAAGTTGTTTTCTAAGGAATGTGACATATTCTGTCTACTTAAAGCAGGCAGGGCTGCAGGTGAATTGCTTCCTAAGAGAAAGCTTGTGGGGGTCTGCACAGGGGGCCCACTTTATAAAAGTGTTCCAGTGATTTCATGTTCCCACTGCTCATGTCTCTCTGTTCCACACGAAATTCACCTCCCTTACACCCTGTCTTTGGAAGCCCCTTGGGATGGCCTATAGGAAAAATAAACCAGAGGGTCCCTAACACAGACAAGTGACCAAGGAAGGTGAGCGTGGCCAGCTGGCTGGGAGCAAGGCCTGACTGAGAGGGCGAGAGCTCCCAGAAAACCCAGGCAGATAGCTCAGAACATTTGCATCTTTACCACATATTTTAAGGCACATGACACACGGAGTGGAAAAAACAAGGACGATGTGAGGAAAAGATAAGAATAGATAGAAAAATGTGAACATTGAAATGTGAGGCCCTGTTTCACTCTGGTGAAAAATAAGAATTCGCTCTTCGAGAAAATATGAAGCAATTGCAGTCCCCCTGTTGAACCTTCGGTGGAGAATATGTCTATGACAGCTGTCCCCACCCATTCCTCATCCAAGGTTCACTTTCTGGGGTTTCAATTAACTACAGTCAACTGCAGTCCAAAACACTAAACGGAAAAGTATAGAAATAATTCTTGCTTCCTTCATTTATTTGTTTGTTTGTTTTGTGCTGGGGATGGAACCCAGGGCCTTGAGCATTCGAGGCACCTGCTCTATACTGAGCTATGACCCCAGTCCCATAAGTTTTACGTCCCGCAATTCTGAGCACCACGAAGAAATCTCACACCATCCTGCTCCTTCCCTGAATCTTCCTTGTCCAGCTGTCTGCCCTGATAAAATATAGCAAGTATATTTTGTGGTACCAGGGATTGAACCCAGGAGCATTCTGCCCCTTTTTTACAATTTTGAGGCAGGGGTGCTCAGGCTGGCCTTGAACTTGCACTGATCTTCCTGCCTCAGCTTCCCAAGTAGCTGGGGTTACAGGCGAAGGCAACCACATCTGGCCATTGAAGATACGTTGAAAGAAAGACCACACTCACATAAATTTTATCATAACATATTGCTATAATTGTTCCATTTTATGAAGACTTATTGTTGCTGATCTCTGGGCCTCCTTTATAAATTAAGCATTATCATAGGTCTGTATGTATAGGGAAAACAGTATATACAGGGTTCAATTCTGCCTGCTTTTTTAGGCATCCTCTTGGGGTCTTGGAACCTTCTGAGGTTTAGGGAAGGCAACTGAATTACAAGAAAAAGAAACTTGACTAAAAACTAGATTTAATTACACTGAGAGGGTCGGGGCTGGAGAGGAAGTGGTGAGATGAAGCAAAACCCAAACTGGAAGAAATCAATGTTTGAGCAAGAAGGGTAGAGCGCACCCATTGTTTTTAAATGAAGGGATGAGTCCAGAAGAAATCTCCTGAAAAATCCAAAATAGCTGTTATTTTAAAAGTAGAACAGGAAGTGACAGGAATAGGCTCTCTTTGCAAAATGTAAGCCTTTTATGACTCTAATTTCTCACTATATTCCCATCGTGATCCATTCTCTCTTGCTGTTTTCCAAATACAGTGGCCTAAAACAACACTTATTTCTCATGTCAGTTTTGTGGGTGATGCATCCTGAGCTTTGGATCCTCAGCTCGGCTCAGGGTCTCACTGGTGGGGGTCAAGGTGTGGACCGTGTCTGAGGTATAGACGCAGGAGGGGGATCCTCTTATTCAGAGCCTCGGGAGAGCAGGACTGAAGCTCTGGGTCCTGGAGGCCGCCTGCAGCTCCCTACCATGCAGCCCTCCCCGTGGGCACTCCCCAGAGCAGGAGCCCCACTCCCCAGAGCCTAGACTGTGGGGAGCCATTCTCACACGTGACTGGGCGACTCCCGGTTTGGGTCTGAGGCGCTCTGCCTGTGTCGGAGCTTTCCCGGCCCTCTCCTGATGAGAGAACCCGTCCGTGGGGGGTGTGACTGACCACTGACCCCGGGGGCCCAATCACTGACCCTGACCTTGGAGTGCGGCCCCCCCTCAACCTTCATTGGATGGAATTCTCCCCTGAATTTCTTGTTCCCCAATAAAAGGCTACTCCCTGGCGTGCTCTCTCTCTCTCTCTCCTGCTAGCCCTGAGTAATCCTTGCTGCCCTGCCGGGCAGTTAGAGGTAGGAACCAGAGAGGGGAGCCATCTCGGACCTAGCAATAGAAAAAGGTAACTGAGTCTGTGTGTTTTTTTTTTAAAGAGAGAGTGAGAGAGGAGAGAGAGAGAGAGAGAGGATTTTTAATATTTATTTTTTAGTTCTCGGCGGACACAACATCTTTGTTGGTATGTGGTGCTGAGGATCGAACCCGGGCCACACGCATGCCAGGCGAGCGCGCTACTGCTTGAGCCACATCCCCAGCCCGAGTCTGTGTGTTTTATTTCGATCTCTGCTAGCTAACTTTTATGCCAAGAACCTCATTAATGAAACCATTGCGCTGGCCGCATGGTGGAACTAGACCATGGTGCAGCCCAGTGTAACCTCACCAGCAGCTCTGCCCTAGCCCTGTCCTCAGGGTCTGTCTTCTGTGCTTGACTCCCTGGATCTTGCTGGCCATGTAACAACCCCTCCCTGGGCTAGCATTTCTGGAGACAGTGAACTTGATAGAGAGTTTGTCTTGCAGAAGATGCAAACTCACTAATGGGAGTCTGTCCTCCCACCACCGTGGCCTCTACAGGGCTCTCACACTCTGGGCCTCTATCCACCTGCCCTAACCGCCTCAGGGCCAGGCACCTGAGTTCTTCCCAGGAAACCACAGTAAAGCCTGTTGCCCACAGTCCCCCTCTCCCTCTGCCTCTTCTCCAACTCCAGTGCTTCCCTGTGGGACCCGAGAGCCATGCCTGCCTCTGCTTCTTCCTTTATGACAATCATCTTCTTGTCTCCATGTTACGGAGGTGATTAAAGCAAATCCCGAGGACTCTTAGAACAGGGTCCTCTCAGCTTGACCATTTTCAATTGATTAAAAGCAAGCCACAAGTTCTCCCCCCACTCAAGGGGAGGGGATCACAAAGGGGGATCACAAAGGGGATCACTCACAGCAGGGAGCTTGTCTTCTGCCCCTAGCGTTTGATTTTTAAAAATATATCGAAAATAATCACCTGCCTGGTGTGGTTTCAGGGACAAGGAACAGAGCTGACCACAGTGACACCATCAAAACATGGCTCCACATGGCTCCACCGAAGCTGGTGGCACCAGCCTTGCTGGAGCTGTCCTGTCAGTATCCAGTTTCTTCTGCAAGCCTCCTTTTAACCCCCTCCTTGGTATCTCATGATCACAGGTGAGCCCTGCAACCCCAAGAAAGAACAGGTGGGGAGCAGCAGGGTTGACGGCGCCTCTTCTCCAGTCACCAGCAAAGACAATCCCCCAGGAATGTCCCCTCCCACTCTGCAACCCACACCCCATGCCCTTTGGTCATTACCACCCACAGAGAGGTGGGGTGGTGAGGATCTGGGTGGGATGTGCCTTGGTTGCTGTGGGCCTCGCCAACCCACGCACCTGCCACAGCTGGTGGGCCAGGAGCATGGCGCCCCAAGGTTGTCCTTGGTGTGGAGATGTTGGGGAACACAAAGGCTTCCCGAGCCCGCAGTGCCAGGTGTGCAGAACAACACGCATTTAAAAGAGTAAAATCTGAACCACAAGAAATGTCTTGGGCTCACTGTCGGGGAGCAGAATGGGGCGTTTTCTGATTGGCTGGGACTTGAGGAGAACTGCCCTGACTGGTGAGTCAGTCTCTATCTAATTGATTGACAGGACTCAGAGGAGGGTTGGTTCCACCCTCTGTCCTCCAGCGTGGCCAAGAGGACTTCAGATCTCACTGGCCAGATCTGAAGCCAAAATAAGATCCCGAGAACAGACTGTTGCCAGACTGACCTGCGGTCTTCCAGTCTTCCAGAATCTTGTCTGCTGGACAAGGATCTGCAGAAATAACAGGCCCTAGGGAAGGACTAGGGGTCACCAAAGTAGCTCCGCACAACAAAACCCCAAATCCCTGGCCGGTGAGGTCTCCCACTCACTCCCTGCAGAAAGATCACAGCGACTCAGGTTTGTAGGGAGGGCCCTTCCTCCCCAGTCCTCAGCAAGGGGATGTACTGGGTGGGAGGAGAGAGCCCACCCTCAGGGAATCCCAAATTCCAGGGCTACTTCATGGGGCCCTGACCTTCTGCCTGCTGAGTTCTAAAGCAGAAGCATTCTGTTCCCCCTGCAACCACAGAGTGTCCCCTAAGAATATCTATAAAACCGAATTGTTCCCCTGAATGCTCCTATCATTTCATGGATGTCCCCTCCTGTCCTGTGCATGTGTAGGTGGGCGTGTGTGTGTGTGTGTGTGTGTGTGCGCGCGCGCAGAGTCCTGGGTCTACACACACAGAGTGTTGGTATCATTTGGAAAAGTTAAACAGAACCAATAGTAAAATGTGGTACTGCTCTAGCACCACATACTCATTGTAAAATCATTCACTGTAACATTGTCACACAAATATGAGCTTCTTGCATTGCCTGAATGCTATAGTCTCCAAGAGAGGCTGAAAGTAAACACTGGAAAAGCCAATAAATAACATGTTTCAGACAACATGGTCAAAAGCAGAAATGGGGTGACTTTGCAAAGAAGGTGACTGCCCCCCTGTGACCACAAGAACACACTGGAATCTTCATGGAAGTTTCTACCCCACTCCCAGGATGAACTGGGCTTCTCCTTGGAACTGCTCCTACCTGCTGGCCCTCCCACCCCTCTGTGCACCAGAATCTCTAGGGACAGTTAGGGATGATGTAGACGGGAGAATGGGGTGCATGGAACACGGGGGGCAGAAGTGGAGTCAGAAAGCCCCTGCATCCAGGAGAGGCTGTGACAGCAGGTTGCAGAGCTGGGGCAGGCCCCTGGAGCCCGAGTCCTCAATGCCCACATTGAATGGGGACGACCCTGACCTCACGGGACCCCTCTGACCAGCCCATGAAAAAGACAACGAAACCCCCAACACATGTAAAGCATGATCTTACTGGTTCATTTCGACTCTCTTACCCTGTTTTTCTTTTAAATCCAGGCTCACTCCCACCACCAAGAATAATAAGACATAAAGTTCGAGGAAGGACCTTTTTGTTTTCTAATGCACTGAGTCCAGGCAGAAAGTCAGTGTGGGCCGTATTATGCAGAGAGCGCCGTTCCCTTATTTGTTCATATTTCTTTCTAGGCGCGCTGTAAGCAGCGCTGGCCACCACACAGGGCTGCAGGGCCTCCAGACCTGGCCTGGCCTGGCCCTGGGCAGACTGCTGCTCGGAGCTCCCTCAGGGATACTGGCCTGGTGGGAAAATATCCCCTGTAAGATCTTGAAGCTTCCCTTGCTGCTCTCCTTTTGCCCTGGGCCCCTGGCAGGGTCCTTGTGGCTGCTGACTTAGTGGACGGGAAGGAAGGAAAGAGAACTGAGCTTGGGTGAGGAACATTCAACATTCACCCCTTTTTGGGACCAGCTCTGAGGCCAAGCTGCTGGCCCAAGGGCCTGAGCTTCCGGTGGAGAGGAGGAAGAGCACAAAAGAGCTGGTGCATTCTTACAGGTCAGTGAGAACACTGGCCCCCACCTGAGAAGAAAAGTGGAAACACAGAGTGACATACCCAGGAAGAAACAAAAAATATTAAGAACAGGCTTATGAAAACGTACAGCCTCACTAATCATTAGGCATGCCAATCAAAACATGTAGATGTCAATTTTTCCTTCTCCGTTTTGTATTGTTTTAGGAAGATGCCTAGTACTGAAAGGTTGAATTGTGCAAGCTCTCTCTTGAGCAGCTTCTGGAATCAAATTATTTTGAAAATGGTCAGAGTGGGGATTGACATGCATTCAACATTTGCTCTGGTTCGGGACATAGCGTAGGAGCAATCTAAAGAATGAGATTATCAATCTTCTCAACACCCATGGGATGTACCACCATTATCTCCATGGTATAGACAGGGAAACAGAGATTTGAAGAGACCAACAATTTGCCTGAGGTCAGATAATTAGTAACCTGGAGGTGCATGTCAAACCCAAATCTCTGAACCCAAAGCCCATGGTCATGACCACCATGTTTTTCTGTCTCAAAGCCTTAAAATCCCATATGAGTAATTGTTCCTGTAATAATTCGTCCCAAGGAAGTGATCAGAAATATAAGACAGATATACAAGGGTACACCCTCTACTGAAATTATGGAGGCTTATTAACTGCAGATGTTTACTAATAGGGGAATTATTTTTAAAATAATAAACAAAAGATTAAATATCATTATGTAGTCACTCATCAGCAGTCATATTTTTGAAGAAATTTTAATAGAAACAAAATGTTGATGATAGGATGTTAAGTTAAAAAGGCGGGTATAAAACCACATAGACTATAGTTTCCAAGACATGTGAACAAATTAACAGAAGTTATCTTTGGGTTGACAATGAATAATTTAAATTTTAAAATAGGTAGAGAGAGCTGGGCACGGTGGCACATGCCTATAATCCCAACAGCTCAGGAAGCTGAGGCAGGAGGATCACAGATTTGAACCCAGCCTCAGCAACTTAGTAAGGCTGTAAGAAATGCAGTGAGACTCTGTCTTAAAATAAATAAAAAGGGCTGGTGATGTGTGGCTCAGTAGTTAAGTGCCCCAGGATTCAATCCCCAGTCCCAAACACAATAGGTAGGAATTTGCATCCCAACACAAAGAAATGATAAATGTCTGAGATGACGGATAAACCAATGACCGTGACCTGATCATCACACATTAACTGTGTATAGAAAAAGCACAGCACACCCCCTAAACATGTATAGTCACTACGTGTCGATTGAAAATAAAAGAATTCATCTTTGGGTGGTGAAATGGGAAAATTGATTTTTTTTCTTCTTTTTGCAAAGTTTTTGAAATAGGTAGTTATTATTTTTTGCATTCAGAAAAATGCAAAAGAAGTTGAAGCAGAGGCTCCTCTTCCAGGGTGGATTGGGTTTGCCAGAGTAAGAGGGGAAGATGTGAATGGTAGAAAAGGAGCAGGAAGGACTTAGAGAAGGGCCAAGCCACAGACTGCCTGGGACAGGAGGGACAGTGTGCTTCTGAGACTTCCCATAATTGGCTCTCCTGCCCGTTCCCTTCCCATGAAGCCTTACAAGGTAAGCCACAGGAATGCCCTGGGGCCCTGTGGCTGCTTGGGGAAGGCAGGGGTAGAAGGACATTCTCACCAGCCACTGTGGTTGGTGGTGGTGGAGAGGGAAACCCCAGAGTCACTACTGGACCCAGAGACAAGAAGGGGCACAAGTGAAGCCAGCCCAGGGTGGGAGGAGGCCAGAGGGGGGCAGGTCCTGGCTGAGGCTGTTTCCCCCTTGCACAGCTGTGAATGGGGAAAGCAAACCACTTTCCTTCAGTTCTTACAGCAAGCAGCACAGAAGGCTTCTGGGACCCCAAAAGGACTGGGGATTCTCCCTACCAGCAAGCAGGCCATCGGTTCTGCAGCCACAGACACCTCCCAGGTGTCTCCTGCAATTCTAGTGAGTTCTCCAATTCCAGCCTCCACCTGGAGACAGTGTCAGATGGCACCAGCTGAGGACTGGTGCCCACCACTGCTCCCCATCTTCAGATGCCAGTCCCAAGCCCCAGGAAGTTTCCCCTGTGCTTCTGTCTCACAATATAAACCAGGGTCCCTGCGATTGAACCTTCGCTGGGTTCTATTAATTTGCTCAAGTGGCTCACAGAACTCAGGGGAACATTGACATTTAGTGGTTTATTTTAAAGGACGTTACAAAGGATGCAGATGGAGAGGTACATGAGTGAGGTCTAGAGGGACACAGACTTCCGTACTCTCTCTGGGAACCTCCGTGTGTTCTGCAATCTGAAGCTCTGTGGACCTGTCCTCCCAGGTTTTATGGAGGAGCATGACATTGGCATGATTGGTGACATCATTGGTCATTGGTGATCAATGACCTTCAACCCCTCTTCCCCCCCCCCCCCCCCGCAGGTTGCAGGGTGGTGCTAAAAGTCCCAATCCTCTCATCCTGCCTTGGTCTTTCAGTGACCAGCCATATCCTGAAGCTGCCAGCCACCAGCCACTTCATTAGCATGCAAAAGACACATTACTTTGGAGATTCCAAGGATTTCAGGAGTGTATGCCGGGAAAAGAGAAAAGACCAAATACGTATTTCATAGTATCTCAATTGGTTATAGCTAAGGTTCACTGGCTGTCCTGGACATCCAGCCAAGTCTTAGAAAATGTGTTCCAAGTTTCCAAGGAAGACTGACAAGTGACTCTTAACACAGTCCCATCTGTCAAGATGAGATGGCTTATCCTTTGCTGTCAAGAGTCCACACAGAGAAACAATCTAGAAAGCCCTGTAAGCCCTTCCCTGAATCCTGTTCCTACCCACGTCTCAGTGGGCTGGGGTCAGGGAATCTTCAGGCAACCAGGACACCAGGTAAGGACAGAGAAGTGTGGACCAGGCAGTCCTGGGCCCTGACCCCACAATCCTGCATGCCCGCCCACCCTAGGTAGCCCTTGTCCCCTGAACCCCAGTTCAACAGAGCGATCCTCTTTTCTTCCTCCCTCCCTATTGGCAGCTGGATCATCCTGTCAGCCAAGCCCAAGAGGATGACCCTCAATGTACAGGAGAGAAAGACACAAACAGCTGTTAATTGTGTTTACTGGTGCCTAGAAACTGTTGGGGGGTTATGTGGATATTATAAACAAAAGCCAAGGCATGGGAAAGGAAGAGTATCTCAAGAGAGAGATGGGGCACAAGTTTCTAGACACAACCATGAGCGCTTACTTCTTTGTGCATAGGCTTTTGATCATTGGTACGTTTTTTATCCTTTTTTTATTTTGGATCCTTTCTCCTAGCTCTGTCCTCTATTTTTGGTAAGAACCCTGAGAAATCTCTTACAGGAAGGCAGGGGACAAATTAGGAACACAGTGGGTTTTTCCACAGGGCCAGAGAGAAAGAATCCTGGTTGGAGGCAATGGCTGGAGGTGAGGTTAGAAGCCCGGCCTTGAGTTCAGTGGAGGAAACCTGGAGATCACAGTGGACTCTGCCTGGGCGGAGAACAGAAGGGGAGAGGAAGGGGGGCAGGGGGTGGTGGGGAAGAAGACGGGAAAACACAGCAGCACACTTCCTCCCACACCACTGTGAGGGAGGATCAAAAACCAACTCACTGTGGGATGCACAGCAAAGGACACCATCAGCTCCATCTTCCATTTCTGACCACAGGTGTGCAGGAGGAAACCAGCGATCCCCAAGAATGGAGCCATGGCAGTGACCCTGAATCCTTCGGAACCCACACTGATTCCCAGAAACGCCTCCCTGGATGGAGCAACCTGGTCATCAGAGCAGGTGAGGGAGCCCCTGTCAGAGGCTGAAAGAGAGCACGGCCATGTCTACCTTTCCCTGCTCATCCGTGTCCCCGGAGTCACTGGGAACCGACTCCTGATACTGTTTCTCATCTTCTGCGTCAAGAGGAAGCCGTTCACCGTCTACCTTCTGCATCTGGCCATTGCCGACTTCATGGTCCTTCTCTGCTCGTCCATCTTCCAGCTGGTGGACAGCCTCCACCTGCCCGATGACACCTGGCTGAGCTACGTCCTCCTCCTCATGATCTTCGGCTACGACACGGGTCTGCACCTGCTCACTGCCATCAGCGTGGAGCGCTGCCTCTCGGTGCTCTACCCAATCTGGTACCAGTGCCGCCCGCCGCCCGAGGCACCCGTGGGCCGTGGCCTGCGCACTGCTGTGGGCACTTTCGGTGCTGGTATCCCGGTTGGAGAACTTCTTCTGCCTTCTGGCAGCGGAGCCGAGATCCCCAGAGTGCCCACACGTGTGCGCCTTCTCCTGGGTCTTGACCTTCCTTGTCTTCGTTCCTCTCATGATCTTCTCCAACTTGATCCTCTCCGTCCAGGTCTGCTGCCACCTCAAGTCCTGTCTACCGGCCAAGCTCTATGTGATCGTCACGGCCACCGTGGTCTTGTTCCTGGTCTTCGCCATGCCCATGAAGGTCCTGTTCATCATCGTCTACTACTCCAACCCTAGCCACGAGTCTGTGTGGAAGTTCTTCCCCTATCTGCACCTGCTATTCACCATCAATTGCAGTGTGAATCAATTGTCTATTTCGTGGTGGGTGGTCTTAGGAGAAGGAAAAGTAGAAAGTCCCTGAAAGAAGTGCTGCTGGAGGTCTTTGAGGAAAAGCCAGAGCCCACTTCAGGTGGGAACGCTGCCCCTTCCTCTCCGACCTCGAGGTCCTGAGGACACTCTTGAGGGTCGGAAGCTATCCCCGTGGGAAAAGGTAACATGTTCTGAAAACACCTCTCTGCTTTCCCACCTGCAGCTCACCTAAGCTAAAAATCAGTTCCTTGGTTCCTCCTGGGAATTAGTAATAGCAACAAGACCACAGTCCCCACGATCCACCTGGCCACTGCGGCTTCGTGACAGCTAACCTTTTAGGACACTTATTCTCCTCCAGGCACCAAGCCCCGCGTTTTACACACATCGTCTCATTTCATGTCTCAACAACCTTAGGAATCAACACTGTTACTCGGCCATGAAAGGTGAAGGAGGTGCGGCTCCCAGAGGGTTAGTAAGGTTACGGAGAGTGGAAGGCCCAGTTGGAACGGGACCCGCAGAGCCCGACCCCAAGCCCTTCCTTGCACCATGGTACCCAGGACTGTCTTTGAGAGGTGATATCTTAAACTGTTTGCGCTCATGCCTTCAACACCACTCCCCACTGTCTCTCCCTTGGGTCTTCTTTCAGACCTTGTGCTCCTGATTAGTTAGAGGAAAACGTTTTCTTCTTAGAAAGGAATGTGAATTGTTGGAGACGCAAAGATGAGTATGAATACTTACAAGGGACTATCGGCCTGTCCTATAGAAGTGTCCCTATTATTTACATATTAAGAATTCATCCCGGTTCAATCTCCAACACCACAAAAAGAAAAAAAAAAAAAAAGAATTCATCCTGGGATGCGTTGGGGAATAGGAGAGGTATCCCATAAGTCCTTTAAGAATGTCGTCTTGTAATAGTGAACAGGAACTGCCGGGCTTGGTGGCACATGCCTATCATCTGGGCAATGTAGCAAGACTTTGCCTCAAAATAAAACTAAAAGTGGCTAGGGATGTAGTTTACTGGTAGAGTACTTGCCTAGCATGTGTGAAGCCCTGGGTGCAACCCTCAGTACTAAGAAAATTTAAAATATAAAACAAAAAGCAAGGGAATTTCAAAAAGAATCACTGAAGCTTTGCTTGAACATGGAAATTTTCACTTTTGTCTCCCTCCCTCCCTCCCTCCCTTCCTTCCTTCCTTCCTTCCTTCCTTCCTTCCTTCCTTCCCTCCTTCCCTCCTTCCCTTAATCTGTGGTATGGATATATCCATAAAATACAACAGATGGAAGAATACTTTCTTTGCAAAATGTGTACAAAACAAAACCATGTATTTTTCTAGAGAATTTCAGCGCATGGCTATTTCACCATCTCTTCAGCCCACCATCCCTCATTTCTCAATTCAGTTCTGAGTACCCGACTTGAGATGCTGCCAACTCTTTTTGGAATGAGGTGTTTTCTTTTTTTCATTACAAAGAAAACATTTCCTGTGGTCCCAAGGCCCTCTTGATGGACTTCACTATTATAAGCCAAGCCCCAGCACTTTCCAAGACTATTTATAGATTTTGCTCATCCAGCCATATTCTTACTGGAATTATCTTGCAGTCCAACCTGATCATCATGTAACAAATTCTTAAAGTTAATTCCACTTACCTACAGATTTTGCTGAATAGACTATGATTTGGTGGCACTAGGACAGTTCCAACAAATGATTATCACCAGGATGTACTTTTTTAGGATGTACTTTTAATAAACACAATAGTGGAATGATTAAAATATGGAATGCTCAATCAAATTGAGCACAATGGGGACTACCAGAGGCTGGGTGGTGACAACCGCAGGGTACAAAATTTCAGTTAAGAGGAATAAACTTTCAGGACCTACTGCACAGCATGGTGACTGGAGTTAATAGTTAATAATAATGTATTGTATATTTCAAAATTGTTAAAAGTGTGGCTGTAGCTCAGTGGTGGAACACTTGTTCAGCATGATAGAGGCCCTGGGTTCAATTTCTAGTAACAAAAACAATGATAACACCCACCCCCTACCAAGGAAATTGCTAAAAGGGTAACCTTTAAATACAAAAACGAAACAAAACACCACACAAAATCATAAAGTCTGCAGGGTGGTGATATGTTAGTTAGCTTGTCCTCGTCACTGCATAATGCATACATAGATCACATCACATTGTATCCCACAAATACAAAAAATTGTTTGTCAACTAAAAAATAAAAAATTGAAAAGCAAGGCTTGAGGAAGAATTTTACATTCATCATTTATTTAACCAAACATTTACTGAAGGCCTCTTAGTTGCCTGAGACTGCTCAGTGGGTAAGTCACAGCCCTGGCCTCAGGGTCTCCCAGCCTGAGAGCTGAAGGGACCAGACTCCTACAGAGTTATTATGCATCTTCCCCAGGATCACAAACTGTGCCACAGACAGCAGGTGCTCAAGAAATATCTGGTCCATAAACAAATATATAAATGTAAAATAATATAATAATAGCTGACAAAAATCTTTCCTATAAGGAACTAAAGATATTTTATGGATGGGTTCTCCTAGTTAAATAAACAATTAATAACAGAGATCAGTCTACATTGGGAGATGCCCAGGTTTCTCAGATCTCCCAGTAATACAGAACATGAAATCAAACATTTGCTTCAAAAGTGACATGGAATCAGTGTGAGAAAAAGGACAAAGTCTCATTGAAAAGCTCTCAGAACTGACCTGTGGTTTCCAGACTTTTTCAGAAGGCCTCCTTGACATCTAACAGGAGCTTTTGAATGTTTCTTTTGATATTTTTAACTTATATTTATTTATATCTCCATCATTGATGTGGTTCACCAAAACAAAGTAAATACTAGAGGTTGAAATAATAACTACAGATGGTTGGAACAGGGTAAATATAGTAAGGAAAGAAGAGCCATATTGGAAAGCTCAGACACTTCCCATGAGGGCTTGTGCAGTTGTTAAAGGTAAGGCATCCATTTGTTTCTGAGTTTTCTGGAAGTCAAAGCAAAAAGAAAAAAAAAAAATGTTTAGCAATGAGGGTCGAGCTTATGGTTTCATAGGTATTCAGACGTACACTGTTTCCTGATTCTTTCTGGGAGGTCGTGGGGTGAGGTGTCCTCAACGACATCCCATTCGTAAGTGCAGTAGGAAGGTTTCTAATGTACACTTCTCAGGGTAAGCCAAATACATCCCATCAAAGGGCGGTTTTGTAAAGGCAGGCAACTGCCCAGAGAAGGAAGCGATGCTTTCTGAGGACCCAGCTCTGACAGGGCCTCGGGAGTGTCTGGGGATGGAGAATGGCATCTTTTCCTTCTGAGGGTGATGTATAGCTATTACTCCTCACAACTGCTTGTTTGATGAGAAAGGGCTCCAGAGGGTGCACGGCTGCACCTACACTCGGGATTCTTGGTGAAGACACCCTCTCTGTGACATCCACAAAAGGGCAAAAGGAGGTTAACGTTCTCTTTTCAGCACAGAAAATGAGCCCCAGTAGATCACCCTCCATTGCAGGACAGAGCAAGGGTGTGAAGCTGTTGACCGTTCCAGAAGGGTAAAAAACAGGCCATTCTCCTCTCGGCAGCATCTGTGTGTGCCCTTCTTACCACTCCGGCTAGTTGGAAAACTCACACTGGCTGGAGGTGTGGCTCAGTCATAGAGCACTTGCCTAGCAGGCATGAGGCCTTGGGTTCAACCCCCAGCACCACAACCCCCAGAGAGAAAAGAAAAAGAATACAGAAAAAGTTGCAATTGTATTGGTTCTAGGCTATGCTGTTTGTATAGGCTAAAATTATATCCTGTGACTTCAATTTATAATTTTTGATTATTAGTGACTCTGAACATTTCTTACGTTTATAGGCTAGACATTAACATCTGTGTCTGTGTGACTCAGTGTGATTCTAAGTTACCCACCATGTCTCCACCCCTTCATCCACTAGCGGCCCAACATTTTTCTCCTCAATTTAATTGAGCATTCCATATTTTAAGGGATAGTAACCCACTATTGTATTTATTAAAGTACATCCTAATTTATATTTGGTGATAATCATTGTTGGAACAGTCCTAGTGCCACCAAATCATAGTTCATTCAGCAGAACTTTAGCACAAAGAGACGGGCTTACCGGATGCACACTTCATAGATCATTTCAGCCTTTACTCAGGATCGGGACCACACCTACAGGAACAGACCCACTTTCCTGGTGGAAAATGAGCCACTGAACAAAGGAGGGGACTGGGCTTATATAGGTTGTGGGTGATTTAGTGAGCGTGTCAGTCTGGGCACTGAGGAATTTGAGTTTGGGGATGGGGGTCAGTGGCCAGCACCTGAAGAGGCATTATCTTGGAAGAGATTAGTGCTCCCTAGAGACTACCACTTTAGGATTGATGACACATTTTTTCCCCTACCTGCGGCCAGCATCTGAAAGAGATTTACCTTGAGAAAGTCTGGCTTTTCCATTCCCTTTTCCCAGGCCTCATTATTTGGGGGGTTTCATTTTCCATATCCAATAGCTCCTGCCCACTCTGTCAACCATGGCACCCTCAGAGTCACCACATGGGTTAGGGGTTGGTGGGTTCCACCACACTCTGTCCCCTGTGTGAGTGTGTGTGAGTGTCTGTGTGTGTGTGTGTGTGTGAGTGTGTGTGTGTGTAGGGCTGTTCAAACCTGGGCTCAGATCCCTCCATCAATGCTTGATTGTGGTCCTGGGCAAGTTCCCTGAGTCCCCAAGGCTACCTGCTTCTTCATGCTGGTGGGCATCTGCCTCCCAGGACACAGAAGGATGTTGCATCCACTATCAGAAGGGCTTGTCACAGCAACTGTCAGTAGTGAGGACCATTGTGGACAGTTTTTAAAATTCCACTCTTGGTGCCTTCCGGGGATCACCTGTGGGGTTTGACTGAAACTTTGGTTTCTTGATGCAAACAGTGTTGTGGGGGCCCAGGTGACAGGGTGGGACACATTTTACTAAACCAAGTTCAGGGAAGGTATCAGGAAGTTTTCCTCAAATTCTCCTCAGGTAGCAATTCCACCAGCAACACGTCTCTGTGGCTCGAGCGCCGGCTCACTCTCCCGAGACCCCGCAAAGACAGTTCAGGGCTAGGCAGAAGAATCTCACCTGGGGTGCATTGAAGGAAAGGACAGTGTTGAGAGTGAAAATCAATTGCAAGGAAAAGTCAAATCAAAGGTAAGACGAAAGAAAGAAAACAATCCTATTTGGTTATTTCTTTGCAAAGATATCTGGAAAGAAACCAGGAAGGAAGAATGCAATAATATTTTGCCCACTGAATATTTTTTCCTAGCTGTAGATGGACACAATGCCTCTATTGTGTTTATTTTTATGTGGAGCTCACACATGCTAGGCAAGTGCTCTCCCACTGAGCTACATCCCCAGCCCCACACACTGAATACTTTCAAAAGAATATTTCTGTAGAAAAGTTTTATCATGGGCTGGGGTTGTGGCTCAGCAGTAGATGGCTTGCCTCTCACGTGCAAGACCCTGGGTTGGATCCTCAGCACCACATAAAAATAAATAAGTGAAATAAACGTGTTGTGTCCAACTACAACTAAAAACTAAAATATTTTTTAAAAAAGAAAAGTCCTATCATCACACAAAAAAGAGAGCAGTTGTGTTTACAACAAAAACAACATTGACCAGTGTAAAACCCTCTTATGTTCCCTATTTTTGTGCTATTACGTGGCCTTTCTGTTCTTAATAAATAATTCTAACGATGATATTCATTACTCTATTTCTTATAATCTTTCTAACCCTTCTGGAAATAATTGAAATGATCCCTTCCTGAACTTTGATCACTTTCTTAAAAGTATAGAACTTTTTAAAGAGGTGGCTGTTTCTCTTGAGGGGTAGGATTGCTAGATGGAGTTAACAAAAATATTAGATATACATGATGCAAACTTGTCAACCTACCAGACTTTTTTTAATGGCATTTCTTAATTTCTTCTCAGCTGAAAACACAAAACTCAAGAGTGCTCAGTTCCAAACCAGCCCTCGAGCAACTCAATGTGGAGGGTCCTCAGTGTCAAAGTCTCCTTTTCTCTGGGTCCAGAGGGTCTTGAGGCATTCATGCAAAGAGGTTATCTAAAGGCCAGTCAGCTGCCATTCTTTCTCCAGAACCAAACAGTGCAAGGGGTTATTGTCTGTCCCAACTATTACAGAGGACTAACCGTGGTTCACCTTCCAGATTCATCCTAAGAGGAGCTGGAAGGCTCAGGAGGCCATTATAAGTCCCATCTCTAAGGATGTCCACAGGGAGGTGTGTTCACTTGATCTGCGCACACACGAAAGGGCATGAAGTGGCTGACGCAAATGAATTAAATGGAAAGTGAAATGGGTAACAGTGGAAATCAGAAAAGCACAGGTAGCACCGGAGATGAAGGCCAAGGGGAAAATAAAGATGTGAACATGCAGGCCACGGTCATGTGTGGTCACATTGCACCAGGTACAGGGTGTGGGCTTTCTGCACTCAAAATAAAAAGAAAAACCTGGGGCCGGTGGGGAGTGACCAGCATTCTCTGCAAGCCACCTGGTTCCTGGGTAGGGCTGGTGGAGGAGGCAGGAGACACACGGGCGGCGTTTGCTCTGAACAGTTTCTGCCGTGGATCTTCCTGGGGATACAGGCTTAGAAGCCACCCTACAGTAAACGCAGCTCTGGCTGTTTTAAGCACCTCTATTGAGATCTGCTTCACTAGACATCAAAATCACCCATCTAAAATGTACAGTTTAATGGCTTCTAGAATAATCACAGGCTTACATAACCATTGCCACAATCTATTTTTACAACATTTTCTCCTTCCCCCAAATAAAGCCCATGCCCATTGGCAATCACGCCCCAGATCCCCACAGCTGTGGATCTCTCTCCGGTCTCTATGGATTTGTCCATTCTGTGCATTTCCTATAAACGGAATCAGACAACGCGTGGTCATTTGTGACCAACTTCTTTCTTAGCAGGTTTTCAACCAATATTACAGCATGTATCTGTATTTCATTCCTTTTTATTGCCAAATAATATTCAGTCGCATGGACACTTCTGATGCCTCCTTTCATTAAGCAGAGAGTGATTCTAGGGTGGTGGTGGGGTAGATGGCTTTCTAACTGTCCGTGAAATTAACAGGATATCTAAGGAATTTGATGCATAGTTAGTCTTTCAAATTATGGCTGTACATTTTTTCCAGGTGGGAACTTGATCAAATTTGAGCAGAAACAGCCCGCATATATCCTGGTGGGCAAGACAGATTCTGGGGCTGGCCAACAGTGACACACAAACTTCAAAAATTAACTGATCAGCTGATGGGATTGAGAAACTTTGGGGAAAATTAAGAAGCCTAACCAAGATTCATGCTCACAACAGCAGTTTTCCATCTGTGTATGGAACACCCAGTACACGGAGAAGCACTTACCGTCAAGTTGGGGTTTTACTTAGAAAACATTCTGGCTCTCCCATAGCTTGTGAACAAAAAATGAAGGTACATAGCACAGAGCCCATCTCAGACTTGACCCTGAAGATTTCCAGAGCAGGAGTCAGCATGGCCCATCATGATCATAGAAAAATCTTAACGCACTGACAAAAAGCTTGAATCTGAGAATGTGGCTTCCACATCAACCCAAAAATGACTAGACTGTCAGGCGAACTTCCGAGTGAGAACATGAGTTCCCCTGCTGCATACCCTTCCTGGATACAGACTGATGAAATAGGGGCGAATTATGTGCCCAAACAAAACCATTTTGAGTTTAATGTAGGTGATTTAAAAATCATTCTTCTTATACAATTTAGGTTGTAGGGTCCGTTATCTACTGATTGTGCTCCTAGTTTATGATAAAAATAATTTAGGAGGATACTCATCTTTCTAGTCTGAATGGCTCTTTTTTTCCTGCCCTGGCATCGAAACCATTCCACCTCTTGCTTGTGTGGGAAGCAGAGGACACGGCACAGTTCCTCTCTGTACCTCATGGCCACTACAACTCAGGCATAGGACTGAGGTGCAGCCTATTAGAATCTTCCGGTCAGGACTGTTCCATTCATTAAGCAGATGTCCACTAAGCCCTGCTTGTGCCTGGCACTGTTTAAGGCACTGCAGATAAAAATAATAATAAGTAGAGAAAAAGGACAAAGAGTGACAGAGGTATTATTATGTTTCTGTGGTGGTCAGGGATGGCATCTGTTATTGTTTAGATATGAGGTTCCCCAGAAAAGCTCATGCAAAAGACAATGTAAGAAAATTTGGAGGTGAAATGATTAGGGTGTAAGAGTCTTAACTTAATCAGTGCGTTAATCCATTTGAATGGTCAACTGGGTGGTAACGTTAGGCAGGCTGGGCTTGGCTGGAGGAGGTGGGTCACTGGGTGCCCCCATGAGTGGAGCTCTCTGTTTCTCTGCTTCCTGGTGGCCAAGTCCTGAGCTGCTTTCCTCCTCCACACCCTTCTTGAGGTTCTGTGGCACCTCAGGCCCCCCGAAAATAGAGTTGGCTGTCCTGGGACTGAGGCCTCTGAAATCAAGAGTCCTGAATAAACTTCCTCCTCTAATATTGTTCTTGAGGGGTCTTTTGGTCACAGTGATGAAAACAGCATCTCATAGAAGTGGCATCTGAGCAGAGGGCTGGCTGGAGCGAGGAAGCTCCGTTTAGAAATTAGGTGTTGCAGCGGCAGCAGAGCCAAGGGAACAGGAAGGGGCTCCCTGGCTCCTGCCCATCGAAGCTGGGACAACATGGGCACAGAGGTGACAATGGTGATGACGACACGAGACGGTACTGGAATGAGGAACTGACCCGGTTGAGTTCAGAGAAATGGAGCTTCTAAAATCAGAGTGGGACTGAGCAAATCAGGCTCTCCCACGGCTGTGATTTGTCTGCATGTCCTCCGAGGGTCCGTCGTGATTGGAGGCTTGGGCCTTCAGGGTGGGGATATTGGGAGGTAGAGGAGGTTTGGGAGACGGCCTAGAGGAAGGTCTCCCGGTCTTTGGGGGCCAGCCCTCGCAGGGGATTGTGGGACCAGTATATATCTCTTTCTCTGCAGCTCAGGGATGACTGCTGTTCCCACACCTTCCACCATATCCCATCCTCACAAGAGAACAGGCCAGTGTGGCCTCCAAAATTGTGAGCCAAATAAACTTGCCTTCTCTAGTAGGTTAATTGCCTCTGGTGTTCTGTTGTAGCCATGCAAAGCTGGTATTTTCATTTTGCTCTTCTTAGACCTATGACTATGAAAGAGAAGTCGGAGGGTGAGAGAAAGTTGCCAAGCACAGTGAGTGGCCTGTCTTTGTCAGACCAGGAAATGAAATACAGTTTGTTGAAACGTTAAAGAAATAAAATTGATATTGGTTTGTCCTTAGTTGATTGGCAAGGAACAAAAACTGTTCTGTTTCCTCCTTTGTAAAATGGCAATATTAAGAGAATGAACTTTGGATATTTCTAAACTGAGGTTCCCTGTCCCCGCCCATCAAGGCCCTCCATCCATCAAAGCCAGGGACGTAAATTGTCCCAGGGGAAGGTAGGCTACAGCTTTGACCAAAAAGTCACATTCTTGGCTTCTGAGCTTAATTCATACAGAGTTTTGGAAAGATGGAGCAGAGTCGACTGTACGGAAGCCAAAGCGTTCTTGATTTGCAAAAGCTGCCTCTTCAGAGAGGTTTTGTTTTGTTTATTTTTTTCGCATTTCTGACGACTTGGCATGGCATCTCCATAGCAGGCCTCCTGGATTCTGCGGAGTTGACAGGGAAATCATGGGTAGGAAAAAATACACCACGATAAAGGAGCAATTTTCCATCCAAACAGAGATAAGTGCTCGAGCAACCAGGCTGGCGGGAAGCCGGGGCTGGCAGGCCGGGGGTCCAGGGTGGGAGGGGGGCCACAGAAGAAAAGCCTCGATGGGCTGAGGGACTTCAGAGCCAAAAGGCTCTAGAGCACCTTCCTGGGGGCAGTGCAGGACTCTGAGGGCAACCTCCATGGGAAAACCCATAACCAGGGGAAGTCACACTGGATGGGCGAGAGGCCACCCTTGAATTAGGCAGCTCTGTCAGGAAAACAGATACCACCTGCAGGAATCGGACGGGGCCATTTGGTTCTGTAGATGACAGAAGGGCTGAAAGGGCAGACAGGACGTGAGGACCCCCAGAGCCTGTAACATTGGACTTGGCCCCCTGGGGAGGGGCTAGAGGATGGAAGGTGTTGCTGAGGCCAGGAAGCCTGGGTGCTGCCCAGGAAGCCAAGAGGGTGGCTGACATATGCTGGCTCCTCCACTTCTCCTCCTGCCCCTGCTCCAAGGCCTCCAACTGACTAAACCCAGCTGACACCAGCAGGCATGTCACCTGAGAAACACAGCCTCCAGGGCTGGCCCTCTGAGATAGGTGGCTAATTGCTAGAGAGTGGCTCTCAGGACAAATGGGCTCAGAAGTCACCATGACCCAGGGACTGTGTCAGCCCTGGTGGACCAAAGACTTAGGGTGGGAGCCCAGTGAACTCCAGGCCCAGCCAGAACCCAGGTGCCGAGCAAAGGATCCCAACGCATGCCCATGGGGACAGAAGAGACACACAAGGTTTCAATATATAGGTGGCTTCGGGAAGAGAGCAGGCAGCAGCAGGGTTGTTCTCTCTCTTCAGCCACCTAAAAACTGGCTTCATGCACCCGTGTTCCAGGATGCCCGCTCTTCTCCTGAGACAGAATCAGCAGTGCCAGAACCCACCAGGCCCCAGCTCTCAGTGCAGGTGACCCTGCAGGCAGGCTGCCCTCCCACAGTCATACTATGTTGTCACTCTGCTCTGACAGCACCTCCTGCTTTTCCTCCAGTGTCTCTCGCTGTTGGAAATGACTTGAATGTTAATTTCAGTGCTGGGCTCCCCTCCTATGCTTCTAGCCCACACTCCTTGAAACTGGACCTCGATGGTTTTGCTGTTCCTTGGATTCCTGGGGCCTAGCCAACCCAATGCCTCCGCAGTATGGTGCTCAGACAGCATTTGCTGAAGGGAATAAATGAGTGATGGAGGAATGGGGACAATGGGGTCTCTTCCCTCAGCTCTGCCAGGTCTGTCCAAATAGCCTCTCTCTGCTTGTGCCATCAGACTTTGTTCTTGGAAATGGGGGCCAAGAGGGCTGCAGAGATGGGCTGAGGCAGCAGGACCTGGAGGGGACACCAGCTCCAGGAAGCGGTGCCATGGGTGGGAAGAGCACCCACCAGACCCGAGGGATCTGGAGCCACACAGCAGCTGCAGCCACAGGCCCCCTGCCCCAGAACCAGCTCCGGAAGCGCCCCTCACCTGCTCAGCACTTCGTACACCTCTGAGAGATTGGAGACCCGTGGGAAATGCAGCTCCTGAAATTGTGGAGAACAAATCACCAAGAGAAGAATACTGTCCATCTGCTTCAGGTCTTGTCCAGTGGCCGCCGAAGTGTCCTGGAGAACCCCATGCCCACCACCTCTTCCTTCTCCTCCAGCGTCCCAACTGCCCTCACTCCTCAAGTGCAGGGCCAGGGACCCAGATCCTGGGGTTCCCCAGAGGGCTCCCCACAGTCCAGGCTGGGAACGACTGCCCACCACCACCTCACACCACCTCCCTCCGCAGATGAGCGTAGGGTCTAGAAATATGGAACCCGAGGCGCTCCACAGAGGCCTGGACGCTTGTGGAATACCAGGCATTCTAGAACGAGAGGGACGGGGAGTGCCTGGCCTCGGAGTCCTAGGAGTTCATCAAAGCTAGAAACCCATGAAGTACAAAAACTAGAGCCTTTCTGGACAAAGAGGGACCAAGGGACCCACTCCTATTTTTGTGGCTTTTTTTCTTGAATAGCTCAATTTAATTACTTAAGAAAAGCTACCTTGTCCACACTTTAGTATCTCTTCTCTCGGTTTTAATTTCACTTCAATAACTTTTTAATATAAAAAGTTACATAAGGCTCATACCTCAAATCTTAGGTAGGTAGTAAACTTTGTGTATACTTTTCCCTGTTCAACAAAATATATAACTTTCATAGAATTGTGATCACTAAGATACTAAGGTATATATACTGATATTTTAAAATAGGCCATTTCTGATTTTGAAGGGATACAAGCTTATACTGTGAAAACTTGTGGCATACAGAGAAGCCTGAGAAATAAATTAAGAATCTTCCCACGAGATAACATTTTAATGCATGTTATTAGCTTTTTGAAGGTAACTCTGCTCGGAATGCATGCACCCCGCTTGCCCCCACAAGTGTGGTCATGAGGATAGAAAGGGCCTAGAGGTAGCTTCAGTGATGGGTTGTCTATTAGGTCTTCCCCACAAAACACCACCATCCCCTGGAGTCCAACACACAACAGTCCAAGCTATTTCATTAAGTGTCAAGACCCATAAAAATCATCACCCAAGCTCTCTTTGGCCATAAAAACAGACATTGGAGGACCCTGTATGGCTCTGCTCCCACAGAGAACTGGTCGAAAGCAGTTCTCTCTCCACGCTTGGAGCCAGTGAGGGAGCACTTGGCACCAGCTGAGGTTTCCAGAATTGGGTCTCAAGATGACAGCAATTTGACAGCTGGGACATGAGACAACACAATGATGGTAGAGAGGGACAGCAGCAGAGTGAATGAGTCTGGATGACACTGGGACACGAGAGCCACACTTCTGACATGGGGACACCAGAGGCTCTCTTCCAGAACTGGGAGAAAGGAAGTGCCCAGGGAGCCCAGAGGACCAACCACCACCAGGGGGCGTGTGCTGAGGTCCCACAAAAGGGCAAGCCCTGTCCTTATGGTTTTTTAGTTGTAGTTGGACACAGTACCTTTATTTTATTATTTTTATGTGGTACTGAGGATCAAACCGAGTGTCCCACACATGCTCGGTGAGCATTCTACGGCTGAGCCACAACCCCAGCCCCACTCTATTTTTGTTTGATTTTTACTTTTTAAGACAAGGTCTCGCTAAGTTGCCCAGGCTGGCCTTGTATTACTCCTCTCCTCCTGCCTCAGTCGCCTGCCCCTGTAGTGGAATCACCTTTATGCAGCACCACGCCCAGCTTAGCCCTGACCTTCAGATGTTTGTCACGTGTCCTGTTTTCTTAACCTGTTTAAAATCACGCCAGGGTAATTTTGTTGTGATTAACAAAATGGTTGACAGCTCTGATATTTGAAAAAGAAAAACAAACCATTAAGGATATCCAATGGCTCCAGACCCCTGCAGGCAGCGTGGGAAGGAAGAGTTGCCCACCCTGGTGGAGGCAGCTCCTGCTCTGGGTCTCAGAGCCTCTACTCCACAGGGCTGGAAGAGCCAGTGCTCCCCTCCAAGGTCCAGGGAGAAGCAAATGAACCATTTAGCTGCAGTGCAGGGACAGCCGAGTCTAGCGTGCAGCGATTGCCGGACACGACCACAGGTTATTGCTTACAAGGGACAAGAGCGTCCTCCCTGCCACTTGGGGCATCACTCTGTAGGGGCCCTTGCTATGTAGGCGCCAGCCCTCCTCCAGCCGGGACCTGCCAACCTACTGTCACAGTTACTCAGCTTTCCCTCTAGGTGGAGGGCAGCAACTGCCTAGCTTCAGCCTTGAACCATGCCACCAGCCTGCAGGGACAGGAGACTGTCTGCATCCCAAAGGAGCTTACACCGCAAAGAAGACACATGTAACTAGGGACAAAATGGCTTCATAAATAGAAGAAGCACGGCAAATACAGTACAAGGTGACAGAGTAGCACCTCCATGAGGCGGTCACAGGGACCTGGTAGGAGGGAAGGTGTAAGGCACCAGCAGCCCCCAGGAGGCCAACTCCACTCTGCGGCCACCCTGCAGCCACCCTGCAGCCACCAAGCTCATCCTGCACACACTCTGAAGGTGGCAGTCAGCAGCTGGTACAGGAACTGTGGAAACAACAGCCAGGGCACGTGAAGTGCTGCCACCTCACGCAGCCTCAGACTAGAGGCCATGGTCTCAGCCTCCCACAAGTAGCCTGGGTGGGTGTTTTCGTTTAGTGCCTTTTAAAAATTTTTGCTGCCATCCTGATCTGACTCCCCAACCTCCAGAACCAGGAGAAATGTATACATGTCTGTTGCTGAAGCCCCGCACCCAGTCTGTGGTTCTTTTGTTATAGCAGCCAAACAAAGAGGTACTTGAAGGATGTAAAGAGAAAGGTTAGTTAACATTAAGATGAAGACTGCTATTTTTTTTTAATATTTATTTTTTTTAGTATTTGGCGGACACAACATCTTTGTCTGTATGTGGTGCCGAGGATCGAACCCGGGCCGCATGCATGTCAGGCAAGCCCGCTACTGCTTGAGCCACATCCCCAACCCCAAGACTGCTATTTTAAGTCACAATCTCATGCTAAAATGTTAAACTACAAAGAATCAAGATTCAAAACTTAGAATGATGTGGAGTCACGTCACTTATACAGCAGCCGGACCCAGTAAGAACAGCCTGGGCTGGGTAGGCTTGGGGGACCCATTCATCCCTTTTCTCTTTGGCAGATAGAACAAAATAATGAGACTGGGCCATCTTTACAGCTCATTTCCTGATGCCCTAGTTTGGGTCTGAGATGTCCCCTCAAAGACCTGTGTGTTAAAGTTTTGATCATGAAGGGGCACTATTGGGAGACAGTGGAAATTTAGGAGGTGCTGCCTAGGGGGACATCCCAGGCCCCTGGGAGTGCCTCTTCATGGGGGGCTGTAGGTCTCCAGTCCCCTCCTGGCTATGTCTCCTCACCAAGCTCTGCTACTCTCTACACTGGGATGGCTACCTCAGCAAAAGCAACAGGCTGAAACCCCTTTTCTGTGTGATTTTATAGGTATTTATAATAGCTGTGGAAGACAGATGAGCAGCACCAAAAAAAAATAAAATAAAAACAGCCCAGTTGGTCACGGTGATGCATACCTATAATCCCAACTACTCAGAAGACTAAGGCAAGAGTATTGCAAGTTTGAGGCCAGCCTGGGCATTTAATGAGACCCTATGTCAAAAGAAAATCAGCCGGGCACACCTGTAATACCAGCGACTCGGGAGGCTGACACGGGGGATTGTGAGCGCCAAGCCAGCCTCAGCAATGACGAGGTGCCAAGCAACTCAGCGAGACCCTATTTCTAAATAAAATACAAAACTGAGCTGGGGATGTGGCTTAGTGGTCAGATGCCCCCAAGTTCAATCCCTGGTACCAAAAAATAATAACCCCCAAAAACACTACACACACATGCCAGAGGTTCCAGCAACATCTAAGCTCAGGCCCCTTCCTGAAGACACTGGCACCCCTGCAGGTCCCACAGTCTGAAGTACTCGCCCACGCAGGCCCAACCAGGGCACAAAGTACCAAGTGTCTCAGCAGGGGCAGGCGCGAGGTGCCCAGAGCAGGCTGAACCCTGGACACCAGCCTAGCTGGGTATCATAATGAGGCATTAACTGATCTGAGACGCAAGGGAGTGAGTGCCCCAGGGAGATAGAAGAGAAACTGTGAACCCAAGGAAGAGACAGATGCCCACAGAAGCAGCAAACAGCAGGGTCCCAGTCCTGGAGGTTCAGGGCTCAAGGATTTGGTACAGAATCCACAGGACTGTGGGCAGGAGATGGCCATGTCTTCCTTCCCCCTCGCCTGTGCCTGAAGGTCATGGTAGAGAGGGGAGGAACAGGCAGCCGGACTGTCACAGCCAAGGTACTGGCTCTCCTGGCCTTGTGAAGGGTGCAGACACAGCCAGCAGCTGCTAGCAGAGCAAGCCTGGGTGGAGAGGGCCAGGGCAGACCACCAGCAGAGCAGGGCAGGGAACCAGGAGGAGCTGGGGCTTCATCAGAGAAGGCGGCATGGACTTCTGCTGGGCGGAGTCTGGCATGTCTGTGGGACACTCTAGGAAGGCTCAGCAGGTGACCTGCAGCCAGGAGAGATGCCAGCTGGACAAGAAGCTTCAGAGTCATGCTGGCACAGAGCCCGTGGTGCCGAGTCCTCCGACACCGTACGCTGAAGGACCGAGGGCATCTGAGAGAAGAATGACCCCGTGGCTCAGGGCAGAGCATCAGCAGACGCAAGGTGCTGGTGCAGGCTGGCCTGGGCCCCAGAGCACCTAAGGCCTCACAGGGCTGCTGGTGGGCAGGGCGACAGAGCCCACTCATCCTGAAAGGGAAGAAGGGCCACAGGCAGACAGAGCTAAGGGAAGGGCAGGGCACCTGGTTCCCCGGGGCTGTGGGTTTTAGTGGACAGCTGATGGTAAAACAGACATGAAGAGCTGCAGGTGTCAGAGCAGAGAGCAGCAAGGTTGGTGGCAGTTCAGCAAGCTCTGCCCCAGTAGGACAGGAGGCAGCTCGGGACACCGCCATTTCTGTAGGAGGCTCAGATCACAGGCATCAAAGTGAACTTCACCTGCAAACCCGCCACACTGTCCGGGCCCTCCCCACTCCCTCCAGCCTTTCCTACAGGGAACAGTAGACATAACACTGGGTCCCCTGGTCATTAAGGGCCACTGTGGATGGACTGCACCCTGCTGGCTGTTCTGTGGACTACCCAAGATGCACCAGGCCCCCAAAGGCCACAGAGAAGGGGAACTCTCCTCAGGTAAACAAAGATATTCAATTAAAATTTTAAAATCCTGGGCCTCCTACTTGGACACTGGGCTGAGGAGTAAAATTGCCCCTGCAGGCACAACTGGTGTCATTTGATCATAAGCTGCCATGAAATCGTGTCTCCCACCCCTCAGGACAGGGATGCTGGAAAAGTTCAAGCTCCTGGCTACATGCACGCTTTATTTTTTCTAGAAAAAACATCTAGAGTTGAAGGCGGCTTTGCTGAATTGAAGTTCAAGGCTGAGCAGAACCCCACTCTGGGGGAAGCGACTGGGAGCTGGTGGGCAGGGAGCACCACAGAGAAAAGCATCGGTTAGACTGACCGACCCAAGGTGTGCTCCAGGGCTGGGGGTAATCTTGTCTTCAAAATGAGTATCTTAATGGTTTAAAAAGTTGATCCAAAGTGTCACCAGCACATGACATTGACCCTGCCAAGCTTATTTTTCCCCCTTTGTGATTAAGCTTTTTTTCCTTTTGTGATTAAGCTATTCTTCCAGCAACCTGTTGGCTGTTAATTTTTCTCCCAGGGAAATCAGCCTGGTTCACCTGGTGTGCAGCTGTCATGTCTGCTCTAGACAGCCCAGGGTGCTGGCTTAAATCCCCAGCAGCTGTGACCGCTCCCAGTCATTTCCAAAAAGGAAGGACAGCTTTTGCCACAAAGAAATCTTTGCATATAGCACATTTATCACTACAGTATTTACAGAATTTCACATTCAAAACATAACAAAATTTCTAGTAAGGACAATATAATCCACCTGCAAAGAGAATGAGATTTACATATATTAACACACACACGCACACACGCCCCAGGAAGGCCTGGCGACAGAACACAGGCCAAGAGGCTTGCAGCACTCAGGATCTGGATCTTCCCAGGAGAAACGCCAGCAGAGCCCAGGTAGTGACCACTCCACAGACTCTGTAAGACAAGGATGTGGGTCAGAAGCCTGGTTCTTCTGTGACACTGGCAGGTCTCAAAGTAGCAGGCAGACTCCCCCTTCTTCCCGCCAACCCCAGACGTCCTTCCTTTCTTCCTGGTGCCAACACTGAGCTGCTTGCTCGTCTCTCAGGGTCCATGGCTCTGGGATACAAACAGTTTACCTTCCCTAGTGATTTAGATCAGAGGTTGGCAGGAGGACAAAGAGCTGTTTGGGAGGCTACCATTTCTCTTCTGCAGTGCTGTCCACTACAGATCCAGCTCCTATATAGCACACCAGAATCTTCATAAAACTTCAGTAACTGCAAGTCTGTCTTTCGAGTTACTCAGGGCGAACCTTGACTGTGCATGTTATGGTCCAGGCTATATGGGCAATAACCAAACAGACTCCATTTTACCCTGAGACTCCACATCATGTAAGAAATGCTTCTGCCATGGGAAGGCCCCACCCCTGTACCCATTACCTAGCATAACATACTTGACAACACAAAATAGCAATTCTTATACAATGTCAAATTATTCTCTTTGGTTTCCATTTTTCCTGGGCAATCTACAGAGACTGATTGTCTAAACATTAGTAACCATTCTCTAATGTGTACTGAAATAGGGTCATTTTGATCTCCTTCACTTCTGCTTGCCTGCTGCTATACCAACCTGAAAAGTCCCATGAGCATTACCAATGTACCCATTGCATTGTCTCGCTAACTGCCCAATTCAGCTTCTGTACCTGCTTGCTTGCAGTTATGTCAACCCGGATGTGATTTTTGCCTTTAAATATCCTAAAATGCTCAGTCTTGGGGCTGTTCCTTGCAGAGACAGTTATAACCCCTCCTGTGGGGGGCAGTCACCGGCCAGCCGGCTACATACTCTTCAATCTGGACAAAACTAGGACTTGGTGTGTTTTCTGAGCAACCTGCCTCACAACAGTGCACACAGCTCTTCTTGGTTCTGCCCCTGGCTCCTTCTCTGTTCCCACTACCACCAGGCTGGGCCATACCACAGACACATTGGCCTCCTGGTGCCCCTGCCCTCAACCTCCTCTCCAGCCTACCTCAGCAGAGAAGACAGTTGGATGGTGCCCTTCCTCTGCCCAAACCCCAAGTGATCCTCGATTCCTCCAAGTGGCCCTTACTATGCCCACTCAGACAGGACCCAGTTCCTCCTTGCCTTGTCCATCCTCGTTCACAGTGGCCTCATCGGCCCTCGGTGAGGTGCCTCCCCAACTCAAGGACCCTGCCCTGCACTGTCCTGAGCACCCCCCGGCTCACCCTGACATCCTTGAGTTTTTAACACGACCCATCCTCCATCACCTCCTTTGAACAGGACCCCTCAGGCCTGCCAGACCCTCTCTTCTCTCATTTTTAATAAGCACTTGCCAACTGACACATCACAAGGTCCCCTGGTTAGTACACTTGCTGATTACTGCCCATCAGTACGGAGCTCCGCGAGAGCAGGACTTTTGTTTTACCCACTCACGAAGCCCTAGGACCAACAGTGCCCAACACTGCAGATGCTCCAGTACCTGTAGAACACCAAGTGACCCCACAGTTCACTGCACTTGTCAGCAACTCCCTAACGGCCCTCACCAGTGAGCGAGCTGGGCTGAGTCAGACCCAATGGGGCTACAGGCGGAAGAGCAGCTTCCAGCCTGCCACTTACTGTAACACGCAGTTGATGTTGGGGGAATGTCTCCAATACCGGTATAGGGAGACCTGCAGGGTTGGGTGGCACCTGTACTCCTTCAGGATACTGCGGGCACTGCCAAAAGAAATTTGCCAAGGTCAGCCACACTGTATGGCCACTGGGACTGCTCTTAGGCCTGAAGCAGGGGGAGGCAAAAAGGATGACATGGGGAGAGAGGAGGGACTTGGGGCCTGGGCACCTACTCCTTAAACTTATTGGTCAGGAGCAGGAACTGGCTTCGAGTGAGTCGCCTGACATCGAACTTGCAGAGATTCTGGAACTCTCGGTAGACTTGCTGCTCGCTGGCCCCGGGCCACCTCCTAACAGTGAGGATGAGGATGGGAGGCCGGATACTGGGATAATCTGGGCCAGAAAAATTCTAAGAAACATGAAGAACACAAGATTTCCCACAATTTTTGCTGACATCTTATGCAATTAGATAATGTTTGAAGGGACTAGGAAAGACTGTTTGGGGCTGGGAGCAAGCAAAGAGAAGGATGGGTGGAGCGAGAACGTGTGGGTTTGGGCAGAAAAACACAAGAAACAAGCAGCTTCACAGGGGTGTAAATGCCCTGTCCAGCTCTTGCACCCCTTCAGCCCAGCGACACCAGGCCACCTCCACAGGGAGTCTCTGAGCAAGGTAAGGGAGCAATATGAAACCTACTCACGATTTTAGGGACCCCAGCTCGGATAAGATTGACTTGGTTCACGTAAGGAGCCAGCACGTCGAGGTACTGAGGGAAGGATGGCTCAGGCATGGGTCCGCTGCTGCACGGACAGAGAAGCCAAAGCGCTCAGGCATGCACTTATCCACTGTCCTCGCCATAGCCAAGGATCTGGCGACACAGGGAAACGGCTGCCTTGGGCAATTCTCCACCCCCAAGTCTCGTGCCCATGTCAGTGGGCTTCTCAACTGGCTGATTTCAAAGAGCCCTCTCCAGAAAGAGCGGAGCTTCTGGAGGGTCACCCTCTGACAGTTTTGTGACGCTCCCTGACCAGCACTGGAGGCAGGCTCAGAGAGCGAGAAGCCTGTGAGGGGGCTCCACTTCATCATTCCCCAGCACGACACCACTTGACCCCAAATGGCCATCCCTCGCCTGACTTTACTGGACCATCAGCCCCACTCTTCCAGGGACCAGACCTTGTGTGCAGGCCCTGGGGGAGCACTGGTTGGGAACCAGGCAGGCCTGGACAGCCAGAGGCTTCTCTAGATAGAGGAGAGCTTTCAGCTGAATTGAAAGGTGCCCGCCCTTCTCTGCTGGAAGCTTCTTCCTGCCCAGCGCACACCATCTGCCAGTGGGCACTTGGGCACTCAGACACTGCCAAACTACAGGAAGGAGGAAGGTGGGCTGGTGGAATTTTTCCCCCCTGGAGGTGGGGAGGAGGAGGGCCTTTCTAATTTTTAGAAAGAGAAAAAAAAATTCAGAAAAAATTCTTTGATGCATTACGAGACTCCAGACTGGTAGATTTCTCATTTAAGTTATAAAACTCACAACATGACATAGAACATTTGTATTTATCACATCCATTGCCAAAAATGGACAAGTATAGGTAGTTCACAGAGCACAGATCAAAGTTGCCTTGCTAGGTCAGTCCTGAGGAGCAGGCCAGAGTCTGATTAGCTCCTTTGCTAGGCCTGCCAAGTCCTAAAGCAAGGGTCCCCAGCCTGGCTCTATGGAAGGCACATGTACAGCATGCACTTGGTGCCCCTGTTGTGCCCAGTGCTGGAGGCATGGGGTTTGCTGCTGTCACAGGAAACACGTTCAAAATTCCAATTTGGAGTTTCATGGGGTAACAGCAAACACACCAAGCTGGGAAGCACTGAAGCAGACAACAGAACCCAAGTCAAACCCTTGGTCCCTGGACATTACTTCTCCCAGTGCCAAGAGGGGGGCAGGATCAGCCCTACCCAGGCAGGAGGCAGGGGTGGCAGGAAAGGGCTTCTGTGAAGCAAGGCCACTGTGTTGGCTGCCACACAGGCAGAGGCTGGATGTCTACTCTTCCAGGGCTGCAGTATTCTTCCTCTTTGGGGGCCCTGGGATGTCTTGGTTTCCTGACTGCTAACTGAGTGACTGGAGGGAAAGAACACTCACCTGTGCACCCTCTGAAGGAGCAGGTGAGCCACTTTCAGAAGAACTGGAAAAAAGAAAAAAAAATGCTAGAGATGTCACAGGCCTTCTTGAAATATGCAAACTCACACTTTCTATGCAACCCGGCATGATATAAACGAGAACCTAGGGAGGGCAACCACCAAGGCCAGTCTCCTCTGGAAGGATGGCAACTCTCACCTGACCCACAAAGAAAGGCATCATATGCTGCTTCATGGGGGCACTTGTTCTGGGCTGAAGCATTTTTCCATAATAAGGAGAGAGATCAAGTAAACCATTAGCAATGCACTTGGGAAAGAAGTCTCTCCACCCCCACCACCCTCATGTCCACAGCAACCACAGCATGCTCCACCACCAGCTACCATGGGTGCCTTCTTCCAGCTCACAAGCCAGCTTCCCTCTGGTCCTCCCCGCATGGACAAAGCCAGGAGCCCACGTCAAGGGGGAAACAGACAGCACTGGGGCTTTCTGGGATCACACATCTTGAGGGCAGGAGTTATGCAGAGCAGGACAGGAAGACAGAGAAGGAAACCCTGAACTCCACAGCCTCCAGCCTGGGAGACCAAGGTCCAGGAAAAGCCTCAGCTCTGCCTGCAGCACTCCTGTGCAAGGAGCTGGGGCTCATGGGAACATACCATATTTTTCACATTTGCTCGCATGAACAATCACTGGTCCAGAATTCTTGGTGGGATTCAAGTTACTATTAGAGAATTAAAAATAGGATAAAGAACAACTTGCTGAAAATTCCTTCTTGTTCCCCCAAGTCCCTGAAGTTATAAATGTGTCTTCAACACGTGTCTTAAACATAGCTCTAGTCATATACAAATAAGGTCTTGGTAACTAGGCAACAGGACAGGTGACAGACCAGCAGTGTTAGAGGCTCCAACTGGATCATCCTTGGCATTCAGGAAACGCTTAGCCTGAACCCAGCCCAGAGAAACAGAGGAGCCATCTCTGCCCTCTGGAGCTTGCCATCTAGTGGCCTGAGTGACGAGTACAGAGACAATCACGTCTTCCCCCCATAAAGGCAATGCCGAGGAGTAGACGGTGCACTCTGGGCCACTTTGGCCTAGAGGCATTAGGAAGGCAGTGGTGCAGGAGAGAAGAGGCAGAGCCAGGGGCACAGAACCAGGACACACTGTGCAAAGCGTGGCCAAGGCCCACAGTGGAGGCAGGGCCAGGCAGAGAAGGAGCTCAATGGCACGTGGGGGCCTCAGGGAGTGCCAGAGACTCAGCCACGAACAGAACTCAACCTGTGATTTTAAAGACCACGCAAGTGGCGGTATGAGAAATGAAGTGGGGCAGGCCACAGGCTGGGATACCAGTGAGGGCTACCACCACAACTAGAATGGAAAATAAAGGCCTGAACAACAGCAGTGACCCCGAGAATGAAGAAGGGGAGACTTTAAGGAGATTTATGGAGCAACATCAACTAGACTTGGCTGACAGACACAGGCGGCCCAGCTCTGGGACACTCGGCTCTGGGGTGTGAAAGCAGCGACAGCATCCAACAGTGAGGAAACCATCCCACCAGTCTTTCAGAACCTGTGTGCTTCCTCTCTGAGCCCAACTTCCTCGTCTGTAAGGCAGGCATGGCGACCTTGCCCACGCTACAGGATTAGACGGACTGTCAACAATGATGGACAGCATTTAAGAAAGATGGAGTGAGGGCGAAGCAGTGTCTTAGTCCCTGTGGTGGATAAGCTCATTTAATCCTCACAAAGACCTTGTGAGGTGAAACTAAGGCACAGGGAGATTCAACAATTTTCTGCAGGTAACTTTCAAAAATACCAGTGAGGGCTGGTTAAACTGGGATTTAAGCCAAGGAAGACTAGAACCAGAGCCTGTGTATTAGAAGACAAAACAAAACCCTCTCTGGTCCCACCTCTTCACACAGGCTCCCAGTATCATATCTGGTGCTACAAAGACAGCAGATGCCCAGGCACAGGGATAAGATGGAGGAACTGAGATCAACATGAAATCGAAGGTGCTGCAGGTCAAGAAGGCAGCTGGTACATGAAGTGCCCCAAGGCTGAGGAGGTCCAGACCACAGTGCACCCAGGTGGCAGCAGCTGCAGAAAGGGAGTGGGTGAGGCCCCCCTGGGACTGAGCAAGAGGAGATGGAGCCCACGAACTGAACTGAGTAATGCTCATGGAATGGGTGAAAAATCCACATGCACCCATACGTCCACGCCTGCACATATGCACCCACCCCAGCCAGAAAAGAGAATCCAGGAGGGGATATGAGCCAGAAGAAGAGGGAGAGGACAAGGGTCTCAAATGCCCCAATGAAGCAAAAACCTGTCCAGGACTATGTGCCACGTCTTGTCCCTTACGTACACCATTCTACCATCTTAGACGAGAGGTGAGCCTGCCCTGGTAGGCTAAGCCAGTGCAGGGTAAGGCGTCACGTAAGAGAACCCCTGACAGCACTGGACACAGGGAAGGTGAAGGCCACTGAAGGGACTCGCTGCACAGAAAACAGGTGCCACATCTCTGAGTAACATGGGTGCGCTGCAGGCGGCCCCCCAGCACTGACTCTCCTAGAGTGAAGAGGTGACGACCCTCCCACTCCACCTGCCCCCTCCCATGTTTTCCACTACAGGCATGGAGGGCACCATGCGGTCACAACAGTAGCCAAACAAAAGGGATTCTGTTTGATTTTGAGTTTTAAGTGCTAATGCCAAGAGAAACCAGAGAAACCGAGGGAGAGGCTAAAGGGAAGGACAGGCGAGCGGGAGGCTGCAGAGAGGAGGGAACCAGAAGGGCAGAGGGCCACTGCGGGGAGGCAAGCCCCGGCTGCCCGGCACACATGGAAGGGCTTGGGTCTGCTGGTGACAAAAGATGTGAGAAAGATAGCAAAACAAAAGTGTTCCCGAGGCCAGGCAGGGGCTGAGGGCTTTCTTCCCATCTTTGGCCTTATTCTTGGAAATGGGGGCCAAGAGGGCTGCAGAGATGGGCTGAGGCAGCAGGACCTGGAGGGGACACCAGCTCCAGGAAGCGGTGCCATGGGTGGGAAGAGCACCCACCAGACCCGAGGGATCTGGAGCCACACAGCAGCTGCAGCCACAGGCCCCCTGCCCCAGAACCAGCTCCGGAAGCGCCCCTCACCTGCTCAGCACTTCGTACACCTCTGAGAGATTGGAGACCCGTGGGAAATGCAGCTCCTGAAATTGTGGAGAACAAATCACCAAGAGAAGAATACTGTCCATCTGCTTCAGGTCTTATCCAGTGGCCGCCGAAGTGTCCTGGAGAACCCCATGCCCACCACCTCTTCCTTCTCCTCCAGCGTCCCAACTGCCCTCACTCCTCAAGTGCAGGGCCAGGGACCCAGATCCTGGGGTTCCCCAGAGGGCTCCCCACAGTCCAGGCTGGGAACGACTGCCCACCACCACCTCACACCACCTCCCTCCGCAGATGAGCGTAGGGTCTAGAAATACGGAACCCGAGGCGCTCCACAGAGGCCTGGACGCTTGTGGGATACCAGGCATTCTAGAACGAGAGGGACGGGGAGTGCCTGGCCTCGGAGTCCTAGGAGTTCATCAAAGCTAGAAACCATGAAGTACAAAAACTAGAGCCTTTCTGGACAAAGAGGGACCAAGGGACCCACTCCTATTTTTGTGGCTTTTTTTCTTGAATAGCTCAATCTATCACCCTAAGGCTTGATTTCCCCCACCCCTCTGATAAAGTGGAACTGAACCCAGGGGGGCTTTACCACCGATTACACTCACAGACCTGTTATTATTTGAGATGGGACTCAAGTTGCTTAGGCTGCGTTAAATTTACAATCCTCCTGCCTCAGCCTTTTAAGTCACTGGGATTAGGGTATATGCCACCACGCCTGGACCTTTTTGTTTTTGAGGTAGGGTCTCACTCAATTTGCCCAGACTGGCCTTGAACTTCCAATCCTCCTGCCTCAGCTTTCACCACACCTGGAACCTAAGGCTTGAAGACATTGATCCAATCCCCTTTCTCTGGTCCTCAATTTCTAAGAAGCATTTAAAACAGTTGGGCCCTTCCCTTTTCCGTGTGTAGAGGACAACAACCCAGACTACATGACAGTCACCTGGGGAGCTTTCAAAACGGCCTGGCCCCATTGCAGACCACACAGGAAGCTAACAGGGGCTGGAGGCAGTTTGTAACTTACCTAGTGATTCCAACTCACTGTCCCCAGAGAAGCCATGATCTCGCGCTCAGCAAAGATGGTTTCTCAAGACTTTGAGAGGGGACCCTTCTACCCTCATGTACTTTGATTATGTTGTAAATGTTTATGAAAAATAGATCAGGCTCTGAATCAAATCATTGCACTATCCACTCTAACCATCCCAATTATATACAAATGAGTCAAAACCTGGGAGCTTGAATGGGGGAAGGAAAGAAATGACAACTAGTATGATGAACAACCATAGGTGACAAAATATGAAAGGAAATGGATACCGATTTTTACCGATTTTATAAGAGTTCAAGGAAAGTTTTTGGAAAGTGTTATTAGTGTGGACACAATTAATCAAGCAATTTCATTCATTACCTTCCAGATATCCTTTGTCACATTCTTGGTATCAATGAGAACAGGAAACAGGTCATGGATATTCTGCTTAAACTGATCATAGCTTTCTGAGGGGAAAGATCCAGGGAGTGAAAAGGGAGTGAGTTTGTTGGTAAAATGGGAAGGAACCACCATCTAACCTAGCTTGCCACCAACGTCAACTAGTAAAGCAAATGAAACGAAATAGAAATTGAAAACCACCTTATTTCTGACGATTGAGGATTTTTTTAATCTCAAGCTACCCTCACCACTTACAGGTGTAAAGAACAAGAGGTTCCCCACTAAACTCAAGATATCCTCTAATGCAGTTTGAGAAGCTCTAGCCAATGGGATAAGAGAGGGAGAAATGGTGTTTTGGAAAGGCAGATAAAAGAAAAATCATTTATAAATGACTGTTCAGAGAATATCCAAGAAAAATCAGCTGAAAGTCATTTGATGAGAAGTATACTGATAAAGGGGGAAAAACTATTAACTGACAAATTCAAAGTTATACCTGTATGTAGTTTAAAAGAGGTTTAGTGCAAACAAACCAAACCCACAACACACACCTCCCAAACGAGGGGCCCTGTAGCCCTCTTCCTGCCTCCACATCCCCTAGTCCACAGGGCAGCCACTTCAGTCCTCCTCCCTCAGGTCTCATGCCCCTGTCTCCACAGGACTCCTACGTGCTGTGATGGGGCACCTGCGGCTGATCACTGCTTCCCGCTGTCCCCACCCCATAGCACAAGCTCCCCACAGGCCTGCCTGCACCACCCTGGGGCGCCCTCACGAGGGGTGCTGTGGCAGCCAGGTGCCTCTTCCTTTCCTGCACTCTGTCTCCCTGCCGTGAATACTTTGTCCCACAGTTTGCTCAGGTTTTTGTTGAGTGTACACTGTTAATTTTACCACTAATCCTCCTGTAATTCTCTCAATATGCTCAGATCAACCACGGAAAGGCGATACAGCCACAAGACAGCATCACATGACATTAAAAATGTCATGCAATAGGTTTAGTAGGTTTTTAATGACATAAAATAATACTTCCAAATACAAATCCAAATGTATATGATTAAATATGATTTCTGATTTTGCCAAATCTTACACAATGGGCCTGAGCATCTTCAGGAATAGAGGAAGGATACCAATTCAAATTTAGGTTTTTCTCCCTTGAGGAAGTCTCTGGTCTTGTCTCTGAGCAGATGGTAACAGATCTGAGGACTGGACCCTGCTGCACCTCTGTCGACACTGGGAAGTACAGGCCAGGTGGCAAATAGAGATACAGGAAGGAGATGACAAGTCTGTCCCTACCTGGGAGAGGTCTGAAGAACTTCTCATGGAGATGCAACAGATCCATCATCATATTATGCCCCACTAAGGGCTACTTGGAGTAGATCAGCAGGTGAGAGAAATGAAATTTTAAAAATTATAAAGACAGACACCAAAGACTAAGATTCTTGTGAAGGATGCATCTTTGGAACCCACTGCCATTGTTGTCACGGGACTGTTTCATCCTCTCTGTCTTATGTGAGGGAGTGGGACTGCTTGGGGGAGGTCAGTGGAGGGTGGGGCAGGAAGGACTTAAGCAGGGTTCCCTGCTGTGAAGCAGACAGCTCTTTCAAGAAACTTTAGGTAATTACTGGAATCTCTGTATTATAGGAAGAGGCAAAAAAAGTGATTTCTTGTGGAGAGCCTTTCCCCACACTAACCCATCACGATTTGGTAAATGGTTAGGTCAAGGAAGCCAGTTATCAAGGAGAAGAAAGGACTCGTCTTAAGAAATCAGATTTTACTGTTGAAGAATCCTTCAACATCTAGGGCCAGAAATACAGAAGACTGTGAAAGTCCAAGAAAAGAGATTTTTTTTCCCTACCTTCTGGGCTTTCACCAGCATCTGGAAAAAAACAGAAAAACCCCTCGCAGAGAGGAGAATCTGCTCCTTCCAACAGCTGGCTCGATCACAAGAGGCGTTCTCAAGGTACCAGCGATGCTGCCGACTCACCTTCTTCACCACCACCTGACATGAAAAATAGACAAATAACAAAGCAGGGGAAAAGCCTTTTAGAGAGGCTGGATTTGGGTGGGTGAGAGAGGCAATGAAGCCGCTAAGGACAGCCCATTTCAAGGGAGGACTCACGCCCTGATCTTTCAGCATCGTCCAGATGTTGGGGAGGGCCTGCCTCAGCACCAATTGGACCTCAAAGGCCTGGAACCCTGTGGGGCAAACACAAGGCACGACTGAGTGGCACAGCCCTTCCTCTTCAAGAGCCCCAAGACGACGACGGGCTGGGGTGGTGGCTCAGTGCAGAGCACTTGCCTAGCATGAGTGAGGCCCTGGGTTCAATCCTAAGCAACAGATATAAATAAAGGTATTGTGTCCGTCTACAACTTAAAAAAAAAAAAAAAAAAAAAGAGCCCCAAGAAGAAAAGAAATGCAGAAACTGGAGCCGTGGATCACAGCAAAAGGCAGGTCGTAGAGGTGCCTAAGCTCACCAGCCACATGACAGAGCATGCAGGGCCTGTGATGGCATTCTAGGGCAGCATTTTCACAGTTTTTGACCTCAAAGATGATTTTAAGTTGGAGACACCAAAGTTTGTTTTTGTTGGATACAGCCACTGATGTTAACTATTTTAGAAATTAAAACCTTCAAATCAAAAAAACATGGAATCTTCTTTTAAAACAAACAAAAAGCTCCATATACAATAACAAAAGTAAAATTCATAAGAAGAACTACTTTCCAAGACAAAAAACATCATGATATATTATTGTACGTTTTTGCAAACTTTAATATTTGGCTGCAATCGTATCTGCTTTTGCACTGAAATGTGACAAAATCCCAGTCTCTGACACAATGAAGAAGTGTTACCAGCCTTGTCGGATGACTCTGGGTGTTCTATAACACAAAGTATGATTTTGGCATGTGGTAACTTCTTAAAACCTCAGCTGTCACAAAGAATCTGAAACCACTGTTAATGGACTTTCTAGCACTATTACTTTACAATAACCACAAAAGATACTTGTATAACTGACTATCTGACCACTATTCTTATCAGAAAGGTCTCAGTGTTGGGAAGCTGTCAAGCTTATGGTAGAAGATGCAAGTTCAAAACTTGGTTATGTCTTTCATAACTACTGTTATTACTATGCATTATTTTCCCTAAAGGGTCAGGCTTACTTTTTCCATTTGGAAAATAAATGCAAAATCCCAAGTTCAAACAGTCAGATCTTTCTAGAAAGAAAATGATATTCACTTGGGGGCGGGGGCGGGCAGGGGGGGCAGATCCAGCTCTTAACTAAAAAAACAAAACAAAAAAAAAACCCACACTCAAATGCTCTTCAAATGCTCTTCCTTCGCCCCACCACTGGGTGGGGGTATGCACCAGCACAGACGCAGAGTGCTTTTCTGCATGCTATGTTCACATAGGATACTTACAGATGACCCATCAAAGGCTGAGACTTAGCACTCATACCACTTCCTCACCAAGCAGCTTCTTAAGCCAAATCGGCTTTTTGCACTGAGAGCAAGTGGCTGTGAAGAAAGCATGATGTGGGACTCCTGCCTTAATCTGTGCTGAGGTGCTGGCAGGTGTAACCCCCACTGCTATGGCACCAGGGAAAAAAACGGTACAAAAACAGCAAGTCATAGTCAAGTGATATACTTTGATATAGAGCACTCAGGACAGGATGAACAAGATGGCTCTGAAATGAAACTTGACTTCATTGGCCTTGAAATTCAATGTTGGTTGAAAAGCTTTCCGACTTTCTGATTTCTGAATTCTGAAGCTTTATCTGACCCCAAGGACTGGGCACCTACTAAGCAAATGTATTAGACTCAGTTGAGAGGCATTTGGGACCAGGATCTGTGGGAAAGAGAATGGGTCCCCCAACTCCTGTCACGTAACCATGACCCAACACTCCCAGTACGGAAGGAGCAGCCTCTTGCCTACCAGCAATACCAGGCAGAGTCATCCGGTCACCTTCCTCAGCTAGGTCCAGCCATCGCGTCACCTCATCAATCACCACCTTGATTTGGTCTTTATCCAGAGAGCTGAAAATGGGCACATGAAAATGCAAATGTTGGAGAAAACCATGCCAGAATCACAAGATGACGTTAACAAGAGGTTTCAGGAGCTCCTGGTTTTCACATTGTGAGCTCACGAAGAAAACAGATGAGCTGGATGCAGTTGATTGAGCCTACAAACCCAGCAGCTTGGGAGGCTAGAGCAGGAGGAACATGAGTTCAAAGCCAGCCTCAGCGACTTGGCAAGACTCTAAGCAACCTAGCAAGGCCCCGTCCCTAAATAAAATATAAAAAAGGGCTCGGGGGGGGGGGGGGGTGCTGGGGTTGTGGCTCAGAGGTAGAATGCTCGCCTAGCATGTGTTGATTCTCAACACCACATAAAAAATAAAGTAAAAGTATTGTGTCCAACTACAACTAAATAAATAGTAAAAAAAAAAAAAAAAAAAAAGGGATGGGATGTGGCTCAGTGGTTAAGTGCCCCTGAGTTTGATCCCCAGTACCAAACAACAACAACAAAAGACCAAAACAACATCACTGTTCTTCCATCTTTTCATGCAGAAGGCAGGCAACTTCCTGGCCTTCGTTCTTCACAGGTCCCTAGAGCTCATGTGATCCCCACCTGTCACACTAGGAAAGGAAGCGGCTCTAACCAGGTCTAAAGGCCACTGTCAGGACTGTCTTCTTTGTAAGGCTTCCAGAGGCAGGAACACCCACTGGGAGCGTAAGGAAAAGAAGGACTTTGGCAAACCCTGGGCTCCTTGTTAGAAATGTAAGGACAGTGTTCTTTGAAGTGAGGAAAGCTCTTTCTCCAACATTTGAAAATGTCAGATTTAAGAAAAAAAAATTTTTTTGAACCTTATGAAATCCTACATTTTTATATTAAAATCAGGAACAAGGACAATAACAAAACAACAAAGAAGCTCTCCAACATTACACAAGATCATTACCTGGACCATGCAGTCATCATATTTCAAAGTTATAAGCTGTCGAGTTGACGGCCCTTCCTGCTAAAGGTGAAGAATCTAAAGCCCAGAAGGCTTAAATGACTCGTTCAACAACTGGTCAACAGTTCTGACCGACGAGAACTGGGTGGCCAGTTCCATTGCCACCCTGTGCTACTGTCTTCGCTCTGGTCACTTCTGACCATAGTGCAGACAGTATGAGGCTGCAATGTGTGGGACAGGCACAGGAGCCAAAGCAAAGAGGTAGCAATCTTGCCCTCGTTGGGGCCGAGGAGCGGGAATGTCATACAAGTCTCGCACATAGCAGGGTCAGGCATGCTGGGGGACACAGCCAAGCCAAGGAGGCCCAAGTCCAGAGTCAGTGCCTGGAATGACTGGCACAGTCAGGGCTATGTGCGAGTTAGCCTTGAAAAGCCCTCAGAGCACACTGGACACTAACAGACCATCTCACAGCAAGTCCAACAGAGCGGGGTTGCCCCTCTAGCACTGGAATGGAAATCTTGGCGAGTTAGCAAACTGAGTCAGCTTCTGTTGTTTTCATTTTTAAATGCTAAAAATCACGCTTGAAGCAGTGAGGGGTTTATACAGGAGCTGAAAGGGGGGTGGAAACAGGATTGCCTTTCCTCACCTCAGGTGGAGGATCCCCAGCACCAGCGGCCACACCGTCTGGCTGAGCAAAGGAGGCTGATGCAGTTACCACGACATATGGATGGTTCAAGGTCACCACACTCCTGGAACCAGCACAGACCCCACAGGACACAGCAGCAAAGAAACCAAGAGGCACTTAAAGAAACACACCCTACCTGCGAACTCTCCAGTTCCCTGTCAGGATGTTGTGCTTAATTTTTTTCTCCTGTTCTTCATTCATATATGGGATTCCATTTTTAAGAAACTAAACACAGAAAACAGAAACTAGTGAGAGTCATCCTCCAAGCCACAAAGGAAGGGGAAGGAGAGGAAGAGGAGTGTATAACCACACCACCCCAAATGTACCCCATCTCAGGAGATAAGCAGGGCCAGGCCTACTTAGTATCTCACGGGAAAAACGGGAAGAGAAAAAGGGTCCTGTGGGCCCATTAGACTGGACTTTCAACCTGCCCCCTCCCCTCCTCCAATGCCATACCTTGTTATAGTTGAAGCCGTATTGATTCAAAAACTGAACACTAGAAGCCTGGAAAGAGAATTCTGAATCCAAAATCCCAAATGTTGTAGGGAAGAGAAAGAAGTTATATGAATGGGCTACATACCTATAAAAACATAAGAAAAAGCCAAAGGCACTTAAAACACACACACACACACACACACACACACACACACACACACACCCTGACTCATTAAGCAGCTTCAGAGTAGATTCTTTCTTTCATCCATTTAGGAAAAACTGTGCTTCAGATACTTTGCCTGGCACTGAGAGCCAAAGAACAAAGGCAGTGATCCTGCCCTCAGAAAATGGTTTGCTACAGAAACAGGCTCTCAATAAAACCACCAGGGCTGCTGCTTAGAGGCAGTCCCACAGCTGCTCTGGGCAGGAGCCACCCCATCAAGGGAGCACCCTTCCACACTCCTGGAACCAGCTGGTACCTGTGAGCTAGCAGGCAGTTCAGACAGCACCCTCATCACAATACACAGTATTAACTGCTCTCGTGAAGGTGCACAAGAGACAATGGAAAAGAGGACAGGAGCGTATAAGGTACCAGGCAGGGGTGGTGGAAAAGGCCTTGCAGAAATGGTACCTTTCAGGAGAGACCTGAAGGTAAACTGGAATCTGCAGGACAGAGCCAGTGGAAGAGCCAGAAGTAGGAGAGAACAGAGTGTCCAGGACAAAATGACTCAGACACCAAGGCAGAATATGAAGGGGAGATAGCTGTAGAACACAGATGGGCAAAAGCCCTGCTTTGCAAAAGCTCTTTATACGTACTTGTTGAACTCCCCTTCGATAGTGGAAAATACAGACAATCCTAGAAGAACAATAGCGGAAGTAATGAATACTGAGAATAAGCTCCCTGAGGTGAACACAGAGCCCAAACATTTCCAACAGGACTTTGCATCCACAGATATAACTATGTGGGTGGCAGGACAGGATAAGATCCTTATAGAATGAGACAAGAGTTGAAGCTGGGTGCAATGACACGCCTGTAATCCCAGCAGCTCAGGAGGCTGAGGCAGGAAGATCCCAAGTTCAAAACCAGACTCAGCAACTTAGTGAGGCCCTGTCTCATATCTCACAATAAAAAATAAAAAGGGTTGGGGAGGTAGCTGAGTGGTTAAATGCCCCTGGATTAAGTCCCCAATATCCTCCTATCCCCCCACAAAAAAGACAACTGTGGCCTGTTCTTCAAACAAGTATTTAAAAAAAAAAATCAATTTTCATAGTTTTAAAACTAACCAGAGGAAACACCAAAACCCATAAAGTAAGTCTTATAAATTTAACAGCTTTTAAATGACTATTACCAAAGGATAAAAGAAAAATTCAAAATGGTGTGTGTGTTAGGGGGTGAACAACAGAACATAACCAAGAGCGCCAAGAGCTGTTGTCCACACTTTTCAGAGATCACACAGTTAAGAGAAACAGCAAAGGACAAGGGTAGGGAGGAAAACAGATGTCCAGCGTCATCCATAGTGAAAGCTAGTCAGTAGACTCTGGCCCAAAGTCTGCTTTTATGAAAAAGCTTTTTACAGGAACAGGGCCATGCTCATGGGTTTATATGTTATGTGCAGCTGATTTCACATTACAAGGGTAAGATTGAGTAGCTATAACAGAAATCACATTGTCTGCAAGATCTAAAATATTCTCTATGGAGCCCTTTATAGAAAAGGTTGTCAACATTTCTATCATAAAATGTAAACAGACTAACAATCATTTTTCCTTTACCAGGTGGACAAAAGTTGCAGACTGATAATACCCAGTGTTGGAGAAACAGACACATTCTCTAATAGTGTAAACAACAAAAACTTAGTGAGGGCTGGGGGCATAGCTCAGTGGTAGAGCCCTGCATTTACAACACAATGCTAAACTACATATCATTACTTCAATATTCCAACACATACTGTAACTTTGCAATTCCACTGCTAGAAGTATCTCAGATGTATATACTCACAAAAGTACAGGATCATATATATAAACACCAAGGCAGTCAATGCAAGTCTGTTTAATTGTACACAAGTGTAACTGAAACATGCTTATTAGCAGATTAACAGATACATTGATAGTTTGTAATACTATGTGCTGTTAAAAAATGAACATGTTTGTATGTGCTGATATATAGATCTCCAAATCCCAAACTCCATGAAGTAAAAACAAAGGGAAAAACAAAATATTTGTAATATAATTATACATCCAAAATCATACACCCATTTTTAGTTGAAAGACGGAACAAGGAACAACAGTAACTGTTACTTAATGTTGGTTAAATTTTCTGCTTACTCCAAAGTGTTGGATCTAAAGCCAAAAACAGAAGAATACAAAAATGATAGCCAATGTGTTTGAAAAAGTGACAAAGCCATTTTCACGAATAGGAAACAAAGACAATATCTTTTTTTTTTTTTGAGAGAGAGAGAGAGAGAGAGAAAGAGAGAGAGAGAGAGAATTTTAATATTTATTTTTTAGTTTTCAGCGGACACAACATCTTTGTTTGTATGTGGTGCTGAGGATCGAACCCAGGCCGCACGCATGCCAGGTGAGCGCGCTACCGCTTAAGCCACATCCCCAGCCCGACAATATCTTCTTAACAGATTCATAACGAAGAGATGACCCTCAGACTCACCAATCTGACAGATGGTAAACTGCTGAACACTCTGGCGGGTCTTTAGGTACCACTCGGATGGCAAATCAAAAAGACTGAAAAAACAGGCATCAACAAGATCTGGTCAAGATACTAGGGCTCCAGAGCAGGCTCACTTGGCCACTCAACCAGGCGTCACATCTTTTCCTTATTACAGAAACTAGGGAATACTACCAGCATTAGGGGACTAATACTAGGTCCCACAGGTGGGAGCAGCCCACACAAACTGACCTGCCCCACCCAGGGAAGCCAACCCTGCGCTGCTGAGAATCATGTTGGTCTGGCTGGGGGACACAGGCCAGCCAGCTCTTTGGGCTTTAAGACAGCTTTAGCTTTACCTGATCTGCTGCGGTCCGGAAAGGCTAGAACGAAGGCCAGTGAACTCTATGTCCAGACCTAAGGGGGAGGCAAAAGATAGAGGAGTCCCCAAGCACAGGGCAGACACCACTCCACAGTGTGGATGCCACAGGTGGCCTAAGCACGTCGCTCATTTTGTGTTCAAGAGGCCAGGTGGGGGCAAAAGGGGAAAATGGAGAGAACCAAGGCAAGGACCAGCGAAACCATGGGGGTTGTACCTGGACCTCAGGGAGTCTGGCCCAAGACATCAGGGCTACTCAACACTCACGTGAGTGATGCCTATCGCCCCCCTGCCTGCGGGCGTAAGAAGTCTGCCTGTCCCTCCGAGGGGCAGGGGCCTCTTTGAGCCCCCTGCGGCCTGGCCACAACCGTCTCCCACCTGTGCTACCCCGTCCTCTAGCTGGTCCACGGCACTCTGGTGACCGGACCCGCAGTCCCCGATACCTTACCCACAAAGTCCGCGTCCTGGACGAGCTCCTGCAGGAAGGGGAGGTTCTGCTCAAACTCCTCTGCGCCCAAGTCCATGGCCGCTGGGCCGAGGGCGCCAGTGAGGCCACGTAGTACCCACGCGCTTCCGCTGCGCGGGGCCTTAAAGGGCTCGTGCACGTGGAAACCCGCCCACCCCGCTCGGCAGCCGCATAGCCTGCACCTGCCCACCGGCCTAGAGCCTAACTTGCTCCCTAGGTGAAGGTCGTTTGCAAAGAAGAGCTGCCTGTTAGACTGAAGGTGTCCTTGGCGCCCAGATTGTCTTAAGCACTCGCCTACTCCCTGCGGCAATTCCCACCTCCACGCCTACACCCAGGGGAGGCCCTGTTTTTGTTAGCTAATTTTCACTCACTAGTACACAATCTTACTTACACGTCTTCCCTTTAATTCTAGATTTCCATGTGAACACCTTTCTAGAACAGTGATCTTCAAATCTTTGAGGGAATAATAATAATCTGTAAGATTGAACGTCCTCACAGGGATATTTATTTATCAAAAGGGACTAGTAAACCACTGGATACTGAAAGTCTCCACATAAGTCACACTGTTAAGAGAATTGGCGCAAAGACTTGTCTTTCAAAAATTACACTGCATATTCAGATTGATGGCATTTCATTTTTAAATAAATGTGTAATTGGTGAACACACCTAAAAATTGGGAAAATTATGCTTTCAAAGCCACCTTAATTACTTAAGCAATTAATTTTCCCCAGGTAGCTGGAAACAGTTAACACTTTGCTTCATGTATTATTCACTTCACAGCAATCTGAGCACACACTACCCCTCCTTTCCACTTCCATTTGCAGTTCCTCAGGGCACCTTTACTCTCAAATTTGCCTCTCCAAACACTGGGAATCAAGGGCCCCAGGGAGTTTAGTAGCATTTGCCCTCTTATCCTAAGATTCTAAGTTTAGACCGATAGTGACATCTCCCACTTTAAAAAAAACAGCCCCACAATCTGAGCAGCAAGTAACTCTCACTGGGATCACTCATCATGAGCCGATGTAGTAATAAGTGCTTTACACAAACATCAGATGTTACCCTTAAAATAGTGAGCTCACAGGCAAGAAACTTCATATAACCAGAAAACAATAGTTCTTATATGCCTTTATTTGGTAACTTACAAGCAATTTTTAATTTGTCCTTCAAAAGTTAACTGGTGTCTGCTTTGTACTTCTCACCTCCAAGAGGAGAGAGTATTTAGCATTTGATTAAAACAAAAAAACCACCACACACAAAAGGGGAGGGGGATGACCATAACTACAAATAATCTTCCACTGAACTCCGTTGTTACAAAACTTCCAAGCTCGTTTTTCTTCCAGATGCTTTCTCAGACAGCTGTAGAAGCTGATAGTTTTATATTTATGTGTTCAAAACTTCTATGCTTCTATTTCACTCATAGATCCTTCGAGGTTCCTGTAGCACTACACCACCTTCTGTCATGGCACTTTGTAAGCGTTTCATCTTGTTTTAAAAATCAGGGGGGGGGGGGGGAAAGGAAAAAATAAAGCTCATCAGTAAGCTGAAAATAAACTTTGCTTTCCAAGAGACAAAGAAATAACAACTGATGTGCTCTTGCTAACTTCCCAGCCTACACTGGTTGTTCAGAGAAGGATCTTAAGAATGACACAGGTAAGAAAAAAAGGAATTGAGAAATGTCAGGGATCAGCAGCATTCTGAAATACATCACAAGATCTCAATACATAAACATGATGACATGATGGGCTAGAGAATCAGTCACTCTGAAATCAACCAAACAATGACTCTGACCTCAGTTCATTTGTGTATAGAACAGGAATAATTGGTCCCTAACTCTAGACTGCTGTAAGGATTAAATAAGGTAATGTCAGAATACTCACCCCAGGGTCCAAAATGGAGAACACTTGGAAACTATTATTATATAAGTACCTAACATCAAGAATCAATACAATACCTCTTAGAATTTTTTTTTCAGTGCCAGCAATCAAACTCAGGGCCTCACACATGCTAGGGAAGCCCTCTACCTCTGAGCTACATCCTAAGCCCTAAAATACTTTTTTAGTAAACACAAATGGAAACAAAAATACCAAGTCTGGGGGCTAAGGTTCTAGCCCAGTGATAGAGAAGTTGCAAAGCACGTGTGAGGCACTGGGTTCAATTTTCAGCAGTGCATATAAATGAACAAACAAATAAATAAAAATAAAGGTCCATCAACAACTAAAAAATACTGAAAAAAAAAAAAAAAATACCGAGTCTGAAGCTGCCTCCCAAGGGGTTGGCTGGTAGACCATAAAGTTGATTCCTGCCTCTAAGCACCGCTCTGCCAGCACTCGTCCTATGCTCTCACAAGCAACCACGTTTCTGGTTCTGTAAAGATGCTTTTTAATAGCCCATTCACGAGTGGATGCTGAAACCACGACCTTGCCATTTCGATGCTCTACAATCGCTTCTACATGATGCTGAGTCTTTATAACTCGCAGTCTAAATGGGAAGAGAAGAGGATAAAAGTCAAAAAACTATCCATCTATCCATCCTAAAGTTAAGTTACTTCAAGTGAATGAATGCCTAAGTATCCCTTGAGAATTCAATGGATGGTTGATTTACTTCAACATACTTACTTGGCTTTTTACTTGAGACAGGTGTTTTCCCTGTCTTTAATGAGACTATTCTCAATAACAGTAAATCAAATATTTGCACTTAACCTCAAGTATCAAGGAGAAACTTGGTATTTCTGAAGAGCTGAGTCTTACTTTTCATACATATACTTCAAAAGAGGAATCTTGAAGAGATGCAACTAAGTTGCTGACTATATCCTGGATAAGGATATACTTACTCTGTGCTTTTATTTTCAAGCTAACACCAAAATAAATGAAAAATGGGGCAAAGATTTAAAAGTAAAAACCGAAATCAGAAGAGTACTAAAAGAAAATAAGGGAATTTTTTTTTATAATGTCAAAATAAGATAAGCCTGTTTAAATGTGAAATCAACCATGGCTTTTATAGAATAATTAGATGTCAAATAAAAGATAACAGATTTTCTACATGGTTAAAAACCAAACAAACAAAAATTAAGTTCAAATACAAACAATGCACTTGTGGGTGTAGTCCAATGTAGAGTGCCTGCTTAGCATCTATGAGGCCTGGGGGTAATCCTTAGCATAGGCAGGGGAAAGGGACGAATGGGGGACAAAGCAATGAAAAAGAATAAAAACATTTATCATTTATGTATTTTGGTACATGGACTGGGTGCACTTTACCACTGAGCTACATCCCCAGACCTTTATTTTTATTTTGAGATAGGGTCTCACTAAATTGCTGAGGCTAGTATCAAATTTGTAATCGTCCTACCTCAGCCTCCTGAATAACTAGAATTTCAGGCGTTTGTGCTACAGAACCTGGCCGAAAAATATTTTAAACTCCTCTATTTTTTAAAGGACTAACTTCTGTAATTTGTAAAAAATCTCCTATAATAAATAAGAAATTTACCAATAACTTAAGAAGTAAAAGATCTGAACACTGTTCAAAGGAACAGAAAATATTAATGACATTTAAATCTAGGAAAATATACACGCAATCTCTGATTTAAAAAAATGAATGGATGAGACAATTCATTACAACACTGTAATCATAAAAGATAATCATCAATAGGGAGCTAGTTAACTAAAACATGCATGCCATGTTTTTTATACAGTCACTAAAAAGAGGTAACATTTTATGATTACAATAGCTAACACTGACTGAGCACTTACTGTGTTAGGTTTATCCTAATTGTTTATAGGTATAGCTCGTGTCTCAAAATAATCCCATCTTACTTCCATTTGCTTTTCTTTCACTTGGGTACTGGGGATTAAACTCAGGGATACTGGACTACTGAGCCACATCCCCAGCCCTATTTTGTATTTTATTTAGAGACAGGGTCTTACTGGGTTGTTTAATGCCTCACTTTTTGCTAAGGCTGGTTTTGAACTCAAGATCCTCCTGCCTCAGCCTCTGGAGCAGCTGGGATTTCAGGTATGTGTCACTGCTTCTGGCATTCCATGTGTTTTTTAAACTACAGAAACTGACACAGAAAAATAACATAAGATTACAACTAGGGAGCAATGGAGCCAGGCATTAGGTCTAGGGATCTGGCTCCAGAACCAATCCTCCTATCCACCAGGAAGAAGGATCTACAAGGCGTATTTTTAAGTATATGCTTAGGGAGTAGTGGGAGGGCTAAAGAACATTCTAGAACAATGTTTATGATTTAACAAGAATAATTTTAAAAAAAGACATTTTTGCTTATATGCATAACTCTAGAAGGATACATATAAAACTAGTCCCTGTGGGGTTTTATAACATGGGGTTGCAAATCATTGGATTCAACCAACCACAGGTGGAAAATATCTGAGGGAAAAAATTATATCTGTACTGAACATACACAGACTTTTCTTGTCACTATTTCCTAAACAATACAGTATAATAAGTATTTGCATAGCAGTTACATTGTTTTCGGTATTATAAGCAATCTAGAAATGGTTTTGAGTAACAGGAGAATATAAATTATATGTAAATACTGTGCCATTTTATGTAAGATATTTAATCTAATCCCCTGTGCATACCTAGGGATGGCTGTTCCACTTTCTTTCCTTTTTTTTTTTTTTTTTTTTTTACTACTGGGATTAAACTCAGGGCTTTGTGTATACACATACACAGTCAGTATACAAATACTGATCCGTACCTCCAGATCAAAATTAAATTAAGCTCAAATTAAAGAAAACACTCAAATTAGAAGATCTTCACTAGCACTCCTAAAGCAAAGCAGGAAAGGCACTAGATTTGGAACTGTGGATTCTCTTGGTTTTGCTGGTGGTGCTAATAAAAATTATACTTCATAGAAAGTTGCATAGGCCACAGTTTTAAGACCCTTGTCTTCAACTATGTATTCAATGAAGGGGTAGGACTCCATCTCTAAGGTCATTTCCTAGACTTTCAAAATTCTGTAGTGATAATTTGGTAAATAGGGCAGACCCAGTGAGTGGGGGAAATAAGTCTAATTTAAACGATTCAAATATTAAGTGAAGGAAATGTTGGATGTTTCAAAAGAATTTTAGACTTAAGATCCAGGTTATTTCAAAAGTGAACTGCCTCCTCCCTTTGACTCCTCCCTGTATCCTCTAAGCAAAAATGTATCATAGCAATTATGACATCATGCTCATTCTGCTTTCCATCATGAAACTATAAAAACTTCAGTGACAAGAATTTCAGAAGGGGCAAGTCCTTTTCCACGGTAGAACTGGGGTTCTAGTGAGCCCTTTAGTCTTATGCTCTATCATTATTTTTCCTACATCTAGCACAATGCCTAGTGATACAGGCCCAACATTTGCTGAATAAATAAATGCATTTACATAATTATGATTACTAACTTGTCCTGATAACTGTGTGTAGTCCTTTAGAAATAATTCTACTCCAGGGGTCTAGAGATGTGGCTCAGTGGTAATGTACTTCCCTGATGTGTGAGACCCTGGGTTCAATATCCAGCACTACACACACAACAGGAAAAACGCTAACAAATCTTCATCAAGGAAATAATATCTGTGTCCTGCAGCATAGTGGTAATAATTTAGTGTCCTGGTTCTAGGTCATATAAAATATGTTTGAATCTTAGCTCTGGCAGTCACTAATGATGTCTCCCCCAACTGCCCCGTTCTTGTAAAACGGAGAAAATTATTGTACCTGCTCCATGAAGTAATTTTAAGGATTAAATGAACAATACATTTTTTATATAGTTCCTGGCATATATTTTCAATAACCCACCAAGGGGCTGGGGGATGTAGTTCATTTGTAAAGCAGTTGCCTACCGTGCGCAAGGAAGGCCCTGGGTTTTATCCCCCCATTACTGCAAATAATAAAACCACCATCTTCATCAAAGCATTTGATGTCTACAAAGATAAACTCTTACATGTTTTAAACTTAGCTCTGGCAGTCACTAATGGTGTCTCCCCCCAACTGCCCCGTTCCTGTAAAATGGAGAAAATTATTGTACCTGCTCCATGAAGTATTTTTAAGGATTAAATGAACAATACATTTTTTATATCGTTCCTGGCAAATATTTTCAATAACCCACCAAGGGGCTGGGGGATGTAGTTCATTTGTAGAGCAGTTGCCTACCATGCACAAGACGTGTGTCTTCCTCCTTTTACTCTCACTCTTTAAAAGTTTATTCTCCCTAAAGCAGCTAGAATTATTTTTATTCTCCTTTTGCAGGACTTCCCACTTGCTAGGCAAGCACTCTACCCCAGACTTAGAATGAACTTTAAAAACCAGATCGTTCAGGCTCAAATTTTAAATCTTGCAGTTTCCACTCTCACTGGTTACCTTAACTTGCAAAGCTAATGACTTAACCTCCTTCTACGTGCTTCCTCAATTTCATCTTCCCCGCTTTGCCCAAACAACTCAGATACACAGGCCTACGGATTCTCCCACCCACCCACAAAGAGCAGTCGCACCCAGCTGCCTCTGCTAGAACGCTCCTTCTTCTATCTTTCAGACCTCGTCACCTCCTCCGCGACCCTGGTAAGCACCCAGCTCCCCACGCCCACACTGTCGTCTGCAGGGCACCCGTAGGTTCAAGGGTTGGGACCCCTCCGCTTCCCGACGTCCCGCACCGTCCTGCTGAGCACAGCAATCTGTGAGGCGCGGCGCTATCCGTCGGGCCGTCGCAGGCTGACTTGGTTACCTGTGCCAGAACTCACGCGAGGGCCACACTGTCCCCCAGCCCCGCTCCTTCCTGGCCACAGCCAAGAGCTCCAGGTTCCGGGGGTTCCTGTTGGTGAACTCGGGCGCGACGGCTTCATTTCCCAGGGGCTCAGCGTGGGGCTCCGCCGCCGGCGTGGTGCAGAGGGCTGCAAACCCGCGCTCTGGGGAACGGACACGGCCACATGGAGCTTAAGCACGACCGCCGTGGACACCGGGGCCGGCCTCACTCCACCGCCTCCGCTCCCCGGTCCTCGGGTCCCGAGGGAGCGCCCAGGGCGCGTTTGCTTCTTCTCGGGACAAGTCGAAAAGAAGAGGACATGCAGATTCGCATCTACTGGGCAGGCCCCGGGAAGTAGGCTGGCAAGCGGGGCGAGATTAATTACCCGGATTCCTGCGAACCAACACCAACTTCCAGAGCCGCGGCCTAAGTGCCATCGCTGAGGAGATCACCGGCAAAGCCTCGCCTCTTTTGCCTTCCGGTTGTCTCAGCGGCTAACCCGCCATATTAACTCAGGGAAAAGTCAAAGCGCGCATGTCCTTGAAGCTTCAAACCAACAAGGCCCCTGCCGCACTTAACCCCGCTCTACCAATCAGTGCTTACGTCGAGGCGCAATCACGCTAGGCGCCAACCAATCACCTGATAGAAACGCAATTTGTTGCAGACTACCCTTTACACCGAGCTCGGCCCCCAAGACACAACTTGAAGTTGCCGTATTTGGGTTGTCTGGTCCCTTAAGCCCATCATTGTAGCGTGGACACAGTAATCGGGTATTGGGAGGAAAGGAGGCAGAGCAATGTTCACACTTTTTCCTCAAAAAGGGTGCCGTCTTTTGGGAACTGAAGGCTTTCCCCTGTGACCCTTGGAAAACCTGGCTCCATACTAACCAAGTACAGACTCGCAAGGTCATACCTGTTAGTCCCACAACAAAGCCCAATCTGCCGCAAGCTTCCCGAACAAGTATTTAAGATAGGCAAGAGCACAAGGTTAAAGAACCCAGTAGAACCCCAGCTCTACCGTGAAGAAGAGCACGCCTCGTTCTTGTAACACGATTTCAAACTCCGCCCCACTGTCCAACTTTTCCAGAAGATACGAGAATGTGCACACGCGCATGCGTAACCTTGCCCGCAGAAGTGTACTTCCTACCTCCAGCGTCCTCCAACTCCTGACAACCGTTCCTCCCTCAGCGGCCTTTCTCTTCCGGTCTCTAATTGGGCAAAATTACTGAACCTGCCCCTTTTTGGTCCTCTTATTTCCGTTGAGTTGAAGCTGCTTTTCCTGTTTCTCCCGGTTCCCGCCCTTTCTTTTCCCGCCAGGCCTTGCGGCCGAGCCTGAGGAGTGAGGCAGCGGGCGGGGCGGAGTTACCCAGCAGACCCCGCGGAGCCGCTCGGGTCTCTCCACGCCGCCGCCACTTCTCTAGTGACCACCGCCCGGCCTGGGGATTAAGATACGGGTTGCCTGCGGTGTGAGTGAAATTCGACGCAAACCCTGCCGCGAAGATGGAGGGGCCTTTGTCCGTGTTTGGGGACCGCAGCACTGGGGAGGCCATCCGCTCCCAGAACGGTAAGGGCGGGCGAGGCCTGGTCCTGCCCGGGCGGCCCGCGGCTCCCTGCCCTCGCCCTCGCGTCTCCCTCGGCGGAAGGGGCTCCCGAGGGCGTGGCCCGGTGCGACCCGGGCGGTTGTCGCCGTGCGGGGCCTCGCCGTCGGGGAGGACGCCAAGGGCGCCGCCGGCGTTCCCAACTCGCGGCAGCCGTGCGGAGACACGTGCCCGCCGCCCGCGGCCCCTTTTGTCCGTCGGGGATCGTCCACCAGCGACTAGGCCCCGTCGGAACTGCAGGCGGGCGAGTGCCCGCGGAAGTCGCCCCGACCCTCGGCGACTGCCGGAGAATGACGGAACGCCGCTGGCGCTCGGGGCCTGATCACCCAGCCGGGCAGCCAACCCTTAAAAACGGGGCGTCCCGCCTACGCTCAGGACGAAATTTGCCCGTCCCCTTCCTTAGGCTTCCTTGGGGCGCGTTTGTAGATCCGAGCAGTTTGGAGGTTGTGAGATGTTATTTTGCTTCTGTGGATGAGATAACTGTCCTTTAGAGCTGTGCATTTCTGATTTTACTGTACTTTTTTCATTAACTGTCTACAGTTATGGCTGCAGCTTCTATTGCCAATATCGTTAAGAGTTCTCTTGGTCCAGTTGGCTTGGATAAAATGTTGGTGGATGATATTGGTGTAAGTATATCTGTTGTGTTGGTTGCTCTAAAAAGAAAAGATCTGAAGTTTTTTTTTCTGCAAGTTGTTTTCTTCAGAACCTGATATTGGAGAGTATATCAAAGATGAATGTGTCATAATAAGGATATCTGAATTTATCTCACTTTTCCTGGAAATTTCTGAAGGATGTAACCATTACAAACGATGGTGCTACCATCCTGAAGTTACTGGAGGTAGAACATCCTGCTGCTAAAGTTCTTTGTGAGCTGGCTGATCTGCAGGACAAAGAAGTTGGAGATGGAACTACCTCAGTGGTAGGTAGTCACCTGGGAGAGGGGCTAAAGAATACTTATTTTTATCCCATTTGAAGCTGTGGGCCAGAAATAAGTTACATATTTAAAAAGGAAAACGGTATGTTTCTCAAGCAGTGCTTCAGAAACAAAACTTGATAATTATAGCTAGTTTGAGCAATATAAGTAGAAAAGAAACTCAAACTAATTAAATTCAGCATCATTTTAAATATTGGATTTCACACGTTTGGGGGACTTTTTTTCTCTTAGTATTAATACATAAGGTTTTTTATATATGGCTTCTGAAATATATTTTCTCTTACCCACCATCACCTGAGGCTTGGAAATGTCTAAAATCTTTGCTATTGTAATTATCTAAAGAACCCCATGACCCAGCTGGTGGTCTATACCTGTAATCACAGCAGCTTGCAAGGTTGAGACTGGGAGATCACAAATTCAAAGCCAGTCTCTGGCAATTTAGCCAGACCCTGTCTCTGAATAAAATACAAAAAAGGGTTGACATGTGGCTCAGTTGTGAGTGCCCCTGGGTTCAGTCCCCAGTATCCCTGTACCCAAAAGGGGGGGGAGTAGGGCTAGGGATATGGCTCAGTGGTTAAATGCTCCTGGGTTCAAACTCCACCAAAAGGAGGAGGGAAAAATAAAGGAGAGGATGATACATGTTTTTTTAAAAATTACTATTTATTTATTTTACATGCAAAAGGCAGTCATAATGATTGGATGTAGCAGTCTGCCTCCAAACTATATCCTTAGCTCTAAAAGTCTAATTAAAAGACATTTTTAGCATTCCTTAAAAGGAGTTAACCCAAAAGTCTAAAACCGTCCAAGTCATTTCAATAGCAATTTAGCTTCCATTGGGCATTTAATCTCTAAAGGTAATAGATGTATTTGTTGTCTTCCGTTTTACTGCTGAACTAGTTTCTTAGAACATTTTTCTGACTTTCATCTGTTGGGTTTGGCCATTGACATACAGAATATTTTGTAGTGTTTTCCTTTTTTCATATTTTTAATAGCCACTTATTCATTTCTCCATCACTCACCATTCTGGTTAATAATACCTGACGACTTTAGTGTTGCTTTTGTGGGTGCATGATATATCCAGTGCCAGACATCTTAGCGCATGACTGTTTTCTCAACAGGTTATTATTGCAGCAGAACTTCTGAAAAATGCAGATGAATTAGTCAGACAGAAAATTCATCCCACATCAGTTATTAGTGGCTATCGACTTGCTTGCAAGTAAGATTGTTTGCATTCTCAGGAATTTTTTAGTTTGAAAAAGTTGTGTTTTAACAACCAAGTAACACTTGAACTAGAGCCAGTAATGATTTTTCCCATATGACTACCACATTTTCTTCTAATAATAGACTTTAGTGGCTATGCTTATGGGATAGATTAAAGTTGCCATGATCTGAAGAGGGAGGATTTTCAAGTGTTCTCCTTCTATATGAAATGGCTGAACAAAAAGTCCTTTCCTTTGACATTTTGAAACTGTTACATGTGATAATATTAGGGCTGGGATTGTGGCTCAGAGGAGAGCACTGGCCTCGAATTGCATATGTGAGGCACTGGGTTCGATCCTCAGCACTGCATAAAAATAAAACAAAGATATTGTGTCCACTCATAACTAAAAAATATAAAAAGTGTCTTTTTTAATGTGATAACATTAAAAGGTTTGAGTACTGAATTGACTTTTTTTTCTGTCCCTTTAAACAGGGAAGCAGTGCGCTATATCAGTGAAAACTTAATTATTAACACAGATGAACTTGGAAGAGATTGCCTAATTAATGCTGCTAAGACTTCCATGTCTTCCAAAATTATTGGAATGTATCCTTGCATCCAAGTAAAGTTTAGCACCCCTACCCCTTTGGTGGGTAGAGTGCTAGGGATTGAACCTGATTTAGGTTTGGGTTTTTTTTTTTTTAAACAGTAAAAGTTTTAACTATCAATTTAATGCAAATTGATAAATCTGTCAGAGACATGACATTGTGTTGAAATTGCCTGTTGCTGTCTTTGTATTTCAAGGGTAAAAATATAATGTAAAGCATGTGTAAGTGATATGAACTGTGGATGGTGATAAGTAATAAGTCACTTTGATAAATATTTTTTCTTTGATGAAATTGCTAAAAAGAAAGTCACTTTCAATTGCCTTTGATTTTTATGTGTACCCTTTGTTCATTCGTTCTGTTGTTATCCTTAACTATCAGCTTAGAGATGGTGATTTCTTCGCTAATATGGTAGTAGATGCTGTACTTGCTATTAAATACACAGATATAAGAGGCCAGCCTCGCTATCCTATCAATTCTGTTAATATTCTGAAAGCCCATGGGAGAAGTCAGATGGAGAGCATGCTGATCAATGGCTATGCACTTAACTGTGTGGTGGGATCTCAGGGTAAGGTTTGAGATTTAATCATAGAATGAGATTTCTATAGTTAAAATACATCTTTTGTAACTTGAGCACATAAAAAAAAGTTAAGATGCGTGCAAATTAAAAGAAATATCTCCCCTTAATGCCTTTATATTTAAGGCTTAATAATTTTTATTTTAATTTTAGGGATAGGTGTATTATGTGAACTGAATATTGTTATAGTTATCACAAAATATTATGTTCACTTATAGGCATGCCCAAGAGAATAGTTAATGCAAAAATTGCTTGCCTTGACTTCAGCCTACAGAAAACAAAAATGAAGCTTGGTGTACAAGTGCTTATTACAGACCCTGAAAAATTGGACCAAATTAGACAGAGGTATGTTGAGGGGGTTTTTGGTTTTGTTTTGTTTTGTTTTGTTTTTTAATCTGTTAGTACTGGGGATTGAATACAGGTTCTTGGCGACCACTGAGCCACATCCCCAGCCCTATTTTGTATTTTATTTAAAGACAGGGTCTCACTGCGTTGCTTAGCAACTCACTTTTCCTGAGGCTGGATTTGAATTTGTGATCCTCCTGCCTCAGCCTTCCTCTGCCAGGACTACAGATATGAATCACTGCACCCGGCCCTATATTGAGAGATTTTTTACCTTTGTCAGGGGTGTTTGTAAAACTCCTTTGTGTTGAACCAGGCGACAGTAGACTGGAAAGAATGAGTTTTCTCATAGGCCAGAATAGTCATCATTCTGATGGCTATAGAACTGGACTTTTTAAGTATCAGAGTTTTGAAAAACTTAACATTTACCCAAATCAAACTGTTCTACATGAACCTCTAGAAAAAAAAAAATAGGAAATGTGATGATGTTTTAAAAGGGATTTGGGGTGCTATGACTTCTGTGAAAATTGAACTTTTTGTGGAATTTTTGGCTTTATGAATTGATTTGAGATTAAAGGTATAAAAGCCAAGAACCTATTTCCTCAAAGAAGCAGTTCAGACTTTTTGCTACTGTATACTGGATACTATGGACTGCAGATGGTGTTACTCGATTGGCATACAGGAAGAGCTAGTTGTGAAGGTAGTTTGCTCCCAGGGATTTTGCCTGCTTTCTTCCACTTTATCCACACTCATTTTATTATTATTATTATCATTATTTTTAACATGTAGTAACTACATATTTGAGTGCAGTGTGGCTTCACTTTGGGTAATGATCAGACCAGAATAATCATTATCTGTTGCCTCAGACATTTATTTGTATTGGGAACATTCAGAATCCTCTCTGCTAGCTATTTTGAAACATTCAGTTAGTTCTTCCTGTCCCTGTACCCATTAAACTTTTTGCATCTCTCCCCCACACCCTTCCCAGACTTTGATAACTGCTGTTCTATTCTCTACTTCTTCTTGGGAGTGTGTTTTTATTTTTATTTATTTATTTACTTTTTGCTATTTGGTTACTTTGAATAAACAACTAACCAAAGACTGCAAGAAATCTAGAAGCAAGAAATGCTGCCCATCTTCGAAATCTATATGCATGTGTATCCTTTTACTCTTTCTTTCTATCATAGGGGAATTCTCCAGCAGTATGTTTTCCAGAGTCTGTTCCCTTAGAGCCCTCCTTCATTGATTGTTCTTTAACAACTGCATCTTTAAGTCAACTCTTCCTTTGCTGGATTCCACTTGGAGCTCTCCTGTCCTTAAAGCATTTTGCTCATCCACCTGACATAGTTACTCCCTGTCCATTCTTATCAAGCAGGTACCACAAGAGTGATATAAACATGTTTGCTGGGACTTTACTTTTCGATCCCTTTTTCATCCCTCTTCTCCAGTGTCAGGGTCACTAATAATAACACTAGCATGAAAGTCAGTTGACATCTTCAGCCTCCTTCTTCTTGATCTTTATTAAGCCTTTGGCCAATTCTGTCTTAACATGCCTTTAAAGAGGGGAGGCTTTCCCTCAATCTGGGTTATTCCCAGTCTTTGTCTTCTTGGGCTTACACAGTTTCTGCTATGTATACAACTATAATGTGAGTTCTGAATATAGAGATGGAATTATTTCTTTGGCTTTGTAGCCTTGGTTCTTCAGTATCTGGTACACAGTACTTATTTAGTAGACCGGGTGAGTAGTAGTACTCTATAAAATAATAAACTAGCTAAGTATGGTGGTACATCCTTGTAGTCTGTAGTCTCACTTACCTGAGAGGCAGAGGCAATAAGTATGGTAAGTCTACAGATGAGTAACAGTCGTTTTTGATCATTTAAGTTTTATGTACTGTGCTTGATTGTGCTTTAATACAACTGATAAGTGTCATTAGTTTATAATAATCATCACTACATACGTGTGTCCACTGCATTGTGACAAGATAGCTGCTATAATGCTAGTAGGTGATAAGGATTTTTCAGCTTCATTATAATTTTTTATAGGACCACTGATGTTTATTTGGCCTATCATTGACCAAAATGAATGCATGATTGACTACTTGAAAAAAATCTTTGAATAATCTCATCTACTCCATGACTTCAATTGTATATTGACTTTGAATCTATATTTCCTTACTAGAGTTGCTTATGATTTATATACTGACTTCCTCTTTGCAGCCTTCCCTGAATAACAGAGACTTTAAACTTACAACATCCCAAACTGTGCTCTTGATTGCCCATACCTCCCATTTACCTGTGCCTGTAGTTTGACTTTCGTTCACGCTGTCGGTCCTCATAAGGGATACTTCTGTATCTCCAGTTACTGTCCCCATGTCTTCAGTCCTTCATCTTTCCACTGCAACTTTCATATGGACATTGGCATCCTTTTGAAAATACAGATTCAAAGGATAGCAGGGTATGGTTCAGAGGTACAGTATTTAGTACTTACCTAACATGCATGAGTCCCTGGGTTCAAGTCCTCACTCCATGTAAAAAGAAGCAGATTTGGTAACACTACTGTTGCTTAGAAACACCAGCATCTTAGCCATATAGACTCTTTAATGTGGCCTGCCAGGTTCATATTCTGGTCCTACTTATTTCTGCAGTTTAACTCTTGATCCCTTTATTAAACATTTGCCCTGAGAAATTTGTAATTCCCTATAAGATTCTTGAAGGCAGGGCCTCCTATTTCTTTCTAACCATACTTGATAGGAACTCAAATTGGAGTTGAGGAGAGCAAAGTGGTTAATTTTAATTTTGCTTCTGGGTAGGAAAGAACAGTTGATATAACTTAGCCTACAGTTATTTCATGGTAAGTATTTTGGAGTTTTTAATTTCGTGGTGCTGGTAATTGAACCCAAGTCTTTGTGCATGCTAAGCAAGCACTGTACCATTGAGCTACACTAATCTTTGTGAAAAGTATTCAATGGAAGTTAAGAGTTGTAGTATTAAAAAACACAGAAAGTAACGAGTTAACGAAAATACTTTCTCTGTAGAGAATCAGATATCACCAAGGAGAGAATTCAGAAGATCCTGGCAACTGGTGCCAACGTTATTCTAACCACTGGTGGAATTGATGATATGTGTCTGAAGTACTTTGTGGAGGCTGGCGCCATGGCAGTTAGAAGAGTTTTGAAAAAGGATCTTAAGCGTATTGCTAAAGCTTCTGGAGGTACTACAACTGCAAGACCTTGAATAAAAAACCTTGTGTTGATATGCATTCTCTGGCACAAGCCTTACATTGCAGTACTGGCACTGAGCAGCTTCAAAAACACTCAGCGCTATCCACAATAAATATAGAGCTATTTTTCATGACCTGGAAAAGTTCTTTAGTTTGTTGGGAATTCATGAACTGATTTTATTCACTTCAAAATGATAGTTTCATATTAGTATAAAATATAACTTAATTATCTGATAATTAGCTGTAAACCTTTAATTTGTAATGCATCACTTTTATCATAAATGTTTCTTTATTTAAGACTTTAATATCATGGGAAACAATATTTAGAGATCTTTTTAACTCCTATAGCAACTATTCTGTCAACCCTGGCCAATTTGGAAGGTGAAGAAACTTTTGAAGCTACAATGTTGGGACAAGCAGAAGAAGTGGTCCAGGAGAGAATTTGTGATGATGAATTGATCTTAATCAAAAAGTAAGAGCTACTTTCCAAATTAAAGCTATGCACATTTCATTGAGTAAAAAATTTCCTTCCCATTTATTTGCTGCTATAGTCTCTCAGTGATATAAGCAGTTATACGTGTGGGATAAAACAATATTGGGCCATTGTAAATTGAGGTGAAGTTACTTTCATCTCTTCTGCATGGTCTAGACAGTGTTTTATATTTTATATATATATATTTTGTTTGTTTTTCGTGTGGTGCTGAGGATTGAACTCACAGCTTTGCACTTGCTAGACAAATGCTCTACCACTGAGCCAGAACCCCAGCCCTCTTTTTTCACTTTTTACAATGCTGGGGATTGAACCCCAATTCCTTGAGCTTGCTAGACAAATGTGGTAGAGCTATCACAAAGCTACATCCCAGCCCTAGACATTCTTTTTGTACAGTATTCATAAATGTTCTTTTTTAACAGTTTTACTTTTTGTTCTTATTAGTACTAAGGCACGAACATCTGCATCGATTATTTTACGTGGGGCAAATGATTTCATGTGTGATGAGATGGAGCGCTCTTTACATGATGCTCTTTGTGTGGTGAAGAGAGTTTTGGAGTCGAAATCTGTCGTTCCTGGTGGGGGTGCTGTAGAAGCAGCCCTTTCCATATACCTTGAAAACTATGCAACCAGCATGGTAAGAGTTGATTTTCAAGAGGGGCTATAATTGGCATTTTGTTAACATGCTTTGTCTGGGTTCTTAATTGCTGCTGTGAACCTTAGGATTTTCCTTTTTGTAAAGAACCTAATTATCTTTTCCTTTTAGGGCTCTCGGGAACAGCTTGCTATTGCAGAGTTTGCAAGATCTCTTCTTGTTATTCCTAATACACTGGCAGTTAATGCTGCCCAAGACTCCATAGATCTGGTTGCAAAGTTAAGAGCTTTTCATAATGAGGCTCAAGTTAATCCAGAACGTAAAAATCTAAAATGGTAAGCATATAGTTTTTCTCCTTTTCACAGTGATCATCATGAGAACATTGTAAGGTATAGGCAATAGTAATCATCTTCTAGGAAGGACCAATGTTTATATTTGGGCTTTCATTGACCAAAATGTTATCATGCAGCATATAACGTGTTTTAGATGTCTGGGAACAGGGTTTCTTCCTTTTTGTATTGCACAGTGCTGTGTTTGTTAAGTGTAACCATAAAGCCAGTATTTCAAGATTAATATTTGAATGGAATATTTGGAATTAACAGGCCACCTAAGCAACCATTTAATCAGCTATGTCACCTTAATTGTAGGATTGGTCTTGATTTGATCAATGGTAAACCTCGAGACAACAAGCAAGCAGGAGTGTTTGAACCAACTGTAGTTAAAGTGAAGAGCTTGAAATTTGCAACAGAAGCGGCGATTACCATTCTTCGGATTGATGACCTTATTAAATTACACCCAGAAAGTAAAGATGATAAGCATGGAGGTTATGAAGATGCTGTTCACTCTGGAGCCCTTGATGACTGATCTGAATCTCCCTTTTATTTATAACAATGTTAAATGCAATGTCTTATACCTTGAGTAGTATACATTAAAGTACAGCATGCTATCAACTTCTGTTTTGTGAAGATGGTCTCCATCCTCACTTTGGTCATCACAAACTTTATTAGTTTAAGAAGTTCAGGTTGCTTTAAGTAGTGTGGTTAGTATTTCATCCTCTCTGAACACACATTGCTATTCCCATCCCACCTCCCACACACAGGGCAGCAACACCACGGGTTCCACCAGTTCTCTCCAATGTGTGTAACAGCGTCACAAGAATTCTACAGCCAGATGCTCCAAGAGGATGGCCCAAGGCGATGGCCCCTCCCTCAATGTTGACCTAAGAAGAAAAAGATTTGTCTTAGATCCCTTGATCTCCAGATAGAGGTGAAAATACCAAATATCAAGCTCAATTTTCATCATGACTGCTTAGAAATAAAATCATAACCTTTGATATGCATTGGTGACAACCTTTTGTTATTTTTTAAAATAGTTTTTAGTTGTTGATGGACCTTAATTTGTATGTGGTGCTGAGAATCTAACCCAGTGCCTCACGCATGCTAACCAAGTGCGTTACCACTGAGCCACAACTGCAGTCCCCCTTTGTTATTTTGTAATTAATCTGTCCCAATATCATCCACTGCCAAGCGGACAACCCTAAAAATATCTAATTTCATATTTTCATTGTACTGATTTTTCTTTTTATTTACCTTCTCTGGGTTTAATCCAAGTTCTTTAGCTATTGCAACAGAGACAGCTGCAAAGGGTTCATTAATTTCAAACAGATCAACATCTTCCAGGGACCAGCCTGCCTTTGCAACCTAAAGAAAGATAAATGGGATATAGGTCTGGTTGAAAGGCTTAAAGTTAAAACCTTGTTTGTTGAGTTATGAAGATAATGTTCCACATTTAAGGATCTCTTAAACTACCACTATGTGGTGTTCCTAGATCAGCCCAATGATTTAGTTCTATCCAAAAGGTTAAGGGTGTGCTGTTTAAAAACATCCCTCAAAAGTTCCAAATTCATAAATATTGAACCAGTAGCATCAGTCATGTCCATGTAAGATGATGGAATAGAAAAGAGCCGAATGCTGCTCTTCATGGTAAGAAACAACTCAAAGCTACCAATAAGGACTTGTGTTTTACAAAGGGAAAGAGCAGATGAAACCTGACAAAACCAAGCACAATCCTGGCATCCCAAGTAGTAGGAAGACTAAGCAGAAATTAGAAGTGAAGTGAACTGAATACAGGAACACAGGTTATTGGTCTAAAGAGTTCTTACCTAGACTGAAGGATGAGATCTAAAGTTACACTTACAGCTTGCTTTATGGCTGGAATAGGTCCTATTCCCATGATGGAAGGTTCCACACCTGCTTGTGACCAAGAAACAATCTCTGCTAAAGGTGAAAGCCCACGATTGTTAGCTTCTGACTTCTTCATGAGAACCACAGCTGCTGCACCATCATTCATTCCTATAAAATGGAAGCGACTTGATTTCCACGATGCTCATTAATTTTACTTAAAAGAATTTCACTTTTCCATTTGAAGACATTAAATTACTTGGCCATCTTGGCAAAGCCATTTGCCACAATTCAGACTTTATAGTGTAGAAAAGCCATTTGGGGCTAGGAATGTGGCTCAGTGGTAGAGCATTTGTGAAACATGCATGGGGCCCTGGGTTTGAGCCCCAACACTAAAAAAAAAGTGAATTGGTATGTTTGACCCTGCATGTTGGCATGTGCCTGTGATTCTAACCATAAGAGGCTGAGGCAGGAGGATCACAACTTAAAGGCCAGCCTGAGCAACTTAGCGAGACCCTGTCAAAAAAAAAAAAAAAAAAAAAAAAATTGTGGATGCAGCTTTGGTAAAGTGCCTTGGTTCAGTTACCATATTGGGAATAAGAGAAAGAATGGAGAGGTTATAGAAGTGGAGTAGTAGAGACTTAGGAAGTCTCTACTGGAATAAATATACTCGGGAATCACAGAAGGGTACTAGGAATTTCTGTATTAGAAAAGCATAAAGGCAGCTGTATATCTTTTTTTCCTTTTTTTTTTTTAAGAGAGAATTTTTAATATTCTTTAGTTTTCGGCAGACACAACGTCTTTGTATGTGGTGCTGAGGATCGAACCCAGGCCACAAGCATGCCAGGCGAGCGCGCTACCGCTTGGGCCACTCCCCAGCCTTATACTGTATTTTCTATGTCTAGTTGGACTACCAAGAAATCAAATTCAATATAGGCTAATGATCAAATAGAATTCTTCCTTAAACTAAAATGAATTTTAAGAACCATTTTGTGTATAAAAAGGTATTCACTTCACTTGTTAGACCTTGCAGAAAATAGATCTCCCCAGATACCCATCAAAAATTGAACCTGAAGCATTAGCTGGGGTGATGGTTCCTGTTCCATCCGTAACAAAGTAGGGCTTTAGCTTGGATACGGCTTCAAGGTTAGTCCCATGGCGAGGAAACTCGTCTGTTTTAACTTCAGTGAGACCTACAAGAAGAGAAGCCAAGATTTAGATTGTCCTGGGAATGATAGGTTTCCCAGAAATGAGGATTCATATTTGGCAGAAAGATTGTTAATATATACCCACTCATTCCAGTAGAAGAAAAGTACAATTACTATATGTTCCAAATCCGTAACCTTTCCTGAGGGAGATGTCAAAGCAAAAGGTGCTAGAGTTTGCATCATAGCACTTTTGGCTGGTTAAAACTGAGTGAATCAGGATGTCTTACAGCCAATCTCAAGATTGCCTGGAGGTGAGATGTCAGTTATCAATGAAGGAACTTGATTGCAGCATTCTGTGTTAGACAATGACATGTGACCATTCTCTACAAGATCCATTCTCTAGAATATGAGTCACACACAGAAGCAACAGGAATTAATGGATGTTGACTTCTGAGAAGGTTTAGTTTAGCTTATATGGGAAATAGGTCAGCTGTTGCCCCTTAATAATCACAAGCCAATGGCTGATAACAGTTTTCTATGTTACCATGTCCCATAAATACAGCATCTCCTCTCCCCTACATTCAGATATAACCAGGATAATATCCTTGCAATCTGAAAAACCTAAGATAAAAATGTATAAAAATTCCTATATATGATTCTTACTATAAATAGGTCAAGGTTTAAATTATGATTTTTATTACCCACCTTTTCTAGAAGATACAAATACTGGTACAATCTCTTTATCAAAATGGCCAGCTTTCTGTGCATTCTCCGTCCTGTTCTGGGACAGAACTGCGAGCTTGTCCTGATCTTCTCGACTCACTTGCCATTTTTTGGCTACATTTTCAGCTGTGGAAAAACAAAGTAAAACCCAATATTTTCATAAACTGGCTTTTGGTAGTTCAAGCTGTCCACACTTAAAGCAGTGCTGACCACACCTACTAGCAGGCTTCCTAGTGGGCTGAGGTGCAATGCTGGGCGCTGTCTGCAATGCCCTGTCCTGGCAGCGATCTGAAAATGCTGCAATGACTCAGGCCACTTTTGCCCCATTTGCTTTAACATTCTCTTTCCAAACCATCTGAGTAAAAGCTGGAGATACACTGTCCTTTCACCCCTGAATTTTAATTTCAGTGTACATGTCCCAAAAACAAGGCCTTTTTTTTTTTTTTAACATAACCACAGTTATAAAAATCAGAAAATTTAATACTACTGTCTAATTCTTGGTCCCTATTCAAATTTAACCTATCATCCTACTAGTCAATAGGAAGATATTTTCTTCTTCAGTACAGAATCCAATGCAGGAGTATATATTACATCATTTAACTATTCATCTCTAGTATCCTTTAATCTGGAACATTCTTTAGACTACCTTTGTGTTTCATAAACTTGCTCTTCCAGCTCTGAGATTCTTCAGCATGGTCTGCTCTATGAAAAGGACTTTGAACTACACATTTTCTTTTTCCTCTTTAACTGGAAATTTGAACCCAGGGCCTTGTGCATGTTAAATTTGAGGAGCACGGGCCAGCTATTTTATCAAATGTCCTCAATTTGGGTTGTCTCATGTTTCCTCAAGCTTCTATGTGACAATTTTGCTTAAAGGCAGAATACCACCAAATGATGGCATGATCTTTCTGGAATCTTGTCAGGGCATGATCTTTCAGGAATCTTGTCAGGACATGAAAGTAATCAATGTATCCCAGATGATGTCAGATTTGGTCCCTGGTTACAGTGGTATCTGCCAGGTTTCTAACTCTACAGGTACTATTTTTCCATTTATAACTAATCAGTAGGTTATGGGAAGTTGTTCTAAGTCTAGGAAAATATCTTCTTATTAAACTTCTTCATTAGTTTTAGCTTTCATTCATGATTTCTAATGCCAACATTCTTTTGATATGGACTAACTGGTTTTATATCAAAAAGAAGAGTTTGCCTTTACAGACACTACTGAAATTAAAGCCTCAACCCCAGTACAATAATAGTGGATGATCTCAACACACCTCTCCCATCAGTATATTACTCATCCAAACATAAATGCAGTCAAGATTCTTTGGACCTAAAAAATTTAAATCAAATGGACTTAACAGACATCTATAGAACATTTCATTTGACATCAGCTTAATATACTTTCTTCTTAGCTGCTCATGGAAACATCCAAAATAGAACATATTTGAGGCCACAAAGCAACTCAGCATATACACAGACACACAGAAAAAGATACAAGTCCATGCATCTTATCTCATCAAAATAAAATGAAATTAGGAAAAAAAAACTAGAAACACTATTTTAACACATGGAGATTTAACAACACACTTATGAATGATGAATAAGTAAGTGATAGAAGAAATTGGGAGAAATTTAAAAATTCTTAGAATCCAATGAGAATTGTGATATAACATACCAGAACCTCTGGGACACTATTAGAACAGTTCTAAGAAGAAAGATAGCTGAGTGTCACGTCACATAAGAAAATCAGAGAGGGGGCTGAGGATGTGGCTCAAGCGGTAGCGCACTCGCCTGGCATGTGTGCGGCCCGGTTTCGATCCTCAGCACCACATACCAACAAAGATGTTGTGTCCGCCAAGAACTAAAAAATAAATATTAAAAAAAAAAATTCTCTCTCTCTCTCTCACTCTCTCTCCTCTCTCACTCTCTCTTTAAAAAAAAAAAAAAAAAAAGAAAGAAAAAGAAAATCGGAGAAAACCCAAATAAATCTAATGATGCATTTGACTTGAGGGTCTTGAAAAAGAACAAACCAATTCCAAAACCAATAGATGGAAGGAAATAATTATCAGAGTCAAAAATCAATGAAATTGAGAAAAACATATAAAAAGGAACAATGAACAAAGAATTTTTTTTTAAAGATAAACAAGATTGATTAGCCCATAGCCTAACAAAAGAAAAAGACCCAAATTAATACGATTAGAGATGAAAAAGGAGAAATCACCACAGACATCACAGAAATTCAAAGGATATTAGGGATTATTTTGAAAACTCCAATAAATTGGAAACCAAGAAGAAATGGATACATTTCTAGATATATATGACCTACTAAAGTTGAATTAAGAGAACAAAAACACCTGAGCAGACCAATAACAAGTAAATGAACATCTAGGAATAACCTAACCAAGGAGATGAAAGACCTCTACAATGAATATTAGAAATTGGAGACAACCCAAGAAAATGGAAAGACCCTCCATGTTCATGGATAATTAATATTGTTAAAATGGCCATTTTGCCAAAATCAATATACAGATTCAATGTAATCTCCATCAAAATACCAATGACATTCTTCACAGAACTAGATAAAGCAGTCCTAAGATTCATTTGAAAGAATAAAAGACTCAGAATAGCCAAAGCAATTTTTTAAAAATATTTTTTTAGTTGGACACAATACCTTTATTTTACTTATTTATCTTTATGGAACCCAATACCCCGCATGTGCTAGGTGAGTGCTCTACTGCTGAGCCACAACCCCAGCCCTAGCCAAAGCAATTCTAAGTAAAAAAAAAAAAGAAAAAAAAATTCTGGAAACATCACAATACCTGACCTCAAATTATACTATAGAGCTATAGTAACAAAAACTGTAAGTGCTGGCATAAAACAGATAATTAACCAACGGTACAGAATAGAAGACAGAGACAAACCCACTCAGATACAGTCATCTGACCCTTGACAAAGGTGCTGAAAACACTAGAGGAAAAAAAAAACAGCCTTTTTGACAAATTGTGTTATTCATATGTAGAATAATGAGATTAGCTCTACCCTGGATCAAAGACCTAGGAATAAGATCAGAAACTGCAACTTCTAGAAGAAAATGTGGGGTCAACATCCTAACATATAGGTGCAAGCAGGAAATAATGCCAAAAATTAATACATGGATGGCATCAAATTAAAAGCTTCTGCACAGAAAAAAGAAAAGAAAAACACCAACAATATGAAGAGAACCTATAGAATGGGAGAGAACCTTGCTACTCTTCTGACAAAGGATTAATATACAGAATATTTACAGAACTAAAAAAAACTTAACACCAAAAAACCAAATAACCCAATTAATAAATGGGCAAATGAACTAAACTGACTAAACTGACAGTTCTCAAAAGAAGAAATACAAATAAATGGTCAACAAATACATGCAAATGTTCAACAAAGTTAGCAATTGGGAAAATGAAATCAAAACTACATTGAGATTTAGATGTCATCAACACCAGTCACAATGGCAGTCATCAGGAATACAAACAATAATAAATGCTTGAGAGTATGTGGAGAAAAACGAACACCTTTACACTGGTGGTGGGATTGTAAATCAGTACCACCACTATGAAAATCACTGCAGAGATTCCTCAGAAGACTAGAAATGGAACCATGTGACACAGCTATACCACTTCTCGGTATTTATCCTGAAGAATTAAAGTCGTCCTACTATAGCATACACACATACCCATGCTGATGGTAGCAAAATTCACAATAGCCCAACTAGGGAAACAGCCTAGGTGTCTGTCAATGGATGACTGGATAAAGAAAATGCGGTACATACACACAATACAGTTTTATTCACCCACACAGAAGAATGAAATTATATAATTTACAGGAAAATAAATAAACTGGAGAACACTATGTTAAGTGAAATAAGCCAAATTCTGAAAGTCAAGGGTCGTATGCCTTCTCTCACATGCAAAAGTGGAGAGGAAAAAGGAAAAGGTGGTAGGGTATGGAATCTCATGAAAGTCAAAGGGAGATCAGGAGAGTAAAGAAAAGAGCCAGGGGGAGGCAGGAGGGGAGAACCACTGGGGAATGATATTGGCCAAATAATATTGTCATGTTGTCATGTGCATGTAGGAACATGTAACAATGAATTCCACCATTACATACAACTATAGTACCCCAATAAAAAATATGGAGATGGGTGCAGTGGCACACACCTATAATCCCACCAACTCAGGAGACTGACATAGGAGAATCACAGATTCAAAGCCAGCCTCAAAAACTTAGCAAGGCCCTCTCACCATAAAATCTTTTAAAAGGGCTGGGATGTCTCTCAGTGGCAAAGTGTCCTTGCATTCAATTCCTATCACCAAAAAAAAAGCATGAGTCATTTTGATTTACCAATTGCATTGTCAATAACCATAAAACCAGGGGCCTTCTAGATAGCTGGCTAATATGTAACGTGGAGTGCAAAAAAATAGTTAAGTACCAGTGCCGCAGTCTGGCAGGGCACAAAATGACCGAGCCTCCACGAGGCTGCAACCTTTGGACAAATAGCTTAAGTAAATAAGTGACCTGGAGACAGCACAATAAGCCAGCTTCAGAGAAGGAATTCAGTGCCTTCCCAACCTCTCAGAAGCTACAGCCAGAAGCCATCTTGAGAAAGATCCTGTTATATGCAACTATACTGCTGTAGGGGTACAAAAGCTGGCATAAACATAATCTCCAGGGCTGGGGATGTGGCTCAAGCAGAAATGCGCTCACCTGGCATGCGTGGGGCGCTGGGTTCGATCCTCAGCACCACATAAAAATAAAATAAAGATGTGGTGTCCACCAAAAACTGAACAAACAAACAAACAAACAAACAAACCCTATAATCTCCAGTAACACCCCGCTATGTTGACTGGAAATGCAGTCACATGAGACACTCCTGGTTTGGGGCAGTGTCGCCAACACAAACTTGCCCAGAGCTTTACCCTGCTGAGAGCACTCTGGAATCAGTGGTTCCAGTGAACCTGGCTTCTGTGATGGGGAGCAATACCAGTTGCTCTGGTTTTTGCAGGGCCCAGGTCTGAAGGCACTGGGATTGAGGATAGCAGATCACCTGGTTCCCGGGATCCTCAATCAGCCCAGAACTCAGTGATTCAATTGCCACTCCCACTTTGGGAGGCTCTGGCATTTGCCACAATTCTGGGTCACAGACTAAAAACCTCCAGAGCAAATATACTCCTGGGACAGGTGGCTTTCCACCCAAACTTGGTGAGAAGTTCTTGACTGCCACAGCCCAGCATTTGCCAGGCCCTGGATGTGCAGGCTAAACCCTCTGAAGAGAATATACCTCTGGCACAGCCGACGTCTGCATTAACTCACTGGGCAAGAAAGATCTGACACAACCTGCATGCACCCCAACTGGTTTGAGAGCTGAGGAAATTCCAGCAAACTACAGCCCCCATCCCCGACCCTCACCCAGTACTTGATGGATTCCAACCCTAGGAGACCCAGGGAGATGACGGGCACAGCTCATGACCAGCGGCCCTCACTCGCATTTCCTGAGCACCTTGGCCAGGAGGAATTATTGACTCCTGTTATTTTTTTGTCATTGTTACTTTTTATTATTTATTTTCTTTTAGTCTGTTACTTTATTTCATTTTAAATTTTTAAGTGCCTTTCTCGTTTTTTTCCTTTTTATTTCTATTTGTATCATTATCTTTCTCTTCCTTCTCCTTTTTATTTTTTTATGTAAGTATTCTCCCCTTGGTGTTTTGTCTGTTTTCGTTTTGCTTTATTCTCTCTCTTTTTCTTCCAGTGCTGAAATTGGGCTCAAGGCCTCATGCACACTAGGACAGACGCTCAGCCTCTGAGCTACAACAGAAGCCCGCTCAAATCCTGGCAGAAAGTTCTACTTAAAGAAGAGGGACATGAGCCCTAAGCTGTGAACCTGTCCCCATGCTGGCTCCCAGGCAGAAACCTCCACAGTGGTGCAGAGAGAAGACGCACAACAGTGGCTGACATCGCATCTAAGTGGGTCCTCTACATCAACCACAGCCATACCTGACCCACTGTACACGGCTGGTAGGACGGAAAGCGATTCCCACAGAGGAGCCGTGAATCCAGCTGCTGCCCTTCCTGGTGAAGCACCCAGATCTGCACTAGTCTCCAGTAAAGACAACAAGAGCTTTAGGGCCAGGTGCTGTAGCGCACACCTGTATCCCAGAGGCCCTAAACAACTCAGTGAGACCCTATCTCTACATAAAATATTAAAAAACGGGCTAGGGATGGCTCAGTGGTTAAGTGTCCCTGGGTCCAATCCCCGGTACCAGAAAAAGAGCTTCAGGTGCTTCAACACAACGGAAGCAGCCAGCATCATCATCATTTATAACAGACCTACTATGAATAGCATCTGGAAATCTCCAGCTCCTGATAGGACTGCCACTCTCATGGTAGAAGTGGCCACAGAGGCACATCCCACATATTACGCTGCCCACACCACTCTGAAGCACCAGAGTGTCTCTTGGTATCGCCCACTCTGAAACACTACACTCTGTGCAAACCCACAAATCACAACTAAAGAAGCTACAGGGAGATTACACACTATGGAGTCCAGTTGAAAATAAACTCAACACATACAACAAACCAATATCCCATGTTTCGCTAGCAGAAGAAAGCCTCATACTAAGAAGGACACCACATAAAAGTGGAAGGGAGATTAATCCCAACAGATTTGCAAATCTCAACACAGAAATACAAGAAATAGAAGAAAAAAAAAGGTAATGTCACCTAAAGTTCATAACTCCGTAATAACCGATTTCAGAAATCTTAAAGTGGATGAAATACTAAACAAGGAATTCAAAAGAATGATTTTTTTAAGCACTCAAACAGTTGAATGAATTGAAGAAAACAATGCAGAATGTGAATGAGCAGTTCAAAAATATAGATTTTGAAAAAGAACCAAAGAGAAATCTTTGAAAAGAAATGAAAAATTCATTTGAAAGCCTCAAGAACAGTGGATTAAACAAAAGAAAGTATTGAAGCTTGAAGACAGATGACCTAAAAGTGGAGGAGGGACTAAACGGGACTCTTAGGGGTTAGGAGGAGGTTCAAGCAGCAGCAGCAAAAGCTACACCAGCAGCATTCCAGCAAGTGGTTTTCCAGGGGACACTCTCAGGAGTGCTGCCCTGTGACGTTTCCTACTTTGTTCTTGATTATTCTCTTCACTTTCTTTGCCTTCGTGTATTAAAATAATCAAAATCTGTCATCTTGGCTTTCTTTTCTCTGGCTTCAGTCTTCTTGGCCCACTTTGTGGCCACACATTTTGTACTGATATCTGCCTTCTGCCAGGCCTGTGGGACATACTGCTGGAGGACACTGTGTGGTAACTTAAGGATGGAGTCAGTTAGCCGCAGGCATTTGGGAGGCACGGCCTACTTCCTTGCCTGAATACACTCCATCCTCCAAAGCCCTGTTCTGAACACTGGCATCTACAACTGTGACCACTTTCTGGCATGAGGCCCAAAGGAAATGTAGGCTAGCCAGCCGATCACCATAAAGTACTGAACACCATATACTTATCAGGGTCCTCTGGGTGCCATTCCACACTCAGCTTGCCAGTTAAGACAAAGGTCAAGTAGGCTGGCTGCTGGATCTGGAGGTTGACTTGTTTCAACCTTTTTAAAGTTAGTGTATTCTCAGCTACCTCTGCCTTACCTGTGATACCCATATGATAGTTGTGAAATGCATCTGTCAGACCATCGCAGAGTATACTGTCAGCCAGTGGCATCTCCCCCATTTTTACTCCTGTTCTCAAGTGAGCCAAATGAGGAGCCTGGAAACAAGAAATAAAAGTGGATTTAAGCCAGAAACAGTGGCACATGCCTGTAATCCCAGCTACTCAGGAGGCCGAGGCAAAGGGATCACAAGTTCAAGCAGTCTGGGCAACTTAGCAAAACCCTATCTCAAAATAAAAGCAAAGAAAAAAAGAGGCGTGCTGGGGCTGTAGCTCAGCACGAAATGCTCCCAGGTTCAATCCCTGGTCCAAAAAAAAGGGAATGACTACTCTCCCACCTACCCACTACCACGGCTCCCTCAACCCTGTCCATTTGGTGTCTTATTTCCTTAAGAATCCCATTTGTAGCCAGGTATAGTGATGCATACCTGTAAACCCAGCTACTCAAGAGGCTGAGGCAGGAGGAATCAAAGTTCAAGGCCAGAATGCACAATTTAATAAGATCAAAATAAAATTAAAAGAAGTTGAGGATACAGCTCAGCGGTAGAGGGCTTGAGTTCAACTCCCAGTACCACCACCCCCTCAAAAAAAAGAAGCAGAATCCCATTATTCTTTCCAGAGAGGGAACTAATTATCTGTAAATTGAAGCAATCACCTAAGGACTTCCGTAATGCTAACAATGTGTTACTTATTTTGACAGGAGACATAATATATACAATGAGAATAAGTAGGTTGACTAATAAGAGGGATTTCTGGGTAGAAATTTCTTAACTTCCACCAACTCACTGGCACCTGTAACCGAATGGAAAGAGTAATGGGCTTGGATCCAAAGGACTTGTATTTAGCCAGGCAGAGTGGCACATGCCCAAGTTCCAGCACTCAGGAAGCTGATTCAAAAGGAGCTCAGGATTTTAGATCTGCCTGGAAAACATAGTAAGACCTCTTCTCAAGCTGGGCACAGTGGCACTTGACTGTAATTCCAGTGGCTCGGGAGGCTGAGGTGGGAGGATCGAGAGTTCAAAGTAAGCCTCAGGAATGGTGAGGCGTTAAGCAACTCAGGGCTGGGGATGTGGCTCAGTGGTCAAGTGTCCCCGAGTTCAATCCCTGGTACCAAAAAACAAAAAACACCCATCTCAAAGAAACAAAACAAAAGCTGTGCTTAAATGCTGACTCTGGGCATCAATTTTCTTCCCCGTAAATTGGGAATAATATCATCAATCCTACTGGGCTTTTGTGACGATATGTACAAAAGCACTTAAGAAAGTATATCATAGGATCCCATCAAAATCACCGATCATTTTTGCTACCTTCATTCTGCCTCTTTCTGACTCTCTGCAATAGCTGAGAACTGGCCTCTGACTAGTGGATTCCCAGATCAGACCTGAGCCGCCTCAGGGGATATCCTTTGTCTTTTCACCTCTGTGCCAATTAGAGGATGTGACTTAGTGAGACAATTCCCACCTGGCAAACCTACTGGAGAAGAGCACCACTTTGCAGTTCTCTTTTCCACATTGTTTACCTCCAAAAGGTCAACAAAGTCTGGTCCCTGGGTTTCTCCTTGGCATATGCAGGAAGATAAAAGTTAACATCTAGGGGCTGGGGATGTGGCTCAAGTGGTAGCGCGCTCGCCTAGCATGCATGAGGCACTGGGTTCGATTCTCAGCACCACGTAAAAATAAAATAAAGATATTGTGTCCACCTAAAACTAAAAAAATAAATGTTAAAAAAAATTTAACATCTAAATTTGACTTTCTTCAAAATGGAAAGAAATTTAAAACCAAGGACAAAACGAACATTATGAGTTTGATTCAGAAAATACTGTATGCTTCAGTAACAATACTTTGGAAAAAATGGGTTCTGTTCCAGTTGAGAGGTTTTTTCTTCAAATGGAATTTCCCTTCCAATTTGAAGACTAATACACACTTAGGTAGGGTCAAGGTTGAGTCCAATTTTTGTTGACTTACTATTGATTCCAGTTCTGATACGCATCAGCTTATTCTGCACAAGTTTATCAGTGAGAGGTCACTGAGAGGCATTTTTTCAAAGGACTTACCTTGCTCATACTTTCCATGCCTCCTGCAACCACAATGCTGGAGTCACCAACCCCTATAGACTGGGCTGCAAGACACACAGCTTTTAGGCCTGACCCACAGATCATTTGGCAGCTCCACGCTGGAACAGGGTATGGAATCCCTGCACCCATACTGGCTTGTCTAGCAGGATTTTGCCCACAACCTGGAAGAAGAACAGAAGACTCTACACAATCAAGGAGAAAGATAAAATATCAGGGTGCAACTACATGTAAAATTGCCAACTATGCCACCTGCCACTTTTGAAAGCCCACTGCTAAGTTGCACTGAAAGCACAAAGGCCTATAAGTCTCCATGAGTCAGTCTAGCCCTTGAATATAGATTGCCTTGTGCTGCTCTTCAGCTATTTAACAGATAGAAGCTTTCTCCTCCACAAAGAAATTCTTAATACCTTAAAAAGACAAAACCCTAAATTTAGGAAATGATTACTGAACATAACAGTGCTAGCATTTAATAGAATGAAAATGAGGATTCCTATCTGACACAGTGCTTATCCCTAACTGTTTGATTAGTGCCTGGCACACAGTAGGTGCTCATTGAATATTTATTACATGATTGTGGAAGATACCTGGTTTAAGAAGTATGGTGGATCTGTGTCCGTGTGCTACCTCCACTTCAAACTGTGACCTTGGGAAGTTACTTGACCTCTCAAAGTCTCATTTACTCATTTGTAAAATGCAGATACTAGGATTCAAGACATTTATTAAAAGGATTAAGTGAGGCAAAAGGGAAACACATAGCATAGAGTTTACAGGCCCCGCACTTAGTAGGCCCTCAATAAACAAAGCTGGGTTTTTTTGTTTTAGGTTTTTTTGTTTTGTTTTGTTTTACCAGGGATTGAACCCAAGGGCACTCAACCGCTGAGCCACATTTCAAATTTTTTATTTTATTTTATTTTTTTTAAATTATTTTATTGTTGGTTGTTCAAAACATTACATAGTTCTTAATCAAATTTTTTATTTTGAGACAGGGTCTCATTAAGTTGCTTAGAGCCTCTCTAAGTTGCTGAGGCTGTCTTTCAACTTGTGATCCTCCCAGCCACTGGGATTACAGGCATGCACCACCATGCCCAAGTTCACAACCATATATTTTTTTTAATTTTTAAAATTATTTAATTACATTTTTAGTTGTAAATGGACACAATACCTTTATTTTATTTATTTATGTGCTGCTGAGGTTTGAACCCAGTGTCTTACACATGCTAGGCAAGTGTTCTACCACTGAGCCACAGCCCCAACCCCCACAACCCTTTATTTTTATCATAATTATGTAAGATATACTATAGAAGTCAGTGAAACAGCTGGGTAGGTATCAGTCACACAACTATAATCCCAGCAGCTTGGGAGGCTGAGACAAGAGGATTGTGAGTTCAAAGCCAGCCTCAGCAAAAAGCAAAGCACTGAGCAACTCAGTGAGACCCTGTCTCTAAATAAAATACAAAAAGAAAATAGGGCTGGGATGTGGCACAGTGTTCAAGTGGCCCTGAGTTCAATCCCTGGTATCAAAAAAAAAAAGAAGAAGAAGTCAATGAAACATGGAAGGAGGTATGAGAGAAACCAGTAGTGAATCACCCTATGAAAAATGAAAAAATCTGAATTACAGGTCTGGGAAAACAGGAAGGAGGAAGGGGCCAGAACACAATCAGGCTGAGGTTGTTACAGTCATACTTTAAAGTCTTGGAGAGTCATGATAAAGTGTCACAATTCATACAAATCTTTTAAGGTTCATAAGGAGAAGCTGAGCAGAATTAGGAAGAGGAACTGCAAATATAGGTTGAGTATGTCTGTTCTGAAGATACAAAATCCTCCAAAATGTAAAACTTTCTGAGTGTTGACATGTCATAATATTCCACACATGATCTAATGTGACAGTTCAAAGTTAAAAGTCAGGTTCCCAAGGGAAAAAAAAAAAAAAAAAAAAAAAAACACCTTCCAGGCTCTTTAGCTGTGACACAAACTTTTCATGAACCAATTAAAAATATTATATAAAATTACCTTCAGGCTGTGTGTATAAGGCATATATGAAACATAAATGAATTTCATGTTCAGACTTGAGTCCCAGCCTCAACATATCTCAGTATGTATAAGCAAATATTTCAAAATTTGAAAACAAAACAAAACAAAACAAAAAAAAAAAACAAATTGAAAACACTTCTGGTCCCAAGCATTTTGAGTAAGGGATATTCAACCTGTACACAGATAAATGCATCAGGTCTCAGACAGGGTAGGGGCAGAAGTTAGTTTGGGGTATTATGAATTATTACTACAATTAATTAGAATTTATAGTATTGAGTGAATATGAACTAATATTTTTGTTTGTTTTGGTGCGGGAAAGTGAACCCATTACCACATACATGGTAACCATGCACTCTACCACTAAGCTACACTCCTAGATCCCCAAAATGAGTATTAATATCAAATTAGGTATGGTCACTGATCACTGATTTATAAACCCAGCAGGAACTGGAAGTACGATGGGGGCATTCTCAGGACTCCTCTTCCTCCAGACAGTGATAAGCACAGTGCAGGCACATAGGAGGAATGTAATACATTTTCACTGATGTGTGGAGGACAATGCATTTCTTCTATGTATCAGGCTGGCCCTGCTTCTAAGGAATGGAAAGGCAGTGTAGGTTAGTGATGTAGGAACATGCAAGAAAAGCATGTAAAGAAGCCGAATCCTGAGCTGAAGAAGTTGCAAGGCTGGGAGAAGGAAGATAGGATAAATCCTAGCAGGGGGAATTTGGGGCAAATGTATGGAGGCAGTTGTGTGCGGTGTGTGCCCGGGGTCGGGGGACGGGGCTGTTTCTAATAAGCCCATCCTTTCCTGAGGTCACTCAGGAGTTACCTGCTGCCAAAACATGTCCCAATATAACCTCGGAAACCTCTTCCGGAGCCACTGAGGCCCTTTTCAGGACTTCTTTGATGACAGCCGAGCCCAGGTCCTGGACAGGCACAGTAGATAAGGCACCATTGAATGAGCCTACAAAGAATTGTGGAGAGAGCAGAGATCTGAACCCTGGGCGCGCTGCAGAAGCCCACCACGCGCTTCGGGACTCCAGGAGCCTGAGCCAGGGCGATGGGCGCCATCTAGAAAGGCCACGGAAGGTGTGGATGCGGCCCCACGCTGCCCAAACGAAAGCAGCCGGCGCTCGGGCGGGCCAAGGGTTCTGCCGCACTAAGGAGGTGGAGGCAACCACGGCTGACCCTCGCTTTACCAGACCCGCTCCGCCCAGTGCCTGGGCTCAGACCACCAGTGGTTCAGCCCCAGCGACCACAGCTGACAGGTGGCGTGTCCCGGAGCTGGCCAATCAGGGGTCTCTCAAGAAGGCGCCTCCCTGTGCCAGCCAATAGGAGGGCGTGGCAGCACAGTGGCTCAACCACGAGGAGCCAATTCGAGGATGAGGGGCGGAGCGAGCGCCGCAGGCGAGCAGGGGGCGGCGCCGCAGGCCCGGGCTAGGGAGGCGCAGGGCGCTGGAGCCCTCCGGCAGTACTGGGGGTCGCGGCCGGACTATGACCCCTCCTGTCCACCCTTTTCCCACACCACACAGGCCCGACCCTCGGCGCGACTACTGAAGCGCAGGGGGCCCGGACCCCGCGCCTACCCGCCAGTCACTCACCTATGACAGTCCGCGCCGCCGAGACGATGACCACGGGGTCTGAGCCTGCATTCATCTTGCCACGACCACCTCTGCCCAGCGCCGCCTGTGAGTGCGGTAAAGCTCTTCCCGGCGGCTTTCAGGCCGTGCCTGGGGGCGGAGCCTAAGGCAGCTCCGCCCCCGCCGCCTCCGCGTGGTCCGCTCTGCGCAGGCGCGAGCCCGGGCGGCCGGGTGGCTGCAGAACGCGCGGTGTGGTCGGGGCCGCGCTTTCAGGAGATGGGCACCGAGACCAGGCGAGGCGTTGGGGGACCGGGGCCAGGGCGCGGGGTCCGGGTCTGCGGATGCGCACGGACACACCTTGAATCTTTATGTGGACCTCCGAGGGTTTTCCAGAACTAGAGAATGGAGTTAACAAAAGAGTATCTGTCCTCAGCCCAAGACTTAATCCCAAATCCTGCCACCCGTAGGACTGGGGACAGCTCCTGGGTATCCTTTTGCCCCCAGTGTCTTCCAAAGTTCCTCCACATTTTGCCTGGTCGCCAGTAACCCTTCGTTCTCTCTGGGCGCTACATGGGTTCTTTGGCGCGACCGGGAGGACTCACCTTGCCTTTGGTGGGCCGGCACTACCGGCCTCTTCTAGAAGGTAAGGAACTGGACTGTCCTCCTGTCTGACAATCAGAATTTCCTTTGATGGATAGTTGACCGTTTGGATGATGAAAGGCAAAGGGTGTGTGTATTGAGCGGGGTCTCTTCTGTTTCAAACTCTTTCTATACCCTTTTGGGCCCAAATCAGAATCTCCTAGCTTTTTTTTTTTTAAGATATTGATGAACCTTTATGTGTATGAGGTGCTGAGGATCGAACCCAGTGCTTCATGCATGCTAGGCAAGTGCTCCACCATTGAGCACAACCCCACAACCCCAGCCCCAGAACCTCAGTGCCCTAGTGCCAGCTTTAGCTCTTTCCTCTTGGAAATACCTCTGCAGGCCAGCTGTGGGGCTTCCACTGTTCTGAAAGAATACCCATCCTGTTTGCTTGCCCAGCTCGCTGGCTTGCCTGCAGAGAACTGCCGTGTTCTCAGCAAGGCAGAATCTACTATGCTAGGAAGGAAAGGGCTTCTAGGCAAGCACTGCAGTTGGTTGAGAACACTATATAATGGAACAAGAGACCGTGTCACAAGATTGTGGAGGGAAAAGCTGTTGACAAGTCTGGAGAAAGAATCCTCCTGAACTTCAAAGTAGACTGAAAAAAATCATTAGGTACTGGGAACCTACTTTAAGATTTGCAGAGATGTAATGGGTCAAATAACCCAGAGCAGATAATTGCAGTGTAGGCCCCAGAGATGGGTCTCTGAGAGGGAAAAAATTGAATAGTGGTGTTTCCTTTGAAAGAAATCCTTAGGGTCTGGGGTAGTGATGGGAACAGCAGTGCACTGCAATTCTCTGCTTTCTGATAATCCAGACGCTGTTCCCTATCCCCGAGCGTATGAGAGTCCAAGGAATTCAAAGAACTTTCCCCTGGTTTCAGGTTTATTCTAGCATATTTTCCTCTTAACTCTGGCCAGTCTTCACTCTCCTTTGTGGTTTTGCTCTGCTGCCCCTTAACATAATTCCCAAGGTTCCTACTTTGCATTCGTTCCCTTGTCCCTTACTAACAGGCAATTGCATGGCTTCAGTTACCACCTGATGTTGACAGCTGTGAAGTCCTATCCAACCTCCTTGTCTCTTGAGCTGACTGGTCTTCTACTTAAGTTTCCCATCAGCACATCAAATTTAACACAATTAAGCCAAAATCATATCGAACTCTTCCCACCTTTGTTTCTTCTCTATTTAAAATCTCACTGAGCAGTCTAACAACTATCTTCTGTTACGAAACCAGAAATCTACACCCTTTGAACTTCACTTACTTCAGGAAAGCTTCCAATTTCCTATATTTGGTGACCTCCCACTCCCACCCCCTAGTGTCTTATACCTCACCTACCTTTCATTTACCATATAATTCCTAATTTCATTTGTCTCCTCTACTAGACTATAAGATCTGCATCATGACCTTGTTATGTAGCTCCTAGCACATCAGGGGCATTAAATATGAATATATTCTTCTGGAGACAAGAATAGATTCACTTGTCTCCTGCCTGGAGGCTCTATCTAGAACCAGCTTAGGAGGAAATCTTGAGAAGGTAACTTTTTGTTGAGTGGCATGCAGCAGCTGTCTTCCAAGAAATCCTCAATATTGACTAAAAAGTATGTATGGGCCAGATGGGGGCTAAGAATATTGAGGAGGAAAGAAGAGAAAAAAAGTCTTAAGTTAGATCTAGAATCATGTTACCTGGGCTGCTTAGCAGAGGAAGTGGGTGGGTAACCACCATAATTTCCAAGTGCTTATAAGTAGCCACCATTTTACTGGTGTTACAGAGCTAGTTTGTCCTGCAGAGGCTTTGAAACCATTCTTGGTTGTTTCATAAACAGTTGCAAGGATCCAAGTCAGGTTTTAGATACAAAGCAGAATTCACCAACTTACCAATTAGCAAATTGGTATTCATGTGAGGAGTGGTGAATCCCCAGTGGATTTGCGTAGGATGGAGGTTGGCAGTGTGCTCTGTACCACTAAGGGTAGCTCCACACTGCCTCGTCACAACTGCCCCATAATAGGTCCAGATCAGAGATAATTACTTTATTCAGGGCTATAAAGTATTCATTATAGCCATGGAGACAGATGAATGCCCAAGACACCGTCATGATAGAAGAGTAGTGCATATTGATGGAGTACAGGGAATAAAGAGCTATTCGTGTGAGAAATGGGGAACATCTGAGAGACAAAACTGTCAGGATAACTTTCCATAATTCTGTGAAAGTATATCGGAAGTGGTCAGCCACATAACAGCTGAGAAAACAAGCTCATCCATGGAGCTCTAAGTAACAAGTACTAACAAAACAGATGTTCTTGAAATCTTCCCTGTAGTAGCATAGAGGCATTCACTACTTTATGTGAATGTCAATTGGTCCATCCTTCAAGGCAAGACTTGTTTTTTTTTTTGTTTTTTGTTTTTGTTTTTGTTTTTTTCTTTTACTGGGAAATGAACTCGGGGGCACTTTACCACTAAGCTATATTCCCAGCCCTTTGTGAGACAGTCTCACTAAATTGCTGAGGCCTTGCTAAGGCCAAGGCTGGCTTTGAACTTGCACTCCTCCTGCCTCAGTCTGAGTGGCTGGGGTTACATACAGGTGTGCACCACTGCACCTGGCTTGTGAAATGTTTTTATTCCTCTTATTGGTATTTCCTTCACAGGCCAAATTTGACATTTTTGTCAGTGCTGTGGATAACACCAGCCTAGAGCCTGCCAGGCCAGCACTCTACCATTGAGCTTTGCTCCTAACCACCAAATTACTTCTAAGAGACACTACTTAACTAAATCCATTAAATTAATCTATGTCTTTAGCTGTATACTTAAAATCTGCATAATTGTAGTTTTTTGGTTATTCCATTGCCATTTCACGTGATTGTGCCCAACTTTTTAAGTATTTGGCACAGCTGTCATTAAGACTGCTTGAGTTGGCATCTCTGGTTCAGGTACAGTTCTTTTTACTGAAAAATGAAGGAAGACTAACAGTGTCTCAATTCTTGGAATCATAGTTCAGCTACCAGCTTTGAGGGGGATATTACTGAGGGAGCTCTAATGGCAACACTCTAAAGGGGCAGCTCTAACAGTATAACCTGTTGAAAAATTAAAGGATTCTTTAAGTAAAGCTATTATTATCTCTTCTTTTTAAAATCAACTGCTCAAATAAATTTTTAAAAATACTTTTTAATTTTTATTGTACACAATACCTTTCTTTATTTATGTGATACTTAAGATCAAACCCAGGGACCCACATATGCTAGGTGAGTGCTCTACCACTGAGCAACAACCCCAACCCTGCAAATAAAAATTTCTATTGGGAGTAGTTTAACAAAGGGAGATGGACTTAAAGGACTGGAACTTCACTGTGATACAGTAGTGGCTGACATTTACTGAGCAGTCACTATGTACTTGGCACTTGCTGTGGACCAAATGTTGGTGCCCCCCCATTCATGTGTTGCATCCCAATGTGAAAGCGTTAGGTGAGTAATTAAGAAGAATGGAGCCCTATGGATAGGATATGAGAAATAGGGCATCATCCTGAAGGATCTAGCAAGAAGGTGGCCCTCTGCAAGCCGGGAGGAGGGCCCTCACTGGGAACCAAATCAACCAGCATGTCAAACCAAACTGATCTCAGATTTCCTAGCCTCCAGAACTGTGAAAAATAAAAATGTTTGTTGAAGCCACCCAGTCTATAGTATTTTTGTTAAAGCAGCCCAAGCTAAGACAACATTGTCAAAAAGCATTTAAGCATGTATTAACTCACTTAATGGTATTCTATGGGGGAAAAAAGTGAACCAGAGAGTTTACATAGTTTTTCCCCACTCATGTAATAAGTAAGTGGTAATGACAAGATTCAAGTCCACTAATTCCAGAAGCCGCTTTTTCAACCTGAATATTGTGATATCACCTGTTTTCTTACCAGCAGTCATATCAGCAAACATCATCCAGTTCCAAAAATAAGGAGTATTGACTATGTACAACCCTAAGTCCTTTATGTTATTCATCAAGGCAGATTCAACAGAAACATGAAAACTGGTAATGTCACATTAAGAAGTCTACACAAGTTTAGTCATAAAATTGCACTACTCCTTGAAAATCTAATTTCCTATTGCACACCAATGATAACAGGACAGGTGAGTTCCATTCCATAGATATCCCCCCTGCCCCTAGTACTGGGGATCGAACACAGAGGTACTTTACTATGTTGCATGTCTAGCCCTTTAAAAAAAAATTTTTTTTTGTTTAATCTTGAGACAGGTTCTCACTAAGTTCCCTTGAGCTTGTGATCATCCTGTCTTACCCTCCTCAGTTGCTGGGATAATGGGCGTGTACCACCACACCCTGCTCAGGGAATATTAATTTAGCATGTATCAAAATGTTTAATCAGGGAGCTGGGGATGTGGCTCAAGCGGTAGCGCGCTCGCCTGGCATGTGTGCGGCCCGGGTTCGATCCTCAGTACCACATACCAACAAGGATGTTGTGTCTGCCAAAAACTAAAAAATAAATAAATAAATATTAAAATAAAAAAAAACCCAAAATGTTTAATCATATAAAAATTCAAATTGTATATTATTTTTCATTCACTTTAGAAGACTGAACAAAAGGTTAATCAAAAGTGCAAAAGCTGGGGTTGTAGCTCAGTGGTAGAGCACTTGCCTCTCAGGTATGAGGCACCAGGTTCGATCCTCAGCACCACATAAAAATTAAAAAATAGATATTGAGATATTGTGTTCAACTATAACTAAAATATATATACATATATATAACTTTTTTTTTCCTGCAGGCCAGGCAGTGGTACATGCCTACAATCCCAGCAACTAGGGAGGCTGAGGCGGAAGCCAGCCTGGGCAATCTGTATCAAAAAGCAGGGATGGGGCTGGGGATTCAGCACAGTAGACTAGACATCTTGCCTAGCAAGCACAATACCCAATAATGAAGGAAAAAAGGTTTTTTTTTTAAAAATTCTGGGGATTGAGCCCAGGGCCTTGTGTATGCTATGCAAGTACTGTACCACTGAGCCACATCCACAGCCCAATACATTATTATTATTTTTAATAATTATTTTTAGTTGTAGTTTGACACAATACCTTTATTTTATTTATTTTTATGTAATGCTGAGAAATGAACCCAGGGCCTCGCACGTGCCAGACGAGCACTCTACCATGAACCACAACTACAGCCCCCCCAGTAATTATTTTTAATACACCACTTAAGACCACAGATATGTCAGCTAGATAAGCAAAATATAGTCATCATTTCCAAATTAAGTTGAACTTCTGTTACAATTATTGTTGTAACTCCACTTCTGAGGTTCATTGGTTACAAGTTATGTCTAAAAAGGATTTTGCTTTCAGCAGAAATGACATGTTTTATATCAACTGTATATAAATATGTTACAGAATTCTAAAGACATGATGTCTTAGTCCTTGATAGTTAATGTATAATTACGTTGAGGGGGGAAAAATGGAACCAGCTTTAGCAATCTTAGCATTTTCTCCTACATCCCAATACCCCCATAGACTTAGTGATATAGTATATACAGATATGTTAGTGAAACCCAATAATACTGGCCTATGTTTCAAAACAAACATCACTGACTACAAGGATACACTAATTAACTAAAATCAGGCCACAGAAATAAGCTGCTTTTCAGTTCAAACCAAAAAAATAGCTGGGTGACTATTTTCTTTAGACTTTTCTGTATTTTCAAATATTTTTAAATTATTATTTTTATGTCAGGAAAAAAACACTAAAGTACAGTCCTAAACTCCAACTTCATTTTCCAAAAAAAACCACAGATTAATCATCATGTGCACAATCAAAACTGATGAATGGGCAGACCTAAATTTCAGCTTTGTGGCATGTTAAAGGATAATGATTAGAAATTCAGCAAGTCAATGAGAATGTGACGAAAGCTAAACATACCCAAAACAACAAAACAAAAAATTTTTACCAAAGATAAAGAGTTACAATAAAAATCTTTATTTAGGTTTGGTCAGTACAGGTAAGATATACTGGAGTCACAGAGCAATATGCATTAACAGGATACAACAGTTCATAAAAATTGAGTTAACTATGCACACAAATATCTTAAACATTCAGTCACCTAAAGAGAAAATGCACAGATGTATGGTGGAAAAAATTGTATCTAACACTGAAACTACTATAGGATTCCATCAACAAGTCCACCTTTTAGTGATAAAAATCTAAGGTACTGGGCAAACTTGGCAGTCATAAACCCACATCTACTCTAACAAGTCTGAATGGTGCGGAAGTATATAACAGCATGAGGAAGAATGCCCTTACACAGCACGGGTTCTAGAGACACAGATTTATACAGACATCATTGTGTTATACTTTTAAGGAAAGATTTCCATTTACAACTTCACATTAACTCATATAAAAATAACTTGACCCTACACAAAATGTCCTTTTAGCAACATTCAAAGTAATCAACTGTTACAATTTCCAAAGTGGCAGAGGTATTGAAGCCAGGGAAAAAAAGAAAAAAGAAAGGGGAAAAAGAAAAGAATCAAACAAAACAAAAACACACCCATAAAAAGGCAAGTTGTGACAAAAAGTATGCATCAATTTTCTGGACAGTATCCTCTCCCAAATTAAATGACACTGTATAAAAATTTGCTGGAAAAATATTACAAAACTGAACCCTGTACATTTACACTTGAGTCCAAGCCATTCTGAACGTGGCGGGAACCCACAGTTCGGTTACCTTTCCCACTCACTGCTTTCTCCTCTTGAGGGTCATGATTGGAGTCTGTGTCATTTGAATGATGTGTAAGAGAATTTTCACTGCCCGTGGGAGAGTCTACACTTTCATACCCCGCACTGAGTTGGTTTACGTAACTACTACCTCCTCTGCCAGTTCTCTCCTCTGAGCTGTTGGAGGCCTTATTACCATTCCCTGGAGAAGAAGGAAAGTCATCCTCTGTTGTGTTCCCCTCCCTGTGAAATCCAGACCCAGACGTCCTCTGACGGGAGGAGCTGCCATTGCTTGGTCCATTTGCCAGACGACTGCAGTCTTTACTTGTGGCCTCTGCCTGTTCTACAGGTTCAGAAGATGTAGTCCTGCTGGTACTTGGGGCTGAGGCTTGAGACTGCTGCTGTTGGTACTGAGCCAACTGCTGGCGCGTCTCCTTCAGTTGTTGCTGAAGAACTAGAATGGTACTCTGCATACCTTCTACTTCTTCGTCAAGTTGTATGATGAAGTCATTTAGTTCTGTGCAAAGGAGAGTCAAACCTACTTTAATATCTCTTAAAATATTTTAAAATATTTCTCAATAAAGTCATAAAGCCAAGCAGTCAATAAATACTAAGCAAGTAAAGAAATACAACTTTCTTTCTTTTTTGAGGTACTGAGGAGCACTTAACCACTGAGCTACATCCCCAGCCCTTTTTATTTTTTACTTTGAGACCAGGTCTTGCTGAGTTGCCCAGGCTGAATTCGAACTTCAATTTTCCTGCCTCGCCTCCTGAGTGGCTGAGATTACAGGCGTGTGCCACCAAGACCAGCTAAGAAACAATGATGCTAATACCATAACACATTTTAAATTTTTACTTGAAATTTTAAAATAGCCATTCAGAAATGAGTATGGGGGCAAATTGGATACTTCAAGTCATATATTAAAGAACTGAGCTGAAAATGATTCAAGCCATCCTGCTACACATAGCTGGTTACAGCCTGAAAAATATGACCCACATTTACCTGTGGGTTCACCACAGCCAATCCCCTTACTCCTCACCCTCTTAGTCAGTGTCTTAACTCCACAGTAGGTCCAGTCCTCAGGACAGTATGGTTCTTTAATTCTCTTAAGAGGTCTGTGCTGTTACCAAAGACTGCTTCACATGTAAGAACAAAATCACATAAAATACTACTAGGAGACTAGTTAAGATACACATGTCCGAGCTGGGCCCCATGGCACCTGTAATCCCAACGGCCCAGGGGGCTGAGACAGGAGGATGACGAGTTCAAAGCCAGCCTCAACAAAGGTGAGGTGCTTAGCAGCTCAATGAGATCCTGTCTACAAATACAAAATAAAGCTGGGATGGGGCTCAGTGGCCAAGTGCCCTGAGTTCAACTCCCTTTACCCACACCCCACCCCCAAATACACGTCTGTTAAGTTTTTAAAAGACTTTGGGAAAACAAAGTCCCTCACTAATATAAAAAAATCTCCTAGTTAACATGTTTACAAGTAGTACAAGTTAACCCCAGTCCTTTTTTAATTCTGAAACAGGGTCTCACTAAGTTGCCCAGACAGGTCTCAAACATATGATCCTCTTGTCCCAGCCTCTGGAGCCACTGGGATTACAGGTGTTCGCCACTGTGCCCAACTAAAAGGTAGTTTTAAAGGGAGTACTTGGCCACTGATTCTCTTTGTAATTAACCATCAGATATGGTATCCCTCAGTTTAACTGTTCAGTTTGGCTATGTGCCTCACTATCAGTCCTCTTCACAAACAGGAGAAAGAGCACTGGATGCACCTCTACTTGCCCCAAAGAGGACAGTGGCTAACAATTAAACTTGGGTTGTCTTAGCTAATTTAAATATTAAATCTCTTATTCACTAGGACCCTGATAGATAAAATTATATTCTTTTCAGACTACTGGAAATTGCTAAACATTTCTAAGATTCACTCTTACCGAGAAATGGTTAAAGATACACCTTTTAACCACCAAACAAACAAACAAAAATTTCTTATGCAATTTGTGGAGTAAGCAATTAGAGGGGGGGGAAATCCTAAAATTAAATAGCTGTTTTTTGACTTAACTAAAAATGTTTCATTCATAATTTTATATAACCAGACAGAGAACAGCATGCACAGAATCTAATCTATGTGATCATGCCTGGCAGTGTTTTAAAGCCAGTGCAAAGTTAAGCAAACTTTTCAAAAAACCCCTTACCATCCTGACTGCTTTTAAGTTCCTCACTATATTTCTTCTGTAAAGCCAACTCTGCTTCAAGCTGTGCAATACGACCCTGGGACAGTTGCCTTCCAAGCTCCTGGTTCTCCTGGATAAGCATTCGACACTTCGCCATTAACTTTTTGCCTGTTTGGCTGCAAAGGAAAGAGCCCACCATCACAAAATGAAGATAAAAATCTCTATAACCTTCTTTGCATTACTACAGCAGTAGATATAACACATACAGAACATAACTACTTCACAATAAATGCCACCCTATAATTACCATCTTCTTTTCTGGAACATGTCCATCTTCTATATGTCAGTATTTTGCCTATACACCAGCAAAAATAACCCCTATACAGAGAGTACCCAAAAAGCCTTTTTTTATTGTTGTTTCTTTTACATCAATAATCTATTCAACTCAAAATATCATTTAAAATAGAAACAGTACAGTTAAGTAATACACATCTTGCATATACCATATTAACTACACTCAGGTACTTAGCTTTATCAAACAAAAGTTCTTGAAAAGGTACATGCAGTATCAGTCATAAATATACTTTCTTTAAAATACCTATAAATGAATCAAAATATATTTATCCTTGCTAGAAAAACATATAAAATTCCTCCTACTAAGTAGATTCTCTGGCACATGAATATTTCATACTTCTCAAGAATATATCTATTCTGTTAAGTGAAGCACTTTCAGTATTACTATTTTAAGCCTTAAAACTCTTCTGAGCTGGGGTAGCGCAGTGGTAGAACACTTGCCCAGCATGTACAAGGGCCTGATCCCTAGCAGTGGGAATGGAGGGTGGGCGCTCTTTTCTACTCACTCATCAATGCCTCATTTAACTTTTTCTTTCCCCAGCCTAGGGACTGAACTCAGGGACATTCTATCACCTCCAGCCCTTTTATTTTTTGAGACAGGGTCTTGCTGATAAATTGCCCAAGCTGACCCTGAATTTGTTATCCTCCTGCCTCAGCCTCCCAGGTAGCTGGGATTACAGGCATGTGCCACAGCCGCCCAGTCTCGTTTAACTTTTTATATGAAATATATATATAGGGGCTGGGGATGTGGCTCAAGCGGTAGCGTGCTTGCCTACCATCCGTGCGGCCCGGGTTCGATCCTCAGCACCACATACAAAAGATGTTGTGTCTGCCGAAAACTAAAAAATAAATAATAAATAATTCTCTCTCCCCTCTCACTCTCTCTTTAAAAAAAAAAAAAAAAATATATATATATATATATATATATATATATATATATATATATATATATATCATACATATATATATCATATAGATAGATAGATAGATATTTTTTTAAGTCGCCAAACTGGGGCATAAGTTTTAAAATTTAATACTAATATGCAGCTTAGCTTTTACTGATGTGGAAAAAGATTAACTATGAATCACAACGATCAGGGATTACTTAAGACAAATAATGCAAACATAAAAATGTCTACCAAATTAGGAGTGCCTTACTTTCAATAGCTCCATTTCCAAATGCTAGTGCCATATACTGTAGTTCCTATAAGCACATGCACAGCAATGGCAGAAGTAAAATCAGAAGCCCTGATAACAGCTTTACTTCAGCCTCAGCAATACTGACAGAAATTACTGGTACTTTTAAAGGTATTAATTTAAGTATATAACTGTGATAATAACTTTGGGATGTGGATAGGGACAGTATGACATTCTTTTCACTGAATTAAGCTCAAAATGACTTTATTGGTTAAAAATATTTTAATTCTAGTTTTTCCTTGTTCTAGTAGTAATGCACTTTCCTGATACATTACTTCTGAGTGCATCTGATTCTATCAAGACTTAGAACTTTAAAAATGGGAGCACTTGATAGATAAGTCTTAACCTTTCAAGTAGTATGGCAAAGTTCTTTTCACTATCACAGCTTATGTTTTTTTTTTTTTTTTTTAAAGAGAGAGTGAGAGAGGGAGAGAATTTTTAATATTTATTTTTTAGTTCTCGGCGGAAACAACATCTTTGTTGGTATGTGGTGCTGAGGATCGAACCCGGGCCGCACGCACACCAGGCGAGCGCGCTACCGCTTGAGCCACATCCCCAGCCACAGCTTATGTTCTAACCCAACAAAAAGCCTGTATAAGTTTCCTTACAAAAATCTGTGGAACAGTAAAACCCACTTTAACACTACTCAAATGAGTACGAGGTGAAACTCACGAGTTAGCACATGACAAGGGTTTTATTCTTTTATATTTCAATTATATTAGCTGGTGTTCTTCATTGCTACTGTAGCTTCAGATTTATCCCATTTTTCATAAGCATCCTCAGACTTACCCTCCACTGAACAAGCACTTAGAAACCAAACAATGAGGAAATAAGATATTACGGACAACAACAACAAAAAAGATATAATGAACACCACTGTCAAAGGCAGTGGAATTCTCTCCACTTGGCTACCAATGCTGCAACAACTTTATTTCTTGCAAGGCATACAGCAATTAAATTGAAAATTCTTTTCTATGAATTTAAAAAAGATTAGGGAAAGAAAGCTGTAAAACACATTAATGACCTGACTTAACCCCATATAAAAACATCGAAAATTCTATTGCAAGCTGGGCATGGTGGTATACGCCTATAATCCCAGCGGCTCAGGAGGCTGAGACAGGAGGATCTCAAGTTCAAAACCAGCCTCAGCAAAAGCAAGGCACTTAGCAACTCAATGAGATCCTGTCTCTAAATAAACACAAAAAAGGGCTGGGAATGTGGCTCAGTGTTCAAGTGCCCCTGATTTCAATCCCTGGCATCCCCCCCAATGAGCTCCCAAAAAAATTCTATTGCAAAAAAAAAAAAAAAAAAAAAAAAAGATTTAAAAAAACTCATCTTTTTATAAATAGTTGATCTAAGATAACACTATCACTTCTAAAATTAGTGATAACTCAAACACAAAAACACTTTTCAAAAAAACTCTGTAATTTTATCTCATTTTTATTAATTATCTCATGTAAAATTTATGTGATGCATAACACACACAGACACACACACACACACACACACACACACACCCCCAAAAAAAAAGGCTTGGGGTTATAATCAGGGGTGGAACCTATGTTTAGCATGTGAGGCCCTACATTCAAGCTTCAGCACCTGCCCCCAGCAAACAGGGAGTGGGGTGTAGCTCAGTGATAGAGCACTTGCCTAGCATGTGCAAGGCCTTGGGTTTGATCCCCAACACAACTAAATAAGTAAGTAAAATGTTTAGGAAACAAAACATACAAAATAGTTGAAAGTCAGGACTGGAGGGGCAGGTCTATAACCCCAGCAACTGGGGAGGATGAGACAGAAGGATTGCTACATATTGGGCTGGGTTGCAGCTCAGCTGTAGAGCGCTCAGCCTAGCACATGCAAGCAAGCCCCTGGGTTTGATCCTCAGCACCACATAAGAATAAACAAAGGTATTATGTTCAAATACAACTAAAAAATAAATATTAAAAAAAAAGGAGGATCGCACATGAGGCTAGCCTGGCCCTGTTTCAAAACAAAAATTAAAAAGGCCTGGGTTTAATCCCAGTACCAAATAAATAAATAAAAAGTGTTTGAAAGATGAAAAAAAGTCAGGGTCATTCCTCTCATTCAAATGTTTCTTTTTCTTTTTTTTTTTCATTCATTCAAATGTTTCTGAAATAATTTCTAAATTATACACACACACACACACCCCATTTCTAAAACCAAATAACTCACAAAACAAATACAATGGGAAATATTTGAAGAGAAGGATTTTAAAAAAGGAATGAAGAAATGAACATTGTATTTCAAGGTGAAGGGAGGCCCGGCAGGCTATTTTGCAGAAATGAGCACACAATTACCTATGTGATTAAATGCAAACTGAAAACTGCCAAATACTAAAACATACCTCTTTAAATGTGCTGAAACACAGGCTAAAATGTATGCATTATACACATGAATGAAATATTTTGACTAAAGTGGACAATATAACTCAGGAATCTTTCTCCCATAAAATTAAAGCAGAAAAATACTAAAGTGGAAAAAAAAATACCACACATACACAAAACCCCATTCTACTTGAATTATTACACACTGATTATAATCGATGGAGCATTATTTGTTCCAAATTAATAATGTATTTTTAGTACCCAAAGAACTTTGGATTTATAGCCTAATTTTACAGAACAAAATTTCATTAAAATAAATTATGATTCACTAAATGGAAATACTATGTAACCATTAAAATATAGTAAACTATATGTACTAAAAAATGCCCAAGAGAAAAAAGGAAGGTGGTGGGGATCTACAAATCATTTGTATGTAATGGTATAATCACATCTGTTTAAATCAATACACATAAAATGATTGTGTATGCATACAAATTATCTTGATGATACCCAAGAAATTCAACCATGGTTACTACTCCTGGAAAGCAGAGTGGAAGAATGAGGTCACATCCAGGAGTGACACTCACTTTTCATTTCTACCTTTTTCCAAGTGTTTCAATTTTACATACAAGCATCTATCATCTTGTTCATTTAAGAGAAAAGTTTTACAATAACATGAATAATAGCCCACAGACCTCAAAGTGACTGTACCTGAGTGGCAAAGAAAGATGCTAGCTAAATTTGAGTACATGTTAATTGATACATTTGATGAACTACCTTTTGACCTACTATAAATACAGTTAGGCCATAAATCTTAAAAAGCACAAAATAAATACAAAAGACTTAATGTGGGCACAATAAGATAATTTAAAACACAATTTTTAGAAGCAGATTTCTTGCTGCAAAGTCACATAAACCACCTCAACCCACCCTCTGCCCCATAAATTCCCTAAAGCACAAACATACAAGATACTTACAATTGATTTGAATGATTAAGAAAGAACTTAAGTCACCCTTGTTAAAACTGCACTTAAACGATGGGACAAGCTGGAACATTTATCTTCTACTCATCTCAGACTCCATTATCACCAAGCGAAAATTCAAATTGGTGACTTATAGAATGTTCTGATGAAAAAAAATTCATCTCCAGGATTGGATGGAAGCATGAAGAAAAATAATGCCTCATTTATCTAAATGATCATATGAATTTTCTAGAAATGGTCACTATACCATTTTTTGGTTCGCAAAATGTCTCACTTAGGCCAGCCCATAGTTCCAACATATTATGTCCCCAATCTTCTGGCAGGCACCCTGTGAGACTGTCCCACATTAATTTCTACTACAATACCCTAGGACAAAGTGTCAAAAAGTAATAAGTATCAAGTTTCCTTGTCTTTTATGATACCAGCTGGAACAAAGTAGGTCTTTTAAAAATGAGATAGCTTTTTCCTTCACTTTGAGAGCACAGCAACCATTTTTCCAAAATGAATCTGCTCTCCATAGCCCCCCAAAATTAAAATGTTAAGAGTACAACAAAATCATAGTATTCCTTGAACTTTGGGGAAAAAAAAGCGACCATTCCAAGGCACATTTAATTTAATATCAAGAGTGTAATACAAAAGGCCCCAATACAAGGAAGGAACACATTCCCCCATTAACACCAGTGACAATGCTCTTTTAACATGTGCCTGTTGAATGGGATGGGGACTCATGAAGTTCACTACTGAGAAAAAATAATGCAGTGAGTCTCATCATCACAGCCAATGTCCTTATACAATCTAGTTGTGAAATGAACGTTCATAACGCTTCACACAGTTTAAACCTGAAGTTCAATACCACACCTTCATGTCTGCACAGTCCTCAGTTGTCTGCAGTTTTTAGAACCATTGATGAAAACCACATTGATTTAAGGCTCCATTATGTAAGAGAGAGCCCTAAGCTAGATGGTTAAATATATGCTCTACTTGTACTGACAGCTATTATTTGATTTTCTCATGACTATTAAAAGTTGGTTCTCAGCAGAAAAACCTTTAAAGGCAATATCACCTCATTTGACTTTTGACCCAGAAGTTCAACAACAATCATGAAGTCCACAGTCTTATTGGCAAAACTGATACACAGTGTCTCTAAGTCATTATGCTCAAGGCTAAGAGCGATGCATATTCCGTTTTTACATTTTACTGGAATTTTACATGTTCAATTCATGATTTTTAAATCTCTAGGTTTTCAATCCTCCAAACTGTCTGAAGACACAGTGTGCCACAGACTTAAGACTTCTGTTTCTCCCTCTATTTTCTTCAAACAGAAACATTTCTCAAGTGTCTACATGTTCTAGAAGGGGAATTTTTCGGAGGTGGCCTCTTCTTCGGAATAGTCCGACGACATCAGGCCTCAGAAGCAAAGGGAAGGGGAAGAAAAAAGAGCTGAAACACAAGGTTCATCTGGTAAGTTTTACATTAATCATTACAAGCTGCACGGTATAAGAATGTGGTTTTTTTTTTTTTTTTGGCTCAAAAAGTCTGAGTCTTGGTGTGGAAACGAGTACTTGGCTGTCCCACCACAGCTTTCTCGCAGTGGGACTGTCAGGGAAGTCTTGACTGGGGAGTATGATTTGTTTACCTATCAGGCGTAAACTTCCAGGCACTCAGTTCATTTTGGGCTTGTTCCAGTTTGTCTTTAGTCTGTTCCAGTTCGCCTTTCATTTTTAGGAAAAACAAGTTGATCGCTGGGTCTACCATTGTTGATCTCAGTTGGGCAACACTCGGCTGCTGGACTTGCTTGAGGTACTGAATTTGAGTCTGTGCAAAGCAAAAGAAACAATTATTACCAAATCAAAGAAAACATATGTAAAATGATGGGGGAAATGCCCTTGCATTAACTTGATTTACCAGCTCCATTTATTAAATCCCTATCCCCTTTGATCTTAAAATTTTTCCCCTAAGGGGCTAAGGGACAGAGTGCATGAATGCAAAGCTCTGGCTTCTCTCGCTGCACACACACAAATCAACTAGAAAAAGCACTGATTAAATTAAGAACAACTATAATTGAAAGTTGTTATTCATGCAAGAATTGTGGCCATCTGATTGCATCTCCATGTATGTGGGACACTGAAACAAAAAGGCCTCATCATTGCAAATATAAAACTACCACACACCAAAAAAAAAAAAAAGCTATATTTACTAAAGAATACTGACACACACTAAAAAAAAAAAAAAAAAGGCAAAGTTTAAAATATTAATTATAAAAGACTGAGTGGAGCCAGGTGGGGTGGCACATGCCTGTAATCCTAGCAACTGGGCTGAGGCAGGAGGATAGCAGGCTCAAGGCCAGCCTTGCTAACTTTAGCAAGACCTTTTATCAAAAACAAAAAGGGATGGGGAATGTAGCTAAGTGGTACAGCATGCCCTGGGTTCAATCTCCAGTACCACAAAAGAAAGAAAAGTCAGTGGAGTCCTTGATTAGTTGTTGTGATTTTTGCCTATGAAATTATTCTACATTAAAAAAAATCATAAATTCTCCTAAAAATATACCAAACACAAGACTATAACTTAAAAACATTTGCATTCCTAAATTTAAAAATATACAGTACATATAGTTATGTAAGTTGGCATTATACCTTTCTAAAAGCAAAATTCTAAAGCACCTTAAGTCAAAATCAAGTACATATCCTTTTTATTTTCCTTCTGAGTAGATTTAAATCACAGAATTATAAAGCTGATAGTTAACTGACCTAGTCCAACTGCTTATTTTTGAGAAAGAAAGGAACCACTGTTCAAGGATACAGGTAGGTCACGGCCACAACTGTGACTAGAATTCTAGTTCTGGGGCCTCCTGGCACTCAGCATAGAGCTGTTCCCACCATTCAAGAACCCCTCTACTTACACATGAAAACTTCAATTGCAACTTGAGTTGATTACATACTAGCACACTAAAAACACATTTCTAAAATGTGAAATACCGTTACTAGTATTAAATTCATCACTTTCTTCATATCCAAAGTAGAACTGATTCAAGATTCTGCTCCACATTAAGGCTGTTTTTAAACAGGATGAAGGCTAAAATTTCCTACAAAAGCTTTAGCACAAGGCGTAAACATACTAAGTGGATTAGGAATATATTTAATTACTATTTCATCATACAAAAGAAACAATGTTTAACTTAATGCAGATTTTTTAAAAGTAAATCAGTTTAAACAAGAAAGTACAACTTCTTATTCAACATAAAATCAACTACTAAGATAATTTAACACAGGAAGAATAAGGTATATCTTATTGTATAAAATCACATGCTGATATCACAGAGTAAAATGTGATTTAAGCCAGGCATGGTTGGTGGTAGACACCTGCAGTCCCAGCTACTTGGGAGGCTGAAGCAGAACTGCCTGAGCCCAGAAGTTCAATCAGTCTAGCTAGGCAAGAGTAAGACCCAATCTCAAAAAAAAAAAAAAAAAAAAAAAAAAGGAAAGAAAGAAAGAAAAAGAAAAAAAGAAAAGAAAACCCACAATAACAGAACAGAACAAAACAAAAACTGAAAACCCCACTCCAAAACAGTTTCTACGTTGTTCCTATATATAGGTTTGCAAAGTTCCAAACAATTAATACTTTTTGGTCATGAAGAGAGGCAAACATAACTTATAGAATAAATTCCACATGCTGGGGAAGAGAGATCACTGAGTGAAGTACTTTCAAAGTCAGTTTTACTCTTATGTTATTTTGACTTGACTGGCAAAAGACTAAAAAAAAAGAATACCAGAAAGGGCTAGGGCACTTGCAACATGTAGGTGGCCTGGGCTCAATCTCTGACACCAACAAAATATTTAAAAATAAAAACTAAAAAAATTCCTATTTTACTGAAACTTACTTTTTGCCTTTCAGACTATTAATCAATTTCTTTACCACTATAGGGATGGGATGGGATTGCATTTCCTCAGTTTTCCTAACACTATATTTTGCTCTTTATTTCCTAACACAATATTTTGCATCTTTAAATTTCATGTTTTTTTTTATAGGCTCTGTCCTAGTAGCATCATTTCTTACAGTTACACAAAAGACAAACCTGAGATCCAGCTGTGATTCCTCCCATAAACGTCCTTGTTGTTTCCCCAACAACATCCAGCTGAACAAGCTGTGCTGATTGTGCCTCAAAAACATCTATCCTGTCCTCCCACTCCCTATCACAAGCGGCTTTATTATCTCATTTGGACGCCTCCCTCTTCTTTGGACTACTTAAGAACTACCAACTGGTTTTCTTGTTGTAAGGCCATTCTCAAATCTATCTTAAATATGTGAGCCAGAATGATCAACTCAAAATACCAATCTGATCAACCACACAATTTTCCTGCTTCAAAATTCTTCAGTGGCTCCCTCTTACCGAGAACAATATGCAGGATCCCAGATCCTCATCCTTTCTTTTCACCCTCAGCTGAAACCCCAACTTTCCTTGGGGCTTTGCTCCTGCTCTCTGTATATAATAACTGAAGGAACCGGCTGTACTATGCAAGGCAGAGCTATGAAAAAGTTAGGTTCTACTTGAAATAATCTTAAAATCTAGACTGAAAAAGTAAAGGGGTGCTGGGGCTGTAGCTCAATGGCACAGCACTTGCCTAGCATGTGTGAGGCACTGAGTTCGATCCTCAGCACCACATAAAATTGAACAGGTGAAATAAAGGCATTCTGTTCATCTATGACTAGAAAAAAAAAAAAATAAACAAAAACAACTACAAGGGTCATGGCATATTGTCCACCAGGATTCAACCAAGCATGATAATGATCATAACTGCCATTATATGTGTATGTATGTAGAAAAGCTGGAGACTCAGACATGAGTCAATAATACTTAATGTCTAGGCAACTAGTAAGAAGTACCCGAACTATGATGTAAAGAGTAGAAATCAGGAGGAGAGAAAGAACTTAAAAGACACTGAAATGACATAAGACATTACACCATCCATTTATTCTCTCCCAGGTAGTAGCACTCTGAAGGGTATTTGTTAAGACATTCGTTACTGCTCATGGAGAAAAAAAGTAGCAGTGGTAGGACAGAAACTAAACTGAGAGGATGAAAAGTGGTGAAAAGGGGGGGGGGTCACAAAGTCTACTCTTTGTTCTTTCCTTTTTTAATATTTTTTTATGAACCCAATACCTTTATTTATTTATTTTTATGTGGTGCTTCGCATCAAACCCAGTGTCTCACACATGCTAGCAAGTGCTCTACCACTGAGCCACAACCCCAGCCCCTACTCTTTTCCTCAGTGAAGAAAGAAGCGAAAAAGTAGCCAGGTATGGTGGTGTTTGCATATAATCCCTGCAATGTAGGAGGCTGAGGCAGGAGGATCAAAAATTTGAGGCCAGACTGAGCAACTTGGTAAATCTCTGACTCAAAAAATAAAAAGGAGGGGCTGGGGATGTGGCTCAAGCGGTAGCGCGCTCGCCTGGCATGTATGCGGCCCAGGTTCGATCCTCAGCACCACATACAAACAACGATGTTGTGTCCGCCGAGAAATGGAAAATAAATATTAAAAAAAAAAAAATTTTTTTAAATGAATAAATAAATAAAAATAAAAAGGAAGTGCAGGGGGAAGGGGATGTGGTTCAAGGGTAAAGCACTTGCCTAGGATGTATGAGGCCATAGGTTCAATCCCTAGCATCACCAACCCGCCCTCTCTCCCCTAAAAAAACAGTCAAAGAGTTGGGGACATGTAGCTCAGTGGTAGAGAGCCCTGGATTTAATCCCCAGTACTACAAAAAAAGAGAGAGAAAGAGAGAGAGAAAATGAATATGTGTGCAGATCTTATGCTATGAAATGAAGGAAAAAAGAATAAGGCTTTTGAAGAAATGCAGATGCTCTCTGAGCAGGAAATGAAAGAATCATTACTGGGCCCTCTATAAGAAAGCAAAAATAGGAATGTATTTTATACTATATATACATACATGCACATACACACACTATATACTTTTAGTATATCCATGTGACCAAAATAATGCCTTATACATTAGAAGATTTTCATAGACTGATCAAATAAGAGTTGAAGAAGCATTTGTGATTTTGAAACTAGAAACAAGCCAAGTGCAATAGCTCATGCCTATAATCCCTCTGGCTCACAATGATAGTGTTGCCTCTGATCTTTAAATAAAATTTGTCTTTCTTATATATTCACACACTTAAAAAAAGAAATGGCTAGGACTGTCAAAGATAATCTCACACTGAATCTAAGTTATCAAAGACAGACAATTAAACATAACACTAGATTTCAGATCTATGTAGACATGTCAAACAGCACAAATTTATGCTCTAACAATTAAAAAGGAGACACAGAAGTTGCTGATGCTAGAATAAATAGTTCTTTGCAAAGGGTCAAGAGTAGAAGATAAAGGAATCAGATGCCTTGCCTAGACAGTAGAAATTAGGCAATAAACAAAAAGAGGTTTTTTTTAATTAATTACACCCTCAGATTGAGAATATATCTGTAAGTCATATATACTAATTCTCATAAAACATGAAAAGAGAATGCCTTCTTGGCCACAGATGAAAATTTAAATTCTAATGATGAGACACTCTTTATGAGCACTTGCCTAGCACATTTGAGGCACTAGCTTTAATCCTCAGCACCACATAAAAATACATAAAATAAAGGTATTGTGTCCATTTACAACTAAAAAATTTTAAAAATAAATAATAGGCATTCATATTTACCACTGTATTTAAAATTAACACATAATAATCTGAATTAAAATCCAATTCCTCAACTAAAGGCTTACACAATGTGAAATACTTACAGTACACTCTTGCATCTCTTGTTCCTTCGTTGCTAGTCGCATTACAAGGATGTTTTCCCTGCGTGCAGACTCCTGCTGCTGTTGCTTTAGTTTCTCTTCAGACTCCCTTAAACCAGTTACGTCATTTGCTGATTAAAAGAAAAAAAATTACAAAACATTATGAATATAATTTCAAGATAAACCAAAAGAAAGTTTCAATGATCTCTGTCAAGATTAATAAAATACAGGGTCAATCAAGTATAGTTTTCCTCCTATTTTTAAAACAAGGATATTTGTTCTTGCTTATGAGAACTCTTTTTAGGAAGTAATGATATTATGTTCCACAACTATCTACTACACTGAGTTATGAGTTTATAGTCCCAGTGACTTAGGGGGCTGAGGCAGAATTATGGCAAGTTCAAGGCCAGCCTCAGCAACTAAGTGAGAACCTGTCACACCACAATGAAACCAAAACAGGAAACGGCATTATTTGAATTTGTTTATTGTATATAATATCCACAAAAATGCCAACTGGTATTTTCTAACCAATTCAATATAAAAAATTGCCAATAACTGCATGGACAAATAGTACTTTAAATTTTCATGCCAGGTGTAGTAGCACACGCCTGTAATCCCAGCAGCTACAGAGTTCAAAGCCAGCTCCTCAGCAATTTAGTGAAGCCTAAGCAATTCAGCAAGACCTTGTATCAAAGTATAAAAAAAGGGTGGGGATGTGGCTCAGTGGTTAAGTGCCCCTGGGTTCAATCCCTGGTACCAAAACATAATAATTCATTATATTCCTAACTTCTATGAATAATACAGTTACATAATTATTAAAACATCAGGATATTAAGCTTTCTAGACTTGGAAAACTACATTGGTTTTTACACTCACAAATGTTACTCAGTGAAAAGTGAGACTAAAATGATTGAAAATTATTAAATTTGTTGATATTACTTTTAGCAGACCTTGAAAAGAATCTATAAATATCTAGCTATATCCTAACATTACAATTTAAGTTCTCATAATGGTTGCTTCAACACAGCTCCCTCTAGACTAATAATTCATGGTTCAATTCAAACTCCTATGTAGGAGGAGGTACATATCAGGTAAAGTTTCAAGTAGGTGTTGAGTTATCATAATATATACTCTCTCAGAAACCAGCACTTAATTTTACTAAAAACACTAATGCCATTATATGATTACTACATGTCTGTCGGCCGCAAAGACTGGAAATTCCACAAGAGATCATTACATTTCCCAGCATTCAACAGAGTGCCTGGACAATTCTCACAATAAAATGCTTGAGTAGAAATTACATTTGCTTTAGTAAAATGAATTATCCTTTGTAATAACAATCTAAAATGAGGTGACTATTCACATAATCTTTAGAAAGCTAAAATTCAAACTTACAGTTAAGATCTGTGTACTTGCCCTCCAAAGCTTGAACGTAAGCTTCATATTGTTTCCATCTAGTAGAAAATTAATCCAACATATTAGTTATTATTTTGAAATTGGTTTTATTAAATATTCTAGAAAATCATATCCATAATACTGAGAATTCTGCTGGATGGTTTTTAATTGTGAGATATACAATTCTAGATATTTACAGAAGACAGGTAAAAGGAAACAAAGAAAAGTGTTCTCTGCTGGAAACTCCCTAAATATACTCTTCTGGGAGAGATCACATCCCGGATTCATTTGGTATCACTGATACATAGGATGATGCGTAAATTACAGAAGGTCTATGAAAAACGCCATACTACTTTCCATTTAAAACATAAGGCATGTAAAATGTTCTTTTGTGAAAATACCATGTCACTGTCTCAAAGTATTAATTTTTTCCTACTTTTTAAACTGACATAATAATTGGACAGACATTCACAGGGTACATTGCAATAATTTTATACATGCGTACAACATGTAATGATTAAATCAGGGCAATCAGCATTTCCATCTCTCTAAACATTTACCATGCCTCTGTACCAAGAACCTTCAAACGTCTTTCTTCTAGTTCTTTGTCAAGTAATACAAATGCCATGTTACCAGGGTGAGGCAGCCTTTCTTTCTTGTTGTAACTCCTTTGTCCTCAATATATATATAGATCAGTAGCAGCTCTTAGTGACTACTGGAGATAAACAATAAAGATCTTTCTCAAACTTTTTGCAGTACTACTTGGAAGGCTGAAGCAGGAGAATCACCAGTTTAAGACTAGATTGAGCAACCAGCAAGACCCTGCCTTAAAATAAAATTTTAAAAGGACTGGGAATGTAGCTGAGTGGTAGAATACTTGCCTATTATGTGTTAGGCCCTGAGATTGATCCCCAGTATCAAAGGGGGTGGTGGGGATACATGGGACTATTTCAGAGGAACTAAAAAATATAAATGTTCAAGCAAAACCATACATATTAAAACGGAAATCACAGACTACTGTATGTCACCACATACCATTGCTACCTCATTAATGTATAATTGTGAATTTTTCATTCATCCTAATCTTCCAAAGACAGTTTAGTTATAATTGCTGGGATTACAGGCATGCACTACCACACCTGGCCAAAATTTTATTTTAACTTCAAAACATCTTACTTCAGCTTCTCATTATAGGTGTGTGCCACCACACCCAGCAAGATTATCATGTTTTTTCCTCCTATAATTAAATCAAGAAAAAGACTACATGCCAGATACAGTACTGTACACCTATAATCCTAGCTACTCAGAAAGGCTGAGGCAGGAGGATCACTAGAGCCTAAAAGTTCAAAGCAAACCTGGACAAGAGTAAAAAAAAATATTAGAATATCCCAGGTCATCCCAGCTACTCAGGAGGACTACAAGTTCAAGGCCAGCCTGGAGAACCAATCTCCAAAAAAAAAAAAAAAAAAAAAAGGTGGGGGCAGTGATGAGGGTACAGCTCAGTGATAGAGCACTTGCCTACTATATGTGCAAGGCCCCAGGCTTGATCTTCAGCACTAAAACAAACAAACAAAAAAAAACAGCCAGGTGTAATGGTACATGCCTGCAATCCTAGCGGCTTGGGAGGCCAAGACAGGAGGACCACGAGTTCAAAACTAGCCTCAGAAATTTGGCGAGGTGCTAAGCAACTCAGAGAGATCCTGTCTCTAAATAAAATACAAAATAGGGCTGGGGATGTGGCTCAGTGGTTGAGTGCCCCCCCCAGTTCAATCCTTAGTACCAAAAAAAAAAAAAAAAAAAAAGTGGATTGCAGTCTAGGGAAATTACCTAAGAAGGGATAAACAAGGAAGTCCTGTCAGAAATACAAAAGAGAACATATGATACATCATATCCCAAGCAGGTGTCTTTCTCAGCAAAAGAGGACAAGAGTGATAAACGTATTCAATAGAAAACTGTCTTAATACCTGAGACTACATAGCAAAAGATAAAGTTTAAAGTCCACAATAGAATAGTTTAATACAAATGAAAGTAGGAAATTATCAGACTATTGGAAAGAATCTTTCAAAAGGTAGACAGATGAAGCTTATCATCCGGCTCCTTAACATATAAAACATCTTTTCTCTTCCCTGCTTTCAAGCTGTTAGGCTTGCTTCCTTCAAATAAAAAATCCTTGAAATTTCTAGGGAAAGCAGAGTTCAATGATTTTCCAGTAGTTGCCCTGAAAAATATTAACTTTTTAAGTATTTAATTTAATAACCATGGTTAATAATTTTACATAAAGAATATACTTAAGTTATAAAACATAAAATATCCTATTCTTTGATTCCTTATATTTAAATACTATAATATGGGACTTGATAATCTCCTTTGGTAAAACTTTTATAAGGTGGGCTAGGGATATAGCTCAGTTGGTAGATTGCTTGCCACGCATGCACAAGGCCCTGGGTTCAATCTCCAGTACCAAAAAAAAAAAAAAACACAGAAATTCAGAACTGGAAGTGAGCTTCAAAACAATTTAATCCAACCCCTTTGGACATTAAGATAAATGAATTGGTCAAGGTCAACCCTAGAAGGAAGAGTAACTTCCCAACATTAGTAAATCATGCATTCCTCCCATAACTGAATGTCATTGTTTAGAACAACTTTTTCAATATACAGTAAGAAAAATATATCAAAATAAGTTTTTAATTTGTTATACTGAAAATCAGAGCCCGGTCTTTCCTTACAGCAAGTTATACACATTAAGTACAAATGCCTCCCAAGTAACAAACTCTGAACATTTTACCTCTACCAAAAAAAAGAAAGAAAGAAAGAAATCAAAATCTATGTTATCTATGTTTGTCTATAAGTTACCCAAGCTAATGTTGTAAATAAAGTGTTGTGTTTCTCAGTCCTTATGTAATGAAGAAACACACCAAAGTAAATATGTTCAAAAAGACATCAAATGACTTAAGGACATGTTAACTTTAAAAACAAAATAATATTTGCCATAAGGATAAACATAACAGTATAGAATAAAAATACAACATTCTAAAGAAAGGATTTAAAAAACACTTTACCTTAGAATTAACTCGTCTCTTGCCATAACTTTGAAGTCTGTTTCACTCAGTCGAACCTATAAAGAGAATTAAAAAATGAACTGAGTGCTGCTCTTCCTGAAAATACACAAAGTTATTCCCAAAAGGAGCTCTATAATGAGACCTATAAAACATCAAGACTTATAATGCTAAATAGTTATTATTATATTTTCAAAAGTACAGTAGTTTTAAAAAGGCAAACCATCTGGTATCTTTTTTGGGGGGGGTGGGGTTACTGGGGATTGAACCCAATAGTGCTTTACCACCAAGCCTCATCCCCAGCCCTTTATATTTGAGACAGGGTCTTGCTAAAGTACATAGGGACTTGTTAAGTTACTGAGGGTGGCCTTGAACTTGCAATCTTACTGCTTCAGATACTCAAGTAACAAGGATTAAAGATTGGGCCACTGCCAGAGGGGTAGAAGGGGAAGGGAGGGGGCAGGGGGTTAGCAATGATGGTGGAATGTGATAGTCATCATTATCAAAGTACATGTATGAAAACACGAATTGGTGTGAACATACTTTATAAAAACCAGAGATATGAAAAATTGTGCTGTATAGATGTAATATGAATTGTAATGCATTCCACTGTCATTTATTTTTTAAAAAATATATTGGGGCCACTGGGCCCAGCACTATTTGGAATCTTAATATGCATCATCATTACAGAAATGCAAATTAAAATTCCAATGAGGAATCACTACACATTGATTAAAATGGCTTTTAAAAAAAGTGGTAACAATTGCTGGTGAAGATTTGGAGAAATTGAACTTTCATACATTGCTGGTGAGAAGAAAAAATGGGCCACGTACAGTGGGGTACACCCGTAATCACAGCAGCTGGGAGGGCTGAGGCAAGAGGACAGCAAGTTCAAAGTCAGCCACAGAAACTTAGCAAGGCCCTATCTCAAAATAAAAAATAAAAAATGGGTTGGGGATGTGGTTCAGTGGTTGAAATGCCCATGGGTTTAATCCCTGGTGCAAAAAAAAAAAGCAAGCAAAATGGTAATGCCCACCATGAAAAATAGCTGGTTCTGTTTGTTTCTTTATTCATGTGGTACTAGAATCAAAACCAGGGCCTCACATTTGATAGGTAAATACTCTTTTTAATTTTCATTTTGAGATATGATCCTTCTAAACTGCCCAGGATGACCTTGAACTTGGGATTCTCTTATATTAGCCTCCTGAGTAGCTGGTATTACAGGCATGCACGGTTGTACCACACAGTTCTTTTTAAAACTAAAAACACAAAAACAAAAACAAAGACGACAAAAACTAAACACAATGTGCCATGTAACCCAGCAGTTGCATTCTTAAGCATGTATCCCAAAGAAATTAAAACAAATATTCATGGCAGCTTTAAAATAGCCCCAAAATGGGCTGGGGCTGGGGTTGGAGCTCAGTGGCAGAGCGCTTGCCTGACATGTGTGACGCACTGGGTTCAATCCTCAGCACCACATAAAAATAAAAACAAATAAAATGAAAGCATTCTGTCCATCTACAACTACCAAAAAAGAAAAAAATAAATAAAGCCCCAAACTGGAAATTACCCAAGTGTTTTTTAAAAGGTAGATGTTTGTTAAACTATTGATACATCCACTCTATGGAATACCATTTAGGAATAAACAAATAAACCACTGATAAATAAAACAACTTGAATAAATCCTAAGAAAATTATGCTGAGTGAAAAAATAATCAAATTATATACTGCAAGATTTCCTTTATGTAACACAGGAAGGGAAAGCAAATTAGGAGTTGGGGGTGGTGGTGTTAGAGCTGGAGGGAAGGGGTGCATATGGCTACAAAGGAGTAACATTATGTATCCCAAAGAAATTAAAACAAACATCCAGTGCTCCTCATGCTAAGACAGGAGGAGTTCGAAGCCAGCCTCAACAACAGCAAGGTGCTAAGTAGCTCTGTGAGAACCTGTCTCTAAATAAAATACAAAAAAGGGCTGGGGATATGTCTGAGTGGTTGAGCGCCCCTGAGTTCAATCCCCACTACCTCCCCCCACAAAAAAAGTAAAACAATATAATTCTTTATTCATTTTGTGAATAATGTGATTCTAAAACTTAGGATAGAAATTGCTATGACACATTATCTAAGTTGTGCACTAAAATATTAACTATTTATTAAGCAAATACCCTACTTTACTAACTGAATCCTAAATTTCTCCTAGAAATTATGTTACTCTTTTGTAACACTCATTGTGTACGTATGTATACAGACTATAGGCAATAGTGTCTAAAATCAGTTAAGGTAGGGATAGAAAACAGGGAAAAATTCAAGTTAAAAAACAACTTCAGAGGGAATGGCTAGCTATAATCTTAAAAAATATATAGAAGTAATTTTTAATTCTGATAATGGGGATTTAAATTAGGAAAAAGGAACAATATGGGAACTTGAAAAGTAATCTTTTTTTAATTGGCATTGTGTATGTGTGTAACTTAACCATTTTGCATTAAAGATAAATAATGAATTCAAGTGGAGAACCACTATATAATGCAGACTTTTACAATGAAGGCCAATAGCAGTGATTACTTATTAAGTACATACCCAATGAAAATATTTCTATACTAATTGTGTGCCCCAGAATAATCTGTATTTCAAAAATAGCTTTTTCAGATACATTTACTTATTATACATTATTTATTAAGTACGATACATACAAATACATATAGTGAAAGAGAAAGATGGAAATTTTATCAAGATAAATGTTTTTCAAAAGCTACAAATAGTCTAAATATAGAGTATATGTAAGATACAATTAGCTAGCACACTGCATCCCCCTATGGCCCAGATGCTATTATTGTTATAAAGGAAAAGGAGTAAAAAAATAAGCAAACAATACAGAAGAGTCCTTTAAACTCTACTATTAAAAAATAAGTGCTTACAAACTGCTGAGAGGGCTGGGGTTGTGGCTCAGTAGTAGGGCACTCACCACCTCATGCCTAAGGTACTGGGTTCAATCCTCAGCATCACATTAATGAATAAATAAAAAGATATGGTGTTCATCTACAACTAAAATAAAAATTTAAAAAAATACTGCTGAGAAAACATACCTTTTTTGGAAGAGGTTCTTCGTTGGTCATCTTGAATCCTAAAAAATTTTTAAAAAATTAAAAGTTGGGGTAAAGAGGTTCAATCGATTATCTTCCAATTAAAGTAGAACAAAAAATACTCTTTCAAAGCAATTTATTAGTAAACTAAGTTTTGGTTAAATCATTACCTTTTTTAATTTAAGTAAACCTTTTATTTTAGAACAGTTTTAATTTATAAAAAAAGTGGAAAGATATTAGAATCCCTGTATACCCTACACCAAATTTGCTCCTTGTTAATGAGTTCCATTGTTGTCTCCATTATCATGGTTATTGGTTAATTTTTAATAATTCCCTATAACAAAGGAATGAATCCTTTTGATGTTGAGAAAAAGGATCAATGGGCTGGAGATGTGGCTCAAGTGGTAGCGCGCTCGCCTGGCATGTGTGCAGCCCGGGTTCGATCCTCAGTACCACATACAAAGATGTTGTATCCGCCGATAACTAAAAAATAAATATTAAAAAATTCTCTCTCTCTCTTAAAAAAAATAAAAAATAAAAATAAATGTTCTTAAAAAAAAGAGAGAGAAAAAGGATCAAGAGAAATACAACTTTGCACTTCGATCTTAACAATTCCCCCACCCCAACCTCCAGTGAAAGCAGAAGTGGTAACTGCTCAAATCAGACGCTGACCACAGGCAGTCACCTACACATGTTGCTGAAGGAATAGAGAAGGGTAGGTAGTAATCAGTTTCCAAGCCTTTCCTTTTACAGAATTATGTTGTATAGCAAGGTAGAATCTATTATAATATTACGATTCACTACTTTCCAGTGTCACATACACCTGCTATCTTTCTATGTATGTGTTTTGAAATACATGTTTATACCTAATGAAATCATTTTTACACTAATTCCACAAATGTTTGAAAAATAGCTCTTCAAATATATTTATACAAAATTCACTTAACCATGCTGCCTTAAAGATAAATAATGAATTTAACTGCAGATCCACTGTATAATGCTGTCTTTTAGAATGAGGCCAATAGCAGTCATTACTTGTTAAACACCAATTCAAAAACTAAAAAAAAGAAACTGAAGGGGGAAGGAGAGAAAGAAATGTATAACAGACATACTTTAAATAATGTCTTAAAATACAAGGCTGAGGGCTGAGGCTGCAGCTCAGTGGTAGAGTGCCTATCTCACACATATGAGGCACTAGGTTCGATTCTCAGCACCACATTAAAAATGAAGGAAGGAAGGAAGGAAGGAAGGAGGAAGGAAGGAAGGAAGGAAATACAAGGCTGGAAAAAAGGTATATGTGATAGAATAATTAACCCAATAAAATGTTCATATGAATTCTATAAGCATAAAATATTGAATCAGTTTGGGTTCCTGTACCGTTTGTTAACAAACATCTTAATTGAGTTTGAAATATAATTTATACCAACTAATTAGCTCTTATATTGCAAACACTTCTTCTACTTCCTAATATTCGAATTTAATCAGAAGACAAGCTAATTTTGTTATTCCTAGGTATTATTTGTAACAGCAGGTTCATGACTGTTCTCTTAAATTTTAAAATATTTTTATCCAGTTTAAATTACTTACTCACATTTAGTATAACTCTAAAATACTAGAGATGTAATTTAAAAAATTATGTTTAGGTGAATTTTTTAAAACGGTATTTCATTTCTTAGTGAATATTTGGGATTCCTCAAGATTATTTTCTAGTACTATTTATACACAAAATCCCAACTCTACATATAGTCAAGATATTCTAATCATATCATCATTAAACCCTGTTTTTCAGAGATCGATGTTTGAGGGGAAGAAAATCATACACTGACCATATCATAAATTACTACTTTCATTCTTCTCTTTAGAAATCTTCATATGTGGTTTGGGGTGTAACTCAGTTGTAGAGTGCTTACCTAGAATCAGCGAGGCATTGGATTGGATCCCCTGTACCAGAAGGGGGGTGGGCACAAACTTTCAAGAGACTATAGGTACATACCTTCTTGCCTGGTTCTACATTTTGGTTTTTTTCTTTAATCAAGTTTTTCTCTCCTATGTAGTCATGACCATATTTCCATAATATATACTATTTTATTTTTTCTTTAAAGCATCACTACCAACTTTACAGCCTTTGTTGCACAGTTTATAAACTATGCTATAGTTACAGAAAGTTGCTTAGTGACTATCCTAATCTGATAGCAATCACTCATTCCAATCATTGAGGAAACCCTCACTATGTTTATCTGCACAAAGATCTAACTGCTTCTATTTTTGCATGATTATATCTTCCCTCCACTAGACTACAAAATCTTATAACAGAAATCAAGCCTGGCACCTCCTTGTAATTTTACATTTGTTCACAGAAAAATATAGTAAGTAAATGTAAAGAACCTCTTTAATTAAAAAAAAAAAATCACCCACAATTTTAACAATTTGAACTGTACATATTTATTTATTTAGCTGGTCTTGAACTGTGCTTATTTATTTATTTATTTATTTATTTATTTGCTTGCTTGAACTTTCGATCCTCCTGCCTCAACCTCCTAAGCAGGTAGGATTGAAGATGTGCACCACTGCACCCAGCCTTTCAGGGTCTCCTACATTGCAGAAGTTGATGGGAAGCCTTTAAGATTTAACCAGAATAGTGACACATAGACACACACTAAATATGTTTAATTCAGACTGGGTGAGCTATCGCACACCTATGATCCCAGCAATCCAGGAGGCCGAGGAAAGAGGATCACAAGTTTGAGGCCATCCTGGGCAACTTAGTAAGACTTCTGTCTCAAAATTTAAAAAGGGTTGGGGATATAGCTCAGTATTTGAGGACTTGCCTACCTTGCACAAGGTCCTAGGCTGGATCCCCAGTACTTTATATAATAAAAGAAAAAGAGGTAGGGTAGGGGGTGGTTCAGTGGTACAGCTCCTAAGAGCTTAGCATTCACAAGGCCCTTGGAACAATTCCCATTTTGGAATGCAGGGGTGGAAGGTAGAGTAGCAAAACCCAAAAATCTAAAGGCTTCCCATCTCACTCAAACTACTACATACCCAGTTTTTGGTATCCCCCTTCTATTAACCTTCATTTTTCTTCATAATTTTTATTGCAACCTGACATTTGTTATGCTTACCTCCTATTTCCTGAAATTATAATATGCTCTATAATGGCAGAATTGTTTCATTCACTGATGTCCTATTGCCTACCGGGCACTAAAGTATGTTACTTGAAAGTATAAACAAATGAATATGCTTCTGTTAGTAGTAAAATCATAAAGGTGAACTTATTTAAATAAGCCAAACTAATTATCTTCCAGAATTAACCAAGATGATCAGACCATTACATTTTTTTTTAAGTGGTGCTGGTGATCATTACATAAAATTTTGCAACTGATAAAACAGACCTTAATATAATAAGTACTGTAGCAGAATTATATGAAAAAAGTTTAAAAACAGCTAAATTGGGCTGGGGATGTGGCTCAAGCGGTAGCGCGCTCGCCTGGCATACATGTGGCCTGGTTTCGATCCTCAGCACCACGTGCAAACAGGGGTGTTGTGTCCGACGAAAAAACTAAAAAATAAATATTAAAAATTCTCCCCCTCTCTCTTTAAAAAATAAAAATAAAAAATAAAAACAGCTAAATTTATTACTAAGACTAGGTAGCCTACCTGTTATCTAGTTACCAGGCACCTTACCAACTTGGTATGTAGGATTTTGGTTATAAAACTTAAGTATCAGCAGGCATAGTGACGCACACCTGTAATCCCAGCAGTTGGAAAGGCTGAGGCAAGAGGATAGAAAGTTCAAAGCCAGCCCCAGAAACTTAGCAAAACCCTAAGCAATTCTGTGAAACCCTTTCTCTAAATAAAATATAAAAAGATGGCTGGGAATGCGGCTCAGTGGTTAAGTGCCCCTGGGTTCAATCCCTGATACCAAAAAATAAAAACAAAAAATCCTTAAGTATCATGAATGTTATTCCATATAAATTCTAGTTTAAACTTTATTATATACCCCTACAACCCAACACTTTCCCTAGGAAGTGTTAATTAGGTATGTCAGTAGGAAACTGCCCTGGGTTCAATACCTGGTACTACAACATATAAATAAATGACTGACTAGAAAACATATGAAGGAAACTCGGATAACCCTGGTTTTCTAGGAAAGGACATTAAACTTGGAAAACAAACAAAAAAGGAATAGAACCTCTAAGCCTTAGCTCCTTATCTCAAAAAAGATTACAAGCATGGCCCCCCACAAGAAACCACAAGACTCCCATTCAGTGTTTGTTGAAAAACCTGAAGAGATCATTCACAAGTGGACAAGAACAATCAAAAAGCCTTCCTGGGCTGGCTGTGGTGGTACATACCTGAAATCCCAGCAACTCTGGAGGCTGATAAAGGAGGACTGCAAATTCAAGGCCAGCCTCAGTTACCTAGCAAGACCTTAAGCAACTTAGTGAGACCCTGTCTCAAAATAAAAAAGGGCTGGAAAATGTAGCTGAATAGTAAAGTACTCCTGGGTTAAATCCTTAGTAACCTTCCTCCCCCCAAAAATGGCCTTCCTGTTTCTTTCACAGAATTAATCTTGATGATTTCAAATTTTCAGAATTCTTAAAAACCCAATTATTTAAATATCTAATGTTGGTTTATGTTCATTTCTCTTAAAAAAAAATCTGATGTTAGGCTGGATACAGAAGCACCAGCCTATAATGCCAGCAATTCAGGAGGCTGAAGCAGGAGAATCTCAAATTCAAGGTCAGCCTGGACAACTTGGTAAAATCCTATCTCAAAATACAAAATAAGGGGCTGGGGTTGTGGCTCAGAGGTAGAGCACTTGCCTAGCATGGGTGAGGCACTGGGTTAGAACCTCAGCACCGGGCTGGGGATGTGGCTCAAGCGGTAGCTTGCTCGCCTGGCATGCGAGCGGCCCCGGTTCAATCCTCAGCACCACATACCAACAAAGATGTAGTGTCCGCCGAGAACTAAGAAAAAATAAATCAAATATTAAAATTCTCTCTCTCTGTCCCCCCCCCCTCACTCTCTCGTTAAAAAATAAATAAATTAGGAAAACTTTAAAAAAAAAAAAAAAAAAGAACCTCAGCACCACATGAAAATAAAGATATTGTATCCATCTACAACTAAAAAGAAATATATCTATAAATATAAAAATACAATGGGCTGGGGATATAGCTCAGTGGTAAAAGTGCCCCTGGGTTCAACTCCAGTACAAACAAAAAAACACCATAAAAAGTTTATGTTGGGCAGATTTTAGAATTGAATGCTATCCAAATTTTTCTTTATAAAAATATCTTAGGGCTGGGGATATAGCTCAGTTGGTAGAGTGCTTGCCTTGCATGCACAAGGCTCTGGGTTCAATCCTCAGCACCAAAAAAATAATCTTATTTAATCTTAAATTTGCCATAGAAGTCAGGGATAAATATCTGTTTCATATAAACATTCTTCATAAATCAACTCTTAGAATCACAGGTTATTCCTTGTGTATAAGGTAATCTGATTCGGGAAATTTAGAGCCTCAGCATTTGCAAGAAAATATTCCCTTAACTTTAGTTGATGAAAAGTCAATCTTGGGCTGGGGATGTGGCTCAAGCCATAGCGTGCTTGCCTGGCATGCATGCGGCCCAGGTTCGATCCTCAGCACCACATACCAACAAAGATGTTGTGTCTGCCGAGAACTAAAAAATAAATATTAAAATTTTTTTTTCTCTCTCTCTCTCTCTCTCTCTCTCTCTCTCCCTCCCTCCCTCCCTCCCTCCTCTCTCACTCTCTTTAAAAAAAAAAAAAAAATCTTTCCTCAAGAGTTCACGATATACCACATAGATGGATTTAAATGCACACTCTAACAAAAGGTGAATTACAAAAAATTTTAAAATTTTAAATATCTACAATGTTCAACTATTCAGTCAAAACAGAAAATGATCCTTAAATGTTAACATTCACAATGTATGAGTATGCTAACAAATTTATTATTCCTGAAGTTTTTTAGACTAACTAGCACAATAACCATCTAAAGTCAATTCTAGATACATAAAGACAAAAGATTATACAAAGTTCTAAGAACAAACTATTCTCCCATAAGAAAAATGGAATGACTGAAACACCATTTGGAGTCAGAGTTGAATCCTGAATCTTGAAGAATATACACTCAGTACTTATGAGTCAGACTTATTTAATAATCACAACTCTTCAAACTCAAAAGTCAGTCCCCATTTTCCAGGATGGAAATGACTGAGTCATTAGGTGATTTGCTCAGATTAAATCAGCTATTAAATTGGGGGCGTGGACCCTAAATTCAGTGCCTTTCAAAAGTTGGTAACTAATGAAGATGGATACACGGCCCACTCCCCCATCCTCAATAACCATTAAGCTTAGCTGGGGTAGAGAATGAAAAGCAAAATAGCCAATCTGGCTACCTTTTAAAAGTCTAAGATGACTGATTTTAAAACTATCTATAAAGGCTATTTATGTAGATACTTTAGAGGTAATATCTCAAATTTATGTCACAACCAACCTTTATTCTTGAAACCTTCACACAGAGAAACAGCATGGGATGGGGAGCTCAGTTTTGGTTAGTGGGGTGCCTAGTATGCCAAACCCCACAGTTTCCTGGCTCTTAGCATTAGATCCTAAGGCAGGAAACTCAGTTCTCTCTGTACAGCAGCAAACACTAGTCTATGTACCTTTAGTTAGAAAAAGCATGTAAATCACTGAAACAAACCATAATTGGTTGCAAGCAATCAACCATCTGATATAGTAGTAGCTTTAGCAATGCAGCAGAAAGCCAGGAATTCCTAACTTCCTTATTCTATCAATCAGTCATGTGTGTGTCTTGAGCAAATCACTTAGCTCTATGGGGTATAGTTCCAAAACAGCATAAAAGAAGACACCAACTTCTTCTGCCTCACAAATGCTGCAAATCTCAATGCTCTCAGTACCATAAAAATGCTATACGTACAAGGATTTATAAATAAAACATGAACATGAACATAAAAGAAAACTTCAACAAGCATTCAGTAAATGAAAGTAAATCCCATAAAATATATCCCCCAAATCGAAGAAGAACAAGGCTGTGGTGGTAGCTCAATGGCAGAGTGCTTGCCTAAGTATGAGGCACTGAGTTCAATCTTTAGCACCACATAAAAATAAATAAAATGAAGGTATTGTGTCCATCTACCAAAAAAAAGGCAAAAAACATTTATAATACTGAATTCTAGTCTGATGGAACACTCTAATATTACCTAATGGATTATACTAGCATAGAAATATTTTAAAAAGTTTTCTCCATGCTTAGCAATTGCAAGAAATAAAAATTATTTACTGGCAGGAAAGTGGGAGTAATTTTAAAAAATGAGAAGAATAAAATCAAAAAGCTATCTAAGTCTTGTTTTGATAAAGGACTCACCTACATAAACTTCCAAAGAGCAAGATTCAAATACAACTGCATTATACAGTAATTATCAAGATTGCTACTTAAACAATATTTTCAAGGCTATTCTATACTACATACATTCAAGACACAAGAGACCTTCAAAGTTGTAATGTACTGTACAAACATAATTGTTACAACTTTTATTTCCATATCTACTACAGTTCATGCTTTAGGATGCAGAAAATTTGGTAGTTTCCTTTGGCACTGAAAGGTGTGTGCAAGTACTGATCCTCTTAGCCATCCGATTAAGATTGGGAAGATCTAAAAGCATTCTTAAAACACACCTATCTTAATTAACCCTTCAGGAAGTTAACCTCAACCACATCGCAACGCTAACTGATGAACTGCAATCTTTCCCCAATTTGCCTAATCATATACTACTGGATGAATTAAAATATAAGTAAAATTTAGCAATCTTGAAAATACGTCCCCACATTTTTTTAAATGGGATTTTAAATGTCTACATGTTTACCTATCCTGGAGAACTTAAGGGTCAAATTTTTTAAATTAAAAAAAAAAAAACGGGTAAAATGGTGATGACAGATCTGTGACTTCCACTGCTCTTCCAAGGCAACGGAAATCGCTAATGAAAAGCTAGGCGAAGCGGCAGACAACTCACGCCTCCGGGGTGCTCGACCAAGTACTTTCCCACCGGGCGAAAGAACCGTTTTATATCTGACAACCAGTGAAGACTTTAATGATCCTCCGAGATCCAGCAAATGGACTGACTTTCTTCTTCTACAGAACCGGAGCTGGGGCTTTTCCGCCGAGGGCACTGACTTACGGGGAGCGGCCTGAACACCGCCCAACAGCAGCCCCGCAGGGACCGGGACGCGAGCGAGGTGCACGACCACCTCCCGCGCTGTCAGGCCGCCGGCCCCTCACGGGCGCGCCCTCGCTCAGGGAGGGAGTCCGCGGGGCAGGCGGCCGCAGTGACAAGCCGGCGCGCGGCGCGGAACCCGGCCGCCCCGCCAGTGCGGTGCAGCCCTTGCAAGTCCCGCCGAGCGAGCGGAGGGGGCGACGGGGAGGGCACGGCGCGGCCCGCGATCTCCCGGCCGCCGGTACCGCGCACCGCGGCCTCCGCAACCCGAGGCCGGCGCGGCGGGCCCGAGGCGCCCCGCGGGCCCTGTGCCCCGCTTCCCGGCTCGGGGCGGCCGCGCCGCCGTCCCGGGGCCCCGCGGCCGCTACGCCGCCCGCCCGCACCTACCTCTCCAGGCCGCGGCCGCGCGGGCGCCGCCAGTCACAAGGGCCGAGGCCGCGCCGCCGCAGCCCCGGCGCTCCCCTTTATTTGCGGGTCTCGCTGCCACAAAATGGCGCTGAGGGAGGAAACCCGGCCCCGCCGCCGGCCCCGCCCCGCCGCCGGCCCCGCTCCGCCCCGCCCCGCCCCGCCGCCGGCCCGAACGCGCCGCCGCCGCAGCCTCCCGCCAGCATCGCCCGGGTCTCTCACCAAGGAGTCGCCTCCTGGCCGCGGCCGCAGCCGCCCGCCCGCCCGCAAGCCCGCGGCCGGCCCCGAAGGGACGGAAAAGACGAGAGAGGCCGGCCGTCCGCCTGGCCCGAGCGGGGCCTCGAGCCCTAATGGAGCAGCTGCACCCCCGCGCCACGCCCCGGCCCTTCCCGGAGTGCGGCGCGCACCCCGCGGCCGCCGGGGCTCAGCTAGCTCCGCGGGGGCGGGGAGGGAAGCGGCCGGAGCGCGGGGCGGGCCGCCGAGGTCGGAGGTCAGCCGCGTGGCATCACGGGACGGCGGCCGCCGCTGGACGCGCTCGCCGGGACCACCTGCGACTGCGGCGCGGCCTCGAGCGGAGGGATCTGGCGAAGGCGGCGCGTGATTGGCCGCTCTTTACGCGTGTTATGAAAGGCGATGCTTCCGCGCGGCGGACCAGGTGCAGCCGCGGGAACCCGGCGTGGGCGGGCAGACTCCGAGGCACCCGGGGACTGCGCCCTCTCCTCGCCGCCACGGCAGCCTCCTGGCCTTCGGTCCGTCTCGCCTGGATATCTCTGGAGGCGAAAGCCAGGCGCTATTGTTTGCTCCCTAGTGGAGGCAGGACGTGACGGTCCCTCCGGGGACACCCTGTAAACTCGGAAAGGAGACGGCGAGTCCTGGGAGGCTTTAAAGAACCTGATAAAAAGAACCTACCTCCATGCGCTCCCTTGCGCCAGACCGTGAGCGCCGCCTGGCCGCTGAGCAGGAACCACGGTGCTACCTGTAAAGCGAAGCCCTACCGCTTTCTAGAGGGGCCAGGGAATCCTCAGCATTGGTCTGCTTAACCGACTGTACCTGAAGTATTCATCCCCAAGGAAGGTGCCCCGGAGTGATTTTTTAAATAAGGATAAGATTAAGCATCCTCCAGATGGTCAAAGGATATAATCTGCCAGTATGGAGAAATATTTGCAATTTACATCACAGAAACTCTTTGAAAGCCGAAAAGAGTTCAAAAACCAAAGGAAGAGGAAAGTGGGAAAGGACACAAAATAGATGACTATCAGAAGAAAGGGGGGGCGATGTCCTTAAACATAAAAGGATGTAATGGAAATACACATTAAAATCGTTTCATGGTGAAATGGAAAAATTATGCAAGCCTTGTGGAGTACCAAAATTACATGTGCATTTACCCCATACCTTCTAATTCTTATTCAAATCCTGACTTTGTTTTGAAGTTACACTTCCACAAATGGCAACATGGACACAAGGTTAATTTGCAGTGACAGAGAAAGCAAAAGTTTGGAAATAATTCTGATGTCCAGTAATAGGGAACTGTTTAGCTATGGTATCTCCATGCAATGAAATACAGTGCAGCCATAAAATAGGAAACAGTTAGATGTTGATTTGGAATGAGTCCCAGGTTATATTAAGTGAATGAAGCAAGGTGCAGAAATACTTGGGTAGAAGGGATTGGAAAGATATCCTAGAAACAATAAAAATCATTACCTAAAGTAGGTGGTGGGGAAAAGCAGGGGATAGAACTAGAAGCAAAGCTTACTTGAGTTCTTGAATTTTGTTATACATCTCGAAAAGGTAAATAAAAAAGGAAACCACGTAAACCTCAAAGTTGAAAGCAAACTGAAACAAATGAACTTAACACTAAGACAAATCAGTAACTTACCTGAGATACATAGAGGAAAGACTTATTCCCTGGAGCGTTTAAATTGGCACAATGGTAGTATGGAGGGACATATCCTAATGATGAAAAAGAAGTACAAAGTAATCTTTTGTTTCACTCAAATGATTTATAATTAACAGTAATATTGTTGCTGTGGTTTTGCAATCATGTCTATCATAGGACAACACAAGTATTTTAATGTTACTATGTACAAAAGACTTTGAGGGTAAGAGAGATGCAATATAAAGAGAGGACCAAAGACATTCAGGGGGAAAAAATCTCTAATATTAAGATTAAATTTTAAATACTAACTTGAACTCCTAAATTTCCTAGTTCTATGCACTTCAATGGCTTAGAAGCAAGGGTGACCATTTGTCCTGTTTGCCAGGATTTCCTGGGAAACTGAACTTTCAGGTTAAAACTGCCCCAGGCAAACCAAGATGATTTTCACCCTAAGATAACAAATGCACACCCTAGCACCCAGATGTTTTTTTGCTACATTCCTTTCCCTCTGAAAGGATCCAGAGCTCCTTGGATTCCACTTCTGGGGGAGATGAGTCATTTTATTGCCTGAATTCAAGAAGTGCTTAGGCATCAAGGCCATGTTAACAGGATTTAGGATAAAAGACAAAACTAATCCATAGTAATAGACTTCAGATCAGTAGTTGGTTAAGAGGAAAAGAGAGGAGGAATCAATTGGAAAGGAACATAAGGGAACTGGGGGGGGGGGGCGGGGGGCTAATGAAATGCTCTGTATTATGGTTACCCAGGTATATGTTGTGTATTCTATATCATTACCTCCAATATAGGCATTTGTCAAACTTCATCACACTATCATTAAAATGGGTGCATTGTATTGCACATAAATTTTATTTCAGTGAAGTGTGGAAAATACACAAACCAAATGAAAAACAAAGGCCATTTATTGAGAGCTTGCTGTGCAGTAAGGGAATGGACCATGTTCTTGGTTCTGGCAGAGGATCCAGAGCAGGCAGAGAAGGGGAAAGCATTCACAATGGGAAAGGGCAGTTCCCTGATTGGAAGCCTGGGCACAAATTAAAATTGCAACTGGGAACAAAATTAGAGAATCTGATAGTTTTTAATCAAATCCTGGCCATTTTGAGCTGATTCTTATAAACATTATTGCTTAGCTTCCTGGATTATTATGATAGCAGTCTGACTTCCTACAAGTCTGACTTTATTAATGCAGGTTGGCTTTAGGATGGGTTATTGTTGATAAGGGGTTGATTTCTTGGGCCATTTGTTACAGGTTATGGGTTAGAATTATTAGTACAACATGTAGTGGCCATTGTAAATTTATGTATGTATGTATGTATGTATGTATTGGGTACTCAGGGATTGAACTCAGGGGCACTGCACCACTGAGCCACATCCCCAATGGCCATTGTAAATTTTAAAGTCATGGGAGCCAGCTCAAAGGATTTCCCACAGATCGAATTTGGGGCAATTTTAGCATCATAAGGAAAATAACAGGCTGATGTTGTGGCTCAGTGATAGAGCACTTGATGCATTGAGTTCGATCTCAGCACCACATTAAAAAGGGGGGGGGATGACTACAATTGGTTATAAATACAGAATAAATAGGGCTAGGGATATAGCTCAGTTGGTAGAGTGCTTGCCTTGCATGCACAAGGCTGTGGATTCAATCCCCAACACCACAAAAATAAATAAATAAATAAAAACAGAATAAATAAAAATCTATTCCTCTAACCAGGTGTGGTGACACATGCCTGTAATCCCAACTTTTTGTGAAGCTGAGGCAAGAGGACTTCAAGTTTGAGGTCACCCTGGAATGTTTTTCCTCACAGTTCTGGAGGCTGAAGTCTGAGATCAGGGTGCAGCATGGTCAGGTTCTGATGAGGGCTCTCTTCTGGCTTCCATATGACTGATTTCTCCTATCTTCATTTGGCAGAAAGAGTATGAGAGAACTCTTTGGGTCCCTTTTTATAAGAGCAGTAATCTCATTCATGAGAGCTCCACCCTTATGACCTAATCCTCTCCAAGACCTCCACATTCAAACCCATCACATTGGGGGTTAGAGTTTTCACATAGGAAGTTCAGGGAGGAAACACAAACATTCAGTTATTGTAAGACTTTTTAAAAGAAAAAAAAGACAATAGCAATAGTCTAACCTTTGGTATTGACACCCAAGAAATTCAGACAGACTGGAGATGGTGGCAATTTGGTAGTTGAAGAAGCTGGTAGTGGTTTCCAGATACTCTCCTGGGTTCAGAGTTTGTGCAACTATGACCATCATGCTTTTCATGAGTCAGTACATTTTCTGGGTCTACTCCTTCCAGCTGGAATACTATTTCTACTCTTCCTTGCCAAGAGAGATACCCTATCCATCATCAGTAATTGCCTTAAGAGAAATTATTTATTTAAGCCAGGCACAGAAAGACAAAACTGTGTGTTTTCATTCATGGGGAAACTAAAAAAGATGATCTCTTGCCAGGCACATACCTACTAATCCCAGCTACCCAGGAGGTTGAGGCAGGAAGATTATGAGTTTGAGATCAGCCTGGTCAATATACTGAGACCCTGTCTCAAAAGTGTTCATCTCTGAAATTATGGTATTTGCCAGTAGATAGATGGACCCGGAGAATATCATGCTAAGTGAAAGTAAGCCAATCCCAAAGTACCAAAGGCAGAATGTTTTCTCTGATATGCGGATGCTGATTCACAATAAGGGATGGTGGTGGCTGGGAAGAATAGAAGTATTTTGAATTAGAGGAAAGTGAAGGGAGGGGTGGCTGTATGGAAACAGGAAGGGTAGTAGAGTGAATCAGACATTATCATGCTATGTGCATATATGACTACACAACTGGTGCGACTCTACCCCACGTACAACCAGAAGTATGAAAAGTTAGACTCCATTAATGTGTGATGTGTCAAAATGCATTCTACTGTCATGTATAACTAATTAGAACGAATTAAAAAAACTCAATCTCATAGAATTAGAGTATAGTAGTGGTCACTAGAGGTTAAGAATAGGTGGAGGGGGCTGGGGATGTGGCTCAAGTGGTAGCGCGCTCACCTGGCATGCGTGCAGCCCGGGTTCGAGCCTCAGCACCACATACAAACAAAGATGTGTGTCCGCCGAAAACTAAAAAATAAATAAATAAATATTTTAAAAAATAATAAAAATAAAAATGTTTTTTAAAAAAAAAGAATGGGTGGAGGGTTGGGAACATAGAAGGAGACTATATAACAGGCACCAAAATTGGATGGGAGGGATGGGAGGAGTAAGTTCTAGAGGTTTTATTGTTTTGTTTTGTTATTTATTTTCCAGTACTGTGGATAGAGCCCAGGAGTTGTGTGTTAGACAAGCACTCTACCACTGAATCACCAAGTTTTAGTGTTCTATAACATAGTAGGGCAACTGTAATCTACAGCAATTTATTATATATTTTATAAGGAACCAGAATTGAGGAGTTCAATGTTTCCCAACACAAGGAAATGTTTAAGGAGACAGAAATGCTAATTGCTTTGATATGATCATTACACATTGTATTAATGTGTTAAATGATCACTTGTACCACACAAATATGTATGTACATGGTGTGTTAATTAAAAGTAAGGATAGGGACATTAACTTTGTGTTAGCTTCTGTCACTGTGACAAATACCTTCAATAAATTAACTTACAGGAGGAAAGGTTTAGTTCGGCTCATGGTTTCAGAGGTTTCAGAGAAGGATCACTTGGCCCTTTTGCAACACAGAACATCCTGGCTAGAGTGCAAGGTGAAGGAAGACTGTTTATCTCTTGGTAGACAGAAAGCCTGAGGGGGGGGGGGGATGTTGTAGGTACAAACTAGGCAAGGCACCAAAGATAGCAGGAAACAGTTTTATTTGGCTGCAGCCAGGTTCAGAGGGTACAGCCTTTGCTGTAATCAATCAATCCCCTGAATCCTGAGTTCAGGGAGTTTCACAGTTTTATACCCAGTGTGTAAGGGGAGGGGCTCAGAAGTTCACAGTCTGCAGAAGTTCACATAAAAGCAGCTTTTGCTTTCACTGTTCTGGGCAAGTTAACTCTTCAAGGACAACACCTGAGAAGGGGAGAGCTTCTTCTCAGCTTTCTTTCCTCCCCCTGCCAGCTGTTACCATGGGCCCATTTGTAACTTATCTTCAAAATGTAGACATCTCTGTGAAGCCCAGCTCAAGGCCAGAGGCCTTGTTTGCACATTTCTTCAAAGTATTATACTGGATATGTTTGTGAAAAACTAGTACGAGGGTGTCCAGCACCTGGAGTGCTGGTATCTTCTTGGCCAGTGGCCAAGTAAACAGGGTGACATGAAAATAGGAATTATATTTACAGTGGAGTCTTTTTCTGATAGTCCTAAAATCAGCCATGGTGAAGAGGGCTTTTCTGTGGAGAAAGGGGGTGCCACTTCAAGAAGAAAAGAGAAGAGAGGGCAGAAGAGGAGAGGAGAGGAGAGGGAAGAGGAGAGACTGGGGTCCCAAGTCTCCTTCAAGGGCACAGTTCCAATAACCTAATTTGCTCATACCAGGCCCTCCTTCCTAAAGGCTCCACTACTCCCCAATAGACTCAGCTTTCAACACCTGGCCTTCTGGTGACATTCTAGATTTGAACTCTAGCCTCCAACCCCAGGGGAAATCCCTTCATTATGAAAAAAAAAAAAAAAAAAGGTACACTTTGGAAGTAATTCCCCTATTCTGATCTCTCTAATGTGTCTCCTTGTCATTTGGTCAGTGCAAATAATAGCAGCTTTCTAAAAAGAGTTCAATGTGCCAGGATGACTAAGCACCACTGATCACCTCCCAGCTTTTGCTGGGAGACCAGGGCACATGCTGCAGGAAGGTGTATGCCTCTTCTTGCTGATGATGCCTTGACTGAGTTTAATGCAGTATCTTCAACCCAAGGTGTGGATTATGGCTGGCATGGGACAGTGTTTTCCTTCCTTTTTCTATTTATTTGGTACTGAGAGTGTTACCGCTGTTGACCGGTGACGAGTCCTTGCTTCCCCAATGTTGACGAATAACACCAGAGAAGCACGCCGAGGCAAGGTCAGAGTAGAAATTAGAAGTTTATTAAAGGACAGCAGAAAAGACTTCTCCCGGAGGAAGAAGGGGACCCAAGAGGTGGAATCCGTGGAAGGGCTGTTGTCTCCCCTTTTCATAGTTCTTTCAGTGATGGAATGTAGGTGGGAAGGCCCGAGGGGTGGGACACAGGTGGGCCAAAGAAGTAGTCTGAGCAGGAAGGGCTTCTGAGTCAGCACCTTCAAGTTTGCTAGGGGATGTTCATTAACACTTCTTTGAGATGGGCTCTGGCCTTGGGCTTTTTCCTGGACTTCATTAACATTCCATGAGTTGTCCTGCGTTTCCCTGAATCATTCTCAGCATGGCCTCCATTTTATTTTATTTTATTTTATTTTATTTTATTTTTATTTTATTTTTTTTAGAGAGAGAGTGAGAGAGGAGAGAGAGTGAGAGAGAGAGAGAGAATTTTAATATTTATTTTTAGTTCTCGGCGGACACAACATCTTTGTTGGTATGTGGTGCTGAGGATCGAACCCGGGCCGCACGCATGCCAGGCGAGCGCGCTACCGCTTGAGCCACATCCCCAGCCCATGGCCTCCATTTTAGATTTCACTCGATATTAGACCCGATCTAACTACACTGACTACCTAACTTTTTTTATTTATTTATTTTATTTTTTAGTTCTCGGCGGACACAACATCTTTGTTGGTATGTGGTGCTGAGGATCGAACCCGGGCCGCATGCATGCCAGGCGAGGGGCTACCGCTTGAGCCACACCCCCAGCCCCATTTTTTTTAAAAGAGAAGAGAGAGAGAGAGAGAGAGAGAGAGAGAGAGAGAGAGAGAGAGAGAGTCAGAGTTGAACAATTCTGTCTGGAACCAAAGGAAATCTCCCTGGGCATGTGAGAAAGATTTTCCTCCCTGATAAGAGGCACTGAGGAGAACTTAATTTTTTCCTGGTCCTTCCTTCTTGTCTCATTTCAGTGATGGCTTGCATTTACATCACATAACATGGAGGCAATGGTTGCTTAGAATGCTGAACCGAGGTTGGAAAACCCCAGACCCTGCCAGAGGGTGTGAACCTGTAATCCCAGTGACTCAGGAGGCTGAGGCAGGAAGAGAGCAGGGCTGCCTCCACAATTTAGCCAGACCTTGTCTCAAAATAGAAAGTAAAAATGGGGATGTAGCTCAATGGCAAAACATGCCTGAGTTCAATTCCCACAACTAAAAAATAAAATAAAATAAAGCCCCTGGATCCTGGATGATATTAAGCTTCTAACCTCACCTGGGATTTATTTATTTGTTTGTTTATTTATTTATTTATTTATTTATTGTGGTGCTGGGGATTGAACCCAGGGCCTTGTGCATCCGAGGCAAGCATTCTACCAGCTGAGCTATAACCCCAGCCCTGGGCTTTTTATTAAGAAAACAGGAATATTCTTATATTTAAAATCACAGCCCATTAGGTAGCCAATTACCCCTAGCCAAACACATTTTAACCTACACAGAGAGGGAGGGTATTTATGTCATATACCAGGAAAACAAAACAGGAAAATGCCAATAAAGCTGGGCTCCATCTCTAAGAGGTTCTGTGACATATGGCTTTAATGTTTAGCAGCCCTCAATGTTTATCAGTATGATGGAACAAAAATTCACTATTCTCTTACAGCAAGCCAAGCTTAGCCAGACCTTGCCACATTTAAAATTAAGAGTATTGGAGAAATCTCTTTTTCAGGACTTTTCAAAATACTATTCCCTCTACCTCATATCCTTGCTAATTCTATTTAACCGTATGAATAGGACAGATAAAATCTTGTTTGGTTGAACACTCAGTGAAGTTTTTTCCTAATTTTTGAAAAGGACAGTTCTCTGTTTATCACTGACTGAAGACCACAACCCTGAAGACAGTCATACAAAAATATGTGCCTTTTGACAAATTGCAAATTGTACCCTTGACAGATAAGAAACATTCTCTGTACTGAATGGGCAATCATCCTACTGGTGGCCAAACTGACACCTGCTACAGAAACATTGGACTCAGAAAACTATACCCTGATGTGTGGAGCTTTGACTGCTGAGCTGGAGAAATACTCTCAAACCAAAGTCTCTGCTCTTTCCCATCCCTTGTCTCCACTCCGCCCCCCCTCCCCCTCCCACTTTTTGTGGTGCTAGGGATTGAACCCAGGGCCTTGTGCTTGCAAGGAAAACACCCCACCAACTGAGCTATATCCCCAGCCTCATCCCTGTCTCTTAATCCTCTTTGATTGTCTCTTTCTTCCAAAGCACAAGGAGAGGTATCCTTGAAGTTCCCTTATCTACCCAAAGACCAGATCCACCTAAGAGGACCACGATTGTCCTCAATCTTCTTCCTGAAATTTCATGAACTGAGAAAGACCAAATACATATCACAGAGGAAGAGACTAAAGAGCAAACACCACACCCAGAGCTCAGAGGGAATTTGCCCCAGGTCATTGTCTGTTCTCAGAGCTCATTTCTTCTAGAAGTTATGTACTACTTTTCAAAAATTACCTACAGGCTCCCATCACAGGCTCCCGTCTCTTATCCTGTGAAAAATCAAGTGGTCCCACCTTTGAGTTTTATATTTTCTATAATTATCATGCTTATGTATAATAATAAATTTGTTATGGGGTTGGAGAGTGTAGCTTAGTGGTTAAATGTGCGCTTAGCATTGGTGAGACCCTGGATTAAATTCTCAGCACCAAAAATAAATGTTTTGTTTTTCTCTTGTTAACCTGTCTTTCATTATAGGGATGTTTAACATGCTTTACGATGAAAAAATGACTTATTTTCCTTCCTTTTTTCTGCGTACATTAGCTTTCTATGTTTTCCCCCTATTCTCATCTCTGACCCAATGCTACTGGCCATATCTAGGTCTTTATCTTATCTCATGGACTAAAGCAATAACCTCCTGGTTAATCCTCTCACCCCTGCTTTCCCATCAAGAGGATCGTCCACATAGCAAGCCCTTTCCAAATAGAAGCCCGGGAGTTTCACATTCCTGGGGAAATGGAATGGTCATAATTTCCATGTTCCTCTCACTAAAAATCTTGTGCTTTTTATATAAAACAAATATAAAGAGTGTATAAGGAGTGGGATGCCTAGGTTTCTTTATTGCCCCAATATCCCAGATGCTGGAAATCTGGAAATAGCAACAAGCACAGACCAAAAGTCCACAACAACAACCACCTTTTTTTTTTTTTTTTTCCTTAGATACCAGGGATTGAACTCAGGAACCACTGAGCCACATCTCCAGTCCTGAGTTGCTTAGGGCCTCTCCATGGCTGAGGCTGGCTTTGAACTCGCGATCCTCCAGCTTCAGCCTCCCGAGCTGCAATTACAGGCGTGCACCACAGCGCCGGGCAAACCCTGCTCTCTCAAACCAAAGAGCAGGAAGGGGCGCCCTTGCCGGACAGAACGCTTTAGACAATAACTGCTCTGCTCCGACGATCCTGGAGAAAAACCGGTGGGCACCCATCCACTCCGGCAAAGGCCTGTGCGGAGACCCGTGGAAGGCGACGTAGTTACCAGGGAGACCTCGGTAGGATCGCGGCGCAGCCCGGGTACGCGGAGCCGAAGCTGGAAGCGCGCGGTGACAGTTCTCGGGGAAAGAGCACCCCCTGGCGACGCGAGGAGAGCAGCACGCCGCGGCGAGGTGGGCTCTCAGACCCCGCGGCAGGAGCGGTGGCGAGGACGGGGGAAGGCCAGCGGCCACTTGGTAGTCTGAATCTGATCAAAGCCAAGCTCATCCCTCGCGGGAGGGGAAAGTCGTGCGAGGAGCCTCGACCCGGGTGGGCTAGGGGAACTCTGAAGCCGCTGGGTTTCTGGAGAGGAAAAAGAATAGGGAGATGCAGAAGCAGCAAGCGGAATGGGAGATGAAGTTCCATTATCCCTCGCTATGGGACCTCTGGGGAAGTAAAGGCTGGTGACTCGACCATGGGAGAGCAGAGGCATTTGACAGCACAGATAAGAAGGTAACGCATGAACTCTGATGAAGACGGCTGATTCCAGGGCCCACTCTTGAACACGCACCAGAGGTTTTCCACGTGCAAAGACAATCCTCCAGCAACCCAAGGCTACCGCTACTTCATAGAAGGCGACAAAGTACGTTTAATTTCATCAGACTGATGTTCTGAAAAAAGTCACTGTCCCTTATTTGGAACACCTTTTTTTTTTTTTAATATGCCTTTACACTTTTTCATTGTTGTTACTAGCGATTAAACCCAGGGGTGCTTAACCACTGAGCCACATCCCCAGCCTCCCCCCCCCCCCTTTTTTTTTTTTTTTTTGAGACAAGGCCTCACTGAGTTGCTTAGGGCCTTGCTAAGTTGCTGAAGCCGGCTTTGAACTTGTGATCTTCCTGCCTCAGCCTCCCAAGCCACTGGTGTTACAGGTGTGCACCATTTATGCCCACATACTCTTGAACTGAACATCAAGCCTCTTTCTTTATAGGAGAAACCTTAGACACAGGAGAAGTGGGTTTTATTCTTGCTCCCTAGGAAAGAAATAAGAGAGATAAAATACTTAATATAGCCAGATGACCCAATAAGTTTGAATAGTGTAGACAAGTTTGGGCAGGAGGCAAGCTAAGGGGGCTGTGTGGAAATAATGAGAGGCACAGAGCCTTAATAACAGAAACCAGGCTGCATAAGGCCCCGTCCAGAACCATGGGAAACTTAGGTGTGTTCAGGCCAACAAAGGTTTGGAGAGGACTATTGCCTGAGCAGGGCCCAGCAGGGACACAGGAGGCAGAGGTATACATGTATCAGCTGGTTATGTTCCAAGACAGACCTTAGGAAGAAGTCCAGGACACAGAGATGGGGATTCAGCCCCTAGAGTGTTTGGGAGCCTCCAACTCTGCCAATAGCAAATGAACAAGATGGATAAATGGCACAAGGTATCCCTGTCCTATATAGGAATCTCACTAGAAGGCAGGGAGAAGAAATGTACATTTAGTAAGTATTTCAAGAATAAAACTTGGCATGGTTTTGTTTTGACCTATTTTTCTAAAATTTACTAGGTGGCTTTGGTCTTGATTTTTGGAAAGCCAGAGTCAAGTGCCCACTGAATGTCATTAGGCCGTTCCTGACCTTGGGCTAGATGGGTTGTTGTGTACCAGCATAGATTATTCCTACATTCAATCCAGGTAACAATGTCAGTTATACAAATGAGACACACCTTCTGGGCACAGTGCAGCATGTCTGCAATCCCAGCAACCTGGAAGCCTGAAGCTTCCAAGGAGGATCACAAATTCAAGGTCAGTCTCACAAATTAGAGAGACCCTGTCTCAAAAAAAGATAGAAAGAAAAAATGTTAATATATCTCTCTTTTTTTATATTTTTTTAAGAGAGAGTGAGAGAGGAGAGAGAGAGAGAGAGAGAATTTTTAATATTTATTTTTTAGTTCTCGGCGGACACAACATCTTTGTTGGTATGTGGTGCTGAGGATCGAACCCGGGCCTCACGCATGCCAGGCGAGCGCGCTGCCACTTGAGCCGCATCCCCAGCCCAATGTATCTCTCTTGTTTGGTATCACTATTTAAATTTTTCAGTATGTGTTCTGGAGATTGGACTGAGGGCCTTCTACATAAGAGGTATACAAGGTATATCCTCAGCTTTTTTTTTTTTTTTTTTTTTGAGATAGGATTTCACTAAATTGCCCAAGATGGTCTTGAATTTGAGACCTTCCTGCCTTAGCTTCCTAAGTAGCTGGGAATGCAGGTGTGGCCCACCCCATCTGGCATAGTAGCTTGGACCTTAAATGTCTTCAAAGGCCCATGTATTGAAGGCTTGTTACCCAGTCTATGGTGCTCCTGGGGGGTGCCCAGTGGGCACACCTTGCTGGGGGCATGCCTTGTCACCCCAGCCTCTTCCTGTTTCTCCCTGAGCTTCCTGACTGCCTCGAGGGGATCAATCTCCTCTGCCACACACTCCTGTCATGATGTTCTTCCTCTCCCCAGGCCTAAAAACAACAGGCCAACCAGCCATGGACTGAAATGTCTGAGCTTTGAGCCAAAATAAATCTTTTCTCCTTTAAAAGTGTTTATCACATGGCAGGAAGCTGAGTAATGCAGTGGTGATGAACCTCTTTCTTTTTCTTGTCTTGTCTTTTCTTTTTTTGCAGGTACACCAATTCTTGCTCTAATTTGTTGTTTTTAACCAACCATCCTTTCTTCGTAATGGATCCTAAGAGCTTGTTTATTCTCCCATAGAGATTATTTATCTTCTTACTTATTGTAAGCCCCTCAAACCAGCTTCAGGCCATGGCTAATTTGAGACTGAGAAGCCTTGAACACAGGGAAACTGGGGTATCATCAAATACAATGAGCACTCTGTGCCCTGTGTATCACCACCCAGGCCTGAGGATGCAGCCTGAGCTCCTCTGGTCCTCTGAACCCTCTGTTGTCTCTGGTCTTACTCAACATGGCCTTCATGGTCTGGCACCCTCTGCTGACTCATTTGACGTGATATTTTCTAATAGTTATACCTCTATGAAAGTGGCTCCTAACCAGGAAGGGTTTGGTCCCCAGGGAACATTTAGCAATTTTGGGAAACATTTTTGGTTGTCACCCTGGAGGTGGGTCAGTGCTACTGGCATCAGATGGGTAGAGGTGAGAGAGGAAAGCTAGAGAGTGCTTTTCTCCCTCACCTCTGCTGAAGCCAGATGGAAGTGAGTCTGTCTCTGATCACAGTCAGGTTCATCAGAGACAGGCATCAGAAGGGATTTATTTAGGAAGGCAAAGGAGTACACCTCAAAGAGAAAGAGAGAGTACAGGCTGTCTCCAGAGAGAGAAGTATTGGTCTGATGTCTATTTACAGAGGGCGCTGAGCTAGAGGTGGAGATGCAACTCATGCCAGTTTTCCCTGTGACTAGCACATTTTAACCACATCACGTCCCTTTCTTGGGTCAAGAAGACGGATGCAAGGGTGTGGGCTTGGTTGCTCACAGTGGCTTGTTTTGCATTTTAACAGTTCAGGGAATTTCCTGCATTTCCACAGTTCATGGGAATTTCTCATATTCCAAAATTTTCATTTTTGGCAGTTCTTTTTTGTTGTTGTTGTTGGTACTGGGGATTGAACTCAGGGTCGTTTTACCACAAGGTCACATCCCCAGCCTTTCTTTCCTTTTTTTGTATTTTTATTTAGAGACAGGGTCTCACTGAGTTGCTAAGTGCCTCACCAAGTTGCTGAGACTGGCTTAGAACTCAAAGCCCTCCTGTCTCAGCCTCTCATGTTGCTGGGATTACAGGCTGCGCCACCATACCTGGCTTGGCAGTTCTCATTTGAGACTCAGTTTATCTTTTTTTTTTTTTTCCTGCTGTATGCACAAGTCCTATCTCAGGACTTCAGACATAGCAACTACCCAGATTTGGTCCAGAGCATCTTGCTCAAAAAATACCAGACATGTCACCTGTACCAAAACTCTGACATGGGTGAAAGACATAAAGTACTTCAAGCCAGATGCCTTGGCATGAAACTGTGGTTCCAGCACTAGGGATACTGAGGCAGGAGGACACCTTGAGCCCTAGAGTTCAAGACCCACCTGGGAAACACAGTAAGACTCTGTCTCAAAACAAAAACAAACAAAAAAACTGAAGTGAACTAGGCCAAGCCAGGAAACACCTCTTCTCTTTCAGTCTCTGCCTACGGCTAGAGCTGGTGTCACTAATACCCAGGGCCTAGTGAGGACAGAACAAGAGCCAGCTGAGAAAGGCTAGCTGAGTGCAGGTAGAAACCACCAAGCTCTCTGAAGGAACACAGCAGGGAAGGGCAGATGAGTGCAGTGGGGAGTCCCAGGTAGGAAGAAAGTCCTGTGGCTGCAATTAACACAAACGGTGGGTAAAATTTTGATAACCAGGTCAGATTACAGAAATTGCTGACCTGGTATATCAGTTTGCTTCAGCTGCCATAACAAAATACCACAAAGACGGATGGCCTAAACAACAGATATATTTTCTCATAGTTCTAGTGGCTATGAAGTTCAAGTTCAAGATGTTTGTAGGATTGATTTTTCATCAGGTCTCTCTCCTCAGTCTGTGGATGGTTGCCCCTTGGTCTCTGCGTGTCTCTGAGTCTCATCTCTTATAAGGTCACCCAATCGGGCTGGGGATGTGGCTCAACTGGTAGCGTGCTTGCCTGGAGTGCGTGCGGCCCGGGTTCGATCCTCAGCACCACATACCAACAAAGATGTTGTGTCCGCCGAGAACTAAAAAATAAATATTAAAAATAAAATTCTCTTCTCTCTCTCTCTCTCTCTCTCTCTCTCTCTCTCTCTCTGTTAAAAAAAATATCTGATTTCTTTAAAAAAAAAAAAGTCACCCAATCATGTTGGATTGGGGTTTGTCCATGTGACATCACTTTAACTTACTTACCACTATAAAGTTTCTGTTCGCAAATAGTCACACTCTGAGATACTGGGTGTTAAACTTCAATATGTTAAATTTCATAGGAATTGGGGAAATAAAGCCTATAAGAACTGAATTCAGGATTGAACTGGTCTGGGGCAAATCTAAGATGTATGTTCAAGAGGAGTTGGAGTGTTCAGGGTCAGTTGTTTTTTGGGGGAGAGGGTGTACTGGAGATGAAACTCAGGGGCACTCGACCACTGAGCCACATCCCCAGCCCTATTTTGTATTTTATTTAGAGACAGGGTCTCATTGGGTTGCTTAGTGCCTCCTTTGGCTGAGGCTGGCTTTGAAGTCACGATCCCCCCACCACCACCCCGTTTCAGTCTCCTTAGCCACTGGGATTACAAGTGTGCACCACCATGCCTGGCTCCAGGGTCAGTTTTGAGATGAAAGAGTTTTATGTTCATTATGGAGAGGATACTCTTCAAACCTAGTGCAAGAGAAATTGATGAGCCGTCTCATTATTAACTGGGGTACTTTGTACTGAACAGAGCTGACTAGTTCTGGAGCTTTGCAAACTTAATTTTTGTTTTTCCTAGTTTTAAGGAAAAGCTGAACCTAAATACAGCCATTACAGGGAAGAGGAACAAGAGAAACATCAGAGTCACTGGGATTACAGGCATGCACCACCACAGTAGGTAGTAATCATTCTTTTTTTCAAATTTTAAAATTTGTTTTAATTAGTTATACATTAGTAGAATGCATTTATGCACTTTGATATATCATATATAGATGGGATATAACTTTTCATTTTTCTGAGTGTACATGTTGCAGAATCATATTGGTCCTGTAGTCACATACATACAGTAATAATGTTTGTTTTATTCTATTATCTTTCCTATCTCACATCCTCTCCCCTCCCCTCCCAACACTTCCCCCTGCCTAACCTAAGGTAATTGCTATTCTTCCCTAGTTCCCTGCCCCCACCTTATTGTGAATTAGCATCCGCATATTAGAGGAAACATTCAGTCTTTGGTTTTGTGGGATTGGCTTATTTTGCTTAGCATGATATTCTCCAATTCCAACCATTTACTGGCAAATGCCATAATTTCACTCTTCTTTAAACCTGAGTAATATTCCATTGAGTATATATATCACATTTTCTTTAGCCATTCATCTATTGAGGGACACCTAGGTTGGTTCCATAGTCTAACTATTGTGAATTGAGCTGCTATAAACATTGATGTGGCTGCATCACTGTAGGATGCTGATTTTAAGTCCTTTGGGTATAAACCAAGAAGTGGGATAGCTGGGTCAAATGGTAGTTCCATTCCCAGTTTTCTGAGGAATCTCCATACTGCTTACCATAGTGGTTGCACCAATTTGCAGTCCCACCAGCAATGAATGAGTGTACCTTTTTCACCACATCCTCGCCAACATTTATTATTGCCTGTATTCTTTTTTTAATATTTTATTCTTTAGTTGGACACAATATCTTTATTTTATTTATTTATTTTTATGTGGTACTGAGGATTGAATCCAGGGCCTTGAATATACTAGGCAAGCACTCTACCACTGAGCCACAACCCCAGCCCAAGTTTCCTGTATTCTTGATGTATTCCCTATCATTCTGACAGGAGTGAGGTGAAATCTTAGTTTTGATTTGCATTTCTCTAATTGCTAGAGATGTTGAACACTTTTTCATATATTTGTTGATCAATTGTATTTCTTCTCTGTGAAGAGGCTATTCAGTGCCTTAGCTCATTTATTGAGTTATTTGTATATATCTAGTAACCATTCTTTAGATTTATAGAACACAGAATATCTGGTGACCTTCACATAGTAACAGAATGTGCCCCAAATAGACCAGTGCATGATTAATGATTTTGGTACCCACTCATCAGTGGGTAAAAACATACTTCCTTAAGTTTTCTGTGTAAGCTCTTCACTTGTGGTTGTTAGCCAAGATGGTCCTTTAGACTGCTGTTTTTCCATTCAGCTTGCTCATCATAGAAAATTACCATCGCTTTGCCCCTTGACTAATTGGTTTCCTGTCATGTGAGCAGATCTAGACTTTTATGCAGTAAGTTTCATAATCTAAGCTAATGTCTGCCTATAGTTGGGCATAGTGATGCACATGTGTAATCTCAGTGACTCAGGAGGCTGATGCAGGAGGAGCCAAAGTTCAAGGCCAGACTCAGCAACTTAGCAGACTCCATCTCAAAATAAAACATTAAAAAAGACTGGGAATGAAGCTCAGTGGTAGAATTCCTCTCAGGTCAATTCCTAGTACCAAAAATTAACTAATTAATTAATTAGTGTCTGTCAAAGAACAAAATCACAATTGAAATCTTGATTAGCTTTATTTTTTAAAAAATTTATAGATGGACACAATATCTTTATTTTTATTTATGTTTTTATGTGATGCTGAGGATCAAATCCAGTGCCTCACACATGCTAGGCAAGCACTCTACCACTGAGCTGCAGTTGAAGCCTTACTGGCTTTATTTATTTTTATTCTAATTTATTATATATGATAGTATGCATTACAATTCATATTACACATATAGAGCACAATTTTTCATATCTCTGGTGGTATACAAAGTAGAGTCACACCATGTCTTCATACATGTAGTTAGGGTAATGATGTCCATCACATTCCACCATCCTTTCTATCCCCATGCCCCCACCCTTCTCCTCCCATCTCTTTTCCCTATCTAGAGTTCGACTAATCTTCCCATGCTCCCCCACAAACCCATTATGAATCGGCTTCCTTATATTTGTTTTTTTGGGATTGGCTAACTTGACTTAGCATTATATTCTTCAACTCCATCCATTTACCTGAAAATTCCATGATTTTATTCTCTTTTAATGCTCAATAATATTCCATTATACACATATGCCACATTTTCTTTAGCCATTCCTCTACTGAAGGGCATCTAGGTTGGTTCCACAATTTAGCTATTGTGATTTGTGCTCCTATAAACATTGATGTAGCTGTATCACTGTACTATGCTGTTTTTAAGTCCTTTGGATATAGGCTAAGGAGTGGGATAGCTGGGTCAAATGGTGGTTCCATTCCCAGTTTTCCAAGGAATCTCCATACTGCTTTCCATATTGGTCACACCAATTTATAGTCCCACCAACAATGTATGAGTGTGCCTTTTCCCCCACATCCTTGCCAACACTTATTGTTATTTGTATTATTAATAGCTGCCATTCTGACTGGAGTGAGAGGAAATCTTTAGTAGTTTTGATTTGCATTTCTTTAATTGCTAGAGATGTTGAATATTTTTTCATATATTTGTTGACATATATCATCTTCTGAGAAGTGTCTGTTCAGTTCCTTGGCCCATATATTGATTGGGTTATTTTTTTTTTTTTTTTGGTGTTAAGATTTTTGAGTTCTTTTTATATCTAGAGATTAGTGCTCTGTCTGATGTGTGTTTGGTAAAAATTTTCTCCCAAAATGTAGGGTCTCTATTCACCTGATTGTTTCTTTTGCTGAGAAGCTTTTTAGTTTGAATCCATCCCATTTATTAATTCTTGAACTATAGGAGTCTTATTAAGGCAGCCAGGGCCTAATCTGACTTGATGGAGATATGGGCCTATTTTTTCTTCTATTAGATGCAGTGTCTCTGGTTTAATTCCAAGGTCCTTGATCTACTTTGAGTTTTGTGCATGGTGAGACATAAAAGTTTAATTTCATTTTGTTGTATATGGATTTCCAGTTTTCGCAGCACCATTTTTTGAAGAGTCCATCTTCTCTCCAATGTATGTTTTTGGTGCCTTTGTCTAATATAAGATAACTGTAATTATGTGGGTTAGTCTGTCCTCTATTCTGTACCATTGGTTAACCAGTCTATTTTGGTGCCAATACCATGTTGTTTTTGTTACTATTGCTCTGCAGTTTAAGGTCTGGTATAGTGATGTCACCTGTTTCACTCTTCTTGCTAAGGATTGCTTTAGCTATTCTGGGTCTCTTATTTTTCCAGATGAATTTCATGTCTGCCTTTTCTATTTCTATGAGGAATGTCATTAGGATTTTGATTGGAATTGCATTAAATCTGTAGAGTGCTTTTGACAGAATGGTCATTTTGACAATATTAATTCTGCCTATCCAAGAACAAGGTAGATCTTTCTATCTTCTAAGGTCTTCTTTAATTTCTTTCTTTAGCTTTCTGTAGTTTTCATTGTAGAGGTCTTTCACCTCTTTCATTGGGTTGATTCCAAAGTTTTTTTTTGTTGTTGTTGAGGGTATTGTAAATGGGGTAGTTTTCCTCATTTCCCTTTCAGAGGATTTGTCACTGATCACAGAAATGCTGACTAGCATGAGTATTACGATAGGTTGAACAAAGAAGGTTAGATTTATAGAGAGTGAAAAATTGAAGAAAGCAGAAACAAAAAAATGGATTGATCATTTCAAAGTTATTTTCCTTGGAAAGCAGGAAAGAGACAAAAACAATAGAAAAATAAATGATTGGTTAATATCAGACTAATTTTTGTGGAGTAAAGATTAACTTCATTATCAATCCAGTCTGCTTGGGAAATCTGGATGGTTTCTATCTGATTCTGATTCTTCAGCAGGTCAGATAAAGAGTTTGCTTTACTTTTGGTGACATGGAATTTCAGCAAAGTTGATTCCATTTTAATTTTCAGCCTATGGGGCCCAATGCAGGAAATCAGTTCAAAACAATGCCCTCCTGTGACTTTTACTTAATTTATGGAACACTCTCAGTCTTACTTTACATAATTTTATAAATTTCTTAAAACTGAGTCTTTGCTTGATAGGCTACAACCTTCTACTGGCATTTACTAAAACAAAGGTTTATAATTGTAAATACACATCTTTTGCAGCTCAGAAGCTTCTCTAAAGGACCTGAGAGCCATTCTCAGGAATGGGACAACAGAATCCTAACCTTGACAATGGCCAGTCATCAAACACAAATGGCCTAGTCTCACTTACACTTATCAACCCTTTGTACTTTTTACTTCTCTGACTCTGAGACCCCTTCCGCTGGTTACTTGCTTTTAGTAGGCTTTAAATTGCTGATTTTGGAGGCTACACAGCTGTCCTTCAAAATAATTTTACATTATTAGTCCCCCACTATCTTTACTGAGGTATGGGTTATGAAGATGTTTGCCTAAGTTATGTTTCAGGGACCTGAGGGCCATTTTTGGGGAAACCACCAACTCTTCACTTGGGCCTCTGCAGGTATCCAGTAGGTGAGCTTTTGACATCAGGAGGCTGAAAACGCCCTCATCTCATGTTCACACTGCCATTTTCTGAACATGTACCCTATGAAGAGCCACAAAGGCTGATTATGTTTCAGCAGATCACTGATTACTTCCCTTCCAATCTCATTTTCCCATGCCTGAAATTACCCTGCTTCTTTATCCCATAAACATCCCCAAACATTGGCATCAGAGAGGTGGATTTGAAACTTGGGTCTCCTGTCACCTCACACCTGTGCACCTCAGAAATATTCATCTCAGTGATAAAATTTGTTCCAGTGATAGACACACTGCAGTGGGCAAAATAGGCGACATTCTCGCCAAAGGGCCTCGTAGATATAAGCTGGCACTAGAGTAGGGTGATTCGAGCCAGGATGGTAGCATCTGGGACGAAACACAGTTTCCCACAAATGCTCTGACTTTCATACAGTTCCCAGTGGACTACATTCTGGCACAGAACCTCAATGGTACACAAGGCTATGCCTCCTGTGTGTTGATGGAGATATAGCCAGCCAAGATCCTTATGCCTGGTCACTGTCCTCAGTTCTCTGGGCCACTTTTGAGTAATTTGGTAGCTCCTGAGAGTTGTTCTTAGAACCGTGCTGAGCTGGGTTTCATGGTACATCCCTATAATCCCAGAGACTTGGGAGGTCGAGGCAGGAGGTTTGCAGGTTTGAGGCCAGCCTCAGCAATTTAGTGAAAGCCTACGGAACTTAGTGAGACCCTCTCTGAAAATAAAAAATAAAAAGAGCTGGGGATGTAGCTTAGTGGTTAAGTAACCCCTTGGGTTCAATTCCCAGTGTCAAAAAACAAACAAACTAACTTGAACTCTACACAAACAAGACAGGGTTGTGCCGCAGTCTGGCTGGGCACAATTCAGGAGCCACTTGTCAAAAGAAACTAACTTTATTTTTAGAACTACAAACGCCAAACAAAACCGCTCCTCAGGAAAAAACCCTCAGAGCCCAACTGCCACCACCGGCTTCCCACAAGCCTCTCACCCCCACACAAACCTCACCACCTCCCACAATCCTCCTGCTCTTGAGGCTGATTGGCTGGGTCATGTGGGCGGAGCCAAAGAAGTCCCCCAATGAGCAGCTCCGTGGAGGAGCCAATCAGCTAGATGTTGCTGGGGCCGCTGTGAGCCAATCATCAGCTGGCAGTCTGAAGGGCAGGGAAACAGCCCAATGAACATCACCGCAGAGAAGCCAATCAGCTAGATGTTGCTGGGGCCGCTGTGAGCCAATCATCAGCTGGCAGTCTGAAGTTTGCTGGCAGCTGGAAGTTTTCTGGGGCCCCTTTGGCTGTGGCTCTCAACATCTCCCCCTCTCTGTTTAAACAACAAGCATGTGGCTTAGGGACCGTGCCTGCCTTAGGTTGTCCAATACTACATATGGTCCTTACCCGTCTTCAGATGAGCTGACCTCAGGGCGTCAGCCTCCTGTCTTAGGTTGGTACCATTGTAATTGGATCTTACCCGTCATTGACTACCGGTCCAGTACAGCCACACCTGTGGAGAGGTCTTTGTCATGACAAGCAGAAGGGAGGAAGATACACCAAGCCAATTGATGGCTCTTGTTGGAAAAATTGTACCACTGATGACATCATCAGCAAAAATACCCCAACACTACCACAAGTCGCTGCACCAACAGATAGTTCACAATGCATACAAGTGAGTTCACAATGAATACAAGTGACACATAGTTTAGGCAAGTTCTGCAAGCAGTTCAGTGATGGCTATTGCAGAAACTGTAGATTAGTTTTATCTTTGTCTTCACCGGCACTGGGATGAAGATAGGAATTCTGGCAATAATGGCTAAAGAAAAAATTATGTAACATTCCAGAAGGCACTAAAAGAAAACAATTTTCTTAACAATTTACATTATCTTGAAGAGAATTATTAAATATAATGAAAAGGAAAGGTGAAAGTAAACAAACAGATCTGTTAACCTTTTTTGTTTACATATTAAAACAATTCTTAATAGTTATTTACCCAATTTAAATTAAACCATTTAAATCACGTGAATAAAAAAAAAATATTTGGATCCATTTTTTCATGAGTGCTCCTCATATATGATATATGGACATACGTACATTCAAACATATAACACAAAACACAAGTGTGCACACATAATATAATACATACAACACATAACATAATAGTAAAGGCCTTATAACTTTTTACAGGTGAAATCTCCATTGCAATGTTTAAAAACTCTATAGTCAAAAAAAAAAAAATAGAACTGATCAGCAAAACATTAACCTAGGTCTGTATGAGCTCAAAAAACAAAATAGAACTTCATGATATGGGAAAGGGCAATAATAAAATAGATATTGAAAAAAGCATCCTGGTTCTGTCGCAGATGTAAGGATAGCCAAATTGGAGTTTTGGATATCAGCTGTTATGGATTTGAGCCAAATCATCTTCTTTTTGGTCTGTAGAAATCGCTTTAGTTAATCTCTCTGGAATCCAAATCGGCTGCTGTTCTCCCTGTGGAAATACACAAACAGGCCCCCGACTCCAGACAATCACTGGGTCAGGACTTTAGTTAATCTCTCCGGAATCCAAATCGGCTGCTGTTCTTCCTGTGGAAACACACAAACAGACCCCCAACTCCAGACGATTACTGGGTCAGGACCTTTCCATTGTCCTGTTAGAACATCTTTCCAAAGTACCTTGGGATTATGTACATTTTTTGGACACATATGCCTTTCTGCAGCACTAAGTCCTGATGAATCCAAATTTAAAAAGTTTAGAGTAAAAAGCGTTATTTTAAGTTTATCTTTGGGGAATATATACCCCTTCCCAATTCTGTCTTTTTGCTTTAATAAGTACATTTTAATAGTTTGATGAGCTCTTTCAACTATGCCTTGTCCCTGTGGATTGTATGGGATTCCTGTTATATGAGTAATGCCAAATGATGAGCAAAATTGTTTAAAAAAGGTAGAAGTATAACCAGGGGCATTATCTGTTTTTAACTGTTTTGGAATGCCCACAGTGGCAAAATTTTGTAAGCAATGAGCTATAACATCTTTAGTTTTTTCTCCGGCATGAAGGGAGCCCATCAAAAATCCAGAAGAAGTATCAACTGTAACATGCAAATATTTTAATTTTCCAAATTCTGGCAAGTGTGTGACGTCCATCTGCCAAATATGGTTAGGTATCAATCCTCTAGGATTGACTCCAAGATTAACTTGTGGTAAAAAGGTCACACAATTTTGACATTGTTTTATTATTTGTCTAGCTTGTTCCTTAGTTATTTTAAAATGCTTTTGTAAAGTATTAGCGTTGACATGGAACCTTTTATGAAAATTTATAGCTTCTTCTAGTGTAGAGAAAATATGTATGTCATGTGTAGTTTTATCTGCTAAATCATTGCCCAAACTAAGGGCTCCAGGCAATCCTGTATGTGCCCTGATATGTCCTATAAAGAATGGATCTTTTCTGTCCCAGATTAAACTTTGTATAGTGGAAAACAAAGAGAAAACAGTAGAAGAAGGGGAAATCCTACCAGCATCTTCAAGGGATACTATAGCATTAACTATATACTGACTATCAGAAAATAAATTAAATACAGAATCTTTAAACATCACAAAAGCTTGTAATACTGCATTAAGCTCTACCTTTTGAGCTGATTGTTTGGGTACTAAAAATGTAAAAGTTTGATCAGGTGTAACTATTGCTGCTGTGAATATATTTTTTTGACCCATCAGTGAATATATTTGGAGCATTCATGATAGGTGTTTTTCTTGTCATTTTTGGAAAAATTACAGGATGCAATGACCAAAAAGACAATAAAGGATTAGATGGTAAGTGGTTATCAAATGAAACATTAGATTTACACATGATTATTGCCCAAGTATTTAACTCATTAGCTAATTCATCAATTTGATTCATAGTATATGGAGTAATAATTTTATTGGGAGAAATTCCAAATACTCCCTTTGCTGTTTTTATTCCTTTGAGTATTAATTGTCCTACAGCCTCAGGATACCTAGTAAGAATAGTGTTAGGAGAATAAGATAAATGTATCCATAATAATGGACCTTCTTGCCAAAATACTCCTGTAGGAATATTTTTTGTTGGTAGTACAATAAATAATAAAGGCAAACTTATATCAATTCTATCCAAATGCATATTTTCCATTTATGTTTCAATGATTTTTAATGCCTTTCTTGCTTCAGGTGTTAACATTCGGGGTGAATTTGGATCTGATGGACCTTTTAAGATATCAAATAAAGGTCCCAATTCTCCTGTTGGAATACCTAGATAAGGCCTTATCCAATTTATGTCTCCTAATAACATTTGAAAGTCATTAAGTGATTTGAGTTGATCTACTCGTATTTGAATTTTTGGTGGACGGACCATGGTTGAGGATAATAGAATTCCTAAATAATTAATTGGAAAATTTAATTGTACTTTATCTATTGCTATCTCTAGATTATAATTTTTTAATAAATTTGTAAGTGTGGCATAACATTCTAACAATGTGTTTTTAGCTTTGTGTGCTAATAATACATCATCCATATAGTGAAATATTTGTAGTATAGGATTTTGATTTCTAAGTGGCTGGATTACTTTGTTAACATAAATTTGACACATAGTTGGGCTGTTAGCCATCCCTTGAGGGAGTACTTTCCATTCACATCTCTGATCAGGACCTTCATGATTTAGTGCAGGGATAGTAAATGCAAAACGTGGACTATCCTCAGGATGAATTGGAATTGAAAAAAAAACAATCTTTAATATCTATAACTAAAACATACCAAGTTTTTGGCAAAGCAGACAATTGAGGAATCCCCGATTGAGCAGGTCCCATAATGACCATTTCATTATTAATGGCTCTTAAATCTTGCAATAATCTCCATTTACCAGATTTCTTTTTGATGACAAAAATGGGAGTATTATGGGGAGATACAGAAGGTTGTATATGTCCTTCCGCTAATTGTTGTTTGACCAGATCATGGGCTACTTGTATCTTTTCTTTAGTCAAGGGCCACTGAGGAACCCATACGGGTCTTTCTGATTTCCATGTAATTCTTATTGTCTCAGTGGCCCTTTGTGAAAATCCAACCCATGTCTGTCTGTTCCTTGATCTATTTGTATTGGTGCTGCTATACCTTGTTCTTGTTTTTCTAATATTTTTCCTTTCCTAAAACCTTGTCTAGCCATTATAGTGGGTGCATTTTGATTGGTGTTATTTGTTAATGTCAAACCTAATTGATCTAAGACATCTCGTCCCCATAAATTTACGGCAAGATGATCCAATACATATGGCTGTATAGTTCCTTCACATCCTTCAGGATCCTTCCAATCTAATACCATTGCTCTTCTATCGGGATTAGTCGCCACTCCTAGGCCTCGAAGCATTTGAGTGGCTTGTTGTAATGGCCAATGTTTTGGCCATTCTTGATGAGAGATGATGCTAAGGTCTGCACCTGTATCCAGTAGCCCATTAAATTCATGTCCTTGAATATTTAGTTTTAGCATGGGGCAAGAATCTAAATTTAAAGAAAGCATAGCCCAATCTACACCTGTGGAGCCTAATCCCTTGGAACCTCTTTCTACAGCATGACTGGAAAATTTATCATGTAGGCTTGGTATTATTAGTAACTGTGCTATTCTATCTCCTGGTGAAATTACTGATATACCTTTTGGAGAACTGGCTATAATTTTTATTTCACCTTCATAATCGGGATCAATTACCCCAGGACTTATCAAAAGTCCTTTTAGAGTAGAAGAGCTGCGTCCCAATAATAAGCCTACTGTTCCTTTGGGAAGAGGTCCTTTTACCCCTGTGGGAATGATTTGAACTCCCATCTCTGGAGTTAGTACTGATCTGGCGGAGGCGCAGATGTCCAACCCTGTGCTCCCTCTGGTTTGTCTGATGAGGGATCTGATGGACAATGTGTCCTGGTCACTACCCTGATGGGGTTGCTGGGTTCCTCCAGTGCTCCATATATTTGTGGTTTGGGGCCCCGGAGCATTGGGGCCCCCTGTCCATTTTTTGGCAACGGAACCCGATGCCTTTGTCCACGATATTGTGGATAAACACCTTGTCCTTGTTCGTTTTTTGATAATGGAGTACCCTCTATGGTGGTTTGAGAACGGCATTCATTAGCCCAATGTAATGGAGTACCCTCTATGGTGGTTTGAGAACGGCATTCATTAGCCCAATGTAATGGAGTACCCTCTATGGTGGTTTGAGAACGGCATTCATTAGCCCAATGTCTCCCTCTACGGCATCGTGGGCAAATACCCAGTATTCTACTCCTTTGATACCTAGTTTTGTTAAACCCTCCTCCTATGGGGCAATTCCTTTTAAAATGTCCTGTTTGTTGACAATTGTAGTATGTTCTTGGCCTGGTATATAAAGCCTGTTTTACTGCAGCTGCCACAATTTGCCCTTGTTCATTAATATCTCTGGCATCTAAAGCCTGTTTTACTGCAGCTGCCATGACTTGCTCTTGTTCATTAATGTCTCTACATAATTTAATATATGTGTTTAAATCTTCCTGTTTCCATGGTCTAATGATATCTCTGCACCAACGATTCGCTTGGTCATAAGCCAGTTGTTTTATTAATGGCATTGCTTGTTCTTATTCCCAAAAACTCTGGTAGCTGTTTGAATAAGCCTATCTACAAATTCAGTGTAAGGTTCATTAGCTCCTTGTATTATCTTAGATAATTAACCTTGTAAACCTCCATGTCCTTGTAAAGTCTTCCATGCCTTACCTGCATCTACAGCAATTTGTAAATATACACCAGGATCATATGCAATTTGTTGCTGCCGATCCTCATAAGGTCCCTTTCCTAACAACATATCTAGATTTCTCTGAGAATAACCAGCTGCTGCATTTCGCCTAGCCGTCTCCTTGCAAAATTCCTCATTGGCAACCTTCCATAACAGGTATTGTCCTCCATTTAGCACAGCTTTACAAATATTAGCCCAATCTGCTGGCGTCATGTTTAAGTTGGTAATGGATTCGACCAAGCTTACAGTGAAGGGTGCTTGAGGACCATAGGTTGTTACAGCCTCTTTTAGCTCCTTCACTGTTTTGAAATTTAAACCCTGGTAAATTCGCTGCTCTCCTACCTCAAATACAGGGCATGTTAATACTTGAGATCCTGTCTCAGGATCCCAACTATCAACTGTGGGGGTTGGGAGTCTCCTAGCATATGGAGGTGGTGCTGTTGATTGGACACTTATGCCCTCTGGTGATAGAATGCTGTTAGTAGCAGTCTCCTGTAGAGGTGGTGCTGTTGGTTGGACACTTACGCTCTCTGATAGAAAGGTGTTATTAGCCGTCTCCTGTTGTAACTTTTCTCGATGGCTTTTTCTGCTCTAAACTTCCTTCCTCTGTCTCACTAGCTTGAAAGACCTTCTCTTTTACTTGAATCTTTTCCTCTTTCTGACTAACTTGAGAGACCTTCTCTTTTACTTGAATCAATATGTCTTCTCCTTCCTCTACCTTTGTCTGAACTGAAGGCTTTGGACTAAGCAAACCAGATACCAACGTCCACAATGGCAATGTGCCAACTGGCAGAGTCCCTGGGTTGTTCTTTTCTATTCTTTTTAAATCTTCACCATGATGGTTCCATTGTGATATATCTAACAACTCCTCCTTAAAAAGCCATGGGCTACATTGTTGTATTGTATCAACGTATGCCCTGACTGCTCTTGATTTTACTGGGATGCCTCCTTCCTCTAACAATTTACTTAACAATCTTTCGGTTTGTTTTTTACTAATTGCTGATCCCGTATTTCTACTATAATACAACCCAACAAGATGACGCCAAACAAAACCGAGACAGAATGCAATAAAAATGGAACAATAATTCATTATATCAGCCTTTCTATCCTCCTGAAATGTGTATCCGTCCTTTCTCCCTATCTGTTCCTCAGATGCAAATAGTTTTTCCTCAGATGTGAGCGGTTTTTCTTCCGTCTCACTCATCTCCAGGGACAGGCAACTTAAAACAAAAATGCCGCAGTCTGGCTGGGCACAATTCAGGAGCCACTTGTCAAAAGAAACTAACTTTATTTTTAGAACTACAAATGCCAAACAAAACCGCTCCTCAGGAAAAAACCCTCAGAGCCCAACTGCCACCACCGGCTTCCCACAAGTCTCTCACCCCCACACAAACCTCACCACCTCCCACAATCCTCCTGCTCTTGAGGCTGATTGGCTGGGTCGCGTGGGCGGAGCCAAAGAAGTCCCCCAATGAGCAGCTCCGTGGAGGAGCCAATCAGCTAGATGTTGCTGGGGCCGCTGTGAGCCAATCATCAGCTGGCAGTCTGAAGGGCAGGGAAACAGCCCAATGAACATCACCGCAGAGAAGCCAATCAGCTAGATGTTGCTGGAGCCGCTGTGAACCAATCATCAGCTGGCAGTCTGAAGTTTGCTGGCAGCTGGAAGTTTTCTGGGGCCCCTTTGGCTGTGGCTCTCAACAGGGTTGAGTTCAATGTTGGAGGTCATTAGATCTGTTCCATAACCCCCATATGCAGATCACAGATTTGGCAGAAACAATACTGGCAACTGAATAGCAACACTATTGTATAAGTATCTCCTTTTTCCTTTTTCTTGTACTGGGGATTAAACCCAGGAGTGCTGAACTCTATCTCCAGTCCTTTTGATTTTCAAATAGGGTCTCACCAAGTTGCCAAAGCTGGCCTCAAATTTTCTTTTTCTTTTTTAAAATATTTTTTTAGTTGTAGATGGACACAACATCTTTATTTATTTATTTTTATGTGGTGCTGAGGATGGAACCCAGTGCCTCACAAGTGCAAAGCAAGTGCTCTCTACCACTGAGCTACAACCCCAGCTCTGGCCTCAAATTTTCAATCATCTTGCTGGGATTACGGGCATGTACCACTGCACCCAGCTGTGTCTTCTTATCCAACTGAGCATATAATTTTTTCTTTTGTTTTAATTGGTGTGTTTTAATTACACACAATAGTGGGGCTCATTATGGCATATTTGCACATGTACATAACACAGTTTGGTCAATTTCATTCACACATAACTGTGAGTCAGTAACTTCACTAGTTCCTTTAAGCAAATACAGCTTTACTTCATAAAAAAAATTTGAAATTTCATCAGCTGGAAAGAACTTCAGTACAAACAGAGGATGCATTTTTAAACTCAAGTTGTTGTCATGGCAATCACTTCCCGGAACAGGATTACTCCCATTAGAGAGCTTTCCCCAATGTCGAAACTGAGGTTTGGGGAATTTCAGCAGTCAGGATTTCCACATTCAGGATTATAATCTTTCAAAATAGTGATTTCAGGATTTTGTATTGCAACATTCATGATTTTGGTGTTCGGGATTATGATCAACACTGGATACAAGACCTTCTCACTTAGATTCCTGTATGGTAAGATCTGTGACACACCAAAGTAAAAGAAGGCATAAAAGAAAAAACAAGAGAATCTACCTAAGATGATTCTATTAATGATAGTGTTTATGTCTAAGGGTGTGGAAATAAAGTTATAGAAGGATTTGTAACAAAAACTGTCATTTTCTAATTCACTATTTGTTATTCCTTTAGATACAGAATTCCACATTTTTTAAAACTGAAAATGTGCACAGCAAAATCATTACATTTACCAGCTTTCCTTCTGGATAACTGTAGCTTTTTATGTAAATTTTGACCAGTGATGTCTTGAGTAGAATTTGTTGGGTGAATCTCCCACAGAGGATCCATAAAAGGAGACAAATGGAACCCAACCTTTTATTCTTTCCCCTTCCTGGAAACGTAATAACATGGCTGGTACTTTAGAAGTTTTAACAGATCATGAGGCAGCTATGGGGATAGAGGAGTTTGCATCTTTTCTTTTTGATTTTTTTTAAGTCTTTTTGGTCCTGGTGATTGAACCTGTGGGGGCTTTTACCACTGAGATACACACCCAGTCCCCCATCTTTTTTTTGTGTGGTGCTGGGGATTAAACCCAATGTCTTGTGCGTGTGAGGTAAGCACTCTACCAACTGAGCTATTCCCCAGACCCCACACCCAGCCCATTTTATTCTGAGACAAAGTCTCACTAAGTTGCCCAGGCTGGCCTTAAACTTGAGATCCTCCATCCTCAGCCTCCTGAGTTTCTGGGATTTCAGGTGTGTGTCATTACACCTAGTGAGCTTGTGTCCTTGATGACATCACTGAATTGTCTACCCCAGACCTTGTGAGGGAATATACTCTTTTGTGTTTAAGACACTGCAACTGGCTGCTACTGGGATGTGAATGCAATTTACAGCTGGCTTAAAATTTCATCTCAACCCACATTGGTTGCCTGCTCCCATCAATACATATACTATAGGGGTCTCACAATGGCTGTGAAGTAGCCTGAGGAAGTGTCTCTGAGGGAAGTGCATACTCATGGTGACCTGACATTGCAGAGGATGTCATGAGCTGCCTGGAGTAAGAGCACAGAACCCAGTCAACAGACACGTAACTCCCTGGGCCATTTGAATGGGGTATGTGTGTGGGGGGTACTCCTTTCAGTGGTCATCTAAAAAAGAAAAAGAAGCCTTTTTATTAGGTGTGGTATGCAAAGATGACAATCAACTTCCCTTTATCTCCCACCCCCAACCACCTTGGTCTCAGTGCTTGGTGTTCCAGAGGTTGGCGTGGTCTTCTGAAAGGATGGAGCTGAGGCAGTTAATTATGTTAGATATACTTCTTTTTGCTGTTGTCATTCCCCCTGTCCCCAACATTTGTTGCTTGTTCAAAAGGACATATCCTAGGAGTCAGTTAGTCTCAAAGTAGCATATCTCTACAGACAAGAAGTGCACAAATATAGCCTGACCACTCTCTCCTTGTGTGACATTCTATTCTGACTAGATCAAGCCCCTTCATTACAGTGCCCAACCCATCACTGAATTCTGTTGTTTCACCCTTCAAAATGTTGTTTCTCCCCAAAGTTCCCATAGCTAGTACTCTAAAAATTGCTGGTAGTACTTCATTCTGGGAGTAACGCAACAGCTTTCTAACTAGCCTGGCCCTCATATCAATGCCAGACTGCCTTGCCTGAAAAACTACTTTCGATGTCTTACCTCAGCTAACTTCCTTTTACCAATCTTATCAAATCCATGCTCTTCTGGGTTTTAGAGAAAATCCATCATGAGGGCCCAACCTGAATTTCCTCCTTCACCCAAATATGCCCTGAGTTTCATTTTCCTGCCATCTGTAAACAACTTCAGCCCTTCCTGGAAGTTCCTCTTTGCCTGACGGGAAACCTAGTCATCCTTAGGCTGCAAAGGGTGTGGAAGAAAACAACAGAAACTCTGCTCCCCACCCACCTTTTTTTTTGAGAGGGGTCTGGCTGTGTTGCCTAGGCTGGTCTCCAACTTGTGGACTCAAGTCATCCTCCCACCTCAGCTACTGTGTAGCTAGGACTATAGCCAGCATCCCCACTCCTAGCTTTGCTTCTTTTGATATTATTCTATTCAGTAAAGACCCAAATCATGTCAAAGACAGCTTAGTGTTTTCCGAATTAACACAATTGAGGATATTTTTAAATTGTTGAGAAAACGTTTGATACAGCTTATTGGACTATAAAGCAGCATAGGAAAGATTTCCCTGTTGTCCATCTTTTATATTCTCCTGGGTAATTGGTTCATATAAGTCACTCTGAACAAATACATACAGCTTGACTGACTGGGCTTAGTAGTCATGAAGTATAGACTTCTGTGTTTTGGGTTCTAATTCCAACATTTTTTTTTTTTTTTTTTTTTTTTAGTGGGGATTGAACCCAGGGATGCTCTACCACTAAGCTACATCCCCAGTCCTTTTTGTTTTGTATTTTGAGACAGAGTCTCACTAGATTTCTCAGGCTGGGCGATTTGTGATCCACCTGCTTCAACCTCCAGAGGCCCTGGGATTAGTGGCATTCTCCACCTTGTTGCCTCTAATCCCGGACTCTTACCTTATTAACCGTGGGACCACTGCAAGCTGCTTAATCTCAGCGACAATATTTCATTGTCGCCTGGAGTCGACAACACATACATTTACAGAGATAAATGCATGTAAATCTTGCAGTGCAGTCCATGGTAGACGTTCATAGCAGCACTACTGTTAGACAGCCAGCGGGATGGGGCTGGCCTGGCTTCTGGCCTGGTGAAGGCCTCAAGGCCAGTTTACTGGCAAAGCAAGGTCACTAAGGGCACCTGGCAAGAAGACAAAACATGAGGGCACTGTCCCTTCACCCTCCACTAACACGCTGGCTGCCTTCCAAGGGACGGTCCCTGGGGCCCTTAGGGAGAGAAAAAGTCCCCAAACCTTCCCCGGGCGGCTTCCAGACCCCGTGCGGCAGCAGCAGTACCACCGCGGCCTAGAGGGGGAGGGCTGCAGCGGGCCTCGCAGGCCCCGCCTTCGGAGGGGCGGAGACGAGGGCGGGCCTGCGGGCCATACCAACTCTACATCGGGGGGGGGAAACGTGCGACTTCCTCTCGCTACACGTCACGGAGCCCAGGCAGATAGGCAGCAGGGTGGTCACGACTGAGAAAAAGCTTACCGCTCCCTCTTCCAGCCTTCTGGACGCAGGGTGTGAGGCCTGCGCGGGATGATAGTTCTCCAACCGCCCTGGGTTCCCCCCGCGTTCCTCCTGTGGTGGACGCGGCCGGAGGGGGCGGGGCCCAGGCGGCGAAGGTCCTTATGTGCTGCCCAGGACACCGCGGCCACACGCTCGCTGGTCTGGTTCGGCGTTGCGTCTGAGAGGCTCTAAGGCGGCGGCCGACGGCGGAGAGCGCTATGTTGTGCCGGGCAGCGTGCAGGTGAGACGCGAGCGCCGGGGCCCGGGGCGCTCCGCCGGGGGCGGCAGGTGTCTGGTGCGCGCGTCGGGAGGCGGGCGCAGGGCGGGCCGCAGGTGACCCGGGTGCCCTCTGTCTTCCAGCGCGGGCGCAAGGCTGGCCCCGGCCCTGGGGGCTCTGGGCTGCCGGCAGAAGCACAGCCTCCCCGACCTGCCTTACGACTACGGCGCCCTGGAGCCGCACATCAGCGCCAAGATCATGGAGCTGCACCACAGCAAGCACCACGCGGCCTACGTGAACAACCTGAACGTCACGGAGGACAAGTACCGGGAGGCGCTGGCCAAGGGTGGGTGCCGGCGCCGCAGCCCCGCGCCGTCTCCGCACGGAGACCCCCGAGTTCGCCCCGTATGAGGGCCGCCCGCAAATAATGATCATTGTAGAAAAGTGTCTTGACTGGTTTGTTTAAACTTTTCTTACCGTCCCAGAAAACAGAATCCCACGAAGGAAGTTGTGGGTTTGACTGTGTTAAGCCCTTTTTTGTTACCCATATTGGTGAGTTGTAAAAGAAGCTCTAGCTCCTGTTTGCACATAAGCATTTAAAATTTGCACTCGTTATGTAATGTGTGTGCTCTTGGAAATGTTTGGTCTCTCAATCATTAGCAGGAGGTCTGAGGGCACCCATACACTTGTGGCCCAGATGCAAGTGCTCTTGAGTGTTGGGGTCAGTCCTGAAAGGTGGCCTGGGGCTTTGCTGTCCCCACTTCCTCTCTGTGTCTGGGCCTCAAGTGGAGGAGGACAGCCTCTCTGCCTCCTTTTTCAAGTGTATTGTAGCGTTAAGCAAGCAGTGTCAGGTGTGGTCTCTCTGATAGTGGGAGAAGGAAGGAGACTGCTAGGTGATAGGAACAGTGGTCCTTGACATCTTCCTGGAACTTCCTGAGAGTCCAGTCTACGACTGGGAGATTCCTTGTATCCTGAGCTGCCCCGCACTGTGAAACTTGATTTACTTTATGCGGGAGAGAAGAGGCAGGAGTCAGCATTGTGATGTTCATTACCAAAAAGCACTTAACCTGGTTGTGAGACAGGTCAGGCCCCTGTGGACTTGGTTTCTGTATTTAATTTAGGGGTTGAAGTTCACAAGAAAAATAGTCATTCTGTGGGAAACAATATTTGTAAATTGGATTAAAATATAATATGGAGTTAACTTTTATTTTGGTACCAGGAATTGAACCCAGGGATGCTTAACCACTAAGCCACATCCCCAGCTCTTTTAATTTTTCACTTTGAGACAAGGTCTTACTAAGTTGTTTAGGGCTTCATTAAGTTGCTGAGGCTGGCTTTGAACTTGTAATCCTCCTGTCTCAGCCTCCTAAATCATTGGAGTTATAGGCACCTGGTTGTTTTTTCTTTTCAAGTGCTGAGTTGATAAAATGAGTAGTATATGGATTTTTGTGTTTATGGCTCTGAAGGTGTATATGGGAATATTGTTTTAATATCTCTGTAAATAATATTTTGTTTTCGTTCCATTAGTTTGCACAACTGAAAAATAATTGATAGTTGTTTTCAGACTATATTGCTTGATAAACTACACAGTAAAGAAAATTTCCTTTTTTTCAAAAAAGTGTTTTTGTTGCATTTCAGGCCTATGAAATTTGTTAAGTAATTTTCAGAGTGACGTTTGGTTGACGAGGGACATCTAGTGGAAAGATGTAGTATTTCAGCCAAATTGTGTTTGAGGTAAATAAAAGGCTACACCTAAAGAGGAGGAAGTTACCACATTCTGGAAGATTTGCTTGCAACAGTTAGATGATTTGAATACGGGAAAAGGCTGTGATTTAGGAAATAACAAACGTTTGATGTGGTAATGGGGAAGCTGGGAAGCTCCCCGTTGTGAAAGTATTTCCAGCAAGGCAGCATCTGACACCTGGGAAACCGTCTTTCCAATATTTTAAAGACATCTTAGTTTTAATCCCTTTCTTGTGGAATCAAAGCTTTGCTTCCTTAATGATATCACTGAAAAAAAAAGTTGTTGTATTGCAGTATTATATTGCAGAGTTTCTTTTACATAGAAATTATATTTTTGAAATTATTATCAAGTAAATTTTCATATCTCCAATATTGTGATAAGAGTATAAATAAAATAACTTAATAATCTCATCATAACTGTCTTTTCAACCAGAAGTTCTTACCTTTTTTTATTGCATTTCAGGGGAAAACCCTGATCTGAAACAAAAAAAAAAGTTAAACTTCAGAAAAGTCTTAAGAGCTTTAAATTGGCTAAGTAAACTTTAAGATGTTGAGATTATTATTTTTTATTTTTTTGAGATATTGAGGATTAAGGATATTGAACCCAGGGTTGGCATATATCCGGGAAGCGCTGAGCTACTTCTCCAGCCACCCCTCCCCCCCTTTATTTTTGGTACGAAGGATTGAACTCGCGCACTCTACCACTGGGTCACATTCCAAACCCTTTTTTGTATTTTATTTAGAGACAGGGTCTCACTGAGTTGCTTAGTGCCTGGCTTTTGCTGAGGCTGGCTTTGAATTCTTTATCCTCCTGCCTCAGCCTCCGGAGCTGCTGGGATTATAGGCCTGTACCACTACATTTAGCCCCCAGCCCTTTTTATTCTATTTTGAGACATGGTCTTGTTAAATTGCCCAGGCTAGCCTTGAATTTACAGTGCTTCAGCTTCAGCCTCCAAGTAGCCAGGGTTACATATGTGCATTACTTGCCCAGCTTAAAATGTTGAGTTTATTAAATTATCTCTTAGTAAACATGTTTCTTTTTCATTTAGGAAAAACAAGCTGGGCATGCTGGCCTATGCCTATAATCCCAGAGACTGGAGGCTGAGGCAGGAGGATAAAAAAATCTGAGGCTAGCCTCAGTAATTTAGTGAGAACCTCAAGAACTTACTGTTTAAGCACCCCTGGGTTTGATCCCTAGTACTGCAACAACAAAAAAGCATAAAACCAGTGTTTACATTTTTAGGGTGACTCCAAGGAAAATTAACAAGGGAAACACTGATTTATAAATATATTTTTATACATTTTTTAAAAAAAAATTATTTTATTTGAATATTTATTTTTTTAGTTGTAGTTGGATACAATATCTTTATTTACTTATTTTTATGTGGTATTGAAGATCGAACCCAGGGCCTCTCATGTGCTAGGCGAGCACTCTACTGCTGAGCCACAACTCCAGCTTGCTAAACAAGTAGGTGAAATAAGTTTTCTGAAAGAAAATCCTAAGAGGTTATCTGTGGATTCAGATATCACTTAATCCTCTCCTTCTGAATTGCTAACAATTAGAGATTTGGCCTTGTTTCAGAAGATAGAATTTCTTAACTAGGTTCTTTTTTTTTTTTTTATTTCCAGCCTTCAGTACCGTGGGTTAAACTCTCCAGCACTTTTTTTTTTTTTTTTTATGTTTTATTTTGAGACAGAATCTTGCTAAGTTGCCCAGGCTGGCCTTCAATTTTTGATCCTCCTGCCTCAGCCTCTGAAGTCGCTAGAATGACAGGCATGCCCCACCTTACCTGCACCTAGACGTTCAGAACAGGGGTTGAGAACTTTTTCTACAACTCCAGCTCCTGGAGAGCAGAGTCCAGTGGTTCACTTTCACTTTGCTTTTCTTGGTAATTTGAATAGTAAGAACTTGGTACGTTTTGTACAGGGAATTTCTGTTTTCCTAATACTTCAGTTAATCTGTAGTTTCTGGGGCTGGGGATGTGGCTCAAGCGGTAGCGCGCTCGCCTGGCATGCGTGCGGCCCGGGTTCGATTCTCAGCACCACATACAAACAAAGATGTTGTGTCCGCCAATAACTTAAAAAAAAAAATAAATAAATATTAAAATTCTCTCTCTTTCTCTCTCTCCCTCTCTCACTCTCTCTTTAAAAAAAAAAAAATCTGTAGTTTCTGGAAGGAGCAGAAAAAAACTTATTTCACCTACTTGTTTAGCAAGCTGGAGAAAAACCTTTTTGGTTTCAGTTTATCTAGTGTTTTGAGAATATATCCAGATTGTCCAAATATGACATTCTTTTTTGTTAAACTATAGGTTGGAGAAAGTTTTTTTTTTCCCCTCAGAAATTGTACTCAAGGACTAGGGTTGTAGCTCAGTGGTAGAACACTTGCCTAGCATGTGTGAGGCACTGGGTTCGATCCTCAGCACCACATAAATATAAATAAAACAAAGGTATGCTAGTGCTGTACACCAACTATAACAAAAAAAAAGAAAAAATTGTATTCAATGTATTTTTTCTTGCCATTTTTCTTTTTTTAAATTTTATTTATTTATTTTCATTACGTATTCAATGTATTTAATCATCTAGTGAATCAACAAATATTTATTGAGTGCCTGCTGTGTAGGTGGCAGTGGGTAGTGTGTTAGGAATTGAGAACCGAAGTCATACACAAAAGCCACTGTGCCAGTGACTTGGGAGACTGGGGCAGGAGGATCACAAGTTTGAGGCATGAAAATGGCCGAAGATATAGTTCAGTGGTAGAACACCTCTGGGTTCAATCCCCAGTACCAAAAAACAAACACAAAACAAAACCAAACTACCTCCTCCGCCGGGAGACAGATGAAGCAGTGTGCCAGGAGTTATACCGCCTTCTAGGAGAGATGGGATGCAGAGTCTGGAGGGGTGATGGGAACTGCCAACTTGTATATCCTGGCCAAAGTCTGGTCAGAGTGCTGTTTGGAGACATGAGAAGAGGCAGAGGGTGAAGCCTAAGCCCTCAGCTGGGAAGTGGTTCCAGCAGAGACAGCAGTGGTCATCCTTGGCAGGGAGGGGGCGTGCTGAGCTTGTCTTGGAAGGCTCCCCGGCCAGTGTGGCTGGCAAAGGGTCAGGTGACAGGTGACATGCCTCCTTACAGCTAGGTGTAAGACTTGGGGCGGGCTCCTAGTGAGAAGGGACATCTTTTGGAAACAGGACTGTGGCTCCAAAGTAGGTGGGAGATGCTAGTGCTGTGCACCAACAGGTAGCAGCAAAGTTGGGGAGAAGGGATTGGATTCTGGATGTCTTTTTTGAGAGGGGTACTGGGGATTGAATCCAGCTTCCTCCCAGCCATTTTTATTTTTTAATTTTTGAGATAGGGTCTTTTTAAGTCATAGAGGCCGGCCTTGAACTTGCAATTCTGCTGTGGCTTCCAGAGTTAATGCCATTACAGGCGTGCACCACTGTGTCCTTAAAGGAGAGCTGGCTTTGCTGATGGGTATCTTAGTGGATTGGGTGTAAGGTGTGAAAGGAGAGGAATTAAAGGTGACATCGATGTCCTGTGGGACAGCTGGCGTTCACTGAGATGGGGTCTGCCATAGGAGTAAGTTTGGGGTTGCAAATCAGGAGTTCAGTGTGAACAAGTTGAGTTTTTTGTTAATGTCACTTTAAAACGTTTCCCAGTATTTGTCTGTCTTGAAATGAGAGCAGAAAGTTTCCCTGTTGTACGTACACTGAGCCGTGCATTTTAGCTCATTTACTGTACTTTCTTTGTTCTCTTTAGTGTTTTATTTGCCGAAGTCTTTTTTATTCAAGAGAACCCTCAGCCTTTGGTGGTCAGGAGTGAATTTTCTCCTAGCTTTACCTTCTCTGCTGTGCTCACCAGTTCTGCATGTGATTAATTGAACTGAAAATCCACTGGGTGTATAATTTGGGGAGAGTCCGATTTTTGATAGAATCTGAAATTGCTGAATTTTAGAACAAGCAAGCTGGTACAATTATCTGCTAACTCACAAAGGAAAAAAAAAACAGTGTTAGAGTGATTAAAGAATAAAAATGTTTTAAAAATGTGTTTGCTTTTTTACATTTCAGGAGATGTTACTGCTCAGGTAGCCCTTCAACCTGCACTGAAGTTCAATGGCGGAGGTCATATCAATCACACCATTTTCTGGACAAATTTGAGTCCTAATGGTGGTGGAGAACCCAAAGGTTGGTATATATTGGTTCACCTTATCTGTATATTTGCACAGTAGTAAAGATTGCTGATTTTTTTTTTTCCCCTTTGGTGCTGGGGATTGAAGCCAGGATCTCATGCATGCCAAGAGTATACCCTACTCCTGAGCTATATCCCCAGTGCATTGTTGATTTTCTTGTTACCATAATTCTCCCTAAAGTACCATACTGGCATATTTTTCATAGCAAGGGGCATAGCAGAGTTGTAACTTTCGAAGGGAAAGACTAGGAAAGGAGAATTCATTCAGGTAGTTACGTCCTCAGTTTTTACACACACATGATTTCACTACAGTGCCCTTTCTTGGTTTAAATATTAGGGAAAGACTGAGAAACAGTTTTTGGAAAGGATTAACTTTCCACTTACTAGCCTGGGATGTCCAGGGTAAGATACTGTGTGAGACAGAGGGAATAATGGGGCTGTTTTCAAAACTAAATGGAAAGTGCTTAGAAAGGTGTCTGTGTCATTAATGTTCCTGTTATGAGGTCACTTGCCACAAAAAAATAGGTTTTCCAGGTGTTTTTAAAACATTACAAATAGGGCTGAAGTAGTAGCTCAGTGGTAGAACACTTGCCTAGCATGTGTGAGACCCTGGGTTCGTGCCCAGCACTGCAAAAATTAAAAACAACAAAAACTGCTGCAGGTAACGAGGGGCACACAGAGCAGTGTCTGGTTCACTGTCTGTCAGTGTGGCTGTCTGACTCATTATTCCACCCCGCTCCCCGCACCACCCCCAGCCGAAGGTATGAAGCATAAGTACAGGTCTCTTATTTTTTCAATACAAGAGTTTCTGGAAGCCATCGAATGTGACTTTGGTTCCTTTTAGAGTTTAAGGAGAAGCTGACAGCTGTCTCTGTTGGAGCCCATAAGTCTGGACTCCTTACACATACCCTAAGTTTCTGTGATTTTATTGTTTGTTTTTTTTAAACATATATATATTTTAGTTGTAGATAGACACAACAACTTTATTTTATTTTTTATTATTCTTTTTTTTATGTAGTGCTGAGGATAAAACCAGTGTCTCACATGCGCTAGTCAAGCACTCTACCACTGAGCCCCAGCCCTTACTCTTTGTTTTTAATCAGTGTTATCCAAGGCAGCTTATCTTATGCCTGCAAAGTTTCCTTTGGGGTGATATTAAATGGGGGAATAAGTCTGGGAAAGTGGATAATTTATTTCTTCTGAATGAGGCCTTAGAATTGAGACTTAATGCTTTTGAGGTTTGTCAGCTACCAGAATATCAGATATACCTATATTCAACCAATGGTTTTGGCATTCTTTGCCATTTTTTATTATCTGTACCCTTTGATTCCATTTGCACTTATAAAAGATGATTACTTTTAAGCCAGTAGTCTATGAAAAGTGAGATATGACCCAGTTGATTTAGTTGATATGCTCAATGTAGAATTAATTCTACAGTGCTACAGAATAAAAAGTTTATGGCTCTCTTTTCCATTTTTTGCAGTATAGTGGATAGAACCTCATGCATGCTAAGTAAGTGCTGTACTACTGAGCTACATCCCAGCCCAGTTATAGCTCTTAAAGTATACCTTCAATTCGGTAATAGAAGGGAAAATCACCCTGTTTAAAACAATCACGATAAGAAGATCAAGCCTGGCACAGTGGTGCATGCCTGTAATCCCAGTGACTCAGGAGGCTGAAGCAGGAGGAAAGATCTAGGATGCCTTGGAGAACTGAATAACAGCCATAACTTTTTTTTTTTTTTTTTTAAATTTTGGTACTAAGGATTGATCTTGGGGGCAGTCAGCCCCTGAGCTACACTCCAGCCCTATTTTGTATTTTATTTAGAGACAGGGTCTCACTGGGTTGCTTAGCACCTCGTTTTTGCTGAGGCTGGCTTTGAACCCTCAATCTTCCTGCTTCAGCCGCCCGAGCTGCTGGGATTACAGGTGTGTGCTACTGTGCCTGGCCAGCTATAACTTTTTATTCCCCAATGGGGACATAGAGTAAGTAGGCTAGAAGTCAAAGTAAAATTTTCTATTGAGGGGGAAAGTTTTAAAAGAAGCAATGGAAAATGAATTTATTCACTGGTAGAAATAGCACAGCGAGGGGCTGGGGATGTGGCTCAAGTGGTAACATGCTCGCCTGTCATGCGTGGGGAACTGGGTTCAATCCTCAGCACCACATAAAAAAATAAAATAAAGATGTCGTGTCCACTGAAAACTAAAAAATAAATATTAAAAATAATTCTCTCTCTCTCTCTCTCTTTAAAAAAAAAAAAAAAAGAAAGAAAGAAATAGCTCAGTGAATAAAGAAATCCCTAATGGTATTAGACTAGCTTCACTAAGAACCATGTGGATCGTAAGTGTGAAACTCCATCCTGTTGTCAGCAGGAGGAAAGCTGGTGTGGTGTATGCTGGATTATGTTTATCTTCTTGGGCCATGTGACAAGAATATTTTAATATACATAATATTTTATTGTAATTGTTGAAATCTGTTTGTGTTTTGAATCTTTTTTTATAGGAGAGTTGCTGGAAGCTATCAAACGTGACTTTGGTTCTTTTGACAAGTTTAAGGAGAAGCTGACAACTGTCTCTGCTGGTGTCCAGGGCTCAGGTTGGGGTTGGCTCGGTTTCAATAAGGAGCAGGGACGCTTGCAGATTGCTGCCTGTTCTAATCAGGATCCATTGCAAGGAACAACAGGTTAGATTTAAAAACTGCTACTTATTTCCTTTGGGAGATGTGGTTTATGTAGGCATGTAACTAGGAATAAGGAAAACTAACAGTGTTTAAACTTACCATGGATATATAATAGTTTAAACAAATCTTATACCCAGAGTCTTGAGTAGGTAAAAAATGCTCCAAGAGTCTGCTATTTTGTAAAATATCACATGTAATTTTTGTAGATACACTAACAATCATTTTAATCTAGATCCTACTTTGTTCTACAGAGAATCAGTATTAGTTTAATTACTTATATGCACTAAAATAAAAGACTGTAACTAGATGACAAGAGGGAAGCTCAAGTGGAGTGAGGCCCACATCTTTTCCAGTGCCCTCCCCTTTGCCAGAACTTTTGGTTAGGCTGAGGCGAGAACTCCAGTTTTCACACTCTACCTATCTGCTGGTCTTGGTATGTGTAAGTGTTTGACTTGGAAACTTTGGGCTGGACTCAGCAAATCCATTTTTTCTGTTGAGTCTAATTGAATTGGTAACCCCAAATAACATGTCACTGGAGAGGATAGGATAGAGTCAGAAGTCATAGGCAGTCAGCTGGGGCTCTAAGCTGTGATGGAATGAATTTTACCTGATTTCTTAACATTAAGCAGTGGAAGTTCTCTGCCACCTCCCCCCTTGCACTCACCTGACTCACTTCCCTGACACGCTCAGATTTTGCTGGAATCTAAACAGTTCTTTTGGAAAAGTCCCAAAAGAATCAAAGAGTTGTGAGCCTGAAGGTTGCAGAGTCGGGTGCAGCTCCAGGTGCCTGTTGGGAAGATTGGTTTCTGTGGATCTGAGCACAATGCTTCTTTCTCTCCTGCTTGGAGAAAGCCCATCGGATGATAAGGCATGACTTTTTACATATTGGGAAAAATCATGACATTTTTTTGCTGCTTTTTTAATGATAAATTGATAGCAACACATCTCACAACTGGTCAAGACATACTGTTGAGAATTATTTTGGTAGAAGAGTTTGAGAGTTTTTTTCCTTTTTAATTTGGTGCCTATGGTTGTATCTAATGGTGGGATTTGTTAACATATTCATACATGCACATAGTATAATAATATAATTTGGCCAATATATTCCCCAGTATTTTCCCTTTCCTCCTCCCTTTTTGGATCTTCCTCTATTGATCTCCCTTCAATTGTCGTGAGATCCTTCCATCTTTCTTTTCCTTCTTCCTCTCTAGCTTTTTGATCTGAGAGAAAACATATGACCCTTGACCCCTCTGAGGTTGGCTTATTTCGTTTAATATAAGGTTCTCAAGTTTCATCTATTTTCCTGTAAATGATAATTTTTTTTTATGACTGAATAAAACTCCATTTATTCATATGTTTATTTTTAGTTGTAGGTGGACACAATACCTTTATCTTTTATTTTTTTTGGTGGAATCTTTGGGGAGTACCTTTATTTTATTTATTTATATGTGGTGCTGAGGATCAAACCCAGGGCCTCGCACATGCTAGGCGAGCACTACTGCTGAGCCACGACCCCAGTCCCCATTTTTATACATACCACATTTTATTTATCCATTGGTGGACACCTAGGCTGGTGCCTCGTTTGTCTGTTGTGGACTGTGCTGCTACAAACATGGATGTGCCTGTGTCTTTTTTTATGGGTAGAACTGAGTTCTTCATTTACCTTATATGATTTCTGAAAATAGTATGTTGTCTTCTTCAGTCCTTTTCCTGGTAAACTTGCTCTTTTATTAGTGCCTCATAACTGGTGTTTACTCCCTAAGAGACTACAGTTAGCTTTGGGGAGCAGAGCAGGTTTCTCATAAGCACCCAAGTTCTCATGCCTTTTGGAAGAGACCACAAAGCCTCAACCATATTCCCGCCCCGAGACATAGCACATCCTTACTGTGGCATCTGAGACCACTGTGAGGAAGGCTGGGGACTGGTTGGTTCTTCTACGAATCTGTTGGTATTTTAAAAACAGCTATTAAAGTACGGTAGTTACTTGATTTTCCCAAGTCTTTTTTTTTTTTTTTTTTTTTAATTGAGATTGAACTCGGGACTGTGCTACTTCTAGACTATGTCCCCAGCAGTTTTCATTTTGAGACAGGGTCTTGCTAAGTTGCCCAGGCTGGGTTCAAACTTGAGATTTTTCTGCTTCAGCCTCCCAAGTAGCTGGGATTCAATTCTAATTCAATAATTTTTTTTCAATTTATCACATTTTCTTCTGAAGTAAAGTTTAAAATCTTTTATTTATAGGAATATTCTTACACAAAAAATAAGAAACAGCCAGGCACAGTGGTGCATGCCTGTAATCCCAGCAGCTCAGGAGGCTGAGGCAGGAGGATCGTGAGTTCAAAGCCCGCCTCAGCAACAGTGAGGCACTAAGCAACTCAGTGAGACCCTGTCTCTAAATAAAATTTAAAAAAGGAAGGGCTGGAGACATGGCTCAGTGGTTGAGTTCCCCCAAGTTCAATCTCTGGTACCCCCCTCCCCCCAAAAGAAAGAAAGAAAATAAACAAATAGGTGAAATTGTTGTAAATGGTATTTTTGTGTGCATAGAATAATAAAATTTAAATTGAGAAGCTATAATTTTTAGATTGAAATTTAAAGATTTTTTTCTTTTTTCTCTTCTTTCTGGTAGGTCTTATCCCACTCCTGGGGATTGATGTATGGGAGCATGCTTATTACCTTCAGTATAAAAATGTCAGACCTGATTATCTAAAAGCTATTTGGAATGTAATCAACTGGGAGAATGTAACTGAAAGGTACATGGCGTGCAAAAAGTAAAACATCATCATTATATTGAGTATGTTAAACTCCTTATGACTATTTTTGTAGTAGAGTACTGCAGTATACTAACAAGGCACTTGATTACAGCATTTATTGATGTTGATGATATATGATGACATATGGTGATTCATTGATGTTCGCATATTTGATATTTGATAACAATAATTTAGTGCTATGAATAATTTCCTATTTTAAAATTTTGTTATTAGGCAACTGTTTGAGAATCATTACTGCTCTGTATAATTTAATCTTAACTGAACATTTTTGTCAGAGAGCTAAACTTACTAGTGGTTTATAATTGTCATCAAAGAACAATAAAAAATATTCTATCCTATATTTGGGGGTTTGTGGGAAAGGCTTTGTAATTCTATTCTGTTGCACTTGGAGAAAGATGTAATCTTTTGCCCCAGTTGTCACAGTAAAATAGGAAACTGATATTTCTCTTTTGTTGAAAATTGTTCTTTTCGTTTATGTAATAATGCTCTGTCTAGTGGTACTTCTGATGGCTATCACCCAATGATATGGTGATGGTCTGTGGTCACATGTATAAATAGCTAACATCATCTTGTCATTTAAAAACCATATGACTTACTGCTGATTGAAAGCTGCTTTATTATAAGAAGATAATTATGCATCTGGACTTACAAAAGACTGGTGTAAAATTTTGTTCTTGAACACAGAAGTATATATTTATGAAAGTGCTTTAGGTGGGCACATCGGGGCCTGGTTGGCACTGCTGAAAGTGGGGACCTCAGGGTGAGGCCATGGGCATTCTGGGGCACTCCCCATCTCTCCATCCTGTTGAAGGGCCTCCCTCTCCTGAGAGCTGTGCTGGCCACAAGCCACCTTCCCTAGTCAGGCAAATGGACTTCTGCCTGGCGTCAGCACTGTGTCCCCTCAGATGATTTCTTTCCAAAGACGTGCTTTATATTTCTGTTTTCTTCTAAAGAATGTATAGCCACTCCAAAACCTTTATATCATTTTTCAACAAAGGGAAAACTCCCCATGGTCAGTGAAGCATTTCAGCTCATGTTCCGGGTAGTTCTGCGCAGGAGCACCATATACCTGCTGTTCACACGGCAGGCAGGCAGGCATTCTGCTGGTATCTGCATGGCCATGTCACAGGTCCCCATCTTTCATCATCTTCCTCATTATCTTTGATGGCCATATGGCTTTTATCATTTGGGCATTTCTTAATTTATTTCACAGTTTTATTACTGAATATTTCATTTCTTCTGTTTTTTATTATCCGTTTTGCTCTTGTGAGTATCCCAATCTTCTATTGGGATGTTTTCTTTATATGTAGGTTTTTTTCTTAACCTATTTAGTAATGTTTTCCCAAGGTCATTTTTAAACATTTTCCCCCCAACTTAATTTTTTTATTTCTTTTCATGGAAAAATGGAGTAACTTAGCAATTTCAATATTGAAGACTGAAGTTTGAAAAAAAAAAAACAAACCTTAAATTCAAGATACTTTTTCTTCACAGTTCAGTTAGAAAAGTATTTAGCTTTCTGAATGTCAACAGTGTTGACTATTGATAAGGGTGTATGTGTGTGCGTGCGTGGATTGAAACACTCTAGAGATTGATTGCTGTCCTTTATATCACAGGGACATGGCTCTCATAGAGTGCAAATGGGGGGCATGTGGTTACCGCCGGCCTCTAATAGACCTTAGAGGAAAGTGGGACTTTCTGAGAGATGGGCTTTGGAATGCACATCTGCTACATCAGGGTTTAACTTGAGCTACAAAGATTTGCAGAATCTACTGACACATAAAGCTTTGACTCTTAAGCTTCCAGATTTTAAAACAGTTCAATGTTGAAATTTCTACGGGGCTCTATTTTTGCTCTGGCTTTCCTGTTGATGAGAATGAGGGCAGTACAACTTCCCTCCTGTTTGTGCTCCTCCATGCTGGATGGAGATTAGGAGACCAAGAGGATCTATGTACTCACGACTTGAATAGCCAGCAGAAGATGATGCTAACACTGTTTAACTCTCTTTTCCATAATAGAAAAGAAAAACAAGTAAAATTTCCATTTTTCTTTTGAAAAGAACAAATATTGTTCGTGCAAGGATTTTTGTGACCAGATCAGCAGTGCCTGCCATAGTCTTAATTGTGCTGGAGGGAAACAAGCAAGTGATACAGATATTTTCTTTTGAATTTGTTGCTTAAACTGTTGCGTAATAATTAAATTTTAATGTTAAGAAATTGCTGTATCATGTCCCTCAATTTCATGGCCTTAAAATGAGATTTGAATTTGTGTTGAGCACCTTTGAAAAAGTAATAAAAAAATATAAAATGAAGATTGATATGTGTTGTGAGTCATATCTGAAACTGGGTATAGATATATTTTATTTTCTATTTTAATTTCAAGGGAATTACTTTTTGGGGAAACTGTTAGGAAAATGATAAATTACTGTTCCTCCTTTTTAATCCTATGTTGCTGCTCCCAGCAAGCTGAGGTCCTGTCCTCTGAGAGATGCACCAAACCCACTATCTGCTGGGTACTGGGTTTTCACCTTGTAAGGTCCAGGAAAGTTTTCATTTAATTCATTAAAGAAACATTGATTTTCCTATTGCAGTTGTGTAGTTTTCTGATTGTTAATAAAAGAATCTGTCAATTCTTCAAAGAGGTCTACATAATGCATATGGGTTACAAATGTTAATGATCCTTTAATGTTCTATCATTTTCACTGCTTTTCTGTGTTCAGGGGCTTCTGGTGATGGCCTTCTTGCTGGCGTGGTCAAGGGGAGTGTGCGTGTCTGTGTGGTCTCCCCCTTCTTAACAGCTGCCAGGATTCCAGCACAGGGGCTCCACCTTAGTGACCTTATCTAATGCTGATCATCCCGAGGCCCCACCTCTCAACATAACTCAGATTGTAACCACCCTCTTAACACTTCCAGCACATAGGCCCTTGGGGGACACTCAGGTCATATCCAAACCCACTTCTAAAATTATTTTTTCAACATAATTCTCAAGATCAATGTCTGCATCTCTAATTTCTTACCCTAGCAACTGCATAGCTCTTTCAAGCCACCGCAAACTGTAGGTTCATGAGGAAGGCCACATCTTTAATCTTTGTTTCTGGACTGAGTTTTTAAATCTTTTTTGCTCAATTTTTTTTTTTTTTTTTTTTTTTTTTTTTTTTTTTTTTTTTTTTTTGAATCACGATCTCCACTGCTTAGAATTAAAAGCACTGGTTTTTCCAGCTTTTGAGTTCTGTCTAATACAGCTCCCTACGGAATCTTTGAGGAACAAATTCTTCTCACTCCATCAGGGCTTGGTGAGGCTGTGTGGCCCTGTGCTTGGCTCTCCCTTCTCCTAGTTTGACCCACAGGGTCAGCTCACCACACAGACTAGTCAAGTTCTCTATTTTCTTGGATGCTTGCAAAGTCCAGGAGTGGGCTTATGACTCAAATTGGGTCAAAGAAAATCTTCTCTAGCCACATCATCCATTCCCCTTCCCTTGGGGTCCTGTACTTAGGGCCTATGAGATGGTGTTCCTTTATTGGTTACTGTGGATACATTTGTTGCAAAATTAAGACCAGAAAAGGAGGAGGGAAGAGCTGACTGACCTAGAGCAGCAGAGCACACTCCACTGTGTAAGTCTGTGTCCAGCACTGCCTGGAGCCAGTGCTTGGGTTTACTCCTTGTAGGAGCCAAAAGTTTCTTGAAATGGTTGTATTCAATTTTTGATTCATTTTTGATTGTGTTGCTTAAGTTAATTGAGTTCGACTTTCATCCTTGTAATAGAGAGTGCTGACGCTGCCCCATGCACTGCCGCCTCCCTGCTGTGTGGACGCAGTGCCTGCCTGCTCCCTCTGCTCTCCTGCAGCACAGGAGGCACTAGGTTCCAGGTCACTCTTGGTTCTTTTGTACCTTTGGGTCCTCACACTTGCTGTTCTCTCATCTGAGATCTGAGTCTCTCTCTTACAGCGCCATGCCTCCTCTAGAAACCTCCCCTGGCCATCGTACTTAACCTATTTCCTTCAGGGAGAGTCTGTAAATATCTTGGTTATTTATGCCTTTACCTGTTTATCGTCTGCATCTTCCCATTTCAACATAACTGCCGGGTTTCTGTTCTCGTGACTAAAAGGCTCAGGGGTCACTCCAGTTAAACTGGGCTAACTGGGCTGTGCAAAATAACCACACAAGAGACACAAATACCTTTTTCTTTGGGGTCGCTGTGACGGCTCCTCTGACCTTAAGGGTCTGCAGGAAGAGGGAGTGAGAGCATGCGCTGACCCCTTTTATTGAGGAGAAGATATTCATATGAGGCAAGGGGTCAGGTTTCAGGGGGCTGAGTATCTTCATGATGTCCACTGTCAGCAGGTTGACTGACACCTGGGAGGCCACACCCAAGGGCACAGTAAGAGAAGGGGACACACACAAGGTACTTCCATGGAAGATTCTATCCTAAACAGGGCAAGGGGTTATATAACAAAGGAACAGGTGAGCGTAGCTTCACCCATGGGATTGTAGCACCCAGGCACGAGACACCAACCCTCGCACCCAAGAAGGGTGGGGAAAGCTCTGCCACATTTCCACGACTTAGGGCCTCAGCACCAAGCCGGGGAGTGTGACTCAGTCGCATGTAAGGTTGGTCTCCCACACATAACCTTTAAGAAGGCAGGGGCTTTGGGGCACACCTATAATCCCAGCTGCTTTGAAGGCTGAGGCAGGGGGATTGCAAGTTTGAGGCCAGCCTGGGCAATACAGAGCTTGTCTCAAACAAAACAAAATAGAAGGCAGGGACCTTGTGATACCATTCTCGGCACTGTGTCTAATATATAACAGGTGCTCTGTAAAGAGCTCCCCTCTCCCCAGGGCAGGCCCAGGGCAGTCCTAGCAATGCAGCTTGAAACCCTCAGACTAGAAGTTCCCATGGTTCCTGTTGGTTCCCAGGCCTCCTGAAGTAAACACATATCAAATATGGTATCCTGACTAATATCACATAGGTTGTCACCACAGGGACTGCCGCAGTCTGGTTGGGCACAAATCACAGCCACTGAAGCAGGAACAAACTTTATTTCTGAACTCCACCAGCACACTCCACACGCGCTCCCGGGAACTCCCCTGAATGCCACGCGCCTCCTCCAGGAACCAGCAACCGGAAAAATCCCTCCTTCCGCACTTTCCCAACCAATGGGAACTCTCCGGGAATCCCCGCGAGAGCTCAAGCGGAACTCAACGGGAACTCCGCCAGAACTCAAAAGTCATCATCTTCATGGCTCGCTAGCGTCACCACCTCTCAACCACTACTTCTGGCAAAAATGCCATGCGTCATCCCGACTCTGGCCCTCAACAAGGGACATGTAGCCATGTAGTTCAGAGGTGTGAATGTGTTCACGGGGTATATTTCCAATAGGAAGTCAGCCCTGCGTCTTAGCTTAGACTGCCTCAATGAAATGCAGGGGCTGAGTGGCTCAAATAACAGATGTTTATTTTCTCACAGTTTGGAGGGTGGATGTCCAAGATCAAGGTTGAGTTAGGGTTTGAAGATATGAATTCCAGGAGTTACAATTCAGTCAATTGGAGAGTCTTGCCTTAATTAAGCCTCTTTTGGAGAAATATTCTCAGTATCCCAGGTGAGGGATGAATCAAATATAAGTCTAGACAAGTCAATTCCAAATGATGCAAGAAATATGGAAAAAGAATAAGTTTCAGTAGTGTGTATCTTTGATATTAAGCCAAATGTATAAAATGCATAAAACCTATACATAATGCCTGTTCTCACAGAATTTTTTTTTTTTTAAAGAGAGAGTGAGAGAGGAGAGAGAGAGAGAGAGAGAATTTTTTAATATTTATTTTTTAGTTCTCGGCGGACACAGCATCTTTGTTGGTATGTGGTTCTGAGGATCGAACCCGGGCCGCACGCATGCCAGGCGAGCGCGCTACCGCTTGAGCCACATCCCCAGCCCCTCACAGAATTTTAACATGGAGAATTTCTAGTCTTTTGAGGTCATAATCTAAGTACAAGCTTTACTTGTTTTCCTGGTTTTAAAGACTGAATATAAGATTTCTTGCATATTTCTTGGCTATAGAGGTAGGAAATAGATGAAATCAATACTTTGATTTTGTTTTAATTGAATACATGTAAGAAGTCCCCTTTTTATTTATTTATTTTTTAAAATATATTTTTTTTTTTAGTTGTAGATGGACACAATATCTTTATTTATTTATATGTGGTGCTGAGGATCAAACTCAGTGCCTCACACGTGCAAGGCGCTCTACCACTGAGCTATAGCCCCTGCCCCCTTTTTATTTTATTTATTTATTTTATTGGTTGTTCAAAACATTACAAAGCTCATGACATATCATCTTTCATACATTTGACTCAAGTGGGTTATGAACTCCCATTTTTACCCCAAATACAAATTGCAGAATCACATCTGCCCCCCTTTTTATTTTTGAAAAGTCAAAATTTGATTATGTCTGTGCAGTTTTGCCTTTATCAGAATGTCATACCTGTGGAATCAGACTGGCTTCCTTCACATTACATAAATGTAATGCACATTTAAGTTTCCTTCATAATTTTTCATGTTTTGATGTCGCATTTCTTTTTAGCCCTGAATAATATTCCTCAGTCTGGATGTACATACTACAACTTATTTATCGGACACCTGCTGAAGGGCATCTGTTTGTTTCCAACTTTTGGCAATTAGGAATGATGTTGCTATAACATCCTGGTGCAGATGTTTTGCTGTATATAGGTTTTCAATTCATTTGGGTAAATGCTAAGGAGCATGATTATTGGGTATTATGTTTAATTTTCTAGAATATAGTTTAAAAAGTTGATAAACATATTTTAAACAGTGAAATGTTCACCTCATAGGCTTAGTGGTAGAGTATTGGCTGGCCCAGCAAGAATGAGGCCCTGGGTTCCATCCCTAGCACTGCAAAAGAAAAAAAAAAGTGACTTTCAGTCCTCAGGCATATTGTGTTCTACACAGGACCAGTATTGGGCTGAACCCATCCTTCTCCCACCCTGGCACAGAGCTGTGCCTGCTCAGCAGAAGGGGATGTGAGTCTTCTCCCAGTTCCCATAAAGTCGTCTGTGAGTCAGGTTAGCTCTTTGCAGTCTTGAGTCCTGGCCTGCTGCCCCTTTCTTAGGACTGCTTCTCCCATTTCTTCACTTTTCTAGACAATTCATCTTCTCCAAGGCTGCTGGAATTGAGGTGGGGGTGGGAAATTATTTGGTTTGTTTATGGCCCTCCAAATGAATTCCTTCTCTCACATTCCCCACTCCTGAGCATGTCACGGGGCTCATCTGATAATCAAAGGCCCTCTGCCACCTATTCTGCGTCTCAGATTTTATTCTTTGGCATGCCTCAAGGTAGAAAGGCCTGTTTCTCTTGCTCTCCTACAACCTGTGAAGGTCGATGGCCACAAAAGGCTCCATTTTCCCTTGTCAAAGGAAACCTTAGGATTGTCTTTTTCCCTACCAACCTAAATATATCTGGATATTACCAGTAGGTGGCAGTGTTTCTACACTTTTCTTCCCTCCAGGGACTCGGTGCTTGAAACAGGACTTTCAAGGAAGCAGAGTGAATACAGGAAGTTGGAATAATGTTAAAGAGGACCCCAAGACACGCTTTACCCTGGACTTTTTAGTTTTGTTCATTAAGAAGAGATAATCCTTTACTTTTATATTTTTTATTCTATTTTGAAACAATATCAAATTTATATAAAATTTGCAATTGCAAAGAATCTTAGCTTTTCCAGAATCATTTGGTAATAAGTTGCCCATGTGATATCTCATTACCACCAATTACTTTATTTGTATTTCCAGCAGACAAGGACATTCTCCTACATAGCCACCGTGCAGCCATTAAAATCAGGTAATTAATGTTGATATTAATTACTGTCCTACAATCCTTGGATACCATTCAAACTTGACCATTGTCCCAATAATGTTATTTATAGTAGAAGAATCTAGTCCAGAACCTTCCACTGTGTTTAGTTATCATGTTCTGCTATCCTTTAAGTTGGACATGTCCCTGTCTCTCCTTGTCTCCCATGACCTTGATACTTCTGAGATTACATGTAATTCTCATTTTGTAGATCTCCTCCATTTGGGATTGTCCAAGTTGCCTTATATTGGAGTAAAGTCATACATGCTGGGAAGGTTGTCATTGCATTCTATCTGGTGGCAAGGTTTCAATTTGTCTCATGTTAATTTTGGTCACCTGATCACAGTGGTATCTGCCAAACTTCTCCATTATAAAGATATTCTTTTACTCCTTTGTAACTAGTAAGACTTTAGTGAGGAGGTATTTTGAGACTATGTAAATATCATGTTTATCATCAAATTATTAATTCCATATTAGAATGGACTGATGAATTGCTATTTTGTATAAGGGGTGTATGAGTCAGATTTTCATCTCTATAAGGGAAAACCTGACACAGGCTTCTTATGAAGAAAAAGAGGTTTATTTTGCTTACAGTTTTGGAGACTGGAAATTCAAACCACCTGGCTGCATGGCCTCATGGCAGATGGTAGTGATGGGAGTGCACAGTGGTCACATTTTGATATGAGAAGCAGACGGAGCTTGGTGGCACCAGGCTTGGGCTTTTCTAGCAACCGATTTTTGCAAGAACTCATTCCAAGGGACTTGTGTTCCCTTCTGAGGGCACAACCCCGATGGCCTAAGGAACTCCCCTAAGCCCCTCTTCTGGAAGTTCCCACCACCTCCCAGTGTGGCCATCCCGAGGACCCAGCCTGGCTAAACCATACCCACACCATATCCATGGGTTATTATTCTGATGCTCCCCTAGATATGAATTTAATCAGTGAGAACCACTTCAAGGTGTCATCTGTGTCCTTTGGATGTGACCCATTACTAGTTTCTGGCACAGGTTTAAAGCTCACATTGTATCCCTCTGCCCCCAGATCAGTCATTTCTCCTCAGAACCTTGGGTGCTTGTAGTGTACAATGGTATTTAGAAACCAAGAGGTGGGTGCCAGGTGAGCTCTTTGCTTCTGAGTGTCATGAACAGACCTAAGGAATATGTGAGAGAGAGAGAGAGAGAGAGAATGAGAGAGAGAGAGAGAATGAGAGAGAGAGAGAGAGAGAGAGAGAGAGTGTGTGTGTGTGTGTGATCTACATACACGTTTTTCAGACAATTATAATTATATTTACTTCTGTATCTACATATATTGAAAACCATGAGTTCATGCCAGGGTTGACGACACAGAATTAATGGGACCCAGTGCAAAATGAAATTTTGTTGCCCTTTAGTTCAAAAAGCAGGAGAAGGTATTGTTTCAGGCACTCAAATAAAAAGCTCTTCCCTATTTTCTACAGTCTCTTTCAACTTGTCACAGTGGTTTTCATTTATGTAATGCCACTCTAAAATGAGAATAATTAAATGTTAAAGGCCCCCTGAATCTGGGAGGCAAGGTGCTGTGCGATGCCTGTTCCCATTAGTTGTCCCGTTCTCTTTCTTACTGTCCAGCAGGTGAGAGCTTCTCGGTTCACAGTCTTTTCCCAAATCCTTGGTTCCTTCTTACGGGGGTTACCTAGATGCCACTCTGTGTTCAGACACCACGGGGAGGACCCGAGGTGATGTAGGAACACTGGCATCTGTCAGTCCCGAAGGTGGGCATCTGTCCTGGTCACTCCACATCAGGAGTTTCCTGTAAGGTGCTCAGACCGGTGCAGGTTGCAATTCCTGCATCTGAGCCTTTTGCTCTTGGGAAGCGCCTTCCCCGGGAACGTCCTCTCATGCCCTATGTTTCTGTGTAATGGTGCACCCCAGGCTGAGCTGACTGCTTCCTCTGTTTCTCTCCTGGTTCTGGGCTTCCTACTTCTCAGTGGCCTAATATCCGAGGCTTCAATCTGGTGCAGGCTGGGAAGGGGGTCCTCATTCACCTTTGTGTCTGCTCTTTGATGTCTAGAACCCCAGTTTTCAGGCTCTGCCTAAACCTTTGTCACTTCATTTTGTAAGGTAGCAGTTTGCCACAGCTACTCCATTTTGAGGTGAAGTGCCAAGGTGGACTGACTCGGTGCCTTGTTTGTACAAGTAAATGACCACCATCTGCCTGGCACAACTACAAGGCATGAACTGACAGGTGAATTAATAGTGCTAATAAGAATGACCATCATGGGGCTGGAGATGTGGCTCAAGCAGTAGCGCGCTCGCCTGGCATGCGTGCGGCCCAGGTTCAATCCTCAGCACCACATACAAACAAAGATGTTGTGTCTGCCGAATACTAAAAAATAAATATTTAAACAATTCTCTCTCTCTCTCTCTCTCTCTTAAAAAAAAAAAAAAAAAGAATGACCATCATGAGGGGCTGGGGTTGTGGCTCATTGGTCAAGTGTTTGCTCACATGTGTGAGGCATGGGGTTCAATTCTCAGCACCACATATAAATAAATGAATAAAATCAAGGTCCATCAACACTAAAAAATATTTTTATTTATTTTTTTTTAAAGAATGACCATCATGAACATACTGAACTAATCAGAAGCACATTAATGCATGGGTGTATCAAACTCACATCAGAAAAACCACAGACTCATGGAACACACCAAACCAGTGCATGATGCAAGCCCCTCACTGGAGACCCATCAAAGGGGCACAGCCTGAGACCGGACACAGTGGTACCCTGATTCCATCACCTGCTCATTGGTCACGAGCCTTGCCTGGGAAAATCACCAAGTGACAAATCTCTATCCTTGGGCTTCAGCAGAGTACAGTTTCTCCTGCTTGTGGTGACCATGCTAGGCCCACTCCAAGTTGTGAAACCGCCATCCATCGGGACCTTGGCCTAGAATAATTCCCTGTGCTTTGACAGCTCTGTGCCCTGAACAAGTTAATCTTATCTTACCACTGACAGTGACTCTTGGCATCTGCTCTCTGCCTTTGCTCTCAGGTGACCCTCCTGAACTCCTGTGGCTGCCTTAGTCCTTTCTTATGTGACTTGATAGTTACAGACATTAGAAATTATGATTGAATAAAAGAACCTGCAATTGCCCGGCTTTGACTGCCAGGCGACCCAGAAGTATGTAGTGAACTGCCACTTTTGAAAGTGGTGTGGCCTGTGAATTTATTGTTATCCCAGGGCTGGACACCTAGAGCAGTCAAGTTAGAATGAGTGACAACTTCGCAGCTCTTCCCTTGAGCTGTTTTCCTCTTACACGTGAGTGTAGCATGTTCCTCAGTTTATAAGGCATGTGTTTTAGTTGTTGAAAATGGAACAGAAAACATTATCCCGTGTGCTGATGACATGGCTTTATTATCACCAAGAAACCTGCAGGAGGTGTCACATAAGACAGTCTCTTTCCAAGCCCAACTGCCACTTTATAGGCTTATTTGCTAAGCATTCTGTATGGTCAAGTCAATTATTTCTTTGTTTATTTATTTATTGTACTAGGATTTGAACCCAGAGGTGCTTTATCACTGAGCTATGTCCCTAGCCCTTTTTATTTTTATTTAAGTTAGGATCTCACTAAGTTACTTAAGGCTTTGCTAAATTGCTGAGGCTGGCCTTGAACTTGGGAGCCTCCTGCCTCAGCCTCTGGAGCCACAGGGATTATGGGTATGTATCACTGCTCCTCACAGGTCAATTTATTTAAGTTTTTTGAAAGTTAAAATGTTTAAAGATATTTCTGGCTCTTGATTAAAAAAAAAATTAAAGGATTATAAATAGCATTTGGTAAGATTCATTGAAAAACAGTAGCCTGGTAAGGATTCTGGTATCCTTAATGGCCTGCAACTTGGACTCAAGAGTCTGCTATGGCTTGGATGTGAGGTGTCCCCCAAAAGCTCCTGTGTGAGACAATGCAAGAAAGCTTAGAGGTGAAATGATTGGCTTATGAGAGCCTTAAGCAGTGAGTTAATCCCCCTGATAGGGATTAACCAGGTGGTGACTGTGCACAGGTAGGGAGGGTGTGGCTGGAGGAGGTGGGTCACCCTGCATTTGGAGTTAATAAACCAAGACCTGTGAAACTGTGAGCCTCAAGCAAACTTTTCTTCCTCTAAAATTGTTTTTATCATATTGTTTGGTCACAGCAGTGAAAAAGCTGACTGAAACAGGGTCCATCTGTCAGTGTTGCAGGGGACCAAGAACTGTCCCCTGGACCGACAGGTGGGTTGCACCTGAGTGAAGGCCACACTGTGGCTTCCTCTACAAACCCTGGATGAGGCCCTCCTGCAACGGCGATGTATAATTTCGCTTTGGATAATTGTCAGAGAAAACCCCAAACTCTCTGCTGATCAATACTTATGAAAATCTAGAAGCTTAACTAGAGCGTGACCACTCAGTACGAGCCTTCCTCATGTGACAGGTTTTGCCTTCTGTCCAACATAATTTGCTCTTCCTCCTCTTGGTTATCATCGTCATGATGACCACTATGATAAAGATGATGCCCTCAATATGTCCTCTAGATTTTTCTGGATGCTCTAAAAACCATTCTTGGACTAGGCAGCCCACGGTGCTGCCCAGATGCAGCCAGCTAGGATGGTCTTTTGTTGACCTCCAGTTCCTGAACAACTGAGGAGTGAGAGGAGTGGTCAAGAGCTGGGGTTGGAGACCGATGTTCCTGACTGAAATCCTGCTCTGATCCTGGCTCTTCCTGGCACCTACGCACCCACCCGCAGCTTCCCGACCTTGCCAAGACTCTGTTTCCCCATATGTAACTCTGGGTGAGAATACCAACCCCGGCTCTGGTCAAGGTTAGGCAAACTATTTGTGGATAGCACTTAGCACAGTGTCTTGTTCATAGTAAGTCCTCCAGACATTAAAAACAAAACAAAACAACAAAAACTACTTTAAAGCAAATACAAAGTGTTTGAATCCAGTAGGTACCAGATGGTGGGGAGGCAGTAAGCATAATAAATAGCCAATAGTTTACTATGTTAGATGGTAAGGACGCCATGGAAATAGAAGGGTGCATGGCAGCCTCCCGGGAGGGTGTGCTTGGGTGAGCACTTGCAAGAAGAGGGGTGAGAGCCCATATCTAAGGAGGAGCATCCCTACCAACGCCTTCACTTGAAATGAGCTTTGTGTGCTCTCAGAAGATCCAGGTGACCTGCATAGCTGGACAGCAGAGGGCTGGCAGTTGGTGGTGAGATTGGGCAGGGAAGCGGGAAGCAGCTCACCCAGGCCTTCCTGGCCTCTGGAGGGACATTGGCTTTTGCTCTCATGGAGATGGGAGTTGTTAGGTGCAGGACAGGCTGACTAAGCTGTCTGCAGGGCATGCCAAACAAAGTTAGCTGTAGGGTGACCTGGTCACTCAAACCCTCTGTCTGGCTCTTTATCACCTGTTTGCTTCAAGACCAAACGCCCAAGCCCCCGCTCAAGGCTGAGCACTTCGCCACCCCCCCCCCCCCAAGGCTGAACACTCAGCCCTGCTCAAGGCCGAACACGTAACCCGCCTTGTGCCAACAAGGTAGCTTGCAGACCCAGAGACCCCATTAGATTTGGGCTATAAAAACTCCCTCCTGCCGGGCCCCTCTCTCTCTTGCTTTCTTTATCTCTCTTGCTATTTCTCTTGCTTTCTCTGTCTCTCTCTTGCTCTCTCTCTCTCTCTCTCTCTCTCTCTCTCTCCCTCCCTCCCTCCCTCCCTCCCTCCCTTCTCTTTCTCTCTTTTCTCCTCTGTTGCACTGCTGCAATAAAGATCTCTTGGTTGCTCTGAGTGTTGTGGTCACTTTTCTTTCAGGAATGGCTATAGTATGGATATGATTTGAGGGTGTCCCCCAGGGTTCCTGTGTTGGTAGCACAGTCCTTCCTGAAGCAATCTGGGATGTCATGGGTGACCTTCAAGAGGTGGGGCGCTGATGAGGAAGGAATTGATGTGGTTCTGATGGGAGTTTTTGTAAGAGCAAGCCTGGTGCCTCCCTGTTGCCCTGGCTTCCTGTCTCGCCAGGGGTTTCTCCATTCTCTTCTGCACACATTCCCATCATGATGCCATCTGCCTCGAGGTTCTACCAGAGCCAGGCCAACACTGGTGCCATCCCTTGAACCTCTGGAACCAAGACTTAACTAAACCTCTTTGCTTTGCTTTGTTTTTTTTTTCTTGGTAGTAGGGATTGACTCAGGGATGCTCTACCACTGAGCAACATCCTCAGATGTTTTAATTTTATTTTTGTGACAGGGTCTCATCAAGTTGCCCAGCTTTCCTCGAATTTGGAATCCTCCTGCCTCAGCCTCCTGAGTAGCTGGGATTACAGGTGTGCACCATGGTGACTGGTCTAAACCTCTTTCTTTAACAGGTATTAGGTTTTTTATTCTGATAATGAAAGGTGAATACAGGTGCCTCTGGAGTAGTGTGAGCAATAAAAGTATTTTTCAACTTGTGTATCATCATTTTCTTCCTTTTAACCTTGCCTCCTCTCTCCCTTCCTCCCCTCTGTGGCACACGCTCTTCTTCTTTTTCCCCTCTCTCCGTTCTCTCTCTCTCCCTTTTTCCCTTCCCCTTCATCTTCCTCCTTTTGGGAGATCAACAGGAAAATTTTCTCTCGGATCACAATGTGAGGTGATCCATGTTCCTGAGAGCTAGTTGGTTTACAGAGAAGATTATGAAAAATAAGACCTCTGTGATTTCCAAAGTCGTGTTCATTGATAGCAGCCAGAAAGCTAATCTAGTCAACTTTAGATCCTCCAGGCCCCCTTCTGCACTAGAATATGAGGTTGATGAGACCTGGCTTGGTCAACTGTAAGCTTTCTCAAATCACCAGATGACCTCAGAGCACTTCCCAGTTAGTTCTTACGGTCCTGGTTACTTGCTTGTTTGGTTAACAGCTATTTCCTCCACTTGGCGATAAGCTCCTTGAAGGCAGAGGCCACGTCTTGTTTGTAAATCAGCATAGTGGCTGGAGTGCCTGCTGCAGTGCCCTGCACACTTAAGTGCATGCATTGACTTGGTGTCACTATTTCTATTTTCTTTACTATCACAATGCCAGAGCTGCATATTATAAAACCTCTATTTAGAAGGCCATAAGCATCTACATTATTGGAACACAGTCTGTCTATTTAAGAATATGCTGTAAGAATGCATTTTGTTGGGCTGTGGGTGCAGCTCAGTGGTAGAGCACTTGCTCAGCTTCTGTGAGGCTTGCCTAGCCCTGGGTTTGATCCTCAGCATCACATAAAAATATATTACTTAAATAAAGATATTGTGTCCATCTACATCTAGAGAAAAGTTTTTAAATTAAAAAAAGAATGCATTTTGTTCTGGGTCAGTGGTGCATCCCTGTTAATCCCAGTGACCTGGGAGGCTGAGGCAGGGGGATTGAGAGTTCAAAGCCAGCCTCAGCAACTTAGCAAGGCCCTACACAACTCAGTGAGACCCTGTCTCTAAATAAAATACAAAAAGGGATGGGAATATGGCTCAGCGGTCTAGTGTTCCTAGGTTCAATCCTCAGTACCTTAAAAAAAAAAAAAAGCATTGTTTTGCTAGCAAGACATGGGACATGGTGCTCAGTTTCTATCATGATACGACACTTGTTTGAAATGTTTCCATTCTGCCAATTTGTTGAAAAAACTGCAGAGGAATGGTAAAATTCAATAAGAAAACCCATGTGTGTGTGTGAGAGTGTGTGTGTGTGTGTGTGTGTGTGTGTGAAACAATTCAGAAGACTCAATTCATTTTTTTAACCTTAAATGACTAATACATTTAATGGGAATATATAAAAATATAAACATGTATAAAGCTCCTCTTATATGACTGTAAAGCAAAATTAACGTATTATGTAGTACACCCCAAATTATGGAACTGATGTAATTAAAATTAGCATCATCAGGGAAACCCACCTACTCAGGTGGCACTCTTGCATCTGCCCCTCTTCCCTCTTGTCTTCCTCGGCTCGCCTCTGCCCTGTCCCTTGAGGCAATGCCATTCTAGCACTTTGCTTCAGTCAGATATTGCAAAGCTTATACGCCTCTGGTCTGCAAGGCAGCTTAACTCTACTGGGTTCAAAATGATCCTTCCACACGCACACTCACGTTTACAGAAGCACAACGCACAATAACCAAACTAGGGAACCAGCCTGGATGTCCATCAGAGGGTGAACGGATAAGTGGAATGTGGTGTATACACACAATGCTGTTTTATTCAGCCCTAAAGAAAAATAAAATTATGTCATTTGTGGGAAAATGGGGGAACTTGAGACCATTATGTTTAGCTAAATAAGCCAAACTCCGAAGGTGAAGTGTTGCATATTTTCTCTCACATGTGGAAACTGGAAGGAAAAAGGAAAAGAAAGGTGGAGGGGAGGATCTCAGACAATCAGGTGGAGGTCAGCAGACAGAGGAGAGGGACCCAGGGTGGGAGGGAGGGAGGAAGTGGGGAAGGGCTGGGGAACTGATCTGGCAAATCCTATTGTCATGCGGTGTGCATGGAGAAGTGTGTGACCAACCCCACCATCACGCACAACTATGATGCCCCAATAAAAAATGTGGAAAGAGGGGGAAAAACAGCAAAGACCAGCTGAAAACTAAAACAAAAATTTCAGGGGGATTATAGATGAAAGTATAAAATATAAACAAAAAAGCTTCTAAAAAATAACATTAAAGAATATTTTCATGGTAGAAATAAATCCTTCATCTAATAACTCCACTTCTGAAACTGTAAGTGGTGTCAGCTATTGGTTAAGTACCGCACAAGCGTGACCACAGATGACAGTTTCCCATCCTGTGACACACATAGGCACCCAGGCTGCCCAGGGAGGGCGCACATCAAAAACTTTAGATGAATACTGAAATGGAAACAATGAGAATTTAATAGTGTGGGTAGAAAAGTTGACAGTCTCCAAAAACATACCAGAGGACTGTAGCTTAAGATGGTTACACAATCGGCAACTTAGTGAGGCCCTAAGCAACTTAGCAAGACCCAGTCTCAAAATAAAAAATAAAAACGGCTGGGGATGTGTCTCAGTGGTTAAGTACCCCTGGGTTCAATCCCTGGGGGTGAGAGGAGATGATTATACTAAATATTACCTGCTGCCTATTTATTCAGTCCCAAATAATCAAGCTGGGCTGGGTACGGTGACACATGTCTGTAATCCCAACAATTTGGGAGTCTGAGGCAGGAGGATCGAAAGTTTGAGATCAGTCTCAGCAATTTAGGAAGGCCCTAAGCAACTTAGTGAGACCCTGTCTCAAAATAAAAAAGGCTGGGGATATAGCTCAGTGGTTAAGCAACCCTGAGTTCAATCCCCTGTACCAAAACCAAAAAATAACCAAAACAACAAAAAAACCTCAGCAAATAGACAAAAACCTAAATAATCAAGTTGGCAATTTATTATGCATGTTCTCGTTTATGGAGTGTGTGTGTGTGTGTGTGTGTGTGTGTGTGTGTGTGTATGCCCAATAGAGAGAGGAGAGAAAGAGGTGTAATTCTTTAAATATGATTGTTTAAATTGATTCTTACAGTTTGATGGATAGACAATTTCTTGTTGAGATTTTTGAGGAAAATCAGAAAATGTGTTAGCCTCTGGTTATTTTCAAAATTTTCAACACTGAGTGAAATTCTTGAGATGAAAGCTTCTATATAGTTCTAGTAAATAAACACAGTAATTTGAAAGTGCATGCCTTGGGAAAATGCCAATACTGTTGCTTTTTATTTTCCACTCAAGTCAAATATTTCAATATTTTGTTTGGAGATGATGTTTACCATATTGTTTTATTCTGGACTGTTCATTAAGTAGTTTATCTGAAACTTACTGGTATTTATTTATATTATAATAAATAGGTTAATTATCTGTTTTTTAGTCTTTCATAATTGTCAGGATAGAGACTTCAATTAAAATGCTGTTACTTTTTCCTTTGACTTTACACAAACATTTTTTGTAGCATTCTGCAAATTCTTCAAAAATAAAGTATAAATTTACTACTTCCAGGGAATGTACATATCTTAAATTTGAGGTTTGGTACTCTAACATCTGTGAAAGTTTGAGATAAATGAATCTTTCAAAATTAGATTTTGAAATTAGTGTGGAATCTATGTCTTAAAAATATATGGGAGGCTGAATATTTAGGTGACCATTTTAAGAAAAAGTACAGGAACTTAAATTCAATTTCATGTTTTCTTTCCTGGTTCTATTGCAGGGAGTGGTTTACAGATAAAATATGTTTGCATTTCATTGGTAAGAGACACAAATGTCACGATTTAGTTTTTACAAATTTACTTCTGACTTTGATAAAGAGAAAAAGTGAATTAGATTCAGGGATGAAAACTTTAACATGTGACATTTTATTTCATGTTCCAAATCCATGTCTATTTGGAGATACCCACTGTTACTGTATGGCTTTTAGTCTTCAACCAGATGCTTGGCATGGTGTCAACCTGGCCGTACTATAGCCTAGAAAATAGACATGTTTGCTCAGGTGGGACGTTGGCCAAAGAGAAATCCGTGGTGACATGGATGTCACTACAAGTTTTACTTGCTGTTCATTAGGGTCCTGTTACCTATGTACCATAATCTTACCTACAGAGAAAACTAATGTTTAGGGGTGAAAATGTATTTGTATGTTTGTGTGAGTGTATGTACTTGCAATGATACGATATTTACTGTACCCATTATTTATTTCATCATTGTTGAAACCTTGTGGATTACACAAATACAAACAAAAAATCCCATGTTAGAAGTTTTAGTTTTCATTTTTCCAAGTGTGTTCACATGGGTTTACAGACTAGAGCTCACACTCAGTTGAATATTCAGTGAGATTGAAGGCTGGCCTGAATTGAGTATACATTGGTTAGGGTATTTTATTGCAAAGAAGAAGAATCCCAACTTAGACCAGCTTCACTACTGAGAAGACTGAGTGGCTCCAGTAGCAGCAATGTGGGGACATGGCAAATGCCAGGGATGTTTGGTGCAATGGCTCTTGTGGTCTCTGAGGATCCAGGAATCTCCAGTCTGTTTGTTCTGATGTCTGTAGTACCAAAGGTCCATTTTCTGCGTAGTCGTGGTTGGACTGCAAGTGGGTCAGGGCTTCCTGATTCTCTGGTTACATCTACCAGGTTGTGTCTTGAGGTCTCTGAAGAGCAGTTTCAGTCTGTTTTCTGTTGCTGTGATGGAATACCTGAGTGATTCATAAAGCACAGAGGTTTGGGGCTGGGGCTATAGCTCAGTGGCAGAGCGCATGCCTAGCATGTGTGAGGTACTGGTTCGATTCTCAGCATTACATAAAAAGTAAATTAATAAACAAAGATATTGTGTGTCTCTCTACAACTAAAAAAAAAAAAACAGGTTTATTTTGGCTGATGGTTCTAGAGTCTAGGAAGTTCCAGAACACAGTGCCTGCATCTTCTCAGCTTCTGGGAGGGCTGAGCACTGCTTCATAATGTGATGGAAGTCAGAAGGAGAAGCAGGCTTGAAAAGGGAGAAAAGGTGACCTGAATTCCTGCAGTAGCCATCCAAATATCTTAAGAAAGGCCTTTATTTATTCATGAGGGCTTTGCCACCAAGATCAAACACCTCCTGCCAACTGCTTCCTCCTGACGCTGCTGTACTGGGACCAAGCCTCAACAAGAGCTGGAGACAGACCATGTTCAAATCATAGCAAGCAGAGACCCAGAAACCCAAACTTCTTCACTGCATGATCTGGGCTGAGTCACGTGCCTGTTTCTGAATGAGTCTGTTCTCTGATTGGCTTAAACCTGGTTTCCTGAACCCATCTCGGCTAAGAGGGTCAGATCACAGCAGCTTTGTGCAGACCAGTTAGGGTTCACCCCTAGAGCTGGTGTCAATCCCTCAAGCCATGCTATGGCAAAGGAATGGGGAGAACCACAGGGTGTGCTATATGATGGGGAAGGAAAGAAGATAAAACTCAATCCAAGACTCGGACTTTCTTTTCTGAAGGTGAGACAAGGATTAGCAGATTTGTGAAAAGCCTCATCTCATGGGCTGGATTTAGAGACTGGAAGAACTGGAGTCGAGGTGAGAAATGTCCCAGAAAGTGCTGGGGAAGGAAAATAGTGAAGCCCAAGACATCTGAGATAGGAAGCCTGGAGAAGACAGGTTTCCATGTTAGGAAACCTAGGATTCCAAGGATCAGGGAGATCTAATGTGGAGTTGGTGGGAGATGCAGGAGTTGTGGGAGAAGGAGAAATCGGCAGGACATGATGGTGGAGTTGGTGCTATCTTCCCACCGAGCCCTAGAATGAGCTCCAGGGTGGTGCTGAAGACACTGGTGGGGGTTATGCAGCCCCAACTGTAAAAAGAAAATGGCAGGCAAAAGCATGACTGAACCAAAAATAGGTGGCATAACAGGGGATTCGTCTGACCTGAATATTCTGATTAAATAAGAGGCAGTGAAGAAACTCAGCTAATGGGGTAGGCTAACGTGAATATAATATGCGCTCCAGGCTGAATGAGCACCCTGCTGCAGGATTTCATTTCATTTCACAATGGCCCCCAAAGCCAAAACCAAAACACAGGGCTATGTATGCTCAGTGAGGAGTAGATGGCACATGTGGGGTTTGCAGAGGGAGTGGTCCCTAATCAGGTCTGCGTGGCTCATTGCCCACCTCCAGGCTGGACCGCAGTTGAAGAGCAACTGAAGAGGAGGAAGTGATTCTGGGAAGAACTGCAGGAAGGTATCAGAATCTCCATATGGACTCCTCACTTGGGGAGGGCAGAGGTAAGGCCTCTTCACCTCAAAGAGGGGTAGATTATTTTTTCTAGGGCTGCTGTGACAATACACCAAAACTGGGGGCTTAAAGCAATAGAAATTCATTGTTTCATTGCTCTAGAGCGTAGGAGTCCAGCCAAGGACTGAGTCCTCTGTTATGCTCCAAGGGAGGGTTTCTCCTCACCTTTCCATACCTTCTGGTGGTACCCAGGAATTTTTGATGATCCCTGCTTATAGGTGCACCATTCCAATCTCCACCTCTGTGCTCTCCCTGTGGGTCTGGGTTGCCTCTTCTCTTTTTATACAGATATCTATAAATAAGACTGGATTTAGGATCTGACCAATCCAGTACAACTTCATCTTAATCAGATTATCTCTGAAAAGACCCTATTTCCAATACATTCACAGGTTTTGAGGTTAGGACTTGAACATAATTTTGGGGGGCATGAAATTCAACCCACAAAAGAGGTTTCAAAAAGACCATTTGGAGAATTTGCTATGCACTCCTGGAGTTTGGGGGAATTTGATGAAATGTCTAGTTGGGAGGGCTGGGGTTGTAGTACAGTGGTAGAGCGCTTGCCTAGCCTGTGTGGGGCACTGGGTTTGATCCTCAGCACAGCACATAAATAAGTAAATAAAATTAAAGGTCCATTGACAACTAGGATATATATATATATATATATATATATATATATATATATATATATAGTTAATCACTCTAAAATCTTCCTGTTTCACCTTTTCAACACTTCTTCCCTTCACCTCAACCTGGAAACCACTGATTATTTTTGCTGTCTCCAAAGATTTATTGTTTCCACAATGTTATATTGTTGGAATTATACAAGATTCCAACTATTTTTTCATTTGCTTTTTTATTTATTTTGTACCAGGGATTGAACTCAGGGGCCCTCAACCACTGAACCACATCCCCAGCCCTATTTGTATTTTTTTAATTTAGACACAGGGTCTCACTGAATTGCTTAGTGCCTCACCATTGCTGAGGCTGGCTTTGAACTTGAGATCCTCCTGTCTCAGCCTCCTGAGCCGTTGGGATTACAGGTGAGTGCCACCAAGCCCAGCCAGATTGGCTTCTCTCACTTTGATATGTGCATCTAAGGTTATTTCATGTCTTGTTGTGAGTTGACAACTCATATTCTTTTTTTTATTAAAGCTTTTGAATATACATACAGTATATACAGTAGTTGGGTTCATCCCGATGAACTCACACATTCATGGAATTCTATTTCAGTTCATTATCTCCCCTTTTCCCTCTATATTCCTTCCCCTTCCCCATTCTCCTTCCTCCACCAGACTTCCTTTAGCTCAGTTATTGATTTATATCTGAATGACTCTTTTTACTTATACATAAGGGTGAAATTCCCTTTGGTATATTTGTATGTGCACATAACATGAGTTTTTGAGGTTCATTCTGCATTGTCTCCTCGTACACATCCCTCCACTCTGCCTCTTGGTGTCCTTCTACATTATTGGTCCTCCTTTTTCTTTAGGACATCCTATAATTCCTTCTCTTTCCTTTCCTCTGCTCTGGCTTCTGCACATGAGAGAGTTTGGCTTATTTCACGTAGCGCGATATTCTCCATTTCCATCCACTTACTGGCAAATGCCATAATTACATTCTTTTTTAAGCCTGAGTAGAACACACTGTATATATACCACAGTTTCATAATTCACTCATCTATTGATGGGCACCTGGGTTAATTCCATAATTTGGCTGTTGTAAATTGTGCTGCTGTAAACATTGAGGTGGCTGTATCACGACCCCATTGTGCTGATTTGAGATCTTCTGGGGGAAGGAGTGGGACAGCTAGGTCATGTGGTTGTTCCATCCCTAGTGTTTTGCAGAATCTCCAACTGACAGCTCATATCTTTTCAGCACTGATACCCCATTGTCTGGGGGTTACCCATTTGTTTGCTGTCACCTGTTGAAGGATGTCGTGGTTGCTTCCTGCCTGGGGTGACTATGAGCAAAGCAGTCATCAAGTGTAGCCTTTTGTCCTGACAGGAGTTCTTTTTTTTGGTACTGGGGATTGAACTCAGGGCACTCGACCACAGAGCCACATCCCCAGCCCTATTTTGTATTTTATTTAGAGACAGGGTCTCACTGAGTAGCTTAGCGCCTTGCCATTGCTGAGGCTGGCTTGAACTCGAGATCCTCCTGTCTCAGCCTCCCTAGCTGCTGGGATTACAGGCATGTGCCATGGTGCCTGGCTCTGATATGAGTTTTTAAATCAGCTAGGAGAGTGCCTGAGAGCTTGGCTGTTGGATCGTATGGTAACACTAGGTTCAGTTTTGAATCTATGTTTTCTGCATTTGCTCTTGGCACATCCCATGGCTGCTTAACATTTTACTAGCCTTTCTGTAATTTTTGTTATTAACAAATCCTAACGTGGTGGGGTCACAGGATGCTGGTGACAAGGCAGGAGCAACAGGAGAAAGAAAGGAGGAATTTGGGTGCTTGTGAGAGCTCAGTGTGCCAGGCAGAAACCCAAACCCCTCGGTGTTGATGAGTGCGTTAGTCAGCGGTCACTTCAACAAATCCCAGAGTTAATAGCTTATAAAGAGAAAAGTCCTATTTTGAGTTTTGGAAGTTTCATTCCTTTTTTGGTACCAGGGATTGAACTCAGGGGTGCTTAACCACTGAGCCACCTCCCCCGCCCCTTTTTATTTTTAAATTTGAGGGGTCTTGCTAAATTACTCAGGGCCTTGCTAAGTTGCTGAGGCTGGCTCTGAATAGGCAATCCTCCTGCTTCAGCCTCCCGAGCTGCTGGGATTACAGGTGTGCTGGGGAGGTTTCATTCTACGACCTTTTGCCCCTGAGCTTTGGGCCCCTGATGAGGGGGTACATCATGGTGGGAGTGGCAGAGCAGAACCACTCACTGGGGAAGAGGAAGGGACAGGATCCACAGCTCCCTTGGAGAGCACTCCCCTTGTGGCCCAAAGACTTCCCACCAAGCCCCAGTTCTGCCCAGTTCTGACTACCTCCCAGTAGCCTGGGGACCGATCCTTCAACACACGAGACCTTGGGGAGCACATTCAAGATCCAGAGCATAGTAATGAGTTAGCCCGGTGACCTGCAAGAGCTAATGCGCCTGAGCCATTTCCCTATAAGGCAATGACCCATCTTCTGGAAGAGCAGAGTTACAGCCAATTCAATTCCATCATTGATCAAAAGGGGATGTTTGGTCCTATTTTGAATATGCTTATGATTATTTGAACTGATTTATTTCTTCTCTTTCAGTAAACAAAAGGAATTTAATAGCAGACACAGACAAAATCATGAAATTTTATTACTAAGGTTAAGTGGGGAGGAACAAATACAATAGACCTGTTATGTATGGCTCAGCACTATTAGCTGGGTGACGGAAGGTGAACCACTGGACTTCTCTGTGCTTCAGTTTCTTCATCTGTAAAATGTTGAAATATATGGGGCTGCTGAGGGATTAGAATAATACCTGGAATATCGTAAGGGCCATTTAATAAGAGTTTATGCTCTTATTGGGCACTCTCTGGATGTCACACAGTAAGATACCTGGAAATAAATCTACGGAAGGTTCATATAATATGACAAATAACAATATTCTGACAACACAGAAGAGGAATGAAAAACATATTAGCTTCCTTGCCAATGAGGAAGAAATGTCTGAGAGCAATCAAACAAGAGTTGGTTAAGGACAACGAGGTAGATTACGGTGAACAGTGGCTTCATCAAACCTGCTGTTATACAAACTGACTTTGAGCAGAAGGTTCACAGGGAGAGAGGGAAAGAGAGTCAGTGAGAAAGAAATGGAAAGTAGAGGAGACTAGGATGGATAAGTTGGTTCTTCGGGAACGTGAGCCAGCGGTGTGATCTGAATGTTGTGCAAGGCCCAAGCCACACATCCCCGCTGAGGAGCAGAACACGCTGCATTATTCCATTTCCTCTGGTGGCTGGGCCCCAGTTAAAAAGTCTGCTCAGACTTTCTTTTTGTTACATTTCCAAAACCCACATGCTGGAGAACGTTGAGAGAGTGGGCAATCTTGAGTGGAGTTTGAGAAAAAGAAGGGATGCTGAGAGTTTCCTTAGGACCCAAACCTGCTCCACACTGGCCTGAAGGCTGTTTGGAAGGAGAGGCGAGGCCGCTCCAGCCAGATGGAAGGAGGTCTGCTCTGTACAATGCCTGCGGGGGTGGGCCCTGGAAACCAGGAATGACTGACCCAAGGAGAGTCTGCAGCAGAGTGCTGCCCAGGTTGGCTAAGCAGTGCTGGGGAGATCATGTCTCTTGGGCTGGCTATGGCTGCGAATTCAAGGTTGTCCTGAGAAAAGATGGGCTCCTGGTTCAGTGTGGGCCAGTCTGTCCTCACTCCTCGGGTGTAGATTTCATTTACTGGTTCCAAAGCCAGGACTATGGAAGATGGTGATCACTTTGCAGATGATTAAAACCAAACCCAGGAGCATCTCATGTCAGGCCTCCCGTGTCCTCCTGTGCTGATGGCCTGTGATCATTCCACTGCCCTGGGCTCCTCAGGGCTCCCCTGCCCTGGGCTCCTCAGGGCTCCCCGAGGCTGCGGGGGAAGCCTCTATTGTTTCATCTGCACTCATTTTATGCGAAAACCGTTGAAGGGCTGCCTCCGAGACATGGATAGGAGATTTAGGCAAGCAGAGGAAACAGGAAGAGCTGCCGTGCCCGGAAATAAAGTGGTGGCCTGTGAGAGGGCTGGGCAGACCCGTCAGTGCTGTCCTGCCATCCCATCGAATGTCACCTCAGCGATCTCCCTGACGGCCCTTTCTTTTATAGGATTTTTCTTTTTAACTATTTTTGCAATGCTTTTATTAGTGCACTCTAGTTGTGCATAACAGGTGGGTCATTCTGACTGATCATACATGCATGGAACTTACTTTTCTCCACTTCAGTCCACCAGGCTCCTCTTCCCCTCCCCCTAGTCTCCTTCCTCTACTCTTCCGTCTGACCTTCCTTCTAAATAAACTCTCCTGCTCCCCTGGAGGCAAGACCTTAGCCAGGCTCCTCTCCAGTGGTCTATCTGCTTGCTTATTCATCGCCTGCCTCTCAGTGGATGCAGATCCAGAGCCCTAACAATGACTGTCACCCAACACTAGCCCGGAGCCTGCTATTTAAGGACTGTGTCCCCTGCCCTCAATGAATAATAGGCAGCTCTCCAGGGTAGGGCGGTTTTGAATGGCTGGTCACCTGCATCCTTTTAGTTAGAGAGCATGCCTCCCTGAAGCCCCTGTGGAGAAAGATGCAGGCGAAGACCAAGAATGTGTGCAGCGGGATCAGAGGAGGACTGTCCAGTTTGGGTGCGTTTCATCAAGGTGTCTCGGGAAACTTGGGTGTTTCTTCGACTGAGCAAGAGGAAGAGACAGATAAAAAACTGCTGGGAACACAAGCGAGACTCAGGCTTTCTCTCCCACTGAGAGGGAGGGGCAGACCCACAGGGTGCACGGGCTCCCCCTGCTCTCCCTGTAATTCCTGAGGGTACCCCTTTGCCTCCCCCGAAGCTTCCTGATGGCGGTGATAAATGACACACCTATCCTCTCTGCAAGGTTCTGCCCACTGCCCTTCACTGCCCGGCCTAGTGGCCTAGTCGCAGTGTTCTCTTGGAGATGAGGGTGGGATCCCTGAGCCGCAGGGCAGAAGCTGTTGTGTACAGAGCTCATTAGTCATGTGAGAGAGTCCTTCCTGACTCTCATGATGAGACTCTCTCAGGGTCCTGGCAGCCAGCTGGTCTTTGTGTTTGTGAATGGTCACCAAGGGCACTTGGGGCCGTGGCTATAGAGCCGGATCCTCTGCACCACGTGATCTCCAGGCTCAGGACAGTGTCTCAGCGTCTTCCTAGGTTCTCATAAAAGCTTGTTCAATTCTGTTCTCAGTCCTGCTGGGGGTGCCATTGGGAAGGTCTGTTTTGGGGGCATCCTTTGGAGGACCACTGGACACGGTGGCTGCACTCGGGATCACGCCTCCCTCTGATGCTAGGAGTTTTCTCTGAACACCACCCTCTGACTCCTGCTGGAAGATGAGCTTTCCCAGGAGGCTCGTTGGTTCCCGGTGTGCTACAGTCAGACCGAGATGTGTCCGAGTCCTAGGCCCAGAGAGTCCAGTAACACAGGCAACCATCTGACCCAGTTGACCCATTAATGTTTGTCCTGGAAGGGCTGGGGAGGTCACTGGGCATGGTTCCAGCAGGAGGGCATGTCACTGGTTATGTCAGCATCGTGAGATGAGGAAACCGGAGTGGGAAGCTCTGTGGCCGAGGGAGAGGGCTCCATGATCGCTAGCTCTGAACTCCCCCAGGACTTCCTCTGGAATGTGCTAGAAGCACAGGTTTCCTCCTGAAATCTAGGGACACAGTTGCCTGAGGCAATGCATCCCCTGCAGGTGAAGGTGGAAAGGCTGTCCTGGTAGCGTCCACGTGACAGGCCTGCTTTATATTGGGAGGAGACACATGGAACATAGCATGGGGTGTCGTGTCACATGTCGGGTGTTAAAATGTAACATGGGGACATCCTTTCTTGTTCTCACTGCCTAGTTTCCTGACTCTGGCCATCATGCAGCTCTAGGCACGAGGTCCTCTGACTTCCCTGCTGTCCGTGGTCTTTGTCACCATCATTTAAAATGTCTTCCTAGTACTCGGGGAGGTGATGTGCTATAGTTGAACTATCAGCGTCTGCATTCTTGGATTCAACCAACTATGAATCAAAAACATTGGAAACAATTGTTTGTACTCAACCTGGGCAGACTTTGTTCCTGTCTTTCCTCCCTAAACAATGCCACAGCAGCTACTTACAGAGCACTTACGTTGTGTTCAGTATTGAAACCAATCTATAGATGAGTTCAAGTACACAGAGGGTGAAGGGGCTGGAGAGTGCTTGTCTACAGTACGGAGAGGGTGGGCACAGGTCATATGCACACATTGCGCCATTTTACAGAAGGGGCTTGCGCATCCTCGCACTTGGTGTTTGTGGGAACCAACCCCCTGGATGCCAAGGGACACCTGCAGGTCGTTTCACTTCTCCTATTGTGAATGCTGTCATAGTGTCATGCATACACCTTTCCCCCATATTGTAGCTTAGTTGGGGTGGACACTGTGGACAGGAGAAAGATGAAGGCCTGTGTGAAGCGCCCCGGGAGGTCAGGCTCTGGGAGCTGCGGCTTGATGCCTGAGCTCTTCCTGTGTGCACAGGGTTCTCGGTGTTTCTGCCATCTGTTTTTAGGATTCCTCAGAGTCCTTCAGAATGTGCAGTAGTAAACTCCCCCTGGCAGCCTGGAGAAGGACTTGACAAGCCGGTGATAAATTGCTTTGTGAGGAGGCTTGAGTGGAAAATCTGGCACCACAGTTCCGGTTGGTGTGCGGAACAGAGTAAAGAAAAGCCAACTTGTACACACGATGCTGCTCTTCTCAATGCAACAGGGGCTCAAACATTTGCATTTCCAAATTATACATCTTTTGATTATTTATTTTTATTTATCTATGACCGCATAATGCATTACAATTCATATTACACAGAGCATACATTTTTCACATCTCTGGTTGTATACAAAGTATGTTCACACCAATTTGTGTCTTCACACATGTACTTTGGATAATGATGTCCATCACATTCCACCACCATTTCTAACCCCCATGCCCCCTCCCTCCCCTCCCACCCCTCTGCCCTATCTAGAGTTCGTCCATTCCTCCCACGCTCCCCCTCCCTACCACACTATAAATCATCTTCCTTATATCAGAGAAAACATTTCACATTTGGTTTTTTGGGATTGGCTAACTTCACTTAGCATTATCTTTTCTAACTCCATCCATTTACCTGCACATGCCATGATTTGTTTCAGCTTCTGCGTTTAATATTTTCTTTTTCATCCTCTCAATACATGTTCATGGCCTGAGGGGAAATATTCCTTTGGATAAATAGATAGAATAGACTTGTGCAAATGGAAAAAATAATATTCACTCTTTGTGCTATGGTTTGACTGTGCCCAGTGTTCCAGTGTGGGAAAGCTGGTCCCCAATGTAGTGATGTTGGGAGGTGACATTAAATGGAAGGTGTTTGGGCCGTGGGCCTGATCAGTGCTGTTACTGCAGGAGTGAGTTTTCATAGAAGGAGGAGTTTGTTCCCCTCCCTCTGCTGTCCTTACACCTAGGATGTGGTCCCTCAAGGATGGCTCTGCAGGAGGGCCCTTGACAGACGCCAGCACCTTGATTTGCATTTCCCAGGCTCCAGAATTGGCAGAGATCCATTTCTTTTCTTTATAAATCACCCCGTTGTGGTATTATGTTATAGCCCCCAAAGCAGACTAGACCATATATCTCAGATGTCCTACTTAGTTTCACTGACTGTAAGGAAGAGCTATTTTTCCTACTTTTTTAAAAATTAGGAATTAAAATAGGAGACTTCTGATTGGAGGTTTTTAAGTTGTTTTCTTTTGGGGTAAAACCTGACAGTCTTTTTCCTCCTACATTTTTAGAAGTGCCGGGAAATGCTGTGAATGGTCTTGAAGAACTTTAGAGTGGCCAGTCAGGTGAAGTAATCCACTGGGTGCCCACCACGTGTCAGGAACAGAGCTGCGTGCCTTGTGCTGTTGACCCACGTAATTCCCACAGAGACTCAGTGTGTAGGAGCTGTTCTTCCCCTCTGTTTTACTCTATATCAGTGGAAGAATTCCGACACAGAAACTTGCTTTCCCAGTTCAATGCTTGGCCACCGTACAGTCCTTGGAGCCAGTGTGGCTGTTCCCAGCTTTGAGAGGTGGCTGTTCCCAGGTTTGAGAGGTGGCTGCTCTGTGCAGGGCTTTCTGTGGTCAAAAGCTTGTCTTTTAACAAAGGAATAAAGTCATTGTCAAGTAGAAGGGTAATTAGTCCTGGTTTAACAGTATACAAAGTCCAATAAAAAGTAAACCCTAAAGCAGTGACGTGTTTCACATCTGATGTGTAACAGCTATGCTCTTTAGTTTTTGCATGGTAGAATTCTTTTTTTTTTTTTTTTCTTTTGGCACCAGGGATAGAACCCAGGGGGCTTAATCATAGAACCACATCCCAGCCCTTTTAAATATTTTATTTAGAGACAGGGTCTTGCCGAGCTGCTTAAGGCCTCTCTAAGTTGCCGAGGCTGGCTTTGAACACTTGATCCTCCTGCCTCAGCCTCCCGAGTCACTGGGATTATAGGTGTGCACTCCCCAAGCCTGGAATAATTATTTTATTCTAACATTTTCTCTGTGTTTAGAAAAAAAAAACTTACCTTTACCTTGATGCTCAATTCAAATTTATATCCAATTCCACCTGCCTATCTATCCATCCATCCATCCATCCATCCATTCATGTATTTATCTTTAAGGAGAAATCTCTTCAGGGCTAAAGTTTTAAAAATTGGCCAAGTTCTTAATCCTCTACCAGTATCTGTTTATGCTTTTGGAATAATTTTTTTTGTAATTGTTTTAAAGAAGTCCCTCCATTCCTGTCTAAAAAAGAAAGGTCACAAACCAATTCCTTTTATTTTTTTCTTACGTAGCTCCTCTTTTTTTCTGTCTTCTTTCTTTCCTTTCTCTCCTTCCCTTACTACCCATTTCCTTTCTTTTCTTCATTTTGTTTTTTAGAGTGTTATTTGTTTTAGGATGTTTCAAGAGAGAATAATCCCTCAATGTCTAGGCTACAGGTCTAAGAGGTGTGTGGATATCCTTATGTTCCTTCCTGGTCTCTGGGTCCTGAGTCACTATGTCTTCATTTTTGTTTGTTTTTGGAAGCTGGGACCTATGGGCAAAGTCGCTTCATCAAGGCTAAACTAGTCTCCACAATTTCAGTTACTAACCAACCAACCAACCAATGAACCCACGTCCACAAAATGAAAAACAAACCCAAAAACCTTCAATCTAATCAAAAACTTGTCACAGGGACTCAGGCCTCATGTTGGGTCGGTCAAAGCTGACAGTCGATGGAGAAATCTGGTGGTAGCTGATCAGGATTGAAAGGGGTCAAAAGCCCCCAAATTTAGTATAAATAATAGAGCTGATGAACAGGGATTCAGCCAGCCAAAACAAGGATGCACTGGAGAGCCTGATGAGGACCTGACATCCCATCACTGGTCGTCTTTTCCTGATCCTCGGCATGATTCTCACCGCTCTCAAACTCTATTGCCTTGTCTGGACCCTGGTGAGAACCGCAACTTCTCCCTAGGACCCTCTCCTCAAGCAGTCGTCCACTCCACGCCAGGAGAAGCCTGCCTTGGTTCTGGACCTGGTCACCGCAGCTGAGTGAGTGTGCATCTGCTGGACATAAAGCCTAAGGCTTGAGACTTCTGAACTTAGCCTGCAGAGGGGATGACTGTCACTAGCCTGTCATGATTAAGTGTGTTTTGCAGGGCCTAGAATTGATCTAGAATTGTTTGCCGTGAATTGATTATGTCTATTGCAGTGCCTAGCATTAGGACTGTCATTTTTTGGATTAAGAACCTGTAGAATGAAATTGTATCGAGTAATTTGAGTGAATAAAGCATTGAAAGGGGGAGAAAAAAAGCTGACAGTCCTTTTTCCTAATTTCTCCCTCTCTAGAAGGCCTGTCTCTGACTATACCACGTGAGAATCCGTACTTGAGCAACCCTTCAAATCCTTATACTTTAAACATTCATTATCCTTTCCAGTTCTTTTTTTTTTTCTGTTTTTAGATACTTTTATTTCTTCAAATTTGTTATTTATCAGGAGTGACTGAAAAAAAATATAATTGAGTCCCCTCATTATTGTCATCATTATCATGGAAATGGCTTTAAGAGAAAACTGGTCAGATGAATATTATTGCTTCCCATTTTCAACCAGCAAATAGTTGCCATTGATAAACAGCCAAGAGACTGTCCAGAATGCTTGAGATATGTTATATGATGCAACAAGCCTGTTCACAGGCAGGGAAAAACCTTAGAATAACTCATGTGAACTTCTTGATTTCATTGTACAAGACAAGTATGAAAGCACCACCCATGCCTCTGAGAACATTGGACCATGCACCCTTGAAAAAAGCTTTGCCTCCTTCTTCACGGGCAATTTCCCTCCAGCAGTCAATTGTGCCTGTGTACATGATGTCAGTTTCTTTGCGCTCTGACTGCGAAGAGTATCAAATGGATAGGAAGTCAACCCAGCAACGGCAGTGACAGACTGTGCGATCATGCAGCTGGTGGAGATGTGAGTATTCTTGGGATCCTGAAGCATTCCCTTTGCGTGTCATAGATACCAAAGTAGGCTGCTCAGTAGATGACAGTACCCTGCACAGACACATTAAAGCCCTGGTATAGGCCCTTAATCCCATCAGATTTGTAGATTTTACCCAGGCAGTCACGGAGGCCTTGGAATTCCCTTTCAGCTCCAGCTTTCCCCACATCGGCTGCTAGGCGGGCTCGGGCAAAATCAAGAGGGTACACAAAACACAAGGATGTGGCCCCTGCAGCACCATCTGATGCCAGGTTCCCTGCAAAGTAGCGCCAAAACTGGGTCCTCTTGTCCACACCACCCAGGAAGATCTGCTTGTATTTAAATTTGAAGGCAAAGTTGAGAGCCTGGGTGGGGAAGTATCTGATGACATTGGCCAGATTACCACACCAGAAGGTCAGGATTGCCTGCTCGTTGGGAATAGGAACCACGCAGTCTCTAATGCCCTTGTGTTGCTTATCTGCAGTGATTTGCTTGCAGGCATGTTGTACCTGCAACATCAGCTTGACCCGCTCCATGGGCACTACCCCAGTCTTGGAGATGGCCGCAGCCACTCCACCAGCCAGGAAGTCCTTGGCGAAGGACACAGCAGCATCTGTCATGTTGGAAGAGGAGGAGGCAGGCGACTGAGGGATCAGACTAGATTAGCCAGACTCCCAGGCTCTCTTCAGCTCTTTATTAGAGTAAAATTCTTCTTCTCATAGAGTCAAGCTGAGCCACAACACTAGGGAAGAGGGAGAGTTTGTAGGTGGGTACCTGCCTGCCCACCTGCTTCCTCACAGAACAAGCCTGCCAAGTTCCGGATCCTGGGCAATACTCCACAGACTTGACCTGCGTGTTCAAAGCTAACTCTGTTTAGTTTCAAAGATGACAGATCAATCAAAGTCAATTCGCCAAAATGGGTTAAGCTTTCAATTCCAGCCAGTTTAGTAAATAGTTTTGAGAATTTACTATGTACCAGGCACCAACTAAGCACTAGCATCTTACAAATATCCCATGGACATGAGTCATTCTTTTGAAATGTATAGATTTTATCCTACCTAACTATTCTTGATATTTTTACAAGGGAATGTTTTTCATTATATTTCATTTTTATTTTTTTGCTAGCATCTGGGAAAGCTATCTAAATATTTTTCTCATTTGTGTTCACTTCATAGAAAACTTTTATTAATTCTGAGTTTTAAATATCAATTTCTAGGGCTGGGTCTGTGGCTCAGTGGTAGAGCGCTTGCCTAGCATGTGTGAGGCACTGGATTTGATCCTCAGCACCACATAAAAATATAGAAGTATTTTTAGGACTCTTTATATGAGTAATTATTACTCTTTATGTGAACAAGTGCCTCTCAGCCCCAAATCCACCCTTCATTGCCTGCTTTAAGATAAAGTTATTGTGTCCATCTACAACTATAAAAATATCAATTTCTACTCTTTGTGGTATAGGATTATATCACTTGAAGATTTTTTCTTTCACTTACAATATTTATTTCTCCAAATAAAATTTATAAGCATTTCATAACTCTGTGGAAGCTTTAAATTCAAATTATATAAAATCTCAAAAATTTATTTCCATTAGAACTAATTTGATTCATTTGAATACATAAGGGTACATATTTTATGATGAGCTGTGTTCTTTGTAGAGGGCTGCAGTTGTTTAACATAATTCAATTTTATTTCCTTTCAGAAAAACATATATTCCAGCCTGTGAGCTACTTTTGGAAGTTATATTTATATAACAATGGGACCAAAGAAGTCTACAAACATTTTTCACTGAAAATTTCATGAGGTGACATGCATGTTTTCAGTCTTTGCCTTTCAATCTCCAAGAAGCTATTCCAGAAAGTTTAATCCTTACGTTGGAGGATTAAATACGTTGGTCGTGGGCTTCCGGTCCATGTCACAAGACTGGTCCCTGGGAGAAGAATGGGAAAGGACTGGATCCTGGAAGGGCAAAAGAGGGTCTCTGGTCCAGGTCTTTCTGGGAAGAGAGGGAACTGTGGTCCAGAGATGATGTCCCCTGGAGGGGAGCCCCGGCCCTAGAGATGGCAGGACAGAGGGGACTGCTACTTAATGATAATGGTGAGTTTTCAGATGTTTTGGACCCGAGGCCCCAGTTGAAACAAGCATTTTTAGGACTTTTTTTTTTTTTTTTTTTTTTTTTTTAAGAGAGGAGAGAGAGAGAGAGAGAGAGAGAGAGAGAATTTTTAATATTTATTTTTTAGTTCTCAGCGGACACAACATCTTTGTTGGTATGTGGTGCTGAGGATCGAACCCGGGCCGCACGCATGCCAGGCGAGCGCTCTACCGCTTGAGCCACATCCCCAGCCCATTTTAGGACTCTTTATATGAGTAATTATTACTCTTTATGTGAACAAGTGCCTCTCAGCCCCAAATCCTCCCTTCATGGCCTGCTTTAAGTTGATGGAGATGGGCCGCTTGAGCACCTTCCCCCTGGGCTGGAAAATGGTGGCAAAGGACAGGCGTCACTTCCTGGCTTCCCTGTGATTCTTTTTTTTTTTCCCCAAGTGATTTATGTGTTTTTTAAAAATCCTACTGTGGCAGCCAATGGCATAGGAAAGGGACATTCAGTTGTGTGCCATTGGGTTTTTATCCCCACAGGCAGATTCCCAGTGAGTCAAGCAGCACCCAGTGGCTGGTTTCTTAGTCTTGAATTTCACATCCTCTTGGAGGGGTGTCTCTTGCTTACCAGTTCCAGGTGCAGCTGCTGGCCTCAAGCTTGTTGACCAGCACCCAGTAGGAGGCTCCTAGCTTGCCAGTCCTGGCCCACATTGCTCTGCCCACCCCTGTGGACAGCTCTTGTTCAAGGCAACCAAGCACATTCCCTCCCCATCCCCCGGCCCCCAGTGGGCTGCAAAGACTTTTCCAATATATCTGAATCCCAGTCATGGGGAGGGTCCTCTCTTTTTCTTTTTTTTTTTTTTTAAAAGATAGAGTGAGAGGAGAGAGAGAGAGAGAGAGAGAGAGAGAGAGAGAGAGAGAGAGAGAATTTTTAATATTTATTTTTTAGTTCTCGGCGGACACAACATCTTTGTTGGTATGTGGTGCTGAGGATCGAACCCGGGCCGCACGCATGCCAGGCGAGCGCGCTACCACTGAGCCACATCCCCAGCCCAAGGGTCCTCTCTTTTTCAAGTTTGTTCTTTTGTGAGTATTATCCTCCATCCCGTGATTATTCTTTAAAGTACTTTTTATCCCCATAGATTGAATCCTCTACTCTTGTAATTATCTCTCTATATTAAACCCTTCCTATTAAAATTAGCGTGTGTTTTCTCTGCCTCTTAATTATCATGACCAATACAAGATGATAGTACATAATTGATAGGAATTTTGAATTTGTTTCCTTCTATATTTTATTTCCTTGTTATTTGAAGCCTTAGTGTTCAGGAGCCAGGGAGCTCTGTGGTCCTGACCTTGGGAAGCTGAGATACCCCTAGGGGAACAGAGTCCTGCAACCTGTGACAGATCTCTGAAGATTCACACACCTGCTAACATCTCTGGGGAGAATTGATAAGAACTGATGATGGAAAATTAGCCCTACATCTGGGTGAAGGGAATGCAGGGAAAACCGACTTGAATTTCATATCTATCCAGAGAGATGGGCAATTAAGCTCCATTAAAGAAAATAAATACAACATTTGCAGTGCTTCTGCTTCATAGCAGTTGTACTTTTCAGGTTTAATCAGTGACAAAAAATATAGTGATAAAAACTGATAATAACTGAGTAATGCTGCCACCTAAGTTTTATTATTTGTAAATTAAGTGGTCATATTTTGAAAACAGTGGTACATATATCACTGTTTTTACTTATTTAATCTATAGACATGAGGATTTCTGGAACAAAGGTAATAAATATTCCATAACGCTCTGGGATCAGAGGCTCATAGCTCTCAGAGCTTGAAGTGGTTGCTATAATTATAAGAATGGAAAAAATAGGGAGAGTCAAGTGCTCATTACTACATAATATGGAAATGATGTCATCTTCTGAACACTCTTAAGGGAAGATGCTGCCATCTGGCTTTCATTTGCAAAGTCTCCATCTCCACCCTGTGCTTTTCTGTCCTATTTTGATACAACCATTCTGCTGCTCTTTTTTTGCATTCAAACAAGAGCTGTTCCTGAGAGAAGGTGTTCTTCGGGAGGACGAGTGCGGACCTGCCTGGGGTGGAGCACCACGCCACCTGAGTCTTTCCTCTCTGCCCATCTGTCCGCCACTCTTCTTCATTCTGATTTCCCCTGTTTCTTTGTTCTTTGGAACTAGGGGAAGCTTCTGATGGGCTGCCAGGCATGTTTTTCTGTTTCTACTCTTCGTATTTTAAAATTAATATCCTAGTATTTAAAAGACATGAGTATTTATAAATAACATCAAATTTATAAGAATAAACATGATGTAATTGCATTAATTTACAAATAAGCGAATATTTATAAAGAATATGGGTTATATATTATAATGAATATTTTTAAAGACATATGAAGTAATAGATAACATTTTCTGAACTCTATGTGTATTTTTTTTTTTTTTTTGGTACCAAGGATTGAACCCAGGGACACTTACACAGAGCCACATCCCCAGGACTTTCTTATATTTTATTAGAGGGACTTTTGCTGAGTAGCTTAGGGCCTCACTAAGTTGTAGGGCTGGATTTGAACTCGAGATCCTCCTGCCTCAGCCTCCGGAGTTGCTGGGATTGTGCGCGGTGGCTATGTATCCTAATTTGGTCTCACAGTTCTGCTCTAGCACTAATCCAGAGAACTGAATAGGAAAAAAGGAAATGAAGAAAACAAATAACAACTCTAGTTGTAGGAGCATTTCATTCAACAAAATCAGGAAATAAAAAATATCTTTCTAACTTTGATGTGACAAAGTAAAACGATGACACTGTTAGTGCTTCATTCCCTGGGCTGTTGTCCCCTTGCCCAGTCATGACCTTCACTGCCGTGAAAGCAGGCCTGTCTGCCTGGAGCAGAGCCCAGGACAGACTCCCTCGTCTCCCCCAGCCCTGGAGACTGACTTGCCTGCCCTCGAGAGCTTGGTGTCAGGCTCAAGTGGAGAAGGAAGTTTATTATGGTACTGAAAAGATTCCCTTGGCCAAGTTCATGTTCAGATCCAGGTTCAAAGGAGCCAGGGCTTCTTCAGTGTGATTAAGGAGCAATTAGGCCTCCTGACAGCTCTTCTGGGTCCAGGGGACAACTCACCAACGGAGGCCTGGACATGACGTCTCCTCCCATCCTCACCCTGGAGCCTGAGGTCTCTGGATTCCAAAGGTGCAGGATGATTAGGTGCAGGGTCCTTTAATCAGGACAAAGGGAGCAATTTCATAAAGAGGGAGAACAAGACAAAATCTGACCCATATTAGTTTCCTTAGTGCTAAAGTCTTGATAGTTCTGTGTAATGACTCGGGGAAGCACTGGGCTCGCTGTACCTCAGAGCAGATATCTCCCTTGAGCACCCAGGTGCCGGAGCAGGATGGTGGCATCCACTCCCGATGAAGGCACCATGCAGAGCGTGGGTTGGACAGCCTCAGGGTGTCCCCTTTCCTCACTTGTCTCCCATGGTCATAAGAACATGGACAACCTTGAACACGTGTAAATGGTGGTGACTGAGGTTTGGGTGAGGGGCCTCCAGGGGTGCTCCCTTTGCATGCTGCCTTTGCTGTCACGCTGGGGAGCTCGCTGTCTGAGCCTGTATCCTTCAGTGCGTGCTGGGCTCCCACGCACTAGGCCCCCTCTCAACCCACCTCTTGTGCATGTGGGTGCTGCCTGTGTGCGAGGAATGTCTGCTGAAGTCGAAGGGAAATATTTACAGAAGGAACTGGTTGGGTCACACTGACAATGTTGGAAAAAACTGGTACATCAGGCGAAAAGTTGAATGAGGTAAGGATTGATTTTGTTCCTAAGGAAAACCCATCTAGGATTTTCTGAGTGTGGCAGAGCTTTAGGAACTGGCTCCAAGCCCAGATTCTTGACTATGTCCCTAAACAGCCCAGGGATTTTCCCAACTTGGCTAACACCTGCCCAGGCCTCAGTTTCTCTATCTGTGGGAGGCCATCATGAAGCGCAGGGCTCAAAAGATGAGGCAGGTGGAGCCTGCACCTGCTGGGATGCCCAGCCCCTCCCTTCCATCCACGGGAGCTCAGGGCTTTCTTATAACTTTTCCAAAAGTCCAAATTTGAAATATTCAGCAAAATCTTCCCTAAGGCATAAGCATTGCTAAGTGGGGGCAGGGTTCCTAGCTGTAGATGTGAGAAAGTTCTAGAGCTTACAGGGTGTCCCATTGCCGCAAAGGACCATTTCTTTTAGATCTGAGCTCAGCTTTTTGCCTAGTAACTTAAGGAGTCAGGGCCCAGGAATGGTTACTGGGCGAACTTGCAGGAGGAAGCACATTTTTCACCAGTCAGTCAATTTCTCAGCTCCGGGTAACCAAGAGTTTCTTTTTCAAAATTTTAATCTTGATCTAAAGTCCAAATGCATATGGGGAACATTTCTATCATTTTCCTGGTTGGAAAGATGATCGGGAGGTGGAGTATTGGATGAGACTTAAACAGGAGGTGAATGTGTCAACTCTTTGTTCATGCCCTTTCCTATATGCCAACAACCCCAAGTTTCATGATTAAAATTGAGCAATTAAAACATGAAAAGCTCAAAAACATATGATTAAACGATGCTTCAGTGGAGACTTGACAGCACAGAAGCAGACCTCTGTATCCACCGGGACTTTTACTGCTAAATCAGGAAGCAAGTAGCTCTGGACAATGAGGTCAGGTCATGTGAGTGCCTTTTAAAAAAAGGGCTTTATATTTTAGGGTAGGTATTTAGGTTGTCCAACAGTTATATATCCTTTAGAAGTGGCTTTCAAACATTTTATCCATCAAATTTCCCTTGTCATGGAACATTCCTTAAAGAGTGAATGTTAAAACAGATGAAATCCGAGCTGCTCTTGTGAGGCCCGGGTTGGGGGTTGAGTTTTCTCTGTTGGTTCTTTCTCCTTGGAGTAGCCCACGAATACTTCCCATGGAACAGCCCAGGCCCTTGGGGAATGTTCATCTAGAGGGTTGACTTCGGGATCTACCTGGCACATGCTCAGTCAACTCCTCCTGGGGTGCAGCATGGGTCCCTGGAATCCTCCTCTCTACGATACGTCCAGAGAACCCTGTACTTGGCCACGAGGCAGTAACGTGCCACTGACTGGGGAAGGTCTCCCACTCAACCTAGGAGGGCGTTCAGACTAAATTATCCCTTCAAGCCAACACATGCAGAAAAGTCAAGTATAGCCAAATTGGCTTTTCAGTTTCCAATGAAGAATGAACCCAGGGGATGGGAGAAAAGCAGTTGGCACTTCTGAGATGTAACAAGCAGGAAAAAAAATCAAGTGTCTGAATCCCATGTCCCAGTTTATTTGCTAGGGCCTGACCTGGAGGGGGAGGTAATACATATTTTCCTCTTTTCATAAAAGGTCTGGGGCGGCTAGATGACCCTTGGAAGTGGACCTCAGAAGGCTTGTTTGGAAGGCTGGTTTGTGTCATTGATGTAAAGCTGTGGGAGGGTCACCAGGCCAGGCATTTGCAGTGCCAAGCTTGGTTTCCATGGCTTCAGATTCATTTCCAAATAACTGAAAACACATGCTAAAATATGCATTCGCTTAAGGCTCAAAATTTCCTTGTGAAGTGCTTTACATGCTATTTTGATTTACAGTGCTGTGGTCCAAAAACTCTTATATGTCAGTGTTTAAGTGTTTTAAAACAGATCTTTTATGAATAAAAATTATGTAGGATTAACAGGGAGGTGACTAATAATAATAATAGTTCTAATAGACTAATAACAATAATAACTAATAATAATAGTTCTGAGGACTGAGCAGGGAGAAGCCTAAAGGCAACAGCTTAAAACAGCCCTTCTCCATGCAAAGACAGGACTGTCATCATTGCAGCTTGCCATTTGGTACAGATGTTGTATGCCCTTGCTCCCTCGGAAATGACTCTTACACCTGGACATGACACTGTGACATCGGACAAAGAGAAAAACTGTGTCTGCCATATTGATCTTGCATGGTTTTCATCTGCAGCTGAGGCAAGGCCACCAAATATCCATGGGGACAAAGAGGGAAAATGTGTGAAGGAAGCCAGCAGGTGAAGGCGGTCACCTGGACATCAAGTTCCTGTTTCAAGAGACTGGCCTTCAGAAAGGCCAATTCAGGGCTGCCAGAGGGGCTGGTTTTTCAAGATAGGCTTCAAAATTAATGTTTTACTATAAAATCTTCCTTAAAAGTTTCAGAAACTCAAGATGTAAATACTACAGGTGGTCTAATAAGTAGCTCTGGAGGTCAGGTGTGGCCAGGGGATATCTGCTCCACAGGGCAGGACATTGTCCTGAGAGCTCAACAGCCCTAGAGCCCCGCTGGCCTTGAGAAAGGATGGGACAAGTCCTCACGAAGACACAGTGGGGCACCTACCTGGGGCTGGGGAGGACTGTTGGTGCCACCCCTGGGTCCCCAGCTTACATGCCCACAAACATGGAGCTGCACAAGGCTGGGAGGAACTTGAGAAGTCTTCCCGATGTCACTGTACCCCAGGTAGCCGAGCCAAGGAGGTTCAATGCCAATTTGTTTTTTAGGATTAGGATGAAAGAAAGAGTTCAGAAGATGTTTTAGTCAGCTTTTTCGTGGCTGTGGTTAAAAGATCTGACCAGAACAATTTTAGAGGAAGAAAAGTCTATTTGGGGGCTCACACGGGTCCAGAGATCTCCGTCCACAGACAGCAGGCTCCATTCCTCAGGGTCCAGGTGAGACAGATTATCACGGCAGGAGAGGGTGGCAGAGAGTCACAGCTCATATGATGATCATGAAGCCGAGAGAGACTCCACTCTCCAGATACAAAATAAGCCCCATAGCCACGCCCCCGATGAACCACTTCCTCCAGCCACACCCACCTACCTCCAGTCACCCTTCAGTTAATCCCATCAGAGATTAATTCACGGAGTAGTTCAAGGCTAGGACCCAGTCATTTTTCCTCTAAACCTTCTCGTATTGTCTCACATCTGAGCTTTCGGGGGACACCATACCTAAACAGTAACAGAAGACTTCTAATTCTGGCCAAATAGAAGTAAAATTACCAGAAATGATAGTAACACTAATCTAAAGAGAGTGATAGTGGCAAAGTTGATATCAGACAAAGTAGACAAAGTAAATTAGGAGAAATAAATAAATTTTTCACATAATGACAAAGGGGTCAATTCACAAAGAGACCATAATATCATAAACATGGTTTGAAATACATCATGCAGAAACTGACAGAACTAGAAGGAGAAAGAGCCCTGCCTCAGGCATGTCAGTGATTTCAACCCCCCTCTTTCAATAATGAGCAGAACTAATAACCAGAAAAATTGGCACGATTGTGGAGGAGACCTGAACAGCACTCACAATTAACTGGGCCTTGATACCGCTGTTGACCGGTGACGAGTCCTTGCTCCCCCGATGTTGAAGAATAACACCAGAGAGCACGCCGAGGCAAGGTCAGAGGAGAAATTAGAAGTTTATTAAAGGACAGCAGAAAAGACTTCTCCCGGAGGAAGAAGGGGACCCAAGAGGTGGAATCCGTGGAAGTGCGGTTGTTTCCCCTGAAAGGGTAAAGTTTCTAAGCTGGAAAGGTTGAATTAAAATGTAAAAGATTAGGTATTATTAAATTCCTCTGTTACACCCAGATTCCTGAGATAGTTAAGACAACGCCCTACTGACCATTCAGCCTAGGGCCCTGTGCAGTTTGTCACAGGGCCCGAACCAATCAGTTTGAATGTGTATCCCGCTTAGGAGTGACCAATCACCCCCGCCCGACCTGTTCCCGCCAATGAATGTGACAATCACGTCTCAAAGTTGTTGTTCAATTTTCCCGCGCCTCATGATGATTTGTTCTGATGTATGCAAAGCCCACCGCCCCCTCCAAAAAGTGTACTTAAGCTCAGCTTGACCTCTGCTCTGGACTCTGGGCTGCTCTCCCTTCTTGAGTGAGCACGGAGCCCCAGCGCGCTGGAACGGATCCCTAATAAATCCCCCTTGTCATTGCATGAAGCTAGTCTGGTGTGGTCTCTTTCTCCGAGGCTTCGCCGGACCCTTACACCCCTTTTTATAGTTTTGGTGATGGAATGTGGGTTGAAAGGCCCGAGGGGTGGGACACAGGTGGGCCGAAGAAGTAACCTGGGCAGGAAGGACTTCATTAACACTTCTTTGGGATGGACTTTGGCCTAGGGCCTTTTCAAGGACTTCATTAACATTCCATGAGTTGTCCTGCATTTCCCTGAGTCATTCTCAGCATGGTCTCCATTTTATTTATTTATTTATTTTTATTTATTTATTTATTTATTTATTTTTTAAAGAGAGAGTGAGAGGGAGAGAGAGAAAGAGAGAGAGAGAATTTTAATATTTATTTTTTAGTTATCGGCGGACACAACATCTTTGTTTGTATGTGGTGCTGAGGATCGAACCCGGGCCACACGCATGCCAGGCGAGCACGCTACCGCTTGAGCCACATCCCCAGCCCCTGGTCTCCATTTTAGATTTCACTCGATATTAGACCTGATTTACCTAACTACACTGACTACCTAACTTTAAATCTGGCTTCAGCCTCATCAACATTAATAGGACACCCACTTAGCAACAGCAGTACACACATTCTTTTCAAGTGCACACAGAACAGATGCTAAGATAGGCTATATACCACCCCATAAAAGTGGTCCTGGTACATCAAGAAGAATTCTAGTTACAAAACTGATGTTCTCGGAGCCAATGGAGTTAAATAAGATACTAATAAGCAGTAAGATCTCTAGAAAATCCCCAAGTCTTTGGAAACTAAGCAACACACTTCCAAAACCACATGGATCAGAGAATTCAAAAGAGAAATTGCCGCAGTCTGGCTGGGCACAAAATCACGAGCCACTCAAGCAGGAACAAACTTTATTTTTGAAACTGCCACCAATGCCCCGTATGCTCCCGGCAAGATTGCCGACCGACCCACGCGGTGTTCTCCTGGACCCCCACAGAAAGTCCCTCCTCTGGAATTCCCTCCTACCACACTTCCCCAACCAATGGGAACTCTCCAGGAGTCCCGTAGCAGGCCAAGGTGGACAGCAGGAGTCCAATATCCATATGAATGCATAATCATATCATCTCAATGGCTAGCTGGCTTCACCTTTCAACCAAAAATGCCATGCATCATATTACTTGGCTGTGGCTCTTAGCAAGAAATTAGAGAGTACTTTCAACTCAATTGCAGGGAAAGTGCAGCATGTAATAGTGGGCCTGGCACTGAGGAGGCACCTAGTGGTAAATGGCGGGGGGGGGGGGGGGGGGGGGGGGGGGGGGGATATTACAGGAAGAAAGATCTCAGGGATTTGGGCTTACAACTCGGAGAAACAAACAATAAAAAAGAGGTGGGGGCTCAAATTCAATTCAAAGCAAGCAGAAGAAAGGAAATAATAAGAAATTAATGAACGAACCACTTGAAAAACAGTAATCTTAGCAAACCACGAATCAAAAGCTACTTCTTTGAGGCAATCCTTAAACTTGACAAACCTTAGCTATTCTGAAGACATAAATTGCCAATATAAGAAATGAGAGGTGATGATATTCTAGTTCTACAAACATTAACAGATAATAAAGGATTCCTATGATCAATTTTATGTTCATTTTGACAACTTAGATGATACGAAGACATTCCTTGACAGACATAACCTACCAAACTCTCTCAAAAGAGATATAGACGACTTTAAAAATTATATGCCTATTTTAAAAGACATTGAATTTGTAGTTATAAACCTTCCCACAAAGAAAACTTCAGGCCCAGATGACTTCACAGGGGAGTCATGCCAAACATTTAAGAAAGAACTTGTAACAATTCCACCTAAACTCTTTTAGACAGTTAAAAAAGAGAATGTGGGCTGGGGATGTGGCTCAAGCGGTAGCGCGCTTGCCTGGCATGCGTGCGGCCTGGGTTTGATCCTCAGCACCACATACCAACAAAGATGTTGTGTCCGCCGAGAACTAAAAAATAAATATTAAAAATTCTCTCTCTCTCTCTCCTCTCTCACTCTCTCTTAAAAATAAATAAATACATAAATAAACCTCTTTGTCCTTTAAAAAAAAAGAATTTGTATAATTGTGCTCATTATATTAGCCTGTAGTGTTCTTATACTGTCTTTGTCTGCTATTAAAATTTTTATGAAGTAATATGACCTTCAAAGCACATTCTCTTTTTTTTTTTTTTAAATTCATGTCCATTGCATCCTATAATGCCAAGGACACAGTATTTTTTTTTTAAAGAGAGAGTGAGAGAGGAGAGAGAGTGAGAGAGAGAGAGAGAATTTTTAATATTTATTTTTTAGTTCTCGGCGGACACAACATCTTTGTTGGTATGTGGTGCTGAGGATCAAACCCGGGCCGCACACATGCCAGGTGAGCGCGCTACCGCTTGAGCCACATCCCCAGCCCCAATTATACAAATTCTTAACAAAATTTTAGCAAATTCTATGCAATGGTGCATAAGAAGAATGATATATTATGACAGCTAGAGTTTATCCTAGAATGCAAAGCTGGTTTAAGATCTGAACATCTCTCTGTGTGCTTCACCATGTTATTGACCACCCCACAACAATGAGTCACAACAACAAAAAACTAAATCGTATTCCACATTTAATATTCATTTATAATAAAATCTTTCAGCTAACTAGGGTAGAAAGAAACTCCTTCAATCTGACAAAACAGAACACATTTCTGTTCTTATGTAATTACATGCCTGTAATCCCAGAATCTCGGGAGACTGAGGCAGGAGAATCTCGATCTGTTCTCGGATCCAAGTTTTGCACAGAGCAAAGGATATTGTTAATCAGCTTTCTGTTACTATGACAAACACCTCATGTAATCAACTTATAAAGAGAAAAGTTAATTTTCACCCACAGTTTTGGAGGTTTCATTTCATGATTGCTTGGCTCTGATGTTTTGGGCCTGTAGTGGAGCAGCATATCATGGAGGGACACGTTACAGAGCAGAAATGCTCACCTTATCCCCAATCAGGAGACAAAAGTCAGATCTCCCACTAGGCCCCACCTCTTAAAGTGGGGACCACTTCAAGAGGGGACCACGCCTTTAACACGTGAGTCTTCAGGAATATTGAGATAGATTGCTGGAATCAGCACCAACTCTGTGTCAGAAATACCTGAGTTCAAGTCACAGCCTTTCCACTGCTATGATCATGTACAAATAAATTGCTTTTCTGAGCACTGAGGTGCATGCCTGTAATCCCAGAATCTCGGGAGACTGAGGCAGGAGAATCTTGAATTCAAAGTCAACCTCAGCAACTTAATGAGGCTCTAAGCAACTCAGTGAGACCCTATCTCTAAATAAAATATAAAAAAGGGCTAGGATGGTGGTTAGGTACCCCTGAGTTCATTCCTTGGAACCAAAAAAAACAAACAAGAAGATTACATTTTGAGACCATTTGTGGCACAAGCAGGTTACCCTGCGTCACTGCCTAGCACTGCTTATACACATTAAAATAATCATCCTTTCCTGAACCTTCTTTTCCTGTGCTTAGTTCTGATGAAGATTGGATTGGTCCAGGGTATCTTTGTTACCCACAGATACTTATTGCAGAGGTAGGGAATCGATAGACTTGTTCCATGGATCATAAGACCTCTTGTTTCCTCATTTTTGGAAGGATCTGATGGAATGGTATGGGGACCAGCTAGGAGGCAATCAGAGGAAGACAGACATTCCTAACCTTCCATAGGCTCTTGTCCTGAGCTTGCAGGACAGTGGTGTCCACGCTTAGATATCCAGCCAATTTTACACTCGTGGATGGATCACATGGGATGCTAGTCGCTGAGACAAGAACCTCTACATCTAACAGTGAGATCTAGAGCCAAGTTCCAGAATGTGCAGAAGCACCTCCTGTGCTCCAGGGCTCAGCTGCACAGGTCACACCAACCCTGGCTGCTCATGTCCTGGTGGCTGTCCCACCACAGGCCAGTAGGGCTGCTCTGCTCTGCTCACCAAAGGGAAATACGGTTAGTTTTGGCAGTTAGTTTTTGCTTGCTGGCTGTGTGTTCCTTAATGACTCTGAAGGTTAGGTACGGCTTCCACAGAGGCTCATTAGCCTTGGTGAATAAAGTATCTTGCTAGGTTCTCCCAGTAACTCGGGAAGCTGGGAGGGGAGGATAGCAAGTTTGAGGCCAGCTTCAGGAACTTAGCAAGAACTAAAACAGAACGTCCTGTCTCAAAATAAAAAATAAAATGGGCTGGGGATGTGGCTCAGTGGTAGAGTGCTTGTCTACCATGCACAAGGCCCTCGGTTCAATCCCCCCCTCCCCCGCTCCCTGGCAAAAAAGAGGTATCCAAAGAGGTATGTCAATAACCAGGACTGGAAGGGCCACTAGCAACCAATAATTTCCTTTGTCAAGTATTAGCTTTCACAATGAATGTCGATGTATTAAAAACTCAGAACCAAGCAGTGGAGGCAGAAGCTAACCCCCAAGACAGAGCTGCGTTGATGAAACATGGTTTGGAACCAATTTCCCCACCAACCTATAACACATGCACACCTCACAGTGCACACCTCACAGTGCACACACATTCCCCACTCCCTCACCCCCACCACACACACTCACACCCCCTCCACATAATTCAAACGATATACTCACACCTACACCCACACCATACACCACATATACATTCTATACACCCCCAAACCACACATGCAAACTACACACAGACGCCATACATGTCACACACACACGTGTGTGCATACACAAGCAGAGCCTTAATCTCAGGCCTGAGATGCTTGGAGAAGGGGGTGAAGGAACAAGATGGATATAACATGAAACAGTGTGAGTTTTAAGGCCGGGGAGACTTCTCTGAGGTGGCCTGCTTCCCATGGCTCCTGGAGCCACAGAGAGGAGGTCACTCTCACTTCCAGGCTCTCGAGGCCCGGTTCCCTTTCATAGGAGGAGTTCACAGGATTATGAATTTACGCCTGTGAGTGCCTTTGGATTTGAAGAGAGAGTGTTATTTCTCTTTTGGCTGGCCTGGTGTCCTTTGGCTTCCTGGGTCGGTCAGGCTTGTCTATGTGGATAAAGATGATCAAAGAGAAGAGAAGGGGACAGGGGAACTCTGGGGAGGAGCTGCTGCCTCCCCAGCACACCCAGCACTGCCAGCAGACAGAGCTGGGGCTTGGTGTGTGCGATATTTGCACAAAAGAAAGATCATGGATTTCAGTCATAAAAACAGCATGGAAACCCTATAACACTGAGGAGGCCCAGCAGAACTTACCTCTTAACTTTAATTTCCTGGTATAATTTAATCTTTTTTAAAAAAATTGAACCCAGGAATGCTCTACCACCGAAATACATCCCCAGCCCATTTTATTTATAATTTTGAGATAGGGTCTCTAAATTGAGAGATTGGCCTGGAACTTGTGATCCTCCTGCCTCAACCTCCAGAGTTACTGGGATTACAGGCCTGGGCTACTCAGCCAGGTGCTCCTGTGTAATTTAATGCCCTTTGGGCATATGAATTAGGGGTAATGTTTGCAGTTTTCAAGAGCTTAGCACACATTCAACAGGAGGACGACACCTGTCCCTGTTCTTTGTGTCCTTGATGGAGATGTTTCCAAGACCAGCAGTCAGGGTGGGGTCCCCAGGAATCCCAGGGGAGCCGGAGCTGGAGGCTGCAGGGCAGTGCTGGAGGCCTGGTGCCTTGAGGGGGGTGAGGTCCCAGACTGGAGCCCCATTGCCCTCCACCATGTGGCAGGCCCTGGGATGCCTGCCCTCCATGCCCCGCTGTAGCAGGCAGGCCCACGACCCCAGAGCATAGCGCCCTTATGCTCATTTCCATGGGGTCCTCCAGGGGCGGGGTTGGGCCTAAGGGTGAGGTGACAGCAGTGGCTGCAGCATTTCCCAGGAACAGTTTCTAGCTTGAACCAGATGCTTTGATGGCTTGCAGGCTGACAGCACCATTTGAAGACCCTGAAGTGTACCTCCTTCAGGGCATTGCATCTTTGTTTCTTGGTTCACAGTAGCTTCTCTCATGCCTTAAAAATGGAGCGGAAACCGGTCTTTTCCTGGTCTGCATTTTGTGGGTTGGAATCGGCCTGGATCTCAGGCGCTTGGTTGGATCTTGTTTAGTCTCCTTGCTGCTTTGCAGGGGCCACTGGCAGCTGCCCCAGGAGCTGGGAGGTTTGGCAGTCCCCATGGAGAAACCGCTATCACTGGTCCCAGAGCTGAAGGGATGGAGTGATTTCCTGGTTGGCTCCTGACTAAGGCTGTGTTAAAAAGGTGTGTGGGAGACCAGGAGCTGGCACCCGAAGCGCCAGCCCAGGGTAGCAGGGCTGCTGGTCTTCCAGGATAGCCTGGGGATCTCACAGGGGCCGAGGCTTGGAGTCTTGCTCAGATGGAGAAAGAGGAGGAAGGGAGGGCTAGGAGGAAACTGCAGCTGGCTACCTCCTCTCCCTGGCCCCGCTCTAATTTTTAAGGCCGATGCCTTTGATTAAGAAAACGTGACTTGGGGACCAGTAGTGATTTCCGACCTCAGTCTCACGGGCTTCACCTCATTCTTTGATGGAGGGGAAGTCAAGGCAGAGATGAATCAAGATTCCTTTCCTCAGTTATGCGCAGACACCGCACCCTCTCTTTCTTTCTCTGTGACACTCTGCCAGCCCACGCCCCCTCCTTGGGCTGGATCAGCCCGCAGGCTGTTTTCTCAGGTCACACTGCCATCCGGGACTCTGTTCATCTTGCCCTCATCTCAGAGGCTCCCCCAGAGGCACCCGGTGCCCTGCCATGCTTTCCTAAAGCCTCGTGATGTTTCTTCCAGAGAAGGAGAGGGTAGAGCGTGAAATAGAAAAGCAATGCATTCTGAGGTTAAAAATTCCTAGGCTTCACCTGAAAATAGTACCTGACTTAGAGGAAAGGATATTCAAACCGCAGGGGCATGTGTGTTCCAGGTCATAAAATCCTTTGTCCTATTCTGTCAGGTCAGAGGAACTACTTCAGATGCCTCCCCGGGACAAAGTTACACAGCCCTTTCACCAGCCGTCTCCCCTACTGTAGTCTGGCCCCCAGACAGGAGGGCTGGATTTCTGCATTTTATAAACATTTCTCTTTTATATTTAGCTTTTGATTAGTGCTGGAAAAGAATTTCCCAAAAGCGCTGTGGCCAGTTGCCCATGCTCTTTCCGTCCATACCTGGCCTGGCTGCTCGGTGGAAAGCTGTTCCTTCAGGGTTTATTGCGTTGTGGGGGTGGGTAATTGGCAAAGCCAGGCCAGCAGTGTTGGAGACTTATGGAGTGACCCAGGCTCGTGGGGTTCATCTCTTATGGAACCAGCTGTCTTATTGGACAAAATTTGGTTATTTCTGTGGCATTCAGTATTTAAATATGATAATCGAAATTATAGCCAATAACATACCATGAAATAACAGGTTTCTAGGATCTTAGTACAATTTCTGGGACACTCATTAATAACATACCTATACAAATAGAACTTAGAGAAGGTTTAACATCACTTATTGATAATGATTTTGACAACTGAACAGGTTGAACAAGCCTAATTAACTTAATCTCTCTCTTTTATAAGGAGAGAAAACAAATCCTTTTGAGGTATTCCAGGGGTTCTCTGGAAATCTCCAAGCTTAGCTTGAGGTCACAAAGACTTAAAATTTGATTTTAGAATGATGTCAAAAATGTCAAAAGGCCGGGTTGGGGTTGTGGCTCAGTGGTGCAGGGCTCACCTAGCACATGTGAGGCACTGGGTTCAATCCTTAGCACCACGTAAAAATGATACAAAGATATTGTGTCCACCACCTACAACTAAAAAATAAATATTAAAAAAATGTCAAAAGGTTCAAAGAGCTGATTAAATAGGATCATAGGTTGCTGTGAAACAGTCCTATTTATCGAAAGGGACAGTGAAAGGATTTTATATGTAAATACTGAAGGTTACATTGTTGTAGGAATAACCTTAGGTCTTCCAATGGAGGGGGCTCAATTTTCCTAAGTAATCAAAGACCTAATAAAGACAACATCTTGGTGTTCAAGGAAAATTACTTAAAAGGTAAAAGAGAAACCTTCTACATTTTCTATCAAGAGCAGACTAACATTCCAAGAATGTGATAGCAGTGCATTTTTTATATTAAAGCTCATCATTTAAAAATAAATAAATCCATTTAAGTCTTGGCCAGACTAACGATACATAAAATTCTTTCCAAAATTCCTCTTCCAGAAACCTGTATGTTCTTTTTATCTGTTCCCCTTTGTCCTGTACTTGCCCTCTTTCCCATGTGGAATAGCTTGTCATTCTTTAAGGACAAAAGTCACTCTTTTTCTTTTAATAAAAAAATACATCCTTCATACTTTTTTTATGTAGAAACTCAAGGTCCTGCAGTCATCTCAACCTATGGGGCTCCCAATTATAATTTTTTTTTCCTTTTAACATTTGCCAATTCCCTCTCCAGGTCAGACTCTTCCCATGAGGTCTAGACATGCATACCCACACACTTTCTTGACAGTTCTCTTTGGATGTTTACTTGCCATTTTGAATTTAACATGTTCCAAATACAACTGTTTGATTTGTCCTCCAAGTTGCTCTTCCTCTTAACTTTCCCAAGTCAGTAAATGGGAAAGCTATTAGGACTTGGTCAGCTTTTTCCCCCCATTGCTGTGACCAAAGGACCTGAAAGAACAATTAGAGTGTTATGGGCCAGGCTATATGGGTAATGATGAAACAGACTCCATTTTACCCTGAGACTATATCATGTAAGAAATGCTTCTTCCATGGGAAAGCCCCGCCTCTGTACCCATTAATAGTTACCTCGAATGACATACTTGGCAACACAAAATAGCAATTCTTATATAATGTACAATTGTTCTCTTTGGTTTCCATTTTTCTTGGGAAATGTACCTTATCAGAGATTGATTGTCTAGATGTTCGTAACCATTCTCTAACTTGTCCTGAACTAGGTCGTTTTGACCCACTTCCCTTCTGCTTGCTTGCTGCTGTGCCAACCTGGAAAGTCCCGTGGGGAATACCCATGTACCCATTGCCTTGTCTCGCTAACTGCCCCATTCAGCATCTGTACCTGCTTGCTTGCAGCTACGTCAACCCAGATGTGGTTTTTTTTCCCTTTAAATATCCTAAAATGCTCAGGCTGGGGGCTGTTCCTTGCAGAGACAGTTATGGGTCCTGTGGGGAGTAGTGGCTGGCCAGCCCGCTAAATAAAAGCTCTTCAATTTGGACAAAACTGGGACTTGGTGTGTTTTCTGAGCGACCTGCCCCACGACAAGAGGAGGAAAAGTTTATTTGGGGCTCATGGTTTCAGAGGTGTCAACCTGTAGATGACTGACTCCCTTGCTCTGGGCCCAGGAGAGGCAGAACATCATGGCGGAAGGTGTGGTGGACCTGGCAACAGGAGGCAGAGAGAGACTTCCTTCACCACAGAATATAAACCCCAAAGGGTTTAGCCTTGTTTCAGTCAGCTTTTTTGGTGCTGTGACTGGAAGATCCAACTGGAACAACTGTAGAGAGGGACCGGTTTATTTAGGGGCTTACGGTGCCCCACATCCATATAAAGTAGGCTCCATTCCTCCAGGCTCAAGGTCAGGCAGAACATCATGGCGGAAGAGTGCGGCTGAGGGAAACAGCTCACTTGATGATCAGGAAGCGGTGAGAGAAACTCTACTTTCCAGATACAAGTATTCACCCCACAGCCACACCCCCACTGCCCACCTCCTCCAGCCACACCCCACCACTTCCATTACCACTCGTTAAGCCCCATCCGGGATTAATTCACTGAGTGGATTAAGACTCTCACAACCCAATCATTTCTCCTCTGAACCTTTTACACCGTCTCACACATGATCTTCTGGGGGACACCTAATATTCAGACCATAGCAGCCCTCATTGACCCACCTGCCTACAGTTACCACCCGGTCAGTCCCCATCAGTGGATTAATGCACTGATTGGGTTAAGGGTCTCACAACTGAATCATTTCCCCTCTAAACTTTCTTGTATTGTCTCACACATGAACTTTTGGGGGACACCTCACATCTAAACCATAACAGACCTGAACCAGAGTGAAGTTCTAAGATTCTCTCAAGTATGGTGAATGAAAAGCAGCATTTCTCTGGGAAGTTGTGAAATGGCAGAGAAATTGCACAGTTCTCCCCAGTGGGAGGAAAGGACACAAGCAACTCTGATACTCATTTTTCTTAAGGACTTTTTGCTCCAAATATTACATTTGGTCTTTGGTCCTGCTGGGCTAAGTGGAGAGGGAAAAAATGGGGGAAATTCTAAAGTTGTATGAACGATGCAGGGAGAGCTGAGGTTTAAAGTCATTATTTTAGGCTTTCAAATTGGGTCAGTTGATGATATATGAGAAGAATTTGACCTTACTGTCTCTGGAATGATGGGGAAGAAGCAGAACCCATTTGGGTTGCTGCTGACAAGTATCACTGACCTCCCACCACCTTTGCCTGACCATCTGCAGGTCTTGTGTCTGTGAGACAAAAACGCACTCAGGTTAGGAAGTGTCTATGGTATCTTCATCCCTGGAATTAGTGGCCACTACTGCTGAGGGGCACAGCTTGCTCCACCCTCTGTTCCCCGCCATGATGGGTTACCTCATCACAAGCCCAAAGGCAAGGAACAAGTAACCATGGACTTGAAAATAAACCTTTACTCTTTTTAAGCTCATGACCTCAGGTGTTTGTTACGGTAACGGAAGGTTGACTAACACAGAAAATGGGTGCGGAATTGGGGTCATTGCTGGGACTATACTGATGATGGAGCTCAGAAGCCTTTGGAATTGTTTTGCAGGAGGAGTTTGGAAAAGTTTGAAGGAGTGGGCTGAAGGCATCCTAGAATGCTGAACAAAGAGCTTGATGTGTAAATATTCTGTGGGCTCAGAGAACCACAATGCTGATAGAAATAAGGAGGGTTATGCTAATGAGCTGCAAATGGAAATATGAACTCTATTGAAAATTGGACGAAATGGCAACCTCTTTTACAGTGTGTTATGGAATTTGACCACATTATGTCCACACCTTGACATTTTTGGGTAGGCTGAGTTTAAAGGGAACAGATTAGTTCGTCTGGTGGAGAAAATTTCAAGGCAGCACAGCATTCAGGCAGAATCATGGGCACTTCTGGCTATTGTAGCCATATGTATTGTGAGAATCAGAAGCAAACATAAGGGGGCTGGGGATGTGGCTCAAGCAGTAGCGCGCTCGCCTGGCATGCGTGCGGCTCGGGTTCGATCCTCAGCACCACATACCAACAAAGATGTTGTGTCCACCGAGAACTAAAAATAAATATTAAAAAAATTCTCTCTCTCTCTCTCTCTCTTTCTCTCTCTCCTCTCTCTCTCTCTCTTAAAAAAAAAAAAGAAGCAAACATAAGGGCTGGAGATTCACCTCAGTTGGTAGAGGTGCTTGCCTGGCATGCACAAGGCCCTGAGTTTGATCCCCAGCACCACACAAAAAATAAATAAATAAATAAATAAAATAAAAAATGCAAAGATGAGAAGGTGGGATAATTTGAAAAACTTGCAACTTGGCCAGAAAGAGTATTCAAAGGTGTTGCCAAAGAGTGAAGTTGCTGAAGATATTAATGCCATTAAAAAGAAGTCAAATACTTTGTACCAGAACAATAAGAAAGATGCTTTGGGGGCATCTCAGGAATGGAAAGGTCCCATGATTGCAGGATCAAAGGTGTAAAAATGCAAATTGACTTCAAAGACTTTCATTTGAAAAGAGCCCTCAGGTGCCCTGCTCCCACAGGGCCATCTAGGGAATTGTCTTCCCAGGATTCATCTCTTCGCGTTCAGCCAGAAGGCACTCAGAGGGTGCTGCAGCTGCGGTTCAAGTGGGCCCTGGTAGAGCCTGCACCAGTGGCAGCAGAACTTGTCATCATCCATATGATACTTTTGTTTTGTTTTACTTTTGAGACAGGGTATCTCTATGTTGCCCAAATCGTGGGCTTAAGTGAGTCTCCTGCCTCAAGCCTCCTGAGTAGCTAGGTGCTGAGGGCCATTGCCAAGTAGGAATGACACATTGAAATTTCCTTGCCAGCGCACCCCATGTTAATTGTGGTAATGCTGGCATATCTTTGCTGATGGTGTCACCAGTGTCGCAATTTTTCCAAAGGAGCCGTCAATTGGCTTGGTGTCGTGGCATTTCTGTATCTTCCTCCCTTCTACTAGTGATGGTCTAAAATTTGGGGGCCAACAGAGGTGAGGCAAAGAACCTCACCCCCCCACTGGCACCAAGGCTAAATTTGGGGGCCAACAGAGGTGAGGCAAGAACCTCACCCCCCCACTGGTGCATAGGCCTATCCACAAGCATGGCTGAATGCTGGACCGGTAGTCAGTGACGGGTTGATCTGATTGCAGTGGTATCAACCTAAGACAGGAGGCTGACGCCTAAAGGTCAGTTTTCCCATGACGGGTAAGAACCATATGTTGAATTGGACAACCTACCAGGCACGGTCCTTAAGCCACATTGCTTGTTGTTTAATTAATCAGAAGGGGGGAGATGCTGAGGGCCATTGCCAAGTAGGAATGACGCATCGAAATTTCCTTGCCAGCGTACCCCATGTTAAATGGACTTGCCTTGGAATTTCGCTGTTGACATTGCATGTGTGTTTGAGAAAGGTGACCCTGCTCAAGGACGAGGGTGGATCCAGGATTAGGGTGTATCCTGCAGGTTTGAGGAAGTATCCCGCTCCTTGGGTTTAGGGCGTTCCCGGTTTAAGACAAGTTTAAGGCGTTCCCAGTTTAAGACAATATGGGTTTTAGGGAAGTTCCAGGTTGAAGATTATTGCTGCTGGGAATAGGGCGTTCCTGCTGCCTGAGTTCCCGTTGAGTTCTCGTGATATTCAGAAAGTTTTTGGAAAAAAGCCTCGTGGAGTAGGTGAATTAGGCGGCAGCAGAACTGGGATTTCCCCAGAACGTGTGTAGAGGCCGGTGTGAGTTCGGGAATAAAGAATTTCTGTTTGAGTCTACAAAGCTGTGAGTGGCTCGTGATCTTGTGCCCAGCCAAGACTGCGGCAGCTAGGACTGCAGGCACATGCCGCTGTGCCTGGCTCATGTGGCGCTGGTTTTGCAGGGATGTAGAATTCAAGAGTTATGGGTCATGCAGGCTTTTACTGAGATTTCAAAGGAAGACCTGGGAGGTCAGGCAGTGTATGGCAGGTTGGAATCCCGCAAGCAGCATCTCACAGGGGGACATAGGAAGCTTGAGGTGAAACTGAAGTTGCAGTGGAGACCCCAGAAATTAGAGATGCCAAGTGAGGCTGCAGGCAGGGACCAGGGCCAGCCAAGGGAGTGCATGTCAGCTGTAATCATAAAGTCACAGGATTGGGACTGTACACGACCTTTGGAGCTTACACTCTACACCATGTGCCTCAGATGCTGAATGAATGAATATTGGCCCAGCTGGGTTTGATTCTGCTTTGGTTCATTTGTTCCCTGCTATTTTTCTGTTCCTTCCTTTTAGAGTAGACTATTTACTTTGTGCCTGTCCTTCCATTGTGTCTTGGAAGTACAGAACTTTCTTTTTGATATTTTCAGGAACTCAAAAACTAAGTTTACCTTGAGTCTCAGAGGGGATTTTGGACATGAACTTTTGAGCAATGCTGAAATGGCTATGGCTTTGCCGATGGTGGGAGATGGACTGGATGTATTTTGTGCAGTGAGATGAATACGAGCCTTGAGGGCCTGGGCAGAATGCTGTACTTGGAATATGGAATGTCCATATCCATATGGATGAGGCTTGGTCCCAAGGGCCATGATATTGGCAAGTAGTGGACCATTTCGGAGGTAGGACCTACTAGAAGGAAGTCAGGTCATTGGGGGTGTGCCCTGGAGGGAGATATTAGGACCCTGGACTTTCCTTTTAATCTTTCTTCTGGGTTGCCATGAGGCAAACAGCTTACTCCGATGTGTGCTTCTTGCCATGAACGTCACCATAGGTTCAAAGGCAATAGGGCCAAGTGACCATGGAGTAAAACCATGAAACAAAACCAACCTTTCTTCTTTTAATGTTAATTCTCAGGTAGTTGTTACAGTATTAGAAAATTGACCAACACAGTCCCCAACTATTTCTTGGAGTCTCCAAGGCTGATTTGGATCTTCACTGATGGTTGAGGCCCTGGTATTTGAGGCAGCACAGGTAAGCCCAAAGATCCCCCCAATCCTTTTACCTGGGCTTGTGCATCACTGTTGGATTCACCTGGCCCCACCAGATGTGTTCCTTCCTAACAGGTTCCTTATTCTGTTATGATTTGGATGTGAGATGTCTCCCAAAGGCTCCTGTGTGAGACAATGCAAGAAAGGTTTGAAGGAGAAATGATTGGGTTATAGCCTTAACCTACTTAGTAAATTAATCCCGGATGTGAGTAACTGAGTGGTACCTGGAGGCAGGTGGTGTGTGGCCAGAGGAAGTGGTTCATCGGGGTGTGTCTGTGAGGTAATATTTTTCATCTGGAGTGCGGAGTCTCCCTCTGCCTCCTGATCACCATGTGAGCTGCTTCCCTCTGCCGCACTCTTTCACCATGATGTCCTGCCTCACCTGGAGCCCTGAGGAGTGGAGCCAGCCTTCTATGGACTAAGACCTCTGAAACTGTGAGTCCTCAAATAAACTTTTCCTCCCTTAAAATTGTTCTGGTCAGATCTTTTAGTCACAGCAGCAAAATAGCTGACTAAAATGTCCTCTGGTAGGAAAACTGGTGACCATGTTAGTTCTCCAGCACAGCAGACACACCAGGGCATGTTTGACTCCTGGTGAACTGGGGGTACACCCAGGGGTACTGCTTAATGTTTAGAGGGTAGCTCCTCAGACTAGTTTAGAAAGTGGAGGTAATGTACATTTGCATGGGTGTTGATAAGAAAAGAATTCTGAGATGTTTTAAATTTAGTTACAGGATGAGTGTTGAGGAGAGGAAGCAATAAGAGGAGCTTTTTTTTTATATTTTATTTTTTAGCCTTAGGTGGACACAATATCTTTATTTTATTTTTATGTGGTGCTGAGGATCGAACCCAGTGCCTCATGCATGCCAGGCAAGCGTGCTACTATTTGAGCCATATCCCCAGCCCAAAAGAAGCTATTTTAATTGACAGCTTTGGGCTAAAACAACAAGGAAAAAGAGAGGGGGTAGGGAAGAAACAGAATAAGAAAAAGAAAAAATCCTGCTCCACACTCCTTTCCTTTCTAACCTAGGTGGGCCATACGGTGCTCTCACATGCTGTGTGAAAAACCAAGAAACTACAGGTGCTGCTCCTTATAGACTCTCCTCCTATGCTGAGACTTGGCCTGCCTCATGATGTCTGCCTCTCTTATCAATATCTGGTGTATGTTCAATGTGAGTGATTTGTATTTTCTTATCCTCAAGTTTTCACTATGAATTAGTCTTCTTCCTTTGATTTGGTGGACATTTTTCCAGCTACTATCTAGCCAGGCTTCCAGTGGCTTTGAGAATTTGTCCTAGAATTTGTCCTATGGCTACAGTCTGTAAAAGCTTATTAAACCTGCTTATTTCAGAGATCTGTTGGTTTCCCAAATGCTAACTTAACGGAGAGTTCGATATAGTTCTTCAAATGAGGAGACGAGTAGAGAGATCAGGCCTGTTACCTTACAGTGTGACCTGTGCAGTCACCCAGGGCCCTGCTCAGAAGGGCCTCTGTTCTTGCTCTGTGGTTTCATTTTGAAATTCTTAATAATTTTTATCAGAGTTTGCACTTTTTTAATTAATTAATTTTTGTGTTACAATTCTTAATACACCTTTATACCACAATTTAAAATTTATTTACTCATCTAGCCATTCATTCAATATATATATATATATATATATATATATATATATATATATATATATATATATTAATGTTGTACTGAGGATTGAACCAATGGCCTTGTGCATGCAAAGCAAGCACTCTACCAATTGAGCTATACCCCCAGCCAGAGTTTGCACTTTGTACCTGAAGGTTGAAGTGAGGGGGCTCATGTGCCAGAGCTTCCTGCTACCTCCCTGAGACTGATCCTCAGTGACTCGCGCCATGTCGGCAGGCCCCACTCTGCCCATGATCCTCTGTTGCCCTCCACCTCTGTGCACGAGGATGGGCACATTGCCATGCCTATTGGTGAGCGACTTCAGGGCTTCTTGTCTGTTCCTAGTCCAGAAACCAGGCCCTTCCCAGATCGGAGGCTACAAATCGTTGGAGGCCACCCCTTCCCCAGGTATTGGTTGTGGCTCTTCCCAGCCTCAACAGGGTCTTTGCATTTTCATTTTGTATTGGGTTGTGAAGAGTCTGTAGCCAGTCCTGAATGTGGGGAACCTGTGTCTAGACAGATGCAGGAAAGGAGGGGTCAGGCATCCAATCAACACTGTCTGCTCATTAATTATTTGTTGTTGATTGGCCCTGATAGCAGGTGATGAAGCTTTCCTCTAAGAAACGTTTCCCACGTTGCTCAGGCTTCTTGCCTTTAACTGCATCATTTTTCTGCCCTGGAATGTCTTCTCCTGTCCTGATTTTCCAACTTCTTATTTTTTAGGTTCACGTTAAAAGCATCTTTTTCTCTCACCAGACTTCTGGCCTGCTCTGGACCACAGAGCTGATTCTGTGCATTGAACTCAGTGTTATATCTTCCCTAATATTAGTTGCAAATTAAAGATTTCCTGTTGTTCCTCCAGTGCTAGTTGTTTGGCACTGTTTAATTTTTCATGCATTTCTGTTTTGCTTATATTATGTACTCTTGGCTCAGTCTCCCAGGTATATTAGATGGAGGCAAAAATATGTGTTGATTGATATATCTGGTGTGTCATGGGCATTTTGGAAAATGAGCAAAGGATCAAGATCATCCTTTCTTTAGAAGTTACTGATTGGTTGTAAGCTAGTGTACAATGTTAAGTAATTTTGGGAAGATGTGAGACAGAGGCAAAGGACAGGTAGTTAGTTAATTATCAAAGAAAAGGAAATGGGTTTGCTTAACAACCTCCCGGGGAGTGGAAAGATAGCACGTTCCAGCACAAGCAATCCCCCTTGGATGGCTCTCTTCCTGCCTTTTGATCACTTTTGGTCATGTAGACACCAGAAGAAAGTAAACTTAAAATCTATAAAGGGGCAGGACATGCCCACTCCCTTGGGCACCAGCTCTGGACCTCCTTCTTTCTGGAGGAGTCTCCCCCCGCCCCCACACCACATTTCTTAAATAAAATTTGCTTTGTGCTCTTGCCTTGGTGTTTCTTGAATGTTTTCAACATGGGGGAACGAGGACCCAATCCTCATTTTCAAGACTGGTATCAGAAGTAATGATACATCAGAAACTGACAGTTTAAAAAGGGATCTTTCAAGTCAAAAGACTGGTTGTACAGCCTCAGGTGCAATTGATTTGAACTGGTTTTAGCAATCACTGGGCTATTTTAGCTCTGAATGATTAAACTTGATTCACGTGTGCAGGAGCATATATCTATTTCCAGACCCACAAGTTCCATTTGGAATCCTCAGCCACGAGGGTGGGTACAATCTGTGGAGTGGGTTGTTGCTTAGCTTTTGGAAGTGCTCCCTGCTGGTGGACGCCTGCTCAGGCCTCGGCCTTCCTTTGCCTGCTTCCTGCTGTCTCCTGAGTTCCTGCAGCTCCTACCACAAGGGGGCCCCCCAATACCGCAAAGCACTCAGAACTGAGAGCAGTTCATCTCCCAAAGGAATGTTCCTTTTCTGCTTCCTTCCAGTGGCTGAGGATGAACCCAGGGGCCATTGGCTCTCCTTTTGGAGAGTTATTTATTTATTTTTAATCAAGGACTAATTAAGTATCTCTATTTGGCACGGAGGTTGTCCTGTACAGTGTTTTTCTTTTCTTCCTTGAGTGGAAAAGATGGCTGGGCAGGTGTTTTCCTGCAAGACATCCCAAGGAGTTTAAACACAGAGGCGTGGGGTCTCATGAAAGGTTTCTATTCTTTCTGAAAATACTTGCAGAATCTCATGCCAGAAAACAAAACAAGATTGCCTTATTAGTCACCCCACAAAGAAAGAAGAAATCCTCCCTCTTCTCAAACACTTCCTTTCAAAGAACCTCAATGACCTGGGCTGATTCATGGAATTAATTAGTAACCATCATCATGATGCATCGTTTTTAGTCTCTAGACAAGACTTCAGAACGCCACTGAGGATCTCCTGTGGCCTTGTCCTGCCTAGCTCCTTGCTCTGCACCTGCCAGCTTGATGCAGACCTTTGTCCCACTGAGGTGTCTTACTATTTCATCATGAAAATGACACTGTGAGGCAGAGACGGATGTTTTAATTATAGGGAAGGGGAAACAGTGTCAGAAAGATTAAGAAAATTACCAGAGATTGTGTTCCAGTGCTCTCCAAAGTGGGGAGTCTCTCCATGGGGAGCAGACCCATGTTAGTGAAGGTGCCTGATTAGTTCTGTTGATTAACCACCGATCACAGGAGAGTTTTATCCAACTGGCCAGTTTCTAGATGAAACTGTGGCTGGTAAGTTATTTGGAAAAGAAAATGGAGTCCATTTCCACATGATCACAGTAAGTCTCTGCTAATTAATGCCTAAAAACAAATCTGTAGGTCCACATAGGATTCCAAAATCATTTCTAGAATTATTAAAATATGAAAATAGCAGTTTCCAGCTGGATACAGTGGGGCTGTATCTGTTAATCCCAGTTAACTCTGGAGGCAAGTGGATCACGAGTTGGAGGCCAGCCTCAGTAACTTGACCCTGTCTCAAAATAATAAAAAAACCTAAAAAAAAAAAGGGGGCTGGAGGTGTAAATAAGCGGTAGAGTGCCCCTGGGTGGCTCAATCCCCAGTACCCCCGCCCCCCCAAAAAAAAGAAAAAAGAAGAAAAAAGAAACAAGAAATAGCAGTTACAGGTACAGAATATAAACTGAGCTGTAGGAAAAATGAACATCTTTTTTGGCTTCCCACAAACCTCCAGTGAGGGGAAAATGTTGTTCAAATTTCTGTCTCAATTCCTGGCTCTTTTGCTTTTGGGAAAGAACCCCCGAAGTATGTATAGTGGGCATATATTTTATTTGGTGGCTTCATTTCTATGGTAGCTAATATTTATATAGGCCTTATAAAACATCAGGCACTGCCCAGAGCTTTACATATATTCATTTATTTAATCATCACAACAGTCCTGTGGGATGGGTGCCATTATTATTTTCATTTTATATGTATGGAAATGGAGGCCCATAGCGGCTCAGAAACATGCCCAAGGACACACAGCTGTTTAAATGCAGAGCCAGTCCCTGTGCCAGGAAGTCTAACTTATCCCCAGCCAAGTCAGATAATCAAACAGTGGGATGGTTGGGTTATAACTGGTGTTGTAGCGGGCCAAAGTCAAATGCAAGTTCCCCATTATTTAGAAATATTAGGTTAACGAGAACTAACTGTATGATATGCCAGGCTCTATGGTCACCTTTGTAGGTATATTTAATATTTATAATCATCCCAAATCTTTCTGTCTGCAAATCCCATGATATTAACCACTGCTCTACCCTGTGCAACGGGGCTCCCAGTTGCTGCACTTTGAGTCTCTTAGTTATCTGTTCATCTATTATTTCCACATGGATTGGCTTAATATCTGTGTTAGGTGAAGTTTACGGTAAAAAAGCAGCGAGCCATAAGAACAAGTCTAAACAAATGAGATGAAATCATTTTATTTGCTTTGAGCACTTATAAAATTTATAGCCAGAGGGACTTTTGACATCTTCTATGAGAAACAAAGTCCCTCTTGTTGAACAAGTTTGCATTCTTCTCTCCTTGGTTATTTCAAATTTCAGAACCCACCACATTTCCTTTTTTGCTAAAGTTACTAGAATGTGCATAGTGAATTTTAAGGTTAAAGGACCTATGTTTACTTAGGGTTTTGGCATATTTCTTTTCTTCTATGCTTCTGTTTCTATCTAAATAGTATAACTGTATTTAAGTTTCATTGCACATATTTTAAAACAGAGAAGATCCACTTTACTGCCTTGGAAGCCAAGGTAAGGAAGAGCCATCTGTGCTTGCAAACCAGAAGCAAGCCCAGGGCAGCTCCAGGCTGGAGGGAGCTCACACCTCTTGCGCAGTGGCTCCCATTCCCAGCCCATGCTGCTTCTGATTTGGATGAACTGAAACTTGATTTAATCTCTACTGAAAACAGCTATTGTAAATTCCAGGCCTTGCTGGAATCATGTGTATCTTTTTTTCTGGGATGGCCATAGCTCCCAGGGCCCACCCAGATTCCTATAGTTGGAGAGAAGGGGATTATCTACTGCTTGTGGCTTGTGCTCTTGGGCAGACCCGAACGTCTGTGCTCACAGGTGTGCACGCTGCAGTAGCCACTTCAGTTTAAAACCTGTTCACCACATCATTGTCCTGGGAAAGGCAATTAACCTTTGTAAGCCTCAGGAGCTCTTCTGTAAAACGGGAACACTCAAGACCCCTGACTCTCTGATGGTGCTGCAGAAATTAACTGAGCTGATGTATGCAAAGCAAGGAACAAGGAAATGCTACACATGGATCAAAATGTTCACCAGCAGAAACAGTTTTTTTTAAAAAAAATTTTATTTCAGTGTTATTCAAAAGAAAGCAAATAAAGACTTTATAAAGTCAAGTGCATAAAGCTGGTAACTCTAGGTCCCACAGTCCCCTGACCCAAGAGTGGACACCCAATGTAACTCCCAGCCTTTGAGCCCTCACAGGGCATTTAGCAATATTTCATCACATACTTGATCATAAAGGAAATCTCAACAACATCCAAGAGCTGATATCATCAATAACACAAAGTCTGACTAAAACGCAGCCAAATATTCGAGAGTGGGGAAAAAAACCCAAATTTTATGTGTTTTCAAGTTTTTAAAAAAATTAAGCAAGTGCTTCTAAATAATTCGAAAATCAAAGGAAATATCATAATCAAAATTAAATATTTTGATCAGACTAACAATAAAAACACTATTAAAATTGTGAGATACAGCTAGGGAATATCTAGAGGGAAAGTTTGGGCTTTAAATGAACATTTAAAAAAGCTTAATAAATTTATGAGCTAAATTTCCACGTAAGAAGAAAGGAAAAGAGCAAGAGAGCCCATCCAAAGGAAAAGGGCAGAAACAGTGAAAAGAGGAGCGGGACTGATAAAAGGGCCTTGTTAAGAACCAAGGGGGAATGGGACGAAACAAGATTTGAGAACCCCGGTTTCTCCACCTACAGAAAGGAGGGGCTAGACTGGATCTCAAAGAGGGGTCATGAGGGTGCCCACAAAAGCCCTTGCCAGCCACTCAGAACTGCTCACCTGCACCACTGTTTAAATTTTGCGTGTTCCGCACTTTCCATCACCACCTGTGCTGGGCGGGTCACTTGCCTGGCAGTGGGGGTGCAATGCTTCCGTGGAACCTATTCTCTGCAGGAGTGTGGATGCTAGCCCCATAATGGCCCAAATCCACGTAGGCTGCCCAGGAGGTACAGCATGCGGGGTGGGGTGTCACCTACTCAAGGGGGTGAGGAGGGGTCTGCTGCAGAACAAGGAGGCTTGGCGGAGGGAGAAGTGCTTTGAGCAAAGGGAAGACAGGAGGTGTGTAAGGATTGAAGACAGGCCAGGGTGCCTGAGCCCAGAGGTGTGGCGTGGAGGGGGGGCGGCTCCGGGTGGGTGGAGGGACCCTTCTCTGGAGCCCTGTTTGGATTCTAGCTTTTCACGAGCAATGGGAAACCGTTGTGGCGCTTTAATCAAGGGGACCAAATGGATTGGAAAGAGATGGGATGAATGAGGAGACTACCTAGAAGGCCGGTTGTGGTCCAGGTGAGACACGGGAAGCTGCTGGCTTGAGTTAAGGTGAGAAAAGTAGAGGTGGGGAGAGGAGGGTGGATTTCAGACATATTTCAAGACAAAATAGAAATGCACACATTCAGGGAGTGAATTAGGCTGTCCTAATGGCTCCCATCAGAAAGGAGGGACACCCCCTGAGATGCTTTGAGGGACACCCCCTGAGATGCATCTTCAGACAAAACCTACTTCCTCATTAACCAGAAAAAGGCCCTGAGATGCTGTCCTTTTTGCATCTTAGGCAAAAGACAACAGGCCACTGATTCGTGGCCCTGACAAGTCCATGCCTGGTCTGGCATCTTCTAGCAAGGCGTGTCCTACGCTCTGGAGCACAGAAGTTGGCTCCTCTAACTGCTGCTATGTTTGGCTTCATTTCCCTTTTTGTAAAACAGTGATGCAATAAACTCAGAGGCCCATTGTACTTTATTAAACTTTTATTAAGTCCCATAAATAATACCCTACTTGTTGAAAACATTTACTATTTAGGATTTTCATTAGATCACTTTGTTAAATGCAGGACTTACCTTGAAGTTGCCAGCAGTGAGGAAGCATGAAATGTGTATTTTGTCAACAACCCAAATCCAAGTAATTTTCTGTTAATTTTGGAGTTCTGAGTGATTAATCCAGTTTGGGAATAGGGACTCATAGCGGGTTGCAAGCAGGAGCTAGCCTTACCAGTAGGGCTTTCTGGAAAGATGTGCCCCATAATACCAAACTTGACTCCTGTTGTTAGCAATCAAGTTTGACTACATTTCCCAGAATCCCCTCCGGTTAGCAAAGTCCTAAGACTGAATTCTGGCCCATGGAATGTGGATGGAATTAATGTGGATAACTTCTAGAATGGAAGACAGCAAGGTGTGTCCTACGCTCTTGAGCGCAGAAGGTGGCTTCATAGAAAAATCTCCTACCAAAGAGCCTGGATTTGTCTTCACTTGGATGACTACATGTTGATTCCTCAAATGAACTTGAGTGGCAGCTTTTGACACTGGCAGAGACTGTGCCCACCTTGACCCCTGAACGACTATGCGGAACATTCCCAACTCCAACTAGAGTTTCTGTGAGAAATTCTCCTCTACAATGTTACCATGTTGATATTTGGAGGTTTGGCAGTTGGCTGCAGAATACACTAGTCTGCGTGTCTGGGTGCAGTTGAACCAGGTAGGCATGTTCTGAGAATTCCTTTAAAGACCTCTCATATTTTTCTTAAAATGCCTTTGTTTTCCTTATTTATTTTTATGGGTGCTGAGGATGGAACCCAGGGTCTTGCTAGTGCCAGGCAAGCAGTCTACCTCCGAGCCACAACCCCAGCCCAGCCTCTTGCGTTTTTAGTGTATTGGCTCATTCTCATTTCCTGGCTCTTTCAGGTTCTAGTTGTTCAACTTTTCTCAGCTCTTTCCATTAGTAGTAAAGGAGAACCACATGTACTGCCAGAAGGCTTGGGGTTTCCTGACCCCCCCTTTATCTGTCATCATGATTTATCCAAGGGTTCATGAGGGACTCTGAGAGGTCTCACCACTGAACATGGCTCCTTTCATCTGTGTTCTGTTTCTGGCCTCTCTGCTCCTCCTCTGAGGCAGATGACGTCTAGCTCACTGAGGAGCTGGATTCAGGGGACATTTAGGCTCCAAGGGAGTCCCTGGGGGAAGGCTGACACAGTTCCAGGTGAGTGTGTCTGATCTCTCTGGCCTTGAGGGGGACCAAGAAGCCACTGAATGAGTGGGCTGAGTCTTTCCTGCCCCTGAGGCTGGAGACTGTGGGGACCTCTATGGAGGACAGATGGCCTGTGCTTTTATGGTCTGAACCACACAGAGATATGCTCTGCCATTTCCATCCTTGAAACAGCTAACTTCAGGATGCACAAAAAAGAAGACAGCAGTGTCTGTCTCCAGGGGACCTTGTCCTAGACGCGGGGGAAAAAGGCAGCCCAAGGTGAGTCTTGGAGGAGACATGAAACTATCTGAAGAAGAGACTAGACATCGAATGTCATTTAAATACAGCAAAAAAGACTTTCTGGAGCTTAAAATCCTAGTTTCCTAACTAAGTACAATTCAGTAGATTGTTGGCAGGGATAGATCACTATGGAGGGCTCTCCCCTGGAAAACCAAAGGGAAGAAATCACTTGATTCAGAGCAAAGACAGCGAGAGGTGGAAAGCAAGTGGGAGAGGAAAGGAGCTTGGTGGGTGGATCCTGGGCCCTTGGCGTGCGAGCGGCAGAGGCAGAGAGAGGAGAAGGAACCATCTAGAAGTGGAGAAGCAACCATTCCACCAGGTCCAAAGGAAGAGTCCCTGAATTGAAGCCAACCTCAGACTGCGTTCTTTTTTTTCCTTTCAAATTTTATAGATCATTTTTAGAGCACTTTCATAGTCACAGCAACACTGAGCAGGAGGCAGAGAGTTCCTGCATGCTCCCCCTCCAACCCCCCGACACCTGCATCTGATGCTGCACTTGTCACAGCTGGTGAACCTACCCTGACACATCATTGCCAAAGTCCATGGATGAGAATTCCTTTAAATGGAATTGGGACTCACTCCTGGTGGGGTGCACTCTATGGGCTGTAAGGGGCACAGTGACATGGATCCACCAGGGTAGTGTCATGCAGATGGTGTCACTGCCTCAGAACACCTGTGCTCGGGCCATTCATCCTGCCTTCCCAACCTCTGGCAACCAATTACTTCCTCCCTCTCTTCCTCCCTCCTTCCTCTCCTGCCTCCCTTCCTTCCTCCCTCCCTCCCTCCCTCCCTTCCTTCCTCCCTCCCTTCCTTCTCTTCCTTCCTTCCCTTTCGCCCTTCTTCCTTTCTGGTACTAGAGATTGAACCCAGGGGTGCTCTACCACAGAGCTATGCTCTCAGCCCTTTTAATTTTGTACCTTGAGACACAGTCTCACTAAGCTGCCTAGGCTGACCTTGAACTTGTGATCCTCCTGCCTCAGCCTCCTGAGTTGCTAGGACTATAGGTGTGCACCACCTTGCCCAGTGGTAACCACTTATCTTTTTATTATCTTCATTATGGTCTGCCTTTTCCAGAATGCCGTGTAGCTGAAATCATACAGTATGTAGCTTGCTCAGATTGACTTCTTCCATTCAGTAATCTGCATTTAAGTTTCACTCCATGTTCTCACCAGCGTTTGGTGTTTCAATATTTGGATTTGTATCATTCTAATAGTTGTACACTGGTATCTTATTTTATTTGCAATTCTGTGACTGTGTGTACTACTGAGTATCTTTTCATAGACTTGTGATATGAATAGCTAGGTGTTTATGATCTGTATATCTTCTTTGGTGAGGTGTCTGTTTGGATCTTTGGCCCATTGTTTAATGGGGGTTTTCATTTTTTCATTGTTGACTTTTAAGAGATTTTTAAAAATATATCTTTTGTATAACAGAGCTATCTTAGATATGTCTTTTGCAAATGTTTTCTTTTAGTCTGGAGCTTGTCTTTCCATTCTCTTGAGAGCCTGTCTTTAAAAAAAAAAAAAGTTTGAATCAGTTTCTGGGCTAATTTGATGTGAAAAAGCCAAAGAATTTCCTGTTAAAAATATGAAGCCTTAGGATAAAGAAAAAAGTCTTCTATTTATTTAAATTGACAAGTAAAAATATTACATATTTATCATGTGCTGACATGTTATTTTGAAATATGTATACATTGTGGAATGGCTAGATGAAGCTAATTAACATGTGTTACTTCACATACTTTTTTTTTTTTTTTTTGGTGAGAAAAGTCTTAAATGCCTTCTGAGCAGAATTAAAGGAGCCAGCCCTGACTTCACATCTGATACAACCCACCACCACCTTCCTGAAAAATTCTTTCCCTTGACCCTTGCTTATCTCTCAGTATTCTACCTGCAGCATGATTTAAAAATAAATCTTAATATTTTAAAAATACACATATCCTTTGGCATGGTGATTGGGCTTCTAGGAATTGAATTTGCAGACATTAAAGCACCTAGGCACAGTGACATGTGAGACAGGAACTGCCCTGGGGATGAAGGGCTGGGACAATGATGTAAACCTGTGGGCACAGAGCAGTATTGCCCCAGGTGGCATGGCATGCTGTTTCTGTACCTTGTGCTCTTTTCAGCAAAACTCATCATGAAACCCTGATAAAAATCCTGAAGCAGAAGGCTTGCACAAGATGGCATTGTTACTGGGGAAAACCCTAGATAAACCCCTGGCTTGATTTTTGGTGGGGGAGAGTACCAGGGATTGAACTCAGGGACACTCAACCACTGAACCACATCCCCAACCCTATTTTGTATTTTCTTTAGAGACAGGATCTCACTGAGTTGCTTAGTGCCTCACCATTGCTGATGCTGGCTTTGAACTTGTGATCCTCCTGCCTCAGCCTCCTGAGCTGCTGGGATTACAGGTGAGCACCATTGCACCTGGCTCTGGCTTCACTTATTTTAAGTCAATTTAAAAATCATTTTGGAGGTTACACAGCTGGGCAATACATTGCTAGTTTCCTGCTAGCTTTATTGTAGATGACACCTCTTGTGGTATACTACCTGTGATGCTACTTGAGTGATCTTTTACTAGGTTCTGAGCCATGGGGACTTAGGTCTCCCCTTGGGAACGATCCTGGCATTCCAGTGTGTAGACTGCCCAAGGAGTGAGATCTCTGCCCTTGCCTTACCAACAGAACAGCTCTTGTAGCTCTGGACTTGGGCATTACCCATTAGGCTTGGACAGCCCACCTCCTACCTTATTTGGCAAAAGAACATTTCATTGAAATCATTTTGAAGACTCCTTGTATAAATAAAGAAAACGTGGGTTCTTTCTCTTTCTCTCCTTTAATGTTGAAGCAGGACTAAGATCAGAGAGCTGCCCCGTCTCCTGCTTTTTGAAAATGACTTTCTGTGTCGTGTGATTTTTCGTTGTATTTCTCAGCCAGTACACTTCACGTAAGGGAAACCCAAAATTCACAGCCTTCCCAGGTCATGGGAGAGAAGTATAAGAATAAGTATAAGAACCTCTGACCCATGGGTTACCATGATGGCAATTGCCTAGGTAACTAGAAGGCTGCTTTTGCAATGAACACTGACTCCTGGCTTTGCCTGCAGGTACCTGTTGGGTGACTGGAACAGGATCTCTGTCTTCACATCATTTCTGTCTCCTCTGCTGTCTTAACCTTTGGGTCAGATTCTGCTCAGCTCTGCATGTAGATATGTCCCCTGCTGGTCTCAGCTGAGGTGTTTTCTCCTCTACCCATACATGGGCTTTTCTGACAGCTAGATAGCAGCCTGAGCATCCCAAGTCCTTCAGCCCTATCCTGAGGCCCAGATAAAGCCACAGAATGTTTACACAGGATGACGGTGACAGCACACGTTTAAAAATGTTTCTTTTAAAAATTGATGCATTATAATTAGGAACAATTGTGGGATTTGGGATTCTCCATGAGATACTCATTCATGCACATAACATAATTTGGTCAACTGGATTGCCCAGTCCCTTCCCTTTCCCACTCTCCTCTTTCTCCCATCCCTTCCCTCCTCCCTATTCTGTACTCTCACTTCCACTTTCATGAGATCACACCCACTTTTTCCCCTAACTTCTACGTATGAGATAAAACATATGACCTTTGATTTCTGAGTGGCTTATTTCTCTTAGCATAATGCTCTCAAGTTTCAACCGTTTTCTTGCAATTCTTCTCTAGGGCTGAGTAGAACTCCATCTTGTATATATACCACATTTTCTTTATCCCCTCGTCTGCTGACAGACAGCTGGGCTTAGTTATTGTGAATTGCACTGCTATAAACATGCATATGCATGTATTGCTATAGGATGCTGATTTCAGTTTTCTTTTTGTAAAGTACTGAGGAGTGGTATAGCTGGGTATATGCTGGTTCAATTCCCAGTTTTTGGAAGACCCTCCATATTGATTTCCATAGAGGTTGTATGAAGTTACAGTCCCACCAAGAGCATGTAAATGTTCCTTTCTACCGACATCCTTAATTGCATTTATTATCATTTGTATTCCTTTTTAAAAATTTTAATTAATTTTTTTAAATTGATGTATTATAATTATACATAATAGTGGGATTCACTATGCCATATTCACACACGCACATAACTTGCTAAGTCTCTCCAAGGTAACTTCCCTTTCCTTCCATTTCTCCCCTTATTTGCTTTGCTCTATTGATATTCCTTCTATTATTATTATTATTATTATTATTATTACATTATCTTGATGATTCAGTGACTCTACAAATGAAATAAAATCAAGTGAACGTGAATATACAGGCAAGGTTTTAATTAGGTCTTCCTCCAAAGAGGGTGATCGGGGCTTCAGTTGCAGGGTTAACACTATTCTTTTTTTTTTTTGGTACTAGGGATTGAACCCAGGGGCACTTAACCACTGAATCATATTCCTAGTTATTTTTAATTTTTGAAACAGAATCTTGCTAAGTTGCTTAGGGCCTCACTAAGGTACTGAGGTTGGCTTTGACTTGTGATTCTCCTGCCTCAGTTTCCTGAGCTGCTGGGATTACAGACCTGCTCTACCGTGCCCAGCAAGGGCAGTATTCTTGACAATGGCTCTTCTAACCAGAGTGAGATGAAATCCCAGTGCAGTTTTGATCTGCTTTTCCCAGATGGCTAAAGATGTTGAACATTTTTTCAAGTATTTATTGACAGCTTGTGTTTCTTTTCTGGAGAAGTGTCCGTTTAGTTCATTGCCCATTTATTGATTGGGTTATTTATTTATTTATTTTTTTGTGTTGTTTTGAGTTCTTTGTACATTCTGGATATTAATCCTATGTGGAAGAGCCACTGGCAAAGATCTTCTTCTACTTTGTAGGCTTCTCTCTTCACACTCTTGTTTTTTAGCTTAGACTCTTTTTACCTGTTACCAGCACATTTATTAATTCTTGGTATTACTGTTAGGTTTTAGGAGTCTTATTCAGGAAGTCATTTCTTGTGCCTGTATGTTGGAGTGTTGACCCTGTGTTGTTTTCCAGTACTTGCAGTGTTTCTGGTATAATTCTGAGGTCTTTGATTCATTTTGAGTTGACTTTTGTACAGGGTGAGAGACAGGGATCTAGTTTGATTTTTCCATAGACGTATGTCCAGTTTTCCCTGCACCATTTCTTCAAAAGGCTCTTTTCACAGAGTGCTAGTTGACTATGACTGCCCAGTGGTCTGAGTCTTGCACAAGGAGAGACATTTTTTGGAGTTGTTCCTGTTCTCTGGAAATTAGCAGGCCTTAGCGAACACCAGCAAATAGTGTTCAATAGAAGCTTGCATCTCCCTTCATTTGGGGAGCAGTCTGCCCCCCCCCCACTGGTGCAGTGTCCCTTCAGCTGAAGCTCCAATTACCCCCTTTGAATGAAGTCCCAACCAAAGCCCTCCCTGTCATTTGTGCCTACTTGACTTGATTTTATTTGTATAATCCCTGAATTAAAAGTTCCAATCTCGTGTGTCACATGGGGGAAGGATGTCTGGTGGCTAGAAAAACCTGTGGACAAAGGGGACACTTGTCAGTGACATGGTCAAACAAATGACAGCATATATTGAAGCATTAGAAGGGATGAATAGAACTAAGCCTGTTGATTTGATGGTGTTGAGTGTGAAAATCAAGATTCAGAAAACCGTGTCTAGTGTGTTCAGTAAATACTGCTGTTTCTATGGGTACTACATGCTCCCATGTGCAGTGCATGTGACACTGGAATGTGAGCTCAAATCACACAGGCACTGGTTTCTTGTTAGCCCCAGGATCTGCAATGCCTAGAAGAGCAATAGAAACCCAGAGGAAAAAAAATAAGAAAATCAGTACCTAGTTTGAGGGATGACCAACGTATGTGTAAAAGCAATTAAAAAAATAAAGATTTCCCTTCTCAGCCCAAACAACTTCCATATTAAATTCTGTGTGTGTATGTCTACATAATATTTTTTAAGGTGGAGTCTTGCTAAGACCCCTGTCTCAGCCTCCCAAGTAGTTGGAATTATGGGCTTATGAGCAACCACACTTGCTTAGAAATTTTTGAACAGTAAGACAAACCAAGAAGTTCATGCAAATTTTGCATTATGCTTCATCATATACTTATACACAATGTTCATATTCATTTAAAAAACATTTTAAAATAAAATATTTAAAATTATTTGTAGGAACTGTCTCAAAATATTTGTTCCCAATTCAAACTGTGACTGTGATATTAAAGGGTGATTAATATATAACATGGTAATAACATTGTGGTTGTTAAAAAGAAAGATCCCAACCACTCCTTATCTTTTGAAAATACATACTGAAGAGAATTTGGATGAAATAAGGTGCATCTGAGACTTGCTGCAGTGTGGGGAGGGTCCCCAGGCTGGGTGATGTGGAGAGGGTCCTCAGGATAAAATTTCCCTGTGTTGACAGTTTCTGATGGATGCATGAAGAATTCATGATATTATTATAATTATGCCATTAAAAGTATAGAGTATTATACTATTGGAATTATGTATAGAATGATTATACTATTAAAATTATATGCTATTATTCTATGGAAATTCTCCATACAAAATGCTTAAAACTAAAAATTGGTGTATTCATGATCAACTCTCAAATTTGTATTTCATAGCAATAGTCTATTCTGAAACATACTTTAAATTGAGCTTTGTGTGGCAAATTCAGATTATTATTTGAAGTATTATTAATACTTAAGAATATGAAATAAAAAAAACAAACTTGTCCGGTGAGTCAACTTTGAGGGTCCCGCTCTGTCAGTAAGGCAAAGGCAGATGGTGTTACCTAACTTCACCTTTTCCATCTGAGGATGAGTCATATTTTCACCTACACCAAAAAGTTCTGGTCTCCTTTTCCTGGCTCTTCGGTCCATCTGCCTGGCACAGAGAGCATCAAAATCACTTTCTGTTTTCTGTACAAATTTTTTAATGTTCAGGCATGTTCAAATAATCCCTTCGAGTTGTTTTACAAAGAAGTTCCTCCCTCCAGCGACCAACTAACCAGTTACCCAACAAAGACAGCCCAGAAGTCAACCAGCCCCTCAATTAATCAATCCATTCATCAGCTAATGGCATTAAGAGGGACAGAGAGGCAGGAGGTGAGGTCCTGATTAAAAATTCACAGGGTAGACAGGAGAAGGGTTTAATTACTCATCATTGCCTGATGAGATGGAGATGAGGGCTAACTTCTGTGGGAAGACTAGATCCTCAGCCAGGTCTTTTAATTCTCTCCTTTCCTGACTCCCTGACTTCCAAGACCCACGGGCTTCCTATACACATTCTTCACCTTGCTGTGCAGGGTGGTCTGACAGGAATGTGAAGCTCTTTTGTAACAGAGTTCCACATGCCTACTATCACTCTCTCTCCATTCTTTAAATGAAGGCCTGAGTAAATCTGACTTGTCCCTATTGCCTGTGGGGGCAGTCCTTGAGCTTAGGTAGGGGTGGGGACACTTCTCCTGTCTGTTATGGGGCCTCTCTTGCTGTCTCCTTCCAAACAACACAGGCACTTCCAGCCGAGCTTCTTACTCAAGGAGATCACTCCAGGATGGGATGAGCCGCTGGGGAGGGCCAGCTCTGTTTTCACTGAGAGGGTCATTAGGGTCATTAGGGACCAACTGGTAACAGTGCCATCATGAACACTCCGGTATTTACCACCTGCCTGCGTGGCCCGTCGGGCTCCTTATCTGGGTGCTGCCGACTCTGCCGTGCCTGCTGGCCTGTTTTCAAAGCCCACGCCTGGACTGACCACCCAAGTCACTTGTTAAAATCCTCTAGGGTCTTCCACTGAAGTGATTCTGTTGGGATGCTCTTTTGGCTGTAGATAGCAGAAAACGCAAACAAAAAGGCTTGATCACTAAGATTTACCTCCTGACATACCCAGGAGTTGTGGGTGAGTTGTCTGTGATCCCATCTAAATTGCACTCCTCCAATTGCCACTCGACTTCCACTCTGCCTACCTAAGTCCTGCCCACATCCCCCACGGGCGGTGGAAATGGGGTTCCTCTTGGTGGAATGGGCAGGCTGTGGAATAAAGGCTAAGAAAGATAGAGCAGTGGAAAAACCACAGAACAGGAAATTATTTTAAAAGCAGGGGCGGGGCGGGCCAGCCGATCTTAGGGATGGAGCTTCCACACTGAAAAGAGCCAAATGGAGCCCGCACTTGCTTTATTTATATTGGGGAACATCAAAGGTTTTCCATGGAATGTTCTTTGATAAGGTAGGAGGTGGGCTGTCCTGTTGAGGGCCACAGCCGAGTCGGGATGATGCATGGCATTTTTGCCAGAAGTAGTGGTTGAGAGGTGACACCAGCAAGCCATTAAGATGATGACTTTTGAGTTCTCGCGGAGTTCCCGTTGAGTTCCGCTTGAGCTCTCGCGGGGATTCCTGAAGAGTTTGCATTGGTTGGGGAAGTGCCGGAGGAAGGATTTCAGGTTGGTGGTGGCTGGAGGAGCCGCATGGCGTTGGAGAGAGTTCCCGGGAGCGTGTGTGGAGTGTGCTGGTGGAGTTCAGAAATAAAGTTTGTTCCTGCTTGAGTGGCTCGTGATTTGGGCCCAGCCAGACTGCGGCACAGTCCAGTTCCCAACGGGTTACGCCCAACTCCAAGCTACAAGGGGGGGTCTTTCTAGTAGAGCGGAGATAAAGGTCATGTGCCTTGGGCAATCTAATGTGCGGAGAGCCTGGGTAGTTCCCAAGGAAGAACCTAAATCTCCATGACTCCATACCGAGAGAAGACCCCCAAGTAATTCACGGGAGGCTCCCCACACCTAAGGATTTCATTTGTGCCACTTCTCCCTTCCCTGTCTTCAAAATCAAATATAAACACAAGAGGCACCTACAACCCCCCACCCCAAACATCTCAACCTAAAAGCACAAATGCTCTTATTTATTTTATGGCAAAATGCCTCCAAAGATTGCCCTTGCTCCTGACTCTCCTCCAGTTCCTTCGAACTTCCAGTTTTCCCCACTCATGCTTCTTTACTGCTGTTTTAGTTAGTTTTCCTTCACTGTGACCAAAAGACCTGACAAGTACAACTTAGGGGAGGAAAAGTTCATTTCAGCTCATGGTTTCAGAGGTTCAGTCCATGGGCAGCCGACTCCATAGCTCTGGGCCCGAGATGAGGCAGAACATCATGGTGGAAGGGCTTGGTGGAGGGAAACAGCTTAGGAAGGGCGGGAGGGAGTGCTCCTAATAACCAGGGACAAAATACAAACTCTAAGACACTCCCCTGGTGACCTACTTCCTCCAGCCACAGCCAACCTGCCTACAGTTACCACTGAGTTAAACCATACTAATGGATTGATTAACCCATTGATTAGGTTAGAGCTCTCATAATCTGATCATTTCACCTCTGAACATTCTCACATTGCCTCACATACACATGAGCTTTTGGGGGACACCTCGTACCTAAACTCCTAACAATTGCACTAAAGCTTATCAAGGTCCCCGATGTGCTGACAAGTCCAGTGGATGATTTCCTTTCCTGACTCCTCAGCGGCTTTGAACACAGCAGCCCGTCCTGTCCCACCTGGGCCCTGGTACTCCTCCTTGTTCCCAGTGGGATCCTTCTGATGTTCTGGAATTCAAACATGGAAATGCCCTTTGTCCAGTCCTCACACTCTTCTCTCTTCCTTCATCCCTCTGGGTGATCTCATCCTGTCTCATGACTTTAATGTTGCTTTTGTGCTGGGGACTTCCTAATCTAGACCTCCAATTTGGACCTCCCTACCATACTCCAGGGTCATAAATCCACCACAAAACCAGCTCTACTATGGCATGCCTAATTGGCTTCCCAAATTTAAGACACCCAAACTGAGCTCTGGGTTTCTTCTCCGCTCCAAACCTGCTCTTCCTCCAGGTGTCTCTTTCTCAATAAAAGGCAAGTCCTTTCTTTCATTTCTTCCAACCCCTGATCTTCAGGGCAGTTCTCCCCAACTCTTCTCTTTCTCTGACATCTCCCAAGCACAAGCAAATCCTCAAATTGACACCCAGATCCAACAGTGTCTCACCACTCTAGTTCCAACCATCTCTCCTCTCCTGGAAGACGGTGCAGCCCCCTTAATGGGCCTTCCAGCATCTTGCCCACTTGGTCTGGTCCCATTCAGTCGTGAGTGTTCAAGTGTATGACAGATGGTGCCATTTATCTTCTTGCCATGTTCAGATGAGAAGAACGTGCCCTACCTGATTTCAACACCTGCCCTCAGACTGTCCCTCCATCTTTTCCTTCAAGCTAGAGCTTTTCACATAGGACTTCTCCGACTCCCCACCTGCTCAGACGTCTCACCTGAGGTCTTCTCTCTTGCACTCCCCTCAGCTCAGGAGACAAACACTCACGTGGCCCACTTCTCACTCATTCCTCTCTGCTCAGAGTTTGTGCTAACTGATCTCACAAAAAAATAGCACCCTCCTCACCCCATAACCCTGTGTTCATTTGCTGTTTTCTCTCCTTTATCATTCCCAGCATATTTATAACTTAATAATATCTATAATATGAACATTGATTACATGGTGAAATGATAATATTTTGGATATATTGGGTTAAATGAAACAGATTATAGAAATTAATTTTTAAAATTTTGTTTGTTTTTTAATGTTTCCACTAACCACAAAAGTTAGAATTTAATCTGCTAGCTTGCATTTGTGGATCTCATTCAACTTCTCTTGGAGGCTGCTAACTTTGAGCCACATGCTTTGCTTGGACCATAGGTGGAGAGGGAACTTTCTAGTATAAAAACCAGGATCCACAAGTATTGGAGGTGGGGTGGCAGCAGCTGGAAGGGCATCAGGAGCATTGGCTGCATAGGAGTAGGTGTTTGGAGTACGAGCTTTCATCTCCTCATCTGCAAAATGGGGAAACCTGCCTATTGTGCAAGGTTATTGTGAGAATTAATGAGATGTTATTTGTATAATGTTTTAGTCAGCTTTTTGGCTACTGTAACTAAAAGGCCTGACCCAAACAACTGCAGAGGAGGAGAGTTTATTTGAGGACTCAGCTGGCTGTTTTACTTGGGGCTCAAGATGAGGCTGAACTCCATGGTGGAAGAGTGTGGTGAGGGAATAAGCTCACATGATGACCAAGAAGCAGTGAGAGAGAGAGACTCTACTCTCCAGATACAAAATAGACACCCTTAAGTCACACCCCCAGGGACCCACTTCCTCCAGCCACACCCTACCTGCCTTCAGTTACCACTCAGTTAATCCCAATAGGGGATGAATTCACTGATCAGATTAAGGCTCTCATAACTCCATCATTTCTCCTCTAAACCTTCTTGCATTATCTCACACGTAAGATTTTGGGGGACACCTCACATCCAAACCAGACATAAAATTCTTAGTACGGGACCTGGCATGTAGGGAGATTGAATAAAACGGTAGTCAATGTCTTCATTTCATTCAGTACAAGTCTTGGCTGGCCCCCCTGCTGAGAAGACAGTCCTTGGCTGGTATTCCCAGGTGCTGTTGAAATGTTCTGAAGTTTAGTTTTCTAAACCACAGTCTTGGAAGCACTTGGCTATGACGGATGCTCATTTCTGGCTCCTGAGACATCAGCCAGGTAGCTGTGCAGTGTAGTGCCCATTACCCCGGTAGTCAGAATTTGCCAGAAATACAGACCTAGTTGTTGTCTTTAATTTAAGATGTCAAAACTAAGCTCTTGATTTCTTCCCTGCTGCAAACCTGCCCTTTCTCTGGTGTCTCCACCGCATACTTTATGCTACAGGAGGATGCCTGCGGGTGGTGGGAGGTGGGTAGGCAACTGGCGGTTTTGCCAGATGCTGTCTACAGGTCCAAGCTCATCAATAACCACGTTCTCACCAGCTCTCTAGGGGTTTCAGACTCTGTTCTGCTTTCTCTGATAAAGGACACCCTGAGCACCAAATCTCCTTGTCAAATTTGCATGAGCTGAGGCTGCCCTGGGGACTTACCAGCTCACATTGAAGCTGGCAATTTGCATCCATGGAAGGACGTTAGTAAGAGCTGCTCAGAGTGGGCTGCCAGTCTCTGCTCATCACACCCACCCAGAGTTGGGGCTCTCCTGGTGGGAAATGTACTTTTCAGAGAATCAACACCTATTCTTTCTTGCTTTTGCTCTGCTTATAGACCTAGTAAGGGCTGGGGGGCGATGACACGGGGCTGATGGCCAGGGTGAGCGGAGCAGACTGCAGCTCTGACATTGTCTGGCACTCACAGAGTGAGTCTCAGAAGCTCACCCACTGTGTAAAGCAGTAGTTTCCAATGCTTCAGAAGTGGAAAATGTCCCTCGTGAATTTGCTGTTATGCCTTCCACCTGACAGCCATCGAAATGCATCTTTCAACTTGTTTTGGGGAGCTCTAAATTGCCTTTTTTTAAAAAAAAATATTTTCCTAGTTGTTGATAGACCTTTATTTTATTTATTTATTTACATGTGGTGCTGAGGATGGAACCTAGTACTTCAAACTTGCCAGGCAAGTGCGGTACCGCTGAGCCCCAGCCCCAGCCTGTAAATTGATATTTTAAAAAGGTGAATGCAACAATGTTGGATTTGTTTTAAAATCAACATGGCCTTTTGAGCTCTGAGTGTAGTGCCCATGAGTGTGCTTTCCAGCATGTCCGCCTCCCTTGGAGATAATGGGAGAGGTGAAGGGAGCCCCTGCTGTTCCTTGGGTTGCATTTCCACCCGCGCTCAGCACGGTTTCCTGGGGTGTTTGTCCTGTCACTCCAAGATCTGGCCTGCCGAGGAGGGAGGAGTGGAATGAAGGTGGGGTTTGTAGCTCTTGAACTTCTCCTGGAGGAACAATTTTGTCCTCCTCTTTGGGAACTTGCTCATATAAAGGTGTGTGACTACTCTTAGGTTACCTCCTTGTAACTGTCCTCTTCTGCATTTCTCACCCCCCAGCCAGACAGCATGCTGGAAGGACCGGGCCATCGGGGTTTCAAAGCACAGGGATTCAACTTCACGTGGCTTGGGCAAGAGCGAGGACTCTGAAGTGGGAAAGGCACGCTGCGCCCAGGGCGCCCGACTGTGTCCGGGCGTGTTCTTGCTCCCCACCTCTCGCCCCTGCTTCTCTCTTTGCCGCTTTCATCCTCCTCCCGCAGGTGGATTCCTCTGTGTGGTAGGCGATGGGAGCGGGTGCACCTGGTAGCACAGTCTGCAGGCTTTGCCATTGCCCAGCTGTTGTGCAATGGACTTGGTTGACCTTGGTCCCTGTTTCCTAGAGGCAGCTTCCAAACTCTTGACTTTCCTGAGTGGTAGGGGTGTGTTTGTTATTCATCGTGGGCTGCTTGGACCACACCTGAGTTTAGCCATGGAGGTGACTCATGGCTGGCCCCCAGATAGTTTCAGGATAGGGCTGGCCATTCTGGAAAGGAAAGGCCAACCGTTAGAGAGCTGGGCTGTGAGCCAGGTGTTATCAGCCAGACCTCCTGGAGGGGAGAGAGTTGGAGACCGGTTCAGTCATGGGACTGTTGACTCCATCAATCATCCCTACATAATGAAGCCCCATAAAAATTCTGGCATCTACAAACCGATGTGCTGGGAGGGTGATGCCCTCTGAAGATGTGGGAGTTTTGCATCTGGAACCTTCTAGAAATAACCTATGTGACTCTTTTCTTTGTCTGATCCTGACTTGTCTCTTTATATCTTTATAATAAAACTGTAACCCTAAGTAAGTGTTTACCTGGGTTTTCTTTTGCTCACCTACCAGGGATGGAAACCCCTGAATTTCTAGTAGTTGGTCAGAAGAATGGATGGCCAGGGACCTCCTGGGGTTGCAGCTGATGTTTGACATGAGGGAAGTCTGTAGAGGACTGTGCCCTTAACCTGTGGAATTTGCCCTCACTCAGGGTGGTCAGTGTCAGAAGGGCACTGCACCAGCTTGACAAAGGGATAGATATCTTTTCCTCTTAGTCCAGATGGAAAATTCCAAGTTAAGGCTTTGGTCAGACTGGTTAGTGCTGCCACTTTTGAGACAGGAACTAGCGGTGGGGGAGGGATGGCTCAGTGAGGAACAGAGATGCTGTTGTGGAGGAGATATGGGGGAGAGAATCTGTTGTTTCTGGCTCAGATCCCGACACTTGGGGGACCTCCTGAGCTGCAGACAGTCAGCGGCCACCAATCATCCACTGCTCATTTACATATGTTGGCCTTCCTTGAAGTTAGGTTGTCTGGTCAATGCACTGTGAGCGGAGCTGATGTGATCGATTTTCAGGCTAAGGCAGGGAAAAGCCAGAATGCTTTCCCAACTCCTTTCTCTCTTTACTGCTGTGACCTTGACAGCCAAGTGTTCAGATGGCATACCACACGGTGTGGGGAAGGCCACTGGTCCACGCTGGTCTTTACTGCATTAAAGCCAAGGAGACATGGGAGTTGGAGGCACAAAAGGCTTCCCCAAGACATTAGGGACTTATCTCTGGAACCTGTAAATGTGACTTTACTTGGAAAAAGGATCTTTGCAGGTGTGACTAAGTGAAGGGTTTTGGGAAGAGGAGATTACCCTAGATTATGTGAGAGACCCCCAAGTGCTGTCACATGTGTCATTATAAGAGAGCGGCAGTGGGAGCCGAGACACAGAGAGGCAAAGAAGCTGTGACTGTGGAGGCAGACTTGGAGTGCTGTGGCCGAGGAAATGATTCTCCCACAGTTCTGGAGGCCAGACGTCTGAAATCATGTTTCTGGGCCAAATCAACATGTCTGTAGGGCCACAGTCCTTTTGAAGCTCCAGGGGAAGAGCTTCTCCCAACTTCTGGTGGCTCCAGGTCTTCCCTCACTGTGACAGCACCTGACCTGACCTCTGACTGCATCTTCCCATGGGCTTCCCCTCTCCTCCCCTCCCCCCATCCCCTCTCCTCCCCTCCCTTCCCTTCCCCTCCTCTGTCCTCCCCTCCCCTCCCCTCTCCTCTCTCCTCTTCCATCTCTTCCTTTCCCTTCTCTCCTATCTTCTTTCCACCTCCTCTCTGTGGTGCTGTGGATCCAGCCCAGAGCCTCACACTTGCCAGGCATGCACCCTACCACTGAGCGATACCCCCAGCCCTCTCTTCTTAGGAGGACATCACTGGACTTAGACTCCACCCAGATAATCAAAGATTATCTCTTCATTCCAAGATCTTTGAATTCATGACATCTGCAAAGCCCCTTTTCTCAAAGAAGTTTACATTCACAGGTTCTGGGTGGACATCTTTTGGGGGCCGTCACCAGTCCACTATAGATATCAAGGCATTTGGTCATAAGACAAGGATAGCTAGTGTCCCCCAAAATACAGATTCAGTAAGAAATATAATTCAGTGAGCACTTGCTCTTTATCTAAATACTATATCTTCTAGGAAACGTGAATCCTCTCTTACATCGAGCACAGGTACTGACAATTCTCGCCTTACAGAAAACGCTCAGAACCCAGACCTGCTGTGCATTGTGTGTGCGTGCTCTACATTAAGCCGGACACATGTCCTATCTGGTTACTGCTTTCTTGGCTTTGTGTTTCTGGCCTAGGATGTCAGTACACGTCTGCCTCACCAATCCCCTTCTTACCATGATGATTTGATTCTGGTATGAGGACGTGGTGCTGGGTGAGTGGGTTACGACTAATCCTAGCCTCCAGATCAATCAGAGATGACAAACATGGCTTGTTTACTTAGGGCTCTAGATGCAAACCTGAAATCCACCTGAAATCCCATTCTCACCATCTCAAAGGCTGACGTCCTCAGGTTCAATGGAACAAGGTTATGTTAGGCACTCTTTTTTAAAAATATTTTTTTTTAGTTGTTGATGGATATTTATTTCATTTACTTACTTATATGTGGTGCTGAGAACGGAACCCAGTGCCTCACACATGCCAGGCAAGTGTTCTACCACTGAGCCACAAACCCAGCCCACATTAGGCACTCTTTACATTTCAGTGTAAGTTTCAATTCTAGAATAGTGTATTGTTTATTCCAGAGAAGCAGAGACATTTACAAAAAAATACCCAGAGGTTTTAATTGTATTCACAATTCAAATCTTTGGAATCATTTTAAAAATTAGTCTCAACCAAAAAACTGTAGAGAGCCTGGACTTGAAGTTGAGTCTTACATCCTCTGGAGACCTCAGCACCATCCTGGCTCTGTAACTGGATTGGCTGTGTAAACATGTGCAAATTACTTAACCTCTCTGGGCCTAATCTTTTTATAATAAAAATCGAGTGTTAGAGCAGTTGGTCTTTAAGCTTCCTTCCAGCTCTAAACTCCTATGATTCTGTAAAAGGCCTAATTTTTTTTTTTTTAACAGACCACCCAGGTGAAAAGTGGACTCTGGAGAGAGTTAGCCTCACATTTGACCTGGGAGAGTGCACAGCCCCAGACCTTTGCAACATAACCACTAGCCAGGTCATGTCACCTTGACACCTTCCTTCTCTGGAGTGGTAGCCCCCAACAGAAAAGCAACCCACGGAGAATGTCCAGGCACAGGGGAGCACGTCTCAGGGGAGCCACATGCTTGCCCTGAACTGGATGAGGGGGGTGTTGGATGGTTTCCCGAGAGTGAGAACATACAGCTTCTTGCTTTTTGCCAAAACAATATTCCATAGCACAAGGAATGACATGGCCTGCTAAGCCAAGCCACTCCCATGCTCAGGCCAGATGACTTCATGTGGCCGTGACAACTGGCTTTGTCACAATACATAGCTCTTTAGCAAGGGGCCTGCCAGTTTCCATGTGTCCTCTGGTTTGTGGGCTGGGGATGGAAACAAGAAACAGCAGGCTGTCCTGGAGGAATGTGAGCCCAAATTTCAGGAGCGTGGGGGACTTAAACTTGTTTTTCCTTAGTTATTCCTTGTACTATTTGACATCCTTGGAGAAGAACAAGTCATCTTAATCTTGTGACCGTTCCACTTTCAAAATCCCCTGTGAAGCTTGAAACAACTGTGGTGGCAGAGAGCTGCTAGGGAGCAGAAGTCAGGTCCAGAAGTGGCTCTCAGTGTGGCCTGGTGCTGGCACTGCTTGTGCCTTTGGGTCTTTCCAAAATCAGATGCTTCTGGCAACATGGTACCGAGGTGTCCAGGACACCATGAAAGTCACTTGTCCTACCAAGGACCAGGAAAACCTCCACTTGAATGAAAAAGACAACAGACATGGACACCAAGATGGTGCAGATGTGGAAACATTCCCAGAAGTACTTTCCCAGAAAAGCCTTCATTATAGAAATAAGATGGTTGTGATGCATGGTTTTCAAGACGTGTCAGTGTCAGCCTTTCTAGAAAGAGGGTAAAGAGGAGACATGGTTAAGATCCCTCTGTCGACAAGGAAAAGTCCAGGTTAAGCAACCAGGACAAGGGCAGGATCCACCTGAAAGGTTAATAAAATAGGTACCTGTCACTCCGTTTTTCTATATATTTAACAGAACACTGTTTGCTAATCTTGTTCCCAGAATGAGCTGTCCCCAACTGCCAAACTACAAAATGTAACTTCTCTCCCTGCCCTCTCCAAGGAAAGTATATAAGCTCTGCTTAAGCTGTTCTCAGGGCTCTCTCTCTCTTTGCTAAAGTGAGCTCTGAGCCCCAGCATGCTGGTCTCCAAATAAACCCTCCTGCTGTTGCATAAGACAGTCTCTTGTGGTCCCTTACACACCTTCCCCAGCTCTGCACAAATCTCAGTAACCAGGGGTGGGTCAGAGGTGAATACACCCCCTGCACTCTCCCAAATCACAACAACTGCTGTGAATCATGGGCACTTGTGTTTGTGTTGAGCCCGATACACTGTGAGATGTCTGAGGCAGGGCCATGACCTTGTTTGTTCTTCCCTAAGTCAACCTCCATGTCCATTTTGTTGTCTGTGGACTATAAAATCTGTGTACACACACACACACACACACACACACACACACACACACACACACAATCCAAACAATCCCCCAGCATTGCCCTGGCCCCTGACTGGACCCTAATCCTCACTTGGCTCCACCTCGGTGACGGCTGGGAGAATGACGAGGGCAGATCTCATGAGGTGACTCTGCCCTCCTCCTGGTTACAGTTTGTTCGATGGAGGGAGCCTAGCTGTGTCCTAGTAGTTTGATTTTTGCTTCCTTCCTTCAATATTACCCTGATTCTAGAAAACTCTAAGGCTGACATTGCCACCTCTTGAAAACCATTCCTCACCACTATCTGACTTCCATAATCAAGCTTTTCTCCAGTATGGGAACAATCTGCTTTATGTTTAGAGTAGGGCAATCATACAATTTAAAATCCTCCCCCAGCGATGCTGGCTTGGTGCCAATATTGGTTGATTGTCTTTTCTCATTCAAGTGGAGATTTTCCTGGTTCTTTTTTGGTGGGGAGTGATTTTTCAAACCTATCCAGACATTTGGGGTATCAAGTTTTGAGATTCTCATTCCTGTTTAATCGTGTGTGTGTGTGTGTGTGTGTGTATGTGTGTGTATGTGTGTGTGTGTGTGTGTGTGTGTGTGTTTTGCAGGCAGTCAGTTGGGGTGGAATGTGCAGGTCCACATGGGAGTAGATATCATTGCCCTGCCGATCCCAGGGGTGGGTGGGCGTAAAGGGAGCATATTACACAATAAAGAATTAGAGCATCCTTTGTGCCTGGTTCCTGGAGGGAGATTCCAAATATTTGGAAATTCTTAAGCAAGAGGGGTGTCTTTGTTTTTCATGAGCTCCTTGGATCATGCCCTGGATCATCCTAAAAGATGAGATGACTCAGGTTGCCTGTATATTAGAGCAACTGTGTGATGAGAGGGGTGAGGCTTTGACCCAGTTGGACTTCTGGGGAGGGAAGCGGAGGATGGAGACTCAGTTGAACCTTGTAGCCAATGGTCTAATCAACCTTGCCTATGTAATGAAATCCCAATAGAAACTCTGGACACTGGAGTCTCCTGATTGGTGAACGCATTGATGAGCAAGACAGCAGGGAACTGAGTGCTTCAGAAGTCACCCTATATGCCTCTTCATTTGGTTGGTCCTGATTTTTATCTTATATAATAAAACCGAAGTGGTAAGTCTGGTGCTTTCTTGAGATCTGTCTTTCTAGTGTATTATCAAACCAGAGAGGGTTGTGGGACTTCCTAAATTTGTTGCCAATTGGTTGTAAGTGTGAATGACTTAGGGATCCCTGAAGTTCAGCTGGCATCTTAAGTGACAATAGTCTTGTTGGGGACTACACCCTTTGATGTGTGGGATACGCTGGTATCCAAACAGAGGTAAAGTGAAGTGCTGGGTTGCGGCACCTTGTGCCATCTTGTTTGGCCTCATTGCTGTTCCATGACAAGTGAGTTCAGTTCCCTGCTGGCTCTATCCCTGCAAAAGCAGAACACCAACTCATGACCACCCCTTCCTGGTTTGTTGACATCATGAATGTGTGGAAAGTACACTTCCTGTTTAGCCCTGCTAGCACCTAGGGGTCAGGGATATAGATGGTTTTCTTTCGGTGTACCGGGAGGGTAGGTATTATCAGAAGGGTTTTCTGGTCCTTGTGTAGGGGGCAGACTCCCCTTCTGCACCCTTGGCAGTTCCAGGTCTCTGGCTTCTCTAGTGCCCGTGGGGAGTGTAAGAGATTGAGGGACCCCAGGGGACTCTCCCCGACCTTCTCCTCAGGGGAGGACTACTCCATCTTGACTGGAACCAGAAGTTTGATTGGACAATATATCAGCCAAACATGGGAGACATGCTGGACAGTAAAAGAGGGCGCTGGCTGTCAGGGTGCCTGGGCAAGTGGCACAGAACAGAGCGTGTGGCCTGCCATCCTTGTTTCCTGGCAACTCTCATATAGGAGTCACTTTGTCACTTTCACTCAGCTCCCACCCACAATTTCAGGGCCCATCTCTACCTGACGGTGTTCACAGCCTGTTCCTGCCCGTGGTCACTGCTGTGGAATTGCCATTTCGCAGTACCCTTCTCCCCTCTGACTGTAGACCCAAGAAGGGCAAGAGGCTTAACACTGGGAGTAAGGGCAGATGCTACCCTCAGACGAGCTTTTTATAATCCACTTTGAGGGGTGGTTAATGGACCTTCGCAGAGGATCCTGGCATCAGTTGCACATCAATATCTCCAAGATCCTCTGTCCCTAGTGCTCACTTTTAGAAGCAAATGATGCTTCTAGCCCAGGTCTTTCATCTTTTCTGGGCTTGGGACTTTCCCTGTGGCCACTCGTTGCTTACTGGGGGACTGTTCTTTTCTTCATAGAGTCTCCACATTAGATGCTCTCAGGATGTCCCAGGATGAATCCTGCCTGCCACAGAACATTTACCTACCAGACTCTCCAAATCTGTTGGATTCCACCCGTGTGCTTTACCATACAGTGATAATTTATATTTCCTCTGGAATAAATACCATTGAGAAGGGCTTCCTGCCCTTCCCAGGTAGAGCCTTGTCTCATATGTAGTGAGAGACCCTCCACAGATGTAGCAGGGACAAGGAAAACCACACTTGAGGGCAACGGGGAGTACCCCCAATTTCCTTAATTTAGCTGATATACATTAGCCACACTGGAAGTCACGATTGGTGTGTGTGGGGAAAGAACAAGACTTCATATGGTTCTCTCAGGTTGAGAGCCTTCTGGATGGGGGTTTAGAGCAGTACACTCAAATATGGACAGATGGGAACCGTGAGTACATTGGCTGGAAGAACGTTGGGGCCAGGATAGCCGGATGGCTTACTGCTGTAGTTTGCGACTGAAATGTCCCTCAGAGGCCCATGTGTTGAAGACTTGGTCCCCCGTCCGTGGCACTCTTGGGAGATGGTGGGACCTTTAAGGGGGGAGGCTGAGGGAGAGAGTTAGGTCCTGTGTGGCCATGAAGGGGACATTGGGATCTCAGTCCTGCCATGGCTCTCCATGAGGTGAGCAGCTTCCTCCACCATGTGCTCCCTGTCATGATGTCCTGCTTTGCCACGGGTCCAAAAAGGGTGGGTCCAAGCCACCATGAACCGAAACTTCCATGAGTTAAAACAAACATGTTCTCTTTATAAGTTGATTCATCATATTTGTCAGGTGTTTGTTACAGTAACAGAAAGCTCACTAACACATGTTAATTTTTTCCTAAAAAATTTTTTTAATAGAAAACAGATAATCAAAAAAGATATTTGTATCATTTGTAAGAGGCAATTTATAGCTAATTTTGGTCTCAGGAACATAGTGTGATGTCATGATTAATTTCTTAGATTCTGGAGTCAGAATCCCTGGGTTTTAATCTCTGCTCCGCCATTTAACCTCGTGTGGGTTCAGATTCCTCATTCTAGAAAGTAACCCCCTCCTATTCAATTATTTTTTTTTTAAAGAGAGAGCGAGAGAGAGAGAGAGAGAATTTTTTTTTTAATATTTATTTTTAGTTTTCGGCGGACACAACATCTTTGTTTGTATGTGGTGCTGAGGATCGAACCCGGGCCGCACGCATGCCAGGAGAGCGCGCTACCACTTGAGCCACATCCCCAGCCCGCCCTCCTATTCAATTATGTTGTGAACACTTAGCATATGCAGTGCTTAAAATAAGGCCTGTATGAGATACTGGATGCCTGTATGTTAGCTCTCATTGTTTATTTGAATGAAAATGTATAATATTTGTCAATTTATTAGCATTTATCAAATTTACAAATTGTGTAAAGAGTACTTATTTTAATTATTTATTAATATTTATTTTTTAGTTGTAGATGGACACAATACCTTTATTTTATTTATTTATTTTTATGTGGTGCTGAGGATCGAACCTGGGGCCTTGCATGTGTAGGTGAGTCCTCTACCACTGAGCCACAACCCCAGCCCCTAAAGAGTACTTTTAATCTGAAAAAGAAGAAACCAATAGCAATCGAAAGCCTAAAGAACTAGGGCCAAAGTCAACTCAGAGACGCTGACAGGCAGTATCCTCTTAGCCTGGGGACCGAGTTCCTGAACACAGAGATGCTGCCTTTCCAGGGTGACAGTCTGTGTTCCCTACTGAGAGCAGGGATGTAAATCAGCACAAAGTCTTTGAAGAGCATTTTGGCAATGTTCTTCAGTTGTTTTAAAAAAGCTAACATCCTTTGGCTTGACAATTTTACTTCCAGGAATGCATTCAAAGAAAATAATCACAGATGCGAGCCACATTAATTTACAAGGATGATCCCAGAGACATTACATATGCCCTGTTTGGAATGTGTTCCCTGAAGTTTATGTGCTGGAAACCTAACCTCCACATTCGTATTGTAATGTCATTTGAAGATGTGACCTTTGGGAGACAATTATGATTCGATGAAGTCACAAGGATGGGGCTCCCGTGATGGAATTTGTGGCTTTATAAGAAGAGGGAGAGACCCAAGCTAGCACCGTTGCTGTCTCACACATGATGCCCTCCACCACGTGGTACTGCAGCAAGAAGGCCCTCTCCTGAGCAGCGTTCCTGGAGTACCCCTCTTCAGAACCTCGAGCTAAATACACCTCTATTGTTATAATTACCCAGTCTGTGTTTCAGGTACAACATTGGAAAATGGACTGAGACAAATTATAATAGCCAGAAATAAGAAATAATGAAAATATCTGACAATAAGAAATTATTTTTGTGATTAAAAATTAAGTTCTGTACTTATACAGGTGATTAGGCAGTCATTACAAGTAAGGTCAAGCCGGGTGTGGTGGCTCATGCCTCTAATCCCAGCAGCTCTCGAGGCTGAGGCAGGAGGATCTTGAGTTCAAAGCCAGCCTCGGCAAGAGCAAGGTGCTAAGCAGTGAGACCCTGTCTCTACATAAAATAAAAAACAGGGCTGGGGATGGGGCTCAGTGGTTGAGCACCCCTGAGTTCAAACCCCAGTATCCCACCCCCCAAAAAAAGTAAGGTTAAAAAATAAAAATGAAAAATAAATAAAAAAGTGATGTTGAAGATTATTTAATGAAAAATTGCTAAGGATATAATTTTAAGTGCAAAATATTTCCAAAACTCTGTCATATGGTCTTCACAAGAATCTCCCCTTTGCCCACCTGCTTTTCCCATTCTTTCCTTACCAGGTTGTCATACCCTCTCTGAAGTTATTCCATTACAACCGTGGAAGAAGCAGTGGTCCATGGTCCCCACGCCATCATTCTGAGTGGCTGTTCATGACGGTGGTGTGATAGCAACCGTGCGTGGACGGCCTTGTTGCTCGGACGGGCTTAATGGGGATGGGAGGATCTGCTTAGCTGCGCATTCTTTGATGCTCTATAAGGTGGAATGCTAATTATGTCTGTCTGCCTCTTAGGGTATTGAAGAAATGAAGCCCTCTTTGTCCTTGCAGATAAGGCAACTTGTTTTTTGAGTAGATGATGAATAAGACTCTGGCTGTAACCGGCTGTTTATATCCACTCAAGAAAAAAAAAAAAGGAGGGAGAAAAAGGTTTGGGGCAAGAAGCAGTTTATTTTGGCAAAACAAAAGCCAACATTACCCGGGAATGAAAAGAGAGGAATAGACGAGTGGATAAAGAAACTGTGGTATATATATACACAATGGAATATTACTCAGCATTAAAGGAGAATAAAATCATGGCATTTGCAGGTAAATGGTTGAAGTTGGAGAATATAATGCTAAGTGAAGCAAGCCAATCCCCAAAAACCAAATGCCGAATGTTTTCTCTGATATCAGGAGGCTGATTCATAGTGGGGCTTGGCGGGGGGAGCATGGGAGGATTAGATGAACTCTAGATAGGGCAAAGGGGAGGGAGGGGAAGACAGGGCGCATGGGGGTAGGAAAGGCAGTGGAATGAGATGGACATCATTACCCTAAGTACATGTTTGAAGACACGGATGGTGACTCTACATCATGTACAACCAGAGACATGAAAAATTGTGCTATATATGTGTACTATGAATTGAAATGCATTCTGCTGTCATATATAACAAATAAGAATAAATTAAAAAATTTAAAAAAATTTAAAAAGGGGAGGGAGATCTCTCCTTTGTTGGAAGATTTAAGGAAGTTGTGGTCTTGTGGTACAATGTAACAAGAGTTCTGAATCTTGTTTAAAAAGTTACTGTGTCCCAAATGCAACATGGAAGAGCAGAGAGATCACATGGAGAGAAAACCAGATGTCTCTGAGCTAACTTGTGGGAGCAGAGGATCCCTCCAACTCCGCATGCCTTTGTGGAATTGCACGGATCGCCGTCAGTTTTAGGGTGTCTTTGTCAAATAAAGGTAAGCACATTTACCAAAGTACTGAGGAGGGGGGCATATTCTTCCAGACTGTTCCATAAGCACAGCCTATAAGCTGTCTTTATTTCCATGCTATTTTTGGCTTCACATAATTATTTAAAATAAGCTTCTGCAGCCTGGACATCTATTCAAATATAAGCAGTTTATATTTCAGGTGAGTGAACACAGTTTAGCACGAGAGGAAATTGCAACAGAAAGACAGCTTCCTCTGGCACTGGAGAATGACATAAAGGCCAACTTCACCTTACTCCTTCAGTGGGAGAGCCCACTCACCTGTCTACTTCATTAGTTGTAAATACTCAAGTTTTGGTTCCACAAAGAATAAATGAAGTCCCTTTAGGTCCTGGAGCTTCACACTGCCATTTCTCTAACATAAAAGTCAACGTGCACCACGGATGAGAAGGCAGCAGAGAACAAGCACATGCATCCCACGGTCCAGCCAGTCCTACCATTTTGGCTGAGATTCTACAGGAAGCTCCTGGCGTTCACACTAGGCTTCGAGTCCTCCAGATTGCTCAAGAGTCTGGTTTTGAGTCTGCCTACCAGCCTTGGCCCATCCCTGATCGTCAACTGCAACACAGGGTGAAAATACAGTGGATGGTTTTCCAGAAGTACTATTTTCTGATTAGACCTATGAGTTAGATCTCACTTTTGACCTTAAAAAAATTCAGTGTTTCTTGATTTAAATGAAGTTTTTATTTATTTATTTATTTCTGTATTCTTTGTGTGTGTGCGTGCATTGCGCCAGGGATCAAACCTAGGGCCCCACACATGCGGAGCACATGCTCACCAGCCCCTTGTTGGCTGCTCTTTGTCAGAACAAGGAAGCACTCTGTTCCAAATTTGCTGAGAGCTTTTTTAAACTATGAAAGGATGTTGATTATTGCCAGAGGATTTTTGTATAATTTTTAAGATACATGTATAATTACTTCCTTTTAAGCTGTTAATGTGGTGAGTTGCATTAATTGATGTAATAACATCAAATCAACCCTGAATTCCTAGAGCAAACCCAACTAGATCATGGTATTATTTATACATACTTGTTTTGTTTTTACTGATGTTTTGTTTAGGTTATTTACATTAATTTTTATGAGTTTGATTTGAAATTTTACTTTCACATAAGTTCATGTTATGTTTTGATACTAATATTACTTGAAATAGTAATATATTATTGAACATTTATTTTTCTAAGTTCTTTTTCAATTCCTTTAATCTTTCAAATCTGTGATGTAGGTTGGTCCTAAATGCATATTTTACCCATAAGAAAAACTGAAGTTATGCAATTTGCCTATTATTCACTTATAAATAGAGATAAGATTTAAACTTCATTTAACTCCAGGGGCTGGGGATGTGGCCCAAGCGGTAGCGTGCTCGCCTGGCATGCGTGCGGCCCGGGTTCGATCCTCAGCACCACATACCAACAAAGATGTTGTGTCCGCCGAGAACTAAAAAATAAATATTAAAAATTCTCTCTCTCTCCTCTCTCACTCTCTCTTTAAAAAAAAAAAAAACAAAGATGTTGTGTCCGCCGAAAACTAAAAAATAAATATTAAAAAATTATTTCTCACTTTAAAAAAAAAAAACTTCATTTAACTCCAGATTCCTTATTCTTTTTTTTCTCCCTATTTATTAAGGTGTGTGTAATTAAAGTATACACCTCAATGTATTGATATATGTATACATTGGGAAATGGTAAGCACTGTTAAGCTGATTTACATTCACATCACCTCATATATGTACCATTTCCCTTTCTCCCTTCTTTGTTCTCCTTCTTTCTTCTTGTGGTGAGAACATGTAAGATCTCCCCTTTCATCAAATTTCCAGTATACAATGCAGCATTGTTACCTGTATTTGCTGTGCTTTCCATTAGGGCTCTAGAGCTGAAATTTGGTACCCTTTGATCAACACCTCCCCATTGTCTTTAATTCCCAGGCCTTGGTAACCACCATTCGACTCTATTTCTATGAATTTGACTGGTTTAAACTCTACATACAAATGCACTCATACAGAATTTTCCTTTCTGTGACTGGCTTATTTCACTTAGCACAATGTCTTCCCCATGAATTCATGGCATGATTTACCACTTTCTAAAAAAGACTGCATATTATTCCATTTTGTGTGTGTGTGTGTGTGTGTGTGTGTGTGTGTGTCTACACATACAAATACATGCCACATTTTCTTTATATGTTCATTAGTTGATGGACATTTAGATGGTTTCTATGTCTTGGCTATGATGAATATGCTGCAATAAATATGAGTGCATAGTTATGTACATACATGAATATACACAGTGAATCTCACCATCATGTTCATCCACAGACACTATTTTTTTTTTTAAAAACTACATATAAATAGCAGAAAGAACAATAGAGTACAGGGAAGGTAACCAGGGGAGGGAATGGGTAAGTACTGGGGACTGAATTAGAACAAATTATATTCCATGCTTTTATAATTATGTAAAAATGAATCCTATTGTCATGTGTCACTAAAAAGAACCAATAAAAAAAGAGTACATAGTAAACACAGGGGATATCTTTTTGAGATCCAGGTTTCATTTTCTCTCTTTTTTTGGGGGGGGGGGTATGTGTGTGTGGGAGGGGGTGTGCTGGGGACTGAACTCAGGGACACTCAATCACTGAGCCATATCCTCAGTCCTATTTTGTATTTTATTTAGAGACAGGGTCTCATTGAGTTTCTTAATACCTTGCTTTTGCTGAGGCTGACTTTGAACTCGCGATCCTCCTGCCTCAGACCTCTGAGTCACTGGGATTACAAGTGTGTGCCACTGTGCCTGGCAAGGTTTCATTTTCTTTGGATATATAATCATAAGAGGGATTATTGAATTATGTGGTAGTTCTACATTGAATGTTTTGAGAAACCCACATACTGTTTTCCAAAATGGCTGTATTAATTTACAGTACCACCAACTGAGTACAAGAGTTCCTTTTTCTCCAGTTCCTCACCACATATTTACAGTCAACTGATCTTTAACAGTGTACTAAAATGTGCAATGAAAAGAAAGTCTGTAGGAAAATCAAATATCTACATGCAGAAGAATGTAACTTGAACCCTCACTTCATGCCATATACAAAAATCAGCTCAAAATGAATCAAACAGTTTAGGATAAGACCTACAACTGTAAAGCTAAGAGAAGAAAACATAAGAAAAAAGCTTTTTGCTGTTAGTTTTGGCAATAACATTTTTGGTCATCACATCAAAAACACAGATAATTGAAGCAAAAATAGTCAAGTGGAATTGCATCGATCTAAAAAGCTCTGCAAAGTGAGAACATGATTATATACATCAAAAAAACTAAATGCTCTATCAAAAATTGTCAGAACATATAAAGGAATTCAGTAGAGTTGCAGGACACAAAATCAACATACAAAAAATTTTTATCACCAATAGTTAACTTGCTGGAAAACAAATTTAGAAAGCAATTCCATTTGTGATAGCTATAAAAGTTAAGGTATTTAGGAATAAAATTAATCAAGGAAGTGAAAAAACCTCTACAATGAAAATTATAAAACACAGATGAAAGAAATTAGCACAAATAATGGAAAGATATACCATGTTCATGAATTGGAAGAACAATATTGTTAAAATGAGAATATTACCCAAAATGGATTATAGATTTAATGCAATTACCATCAATGATTTCTTCACAGAAATATTAGTAAACTTAAAATTCATATGGAACCAACACAAAACCCCTCCAGAGTAAACACAGTGATCCTGAAAAAACAAAACAAAACACCACCACCAACAAAAAAAAGCTATTGTTGAAGGCATCTCAATAGCTGACTTCAAGATATACCACAAAGTTATGGTAATCAAAACATCATTATACGGGCATAAAAACAGACACATAGACCACAGGAACAGAATAGAAAACTTGGAAATTAATACATATTTCTATGGCTAACTGATTTTTGACAAAGTTATCAGGAACATACAGTGGAGAAAAGACAGCTTCTTCAATAAATGGTTCTGGCAAAATTGAACATTTACAGAAGAATAAAACTAGATTCCTTCTCACCATACACAAAAATCAACTCAGAATGGATCAAAGGCCTAAATGTTAAACCCAAAACTATGAAATTACCATAGGAGAACACAGGGGAAGTATGTCAAGACATTGGTATAGAAAATATTTTAGATAGAATCACAAAGGTACAGAAAACAAAAGTTAAAACAGGAAAATAGAATTATATCAAACTAAGAAGAAGCTTTTATACAGCAAAGGAAACAGTCAACTGAATTAAGAGATAATGAATAGAATGGGAGAAAATATTTTCAAACTATTCAGCTGACAAGGGATTTAATTAAAAATACACTTAAGAACTAAACAGACATTTCTCAAATGAAGTCATAGAAATGTTCAACAAGTATATATAAAATTTTTAATTTAATTAATTATCAGAGAAGTGCAAATCAAAACTAAATGAGGTAATTACCTTGATCCAGTTGAATGAGCATTATTAGAAAGACAACAAATGGCAAATGCTGGCTAGGATGTGGAGAAAGGGAATCCTTGGGCAGTGCTGGTGGGAATGTAAATCAGTATAGCCGCTGCAGAAAGCTGTAGGGAGAGTCCTTGAAACACGAACGATGGAACTGCCCATCGTCTAGCAAAGATGAACTCCTTATATCAAAAAGAAACATGCCCCCTCCCATCTTCTGCAGCACTACTCACAAGAGCTAAAAGGTGGAATCAACCCAGGTGCCCTTTGGTGGATGAATGGAGAAAGAACGAAGTCTATTCAATGATGGAATGCTTTTCGGCCACACAAAAGAATAAAATCCTGTGATTTGCTGCAAAACGGATGGGACTGGAGATCATTATGTGAAATGAAATAAGCCAGGCACAGAAGCACAAATCCTGTATATTCTCACTCATTTTTGGAAACTAATAATTGTGTTTTGGAACAGAGTGGAATAGTGGCCACTAGAAACTAGGAAGAGTAGAGGGAGGGGAACAAGAGGTTCAATAAGGGGCACTGAAACACAGTGGAGAAATCACTCTGCTTCTCTAACACAGTAGGCCAACTCTGGGTTAAACAGATTGTGATAGGTTTCAAAATGAATAGAAGAGTAGGAAATTCCCAACACACAACAAAGATTAATGGTCCAAGAGATAGAAATATTATTACTCCTGTTTCCTTATTATGCACTGTATACATGTATTGCATTACATGATGTGCCCCATAAAGATGTGCAAACATTATGCCTCAGTTTAAAACCAATTCTGCAAAGCAAAAGAAAAAATAGAGTTAAAAGGCAGCCTGCAGAGTAGGAGAAAATACATATATCAATTAGGGGTTAATATCCAGAATATATAAGGAACTCATACAAGTCCATAGCAGAACCAGACTCCTCATCTTTAACCATACCATGTCCTATTGTTCTCACTCTTATTCTACATTCTCCCTCTGCTTTTGACCCACCAAATAGATTGGGAGATATTCCCTCATTTTCTATGCTCTAGATTAATTTGTACAAAAAGGTAATTATCTTTTCATTGAATGGGATTTTGATTCATTATCTTTTTTTTTTGGTCAAATATTTAAAAATTAAATATATTTTAACTAGTGCATTAAAACATAAAATCATGCATTTTAATGGGGTAGCATGATGTTTAAAAACATGTATACATTGTATAATGTTGAAAGGAGGTTAATCTCTCTAAACATTTATTGTTTATTGTAAAATTTTCAAAATCCTTTCTTCTAGGTTTTCAAAATATACAGTACATCACCGTTACCTATAATAACCCCACTGTGCCACAGTACAGCAGAGATTCTTGCTTCTAACTGTAACTTAGTCCCCATTAAGGAACTTTCCCCATCCCTGTCCTGCTACTCTCCCAGCCTCTGGGGGAAGAGTCAGAGGGGGAGAGGTTGACTCAAGGTCTTCAGTGAGTATTGGGTTCCTAAGGTGTGCCAGTCCCCTCCCTTCTCCCCCATCCCTCCCTGTTACATCATTAATTTTCAGCCTTTCTTCTTTACTAACCTAAATGTTTAAGGCCATGAATTTCCATGGAGCTTCTGCCTTAGCTGTATCCTGAAGGTTTTATCATTGTTCAGTTAGAATATTTTGAATTTCCATTTTGATATTTTTGGCCACAAATTATTTAGAGGTATTCCTTAGTTTCAAACATATCATGGTTTTAATTATCTGTGTTATTGATTTTTATTAATAACATTATAAAATGTATTTTTATAATACCAGTTCCTTTGGCTGTGTTGAAACTTGCTTCATGGCACTGTATATGGCAAATTTTTACAAATATTTGAATAATATTTGTCATTGGGTGCAATGTTCTTCACACCCATTATGTCGAGCTTTTTAATTCTTTTGTTTGCAAATCTCTGTCTTTACTGATCCTTTGAATTCTTGGGTTCTCAGTTTCTGGGAGTGTTGTGTTATATGAAAATCTACTGCAGTGTGGTAGATTTATCTTTTCAGTTCTGCTTTCTATACTTTGAAACCTTGTGATTAGGTGCATCATTGTTTAGAATTATTTAAACTTGTTGTCAAATTACACCTTTTATTATTATGTGGTGGCCCTCTTTATCACTAGCAATGCTTTTTGTTTTGAATTCCATTTATTTCTCTAAACTACAACTACAATATGTTTTAAGCTGCTATTCACCTGCACATATACTTTACCTGTTTCCTTTTAATATTTCCGTTTCTAGATATTTTTGATGTTCTGTTTTGAAGAGTGTCTAATAATCATTGTCTTCAGCTGGACTTAAATCTGTATGCTTGTATTAAAATTATGAAGACATTTGGATTTAAGGCTCCCACACGGATGTATTATTATGTTCTTGTCTTGTATTTTTATGTGACTTCTACTTGTTCCCCATTCCATATCTTCTTCTGAATTGATTAGTTTCTCTCATTCCATTTTACATTAGTTTATGTATTCTATTTTTATATTTTAATAGATACCATATAGGACTTATCCATGTTAGCAGTGCTCTGGTAAGATGGGAGAGACTAGAGTTGCCTGATGATATGGAAATAGTTGATGCATTAGCAAATGAATGCTCTTAACAGCACCAAGCTGTTGATGCCTGGTGAAATGTCATTAAGTAACAATTAAAGAAGAACTACTTGCTCCTGGAGGAGAGAGTATTTCTAGTGCCAAATTCTAGGTGGCGGTGGAGGGAAGGAGCAGGTTAGGTTTCTTTGAGAGTTGATAAAATTTGTTTAAATTCCCCCCTCATCCCCAGTACATTCTTTTTCTTGAAATATCTTCTCACTTAAAAAAATAGAAAATGAAGTATCTATAGGAGATGGCGGCGGGAAGTGAGTAAGCCACTCCGTGCTCCACGCCGCCGCGCCCGCAGTGTATGTTGCCGCGTCTTAAAAGAAGAAGTAAAGATCATTAAAGGAGATCTGTCGACAAAGACTCAGCACCGTGTCAAGAAAGGGGCCTAGGTGGAGTGAATCCGCCACGACTCCAGCCAAGGTGGAGTGAGTCCATCACGACCTCAGCGTGAGCAGTAAGGCTGCAGCCCCCGAGCTGCCCGGCTCCCTCAGCCCCTTCCCCTTCTCCTCTCCGCCTTTCCGCTTTGCTTCTCCCCCGCAGTCTCTCCTCCCATGCTCAGTCCCTAAATCTAGATCTCAATTTCTTTCCCCGACCCCGCCCGCTCTCCCGCGTGTCCGGTACCGGCCCACGCGGGCCCCGAGGCGCTGCCTCCCCTCCCCTAGCCCGCACCCCCTCCCCGGGGGTCCTGAAGGCCACAGCTGGGCCGCCACCGCGCCGCCACCGCCGCTGCCGCTTCCCACGGAGCACCATAGAGCAGACTCTTCACCGCGCGAGTGAGCTGCCGAGTAAAATGGAACAGTTGATGAGATGAGTGACAATTTAAAATCTAAGTGATCCAACATGGCGGCGGACGCAGAGAGATCAAGTCTCTAACCCCTTCAGCTGCGCGAACATAGGGAGAAGTAAACTGTCAAAATACTGTTCGCTCAGGACCCCTAGGCACTGTTGAGCTGAAGGGGATCCCGGGCGAACAGTCTGCCCCTCTCAGAACACACCGAGCCCGGATTGGGCTGCATTCTAGTTCTGGTTCGCCTGCTTCTTGTGACTCAGCACTAATGATCCCGCTGAAATAACTAGTCGGCCCACCTGAACTCACAGAGGTAAAAGCCAACGGAGCACGATAGTCAGACCCAGGGTATCCCTCTGCTGACAACAGAGGTCCCTTGCACCAGCTACCAGGGGAGTTGCTACCTGAGGGCAAACAAATTCGCTGGGGGTCCTCAGCCCCAAGCCCTACAAACTTAGGGTCTGAGGGAGGCAAACAGAAAGGGTGTGCCCAGGCATCCATGGAAACAGGGCTCCCAGGAGCAGCAGACCCGGTGTGTAGCCAGTATTGTGGTGAGCGTCACAGGTGAGCAGGGCCTGGCTTGAGGAACCACAAGAGAAGGCCCTAGGCACTCAGGATTGGAGACCCGCACAGTCTGGGAAGAAGAGCTGAGGCACAGTGATTGGTTCCCACCCATCAAGAAGAGAAGCCTGGCCCAGTGGGCATAGCTCCACCTACTGGAAGAGAAGTTAATTGAGCTCTATGACTGCATTTATTATTATTATTATTATTATTATTATTATTATTATTTTAATGATTATTATTGGTATTTTTTTTAAATTTTTATTTTCACTTTTTGTTGTTGATGTTGTTGTTGTTCTTCAACTTCCTTATTAATGGTTTCAATTTTTAAAATTCTTTTTATTCTATTATTATTACTATTATTTTTTAAACTTTAATTTCCATTTGTTTATTATCATTATAATTTTTTTTCTTTTGGTTTTAAATTTTTATTTTTTCATTTTTTCTTTCTTTCTTTTCACTTTTTTCTTTTGTCTTTTCATTTCTTTTCAATTTTCTTATTCCCCCTTTCTTGAATTCTACCTGCCTACACTCACTCTCTTTAGGGACTTCTTCCCTTCCCTTCTAATACCTCTCCTCCCAAGCATCAAATAAATTTATAAGAGTAAACAGTAACTCAGCAGTCAAACAGAACAAGAAGTAACATGAGCAGCTTCAAAAAGCAAGGAAGAAAAGGAGTACAAACAATGAAGGACAGCCTAAATATTCAGGAGAACCTGGAGTCATCAGAAAAATGGCCATATAAAGAACTCAAGGAACACCTTAGACAGATGGAAAGGAACCTTAAGGATCACATTGAAAATGAATTACATAAACAGATAAAAGAAGAAGTTAAGCATCTTTATCAGGAGATAGAAATTATAAAAAAAAATCAAACAATAATTCTAGAAATGAAGGAAACTATAAACCAAATTAAAAACTCAATCGAGAGTATCACTAACAGAGTGGAGCAAGTAGAAGCCAGAACGTCAGATAATGAAGACAAAATATATCATCTTGAAAAGAGTCTAGCCAACTCAGATAGGCTGGTAAAAAATCATGAGAAAAACATCCAAGAGATTTGGGATAACTTAAAAAAACCAAACTTACGAGTCATCTGGATAGAGGAAGGCACAGAGATTCATACCAAGGGAATGAGTAACCTGCTGAATGAAATAATTACAGAAAACTTTCCAGAAATAAAAAAGGAAACAGATATACAAATTGTAGATGCATACAGGACACCGAGCACACAAAATCACAGTAGACCAACGCCAAGACACATTGTTATGAAGATATCCAATATACAGAACAAAGAGAAAAATATTAAAAGCTACAAGAGAAAAGAGGCAGATTACATTTAGGGGTAAACCAATAAGGTTAACAACGGATTTTTCATCACAGACACTGAAAGTGAGAAGATCCTGGAACAACGTATTTCAAACACTGAAAGACAATGGATGCCAACCAAGAATTCTGTATCCAGCAAAATTAAGCTTCAGATATGACAACGAAATAAAAATCTTTCATGATAAACAAAAGCTAAAAGAATTTGTAGCCAGAAAACCAGCATTGCAAAGCGTCTTGAGCAAAACTCTACACGAGGAAGAAATGAAAAACAATAACCAAAACCATCAGCGGGAAGTGCCTCGGTAAAGACAGAGGACGGGAGGAAAGCTAATCATGGAGAAACAAACTAAATTAGAAAAACAAAGAGATAAATAATCAAACATGGCAGAAAGTACAAACCATATATCAATAGTAACTCTAAACGTTAATGGCTTAAACTCTCAAATAAAGTGACATAGGCTGGTAACATGGATTAAAAAAACAAATCCAACAATATGCTGCCTCCAGGAGACACATCTGATTGGAAAAGACATACACAGGCTCAAGGTAAAAGGTTGGGAAAAAATATACCACGCACACAGTCCTCGTAAGCAAGCAGGGGTGGCCATCCTCATATCGAATAAAATCGACTTCAAGACTAAGTTAATCAAAAGGGATAAGGAAGGACATTGTATACTGTTAAAAGGAACCATTCACCAACAAGACATAACAATTATCAATATTTATGCACCAAATAATGGCTCTGCGACGTTCATAAAACAAACTCTCCTCAAGTTCAAGAATCAAATAGACCACAACACAATAATCATGGGTGACTTCAACACACCTCTCTCACCATTGGACAGATCCTCCAAACAAAAGTTGAATAAAGAAACTCTTGACCTCAATATCACAATCAATAACCTAGACTTAACTGACATATATAGAATATATCAACCATCATCAAGTGGATATACTTTTTTCTCAGCAGCACATGGATCCTTCTCAAAAATAGACCATATATTATGCCATAGGGCAACCCTCAGTAAATATAAAGGGGTGGAGATAATACCATGCATTTTATCTGATCATAATGGAATGAAACTGGAAATCAATGATAAAAGAAGGAAGGAAAAATCCTACATCACATGGACAATGAACAATACGTTACTGAATGATCAATGGGTTACAGAAGACATAAAGGAGGAAATCAAAAAATTCTTAGAGATAAATGAAAATTCAGACACAACATATCGGAATCTATGGGACACAATGAAAGCAGTTTTAAGAGGGAAATTCATCGCCTGGAGGTCATTCCTCAAAAAAAGGAAAAACCAACAAATAAATGAGCTCACACTTCATCTCAAAGCCCTAGAAAAGGAAGAGCAAAACAACAGCAAATGTAGCAGAAGGCAAGAATTAATTAAAATCAGAGCAGAAATCAATGAAATTGAAACAAAAGAAACTATTGAAAAAATTAACAAAACAAAAAGTTGGTTCTTTGAAAAAATAAACAAGATCGACAGACCCTTAGCCATGCTAACGAAGAGAAGAAGAGAGAGAACTCAAATTACAAACATACGAGATGAAAAAGGCAATATCACAACAGATGCTACAGAAATACAGAAGACAATTAGAAATTACTTTGAAAACCTATATTCCAATAAAATAGAAGATAGTGAAGACATTGATAAATTTCTTAGGTCATATGATTTGCCCAGACTGAGTCAGGAGGATACACACAATTTAAACAGACCAATATCAATGGATGAAATAGAAGAAGCAATCAAAAGACTACCAACCAAGAAAAGCCCAGGACCAGATGGGTACACAGCGGAGTTTTACAAAACCTTTAAAGAAGAATTAATACCAATACTTTTCAAATTATTTCAGGAAATAGAAAAAGAGGGAGCTCTACCAAATTCATTCTATGAGGCCAACATCACCCTGATTCCAAAACCAGACAAAGACACCTCAAAGAAAGAAAACTACAGACCAATATCTCTCATGAACCTAGATACAAAAATCCTCAATAAAATTCTGGCGAATCGAATACAAAAATACATCAAAAAAATTGTGCACCATGATCAAGTAGGATTCATCCCTGGGATGCAAGGATGGTTCAATACACAGAAATCAATAAATGTTATTCACCACATCAATAGACTTAAAGATCTTTAAGAACCATATGATCATCTCGATAGATGCGGAAAAAGCATTTGACAAAGTACAGCATCCCTTTATGTTCAAAACATTAGAAAAACTAGGGATAACAGGAACTTACCTCGACATTGTATAAGCTATCTATGCTAAGCCTCAGGCTAGCATCATTCTGAATGGAGAAAAATTGAAGGCATTCCCTCTAAAATCTGGAACAAGACAGGGATGCCCCCTATCACCACTTCTATTCAATATAGTTCTCGAAACACTGGCCAGAGCAATTAGACAGACGAAAGAAATTAAAGGCATAAAAATAGGAAAAGAAGAACTTAAATTATCACTATTTGCAGATGACATGATTCTATACCTAGAAGACCCAAAAGGGTCTACAAAAAAACTACTAGAACTAATAAATGAATTCAGCAAAGTGGCAGGATATAAAATCAACACACATAAATCAAAGGCATTTCTGTATATCAGCGACAAAACTTCTGAAACGGAAATGAGGAAAAACACTCCATTCACAATATCCTCAAAAAAAAAAAATACTTGGGAATCAACCTAACAAAAGAGGTGAAAGACCTATACAATGAAAACCACAGAACCCTAAAGAGAGAAATAGAAGAGGATCTTAGAAGATGGAAAAATATACCTTGTTCATGGATAGGCAGAACTAACATCATCAAAATGGCGATATTACCAAAAGTTCTCTATAGGTTTAATGCAATGCCAATCAAAATCTCAATGGCATTTCTTGTAGAAATAGATAAAGCAATCATGAAATTCATATGGAAAAATAAAAGACCCAGAATAGCAAAAACAATTCTAAGCAGGAAGTGTGAATCAGGTGGTATAGCGATACCAGATTTCAAACTATATTACAGAGCAATAGTGACAAAAACAGCATGGTACTGGTACCAGAACAGGCGGGTGGACCAATGGTACAGAATAGAGGACACAGAGACTAATCCACAAAGCTACAACTATCTTATATTTGATAAAGGAGCTAAAAACATGCAATGTAGAAAGGATAGCATCTTCAACAAATGGTGTTGGGAAAACTGGAAATCCATATGCAACAAAATGAAACTGAATCCCCTCCTCTCGCCATGCACAAAAGTCAACTCAAAGTGGATCAAGGAGCTAGATATCAAATCAGAGACTCTGCGTCTGATAGAAGAAAAAGTTGGCTCCGATCTACATATTGTGGGGTCGGGCTCCAAATTCCTTAATAGGACACCCATAGCACAAGAGTTAATAACAAGAATCAACAAATGGGACTTTCTTAAACTGAAAAGTTTTTTCTCAGCAAGAGAAACAATAAGAGAGGTAAATAGGGAGCCTACATCCTGGGAACAAATTTTTACTCCTCACACTTCAGATAGAGCCTTAATATCCAGAGTATACAGAGAACTCAAAAAATTAGACAATAAGACAACAAATAACCCAATCAACAAATGGGCCAAGGACCTGAACAGACACTTCTCAGAGGAGGACATACAATCAATCAACAAGTACATGAAAAAAATGCTCTCCATCTCTAGCAGTCAGAGAAATGCAAATCAAAACCACCCTAAGATACCATCTCACTCCAGTAAGATTGGCAGCCATTATGAAGTCAAACAACAAGTGCTGGCGAGGATGTGGGGAAAAGGGTACTCTTGTATATTGCTGGTGGGACTGCAAACTGATGCGGCCAATTTGGAAAGCAGTATGGAGATTCCTGGGAAAGCTGGGAATGTAACCACCATTTGACCCAGCTATTGCCCTTCTCGGACTATTTCCTGAAGACCTTAAAGAGCACACTACAAGGATACTGCCACATCAATGTTCATAGCAGCACAATTCACAATTGCTAGACTGTGGAATCAACCAGATGCCCTTCAATAGATGAATGGATAAAAAAAATGTGGCATTTATACACCATGGAGTATTACGCAGCACTAAAAAATGACAAAATCATGGAATTTGCAGGGAAATGGATGGCACTAGAGCAGATTATGCTTAGTGAAGCTAGCCAATCCCTAAAAAACAAATACCAAATGTCTTCTTTGATATAATGAGAGCAACTATGAACAGAACAGGGAGGAAGAGCAGGAAGAAAAGATTAACATTAAACAGAGACATGAGGTGGGAGGGAAAGGGAGAAAAAAAGGGAAATCACATGGAAATGGAGGGAGACCCTCATTGTTATACAAAATTACATATAAGAGGTTATGAGGGGAATGGGATAACAAACATGGAGGGAAATGAATTATAGTAGATGGGGTAGAGAGAGAAGATGGAAGGGGAGGGGAGGGGGGATAGTAGAGGATAGGAAAGGTAGCAGAATACAACAGTCACTAATATGGCAGTATGTAAAAATGTGATGTGTAACCGATGTGATTCTGCAATCTGTATTTGGGGTAAAAATGGGAGTTCATAACCCACTTGATTCTAATGTATGAAATATGATACGTCAAGAGCTTTGTAATGTTGTGAACAACCAATAAAAAAAATAAAAAAAAAATAAAAAAAATAGAAAAAAAAGAGATACCATATAATTGAGCAATCCTATAATTTAGAAATCCTAAAATGCAGGATTCATTTATCAAAGAATAAAGCTGATCAGTATCTAAGCCCTCTTACCAAATAAGATCCTTAAAATGCTTCCTTACCATGCCCTTCTAACACCGTGCTCTTGTTATTGTGCATTCTATCTTGTTTTTTAATGACTCCGCAAGACCATTATTATTATTTATATTATCTTATTCTTCTCATTTAAATTTTTTTTGGTAGTTGTAGTTGGCCACAATAACTTTATTTATTTTATGTGGTGCTGAGGATCGAACCCAGGGCCTTCACATGTGAGGCGAGTGCTCTACCACTGAGCCACAACCCCAGCCCCCTTCCTTCTCATTTTATATATCAGTGCTTTTCTAGACTTGTTGAAATTTTCGCCATTCTTTGCTTTAATTTCTTTTCATATCTCATTCTTTCCATCTGGGATAATATCCTGTCTTCCTGAAGTATATCCTTAAGAATTTCCTTTAGTGAGGGTCTGCTGCTAGCAAACACTCAATTTTTTTAAAGACTTTTTTTTCCTGGTCCTTGAAAGATAACTTTAATGGAAGCAATGTTATTTTCATATGCCATATTTTGTCTTTCTGCTAGTTTAAATTTGTCTGTGATAGAAGAGAACTTGGAATCCACCTATTTGTATGGCTGGACCATGGCGTTGACAGTGGCTTTAAAGGAAACTGGAACAAATCTTTCCTTTCTATTGCAAAAAATGGTTCTCTTACCCAAGTGCCAAGAGCTGGGGATGTTCACCTCTCAATTAAAGCACATGGTTCTGGAAATCCTAAAATGCACTTTTCACCAGCAGGAAGGAGCAGCGTTGTCCTTCACTGTCGGCCACATGCGATGGCAACTTCGTGGCTCTTTTCCATGGTGGACCAGATAACAATAGCAGCTTGGGGGTGGGGGGCGGTGATCAACAGGAAAATAATTCTTGTTTTAGAAGATTAATTTTTTGGATGGAATCAGAGCTCTAGATGAAAACAGATTCTCCGCTCTGCTGGCTCAGTGTAAGCTGCGATCTCTGCAGCAGCAAAAGCCTGTTTGAGTGTTAGCAGCTAATCACAGCGGGGGATGACTGCTGGCCTAGCTCTGAGGGTCACAGCCAGCAAGGCTGGAGCCTTCTCTGTGGCTGCCCAGCACGGTGCAGCTCCCAGTGGTGGGCCATGCCCCCTGTGTTGCAGCGGACCCCAGAAACTCTCCTCCAATTTTTTTCCACGTTCTCTTCTTGTGAATTGGAAGAATGAAATCCATGGACAACAGGAGGCAAGAGTGAAAGGGGGAGAATTTATTTCAAGTGAGAAAAAGAAGCAGATCTCTTGGTAGTCAAGAGGGGACCTCGTAACAAGTTACTAGTCTAGGGATTTATATAACTGCCGGGTTGTGGCTACTGGTCAAAATCTCTGCTAAGCAGGTATTGGAAAAGTAAAGGCTACTGGTTTGGCCTGTGACCTTCTAATTGGCTGTGTCCTTTTGGCCCTTGAGTTGAACTGTCCGGTAACCCCCTTCAGGTCTGCCCCTGCTTTTGTTTTCCAGCTGCTGTGGACAAAGCTTTGGGTGGAATGTTTCTGCAGATTATTTTCATGGAGTGGCCTTTACATTTGAGAGAAACCTTATTTGGGCCTTCTTCTTTTCTTCCTCTTTGTACCAGGGTACAAAGGCACTTAACCACTGAGCCACATGCCTAGTCCTTTATTTTTGAGACAGGGTCTTGCTAGGTGGCTTCCAGCCTCACTGTTGCTGAGGCTGGCTTTGGACCTGAGAGCCTCCTGCCTCAGCCTCCCAAGCCACTGGGGTTACAGGCATGTGCCACCACAACTGTAACATAAAAGTCATGGTAGAGACTTTAAATAGAAGAAATTCACAAGTAAAAACTTGCATTACCACCAGAAGAGAATCACCTTTGACATTTTGCATATTACTTTTTGGATTTTGCTCTCTCACTTGGTGTTCACCCCTTTCCCATTGCCCCCCAGTTGAGAAGATGAGGTCGACCTAATTTCTAATCAGCTTTGTCTTCTAACTGTTCTTCCATCTCTGTAAACAGCAAGAATCTACTGTCTGTGGTTTGGCTTTCTCATCTGGTCCTCAGACTCTCGATGGCTTCCACACTCTAAGCCCTCTTCCTGATGAGAAGCCAGACTTGGTGTCTGTGGGACTGGGACTGGCCGACCCGGCCGCTGCTTTTCATCCCTCATCTTACAGAACTCGTGGGATGTGTCCCTACTGGTTGCTGCTCCTGGAAACTCTGCTTTAATTTTCCTGCTTCCCTTTTCATGTCCCTCCTTAGGGAACTTCTTAGGCTTCTTGGGATCATCTTGTTACTGTCCAGGGTGTGGGGTCTGTTGTCTCCGTTCAGCAGAGAATTGAAGAACAGGGCACAGTTAGCGGTAGCCAGCAGCAGGTTTATTGCAAAAGTGACAGTGGCACACTTCTCCAAAGAGAAGGGCCCAGAGTCTGGTGAGGAAGTTCTGGCTTGTTCTTTTTACGGTCTCTGGCATTTCCTCCTTTTCTTTTCTCTGCCCCTGTCTGTGATCCTCTCATTCTTATTGATGGGTTCCCTCTCTGTCCACGCATCTGCTTTAGTTTTTCTATCGGATCCCCCGCTTAGGGGCACAAGTACGGAAGCGTCCGTCTGATTGGGTCCCCGCATGTCTATGAGCACTTCCGTCAAGCAGGAGGCTGACCCCATCAGAAGACTCTCTGCCTGCTCCTCTGTCCCTGCCCTGTCCCCGACCTCCTCACTCACCACCTTGCCCTGGCTGCCTCTGTCTTAGTGATCTTCATGGATCTGAACTTGGTCTTCTTCTCCAGTCTCTAGACAGTCACATCGACCTCACGTGCAGACTTCTCAGCTCGGTCTCACTGGTGCCTCGAACAGCCTGGCCAAAGCAGAGCTCACTTGTACACATGGTCGAGTTTGAGGGACCAGCCTGAGAATGGTGGACACAATCCACGTTCTTTGGCTCCAACTCAGTGACAACTCTGTGCTCAGGGTGCACCTCACAGCAAGGGAGGCTGGCTGTGCTCCCAGAAGAAAGGGGCAATAGTGGGTGACCAACCTACTAGTCTGCACCGCAGCTCCCCACCAGGAGCATTACATGGTGAAATTGCTAACAGGATGGCTTCCGCCAAGTCTCTTGATAAACAAATGGATGACAAAATGAGAGACTTTCAGGGAAGTCTGGCATGAAACTCGTAATCAGGAGATTATGCCAAGAGAAGAAAACAAGGATAGATATTAAAAGCAGCCCATCAAACATGATTTACTTATCCATGAAGCAGTCCAGAATGAGCTCAGGGGGAGAGCATGAGGTCAGCGAGAAACATCTCCAACGTGTCCAGATGGGGCTCTTCTCAGCACGGAGCCTGTCAGCGTCCCTGCAGGAGGACACCCAGGACGGCTTAGGTAATGCTCTGGGCATGCTTTCATTGATCACTATCCTTTATGTATTTATTTTCCATTTCAGTGGCAAGTTTGAAAAATGCCTTATGCTTTTTGATTTCTGATCATTTTCAAGGATAGCAGAAGCATTCCAGTTCTCTTTTTCTTTCTCTTGGTTCCTCTCCTTCCTCTCCCTCTTCTTTAATCTCTTCCTGGCAACTGTCTTCTAGAAAGCATGGCCTCAGAAGCTGGAGGAGGCCTAGCATAAAAAACACAGCCTGATGCCGGTCTCTGTTCCTTTTGCTTGAGCCATGGGTTATTTGGTGAGCCCATTCTCACTAGTTTTCAGGTCCCTGGCAGGTGCAAGGGACCCATCCAATAGCTAGAAGGAAAATTCATACCACAGTGTGTACCTCTCCATGTCTGCCAAACAGATCAAAATGAGTCCTTCTTGTGGACCATCCTACTTGGACAAAGATGTTTATGAAGAGATGTTTTTGAGCTACTTATTAGCTTTTTAAAAAATCGCTTTTATTTTTTTTAAATACACAACAGCAGAATGCATTACAATTCTTATTACACATAGAGAACACAATTTTTCATATCTCTGTATACAAAGTATGTTCACACCAATTCATGTCTTCATACATGCACTTTGGGTAATGATGTCCATCACATTCCACCATCATTGCTGACCCCCTGCCCCCTCCCATAAAATAATAACCTTGAAAAACCACATTTACTTGTTCTTAATCACCCGGGTCTTTCTTTTCATCCTGACTGTTCTGCTTGCTTTTCAGATTTTTGGAAGGTTCCACTCATGCAATGACTCAGAGCTTTGCCCCTTGAGCCAGACCACTAGCAAAGCCGAGCTCTCCACTTACCAGCTACAAGACCTTGATACGTACCTCAACATCTTTCCTCCCAGGGCCCCTTTGCCAGCCTGTTCAATGGCTGACCAATGTGTCCTTTGCCCAAATACAGAAAGCAGTCGATTTTACTATGTACGTGAATCACTTCAATGGCATCAATTTTGGGAACCCCAAAGCATTTCATATAAGAAACACAGTCTAAAGAAGACTAAACATTAAAATTAAATGAATAAACCATATTCTGTCAGTGGTGACACATGCTGAAACATAAAGCTTGAGTGTATGGATTCAGATTGGGTTGTGTAAGAGCTGAGCTTTGGTGGGGCACCCGTGTGAATTATTTAGGGTGAACTTGCCCAACGCTATGCTTTGCAGAGATGCTGTTTACATGTGTGTGTTTATATTTTCTTCAGAACTATGCAGTTTGGTCTTGTGCCTGGTCCGTTGATTATGAAGCAAGCCGTGAAGACTTAAATGTTACTGCAGAGTTGACCGAAAAAATATATATTACTGTAAAGGTTCTTTATATCCATACTATATTATCTTATTTTATTCTATGGTTTTGGAGACCTGGGGACAAAGTAAATTAGGTATACCAGTACTCAATTCCCCCAAACACATTCTTAAGGCATTTCAGCCAGATTTGAATGATTTTCTTGATAATTTCACTTGTTGGCTGATGATTCCATGATCATTCTAATAATCTATGTGATCTATGTGAAGGGGTCCGGGTGGTCCTGGGGGCTGAGAGCAGCTCCTTGCTGTCCTGGCCGTATTCTTGCACACCCCTGGTTCTCCGGCCCCTTGTCCTTTTGCATTGTGAGGCGGCTGAGCTTGGAGGTCAAACTGTTGATACCCAGTTCCCTTGTAACCATCTTTATTTGACTTCTCATCATATTTTTTTTTTAGTGTGTTTACTCTAAATCTTTTCTAGTCATTCAACTCCTAAACCTCACCTCCACCTGCTTGTCCTTGGCACTTTACAGTAAGGTTCCCACTTTACAGAGGAAGCTGACGTGGTCATCTGCCCCTCCCCCATTTCTGTCACTCTCCACGTTTCCCATCCTTTGCAGAGGAAAAGCCCACGTGCCTCACTTCTTTTTTTTTTTTTTTTAATTAATTGTTCACAACATTACAAAGCTCTTGACATATCATATTTCATACATTAGATTCAAGTGGGTTATGAACTCCCATTTTTACCCCAAATACAGATTGCAGAATCACATCGGTTACACATCCACATTTTTACATAATGCCCTATTAGTAACTGTTGTATTCAGCTACCTTTCCTATTCTCTACTATCCTCCCTCCCCTCCCCTTCCATCTTCTCTCTCTACCCCATCTACTGTAATTCATTTCTCTCCTTGTTTATTTTCCCATTCCCCTCACAACCTCTTATATGTAATTTTGTATAACAATGAGGGTCTCCCTCCATTTCCATGTGATTTCCCTTTTTTTCTCCCTTTCCCTCCCACCTCATGTCTCTGTTTAATGTTAATCTTTTCTTCCTGCTCTTCCTCCCTGTTCTGTTCATAGTTGCTCTCATTATATCAAAGAAGACATTTGGTATTTGTTTTTTAGGGATTGGCTAGCTTCACTAAGCATAATCTGCTCTAATGCCATCCATTTCCCTGCAAATTCCATGATTTTGTCATTTTTTAGTGCTGCGTAATATTCCATGGTGTATAAATGCCACATTTTTTTATCCATTCATCTATTGAAGGGCATCTGGGTTGGTTCCACAGTCTAGCAATTGTGAATTGTGCTGCTATGAACATTGATGTGGCAGTATCCTTGTAGTGTGCTCTTTTAAGGTCTTCAGGAAATAGTCCAAGAAGGGCAATAGCAGGGTCAAATGGTGGTTCCATTCCCAGCTTTCCCAGGAATCTCCATACTGCTTTCCAAATTGGCCGCATCAGTTTGCAGTCCCACCAGCAATATACAAGAGTACCCTTTTCCCCACATCCTCGCCAGCACTTGTTGTTGTTTGACTTCATAATGGCTGCCAATCTTACTGGAGTGAGATGGTATCTTAGGGTGGTTTTGATTTGCATTTCTCTGACTGCTAGAGATGGAGAGCATTTTTTTTCATGTACTTGTTGATTGATTGTATGTCCTCCTCTGAGAAGTGTCTGTTCAGGTCCTTGGCCCATTTGTTGATTGGGTTATTTGTTGTCTTATTGTCTAATTTTTTGAGTTCTCTGTATACTCTGGATATTAGGGCTCTATCTGAAGTGTGAGGAGTAAAAATTTGTTCCCAGGATGTAGGTTCCCTATTTACCTCTCTTATTGTTTCTCTTACTGAGAAAAAACTTTTCAGTTTAAGAAAGTCCCATTTGTTGATTCTTGTTAGTAACTCTTGTGCTATGGGTGTCCTATTAAGGAATTTGGAGTCCGACCCCACAATATGTAGATCGGAGCCAACTTTTTCTTCTATCAGACGCAGAGTCTCTGATTTGATATCTAGCTCCTTGATCCACTTTGAGTTAACTTTTGTGCATGGCGAGAGAAAGGGATTCAGTTTCATTTTGTTGCATATGGATTTCCAGTTTTCCCAACACCATTTGTTGAAGATGCTATCCTTCCTCCATTGCATGTTTTTAGCTCCTTTATCAAATATAAGATAGTTGTAGCTTTGTGGATTAGTCTCTGTGTCCTCTATTCTGTACCATTGGTCCACCCGCCTGTTTTGGTACAAGTACTATTCTGTTTTTGTTACTATTGCTCTGTAATATAGTTTGAAATCTGGTATCGCTATACCGCCCGATTCACACTTCCTGCTTAGAATTGCTTTTGCTATTCTGGGTCTTTTATTTTTCCATATGAATTTCATGATTGCTTTGTCAATTTCTACAAGAAATGCCGTTGGGATTTTGATTGGCATCGCATTAAACCTATAGAGAGCTTTTGGTAATATCGCCATTTTGATGATGTTAGTTCTGCCTATCCATGAACAGGGTATATTTTTCCATCTTCTAAGATCTTCTTCTACTTCTCTTTTTAGGGTTCTGTAGTTTTCATTGTATAAATCTTTCACCTCTTTTGTTAGGTTGATTCCCAAGTATTTTATTTTTTTTGAGGATATTGTGAATGGAGTGTTTTTCCTCATTTCCGTTTCAGGTGACCGTTCATTCCCTTTGCCGGGCGACCAATGCAACGGGTGGGTCCTGACTGTCTCTCCCAAGCCCCGTTTCAAACCTGTGGCCACTGCCTATGAAGGCTCGGTTGGCTTTTACCTCTGTAAGTTCAGAAGGGCTGACTAGTTATTTCAGCGGGATCGTTAGTGCTGAGTCACGAGAAGCAGGCGAACCGGAGCTTGAATGCAGCCAATCCGGGCTCGGTGTGTGTTCTGAGAGGCCCAAACTGTTCGCCCCAGATCCACGTTAGCTCAGCATTGCCTAATGATCCTGAGCAAACAGCATTTAGACAGTTTACGACTCCCTATGCCCGCGCAGCTGAAGAGGTCAGAGACTTGATCTCTCGGCACCCACCGCCATGTTGGATCTCCGGGAATACTTCTTAACTCATTTTATAAGGCCAGGATTACCCTGAAAACAAAGTCAGGAAGTGCGGGACCGTGTCCCGGGGCGAGGCGCGGTCCCAGCGGTCTGCAGCCCCAAGGCGCCTCCTCCGCCCCCACGTGTCTCACTTCTTGTGCTAGCAATTCCGTTATCTGTGTTCTGCCTCACCTCCTTGGAGCCCGAGGTCGCATCGTCACTCTGGGCCTTCCCACTGGCTCCGATACCACCTGCTTTTCTAAGAGTGGTCCTGCTAGCTGGTCCCTAAGCTCTCTCCTCCTGTCCTAACCAAGCTTCTAGAATAGGTAACTGTCCTTTCTGCACCACCCTGCCCTCCTGGGACCCACCAAAGCCTCTATGCATCTCATGAGTTAGTGTGAGATTTCTTTCCTATTTAGGGGCATCTTTTCTTCAGCCTTTTAGGACTTTGCTATGCTGTTATGTGCCTTCTTGAAAGTTTTCCATCATCATATGACAGTCTCCCTAGCTCGGATGCTCTCATTCATCTGTGTCACAGGGCAAGAGAAACAGGGGCAAGAAAAATGAGCCAAAGCAAGAGTGAGCAACTTGGCCCACGGCCCGGCATGGTGAGGCCCAGCCTTTGTTCAAACATCACCTTCTCATCAATTCTTCCCCATCACCGACCCACCCACTCAGGGCCTTGTGCATGCCAGCCAAATGCTCTGCCTGAGCTAAATCCCCAGGCTCCGGGTCGATGTTTTAAATGTCAAATGCCTCCCCCCTATGGCATCCCTGCCTCCCTTCACCCCTTACAAATGTGATACATTTAATCACAAATAAGATTGCTTTCAAAGGATGGTTTCCCAACAATTCAAGTGGGTAGCTGAGAGATTTTGGGATCATCACAGTCAGATCAAGGTGTCTCAGGAATAAGAGCTCAAAAGTTGATTCATAAAGAGGCAAACCAACCAGTGACTCTCAGCATTGTGTGCACCCACAAGACTGGGATTCTAATTAGAATAAGATATAGTCCATGCTTGTGTAAGTATATCAAAATAGGTTCACTGTCATGTATAACTAAAAAGAACACATAAAAATTTAAAAAAGCAAAAAGCAAACAAAGCAAAGCAAAAGAACCTCCAATTCATTCCCAAGAGTGTGTAAGCAGGAGGTGGGCAGAGAAAGTCCTCAGATGTCCTCACTGTGGGGAGGAGCCGGGGTGCTGGTTGCAATGGTGCAGACCTGCACTCGCTGGCCTGCAGGGCAAACAGCTGTTTATGGGAGACTTGCCCACAGTCTAGGAAGGGCCCCTTGGGCAGGTAGGAAGCGTTGTCTTATGCTGGAGACCCTGGTCACGTGAGGTCAGTTGTGCTCGAGTTGTGTAGCAGCCGCTTAGACAGAAGCAGAATGACCTCCACTGAGGACTTAACGTTATTTTCTTTCTTTTGGACCATTTGAACCAGCAAGGTTGCCTTCCTTTTGTTTTATTTAGCTTAGTATCAAAAATTAACTTGATTGATGTGAAGACACATTAGCTCCACGTAAGGAAAAAGTGATAAAGGAGAAGGTTGATGAGGGGCAGGTGGAGGCGAGACTAAAGGGGAAGCCAGCCAGGGAGACTGAACTGCTGAAGAGCAGCATCCTGTGCCGATTAATCACCAGGAGGCAAACCCGCAACTGGCTTGTGAGAGATGCTTCTGTCTTTGCCACAGGAAGCCCAAGATCCAGCTTTCCCAAAGACCCCGCAGAAACCCACCAACTTCACAAGTGGGAAACCTGTGGGAGCTGGAGAAACAGCAACGTGAACCACACTATTGCCGCAGAGTGTTTTCATGCCAGTGCAAGATGTCCTGGAGGGTACTGCTCCCAGGGCAGAAGATCAGAGAGCACTAGAGAGGACCCAGCCATAAGAACGATGAGCTGCTTGGGCTGTTTCTAATTGCTGAGCAGATGCTCTCTTCAGCAGGGATGTGTCCCTGGGGCTCTCTGGGATTCACAACACAGTGTCACCACTTGAGATTATCACCCAGAGACCCAAACAGCCCCCCATGTAGACACACAGAGGCACAGAGGATGTTGTCCTGTTTCAGTGAGGACGAACATCAACCCCAACCTGACCCCTCCAGGGCCCTGATGTGCGTGGGTCACGCTGAGCAGACTCAAAATCTGAAAATCTCCACTGAGTCACCACCAACCCTGAGTTTCTACCACTCATGCCTTTTTAAGAACAATTCAAATAAAAATAGAACTGAAGGCTTATCATATATTTGTCTGCTTACAATAAAATCACTTTAATCCTCTTTCCATAAAACTCTCGAGAATATTAGCTCTGTGAATGCTAATACTGTTATACAGAGCTTATGCAAGGGAAAAGTATGAGTACAACACCAAAATGAGGACAAAGGTGTTTTTTTATCTCTAACCCCAGGCTGATTCCCCATGATGCCCTATCTCGCCACTGGCCCAGAATGACAGGGCTAAGCGACCATGGAACAAAACCTCTGACACCGTGAGCCAAAACAAACCTTTCTTCATTTTAAGTTGGTTCTCTCAGGTAGTTTGTCACAGTGATGGAAATCTGATTAACACATGTTCATGAATCTGACAGTTCCTCAACAAACTTATTTGGGTTTCCTTGAATTCGCTCACTCACCCAGGAATGGATGCTGAAGATGTGCCTTATGACAAGAAGTGCCAGAATCCCTAGATGAGAATTCTCATAAGAAAACCCATATATCAAGTTCATCTCCAGAGCAGAACCCATTTCTTCAGCTCAGCTGTGCAATTATCCTTGTGTGAGATGTTTCTGAGGCTGGGTAGCAAGGCCATGAAGCATCTTCTGGAGTTGACTTAAAGGTGCCCCAAGTGCACTTTGGCTGCAGAGGAGTGACCTCAGGAGGCCATGATTCATGACAGGAGGCCAAGGGGAGGCCCTCCACCATGAGCTGTTCCAAGCCTTTAGAGTCCAAAGAAGGTTTCAGATGAGGCTTTGTTGAATTTGGAAAGGACAGGTGGGTGGGGGAGGATGACAGGGAGGACATTTTATGGCAAGCTAGTGGAGATACGGCCCAAGTCAGGTGGCTGGCTCTGGAAAGTGCAACGTCTCATAGGCTAAGAGAGTGCAGCCCAAGTCCACTTCCAAGATAGCTTAGTGAGAAAGAGCCCTGCCTCCAGGGTGTGAGGGCACATGGCGTCCTGGACTGCGGGTCAGTGCGTGTGGATTCCAGCCTGCGCTCATCAGGGGCATGGATGCAGAAAGAGGGTTTATCTTTCTAGGTATCTGCTTTCTCTGGTGTTACAGGGGCCTGAGTCCACTTAATTACCAACACTTTTCTGAGACTCAGCCCCTGTGAGGCCCACGGCTGAGCCATAGAGCAGGCACGGGTTGCTCCCTTGCTCACTAGGGGCCAGGCACCCTGCTGGGGAGTCACCTGGGCTTTCTCATTTCCACTCTGTAATGAGGCCTGAAGCAACTGAAACTAGTTTTCTTGTTTCAGATGAAAAAATTCAGTCCTGAAGAGGTTAAGATACTTGCTGGATTGCAGGGTACAGAAGGTTCTGGTAGCAGCCCTCTGGCCTCTGCACCTGAGGAGCACTGAGGAAAGGAGCAGGAGAGGAGCAAAAGAGGAGACGAGAGGAGAGGAGAGAAGCAGGAGCAGGAGCAGGAGCAAGAGAGGAGAGAAGCAGGAAAGGAGCAGGAGAGGAGCAGGAGAGGAGAAGAGCAGGAGAAGAGCAGGAGCAGGAGAGGAGCAAGAGAGGAGAGAAGCAGGAGCAGGAGAGGAGCAGGAGAAGAGCAGGAGAGAAGCAGGAGCAGGAGAGGAGCAAGAGAGGAGAGAAGCAGGAGCAGGAGAGGAGCAAGAGAGGAGAGAAGCAGGAGCAGGAGAGGAGCAGGAGAAGAGCAGGAGAGAAGCAGGAGCAGGAGAGGAGCAGGAGAGGAGAAGAGCAGGAGCAGGAGAGGAGCAGGAGAGGAGCAGGAGAGGAGCAGGAGAGGAACAGGAGAGGAGCAGGAGAGGAGCAGGAGAGGAGCAGGAGAGGAGCAGGAGAGGAGAAGAGCAGGAGCAGGAGCAGGAGAGGAGCAGGAGAGGAGCAGGAGAGGAGCAGGAGAGGAGAGGAGCAGGAGAAGAGCAGGAGAGGAGCAGGAGAGGAGCAGGAGAGGAGAAGAGCAGGAGAAGAGCAGGAGAGGAGCAGGAGAGGAGAAGAGCAGGAGAGGAGCAGGAGAGGAGCAGGAGAGGAGAAGAGCAGGAGAGGAGCAGGAGAGGAGCAGGAGCAGGAGAGGAGAGGAGCAGGAGAGGAGAAGAGCAGGAGAGGAGCAGGAGAGGAGCAGGAGAGGAGAAGAGCAGGAGCAGGAGCAGGAGAGGAGCAGGAGAGGAGCAGGAGAGGAGAGGAGCAGGAGAGGAGAGGAGCAGGAGAGGAGCAGGAGAGGAGCAGGAGAGGAGCAGGAGAGGAGAGGAGCAGGAGAAGAGCAGGAGAGGAGCAGGAGAAGAGCAGGAGAGGAGAAGAGCAGGAGAAGAGCAGGAGAGGAGCAGGAGAGGAGAAGAGCAGGAGAAGAGCAGGAGAGGAGAAGAGCAGGAGAGGAGAGGAGCAGGAGAGGAGAAGAGCAGGAGAGGAGCAGGAGAGGAGAAGAGCAGGAGAGGAGCAGGAGAGGAGAAGAGCAGGAGAGGAGCAGGAGAGGAGCAGGAGAAGAGAAGAGCAGGAGAGGAGCAGGAGAGGAGCAGGAGCAGGAGAGGAGAGGAGCAGGAGAGGAGAAGAGCAGGAGAGGAGCAGGAGAGGAGCAGGAGAGGAGCAGGAGAGGAGAAGAGCAGGAGCAGGAGCAGGAGAAGGAGAGGAGCAGGAGAGGAGAAGAGCAGGAGAGGAGCAGGAGAAGAGCAGGAGAGAAGCAGGAGCAGGAGAGGAGCAGGAGAGGAGAAGAGCAGGAGCAGGAGAGGAGCAGGAGAGGAGAAGAGCAGGAGCAGGAGAGGAGCAGGAGAGGAGCAGGAGAGGAGCAGGAGAGGAACAGGAGAGGAGCAGGAGAGGAGCAGGAGAGGAGCAGGAGAGGAGAAGAGCAGGAGAGGAGAAGAGCAGGAGAGGAGCAGGAGCAGGAGAGGAGCAGGAGAGGAGCAGGAGAGGAGAAGAGCAGGAGAGGAGCAGGAGAGGAGCAGGAGAGGAGCAGGAGAGGAGCAGGAGAGGAGAAGAGCAGGAGAGGAGAGGAGCAGGAGAGGAGCAGGAGAGGAGCAGGAGAGGAGAAGAGCAGGAGAGGAGAAGAGCAGGAGAAGAGCAGGAGAGGAGAAGAGCAGGAGAGGAGCAGGAGCAGGAGAGGAGCAGGAGAGGAGAGGAGCAGGAGAGGAGCAGGAGAGGAGCAGGAGAGGAGCAGGAGAGGAGCAGGAGAGGAGAGGAGCAGGAGAGGAGCAGGAGAGGAGCAGGAGAGGAGAAGAGCAGGAGAGGAGCAGGAGCAGGAGAGGAGAAGAGCAGGAGAGGAGAAGAGCAGGAGAGGAGAAGAGCAGGAGAGGAGCAGGAGCAGGAGAGGAGCAGGAGAGGAGCAGGAGAGGAGCAGGAGAGGAGCAGGAGAGGAGAAGAGCAGGAGAGGAGAGGAGCAGGAGAGGAGCAGGAGAGGAGCAGGAGAGGAGCAGGAGAGGAGAAGAGCAGGAGAGGAGAAGAGCAGGAGAAGAGCAGGAGAGGAGAAGAGCAGGAGAGGAGCAGGAGAGGAGAAGAGCAGGAGAGGAGCAGGAGAGGAGAAGAGCAGGAGAAGAGCAGGAGAGGAGAAGAGCAGGAGAGGAGCAGGAGCAGGAGAGGAGCAGGAGAGGAGAGGAGCAGGAGAGGAGCAGGAGAGGAGCAGGAGAGGAGCAGGAGAGGAGAGGAGCAGGAGAGGAGCAGGAGAGGAGCAGGAGAGGAGAAGAGCAGGAGCTGTGCTTCTCTCTTCCCTCCTGTGATGCAGGACAGGTGGAGTAACTGGAGTGTGGCTCCTGGTGGAGGCTCACCTAGTATATATGTGCGTGGCCCTTGGGGTCTGTCCACAGCACTGCAAGGGCAAACCCAAGGTGGAACTGGAGACCTTCCCAGGCCCACACCTCTTGCTGGTGTGTTGTTGATTTGGGGGTCCTGTTTTTTCTTTCACATCTAAATCCCAGGACTCAGGCACTAGGGTGAAGGGCAGAAATGAGGGTTCTTTGGGAGCCACTAAGGAATGTTTTATCACTAAAGCGTTCCTCTAGCCATGACTCAGGGAAACCGGACTGGGAACGTCAGTAGGTCTGAAGTTCCAGGTGCAGAAAAGCACCCTGGAAATCACTGAACCTCAGTATTTTGAAGTTAAAAGAACTTTTTGCACCTAGCTATCCTAGTACTTGAGTCCTCTGAAATCATCATCCAGTTTCCAAGAGCCAGATTGTGAGACTCAGAGAACCTGGTCTCTCTTGCTCTCCAGGAAGGCTGGCCAGGTGGTCCAAAGGTTTCAAGCAGAAATCCTTCTGGATCCAGAGACTTCCCCGCCACAGGGTGTCTAGCTATGGACACCATTCAGAGGTATGCAGTGCCCATGGAGCCGAGCCCAGCCTCTCGGGGAGGCAACTGGGAAACAGGAGTAGGATTCCTGTTGAGTACCAAGGCTGTGGGTAACTAGAGGTCCGCATGCCTCTCCTTTTCCCTGACAGAAAAACGTGGGTGTGATGGCCTTCTGGGATCTCTGGATTCCATGTCACTGCCTTGACCAAATGATGGAAGATTTTAGTCACTTGGAAATGTGTTGGGAGGAAGAATGCTAATTATAGCCTAATCTTTATTTCTGTGTTAGAGTATTCTGTTGGTGGATTATTTAAGGTTTTGTTGTTGTTTTAGTTGATCCTTCTTTATTCCCTTTTATTATTTCTTCCCTATGTTTTTGCATTTTGAAAACTGCTTGTATTTGCTAGTGGAGGGAGAGAGAGGGAGAGGGGGAGGGAGAGGGGAGGGGGAGAGAGGGAGAGGGGGAGGGGGAGAGAGGGAGAGGGGGAGGGGGAGAGAGGGAGAGGGGTGGGGGGGGAGAGGGAGGAGAGAAGGCCCAAACAACCAGTCCTGGTCTGGGACTAGCAGGTGGAGGACAGCAAGAGCTGGGCTGTCTTGTACCTGCCTTGGGAGTTGAGGCCCCAGTGGGGCACTAGTCAGGCCTGGGCACTTGTCCCTTTGTCTCATGCAGCTCAGCCGGGCACAGATAAGGGCAGAGCAACTGGGACCCAGTGCAGAGTTGAGGGGGCGATGGCAAGCCCAGGGGATCAGCTGCAGAGTGTGAGGTTCGGCAAGAGGAGAGGCAGGAGCCTGGCAGCCAGGTCACGGCGTGGTAAGGTAGGTGGCAGGCAGGTCAGGGTGTGGTAAGGTAGGTGGCAGCCAGGTCACGGCGTGGTAAGGTAGGCGGCACCAAGTACCACTTCCTTGCTCCTCCACTAGCCTGTGGGTGGTTGGGGGGGCACACATTTCACTTCATTTTCCATTAAAGTGATTAAGTGTGAAGGAGTAAGCACGCTGGTCTGAGAGACACCAGAGGTGGCTGCCAGCCCCGTTTCTGTCAAGTGCGTGTGACCCTAGGCACACTGCTCCAACCCCTCGAGGCTCAAGTTCTGTCATCTGTGAACTGAGGAGGTTGAATTGGATGGAACTTGAGATTTTTTCCTTCTGGATTAGGGTCATGGTCACGGTCACAGTGGAATGCAACATGTGGAGGCGGCATCCATGAACAGGAAGTGCTCCGCCAGGGGCCGTCTTCCATGTGCTCTGGGTGTGCGCAGCTCTCTTTGGAGAGAGCATACGGTTACTTTGTAGCATAGTTCATCAGCTTGAAGAGTTGTGTGGGCTGTTTACGAACCTTGGCTGATACCTGTGACGCACACCGCCAACAGGAGGTACCGATGATACCGAAGTCAGGAACTCGTTGCCTTACAGGGTGGAGCGGGAGCAGCCACTGGCTCAGATGTTTTGGTGTCCTCAACGTTTAAACCATCTGGATGAGAGTTACCCGGGGGCTTGTTATATCGTTCTCCTTATATTTCAGTATATTTAAAAGACTGGATGACAAAAGTGATTTTTAATTATTTAATGAAGAAAGCACTGGTGCGGACCATGAGCTGAGAGCATTTTGGAGCCTGAGGATTATTAATTAATTAGCACTGCCCTGTCCACTCCAAGTTGAGATGCCCTCTCCCCCGACCTTCTTTGTCTGCTTTCTTTCTTCCCTTGTGACACGGTCAACCGTAGCCCAGGGGGGCGAGGGAGGTCCTCTGTGGCTGCCTGGGACCCACTCATCTTGGGTGGGGATGACTCGGTTTCGCACCCCTGGTGTGGTCCATCTGTTCACTTAAGGATTTACCCTGATCCTGAGCTTCTCGGGATGGAAGGAAGTGGAGGTGGAAGTACCCACAGAGGAGACCTGGGCCCCTAATGCTTCCCCAGGAGACTGAGTGGTGACCCTTCCAGAACACAGATGTCCTGCAGGCGCGAGAGCGCGGCAACAGCCAGTGTCCCAGACTGCACACGGAAATGGCACTGAGCGGACTTTGTGTGTCTGTGGGGACCTGGGGTCACGGCAGGAAGGAGCTGGGAGGTTGCCTTTGAACAGAAGAGCAGCCCTTCGCCCTCAGGAGCTTATCTTTGAACATCTCGTGGAACTTGGCCACCGTGCTGCAAGCTGAAGATGAAGAATTTACATGGAAACACTCAGCCAGGGACTTCAGCTGCTCAGAAGAGCCAGCCATTCCCGCCTGGGCCTCCCAGTTTTATATAAATCAATTTCTTGACAATTTGGCATTTTTCCACATAATGGGAATCTTAGAGATGTTCCGTCAGTCCCCCGTCTTTTCCGTTCTGCAGAGAAGACAGGCATTCGAAAGCAAACGCCACTTGTCCCCTCCACTGTGGGCTGTTCTAGAGAGTTGGCTGTTGTAGAGAGTGAGGTGTGAGTCTAAACTGATGAGGTGAAGGCGATGCTGACATAAAGTAGGCAGCAAGGACTCGGTGTGTCAAACTTCATTTTATATTTTCACTTGTGTAGATAATTTCCTCAAAGTTTATCTATTTTATTAAATTCTTTGGGGCCATATTCATATTGTTCTTGTCTAAAATTCAGGAGAGCTAAACTTTGCATTCTGGGTCTTAAGCTCTGTGTCTTAATGAAACTCTTATTTATTTTAAGATGAAATTAAGCTTTCTTAGCTTGGTTGGAAAAATAATATGTCTTTCAGAAACTTCAGAAGATAAACAAAAGAAAAACAAAAAACAACAACAACAACAAAAATTGTATGTTTTTCCAGTGCTCCCTCACTGCTTTAATTTTTTGGATCCAGAGTAAAATAAATTGAGTTGTGTTTTTAGGCAGCTCTATCGAACACTAATGATCTCCTGTGTGTGTGTGTGTGTGTGTGTGTGTGTGTGTGTGTGTGTTGGAAATACACCCCCTCCTTTAGACGCTAGTGAAAGCCAGTTCTGCTCTGGGGCGGGTTTCTTATTCCTTCAGAGTCTCAGTTTTCTCATCTTTAAAATGAGAACACTGGTTCACTCCTCTCTGATTGGCTTGGACAATTGAAAAGAAAGGAGTGTGTGCAGATATAGTAAATGCTCAGTAAACGTGAGATGTCTCCACCCCTGGTGCATTCTGCCTGGGCAGCCATCTTCTAGAGAAGGTGCAGTGATGCTCGGAGGAGCTCAGGTGGCTCTGGGATGAGATAGCTGGAAACCTGGGGAGGAAAGCAAAGGAACCACAGCAGAGAGGCTGAGGAAGAGGCAGGCACTGCGGGTCCGAGGGGAAGAGTCAGCCTCAGATGTTCTCTACAAAGGGAAGGTGCAGAGAGGGAGGGCCGCAGAGGGAGACTCTAGGAAGCAGAGGTGCTGTTTTGGCAGCAAGGACCTGGGAACCAGCTGGCCCCACCCAAGCTGTCCCATCCTGGCTGGCACCGTGGCCCTGGGAAGGTGAGGGAAGGATGTGTCCACTGTGTACCCACGGGCCTTGCTCTTGGAGGGAGGCAAGGGAGATGGCAGGGATCACGCGGCCCCTCGGTCTAGGCATACCCTTTGTCCAGTTGGCTGGTTTCCTGACTCCAGGGTACTTGTGCAATGGTTCCTCTCTATCCTCTGAGGACAAACCTTGCTGCTCAGCTGTAAGTGGCTTATTTTATTTTTAATTTGTATTTGCTCTAATTAGTTATGCATGACAGTAGAATGCAATTTTGATGTAGACAAACGGAGCACAACTTCTCCTCCCTCTGGCTGTACACTGTGCAGTCACTCCAGGAGTGTCATCATACATGTAATACATGTATACAGGGTAATAATGTCTGTCATTCTACCACCCCTCCCATCCCCACAGCCCCACCTCTCCCCCACACCCCTCTACACAAACCAAAGTTCCTTCATTCATCCCTATCCCTGCCCCATCCCCCATGGGTTAGCATCCACTTATTAGAGAAAACATTTGGCTTTTGTTGTTTGGGGATTGGCTTATTTCACTTAGTATGATAGTCTCCAGTTCCATTCATTTACCTGCAAATGCCATAATTTCATTCTTCTTTAAAGCTGAGTAATATTCCATTGTGTATATGTACCACATTTTCTTTATCCATTCATTTGTTGAAGGGCACCTAAGTTGGTTTCATAGTTTAGCTATTGTGAGTGGAGCTGCTATAAACACTGATGTGGCTATGTCACCGTAGTACGTTGATTTTAAGTCCTTTGGGTGTAAACCGAGGAGTGGGATAACTGGGTCAGATAATGGTTCCATTCCAAGTTTTCTGAGGAACCTCCACACTGCTTTCCATATTGGCTGCACCAACTTGTAGGCCCACCAACAATGTATGAGTGGACCTTTTCCCCACATCCTCGCCAACACTCATTGTTGCTTGTATTCTTGATAACTGCCATTCTGACTGGAGTGAGGTGAAATCTTAGTTTTGATTGGCATTTCTCTAGTGGTTTTGTTTTGCTAGAGATGGTGAACATTTTTTTTTCATGTTTGTTGATCAGTTGTATCTCTTCTTCTGTGAAGTGTCTGTTCAGTTTCTTGGCTCATTTATCGATTGGGTTATTATTATTAGTGTTTGGTATGAAGTTCTTTGTGTTCTTTATACATCCTGGAGATGAGTGCTCTGTCTGCGTCACTGAGGTGCATGTGGTAAAGATTTTCTCCCGTTCTGTAGGCGCTCTCTTCACCTTATTGGTGGTTTCCTTGGCTGAGAAGAAGCTGTTTGGTTTGAATCCACCTCACTGATTGGTTCTGGATTCTACTTCCTGAGCTTTAGGAGTCGTGTTGAGGAGGTCAGGGCCTAAGAAGTGGCTGATTTTAAAACCGACACTTCCCCTCTTTCTCCTTCTCTCTCCCCCTCCCCGTATCTGGGGAAACAAGACGAACTGTCCTGGGCTGAGCTATCGTGTCCCTCACTGCCCATGGGAATGAAGAAGCTCCAGACCTGGGGACTGGAGCGCTGGTCTCTAGCTCACTCAGTGACATTAACCAATCACACCTGTGACGGTATCTGCCTCCCAGCCCTCGAGTGCCTCTTCTAAAAGCCCTGTGTTCCCCTTGGCAAGGGAAAGCAGGCCTCTGGGACAGGAGCCCCGTTTCTCCTTTGCTAGCAGGTCAAGAAGGCTTCTCCTTTTCTCCAGACCTGGGCCTTGGGGTTGGCAGTGGAGACAAAGATGGAGTTTTCAGATCACTCAGGTGAGGATGTCGACACACGGTGTTCTAGAACTATTCCATAAGCAGCTCGGGACAAATTTGCTTGCCCCCCCAAAAACAAACAAACAAACAATAAAAAAAAAACAAGGAAATGGGTAGGTGGATTACTCAGGTGCTCATAGAAAACAACATTGATTAGAATACAAACAGCTAGAGGCAGCCAGAGGAATGTGCTGAGAAGGGCTGACTGACGGCCATATTGTCCCCACATCCGTAGCCATGGAATTCACCTGGTTTCTATGTGGCAGAGTGAGAGTTTGCCCTGATTTTATTTCCCCATCCCATCCACGGGGTTTCCTCAAGATAATCAATAGGTGAAACCGGAGCTCTTTCCAAGTGGCAGTAAGTCTGCTCTCTCGGGGGCCTAGCAAGACATTTCTGTGTAGCGCCACGTCTGTCAGAATGCCGGCTTTACACATGTGAGGCCGTGGGTTCCATCCACATTCTGCCACTGAGCTACACCCCAGTATCTAAAGGCTCCATTTTTAAGGGAACACAAATTTCACAGTGTTTGCCAAGCCACGTGTACCCACTCAAGATAGGAGAGGGGGCCCATGGTAACAGGAAGTTCTGTTCTTTGGAAGAGGGTTCCATTCTTCCAGAAAGATGGGTTGAGAACCTAGATTTCCAGCTGGGTGTTTGGCTCATTGTGAGGAAGGTAATGGCGGAAAGCCCAGCGGCCCTGGTGAGATCAGCAATGGCTCCCGGCAAGGCTTCTAGGAGCTGCCTCAGACTTGGCAGGATGAGGGCACACATGGCAGGGGGTGCTTTGAATCTAGATCAGTTGGTGCACTTGAGTTGTCTGGCGTGACTGGTGGAACTGAAACCTGCATTCCATCTCCCAGGGCCCAAGCGCTGGGGTTGTTTCACAGGGTGTGTGCCTCATGAGTGCACAGAGAGGACAGCCCGTTCCCGTGGTGGTGTGCCACTTCTGGGGACAGCTCACCTGCTGCTGACACGGCAGGGAGTAGCACACAGCCAAGGCAGGCATTTTGCCTTTTGCATGCCTGGATATTTGGCTGGACCGGATATAAACACTGTATCAAAACGAGGCACCCACCCCTTCTCAGAGCTCCTCCACAGCACCCTGGATTCTGCAGAGTGGTCCACTTAGAACAGGGAGGCAAAGACCAGATACTGGGGGCCAGAAGATAAAGAGAAGGAGCCACCAACTGGGCCAGGAAGTAGACACTTCTGATCTCGTTTTGCAATGACCTTGATACAACCCCAGAGGACAGGACCCAATACTCTATTATTTTAATGGTTGACTGAGGAGGTCTTTCTTTAGCTGACTGGATAATCCTCATCCACAGAGAAACCCACCAGAAAAACTGATATTGGACGAGAGAGAAAAACATTGGAGTAGCTGGTATTGGATCCCTAGGAGGTGTGGGGCAATGGGTGAGTTTCTGGTCATTTGGTTGGCAAGCATTCAGGATGATTTTATCTCCACCGTGCACCATCTCATCTGTTCTTCTTTTTAAAAATAATAACTACTTGATTCCATTTTAGCCATCCCCCTTTTTTTGAGTGCTGGGAATCAAACCCAGGACCTTGAGCGTGCTAGGCAAGTGCTTTATCGCCGAGTTGTGCGTCGGCCCAGACCCTTCTGATACCTGTTATAATGTGTGGCTTGGTTTTCCTCAACACTCTGATGTCAGCTGAGCAGCACAGGGGGTGGGGGACAGTGCGGCTCACTGGAGGTAGGATGCATGGGGTCAGCATTCAGAATGAGCGGAGGACTGGCTGTCAGATTTCTCCATTCACACCCAGACTGCTTCAAGGCAAGAAGCACACTTCTGAAGCATGGGCAGGAGGTGGCGGGGAGGCCCCAGGGAGGAGGTGGAAAGAGGAGCCCTTGAAAGCAGGGGCCTTGATACAGCTCGCGGCGGGCTCTTGATGCATGTGAGATGCTGATGTTGGTACGGGAGGGCACACCGAGCTCCCCAGGTCCTCCAAGTCCCCACTCTGGTCTCTCCACCGCTGTCACGGGGGTTCCACTCTATCAGAGTCCTGGGGACCCTTTTCACATTAATTCCTGTTCCAGATCAGCCTAGTTGGATGCTCTACTCCTGACTGTCTGGGGCTAGGCTGTCTGCCCAGCTGCTTCACCTTGGGTCCTAGGATGGATTTACAGTCACCCATGCCATCTGTCAAATGTGCCCTGAGGAGGGTCCTGGTGGCCCCCACTGTCATTGCCTTGGCTATAAGCCTCAGAGAGAGAACTGCCTCACGGTGACCCTGTGCCCTCGCCAGTCTGGATGCCAGCCTTGCTTTGCTGAGTCTTGGTCTTGAGCAGAGCTGCCAGGCTTCATCTGTGTTTCCTCGGTGTGGACCTTGGTTGGAGCCTGCCCGTCCTCCCCATGTCTGCCTTTCCACCCAGCCTCTCCCAGGCCTCCTGTTCTCTGGGTTCTTGACAGCTGACCTTCATCACCGCTTTCCCTAGAGCAGGCTCAGAGCACACTTCCAGTGCCCCTGAGTCACCTCTCATGACCTGGGTGGGCTGAGGGCCACGGCCCACTGCCCACTCATCGTCTTGTAAATGCAATGTGTGGGGTGAAACCATTGATCCGGGCCATAATCCCTTCAAGGCAGGCAAATAGAGTATCTGGGACCACGGAGCAGACAGGTCACGCGGGAGGCGGATGAGGACAAGGGGGATCGTGGAGGTGCAGTGAGGGAGGGTCCGCGCTGCAGCCTCTCTGGTTTGTCAGGAGGTTTGTCAGGAGTGTCGGTGTTTCTTTGGTAACTCTGCCATCGGGCAGCTTTTCACCATATCCTGGAAATGACTCCCTTTGTTCTTCCGCGGAAATATCTAGAACTGCGCTCTGCTCCACCAGCCGCACCCGGGTCCCCCTCCAGGCTGCAGGCACCAGGGCACCCACCGGGGAGCGGTGGAAGGCCCGTGAGGGGGTGCAGGAACACACACGTGGGGTGCTGAGGGGCCGCGTGGTGTGCGCGAGGATGAGCGTCTGGATCAACGCGGGGCACCTGCCTCTGAGCCTGTCCTATTCCTGTTTCTGTCACCTGGTCCTTGCTTTCTCATCTGCTGGGACTTTGCCACCACGGGCAGCAGCTGTGGGCACCCGCTTCCTGAATTCCCAACTGCAAGAAAGAAGCGGAGGATTCGGAGGTCCAAGTGGCGACCAGTTTTCCAAATCATGCTTCAATGAAGATGCTCTCTTCACAACTATATGTTTGAAAATGAAGACACTAAATGGGAGAGTAGATAACCTTACGGAATAAACTTTAAAAAATATGCTTCCTGGTGGGATGGCGAATTGGTGTACCCATTATGGAAATGGGTATGGAGCTTCCTCAGAAAACTTGGAAGGGAACCACCATTTGACCCAGCTATACCACTCCTTGGTTTATGCCCAAAGGACTTAAGATCCAGCACACTACAGTGACACAACATATTGATGCTTATAGCAGCTTAATTTGCAATAGCCAAACTATGGAACAACCCAGGTGCCTTTCAACAGATGAATGGATAAAGAAAATGTGGTGCATATACACAATGGAATATTACTCAACTATAAAGAAGAATGAAATTATGGCAATTGCAGGTAAATGGATGGAGCTGGAGAATATCATGCTAAGCAAAATAAGCCAATCCCTTCAAACCAAAGGCTGAATGCTAATTCACAATAAGCTGGCGGGTGCTAGGGAAGAATAGAGGTTAGACAGAGGGGAGTGAAGGGAAGGGAGGGGATAGGTGGGTAGGAAGGATAGCAGAATGAATCAGACATTATTACCCTATGTGCATGTATGATCATATGACTGGTGTGATCTATATTGTGTACAACTAGAAGAGTGAGGAGTTGTACTCAATTTATGTATGATGTGTCAACACACATTCTACTGTCATGTGCAACTAATTAGAACAAGTAATGTGTACATTATTATATATTATACATTAAAAAACACCCCCAACTTTATTAGATTTTCTGTTGCTCTTAACTAAAACCCAATAATTATTTAAAACAACTAAATCATAACTGGTCTAACCTTTGACTGCAGGACAAAAATTCGATTGGTCTGAGTCTGTAGGTCTGGGATCTTATTCCCAGTGACCTCTGTCCTCCTACTTGGTTGGACACTTATTACTGCACTCTTTCTCAAAAAGATTTTAATCTGTATCTTTAATACAATAAAACCCTTTTTTGACCCTTTATTCTAGGGCTGTCTTTTCTTCTGTCAGGCAGATGAAACGTGTGAGACAGAGCTGCCGTTTAGCTCCATCTTCATGGCAGGTCCTGTGTGCCTCCAAAGTAGGAAGAAATGATTTCCCACTTCAGTTTTAGATCCAGGGCAAGCATTGCATTCTTTTTTAAAAAATATTTTTAGTTGTGGATGGACATAATACCCTTATTATATTTACTCATATGTGATGCTGAGGATGGAACCCAGTGCCTCACACGTGTCAGGCAAGTGCTCTACCCCTGAGCCACAGCCCCAGACTAAGCATTGCATTCTTGTAGGTGTATCTCCTAATAGCTTCTGGCAGGGTCTTTATAAAATTTTTTTTAATTATTATTATTTTTAGTTATACACGACAGTAGAATGTATTTTGACACATAATACATAGAAGGAGTATAAGTTCCCATTCTCGTGGTTGCACATGATGTGGAGTCACACTGATTGTGTATTTATATATGAACACAGGAAAGTTATGTCTGATTCATTCTACTCCCTTTCCTATTCCCATCCTCCAACCCTTCCCTTCATTTCCCTTTGTCTAATCCAAAGTACTTCTATTCTCTTTGCCAACCCTTATTGTGTGTTAGCATCCACATATCAGAAAGAACATTTGGTGCTCTTGGGATTGGCTTATTTCACTTAGCATGATAGTCTCCAGTTTCATCCATTCACCAGCAAAACCCCTTATTTCATTCATCTTTATGGCTGAGTAATATTCCATTGTGTATATGTAACACATTTTCTTTATCCATTCAATGGTTGAAGGGCACCTATGTTGGTTTCATAGTTTAACTATTATGAATTAAGCTGCCATAAATTGATATGTGACTGCCTCACTGTAGTATCCTGATTTTAAATCCTTTGGGTATATAAAGAACTCAAAAACTTAACCCCCCAAAAGAAAAAAACCCCAATCAATAAATGGGCAAAGGAACCGAACAGAAACTTCACAGAAGAAGAAATAAGATCGTCAACAAATATATAAAAAAATGTTTGGGGCTGGGGTTGTGGCTCAGTGATAGAGCACTTGCCTGGCATGTGTGAGGCACAGTATCCATTCTCAGTACCATATATAAGTAAATAAAAATCCATTGACAACTAATATATATATATATATATATATATATATATATATATATATATATATATATATTCAACATCTTTTAAAGATGTTCAACATCTTTTAAAGATGTTCAACATCTTTAGCAACTAAAAAAATGCAAATTAAAACTACACTGAGATTCCATCTCATTCCAGTCAGAATGGCAATTATCAAGAATACAAGTAACAGTAAAAGTTGGCAAGGATGTGGGGAAAAAGGCACACTCATACATTGTACATTACTGGTGGGGCTGCAAATCGGTGCAGTCACTCTGGAAAGCAGTGTGGAGATTCCTCAGACAACTTGGAATGGAACCACTGTTTGACCCAGCTGTCCCACTCCTTGGTTTATACCCAAAGGACCTAAAATCAGCACACCACAGTGACGCAGCCACATTAATGTTCATAGCACCTAGCAGGATCTGAGTGGCAGGGAGCCTGCACTTTCTGAGACTTCTGTTCCTATGTTAAGCATATGTTGTTTTTACTATTCTTTAATAAAATGCACATAGGAATGTGTGTTTTCCTGGGTGGGGTTCAGAGCTTTCATGCTGAATTCACAGGGTCTATAATGCACCCCCACCCCCACAAAAGTCAAGTTTCTGGGAAGTGCTGCTGCCAACCTGAGTGTGGAAGCTGTAGGTATCAGTTTTCTAGCAGTTGATAGACTCATTTGCAATCTTTACAAACTGCTTCTGAGACAAATTCCTTTAAATCAATCATTTTCTGAAGTTACCTTGAACCTCTTCCCAGAGATTATTTTGAACGATATTTAGGGAATTTTTAAACAAAGTTATGCTACTTTAATAACACCACACAAGCCAGATGGTTTTCTAAGCTTAAATTTTAGTTGATTTTTTTCATTGCTGGATATAGAACCCAGGGTCTTGAGCATGCAAGGCAAGCACTCTACCACCGAGCTATCCCCCAGTCCTAAATTTGAAATTTTTGGTTACAAAGGTAATACATGTTCATTATAGACAACTAGGAAAACACAGAAAAATATAAAAGTAACAATGGTCATTTCTTCATTTACCATCCACAAATAACCTCTTTGAAAATTTTGTATTATATTTGGATTACTTTATAAATTTGCATATATATTATCAGAAGGCACAGAAAAATCTATAGCAAATTTCTTCTAGTTTTAAATCCTTTCTGGTATTATTTTCATAGTTGAAATTTACCATAGCATGAACATACCAATATATTTTAACTAGCTACCTGGAGTTGGACAGATTTTATTTTTCAGTTTTACATAATTCAATACATAAGAACAAACTTGCCAGCACCCTGACATTTGTTAAGTGCTTATTATTTTGGCTCCTATGTTAAGCATATGCTGTTTTTACTATTCTTTAGTAAAATTTGTGACCTGATGTTCTTAGTCCATTTACGGGATGAGGAAGATCCATTAGGCTCAGAGGACCCAAGTCACAGAGCCATTAAGTAAAGGAGCAGGAGTTAGAACCCAGTCTTCATCATAAATCCTACAAATGGAAGTTTGGGGTGAAAGACGTGAAATTTTTAAGCCCTTTTGTGAGATGGAAGCAAATTGCTTTCCAGATGTGAATTCACAGCAGCAGCAGTTATCCAAGCGCCTTCACTTTAACAGTTTCCAGGGAGGGAGGGTCTATCATATCCCTTAAGAGTCTGTCTCAGGTTTGATGCTTAATATCACCAGACGTTTTGCATTCAGAAAGTTTCAAGTTCTTAGGAATTTGGGTTTACGGCGTGGGTTGGTGTGCTCTGCTTGGTGTGCACATGCATATTGAAGGGGTCATTCCTGGCAGGTAAGTCAGTGTGCCCATGGCCCCGTGAGTTCATTTTTATTTCCTTTCCCTTCCCTTCCTTTTTCTTTTGGTGATAAGAGTGCTTAAATTCTACTCTCTTGGTAAATTACTGGTTCTCAAACCCCCCAGTTCCCAGTATGTATTGTTGTTGTTGTTGTTATTATTATTATTATTTGGTACTAGGAATTGAACCCTAGGGTGCTTAACCACTAGCCACGTCCCCAGAAACCCTGCTTCCTCCTAGCCCCTGCTTTTTTCTTGAGACAGGGTCTCACTACATTGCTTAGGGCCTCACTAAGTTGCTGAGGCTGGCTTTGAATTTTCTATCCTCCTGCCTCAGCCTCCTAAGCTGCTGGGATTACAGGCATGCACCCCTGTGCCCAGCACACACATGCAATATTATTTACACTCTTCACATTGTACCGTAGATCCCTAGCTTTATTCCTTCCACGACACTGCACCTGTTCACCCTTTGACCTACATCTTCCCATCCTCCTCTCCCACTCCTGGAAAGCACCATTTATGTCTCTGTTTCTATACATTTGATTTTTTAAATAATTCAGTGATTTCATTTATAAGTGAAATCAGGCAGCATTTTTCTGCCTAACTCATTTAGTCCAATATCTTCCAATTCATTCATGTTGTTACAAATGGTATAATCTTTTTAAAGGCTGAATAACATTTACATGTATCCCATTTCCTTTACCCATTTATTGGTTGATAAGCTTTCAGGTTATTTCTGTATCTTGGCTATCGTGGGTAATGCTGCGGTGAGCATGGCTGTGCAGACATCTCCAGTACTGATCCTATTTCTTTTGGTAACACCCAGAAGAAGGATTGCCGGGTCACTCATACAACTACTTTTGATGGCTGTACCAATCCACATTCTCATACCAAACTTTCTTTATAGACTAAATAAGCTCTATGAGGTTGCTGTATCTCATTGATCCTTTTAAAAGGTGGAGAACAAGATGGGTGTTTTGGGGGGAGTACTGGGGATTGAACTCAGGGTCACTCAACCACTAAGCCCCACCCCCAGCCCTATTTTGTATTTTATTTAGAGACGTGGTCTCACTAAGTTGCTTTAAACCTCACTTTTGCTGAGGCTGGCTTTGAACTCGAGATCCTCCTGCCTCAGCCTCCCAAGCTGCTGGAATTACAGGCATGTGCCATTGCACCTGGCTAAGGTGGTATTTCTAATACTCAGTTTTTAATACTGTACATGTTCTTTAAGATGGGCTCATCTGTTGGCACAGTCACACCCATCATACCCTTTTCTAAAATGTTTTGGGATGGCCACAAAAGTTCTCCAGTCATCTTGTTCCCCCAGTCTTTATCTTTTCCATGCAGGTTATATTTTCCTTCCCTTTTCATTACTTTCCCTTTCGTCATCATTGTAGCTCATATTTTTAAATTTGCAAAGATTTAAGTTAGACCCGATGCTAAAGGAATTGTAAGTCCAAATGGATGGAAATGGAAACGTGTTTTTCTGGCTTTTGTAGGTAGTTGTCTCTTTGTGGCTGCATTTCTTCCTGCTGAGCTATACCTTTTGAATCTTTAGCCTTTGTGTGTGTGCGATGCTGTTTTTCAGCTTCATTGCTGGCAAACTTCATCTTTTCCCCCTCTTCCAACCATTTGTCTAATTGATTCAAGCCACTGGGTTCTGCCTCTCTTTTCCAAGAAGTCAGTTCCCCTGCGCCACTCGGCAGCATCAACCAAGTGAATCGGGCGTATCCTCCATTCCTCATTCCAGGTCAAAGACAAAGAAATGAAACCACACTGATTGCAAAGCTGACCTCTGGCAGACACCGCTGGCCCTGTTCTCTGGGCATTGATCACAAGCCACGGATAGCTCAGAGCTGGATGCAGAAGTGTATGGTCAGCAGCCAACCACAGCCCTGCGGAACCCGCCATCAGCAATGCAGATGCTTGTTTTCAAAAGCAGAGCTGGAATAGCAGCTCTCTCCAGGAGCAGATCCTTCCTGACCCTGGCTGCCTCCATCAACTGAAGGCCACCGCGGCTTCCCTGCAGAGCTGCATCTGGTTCTCAAACCCCCCAGTTCCCTGGAGAACTGACCTGTGTTCCCAGTGTCACTGTGTCCTCAGAGGACTGGTTTCTGCAGCCCCCACCTCTCCTGGATTTGCACCTCTTCCTCTCTGCCTGTCCCCTCAGCCCACCGACATGCTCCAGGCATCTACACAGAGGCAACACAGTGTCCTGCAGATTGGCCCCTCTCCTCCTGAGAGTGTCCTGCAGGTTGGCTCCCCTCCTCTTGCTCGATTTCTTCACATGGTGGTTTGCACTCACCCCTTTGTCAGTACCCTGCCAAGAGCTTTAGACCTCAGCCGACTTTCTTCCACCTGAATCACAGGGGCGCTGTCCCGCGAGGTGACCTGGAACTCCCCGCTTGCCAAACCCAATGCATGGATTTCAGGTCTCTCTTGGGACGGATGCCAGCAGCACTCAGCAAGTGACTCCTTCCTTCTTGACACCGGAGGCCACACCCCGTCACCCCTTCAGCCTCCCCTTCCTCCTTCATCTCCTTCCTGGGCTCCTCCCCCAGCCCACCCTCAGGTGCTGGTCCACCAGGGGCTCTGTCTTTTGCCCGTTTCTCTCTTGCTGGCCCTCATAACTGCCACCATTTTTACCTAAATAAGTGTGAATGGCCATACTTCTAACCACCTCTGAGCATCCTTCCTCCCAGGAAATGTAAATATCAAGTGTCTGAATCTGAATTCATCTTCCTTCCAACCTGCCATTGCTCCCCTGGAGCCTCTGCCCCACCTGGTGACACTGTCCTGTGCCCCACTTCAGCTAGGACTCAGGGATCGTGACAGAGTCTTCTCTCCCCCCACTTCCCACCCCAGTCGACTTCTAGACCCTTCTTTTGGGAACTCCTAACTTCCAGCTACTCCACCTGCTCTCGGACACTCCAGGCTCTGTCGCTCTGCCTTGGTCCCTACTTTCTTCTCTCTAGTTCCCACCTCGGGGCCCCTCCCATCACAGCTGTTCTCACTGCTGTCACGAGAGGCACAAATCTGAAAAAGAAACAAAAAACACGGAGCCTTCTCCTCTCTGGCAGTTGATTTGAAAACATTTGGGGATTGTGTCTATCTTGGAGAAGTTGATGAAAAACAAAGACACAGACATTTTGTAGATGACCACGGGGCGTTCAGAGACCTCCCTTGCACGCTGGAGAGAAGACCTGTGGTCCAGCCTGCGCCTGATGTTCAGCCTCATCTCTCTTCTCCTACCTTCCTGCCTTCTGCTCCAGCTCCATAGGACCACATGCAGGTCCTTGGACTTCCTGTGCTGTCCTGGGCTCCCTTGCTGATCCTTGCTGGATGTCCCCTGCCCATCCCCTTGCTCAGCTAGTGCCTTCTGCAAGACTCAGCTCCTGTTGGAAGCCTCTCTGGAGCCCCATCCCCTGCCCAGCACCCTTGATCTCTTTGCTGAGTTCATTGCACTTTGCTGAGCACTTTGAACAAATGAAGTGACGCAGCTATTGTATATTAGCAATCATTCAAGCCTGACTTGCTCTTACAGTCCTGCTTACAAAGGGAGTCTTCCTCCTGTCCTTCTTGATGAGGGAGACACAGTGGTTTGAGCAACGTCCCTTGGATCTCTGTTGAGGCCAAATGAAAGAAGACTAGATGAAGTCCTCTGGTCTCTCTTTGGTTGGACTGTGCTTCCTTTACCATATTGCACATGATTAGCCACTGATGCAGAAAATGGAATACATCTGTGGATGCTGGAAGGGGAAGCGTCCACAATCAGGAGATTCGATTCCAATATGGTGAGTAGTAAATGAGCGGTGAGGTCTAATAAATAGTGTGTTGTCATCGTTTTTCTCGTCTCAACTCGGTTTTTCTATCAAATCACCATACCAGTGGATGCCTCATGGTCTCTTGGTGATGCTGCTGTCCAGAGGTGGCACTGTAGACCCTCAGGTCAGAGCATGGCCAGCCATAGATCCTGCCCAAGACAGAAGGAAGACACATCTAGAAATAGATGGGATTCTTTTATGAGAGGATGAGATGAAAAAGCTATACAAAATATCCCAGGGTGAATAAGTCCCAGAAACAAATGGAGAAACCATTATCAGGAAGGCACCAGGAAGGGGACATTTGGATTGAAATTGCTGAACCAAATGCAGAATTTCAGAGCTGTCTTGAGTGCACGCCACACTCAGTACAAACATACCAGTGCCGTGCCGTCACGGATTCCCGAGTCCCCAGGAAGGAGGAGGAAATTCAGATTGCTAGGCAGCAGGGGTATTTTCATTTCTGTTCAGCACTGGTGAAAGAGTGAACTTGACCTGTCATCAGACCTCCCGGCCCCAGTGTCATGTGGCCTGAGTGATCTCAAATGCTCATTCCAGCTTGGAGATTCTGTGATTCCATGACTGTACGGGCAGCATCACGCAGCCCCGGGCAGCCTGAAAATGAACTGTTCAGTGAGATGGAAATAAGCTAACAAAGTTAGAAGAGCCTTAGTGGAGCACAGTGGAGTTGACCTTTAGCTAAATTAGAGAAGAGGTTGTTTCATTTTTAGGTGTCTGCTCTCCACCCTTTGTGTCGGAGCCCCGCCACCTGAGCACCCACCCAGACCCTCTGTGCTCTCATCTCCTCTCTTCCTCCAGGACCCCTCATCTGGGAGCCAGCCCCTGGGACTCTATCCCGGGCCTCCAGACTCCTCTGATTCCTGGACCTGGATGCCACAGGTCTGTCTTTCTAGGAGGCAACATGGTAGGAGCTTGGTAGTGGGCAGCAGGAGGAGAAGCCCTCTGTCACAGCAGGGCCAGCTCTTGTCCAAGCAGGAGCAACACAAAAGGGGCTCAGGGGCAGGCAGCTGGACAGTAGGCTTCCGCAACCCCACCCCATCACGGGGGATCTGAGCCTCTTTGCCTCTGCGTGGTCGTGTGTGTGTGTGTGTGTGTGTGTGTGTGTGTGTGTGTGTGTGAGAGTGTGTGTGGTGAGACAGGAACAGGATCCCCTGCCTGCCTTGGAGTTCCTGAGCTGCCCCAACAGGGTGGTGTGTGTGAATCTGCTTCTTTCCTGGGGTTAGGTGTATGTTATTCTATTAGTCCTGGGCGGAAGGTGTCTCGAGGTGTATGGTAACAGAACAGTAAGGGGAGCCCGGCTCTCCCAGTCCTGCTCCTGAATTGCCACCCAGACAGTGGGACGCTGTGAAAAAGGAGTCTCCTGAGCCGCACACGTCAGTGCCATTTGCTCTGCTCCGTCCTGTGCTTCCGACTTGCTGTGTCAGAGCTCCCCACTTGGCAGCCCCGGGGCTCAGAAGATGAAGAAGTGGCTCAGTTTGCCTGGGTGGCCTGTGGAAGAGCAAGGCTTCAGACCAGCTCTGTCTAACTGCACAGCCCCGCAGCTGCCTGCTGCCCAACTTCCAGAACATTTGCTCACGCAGGAAAGCTGTAGGGGCCCCTGACTTCCTCTAGACACCTGGATGGCAAACATCCTCTGCCCCAAGGCCTTTGCTTTTGCTCTTCCTTCTGCCTAGAATATTCACCCCCCAGTTACCTGCCTGGCTCATTCCCTGCTTTATTCCAGGGTCCCTGTCTCATGATGCCACTGAGGACCATTTAGAGTCACAGTCCGTACCCTCTGTATCCCCCTTCTCCCTCTCTGCTTTGTGTCTCTCCTAATCCACATCTGGCATGCAGGCGTCCCCCATATCTGACTCTTGCTCTCTGGACTTCTGTGTTCAGGTCTGTTTAGTAAGGGGTTTCTTTCTTTTCTTTTCTTTCTTTTCTTTTTTTTTTTTAATGCATTATCCGCTGTCTCTTTGGGGTGGGTTTCAACCCTGTTGCATTCTCTGTAGCCTGGACCAGGGCCCGGGGCACAGCAGGAGTTGCTGGGTGTCTGCCGTGAATCCTGCGCGTGGCCACAGCAACAGGAGACAAGCAAGCAGGGAGGGAAGGTGAGACCCAGAGCTGAGTTCAAGGACAGGTCAAGGGGAGAAGGTACAGCTGCTAAGCCTGAAACCCACCTGGAAAGCACCAGGTACCCCGGGGGCTGTGGCCTTAGATAGAACCTGCCCTGGACAGCCAGTCCCCTCCGCCCCAGAAAGAAGGACCAGGGAAGACACAGAGCAAACTCACAGTGCTCACCCAGTCCACAGGGCTCCGAGGGGGTTCCGTTTCCCATTCATTCAGTTTGATTCTGTAGGTTGGTCTTAAATCCCTGGGCACATGTGAGACGTCATCTTGGTGGTTCTGGGGGTTCCAGGGCCAATGAGACAAACTGGGAACTCTGTTCGTCCCTGCAGAGGACACTAGGTACAGTCAGCCCCTCTGGACCCTGAGGCTCCCCGAGTTCCTCCCGAGCTCGTCCCTGAGCAAACTGCTCGGCACTGGTGACCCATGTGGTCATCCTGGGTGTGAAGTCGGATCATGGCAAAGTGGGTGAGAGCATGGCCTCTGGGATCAGAATTCTGGGTTCACGTTGGGGTCCCACACTTGTAACAGTGGGACATCGGTCAGGTCACTTGACACTTGTGCTCTGTACCCCTTTCTCTTCTGTGATGTGAGCACCCTTCTCCCTTGCTTCATAGGGTCACCGCGAGGATTGCGTGAATCCAGACACGTGAGTCGTGGGACCTGAGCCTGTGCCTTGGTATCCCCAGTGTTCATGGAATCTGGCACGTAGTAGGTGCTTCTCTTCTGGAGTGACGGAGGGAGGAGGAGACCTGGCAGACCGAAGCTGCTCTTTGGGCTCCTGCAGGAGGCGGGAGCTGTGGTCGAGGCCAGCCTCACCTCATGGCTCCCACACAGGAGTGATTTTAAGTCAGGCTCTGGCAGCTGGAGCTCAAAACCAGGGCCCGGGAAACAAACCAAGAGGGTTTCTGGTGATTAAAACAGGGAAGGGGATGGACAGAGTTTGTAAAGAGAACTGCAAACACACTTTTGGTAACTAAGCAATTTGGCAGAGATTCCCATCCGGAGAGGAATTTTCCCTTTGAAAACTAGAATAACAGCGCACAGCCGTGACTTCATGCGTGGCCTGTATCCGGGAGGGGCTGTCTTTTCCCTGGTCTGCTGTCCCCAGAGGCAGGTCGGATGTGGGGGTTGGGTCTCCTGTATCTGTGGGCCCAGGCGCAGGTCACTCCTGATGGGAACCTCTTCCTTTGACCTTCCCTGGCACTGCTGTTGGTCCCTTGGTCCCCACAAAGTCCTTTTCCCTGCCTCTGCTGTGGGGAAAACTTCCCAGCTGGGTTTCACAGTGAAATGTACAGCCATGCATTCAGCCGGCTTTGTGCTGCCTCTCACTCCCTGCCTGCATCAGGCCTGTTTGGACTTGAGTGTGGTGGCCAGAGGTACGGGTAACACCCTGGGGAGGGCACCTGCCTTTGAGCTCCACCTCCCAGGCCAGGAGCTGGTGCCCACGTGCCCCACCTGGGTCCACAGACAGGGGGCTGGGGCTGCTGTTCTTGGTCCTCTTAGGTGCCTCCTTGGCTGCCATCTTGCTCCCTCTCTCCCGGGGCAGGGGTGGGGGGATCACTTCCTGGCAGGCTGTGTTCCTTCTATTTCGTCTTCAAAGGATCCTTGTTCTTCTCTCTCAGTTGTCATCACTGGCCATAAATCGACCTCACAGGACCGGAATCACTCTGGAGCCTGAACACCAGACCTCACGGAGCGGATCATTCAGAATGTCCAAGCCCCAGCCACGCTATTCCCTTTAGGGTGAAGAAAACATCCTGTGAGTTCATCGATGTCGAGTTTGTTTCCTTCCAGCAAGTTTCACTGGAGAACATGTTGGGCAGGGCTGATGTTAGAACCTTCTTCCCCTTTCCCCATAACTCAGAAGTTGATCAATTCCCAGAACAGCTCTCTCTCTTTATAAAAATCGGTGACGTTTGGGGCCAGGTTCCTTCAGAAACAGCCACCCATTCTAAGAATTGGGGACTCCAATGAGCTTTGAGTCATATTTTACGAGGATGGAGCCAGAGTCCTCCTGGGGTTGATGACACTCCAGTCTTTTCTTTTTTTCAGTGAGTTTTCTGTTTAGTGAGTTGAGGCCCATGGCAGGATGGTGGGTGGGGAGATTCTCTTTCTTAGTATAGGTCAAGCGCTTAGTGATGTATCTGGGCCCAAGGAATACTGTGTGCTGAGGGCACCTGGGTGTGTGTGTGTGTGAGAGTGTGTGTGTGTGTGAGTGTGTGCACTTGTATGCATGCACACCCCTACACCCCACACATCACTGGGAAAGCAATGGTGCAGTGCATGGGTAGGAGTGACCTCACAAGTTTGTGTGGGGTCCTGATGCCCAGCTCTGTGTCTGTGGCCATGGCAGTGGCCATTCCTGGCTCTTGGTACAGCATGCACTCTGACCTGCATGCGGTCTGCAGAGCACCACGGAGCTCTCTTTTGCTGATGAGCCACTAGAAATAGATACATAACGTTTTCATCCCCATTCCTGCCCTCTCTGTTAGGGGACGAGTTAGCATGACCACATAGCAAGGAGTGAGCTCATCCAGGATCATCTGAGGAGGTAGACTCTGCCTTGTGTTGGGATTTGTCCAGTAGGACAAGGTTTCTTCTCATCCTGACTTTACTGAGCATTGTTCTAGCAATTGTCTGACATTAGCCACCCACTTGGGAAAGGTTTTCTCTCTTACTCACTTGTGGTAAGATGTACATGTGATCCCTGGTAAGATCTGGTAGCCAATTCTGGTGGAGCAGGACCAAGAGGGCAGAAGGCATGCACAGGGGACAGGGTGTATTCAGGTGGGGTACATGGATCCCAAAGAGTGAGGACAAAGGATGGGAGGAGACATGGCCGGGAATGAAGACAGGTGGGGTGGGGGTGGTCAAGGGAAACCCACTGTACACTCCTGTGGCCTCTCCTCTCCTCTTGAAGCCAGATGGAGAGAAGGAAGGACAGGTATCCAGGCCCTCCAGAAGCTCCTCAGCCTCTAGCACTCTTGAGGATCAAAGAGTAAGGCCCATGTTCTCCAGAGAGACGAGCCCTGATTGGTCGCATGTGGCAAATCCGGTGATGTAAATACCCTGCGTAGCTGTTTTCAACTAGCAGTGCAGTGTCACTGGACACAGCAGGAAGGAGAGGAACACTTGGCTCTGGGACCCTGTGTGTGCCAGGCTGGCACACAGATGGGGGCCCTGGGAGGACAGGAGCCGTTTCTGAGCCAGGGTGCCAGGCCCTGCACCTTCACATGGGTTAGCTGGTGCGCATTAGGTGCTGATTCTCAGAGGACAGAGTGAAAGGGGTTGTAGTGCAGAGGCCACCAGAGCAGGTGGAGGGAGGGCCCTGCCTGGGACAGCCAGCCCTGGAGGTGTGGAGGTCCCTGAGCCCTCAGCCGTCAGTTCAGGGGCTGCTCACCATCTCACAAGGTGGATGGGGTCATGCCCCTGTGGGAGCTGATATTTGTGGTTTTACCTGAAACCCCTTAAAATATACAAATCAAGCCCAAAACTCAACTAGGAAAGCTCCGAGGGTCTGCAAAAGCCTAAATGTGACCAAGTGTTAACATTTTGCTATTTGTGTAGATGCACAAGGCTCTCTGTGCTTCATAAGTCTTTATTAAACCATTTGAGACACCACTGCAGACCGGGTGCCTCCTTGCCCTCAGCTGCCCTTGTTTCCTAAAACTGAGGAATTATTTGATGGTGCACAATAAAATGATCAACTTCAGGAAACTAACACTACACTATTGCTTTAGTTAAAAACCTTGTTCTCCAGTGGCCCTGCGATGTCTTCTCATGACGAAGGAGTCAGACTGCCTTCCCTTTGCCATGTCTGGTCCCTGTCGTCATCCGGAACAGTCCTTGACACTTGGCTTCTTTCCTGTGACACTGGCATTATTGAAAAGGTCAGTGATTTTTGCCAAATGTCCCCCAGTTTGGGTTTGTCTGACAATTCCTCGTGACTGGATTCAGGTTCTACACCCTGAGCAGCCATGTGACAGAAGTGGACATGTGTCCCTCTCTGTGCATGGAATCTCTGCTGTTGGTTGGGTCCACTACCAACAAAGATAACACTGATCTATTGTAAAGTTATTTTATCCTTTGTAACTAACAAGTGTCTTGTGGAGAAAGACTTGGAGACATTGTCAGTAGGATGTAATCAAGCCGCCGTGGCATGTTCTGAATGCACCACGGTTATCACTGCTGCCCAATCTTTGCTTTCAACAAGCTTTGCAAGAGACTCTAGTGAGCGGTCTTGGCTTGGTGTGAGGACCAGTGTTTGGTCTCTGTGCTCTCTGGAAGGCGAGCTCTATGAGGGCAGAGCTTTTGGGTGTCCCCAAGAAGTCCCAGCATGTTGCCTGGTATCTAGTTCACAGTAGAGTCCAGTGAAGAGGAGAATGAGGACCAGTGTCAGCTGTCTTCTCTCTGGGGTGGGTGTCCTAAAGGAGATAAAGCTAGTTACCACCATGGTATTTTTTCTACATTTTTCCTTAGTGGTGCATTATAGCTATTCATAATGATGGGATCTGTTGTTACATATTCGTACATGCACACAATTATTACAATATAATTGGTAATTTGGCCAATACCCCTCTCCAGCACTTCCTTCCTCCTTCTCCAACTCCCACCCCTTGGTCCCTTTATTCTACTGATCTCCGTTTGATTTTTGGGAGATTCTCCTGTCTTACTCTTCTTTGTCTTTTTTCTCTCTAATTTCTGCATATGAGATAAAACTTATGACCTTGACCTTCTGAGTTTGACTTATTTCACTTAATGGTCTCTAGTTCCACTCATTTCCCTGAAAATACCATAATTTCATTTTTCTTCATGGCTGAATAAAATTCCATGTGTCTATGTGCTACGTTTTCTTTATCTATTCATCCATTGGTGGAGACCTAGGCTGGTTCCATAGTTTGACTATTGTGTGCTGCTATGAATATGGATTTGCATTTATCACTGTAATGTGATGGCTTTAATTCTTCAGGATAAATACTGAGGAGTGATGTAGCTGGGTCACGTGGTGGCTCCATGCCTAGTCTTTTGAGGGAACCTCCAAACTGATTTCATAGTGGTTATATTACAATCCCACCAACAGTGCAAATTGTTCCTTTTTCTCTACATCCTCTCCAGCGTTTACTATTAGTTGGATTCTTTGCGACTGCCATTCTGACTGGTGTGAGATGAAATCTCAGTGTACTTTTGATTTGCATTTCCCTAACTGCTAATGATGTTGAATGTTTTTTTCATGTATTTGTTGACAGCTTGTATTTCTTCTTGGGAGAAGTGTCTGTTTAATTCATTTACCAGGTTATTAATTGGGTTATTTGATTTTTTTGATGTAAAAATTTTATATATTCTAGATATTAATTCTTCATCAGAAGAGTAGCTAGCAGAGATTTTCTCCCATTCTGTGGATTCTCTCTTCACATTCCTAATTGTTTCCTTTGCTGTTCAGAAACTTTAAAATTTGATGCCATTCCATTTATTAACTCTTGACATTATTTCTTGTGCCATAGATGCCCTATTGAGAAAGTCCGTGCCTGTGTGTTGGGATGTTCACCCTATGCTTTCTGCTGAGAGTTGCAGAGTTCCTCGTCTAATTCCTACGTCTTTGATTCATTTTGAGTTGATTTTTGTTCAGGGTCAGACACCTTCTACATATGGATAACCAATTTTCCTAGCATCATTTGTTTAAAAGGCTGTCTTTTCTCTGATGTGGGTTTTTGGCACCTTTGCCAAAGATCAGATGACTAGATGTGTGGGACTGTTTCTGTGTCTTCTAATCCGTATCATTGGCGTGTCTGTTCTTATGCCGGCACCATGCAGTTTTTGTCACCATAGCTCTGTCGTGCCATTTGAAATCAGGTACTGTGATGCCTCCAGCATTGCTTCTTTGGCTTAGAATCACTTTGGACATTCTGAGTCTTTTATTCTTACAAATGAATCTTGGGACTATTTTTTTTTCTTAGAATGTCATTGGTATTTTAATGGGGATTTCACGGAATCTGTGTACTGCTTTTTGTAGTTTGGCCATTTTAACAATATTAATTCTGCTTATCCATGGACATGGGAGCTCCTTCCATTTTCTCAGTTTTTCTTCAATTTATATCTTCTATGTTCTACACTTTTTATTGTAGAGGTCTTTCACCTCCTTGACAAGTATGATATTTTATGACTCTAGAAATTTCCACTTATTCCTTGTGAGGTGGTAATTCCATTATGATGCTTTCTTCAGAATGGTAGACTGGGATTGTGTGTGTCATGGGAAGAAAAGAAACCAATATTTTGCTCTGCTCTGGGCAGCAGTTGGTGATGAGAAACACCAGACCTTGAGAGAACAACATCTTTCCCCACTTCTCAGGTTGATCCTGACACAGATATGGCCCAGGCCCACCATGGGAGAGTTGCGCGAAGCTGTACAAAATCTAAAAAGGAGATCTCAGTTTGGGAGAAAGCTGCGTAATTTGGATTTGCTTATGTATTTGTGTTGTAGAAAATTCGCTGTGCATTGTTTGAAAGTAATGATCTGATCGAAGTCGAGGTCACTGTTCAAACCAGCTTATAGGATGAGAGCCAAAGTTATCTCTTGGTAACTTCTGACTTGGAGGTAAAGTCAAGCTCCTATACATAGATGAACTTTCCAGAATAAAAGTAGGGAGGTGGTGATGGAGAGTTAGTTACACAGTGCGGTGTGCACATCTCAATTTAGAAGAATAAAATAATTGTCCTACAATAAACATAACAAACACAGTTTCCTGAAAGGTGACAGGAGGAAATGTTATTCTCCACAACAACCTTGCAAAGCTGGCATGAGCTGGAGGCTGAGGATTATGTTCCAGAAGGGGCCATGACACTTTCAGAATTCAAAGGAAGTCACAGGACAATTTCTGGCAGACCAAGCTGCCTCCATTCAATCTGACAAGACATAGAGTAAGCATTTGTCAGACGGATGACGATTCTATCCTGAAGTGTCTTGGAGGTATCTGACTTACAAATGCTCTCCACCTTCATTATAACATTGCAACATGAGGCACAGCTGGACGGGATGTAACCACAAGCTCTGTGCTTTGTGTTCTCAAAATATTTGTGTCTGTTCCTTTCATTCTTTTGAAACCAGTCATCTCTTCTTGCAAGGATGCGCTTGATCAGAGTGGAACAGGAGAGCGCAGTGCTACTGGCTTCCATCTCTGCACTTCCTGGTGATGACAGCTCCTCTGCTCAAGTCCCAGTGCTGTGCTGCTGGCTGGTCCCACTTAACAAACTGTTCCTCATGAGTCCCCACACAGGTGACAGTGACTCACGGGCTGCCTCTCTCAGGGGTTGCTTGTGAGTTTTTCTTGTTTTTTTTTCCACCCCTGTCTCCACGCCATTCCTTCGCCCTCTCCGCCTGGCACGTCTCTGACTCATTCTTCAGGGATGTTTCTGCTCCCCTCCTCCCTAAGCTTCGCAGCTCCCCAGGTAGAACCGACTTTCCACCATTGCTGCTCCATGGCTTCTTCCAGGGCAAATAGCCTCTCACGTGTTTTTGTGTCCAAGGTCCCTGGTGCGCGCTGTTCATATAAAAGGTAAAGGAATAAAGGAGACAGGGGGTGAGTGAGGACTGGGGCTCCAAGGGCAGGGGTTTCTCTGGGTCCTGGGGATGGGCTGGAGCCAGCCTGACTGCTCGGGCGGGTGCTGTGTGGGTGGCCACGGGGGTGGTGGCTCTGGAAGGGAGCCGTGCCCTGGAGCTCCTAGCTGCAGCCCTGGGCCTGGCCTTGGAGCTGAGGTGCTTCCCCTGTGTTGTCCCTAATGGGAGTTTCCTGGAGCCATATTCTGGGTGCGAGAATGCAGACGGCTTCTCTCTTGATTCCTGGATATTTCCCAGGATCACTCTCACCAGCAAGAACTCCTGAAATTTCACAGAGTAAGTGACCCCGCGCAGTCACAGATCCCTTGGTAAGAACACTGGGAACATTTTCAACCCAGGGAACGTGAGCCCAGGTGGCTTTCATGTTCTAGGAAGTGGTCTCAATATTTTGTTTTATATTTTTAGAGAAAAAATTATCTAGCTGCCCTCAAATTTGCCGTCGAGTTACGATACTCCATGTTGAGTGTCCTTCATCTGAAAGTCAAAAATGCTCCAAAATCTGAAACTTTTTGAAAACCAACATGATGCTTCAAGTAGAAAACCCTACACCTGATCTCTCATGTGGCAGTCAAAATAAACATACTAAAAACTTTGTATAAAATCACCTCAGGTTACAGGTAAGACATATGGAAACGGGGCTGGGGGTGTGGCTCAAGGGCAGAACGCTTGCCTAACATGGGTGAGGCACTGGGTTCGATCCTCAGCACCACATAGAAATAAACAAAAAATAAAGGTTAATTTGTTAAAAAAATATGGGAAACACAAATGAATTTTATGCTAAGACCTGAGTCTCATTCCCAAGATATCTTATATATATATATATATATATATATATATATATATATATTAAGATATGCAAATATTTATACAAATATTTATACAAATAATATTTGTATATGCAAATATTAAAAGATGAAAATATTTGAGATCCACAACACTCTGGTTCCCAGCATTTTGGATAAGGGACCCTTTGCCCGTGGGTCCTTAGCTGACAGCCAGTGTGGTCTAGCTGAGATCTATGTGCTGACAGCTTGCCCTGCCTGCACTGAGGGTCTCAGGGTTCCCCGCCAGAGGGTCCTCCAAACACCACTTCCTCTGCAGTTTTTGTCATTGACCCCCTAGAGGTCACTCTGAGGTCATCAGGGAAGGAAACAGCCTGGAAAGGTTAATCTTACCTGGTCTCACTGACCTCAGGGCTCCCATTCTTGATTCTTTGAGGGACAAGCAGTGTGGGCCCTGTCTTTGCAGGTTTCTTGCCTCCTCTGAGATGACGGGGTGGGGGTTTTCACTCAGGCAGGCTCAGTGCTCCCAGAGGGACTCCCAGCCCCAGCCAGCCCCTGATCCCTGGGATGGAAGTGCTAGACAGTGGGCCTTCCCACTGAAGGCCTACTTGTCTTCAAAGTGGCCCTCCAGTGGAGGGGCCACCAGCGAGCCTTTCTCTGGGAGGTGAGCCTGCCACCGTGGGAGACAGCAGCTCAGCTCACCCAGGGGAGAGGGGACAGCCGCAGTGAGGAGCAGAATCTTGATCAGTCCTGGACCCCCGCATCAACTTTTTTTTCTTTCTGGATTCCCTCCCCTGTTCATCATGATATCTATTTTTGGAGGCCTACAGACAAGGCATCCCTTCTTGGCTGGGTGTCCTCAGAACACGTGGACAGCAAGAGCTTCCTTCATCCGTCTCCCTCTCAGCCCATGTGCCACTGACTCTGAACCTCTCATCCTTCCTCTCGGGCACAGTGCAAAGAACTTTGTAATGAAATGACCCAGTCTTACTTCTTCTTGCTTTGAACTGGATTTTTCTGTCTGGTGCCGCAGTCTGGCTGCAGCAAAATAGCCGGGGGGTGACGAGCAACTTGTGTAGATTGATACAGCAGGAGTGGGAGCCGTGTATTGTAGGACAGGAGGGGTATATATACATTCCACACAGCTTATCTTAATTAACATAAACTAGATACAGCAGTCAACCAGTAAGGAATCTCCACACTTAATGGCTCGCTGGCGCCACCTCACAACCCCCCCCCCCCCCCCCCCCCCCCCGCAAAATGCCAGGCGCCATCCTGACTTGTTTAAGACTCTAACAATTCCCCTTTTGTTTAATTTAAATTACAACCATAGTGGTTTTTACACAAACACCATAAATAATCTGCTACAAGCAGAAGGGGAGGATACAAAATGCCACAATACCAAGCCAATTGATGGCTCCATGCAAGAAGCCCTTGGAAAAATTATACCAGCAATGACACCGTTTGCAAAGATACCGAGTTACAATTTGTTGAAGATTACAGTTTTTTGTCTCAGTCCAGGTAAAGCAGTGTCTCAATAGATTAACTCACAGTCCAGGTAAATCACAGTCCAGGTAAGTTCTGCAGGCAGCTAGCTTAAATCACAGTCCAGGTAAGTTCTGCAGGCAGCTAGCTTAAATCACAGTCCAGGTAAGTTCTGCAGGCAGCTAGCCTAAGCTGTAGCAGCAGAAATAGCAACAGCTGTGAAGTCTCTTCCATTTCTCAGCCGAAGGTTTTGCCCAGTTTTCAGCAACACTGGAAATTTTTCCATTCTCGTCCTCACGGGCACTGGGATGAAGGCAGGAACTCCGGCAATGATGCTAAAGAAAATCCTGTAGTATTCCACTAAGAAAACAACCTTCTGAACAATTTAGTACATTATCTCAAGGTTTTTTACATTTGAAATAAGCCTTAATAGTGCTCATTACTCATTAGCTTCCAGGTGTGGGAGAACCATTGTAGTTACTGGCCTTGGAAATGATCAAACTTCAGGGACACAGACCGTCTTTTGCCTGCAGGTCCTGGGCAGCCCCAGATGGCCCCAGGGAGAGTCCGGGGAGTGTTCTGGACTCAAACTGCCACTGGGCACAGGGAGCAAGAGCCTGCGAGACTGTGCCTCAGGTAAGGTTTGGATTTGGACTCTCACAGTGGCGTCCCGATCCCCGGGCCAGGGGAAGAGCCCGCAGCCGCCACTTGGGAAGTCCTTTCTTGCACCGTGACCGCCTCGCACACGCACACGCAGCAGCCTCTGCGCGGCTTCACGCACCCTCCGGTAACGAAAAGTATTCAGTAATAGCCTTTTGCTGCAACTTTTTCCTGATAATCCTTCCTTCTCTGAACTTTCTTCTTTCTGACTAGAGTTCCTGGGCTTCCATCAACACATGACCTAACTATTCTTCGTTCCACTGGGGTGCCTCCTTCCCTTAGTAATTTACTTAACACCCCTTCCATATTTTTGTCACAAAGACAATACAACATTTCAAGACAAAACAAGACACAAACATACTGTATCAATCTTCTCCATTTTCTCAAAATGGCCATTTTTCCTCTCGCCCTATCTAGGGACGAGCAGATTTGCTCCCGTCCTATCTATGGATGGGCAGCTTTTTTTTTTGTCACTTACCCCCGAGTGTCCCAGGGCTCCCGTATGGGCCACCATCTGCTGCAGTCCAGCTGCAGCAAAATAACCGGGGGGTGATGAGCAACTTGTGTAGATTGATACAGCAGGAGTGGGAGCCGTTTATTGTAGGACAGGAGGGGTATATATACATTCCACACAGCTTATCTTAATTAACATAAACTAGATACAGCAGTCAACCAATAAGGAATCTCCACACTTAACGGCTCAACGGTGTTACTTCACAAACCACTCCCTCTGGCAAAATGCCAGGCGCCATCTTGACTTGTTTACAGACTCTAACAGTCTGGTCTCTGTAGACTGCCCTCTCCAGTCTCAGCTCTTTCTGGGCAATGGCAGGGAAGGGGCCTTCTTTGATCAGCTTCTTCAATTAGCCTGATGAGTGCTGAAGATTCTAGGCCCAGGTGCTCACAGGGAATGAGGTTGTCCTCCACAGTGCCTCAGTGTCTCCTGGCCCTGCCATGGTAGGACTGACCCCTAGCTCTCTCTCGGCTCAGTGACAAGGGCACTTTAGTTATTTGTCTGCTCGGGAGGAGATTCTGGAGTTAAGGCCACTGAGGGATACAATGGGGCTCAGACTGTGTGTCCAAAACAACATGGACAGGTGCCAGACGAGCACATCCTTCAACTGAGAAGCTGTGCCCTCCACTCCCAGATCCCTGCACCATGCTCTGTTACAGGCCACCTACGGGGCACAAGTCCTTCTTACCAGAGGAAGCCGGGAGGGGAACACAGGAGTCCACCTCTCAGCGGGCAGTCAGATGGAGATGCCCTTCCTCCCTCCTTCCTTCCTCCCTCCCTCCCTCCCTCCTTCCTTCCTTCATTCCTTCCTTCCTTCCTTCCTTCCTTCCTTCTTTTTTTCTTTTTTAAATTTGGGGTTGGGAATTCTTGCTTATTCTCCACTTATTTTTTGGAATATTGAGGACTGAACCTGGAGGCACTCTACCACCGAGTTACATCCCCAGCCCTTTTTGTTTTTCATTTTAAGAGAAGAGCTTGCTAAGTTGCTAAGGCTGCTCTTGAATTTGTGATCCTTCTGCCTCAGCCTCCCAAGTAGCTGGGATTATGGGCGTCCAGTAGCTGGGAGTGTCCACCTGGTCTGGCCAGGAGGTGATGGTCTGCTGTGCCTTTCTTTGAGAGCATTTGAAACGCAAACATGTTCCAACCACACTCTTTTCCATCTTTTTGTTTAAGGGAGTAGTTATGAAGCCTTGTTTTAATGTGTCATCTTGGCTAGACGATGGTGCCCAGGTGTTTGGTCTAACACTAGTGTGGGTGTTGCTGTGGGGGGATCTTATAGATGTGATGTGATTAACATCTACATTATTTGACTCTGCATAAAGGAAGGGGACCTTCCCGAATGTGGGTGGACTTCCGTCCATCAGCTGAAGCCTCAAAAGCAAACGTTGAGATATCCTGGGGAGAAAGAATTTTGACTCCGGATTGTAACCCTACCTGGGTTATAATAATCCAAACTGCTGGGTTGCCCGGCGGATCTGAGTCTTGCCAACCATAGCAACCACAAGTACCAATTCCTTAAATAAATCTCCCAACATCAATCTCCTACAGGGTTTGTTTCTCTGAGAACACTGACAGTGTCACCTGGGAAAACAACAGGCTATAAGGCCTGAGGGTGCCTCAGTGGGGACAGTGATGCAGGGACTGAGAAATCCTGTCCCTGGGGCTCAGATCCCATTGGCAGGGAGGCAGCATGGCTGGTGTCTGGCCAGTACTCAGCAATTTGCATTCAGCCTATTAAGGGGCACTGACCTGGGAACAAAGGAAATATGGAGACCTTTTCAGTTGAGATCTGTGCCAGGAGGGGAAACGAAGGTAAACCCAGGCTCTAGCCAGAATCATAGCAGCGGATAGGTCTAGCCAGCAGCAGCTAATAGGTCTGGCTTGGCACAGAGCCTACAGCATATTGTCTCATGGAGTTTAAAGTAAAAAGATCTTATGTTTTAGAGCAGTTTCAGGTTTGTAGAAAAACAGCAGAAAGCATGGAGTTACCATATGCAACCTCCCCAGTTTCCCTGTTACTAACATTTTGTACTTTTAGTGAATTACATTTGTTTCCATTCGTCGGCTAATATTGACTCACCATGACCAAAACCAAAGGTTCACGTGAGCTTCTCTCCTGGTGTCATACCGTTCTCTGGGCCATGACAAATGCAGTGTCACATGGAGTGATTACACTGGCCCAACGATGCCCAGAGCGCCACCTAGTCATCCCTCTCCTTACTCATTTACTTTTCAAAGCAGTATCACGAGGTGGAATTTTCTAGGCATTGTTACAATGAGAACTCCACTCCTCGTTGTTCTCCTCCTAGACACTGGACAAAAACCGCACCTGCTGCCCGTCGTCTGTGAGTTTGTGGCATGAAGGCCTCAAACAGCAGCCTGTTATTTGGATGTTTGTGGGATCTGGTGGAAATTCCAAAGTGCCAAGCTTTCTTCACTCATGTGGCCAGAATAAGATTTTCCCTTTCTAGGACCTGCATGGTTTTACCTCTTGGCCCAGGAGAAGAGGAGGCAGAGTTCTGGAAGCAGCCGAGGATCCAGGATCAGCCTGTAGGAGTGACAACCAGAGCAGAAGGAAGGTTCCAAACAAGAGCCCCTGGCAACTCCAAGTACCCTTTCAGGCCCCCCAGCCTGAGCAGCCGAGATGGAGATGGGGCTTGACTGCAATCTCAGGGGACACAGGTCCCGGGCCTGGGTGGTGGTGAGAAGCCTGTCATGGCTGGGCCGAGTGGTTGAACCCTGAGACTCCACGGCCCCACTGAAGTGTGCCAGGGAGAAGATGCTACATCTGTCCCCAACACCCCAGACTCCCTGCTGCCCTCACTGATACTGAGGCCTTGTCCTACCTGGGGTGCCTGTGACGGGCCCTGTCATCCTGTTAGATGGTGCCCAAATCTTCAGTGGTCCCCCAGGTCCCTATTCCCACCTGAGAGAAGCCTCTGCTTGGAGGACCCGTCTCCCATGGCAACACTGATGGTTCCCGCCCCTTGGCCGTCACCTCCAGATCACTCTCAGCCCGGCCGCCCACCACCCCATAGCTGGGTTCCTTCTTCATCTACCAGGGCCTGCTGAGCCCCCAGTCCAGTGCAGGCAGAGCTGGCTGTCTTCATGCTGTATACAGCATGGCTCTAGGGCCACCTGAGGACTCCTAGTGACATGTGCCTTCTCTCTGCCCTTCCCTGAAGTCAGGATTTTCACCTTTCCGGGACAGGGTGGCCGGGCGTCTGTACCAGGAAGATGTCTCCCAGGACACTCACTGCATGACCTGCAGCTCCGTGGCACTGGGCTGCTGACCATGGCAGGGCAGGAGCAGCCCTTGAGGAGGGGCAGAGGGCAGAGTGGTGGAGGGCAGGTGCCCTCATCTGGAACCAGGACCTTCACTTCTCCTTCCCCTGCCCCACCGGCGGGGCCTGCCCGGTGTTTGGGGATGAGGTCATGGTCATGGGCTGTGCTGTGGGCACAGCTCGGCTGCCTGGCCAGACTCGTGGGTGGAGCAGGAGCTCACGCTGGCTCAGTTATGATCCCGGAGAGTATATTTTCCTGAAGGAAAAAGCATCATTCCAGTGAGCTTGGCACCCTCCTGGAGTGTCTAACAGGCCCGACTGACCGGGAACACTGGCTGCCTGCCCTCCCAGAGGCCTGAGGCCAACCGGCCCCAAAGAGAGGACTCTGGGCAGCCCAGCTGCCTCATCAAAGCCAACCTGGTGCAGCCTTGGGAGAGGCAGAGCCTATTTGGGGGTCCTCTAGTCCATCGCTGTACACGGCACATCCCCACATTCCTGCGTCCTGTGTGCTGGCAGGGGAAGTGGGTGCCCACCGGCAGAGGAAGGCAGTGTCTGAAATCTGCCCATTTGCTCACTTGCTTCTCACTTGCAAAGGTCTGAGCTGGCTGGAGAAGCTCGTGCCCAGGCCCTGAGACAGTGGGAGGTTTAACTGCTCAGTATAGGTTTTGGTGTCCTGATACTCTCCCAAGGAACAATCTGGGCTAGCTGCTTCCCCAGCAGGAACATGATTTCCCTCCCTTCCATGTCTCTGCCCTAGCATTCTCAAACCTGGCGCACCAGTTGCCACTGCTCAAGGCCGGGTCTCCACAGCTTCCAGCCAGGGGCTGGGGAGCAGCCCACAGGGAGTGCGTGGTGCAATTCTGGGCCTCTGGGAGGAGAGGAGCTTTCACTCAGGAGCTGGCCTCTGGGTAGGTCTGGATCCACCAAGGCAAGCACGTGGAGGCCGGGAGAGGTCCTGAAGCAGGGGTAGTGACACCCCTTTGGAGGGATCTGCTGTATTGACCATGGCTTGGTGTGGTCACACTACCCTGAGCACCTGCCCTCAGCCCACAGCCAGTCCTTTCCAGTGGGCACTGAGGCCTTGGGGGACATGGAAAGGCAATCAGGGAACCTGGCCCCTGATGGACACTAGTGACAGCGGCAGGGCCTCTGCTGTCATTGGTTGAGGCTTTTGCTGGACAGAGGGGTAGAGAGAAAGGAAATGGTGGGGCGGCTCCTAAGCTGGGAGCCAGCCTGTCTGGAGGATATGGGGTGCTGCCCAGAACCAGTGAGTGTGGGGCGAGGGAAGGGCAGTGCTGTCCATGACCACCTGCCAGTATGGCCTGGAGAAGACCCCCGATGGCAGTGATCAGCCGACGCCTCCCAGGACAGCGGGTACCTTCGTCCCATAGGCCTGGGCTCCAGCTTGCCCTTGAACTTTCTGCTGACAGTGAGCTGGGCACCAAGATCCTTTCCAGCTGGTCCAGAAGGGCATTCTGCATGCCTGGGAGGAAACAGGCCTCGAAGGATCGGGCAACAGGTGCACATGGTGGGGGGAGGCTCGAAGAGCTTCAGGCTGGGCCATGGCTCCCCAGTGCCTGGAGCTCAGCCAGAAGATAGGCCTGACCTTCCCGTGGTTTCTTTCAAAGAAATGGGTGCTCTTGGATCATAGCTGTCTGCAAATTGTTAATTACCTTTTTATTCATTTATCTCTGACCTCCTCAAAGAGAAGGTAAATTGTCTTGCCGTAGCTTAGGGAGAGTGTCTCCTGCCTCTTCCTAGCCCTCATTTTCAGCACGATGACCTTCGCTTTGTAGATGCTCATTAAATCTTGGTTCATTTTTTAAAAGCTGCCTAGAGTTAGGGAATAGAGGGTGGATTACCATTTAAGCCGAATGTCCCCTAGGATCAGTTACACTTCCCCGCCCAGTGCTATCACGTGTAGTGCTGACTCCCGAGACCAGAACGCTGCCTCTACCAGGCACTATATCTGGTCGACTGCTGCAAGCCTTGGGGTAGACAGTTGGCACCTTCTGCTGTTTTGTTGAGTGGCTCTGACCCACCTACAAGTACAGTGTGAACTCTCAAAAGTCAAAAGGCAAATATTTACCAAGTGGATGGTTTTCAGTCCCAACCACAGAGAGGTAGGAAAGCAAACACTGAAGAAAGGAAATATGAGCAAGAGGACATTGCCACGCAGCTAGCCCCGTGCAGGAAGGGCGCAGCTTTCCTGATGAGGCTGGTGGAGTTCTGGCGGAGTTCTAGAAGGCTGTGAGCACCGGCACGCTGCTGGTGTGTGTGTCTTGGACGGGGTTGCACCTCCAGCAATTCTTTCAGCAATTTGTGTGGTGGAGAGGGCTTGAGCAAAATAGAACACGTGGAGAGGTACGGTCCAGGGTGAAGGGAGTCAGTACAGATTTTGAGCATCAAAGACTGAAATACGAGAATTTGTAGACAAAGAAACAGATTTCTTTCTGCAGGAGGGTGGGAGGTCTGATTCTAGGAGGTGAGCAGGCCAGCCCTGGACAAGGTCAGAGCAGAGCCAGGGCCTGGAAGACCCCACCCTTTATCCCCGCCAGGCCAGAGGCGGCAGCTCCCAGCCCACACTTGGACTACGCCTGTGCGTTTGTGGAATCTGTGGCCTATCTGTGTTTCATTTCATCCCTAGACGTGTGTTCACGTCTAGGAAGTTAAGATACACCTCGCTTTCTAGTGAATTAGCATCAGTTTTGGTTTCTCTTTTATGACATAACTTATTCTAGCCCTTAGCTCTCAACTCCCCCCACCCTTTTGTTTGGAAGTGCAGAACGAGCACCAATAAATCTCTCATATATTTCTGAGAGTTCTATGGGGTTCTTGAAGTCTTGAGCGATTTGAGTAAACTCTGAAGGATTGCTCTGTCTCCCCCCATCCAATTTTTAAAAAATCATAAAATCTTTTCATCAATTATTGTGATCATTTCCCTAGTGTTCTGAACCATCTAAAGAGTGCATATAGGGGCTGAGGTTGTGGCTCATGGTAGAATGCTTGCCTGGCATGTGTGAGGCCCTGGGTTCAATTCTCAGCACCACATACATATAAATAAATAAAGGTCCATCAATGACTAAAAAAAAATTTTTTTTAAAAAAGAGTGCATATAAACTGATTTTTCAGGTAGGGAAATGTAAACAGGCACAGAGCTGTTCAGAGAATCACAAAGCTGAACAACGTGTTTGAAAGAGAGCTTGTTGTCTTCTAAGAGCTACCTAAATATGAACTAGTGTTTAAGTTGGGAAGAATTTGGAAGAGTTGCGTTCTCCGCAGAGATGTGGGAACAGACACCACAGATGGATTTGTTGTCCTGTGGTCTGATCTTCTAAACAATAGGGAATGTGTCTCTCGCCTCTTTATGGCCCTCATTTTCAGCACGATGACCTTCACCTTGCAGGTGCTCATTAAATCTTGGTTCATTTTTACAAGGCTGCCTAGAGTTAGGGTGTAGAAGGCGATTACCATTTAAGCCGAAGGTCCCCTAGGATCAGTCACACTTCCCTTCCCAGTGCTATCCCGTGGTAGTGCTGACTCCAGGAGGAGTCTAAGGCATCATCTGATCTTTCCAGAATTCCTCAGCTACTTTTGTGTGACTTCAGGGGATGCTGGCTTTGGTTATGCCTTCCGTAAGTCAGACCTGGATGTAGCTGATGTTCTGGGATCTGGTAGTTTTTAGGTTTTTATTCAATCTAGAGAAGACAGTGACACCTGTGGGGGCTGTATTGTCAGTGTGTAATGTGGTCCTGACGCAAGAAGATTCTTGAATTTCAGGTGACTTGAGAAGAAGGCCACTGTCTAGCAGTCACTGAGAAAAGGCGACGTAATGGATGAGCTGAGACTTCCACAGAAGCTCCCACCTGCCCTCACTGAAGAGACCCAGGAACACTTATGTTTGATTGTGGGGACAGGATGGGGCTTTAGGAAGGCAGGCTGAGAACACTGACCCGAAAGATGGTCGTGATACAGGTGTGGCTTTGTAGCTTGCCTTGGTAACTTTGCAGTGACATCAGAATGGAGTCAGAGAGAGGAGGTTTGTGCTGATTCAAGAGCATAAGAACCAGAGGTGGACACGCTTCAGGCTTCTTCTTCTTCTTCTTCTTCTTTTTTTTTTTTTTTTGACGTGGTTGCTTTTGGTTTTGTTCTTAAACTTTTTAGTTTGAATTGGTCTTAGGTTTACTGAAAGTTGCAAGAACAGTAGAAAGAATTTCCATCGACACTTTGCCCAGATTCCCCACATGTTAACCCTTCGCCACATTCTTCCTTTCCCTCCTGCTTCCCTCCTGGGTGTGTGCACCTGTGAGTGCAAGGTACGTCTACAACAAATGTCCAGTATTTAGATGTTCTATTCAGCAGGAATGAGGTGGGGTGTCGGGTGCTGCAGGTGTGATAATAAATGATGGGGAGGGGGATTAATGGACCTTGAAATTTAGTGCTTTGTCTTTTTTTAAAATTTTTTTTATTGGTTGTTCACAACATTACAAAGCTCTAGACATATCATATTTCATACATTAGATTGAAGTGGGTTATGAACCCCCAATTTTACCCCAAATGCAGATTGCAGAATCACGTCGGTTACACATCCACAATTTTACATAATGCCCTATTAGTAGTTGTTGTATTCTGCTACCTTTCCTATCCCCTACTATCCCCCCTCCCCTCCCCTCCCATCTTCTCTCTCTACCCCATCTACTGTAATTCCTTTCTCTCCTTGTTTATTTTCCCATTCCCCTCACAACCTCTTAGTGCTTTGTCTTTCTATTTACAAATATTCTCTCTATTTGTAAGGAGGTTATCTGAGCTCTTATTTATCATGGATTTTAAGATTTCTCAGCTAAAACACATTTATTTTCAGTGGGAAGGAAATACTGTGGCAGCTGGTGGACTGAGGGCTGTTGGTGCTTTGGGAGACACCTAAGGGTGTGGAGGTTTGCTTCTGAGTTACGTGAGCAGGCCTGCTCTTGTCAGGTTTAGCCCTTTGGAACTTTTCTGGGGCTGGAGCTTGCAGATGCTGCTCTGGGAGAGAGGCAGGGTGTGTGGGGAGCTGAGCAAGACAGGTGCCGACAGGATAGTGTCACCTCTGAAACCAAGGGACCAGTCCTGGTTGTAGAATCAAAAAATAAAGGCAAAGAAAAGGAGTGATGGTTTCTGAGCATATTTCTGCATAGAGTGCAGAACTTACTTTGGGTCTGACACTTTAAGCCTCAATGAAGGGAACATGATTATTATGATTTAAACATGAGAAATCATCTTTCTAAGTGGTGTTTACCCTCCCGTGTGCTTTGGAGGCCCTCCCAGTTAATGTCAGCATGATGAATCACTCATTCAACATTGCTTCCCAAAGCCTCGATTGGTTTAATGCAAATGGACTCTTCATTTAGCAAAGGAAATTCAGTCATTAGAATTCATAAAGGAAAGGATCTGCTTTTGATTTTTTTAAAAGATGGAAAACATGAAAAAACAAGAATGGCTTCTACAGCAATTTATGAGATGAGTTGGTTTTGTGAGAGCAAATAGCCGCGGAGAGAAGGAGGCAGGGGAGGGGGCTCACGGCTCATTGATGAGGATGAAGTGGTCAGAGAAGCACAAGAGGCCCAGGCGGGAGCCGACCTTGGCTGACAGAGCTGAAGGCTCCTTTGCTGGACACTTGCCCACTCCTGTGACAACTATTTCACTTAGCCCTCTGGGTCACCACAGTGTGACACCACACCAGAGCAGCACAGGACTTACCCCTGAGATTTACTTCACAGAATGCTGTAGAGATGATAAATATCTCTTGAGATGCCAAGTTTTTTAAAATTTTCCTTTTGGCAGTGGTGGTGGTGGGGGGTAATTCAGACCAGTAATTTCACTGAAAATTATCACTAAAATTGAAGTGAGATTAAAAAATTCTTCAAAAGCAGCAAAGAGCTAATAAGACATTGTGGAATTTCTGGGTCAAAATCCAGAAGATGGAAATCCAGAGAGGAGAGCTTGACATTCACAACTTCTTTTGATCATGGGAAATGGAAAATCTGAAATATGTGCCTATGAGAGCAAGCAGCACCCCTTTAGCCCTCTGATACTGGGGAGACCCACCAAGATAAGCCTTCCAATGCCTTGTTCTGAAGTTTAGCAGAGCTGCACTCTGGAGAGAAGGATAGAATGGAAGTAAAACAGTTGTTCCCTCAACCCTGACCCACTTCTGGTCCATCTGGGTGATCAAGAATACCACCTCATGAAACTGGAATAAATGATAATGAATCTGATGGTGTCCCTAGGACCTGACACAAGAAAACAAAAATTAAATCTAGAGAAGATTAACATCATCTGAGACTTCAAAATATTTCTATAGGACCAAGGAATGTAGCTCAGTGGTAGAGTACTTGCCTAGCATGTGTGAGGCCTTGGGTTTAATTCTCAGCACTGAAAAAAGATTTTCTACAAATAATTTAGAAAAGCATAACCTCAAGTACATACAAACAAACAAAACATAACAAAACAACTAAAAATTGGGTATATGAAAGTGCACATTCACCTAAAAAAGGATTGATGAAAATAAGAAGTAACAGAGGGCTGGGATTATAGCTCAGTGGTAAGCATTCACCTAACATGTGTGAGCACTGGGTTCGATCCTCAGCACTACATATAAATAAATAAATAATTAAAATAAAGGTCTATTAACTACAAAAATATTAAAAACAATTAAAAAAAGAAATAACAGAAAAATACCCAGAAGAATACTAGATATAGGAGTTATCAGAAAGAGATTGTAAAGCAATTATACTTAGTGTTTTCAAGGATTGAAAAGATAAGCTTGAAAATTTTGGCAGAATATAGGAAACTATACAAAATGTCATACCAGATTTAAATAAGAACAAAGAAACACTTTAGAATTAAAAAAGATAACAACTCAATTGAAAATTCAATAGACTAAATAGTGGAGTAGATATAGTTGAAGAGAGTTTTAGTAAGTTGGAAGATTGTCCAGAAGAAAATATACAAAATAAAGCATGTAAAGGCAAAAAATTAATAATAAGAAGAAAACATAAGCCATATAGAAGATATAATTAGAAGGTTTTAACATATGTCCATTTGGATACACAGAAGGAGCTGAGTCTAAAGAGTCTTGAACATAAACAATATTTGATAAAATATTGGCTGAGAATTTTCTTAGATGACATCATCTATAGATTTGAAAATTCAACAAATTCTAATTAGGATAAATGAAAGGAACATCATAGTAAAACTATAGACAATTACACTCTACTAAAGCTGTCAATTAGAAAAAAGATTACTTTTAAAATGCACAGGTTGGGGGTAGCTCAGTGGTACAAGGCTCACAAGCATGTCTGAGGCCTGGGTTTGACCCCAGCACCACATACAAGAATTGAAATGAAATAAAATAAAATGTACAGTAGTTAAACTGGTAGCTTATTTATCAAGAACATAAGTGAAAGATGATAGTGAAATACTTTCAATATACTGAAAGATAATAACCACCAACATAGATTATAATTTTCAGTAAAAATATCCTCCTATTAGGAAGATAAAATAAAGACATTTTCATATAACAAAACTGGAGTTTATTACCAGAAAGATTTCAGTAAAGGAAACATTAAAGAGAATTTTCCAGGCAAACACAAAATATTCCAGATGGAAAGTTAGGAGAAATGAAGGGCAAAGAAAATGATAGATAACAAACAACCCAATCAACAAATGGGCCAAGGACCTGAACAGACACTTCTCAGAGGAGGATATACAATCAATCAACAAGTACATGAAAAAATGCTCTCCATCTCTAGCAGTCAGAGAAATGCAAATCAAAACCACACTAAGATACCATCTCACTCCAGTAAGATTGGCAGCCACTATGAAGTCAAACAACAACAAGTGCTGGCGAGGATGTGGAGAAAAGGGTACACTTGTACATTGCTGGTGGGACTGCAAATTGGTGCGGCCAATTTGGAAAGCAGTTTGGAGATTCCTGGGAAAGCTGGGAATGGAACCACCATTTGACCCAGCTATTGCCCTTCTCGGACTATTCCCTGAAGACCTTAAAAAAGCATGCTACAGGGATACTGCCACAGCGATGTTCATAGCAGCACAATTCACAATAGCTAGACTGTGGAACCAACCCAGATGCCCTTCAATAGATGAATGGATAAAAAAAATGTGGCATCTATACACAATGGAGTACTATGCAGCAATAAAAAATGACAAAATCATAGAATTTTCAGGGAAATGGATGGCACTAGAGCAGATTATGCTTAGTGAAGCTAGCCAATCCCTAAAAAACAAATACCAAATGTCTTCTTTGATATAATGAGAGCAACTATGAACAGAGTAGGGAGGGAGAGCAGGAAGAAAAGATTAACTTTAAACAGAGACATGAGATGGGAGGGAAAGGGAGAGAAAAGGGAAATTGCATGGAAATGGAGGGAGACCCTCATTGCTATACAAAATTACATATAAGAGGTTGTGAGGGGAATGGGAAAATAAACAAGGAGAGAAATGAACTACAGTAGATGGGGTAGAGAGAGAAGTTGGGAGGGGAGGGGAGGGGGGATAGTAGGGGATAGGAAAGGTAGCAGAATACAACAATTACTAATAGGGCATTATGTAAAATTGTGGATGTGTAACCGATGTGATTCTGCAATCTGCATTTGGGGTAAAATTGGGGGTTCATAACCCACTTCAATCTAATGTATGAAATATGATATGTCAAGAGCATTGTAATGTTGTGAACAACCAATAAAAAATTAAAAAAAAAAAGAAAATGATAGCTCTATCAATCAATCTAAATGAACACTGAGTGTATTAAAAAGAAATGTCTGGTGGGGTGGGGTATATGTAAATGTGATCTATCTATCTATCTATCTATCTATCTATCTATCTATCCATCCATCCATCCATATATCTCATCTATGTTTTGGCATATGATAACAAAAACCTGTAAGTTGGAAAGAGATTTATAGGATTCTAGGTGTTCTAAGGTTCTTGTATTGTCAAAGATGAAGGCAAAATACCAATTATCATTAAACTTTGATAGTAAATGACTTATTTTGTAATTTTCAAGGTAACTATTAAAATGTAATGAAAATGCAAAATTTTCAAGTAATTATAGAAGAAAACGGAATGATAAAAATTATTACCCCATGGGCTGGGGTTGTGGCTCAGTGGTAGAGCGCTTGCCTAGGATGTGTGAGGTACTGGGTTCAATCCTCAGCACCACATACAAATAAATAAAGGTCCATTAACAAATAAAAAATTTTTTTTTTAAAAAAATTATTACCCCACAGAAGGCAAAAGAACAGAAAACATGAAGTGGGTACAACAAATGGGAAGTATGTTATAATAGCTTTAAAGCTGAATATATCACTAATTATATTATAATTGTATAAATATTCTACATAGTCCAATAAAAAACAAATATTTTCAGACTTGATTAAAATTGTTTTATAATATTTAAAAAATATCTTTATTTATTTTTATGTGGTGCTGAGTATTGAACCTAGTGCCTCACATGTGCAAGGCAAGCGTTTTACTACTGAGCCACAGCTCCAGCCCTCTTGATTAAAATTTGAAGCCAAATAATGTCATGTATTTAAGATACCTGTTAAAATATAAGAATAAAAATGTTTGAAAATAAAGAAAAGAAGAAGTTATACTATGTAATCAATAGCTAAAAGAAAGCTGGTAAATCTATGTTAACATCAGACAAAACTGATCTTATGGAAAAAAATTTTCTAGAAATAAAGACAGCCATTTCTTATTGTTTATGACCCATTAGGATGACACAATAATTTAAACTTTGGCTGGGTGCAGTGGTGCATACCAGTAAGCGCAGTGACTCAGGAGGCTGAGGCAGGGTCATCACAAGTTCAAGGCCAGACTCAGCAGCTTAGTGAGAACTTGTCTCAAAATAAAAAAAAAATAAAAATAAAAAAGACTGGAGATGTATGTAGCTCAGTGGTAAAGTGCCCCAGGGTTCTATTCTCAGTCCAAAAATAAAATAAATAAAAATAAATATATAATAAAGTTTGCCGCATCTAATAATATGACCATAAAATATTTGAAACAAAGATGATAAAACCAGAAGGAGATATGGAGAAGTTCATAATTATGCTTGGATTTTCTAACAGACCTCTTTCAGTAATTTATAGAACAAGCAGGAAACATTTCTGTAAGGCTATAAAATACTTGAAAAACATGATTAAAAACTTGACCCAATGGACATTGGCATATGAATAAAACACAAGAAGAGACAACTAGAAAACATACTTACTTCTTTTGCATACATTGAGTTGTTACAAAAACTCACCATGCAGTGGGGCTACAAAGCAATTATCAATAATTTCAAGGAATTAAAATTACAGAGTTATAATGATACCATAGAAATATAAAATAATAAAGAGCTAGATGGTCATCAGATAGTTAAAAATTTAAAAATACATCTAAATAACCTATGATCAAAGAAAAAAACAACAAAAATTCCGTTATTTCTAACTACGAGGAATGTGGTGCTTACGGAGAAGTCTTCACTTTGAAATGACACATTAGAAAAGGGCACAGGATGGCTTAGGATGGAAAAAACTCCTGGAACTCAGTTCATCTCCAGATGATCAAATAAATAAATGCAGAGAAAGAAGAACACAAATAAAAACAAGAGCAGAATTTTTAATGAAATAAAAAGCAAACAGAAAAGAGAACACCAACAAAACCTGAAATCGTGCTTTTTGAAGAGAGATATAAAATGGTGAAGCTGATTCATAAAAAAAACCTGAGAAGTCACAGGTGGTCAACGCTGGAGATGAAGGAGGACTAGCCCGAGGGGAGAGCGGGGAGCCCAGGAAGGGAAGGCGACCCTGGCAGGGAGACCGTGCACCCCAGGACACAGCCTGGCCAGGGTGCACCGCCTGGGCCCCCGGGCGAGGCGCGCCTGCTGGGGGCCGCGGGGTGGAGCTCTGAGCGCTCTGAGCCACGGGTTTAGATTTTCTCTTGACAGCCAGGGGGGATCCAGGGGGGCTGTCAGGTAGGGAAGGGGAGCTATGTGACCGATTTACCCCTTAGGACCATCCCTGGCTGCGAACTGGGGAAGAATGAAGAGATGGGTGTGGGGGGGGCAACCTGGGTCAGGGCAGCCATCCCGGCAGGAAGATGGGGGCCTGAAGGACGAGGGAGAGGGGGAACAGGGGCAGCTGCCAGGCGGTGGGAGCTGGGCTCTGAGCTGCCAGGGAGTGAAGGCAACTCTGCAAAGGGGCCGGAGAAGGAGAAGCACCTGCCAAAGAGGGGTCATTCCCAGAGGTGGGAAGTTCACCGTGTGGTCTTCTCTGAACTTGGCCATCAGGATGCCACTAGGGACTCCAAGGCTGGAAGAGTGAGTCGCAGTGGGCTGTCTGGGGGCGCCCCAGTGGGTACGGGGCTGAGGGGGGAATGGGCTTCAGGGGCGGTGCACAGCCATCAAGGGCAAGGAGGGAGTAGCCTGTAAAAGACAGAGACACACTTCACCGGCTTGGCCCCTGGCACCCTCCACCTGAAGAATTAAGCTCAGTGACTCACATTGCATGACTAAGGTTTTCCAGCCGAGTCCAGCCAGGTGCTCGGTTTCCCCTTCTCATTACATATTAGCAGGGAAATGGTTTTGAGCCTCTCTGTGACTCTTTGTTTGTATTTCTGGTTACTTTATTCATCACTTAAGAAGATAAGGAGACAAATGTTTTTTCAGAATTGAAAGAGGCAAAGAGATGGGTTTAAAGGAGCTTGATGGCTGCTTCTGCCAAGGAAGTCTAAGAAATGTCTAAATCAGAGATGCTGGTTTACATGTCCCGCTGGTATTTCTAAACCCCGGGTTTTTTTTTCTCCTGTAACATATCGTAATTGAGAGATGCCCAAACAGATGTTTTCTGTTAGATGGATTCAGTTCCAAAGGTTTCTTCATACGCTTCTCACAGACAAATAATCTCCAAGGAACGACAGGGGCCAGTAATCCTCATTTCTGTTATTGCACATGAAAATATTTTGGGCTGCTCTGTTAGATTGATTTTGTTTTGGAATAGTGTTATTATAATAAATGGATCCTACACTTTTTCATGCATATTTACTTTTTATTTTTTTATCTTTTATTCTGATTTGTTATGTGTGACAGCAGAATGCATTACAGTTCATATTACACATATAGAGCACAATTTTTCATGTCTCTGGTTGTACACAAAGTATATGTGGTTGTCCATCTCATTCCACTGTCTTTCCTACCCCCATGCTCCCTCCTTTACCTTCCCACCCATTTGCCCCATCTAGAGTTCCTTTAATCCTCCTTTTATCAGAGAAAACATTCGGCATTTGGTTTTTTGGGGATTGGGTAACTTCACTTAGCATTATTCTCCAACTCCATCCATTTACCTGCAAATGCCATTATTTTATTCTCTTTTAATGCTGAATAACGTTCAATTGTGTATATATACCAAGTTTCCCTATTCATTCATCTACTGAGGGGCATCTGAGTTGCTTCCCCAATGCAGCTATTGTGAATTGTGCTGCTATAAACATTGATGTGGCTGTGTCCCTGTAGTATGCTGTTTTTAAGTCCTTGTGTATAGCCCAAGGAGTGGGATAGCTGGATCAAATGGTGGTTCCATTCCTAGATTTCCAAGGAATCTCCATGCTGCTTTCCATATTGACTGCAGCAATTGAAGTCCCACCAGCAATGTATGAGTGTGCCTTTTCCCCACATCCTCGCAACACTTATTGTTGTTTGTATTCTTATTAGCTGCCATTCTGACTGGAGTGAGATGAAATCTTAGAGTAGTTTTGATTTGCATTTCTCTAATTGCTAGAGAACGTTGAACATTTTTTCATATGTTTGTTGATTGATTTATATCATCTGAGAAGTGTCTGTTCAGTTCCTTGGCCCATTTATTGATTGGGTTATTTGTTTTTTTGGTGTTAAGGTTTTTGAGTTCTTTATATACCCTAGAAATTAGTGCTGTATCTGATGACTGCATGTGATAAAAATTTGCTCCCAAGATGTAGGTTTTCTATTCACTGTACTGATTATTTCTTTTGCTGAGAAGAAGCTATTTATCCATCCATTTGAATCCATCCAATTCATTGATTCTTGGTTTTATTTCTTGTGCTACAGGAGTCTTATTAAGGAAGTGGGGGCCTAATCCAACATGATGGAGATTTAGGCCTACTTTTTTTTTCCATTAGCTGCAAGGTCTCTGGTTTAATTCTTAGATCTTTGATCAACTTTGAATTGAGTTTTGTGCATGGTGAGAGATAGGGGTTTAATTTTATTTTGTTACATGTGGATTTCCGATTTTCCCAGCACCATATGTTGAAGAGGCTATCTTTTCTCCAATGTAAGTTTTTGGCACCTTTGTCTAATGTAAGATAACCACATTTATTATGTCTCTGTGTCCTCTATTCTATACCATTGGTCTACAGGTCTATTTTGATGCCAATCCCATGCTGTTTTTGTTACTATTCCTCTGTAGTATAGTTTAAGGTTCCAGATGAATTTCATGACTGCTTTTTCATAGAATGAGGAATGTCATTGGGATTTGATTGGAATTGCATTAAATCTGTATAATGCTTTTGGGAGTATGGTTATTTTGACAATATTAATTCTTCCTCTCCAAGAACAAGGGAGAATTTTCCATCTTCTAAGGTCTTCTTTACTTTCTTTCATTAGCATTCTACAGTTTTCATTGTAGAGGTCTTTCACCTCTTTTGTTAGGTTGATTCCCAAGTTTGTTTTTTTTTTTTTTGGAGACAAATGTACATGGAATAGTTTCCCTTTCAGAAGATTTGTCACTGATATACAGAAATGCTTTTGATTTATGGGGTTTGATTTTGTATCCTGCTACTTTGCTGAATTCATTTACTAGTTCTAGAAGTTTTCTGGTGGAACTTTTTGTGTCTTCTTGTTATAGAATCATATCATTGGCAAATAGTGCCCATTTGAGTTCTTCTTTTCCTATATGTATCCCTTTAATTTCTTTTGTCTAATTGCCCTGGCCAGTGTTTCAAGAACTATGTTAAATAGAAGTGGTGAAAGAGGGCATCCCTGTCTTGTCCCAGTTTTAGAGGGAAGGCCTTCAGTTTTTCTCCATTTAGAATGATGTTGACCTGAGGCTTAGGTCATAGGTAGATAGCCCTTACAATGATGAGATATGTTCCTGTTATTTTTAGTTTTTCTAGTGTTTTGAACATGAAGCGGTGGTGTATTTTGTCAAATGCCTTTTCTGCATCCATTGAGATGATTATATGGTTCTTATCTATAAGTCTATTGATGTGATGAATTACATTTATTGATTTCTGTCTGTTGATCCAATCTTGTGTCCCTGGGATGAACCCCACTTGATCATGGTGTGATATATATATATATATATATATATATATACATATATATATATATATATATATATATATTGTATTCTATTTGCAAGGATTTTGTTGAGAATCTTTGCATCTATGTTCATTAGAGATATTGGTCTGAAGTTTTCTTTCTTTGATGTGTCTTTGCCTGGTTTTGAAATCATGGTGATATTGGCCTCATAGAATGAGTTTGGAAGTGTTCCCTCTTTTTCTATTTTCTGAAATAAATTAAAGAGTATTGGTATTAGTTCTTCTTTAAAGGCTGTGTATCCATTTGATTCTGGGCTTTTCTTGGTTGGTAGGCTTCTGATGGTATCTTCTATTTCATTACTTGAAATTGATCTTTTTAAATTATGTATATCATCCTGATTCAATTTGGGCAAATCATATGACCCTAGATATTTGTCAATGCCTTTGATATTTTCTATTTTATTGGAGTACAAGTTTTTAAAATAATTTCTAATTATCTCTGTATTTCTATAGTGTCTCTTGTGATATTTCCCTTTTCATCATGTATGTTAGTAATTTGAGTTTTCTCTCTCCTCTTAGTTAACATGGTTAAAGATTTGTCAATTTTATTCATTTTTTCAAAGAACCAACTTTTTGTTTTGTCAATTTTTTCAATTGTTTCTTTTGTTTTAATTTCATTGATTTCAGCTTTGATTTTAATTATTTCCTATCTTCTGCTTTTGGTGTTGATTTATTCTTCTTTTTCTAGGGCTTTGAGATGTACTGTTAAGTCATTTATTTGCTGACTTTTTCTTCTTTTAAGGAATGAACTTCATGCAATGAACTTTCCTCTTGGTACTGCCATTATAGTGTTCCAGAGATTTCCATATATTGTATCTATGTTCTCAGCTCTAAGACTTTTTTAAATCTCTTCCTTGATGTCATTTGCAACCAATTGTTCATTCAGTAACATATTACTTAGTCTCCAGGTGTTAGAATAGCTTTTATTTTATCATTGATTTCTAATTTCTTTCCATTATGATCTGATACAATGCAGGGTAATATCTCTACTTTTTCATATTTGCTAAGAGTTGCTTTGTAGCATAATATATGGTATATTTTAGAGAAGAATCCATGTGCTGCTGAGAAGAAAGTGTATTTGTTAATTGAAGGATGAAATAGTCTATATATGTCAGTTAAGTCTTAAGTTACTAATTATATTATTGAGTTCTACAGTTTCTTTGTTCACCTTTTGTTTGGACAATATATCCAAAATTATTGTGTTGTGGTCTATATGACTCTTGAACTTGAGTTTGTTTGATGAATGCAGACGCTCCATTGTTTGGAGCATATAAGTTTATTATTGTTATCTTGTTGGTGAATGGTTCCCCTAAGCAGTATGAAATATTTTTCTTTATCCCTTTTGATTAAGTTTGGCTTGAAGTCTACTTTATTTGATATGAGGATGGAAACCCCTGTTTGCTTCTGCAAGTCCATGTGAGTGGTATTTTTCCCAACCTTTCACCTTCAGTCTATGGATGTCTTTTCCTATGAGATGAGTCGCTTGGAGGCAGCATATGGTTGGGTCTTTTTTTTTTTTTAAGTCCAATCTGCCAGTCTGTCTTTTGATTGGTGAGTTTAGCCCGTTAACATTCAGGGTTATATTGGAGACATGATTTGTATTCCCAGCTATTTTTGTTTATTTTTGGTATTTGACTTGACTTGGTTTCTCCTTTGATTAATTTTTCCTTTAGTGTAATACTTCCCTTTGCTGATTTTCATAGTTGTTTTTCATTTCCTCTTCATGGAATATTTTGCCCAGGATGTTCTGTAGTGTAGGCTTTTGAGTTGTAAATTCTTTTAATTTTATGTATCATGGAAGGTTTTTATTTCATCATCAAATCTAAAGCTTACTTTTGCTGGATATAAGAGTCTTGGTTGGCATCCATTCTCTTTCAGAGCTTGATATGTGTTGTTCCAGGATCTTCTAGCTTTCAGGGTCTGGGTTGAAAAATCTGCACCTAATCTGATTGGCTTCCCCCTATAGGTAATCTGATTCCTTTCTCTCGTGGCTTTTAATATTCTCTCCTTATTCTGTATGTTAGGCATTTTTATTATAATGTGCCTTGGTGTGGATCTGTTGTGATTTTGTACAATTGGCATACTGCAAGCCTCTTGAATTTGTTTTCCAATTCACTCTTCATGTTTGGAAAATTTTCTGATATTATGTCATTGAATAGTTGCTCATTCCTTTGGTTTGGAACTCTATTCCTTCCTCTATAATAACTCTTCCTCTATAATAAGTCTTAAATTTTGTCTTTTCATGCTACCCCATATTTCTTGAATGTTCTGCTCATGGTTTCTTACCATTTTCACTGTTTTATCTACATTTTTTCAAGATTATATATTTTGTCTTCATTGTCTGAGGTCCTGTCTTCCAAGTGGTCTAATCTGTTGGTGATGCTTTCAATTGAACTTTTAATTTGGTTTATTGTGTCTTTCATTTCAAGGACTTCTGTTTGTTTTTTTCTAACATTTATTTTTTAGTTGTATTTGGATGCAATGCCTTCACTGTATTCACTTATTTACTTTTATGTGGTGCCGAGGATTGAACCCAGGTCCTCGCACGTGCTAGGTCACTGCAACCAGGTAGCGGCTGCTGGGCAAGGAGGCAGTTAGAAACTGGGTACCTGGCCAGCTGGAGATCCAAATGGGGACTTGCCCCCACTGAAGACGGTGATGAAGGTGACCCAAGATGGAGGTGTCTGTTTTCAGTGGTGAGGCGTCAGGTTGGGGGTGGGGAGCTGAGAGATGGTGCTAGATGATGAGTTCAGAGACGAGCTCTTTGGTGTGCAGTGTGTGGCCGTGGGCTGACTTCAGAGCCTGTGTGAAGTTCCCAGGTGCAGGCAGGCCACTGCATGTAGGGGACTATCTCCCTGCTGCAGAGTCCCAAGATGGTGGCCCCCTGGGGAGCCCCCACATTGGTAGATAGGGGTCCACACAGGAGTGGCGGCCAGAGTTCCTACATGTGGGAAACTGCTGGGTGTCCTGTGTGGGAGCAGCGTCCGTGATTTCTGCTTGGGTGGGTGGCCAAAAGTTCTGCACAGGTGCTGCTGCCACTGATGGTCCTGCTTGAGCACCCGGTAGTCCTGCATGGATGAGTAGTTGGGAGACCTACTCTGATGCTCAGGCCTGGAGCCCTGCACGGGGCATGGTGACTGTGATTCCTGCATGGGAGCAGGAATATCGCTTGCAGAGAAGCAGGATTCTCACTACTTGAGTCCCAGATCACGAGGCGACACAGAATGCTGCCTCCCTCTGGCCCACCCTCTTGGATCCCCTTTTCATGCATATTTTAATAATTAATTGTTTTGCCCTCTGTGGCTGGAAAATCCTACCCTTTATTTTGTGGTGCCGAGGCGACTCCAGGGGTCTTTGAGAAGCCCTCTTCCCCAGGCACATTACGTCCCATTGACTTGCAGAAGCCCTGGGAAGAGATGGGTCTAATGTTTTCTTGTTGGGCTGAGGTTCCAGGAATGATATATTGAGAGTGGAAATGGTAGAAACATTGTTCCCATCAGGAAAGCTGGAGAAGGCTGGGCAGTTAGACTCTGTCAATATTGCTTCAAGTCTTACATTGTCATGTCTCCAAAGTCATCCTGAAGTCAGAGCTTGCTGTGAATGATGACCTGGGAAATAAAAATAACTTCTCTCCCAAAAGCCAAGCACCAACCCCCAGGATGGGGAGGACATGTGAGAGGGACTGAGCAGCTGTCCAAGGACACAAGTGTCCACTTCCTGGGGTTGGGAGCCCAGGTGTCTAGCACAGACCATGTCAATGGCTTCCTTATGGCCAGGGTAGGCCTTTCATTCCCTGGGACCCTTGGGTTCCTCATCAGGGCTGAGGGCAGGGAGGAGCAGCTGGTCTCCCAGGCCTGCCTGGGTGGCTCTCACCAGGACAAGCAGCTGTGTGGCATGGAGGTTGTGTTAAGAAATTGGAGTTTCTTGTGTCCCAAACGTGCATATTTCTTGTTCCTGCTAGCTGGGAGGAGGCGAGGGGCAGGCCTCTGGGCTGAGTGGACAGAGGCGGATATAACTGTACACCCAGGTCTGAGTCTAAGAAGGAGGTGCCACGTGAGCACCTTGATGGGGCTGGGGCACTGGTGGAGCAGGATCCTGAAATCCAGGCTGTGCCCTGTGTCCTTTCATTTGACAGATGTTTATCAAGCTCTCCTATGTGGCCAGTTCTGAGCTAGGCACCATGTAACCCTCAATGGACAAATAGGTACGGGCTAGGGCCTTGGCAAACCAAGACCCAGGTCCTTAGATGTTGCCGTCAATTCTATGCAGGGCAGGTTCAAAACCCTGTGGATGAGAACAGCAAGGGGACCTCATCTACATGGGTGGGGTGGAGGGCCAGGGTCAGAAGTCAAGAGAGGCCTCCCCAAGGCTGTGGTGTTGGCCAAAATGATAGCAGAAGAGGGAAGGGGCTGGTCCCAGTGGGGAGGGGAATGTGTGAGGCCAGAGTCGGAAATGCCTTGAAGGAGAGAGAACCAGGATGGACGTGTGTCACAGGTGACAGGTGGCAAGCCAGGGAAGGAGCCTGAGGGAGACACAGCCAGCTATGGGGGTGGGGCCGGGCTCTGCAGCACCGTGCAAGCCCCAGGAAAACTCTTCTCATCAAGGACAAGGGAGGCCACAGGTCAGTTTGAAGCAGGATAGTGGTATAATCCTACTTGATTCTGCAAAGGTGATCGGGTGCCTGTGGGGAATGGATTAGACTGGAGGGGTACAGCAGATGCACAGAAGAAGCCTGACACATGGCCCATTTAGGTGGTCAGAGCCCCACCCTGGAAGTGTCTGGGCACCTGCCTAGCAGCTCCCTCTCTCTGGAAGTTTCCTGTGCTCCCGCAGCTGCCCAGCCCAGGGAGTAGGATCCCCTCAGCACTGCAAGGAGGGCTTCAGGCAAATCTCTTCTGCCATAAATGTTTCTGTTGACTTTCACAGTGAGGGGAGGAAAGAATTCAAAGAGCAAATGCTCACTGAGCAAAAGTAAACTGGCTCATTACTATGTTTCTAAAATCCCCCTGCACTGATATCCCCCCCTCATCTGTTCCACTGTGCACCAGTGAGTCCAGGACATGGCAGGGACTTCAGGTCCCAGTGTGGTTCCATACAGATTCAGAGATGTGCTGGTCTTTGGGGATTTGAGCCTGTGGTGTTTCACCCTGGCCCCTGAAGAGTTTCCTGAGACTCAGACATCCAAGCCTCTTGTCCAAAACAAAGAGTATCTGTGCTGTCAACAGTACTGGACATTCCCAGAGGCAAGGGCCAGGACTCTGAGGGGTCAGGCGTCTCACAGATGGGGCCTTACCAGGTCTCCAGGGAGCCACTGTCCGCCAGCCAGAGTCAATGGACTCCGCTTGTTTATAAAGCAATGAGAGCACCATCTGACGAAAACCAACTTTCCTGTAAGTAAGAAGAAAAGGAGAAAGCTGGCCAAGACCACAACACAGGGAGGAAGATAAATGACCCCAGTCCGTGTCTGGGCGAGGCTCCTTGTGCAGCTGGAAATGGATCAGAAGGTAGTGGCCGTATGGGACACAGACACCTAAGTAGGCTCTGGCACATTTAAAATGCACACTAACATTGCTTTCTCATTGTAGTTAGCAATATAATACCAAACTCAAAACACGATGTCTCAGGGGCTGGGGTGGTGGCTCAGTGGTGGAGGGCTTGCCTAGCATGCGAGAGGCACTGGGCTGGATTCTCAGCACCATGTATAAATACATAAAAATAAGGTTCTATCAACAACTAAGGAAAAAAATATTTTAAAAAAACCCCATGATGTCACAGACAGAGTGAAGACACACAGGGAGCCAGCCACATGGAGGGTCTTCTTTGTGTCTCTGGCTGGAGAACACTATCAGGATGTCGCCGGCCAGGAGAGACCATCTAAAAGGATGGCTGTCGGAAATCTTGAGAAGTTTCTCATGGAGGAAGAGACAGGTTTCCAAGAAAGACAGGAGCGAGAGGAAGCACTTCTGTCCCCTGAGGCACGTGTCGGAGCTTTCTCACCTGAGGCTCCAGGGCCTTGGGGGGTCACTTCCCTGTCACTCTCATTCTGTGACAGCTTTGCCCGTCGAAGCCAGGCTGCCAGCACTGGTGCCAGCAGACATCTCACTGGGGTCAGTGGAGAACAAAACCCTACTTGTTCTCAAAAGAGGGGTTTATTTTAAAATCTGCCCTTAGAAAGCAACCAGACAGAATCCATTCTTAGAGCAGACTTCTATTCTTGAGCAGGCACTTCAATGGGAGTGCCAAGCTTTGACTGTTAAATGAAGCTGCCACTCCCCCTGGGGCGAGTCCATGGGTCTCGGTGGCAGGATGGGGGTGCGCCTTTCCCAAGGACAGAGTCAGGACCTACAAGGAGAAGGCTCTTCATCTGTCGCTCTCTCCCCATTCCACGTCCCAGCCTCAGGGAATCCTGGTTCCCATCCGTGTTCCGTGAGAGGTTGATGCAGGTCTGAATCCAAGAGGAGGTAAAGGAAGAAGACATGCGTAAGCCTGAGCCCAGTGCAAGCTGCACCTCCTTCTGGAACTTTCCAGGAGCTTGACCTGCCTTCTCCGTCTCCTTCAAGCCCTGCTCTTCTCTCCATACCTGGTCTCCATGGCTGGCAATGCCAGAGAAGTCTGCCTCCACTTGGTCAAGCTGGCGACCTATGGTTCCTTGAATACCCTTCACTGGGTTAGAGTTGCCAGAGATTTGCATGAGGTTTGAAAGGCAGGGCTGAAGTGGTAGCCATGACTCTTGGAGACCACTGAATTCATTGGTTCAGTGTAGAGGTTCGCTGTGGCCTCATCTAGAGGCCATGGATGCAGAGCTACCCTAGGTGTTCCAGCTCTCCTCCATGCCGTGTCCAGCCTTCCTCCCATCTGCTGGTCTGTGGACAACAGCGGTTCCATGCCCAACACCAGGCTGTGGACAGAGGCGAGAGCTACCGAGGCCTAGCCTCCTGGATGCCTCTCACGAGCTCCCCACTGCTGTCTCCCGTGGGTGGCGGCCGCCCTGGCTTCTCCAATTTCCCTGAGAGCTCTGGCTTTCTGTCACCAGCTGGGCATGCAGAGGGCAGTTGGCGACTCTGACCCTCTGACTTTGCCCTCCAAGCCTCCGCTTCTTTAGCTTCTCTCACAAACATGTAAGGCCCAACTCCAGTTAATCCCTGTCCTTCAAACATGGCCTGACTGTGTTATTCAGATTACCTACATCCTTACGGATTTCTCCTCTTTCTTTTCTTCCTTTCTTGGCTTTGGATTTATGGTTTGTTGTTTTCCTTACTCTTTTTTCTCTTTCTTGTTTGGAAGTTAAAAACGTTTTTTTCAATTCTATTAGTGGTTATTCTTGAACTTTTACCAGATACACTTAATAATGTTTAAAGTTAATTATTACCTTTAACTTTTAGCTCCTCTACTGAATAAAATAGAGACTTTAAAACCAATTTCCCCTCCCTAATTTGCTTGCTATTATGGCCCATTATTTTGGCTTTTTTACTGCATAATCTAAGCATCACTGTCATTTATTTAGACGCTGTTCTTTTATATTTATCTCATAATTAATAGTGTTTCTGCTCCATGGCCCTCAGAGTGCTGACCTTTCTTCTGGAATTATTTCCCTTTCTCCTGATCTCAGTCCTTTTGAAATTTCTTTTGTGAGGTTGTGTTGGCAGCAAATTCTTTCACTTCTTGTTTATCTAAGTGCTTAGAATCTAGCTTTATCTTGAAAGGTAGTTGTGTTGAGTAACTAAGATTTGTATTACATCTATTTTTTTGGTACCCTGAATATAAATTTTCCTTGCCTTTAAGTTTTCATTATCTCTGCTATAAAGTCCTCTCTTGGCCAACTGGCTTTTCCTTTCTGGTACGTCTCTGTTCGTTATTGCGTTGGTCTGCTCACGGCATCATGTGTAAGTGTGCTTAGGTGTGACATTTTTATGCTTACCTTGCTATATTAATTGTGCTTCCTATAAAACTCAGAGCAGTGACCACTTCTAGAGGCCAGTGATGTTGGAAAGGCAAGTGGTGAAGGAGGGGAGGGAATACAGACTCACACAATGGTACATACAATCGGTGACCCAAATCCTAGTGTTCATTTTGTTTCATGAATTACATATATGCCACACATTATCAATTACTCTGTATATTTCAAATGCATAAAATATGAGTTTTTAAACACAAAGAAAATATTCTATTTGTTAAAAAATAAAAGAAACAATAAAAACTTTGTATAAACAGTTTACCACTATGAAGTTAATGGAAATTCTGTAATTGCTATATTGATATTTACTACATGTGTCACGTACTGCTTCCCTGTACCCCCTATCTCATCATGAAACTAAAGTTGTTGGGGAGTTTCTGCCTGATCAGATCTCTGGGATTAACACAATGTTCCTGGGTTACAGATTAAAGAGCCCTTCATTATCAGAAGATTGTATCAGAATTCAAAATTCTCAAAATTCTTATTCTTCTAATGATTCATATATTATTAGATATATTATTAATGATTTATATATTACTAGAGCTAAAGGAATTTAGCAATTGGTTGGCTCATGCTCTCCCTTTACTCTGAACACATTCAGATCCTTAAAGGGGAAGTGAGTTTCCCAGACACAGAGATAACCAGGGATAGGGATTCCTGAGTGTGGTCATGCTTCTCCAGAATGAAGCCTTGTTCTGAAGCCTGATTTCCTTAATAGTGCATATGGAGGTGGGAGAAGCAGTGCATGATCAAGGTCTGAGTCTTCCAGAATTGCAGCTGCAAGAGTTGTCTTTGATGTATCTGTCACTCAAGTATTGGGAGACATGCTCAAGAAAGGACAAAGACATGAGGCAGGGAAGGGATCACTCCTGACCAAAGAAAATGTGGAAGAGAAGTGCAGGAGTCATCAGTGGGATTCGTGATTTCAAAGGACATCAGCATAAATTAATTAGAACATGAACTTCAGTTGCATCCTGACAAAGAGGATCCTCCTTTATCACACCAGTAACATGGAAGGATCTCTACTCCAACGTCACTGTGACCTATGGCTCCCAGCATTGCTTAGAATGGCAGCGCTCAGCTCTAGGCAACTTTTGAGTCTTAAGTTGACAGCTGGAACACAAATAAAGAGACAGCTATTCCTAAGGTAGATTTCTACAGAAGATGGAGACTACTTTTGAAACACTAAGACACAGCATGGTGAAAGATGTAGTTATACCTTTTTTCCCCCAGAAATGAATAAAAACACAGACTGACTTTTATAAAAAAAATAATTTTGTTCTACATTCTATAATCTAAACAAATTAACAAAGTATCTTGATATGAAAATTTAATAATTCATATGTAAAAATCTACTTTAAAAGTCCTGCATCCAAGACATCTGGAGTCTATAATTTCTGAACATCATTGGCAAATAATTGGTCATGTTTCCTGATAACTATGATGTTCTTTATAGTGTGCCCTCTTTATTATTCTCTTAATTCTCCCAAGCTTGTGTGTATCTGAGCCATCCAGTATGGTAGCCACTAGCCAAAGGTGGCTTCTGACCAATCTAAACATAGCTCATCCAATTTGAGATGTGTGCTGGCAACACTGGATTTCAAAGATTTAATATGCAAAAGGATAATGTAAAAAAAACATTAATTTTTATGATGATTTTATGTTGAAATGATAATATTATAGGTATACTGAGTTAAGTAAAATACATTATTAAGATTAATTCCATCTTCTTCTTTTTACTTTGTTTAATGCGAAGACTAGAAAATTAAAAATTACATATGTGGCTTGTATTGCATTTCTGTTGGGATACTAGGGCTTTCCTCATAGCAAATTCCAGTTGTCCCCGTCTTCAATTTTGTAGTCATCAAGTAGACTTTGGAAATGATACTTCCCCTGTGGAACCTGCACAGTGTCTCAGTTTAATACACAAGCATGTGTCTCAGCCAGTCAGCAGCAAAGTCCCCTCCACGCAATCTTGCCTGTGTTTCCCAGTGCACAGCTGATTCACAGAGCTTTGCAATGTTAGTAAATTTGGTGCTCACTGATGGCCCTAATTACATTCTATCCAGAACATAATAAACTGTCAACATTTTTCTTCAGTTTCTGCTGTCTCGCTCTGTTCTGAACCATGAGAGAAACATCTGTGGGAAAGGCTATAAAAATAATTAGTATTTACATAATAAATCATTGTGGGCCAGTTGTATAAAGAAAGGAACAGTAAATGCCATAAGCAAAATCTACAGGAACTTGGTTTTTGGTAGATGTTCTTAGCATTTGACCATCTAGGCAGTTTTTGTACAATATTTAATTCTGTTTTATTTCTAAACCAAAGAAAGTAACTCAAAACACTACTTCACAGCTTTCAAAGGCCTGGGGTACATATATACTGAACAAGTAGGAAAAGAGAATGTTTTAAAGAGAGAAATGAATGATAAACTTAGTGTTAGTAATTGAACACCTGATTGTTAGTTGGTTTACTTATTTATTTAGTAATTATTTGAAAAGCTTTGGAATACAAGGACACCCTAAAAACATTTATTAAATCCCTGTCACTGTCCTACCCATCATGTAAGTTAAAAAAATAAAAAGGAGGCACAAACTGACCTCTCCAAAGAAACTGCCATGATGTTCCAGCGTGTGTTTGATAGGATGCATCATATAAAAATGGGGCAAAATATTAGTTTGTTTGTGCCATGTTTCAGACTCTCAGAAATGTCTTTAAAACTGAGACCACAATGAAAATTATCTATTCCTAGATTGAAGACCTGAGGAAAGAATCTCCCAGGAAGAAAAATTAAAACTAGGTGTTTCTCCATAAAGAAAAGTAATTTTTCTCTAAGTTTTATACATTTTTACTACAACCTGTGTTGATACTTCTCATAGGTCTCTCAGCCTACCCCAAATGCAAGAACTCAGACCCTGAGTTCACTGGAGAAGATGACAGGGCCAGCAACATCCTCAAATATGTCTCCATCACATCATGAAGCTGCACAGGGACAGAAGAATCACAGAGAAGGACCAAAAGCCAGACAACTGTGGTTGGAGTCCCTGGTGGCACTCGGGTTGGGCAAGACCATGCTGCTGTCCCTAATGGCCCCAAGGCCGTAGAACAACAAATGTTCATTGTTCACACAAAGTATTCATCTTGAGGCCCTGCTCCTCCTCCTCCTCACCCATGAACATGGCTCCATCATCTGAAATGTTGTCAATGAACCTTAAAAGAGAAAGTGGGGCACTGGGGCCTTGCATACTAGGTCTGCAATGTGCATGTAACTCCCGCTCACATTTCATTGCTCGAAGCCAGTCTTGTGGCCAAGTCTAACCTCAAAGGAGTGGAGAAGCACAATCCTGCTGCTTGTCCGAGCAAAAGACCTGGCTAACTTGTTGAGCAGCAGTAGCATCCACAGTCATCTGGATTTTTCATTATGTAACATAGCTTTCCTTATAGCTTTAACCAGTTTGAGACAAAGTTTTCTGTTAGTCCCAGCCCCAACCATATTAATTGAGACACCAGAACATACAATTCCCCCCCCCCCAAAAAAAAAGCTTTCTGGCAAAACCATCCTTCAAAAGTGAAGGAGAAATTAAGACACTCTGAGGTAGATAAAAACTGAGAAACTGGGTCAGTAGCAGACCTGCCTTGCTAGAAATGCTGAAGGTGGTCCTTCAGGCTGAAATGAAAAAAACAGTAACTCAAATCCACAAGAGAAAATAAAGAGCATTGGAAACAATCATTTCATAAGGTAAAGGTCAGAGACAGTACAGAGTATTTGAGACAGTGTAAATGTATTATGTGTTTATATTTCTTTCTTTGTTTGGTCCTATTTAAAAGCCAATTTCATGAAATAATAATTACAAACCTGTGTTGAGGGACCTGCAATTTCTAAAATGCAATTTGTGTGACAATAACAGCGCAAAAGGCTGTGATATAGAAGACAGTGATATAGAAGCAAATTTTTATATGCTACTATAATTAAATTGGTATTAATCCAAACTAGATTGTTACAAACTAAGATGTCAATTATTGTCCCCAGGATAACTACTAAAATAATAATTCAAAAAATACAATGAAAGATAAATAACAAGGGTAATTAACCTGATACATGAAAAAAATATATACTTAATGCAAAAGAATGTAGAATGGAGTAATAAAAGAAAGAGAAGAACATAAAAATAAAACCTCAAAAATAACAGACAAATTTTTCATTACCATTTGGCAGATTGGATATTAAAATGATCTAATTTGTAGTCTATTTATAAGAGACATACTTCAGATTCAAAGACACAAATAGGTTGAAAGCAAAAAGATGGAAAAAGGTATACTAGGCAAGCAGTATCCAAAAGAGAAAAGAAACAGCTCTCTAACTCTCAGAGAAAAAAAAAACATTAAAACATGAAAGTGTTCCTAGAGACAAAGGAAGAAATTTTATAATGGGAAAAGCTTACATCAGGAAGATACACCAATTATAAACTTATATACACCTACCAAGCAAGCCCCAAAATCAATAAAACTAAAACAGATGGAATTGAAGGAAAGAAAAGACAATTCAAACATAATAATTTAAGAATCTAATAATAAATACTTTAAAAGTGAATCATGAGTTTACAGGCAGGAAGGGATGATTAGTGTTGGTGGAGCCCCAGGAACCCCGCGCTCTGAGGAATTCTGAGCGCTTGGGTCATAATTGACCCCGGCAACGCCAGAGGACGTTCGGCGCAGAGAAGTGGATGGTGATGGACGCGCTTTTCAGAGCTGGTCCGATGGATCACTGAAGTGGCCACGATGTCGTCCTGGTTTGGAGGCCTGGGCTCAGGCTTGGGCCACTTCTTGGGTCAGGTGGGGAGCAGCGTGGCTTTCCTCACCGGCCATAGCTCCAGCTTCGCCAGGGAAATGCTTCTGGGTGACTTAGGAGACCTAGAAGCAGCTTTACATCATTGTTGGAGAAAGGAAATGGAAACTACTGATTCCACACTAAGATGGGAGAATGAAAGACTGAAAAAGTATTGTACTGACCTGGAAGAAAAGCATGAAGCATCAGAGCTACAAATAAACCATCAGTCTGTAAGTTACCAAAATCAACTGCAACAGAAAGAGGTAGAGATCAGCCATCTTAAAGCAGGACAGATTGTACTGCAAGATCAAATGTTCCAACTACAGGCAGCCGCTCAATCAGTACACTTGGGAGCTTGTGGTGTACCAACAACAACTGCACCGGCTCCGTTCGGTTCCCTGATCAGTAGTCATTTTTCAGCCTTTCGTGATGATGACATGGACTTTAGTGACATAATTTTATCACAACAAGAAACAAACAGATTATCAACTGAAGCTGCAAAACATGAATCTGAAGTTGGCCACTCGAGGCAGATTGCTGAGGCTCAGGGAACACACCATTCTGACGCAAGTGAAATCTGCAAAGTACAAAATACTATCAAGACTCTTCAACCAAACCAAAGTCCAGACATATATGATCATCAGCATGAAATTTCAGTTTGGGAGCAGAGTTCTACTGTGGCAGAAAAGGGAAAAATCCTTCCTCAGAGCTCAGCAGTGGAAGAAGTGTTCAGGCTTCAACAAGCCCTGGCTGATGCGGAGAAGGAAATCGTGAGACTAAATGGTTTAAACCAGGTTAACCATCTTGCTGAAGACAATCTGAAACTTACAATGCATGTTGAAGCTTTAGAGAAAGAGAAGTCATCATTGAGTCAAGAAAAAGAGGAACTTCAGATGTCACTGTCAAAATTGAGCTGTGACTACCAAGTCATGAAAAACAGAGCTTCAACAGACATGAATTTGAATGTACAATTACTAGACTTAAAACTTCACTTGAAGTCAAAGGAGGAAGAACTGAATCAGACTATCAATGAAAAGAAAATGCTGATAGCTGAGTTAGAAGAACTGGATCATCAGAATCAGGAAGCTACAAAGCACATGATTTTGATACAAGATGAGCTATCCAAACAACAAAATGAAGGAGACCTTGTCATCAAGAAGTTGGAACAAGATCTAGATGATGAAAAAAAGAGAGTTCATCAACTTGAGGATGATCAAATGAACATATCCCAAGAGTTGCATGTGCAGAAGGAGAAGTTAACTGAGAATGCACAGAGCCTCAGTGATTTGCATTTAACTAAGCAGAAGCTTGAAGGTAAAGTAGAAGATTTAGTAGATCAGCTAAATCAGTCACAAAAAAATAGTTTAAACATCCAGCAGGAAAACCTTGGGCTTAAGGATCACATTAGACAACTTGAAGATGAGCTGTCTGGATTTAAGAGCAAGTATCGAACTTCTCTGAATGAAGACTCTAACAGTCATTGTAAGGATGACATGCTTAAAGAACGAGAAGCTGAAGTTAGCAACTTAAGGCAAAATCTTTCTGAAGAGGAACAGCTCAATGAAAATTTAAAGAAAGTTGCTGTTGAACTCAAAACGGAAAATGAAATGTTGATTTTAGCACGTGACGATGTAAGGTGTAAGTTGGAAGAATCTATTGCTGCTTACAATCAAATCTCTCAAGAAAAAGACACTATCACGGAGACTCTCAAAAGAGACAAAGAAGAGATTGAAGCCAAACTGCACCAGGCAGAAAAAAGACTGTTGGAAGAAGCAAATAATCACAGGCAGACTATTCAGGAACTCTCCAATGCACATAATGTGAATACCTCTGCCTTAAAGCTGAAACACGAACGTGTAGTTCAACTCAGTCAAGAGAAGGACTTTGAAATAGCAGGACTCAAAAAGAATATTGAGCAAATGACTGCTGATGAAAAAGAAACTGATGAAATTTTGGCATCTTATGTAGAAGAACAGGAGCGATTGATACAAGTCATAAATGAGAAGGAAGATTTTATTGAAAAACTCAAAGAAAAAAGTTCACAACTACAAAAGGATTTAGATAAGTGTTCTCAGGCCTTAGGAGAAAATGAAACTTTAAGGCAATCCGTTGAAAGAAAGGACAGAAATCTTACCTACATGAAAGCAGAAAATAACTATCTGCGAGTAGAATTGAAAATACTTAGGGAACAGCACAGTCAAGCTGTGCCAGTGGCTGAGCCTACAGCTCTTGATGCTGTCACAGAACTAGAATTGGAGGTATCTCAACTGAATATAGTCAAAAATCATCTGGAAGATGAAATTCAAGACCATCTGAATATAATTGAAAATCAAAACCAGTGTAAAATGCAACTACTTCAGTCTTTACAGGAGCAGAAGGAGGAAATGGATGAATTTAAGTACAAATATGAGCGGATGAATGCGGCGCATAGCCAGTTAATTTTAGAAAAAGAGGAGGAAATTAAGAACTTGCAGAAAACTATTGAAGAACTAAAAGCCCAGTTGCCTGGAGAGAAAGGAGATGCTCAAACATTGAATTCTGATATTTTTCAAGAGACCAAAGTAAAAATCCTAAGAGAAAAAGAGGTTCAACACTTACGGGACCAAGAATTACGCCTAAACCGGGAGCTAGAAAGGCTACGCAGCCATCTCTTGGAATCAGAAGAGTCTTACACCCAGGAAATTTTGGCTGCAGAAGACAAAGAGATTCAACTGAGACAGAAAGTCACACTCTTGGAGGAAAAGCTAGTTGCATCTTCTAAGGCAAGTCACCAAGCCAGTGTGCAGATAGAGTCACTGCAGGAACAGTTGAGTCTGGTCTCTCAACAGAGGGATGAGAATGCACTGCAGCTTTCGCTCTCCCAGGAACGAGTCAGGCAGTGTGCCCTGTCATCAAGTAACCTGCAAAGGGTTCTAGAGCACTTCCAAGAAGAAGAGAAAGCTCTGCATTCTGCTGAATTAGCCAAAGAAAAACAGTCCATAGCTGAATGGAAGAACAAGGCCGAAAAGCTAGAAGGAGAAGTATCATCATTGCAGGAACGTTTGGATGAAGCAAATGCTCTGTTGGATTCTGCTTCCAGACTGAGAGAAGACTTAGATCTCAAGGAAGAACAGATGGAAGAACTGAAAAAACAAAACGAGCTCCAAAAAGAAATGTTGGACCATGCACAACAGAAATTGTCAACTTTGGTCAACAGCGCAGAAGGAAAAGTGGACAAAGTCCTCATGCGAAACCTTTTTATTGGTCATTTCCAGACACCAAAGGGCAAACGTCGTGAAGTATTGCAGTTGATGGGGAGCATCCTGGACATTCCAAGGGACGAAATGGAGCAGTTGTTGAATAAAGATTATGGTGGTGTCAGTAAGTGGATGAGTTCTTTTTCAGAACTCTTTGTCAAATTTCTGGAATCGGAATCTCATCCCTCTGTCCCACCACCAAAACTTTCTGCCCATGTCATGGATTGTCTAGACTCACCAGGAAAGAGAGAGCAAGGTGTAAATGTACCAGGAAATGTTAAAGATGGAGCCAAATTAAGAGCTGGCAGAAGCACCAACGGGAATCCACTCTTGGTTCCACGTTCTGCAGCTGTGCCTCTTAGTAACCTAGCTGGAGTTGGACTTGGTGGACCTGGGCATCCTCTTTTTAAACCCATTGCAGATTTCATGCCCACCTTTACACCACTGCCAGTGTCCCTGGACAACAGTGCCAGAGTTGTACTCCAGGATCTTCTGAATATTTAGCATTTGAAAGAAGCCATAACCCTTTTTTACGTTTTACAGCATGGCCTTTTGAAAAAGTACTCATGTGTTTGTAGACAAAAAGAGAAAGCAAAAAAGCTGGTATATGTAAGTGTATAGCTACTAGGTATTTTATTTTATTTTTTTAGTTGTGATTTTTTGCTATAGTACTTTTTAAAAAATTTGTTTTGTTTTTTTGTAGCACTTTTTGTTTATAGAATTTTGTTCCAATGTAGCAGATAATCATCACCAGTTATCAATTCTGATGTACTTTTGTGAGCAACTGTACAGAGCAGCCTTCTTGAACCACTAGTTCCAACCTCTTTTTTTTAAAACAATAATAATATTTCTTAAATTTAATGGCATTAAGATAAAAACGATACATGTAATTTACAGGAAACAAGAAAAATCCAACCCATAAGAAGGATGTCTCAGATTTAGAGTACATGAAAACCAAATATAATGTTGCAAAAAGTTGAGAATATTTAGTTTATCCAAGATAACATTGTACAACTACCAAGCGAAAATTCCAATGGGGAGGACCTAAACATGAAGCTTAGTGGATAAATTCTAAGATGCTTTGAATCCAAATTCTATGACCCCTATCCATTTTGCTTATTTCCATTTCTATACGAAAGTCACTTCACATTAATTCAGTTTTCCAGATGATAAATATGTCCAGAAGGAAGAGTATTTTTATGAGTCAACCCCGAAGTGGGATCACAGGATCCATTGCCAATGGAAAAGTTAATTAGTAAGAATGTATCATTAAATATCTGGACTGCTTATCTACATACTATTGGGGGCTCTACAATAATTCTTATAAACACATTTTATAAAACATTTGATCAAAACAAGTTGGGGAGAGAAATAAGCTAACAACAGTTTTTGAAAGATGAAAAGCTTTAAAATAGGAGTAGTTATAACCTTTTGATAAATTAAGGTAAAAGATGACTCAAAAGGTTCCAGCTTAAGTAGGTGAAATCAGAGAAGAGAAAAAGCAGATTGCATAGCACATACTTCTCTGACACCTGTAGTTTCTAAAACCATTCAGAACATTTTTGTTAAAATTAATTTAAACAAAATTTAATATATTTTTAAATATAAATTATATCATCATTTAATATAAATTAACCTAATTTAAATTAATTTTATTAGTAGTATTATTTAAATTTCTTTTATTAATACTATGGTTTGATTTAGATTCATTTTATTAATTGATATTGTTTATTAACTTATATTAAATTATAGTATGATTTATATTTAAAAGCTCATTAAATTTTATTTAAATTAATACAATTTAACAAAGTAAATTTAACATAATATAGATTGAATTATTTAGTATTGACTATATAATTTAATATAAATGTCAATAAAGTTAATTTTAATAAAAATGCTCTTAGTTGTTTTGGAAATTACAGGTGGCAGTGAAGTATTAGCTATATTATCTTCTTTTTTCTCCTCTTTGATTTTACCTAACTTAAGCTAGAACCTTTTGGTTTATCTTTTGTTTTACTTTACAAAAATTAAAAAAAGGAAGAAAAACACCTAGTAGCTACACACATATCAGCTTTTCCTTTCTTATTTCTAAATTTCACCTTAACATTTACATTATTTTACCAAAATTAAGATGCCATCAGTTGTTACTCCCGAGAAGAATATCAAAGTATATATTTTGCTTCGACCTGCCAAATTACTTGGAATCTTATTCCAGTAGACTTCACATGGTTGGGAAAAGCAGAGTCCAGATTTGTCATGAGAGATTTTTATATATTCTGCTCACTCCATTGTGTCTAGGTGAGCCTTTGGGTTTCAATGCCTGGAAACACACTTCTTATAGTTCAGAATTGAAGAGCTCTTGGAAACAGCGACCTCACTGCATTCTTGAGAAAAATATGTTATATGGGTACTCAGAAAATTACAAAGATTAATATAGATTCAAGATTTTTTTAAGACAAGGGTTTTAATGGAGAAAACAGCAAGATAGCCTTAGAAATTTCATACTCCCTGCATTCTTAGGAAAAGCTTCTATATTGTAAAGAATAACACCAAACAGAAAAGTTCCTAAGAAAATATTGTGCTTTCAGTTTCCTTGTCTCATAAATTTTATTAAAGTTTCATTAAAGACCCTGTATTTGCTAGCCTTTTTATTAAATACTTTTTTGAGATATTCTATTAATGTCTATGACTGGATTTTATTTGGTCTCACATTAATGTCGCTCCCTGTGACAAAGGGTACATGGGAGGCAGGCAGGATCAGCCTGTCCTCTCCGAGGCACCAGCTGTCGGAACCAGGCTCTGACAGAGGTAGTGAAAGGCACTAGCATCTCCTGGACTGAGCGAGAGGGTAAGTATCTGAGTAATATTAATTGTGAATAAATGCCACATTTTTTATGCATTCATCTACTAAGTTGTTTCCACAATTTAGCTAATGTGAATTTTGCTGCTATAAACATTGATGTGGCTGTGTCCCTGTAGTATGCAGTTTTTAAGTCCTTTGGGTATAGACCAAAAAGAGGGATAGCTAGGTCAAATGGTGGTTCTATTCCCAAATTTCCAAGGAATCTCCAAACTGCTCTCCATATTGGCTCCACCAATCTACAGTCCCACCGACAGTGTAGGAGTGTACATTTTTCCTGAAATCCTCACCAACACTTATTGTTGTTGTCTTCATAATAGCTGCCATTTTCAAAAATCGCTGACATTCTAACTGGAGTGAGGTGCAATTAAACCCCTATCTCTCACCATGCACAAAACTCCACTCAAATGAATCAAGGACCTAGGAATAAAACCAGAGAGCTTGCATGTAACAGAAGAAAAAGTAGGCCCTAATTCCAATCATATGGGATTAGTCCCAAAATTCCTTAATAAGACTCCTATAGCACAAGAATTAAAATCAAGTATCAATAAATGAGATAGATTCAAACTAAAAAAGTTTCTTCTCCACAAAACAAACAATCTGGGAGGTGAATAGAGATCCTACATCTTGGGAGAAAATTTTTGCCCCATCACACATCAGATAGAGCATGGATACATCATAAAATGAATAATTCATATGACAATTCAAAAAACAGTGAAAAACATCATAAAATGAAGACTTCTTAGAAAATGAAATTTTAAAAAAATTGTGAGAAAACATTTGATAATACTAAATTGACTGATTTTTAAAAAAGAAATCAAATGTAGATTAAACTAACAAAGATAAAATAACCTATGTAAATAAAGGTCCTGTCTGTAAGATTTGGGAAATGTACTTTCTAAACATCATCAGCAAATAATTGGTCATAAACCAACAAGATAACAATTAAAAGCCTCCAAACTGAGACAATTCCACAGAGTTAGAAGAAAGAAAAAAAAAACAGAAGGGGCTGGAAGTAGGGCCCAGTAGTAGAGCATTTGCCTAGCAAGTACAAGGCCCTAGGTTTTATTTCTAACACTGAAAAAATAAAAAAGGAAAGAAAGATAACATAGAAAAAAAGAAGCAAATCTGTAGCTGAAACTTCAAAGTCCTTCCTGTACTGCTCAGGAACATCTATGACCTCCAATGTCACCTTCATCATTTCATTTTTGACATGCTTGAAACTTGTCATTGCATTATGGCTAGATTGATGCCATGAATTTTGTCTTCAGATTTATAATTCCCATTTGACTTGGCGTCATCTGCATAATCAGCTTAGTGAGGGTGCGAAGATAGGGTTGTGCCAAATAAGAAATGGAAATTTGCAGAGCAAGAGCCGGCTCCATTGGCACGACCCGCTCTGGAAAGATAAGACCTACATGCTCCACTAACCACTTGCTGGGAAAGCCCTTCTCTGTGTCCCTGGCCACCTCAAAGTGACTGTTTCACCCAGTCCTCACTGTCAGCTACTGTTGAAAACCCAGCCCAAATCACCCGAGTTCTGTGAAACTTCCTCTGTGACTCTGCTTCTCGAGATGTCACTGAGGGCCTGGTCTCCCCTGCCTGGAAAGAGTGTAAGTGACTGAGTTTGCTCTGCTCCGTTGACAGGTTTTCTTAGTTATTTTTATGAGGACTGCAATGATTTCTTCCCTACAACTGCTGTGTTTATTTCCAAACCGTCTTTCTGGCCATTTTAATAGTCCTTCGCTACTTTTTAACTTCTGTGATTGTCACCATTACGATACGAGGTGTCTCCCAAAAGCTCCTGGGTGAGACAGGGTAGAGAAAGTGTAGTGGGGAAATGATTGGGTTAGGAGAAACTTGACCTACTCAGGGCATTGACCCACTTGCATGGATTGACTGGATGGTCCCTGTTGGCAGTTTGGTGTAGCTGGAGGGGTAGGTCACTGTGCCACTGGGGTTTACATTTTGTCCCTGGTGAGCAGAGCTCTCTGCTCCCTCGTTGGCATGACCAGAGCTGCTTTCCTTCAACACCTTTCTGCCTTGACGTTCTGCTCATCTTGGGCCTAGAGCAGGGGTTGGCCGTCTATGAACTGAGAATTCTGAAACCGAGCACCCAGATAAACTTTCCTCCTGCAACAAACTGACTAAAACAGATTCTGTATTTTCTGCAGAGTTTGTCCAGGTCTGATGATTTTACTGTTTGAGGTCTACATGGGAAGGGAGTCTAAAGATATTGTTTTCGTTTCTTTAGAGTCACACTCATGTACGGTTTTTCTTCATGAATTTGGTTTTTGATGTGAGCTCATGTTTATTTGATCTTTATCTGTGGGAATCCTGAGATCCTAAACTAGACGACTAGATCCTAAACTAGACTCTGTTCCTCTAGAGGAGATTAGCTTGCTGATACCTTCATTTAAAGCTCACGTCTTTCTCTTTTGATTTCAGCTCAAAGATTTTTCTAAAACAGTGTTTTGTCTTCGGAGATTTTCTTGGCCTCCTAGAACCTAGTCATATAAACAACCATATGAAGCCCTTTCTAGAGGATCTGGCTGTGTAGAGCCAGGGGCCTTCTTAGTGCTGTTGGTGGGGCCCCATCTCTGACTTTCTCCCAGGAGCATTTCCCCGATGACAGCTCCACTGAGCCTGAAGACCAAGCTCACCCTCTGGCTATATTGTGGCAGATATAATTATACCCCAGTGATGTGTAAGTGGACGCTGTAGATGAAGAAGGATATTTTCAAGGCCCGTTTTATCAAGCATTCTTGAGGCTGTTCTGTAAATGTCACAGAGGAAGATGTGAAGTTTCAAACAAGTTTAGGCCAGAAATAGTTCAGCACTGCTGGGTAATCTTGTGCCTGCTTTCATCTATGGTAGATTTTAGCACTGACCTGGGGTCAAACCCTTTTAACTCTAAAGGAGTCCATAGTAGAGCTAATGATAGAATGTGAACACAGAGATTTCTAATCTATGAGTCTAAGAAGAGAAGTCCCATTTATTTTGAGCATGAAAGCTGTGAATGAGATATGAATAGTTTGTTCTTTAAAGTTGCTGCAGCAGAGGCTGGGGTGTGGCTCAGTGGTGGAGTTCTCGACTAGACGGCACAGGGCATAGGAAAAAAATTTTCAATAATAGCACTTCCTTTCTTGCCAGATCTTTTGTCTCATGTGGTGAGACTCTGTGGTGTTAAGGACTGGCAGAGGGGAGCAGATGAAGTTACAAATACCCTAACCCTAACCCTAACCCAATGAAAATGGAAAAGCACAGCACAGCAGAAATAACACGTACCGGGTATGACTTTAGGATTACTCTATCGCCTTTCCTGTTAGTGAGGGGTCTTCAAAGTTCCATTACCTAGCTATTGCTGTTAGTTTGAAAGTTTGGCAAACACACATCTCAGCATTATCAGTTTTGCCAGAAATACAGGCTACCAAAAGTGCCACCCAGGGTCTGGGAGCCTCTGAAGATAAGTGTGTTTATTGGTGTCAGTATTCTTATTGAATAATTATCTGATGTCCGTTAGTCCTCTAAAATAAGAATTCTTTTGCTCTTTTCTTCAATAAAAAAGTTTTACTGGCAAAGGAAGCTGGGGGTGCCCAATGTGTGGGTCGCGTGCATGCCTGCATCAGGCTGGGCAAATGTGCAGATGGAGACCCCATAGCCTGAGGAAGCCAGCCAGGCAAAAATAGAAATAATCAACAAAAATATGAGAAGATTTCTTCTAAAATGAAACTTTGAGATGTATGCATTTTTTTTTTAAATTCTAGTAAAATTAGTAGCTGTATAGAAAATAAAAAAAGTTTCACTGGCACCCTATTTGGCCCCTACGATGGTAATTCTGAAGTGGTTTTTCTGCTAGAGCACCTCACTCATGGGAGAGACATTTTATGCTGGACTGCAGCGATATAGCTTTTTCTGCCAAGGTCCTGCTCAGAGATGATCTTCCATGTGGCAACCTTGGCTTTGCCTGGTCCTCCAGTGCCTGTTCATTGTGCCGGGTGCATGCCATGTACCATGTGCCCATTGCTGGAGATGACTCTCAGGCTGTCTTCCTCTCTCCCTGAGCTCTGCACAGCTCAAGGGCAGGAGGGTGCATGTTTACACCACCATGTGGGCATAGAGCGCAGCCCATGACTGGGGAGCTCAGCAACCCCTCCTGGGCTATTACTGTCTGTGAAAGCCTTCCATCACCTTGTGGGTCATTGTCACAGAATATTCTCCCTGGCCCAAAGTGACTCCCATGGTTCTCATTCCACGTTCTCCTCACCTAACTCCAGATGCAACCTCTGATCCAGTTTCCAGGGTGCAGGGGTAGAAGTGTGTCTCTGCCTTACTACTTCCCTTGGCTCCTCCAATCTGAGGTGCTCACACTCATTACTCTGTTCCGTGAAAGACCCTTCTCGGAGCTACTCTCCTTCCCAGGTGATGGGCTTGTCCACATCAGAATACGCTTTCTCTTCCGCACAGACTGTGCCTAACACGGTCCTGCACACAGTGCCTAGCGAACAATGGAGTTATCACTGTGATGATGGTTGTGTGGCTTTCCTGGTGGGACCCTTGGATCTCAGCCTTCCTGTTGGCATCTGTGGTGGCCAGAAGGACACTCCTGGCAGATGTGCTGTTACAGAGGCCTAGAGGGCTGAGGCCCAGCTGCTGCATCTGAGGTGCCAGGTCTCACCTCCACAGGTCCCCCGTGACCGAGTGTGGTGGGCTACCTCAGCAGACCTTCAAGGACTCTAAATGGCATTGTGGGGCCTTCTGTAGACACTTCTACAGTCTGTATTCCCCAACTTGGGGGTCGGACGTGCGCTGTGGTCTGCTGGCTCTCCCAGCTCCCTCCCTCGTCACAATGTTCTCTTCTTATGAGTTAACCCCATCTTGGTGTAGCCTTCCTGGGAGACCTGGACCAGCAAAGCACCCAGTGCTGAGCCGGCTCCTGTCACTCCCCATCCCTGTGCCCGCGTGCCGGGTGAATGTCCTTCTGGATGAGGTACATGTCCTAGGTCCACATTGCCCCTCCCACCCACGCCCCCCTTGAGGCCCTTTTCTGCGAAGCTGCACTTACTACACTGTCCTTCTGGGGACACCAGCCTTAGTCTGGGTCAGACCTGCGACCATGTCTGTCTCTGTCTTTCTTCTTCCCCCTTTTCTCTCTCGTTTTCTCTCTTCCAAACTCCTTCTGTCACCCTCTCTCTCCTCCTCTCCCCCTCTTTGCTACTTTAGGTCCTGTGACACCCACAAAGCAACCCACGTTAAGAACAGGTGACAACAGCCTTCCTCCGAAACCCAGATGTCTGATCTTTCCTCCTTCTGAAGCCACAAACGACGGGAAAGGAACAGCACATCAAAAACCGTCAAGAGCGAAGGGAAGGGGGACTTCTGTTGCTAGAAGGCAGCCCTTTGGAACCTGGAAAGAAAAATGAAGAGAATAAATGGCTTAAATCCCAGAAGTGACAGTTACCTAGGCCTCTGAATGGAAAGCAAGGGGGAAAGCAAGCTTTTCTTGTCCCAGGCCCTGGAAAACCTCAGGAATTAGGACAGGAGTTTGGGATGCAGGGGAGCTGGAGGCGGGCTGCTGGTAGAAAGCCCACAGGGAGAATCACGCCTCCTATTGCTTCCTTCACCCCCAGTTCCAGGCCGTCACGGGTTCTCATTCTGAAAAGCAGGAAAAGTTTGCTCTTTGGGTTGCATTGAAGTGGACAGGCTCTGAATTTGGGGACATCAAGCATAGTTGAGGGGTGGGGGTACAGAATGACACTAAGAAAAAAAGGACAAGGTAGAAATCAACATCCCAGATCCCAGAGCCCCCAGCCCTGCCTGGCCCCCAGAACTGAGTCGGCTTCCATAGTGCAGCCAGAGGCGTGCATCCCTCCATGAAATCGCTGGTCCCAGATGAAATGTTGTAAATGCCGTGTTTAGGGACAGGGAAACAGCAAGCCATTCCACGTGAAATCCTGTCTGTAAGCTCTGTCTTATTAGGGTAGTTCCAATTCTCTTTTCATTCATAAATAAGAACCAAGAGCCAAGAATAGCCACACATTTATATAAAACCTTTGACTGAGGGACTGAGACTCACACAGAAGGAAAAGACATGGAGGAAATAGACAACACAGTACAGAATAAAACCTCAAATATAAACCTAAAAAATGACTTCAGAGCATCAGAAGGCACTGTGCACATGGAATAAGTAGAAGATGCTACAGGAGAGAAGGAAACAGAATAAGAAAAAGAATTTAGACTCTTAAAATATGGTAGACAAAAAGTGAAAAAAAATAGATGGTGACATTGACAAATCTCCAAGCAAATAAAACGGAAGGACACAAAGAGGAGATGCGAGGGGGTGGGAAACAGAGGATCAGGTCAGAAGATCTCAATGCCAGACGTTTCAGGAGGAGAACACAGATGAAAGGGAAGGAAGAAATAAATCATATAAAAATTTTTTTTGGTACTAGGGATTGAATTCAGGGGCCATTAACCATGAAGCCATATGCCCAGCTCTTTTTTATATTTTATTTAGATACAGGGTCTCACTGAGTTGCTTAGGGCCTTGCTTTGAGCCTGTGATCCTCCTGCCTCGGCCTCCTGAGCCACTGGGATTATAGGCAGACACCACTACACCTGGCCAAATAAAAAAAAATTAAGTAAAAAACACTTTCCAGAACTGAAGAACATGACTGTCCATATTAAAAGTGTCCAGTGTCCAGTGTGTTGAAGGGAAAAGACAAAGCAAATTTCTGTGACATCTAAACAGTCAGAAATAAGAGACTTTTCAGAGAAAGAGAAAGGCAGAACAACTCAGTGGAAATTGCATTGGAAATTTGGACAATACATGGTGCAACTCGACCAAGAAGCAAGACCAGAGAGGTGAGCCCGGGCTTCCCATGGCTTTGGGACAGCAGTGTGGCTGCCAGTGACTGCTGCCCTCTCTTTCTTGCTGGCCTCTGGGGTGGGGGTCCAGTTGGCACTTGGGCACGTCCTCTCCATCCTGTGTTGACAAGTGTCAGTGGATCAGGGTGACAAGTACATCCAGGCCGTTTAGGGCGATGCCGGTCTCGCCGCCCTAAGTGTCCAGCAGCATAGAGCGTCTCAGCTGGACTCCTCCGAGTCATCGGGATGGGCCAGTTCTGATCCTTTTTTGTTTTACTCCCTGATGGCCAATTAGGTAGTAAGCCAAGGGCAGGGCTGGATTCAGACTGAACTCTCTTGACAGGAAAATGGACCTACAGCGTGAGGTTGGAGGCAGATGGACAGAGGCTGTGTCTCCAACGTGGGGGAGGGGACAGTGTGGAACATGTTCTCTGTGCCTCCCATTTAAGTTCTATGGAGTTTCCTCCTGCTGGTCTGGGTCTGTGTGTCAGGCTGAGCCTCCCGGTCCAGGAGCCCCTGGAGGTGCTGACCTTGTGGTTTGGGGGGAACACTCTCTGAGGGTGAAGGTCCAACAGCAGGGGGTTCTCCTCTGTGCCCCTCCCTGCGTCTCCCTCCCATTCTGCACCACTGCTCCGGCTTCCGCATTTCAAAAGTGTGATCGATTCCTCAAGAAAGAATTCAGAGCATTAGTCATAATTTCCTTTCCACAAGGGACAGGTGAGGTAATTAATGGAAAAAACCCCATGCTCTTGTGAACTGTGTTAGATTCTATGAAAACATGAACTATTCAGCATTGGTACTCTCTAACTGTTCCCTGTTAGCATGAAAAGGGTAAGAATTAAGTTATAAAATTCTATTTTTTCTCTAAAATCGAAAGAGTCTTAAATATTTACTTGGCAACCATGTCTGAAAACTGGCCCGTTCTTTGGAGACAGTGGGAACATTAGTTTCTATTCATCTTCTTTTTTTTTAATGTTTTTTTTTAATTAGATGTTGATAGACTTATTTATTTATTTATCTACATGCGGTGCTGAGAATTTAACCTAGTGCCTCACACATGCTAGGCAAGTGCTCTACCACTTGAGCCACAGCCCCAGCCCTCTATTCATCTTCTTTAAAACACGGTCACAGCATGAATAATTGAGAGTGCATACACATTCCAAATAGCCTTTCCTGCAGGGTATTCTGCCTGACCTCTGCCTCAAGGAGTGGATTAGCCCTGGTGGTGTTGGAAGGCTGCAATGTCCTGCCAGCTCTGTGTTCGTCACCTTCAGCCGAAAGGAAAAGGGACAGGCCATAATGACATTGGAGAGGAGGGCCATTGCCCATTTTTCAAATCCAGAGTAAAGATGCCTTAGAGAAGAAAAGGTTCACCTCTTATAAAGAAATTTCTTTGTGAGAGCTAAAGATGGGGTGATAATTCATTAGATGAGTTTAGGATGGAAGTCATTTCCAGTACTTCCTTTAAAGCCATATGGTTTATATGAAATGATTTAGAGATCCGCATTATTCTTCATTTCTAATTTAATTCAAAAATTGGACTGGGTGGATATAACACCTACAACTTTTATTTATGATGTGTATAACCTGCATGTCATCTCAGATCGACTTTTTTGCCTTCTCTGACCATTTTATCTTCTCTTGCAGGCAAATGTATCTGGCATTTTGTTGTGTCAATCTGTTAGGGAAAGGTTAAGGTGCTTTTAGAAAGTCAGTCTGTTTTTGCTCTCCTGTTTGAATTATGTTTGCTTAGCAACTGTGTGCCCCGCTGAATACTTTACAGATCTCTGTTACTGCAGAGATCTGAATGGAAAAGTCTGAGCATGAGTAATGCACAAGTTGGCTGTGATTCTCGTGTTAAAAACATATGCTCTGGTTTAACAATAAATCTTGAGATATTTTTTAGGAGAAAATTTGAAAATATTTCATCAGCCATCCTTCTGCAAGGCTAAATTAAGAAATAAAGTTCATTTTGGAAGTGTTGCTTTCAATTTCACTTATTAGAGGGCTACTGTGACAGTGGAATTTGTCAACCTGTCAATCAATTATTCAATGTTCAAGTTTTTCGTGCTCTTGGGTGACATTTCAAAATTTATCCTGCTTGGTCATTGTTTGGTTTCTTGAATCCAAGATTGATGGCTTTCATCAATCTTGGAAAATTTGTTGTCAATGTGTCTTCATAGTGCCGTGGCATCCTCTTTTTTTTTTTTTTCCATTTTTCTTTTAGAATTCTAATCTCATGTAGGTTTTATGGGACCTTTCTGACCATGTTCTATATAACTTGGGCTATTTCCTCTCCTAATTTTTCTTTCTGATTCAGGCTGAGTATTTCCTACTAAGCTATCTTCCAGTCCTCTAATCTCCTCTTTTCCCAGTTCTATTCTGCCATCAAAATCACATGTTGCATACTTAATTTCACATTTCATATAACAGTTCTAAAATATTTGGTTTGAGTTTCTTTTTATAGATTCCACTTACGTGTTGAAATTTTCCATTTTGTCACCTTTTTTTTTTCCAAATTTTATAATTAGAGGTACTATAAATTTCACATCTGATCAGTCCAATATCTAGATTGCCTGTGAGGTCTGGCCACCATCTCTTTTTTTTTTTCTCTTAGATTTTAGCCATTTGATCATTTTTCATAGTACAATAATTTTTTATTAAGTGCCATGCATTGTAAACAAAAAATTACAGAGGCTCTGGGTAATGTTTTCTTAGTCCAAAGAGAGATTGTTTTTGTGCCTTGCAAGCATTTACAGTAGCAGGAAGCCACTTAAGTCCAGCCGGGATGGTACTGATGAGAAGTTGGTTTGTGTGTTTGAGAGGTTTGGTCAATTTGGGGTTCACTTATATCCCAAGTTGTAGCAGTTCAAGGGTCTCTACTGAAAACCTGATTGTGATCCTTGCCTCTAATTTATCTCCACAGCCCCACGAGGTGACCAAAAGCTCTTCATAACTTCTCAGTCACTTAGGCACTGATAACAAATCAATTGATAATGGCAGGGGGTGCATGGATGATCTTGGGCTCACTTCTCTGAATTTCTTTTCTCTATGCGACAATGGCCCCTCAAGTGCTAGGGGCCCAGGTAACCCTAGCCCTAATTTTTAGCTCTACAGTTTTGTGAGGCAGCTATAAAATCTGTTCATTTTCTCCTCCTTTTAGCTGCCAGTTTCGCCTCGGATTTTCATACTTTTAGCCAACATTGTACATTAGCAAATTCTTCAAAGGAAAAGTGGTGCGGAATCTCAGGTCCACTGTTGTGTTTGATTTATTTTTTCTCTTCATGATCTTGGTGTCTCAGTTCTTGGATGTCTCCTTGTTCCCCAGTCTCTTCCAAGAGGTTTTTCATAATGATGACTGTACTGCATTTTATTCAGCTTTTCGTAATTGGTGGGATTGGTTTGCTCCTTATGACCAGACTTATTTATTTATTTCATCCATCCATATTATGTGCTAACTGTAGGGTCTATAAGGATATAAAGGTGATAAAAAAGTCTTTGGCCACTAAGAGCTACTGCTTATTTTAGACCAATAAACACATAAAAAACAATAAAATGGGAGCACCACAAGAGAATTAAGAATACAACATGCGGTGGACACACAGAGGAAGGGTTGAGAGTTTCATGGAAGAGCTAATGCTGCATCTGTGTCTTGTAGAATTATTAAGATGTCACTGATTAGAGAGGATGTCTCTGAGTTCCTGCTAAAAATTATGACTGGATTAAATTTGAGAATTTCCTGAGTGCTCTGCTTAGCTAGTCTGTCTCCTGGTTGAAATATTCTTTTTTTCCCCCTCTAGTGTAAATATCCCAATACTAGGGAATCGGGGAAGCATGCTTTTGGTCAATAATGGTTGATCTCTAGTCAACACAGCGGGCTTTCCTGGATGAAGAACACGTGCGCTCTCACAAATCTCAGGGGAACTGAAGAGGCGGATCTGAGAACTGGACCTTCTCCCACTCAATTTCTTTGTTTCCTTAGTTCCTATCTGCCGCGATGGGCGAAAGGTACGATTTACGCAGTCGAGGGGGAGAAATAAAGAATGACCACACACTTCTGCCATTTTCAATGCTTTATTCATTCACTCAAGTCACTCAATACAATTTCACTCTATAGGTTCTTAATCAAGAAAATGACAACTCTTCATGCTAGGCACTGTAGTAGACATCATCCATTCACAGCAAACAATTCTAGATTAATTTTACACTGCACACACACTTAATCATGACAGGCTCATGACAGACATTCCCCCTGCAGCTAAGTTCAAGTGTCAGGTCACTGGCTTGAAGTCCAGCAGATGCACACTCACTCAGACACGGTGATCAGGTCAGGAACCCAGGCAGGCTTCTCCTGGGGTGGAGCTGACGGCTGAGGAGGCGGTCCTAGGGAGAAGCTGTGGCTCTCACCAGGGTCAAGATGTGGCTGTAGAGTTTGAGAGTGGTGAGAACAAGGCAGAGGATCAGGCAGATGAGAAGAGTGGGGATGTCAGTCTAGGTCCTCATCAGACTCTCAGGGTGGTGTGCATCAGTGTCAGTTGGCTGAATATCTGTTCATTTGCTCCATTATTTATACTAAATTTTGGGGCTTTTGACCCCCTCCCTTTCCATCTTTATCAGCTACCTCCAGATCTCTCAGTGATATCATTTACCCTGGGGTTAAAACATCTGGTCTGGCGGTCCCCACCCTGATCTTCTCGCCTTTCCCTCGTTGACAGCCTGCGGGAGTCTTCACTCTGGGTTTATCAGGGTGGAGGAAGTGGCTTGTTTGTGCCTGAGGGCCACACTGGAGGGCTCTGTTAGGAGTGCCTGGTGAGACGGCAGGATTCAAACTGGAGTTTTAAAATGGAGTTGCTTAGGCTCAGGCCTCAGGCCATCCTCACACTCTTAGTTCAGGCTGCCAACCCAAGCACTCTAAGCCGAGTGGCTCCCAACAGATACTTATTAGTAGAGAATGGAAGTCCCAGGTCGGGGTGCCAGCATGGCTGGGCTCTGCAAGGAGGTCACAGCCTGCCAGCTCTTCATGGTGTCCTCCCGTGGTGAAGAGTGAGTGACAGAGGTCGTGGGACTCCCTTGCATAAGGACCTCACCTCAAGAGCTAATTACCTCTCAAAGGCTGCGACTCCTGAGACTATTAGTTTGGGGTTAGGATTTCACCTTATGAAGTTTTAGAAGGACACAAAATTCCATCTATAGCAGCACCCATGTCTCTGGATGGTTCCTCCCTTCACTTTCTCAAATTAGAAAGCCTTAGATCATCTTTCACCTGCCTTCGTTCTCTAAATCAGTTTTTCCACTAAGGTTTCTGTAAATAAGCGACTCTGATTTTTTCCTCCTGGACTCCAGTCATCGTTCATGTCAGGAATATATCTTCTCCGAGGCTTCGCTGAATCCATTTTCTGCACTCCCCATCTACTCCCTTTCTTTCAGAGTAAAGGTTGCACGCCAGGCTTTTGTGATCTCCTTCTCCCGTCCCCAAATATCTCTTGGCTCCGACTACCTCTATATAAAGGCTGATCTTTTGTCACATGTTGAGAGGTTGCCATAATTTGTTCCCTCCAGTTTATCTCAGCTGATTTTCTGCTGTTCTTCAGCCTGAACTTCCTTTGCTGAATTGGCAGGAACAAATTGTGGCTCTTCACACAGACTTTAGATGAGGGAGTCAAGCACTTGGTTTACGAGGCAAAATAATTAAAAAAAACCAAAAACTCAACTTTTCCTCTTTCGCCTCGGTTTTCCCTAGGGCTAAAGGCTTAAAGAGGTATCAGGACTTCTTCAACAGCCTGCACTTCCTTATCTCAGCTTGGGGAATTCTGGTGGTGTTCTATTTCCGATTGGTAGTTCCCTTTTGTGGTTAGGTACAGTGGGATGGTGGTAGATGGGAACTTTTGTCTTTCCTCTGATTGTGACCAGGAGTTAATGGATCTGATGAGCCCATGCTGGGATTTGGAAAGGAAAGAGATTCCACTACTTATTGCTAGATGTCTGTATATGTGCTCCTCTAGGGTTGTCAGACTGCAGAGGATGGGTGTTTTCCTCTACAAGACCTGAAGAAAGAGCTAAGCACTTGAAGAGAAGTATTGCTTCCCTTGACGGAGGTTCTGACTGCTGTGTTTCATAACAACTTGTTACATGTTGCTGTGATGGAGCAGAACCAGGAAGAGGCTGAGACACGTTCAGATTTCTGCATGTATTGAAAGTCACATTTCCTAATTTTACTTTATTTTATTTTTTTATTGGTTGTTCAAAACATTACAGAGCTCATGATATATCATCTTTCATACATTTGATTCAAGTGGGTTATGAACTCCCATTTTTACCCCAAATACAAATTGCAGAATCACATCAGTTACACACTCACATTTTTACATAATGGCATATTAGTGACTGTTGTATTCTGCTACCTTTCCTATCCCCTACTATCCCCCCTCCCCTCCCCTCCCATCTTCCCTCTCTACCTCATCTGCTGTTGTTCAATTCTCTCCCTTGTTCCCCCCCTTTCCCCTCCCAACCTCTTATGTGTAATTTTGTGTAACATTGAGGGTCTCCTACCATTTCCATATGATTTCCCTTCTCTCTCCCTTTCTCTCTTTTCCTCATGTTCTTCCTCCCTGTTCTGTTCTTAGTTGCTCTCATTATATCAAAAAAGACATTTGGCATTTGTTTTTTAAGGATTGGCTAGCTTCGCTTAGCATAATCTGCTCTAGTGCCATCCATTTCCCTGCAAATTCCATGATTTTGTCATTTTTTAGTGCTGCGTAATATTCCATTGTGTATAAATGCCACATTTTTTATCCATTCATCTATTTAAGGGCATCTAGGTTGGTTCCACAGTCTAGCTATTGTGAATTGTGCCGCTATGATCATTGATGTGGCAGTATCCCTATAGTACGCTCTTTTAAGATCCTCAGGGAATAGTCCAAGAAGGGCGATAGCTGGGTCAAATGGTGGATCCATTCCCAGCTTTCCCAGGAATCTCCATACTGCTTTCCAAATTGGCCTCACCAATTTGCAGTCCCACTAGCAGTGTACAAGTGTACCCTTTTCCCCACATCCTCGCCAGCACTTGTTGTTGTTTGACTTCCTAATGGCTGCCAATCTTACTGGAGTGAGATGGTATCTTAGGGTGGTTTTGATTTGCATTTCTCTGACTGCTAGAGATGGTGAGCATTTTTTCATGTACTTGTTGATTGATTGTATGTCCTCCTCTGAGAAGTGTCTGTTCAGGTCCTTGGCCCATTTGTTGATTGGGTTATTTGTTATCTTATTATTTAATTTTTTGAGTTCTTTGTATATTCTGGATATTAGGGCTCTATCTGAAGTGTGAGGGGTAAAAATTTGTTCCCAGGAAGTAGGCTTTCTATTTACCTCTCTTATTGTTTCTCTTGCTGAGAAAAAACTTTTTAGTTTAAGTAAGTCCCATTTGTTGATTCTTGTTATTAACTCTTGGGCTATGGGCGTCCTATTAAGGAATTTGGAGCCCGACCCCACAGTATGTAGATCGTAGCCAACTTTTTCTTCTATCAGACGCAGAGTCTCTGATTTGACATCTAGCTCCTTGATCCATTTTGAGTTAACTTTTATGCATGGTGAGAGAAAGGGATTCAGTTTCATTTTGTTGCATATGGATTTCCAATTTTCCCAGCACCATTTCTTGAAGATGCTATCCTTCCTCCATTGCATGCTTTTAGGCCCTTTATCAAATATAAGAAAGTTGTAATTTTGTGGATTAGTCTCTGTGTCCTCTATTCTGTACCATTAGTCCACCTGCCTGTTTTGGTATCAGTACCATGCTGTTTTTGTTACTATTGCTCTGTAGTACAGTTTGAAAACTGGTGTCACTATACCTCCAGATTCACACTTCCTGCTTAGAATTGTTTTTGCTATTCTGGGTCTTTTGTTTTTTCCATATGAATTTCATGATTGCTTTAACTATTTCTACAAGATATGCCGTTAGGATTTTGATTGGAATCGCATTAAACCTGTAGAGAACTTTGGGTAATATCGCCATTTTGATGATGTTAGTTCTGCCTATCCATGAACAGGGTACATTTTTCCATCTTCTAAGATCTTCTTCTATCTCTCTCTTTAGGGTTCTGTAGTTTTCATTGTATAGGTCTTTCACCTCTTTTGTTAGGTTGATTCCCAAGTATCTTATTTTCTTTGAGGATATTGTGAATGGAGTGTTTTTCCTCATTTCCATTTCAGAGGTTTTGTTGCTGATATACAGGAATGCCTTTGATTTATGTGTGTTGATTTTATATCCTGCCACTTTGCTGAATTCATTTATTAACGCAAACAGTTTATTTGTAGACCCTTTTGGGTCTGTTAAATATATTATCATGTCATCCGCAAATAGCGATAATTGAATCTCTTCTTTTCCTATTTTTATGCCTTTAATTTCTTTTGTCTGTCTAATTGCTCTGGCTAGTATTTCAAGAACGAAATTGAATAGAAGTGGTGATAGAGGGCATCCCTGTCTTGTTCCAGATTTTAGAGGGAATGCCTTCAGTTTTTCTCCATTTAGGATGATGCTAGCCTGAGGTTTACCATATACAGCTTTTACAATGTTGAGGTAAGTTCCTGTTATCCCTAGTTTTTCTAGTGTTTTGAACATAAAGGGATGCTGTACTTTGTCGAATGCTTTTTCTGCATCTATTGAGATGATCATATGGTTCTTAATTTTAAGTCTATTGATGTGGTGAATAGCATTTATTGATTTCCGTATATTGAACCAGCCTTGCATCCCAGGGATGAATCCTACTTGATCATGGTGCACAATTTTTTTGATATGCTTTTGTATTCGATTCGCAGGATTTTATTGAGAATTTTTGCATCTAAGTTCATTAGAGATATTGGTCTGTAGTTTTCTTTCTTTGAGGTGTCTTTGTCTGGTTTTGGGATCAGGGTGATGTTGGCCTCGTAGAATGAATTTGGAAGAGCTCCTCTTTTTCTATTTCTTGAAATAGCTTGAAAAGTATTGGTATTAATTCTTCTTTGAAGGTTTTGTAGAACTCCCCTGTATACCCATCCAGTCCAGGGGTTTTCTTGGTTGGTAGTCTTTTGATGGCTTCTTCTATTTTTTCCTTTGTTATTGGTCTGTTTAAATTGTGTGTGTCTTCCTGACTCAATCTGGGCAGATCGTATGACTTAAGAAATTTATCGATGTCTTCACTATCTTCTATTTTATTGGAATATAGGGTTTCAAAATACTTTCTAATTATCTTCTGTATTTCTGTAGTGTCTGTTGTGACATTGCCTTTTTCATCCCGTATGTTAGTAATTTGAGTTCTCTCTCTCTTCTTCTCTTCGTTAGCATGGCTAAGGGCCTGTCGATCTTATTTATTTTTTCAAAGAACCAACTTTTAGTTTTATCAATTTTTTCAATGTTTTTTTCAATTTCATTGATTTCTGCTCTGATTTTAATTATTTCTTGTCTTCTACTACATTTGCTGTTGTTTTGCTCTTCCTTTTCTAGGTTTTTGAGGTGTAGTGTGAGTTCATTTATTTGTTGTTTTTTTTCTTTTTTTGAGGAAAGTACTCCAGGAAATGAATTTCCCTCTTAAAACTGCTTTCATTGTGTCCCATAGATTCCGGTATGTTGTGTCTGTATTATCATTTGTCTCTAAGAATTTTTTATCTCCTCCTTTATGTCTTCTGTAACCCATTGATCATTCAGTAACATATTGTTCATTTTCCATGTGATGTAGGATTTTTCCTTCCTTCTTTTATCATTGATTTCCAATTTCATTCCATTATGATCAGATATGGTGCATGGTATTATCTCCATACCTTTATATTTACTAAGAGTTGCCCTATGGCATTATATATGGTCTATCTTTGAGTAGGATCCATGTGCTGCTGAGAAGAATGTGTATCCACTTGATGATGGTTGATATATTCTATATATGTCGGTTAAGTCTAGGTTATTGATTGTGCTGTTGAGTTCTATAGTTTCTTTATTTAGCTTTTGTCTAGAGGATCTGTCTAATGGCAAGAGCGGTGTGTTGAAGTCACCCATAATTATTGTGTTGTGGTGTATTTGACTCTTGAACTTGAGGAGAATTTGTTTTATGAACGTTGCAGCCCCATTGTTTGGTGCATACAAATTGATGATTTGTTATGTCTTGTTGGTGGATGGTTCCTTTTAACAGGATATAGTGTCCTTCTTTATCCCTTTTGATTAACCTAGGTTTGAAGTTGATTTTATTCGATATGAGTATGGCCACTCCTGCTTGCTTCCGAGGGCCATGTGAGTGGTATGATTTTCCCCAACCTTTCACCTTCAGCCTGTGTATGTCTTTTCCTATCATATGAGTCTCCTGAAGGCAGCATATTGTTGGATTTGTTTTTTTAATCCAGGTTACTAGCCTATGTCTCTTGATTGGTGAGTTTAGGCCATTAACATTTAAGGTTACAATTGAAATATGGTTTGTATTTCCAGTCATGTTCATTTATTTATTTATTTTAATTTGGCTAGTTTTTACTTTTTGGTTATTTTCCTCCCCCTTTACTGAGATACCTCCCGCTGTTAGTTTGGGGCACTATTTTTCAATTCCTCTTCTTGTAGTATTTTGCTCAAAATGCTTTGCAGTGCTGGTTTTCTAGCTGTGAATTCTTTTAGCTTTTGTTTATTGTGAAAGATTTTAATTTCATTGTTAAATCTGAAGCTTAATTTTGCTGGATACAGTATTCTTGGTTGGAATCCATTATTTTTCAGCGTTTGAAATACATTGTTCCAGGATCTTCTCGCTTTCAAAGTCTGTGATGAGAAATCGGTCGTTAACCTAATTGTTTTACCCCTGAATGTAACCTGCCTCCTTTCTCTTGTAGCTTTTAATATTCTCTCCTTGTTCTGTACGTTGGCTATCTTCATAATTATATGTCTTGGAGTTGGTCTATTATGGTTTTGAATGTTTGGGGTCCTGTAGGCTTCCAGGATTTGGCAATCCATTCCATCTTTCATCTCTGGGAAGTTTTCTAGAATTATTTCATTTAATAGGTTGTCCATTCCTTTGGTTTGAACCTCTGTGCCTTCTTCTATCATGATGACTCTCAAATTTGGTTTTTTATGACATCCCATATCTCTTGAATAGATTGCTCGTGAGATTTAAGCATCTTTTCTGTGTTGACTATAGTCTTTTCAAGTTGATAAACTTTGTCTTCATTATCTGATGTTCTGACTTCTACTTGATCTAGTCTATTTGTAATATTCTCGTTTGAGTTTTTAATTTGGTTTATAGATTCCTGCATTTCTAGGATTATTGTTTGATTTTTTTAAAGATCTCTATCTCCTAGTAAAGCTCATTCTTTGCCATTTGAATTTGTTTAAGTCGTTTTCAAAATATACTTTCATTGCTTGGACTTGCTGTCTCATGTCTTCTCTAATATTCCGTTCCATCTGAGTTAGGTATGCCTTGAGTTCTTTCCCTATCCATGTTTCTGATGCTTCTATGTCCTCCTGTAGAGTTAAGTTGTCCTGCATTGTTTGTACTCCTTTTTCCCCTTGTTTTTTCATGTTGTTCACGTTACTTTCCAGCTCTATTTGATTGCTGTGTTTCTGTCCTCTCCTATAGATTTGTTTTGGTTTTGTATATCTCTGTTGTCTCTCCTTTGTGGTGGTAGACTATGCCTGCTAAAGTGGATTCCGCTGGGAAGGACTTCCGACTGCCGAGGTCCAGTGAACTCACCTCTGTTCTATGGCGGGCCCCTGGCTCCTTGCCGGGGTGTCCGAAGTGGGCGGTGGGAATGGACTGTCTCTGGTTGGTTTCAGCTCCCAGTTGGCTATTTCATGAAGGCCTGGCTATAGACCTCTTCCTAGAGTCTCTGTGCTGTACCTGCTGGGCTGCACCTCGGGGTCTAGCCGCGTGGTAGTCCAGCCGCCCTGTCGCGTGGGCAGCCGGTGGGTGATCGGTTGCCGGCGGGTGGGCGGTCTCCAGCCACCCAGTCATGTGGGCAGCGGGTGGGCTGTTGCCGGCGGGCGGGCGGTCTCCAGCCGCCCAGTCGCGAAGGCCTGGCCTCTAGTCCCCTGGTTTCTCCTACTAGTCCTGGTTTCTCCTGCTAGCCCAGTCTTCCCCTGTGTGATGCCTCTCGGCAGTTCAAACTGTACTCTGGGCCTGCAGTTTGCTGGGTGTGGAGGGTGGCTATTGGGAACCCCCAGGCACTCTATTGTTTTGATTTTTTCCGCTTGCCCCTCCCCCAGCGCTGGCAAGACAGGTTTCGTTTTTGCCGCTGATGGGAGGGGGAGTTTGAGGTCCGGTGTCTCTCCCTTTCCCCGTGTCTTTATGCGGGCTCATTCTGATAATCCCTCCCCCGGAAAGCCTAGGAGAGATTTTATGCGAATTCCCCGCTGTATGGGAGATGAGCTGAGTAACACACACCTGTTTTATTGTTGCAATCTGTCGGAGACTGGCGGTGATTACGTCAGCTCTCCAAGATGGTGGCCGCTGGCTTCCTTGGTGGAGTTTCCATTGTGGGGGATAGAACTGGACTGCTTCCTTCCCTGTCTGAAATCCCGAACTCAGCCCGGAGCTCAGTGAGGGCACAGCCGGCAGGACTCCACAGAATCTGTAGCAACGTTTCTCCCTGCTTGCTGGTCGCTTCTCGGCGGTGCCCCGCCGTCTGTAGCCGCAGGGCGGGCCGCGCGGATCAGTCAGCCTGGATCTCCGGTCGCACAGTTGGCTCGTGTTTGAGACTCAATTACTGGACCTCGTTGCTGTAAATCCTTCTTCTAGGTTTCGGTGCACCCCAAATTTGCTATAAATTCCTAACAAAATAGTTTTTTATCGTGCTAACTCGTTATTCACCTGCGCAGTGACTCGGTACACGGGGTGTGATGCACTCTATTCGAGGCCATCTTGGAATCCCTTCCTAATTTTATTATACAGAGAACTATAATGACATTTTTTCTAATTTTCTATGAATCAGATTAAACTGTTTATAGTACTGTATACCCTAGGGATTCCAAGGCTACTCAGCAGACCTGTAGGGGCTGAGAGCCCTGGTAGTACGCAAACACCAGACAGGTTCTCCTCCTCATCTGCAAATGTCACAGCAGGTCCACGTTGAGCCTTCCCCATGCCAGCCCCCTTTGGCAGCTAATGCCTTGCTCATAGCTCACCCAGTCCTGCCCTTCCTGAAGGCCAACCTTTGTCCAGCTTTTCTGCCAACTCTCCCAAGCCACCTCAGGCCCTTTTACAAACTTCCTTTTCATTTACAGCTAGTACTCATGGTTCAGTGATTAGTCTATCTCCAAAGTTAGGCACAGTGATAGCTATTGGTGCTATTCATCAGGTATTTCTGCTTCTGAGTCATTTGGAGCACATTGTAGGTGTGGCCTTGTGATTTACTTTGGCCAATGAAATGTGAGCAGAATTGACATGTATAACTTCTGGACGGAAGCAGTAAGGGACAGTCTGGTTGCCTCCACCCTTGTCCATCCCTTGGGCACTGTGATCTGCAGTTGGAGATGTTGTGTTGGCTTAAGTCACTGAGTGACAATGATGAGTAAATGCCCCTTGCTGGTCTGCATTGGACATGGAACTTGAATAAGAAGAGAACCTTCCTTTAAGCCTCAAAGGTTTAAGGGGCTTTTGTTACTGCAGCATAACATAGCCTGAACTGACTGACTCATGTTACTCTACATCCCTTACAATGCAGAAATTTAATAATCTATACTTTGAAAATTACTTCTAGGAGACCAAAGAATTAACTTATTTACTTCTGTTGCAGATCAATTTTTTTTTCCCCTCAGATATTGACATTTTCTTTGGGAGTACTAAAGTTAGAGATGGATGAAGAGTCTATATGCCGCAGTCCGGCTGCAGCAAAATAGCCGGGGGGGTGATGAGCAACTTGTGTACATTGATACAGCAGGAATGGGAGCCATTTATTGTAGGACAACAGAGGTATTTATACATTCCACACAGCTCATCTTAATTAACATAAACTAGATACAGCAGTCAACCAATAAGGAATCTCCACACTTAATGGCTCGCTGGCCTTACTTCACAAACCACTCCCTCTGGCAAAATGCCAGGTGCCATCCAGACTTGTTTACAGACTCTAACATCTATATGTTGTGGAATGATAAGACTCAGTGTAAACTTCCTTAAGAGAAGTCTCTGAGGAAATCATTGTTCCCAGAGACTCCTTCTCATGTTTCTGATAATTAATGGCAGGGATCTTAGTTAAAGGAAATACCTGAACAAGGAAACATTTTGTCTAGGTCATTACTTTGTAAATTTCCTGAAAGTTTATCATCAACCTAGATCACAGAAGAAAGAGGCAAAAATATTTGAATAGGTGGTTAGAAAACACAGGCTGTCGGCTAATGAGCTGAGAAGCTTCTCTGCACTTGGACACATTCTTGGCTCCTACTGTCATGGCGCCCCTCCAGGTCCCAACTCCCAGTTGATCTGCTTCCCTGGATGCCAGACGCTTCAGCTCAAATCCAGGGCCTCTGGGGAGCATCCCTTAGTGCTTCCTGTGCAGGGTCACAGCAGCCTTTTCATTTGGACAGAATGGGACTTGCTGGGGAATTGATAGCTGAATTGCCTAATTTCCTTTTTGGAAAGGCTGAGTAAGGTCTCTTCTTTGGGTAGAGTTATAGATCCCCTGGGCTGCAATGAATGCCCTGGGCTTTCTGATGTGTTTCATGGTTCAGTCCTATCCCCGGAGCTACTGGGCTAGTGCTGAGCCTGCTATACCCATCATGGCTATAAGACCCCTGCAGCCAACAAGGTGTCACAAGAAAATGTTCCTGTGATGAGCACTCCACATGCTGGAGCATTCCACTCCATCATCACTTCCACATCCAATGCCATTTGGATCATTTCCTTTGTCACAGCTATGGTCGAGAATATAATCTCATCAAGCCCAGACTGCTCACACGAGCTTCCGGCATGGGCTTCCTGCCACCGCTGGGCTCTCTTCTTTCTCCAGGGGCTCATATGAACTGCACTAGATACAGCTCCTTTGGTTGCCAGGAAAGACTAACTAATGTAGCAAGAGGGGACAATGGCTGGGTCTCAGGACTAACTGGACTCGGAGGTTTAGAAGACACACACACACACACACACACACACAAACACACAAATCAAAATCCAAAACCACCTCTCTTCCTCCTTCCTGCTGTGCTGCAATGTTCCCCTGTGCTCAGCTAGCCAGAGCCTGAGTGCCCCATCAGAGGCACCACGACCCCCTGGCATCTGAACACCCACCTCACAGCTGCAGAACCAGTAGAGGAGTTGGGTGCAGAGAACACCACTGCTTGGAGATGGCCTCGAGGAGGTGGGGTGGTAGGAAACACTCCCCAGAAGGATGGGGTTGCTTTGTGTCCATTACCCAAAGCAGCAGGAAGACTCTTCCGTCAGAGCTGACGGCTTCCACGCCTGCCACGTCACTCACCACCGTCCTGGTCTGTTTGTGCCTCTGGAACAGACTCTCACGGACGAGTACTTTATGAAGAACAGAAATGGGTTGCTCACAGTCCTGGAGGCTGGGAAGTCCCAGCTGGCATCTGGCGAGGGCCTTCTTGGTGCCACATCCCGAGGCAGAAGATGAAGGGCAAGAAAAGGGAGGGGGACAGGACCACAGGGGCTGAGCTGCTGCTGTAAGAAACCCACTCCTGCGATGGCAGCCTCCATGCCTTCACGAGGGCAGAGTCCTTGTGGCCCAGTTCCCCTTCATTAGGGCCCCATCTCCTAACCCTGTTGCTTTGGGGATTAGGTTTCCAGCACCTGCACATTCCTACGGTGCACCTGCCCCCGACACCCTGCCAGGTCCGCCTGCAGCTTTTGATGTGTGCACTGTTTCCAGAGACCCCATGTCTTTGGAGAGGGAGGTGCCTTTTCTCCTGCGCCACTCCCTCTTGCCTTCCCACCTTCTAACTTATGTGTGTCTACAAATACTAGCGGCAGCCGCAGCCCGCTCTTCCTGGAGGCCTTGGTAAAGTGATGGGAGACCAGATCTTGGGTCCTGGAGCCCCACAGCCTCCACACCAGGCCATGACTCCTCCTTGAGGGACTCAGGCTCCTCCCACACCATCTCTGTGCTGTGTGGAGTCCATCCTGGCATGAAAGGGACGAGCATGCGGAACCCGTGGGCCTCCTGTTGGTTCTCAGCGCTTTCCCTGTGGAGGTGGAGGAGGGCTGCCCTCAGCAGCTCACGATGCTTAAATGGAGATGCTGGGCCGCCAACTGTCCCCTGCCACTCTGCCATTGACCCTCGCCCAACAAGCCCAGCCCACCTCCCAGTGGCGAATTTCTCTTCCTCTTTCCTCCTGTCCTCTTCACTCCTCTCTTCCCACGGCCTGAGGTGACACCGACAGCCTGTGCCTCTTTCAGGTCAATTTGCTGCTTTCTGCCTGGAGCCAGAATTTGGGCAGGAAGGTGGTGACCACCACGTGCCTGGCCCATGGGAGCTATTTCTACTCATGTCTCTGATGCCTGCTCCAGTACGCTGTGACCAGGCAGCAGAGTGGGTCCTCTGTGTTTGACACAGAGCCCAGGACACCATGCTGACAGGTGCCAGGGGCACGGGGGTTGCTCCTGACAGGTGCCAGGGGCACGGGGGTTGCTCCTGGCAGGGCCGTGGACCTCTCCCAAATAGTGGGCCAAGTGCCCAGGGTGACTCAGGATAGGTGGGAACCTGAGGTAACAGAACGTGCACATGAGTATTAATTTTTGTCTCTTACAGCCAACCATCAGGGATATTCCTGAGAAAGACACAGGTTTTTCACCATATTGGGTTGGAGTAAACTAACCGTACACCTCTGAGGAGGGGATACGGTGGTTCTGTCCCAGGAGAGTGGGACAGATGCAGAGGAGAGGATGAGCTTTGGAACCAGTTCCTCAGATGAGCTCCTGGTGCCAGCCTGGGAGACCATGGATAGAAGGGAAGAGGTCAGATCTGAAGACAGAGTGTGCCCATGGGAAGGGGCAGTTTGGCTCAGGCAGGTTGACCAAGGGACTAAAGGACGGAAACAGGAAAGGCTCGTTCAAGACGCCTATGACACAGCCCAGGCAGCACTGTCTGAAACAGCAGGACTGGCTGCTAAGGCCAAGACTAGCCCCCAGTCAGAAGGGTGGGAATGAGACTGGTGCTCACCAGGAAAGACCCTGTTCCTCAAAGCACCTCCAGATCTCCAGACCGAGAGAAGATTTCCAACTGGAGGCACAGGACGAAAAAGCACAGGGACCAGGGGTCAGGCCCCCAGGAAGACCTTCAGAGAAGAGTTTCTGTGACATTTTTTCAAGAAAGCACCATGAGGCTGGGGGTGGTCTTGTTTGACTCCCTGGAGTTCCGTGAGGTGCCCAGCACAGAGATGGTGCTTAATGCAAATTTGCTGGATAAACACATAAATGTTCTCTGAGGATCATTGGTGTAAGATGCATCCTAGGAAAGGAGGCTGTTGCCAAATGTGTTTGGGGCAAGCTCCAATCATGTGTTTCTCTTCAGGAGATGTTTACAGCACATCATTAAGCCTAAAGCTCGGAGGAATCTTGAAGGACAGAAACTTGTTTAACTTTCCTTAATTCAGTTTCTGCTGTACTAATTTGGTCAGACCCTCCTGCTCCCATGGCACCCATTCGCACTCGAGGAGCACAGCTTCCTGGAAGGACAGAGAGAGCCCCTGGAGATGCTTAAAGCCATGCCAAGGCATGGGGCCATCTGAGCCCACAGTCTGCAGAGGATGGACGCTGATTGGGAGTGCAGGGCGGCTCACAGAGAGGACCAGGGGAGAAGAGAGGTCCCCCTGCCTGGTGAGTTCACCAAGAGAAGTGACAGATTCCCATCAGACCTTTCTGGGGTACTGAGGATTAACCCCAGGGGTGCTATACTACTGATCTACATACTGAGCATTTTTAATTTTTTAAATTTTTTAATTGATTATTTAAAGCATTACATAGCTCATGATATATCATCTTTCATACATTTGACTCAAATTGGGTTTTGAACTCCCATTTTCACCCCAAATACAGATTGCAGAATCACATCTGTTACATATTCACATTTTTACATAATGTCATATTAGTGACTGTTGTATTCTGCTACCTTTCCTATCCCCTACTATCCACCCTCCCCTCCCCTCCCCTCCCATCTTCCCTCTCTACCTCCTCTGCTGTTGTTCAATTCTCTCCTTTTTTTCCCTCCCCCTTGCCCCTCATAACCTCTTATAATTTTATGTATCATTGAAGGTCTCCTACCATTTCCATATGCTTTCCCTTCTCTCTCCCCCCATTCGTCTTTGTTTACTGTAGTCTTTTCCTCATGCTCTTCCTTCCTGTTCTGTTCTTAGTTGCTCTCTTTATATCAAAGCAGACATTTGGCATTTGTTTTTTAGGGCTTGGCTAGCTTCGCTTAGCATAATCTGCTCTAATGCCATCCATTTCCCTGCAAATTCTATGATTTTGTCATTTCTTAGTGCTGCATAATACTCCATTGTGTATAGATGCCACATTTTTTTTATCCATTAAATTTTGAGACAGGGTTTTGCTAGGTTGCTGAAACTGGCCTCAAGCTTTTGATCCTCCCGCCTCAGCCTTCTGAGTCACTGGGATTACACGTGTGCCCAACTATGTCCCACCTCTTAATGGTTCCACCACTTTCCCATATGCCATAGCCTGGTGACTAAGCCAGATACAAACGATAGCAACTTCTTTCCCCAGTAATATGTCAACCACGAGAAAAACATCCTTTCTCTTGACCTCTGACTCTGAATGCATCTCTATCCTTTGGTCAGTAGCTGAAGCACCATCAACAGAAGTGGGGGAACGTTCTGTTCAGTCTGGATGAGTAGCCTCAACATAGCAGTAGATGAAATCATAATTGAAAAAAAAGACAACCTAATTAAGTTCCAAAATGGTGTTTAAACTTGACTGCATGTGAAAAATCACTAGGAAAATGTAAACAAAACAAAACAAAACAAAAAAACCCCATATTTCTGAGTTTCATGCCATAATCACATCCTTTAACTCTTAACTGTTTAAAAATTTAAAACTTCCCAGCAAATTCTTATATTGCTTGGCCAGCACTGTACTACGTATTGTTGCTCAGAAAATCTGGTAGCTGATAAGCCACTCTGGATCAGGGAAACAGCAATATCTGTGGACTTTCCCATTTGTCCAACTTGCTACAGAGGAAGGTGTTGGGGACAGTGTGGACCCAGAGACCCGCAGACCACACATCTGTTCACTTCTCCCTGCAGACTCTGCATTTCTGCCCTCAAGGCCAGGAAGCATTGACGGAGACCTGCCGTGCTTTCATCTGGTGCCAGCAGCTGCTCTGAAACTCGGGCTCCATCCTAGCAGGCTATGGTTCCATCTGTTCCTCCTGGGCGGGCATGAGGTGAAAGGCCTGCCTCAAAGCTGTGATAGAGCCTAGAAAATGATCTGTCAAGAAACTCAATAATAACCGCACAGTCGCCTCGCACCCTGTTCCCTAAGCCTGTGTCCCCCCACGTGCTCCCCAGGCTTCTGTCCTGGCTTTGGGGAGGGCTTTCATCGCTTGCATCCTCATAACTGACCCTTCAGCCGGGGCCCTCAAGGCAATGCAAGGAGGACAGGGTGACACTTAGGTGTGCAGTGGCTGGCATTACGGGGGGCATCCTGGAGCTCAGAGCACCCTCGTCTTTCATGATGGACAGCAAACACGCCTGCCCTTCTCTCCCAAGGGGATATGATTTTTGTCTTCTAGGCTGTTGACAAATACGATCATCCCCCAACATTTTGGCTTCTCATCCTTTTCTAAGTCCAGATAAAAATAAAAGCAGCTGACAACTCTAAGGTGAGGCATCCGTGGATTTTCCACTCCAGGATACGGATATTGTTCCTGCCAGGAGCCCTTCCCCAGGCTTCTGTCTCCTTGTCCCCCCCCCCCCCCCCCCGCCCCGTCTCTGATCACCCAGGGAATGCGAGTCTCAGTGTGGGCCAGGCCTGGGCACTGTCGTGGGTCCATTTATCTCAAGCTGGGCTTGGCCGACGTGGCCCAGGGCTACATCTATCTGGCAGCCTGCTTTTGTACATTCCTGGAGCCAGGAATAATTTTTTAAAAAAGGGTTATTTTTAAATAAATGAGGAAGAATATAGTCTAGAGACAGTCCATAAAGCCTAAAATATTTACTATCTCTCTTTTTACAGGAAAAGTTTGCTGACTTCCGTTCTGCAAGTCATTGAGTCACATTATAGGGAAAGGCGATCATAGGAAAAAAAAATCAAACAGCAGCAGAAGGGATGGGGTGCTGGGGACCGCGGAGGGCACACCACCTTTTTATTCCTATTAACCTCCCTGCTAGGAAGAGGACTGCACAGTGCCCCTCAGATTCTGGAAGATGAAGAGCTCTCAGAACATAAAATTGTGAGCACACGCTGTATAAAAATATATCTTCATGTGAATTAAATTAGAAAAAGCAAGGAAGAGAAAGAGAATTACAGTTCCAATTGTAATAAGTGATTTAAACGCATAATGAGCCTCAACTGGTTCCTCTCCCAGTCGAGTGTGGTCACGGCATCAATTAGGATTTAGATGATGTTCTCAGGTCTGGGGAATGAAGTACCGCGTGCCAGGAAAGTCATGCTGCAGTGTCTGTGTATGCATGGGCTGGCTGGACAGCCCTCCGACAGATGGCCACCGTGTCCTCCTCCAACATCTGAGCTTTGCAGATCTGCACAAGGTCATCCTGGAGTCCCTGGGCTTCAGATTCCTGCAGCATCTAATTCTTTTCAACTCATCTGTTAACATAAGTATCAAGATTTTTACTCCTCTATGCTCTCAAAAAATATTGAAACATATCCTTGACAATATCAATCCTGGCTTTCAAATGACTGTGGGATATTTTCTTCTTCCAGCCTTTTTTTCAGGTGACCCCAGCCCCTAAACTTGGCCTTGCAATGTGGTCAGTGGTTTAGTAATGGAGAACTTAATTAAATCTGATTTTACTAAAATGTCAATGATGGCTATCTGCCTCCTAGAAGCAAAATGGTGGTTTTAAGTCAGTCATTGCCTCATCCTAGAAATAGACATTAATAAGCTGTGACATTTGACTGCTGTTTCAGTGGACGGGATTATGCTGAATATTTTTCTAATATTTCTCTCACCTTTACAGGGTGAAGGGCAACGGGTACTGTTCCAAGGACTTTATATTCACTGACTTTTTGTTCTCACATCTCATGAGGCAGGTGTAACCGAGAGCCCCAAATGACAGGGGGGGAAACTGAGGCATGGGTGGCAAAATTGTATAACTCAAACCAGAGCCTGAAGTTTAGTTCCAGACTTTGTACACTTTCTTGATGGAAACCTCACGTCTAGAACCCCTTATTACATAGTTGTTATGTTTGGATATGAGGTGTTCCCCCAAAGCTCATGAGTGAGACAATGCAAAAACCTTCCCAGGAGAAATGAGAGTCGTAACAGGTATTAACTAGTGGGTCACTGGAGGTAGATGGGGTGTGGCTAGAGGAAGTGGCTCATTGGGGGCACGGCTATGGGGTATATATTTTGTATCTGGAGAGGGGAGTCTCTCTCTCTGCTTCCTGATGATGTGAGTTGCTTCCCTCTGCCACATGATGTTCTGCCTCACCTTGAGCCCTGGGGGATGGAGCCGGCCTTCTATGAACTAAGACCCCTGAGACTGTGAGCCCCCAAATAAACTTTTCCTCCTCTACAATTGTTCTTTGGGTCCTTTAGTCACAGCAGCAAAATAGCTGACTAAGACAGTACCGGAGGAGTAGTTCTTGGACCTAGCTGAGAAATCCCAAGCTCTGGGTGCCTCCAGACCTTATGCTGGGGCTGATGCTGCTTTGGGGTGCCTCCACGGGATGAGAATGGAGCATCACACAGAGTGCTGTTTTCATGACTGCTAAACTGTGCATCGTGCTGCTGTTAACGTTTTTGAACAAATGCTGTACACTTTTCCCTTTGGTGGGTATAATAGTTGCAATCTTGGAAAATTCATTGTATAACTAATATTTTCTAATTATTAGTGAAAATGAATTGGATTCCAGACTCAGAAAATTATAAATGCATTCCTCACCTACATAACATCAAAAACTTGCTTTGTGGGACCTCGAGTATTCATACCTCCACCTACTAAATGCACTAGCCTGATCTTCATGACTGTCAAAAAAGAGGCTCTTACAAATTTCTAAATGTTCTCTAGGTATCCCATCCCTGAGAATAGAACTCTTGGTTGGACTGTCGATGGTGATATTTCTCCAGAGTAAATCAACATAGATAAGAGTTGTTCTAGCAAACATTGTCTTCTTAAATGTGTGTGCAGAAGCAAGTTTGCTAAAGAGGGGGGCATTCTAAGGGAAGTCAACCTTTGCTTGGACTCACAAGAAGCTTTCTCCACACTATGACACAGTACAAGATTGTCCTGCTGCTTTGGCAATATTAGTGACTTAACTATGAGACCCAAAGCTGATATTTGACCCGAGTGCACTAGAAACCAATAACTTAGAAGGGGATCTTCCAAAAAATATACAAGATTAGTTTTTGGAAGGTCTGTTGGGAACTATGCCTGGCTGAGGTAGAGTGAGCTGTGTTTTCCAATATCTGCTCAAGACAGACTTCTCCAGAGCCTGTGTGTGGACTCTGGATGCTCTTAGATTTTGTGTTAAGCCAAAGGTTCCCTTTGATTCTCTTGCTAGCCAAGAAAATTGCTGCTTCTGGGGATGAAATGCTTCCCAGTTGCTTGAAGACTGATGGTATTTTGAAGGTGGTGGCTCATGGATTGTTGCTGCTATGTTCTACAAAGACCTGCGTGCCCACCAAGGATAGGCCCAGACCACGTGGGTAGTGTTGAGAGAAGCCTTCTATTTTCCATTTGAAGTACCTTCTGTTTTAAAGACATAAATCTGCCTCCTTCCCTCCCCAAATGGTTTCCTTCTAAGGAACTTCATACTCTGACACCCAAGAGCAGACATCGATTCTTCTTTAAATGCCATATGGCTCTGAAGAGAGTCACCTCTAATTCCTCTGGCTCCTCCACATCTGATGAGGGGCTGTGACCCAGCTCCCACTCTGTGACAGAGCTAGCAGGTGGTCTGCCATTCTCCTGGCAGTTATTGGCGGAGCAGAGCCGAGCCTCCCATTCTGGACTCAGAAGTTCTCCTGCGCTCTGTTGGGCTGCTCTCACCTTGTCCCGGTGGAAGGCTTCGTGGGAGGTTCTGGACTGGCTTACAGTACCTTTTCACATTGCAACTGACCGATTATTCAGAGCCAAAATTAGAGGAAATACATTAGGATGCTTTTTTCCCCCCATGTCAAGAGGCCCAGGGATTTGGAGGCTATTTGCTAGAAGACTAGACTCCTCCCTCGGGCCTGCAGATGTCTGATGGGTGACCAAGAGCTGCATAAAAGCTTCACATCTCTGTCCTCATTTTGCTCCTGTCTCCTTTCTACATTCAACTTTGGGCCAGATTCCTGCTCAGCTCCGCACACAGACGTGTTGATCATTTAAGGCATGATTGGCTAGGTCTGGTGATTCCCTCCCTTCAAGGCCGAGGGCACCAGGATAACAGTAACTAAGACATTTTCCAGATTTGCTGGGACACAGTAGGCAACAGATTGTGGACCTCCAGCTTTTACCCGGCCCTGTTCAAGACCACAGGAATGGGGCCTTGGGTGGGTCCAGAGCTGACCCTGAAGGCCCAACGCCACCTTGTCTTTCTGACTTGTTCTTTTCCCTGAGTGTCCTCCAGTCACCTTGATTCCAGGATCGACAGGTCTGGTGGATAAGCCTCCTTTGACAAGCCTCAGAATTATCTCCAGAAGGGATCAGTTCTTATCATGATAATGATCAGCCAGCCCACAATCTGACCAAATCCCAACACCCTTCGCTCCTTCTCCTATTTAGCTCCAAAGCTCTTGTTAGCTCCTTGAAGATAGGACTGAGGACACTTGGTGTGTCCTGTGGCTGGACCTGGTCTCTGGTCTGTTTGGACTCCCCAGAGTCCGATCTTCCTCTAGCCTAGGACTCTGATATCAAGAACCACAAGTATTTTGAAATGTTTCAGAAATATAATTGGCAAATGTAATTGCTGGTCTGAAATACACTAGTTTAACCACAACACCATTAAAGGAAAACTTAGACTGAAATTCTTTTTTTTTTTTTTTTCTATTTTTTTTACAGACTTTTTTTTTTTTAAAGAGAGAGTGAGAGAGGAGAGAGAGAGAGAGAGAGAGAGAGAATTTTTAATATTTATTTTTTAGTTCTCGGCGGACACAACATCTTTGTTGGTATGTGGTGCTGAGGATCGAACCCGGGCCGCACGCATGCCAGGCGAGCGCGCTACCGCTTGAGCCACATCCCCAGCCCCAGACTGAAATTCTTGATTTCAGAAAACAGAACATAAATTTTCAAAGATGGTGGTTTATCCGACCGGGAGGTCAGGGCGCATCAGGACCCAGCAGGTGGGGGTTAAGGTCTGGCCAAGGGCTACTAACTTACTTATCTCTTTGAGTCTTGGGTTTGTTTTGTTTTATTTTTTTAACCTACAAAATGTGGATTCAAATATCTACTTTGTAAAGAGGTATTTTATCCAAATGTCACTATAAGAAAGGGAGAGGAAAGAGAAAAAAAAGAGATGGCTAGGATATTTTCAATTTACAATGGTTTTATCAGGACATAATCTCATTGTGAGTCGAAGAATATCTGTATTTTGGGGGGAAATATCCCTTGGAGAATTTCTGAGCACTCATGAAACCATGCATATTTGTATATCCACAATGGTTTGTAAACAATTTTAGGGGACTCAGAGACCACAAAACTTCATGTTAGGATCTCTCTTGAGGATTTGTGGACCTCAAGCAATACCCCAGAATACTGCTTATTAAGATCATTGTTTTTACATTTGGGGTTCTTGATTTTGATAACCATCACCAGGATCTGCTTTTATTTTAGCTAACATATACAACAAATTGCTCGTTAGAAGAGCAGAGATCATGGAAAAAATGAATCTGCTCCAAAAAGTGTGCACCGTCTTTGTTTGTTCTCTTCAGACGCCTGGTGAGGGAAGGGGAAGTACTTAGAGAGGTGTTTATGACATTGGCATTTGTAATGAGCTGTGGTTTCAAGCATCCCCCGGAGCAGCTCACTTTGTCCTGTGTCTTGGAAGGATCCCCTCCTCTGTGGCGCCATTCAGAGAGGAGAGGAAGGGACTGGGCAGGGGTGGGTCTGAGCCCTAAGCAGGGGATTCTGGAGACTTAGCTTTCTGGTGGCTTTGTTGTTGTTGGCTAGTTGCTGTGGAGGCTGGGGGAGGGAAAGGCATATAAACCTGCTCCTCCTCAGAGGGAGCTTGTGAGGGTCCCCCTGACCGAGGATCACCTGCGGCTATCTCCCTGGGAGGTTACGCATCATCATTCTTCATAGTTTTTGCAGGTTGCTTCAGCCAGATCTGTAGCTCTCTGAGACTGGCCTCGTTGGGAGAGAGTTGTTGGGACTGAACTAGGACCTCTAGGGCATGTCCAGAAGGTAGGCCCCTGAGGGGAACGGAAACCTGCAAGTGACCTTGGGTGAAGTCACTTCATCTTTAAAGCTCTAACTTTTTCGGGGCTGGGGATGTGGCTCAAGTGGTAGCGCGCTCGCCTGGCATGCGTGCGGCCCGGGTTCGATCCTCAGCACCACATACACACGAAGACATTGTGTCCGCCAAGAACTAAATAAATAAATAAAAAAATAAAATGTTAAAATTCTCTCTTTCTCTAAGAAAAGAAAAAAAAGCTTTAACTTTCTCATCCTTAAACTAAATCTAGAGTTCACCCATTTAGTGGCTTCATTCAAACCCATAAATATTTATTAGGAGCTACCATTTGCCAGGAATGTTCCAGACACTTGGAACAGATTGGTAAAACAAAAACACTGTTCCCCTGGGAGGTAGTGGGTGGGGGACTAGGATTGAGATTGTTCACAGGGGGCCGTGAGAAAGGGACATCAGGGGAAGGATGATGAGATGGGACAAGCTTTTTAGCCAGAGAGGACACCCTGAGCCAGGGTCCTGCATCTGGCCTAGATGGCTACAATGCATCTGGTTCTTTGGAGGATGCTTAAGGGACACCAGCAGGGCTGGGGCTACAAAGGCATTGGGGAGGGAGAGAATGCGAGGCCAGAGGCCCTAAGGGCCATGTCTAGCTGTGTAGATGACCAGCTTGGCTCCATCTACTCCCAGGCTGTGAACCACACTCTCCACACTGAGGATCCTACAAATTGTGCAGAGTTAGGGGTACCCTGAGTAACCCCACATCATTCACCTAGGAAGGAAAGATGGAAGGCCACGTGGTATGCATGGCTCAGCAGGATTACAATGAACTCGGGGTCCCTGGTCCAGTCTGAAGCCCCACTCCCTCGCTTTCCTCCTGTGGAACCCATGTTTCTGTCCAAGAGGCTCCTGAATGGTTCAGAGATTTATGCATGACTATGACAGTCCTCTGGCTCTCCTCTGGCTCACTTGGACACCCTGTCTTTGGCCCTCCCTAAGTTCACTGCCATCACTGAGAGCATGGTACTGTTCAGGGTGTTCCTGGGCCCCTGTGTGCAGGAATTGGCTACAAGTTCAGCGGTTATCCTAGGGCAGTGCCAGGTGGCACAACTCTCTCATGAGTTACTGACCCAAGAGGCAGACTGACAACTGAGACTCTTGCTGAGGAGCTGTCCACAGTGGAGAGAGGAGAGCATGGTCACCAGGGTCAGAAACATGAACACCTACACTAAATCCATTTGCTGTTGACTTTCAGCTTTACCGCCAATGTGCTGTCAAACTTTGCGCTAGCTACCTAGCTTTTCTCAGGCTATAAATGGGAATCACCATAGCATCTTGTCCTTCCTCACAACACAGTATATATTAAGCAGGTAGCATAGTGTGTGACACATAATAGTTGCTCGATAAATAAAAAGACCTGAATTTTCTGGAATAGTACTAATCTAAAATGTTTTCTCGTGACTTCCATGATAAACAGGTAGAAAGTATAAATTGATATAATGTTTTAATAGTTTTTTTGGAGATTTATACTTTGTGATTTTAAAAGTTTCTTTCCTGTTATGCAGTATTATTGCTTCTTGGCCATACTATGGAAAATTTCAGATGTGTGAACCAACATATATGTACAAGAATGTTCACAGTATTTTCAGCAAAAAAATGATGACAGCAATCTGAATGCTCAATGATATGTGTAGCGTGTTAAATAATCTTGGTATATGAAGAAATAGAATATTTCTCAACCATTAAAAATAAAGTTTACAAAGAATCTTCAATGACACGGGCAAGTCCTTGTGATATGTGTGTTAGCTTTTCGTCACTGTGATCCAGATACCTGACAGGAACAACTTGGAGGAAGTAACCCCATGATGTGGGGTTACTCAGGGTACCCCTAACTCTGCACAATTTGTAGGATCCTCAGTGTGGAGAGTGTGGTTCACAGCCTGGGAGTAGATGGAGCCAAGCTGGTCATCTACACAGCTAGACATGGCCCTTAGGGCCTCTGGCCTCGCATTCTCTCCCTCCCCAATGCCTTTGTAGCCCTAGCCCTGCTGGTGTCCCTTTGGCTCACAGTTTCAGAAGATTCAGTCCTGGTGGGTTCATTTCATTGCTTCAGGCCTGAGGTGAGGCAGAACATCATGGTGGAAGGATGTGGTGGAGAGAGACAGCAGCAAGGGTGGAGAGAGAGATAAAGTCCCAAAGGCCACGCCCCAGTGACCTACTTCCTTCATCCATGCCTGATCTGCCTATCACCTTTACCTTGTCCCTTAGATCCATACATCAAATGGATTAATCCACTGATAAGGTCAGAACCCTCATGATCCCATCATCCCCCCTGTAAATATTGCTGCATTATGTAACACATAGATTTGGGGGGACTTTCCAGAGCCAACCATAACACGTAGCTTTCATAGGAAAGTCCAGGATGCAAAATTACATATTCAGTGTGATATTCAACTTAATAGAAAATTATCATCTGTTATAGATAAAAACTCAAAAGAATCATGGACCAAAATATTAATAGTGGTTACTTCTGGGTGATGGGCTGCAGATGTTTTTAGTTTATTCTTTGACCTTTCTTCAGTTCCCAAAATGAATATGGAATCCTTCTTCAAGCAGGAAAAAGAAAAGCAATCACTTTATTTTTAAATCATGTGGTGAGTACACATACTTATCAGACCATGTGTCTGGAATTTTATTTGGAAAATATGGTTACAGTAAATATAGGTCAACTACTTTCCAAGATTTTTTTTTAATTGGAAACTTAAAAAAATTTTCAAAATAAATCATTTCCTGGGCTATATCTGGATGTGAAGGAAAAATAAAAATTTAAAAGGGGTTTGGGGTAGTGTCTTCAACACTCCTATGGTCTACTTGTAACTCCCTGCTTTTGGCTCTGGGACAGCACAGGGTGGGGTGTCTTCAGTTTCTTTTTGAGAAACAGCTCAGAGGCCTAGAGAGTCACCCAGTCAAGGGACACACTTTAGCTTTAGAGAGAACAGCTTTCCTAGATTTCGCCATGTCAGTGCAACAACAGACCTGTGAACTCAACAGGTTTTTACCTGGGGTTGGCGGCCTTGGTAGGCGTAACTTAAAAAGGCAGCCATGTTTCAAACAGGGTCTTTCACATTTACAAAGCCTCAGATGAAGGAACTTCTGACATGAAGATGACGAGGAAGTGGCATCGTATGACACTTCTCAAGCAGAATGTGCACAGAACCACTTGAGGATCCCGTTAGAGAGCACATTTTCCTACATGGGTGTGGTGAGGCCCGGGAGTCTGTGTTTCTGTCCAACAGCAGGTGAGGCCATGCTGCTGGGTGAGGGCCCCTCTCTGCACGGAAGGGCGTAGAGCAACAGAGAGGTGCTGCAGCGGTCCTGGGAAGTCCTGGTCCCTGTCACCTCCTTAGAGTGCTATAGAAAACCAAAGGCTGTAGCTCTGCTCCAGGGCTCCTCACGCTCACTGTCCATCCAAATCACAGCCTGTGCTTAAACTCGCAGCAGCACACCTGGGCTCCATCTCACGGGGCCTTCAACCCATGGGCCCTGGGTGCCCCCTTTTCAGAAGCTCTCCTGGGACTTGGGTGGCTGAGGCAGGAGGATCACAAGTTCTAGACCAGCCTCAGCAACCTGGTGAGGCCTACTCAAAATAAAAGGGTTGGAGATGTGGCTTCATGGCTAAGCCCCCCTGGGTTCAATCCCCAGTATCAAAACCCAAACAAAACACAGAACAAAATACAAAACCAAAAACCTCCAGGCACAAGACTCCAGTCAGCCTGTTGACCCACACTGACTAGTGGCCTCTCCACTGCCCTGTGCCCACCCCTTGCCCAGGAGGGTCCTCACAAAGCCTATTCTCAGCCACAGGTGTCTTGATTCTAGAATAATCTTCAGAATGAGATAGATGGTCCTGTCTCCACTGCCAAGTAGGTATTTTTGCTCCCTTTCTGACCCAATGATCAGCCATTTGGAAAAGATTGTAGATTAATGTGGAATCTGGCATTTTTTTGACTTCTAGTCAACATTCAGGAAACAAGTTGAGGAGCTGAAAATCTTTCCTGGCTGAGGACTCCATGAATGTGTCTCCAAGAAACTCCCCAAGATTCCAAAACTGGAATTTCTTTTAGAGATAGAAGTTGGTAAATGCTAAAAATGTAATGCCCTACTCTCTGGGTTAACAAAATGAAAATATCTGGATAGCATTATTACTGCTGACATACACGGAGTTCAGTTCAGATTGATTTCTCCAAGATCCAGTGAAATATAGATTTAAAAAAATCCAATCACATCAAAATTGTCAACAAACTTTGCTGACATAGAAGCTCAGAATGGAGAAAATTTTCACTTTCCCCATATTTAAAAAAAGGTGGGGTGGTGTAAAAATGAGAACTACAAAACTATAGAAGATATTTATTTATGGATTAGGGCCAAATCAGAGTCACGTGGCTTGAAACCCACATACACCCTCGTTTCTTGTAAAAGGCACATGACATCACGTTTTCATCTTAACCTGCTCTCTGTGTCCAGCTCCGAGGTATAAGGCATGTTAATAATATTGTGCACAGAGTCTCCTGAACTCTTCCATCTTGCCAGCTGATAACCCTCTCCCTGCCCCTCAGCTCGGGTGGCCACCTTTCTGCTTTCTGTTTCTGTGGTGTTGACCGCCTTAGACGCTCTACTGAGTGGAATCACGCAGGCTTTGTCTTTTTGTCACGGGCTTAATTGGAAACGAGCTCCTCTTCTATCAGGCTTTCTATCAGAGCTCGGCTCTGGGGCAGCAGGAGTTGGTGGCCTCGTCCCTGCGAAGCTCTGGTGAAGAGGCTTCAAAGATGTGGGGGCTGTGCAGGAGGGAGGGCAGTGGGTGGAAAGGAGAGGGACCGGTGGTTTCACCACGTGAGTGAGGTGGGTCGCGGCAACGAGCAGTGGCAGCCAGGATTCCTCCAGGGGTTGGCGGACAGAAAAGCCCACCAGGGCTCCGCCCTGAGGCCAGCTGGCGGCGGTAAAACACCTCTTTAACAGAAAAAAAAAATGAACAAATAAAAAACAGACCCTGGGGGCTGGGGATGTGGCTCAAGCGGTAGCGCGCTCGCCTGGCATGCGTGCGGCCCGGGTTCGATCCTCAGCACCACATACAAACGAACATGTTGTGTCGGCCGAGAACTAAAAAATAATAAATATTAAAAAATTATCTCTCTTAAAAAAAAACAGACCCTGGGGTTATTATTTTAATAACTGCACCCAAGTGAGTCCCAACCCAGAGTGCTACTTCCTCTGTGACATGTAGGTCACTTGAAGGTCACCTCCAGGCTCTGGGGAAGGGCCACTGGGCCAGTGCAACACAGCTTGTCTCTGAGTGGGGAAATGGCCTGTCTCTAGACAGTGGAGATAGATGTGTCAAGGGTCCCCGCTTACTCCTGTAATCTGCTGTGTTGCTTTGTCCCCAAGAGAACCTGTCCATCTGGAGCTGGGGGAGGACAGCAGTGGGCCAAGAGGCCTGTCTCCTGTCCCCGGAGCCCTGCCTGCTTCGTGCTGCTCTGGACATTTCCACTGCATTTCTGTGTCACAGTGGAGCTCATCTGTGAACTTGTAGGGACCCCCCCCCCCCCCCCCCCCGGCAGGGAACCAACCCTCCTTCCTCTGAACAGGAAGGTCCACTTGCGAGCTGCCTGGACCTAGAGCTACATGGGGGTGGATTGTCAGCAGCTGTCCAGCCCTGCTAGGTGCCAGCAGCCCAGAGTGTGGTCAGGCTGAGAGACCAGAGCTGTGTGATGTGGAGTTGGGCAGCCGGTTCTCTGTCTTGTGAATTCACAGAGAAATCCATGGACACCAGAGAGCACAGTGGCAGGACTTATTAGAGTGACAAAAAGAAACCAGAGCTCCGGAGGGATGGCTGTGTAGGGGTTTTAAAGCCGTATCTGATGGCCAGCAAGGCGATTGCTGGGGAGAGGAATGGACCAATAAGCCCTTCAAGCTCCGAGTGTGGCAAGCCAATCAGAAGAGCATAATTACAATCCGTTATTTACATCATTAGGAGGACAGGCTCTTTTGGCATGTCAGTTAGAGGAAGCATTTCTGGTAGGGGTCTGCTTATGGTCGGCTGTTGCTGACCTGAGGACAAGGGTACCTGAGGAAGGACAGCTGTGGTCGTAGCTCTGAGTCAGCAGCAGGTGTTCTGACTCAGAGGCAGGCCTTGTAGCTAAGGCAGGCAGCGGGCAGCCAGTCGCAGGATGTTTTCTGACCTGCTGTCTCCTTGAAGGTTGGCATGATGTCCCCTCCCCTCCTGTCCTTCCCCAAGGCCCTCGTCCTGGCTGCTGATGGGAGATCTACTTCCTGCCTCAGTTGTACTACTATGTCAGGGAACAACAGAGGCCTGTGTGGTGCCCATCTCCCATGATCAAATAGAACCCCTGGCTGCTCTGCCTTCTGGCTGTCACACTGATGGTTGGGGAAGTTGGAGGGGAGGGACACCCCAGGAGGTCCCTGATATGCCAGCTGGGAGCAACATGGGGGTGCGTTTGGGTCCTGATTTTAACATATGGGCTGTGAAAAGACCGTGTTGGGGCAGTTGGGGAAATGTAAGTATCAGGTGGATACTAACCAGTAATAAGGAATTCTCATTAACTTTGTTAAAGTGTGTTACTGTTTTGGGCCTGGAATCTGGCCAAGGGCCCCCAAGATGAACCCCTACTCTCAGCGGTAGGGAAGCCCTTTAAAAAGGCCTCCTCTGGGCACCCACCCTGCATCTCTCCGACCTCTCCCAACCCTTCACCCTCTCTATAAAAACAGGGACAAAGTCTGGGCACTCTGGGTCAGGAACATGGCCCACATTTGCACTAGTGGCCTACCTATCCAAACAGCTGTACCCCACCGTCAGGGGCTGGCCCCCATGCCTTAGAGCCCTATCAGCAGCCCATGACCTCCAGAAAGAAGTATACAAGCTTACCTTTGGCTCCCCGCTAACCATCTCATCTCCTCACCATTAAAGGATTTTCTCACTTACAAGGGGCTACAGTCACTTCCTCCTTCCAGGGTTCTATCCCTCCTTGTCTCATTCCTTGAAAATCCCTCCCTCTCTTTTCAGCCCTGCTCTCCATTAAACCCTGCCTCCCTCCTCCCATCTTCTCACTCACAAGATCCTATCCATAAATGCCTGGAGGTGTTAGAGATGATTTTACGATGCCCTACCACCATCTCTGAGGGACCCCTGCCCTCTTCAGACCTTGTCTGGTTCTCAGATGGTAGCTCCTTTATACACAGAGGGGTTAAAGTGGCGGGGTATGCTGTCGTTTCCCTCTCATCCATCATAGAGGCAAAACCTCTCCCACCCAGTACCACCAACCAACAAGCTGAACTCATAGCTGCCACAAGGGCATGTGAGCTAGCGGAGGGAAAAACCCTCTCCCTACATAATACGTCTTCCATATCCTGATCTCCCACGCAGCCATTTGGAAAGAAAGGGGCTATTGACCACCAGAGGGACAGCAGTCATTAATTCCACACTTATTTCTGGCCTACTACGAGCCTCCAGGCTGCCTTCCCAACTGGGAATAATCCATTGCAAGGCCCCAAACTGACTCCTCCCTTACTACTGTGGGGAATTCCAAGGCCGATCAAGCGGCTCCATCAGCCGCCCTACAGAGCTTTACCTCCTCTCCGCTACTCTTGATTACCACAAGGGATCGGCCCGAAGATCCACAACAGTTAACTCTTCCAGTTCCTCACTCTCTATTCCATTCTAGTCCACAGAGTCTCACTACTTTCCTTCACTCCTTTTTCACCCTTTCCCCACGCCATAAGACCCTCCTACAACAGATCACTTCCGCTTGTCAGATCTGCCAGAGAACCAATACCAATACTCCATTAAACTCCCTAAAACTTTCCCTTCTCATCAGGCCCGCAGTCATACCCCAGATGCAGACTGGCAGATTGATTTCACAACATGCCCCGAGTAAAAAACATAAAATATCTTCTTGTATTGGTAGATACTTTTTCAGGATGGGTTGAAGCCTTTCCCACTTCCGATAAATGGGTCTCTACGGTAGTTGATCTATTGCTCCTTGGGTGAGGCGTTGGGTGGGCTCTGGTCCAGCCCACCTGCTCTATCGTCACTCTGTCTTCCCCTGTCTGAAGTGCTCTCTAAATCCTTCCTTTCCTCAACTTCTCCATCCTGTGTGGAGGTTGCCCTGTTATGGTGATCCACATGCCCTGCTTCTGAAAAACCAAGGCGCTTCTTTGGGTCCTGCCCGTTTGCCAGTAGAAGAGTGAGAAGCTTTGGTGTCATGAGCTAGTTACAGGCTTTGGTAGAGTTTCTGCTTTTCCTATGTGCATGTCTGAGTTCAGTTTTAAGTTCCCAGGGGAAGAAGTCACCATCTTCTGACTGCAGCTGGAGTGTACCACTCAAGTACCACTGAGACTCGCTGGTTAGCTGGAGCATCTATGCCAAGTGTGAAAGCATGCTCTTAGTGTGTCCACCTTCAGGGCTCCAGAGGGCCTCCCAGTTTCGTAAGAATTCCAAGTATCAGTATTTAAAGTTGAGGTATTTCACATAAAACCTGGAGAGATCTGACTGCTCTCAAGGGGAAATATGGTAGCTGGTACACCCAGGTAGGAGAAAGTTTGAAGAGCAGCCTTAATAGAGAGGGGAGGGAGCTAGATTGGACTAGGAATGAAGAGTGGAATTGAGGGTGTTAGGTGCAGGACAGGCTGGTCTGCAGGGCCTGCAAGGCATGCCAAACAAAGTTAGCTGCAGGATGACCTGGCCTCTCAAACCCTCTGTCTGGTTCTATATCACCTGTTTGCTTCAAGCCCAAACACCCAAGCCCCCGCTCAATGCTGAACACTCAACCCCCCACTCAGGGTTGAACACTTAACCCCCGTTGGGCCAACAAGGCAGCTTGCAGACCCAGAGACCCCATTAGATTTGGGCTATAAAAACTCCCTTTGCCTGTTCCTTCCCTTTATCATAAAGTTCATTCAGACTCAGGTCAGTAAAATTTCTAGTCAAGCTTTTAACCAGCCTTTTAACCTCAGGAATTACCAACTCCTGGCTACGGATGATACCTCCAGTCGACACCTATGCCGAATGGACTGACATCATCATGGATCTGTGGTGGCAAGGAACCTTCGTTGATACGGTCTTCTCTGCCCCCCTGTGGGAGCTCCTTACTTCCCTCCTTTTTCTCCCACACAGCCCCATTTCAGCAGGAAGCAGCCAGAATGAGTCGATGCCCATTCTCATTTAATAACAAAGAGGGGGGAATGTTGGGAGTCGCCCCGGCTCCAAAGACTAACTTTCCCATCCCCCAAGAAGAGCTGTCCAATGGTGAGCCCTGCTGGCTCACATGATCCTTACTCACCAATCAGACTAGCCCTGCTGGCTCACCTGATCCTTACCCTCCAATCAAAAAGCACCCCATGCCAACTGTCAAACCACCCCTGGCTCTATAAATATGCAGAGCTGTTCCTCAATAAATGGGCATTTGCTCTGACGACAAGCCTTGTTCATTCTTTCAAGTATAAGGGAAGGATTTAATATTTTTAAAAATTCTTTTTGCTTTCTAACGTTTCTTCATGATCAACACTGTGTGCATAGGGTCATGCAGCTCTGTCTCACCATTTGCTTTGTTATTTTACTGAGAGGCAACGGCAGGCAGTTTGCATACACGTCAAGCAATGGCTTTTGGTTGAAATGCTTCTGGTTGAATTTGAAACTTTTACCAAGTTTCTAGCAATAGCAATATGCCAAAAAGTTAGTGGAAAGACAGACTTTAAACAAAAATAGTGCATATTAATTATACAGAACAGTGGGTTTCATTGTGGTATATTCATATATGCATGTATTATGATCATTTCCACCCCCATCCTCCTCTCCTCTGATCCCCTTCCTCTTCACTAATACTTTCTAATCTCATGTTATTTCCCCCAACCCCCTAGGAAAAATGTGAAAGAAAACATCTGATACTGTCTTTCTGAATCTGGCTTATTTTATTTCAAATGATGATCTCTAGTTCTATCTATTGTCCTTCAAAGGACACTATTTCATTCCTCTTTATGGATGAATAACACTTCACTGTGTGAATTTGCCACATTTTCTTCATTCATTCGTCTGCTGACCTAGGTTGATGTCATAGCTTGGTTCCTGTGAAGCACGTCCCATGAACCTGGGTGTGCAGGTGTCCCTGCAGAGCTCCTCCAGACATACTAAGGAGTGATACAGAACAGAGAGGTTTCAAAGCAAATATTTTCTAAACCTTATTCATTTACTTATCTGATAGGCTAATCCAGGAAAACAAAACACATTTTTCTCAAGTCAATTTTAGAATACCAAGAGGGCAAAAATATACACAAGCACTGAATTATTAAATAATCATCTACTTTACTTTTTTCTGTTGGCTAAGAAGTCATTCTGCTGAGTAATATTCCATTGTGTATATATGCCACATTTTTTTTTATCCATTCATCTATTGAAGGGTATCTAGGTTGGTTCCAGAGTTTAGCTATTGTGAATTGTCATTTTCGGGTAAATGGATGGAGCTAGAGAAGATAATGCTAAATGAAGTTAGCCAGTCCCAAATAACCAAATGACAAATGTTTTATCTGATATAAGAAGGCTGATTCATAGAGGGGTAGGGAGAGGGAGCATGGGAGGAATAGACAAAACTCCAGTTAGGGCAGAGGGAGGGAGGGGGCATGGGGTTAGAAATGACATTAGGAATGTGATGGACATCATTATCCAAAGAACATGTATGAAGACACAAATTGGTGTGAATATACTTTGTATACAACCAGAGATATGAAAAATTGTGCTCTATATGTGTAACATGAATTGTAATGCATTTGGCTGTCATATATATATATATATATATATATATATATATATATATATATGTCATTCTGCTGTTTTGAAAGACATTTGTTGGGAAAAAGTATGAATATCAATATGGCTGTTTAAATCAGGCCTTTCTTCCAACATATTTTTATGTTAATTTTCTTCATATTTATTGGTCTTGACTTTATTTATCAGGCACTCTTTAATAATAGGTTTTGTAAACCAGATATAATTGAAGCCAGCTGAGTATTTTCACTAAAGATTCTTGTACAAAGTAGCTAATATTATAATTGGAGATGAGAATGTCTGTAGATTAGTAAATTAATAAATATTCATACATCTGTCTGGCTGTAAGTTTAACCTTGGATCAGCTTTGAAAGCAATGGTACGGGGTGGGGGGGGAGACATTTATCCCCATCATTTTGTGTCTGTCCTCTGCTTCTTAGCACCAGATGACTTGAATGTCAAAGATACATCAAATAAATCCCAGCAGTGTGTTAGTTAACTAATAGTATCACTCTTCCATATGGAAACATCTTTTGTCATCTAAAAGCATGTAAGTAAGTAAAATAATGGTTTCTAACCATTTCTTTCCCTGTGTCCTTTAAATCCTATTTCCCAGCAGGTGCCTCTATTATCACATATATAGGATTCTATGCCTCCACTTGAATGTAATATAATGTCAGAGTTCTTGTGCATGAGGAAAACACAGAGGTACAGAGGAAGGAGTATGAACTGTAAAGAGCCTGGATTTGAACCCCATCTGCACGTGGGATGGGAGATTTAAAGTCTCAGGTTCCACATCTGTAACTGAGGTAATAACACCCAAACCCTGAAGTTTCTGGAAAGATTAGCGGGCATGTTGTCCACACAGTGTTGTATATACTAGGCACACAATAAGTGGTACCTGAAATTATTGTTATGATTATTAGTTCAAAAATAGTATTTGCTTAGCTCAGTAGACATTTGTTGAACATCTGCTATGTGCTTGAAATTATGCTAAATGCAGGTGATAAAAAGAGGAATAAGACAGAATCCTCACAACCTAGAAGCATGTATTCATTGGAGAAGACAAAGAGATGAGTGCAGTGTGGTAAGTGGTATAAGTGACACACCCCAGAGAAATGTGACAATGTGGCATTTGTAGCCGCAGGATAATAATCAAAGACAAATACCAATGTGTATGGCTGGTGTCAACGTCTGCAGGAAGGTGACACCTAAGCTAGGATTGACCAGCACCAAAGACTCAAGATGGAGCTGAGCAGCAGGCTGCCAGTCGAGAAGCCACCGCCAACCTGGAGGGGAAGATGTTTGGGGTTGGGTCTCCTACAGGAGCCATCTCTCCATAAGTAGCTGTCCTGAAAGGCTCCTTAGGGGACGCAGGGATTGAGCTGAGCTTTCAAGCTCGGACCTCATCTCAAGAGCCAGGGAAGGGCTTTGGTGCCTCTTCTAGGTGAGAAGGGTGGAATGAGCAAGGACCCGAGGAGAGGAAGAGGACAGGTAGGGGTGTCGGAAAGCTGAGTTGGCATGGGCTTAGAAGGACGTGGGTAAGGAACAGGAGTGAGGGGACTGGGGAGGGGCTCCAGCCACAGAGCTCTGTGACAGAGCCATGGCTCCCACCTTGTGAGGTGCCACTGCCTGGAGATGGGATGGGGACCAGGGCACATGAAGGAAGAGCCAGGAACAGGAGGCATTTGGAAAGAACAACCGAGAGAGCTGGTAGAGGACTGGGCTGACACTCAGACCCCTAAGGGGAGAGGACGCTATCAAGAGCCATGTCACCATTCATTCATTCGTCATCTCCTTATTGGAATCCCTGCTCAGTGCTGGGTATCATCATGCCGTTGATAAAAGGGAAAAGACACACTCCTGCCTTCGAGGGTCTGGAATTTCCTTACAGCATCTTGATTTCTCCAGCGTCTCCCCTTCTTTCCACCTCAGTTCTGTTCTCTGCAGCTATGGCTGCTGATGCCAGACGCAGAATCACATGTCCCAGTTTTGCTGTGAAGCAAAGACCCGTGGAAGAGAATGTGGAATTACATTTTCTGATCATCTTGACATTTGCCTCTTTTAAATTTAAAACAGAGAGAGCAGACCTGTGCCAGGGAAGAAAGGCTACTTTTCCAGAAAGTGATCAAATCTGAGTTGGGCTTCCAAGTGAGTGCAGCCCGAGGGTCTCAACTCGTGGGCGTCAGCTGCTGAGGACATGCTCTCTTTGGGACTGGATCCAAAGCCCCCACCCTGGGGCAGGTGCGACCCTGATCAGCTTTGGGGGAACCGGGACTTGGGAGCTACTGAGTCACACTGGGTGGATTTGTCTGTGAAACATGTCTGTGTTCAGAATCCCATCTTGGTCCCTTTGCTTGTTTTTGCACATGGATGTTCTCTTTGTGCATCTGGTCAATAGTTTATTCCCAAGGACGTGAAGTCATTGTTGGCCGGAGAACTCCAGCCCTTGGAGTTTGGTCTTTTAACTCTTGTGTGAGTGGAGGTGGTGGGGATTTCTTGTGTCCTTGGTGGCCCAGGACTCGCCTTCGAACAGGCAGGTGTTGGGAGAGAGGACCAGGGTAGACCTGGGGACATGAGGGAGACTCTTCTGTGGTGGTGTCAGGATTTCTGCACGTGACCTTCATTTGTTCCCTGTGTTGGCAGGGTTGCCTGCTGTGGGGCTTTTTCCTGTCTCTTATTTTTCCCTGTTTCCTGCAATTGGTCTCTGCCACTTGGAAAGGAGTTGTGCACTCTGAATTATTACTAGAATCATCTCTCAAAGAGCTTTTGGAGGACCCCAGTCTCTGTAGAACTTGCCAAGGACAGGGCTGTCATGTCCAGGAATACAAATCAATTGTATTCTTTTTTTTTGAGAGAGAGAGAAAGAGAGAGAGAATTTTTTTAATATTTATTTTTTAGTTTTCGGTGGACACAACATATGTGGTGCTGAGGATCGAACCCAGGCCCCGCGCGCATGCCAGGCGAGCGTGTTACCGCTTGAGCCACATCCCCAGCCCAAATCAATTGTAGTCTATGTGCATTCTACCCAGCTCCCTGGAGTACTGCGTGACTAGTGCCCCCGAGGCAGTGTGGTCTGGACATACTTGAAGGATCTCCCGTGCCACTCACAAGGGTGCCATGGCATGCTTCTCAAACATAACCTTCATTTGTTGAGGGAGAGGGCATTCGGTTGTGGATGGGAGGCTGGAACTTTGACTTTCGTTGCTTTACATCAGCCCCTCATACATCAGTGCTGAGCATGCGAAGGTCACGTCCTACTGACTGCTGTTGCTGAGCAGAAGCCTCTGGGTTCTCTTTGAGGCTAGGAGGAGAGAAAGTTCAGCTGCACTCTGGTCATCTAGTTCTGTGCAACTCCAAGACCCAGGGGCCTAGAACAAGATTTCCTTATACTTATGGATTTTAGGGACTGAAATGAAAGATGGCGCACCAGGGATGGCTTTTCTCTGCTTCACATTCTGGTCCTTAGCTGGGAAGAGTAGAATGTCTATGGGCGACTCCAGTGGCTGGCTGGAATTTTCTGAGGCCTCTTCAACAGCATGCCTGATGCTTGGGCTGGGACAATATGAGATTTAGGCTTGGAGTTTCCCACCAGAGTCCTTCATGTGGTCTTAGCAGGTAGCTTGGGCTTCCTCCCAGCATGGAGGCCTAGGGCAAATAGACTTCAGAGCTCCAACAGTGATTGTTCTGTATATATGGCCTTTTATACCCAGGCTTGGAGGTCACCAACCATCATTTCCACCATGTTCCACAGGTCAGAACAGCCCAGTCCTGCAGAGTCAGCCCTCACTTTTTATGGAGAGTCCAAACATTTGAGGTCATGGCTTTAATGTTTGCTACAGGTCCAATCTGAGCAGACTCTCCTTTGGGATCAGAAATAGAGTAGTTTGTGTTTGTGGAGAAAAGAAGAAAGTTCTCTGACCAAAGAGGGCAGAGAAAGTTTTTTTTTTTTTTTTAAAGTTGCTTAAGCCAGAGCACTAGCCATGAGCTCTGAGAGTGTTCACTTTCAGGTGGGAGCAGCCGTAGAGACTCTAGGTAGCTCAGTAAGCAGTGCCACCTGGGGCTGCTCTGGGTCTGGGAACATGCTTGGACATTGTCCTCTGAGCACAAGGCTCAACCTTGTGACGGATTTTAGTTGGAAACATCCTACAATGAACTCTTTCAGGTTCGTATGACTTCTCCCTGATTCTGGAACAAGAGCCTCTGAAGGTGTCTCATGGGGCAGGGCTTAAAGGGACCCTATATGCCACCATATTTATTCGAGTTTAGTGTGGGTGCTCCTTCTTAGTCTCTGGAGATGGATGTTGTCTGGAGAAGAGGCTTGTCTTCAAAGTCCCAGATTCTGGAGTATGGGCCTGATGGAGGCTCAACTTTGACCTGTTGTCTAAACTGTGGGGATTTTCTGTTTTCTGTTGGGGATTGTGGCATGTGACTGTGAAGTGCATTATAAAGTGAGCGTTACTTAAATGTTTCAGAGATGAGGTTTATCCTCTGTGCATCATCGACAGCAATGACAGCCGGGAGAACTAGAGAAGATAATGATGAGGCTATTTTGGGGCAGCCTTTTTTAAAAAAAATCAAATACTTTTTGGTTCCCTTAGACTTACCAGCTCCGTTTGGCCATCTGGTCAGACTTGTTTGCCACTGGAAAAGCATTTTTCCCATTAGAAGGGAGGCTGGGTCCAGGAATGTCCTCAGTGGGAGCAGCGTGACTTAAATGGAATCTTTGCTTATTGCTCAGCCTTGAAACCTGAATCTCCCAGGAGATGCTGTTGATTTTGGTGCTGGAAATAATCCGAGGAGGAAGAGTCTAAGCTGAGCATCAAGCTGCTCTGGGCCCTGAGGAAGTTCTTTACCAGCTTCCAGGACCTGGCGGAAGAGACTCCATAGTTACAGGTCTGGAGTGGCATGACCCTGTAAAGCGTTCACTTATATTTTGAGACTCCTCCAAGATAAAAAAAGAGTATATAAAACTGGAGAATGAGTGTAGGAAAGGGTGATGAGGGAGAAGGAGAGACTGGGGGGAGGGGGCAGAGCAGAACGAAAGGCACATTGGAGGGAATGCATTTCTCAGGCAGAGCTCACAGGAAAGGTCTGCCCTAGTTTTATTTTGTTGTGAGCAACGGATTCCATTCTGATCCAGGCGGGATTGGGGAATAGGCAGCTGTGTCAGTAGCAGACAGCCCTTACAGAAATCTGTTTGGAGCTCTGAAACAGTTCACCCCAACCTAGATTCATTCCCAGGCTCCCCTCCCCCAAGCACATCCAAAGTTGGATAATTAGACCCATGAGGCTTTGGCGAAGCCAACTCGCTAATATAAAGTATCCCAGTTGCAAATTATGGAGCCCTTTGGTAAGCTGTGAGCAGCAGATAAAACCTTCAATCTCTTGGGGCTATGAGAGGTCATCTGAATGCCTTTCTGGTTTCCACACATAAGGAACTCTGACAATTATTTATCTACTGTATTTTTTGGCTGCAGCAGGAGATTGGGCCCCAGGCACCTTTTCGAGTAACACTGATTCTGAATCTTCTGGTATAATCTACCACTTACAAAACCCTTTGAAAACAGTGCATTCACATACATAAATGAAAAAAATCAATGAATCAAGTCCCAAAATTTAAAAATAAACTGGAAACTACATGTAGATAAAGGGTGGTAAGTGGTGGTTTCCAAATCGAGATTGCTATTTCTGCCTTTCAGCTGGGTTGTGAGGTTCCTGAGTGGAATAGCTGTGCATTTCTGTGTCTCTGGAATAGCTCTGTGCTTGGCACCGAGGAGGGAGGAGGACGTCAGGTGTGTCTCCCTGTTTACCCTCAAACAGTAGCAGGTCGGTTGAGGAAAGCAACGAGGCTTTCATGGACAAGTTCTTACTGCTAGAAGCTGAAAAGTGTTAGGTGCTGGGCCCCCGTGATTGACTGGAGCATGAGGGCTGCAGAGTGGGCCTGCTCCTCTGTCTTAGAAAAGGACCTGAGGGATGGAGCCCAGCGCTGAACCCTGCCTTGCTGAGACGCTCTTGTGTCATTGTCTCATGGTTCTTCTCAGTGACATCCTCAAAGCAGGATGGGTTGCTCCTGGGTCCCTGTATTTGAATTTGGGCACCTGCCATTGAGAAAGGGAATATCATTGCTGCTGGCTCCCCATCTCCTCTGTTTCTGGCTGATTTTCCAGCTTATGTGGTAGAGAGGATGTTTTTCCCCTCTCTTTAAAAAAAATCACTTTACATTTTTAAAAAAATGCACTTAATAACTCCCCAATTTAAAGTTTTATTTTCTAAGGTTTCTGAGTACCTCAACCTGGTTGACTGCCTAGAAAAATAAGGTATTTCATAGACCCAGATTAATTGGCAACTCTGTGCTTTTTGCTCTAAAAGAGTTCCATTGTCCTCCAGAGGGGATTGATCATGACTTAACTGCGGTAAGTTCAGGTCCTTCTCTTAGGAGACTGCCATCCCTGGGAAAGCAGGGCCATGTCTGACTCACTGTGCGTTCTCTTGTCTGACTTAGGGCCTGGTCCCAGAGGACAAGGGGCTTGGTAAATAAGTCCCCTGCCGCAGTCTGGCTGGGCACAAAATAACCGAGCCACCACAAAAGCCTTGTAGATTCCAACAGCAACTCTTTATTCCCGAACTCTCCCCGACACTCTGCATGCACGTTATGGGGAAATACACTCCCTCCACCGGGCTCTGCGTACCAATACTCTCAGAACCCCTCGAGAACTCAACGGGAACTCTAAAGGAGCGGGGCGCCTGAGGCAGCAGGATACGCCCTAATCCTGGAGCCACCCTATTCCCAGCAGGATCCACCCTAAACCTGGAGCCGCCCTAATCCCTGAGCAGGGTCATCTTTAAAATCAAAATGCCATGCATCATTCCTACTTGGCTATGGCTCTCAGCAGTCCCCTTCAGTCCTGATCCACTGGCTTGGTTCCAGCTGCTTTGGAAGACGTCCCAATAACATCAAAAGGGCACTGTAGCCACACAGACCCTGAGTGCTTGCCATGGTTCAAAGTGCACATTTTGGATTCTGTGGAAGATCACTTCTAAAGATGGTCACCCAAATCCTGTCTGGTCCTGATGCTGTTTTAAACTGCTACCTTGTCCCTCCTCCTCCCCAAAGGAGGAGTCCATGACACTTCCCCTGGAGTCTGGGATGGCCCTTTGACTCAGTGTGGCCAACAGAAGTAGAATTGGTATCATTTAGCATTTCCCAAAGCTAGGCTCAGGCTACTGGCTGCTTCTGCTTCACTTTCTGGGAGTCCTGAGAGCTCGTGTGAAAGTGTCCTCCAACCTCCGAAGAAACCCCAGGAAGAAAAGAGGCCCTGGGGACTGAGACTCCATGAGCAAAGAGAGGCCGAGGGCACAGGAGAGCTCGGGTGCGAGCAGAGAGGCCCCAGGGGAGGGCAGACACATGAAGGGGCCATCTTGGATCCTCCAGACAAAACCTGGGCACACCCAGTGGAGAGGGGGAAGCTGAGCCCTCCAGCCAACCCAGCCAGTCTACCGAATCACAGGCAAACAGAGTGGTTTTGGTTCAAGCCACCAAGTTTTGGGCTAATCTATTTTGCTGCAATAGATAACAGGTGTACACTTAGCAAGTTGTAATTCCAATTTGGAACCTGTCAATACTGTGTCCGTAAACCAGAAAATTTTAGCCTCTTTCCTTGGATGTCAAATGGAAGTCACAACACCCACCTAATAGAAGTAGTAGTAGCATTGTCCTGGAGCGCCTTGCCGGCCACAATTCCCTTGCTTGGAATTGTCTACAGCCCAGGTGCCGTGCTGGTACTGGCCGGCCGTGAACCTACCAAGCAGTTTTATCTTCACCCTCGTCCACCAGGTATGCTCTGGACCCCAGAGGCCTCATCCACAGGCTCAGGGGAGCCTAGTCATCCTCTTTTGAGATGGTCAACTAGGAAGCCCAGAGATGGAAGTCAGCAAGATGGGCCCTGGAGGTGAGCCACGGGGAGTCCAGGTCACACATGCCCCGGGAGCCTAACTCTCAGCCAGCAAGGAAGCCCGTCCACAGAGCAGGTGTGGGGAGAGAAGCCGGGCAGCAAGCGGCCCCAGCTGGGTGGGGGGCCTGCCTGGTGTTCCCTCAGGAGCAGCTGTTTCCTGCCTGCAGTTCTAGAGGATTCCCTGGTGACCTTTTTACTCAGGGTTGTATGCGTAGAAGTCTGTTGCTTCCCACCGTGTCATCCCTAACTAAGTTTCAAAGTTGACTTAAACATCAGACATGCTGTAGATGTTCAGTAACAGTGGCTATTACTAATGTTCAAATCTTTAAAATAGAATAGGATTTCTATATTTTTAAGTCATGGAGAAGGGAGCATTTATCTATTTTTCTGTCAAAATCTATATAATTCCTTTTTATCGAATTTGATGAATATTATCCTGATGTCTACAGTCCTAGAAGAAATCTTTTTAAAAATTAAAAAAAAGTCATTTTTATCTGAGTCAGCATGACTCAGACACCGACCTCTTTCTAAACCTGTCATGAGAGCAGAAGGTGTTTTCCCACGGAGGTCCCAGCCCTGGTGAGAGGGGTAGGACTTGTGGCCTCCTCTGCCATAACCGGTACCTCCCCACGCTGCCACCCATGCTGTGGGCAAACCAGCACCCACACATAAGCAGCCCTGGAGCTTGGGTGTTTTCTGTGAATGGGTCACCCAGCATAGGATTTTTCCAGAATTGCAGGTTCACATGGAATGCTTTGTAGGTTGGCTTCAACGCAAGAATTTTTAGTCTTTGGAAAAGAAGGAATCCTAATCCTCTGATAATATTTTCCTAACTTGCGCTAAGCACCAAGAGGAAGTTTTCAGAGAGTAATAAATTGTGTGTTCCCATTTATATAAAACCTCTCTCTCCTGGTTTAAAGCAACAGCTCAGTTATTCCTAGCTGACAGTGTGGCCTTGGGCCAACCCCTTCGCCTCCCAGCCTCGGGTTTCATGTCTCTAAAGTCAAATAGTCACACCTTTTGGGTTGTTTGAGAATGAAGTAAGTGATCCACCCAGAGCCCTGGGAAGTCGGCCTGCAGGCTGCGTCCTGGCCTGGGGTTCCCTGGGTGCTTGATGAAGGGTGGCTCTCACTGATCCTTGGACCCAGGCAGGCCCTCTGCCCCTCTTCTCACCGCTTGCTCTGTTTTCTAGACCCAACATTCATATACCTCTTGGGCTAAAATTAGCTTTTACCTGGTCTCAAAAGAACTCTGCCTTCAAGTCCTGCTGGGTCCTGGGTACTGTGACCACGGACCATGCCCTGTGGGGTCCTCTTGCCCTTCCCCCAGGGAGACTGGGCAACCCCTTCCATCGGCTCATCTTGACTTTGAAGTTGAGACCCAGACACCCCCCAGCAGGCGGCCTCCTTTGAGTTATCTTTCTAGAGGAGATGACTGGTCACACAGTCATTCATTTCTTGCCAAACTCTTTTTTAAACTGTGTTTCTGGCCAGAGGCAAGGAAAAAAAAGTGAATATCTTGGAAAAGAGCCTCTCTGTGTTCTGCATGAGCTCATGAGCTCTATCTGTACACCAGTGACAGGCCACAGGGAGACCTGAGATAAGACGTGAGGCCAGTCGGCCCAGTCTCCTAGCTGGACCCTTCTCCGTAGCACACCTGCTGTTGGTGACGCCCCACGTTCCCAGCATGCTCACCCTGTCTACGTCTTACCTTCTATCAAAACATGTTCTCAGGAGAGGTTCTGAGGACACTGTTGACTACCATTACCAGTGTCATGGCTATTAGTTTCCAAGTCTAAAATCAAAGGAATAAACCTCTAATAGCAGTGTCAAACTGATGTTGGATTGAGAGAGAGAGGGTGCAGGTGACAGGACTTCACCACTCATGTGACTGTGACACCCTAGTTTATCAGCACGTGTTGACCACTAACTCTACTTCTAGGGAAGCCTGTTCCAGAATTAACCAGACAACATGATGAACTGCACGTGTCCACCCACTGGTGTATGGGGAGGAATCGTTTGGACCTCTACCAGCTAGTATTCTTTCTTTACTATAAGCCACAGTTATTTGTTTAACCTCATTCAGTGATGGATTTTAGGAGAATTAATTTTAAGCATCTACCATGTCCTGTCTTTTAGATTTTCCCTTATGGATGGGGTCATACAGACCCAAGGCTTTGACTGGGCATCTGACCCATGGACTGAAGTCCATGCTATAGCCTTTCTGACCTGAACCAGGGGTTACTCGTAGGCTTGGCCTTGCTTTAGCCCCGGGCCAGTTTGGTCTCCCGTTGGGGCATGTAATGATGTTGGCTCAGGATCGCTTTATAATGCCTCAGTCTGGACACGGTGGTTGTGCTGTGCTTGGTTTCTGGGACCCAGGCTGCATGCAAGAGCCTTGTCCTTCCCCCTCAACCACCTTCCAGCCTGGCCTTCTGGAGCCCATTCCTTACAGTGGACATTGACTTCTGCAGGGTGCCCAGGATGCTGTCCTCTAGTCAGTGGTTTATGTCCTGGTGAAAGTAGGGTCTGCAAACGGTATCTGGCTGGCTCTGCACCCCAGCTGGAAAAGCCTTGTGACCCCAGTATCGGCCATCCTCTTCCCTGTTGACACCACCCAGGCCTCGCCTGGCATTTGCAGAATAAAAAAGTGCTGGCAGTCGGGAGTTTCAGGAGATGGACAGCAAATTAGCAGAACCAAGGTAACATGTAAGGATCTTGTCCGTGAGGGGTGCGAAGAAATCAGTCTTCCGTATCTTTGCCTCTGGCTTTTGTATGTTGATACTTGTTTTCATGGTGATTTGAAAACATGGCCTATGTGGGAAGATTCTGTTGATGTTTCTGAGTTATTCAAACTTGGCATTGAAAAAAGAAGTTGGAAGAGAAGTTATTCTATGAAAAATATTGTAAAGGTTCCATGAACCCTCTGCAGCTGTTTTGCTTATGGGTTGGGAGTGGAATGAACAGACATCTTGGGGTCCCTTGCCCCTTGCCCCGCCTCTCCTGGTAGAGAAAACTGAGACTGTGCAGCAGTGTTTGGGCGAGTTCCACTTCTACACTTAAAGCAGGCCTTCTCAAGGGTGTAAGATCCAGAAGAAGTTCAGTGAAACATGGGGTTTCTTAGATTAGAATCCGGCTCATCACTGAAAAGACAGAGTGCATTGCTATTAGGATCAGGGAAAGAGCCAGATTGTGTTTAATTTGAAATAGTTTCTATTCTGATGGAAAGACTTGTGTAGTAATTTTTTGGAAATATGTACACTTTCACTGTAGCTGGTGTTCCACTGGGTCTTATAATGCAAACTGTCCCCACGTGAGTCCAGGAGTGCGTCTGCAGGGAGATCATGGTAGATCCACCTGCCATTTGCTCTTCCCCTTGCTCAGTGATGGGCAGTTCCTCTCCCTTATGGCTCTCTCAATGTCCTGCAATGTCCTTGGCAGCCAGCTGGGAAAGCCTTTCTGCTGTCCTCCGTGGTCAGAGCCAGGCACCTGCACTACGGGGTTCCACAGCCTATTCTGCAGGTGGGGCGTGGCTGCTGCTGCCTCTATTCCTGCTAGATGCTGGGAGTGCTTGGGAGCTAGCGACGGAAAGGGAGGAACGCCTCTGCTCCTGTTAGTCCCCAACGTTTTCCTGTGGAAACCTCTGCACCTACAGAAGAGGACAAAGAGTTACCCCGTGAACACTCGTCTGTCCACACTGAGATTTAAGTCTTTAGCTCTGAGCTCGATTTCCTTTCCACATGTCTTGGCATCTACACCCCTCTGTCTGTTCAAAGGCAGCACAGGGGCCAGTTCCCTGAGTCCCACGCATGCCGTGAGCTGCAGTTCAACATTGATTTGGGTTCCTCTGTACCCCATCAGCTGTCCTGCCCTGAACATTGATGATGTGTCAAAATAGCTCATTCTGCCTCTCCTCAGCCCCTGCCTCCGCTCATCCTTGTGTCTCCTCAAGAATCAGATAAAGCACCGAGTGTTGGGTGCAGAGCAGGCTGAACTGTGTTGTCTGCAGGGCAGGCTGAACAGATGTTGGCTGCAAGATAGCCCACACACTCAAACCCCCCTCTATCTGGTCCTTTATCACCTGTTTGTGTCAAGTCCCGCTCAAGGCTGAGCACTCAATGCCATGGTCTTGGCTGGGCACAAGATCACGAGCCACCACACAGCTTTGTCGATTCAAGCAGCAATTCTTTATTCCCGAACTCACACCGGCCTCCACACACGTTCTGGGGCAATCCCAGTTCTGCTGCCACCCAATTCACCTACTCCACGAGGCTTTCTTCCCAAAATGCTCTCTGAATCTCACGAGAACTCCAAGGGAGCTCAGGCAGCAGGAACGCCCTAATTCCAGCAGCAATAATCCTCAACATCGAACTTCCCTAAAATCCAAGGTCTTAAACTGGGAACGCCCTTAACCCAAGGACCGGGATACTATACTTCCTCAAACTGCATGATACACCCTAATCCTGGATCCACCCTCGTCCTTGAGTAGGGTCATCTTTCTCAAACACACATACAAGGTCACAGCAAATTTAACATGGGGTACGCTGGCAAGGAAATTTCGATGCGTCATTCCTACTTGGTAATGGCCCTCAGCAACTCAACCCCCCTTGGGCCAACAAGGCAGCTTGCAGACCCAGAGGCCCCATTAGATTTGGGCTATAAAAACTCCCTCCTGCCAGGCCCCTCTCTCTCTTGCTCTTTCTCTCTTGCTCTCTCTCTCTCTCTCTCTCTCTCTTTCTCTCTTTATCTTTCTTGCGCGTGCTCTCTGTCTCTCTCTTGCTCTTGCTCTCTCCCTGTTCATCTCTTCTCTTCTCTCTCTCTCTCTCTCTTTCCTTCCTTCTTTTCTCTTTGTTGCACTGCTGCAATAAAGATCTTTTGGTCACTCCGAGTGTTGTGGTCACTTTCCTTTCACCGAGGATGCTGGACCCGAGAGAAATATAAGTAAAAGAAGTATTTTCTCAAGCAAGGTGTTGCTGCCGGGCACACCTGTCTTCTGTCTCCCATAGGTCAGGAGAGTCACCTCTCTGGGGTTCTGACTCCTCGGGTAAGCAGACCCTGCTGGCCCCTTCCCCGTTGGTTGTAAGACCTGCATCTCAGTGGTGGCTGCAGCTGCCCCTGCAGGGTGGCTGCCACTTGCCTAGGAGAGCAGGGGAGATTTCGAATGGTCTTTCAGAGTTGAAGTTTATCAGATAGATGGGTCTCGTGCAAAGAAACAGCAAAAAAATGAGTGGGGTAGGAAAAAAAGAGTCCTGGTCACTCAGGTGACCTGGAGACATGAAGGGGCCTTGTTTGTCACAATTTTAATCATAAATGGGGCTAAGATGTGCCAAACACTTTCTGCACACCAAGCCCTGGGCTGAGAACTTGCTATGTGCATGTAACACAATCTTCACAATGTTCTAACTGGTCTTACTCCGTTATTATCTCTCCTAGATAAAACTAGTTATGACCATGATCTTAACAGCTGAGATTTAAAAATGTACAAACCCAGTCACAGGAGCTGGTTTGGGAAGATTTTTCTGGCAGAGGTTATGCATGAGGAAGGGATTGGTGTCTTAGAGTGTGGGTGATGGTCCAGGTACAGCCAGGCCAAGGAACGGAGAGGATTGTCATTGAAAGTCAGTTCTAAAGGAGGGGTGCACACCAGACATGAAGGGCCACACGGGGAAGCCCCAGAGTCAGCCAGGAGGCAGCGGGAGCAAGGGGAGACATGGGAAGGAGCCTCTACTGGGGTTTCCATGGAAGGAACAGGAGAGGCAGGGCAAGCATCTCAGGGTTGGCTGGTTACATAACTTGGGGGGCTGAGGTGTAGAGGCTGTCTTTACTTGCCGGGACCTGGCCCTGGGATGATTAGGGCAGGGGAAGAGTGGCCCAAACATAAGGAGGCTCAGAGGAGGAGCAGGGAGCATGCATATGTGGCCCTGGGCTGGGTGGTTATCTGTTAGAGTCTGTAAACAAGTCAAGGTGGCGCCTGGCATTTTGCAGAGGGAGTGGTTTGTGAAGTAACACCAATGAGCCATTAAGTGTGGAGATTCCTTATTGGTTGACTGCTGTATCTAGTTTATGTTAATTAAGATAAGCTGTGTGGAATGTATATATACCCCTCCTGTCGTACAATAAACGGCTCCCACTCCTGCTGTATCAATCTACACGAGTTGCTCGGCAACCCCCGGTTATTTTGCCCAGCCAGCCAGGCTGCTGCAGATGGTGGCCCGTCTGGGGAGCCCTGGGACACTCGGGGGTAAGTGACAAAAAAAAAGCTGCCCGTCCATAGATAGGATGGGAGCAAATCTGCTCATCCCTAGATAGGGCGAGAGGAAAAATGGTCATTTTGAGAAAATGGAGAAGATTGATACAGTATGTTTGTGTCTTGTTTTGTCTTGAAATGTTGTATTGTCTTTGTGACGAAAATATGGAAGGGGTGAGAAGTAAATTACTAAGGGAAGAAGGCACCCCAGTGGAACGAAGAATAGTTAGGGCATGTGTTGATGGAAGCCCAGAAACTCTAGTCAGAAAGAAGAAAGTTCAGAGGAGGAAGGATTATCAGGAAAAAAGTTGCAGCAAAAAGCTATTACTGAATACTTTTCTTTACTGGAGGGTGCGTGAATCGGCGCGGCAGCTGCCACATGCGCGAGCCGGTCATGGCGCAACAAGGACTTTCCAAGCGGTGGCAGCCGGCTCTTCCCCAACCCTGCCCAGGGAGCGGGATGCCACTGCAAGAGCCCAAATCTAGACCTGACCTGGAGGCACAGTCTCGCAGGCTCTTGCTCCCTGTGCCCAGTGGCAGTTTGAGTCCAGAACACTCCCAGTCTCTCCCTGGGGCCATCTGGGGCTGCCCAGGACACTGCAGGCGGAAGACAGCCCACGACCCTGAAGTTTGATTATTTCCAATGTCAATAACTACAATGGTTCTCCCACACCTGGAAGCTAATGAGTAATGAGCACTATTAAGGCTTATTTCAAATGTAAAAAACCTTGAGATAATGTACTAAAATGTTCAAAAGGTTGTTTTCTTAGTGCCTGCTGGAATACTACAGGATTTTCTTTAGCCATCCGGAGTTCCTGCCTTCGTCCCAGTGCCAGTGAAGACAAAGGTGGAAGAATTTCCAGTGTTGCTGAGAACCGGACCAAGCTAGCTGCCTGCAGAACTTACCTGGACTGTGAACTTACCTGGACTGTGATTTACCTGGACTGTGAGTTAATCTATTGAGACACTGCTTTTCCTGGACTGAGACAACAAACTGTAATCTACAACAAATTGTAACTCGGTATCTTTGCTAACGGTGTCATTGCTGGTATAATTTTTCCAAGGGCTTCTTGCATGGAGCCATCAACTGGCTTGGTATCGTGGCATTTTGTATCCTCCCCTTCTGCTTGTAGCAGATTATTTATGGTGTTTGTGTAAAAACCACTATGGTCGTTATTTAAATTAAACAAAAGGGGGAAATGTTAGAGTCTGTAAACAAGTCAAGATGGCGCCTGGCATTTTGCAGAGGGAGTGGTTTGCGAAGTAACGCCAGCGAGCCATTAAGTGTGGAGATTCCTTATTGGTTGACTGCTGTATCTAGTTTATGTTAATTAGATAAGCTGTGTGGAATGTACATATACCCCTCCTGTCCTACAATAAACGGCTCCCACTCCTGCTGTATCAATCTACACAAGTTGCTTGTCACCCCCTGGTTATTTTGCTGCAGCGGGACTGCGGCAGTTGTCAGGCCAAAGGCTCACTCACAAGGCCAGTCATTTGATGTCTTAAGAACTGACCAGCCCCGGGAGGAGCAGCCCCTCCACGATGAAGCATCAGAGACATAGTCACTACCATGAGGTGGGTGGGAAGCGCCTTCCAAGTGAATTTCCTCTTCTCTCCCAGGAGTACCCTAGTCCCTGCAGGACCCATGTGGTCTCTGTGGGCTGTCAGTCAGCATGTCCCTGGTCTTTCACTTGGAGGCCTTAAACCATGCTCTGGAACCTTGGGCAACCCAGGTGGGGCCTTTGGACTCCCTCTTCTGGATCCCAGGGAAGTAACCACTGGCCACTGTCCTCGGGGAACCAGGGGCCGCAGCTCCTGCCTCACCAGCTGTCGGCCAGTCAGAGGGGAGCTGTGGGTCAGGAGCAGGGCCTGCAGCCCCCTGGACAGAGCTCGGGCAGCCCTGCTTCCCAGCCATGAGCAGACTCCTGCTCTCCTGCACTGAGTCCAAGGCCTAGGGACGGGAAAGGGCCAGGGCCCGCAGGGGTGTCTCCTTTCAAGTTGGTTCGTGGGCCTGTGCAGGCTGGGGTGGAATTTACAGCCTGTTCTTAAGTTCCGACTCCCAGCCTGTTCTTAAGTTCCAACTCCTTCCTCCCAGGGAGACGCGGAGGAGAGAAGAAGACCTGGCTGATGCCAAGGCAACGGGAGCGTGAGATCGGGACCCGAGCCGGGGTCGTGACTGACCAGTCTCATCTTTCCCAACCCTGAGGTTCATCCTTGGGACTTGTTGTGTGAGCCCCAGCGGCTCCTCATTTCTCTTCTGTCAATTGAGTCATTTTCCTGTTCCTTATCAAGATTCTCTACAGTACGGAACATGGAAATAAAAAGATGAAGAGTAGATTGCTTAATCCTGGCATTTTAAATTGAGGGGTTGAAGGAAAAAAAACATCTGGACTGTTTCTGAAGGTCAATTTCTGCGCTACTCAGCCCTGCGGGTTCATGAAAGTTTGGATAAGCTCATTGTCACAGCACTGAAGCATAGAAGAGCCAGAAAGAGGCCTCGGAGACCATGGAATCCAGTTCTTCCCTTGGGGAGGCCGGGGACCCTCCTCCAACTCTCTCAGCACACTGCATGGTTTCATCCACCCACATGCTCTGTGAGCTGCCTGATCGAGGGTTATCTTATTTCCTGGCACAAAGAAAATATTCAAAACCTGATTGTTGAATGAATGAATCATCGGTAAAGCTCACACATGAATCCTGGGGCAGAGCTAAGAGCAGAGGCCAAATAGCTTCCTTCCTTGTACCCCACTCTGCCCATTTTGTTTTCTGCTCAGAAACGTTAGGAGATCCTCTGCCCACCTTCCTGAGGCCCTCACAGTAGGGTAGTTAAACAACCATGCACCACTTGGCCCCTCAGTATGGCCCTGGCTTGATGGGGGAACACACCACCTGAACCCTGGGTTTGATGCTCATCTCTGTCATTTTCCAGCTAGTTGCCTGGGGGAAAACTACTTAACTTCTCTGAGTGTCAATTTCCACAGGGACCCTGCTAATCTCATGGATTGTTGTTAAGTTCACACTTGGCCGTGAACAGGAAAGCCGTTTGGAAACAGCCATGCTGGGTGGGCAGAAGCGGCTGGAAGCTCCAGCAGTCAAGGTGGAGGGACAGGTGGTCGGGGCTGAGCCTCCCTCACTGCAGCTCTGCCCTGGCTCCCTTCTGGCGAGAAGGTGGGGTGGGGTCCAAGTGTCATCCCGCTGTGGGGTGTGGAGGCAGTGGGAACTCAGAGGTGACTGGGGAAATCAGGAGAGAGAGAAGGGAAGCCCAGCAGGCGAGGTGGCCCTGTTGACAGCACGGAGCACAGAGCTGGCCCCTCGGGTGGCAGTGAACCACCCCTGAGGCCCGTCATTCGCTCGCCCTCTGCAGGGAGGGTACAAGCTGTGTGGAGGACGCTGGCAAGTTCTGCTCCTAGGCAACGAAATCACACACTGAAGAATCAGGGTACCTGGTGCATGTTGCAAGTGTGTTAAGAAATGTAAGCGGGCTTACCGAATGCTAAAATAAAAGGCTGATTTAGTCAAACTGGTGAAAAAAATCAAGTGATCCTGCTGTTTGAGTTCTCATAGACGAAACAAGCGGCCGTCGTCTGAACACTCAGCTCTTCAGGGAAGAAAGCTGTTCTGCATCCTGGGAGCAGGCATGGCACCAAGAGCAGAGCGGACTCCAGGTTGGTGGGTATCCAGGTGCAGGAGGGAGGTGCCCCTTGACAGCCCACCCCCAGGATGGTGACCGTTTGACAGGGGGAGCCAAGGTGCCTTTGGCAGCCGCCATCAGGTGTTATGTGAAGTTGGCAACTGGGAGTAAGGGGGTGAGGGTTTCATTCATCCCCACGGCCTGGACTCACAGCAGGCACGCGCTCGGCCACCCTGGGAGGAGCGAATGAAACAACAGTTGCACGACCCACAGCGATTTTTAACCTTTTGATTGTGAATTTATTATAGTGAACCTCATGTTTGTTTTAATGGATGTTTTTCCATTTATAAAACCCTAGAAAGCCTGGTATTTTTTCTTTTTAAATTTGCTCTTTTTAGGTACACATGACAGTAGATTGTATTACACACATGTGGAGCATAACTTATTCTAATAGGATCCCATTCTTGTGGTTGTACATGAGGTGGAGTTTCACTGGTCTGTATTCATATATGAACATAGGAAAGTTCTGTCCAGTTCATTCTACTGTCTTCCCTATTCCCTTCCCCTTCCCTTCCCTTTATTCCTTTTTGTCTAACCCATTCTTCCTGCCCCCCTTATTGTGTGTTAGGATCTGCAAAAGACATTCGGCCTTTGGTTTTTGGGGGATTGGCTTATTTCATTAGCATGAGAGTCTCCAGTTCCATCCATTAATGGCAAATGCCAAAATTTCATTCTTCTTTGTGACTGAGTAATATTCCATTGTGTGTGTGTGTGTGTGTAAGTATAGATATATATCTCACTTTTTTTTTATCCATTCATCTGTCGAAGGGCACCTAGGTTGGTTCCATAGTTTAGCTATTGTGAATTGAGCTTCTGTAAACATTGACAGGGCTGCATGACACAGTATGCAGATCTTAAGTCCTTTGGGTATATGCTGAGGAGTGGGATAACTGGGTCAAATGGTGGTTCCATTCCAAGTTTTCTGAGGAATCTCCATACTGCTTACCAGAGCAGTCGCACAAATTTGCAGTCCCACCAGCAATGTATGAGAGGACCGTTTCCCCACATCCTCACCAACATTCATTTTTACTTATATTGGTGGTAATTGCCACTCTGACTGAAGTGAGATGAAATCTCAGTGTAGTTTTAATTTGCATTTCTTTAATTGCTAGAGATTTTGATTCTTTTTTTCATATACTTGTTGACCATTTGTATTTCTTCTGTGAATTGTCTGTTTAGTTCCTTTGCCCATTTATTGATTGGGTCATGGGGGGGGGGGTGGAGTTAAGTTTTTTGAGTTCTTTATATATCCTGGATATTAACACTTTATCTGAGGTGTAGGTGGCAAAGATTTTCTCCCATTCTGTAGGCTGTCTCTTTGTGTTCTTGATTGTTCCCTTTGCTGTGAAGAAGCTACAGTAATCCTTATTCTAATTAGAAAGAGGTCAATATCACATTGTGAAAAACGTAAAAAATACTGAGTAATTGGCCATTTTAAGAGAAAAAAGCTTTATTTTATATACATGTTGCCTGTATTTATTAAATTCTTACTTGAATTTAATAAGGTTATAACAGGATGAGGATAGGAAGAAACTTCCATATCTCAAAAGAGCTTCATGAATGGATTCTCTGAAATATTTGTAACCAGCAAACTTTCTCTGCAACAAGACGAACACTGGCTGCCCATACCCTTAAAAGTTATTTATTGTCCTCCTCTTCATTAATGGCATTAATTTGTTTATAACCAGCACAAAGAAAACCCTAATGTGTCAGGACTTACTGGTATTTGGTAGATCTTAGTTAATGGGGTATAACTTAATAATATCTTTTTTTGGAAAGCAAACTGTTGTGTTTAGTTTTGGCTAAAGACATAAGCTTTCTGCAAAATTTAAATCATACAACAGATTAATTGTAGAAGCACACTCACACACATACATTAAAGTAGGCAGAAAGCAGTGACCCTCCTGCATCATTCTCAGTCAGGGCTGGGGGATGTCTGCCTGCCCTGTGCCCCTCTTCCCCCATCAGTAACACCCAGGTGGACTCTGGAGACTGTCCACCACGGAGCTCTCAGCTTAGGGCAGAGTTTCGATTGGATTAAGCCCATTAGTGCATGTGGCAGATTCCATTTTCCAAGGGTAACTGTTCTTTTAGAACCTTGCCACTCCCCATCAGGAAGGATCTCTGTACCTCTCCTTGAAACTAGATTCGTTGTTATGTGACTTTTAGCCAACAGAGTAGGGTGGAAGTGATACTGTGAGGTTTCCGAGGCCAGGTGGTTACACCTGGCCAAGTACTTACACCTTGCTCTCAAGGGTGTGGCTAACCCACCGTGAACAGCCTGACTTCCTCCATGCCATGGGGAAGCCCAACTGGCCCAGTGGGAGAGACCACACAGAGAGGCTCCACACTATACGAGAGACATCCGACCAGTCTGAGCACTACCTACCTCTTCCTACTACTGCTCCTGCTCCAGACACCATCTGACTCAAATCCATGGGGACCCCAGACCAGAGCTAAGCTTCCTCAAATTCCAACCCTCAGATACCATGAGAGATAATGAGATGCTTGTTGTTCCAGACCCTAAGTTTTAGAGAGATTTGTCACGTAGTAATGAGATATGAGATGAAGAGTCCATCTCACCGGCCGTTGCAGGATGAGCACCTGAACTAGCCCAGCCTAACCCAGGCCAGCCTTAAGAGGTTCACTGGGAATGTTGGAGCACAGATGTTCTCTTTGCCCCTGGACTTGGGTACACAAGGCTGCAGCCATCTGACTACAGCAATGGAGACAACCTGGGGACGAAGCCAACACACAAAGGCAGCTGAACAGAGAGAGGTCATGATGACAGCCATGGGCCAGGAATCAACTTGCATTACAAGCTGCCATTTTACCAGCCATCCATCACAAATGCACTTCACACTCAAAGTTTTCAGAGCTGCAATCAGCACACAGACCTCAGAATTCAATTCCTTATTCCACGCCCAAAGAGTTCCTATTTTATTGCTCATCTGTGACCAACCAGATGTTTGGCCTTCAATTCCAGGGATTTCACCTCCACCTGGGGCACCCATCCCATCCCCAAGCAACTTTAATTGTTGAGCCAAAACCTACCTCTCTGCAATGGTTTCCATGTGGTAGACTGGAAAGTATCTAGTGCTGTCCCTAAAGGAATGTCTAAGTTTCAGAAAGTTCCTTAGAAAAGAATGGTATGATATTTAAATTACCAAGGTGGAGCAATGTGGGCGGGAGCCTTCGTGAGGGCTGGATGGACAGCTGGTTGCACTCTTCGTCTCTGAAGAGCATTGACTCACGGATCTAAGTCAGCATTCAAAGGTCTCCTCCTCCTGGTCAGCACTGAAGCCAGAGACTTGGACAGACCATTGAAATGGTGATAACTATGCCCATGAGTGGAATGACACTGGGAGGGACAACTTAACGTGGCATGAGAAATCAAGATCCCCTAACATTTTGCTATATTAAACAATTACTAAATCCAGCAAAAGTTAAAAGTGATAAAATTTAAAAGTGATAAAACTCTGCCCTTTAGTCTTCTCAAAATCAAATGTAGCATCTGAGACAAATGAACCCACTGAGTTCAAAGGTAACGCATATGGAAAGATCTAGACATCTCACTTGCCAGAAACATGGACGCAAGACAAGAGGGTCATGTATCTGTGTGATCTTGGCTATATCAACAGAAGCCTGGCGTCCAAAACCAAGCTGGGCATCTCCTTTCTGCATGCTGGTCTGGTTCTCCTGAGCACAAAGCTCCCCTTGTGGATGCCACGTGCTTGAGAAACCAGCACGGGACACTCAGAAGCAACTGGTTTATGGTGAGAACACTGTGAAGCCTTATCAGAAGAGAAGTGACTAACGGACGTGGATGTTTGCCCGGAAGGGACTCTGCGATATCTGGACTTCTAGAAAGTCTGATAAAGTCACTATTTTATCCCTTGGAGGGAGTGGAGCACCCTGAAGAGAGATGGGCTTCCAAGTCCAAATGTCAAAGCCAGAGCCTCTGAACACGTCTGCCTTCACCTGTGGCCCTTGGCCTTCGCAGGATTGGGAAACCCTGTCGAGAGGCCGAGAGGAGCTCCAAGCCCTTCCCCAGAAAAACCACAAAAACTTCAGGATTTGCAGAATTTTCTGTGTATGGATCCCTCTCAGGCCCACAGGTCCCTTGTGGAGAATCAGTGGGAAACTAAACGGATCAATCTTACGAATCACCAGGTCATCAGCAAGCACACGGACCCTCGCTACCTCATGACATTGAAGAGACCCCTGAATGCCCCTTCATTTTCTGCTTGCTTTCTCTTCTCCAAAGAAGCAAACATCATGAAGCCGTTGCTGGATATGGCTAACAGCTACGGAGGCTCCTTTGGTGGCTTTCTTGTACCTTCTTACCTTCTGAATTAGGTAAAGGCCCTTAAAGCTGTCTCCTCCTAATTTTCTTTCAACTTAAAAAAAAAATACTTTCTTCACTTCCTTCTCTCTTTCCATTCTCTTGGCTCCCTCCTCTCCTTCCCCCAAGGAAAGGGAGCAGGAATATGATGTCAACGATGTCCAAGGGGCAGGAAACATGGCCAGTGGGAGTTGGAATGGTCAGTGGCTCTTCCTGTTTCCTCCCTGACCTGGGACCTCCCCCCTGCAACTCCTCACAAATTCGAAGACTCTGAGATGCTCAAACACAAGTTCCTATGCAATAGCCACATAGGTTTGATTTCACCACGACCTAGCATTTGAGTGTGGAGAGGTGGTGTTTGATCATGCTGGTCTTTTTCAAGTAAAATTTTGAACTTTGTTAAAACGTGTTATGAATTCAATAGAGATTATACATTAACTTGAATTGTAACACAATTCGGGTGTCAGTCTTGTCTCTGCTGAGGTTACTTCTGTGTTTCCGTAAGTGACACTGGCTCATTTCACTGATTTCATGCCTCAGCCTTATTTAAACTCTCAAGTGTGTGCCGCTCACATCATAAATGATAATACCAATGATCAGTTCCTGGGTAATTAAACTCTAGTTAATAATTTTAGGAATTAAGAAGACAGGCTACAGAACATCTTCCAAAAGGGAGCTGAATCTATCTCATCAGGTGGGTGGTATCCCTGGGCATCCCCTAGAGTCTCCAGGTCTCAGTTTATCCATATGCAAAATAAATGGAAATTATAACATAGAGTGGGGTTTAGTGAAGGTTAAATGAGATAACTTATGAAAACCACTCAGCCCAGTGTCTGGCACACACTTAAAAATACTCAAAAATTTGCTTTTATTTTTAATGAATATGATCTTGACCTACAGTTTGGGAGTCTCAAAAAGCTTTTCATGGGACCCCACTGAGTTTGCAGCTACCTGCCCACTTTAGTTGACATTCCACGTGAGCTCTCTGTTACAAAACAAGGGAAGATAGGTTCATTTCTAGAAGTACGAACTCATGGAGATTCTCTAGAAATCTGAATTGCATGAATATTCTACAAAAAGAACATAGAAATGAGTTTTATCAGTTTATTTATTGCCAACTTCTGGATTTTCTTCATGTTCTGTTGCCTAGATGAACATGTTCCAATTTGTACGTGGCTTTAAATACAGACCGGCCCTCGTTTCATTTATTAATGGTGTAACTCAGCAAAGGAAGTGCTCACCCCTTCCCACCCCCATCTAAAGCCTAATCCATTCCGTATTCCTGGTCCACTTTCTTGCTGGTTTTGCTTCTGGGCAAGAACTTAGGGTAGGAGAAGGCTGTGCCATGGGCTGGCATGAGGTGTCCAGGCCCCGCTGGGTTGAGGGCTTCATGTGGCTGTAGTGTCTGGCACCTATGGAGGTTTCCAGGATGCAGCAGAGATTCCAAGACTGTCTGTAGTGTGAAAGGGAACTGTAAAAACAGCATTCATCTATGAAAAAAAAAAAAAAAAAGAAGAAGGGCTGGGGATGTGGCTCAGTGCTGGAGACCTTGCCGGGCATGGTGAGGCCCTGGGTCGGATCCCCAGCTCCACAAAAATAAAGTAAAAATAAACAGAGGGAGCTCTGACAAAGGCTGGAGGTGGGGAAAGCGATTTTTCTTTTTCTTTCTGTTTAGAAACACTGTGGTCTCTAGAGTGGGCTTAGAAAGGGCCCCGTCTGGACTGTGGCAGCCCTGCCCTGGCTCCATTTGGAATAAAACCCACATGGAGAAACGTACAGAGGAAACTATTCGGGAGCGGGAACTGGGTGTGTTTCAGACGTTAAGTCTGCAGAGAAAAATCTTTTTTTTTTTTTTTCCTTAAAAGAAAAACAAGCCCCTGGAAATGAACTTTGGGAGAGATCCTTCATGCAGGAAATCTGCCCAGAAGGGAAAAAAAGACACAATAAGAAGCTATTCAAATTGTAACACTCACCTCCCTATCCCAGGGACAAAAGTGAACTCATCGGTTGGGAAACCGTTCACCCAAGCCCAACAGAGGCCATCGGTAGACTGAGAGGAAGGGAAAGTAGTCACTCTTCATGCCAGCAAATGACTTCAGTTTTTTCTGTACATGTGAGTAACTGTTCTGTGTGTCCTTATTTTGTTGCTGCTGAGAAATAACAAGTGAGAAAGGACAGTGACAGCTGTGACGTTTGCAGGATGTCCTCGGTCTCTCTTTCACTGCAGAGATGCTCACAACTGTGAAGAGCAAAGAAGAAGATGGAAGGCCGGCACAGGGGGCACTCAGGAGCTTCCCGGGCCTGAGTGCTGCGGTGGCCTTTCCTGTGGTCGCACTGCCTTTTCTGTGTCCCTCTCGGCTCTCCTGGTGCACAGACAGGCAGAGTGGCATGGTTGAGGGCCTGGAGCCCGGTGCCATCCTGTGGGGTGTGAATCCGGGTGTTTCCCTCACTGGACCTCTGGTGAGTGACTTCCCCACTCTGTGTCGGTGAGTTCTCAATGTCAAAGGAGGTTTAGGGGGGGTGCCCCTTCCCAGAGATGCTGCCAGAATCAAGTGGAGTAATAAAATCAGCATTTCCAACCTTATTTTCATTTTTGCCTCCACTCCCAACACCAAAAGCCCACTTAGACCTTTTTCCCTAATTTCTTCCACTATGAAATTTCAGCACCCAGATCCGCACACAGTGAGAGTCTGTTTATACAACTGTGCAAGATGTTCTCACCACTCTCCCACCTCCCAAGGATCTGTTTCCTTCCGACATAAGGTCATCGGCCTAGAGATCCAGGACCCACTGCGTCAGTGAAGGGGGGGCTCTCAGTGACCCACACCAAGCAGAACTCCCGGACCAGCACCAGTCACCAGGCCCTAGTCAGTCTAAGAAGACTCGAGAACAAGGGGGCGCCTTGGTCTTCCCTGAACAGTCCACACTTTGTCTCAGCTGCCATTCTACAGGACAAGTGGATCATAAGTCATGGTGGAATCCGACTCCCGTACATGGCAGCCTAGTGACCCCGTGGGTCCTGGCTAGCATGGTGATTATGGAGACCCACACGTGCACTATTAGATCAGGACACAAGAAAAGACCACTGACTCCAATTAAAATCAAATTAAAGCAAGCTTATTATTTCAACTGGCCGGGCTGCCTTTCCCTCCCAAAACGGCGGGAACAAGACAGCACCCCACCTTTCCTACAGCCCAGCTTTATAGCCCAGAAAGTTACAAAAAAACGGGGGGTTACAGATAACAGAACTCTGGAAGCACCAGGGATGTCTCCCTTCTCTGATGACTCTCCTCTTCATAGCAAATGCACTGATTGGCTTTCTGCTCCCCAGTGGTCTCATTAGTCTCCCTGATCGGGAGGTTATGTGGCCCAGAGTTGCAAAGCTCTTTAGAGAAGTCCCCTGTTCCCTGGATTCAGACTGACTCAGAGGGCAAGAGCCAAATATTGGTTTTTCTGGCCCTTTTAATTTAACTTTAATTTTAAAACTTAATCTTAAACATCCAGCAAATAAATTTTAACGGCCTTATATTAAGAGTACTGGGCTTTAATGTCTATAACTTTATAATTATTCATCTTTTTATTAATTGGGATCTGTATTATCCTATCTGTCTTGTAGGTGATGGCTTATTATCTTAAATTAACCCATGTTGTGTTCTTAAAGAAACACTTCTGTAAAACACTAACAGGGAATCTTTAGATCACTTATAAGGAAATTACAAAATAAAATTAACAAGAGTAAAAACATTTAGTTCGTGTAATAGCTACCCTGAATTTTTGGCTGAGTTATACATTATATCCCCTGTTTGAGATCCTAGTAATCTTGACAGAAAAAAAAAAAACTTTTGAACATAACTTTAAATGAACTAAAATCTGGCCTATGGCTTTCGTAGTCATTCTCACATGTAGTAAGATGGGACACAGAGCCTTATCTCAAATAAGGCAGGGCTCTTTATAAATCTTAGGTGTTTTAGTTCTAAAGCTGATCTTTGTTTTTTAAATATAATTTTACAAAGTTTACATAAATTGTTTGAGGTCACATGAACATTAGCTAACACCATATGATATCACATTTAAAACATGAATTAAAGAAAAGCTGAAAGTTTTTAACCTTTACATAGGTTAGGCTCTCATTAACTTAAAAATGCATTTAAATTGTTCCCCAATGTAAAAAGTAACATAAAACTTTACATATCTTATTGATAACAGGTAAATAAATCCCCAATATATTTTTTACCATACAACTTCAGAACACCAGCTTGATATAATGCTCTTTTAAAGTTTCTACCTTACAGACTTGTATACCTGGAAGATATGAGCACATTAATAGCGTCACAATTACATTGATGTTTCTACATTAACCAAGTTTAGCTTTTAAAGAAATGGCAGTACAGTGCTCTAAAATAACAGTTCTTATTTAACCAGTTGTTTAATTTTTATGGTTGCTTGCTCTAGAAAAAAATAAAACTTAATAAACACAATGTTATGGGTAAACTTATGTTTTAAGAAATTTTTGTCTCTTTGACACATGACTGATTTTTACAATCTTATACAGACCTTAGTACAAACTTATACAGACCTTAGTAAATCAATCAGATATCTAACAAAAGTACTCATGAATGAGTAATACCATATAAAATTTACTTTACTTATTTTATCAAAATATTAGACAAGTGTATTGAACAGTGCTAGCCATTTTTTGTTGTTGTTGAAGGAAAAGTCCTAGAACCAAGGCATATTAGACATTGTATAGACATTAATATTTTATGAGGTTTTTTTTGAACACCTAGGAAAACTTGTAAGCTTAAATTTAAAGACATTTATTTTTATCTGTTTATCCAATTTAAATTAAACCATTTAAATCACATGAATTAAAGATCTTTGGATCCATTTTTTTAAATTTGTTTTTTTTTTTTTTTTAAAGAGAGAGTGAAGAGAGGAGAGAGTGAGAGAGGAAAGAGAATTTTTAATATTTATTTTTTAGTTTTCGGCGGACACAACATCTTTGTTGGTATGTGGTGCTGAGGATCGAACCCGGGCCGCACGCATGCCAGGCGAGCGCGCTACCGCTTGAGCCACATCCCCAGCCCTTTAAATTTGTTTTTATGAGCGCTCCTTATATATGTTAATTTGTATATCATATATATGATATACGAACATATGTGTATATAGACATACAACACATAACAAAAGTGTGCACACATAACAATAGTAAAGGCCTTAGTAGCTTTTCGCAGGTGAAATCTCCATTGCAATGTTTCAAAAACTCCACAGTTGGTCAAAGATAGAACTGATCAGGAAAACATTAACCTAGGTCTGTAGGATCAAAATCATGAGCTCAAAAAAAAAAAAAAAATACAGAATCTAAGGAAAAAACAAGAGTCAAAATGACTGGCCAGTAATTAGTAAATACCATACAATTTATTTATTTATTTATTTATTTATTTTTTAGGCCTCAGATCAGTGTCCTACTGAGCTTGCAGGCTTCTTTCGTTTGCATTTCAACATAAGTCCTGGCTGAGGTCTGAAGGAGGAGGGAAAAACTGCTATTCTGAGCAGACACCTCAGGCCTAAAGCATTTTAACCATAAGTCATAATTTTCAGGTTCGGATGTTGAAACTTATGATACAAGTTTAAGATACAATTCACAAAATTTTATATCTTTACATCTTGTTTTATCAACAGATACCATACTATGATTTACTATCCTTGTCCAAATTAATGCACTGGTACACACAGTAACATTTTCCCAGGCTACCCAATTCAAAATTGGTGAAAAAAAGACTGAATGATTGGAAAGTTACTTGCCAACTTGGAAGTAGAGTTCTTTAGTTTTCCATCCTAAGTATTTAAGTTCTCTGGCATGAATTATCTGGAATCATAAACTAAACAATTACCTAAACCCAACTTTTAACTGAAAGATTGTGCAATGCTTCAAAAACCCATCAGATACCAGATTGTTACAATAAAACATCATCTTTTAGACACACATTCAGCCAAGATCATTCCCAAGAAACAATTTATAATATCAACACACTATTGCACATGTCTTAAAGGGCCAGAAACAAAGACACAAGACAGACAGACAGAAAGGAGCTCCAGACTATGGCTGACAGACAGAAACCTTTAAAACAGAGCAGATAAGAGAAAAATCTCCTACACCAGCGGCACCGTAGATGTCCCCACAAGGGGACCAGATGTTTTCACAGAGGGGCAACCTGAAATGTAAAATCAAGGGTCTCAATGGTGACTTTACTGATTTAGTGTCCCCTTTTTCTTTTTCTCTTTTTAAGAAGACAGAGGTGGCATAATCCTTACAGTGCAGGGAAGGAAGGAGGGAATTCCCCGAAGCAACAGGGCTTCGGCAGCTGCTGGGAGTCCCTCAGTCCCTCCTTTTACTTACAGGATTAGCTCCTCTGGTTCGGTTCCACCCCAGGCACATTCCATCTCCTAACATTTCAGTAGTCAGTTCTCAAAAAGTTCTGGGGGGGGGTGTGGTATCAAAATTTGTAACTGAAAGTTCGATTCCTGACCTTAGAGCCAATTAATACCAATTTAATAATGAGGACAGGGTTTTGAGAAAAAGAAAAAGGGAGATTTATTGCTTTGCTAACAAAGGAGAAACACAGGGGACTCTGCCCAAAGGTTGTGACTCTCTTGATCTGGAGGGACAAGGGGTTTTAAAGGAGTCTCACTTGTTAACCTGGGAGATACTCAGTTCTTAGATCCCCAGCAGGCATTGCCTTCTGCAGTGGGTGTGCTCCAGCAGCCAGCCAGGGGCTTCTCTCCTCCTGCTTAACAAAGGGAGGTAAAGTTTATCGCAGTTCCTTAAAACACAGTCCAAAGGGGTGTCAGGCTTACTTGCTTTATTACCCATTTTCACATCCAATATCCTTAAGTTTTTACCACAGAAATCACACAACGAAACGCACAAAAACAAACAAACAAAAAACATATAGAACACAGAACAAAACACAAGAAAAAAGAAACCCAGCGCCGAAACAGAAAACCAGAGGAGCCATGCAACGTCTTGCTAAAGCTCCGGGGTAGGAGTGCGTGCGTGCCCGTCGGCACCTCTCTACCCTTCCAGAGGAATTCCCTACAGAACAGAACAGAAGACAGAACGATTTCTCGTCCGGACAGGAGTATATGTGAGCCTCGCCAGGCCACCTCTCTGTCAGAAGAGATCTCCCTTAACCGGATACCAGATGTTATAAAGGCGCCACTTACCTATGGAGGCCTCCTCCACCAGGTGCTTGCTGATAGTTTTAGTGCGGCAGTTCACTGCAGTGCTCCGGGAACCGAAGGCTCACTCCGAGGCCTTGGAACATCTCAAGTTGCGCACCCCCTAGAGTGGCTCTCCAGCCCGGAGCCCTGGAGCGAAGGCTGGCTTCAGAATTCCCAGCAGTCTGGTCTTGTGGTCTGGTCGGGCAGGGTCATCTCGCTGGGGCCTCCAAAATGTTAGACCAGGATGCAAGAAAAGACCACTGACTCCAATTAAAATCAAATTAAAGCAAGCTTATTATTTTGACTGGCCGGGCTGCCTCTGCCTCCCAAAACGGCGGGAACAAGACAGCACCCCACCTTTCCTACAGCCCAGCTTTATAGCCCAGAAAGTTACAAAAAAGGGGGGTTACAGATAACAGAACTCTGACAAGCATCACACTAATGGTAGTTTACATTTTTTTGCTGGCCCCAACATCAGAATTTATGAGGACCATTAGAGCCTCAGAGAGGGTTGTTGTCTGGCCAGGGAAGGCCAATATTTATGAGGTGTCACTAAGTTTCAGAGAGGGCTGCTATCTGGTCAGAGAGCCAGGCAGGGGTGAGTTCAAGGCATGGGCAGGCATTCCAAGCAGGTTCAGAATTCACAGTAATTTATAGTAAAGCCAAATTTATCTTTTCATGGTTTTGTGGCAAGATGCCCAATTTTAAGAAAAGATCAGGTTGGGTCTATCAGCACGTGACACAGGTTAAGTCCAGCTGCTACAACTGCCTCTGGTTTCCAGCCTCCCTCAGCTGTCAGGCATACTCGAGTCAGTCTCAAAACCCCACCTGCTTCTGGACATGGTGTCTGGGAGGTGAGGGTCTCTCTCTCTCTCTCTCTCTCTCTCTCTCTCTCTCTCTGGGGCCAGATCCTCAAATCTTCTTCCAGCTCCATTTCCTCCACGTCCTATTTTACCCTCTTTGCTACTAACACAAACAACTGAGTTCCCTGTGCTCTTTAAGGCCAAGTTCCAGAATTAAAATTGTGATGATGATGTGCACGTCAAAATACTTGCTGGAAATGAAATAACTGCCACATTTGTTCGGACGTAGGACAAAATTAACTAATTATCAAAACATAACCCAGGGCATTTTAGAAGCAAAACTGTCCAATCAACTTATTCAGAACCCATGGAACAGGTGTGTGTGTTCATGTGCACACAGTCAAGAATTCAAACTATGCTCACCATTACCTTAGGCTGTGCTTGTATCACCAGTCACCTGGGAGAAAGGCTTGCTGATACAGTTTTCTAGGCACCACTCCTCCCCACCGCACCAGAACCTGTGCAATGTGTCCAGTAGTCTGGAGTTTATTGGGCATTCTTTTACAAACTTAGAACTATTGAGTCTAAGGTGCCCCCAAAGTATGGTCAACTCAGTGACAGCATCAAAGCAAATTATTTACTGTGTTGCTAAATGAGAAAGAAGAAAAAATGTCAAATGAGAAAAAACTTCAATTGCTCATTTATTCAATAAATAGTTTGCCATCTAAAGTCCACATGTGCATGTTCTGTGAGGATCTATGGCATTTTGTACCCTTAATGTACTTGAGGGTTTCAGAGGCAAGAAAGAGATAAAATTGTGGAGCAAATGACACCTGTCACCACATCCAGTGAGTGTCCACAAGCAGCTGTCCCAGGACTCCTCCGACTCTGCAGTTAGTGATGGAAAGACATGACAGGCAGCGCTGGACAGAGAAAGGCTTTGCTCACACAGCAGAGCTTTTGAGCTCTATGGCCAGTGGCACAGTCCACACGGGTGCTTCTTGAATGCAGGGAAGGACCTCAATCCCTTCCCTGTGGAGCCTGAAATATGGACACTTAGGATGTCCCTGAGGGCCACTAATACATCTGCTTAAACTGAAATAAGGAGTCCGAGCTGGGTCAGACAAAGATTCCCAATGAGATCTGCCTAGCACGGGCCTGGAGGGCTCCCTGTCTCCCTAAGATGTTCCCAGCCAAGGCCACCCTAACATGGCTGTGCGGAGATGGGAAGGCTCTGCCCAGGAGACTACCTTCCCCGGTGACAGTTCACTGTGGAAAGTGGCAATGCATGACTCAGAAGTAAAGAGCCCTCAGAGATTTCTGGAATCCTTCCTGGTGACAGCTTCAGAGAAGGTGGCATCTGAGCAGGGGATTGAAGGATAGCAGGTAGCCACTGAGAAGGAAAGGGACATAACAGGAAAGAAACTAAGAAACGTGGCCACAAGCCTTGGCCCCGAGGGTGAGGGGGTTGGGGAAATCCAGGCCTGGAGATTGTGGGAAGTAGAACAAGTATGGTCATGAGCTCCCACTTAGAGGTGAGGGACCAGGGACGCTGATGGTGAAGACTAATTGGGTTGAACTGTGGGTCCCCTCCCATGTTGAAATCCCAGCCTCCAACCTTATTTGGAGACATGGTTATTGCAATCAAGTTAAGATGATATCTAATCCAATACAACTGGTGGTCATATAAGAACACAAAGAGATGCACAGTGGGGAGACAATGTGAAGACAGACAAGAGTGCCCCGTGACCAGGGTGGTTCGAGCGATGTGTCCCCAAGCTGAGGACTACCAGAAACCTCCAGGAGCTAAGAGAAAGCCACGGAACTGTTTCTTCCCATGGCCTCGGAGAGAGCGTGGGGCTGCTGACACCTGGATTTCAGACTCATGGCTTCTAGAACTGTGAGGCAACACATTTCTGTTGTTCCTAGCCTCCCAACTTGTGGTAATTTGCTGTGGCAGCCCTGGGAAACTAATTGAGACATGTTGATTGAGCTTATCCCTTTGAAATGGGGCTATTCTCACGCTATGGGCGTGTTGAGTGACCTGGAGGACATTTGCAGCTGTAGGAGCAGATGTTGCTCAGATGCTTTGGAGAAAATACTCCTTGGTAGCTTTTGTGGTGCCTGAAAACTTGCCCATGGTGCCAGCAACTGTGGCCCTGCATTGACCATTCTTTCTCCTAAGTGTGAGAGATCCTGTGTGTGTGCGCATACAATGGAGTCTATTGATGATGCCACCTCCAATAGCACATGAGGTTCTAAGGCCTCCTCTGAACCTGAGTGCATATATTTCTCATTTACTATCTGTTTACATTGTTTTTCCCAGCCTCTAAGAAGTTATAATTAAAAACTGTCATTGAATACATTTTAAGGAAAACACATTTTTGAAATAGCTATGTTCAAATGAAAATAAGACTCACAGTAAAAGGACAAAACTTAGCATTAAGCCTTTATAATTCATCACAAATGCTCTTTGCAAGGAGCTCAGCATGAGGCCCTGAACTATGACCCTTCCACAAACTCAGACACAACTTAGCAGCTCACGCGAGCATCAGAACATGGATGTGGCAGAAACGAGGATGCGCTGCGCTGCCTTAAGCTAAAACTAATTCACTATAAATTATGCAAGCCATGCTGGATGACCTAAAATGTGGATCTGAATGTGCTTTGAGCACCAAAACGTAGGTACAGAAGAAAGAAAAATCTTTAAAGAATTTTTAAAAAGTGTCATAGTGATCAGGTGCAAATAGTGACCCAGAAGGACTTCCTTATGCTTAGCTTGTGGCTTCACTATCTTTATTTTTCATAAGTAATTCAGGAGTCAGGAGAATTCCATCTAGTCTCATTTGGAGCCTCTCAAGGTATAAATGTGGCCTTGGATTCAGAGATGTCCTTGGAATTGAGGCTGGTGGTGCAGTGGCCCCGGGGCGGGGGGGGGGGCTGTGCTATAGATCCTGGGGGAGGCTCTTTCCTACCCACGTGCTACACATCTGGCTGCTGTCCTGGGAGGCAGAGTCCCTTAGCCTCGGAGGGCAGCTGTGTGGCAGACGTCCATCTCAGTTTGTAATGGTTAATTTTGGTTGTCAACTTGGTTGGTCGGGAGATGCCTAGGAAATTGGTAAAGCACACTTCAGGGTGTGTCTAAGAGGATGTTTCCAGAATTGACTAGCAGGGGCCAGAGGGAAGACCCTCCCTGAGTGTGGGTGGCACTCTCCAGTAGGGCCCGGATGGAACAAAAAGCAAAAGGAGGAAGCTGACACTTGCATGTACTTGGTTCTCCTTGACCGCTGCCATTGCCCATGGACAGCGATCACCTCGGACCAGTGCCCCTCCAGCCTCCTGGCCTCAGACTAGGGCTGTATCACTGGACTCTCTTGTTCTGAGGCTCCAGCTTCTTGGACTGAGCAGCTCCTGGTTTCCCCAGCTCTCCACTGTGTGACTGTCCAGCCTCTGTTTTCTAACTCAGTTAAACAAATCCCATCTTATAATTATATATGCATTCTCTGGGTTCTGGTCCTCTGGAGAACCCTGACCAACACACAGTTCCTTCCTCTCCGTCTGCCACGGGGCATCTCTCACACACACGTCCCAGTCTCAGTTTGCAGGCCCAGAACTCTCCTGCTGGGTCTGGGCCCCCACAGGACATCAGGCTGGAGTCAGAGCCAAGGCAAGAACGCAGGCACATGCTGACTGCTGAACTTGACCCTCGCAGGGTGCGGGGAGAAAGCCTGGCTGAAGTTCAGCTTTGTTCTAAGCCCTTTCTGAGTATGATCACATAAATCCTCCCATTTACAGAGAAAAAAAATGATCCAGAGGTTAATTAATTTGCCCAGAATCCCACGTTATTTGAAGAAGCTTAGCAGGCAAAAGAGAGGGTAAGCCAGCACAGAGCAGGAGGGACAGCACTATAGATTAGGGTCCAGGTTTGCAGTCCAATCCTCGAGTCACCGGGTCCTGATTTTAACCAAGTCATTAAACTTCTCCTGCCTCAGTTTTCTCCTATGGTAAATGGAGCAAAGAACAGTGGTCTATTTTGCAGGGTTTCTGTGAGTGTTAAATGAGCAGCTTTCTGCTGAGCTTGGCACACAAAGAATACTCGCTAAATAGTAGCTAGAATTACCATTTAAACTCTTGGGGGATTCCTGTCCCCATCTGGGTGAGGAGGGAGAGCATTTCACAAAGCATGCCTGCTAACAGCTCCAGAGCGGGGCAGGTGGCTGAGGGCATCCATCTCAGAAGGTCGAGGACTGGCAAACAGCAGGAGCCACACAAGGGGCTGGGGGCTGCCCACATTGGATCTGCAAGTCCTGGTCAAAAGGCAGGGAAAACAGCACAGGCTGCTCAACAGTTAGTGCCCAGCTAGTGAGAGATCAGCTCCCACGTACCAGCGCGACTTAGCATCCAAGGGAGACAAGCGACATGGAGGTTATGAGAAGGTCGCTGTGGTCTCTGATCCAGGGTGTGAGTCATTCCAAGATAAGACTGGTGTGGGAAACTGTTAGAGGACATCTAGTTTCTTGACATGAAAAAACGGAGTTGGCTCCAGAGAGTGGAAGAAATTCTCCTTCTCGCTGTGTTTTCTTCTGCTTGTCTTTTTAAGAAGAGGAACTTCAGTGACAGGACAGCTGTGTGGCCGTGACCCCAGGAAAGACCACCTTCTCTTGCCAGGACACTTCAAAGCCTATGGACAGCAAAGGGAAGCAGAGCATCTGTCTAGGAACAGAGCAGTGTCAACTGCTGAACTTGACCCTGACAGGTGCTGAAGCCCAATCTTGTTCTAAGCCCTCTCTGACCATCATCATGTTAACTTTCAACTACCGTCTACAGAGAAGGAAAATGAGGCTCCCGGGTTTGTCTGCCCAAGTTCCACGCTATGTGGCAGAGCTGGGAGAGGTTGGCAAATGAGGCTAAAGCCTACCTGTCTCCTTGACCCACGCTGAGTGGGGGCTGCACCCCTGGGTGTGTGCCCACTGGTGCCATCTGCTACTGGGCTGGGGATGGTACCAGGCTGAGTGACAGCTGAGATAGGAACACGGAGCTTGAGTTGCCTCCACTTGTAAGTGCAGCGAGAGTGGTCTTTACAATGGGCACCCTGTCTCCAGGGCACAGGCGTGGGCAAGGTGTGGCACTGTCTATGCACGTTCCCTCTCTTTAGTTCTCCATAGCTCAACACCCACAGCTAGAGAGGGTCTGCAGCAGGACTGTGTCCGCAGCAGGACTGTGTCCGCAGCAGGACTGTGGCTTCTCTTCCTGACTTTTCTCCTCCCCCCAGTGTGCTTTCTGGGATCCCCTCTCACATGACCAACACTGAAGCAGAGGAAGGTCTCTGCTAAGAAGGCTTCCCTGACAGGAGGGCATGGGGTGTGCCCACCTGGCTGGCCGCAGGGCCCAGGGGCGGGTCTAGCACCATGCGGGTGATGCTATAGGGGATCTGTCAGGTGTGAGTAGCTTTCAAGGCAGTAGACTGAGGAAAGCAGATGGCCCTCCCCCATGCAGGTGGGCACATCCATCAAGCTAAAGGCCTGAAGAGCAGAGACTGAGGTTCTAGAAGAATCCATTCTACCTCAAGACTGCAACAGGGAATCCTACCTGAGCTTCCGACCCACTGCCCTGAGGAATTGAGACCCAGCCTCATGGGAACCTCGGTCTGCCAGCCTCCTGCAGGGCTCGGACTAGCAGCCCACAGGCAACCGCATGAGTCGGCTCCTTATATTGAATCTCTCTGTTTCTGACCACACCGCACCACACACACACACACACACACACACACACACACACAAACTCACATACCCTATTGGTCTGGGAACATCAACTCTTTGAAATGGTGGATTTGTCTTTCCCAGGGCTACCACAGCCCAGGGGCATACCTCTGTTCTATTTCTCACTAATAGAATGTGTTGCATTTACTTTATTCTATAATATTTTAACTTTGGTTGTTTTCTTTTCTGTTATTTAAATAGTTTGTGGACAAGCACGTTTGCCCTGTATTGCTGAGCCTGGGAGGGCAGCCATTGCTGCGCTCAGCTTCATTCCTCTGCCCTAACAGGGGACCTAACCTAAACAGCACTCCATTAACACCATCACAGATGAGCGAAAGACTGGGCTGTGATTGTTTTAGGGAGAGAGGCAGATTCAAATATTGGACAAGGGAGTAGAATTATTTCAAAGTGGCTGCTGCCTTGGATCCAATTTGGCACCCCTGCTGACCATCTGACTGGCTTTAGACAGCTTGATTCCAGGTAAACTGACCCTACTCTTTATCCATTCTCATGTATGCACTGGTCCCTGTATCACGACCTGCTGAGAAACTCCAAGTTCAATTAGCAAGCCAACGCGTCACCTCTCAGCATATCCTGGAGCCATGGTCAGATCTGTACAGAGCCAGGGTGACTGGGCAGCACAATCTGGATTTTTGTTTGGTGTCAGCTTAAAATAACTACCAATGGCTACAGACAGTAATGTCACCCCTCCTGCCCTCCTTTCACACGCTTTAATTAAGAGAAGTACAGGAAGGCAGGGGACACCATCCTGGTGCCTGATGGGTGCAGGGTGATTGTCCAGTCTCAACTTGACTGTCTCAGGAGTTCTTACTCCAGGTTTTGAAAGCCTCAAGGGAGGCTAATGCCTTTGCCTGCTCTTTACCCACACTCCTGAAGAAAATAGGGGTTGTTTGTTTGTTTTCTGGTGGAGAAAGTATTATGAGGTTTTGTCCCCTCCTTCTACTGACTTTGTGTTAGATACTGAAACTGGTACTGAAGCATACTTGATGTACGTTTTCCTTTCACCAATAGAGCACATTTCCCCCCACCCCACCACACAATAGAGTCTTCTTGACAGGTGGATATTTAATATTGTAGAAGAGGAAATCAAATAGAAAGTGGGAGAGATTCAATCTGATGTGTGTTCAATTCACAGACTCTCCTGCCACTAGACATTCTCTACTCTTCTCCAAAGATGTTAAACAATAATAACTATTCTTCTTACGGTTTGGTTGTGAGGTGTGAGACAATGCAGAAGGTTCAGAGGAGAAATGATTGGGTTGTGAGAACCTTAACCCAATCAGTGATTTAATCTCCTATTAGGGATTAGCTGAGTGGTCACTGAAGTGCTGGGGTGTGGCTGGAGGAGGTGGGAATTCGGGTGTGGTTTTGATGTATATATTGTGGAATTTCCCTGATTTCTGATCACTATTATGTGAGCTTCTTCCCTCTGTCACATTCTTCCACATGATGTTCAGCCTCCCCTCCAGCCCTGAAGAATGGAGCCAGCCACTTATGGACTAAGACCTGTGAAATCCGGAGCCCTCAACTGAACTTTCCCTCCTCTAAAATTGTTCTGGTCAGATCTTTTAGTCACAGCAGCAAAAAAAAAAAAAAAAAAAAAAAACAAAAAAAAAAACTAACTAAAACAATTCTGGATATTCACTGTGCACAGCATCTGGTTTCAGGTACTTTACACAAAGGCCAATTTATGTGCTCAACAGATCTTTTGCTTCTGAGACTGGGAAAAGGAAGCACATGGGGTAGCTCTCCACCTCGCTGCAGCCTGTGCATCTCCCTTCTGGTCCTCCTGCTTCCTTCCACTCTCCTTACTGCCAGATCTGGAGCTCTGGCCCTGGAGCCTCAGGAACTCCTGCTTCCGTCTCCTGCTGCCTTCCAGATCCCCAGCTGGACATCCGTGAGCTCTGCACAGTCTTTCCCAGCCCGAGTTCCTCCTCCCTCCCTGGCTCCGGCTGCTTTGTTAGTGTCACTGTCTCAGTGAGAGGTCTGTCCTCCCACCAGAATGCTCAGTGGCTCTGCCTCTGCCTCTTTCACGTGGGCATGAGTCTCTGGGTTTGCCTTTCCTTTTGACTATTCCTACAATGCCCTTTGTTGCTATCCTAGCTGTTACCAGCCTAATCCAGGTCATCCTCCCCCATTCTTCTCAGTGAGCTAGGGCCCATTTTTTCTCTTTTCTATTTTTACATGCAAACAGCAGGCCAAGTATATTTGTTATGTCTTGGTTCACAACAAATTAGCCCCAAATCCAGCAGCTGAAAACAACACACACTTTTTGCTTCATAGTTGCTAAGGATCAAAAATCCCAGAGTGACTTAGCTAAGTGATCTGGCTCAGGATCTCCCCTGACGTTACAGGCAAAGTATTGATCAGGGTTGTGGTTCTGTCAGGGTTTGGTTAGGGGAAGTTCAGCCCCCAACTCACTCATGGGGTTATGGGCAGGCTCCTGTCATCCTGATTGCTGCCTGGAGACTTTGGTCCCTGGCCATGTGACTCTTCCGCTGTCTTCTATTCATTAGAAATGAGTCACTAAATCCAGCCCACACTCAAAGAAGGGGGCCACACCAAGGTAGGTAGAGCAGAGGAGGGGGATCCTGGGGCATCTTAGAGCCTGCCTTCTTCAGCACACCTTGCTTAAAACGGAGCCTCCGTGGTTTTAGGGCATGGTCTTCCGGTGGCCAGCAGGGCCACACATTCAGTCTGAGGCATCACCTCTTTCCCCAGGTGCACCTGCCATCTGACCCTTCGGTTCACCACCTTGTAACACAGATGTTTCCACAGACTCAAGGTCATTGGACCATCCAAAACCATTAAATGAATAAAATCATTTTTCTCTTTCTTCGTGATGCCTGACCATTTATGGAAATCTTTTAATCCAACTTTGCTTCATGATTGCAAAAGGTCTTATTTCATTGCAGTTATAATGAATTGTAAAAACCTTGCTAAGTTTGAGTGTATTAAATTTCCTTGGTAGAAATTTCCACAATAAACCTTAATTTCAAAGAACCATGTTTGGAAAAAGCCATCTTAGAGAATGTATTTAATATGTACAGCCTCCCATATCAAAATGTACTATTAGTTTAATGAGTAAGCCACTTGCTCCAAATATCAGGTGGGGATTAGTTTGTGTCTCTGTGTTTTCTGACTTCTTTTCAGTTGCAAAGATGAGTCTCCTCAGGGGGACTTCAGAGTCCTCATTCCAGGCACATTCTTTACCATTTTTTCCACAGATGATGAAGAGCTGGACAAAGACGCAGTATTTAGAGAACAAAGTATACTGCTTAAGCCCTCATTCCTTGTGTCTTTTCACTTTGTAAGTTGAGCAGGAAATAAAATGGGGGTAAGGAGCGGAAATAGTCTTTTTATTGCAGGGATCGTAGAAGATCCCCAGCAGAAAAACTCAAGAGAAAGTCTTGCCTTGGGTGTCCTTGGGGTGGTCAGGACACAGCCATTTGAGGTCAGCAGATGGTTTGCCTGTCAGCACAGCTCCTGCTACATTGGGGTTTGGCCAGAAGTTGGCCCAGTGGCCCCAATCTGCACCCCAGGGGTGCTGCTGAACAGGGCTTGCCTCCCGTGGGGTTCTGGGGTCAGAACACTTGTATGAGCATCCACGTGTCAGGCACTCTGAAGGCCGAGAGGCGAAAGTGGCAGCTGAGGCTCAGTCCCCAACCTCAGGCACACGAAGGCCATAGACAATACAATAATTAGCACAACTGAGCATTTGGATAAAGTTTCCTCTTACAGTTCCTTCAGACTCTGAATCCTTTACCAGCCCTCAGTGAGGTCCTTACAGTGACGGCTTGTGGCTTCCATCATTCCTTCCACCCCCAGCTTCCAAACCTCAGGGCCAGCGTTTCAGGGGATGACTGCTTTGGTTTAAATAGAGCATTACAAATCTCGCCCCTAATCTTTCTTGGCGTCCTGCCTTCTTTCCCCGTGTACTTCTTGTTTCAACATTTATAAAACAGCTTGTCCCTTTATCAAGTATCATAGTTTATAATTTTCCAAGTCTTTGTTTTTGAAGAGACCAGATGCCTCTGTTTATTGAACAAGTGTCTTGGAATCGTGGTACTCATGCCACATGGTGTGCTAAGCTGGGGTCCCCTGGGGGTTTTGCTGTCTTTGAACTATAAGATTGGAGTTCTAGAATCTGTTTTACCTGCTTCAAAGCAAAACTGGGCTCTTCCTCCTTACACATGCACAATAGCTAACATATAAGAAAAATAGCCTGTAATTCTGAAGGAGAATGATTGGAGTTAATACATTCTTAGGTCCTACTCAGTTTAGAAGAAGTTAAGATGTTAACCTTGGACTTCGTTAATACTTCCTAAGTCAGAGGGTTGCTGTGCAGATTAGATAAATTAATGTATGTAAGACACTTAAAACATGGCAGGTTTATTTACATATATTTTCACCATAGTTATTATTAAGAATAATATTTTCACTATGCAACCATGAAAAGAAAAAGATAAATGACATTCAGCTTTGTAAAGAAGAGAAGAGATACTAAGAGACACTAAGAAGCAAGAAGAATTGCAATTTCAAAATGGTAAAAAAAGTACTTTAAAAAGCATAGTTAATGTGAGACAAAGGGATATAGAGAATGATTCCAAATATGTATCAGCAATCACAATAAATGTAGATGGATGAAACTCTCCAGATAATAAACAGATAAATACATAGAGAAACAACAACTGCAAAACAAGTTCAGTATTTGCAATTTATAAAGATTAATACAAAAGAAAACAAAAGAGCTAGTAGGTATACTTATATCCAAAAATATACTTTAAGATAGAAATGATTATTAGTGACAGAAAAAGTCACTATGTAAAAAGCTAAATTCATCAGAAATATACACTCCAAAATGTGGGCATTTGATAAAATGGACTCAAACTGCAATAGATTCACAGAGAGAAACAGACACATTTACCATTATGGTATGAGGATTTAACATCTTTCAATTATTGATAGTTCAAGCACACCAAAATAAACACAAAATATCAAAAATTTAACAAAACAATCAACTATTTAGTTAAATAGATACTTATAGAATCAGAGATTTGAGGATATGTATTCATCTCTGTATTCTATGCCTACATCACTTGCAAAAATTAGACCTTATACTGTACTTTAAAGCAGATCTCAATAAATTCAAAGAACTGAAATCATATAATATGTTTTTTTGACTTCTGTACAATTAATAACAAGAATACAAATTTCAAAAACCTAGACATTTGAAAATTAAAGAAATATACTTTTGAATAATGTTTAATATAAGGAACTACATTTATTTTAATAAAAATTTACATTACTGAAAACCAGATGAAAATAGTGTACATTAAAACTCATGGGATAATGCCAAAGCAGTATTTTCAGATATATTTATGTCTTAAAAGTGTGCACCAGAAAGAAAGGCAGAAACTTGAGGAACTGAGTGTCCAACTTGAGAAGTTATAAAAATAACTCCAAAAAAATTTAAAAGCATAAAGAATGGAATAAGCAAAAATAAATAAGAAGTAAAGACAATTAGAATTGATAATTTCAAAATCAAAGTTGGTCCTTTAAGCAGATAATAAAACACATGAACTTTTGCTGAATTGATAACCAAAAATATAGAGAAGTTGCAAATAAAAATATTAAAAGTAAAAGGAACAAAATACAGAAACAGAGATGTTAAGAAAGAAAGAGGAGTATGAAAGCGTTAGAGAATAAATATGAAAATCTGTAGGAAATGATCAAATTCTAGGAAAGAATAACATCAAAGCATATATACTCAGGGAGAAATAGAAAGTTTTTATAGGTCTATTTTTATTACAGAATTTGAGCACAAGCTTGGACCCCTTCCCCAGAGACCTAGATGGTTTACAGGTGACTTTTAGTAAATTTTTAAATAATTTTTCTTCCAGTGTTACCAGCTCTTTCAGAAAATACACAAAAGAGAAGACTCTCCAAAGTATTGTCAGAGGTGTTAATAACCTTGAGACTAAAGCCAGAAGAGGACAGGAAAGTTTTAATACAATAACACTCATAAACATGGATGCAAGACCCTCCATAAAATGTTAGCAATATAAATATACATTGTAATGGCAGAGAAAATACACCCAGATCAAGTTGGGTTTGTCCCAGGAAGGCACAGTGGTTTATAAGTTTTAAAATATATAGATGTAACACAGTACCTTCTGCATCTCAAAAGACAAAGACACACCCTTTGATTAAAGTAAAAAGAGATTATAATAAACTAGGAAGGAAACTTCCTTAAGGAGTGATAAATACTGTCTACCAAAAGGCAGCTGGTATCCTTCCAATAGTGAAACGTTAGCGGCAATAATTTTAAATTCAGGAATAAAATTAGAATACCATGATCATCAGTTTTGTAGAACTCCGGGGTAGCACAGTAAGAGAATGCAGTCACAGTCCTGATAGAAAAGGAAGAAATAAAACATTATTACTGTCTGGTGATGTCGTTCAGTCTACTTTTAAAACCTCAAAAACTGTACTAAAAAATTCACTCAAATTAAGAGGTTTTATTTATTTCTTTTGCAAGATCATTGGATTTAAGATGCATATAAAATCAATTGCATTTATGTATGCCAACAATGGTTTATACAATATAATGAAAATAAGCTAGCTACTATTTCTAGTAGAATAGTTAAATAACATTTAATGTAAGAAACCACCCCCCCTCCAAATGAAGTACTAAATATCTGACAAAAGATGTGCAAATCTACAAGGAGGAAACAAACAATTTAATGTTATTAAAATACATGAAAGACTTGTATAAATGGGAAGATAACATATTTTTAGCTTAAAAGACTATTCAGTAAAGAAGCCAATTGCTTCCAATTTCCAATAGTTTTCTAAGGAGCAGGACAATGTTTCCCTACAATTTGACTGGAAGACAAAATCTCCAGGAGAGTCCAGCTAATAGAGAGGGAAGATTAGGCAGAGGAACTTGTCCTAACGGGCGTCTTATTTATTTTAGAGTCAGAGTGAGTTAAACAGTATGATATTGGCCCAAGGCACAAGAAACTGGCCCATGGAACAGAAAGAGAACCAGAAAACAACTGACACCTCTTTTGAAATGTGAAATATGCGAGAGGTGGCAGTACAGGTGACTAGAATAGAGAATCTGTTCATGAAGGCCCTGGGCTTATTTATTACATTTCATCATATTTTAAATATGAGATGCAAAACACTCAAGCCTTAAGAAAGAAAAAAATTACTGGAGGATATCTTTAAGACTTTGAAGTAGGAAAGTTTTTCAAAAAAATACATTATTAACTATGAAAGACTGATGTAATCAATGTCATTGAGATGAAGGATTTCTGTATATCAGAAGATTAAAAAAAATAAAGAAGGAAAAAGAAAAAGAAAATCATGCTTCAATCTAATGTAGATTTTGACCAAACTGTGTTATTAAAAATCAATAGATCTGAAAATACCAAGTATTGACGAGGAATTAAATACTGTGTAAGTTAGTTAAGGGGGTAAATTGTTATAATAATTTTGAAAAACAAGTAGGCATTTTCTTATGAAGTTGAGGATCTGATAAACATACTCCTCAATCCAGTAATTCCATTTCTAGTGAGCACGTGTGTGTCTACCCTAGAGAAACCTCTGCACATGTGCCCTGGAAAATAGGTACAAGTATGTTCTTAATAGTGTTATTTCTATCATTTTCTATCAGTGAAGTATGTTTAGTATTAGGTAGGAGTCAAATCATACAGTGACTTGTTGATCATATTAAAAGTTTTAGATGTCTGTTTTCCCACCTAATTCTTATTTCCTATGAGGTTGTTCAGCATCGGGACAGTTGTGAGTCAGATCATGAATCAGGTCATTGTAACTTTGTGAAACTCCTTTGCCCCCAAAGTACCCACCCTACTCCCTTTTCCCTGCCCTGTTCTTACCAGTGAAAGGCCCAACGCTCCAGCTGACTGAGTGAGATACGGTCAGGGCAGATTTCTTATTAAGAGAGGCTCATGTCACATCCCTGACATCACCCCTCCCCTTCTTGGAAGGCTGATGACTGTCACAAGGTTCATGGCTTTGATGGGTCCCTGGAGCCCTCTGATACACGTGTAGGCTTCTCCTGGCTTGTTTAGACTCAAAGCCTGGCTAAAGCAAGGGTGTGGGACCTGTCTATGGGTCTGTGCCCTGCTGAGATTATGAAACCTCTGCCTCCATTTTTCTTTCCTTAAATGATCTGTGACCATATTAGCAGACTCTACGGAGCCATTGGGATTCACACTTACTAAAGACTGCTAGGAATGTGAACCAGCAATGTCCTCAGAAGCTCATGGGGACCGACAATGGAAGACTTCACGGTCAGTTCCTCCTTCCCTGCCTCCATGCCAGGTTTAGGTCAGCTTGGCACCTGCTGTTCAGAGAGCTGGGGCCACCATGATTCATTAGAGTCCCTTACAAAACTAGGATCAGGACTTTCCCAGCTGTTGGCTAGGCTGGAAGTTAATACTGATGTGTGTGCACTTCTCAAACTAAGTGAACAAGACCAGAACTTCTTCAAAGGCAGTTGTTGTGCATGTGTACAGGCCAACTTTAACTGTGAATTACTCAGCACTTGGCAAATGCTGAAACTCATGACTGAGTTCATGGGACCCACTAGTGATAAACATGATTTAAGGAAAAGTGTTCTTTCTATCCAAAGAACTATTGAAAAACTCAGAAAGGGAACGTGAAATTCAATTCCATGAAAGGACATTTTTGCATCAAGGATACAGTTGGAGCATGTGGGTCTAATAAGGGACCCACAAACCAGGCCAGAAGTAGAGGACAGAGCAAGGTATCCAGGGGCAGCTGGGTCGTCCTATCTCAGCTCTTTTGCTAATGACCAAGTCCATCTCTATCCCATTTATGGGCCTGGGTATCCAGGAAATAGGCCTATGATGACCTGGATAGGAGTACATGTTATGGTCAGGTGGACACATCTCTGGGATGTCTGCTTCTGTGACTTTTGATAAGATTTGACTTTTGATAACATTCCTTAATGTTTCTACGCTTCACCTTTCTGTCTCTAAAATGAGGATACCACACCACAAGTCTCTGGAGAGGGAGGGCGTTATTAGGATTGTTTTTCTTCCTGAAAACAGACTTAGTACAGTGCCTGCACAAATTTGGAGTTTAATATTAGTCAGTTTACTTTTGTAGTGCCTGGGCCAGGGCACCATTCTTTGCTTCTCTTCCATGAACAGCTCATGGGGAGGCCCCCAAGGCCACAGGTTTCTATTTTCAGTTGGTCAAATCCACAGATACAGAACTCATAGATACAGAGGACCAAATATAGTTATAAATATTTAAATATAGTATAAAAGTTTTATACTTTTATATGTCTTTATATTACTAATTAGAATTTATTCATTTTAGCTCAAAAAATCATACTTTGGCATTTCTTGTAAAGTAAGTCTAGTGATGATGAATTCCCTCAGCCTTTGTCTGAGACAGTCTTTATTTGTCCTTCATGATAGCTTTGTTGGATAAAATATTCTTGGTTGATAGTATTTTTTCTAACAACACTTTCAATACATTACCTCATTCTCTCCTGGCCTGTATGATTTCTACTAAGAAAGCCACTGATAGATAGTCTATTGTACATGAAAAGTCTAATTTCTCTTGCTGCTTTCAAGATTTTTGGTCTTTGATTTTTAACAGTTTGTTTGTGACGTGTCTTGGTACAGTCCTCCTTGCACTGAATCTGTCTGAGAGCCTTTATGCTTCATATATGGATGCCCATAACACTCTCCAGATTCGAGAAGTTTTCAGTCATTATTTCTTTAAATAATGTTGTGCCTTAGTCTATTTTCTGCTGCTGTGACAGAATACCAGGGGCTGTATATTTTATATAGAAAAAAGTTTCATTTAGCTCACAGTTTTGGAGGTTGAAAATCCAAGACCGGGATTCTCATCTGTTTGGCCTCTGTTGAGGGCCTCAGCAGATTGCATAATAATGCTGGGTGGGTAGGTGTGAAAAGGATTGCATGGAAATATAGGAAGACAAAAGAATTCAGGGATCAGTCTGGCTCTTTTTTAAAAAAACGTTTTTATTTTTTAGTTGTAGTTGGACACAATGTTTATTTTATTTATTTTTATGTGGTGCTGAGGATCGTACCCAGAGCCTCACACGTGCTAGGTGAGAGCTCTACCACTGAGCCACAACCCCAGCCCAGTCTTGCTCTTTTTATATTAGACCACTCTCACAGTAACTCAGCAGGGTCCCATGAGAACTACATCAATTCTTCCAAAGGCAATGCCCCAATGAACTAATGACTTTCGCTATATTTTAAAGGCTCCATCACCTTTTTCTTGATATTGCCATAATGAGGGACAGTTTGCAGCATATAAACCCTTGGGGCACAGTCATATCCAAACAGTAGCAGTTTTCTTCCCTATATCTCTCTTAAAATCCCACAATTTGTATATTAGATCTTTTAATGATATGCCATAAATTATGTAGTTTTCTTCAGTTTTTCTTTTTCTTTTCTGATTGGATAATTTCAAATGAACTACCTTTGAGTTTATACATTCTTTCTTCTATGCGATAAAGTCTGCTGTTGATGCTGTCTACTGCGTTTTTCATTTCATTCACTGAATCACCTCCTGATTCCTGTTTGTTTCTGTTGGATTTCTATTTCTTTGTTAAAATTCTCATTTTCTTTACACATTATTTCCTGATACTTTTGACTTACGCATTTGTGTTTTCTTATAACTTGCTGAGCTGCTTTTAAGGCAGTTTTTCTTTGGTGGTGCCAGGAATTGAACCTAGGACCTCACGCATGCTAGGAAACACTGTAATACTGAGCTACATCCTCAGCCCAAGGGAATTTTTGTAAATACTTTCTTTGGAGTGGTAACTGACGATTTTTTGTGTGTGTTCCTTTGGAGGTGTCATGTTTCCTTGAATTTTTGTGTTCTTTGAAGTCTTTTCTTCCTGTCTTTGCTCACTGGCTGCAGTCTTTACTGACTGACTGGGGGAGAAACACTTCTAGCAGTCAGCTCAGGTGAGGATCCTGAAGTTCTCTCAGGATGTTTCTATGAATATGTCTGCTCCCCATCTCTCATTCCCTTTTGGAGGGGAAGTTTTTAAGACTTTGTGCCTTCTCTTAATCCTGCACAGCAGGGTGGGTGTTGTGAGCCTCTGACTTATTTTCCTAGGGTGGTGCTCTAAAGTGCTCAAGTTTGTGTGCCTTCTCTGGAGCCTGCTGAGTCAGGCCACTAGCTGTGTGTGCTCATGAGCCATCTTGCACTCATGCTTGGGGCACACATTCGGGGGTCAGGGAGTGGGGGGGGGGTTGAGGCCTGTGGAGCATTGAGGGTGTGCGTGGGCCAACTGAGTCTGCAGGTATTCTAGGCAGCTTGTGGTCTCGTCCTCAGTGGTCTGCTTGAGTTCCCACCCTAACTGCTATGAATCCCCACCTCCCTTCTCCGCTCCCAGCCTTTCCTCTGTATCCCAGGTCAGGCAAGAAAGAATTGTGTCCCTTGGGTGGCCTCCTTCATGGCTAGGGAAGCTGGGAACTCGCTCTTGTGCTCATGCACTTTCTCCTGTGTGGGACACTGTGGGCCAAAAGACACTTCGCTGTTCTGCTATGGACAAAGTGACACTGCTCCTTTTGACCCCTCCAGTGTGTTCATTCTCAGATTTTTGGTTCCAGTTGTGTGCTAGAACTTCTCTGCTGACCTCCCACAGAAGTCACGGGTGCTTGTCAGCGTCAGTGCCCCGGTGGGGAGATGACAGTGGAAAGCCCCCTTCCGACCTCTCGCTGGATCCCTCTCCCCATTTGAATTTCTCAACCAGTGTGAGAGCCGAGCACACCAGGCCCGACTGTGATCCTGAGTTGTGTGCCTTCTCTGGGACCTGCTGAGTCAGGCCTCTATCGGTGTGAGTTGTGCTTGAGCCGATTTGCATTCTGTGCCTGTCTTGGAAATGCTTTATCCCTGTAGGTTTTAAAGCCACATTCTTTATTCTAAGTTCAACTCTCTGATCTGTGCAAGAGAAAAAGACTTTGTTATTTGTAAGCTGGGAGCAGTTTCTTTGACTCCTGATCCAAGGTGAAAAGCATTCTTCAACCAGGGAAAGCACCACCCGAGGGACATACCCACTGGGCCCCCCGTGGTTGGTCAGTGGAGCCCCCGCCTACCAGCACTGGCTGTTCAGGGTTTGTTCCACCATATTTGATGGGTTAGGGCTTCAAACACTGTCTTTGAGCCCTGCACTCAGTCAGTAGCATAAAGAAGAAAGTCACCATCGGAGGGTCACCAAATCAGTGAGGTCCCCTTGGGCAGGGGCGCAGAACCTCATCTGTAACCTTATCGGGGGAGACTGGTTCACTTATCTGCAAAGCCCCTCTCCCCAGGGGAAGGGACCTCGGGTCTCAGCTGTGCTCTGACAGCGGGTCATGAGCCACGACTCTGGGTACCTTGAGTGGGAGATGGACGTGGTTCCGTGAGCTGGAGCAATGGCATCCCTTTCTCCTTACACCCTCAGCTGGCCTCCTGGGTTCCTTCTACCTTCCTTTCCCCCCGAGGGAAGCAATGCAGGGGGAATGAGGTCTGAGGACTGTGTGGGCTGAGGGTGGTGAACCCAGGCCTTCAGGTCCCTGCCTCCCTAGGTGTCCTCCTTTCCCTCCACACGGGTCCTCAGGCATCTGGGGGAGTAATGGTTAGAGGCCCATGACTTGGCCTGGGCTGTTCTGCAGAAGCTCATTCTTGTCTGCAGAATGTTTTCTCACCCAGTGAATTTTTAAGCAGGTAATGAATCACGAGGTGATGCTGTGGTGAGTGAAGGTCTCCAAACAGCACTTCCCCATTGGCAGGCACGTTCCCGCAGAGTCACGGCTCTGACTCAGCTTTCTGAAGATGAGTGCGTGGAAGTGGGTGAAAGTCAGGGAGACCAAATAGGTCAGAGCACTTTCAAAATCCTTGTCTTAAGCACCATGAAAAGGGGTCAAAAGTACTTGTGGTTTTCTCTCTACTGCTCTGAGGCCATACTGTCCCAGATAAGAAGCAGACGAGGCCTCAGCTTCAAGCCTTCCCTTGGTAACCCTGAAAGAGTTACAGGGCTTTTTGAGAGAGAGAGAGAGAGAGAGAGAGAGAGAGAGAGAGAGAGAGAGAGAGAGAGAGAGATATGCAGGGAAAAGCTGAGTGCTAGCCTTGAGAGTTCACCCATTAATTGTGAACATAAGCTTCGAGGCTTGGTAAAGACAAGCCCTTCCTTGGTGTCCCGTGGCATGTCTGTGCTCTCAGCCCTCTTACTCGCTCCTCCATTTCTTCTTGATATCATTCCTGCAGAGCAGGCTGGTGAGGGAGGCAGCGACTCTCTAGGTCACCTGAGCTTCCAATGATACCTCTGGCTAATCTGGAGCCATTTCCAGTTTGGGGGCCTTGGATCTAAGGTGTTGAGGCTACTAAAAGCCTGAGGAGGTCTCCACGAGTTCCCCCTGGAGTTGAAGTCTCCCATGGGTGCTTGAGGGACAAGTCAGGGAGAGCAATCTCCAAAGGAAATACCATGCAGCTGTGGCTCATCGGAGATGGCTACTGCGTGAGCAAGGCAGTTGGAGCAGCCAGCACCACTTCCAGAAAGTTCATGCTGGGCTCCTCCACAGCACAGGAATCATCAGAGAACAACTAATCTGAGGATCACAGGAAAGGCAAACATCATTTGCATTGAGGAAACATTCATGCAATGGAGCCTTCTGCTGAGATGGAGGGGCGCTGGGCAATGTGCATAATTTTAGGAAAGCTTGTGTGGATGATGATTTCTTGAGCAACTTGCTGAGTACTGTACATATCTTATCTCATACCCTCGCAGAAATCCTACCACATAGTAAGGCTAAAGATCCTCATTTGAAGGGTGAGAAAACTGAGGCTTAGCCGGATTAAGCATCCCCTTCTCAAGAAATGGGGTACAAGACGTGAGCCCAGGAGCACATGATTCCCATGTGGGCTCTCCAGACTGAGGGAGCAGCCCAACTTTGTGACTGCTGCAGCCTGGTCCTCAGATTCCCAAAGCCCTGCTGGGGAGTTGGTATTAGATACCCAGCAATGGCTTCCTCCCGAGGCTGGTGACCTGACCAATTTTAAAGTGTTTTCCCAGCAGCAGGGCTGCTGCTCCATCTTGCCCCTGGGCATGGTCATCATACAAATTGTTACCTGAGCCCAGAGTAGGAGTGTGTGACCGTTTAGCAAGAATGGTGCTACATATTAGAAATTAATGAATTTTTGCTTTGGTCTCTTTTCTCTTTGAGTTTTTTTTATGTTTTCTGGGTCTCATAATATGCAGTAGGTGCTCAGTGAATGTAGATGGAATGAATAAATAAATAGACTGGCTCCATCGACAGATTTGTTGAGGAACTAGAATCTTTGACAGGTTAAGGAACTTGTCCAACATCAAAAGCTAGGAAGTGATAAAGTAAAAACCCGCAGCCAGATGTCTGTGTTTCAAATTATGTTTTGATTATTATTTGATAAATTATGATGCTATTTCCATAAATTAATGATGATGAAATTCAAAAGAACAGCAATTTTACAAAATGCTAGAGATTTGCTTTTGAGAGCTTATTCTCCTTCCTTCTAAACACTGAAATTTCGAAGCAGGGTTATCTTCTCACAAGCTCAACCACCACTTAGCACATCAACAGGGCTGACTGAGCAGCTTCCAAAAATGGGGTGGGGAAGGTTCTGAAGCTCATCTGCTTTGGAGTGTCATCTGATAAGACTTCAGCAGTGACCTTGCACCACCTCTGCCCACAGTCCCAGAGCTACTCGTCCAATCTCTCAATAAACAATGAAGGCTGCAGTGCCCAACATTCACCAAATTTCTGTTCCAGACGGTGACTGTGGTGTAAATCCAGCTGGTGTTTATCACTGTTGTGTGGCCAAAGAGAGAGGGAGGGAATCAGGAGATTGGACTCCACAGGGACAGTGATGGCAGGTTCCACCAGGAGCCAGAGCTTCATCTCCTTCATCTCTTCAGTCCCAATCCTGTGTGTGAGCCTCCTTGCCACGGTGACTCTTGGTGAGCATCCGTGAGTATTTCCACAGTTTGATTGTCAAGACCTCCCATGGGGCCCTCCCTCCCCAGACTGAGTTGCTGTTGACCTCTCCTGGCTGCTTATCTGTCTTGTGACCAGTAAAGAATGGTTAAGAGCTGCCTTTGTGGTAAAGATCTGGGTTAGAAGGCCAGCTTAGTCACTGCATTTTTCTGGATAAGAAAGTGTATACTGCTATGAAAAAAATAGCCCTAACACTGGAGTGGACTAACACAGTGAAAGTTTCTCTCTCCCTTGCAGAATGCAAGCTGGCAGACCCTCTTTCAAACTGTAGCCTGCACTCCTGGAGCATGTGACTTCCCACAGCAGGGGAGGAGAGAAACGGAAGAGCCCACCGGCTCTTAACAGCCTCCGACCAGAGTTGCCACACACCACTCTGCCCATAGCTCATTGACTAGAACTAGTGAGATGCCTCTAATTCTATCAAAAAGATGTAGAACGAATGGGCATCGGTCAGTCCTAATTGCTTGCTATGGCCTTATACTAACTCTGTGGCTATGGATATAACTTGACATCTCTGAGCTTCTCATACTTGAAAACAGAGATCTTAGAGGTGTGTCATAGGACCAAATAAAGCAAAGTTAAGTCAGTTGGTAAAGATGGCGCCCAGAGTGCTTCTCTTCCGGGAGCTCAGGTCCATGACACACTGAATGGCGCATGGACCATCACCTCCAATCCCTGTGAATGGCGCGAACTTTAAATGGCGAACCTCCAATCCCTGAAGTGGCATGAACTCTAGGCCAATGAAGAAGTAGCAGCCCACTCGCCCTGCTCCTCCTCATCCTGCCATAAGCCCATAAATATCAACCCCCTGTTGGTGCTCCCTCTCTCTCTCTCTTACTCTCCCCCTCTCCTCTCTCTCTCTCTCTTCCCCCTCTCCTCTTTCTCTTACCCCCTCTCCTCCCTCTCTCCCTGTTTCCTCTTCTCTCTCTCCCCACCCCCTTCTCTTCTGCGATGGGCGCTACGGTCCTGCTAATAAAATCTTGGACAGGTAAACGGTTGTTTTGGCTTGTTGAGTTTACAGAGCTTTTCCACCATTCTTTACAATGTCAAGTTCCCCATCTGGTATAAATGCTTATAGTAAGTGCTCAGTATGCTTAAGGTATGTAGCTGTTAAGGTTATGATATCAAAGCATAAAAGTCATATTTTCTATTTCTCTGATAACCCCCACCATAATAACCAGTAAGATAGAAATAAAATAAAATTTATCATTACTTAATTTAGAAGGATTAGAGAGCATGCCCATACAAATGCATGATCCAAAATATAGAAATATGTTCTCAGTTTTTCACTTATTCATCCATCCACTGCAAACATTTTCCAATGTGTTCAGTATATTACATCTTCTATTAGGTTCAGGGGTACATGGCAAAGCCTTAATCCCAAGGATTTTAAAGGATTGTGGAGGGACAAGGAATAGTATGGTATACCACGAAGCACATTACAAGGCATGATGTGAAGAAGGTGCAAGTAAAATATGGCAGAAACACAGGTGAAGAAGATATAAGAAACCCTGAGTTAGGGAAGTAATCATCAAAGAAGAGAGGTAGTTCTTAGAGGATGGCAGAAATTCATTAAGGAAAAAAAGGGGTGGTGTCCCGGGCACTATCTACTACAAATAGTCTACTTAGTACCTACATTGGTTATCATGCCCATACGATTGCATCTGTGTCCATTAACTAGCTTATTACAAGTCATTAATGGCTTACAAAATCATTATGGGTGCTGAAGAAATAGGCCCTGTTGGGTGTTCAGGAATGTGTCCTAAAGACTCACAGTAGAACTAGCCACCAAGGAACTGCACACAGTCAGGTCTGCTGCATCTCTTGACTCCAGATCTTGCTGTGATCTGCACCAGCAAATGGAGTGCCTACTCCTTGTCAGATGACACGCAAGATAAGCAGCAGACCCTCAGGCCTCTGCCCGAGCTGGTGTAAAAAGCAAAAATCCCTGCAAATGCAATGATCTTGTTATTTTTTTAGTGCTGAGTAATATTCCATTGTGAGCAGATTATGCTAAGTGAAGTTAGCCAATCCCTAAAAAACAAATGCTGAATGTCTTCTCTGATATAAGGGAGGTGACTCAAAAAGGGGTAGGGAAGAAGAGCATGAGAAGAAAATTACCTCTAGATAGGGAAGAGAGGTGGGAGAGAAAGGGGGGGTGGAGAATGGGAATTGCATGGAAGAGGGAAGGAGACCCCCTTAGTTATACAGAATTCAGGTATGACGATGTGAGGGAAAAAAAAAGAAGTGGGTCACATTAGATTGGGTAGAGAGAAGTGATGGGAGGGGAGGGGAGAGGAAGTGGGGAAAGGAAGGACAGCAGAATAAAATAGACATCATTATTGCTGTGGGTATATATGTGACTGTATGACCAATGTGATTCTGCAACCTGTACACTCAGAAAAATGAGAAATTATATTCCATCTGATTCAAATGTAAAAAATAAATAAATAAAAAGATTTCAGCAGATAGAGGCATTTACACAGTTTTAGCAATATGGGGTGCATGACATTGTTCCTTTTTGCAAGACTTATGATTACTGCTATTTTGCAAAAAAATCTGCTGTTGCTTATAAACATGGTACACCTGGAAAGTTAATTTGTCATTCTATTGTTCAGTTTTACTAGGTAATCTTTATTAACTTAATTCATACTCTCTGATGATAAAAATAAATATTTTAATATTTACATAAAAAAAGCAAAAATCCCAAGGAACAGTCAACAGCGCTTACCAGCAGGAACAGCAGACACCTGGCCTTCTGAATCTCATGTGGAAACAACGGACTGTCCTAATCCTCAGTCACAGCGGACCCCGGATGCCAGAGAGCTGAGAAACCAGGAGCGTTCTCCAGATCCTTCAAGGTATGTTGAAGCAACGTGGAATGGAGAAGAGCTGAGAGAGAAGAGAAGGAGACGGAACCTGACTCACACACGGCCTGGGGACATGTGACTGAAGCCCTGCGTGGCACCCGGGGTGCTGTTATGCCTTAGTTTAAAGTACAACATTTAATTCAAATTTAAAAATAGACATTAGTAAACTGGAACAAAACAGGAAGTATTCACTAGATTTGTTAAATAAATTCAAGAACCATTTGTCTAAACAAAAGTTAAAAAACAAAGAACACTACTAGTAAATACATTATTTATTGGATCATTATAATTATAATGATTCATCCTACATTTAATAATGTGAGAAATTTATTGTAAAGTAGGATATTGTATGGTAAGTCATGGTATGTCTGTAGAAAAATACTCTGTAGCACTTAGAAACAATGCTTAATAAAAATATAATTGTTTATGAGAATAAATGATATATGCCAAATTAAAATATTAAGAATTAAGAGAGAGCCAGAATCAGTGACATATACCTGTAATCCCGGTGACTCAGGAGGCTGAGGTAGGAGGATTGCAAGTTTGAGAACAGTTCTGGCAACTTAGTGAGGCCCTACAACTTATGAGGCCCTGTCTCAAAATTAAAAAGTAAAAAGGACTGGGGAGTGTATCTCAGTAAAAGCACCCCCCCAAAACAAACAAAGAATCAAAAAAAGTCAAGAATAAGAAGCACACGGTTATATACAAATGGCTTATGTATATTTTGGATGTCTTTCTTTAGAATTGACTCTTTTACTATTATGAAATATCCTTTCTTATTATTATGAATACTCCTTGTTTTTTTTTCTTTTTTTGGTGGGGGCAGGTACTAGAGATTGAACTGAGGGGCACTTAACCACTGAGGCACATCCCAAGCCCTATTTTTATTTACAGGGTCTCACTGAGTTACTTAGCACCTCACTTTTGCTGAGGCTGGCTCTGAACTCATGATCCTCCTGCCTCATCCTCCTGAGCCATTGGGATTAAGGTGTGAGCATCATGCCAGGCTAATACTCTTTGCTTTTGTTTTTTTTAAATATTTTTTATAGTACATGGACACAATACCTTTAACCTTTATTTTATTTTTATGTGGTGCTGAGGATCAAACCCATGCCCCACATGTGCTAGGCAAGCACTCCACCAACTAAGCTATAGCCCCAGCCCTAACAATCCTTGCTTTAAAGTCAATTTTACTTAACCTCAATACAGGTATTATACCAGCTTTTATATGCTCATCATTTCCTTGACCTATTTTCACATCCATTTTTTCTTCAACCTATTTGTAACTTTTTAATTAAAATATGTCTTTTACATACCAGACCTAAAACTATACTACAGAGCAATAGTTACAAAAACAGCATGGTATTGGCACCAAAATAGACTGGTAGACCAGTGGTGCAGAATAGAGGACACAGAGACTAACTCACATAATTACAATTATCTTATATTAGACAAAGGTACCAAAAACATACATTGGAGAAAAGATAGCCTCTTCAACAAATGGTGCTAGGAAAATTGGAAATCCACATGTAACAAAATGAAATTAAACCCCTGTCTCTCATCATACACAAAACTCAAATCAAAGTAGATCAAGGACTTAGGAATTAAACCAGAGACACTGCGTCTATTAGAAGAAAAAGTAGGATCAAATCTCCATCATATTGGATTAGGCCCCAACTTCCTGAATAAGACTCCTATAGCACAAGAATTAATATCAAGAATCAATAAGTGGGATGGATTCAAACTAAAAAGCTTCTTCTCAGCAAAAGAAACAATCAGTGAGGTGAATAGAGAGCCTACAATTTGGGAACAAATTTTTACCACATGCACATCAGATAGAATATTAATCTCTAGGGATATAAAAACTCAAAAATCTTAACACCAAAATAAATAAATAAATTGCCCAATCAATAAATGGGTCAAGGACCTGAACAGACACTTCTCAGAAGACAATATACAAACAATCAACAACTATATTGAAAAATGTTCAACATCTCTAGCAATTAGAGAAATGAAAATCAAAACTACTCTAAGATTTCATCTCACTCCAGTCAGAATGGCAGCTATTGAGAATACAAACAACAGTTAAGTGTTGGTGAGGATGTGGGGAAAAAGGCACACTCATACTTTGCTGGTGGGACTGCAAATTGCTTCAGTCAATATGGAAAGCAGTATGGAGATTCTTTGGAAATCTGGGAATGGAACCACCTTTTGACCCAGCTATCCCACTCCTCAGTCTATGCCCAAAGGACTTAAAACAGCATACTACAGGGACACAGCCACATCGATGTTTATAGCAGCACAATTCACAATAGCTAAACTATGGAACCAACCTAGATGCCCCTCAATAGATGAATGGATAAAGAACATGTGGTGTATATACACAATGGAATATTATTCAGCATTAAAAGAGAATTAAATCATGGCATTTGCAGGTAAATGGATGGAGTTGGAGAATATAATGCTAAGTGGAGTTAGCCAACCCCAAAAAACCAAATGCTAAATGTTTTCTCTGATATAAGGAGGCTGATTCATAATGTGGTTGGGGGGACACGGGAGGATTAGATGAACTCTAGATAGGGCATAGGGGAGGGAGGGGAAGGAGGGAGCCTAGGGGTAGGAAAGATGGCGGAATGTGATGGTCATCATCACCCTAAGTACAGGTATGAAGACACGAATGGTGTGACTCTACTTTGTGAACAACCAGAGATGAAAAATTGTGCTCTATATGTGTAATATGAACTGTAATGCATTCTGCTGTCACATATAACAAATTTTTTTAAATGTAAAAAAAAAATATGTCTTTTACACAGAGAATTGGATTTTGCCTTAAAATCTAGCCTGACAATCTCTCTTTTAATGGGCCTGGTTTAGTCCTTTTATATTTAATGTGATTATTGAGTGTATTTCTTATCATTTATACTGTTGTCTATTCCTCCATTCCATTTTTTGTTGCCTTCTTTTGTGTCAATAAAGTTTTATTTTGAGTCAATAAACGAATTCATTTTGCTTCTTATTGGATTTTTACCTCTCTTTTTAAAAACCATTTTCAAATGGTGGTTCTAAAGATTACAAGATGAATTCTCAATTTATGATTATGTTAGCTTCTGCATTCCTGTTACAAAAATACTGACAAGAACAATTTAGAGGAGGGAAAGATTAAATGGGGATCGTAGTTTCAGAGGTCTCTGTCCATTCGTGGCCGACTTCATTCCTCTGGGCCCAAGGTGCCGGGGCACATCACAGGCGGAGAACCCAGTAGGGGACAGCTGGGTGTGGTGGGGTGAGGGAGCACAGAGAGAAGGGAAGGGCCCCCAGGAAAAGGAAATCTTCCAGGGCACCACCCCAGTGGCCATCTCCTCCAGCCACACCCCACCTGCCCACAGTCACCACCCAGACAGTCACCACCCAGACCAGGGCTGATCAGGCACAGCTGCCACAGGGCGACCACCTCACTCCTCAGCATTCCTGCAGAAACACAGGGGATCCTCAGGACACCTCGTATCAAGACCATGGCAATAACAGTCTACTAATTTTGTACCACTTTATTCTTCACATTTCACAAATATGAGAATAGTACAGCTTTCCATCTTTCCCTTTGAGCTACTGTATCAGCCATTTATTTTATATATGTCATAAACCCCATCTTCCAATGCTATTAGTTTTGCTTTATTATTTGTCTTTTATGAAACTTAAAAGGAAAAAAAAACTTGTTTTTTTTAAAAAATCTGCTCCTGTATTCTTGTGCTCTTTTTCTTATAATCTGAGTTTTCATCTGGTATAATGTCCTGTCATTTATTAATTATTGTAATGAAGTTCTGCTGGCAATGAATTATCTCAAATTTCATTTACCTAAAACTCTCTCTGTCTCTCTCTCTCTCTCTCTCTCACACACACACACACACACACACACTCAACAGACTTCAGAGCTTTAACGAGAACACTACCTTCTGGGTTAAATTGTTTCTGAGGAGAAGTCAGTCTTCTTTAGAATTGTTCCTCTGAATCCAATGGGTAATTTTTCTTTTCTACTTATAAGGTTTTTGTTTTGTTTTTATCTTTGCTTTTCTGAAGTTTAACTATGATCTTCCTTGTCATGGTTTTATTTTTATCACATAAATTCTAAACTTCTTGGCTCTGTAGATTGACTTTTTAAATCCAAATTTGGGAAAATTTTGATCATTATTCCTTTATTATTATTTTTCTCCTCCCCCATTCTTACTCTCCTCTTTTTCTAGGACATGAACACATGTATTAGGACACTTGATCTCCCTCAGGCTGCTGAGGTTCTATTCATCTCCCCCCAACCCCTGCTCTGATCTCCAAACTGGAAAACACTTTTTGGATCTCTCATTGAGTTCACTGACCACTTTTTCTTCCATCTCTAATCTGATTATTCAAATCGTTTTTCCACTGTAAATTTTGTTTTTCTCATTTCTCAAATTTCTATTTGGTTATTTTATATACCTTTCATTTCTCTGCAGAGATTCCCTACCTTCTTGCTCATTAAAAGCAAATTTTCCTTTCTTTTTGAACATATTTATAGTAGTCATTTTAAAGTTAATGTGTATACATTATAACATCTGGCTCTTCTCATAGACTATTTCTATTGGCTATATTTTTCCTTGATCTTGGGTCAAAAATTTCTGCTTCATATATCTAAAAATCTTAGTTAATATGCTGGGCATGGTAGACAATATTGCATAAGTAGTTCTTAATTTTTGGAACAGTTCTTATTCCTAAGGGGTCGCCTTTCTGGCGTTCTAGCTGGATACCTGGGGTATAACTGAAGCTCTCCATTCTGGGCAGGCTGGAATTCACTGTCTTTCAGAGTGTCCATCTCCAGGATCTGTTACTCTCTCAACCCCATGGAGAGAAGCAGACTCTCTTCAGGGCATCTTAGAACAACATCAAGTCCTCAGCCAGGCCACCCAGAAGCCTTCTCCAGACCTCTCCTCTCCACACTCTTACCTCCCTTTCTGCCTTCCTTATCTCAGAGCAGCTCTCTGTCTTGAGCCCCAGACACCAACATGTACTTTCTCAGAGACCTAAGATCATCTGCTCTTGTTTCTAAAGTCCTCCCTCCTTATGCTAATGTTAAAAATTGTCCCCAACAGAGAGCCAATGTGTACATAGGACTCACCTCATGTGTTTTCCTTTTCTCAAGAACCCCAGTAGGTTCTATGCCTGAAAACAGTGCCTGTCCTAATATTTTTATGCCTTACAACTGTTTGTGGTAGAGAGGTGACTCTGGCATCAGACACTTCAACTGGTCAAAAGTGAAAGTCTCTCTGTGTGTATATTTGAAATGCATAATAAAAAGAAATATCAAGAAGTAATAATCATAATCAGATTCCATTAATTTTAATCTAATTTAAACTGGGAATATTTTGTGTTTTATAGATAATATGTAGATATTATGATTTGACAAATTTCCATCAGATGTGTCTATTATGGCTTTTGCACTTGGATGTGGTAGGCAGGGAGATCCTTGTGTGGCTAACAGCTCCTCGAGAATTTAGCATGAGTTGAAGGGTCTTGTTTAACCCTGAGACTGAAGTGGCACCCCCTTTCTCCACCATGGCTGATGTTAGGACTGTCAGCAAAAGAGTCTCTGAAAAAGAGTTCAGTGTAGATAAACTTCCTATTTTCGTGTTGCCCTGTTTACTTGGCCACTAGCTGAGAAGATACCAGCACTCAGGTGCTGGACACCCTCGTACTAGTTTTTCATAAACATATCCACTATAGTACTTTGAAGAAATGTGCAAACAAGGCCTCTGGTCTTGAGCTGGGATTCACAGAGATGTCTACATTTTGAAGATAAGTTACAAATGGGCCCATGGTAACAGGGGGAGGAAAGAAAGAGGAGAAGAAGCTCTCCTCTTCTCAGGTGTTGTCCTTGAAGGATTAACTTGCCCAAAACAGTGAAAGAAAAAGCTGCTTTTATGTGAACTTCTGCAGACTGTGAACTTCTGAGCCCCTCCCCTTACTTGCTGGGTATAAAACTCTGAAACTCCCTGAACTCGGGGTTCAGGGGATTAATTGATTACACCAAAAGCTGTGCCCCCAGAACCTGGCTGCAGCCAAATAAAACTGTTTCCTGCTGTCTTCGGTGCCTGGCCTCGTTTGTCCCTACAACAAGACAGTTTCCTAGGATGAGGTGAATGATTCCTTTAGTCCTAATACTAGACTGTGGATTGGCCAAACTTGAGAAGCTAGGATTATGGTAAAATGAGTAACTTAAAGAGAGGTGACTAAAAGGGCAGGGGAGAGGGAGAGAAAAGGGAGAGAGATGACTTCAATAGTAAGAGAGCTTAAAGTACAGATACAGAATGTAGTTCCTGTCACATTTCAGGTGCTAAAGGAGTGTGATTTAGAGGAGAGGCAGCTATTTATTTTAGTTTCCTGAACTGTGTGAGGTGAGAGTGTGCCTGACATCCCAGGATACTATAAACCACCATCTAACCACTGAGTCACACATGAGCCATTTGGGAAGCTCTTTATTAAATGTTCTTTTCTCTTCAGTGGTCAAACCCGGCCTCTCCAAGGACAACCTAATGGACCAGCCACATTTCAAGCTGAAACCTAATGAATGCAATGCAGTTTTAAAAGAGTTCATGTTTAAATCTCTCTCTCTCTCTCTCTCTCTCTCTCTCTCTCTCTCTCTCTCTCACACACACACACACACACACACACACACACACACACACACATCTATAAAGACCCCATTAAAAAGATGCTCATGCTTCCAAGCACACTGAAGACAGTCTACATTGTTAGCATTAGTGAAAGGAAATGCTAGCTCTCTACAGTTAATTCATTTCAGGTAATTTAGTGTCCTATTTATTTTTTCCTATTAAAATGCTTAGACTTTTGGTCCAGGCAGGAGGTAGAGCTCCTGATTCTGAGGGGTGTTTGGTAAAGAGGGAAAGGCAGGTCTCTGCCTGGGCCATGGAGACTTGCTAGGGTTAGCCCGAGGCCCGGGTTGAGAAGGGAGAGTGTGGAGAGTGTAGCTGAATACCTGGGTATAAGTGAAATTTCCCCATTCTGACCCATCATCACAGCCCACGTGGGGTGGTGCTTCAGGTTCAGACTTTGGGAGTCAGAAGCACCAGATTACAGCCCTAATTCTGACAGAGACAAATTAACTTGGCCTCTTGGGGAACAGTTTCCTCTTCTGCAGAATGTGGCTTATCACTGTAAGGACCTCTCAGAATTCATGTGGTGCTTCAATGAGGTTATGTGTGAAAGGTCCCGAGCCCAGCTCCTGAGGACCCCAAGTGTCGGTAGAGGCAGAGGTTCTGATGACAAAGCATGTCTCCTCCATAGGTTCTCTGGAAGTCAGCACATGACTAATCAAACAAAGCCAAAGCAGGTGGTTTCGACGTGTTAGATGCTAGTGGATCACAGGTGAGGGATGAAAAATGATCCCCCCTTCCCACCTCCGGGTGACTGCTGGAAGAGGTCAGCACAGATGCCCCTGAGTTTGAGGTCACCACATTATAAGGAACAAGAGGAGGGAGTGAATGGTGGGGCTAGAAAGAAAAAGCCACTTCTCCCCTCCCCAGTTAAAGCCATTTCTCTGTAGCTGAAAGGACTCTGTCAGTCATTCTCCTGGGTCAAAACACGGACATCCCCTCACAAAATGGTGTGAGGGGGAGCTGCCTGGTGACCAGGAGAGTGGACGGAGAGTAGCCGTTCTCCTACTTCCGGCCCTTCCCCAAACTCCACGGGCATGGGGAGTAGGGTGCATGTGGATCCCACAGGACCCAGCTCAGAGCACTCAGGGACCCCCATCAGTCCTCACCCCAGATTGGGGGCAGTGGAGGACAGGGACAGGCAGGGTGCAACTCACCACTGTCCAGGCCTGAAGAACCAGGCCCCTTCTTCCCAGTGGCGTTTGGAAATAAAATTAGAACCTGAGGCACTGTCCACGTCCCGTGTTTCTATGAAAAAGCAGCAGTGTGCTAGTCCTCGTGAGATCTCCAGGGAAGCCGGGTGGATCCTAGTGCTCTTAGTCATCTCTTCCTGAAGGTGCTGTGTCTCCTCTGCAAGTCAAGCCAGGAGTCCTCTTGGCGCACCCCTGTCTTTCTGTGGGTTGGAGACACAGCGTGTGAAGGTAGGTTGTTGTGAGTCTCTTGAGCTTCTTCCAGAGAGTTGCCAGGTGTCTTCAGGAAGCACACACCACTTACTGCGGCCCACTCCCTCCGCCTGGGCCCCTCTCCTCCGGCATCATGTCACATTCAAATCTTGCCTGCTAGAGGGAAAATTTAAAAATATGGTATGTGATAAACAAAATTTTGCTTTTTAAAAGAGGATTTTAGAAAACGGGACAAGAAACTTCAAAAATTCCTCTTCCCACTCTGCTCCACCTGTGGCGGTGTCACTGAGGCTGAGCTCTGAGGCGGGGACAAGCCCTGGGAAACCCAAACCCAGCGTGTGGCAGGTTTGCAGCGACCAGACCCCTCTCAGGGAGACTGGCAGGTGCTTAACAGCCAAGTTGTGACAGTGGGAATCCGCGAACTGGCTGAAGGAAACGTGTGACTTAGAGACCAGGGGAACTCACCCCTTGGTGCTGGGCGGGTGGGAGCCTAGGCCAAGGCCACGGAGTGCTATATCTGGGACATCTGAAATTCCCCATGAAAGGACCAGTCATAAATCTCTTTGGGATGTCACAAACTTCCAAAGTGAAGGAGCTCGCTCAAGTGTCTCAATCAGAAGATGTTTTTCATGGGGCCTGAAGAACAAAGAGAGAAGCCAGCCACCCCGCTGCGGCTCTCCTGCCAGCTCCAGGCGCCAGGCGGGAGCCACAATGCAGAGGCCAGCAGTGACCTCAGTTCTGCAGTATCAGCCAAGCCTCAGAGCCTGCGGCCTCGACCTTGACCCCTTGAGTGCCTGAAGTCAGGCTGGGGCTCCACAGGGCTGCGTAGCCCAGCCTCTGAGGAGGTCAGAGGTGGAAACTTTATGGACTCACTGTGGGATTTTCCAATTGGGAAGCCAGGATTTTTTCCTCCCCGTATGTTACAATAATAAAAAATAATTACTGCAGCTATTGAATTTTTATGCTAACCACACCAGGCCCAGACATCTGCGTTAAACTAAGCTGGAGAATCTTTAGTGGAGATTTTTCCACAGCTGCAAAGCTCTGCAAAAACTAGGAAATGGCCAACAGCTGCTGTAGCTGCAAAAGTATTACAAGAATGAAGACCTTTCAAATAGAAATGGCTGATTATGCATATCAAAAGGCCTTAATGAACAGCGGTTTCTTTTGGATAACACCACAGAAATGAGTAACAAGCCATTAGTTAGAACTATGAAGATAAAACTTTTCATTAATCATCTTGAAGCTTGGAGGAAGAGGTGGAGGGAAAGGGGTGGGCCCTTGTGAGATTTGGAAGATTATGTTCCAATTGAGAGCAGCCCAGGGAGGGATTAGCAGCCCAGCTCCTGTCAAGAGGAGCCATCAGCTGCAGGAGCTCTTTCCTAACCGAGGGGCCAATTTCCATGCTGCTTTTTGAGTATGTTGCTTAGTATTTTGGAAACTAAGAAACAGCACAACGGCTGCCTATACTCATGGTAGCCGTAGAATAGACATGGCACTCGTGTCTTGGAGTAGAATTTTAAGTTAAATCAGAAATCACCTTTTGTAAAAGAGCACAAGTTTGTAATGTCTGTGGAGTTGTCTCTGCTCTCCTTGTTGTGTGCACCAGGAGGTGACCAGAATTTGCACCGGCCAGAACAGAAGGGCTCTAGGTGGAGAGGTGAAGGCCAGTCCCTAGAGGCAGGGCCACCCTCGCCCACAGTGGAATCCTTTCATTTTTCTGGGTCACCATTATCCCAGGCCCCGTGAGATCTTTTAGGAGGCACTAGAACCCATGGGGGTGGGAGAGGTGATGTGTGTTGGCAAACCTTGGATTGGTGGAGCAGGCTGGCAGGCTGCCATATCGGGCGGGGTTTCCACATTACTGGGGGACATTGCTTCATTCTAGAAAAACCTGCACCTGTGCTCTCAAGGCCTGCAACTGATTGGATGCGGCCCACCCAACGTTATCTAAGTTCATCTTCTTTCTAACAGTCAGCAGCTATAGATGGTAAGCACAATACATTAATGTGTGGCCAAATAGCTAGGCACTGTCAACCAGCCAAGCTGCCACGTAAAATTAATCATCACACTTGTATTCACTTCCAAAATAATTCTACAACTCTTTGACTTTCTAAAGGAATAAGGTCCTTAGAGCCACCACACCAGGCTGAGTTGTGAGCAGGCAGCAGGGTGTCAAATTGGTGGGACACCAGGGTATTCGTATCACATCAAGAAGTGGAATGATGTCACTTCCCTGGGTCCAAATTTTAATAAACCTTCTAATTACTGGAATATTGAAAGGACACAATAAAGACTGTTTGGGGCTGAAAGATTAATGCCACTTGAATTCCGTACAGCCTTCCCCTGGCTGGAGCCGGGACGTGCAGGTGTGGAGGCCTGCCACGGGTTTGCTCACTGAGCATCCATTTCGGTGTCGGAGGGAAGCCCCAGGTAGAAAGGCGGGCTGGGAATCCTGCTGACGTCCCTGGGGCATCAGAGCCAGGGCAGCCTTGTGCCGTGGCCACCCGCTTGCTGAGGGCAGCTGCTCAGGGCTTCCCAGGACACCTGTTTGGCCAAGTGCCTGCAGTATTCAAAAGACAGGGTGCTGGGCCCCGAGCCCCAGCCAGCCTGGGCCTCTGCCTGCAGGGGTTGTGCTCTTGTCCCTGAGCCCCCGTGGGTCCCCCGCCTTCCTTCTTGCCTAAGTTGCCAGCTTCCTGCTGAGTTTGGAGCTGGTGAAGGGCTGACAGCTCTCTGATTGGGACACCCATTGCTTAACTTCTGGATTGTTGGTGCCAAACCCAGCACAGAGCTGATTGGGGGGATTCCGTTTTTCTTCTCTGGAACAGCCTGTGACTCTTGATCTTGTCTCTGCTGTTGAAGCCCCCTCCTTCCAGAGCGAGAATAAATCCCATGTCTTCAGTGAAGCTCTCCTGGCTCACTCTAGCCAGGGCGCGTCCCCCTCCTCACGTGCCCTGGAGGCCAGATTTCTTCTATTATTCATCTACAAACCTCTGACCTGGTTACTAATTTTTCAGTTTCAGCTTTTATCTCTTAGTTTCCCCCCTTCAAAGCTAAGCCCATTGGTCACATTTATTCAAAACCTGCACCATACTGTACACCCCACTCCCACAAACACCACCTCCCCATCAGTCTGTGAACATGTGTCCTCAGAGCAGAGATTTAGGAAATGCTGAGAGGTGCTAACTACTTTGCAAACTAGTACACAATCATTTGACACATCATAATGACAGCTTTTGCAGTATGGACGTTTACTCAAAAAATGTTATTTTCATGCAGTTTTACTACTTCAAAATTTGACTTATTGAGCAATTACTGTGTGCCAAAGACTACCCAGGATTCTTTGTATAGGTTTTCTCATGAAATCTCACAACAACCCTACAAGGTACAAATCCATGCACGTTTTCTAAATGACCAATTGTAATTCAGAATAGTTAAATAATTTGCAGTTAATAAATTATGGGATGGGGTTATGTCTGTGTGCGTCTACTAATAGCAGTACACAAGGTACAGTGTAGGGCAGGCCAGGAGACAGGAGCAACTCCACCGTTTCCATGAGGAAGGTAGGACAATGGGGAGGACAGGTTGGGCCGCGTGTCAACTGGAAGTTGGGTGAACTTAGATGAAAACTTAAAGTCATTTCAAGCAAGACGTCTTCATTTCTTATTCTGCAAAATGGGGGTAAAAATAATTTTTGTACCTAACACAGAGGATCCACCTGGCAGAAAGGGTATAGTTTCAGGAGTTATTTAGAATCATATCCTGTTTGGCTTCATGGAGCATTCTAGATTTCATACCCTACTCAAAGGTTTCAAAGTCAACGTGAGATTTGATATTTGTCAATTTTTTTTTGTTTTGTTTTATATGAAACCCACATCTTGGGGCTGGGGTTGTGGCTCAACCTAGAGCGCTCGTCTAGCACGTGCGAAGCCCTGGGTTCGATCCTCAGCACCACATAGAAATAAATAAAAAACAAAATAAAGGTAGTGTGCATAACTACTTCTAAAAAATAAATATTTAAAAAAACCCCACATCTTGATGTTCAGAGGCGGAAACCCCAGACACACGAGTCACAGGGGCGGGAAGCCACTTGCTCCTCAGTTTTCCTCTCGGGCTTTCTTACAGCCCTCTCTGCGTGACACAGAGGCCACCAAGGTTCTGTCATTTCATTTTAGGTTTTAGTGTATTGTTATTGGGATGCCACTTCTGAAGTAGCACCCGTTTGAATTGATAGGGTCTGTCATATTGACATTAACATAATTGTGTTAGTTTATGTGACAAAATATCTGAAAAATATCAACTTAACAAAGGAAGGGTTCTGTCTTGGCTCATGCTGTCAATCATAGTCACTAGCCCTGACCACTTGGACCTTTGGTTGCGGTACATCGTGGCAGGAGCAGATGGCAGAAGAAGCTGTCCACCTCATGGTGGCCAGGAGAGAGGAGGAGGGGCCTTCTCTAAGGCAAGAGTGAGTAGGATGTGCGTGTCTCTCACCTCTTTCCAGAGATGCTTCTCTGGTATTTTTCAATGATAACACTTAAAACACGCTCCCTCTCTACTTAGAACAGTGCTGATAGAACCCAGTTTCCATTTGTACTGACCAGTGGCTCTTTTAGGGCAACTGTGCAACTCCATTCTTCACTCTCAATAGTTCTGATTCTTGGGCTTTCCAGGGGCTGATGCTCTTGTGCCACCAGACCAGCAGCAGGTCAGAACCAGCCAATTTCCTTATATACACGGATACAGGGAACCAGATCACAGTATTTTGTCCAGGGTACCTTGCCCCTGCCTCCGGGCCTGTGCTGCCGGCCCTCCCTGTCCCCCGGTCCCTGGCCTCCTGGCCTCCTGGCCTCCTTTGCTGTCTTTCCCCTGCCCTGGAGAGCCAGCCCTGAGTGCTGATTGGGCAGAGCAGACTCTCCCTCTTTGGCTGACGTGCCCCCTACTCTGTCTGGTACAGACATGTAGCAGGCTTGGTCCTCCCAGCTGAACAAGGGAGGGAGGGAGGCAGTGTGCTGTGCGTGAAAATGTGAGCACGCTCCAGCCACTCTCCCACGCTGCCTGCCATCTTCACCTCGACTCAGACCGGGCCAGGAGGACAAGGACAAGGCACCCCACGAATTGCCTGGGGCGTTAAGCACTTGGCTCTCAACTGTCTTGTCCTTCAGTTGAGGAATAAAATCACAAAATGTTTACTGGAAAAGCACCCTATGCACTCGAAATCACACACCAATATAATGCACTCCCATGTCCATTAAATACAATAACCACAGAGGATGGAAAACAGACAGCATCTGTCGTCGCAAGGTCTTGGTGCTGATCCGATGGAGACAGGAGACCACACTTTCTGGAGGGCTCTGCTCTGCCATTTTGAAACGAAAGTAGAATCGTGATCGGATGTATTTAGAAAAGGGAAATGGGGAACAGACGAGGTACTTTATAAATAATAATAAAGACGCATCGGGTTAGCCTCCAGGGCGGGTAAAGTCGGAACAGAAGTGAGTGTGGTAGCCACTCAGCTGTGGTGCAGAGACTCCCTAAGAGGGCATTCCACACCCAGGTCCCTGCCTGAGTCAATGTTGGCATCTGCCAGCGTCAGGGTGGTCCAGCCAGGGCCCAGGAGAGGCTGGGATGAGGGGGCAGGATGCAGTGGGCCAGAGGCAGCCTTCCCTTCCAAAGGAGACTGGGAGACAGAAGGAGCTCACGTAGGAAATATAAAAGCATAAATATTTGGAAAGGGAGTATCAGTCAGGATGGAGGGTCTTGTAGATAGTTTAAAAATCTGACAGGGGTCTCTTACACAGCCCCAGGCGTGTTTATTCGGATGAAAATGGTGGTGGTGGTGGGAACCAACAGCACTTGCTCTGTTTGGATTTTTAAATTAACTCCTAAATATAGGGTCTTATATTTTGAATGTTGTTTGTGTTGCAAATATCTAAGTGAAAAGAACACCCAAGGAGTGTTTCAGCACCATCTTGCATTAGGGTTAGCATTCAGTTCTGCCTTCACTGTAAAATTCTCTGCTGTATTCTGCCTGATTCTAACTAACAACTTAGACTACTGTGTTAACTGGGAATGTTTTCCACCTCAAGCAACAGAATCCCTGCACCAAAAGTGACTGAAACCATAGGGCGGTTGTAAGTACTCCACACAGCAAGACTTCACAGAGATAAACTTCCAGGTTTGTGCACATTCTGGTCTTCAGGGGTGTGGATTCCTTTTGTCTTTGTGTTCCTCAGTATTGGCTTTCTATCCTTAGGCATGTCCCTCAACTTGGCAAAGTAGCCGCCACAGCTCCAATATTGCATTCCTGTACAGGTAAATTTAATATAGGAAGGGGATATATCTAATGAAAAAAGAGATTTCTTCTTACAACAGAAGAGACAGAAACATGTCCTTTTAAAAATAAGTTGCAATGGCAGAGGAAAATATTTCCTGGTAGACTCCTCTCTACCACCTCACAACCAGACTTGGGGAAAGTAGCCAGGGTTAGATGCAAAGCAGTCTGGGATAAGGTACCCGGCAAAGAGGAAAGATTGTCATGATGGCCTGAGGCAATGACCCACCGTGGTCTAGAGTAGAGTGGAACCAGGCTTTTGTTAGCAAGGAAGGAAGACAGAACCACTACTGGTAGAAGATTTTACCACAATGGAATAATGCAGCCCTCAGGTTTTAAATTCCAGTGGAGCTATTGGTGCCAATCCAATAATGAGGACACGGTTTTGAGAAAAAGGAAAAAAGAATGTTTATTGCTTTGCTAGCAACGAAGAAACACAGAGTCTTCTGTCCCAGGGGCTGTGATTCTTCCCATCAGCAGGAACAGGGGGCATTTATAGAGGTGCCTCAAAGGCTACATGCCATGTGTTCTCTGTTGGAGTGGTCACTCACTTGTTAAGGTGGGAGAAGGTCATTTCTGAGATCTTCTGGTGCCATCCCCAAAGTCTGGATGACTTTGTTCCTGTGGTGGGTGTGTGCTCAGGACAGATAAATCTGTCTAAAATGGGGAAGAAAGGTGATCCTGTTTCCCCTGAGATGAGGGAGGGGGAGAGGTTAGGGAGGAGCAGGGAGAAAGGAAGAGACAGAAACATGTCTGTTTTAAAAACAAGTTGCAATGGCAGAGCAGCAAGGGCTTCATTCAAAGCATAAAGTGGACACTGGTACAGCCCCCTGTATTTGGCTGGCATTAATTACATTAGATTTAGTCCTGAAGATCCCTTCCTACTTGAGTCCTATTAACAAGTGTGGAGATGGAGGGCACAGCACCAACAGCCTAACCTAGGGTGGTGCACTCTTGAAGCAAGAGCCGGCCTCGCCCACAGCAGCTGAGCTTCCCTTAGTCCCAGGAATCCCCCATCCAACAAGGTGCCACACCAAGCTGGAGCCAGTTGGGCTGCCTCTGACGGTCACTTCCTGTTGCCATACACCCCTTCTGTCGGCTGTGTGTCAGGGCTGGTTGGCTATTTTGTGGCTCCAGGTTCTTAGGATCTGTTCTGGTTTTGAGGGCTGCCTGATTCTGGAATCATGAATAAAAGCCATTTGAAATCTTTCAACTCTGTTGTAATTTACTTTTGACATGAAAAATAAACTTTATGTTCCCCAAAAGCTGATCTTTCAGTAAATGGTGTTTGTGATGGAATGCAATAGTTATCATTTAACAGAATTTGAAACAAGAGGAAAGAACATTGGATTGATGCAATGGACCAATAATAAAAGACGGAAGGGGAGTTTAGTAATCCATGTACCAAATATCTGCATATTTTTTGAGCCTTGAACAAGAATTCAAATGAATTCGAATGGATTAGCCATATATGTTTCAGCTTCAGTTATTTATTCTTAAAAGACAATGTGATGATACATTTGGGATAAACCTGAGAAACAATGTAAGTAGTTATTTCATAAGTCTGCAGATTAATATTGACATAAGACAAGGAAACCAAATGGCTTGTAGAACTGCTAATGAGTAGCTGATCTCATGGACTAAGTGCAGCCCAAAGAATCGAGATGTAAGTTAGGTTGTGTGTTCCAGTCATGGAACAAGGTCTTCAGCTTGTCCCTCCACAGAAACAAGGCACATTGAACAATCTCTTCTGCATTTGGTTACAATGGTGAGTAGTCCCCCAGGTGCAAACACTTAACAAATGGATCACCATTGTGGGAAATACCTCTAAGCAATTCTTACTTTCTCTTCACCTTGCTTTCCTCAATTTTTGCCTTTCTTGCTACAGTGTATACAACTTGTAAACCACCTCCAGTCCTGTCTGATGCAGGTAATAGTGTATAAACAAACACCAAACTCAAGACACCCATCCCATGTGTGTTCAGTAATATTGTGAGTATCAAGTAATCTTTCCCCTCCTCAGGCCCTTTCAACCACTGAAAAAGTGGATGTTTGTGTACATGAAGCGTACGTAACAAAGTAATGAACAATACAACTGTGAACGTTTCACTTCCAAAATGACCATGTGAGGTGCCATATGGGTCTGCTCCTGTGCTAAGCAAGATAATTAGTGAAAATATGAAAACACAAAACTATCAAAGTCTTTGAACATTGTTCTAAGGGCACAGAGCAAATGCAGAAAACTTAAGAATATCTACCAAAAATCTATAACACAATTAAGAGTCAGTGGCATTTAAATCGTGACCCACTACCTTCCTGTCAGCTCAGTGTGACAGAATACTCCATTTCAGGTACCTGCCTGCAGCCAACAAACAGGGTCCTGCTGACTTCAACTCTCAGTTGTGGGCTGTGGTATCTTCCTGGGAAGAACAGGCTGCTAGCACCTCTCTTCCTCTGCAGCTCATGTAGCAAAGGCCCAGTTCTTTCTCCACCAATGCCCCCATCAGTCATGGCATACTGAGAATACTGGGGACCACGTTAACCCTCACTCCAGCTGGTTCATAGGCAGAGACCCCAGGCTGGGAGAGAAAAGCAGGGAAAACCAGAAGCTACCACCCTCGCTGGCATCCTGCTCTCAAACAGGGAGGTCGTGTGGAGAAGCATGCACTGTCCTCATCCCTAGCTGAGCAACCAAGGCTCAAAGGTTTCTCTGGGCAGGAAAGGCCAGCCTTCCTAAGATCTTATTTGAAATGGAGTATGGAGAAGTTCAAATCCAAAGACACTCTCATAAGCAATGCAAGATTCAGTGAAAAGCAATTAAGAGGAGGGTTCTTAGAGACCCAAGCTAAACAGTGGACCAGCAAGGTTATGAGAGAGACCAGGGAAACAGACAGCTAAGAAGAGCCTTCCTGGGGCACAACAAACCTCAAACACTAACCTCAAAACTATCCCTGCAAAGGAATCCAAATTTAATTGAATCATTTTGTGGAGCAATTGATGCCCTAGAGTGCTGTTGAAAACAAGTGAACAGTCAGGAAGCAATCAGCGGAGCCCAGCAGCTGGGTGTGAGCAGGAAAAGAGATAGCCAAAGAAATCCCTGCTCAGGGAAACTTGACCCTGCACATTCCTAAGTCTGCACCCTCTAAGAAGCAGCAGCAGAGGATTCACACTGTGGGGGTAATGACATCTCTACAGTTATCTATCCAAATCACAAAATAAGTGAGCAAGCAAACAAGAGCAGTGACAAGAAGGCTCCGGAGGGGTCAGTACCCAGAGTTGCTCATAATAACACAAAATTATGAAACAAAGAAGTAGGAACATGTGACCCCCACAGGCTTAATACGAGGGACCAGAAAGAGCTCCTGGAGTACCAGGTGTGAAGTGGATGGAGGTGCCTGGTCCTAAGTTAGGATCAAGCTGAGATAGATTCAGACGAGCTATGGTGTCAATGGTGAGATCTAGAGCAACCACTGAGAAAACGAGTTCAAAAATAGTGAGAAATCATTCAAGGACTGAGATTACAACATTTAATGCAAAGGAAAGCAATAATGAAGCAATAAAGGGGAAAAAAGGACATGAGACAGAAAACAAAAAGTATCAGATGTAAATACAATGTTACCAATTATATGTAAGAGATTTCAACTGGATAACAATTCAGTCAAGAGGCAGAGTTGTTCAATTGAACAGAGACACAAGAGCCAACACATGCTGTTTCCTGGACATACTTCAGATTAAAAGATACAAATGGGTCCATAGTAAAAGAATGGAAAAAGATATTCCATTCAAAGAGTGACCAGAAGAAAACCAGTGGTTTCATTAACATGACTTTAAAACCAACAGAATTTACTGGAGATAGAAACATTTTGTAATGATAAGACAGTCAATTCATTCTGGAGGATGTAGCAATTACAAATGTACAACAAATACCCCTGTTTGGGTCAGCTCTGTCGCTGCTGTGATCAAAAGACCTGACAAGAAAATTTTTAGAGGAGGAAAAGTTTGTTTGGTGCTCATGATTTCAGAAGTTTCTAGATGGCCAACTCTGTTGCATTGGGCTGGAGAAGATGCAGAACATCATGGTGGAAGGGTGTGGAGGAAGAAAGCAGCTCAGAGCACAGAATTCAGGAAGGAGAGGAGAGAGAGAGAGAGAGAGAGAGAGAGAGAGAGAGAGAGAGAGAGCGCGTTCTGCTCACTAGGGACAAAATATACACCCCAAAGACTTGCCCCCAATCCTTTACCTCTAAACTTTCTTGCATTTTCTCACACATGAGCTTTTGGGGGATCCTTCTTATCTAAACCATAACATCCCCTTATCCATGGTCTGTTATCTGTAGTCAACCCTTGTCTGAAAATATTAAATTGAAAAGTCCAGAAATAAACAATTCATAATTCAGACAGACAAGGAAATAGGAGACTTTACCAAACAACATTATAAACCAACAATAACTGACAGTGGTCTATAGAAAACTGTCCGACCACAGCAGAATGTGCAGTTTTTTTTCAAATGCACAGGGAACCTTCTTGAGGACTGAGCATATGAGAGACCATAAAATGTTCCTTTCAACCCTAAAACACTGGACTAATGCAAAGTATGTTCTGACCATAACAGAATGAAATCAAGAATCAATGAGAGAAAGAATTTTGGCAAATTCACAAGTATATGTCAATAAACAACATTCTGCAAATAATTGATGGGTCAAAAACTCATAAGGGAAAATAGAAAATGTTTTCAGATGAATAAAAACGAAGACACAACACCAAAATCTGAGATGCAGCTAATGCTGTGCCTAGAGGAAAACATGTAGCTGTGAATGCCAATGATAGTAAAGAAGAAAGACCTCAAATCAGAACCTTCCACCTGAAGACACTGGGAAAAGAACAGCATACTAAACATAACACAAGCAGAAGGAAGAAAGTCATAAAGATTGGGGTGGAAATTAGTAAAATGGAGAATAGAAAAAGAATGGAGAAAGTCGAGAATATTGAAAGTTTACTTTGAAAAAACTTTTATAAATGAGAAACATTGGGCTGTGGTTCTGCTCAGTGGCAGAGCACTTGCCTAGAATGTGTGAGGCACTGGGTTTGATTCTCAGCACTGCATATAAATAAATAAAATAAAGGTCCATTGACAGCTAATTTTTTTAAAAAAATGAGAAACATCTGCTAGAAAAGATATGTATTTCAAGAAAATGTAACAAACTTTACAATCTAGAATCCCTATACATTCACAGCTTTCTGGATAAAAGAGATTATAGGATGTAAAACTGAGGTTCACAGCATAAATAATAAGTGCCTGATGTGGAGAGCATTGTAATAGCTTAAACAATAGCTGCATGAACTGCTTAGATCTTAACCAGATTCTTAGACCTTGACAAGAACAGGATACAATTCAGGCTCCAGATGGGTTACAGAGCCAGAACTCAGAGGTACTGGCCAACCCTGAGATTCTTTGATTTTACACATATCGGCAAAAGGTCCAATTTACAGACCCAAACTCTTATTAAAACTGATCCTATAAATCTGTTCTATTAAAGGGTTGGGAAATTCAGCAATATTTAATAATAACAATTTTCAAAAGTTCCAGGCATATACAATGCTATGATTTATTCAACTTAATTCGGCCAACATTGGTAGTCATTGGTGCTCTCTGAACACCTCAAGGATTCCAGTCAGTTGCTTCACTATGGCAAGTGGCACCGCTCTTAATCCCAGTCTTCTATGGGAGGAAGGTGTCGTTAAGAGCATCAGCTTCTGTAGCAGAGGCCAGGGCTTCTGCATTATCTCAGCAGCTTGCATGGAGCCTGGTGCCCACCGTAACAGCTTACTGGCATAAGAGCAACAATCTGACTTCTGAGTGCCTGCAGTGTGTCAGCCCCCTGTCATGTAGCTGTCACCTCTCCAGAGCCGGCACAGATCTGTAAGCCTGTAAATGCATCTTTGTAATCTTTGTTTTATCATCATCATCATCAATCATCATCATCACTATGCACAAAAGACTGGATGCATGCTACAGCCCTGGCACAAGCCCTCCCGGAGGTGTGAGAGAATGGTTCAAAAACACTTGGGATGAGTCCTGATGCAGCCACCTCCCAGCTATGTAACTGTGGGCAAGCTGCTTAACCTCTCTGTGTATCAGTTCCTTCTATAAAACGGGATAAATGACCATACAGTACAAATTCAACAATCTTTGTTAGAAGGTTGAATGATCCTTGCAAAGCACATAGAATGATACCTGACATAGAGCACACACTTTTTGTTTCGTAAATCAGATTAGTCAGTGAGTTAAATCTCTCCTTTACCAGGTGGAAAAATTAGTGTGCTCCACGTTTCACTGTCTTTTCTGCCCCAGGCACGGTCATCTGCTAGTAGGAAAAGGATAGTGTCTCCAACTTCCTGCTGTCCCCACAGCAGTAATGCTTCTGCAGGGGTCCCTGCCTGGGGTTTAGTCCCCTCCCAGCCCTGGCTTGGGAGAAGCCCTGAGCTTTGCTCTGCAGGAGCTGTGTGTTTTTGCCAAAGCAGAAACACACCGAGGAAAAAGGACCACCAGGACATGTCTGCCGTTGCTTCAGCCTCCTCCAGCCCAGGGCAGTGAGGGGCAGTGCACAGCATGGCCGACTCCAGCCCACCCCTGTGGTCCCTGCTTCCGTGGGGCCTCCTACGGTCTCTCCAGGGTCCTCAGGCCACAACCTCCGCCACAGTACTGCCACTTTCATTGCTGACAGTCGGTGTCCCTGCTTCAGTGACTCCGGTGGGAACCACTGACCTGTGATGTTCCTTAGCTTTAGGGTAGGTTTGCTAGAGAGACGAGACTAGAAACACAGTAAAGCCTAGATAATATCCACAAGCCCTTCTGCTGAATCCATCCTCCTGATGCTGGTGGAGCAAGAAAAATAAATCAATAAAAGAAGGTGCCCAGTTACATGGGAATTTTAGATTAAGTACCAATATTTTCTTTTTTTTTTTTTTAGTTAGAGTAATGCCATACCATATTTGAGATACTTATACTAAAAACATGTATTTGTTATTTTTGTGAAACTCACCTGTAACTGAGCACCCTGTATTTTTTGTCAAGTCCTCACGTGGAGCAGCCTGGTGTTGTCTGGGGGTGGGGTTACTGCCCCCTCCAAAGACCATTGTTTACCTGTGGGGCTATTTTCTGCCTCTCAGGGACAAGAGAGGCCAGAAGCAGGATTGTGGCTTGGCAGCTCTTAAGGGGCCATGGAGGGTCACACAGGGCGGCAATGCAATCCTGCCCTGGAACCCAAATCCTGCCTAGGTGATGGGGGTTAGTGCTTCTGCTCATCTACCTCTCCCAAAGAATTATCTAACCTGCCAAAGCAGCTTTAATTCATCATGAAATCACGAGTCTGCCTCGTTGGTAAAACACTGACCTTCCAGCAGGAAACTCATAGTGTGCAGTATCCTTTGAGTCCCCATCCCCAGGATTGAGCCACTCACAAGGCAGACTTACGTATTCATGCATACCTTCACGTTCATCTTACATGCACTCTGGCTAAGGTCAGACTGGTATGTAAGGCTGTTGGTTTTTTTGTTTTTTGTTTTTTGTTTTAAGAGAGAGTGAGAGAGGAGGGAGAGAGAGAGAGGGAGAATTTTCAATATTTATTTTTTAGTTCTCGGCGGACACAACATCTTTGTTGGTATGTGGTGCTGAGGATCGAACCCGGGCCGCACGCATGCCAGGAGAGCGCGTTACCGCCTGAGCCACATCCCCAGCCCGGCTGTTGGGTTTTCTCTGTAAAAACACAGACAGCATCCTGCGTGCTCCAGTTAGATCAGCTCAATGTGGTGCTCAGACGTCAAATGATGTAGCTAGAACCCAGAGATTAGGGGTGTTACACAGTTCAGATCTGTGCAGGGAAGGAAGAAGAAAGGAGGAGGCAGAGAAGAAAAAGGGACAGTCACTGAGGCAGGTAGAGACAAAGAGAAAGGGCACGGCCAAAACTAATTTCCCACTAGGTTTTTAAGCCTGAACATGCAAAACCTTTGAAAGAATGAAATCAATTTAATCAAATAATCAGGTGTTTGGGGAAAAAAATAAGAATTCCAAAGCACACCTGAGTTCAAATGGCTACCCAGGCACCACATCATGATTATTTGCATACATGGTTGATATGTATTACGCCAACCTAAGTATCAAACACAGCTTCTCAGAGATTAATAAGTGTACCAAGAAGTTACATTGACCTGGGAACAGCACAGCACAGTGAACCATGAGCATATTCAATGAGGTAGAGGCTAGGGAAAGTCTTTAAGGCAAAGTGAGGATCACAAGTTGATTGGAAGTAATAATCCTTGGCCACAAGGATCAATAACAAGGGTAGAGTCAGTCCAAGGTGGGACAGGCAGATGCTGACAGATACTTTTACAGAAGCGGACTGGCCCAGGTCATGGTGGACTTTGTGCAAGGTTGTGCTTTGGGGAGAGTCTTTTGTGACCATTCTTGTGCACACACATGAGACTCCTCCCTCAGGTCCTCTCAGCTTCATTTGTGTATTTTTTCACAAATGTTTTCATTAGGGTTGGACACAAGTGACTCCAGTTTGATTCTGATAACTTTCACAGTTACATGGAATTAATTTATTAGGTCCTGTCCCACCAAAAGATTCAAGAACATTAACTGTTTTGTGCATGCCTTTGTGCATCCTTGACAATGATCATGGGAATAACACTATGCGTGAAGCAAGGTTTCTGTTCTGTTTTCTTACTCCCTAACATATTCTGCAAAGCTCTGGTACAAGAGTGAGTCCAACAGCACATCTGCCTGCCTTTTGGGGCTTCTGTGTGACTTTCTCCAGACTGCCCCTACTCTAATGCAATCAGCCGTGTGTGCCCACCCTTTTCTGGCTTTGGCTTATGGGGGACCACCTTCATGAATGTGTGACCTGCTCAACTACCCAGGGCCTCATGCTCAGAAGGGCCTTGCTGTCACATGCCTGTAAATTCTTAACAGTGTTTGTACATGAAATTTCCCATCTTCATTTTGTGCTGGACTCTAAGAATTATGCAGGCAGTTCCAGGCTTTTGCACAAAAATATAACAAAAACATCTAAAATAATAATGAGGTCCACAGAGAATTCCAGACTTACCTCCTGAATGGCTGATGTCACTTAATACCTCTAACTCCCAAATCCCTAGGAAGTCAGAAGAGGAATTATTTTTAAATGGGGAAAGTAAGGCTATCTAGGTATCATGTTCAAATCTAGCTAAATGTCTAGTGAGGCTGAGTCCTGCCATATTTCTCAAATGTAACCCCTCCAACCTTACTCCCCACATCGTGCGCTCTTCTCGCCTGCATTGCACTTGAAGATGTAACTAAAGAAACTGGGACTCTGGTGTCTGTCCTTGCCCCTCCTCTGTGCTTTGCATTTACATTTTTAGAACCTTTGGGACATAGGAGGGACATAGGCACTTCACAGCCACATGCATCTCAATCATCAAGTTTTGTTATGGGTCCCATGATCGTGGGTGTATTTTTTGTACATCTCTCCTGTTGGTAGACAACTGGAAGAAAAACAGGATGCACAGGTTATGGTCATGATTTGATTTGATTTCTGCTCCACTCTTTCTCTCCCTCCTCAAAGCTGCTTGTATCTCAACCCCAGAGACCTTATATCTTAATGCTTATATCTTCCAAGTTGAGACCTTTGGAAAAGCCTTACTGCTTTCCCAGGAAGCCTCCAGCAGAGTGGTCTTCCAAGCCCACCTCACGTGCCATGTCAACACCGGGGAGGTCACTGATTTACAAACACTGGTCAGCACTCAGACGGCTCTGCACTGTGCCCCGTGCCCCAGAGCGGCTTAGCCAGCCTGGGGATGGGGATGGCAGGCACCCGCAGAACACGCTGTTTTGAAACCATTTTTTTTTCTCTGGGATTCTTGGCTGCTGTTGTGTAGTCTTACGTGGCCCTCTTGTTTTATTCTGGATGTCTGACATTAACAAAACATCAGCAATGGTGATAATGTTGGGCTCCCAAACACGATTGCTTTTCTTTTAACAGCCAGTCTCCTAATGATTTAACCTTCTAAAGAAGGACTTGGCCCCATTTCCAGGATTTAGACGATATTATTAGTATCCCTAATGAGCAGAAGAGGACCCATCCCATCCGACCTCCTGCCCTATGTGTATCAGATATTATAGATGCAAGAATATGTCGTATTCTTTCAGTAGCAGCATATTTAACTCAAAAGAGCTTTGAAGGAAGTGAAGGCTGCTAAGGATATTTGCAACATTAGTAAGTTGCGTAGAAGCTTGCACAGGCCGAGTGATGCCAACTAGTGGCATCTCCTTTACCCCCCATCTCTAGTAACCCCAAGTAAAAAGTGTGCTTGGTATTCAGGCACAGCTGCAGTGGAAACCTGCTAGATCTTTCCTCTAACCAGATGGCCAATCCATGCTCTGTATTTCTTATATGGAATAAAAACCAGAGTGATCTCAGGAAGTCTGTGGATTGGTCCTCTCTTACTCTATAACAAATGACTCCCAAACACAGTGGCTTGAGCGACAATCATCTGTCACTTCTCACACTTTTTTCAGGCCAGGAATCCAGATAGGGCACAGCAGGATGGCTTGTCTCTGCCTATGACTCCTGGGGCTGCAGATGGAACCCATGTGTGGCCTCTCCATTTGGCCGGGCTTCCTCAAACACAGTGACCATCCCAAGAAAGAAAGAGCCAGGCAGAGCCCTGCACCTTCCATGACCCAGACTTGGCTGCCTCTCTTCCAGAATGTTCCATTGGCCAAGACAGTTATGAGGGTCTGCCTTTCCTCAAACAGAGACTATTTAGAGATGAGGAGAGTCACAATGCAAGAGTGTGTGGGTCAGGAAATATACTGATTCTGCCACCTTCGAAAAATACAGTCTGCCACAGGCACCTCCGCCATGCGCTCAGGTTTCCCCATGGAAGTGCTAGATTCATTGCAAACCTCAAATGGCAAAGGCACTTCCCAAATCAACACTGATCAGATGTCTGGGAGAGGTGACTCCAGGTGGGATACAGCAGCTCAGAAGACCCAACAGTTCAGTGTAAGCCCTAGAAGAACTTGCCACCTGGGAAGGAAGACTCTTCCACCAGCTCTGCTTTTGGGTACATCTGCAGAACACGAGGCTCAGGAATCACGAGCAGCTAATGTGACACCGTAAAAACAACAGCATGCATTTACTGGGCTTGATGGTGTTATTAGCGGAATCCCATCTGACCCATCAGACACGCAGCCATGGAGGTGGGGACACCTTTCACAGAGATTCATTGGTAAACAAGGAAGACACATCTCCTATGTCCTGGGAATTGGCATCTGGTTGGAGGAGACGGAAAATGAACACAACAGTATAAACAAAGCAATGGCTCAACACCAAACATGAGGCAGTGACAGATGTCTTGTAACCCGCTGTCAGGTGATGGTGGTGATACCGTTGGCAATGACTGTGCACATTGTAAACAGTGATCACCTCTCCAAGAACCTGAGGTGCACATCAGGCAGTTACTTGGTTTGTGGAGGAAGGACTGGTGTCACTGAGAGAGCCACTACTTAGTCACACCAGTGGCCAGTTGTGACTGCAGGGGCTGGCTCAGCAGCAGAGCCTGGGTTAGGTCTCTGGGTTCCCAGCTGCAGGACATTTCTCTCTAAAAATCACATGTGGTTCCAAGCAGTGAGGAGAGGGTCCAGGTTAGGCCCGAGCTTGTGCCCAGAAACCCTTGAGTTCAGAGAAATCAGTGAGGAGCCTGCTGAGAAATGAAGTCTTTCCCTTCATTCACATCAGGAAATGAATTAAAATGTATCTTCACATAGTAGATTTGGTCATCAAAGGGTGGATGTTCATGTTCTTTGTGGATTAAATGTGTATTTTTAAAGCTCTCTGACATCAGGATTGTGAAATGTGGATAGTGAAAGTTGAATGAATGAGGGCTTTGATTGTCCCAAACACTGTGCAAGCTTGAAATTTCTCAAATGAAAACTCTGTGAAGAAGGAAGAGAAGAGCTCTCCTCTGACAGTGGATCTCTCTCGTTGCCTCTCTTCGTTTGAGAACCATTACTTCTGATACTTTTATAAAATTAAATTTTACGAAAAATACATAGCAACTGTTTCTGGATCCTGAGTTTTTCTGAAGCCACACGTCGCATGTTGAAGCCATGTGCAGCCTCAGCCTCATCCCTGGTCCCCTGGTCCCTGGAAGGAGGAGGCAGCACCCTCCTCCCTCCTGGCCTCCGAGTGTTCCTGTCCTCTCAGGATTCTCTGCCCCACCTTCCTGGCTATTGCGTTAGACAAGACATGGAGAAACTGAGGAGAAGACCAGTAACAGCTTCTGGCTGTCAAGAATATGTTCACAGTGGTTTTGAACCTCTCAGGTAACACTGCACATTGACGTCATTCTCTTAACTGGGAAGAGAGTCAGCAGACCTTGAGCTGCTGGGTTTCTGTTCTCGCGACTAAAAGGCTCAGGGGTCACTCTAGTTAAACTGGGCTAACTGGGCTGCACGAAATAACCACACAAGAGACAAATACCTTTTTCTTTGGGGTCGCTGTGACGGCTCCTCTGACCTTAAGGGTCCTCAGAAAGAGAGAGAGAGAGCACCACTGACCCCTTTTATTGAGGGAAACTATTCAAGTGAGGCAAGGGGCCAGGTTTCAGGGGGCTGAGTATCTTCATGATGTCCACTGTCAGCAGGTTGACTGACACCTGGGTAGGCCACACCCAAGGGCAAAGTAAGAGAAGGGGACACACACAAGGCACTTCCGTGGAAGATTCTATCCTAAACAGGGCAAGGGGTTAGATTACAAAGGAACAGGTGAGTGTAGCTTCACCCATGGGGCTGTAGCAAGACACACCATGCACGAGACACCGACCCTCGCACCCAAGAAGGGTGCCACACTTCTGTGACTGAGCGCCTCAGCACCCAGCCGGGGAGTGTGACCCAGTCACGTGTAAGGTCGGCCTCCCACATTGAGCCAACCCAGGACTGCCTGGTGGCCTCGTGGAGGAGCTGTTTGTGCCCCACCTGGTTCTACCTCTCTTTCCTTTGCCTTGGGCTTGTAGGACAGCCTCTCCTAGTCGTGGTCTTGCTCCTCTCATCCTGCACCTTCCTCCCCAGCTGCAGGTCTCCAAATGACTGGAAGGAAAAGACCGGACCGTGCTCACAGTGGGACGTGCTTACCATGCTCTCCAGATAGTGCCACTGTGATTTCCAATTTTTCTTAAAACCTATCCATTTTAACTTTCTTCGTAGTGGTTTCCATATTCTCTGAGTTTCCTGAGATGATCACCATGCCCTCATATTCAAACATGAGAGTAAGACATTATTTTTTAAAGTGGATGTTGTCACTCCCCAACTTCGACCCTTCCCTGGCACTTTGCTGCCTTCTGCATGAAGTCCAGACTCACTGCTGTGTGTCCTGCCCCTGGGCCTGGCTGCCCCCTAATGCTGCCTTGATCACTTCTTCCTGACCTCTTTCCCCATCACACCCTCCTTCCTGCCCACCCTCAACTTCCACAGTCCCCACCCGCCACCCATGTAGTACTCAGCTCTGCTGTGCCCTTCCCACTCAGGACTGGCCCAGTTCTCCTGCACCCTTGGTGGATGCCCGCCTTACGTCTCTCCTTTAGGAGAAGTTTCAGCTTGACCTCTGCTGGCTCCCGAGGAGGCTCTGGGGTGCTCTGTTCCCCCACTGTCTTCCTAAAGCCATCCACACCCTGCCCACGCGCCATGTTTTGGGGATGATCTTTACTAGACTGAAGGTACCCTGCGGACAGGTTCAATGTTATTGCTGAAGTTTTTTTTTCTGACTGATTTGCTCAGTCCCTCCACCATGCGGCCAGCGCAATGGTTTCATTAATGAGGTTCTTGGCATAAAAGTTAGCTAGCAGAGATCCAAATAAAACACACAGACTCAGTTACCTTATTTCTATGATCAGGTCTGAGACGGCTCCCCTCTCTGGTTCCCACCTCTAACTGCCCAGCAGGGCAGCAAGGATTACTCAGGGCTAGCAGGAGAGAGAGAGAGAGAGAGAGAGAGAGAGAGAGAGAGAGAGAGAGAGAGAGAGAGAGAGAGACCGCCAGGGAGTAGCCTTTTATTGGGGAACAAGAAATTCAGGGGAGAATTCCATCCAATGAAGGTTGGGGGGGGGCCGCACTCCAAGGTCAGGGTCAGTGATTGGGCCCCCGGGGGTCAGTGGTCAGTCACACCCCCCCCACGGACGGGTTCTCTCATCAGGAGAGGGCCGGGAAAGTTCCGACACAGCCAGAACGCCTCAGACCCAAACCGGGAGTCGCCCAGTCACGTGTGAGAATGGCTCCCCACAAGTCCCCAGCAAAATTACTTGCTGAATGTTTTTTCATGTTCCAAGATGTCTATCTAGCAACTTAACATCACTGGTGGATTTCCAATGAAAACACACTTAGGAACAAGCCAGGGAGGTGTGGTTGACCCTCACTCTGTCTGCAAGGCTTCTTCCCTCGGCCACCAGCAAACTCCTAGTCACCCTTGAGACCTGGTTTAGATGCTAATTCTGTGCAGAACCTTCTTGCCCCAACAACCCCGAGAGCTGGGGACTTTAGGCCGGCTCTACCCACAGTGTGGGATGGCATTGTGTACACATCTGCTCTCCATAGTCCCCTGGGGACTCTGACTGGCCACTGTAGGTGCTTGTTTAAGGAAGGAAGGAAGGAAGGAAAGAAGGAAGGTCTCAGTGCCAGAAGTGCTGGTTCAGTGCAGGATGGGTAGCCGTGGGAGCCCTGGAGAGCTTCACCTGGCTTTGGCCCTGGGGCACCCCCCTCCTGCCCCGCCGGGCACATGGGGTGGGCTGGGGGGAGGGCTTCCTGCCCAGAGCAAGCCCCGTTCTCATCCACTGGGTCATGTGGGCCACAAAGCTTGCCAAGAGTCCCCACATGCTGGCCAGCCTATCTTCCCAGGCGCCACCCCAGAGTCTCCATTATTTTTGATTCTCCCTGCTGGTCCTCGGTCCAGGATTTTGCCAGGCCTGACACCAAAGAGTCACAGAGTGTCACCCTTCAGGAATGTAAGAGGATTCTGGTCCCATGGCTGCAGTTAATCATATGCTCTGCAAAGGCAGGGAGCTCATTTGGGGAAAATACAGTTTTTCCTTTTCATGCATTTGCTGCTTTCTCCAAACAAACTCTAGGAGAGACTGCATCATCAGCAACTTGACAATTTGGAACTGAAATAGAGAGTCTAGAATCTGGGAGTTCATGTCTCCTCTGACTGAAAAAATAAAAATTCTTTGAAGTGCATAAATCTGCACTTGGCAGTGCTTTCCTCTGGCACCCTTTCATTTTCCACAGACCAAGCTGAGGCAAAAACAGTCATCCTTCACCCTTTGCTGTTGAGATCCTCTGCCCTCTAGACTTTTCACATAAACTGTTCAGAAGAAGGATGGAGGCCCTTCGCCATGCAGACCAGGGGGAAGAAGCCCTCTGCCTCCCCCTCAGCTCCTTCACTGTCCTGTCCCTACGCAAAGTGACACCTGCCACAGACCACAGCATCCATCCTCTGCCTTTGAAGTGCTACGTGATGGGAAATGGGGGCAGGCATGGGCTAGGTGACCGTCGCCTGGGCATCCATCTTGTGAGACTCCCAGTCTCCTTCACAGGTGTCCCAGTGAGGGTTGGAGTGCTTACTTCAGGATATTTAATTCTCTATAGCCAACAGGGAGAGGTGCATCCTGCTCCTTCCATGGATTGTAACCTCTGTGTCATGGTGGTAATGGCAAAGGCCAGTTGACAAGTTGGCTCTCCAAGGAGCTGTGTGCACAGTGGCCACTAGAGTCCTGTACAGAGGGAAGAACCACTTGAAGTTTGGGGGATGTGAGGATAAGCTAAGCGTGCTGAAGGCTGCATCACCCTACAGTAAACAAATCCACAGCACCTGACATCCCAAGAGAATAATCAGACCAGGCCTCCCTAGCAGCTCCCTCACGGACATTCTGGGGACCGTGTGCCTGTTGGCAACTGGACTTTGCATTTTCTTGAACCTGGAAAGTTAAACATTTTGGGGTCTACGGAGGTTTTATGCTTTATGAATGGAGATTAGAATGTCTTCCAATCACCCTGTGGTCCTGGAGGGACTGCCTACGCAGCCCTGAGGAAGTGACCCACAGGGTACACTTCAGGTGGAGATGTTGTGAGTCACGTAAACTGGACATTTTACGCGGATTGTTCTCCTTCAAGTTAGGCTGCCTTTTGCTTAAAAATTCTGAGGAGGGTGCTCATGAGCAAGCACTTGCTCACAGGAGTTTGAAAGCTGAAGATGAGGCTGAGGGCATCTGTCTTATAAGAAGAAACTGGACCAGCATGGCTCATCCCTTGGGCAGGCCACTGTGGGATGGCATTGTATACACATCAGTTCTCCATAGTCCCCTAGGGACTCTGACTGGCTACTGTAGGTGCTTGTTTAAGGAAGGAAGGAAGGAAGGAAGGAAGGAAGGAAGGAAGGAAGGAAGGAAGGAAGGAAGGAAGTCCTCTGTGTGGCATTTTCTAAGACTGAAGAAGTAAGACAGAGGGAATGGAGCATGGGTTATTTTTTATTTTCTGGCTTTTTTCTGGTTATTTTTTATTTTCTTGGCTTGTTTGATGGACCGTGGTGGTCTTCTTCAGGCCACGGAGCAGGTCTCACATTTGGGGTAGGAGAAAGAAATGGATGTTCTCCACCTCAGTCCCTGGGGAGAGGGTGAACCCTGGGGTAGGGTGTCTGGGAAGGGAAGACCTCTCTCTCCTGGCACTGGGGAGGGAGAGTCCAGCTCTACTGAGCATGGAGCACTGCTGCAGGCCAGGTGGTGGGCGGGACCTGGGCGCTGCTGGGGATGTGGGCTGGGATCCAGCAGGAAGCCCCCGGGGAGCACAACCCCCGGGTCAGGCTGGTCCCTTGCTTGGACCTGAGAGTGCAGCTGTAGGTCGCTCTGGGAGCTGTCCTTCCCTGAACACAACACTCTTGAGAAAGTGCTGTTTCTGCAGAACCCTATCTCACTCATGCCACGGAGAGCTAGAGGCACTGGGAGCCAGTGGGGACCCTGACAAGGGAGCCAGGGAAACTTAGAAACTCATTCTGACCATGTAGTATAGTGGGCAGCCTCTCAAATGGCCCGTGATGGACCCAGCCTGGCGCTCATGCCCTCGTGAATCACCTCCGCTTGAGGATGGGACAGAGACTTGCTCCTCACCAAGACAATAGGGCAAAGCTGGTGGAATGTCACCTCTGTGACCAGGCTGTATGAGATTGTCACTTCTGTCTGGCTAGCCGACTCTTGCCTTCTCAGCTTGTTCCCAGCAAGTCATATTGGAGAGGCCCATTGGCAAGAAACTGAGGGTAGGCCCTGGTCAACACCCTGCAGGCAACCAGCTGAGCCTGTGCAGGAATCCTTCCCAGTGGGGCCTCTAGATGGACCCCTGAGGCTTATGACTGGACCTTGGAGCAGAGGAGGTGACTAAGCTGTGCTTGAAGCTTGAGTCTCAGCAATTGTGGAAGAGTATGTGTGTCTTGTTTCAAACTCTAGTGTGTGACACGTGGTGACAGATGACTAGTACACGTGGTGTTTTTTTTATGCTTTTCCTCTTTTTTTTTTACATTTTAAAATTCTTTTTAGATATTCAAGACAGTAGAGCGTATTTTGACATAGTATACATATGGAGTCAAACTTCCCATCCTTGTGGTTGTTCGTGGTGTGCAGTGTCATGGATTGTGTATTCATATATGAACATAGGAAAGTCATGTCTGACTCATTCTACTATCTTTCCTATTCCTATCTTCCCTTCCTTCCCTTCATTCCTCTTTGTCTAATCCAAGAACTTCTATTCTTCTCTCCCCTCTCTATTGTGTGTTAGCATCCACATATCATAGAGAACATTTGGCCTTTGGTTTTGGGGATTGACTTATTCACTTAGAATGGTAGTCTCCAGTTCTATCCATTTACCAGTAAATGCCATAATTTCATTCTTCTTTATGCTTGAGTAATATTCCATTGTGTATATATACCACATTTTTTTATCCATTCATCTGTTGAAGGGTGTTCCATGGCTTAGCTAATGTGACTTGAGCTGCTATAAACATTGATAGGGTTGTGTTAGTTACTATAGAATGATGGACATTTCTTCAGTCTTAGAAAGTACCACACAGAGGATATCAGTCCTTTGGAAGTATGCCAAGGAGTGGGAAAACTGGGTCAAATGGTGGTCCCATTCCAGGTTTTCTAAGGAATCTCCATCCTGCTTTCCAGAGTGGTTATACCAATATGCAGTCCCACCAGCAATGGATGAGTTTGCCTTTCCTCCCACATTCTCCACAACATTTATTGTTACTTATATTCCTGATAATTGCCATTCTGACTGGAACAAGTGTTGTCTTGAAAACACAAATATTCCAGGTGACTTGATGGAGTAGGACAGGGCTGGTACTGGCAGTGAGGACATCAGGGGATTTTTGCTGTAAAAAACATGCTATTAAGAAAAAGCACAATTTATCTGGTGGTCGCAGATTGTTGAGGCTACAGAAAGTGGCTTATTTGAGAAGTGGGCGAATTCTTACTTCTCAAGACAATGTCTTTCACCCTTTACTGGAAACCGCTCACTCTCTCCCCCTCTCCCTCTCCTGGCCTCCCACCTGCGAGCTGCCTTTCTGGGTGAGTGGCATAGTTGAACCCTGGGTCTGTCTTTGAGTCAGTTTATCCACACACATTGACTCCCACCGACTCCTTTCGTCGCGTCTGGAACCCTCTACACTCAGGTTTCCGCTCGTGCTCAGGACTGGGTTTGGGTACGTCATATTCCAAGTAGAACCCAGACCTGGAAGCCCTCATAGGTCTAGAAGGGGGATGGGACAAGGAATGCAGCTGTTTAAGAGGGACTTAATCACTGCATTATTGATCCAGAATTGATTATTAACAGGAGCAGAAGATGACATTTAAGGGAACATTATATGTTGAGAGCCACAGCCAAAGGGGCCCCAGCAAACTTCCAGCTGCCAGCTGATGATTGGCTCACAGCGGCCCCAGCAACATCTAGCTGATTGGCTCCTCCACGGAGCTGCTCATTGGGGGACTTCTTTGGCTCCGCCCACGCAACCCAGCCAATCAGCCTCAAGAGCAGGAGGATTGTGGGAGGTGGTGAGGGTTGTGTGGGGGTGAGAGGCTTGTGGGAAGCCGGTGGTGGCAGTTGGGCTCTGAGGGTTTTTTCCTGAGGAGCTGTTTTGTTTGGCGTGTGTGGTTCTAAAAATAAAGTTAGTTTCTTTTGACAAGTGGCTCCTGAATTGTGCCCAGCCAGACTGCGGCATTTGGTGGCTCGCACAGGGAGTGACTGAGGGTAAGTAAACTGCTCGCCCCTGAGGGCAGGGCGAGAGGATGGGTAGCCATTCTAAGTTTCCTCTTTTGTTTTGCTTCATTTTTGTTTTAACTTGCCTGTCCCTGGAGATGAGTGAGACGGAAGAAAAACCGCTCACATCTGAGGAAAAACTATTTGCGTCTGAGGAACAGATAGGGAGAAAGGACGGATGCACATTTCAGGAGGATAGAAAGGCTGATATAATGATTTTGTGTTGTTCCATTTTTATTGCATTCTGTCTCGGTTTTGTTTGGTGTTATCTTGTTGGGTTGTATTATAGTAGAAATACGGGATCAGCAATTAGTAAAAAACAAACTGAAAGACTGTTAAGTAAATTGTTAGAGGAAGGAGGCATCCCAGTAAAATCAAGAGCAGTCAGGGCATACGTTGATACAATACAACAATGTAGCCCATGGCTTTTTAAGGAGGAGTTGTTAGATATATCACAATGGAACCATCATGGTGAAGATTTAAAAAGAATAGAAAAGAACAACCCAGGGACTCTGCCAGTTGGCACATTGCCATTGTGGACGTTGGTATCTGGTTTGCTTAGTCCAAAGCCTTCAGTTCAGACAAAGGTAGAGGAAGGAGAAGACATATTGATTCAAGTAAAAGAGAAGGTCTCTCAAGTTAGTCAGAAAGAGGAAAAAAGATTCAAGTAAAAGAGAAGGTCTTTCAAGCTAGTGGGACAGAGGAAGGAAGTTTAGAGCAGAAAAAGCCATCAGGGGAAAAGTTACAACAGGAGACTGCTAATAACACCTTTCTATGAGAGAGCGTAAGTGTCCAACCAACAGCACCACCTCTACAGGAGACTGCTACTAACAGCATTCTATCACCAGAGGGCATAAGTGTCCAATCAACAGCACCACCTCCATATGCTAGGAGACTCCCAACCCCCGCAGTTGATAGTTGGGATCCTGAGACAGGATCTCAAGTATGCCCTGTATTTGAGGTAGGAGGTCAGCGAATTTACCAGGGTTTAAATTTCAAAACAGTGAAGGAGCTAAAAGAGGCTGTAACAACATATGGTTCTCAAGCACCCTTCACTGTAAGCTTGGTCGAATCCATTACCAACTTAAACATGACGCCAGCAGATTGGGCTAATATTTGTAAAGCTGTGCTAAATGGAGGACAATACCTGTTATGGAAGGTTGCCAATGAGGAATTTTGCAAGGAGACGGCTAGGCGAAATGCAGCAGCTGGTTATTCTCAGAGAAATCTAGATATGTTGTTAGGAAAGGGACCTTATGAGGATCGGCAGCAACAAATTGCATATGATCCTGGTGTATATTTACAAATTGCTGTAGATGCAGGTAAGGCATGGAAGACTTTACAAGGACATGGAGGTTTACAAGGTCAGTTATCTAAGATAATACAAGGAGCTAATGAACCTTACGCTGAATTTGTAGATAGGCTTATTCAAACAGCTACCAGAGTTTTTGGGAATACAGAACAAGCAATGCCATTAATAAAACAACTGGCTTATGACCAAGCGAATCGTTGGTGCAGAGATATCATTAGACCATGGAAACAGGAAGATTTAAACACATATATTAAATTATGTAGAGACATTAATGAACAAGAGCAAGTCATGGCAGCTGCAGTAAAACAGGCTTTAGATGCCAGAGACATTAATGAACAAGGGCAAATTGTGGCAGCTGCAGTAAAACAGGCTTTATATACCAGGCCAAGAACATGCTACAATTGTCAACAAACAGGACATTTTAAAAGGAATTGCCCCATAGGAGGAGGGTTTAACCAAACTAGGTATCAAAGGAGTAGAATACCGGGTATTTGCCCACGATGCCATAGAGGGAGACATTGGGCTAATGAATGCCATTCTCAAACCACCATAGAGGGTACTCCATTACATTGGGCTAATGAATGCCGTTCTCAAACCACCATAGAGGGTACTCCATTATCAAAAAACGAACAAGGACAAGGTGTTTATCCACAATATCGTGGACAAAGGCATAGGGTTCCGTTGCCAAAAAATGGTCAGGGGGCCCCAATGCTCCGGGGCCCCAAACCACAAATATACGGAGCACTGGAGGAACCCAGAAACCCCATCAGGGTAGTGACCAGGACACATTGTCCATCAGATCCCTCATCAGACAAACCAGAGGGAGCGCAGTGTTGGACATCTGCGCCTCCGCCAGATCAGTACTAACTCCAGAGATGGGAGTTCAAATCATTCCCACAGGGGTAAAAGGACCTCTTCCCAAAGGAACAGTAGGCTTATTATTGGGACGCAGCTCTTCTACTCTAAAAGGACTTTTGATAAGTCCTGGGGTAATTGATCCCGATTATGAAGGTGAAATAAAAATTATAGCCAGTTCTTCAAAGGGTATATCAATAATTTCACCAGGAGATAGAATAGCACAGTTACTAATAATACCAAGCCTACATGATAAATTTTCCAGTCATGCTGTAGAAAGAGGTTCCAAGGGATTAGGCTCCACAGGTGTAGATTGGGCTATGCTTTCTTTAAATTTAGATTCTCGCCCCATGCTAAAACTAAATATTCAAGGACATGAATTTAATGGGCTACTGGATACAGGTGCAGACCTTAGCATCATCTCTCGTCAAGAATGGCCAAAACATTGGCCATTACAACAAGCCACTCAAACGCTTCGAGGCCTAGGAGTGGCAACTAATCCCCATAGAAGTGTAATGGTATTAGATTGGAAGGATCCTGAAGGATGTGAAGGAACTATACAGCCATATGTATTGGATCATCTTCCCGTAAATTTATGGGGACGAGATGTCTTAGATCAATTAGGTTTGACATTAACAAATAACACCAATCAAAATGCACCCACTATTATGGCTAGACAAGGTTTTAGGAAAGGAAAAAGATTAGAAAAACAAGAACAAGGTATAGCAGCACCAATACAAATAGATCAAGGAACAGACAGACATGGGTTGGATTTTCACAAAGGGCCACTGAGACAATAAGAATTACATGGAAATCAGAAAGACCAGTATGGGTTCCTCAGTGGCCCTTGACTAAAGAAAAGATACAAGTAGCCCATGATCTGGTCAAACAACAATTAGCGGAAGGACATATACAACCTTCTGTATCTCCCCATAATACTCCCATTTTTGTCATCAAAAAGAAATCTGGTAAATGGAGATTACTGCAAGATTTAAGAGCCATTAATAATGAAATGGTCAGTATGGGACCTGCTCAATCGGGGATTCCTCAATTGTCTGCTTTGCCAAAAACTTGGTATGTTTTAGTTATAGATATTAAAGATTGTTTTTTTTTTCAATTCCAATTCATCCTGAGGATAGTCCACGTTTTGCATTTACTATCCCTGCACTAAATCATGAAGGTCCTGAACAGAGATATGAATGGAAAGTACTCCCTCAAGGAATGGCTAACAGCCCAACTATGTGTCAAATTTATGTTAACAAAGTAATCCAGCCACTTAGAAATCAAAATCCTGAACTACAAATATTTCACTATATGGATGATGTATTATTAGCACACAAAGCTAAAAACACATTGTTAAAATGTTATGCCACACTTACAAATTTATTAAAAAATTATAATCTAGAGATAGCAATAGATAAAGGACAATTAAATTTTCCAATTAATTATTTAGGAGTTCTATTATCCTCAACCATGGTCCGTCCACCAAAAATTCAAATACGAGTAGATCAACTCAAATCACTTAATGACTTTCAAAAGTTATTAGGAGACATAAATTGGATAAGGCCTTATCTAGGTATTCCAACAGGAGAATTGGGACCTTTATTTGATATCTTAAAAGGTCCATCAGATCCAAATTCACCCCGAATGTTAACGCCTGAAGCAAGAAAGGCATTAAAAATCATTGAAACATATATGGAAAATATGCATTTGGATAGAATTGATATAAGTTTGCCTTTATTATTTATTGTACTACCAACAAAAAATATTCCTACAGGAGTATTTTGGCAAGAAGGTCCATTATTATGGATACATTTATCTTATTCTCCTAACACTATTCTTACTAGGTATCCTGAAGCTGTAGGACAATTAATACTCAAAGGAATAAAAACAGCAAAGGGAGTATTTGGAATTTCTCCCAATAAAATTATTACTCCATATACTATGAATCAAATTGATGAATTAGCTAATGAGTTAAATACTTGGGCAATAATCATGTGCAAATCTAATGTTTCATTTGATAACCACTTACCATCTAATCCTTTATTGTCTTTTTGGTCATTGCATCCTGTAATTTTTCCAAAAATGACAAGAAAAACACCTATCATGAATGCTCCAAATATATTCACTGATGGGTCAAATAATGGTACAGCAGCAATAGTTACACCTGATCAAACTTTTACATTTTTAGTTTAATCAGCTCAAAAGGTAGAGCTTAATGCAGTTTTATAAGCTTTTGTGATGTTTAAAGAGTCTGTATTTAATTTATTTTCTGATAGTCAGTATATAGTTAATGCTATAGTATCCCTTAAAGATGCTGGTAGGATTTCCCCTTCTTCTACTGTTTTCTCTTTGTTTTCCACTATACAAAGTTTAATCTGGGACAGAAAAGATCCATTCTTTATAGGACATATCAGGGCACATACAGGATTGCCTGGAGCCCTTAGTTTGGGCAATGATTTAGCAGATAAAACTACACATGACATACATATTTTCTCTACACTAGAAGAAGCTATAAATTTTCATAAAAGGTTCCATGTCAATGCTAATACTTTACAAAAGCATTTTAAAATAACTAAGGAACAAGCTAGACAAATAATAAAACAATGTCAAAATTGTGTGACCTTTTTACCACAAGTTAATCTTGGAGTCAATCCTAGAGGATTGATACCTAACCATATTTGGCAGATGGACGTCACACACTTGCCAGAATTTGGAAAATTAAAATATTTGCATGTTACAGTTGATACTTCTTCTGGATTTTTGATGGGCTCCCTTCATGCCGGAGAAAAAACTAAAGATGTTATAGCTCATTGCTTACAAAATTTTGCCACTGTGGGCATTCCAAAACAGTTAAAAACAGATAATGCCCCTGGTTATACTTCTACCTCGTTTAAACAATTTTGCTCATCATTTGGCATTACTCATATAACAGGAATCCCATACAATCCACAGGGACAAGGCATAGTTGAAAGAGCTCATCAAACTATTAAAATGTACTTATTAAAGCAAAAAGACGGAATTGGGAAGGGGTATATATTCCCCAAAGATAAACTTAAAATAACCCTTTTTACTCTAAACTTTTTAAATTTGGATTCATCAGGACTTAGTGCTGCAGAAAGGCATATGTGTCCAAAAAATGTACATAATCCCAAGGTACTTTGGAAAGATATTCTAACAGGACAATGGAAAGGTCCTGACCCAGTAATTGTCTGGAGTCGGGGGTCTGTTTGTGTGTTTCCATAGGAAGAACAGCAGCCGATTTGGATTCCGGAGAGATTAACTAAAGTCCTGACCCAATGATTGTCTGGAGTCGGGGGCCTGTTTGTGTATTTCCACAGGGAGAACAGCAGCCAATTTGGATTCCAGAGAGATTAACTAAAGCGATTTCTACAGACCAAAAAGAAGATGATTTGGCTCAAATCCATAACAGCTGATATCCAAAACTCCAATTTGGCTATCCTTACATCTGCAACAGAACCAGGATGCTTTTTTCAATATCTATTTTATTATTGCCCTTTCCCATATCATGAAGTTCTATTTTGGTTTTTGAGCTCATACAGACCTAAGTTAATGTTTTGCTGATCAGTTCTATTTTTTTTTTTTTTTGACTATAGAGTTTTTAAACATTGCAATGGAGATTTCACCTGTAAAAAGTTATAAGGCCTTTACTATTATGTTATGTGTTGTATGTATTATATTATGTGTGCACACTTGTATTTTGTGTTATATGTTTGAATGTACATATGTCCATATATCATATATGAGGAGCGCTCATGAAAAAATGGATCCAAATATTTTTTTTTATTCACGTGATTTAAATGGTTTAATTTAAATTGGGTAAATAATTGTTAAGAATTATTTTAATATGTAAACAAAAAAGAAGGTTAACAGATCTGTTTGTTTACTTTCACCTTTCCTTTTCATTATATTTAATAATTCTCTTCAAGATAATGTAAATTGTTAAGAAAATTGTTCCTCTTCTCTTCAAGATAATGTAAATTGTTAAGAAAATTGTTTTCTTTTAGTGCCTTCTGGAATGTTACATAATTTTTCCTTTAGCCATTATTGCTAGAATTCCTATCTTCATCCCAGTGCCGGTGAAGACAAAGATAAAACTAATCTACAGTTTCTGCAATAGCCATCACTGAACTGCTTGCAGAACTTGCCTAAACTATGTGTCACTTGTATGCATTGTGAACTCACTTGTATGCATTGTGAACTATCTGTTGGTGCAGCGACTTGTGGTAGTGTTGGGGTATCTTTGCTGATGATGTCATTGGTGGTACAATTTTTCCAACAAGAGCCATCAATTGGGTTGGTGTATCTTCCTCCCTTCTGCTTGTCATGACAAAGACCTCTCCACAGGTGTGGCTGTATACTGGACCGGTAGTCAATGACGGGTAAGATCCAATTACAATGGTACCAACCTAAGACAGGAGGCTGACGCCCTGAGGTCAGCTCATCCGAAGACGGGTAAGGACCATATGTAGTACTGGACAACCTAAGGCAGGCACGGTCCCCAAGCCACATGCTTGTTGTTTAAACAGAGAGGGGGAGATGTTGAGAGCCACAGCCAAAGGGGCCCCAGCAAACTTCCAGCTGCCAGCAAACTTCCAGCTGCCGGCTGATGACTGGCTCACAGCGGCCCCAGCAACATCTAGCTGATTGGCTCCTCTGCGGTGATGTCCATTGGGCTGTTTCCCCGCCCTTCAGACTGCCAGCTGATGATTGGCTCACAGCAGCCCCAGCAACATCTAGCTGATTGGCTCCTCTGCGGTGATGTTCATTGGGCTGTTTCCCTGCCCTTCAGACTGCCAGCTGATGATTGGCTCACAGCGGCCCCAGCAACATCTAGCTGATTGGCTCCTCCACGGAGCTGCTCATTGGGGGACTTCTTTGGCTCCGCCCACGCAACCCAGCCAATCAGCCTCAAGAGCAGGAGGATTGTGGGAGGTGGTGAGGGTTGTGTGGGGGTGAGAGGCTTGTGGGAAGCCGGTGGTGGCAGTTGGGCTCTGAGGTTTTTCTCCTGAGGAGCTGTTTTGTTTGGTGTTTTTAGTTCTAAAAATAAAGTTTGTTTCTTTTGACAAGTGGCTCCTGAATTGTGCCCAGCCAGACTGCGACAATTATACAACTTTAAAAGTCAAAGACTCTGGAGGACAGCCATGCTCCCAGGGCCTGCTATTGGGGATCACTGATAGAATCCAGGGTGGGACACAGGCCACAATGCAGGCCAACCCATTTTGGCCATGTCCCTTTGGTCTGGTTCTTTAAGTAGGTATGGCCTTAGGCACCATTCACAAATGTGGCAATCAGATGAAGGTCACCACCACAGGAGTGGAGAAGGTCCAGGGTCCTTCATCATCTAGGAAGCTGCTATGTCCTGCTCCATGCTTCTCAGCCTAACTTTCTCTGATGAAGATAAAGCCTATTTCTTTTCTTTTTCTTTCTTTCTTTCTTTCTTTCTTTTTTTTTTTTTTTGGTGGTGCTGGGGATTGAACCCAGGACCTTGTGCTTGTGAGGCAAGCACTCTACCAACTGAGCTATACCCCAGCCCTGAAACCTACTTTCTTAACATGTTCTCACTTGGTTGGAATTCAGTTAAGGTGGATAATTTGGATATTTTAACATTTTAAAGTTGGAGTTGCATTAGCTTTAATGATTCACCAGATTTTCATTGTAATTTCTCAGGAAAAGTGTCTGATGGCTTTTTAATCTATTTTCGTGATGTTAGGAGTTCTGCTTATTTACCTTCATCTTGGGAAACCCTGGGAAATATTTCTGCAATGACCAAGAGTCTGTGCTTAGGAAACAACTCACATTTTGTTATCAACATAGTTTTTTGCTTAATTTCCTTTATATCAAAATGTCTGAATTAAGATTGTTTAATATAAACTCTCTGGAAGGTTTTCATCAATACACCAGCCATTTAGACCGCCTCATTCTGAAAGACCAAAAACAATGACAAGAAAAATCGCCTGAAAGTAAAGAAAGATAAAAGGATCCACTTGCTCATGCCTGAGCCCCACACAAATGTTCCCAGGCCAGAATCATCGACGAGGCCTGGAGAGTAAGCGATCCTCTGCAAGTCCTTGCACATGGCAGCCTTGGCTGCTCTCTCAGCTTGTCCAGATGCCTTTGTCTGGAGCCACCTGTGGCCTGGATCTTGGAGCTGGCCTGGTACAAAGAAGGGATAGGGCTGCAGACTTTGGAACCAAGAATGCACATGAACATCAAACAGAACAGGAAGAATGGGGAGAGACTGAGCATGAAGGAGGGAAAGTGCAGCAGCAATGAGACTTTTGGAGCACCTTCAGGATGAGCAGAAGCAGGACATGCAGAATATGGGAGAGAAGATAGAAGCCCAGGAGATCCTGGCAGGTGCAGAGACCTGTGCATGGCTCTGGCCTCTTGGCTCTAGGTGGTAAGGAAGAATGAAGGCAGACTCAGCACAGGGTCCCCAATCCCAGAAGGGAGTTTAGAGAGTAGCCAAGATGGAAGCAGAGGGCTGGTAGCTGGTGTCACAGCCACAGGGTAGAATTAACAAGACATGACCAAGTTCAAATAAAGACCAGAGTGGAGATGGGTGGGGTGGAAGGAAAATTTTGACATTTGACCTTGTTTAGGAAACCTATCTTATTTCTTTTTGAATTAATGAATGAATAAATGCATGACATTGGGTGGATCTGAGATATCCTTCATTGATTGGGCCAGGTCTGGAAAGGACACTGTGTGCTTGACATGGACAGTCACCAGATAATGCAACGGAACTTTTATCAGTGGCTCAGGACAATTTCATCCTCAGGGTGGGAAAAAGAACACAGAGTTATTTTGTTGTTAGGATTTTTTTTTATCTTATTGCTTTTTTCTCTTTCACTGGCCAGAAAATATGTCATGGTTGGATACAAGTTGTCCCCCCAAAGCTCCTGTGTTAAGGCAGGAATATCCCAAGATAAAATGATTGGATTATGAGAGCTGTGACCTCATCAGCTCATCCTGGTTTGAAAGGACTCACTGGGTGTAACTGTAGGAAGGTGGGACATGGCTGGAAAAGGTGGTCACAGGGGACGCTCCCTGGAGGGTTGCATCTGCCTTGAAGCCCTTGCCCTTGCTCTGTCTCTGCTTCCTGGCTGCTAGAGCAGAGCTCCTCCACCAAGCTCTTCCACCACAGTATTCTAGGAAGAATCAACTGACGAGGCCTCACTTGGTCTCGGGGTAATGGAGTCAGCCCACTGGGGACTGAATCTCTGAAACCATGAGCCCGAATAAATTTTCCTCCTCTAAGTTGTTCTGGTCAGGTATTTTGGTCACAGCAATGAAAACCTGACTGACAGTAGGTTTTCCATTTTTCTCTTAAATACCATTCTCTTCTTTCAAGGGTCAGGATGGATCTGCTTTTAGAGGGCCTGCAGCTTGTACACGTTGGGAGAGGTTTTTCCACTTTAAGGGAAGAGCATTAAATTTTTAATATAAAATTAGATGTAAAAGTGAAAATATTAATTTGAAAGGAAAAAAGAAGCCACAGTATGTTACACACTTAAAAAAAAGCTGTTAAATACAAATTGTCTTAAGATCTAGAAAAATATTGCACTATTTTTATTAATTAGCTGCCTGACTCAGTATCTTTTTTCCCACTTCTTGGTCATAAATCTGATTTCCTTTTCACATGGCAAAAAAAAATATGATATTTTCTATAGAGAAAATGAAAAGACACCTAAGTCTTCCCTTGGGCACAAATGTTTTGCTGCCCTGCTTTCTGAGAGGTTAGAAAAGTCTCCTTTACATGACCACCTGTGTCTGGCGATGCTGCGTTAGGTCTCGGGATGTTATGGAGAATGAGGACGCCTCTGCCCGGCTCCCCTCAGGCAGGGACTGTTAGACACAGGCTGACTTTCTGTAGGACTGTTCCAAATTTGTGCCCTGCAAACACAGACATTCTAAGAAATCCTACTTTGCATGTTTCCCATCAGAGAAGTGCAAAGCTGTATAACATATTTGTAGTTCTAAGGATTGTATTATGGAATTTATTCCCAGTAAAAAAAAGAACTTGAAATTCCAATAGGCATTGATGAGGAACAAACCCTCTGCTTGCACTTTCATGCCTGATGTTGGAAGGACTTCCTATGGAGTCTGATTCCACACATTCCACAACTTGTTTCTCCTGCACTGCCCATGTGCATGCTGGTCAGGCATTGGAGGACCCATTTATGTTCCAGAGATCCCTGTGTCCTAGTAGCCCTGTGCCTGGCCTGGTGAGGACTGTTTCTGAAAGCTGTTACTGTATCAGGACAGCTGGCAACAATGTAGCAAATGGACTTGCGGTGGATGTGTGACCAAGGGGAAGGGGAAGTGCACAGGGCAACGATCCTGGCCAAGAGCAGCCAATACACCACCAAAGACGTGGGGTCACATGGACCCACTGCCGTCCTGGAAGAGCTCAGCAAATATAGAGCTCAGAGTTGAAGCCCCTGTCCCACAGAGCCATTTAACTTCTTTTCTTTTGTGCACATCTTACTCTCTTTGGGCATTTTAGGTGAATTCCACATACTGGCATTAAATACTTAGGAGTTTTCAATTATATTTGTTACTGTTATTTAGAAAGTGCAACATTTTTCAAAGGTAAAAATTACTCAGGTTAGTACAGAAACACAAGGGACAAGTGGCTTGCCTTCCAGAGCTTCTAAGGAGAAATCTGATGAGCGTCTTATGGGGAAATGATGACGACATCTTCCTCCCTCTAAACTCCATAGGTATAAAGACTGTGCTTTATGTGGTACCTTCTGAGAATGATCCCCATCATCATCACCTGAGAGGTGGTCCCCTGAATGGGCAGCTCTCTGACAACATAAAATAGAGAAACAGAGATGACCACTGGAGGCCCCCGACTCTTCCTGCAGGAACAAAGCTGTAGTATCAGAAAGTGGATGAGGTGTAACCACACTTTTGATGGCAACTCTTTCAAGAGAAAGGAATTGGATACCTTGAGTGTAGATAGGACAAGGTCTTCCAAAGCCCAAAGTCAGTAGAAATTTAGAGACATGAAATGATAACTCCATTGAGCTAGTGTACAAATGTTGATTTCTAAACAAGCAAACATCAGTCTCCACACCCCACTGAAGCAAAAAACATCTGGAGTCCTTCTCTATACTTATTCTGAAAATGAAAAAAGTTCTGGAGGCCCCAGAGGGAGACGTCCACTGGGGCTATGTCCAGCCATGACTGGGCCATTTCTAGCTCTGACCTCACAAGGAGCCATTGTGAGGAATCTCAAACAGCCGTTATATAAGGGGGTGGCTGAGGCTGGGCTTTGTCCACAAGTACAGGAAGCTCTTGGTGGTGACCTGTCGGACTCCCAGATAGTTAGTGCGTTTGGTGGTTGGCGGTCGGTGGTTGTGGTCTGTGGATATTGGTTTTTTGATTTGGGTTTTTTGTTTTGTCTGGTTTTGGTTTTTGATTTTGATTTGTTGTTTTGGTTTGTTATTTTTTTTTCAGCTAGCATCCTTAGTGGGTGTTCCTGCTCAGGATGTCCATGGTTAGCAAGAGTAGTCAGTCTAGAGTAGCGTTGTGGGGGCCGGGCTCCTGCCAGGAGCCAGGCTTCCTGGACCAGTATGAGGTCCTGAGGGCCATTGGGCATGGCGAGTTTGGCCAGGTCCACCTGGCCCGCCATCGCCTCACGGGGGCAGAGGTGGCAGTGAAAGTCCTGAAGACGGTGACGCAGGACATCTCGGACCTCTCCGAACCTCTGATGTTGAAGAGCCTGGAGCACCCCAACGTGATCCAGCTCTTTCAGGTGATCAGGACCAGGGAAAACCTGTACATGGTGATGGAGCATGCAGGGGGGGGACAGCTACTTGAGCGCATCCCACCTGGTGGCATGCCGCAGGAGGAGGCCTGCAGACTCTTCAGGCAGATCGTGTGTGCCCTGGGCCACTGCCACGACAAGGGCATCGTGCACCGAGACCTGAAGCCAGAGAACATCATGCTGGATGCCAGAGGACACGTGAAACTGATCGACTTCGGCCTCAGCGCCAGGTTCACGGCCGGGCAGAAGCTGGATGACTTATGGGGTACTCTGGCTTACATCGCCCCAGAAATTGTCCTGAAGCAGGAGTATGAGGGCCCCCCAGCGGACATCTGGAGGCTGGGCGTCATTCTCTATTTTATGTTGACGGGGAGCCACCCATTCAGGGGGAACACCCCTCAGGAGACGCTGTTGAGGATCCTTCTGGCAAGGTTCCAGGTGCCCAGCTCTGTTCCCGTCAAAGCACGAAGGCTCATCCGCCAGATCCTGGTCCTGAACCCCAAGAAGCGACCCACATTGAAGCAGATCCTGAAGCACCCATGGCTGCGGCAGGGTGAGCAGTGTGCACCCCATCCTTCTAGCCAGGCCCTCCCCACACGCCCAGACCCCGCCATCCTGACCATGCTGTTCGACATGGGTTTTGATCCCTACCAAACCTGGGTGTCTCTGGCCAAGAGGAAGTTTGATGTGGTGATGGCGACGTACCTCATCCTGAAGCACCAGCAAGGCCAGGGGGTAGGGAGCGCCTTCCAGGGGCAGCCTGTGCCTCAGTGGCTTAGGCCTCGCCAGCGCCCCGAGAATCTCTCCCATGTCCCTGTCCCCCCACAGAGGAGCGCCAGCCAGCCTGCCCTGCGCACCTTCCCCTTGCCCTCTGAGAACCCGCTGCCCGAGGACGCCCAACAGCCAGGGCACAGGGACATCAGGGGTGGCAGCCTGCCTGCCATTCCTCTGCGCTGCCCGCCTGCAGGGGCCCCCACTCTCCGCAGCTGCTCCCGGTCCGACTCTGGCTTCCCCAGGCCCGAGCCCTCCAGGGTCCTCGTCTGGTGGTCCAGGGCACACAGCAGCTCCTCCTCCCAGGACACAGCCCCGAGGCAAGGCCCTGGCCACACCAATGGCTGGAAACGGGTGAGGAGCAGGATCGCTGCCTGTGTCCGAGCCCTGTGCTGCTGCTGTGTGCCACGTGTCAGCAATAAAGTGGCTCCAATGTCATAGAGAAGAGACGTGCCACACCCATAGACTGCCTGCCTCCAAGGAAGTGGAGAGCCAGCCAGACAGCGCCAGCGGACGGCCATCTCTCCTCTGCCCCCACCTGCGGAAGACCTCAGAGACTGTTCTGCCTGGGACACTTCGCCCTGCTGGGACACTTCGCCCTGCCCCTCTCTCCTCTCCCCCATTCTTCTCAGATGTTTCTTAATAAATTGGTTTCAGACAAATTGGATGATAGCATTTATTCCAAAGACTAAAATGCAGGCTGATGAAAAGAAAGGTGGGGCCTCAGGCTGAGCGCAGGGGCCCATCAGCCATCCTCTCCCAGGCCTGGACCTCTGTGCCTCCTTCTTTAGTGTAGATAGGGACTCTGTGGCCGTAAACAAGAATAGATGGTGCTCACTAGCCTTGAGCCAGTACGGAGCATTCATCTGCTCTGAGTTAACGCAGACAGTCTCGCTTCCCCTCCCACAGTGTGGAAGGAGTCTCATGGAGCCAGTGTAGACATGAATTTTACTTGGCGACCTTGGCCAGGATGACTCTCTTTCAGGATTGTGCACAGAGTGGGTGCCAAGTGCTGGATAAATCACTTCTAAGAAGGCCCTAGTGACCTCAGTGTTCTATGGCATCCTCTTCATGAGCCTGTGTGCAGGGAAGGAGGTGGGCCATGGCAGTGTGGGCTGCCTTCCCACCTGTCACGCTGCCTCCACCCAACATTGTGACTGTTGGTAAAGGTGTTGGACGCGGCGTACACAGTGTTTCTGCAGTGTTTCTGGAGAGGAGATGTCAATCATGTTATGGATGCAATTTAGTGCTTTTACCCACCCACATTTTTAATATTTTTTTTTCATATCACCACCTAGGACATGAATGCAGGTTCCCACCCTCCTCACCTTGATGTACAGGCCTGCGTGATCTGCCCTGGGACTCACATGCTGTACTGTGGACATGTGGGCTCCTGGTCTGCCTCTGTGGTTATTGACTCGGTTTATTTAATGGACAGGACACCTCCTTGGACCTTTCATCACCTTGCCAGGGAGGCTGGTTGCTTCAACTCTACACAAATATCCTTCCACCAGGCTCACCAGGGTGCTTGGCACAGCCTCAAAGACATCTAATAAAAAGGTTAAAAAAGATGAAGCAAGGAGACCAGGTCCTGGTGCCCCAGACAGAAGAGTTAGAGCCCAGCTGAGTGTTATTTGTGTCCAGCGGTCAGAAGCCAGTGTTCAGAGCCTCTGTTCTGTGCAGCCAGCCAGAATCTCCCTATGGCTCTTAGCAAAGAGCCATAGCCAAGTAGTAATAATGCATGGCATTTTTGGTTGAAAGGTGATGCCAGCAAGCCTTTGAGATGATATGATTATGTTAAGATCTGCATTCAAATGGATATCAGACCCCTGCTGTCCACCTCAGCCTGCTACGGGACTCCTGGAGAGGTCCCATTGGTTGGGGAAGTGGTAGGAGGGAATTCCGGGGGAGGGACTTCCTGTTGGTGTGTGTCCGGGAGAACGCTGCGTGTGTCGGTAGGCATATTTCCCGGGAGCATACGGGGCACTGGGGGGAGTTTCAAAAATAAAATTTGTTCCTGCTTGAGTGGCTCGTGATTTTGTGCCCAGCCAGACTGCGGCAAGATGCATCTGCAGAGTGGCCACCAGCACATGCACAGTCTGTAGCTCCCAGGTGGCGAGGACTTCCACCAAATCAGTGCCACTTTTCCCCACTGTGTCAGTAGCAGAAGCCCAAGACAAGGAGCTCAAGGTCTCAACAGACCTCTAAGGTCCTTCAGCCCTAAGTGTTCAATCACACAGGACCTGGTCCTTCCTGGGCAGGAGTCCCGGCTGTGAGCCAGAGACAAGGAGAGCCCTCAGTGGTTGCAGGGGTAGAGTCTTAGCCCTGGGCTGTGGCACAATCCTCTCATTTCATAGCCCAGGATGGAGGAGAAGGAGGAGCCCTGCAGAAAGGAGGGAGAGGTAAGAGGAGAGGAAGTGAGCAGGGAGCTCCACGGAGAAAGCAGAAAGCAGGAAATGACTCTAGACCCGCTCCCGATCCCACAGGCAGGAGGAGACGGGCCACGGCACACCTCACCATCCAGGAGGAGCCTGGAGACCACAGGAAGGGTACTGGCATCGTGCACACTGGGACCACAGGGAATTCTGCAGGTGGGAAAGATGCCAAGCTCAGCTTGGAGCAAAGTGACACTCCAGGGGCCATGAAACATCAGCATGTGGCAGGCGCAGGGTGTATTTATTTGCCTGTGTCCTCTTGGCCAGTGCTGGCTGGAGAAGGAAGGTCCACACCAGCATCTGCCCTTGTTTCATCTGCAGACAGAGGCCGCCATCTGTCACAGGGCTCAAGGAGCAGTGGGGGAGGGGAGTATGGACACGGGAGCCTGTGGCTGGAATGCTTCAGGGCTCTTGGAATTGCTGGTGCCTTCTCTCCACTTGCCACTGTATGGCAGCTGTTGGAGGGATGCCGAGTTCCACTGGAAGAGACGCTTATGCCGACAGGTGTGTGATGCTCATGGTGAGCAGTCTGCACAGAGGGGCTCAAGGGGCCCGGGCACCAACTCAAGGCAGAGGACGGGGCGGGGCAGAGGTGAGGGCACTCAGAGTGCTCAGAGGAAGAAGGACAGTGCAGAGAAAGAGTTGTGGACAGCACTGCCGGTGGCGGGAAGGAGAGGTGCAAGGAGGGTGCACCCAGGCACTGGGGACAGGCACACCTGTGTCCCGCTGAGGCATGGCAAGGTCCTCTGTCACTGCCCCATTTGGAAGCATTCTTGATGACTTCCGTGGTCTTCCTTGATGACATGAGAGCCTCTCAGGGATAGGCGTCAGGACAGGAAGCAAGTCCTAAAGTGGCTGCACACAAGTGGAGACGCCCCTGTGGGTCTCAGAAGATGTCCCCGCGGGCCCTGTCTCTCCTTCCACTGCCTCCCACCCACATGGTGGGTGGGTGCCTTCACTCCTGGGTCAGGTTCTCTTCTCTGCAACAAGTGGCCACCCTGGATCTGGGACAGTTTGTCCTGCAGAGCTCAGAAAGGGCAGTTTAACTTTCAGGGTAAAAGCATAGTCATTATATTCTAAATCGACAGATGAAAAGTGCCTGGAGAAAATAAACCTCAAGTATTTCTACAATGTTGGATCCATTAAAAAGTGGGACAAGGCGAAGGGTATGGTTTCATGATTCCACCCCTTCTCACTCTTCTCCGATGACTCAGGCTGTTAGGTTTCAGCACAGTGTCCAACTCTGCCTGGTGTCCTGAAGGAGCCCTGGCTGTGGGGCCAGCCTACATTGACCTGGTACCAGCCTGGCCACTTGGACTGTGACACTGATACATTCCCTCCCCCAACCCCAAGGCACGTGGTCCTCCCACTGGGCATGGTCCTTCCCCTCGAGAAGGAAGAGTGTGAATGTCCCTCCAGATTCCGTGGCACTAGGGTAAAATTCAGGCCTCATTTTAAATTATGTTCTAGTGTTTCAGTGTCAATGTATTTTTTTAAACTCTCGGCACAAGCACAAAGGGGACCCTCAGAATTCTTTTCATCTGTAAGACATGGATGTTTTGCCAAAGTGGTAGCTCAAATGAGACTTGGGAGGTGAAGTAGCTGTTCTTCACTCTCTCTCTAACATGGGACCACAGATCAGCCTTTGGAAAGAGAGGAAAGCAGTTCCCGTTTAAGAACCTCCAAGAGAGAAGATTTCAGAACCCATGCGTTCATTTATCTACAGGACCACACTTGTTTGGTGTCTGTAGATGCCTCAGCTGTGGTACCGGTATGCAAAGATACAAGACAGCCCGTCTGGCCAGGTACAGTGGCACACAATCCCAGTGGCTCAGGAGGCTGAGGCAGAAGGATCATAAGTTTAAAGCCAGCCTCAGCAACTTAGTAAGGTCCTAAGCAACTCAACAAGACCCTGACTCTAAATTATATATATATATAATATATATATATTATATATATATATTATTATATATTATATATATAATATATATATATTATATATATATTATTATATATTATATATATATTATATATTATTATATATATTATATCATATATATATTATATATTATTATATATTATTATATTATATATATATATAAAATATATATTATATAATATATTGTATTATTATATATTATATATTATTATATATTATTATATTATATATATATATAAAATATATATTATATAATATATTGTATTATTATATATTATATATTATTATATATTATTATATTATATATATATATATATATATATATTTTTTTTTTTTTTTTTAAGAAAAGAGCTGGGGATGTGGCTCAGTGGTAAAGCACCCCTGGATTCAATCCTTGGTTAAAAAAAAAAAAACAGACAGCCTGTCTGGAGGCCTCATGGCTGGGGAGGAGGAAACCACGGTAGGCTGGCCCTGGCAGAGACGGAGTGTCCTACATACCGCCATCCTATGGCCAAGGTTGGCTCCCGACATGTTGTGTTTGGCCTAAACAGTGTTGTTGTGCTACCTTAGTTTTTAAAATTGTGGAGTAGTTTCCAACACTTAGAAGTTTGGAAAATTCATGTGCACATATGAATCCATACTCCCCACACGCATTTACATCCAGATTTCCAAAGTCTCTCTAAAACCTTAGGAGGTCCAAGAGACAGCTGGACCACATTCTTGCCTCGCTATAATGGGGTGGTGTCGAGGGATCCGCCTCCTCTGATGGGCACATGCCTTAGCACTTCGTGGTCCCACCAGTGCCCAAGGACATCTCAGGGGCATCATCTGTGTTGCTGACTGGTCTCTGTGGCTCTTTGACTTGGTGACCCATTGGAGAGAGCTGCACAGTTCAATAGAATATAAGGCCAGTCACAGACACAAGGTGTACGTAGGATTTAAATTTCCTGTTGGTCACATTTAAAAACAATAGAAAGCAACAAGTAAAATTTATTCTAGTCATATATTATTATGTAACTATGTCAAAGATATGGTACATTCAATATAAAAAATCATAAATGCAACATTTATACTATTTCAAACCTTCAAAATCTAGTGCGTATATTACTCTGACAGCACATGTCAATTTGCATTTCAGTTGTTTGATGATGGACTGTGGCCAGTAGGGACAGGATCAGGGAGGACAATGTGACAGCACAGTGCCTGGAGGAGGGACTGAGTGTCTGAATGAGGCTGAGGCCCAACAACCAGTGCCATAAAGAAAGTGCTTTTTGTCCTTCCTTTTATGCAGAATTAGAAGCCACTGGAAATCCGCTCAGGGCTACAGTCCAATGTTTTATTGAAGTTCTCTGTCACAGCTAACATTCCTCCTATCACATGTTAGATTCATCTACCCTTAGAATGTCGTGCATGTATATAGAGAAAAGCAGAGTAGGACTTTCTGGAAGTTTCCAAACTGGTGTAGAGTGCTGGGGGTTCCAAGTGGAACTGCAGAAGAGAGGCGGACAGAAGGAGCCAGACCTGGGGCCCACTGCAGGATCAGAGAGAGCAGCCTCCTCAGCTCTCCATAATGTAGGCATGTGCAAGACTGTATTTATAGAAAGACAGTCACTGTGTGTGAGAGAGAGAGTGTGTGTGCACACACAGTGGGAGCAGGGTGAAAACACTTCTTTATAATATAATGTTCCAGAACGTATAAAATAATCTCTTTTGTGTTAGTTGTTGAGGTACTTGGAGGGTTTCCCAGCCCTTCATTCGTCTTTTATGGATCATTTATTTGCTTTAAACCCCATTATCCTGGGTGGCCCAATGGAAGTTGGGTACCAGGTATGGCCACAATTTGCTAAAAGAGGCCTTAAAAAATGTATAAGTCATATGCAACAACTTAAGACCATAAAGCAGTTATTTACTCACTATGTGACTCTACCAAGCTCATGTTTAGTGAGTAATTATGGACTTGATTGTACAATTATAACATGTTTTAAATTACTGTTAAACCCCATTTTTATTGAATAAATCAGGACAATATCTTTTATAGAAACAGATTTTTTAGAAAAAAGGAAATTGACTATGAAGAAAGAATTTACCCCTAAACCTTCCAACCAAAGTGACTGAGCTTATTCAGTCCCTCCCCAAACCCTTCTGTAAGTTGATCTTAGAGAAAGGCAGGGAAAAGAAGACTTTATTTTTATGGCTTATGTGGAATGAAGACAAGTCTCTGCTGTGAGACGGTGGCCATCTCTGACACTACTGTGCTCTTCGGCTCTTTTCCATGTGAGGGAAATGCTTCCAGACTGCTCTCGAGACAGCCTCCCTGGATGGATTACTGGCCCAAATAACTGGGTCTCTGAGCCTTTTCCTTATTCCTCTTTGTTTTTATTTTAATTGATTATTTTAATTGATGATGACCATTCCTTATCTGTCAATCAACTGGCACATTTCTGGATCATTCCCTCCCCAACTTGGTAGCAGCAAGTGTTTTTTTTTAAATGAATTCCTTCAATATGAATCTTTTTGTCCAGGCAAAGTCTGGGACAGAAACCCACCCAAACCCAGAAATACCTGTGAAGGAATTCCCCAGGGTGTGTTCAATTACAGGGTTATGTTACAATCTCCTGTAAACTCCATCATATCCCCGACTCTTGTCTGGAAAGGCAAAAAGGAAAGCCAGATGTGACGGTGGAGTAATGGTAGCTACCAGCACCAGGGTGGTGGGAAAGGCATGCCCCCAGCCAGGAAGTCTGGGTGGGGCAGAGGTTGGGCCTCACTCACAGGTGTTCCGCCACTCTGCTGTCTATCCCACTGAATGCAGAGTACCATCATTCATCCAGGAAGGGACGCCCAGGACCTCCTCCAGGAAGGAGGCCAGAGGGGAAATACAGGAAGGACATGAAACAGTGCTCAGAGGCGTGTGTGCATGCCCTCGCTGCACACGTGTGTACCACACCCCTGTGTGAGCATTCCCAGCTAGATTGCACCAATCCCTTTGCTCTTGCTCAGGAAAGTTTAGGAAGCTAAGTGAAGAGGTGTTCCTAGAGTGATGATACCAATCTCCAGGATTGGGCCACATTCCACTGATGTTGAAGATTAAACCCCTGAGAAACGCCGGGGCAGGAACAGAAAGTAAATTGTATTTAATAAACAGAATAGTGTGGGGGGGAGACTCCTCCAGAAGGGATCCAGAGCTGGTGCCCAAGGGAGTGGTGGTGTCTTGCCCCTTATAGATTCTAGGTCATGCCTACATGACCAAAAGGTGACCCAAAGGCAGGAGACAGCTGAAGCAATTGCTTGTGTTGGAAACTGCATCCTTCTCCTCCTCCAGAGGCTGTTAGCAACCAGGCGATGGGGAGCGCTATCTATTTCCTTTTTTTGGATAATGGGCTCTCTGTCCTTTGCCCTGGTCTCAGCAATAGGCCGAAGCAACTCTGCTTGACATAGAACAGGAAGCCGTCTGCACAGCACACCACTTTAATAACAACCTGTCACATCCCATACAAATGACACCAACAACCCATGTCTTTCAGCAACATATTCAAAGGCAACAGACTCCAAGGATCCCAGTAAGAAGAGATGGCACATTAAGTGGTGGTAACTGAGGAAAGCGTAACATCTGATTCCTTGCAAAAGGTATGGACGACCCTAAAAGAAAGCAGCGCAGTCTAGTGAGCACCAGGGCCAGCAGCAGCCAGGAGACTTTACCGAGCAGACCCTAAGCCTGCAGGGTCAAGGGTAGGGAGGGAGACCCGAATACCAGGAGAAGCAAGGAGATCCCCTGGTGGGAGCCATGGATACCCTGAGGCCCAGCTCCTGCAGATGTTCTGCTTGGAAAAACCAGAGGGCAAGAGAGTGCCCTGAAGCACCCCCCAAAATTCAGCTTCTTGGGCCCAGAGCAAGAAGGACAAGGGGACCTAATTCATGGGCCGAGTCGGGGAATCTCCATGAGCAGAGCTGTTCTGTGGATCTAGCTGTTCTGTGGGTCTAGGTACAGGGTCAGGGGTGTCTAAGAGCATGAGATTTAGCCGTCTGTTGCTAGGGCTGAAATAGGGGGTGATCTAGATGTTGGGACATCTCAGGACCCAGAGGTATGCTTAAAAGGCCAACGAATCCAAATGCCACCAGGCAGCAATCTGAGTGTGGTGTGGAGGCTGCCGTGTCACAGTCAGTGGGAACAGGAGGAGTCAGGTCTCTGAGAGCTGCCCTCTAGTCTGTTCAGCTTGGTAGAGAGTCAAGTCAAAAGGCCATTGGTATCACCCAGACAGCAACACAGACCAGGGTAAATGGCACAGGCCAAGTAACAAAAGCCATAAATTCCACGCTTGGACTTGAAAGCCATATTCTGGGTATATAAACATATAAAACACACATGTTTATAACACTGGGACAATCACAATAATGTATCCTTTTTTTTTCCTGAGGATTTAGGAAAATGAATTGGGAAATTTTTCAGCTCATTGTTTTTGGTAAAGTGACACATGCACACAAAGTCGTAGACAAGTATTTACAACAATTTGAGGCTCACCACAAAACTCTACGACTTAGAGTGGTTCTTCCTTGAGGGCCCCATATTTGCCACGGGACTGTGTCATTATAGAAACCCATTTGCAGATGGCATATTCTTCAATAGAAGAATCAATCATAAATTTGGTGTGACTTAGATATGTGGATTCTTCCAGAAGGCTGAGACTTGGACCAAGGGAAACCTTCTTCCAAAACCCTTTACACACATGACATTCATAATAGAACTCTACAGCTATCATCTTTGGAGACTGTGTTTAAGATAATTATCATCTCCATATTTCCTTAGGAAAAATGTAAATGAAAATGTCTTCCATGGTAAAGAACCCAGTGAGCTTTGCAATCAACACACTTCCATCGATTCTGGACCCCTATGAAGGGTTTTGAAATATGAAACCAACATGCTGGAATATGGAGTAGTACTGAGGACAAAGGAGGGCATCCAGGGAAAATACCAACAGCCGCAGCAGAACACTATCCTAAATGGCACAGTGGGTTAAACTGGGTCCCCTCAAAATATTTGCTGCAGCCCCAGCCCCGGGTATCTTCTTTGAAAACACTGTGCAGATGTGATCAAGTTAAGGTCATAGCAGCTTTTCATGGACCCTCAGTCTCATGACTGGGGCCCTTGTAAGAAGGAGAGGGGCATTTGGACACAGTCACAAAGGGAAGATGCCCACAACTCAACCTCAGTTCCCTTCCCGAGCCTCTCCCGCTGACCCCCTAAATCCCCTAGCTCCATCCATCTCTTTCCCAGTCTCTGCCTGAGAGCTCCGCCCAGCACAATGGTGGCCTTGGTACATGGAGAAGCATCTCCCTCCTTGGAGACTTCTCTAGCTCTGAGTTTTCTTCCTTGCTGCAGCCAGGTCAGTACCATTAGGACGTCCAGTAGAAGCCCAGGTTCTTGGTGTCCTGAACAAAGAACTGAGCGAGACCCACAGAAGGGACCAATACGGTACAGATTTACTGAAGGTGAAGATAGCACTCTGTTAGGCAGAATGGAGTGGGAGCAAGAGAGGCTCAGGGCCCCGATGTCTGGAATTTAGGGTCTTATATCCTGAACTGTGGGTATTCTCTTTTCTACCTGACCCTGATTCAAGACCTCACTCCATTTCCTCCCATTGGTTATCTATGATACCTGATTAGAATAATTTCCAATTCCCCCCCCCCATTGGTTACTTTAGAGAACCTAATTAGAATACTCCCCACTTTACTTCCACTGCTCATTGTAAAATTTGAAACTGCAGCGAGAGTTGTCGGGTGATAAGTCCTCAGTGGCAGGAGTTGTCATGGTAATGTGATTTATTGTAAAAGGGACAGGACTGGTCTCCTTGTCTTATCCTTCAGTGGCTTCCTTTTAATATGCCACCTCTGTCATCTTGGTGTCCCTGAACTTCTGCATAATAAGGTGGCCTTAGAAGTTTTGCATCACCCTGATCCCCTCCCATCCTTTCTACTTACTTTTAAATGGCTTTAACTCTTTGGGGCTTTTCTCTTCTCATATAATAAAACTGAAACTTCTGAGTGTGGCCTCTAGTGTCCTGTGGCCTATTTCTCTGTCCTCTCCAGTACAGGCTCACGTTTCTCCTGCTTGCTCTCCTTTATCAAGATTCACCACCTTCTTTCTGCTCCTAGAATTCACCTCGACCCACCCTCTCTCAGGACCTTTGCACATGCTGTTCTCTCCACCCAGACTCACCGCCTCCTCTGAGAGCTTCATTCCAATGTTGTGCTCATAGCTTCCTGGCCTTCAGGAACTCAGCACAATTTACAGTCATACCTTCTTTTGTGTGATTATTTGATAAATGTCTATTCCTCTCATTATCCAACAATTTCCTGATGGTTGATCTCCTGCCAGTTCCTTTCCCAGGCCTAGTGCAGTGCCTGCACAGCTGGGGTCATCAGCAAGCCTTTACTGAGTGCCTGAGTCTTCTGCTAAATCCATTAAAATGTTACTTCCACCAGCAATGATCTCTCTGAAGCAGAAAAGCTCACAAAAGATGCACTTAGGTTATCTTGATCCTTTTCACCACCTGTCTTCTTGCTCCTCCCCTTTTAAACTTAAAAGATTTCATAAAAGATTGACCAAAATATTAATCTGGCTGAAGATCTCAGCCCCAGGCTTGTGGCATTGCTAAGTGATGAGGACATTTATTGTAAGAAACATTTCTCATTAAAAAAAATGAAAGAGGTCATGACAGAGACCCCATCTCTATATTTTAAGCCTTTTGTGAACATCAAGTGTCACAAACCCTCAGCCTTTTACACCTGAGGAGTCTTTTCATCTCATTTTCTGATTAAAAAATTGACTCTGATGAAAGAGAACAGTCCACGAGACCCAGTCACCCATTGAGAGCCATGTTTCCAAAGGACGAATGGATCTCACTCTAAATGACCCATCCTAGGATAGCACTTGGTCTAGCTGGACCACCCTCTGGTCAGAACCCCTGTCCATGCTGCGGTTTGACAGTAACCCAAGGGTCCATTGTGGTTGGAGGCTTGGTCCACTGGGTGATGGTGCTGGAGTTAGTGAGCTTTGGGAGAGGTAGGGACTACTGGGAGGTCATTTGGTCATTGGGGGTGTGCCCTCTGAAGGCAGTTCTTCTGGGATTCCATGTTAGTTATAAAAGGAGCAAGCCTGGCCCCTCCCTTGCCCTCTGCTTCCTGGCTCTCTATGTGACACAGGTCTCTGACATTGACATCTGCCTTTCCCCCATCCACCACGGGGCCCTCATCAGAACTGAGCTGATGCAGGCACCATGCCCTTGAACCATCCAAACTGTGAACTAAATCAACCTCATTTTCATTATAAGTAGTTGTGTCTGGTATTTCATGATAGGGTGAAAACCTGACTAATCCAGTCCATCTACAAACCTGGACCGCCCTTACCTCTTTACCCCTAAAGCTACTTCGCATCTGGATAGCTTCTGGTTGCCCTCCTATCTAGAAGAGTGGCCCTCCAAGCCGTCCACCTTCCCACCTCCTGGGCAAGGACAGGTGCAGTTGTTTGCAGGTGAGTCTGACTGGACGCGCTGCAAGTGCTGCAACCTGTCAGGTGTCTCCATCTTTTCCGCAGCACCTAGGAGTGGAGCACAGGAGGCAGCCAGGCGGCTTCTCCAAGCTGAGCCCCGGCTCTGGGAGGAAGACAGCTGCTGCTGGCCCTGCTCTTCCAGCCTCCCGAGGCCTCCAAGGTGGCTACTCCAATCCTCAGACATGTGCTGGGTGTTTCCTCAGCTTTCCCTGGTTGGGCTAGAAACTGGCAACCCTTTCCCAGTCATGGAAGGTTCCCTTGGGACCCCAGGACATGCATGGCCTGTGGGGCTGAAGGTGAAGGCCTGCACTGCAGCAGGGAGCACCACTTGTTGTCACCACCAGGCTCCCCGGGGTTCCCCTGCACCAAGTCACCCGCTGCTGATTCTGGGGAGAAGGGCTTCTGGGCAGGATCTCGCTGGCAGGCCCACACTGGTGAACAATGGATTCATGTTCACCTGGTATTTCATGAGGCACAATTTCTAACCAAAACCACAACGTGCACAGCTATGAAGTGGTCGCATGGCCGACCAGCACAATCCACCAGCCTTGATGGCAACTGGCCCAAGATCAGTGTCTTTGCTGTCTCCCTATATTTTCTTTGTCACCTTTCATGTTATACTTTTTGGACTGGTATAGATACATATTCATATGGTTTTGGGGATTGTGTAAAAGGTACGGGCTCAGTGAGGGTTCATTGCAAGGACTCAAAGAAACCACATGGGACAACAGCCCCCTCTGAGCCGTGCTGTCACACTAAGTCCCACCACTTCCAAGACGGAGCAGGTAGGAGGCTTCACAGAGAAGCTGGCCACTTGGGATTACAGAGATGCTACCCAGCAAGCTCCGCTTCCTATGGGGACTCTGGTGTCCTCCACACCCAGGAAGAAGGTCCAGTGGGCTCTTGGCCACTGTCCAACAGGTTCAGACACTTCAATCAAAGCGACCTCACATCCTGCTGGGATCCTGGGTGTCTTTGCTTGGCCACCTGAAGTCCCTGCTCAGGGGCAGGGCTGTTTGCACACATGGCCCTGGGTGGCGCGATCAGCGGGAGCAAACTGTGCCACTGGCAGTGGCTTCCCCAGAAGGGGCCCTGGCCTGGCAGGCACCAGCGTTTAGCATGTGCTGCCCTCTAGCGCTTCCTACTCCCCAATAACTGAGCCCTCACCGCAAACAAAAGTCCAAGGTCACCGCAGCGGTTTTCACTGTGAGGGAAGCGGCTGCCAGTGGGGTTTTCCGTCAGTTGCCGGGCATCTAGGATCTGAACCAGGGTGGAGTCTTGTTCCGAAGCCCACACTGTAGAGCACCAGGACAACGTCCCAGGCTAGCTAATGTCCTTGTCACTGACATGCAAGTGATTTGATATTGCCTACCCCACGGGATTCACTCGTTCCCTCTGTGAGGCAGGAACAAGTTTTCAGTCGCAAGCTAGGGTGGACAGAATGTAACTGGCTTGTCATCATTTGGATAATCAGATTAATTTCTGGTCCGAGGCCCTGTGCAGTTGAAAACTAAACACATCCAGACATGTCTGGTCTGGGGATCTCAGTCAAATGTCATGATTTCTTTGCAGCTTGAGGCTTAAAGCTCGGCTTTAAGATGCTTTTCTCTTGCCCCTTCCTCCCCTGGATTATGCCAACGTCAGCCCGGCAGGTGGGGGAAGGACATGCCCCCACCTCAGTCTCCATCTGCTTCCAACTACAGGGTCTTGGAGTAGCTCACAATGTCCAGTCCTTGTCACCAGGAGGGGCTATGACAGTGTGTGCTAACTAGACATAGATAACCTGACAGTGTGGACCCCACCTGACTTGACCCCTTGGAGCTAGAGAGTGTTCCCTGAGCTCCTGAAATGCATCTCTGTTTAGGCCAGGGACCCCTGCCCCCGTTCTGTTGCTCTGGGGATGGGGAGTGGGCTTGCTGACCTACCAGGCTGCACCTGGAGGCACAGCCCTCGTCCTTCTTCCCCCAGGTGGGATCCGCCAAGAGCCTTTGTCCCACAGCCCTGCCCTGACCCCAGCACTTGGACTGCGAATCCCCTTCCCTCCTCTCACAGGGCTCTCCCTTGCTTCATCTTCAGCCCTCTGTCCCTTACCAACTCCAGGAACTGTCACCGAGCCTGGATGCCAAGCGGGAAGACAGGCGAAATGACTGCCAGGCCACACCCCCTCTTACAACCTTTCCGTCACACCTGGCTCTGTGTCGCTTGAAGTTTAACAGTCAATCATGTTCCGTTTTTGCTTTCTGGTGCCTAAGTACGGGGGTGTCTTCAGCCCACCTGTGTGAGCTGGGCCGTGCCAGGGAAGCCTGTGATGAGGGTGTGGCAGGGCACCATTGGTCTGGCAGGGACAGCCTCTGCTCTTTCTTCGGGTCTCTGCTGAAGTTATCCGCTTCCCCTGACTACCCTGTATATAGCAAACCCCGTCACCACCAACCATCGCTCTCTGACTTTGAGCCCTATTTTGTCTTTCTTCATGGCATATATGAATGTCACCTGCTTATATTTTTTTACGTGTCATTTGTTCATATATAACTTTTACTTGCACATTATCTACCTTCGCTACCTGCCAGCCCACATACACTGAAGCACAGATTCCTTGAGGGCTGGACTTCCTTGTTCACTGCACAAAGAACAATACCAAGCGTATTAACTCTCAACAAATATTTAGAGAATACATTAAAAATTAATTTAAACTCCTAGTACTCTCTCACTTAAATCACTTTTTCCACAGAGACCCAGCCTTATCATCACAAAATTGCCCTGTGAGGAGCACCCTGTCTATACATGTTATTGGCTCTGAGGCCAAGCAAGCCCTAAACTTGACCCTGAAAGGAATTTCCTTCTGTCCTCAGCGATGGCATTGCAAAAAAAGAGACCCATAAATAAGCACAACCATAGTGGATCCATTCCCATTGTCTTGCAGTGTCTGAAGGACTTAACTATGGAGTTAAGTGTCAAAAATAAAAAGTCATGGGACAGCATGGGGTCCCCTAGGGTGAGCCGGGAGAGGAGAACGCTGGGACTCTGGCTGGAAGATTCCAGGAGGAGGAGAAGGGCACGGTTTGCCATTCCTCAGCCATGGTTTGCAGCTTCTCCTGCTAGACACTGCGGACCAGCGCTGGTGTTAGCAGCTTACCTGGGGATTACCCAGCCGTCTATTCCCACGGCAAATCCAGCAAATACGGAAAAATAAAGCATTCCAGATTGAATAATAAGACTGCATGCTCTCTGTTGATCACATTTTGCATGGTTTTAAAGATAATGGACTAACATTTTGACCTCACAAAAAAAAATGTGAACTTTGTGTAAAAAGACCCACTCTCAGATGGGAGGGAGCGACTAAGTGTGAATGGTAGCTTTTTAAAACGTCAGGAGAAGCCCTACACCATGGAAGCTCTCTCTGCTGGGACTTCTTTCTTTTGGGACTTCTTTCTTTCTTCTTTTCCTCCCAGCTTGTAGCACGGTGCAGATTCCCATACTGGATCCTCATATTTTCCTGGCCCCTGGCTCTTCCCAACCTTTTCATTCTGCAACTCTGGCTGGTGCCCTTGATACCACCTCTGTGGTCCACGCTGGCTTTGACTTCCCCTGCTGCTTCTCTGACTTGGGTTTTCGGATACTCAATGATCAGGTGAGTGTGATCACTCCTATGGTCTAGGGAGAGGTCCTCTGGGCTTGAATGACCTTATTTTTTTGAAGCATTTAAATCAGTATAAATCCTGTTGTCAGCTAATACCTCTGTGGGAATGAACAAAATAGCCATAAAAAGTGAGTAGCAAATTTCAGCATTCCTTAAGAGTTTCATTTCCATCAACTAGAATTAATACCGAGGATAATATGATGTATTTGGAGATACATATGCTTGTTCCCATGGTATCTATGCACATTTCTAGGGTGAGTAGATTGGGGCTTAAAAGTTAGGCGGTGTTTATAATGACAACTCCATCTCCTGAACTGTGATGCACTGGGTCAGTGTGACCCTCTATCCTGCATGTGATTCTGGAGGACAGAGGGTGTATCTTGTCCTTCTGTTCTCCTCAGAATCAAGAAGAGACACTCCTTGTTCCTTCCTGTCACTGAGAGCAGGTGTTACTCCATCTAAAGACGCTGGTTCCTGATGTCAGTTCCTGCCTCAGCAAACCCTCTGAGCCAGAAGGCGAGAGAGTGAGAACCAGCTGAGAAATACTGTTCTCTTACTATGGTCTGATAGACTCAGACCTCGCGACAACTTCAAAAGGAGAGAGAGTGTTACCCAGTTAGCCAGCTCCGTGGCTTTTTAGCCCCCAGGAGTTCGAGCTTGGTTATTATGACCATCACAGACATGATGTCGTGGCTTGGCGTCATAGTCATCGAAACTGCAGTTGACTATATATAGTTAGTGGTGCATGAAACTGGGGTTCCCAAGAAAAGCTGGGAATTACAGATAAAAGTAAACTTCAATAGAACAGAGAACCTCCATGGGCACTGAAATGGAACCAGATCAAACTGACATGAAAGAGACCGGACGTATTCACTCTTCTTGAACCTGTTATCATTCCCCATAAGTCATGTTGGCAGCCCACATTGGGTCTCTCTGTGAAAAGCAAGGCTCCCTTGAATTAGAAGGCTGACACAGGGGACCTTTGTCTCTATTGAGGTAAACTGGAAAGACAACCTGTGAGCAGAAGCTGTTCAGAGAAAGAGAAAGTGGGGAGGAGACCAGAGCCTGCTGCAATGGAATTGTGTCCCCCTCCTCCCGAGGTCCGTGTTGAAGTCCTCACGCTGGTGCTTTGGGCTGTGGCCTTATGTGGGGAGGGCTGTTGCCGCTGTCCTCAGTTAGGATGAGGTCAGCTTAGAGGAGAGCCAGCTCCTAATCCAACACGACTGAGGTCCTCATAAAAAGAAGAGAATGTGAAGAGAACAGGTGCTTACAGAGGGGACGCATGTGAAGACCCGAGACCAGGCCACCTACACACCAAGGAAGGTCAGAGACCACCAGGAAACCACCAGACACCAGAAGAGAGACGGGGGACAGACTCTCCCTCCTGGCCCTCTGTGGCACCTGGATCTGTCCCCTGCCTCTCAGAACCATGAAGCAGTACTTTTCTGTGGTTAAAGTCACCCCAGAGTGTGGTGTTTTGTCACCAGAATTCCAGAAACAAAGGCAGTGCTGATATGAAGAGGCACAGGGCAGCCACGTCCTTGGTGGCTGCAATATTGCCGCTGAGTCAGACTTCTTTCCTGACACAGAGCCTTCAGCCTGGGAGTAGAGTTTGGGGTCAGAGCTGAAAAATTTAAGGAGGCAAACTTAATTTTGAAACGTTAGCACATTTGAGTTATGACTTGTAGTTCTGTCCCCTGTGATCCTTTGTACCCACGCCTTACCTGCTGTTCCATGGTGTCAGTGGTATTCTTTAGAGTCCCCAGGGGAAGGGATGATTTGTCAACAGTGACATCAAATTCTTGGCTTTGGGTTTCCATGGAAGGGACAACAGAATTGAAGGCCATGGACTTCAATTCTGAGAGCTGGGAGCTGGGTGGCAAATTTTTTTGGAGGTTTGTAAGTTTGATGTCATGCCTACGAGGAGGCAGAAGATCCAGCAAACGTGGGGTGTAAGATTCCGGTGAATGGAGCAGGGAGGAGCACGGGGATGTAACGGTGGATCCACACAATAAGAGGTGGGCCTCGTCGTCAGTGCTGGAGGAAGCCTGCCAGACGTGACCTGGCCTAGGCATAGGAGCCGGCAGGCTCCATTGAGGGAATTCTGCTCTCCCTGCCTCAACTCAGGCTTCTGATGATGGGAGGATCATAGAAAGCTCAGGAAAGCTAAGGCACCCTGAGCTGGGGGCTGTGTCCCTGAGAGCTGAGGGGTGGCAGGCCCTCTGGGGAAGCTGCCTTCCAAAAGAGGAACAGCTTTGGTAAGGTAGAAAAGTTTGCCTGGAGGACGGAGGCAGAAGGGTCCCGGGGAAGGCCCCCCCTGAGCTCTCCAGTGCACCCCCCCTGGAGCGGAGGCTCGAGTGGCTCGTTCCCCTGACAGTGGGCCAGAGATGTCAGGCACCCGGCTGGGACACACACACAGGGTAGATCCAGTGTCACCTGTGTGACCAGATGGGTGGGCGAGGGGAGTGGGGTGCAGGGGCCTTAATGAGGATCCAGTGAGGAAGGAGACAACGACAAAAGTCGACCTGCTGGGGCTAGTCTGTCAGGGGCCAGCAGAGGTCACCTTGGAAGGTTTGTGCTCTATGTGGGAAGGAGGTCGGTAAAAGTGTAGGAGAAAGAGGTCGAACACAGAAAGGTGACCCAGAGAGGGCAAGTCTAAAGAAGGCCCTCCCATGTCACCTTGCCCCCCTCCCTTCCCTGGAACCTTGCCCTCTGAGCCTGTGGGGACCAGCCTGGGTCCTTCTTCTCTGAATAGGTGGTCAGGATGCTGAGGAAGAACCCGGTCTCTTTCTTCCATCTGGACCAAGCTGTAAGCCCTGCAGGAGACACACATGAGTAGACTTCATCGGTGGCTCTTGTTCCTTCCCACTGGGACAGGCCCAGGAAGGACTCCTAACGGGAGCCTGGCTTCCCCAGCTAGGTCTCCGGGGGACACTACCGATCTATCTCTACTTTCCCAAACTCTGAAGGATTAGGGATTTGGCCACGCTCACACTGCAGTGGGTTCATATGAACCAAAAGAGTGCTGCAGGATCCTTGGAATTTACAACAAACAAAAAAGTCTTTCTAAGCTGTATCTTGTAAACCTATCCTTGTTCAAGTTCTTTCTCCTCTAATTATAATAAACCTGAATGAGACATGTGTTTTAACATGATAGACAGATCTAACATAATTAAATAAGCTTTGAACATCTGGTTCACATCCATTGAATTGGAAACCAAATAAAATTTACAGTGAATGATGATTGGTGGTCTCGACAAGTTATCCTGTCAAAAAAATCCAACCTCAGTACAGGTGGAGAAGTCTGTGTGGTTAGTAAGAATTACTTCAGGCCTAATCTACCTAGTTCAGAGCCTTCTCCAGATAAGGCACATCAGTAATTGTGGCTTGCCATATGCACATGCCAATTAAGGCCAATGCATTTTTAGTGTTTTAGTAAGAAGAGATGATTACAGGTGGATAATAATATTATTCTAATATTATTTCTGGGAAAATAATATTTTTTAACTGAGTTATTAATAGAATTGCAGATGTCTTTTATCTCAAAAACGTTTTCAACAATTTTACCTGAGGTGTGTTTACAGTTGTTGAATAGATAAAAATATCTGGTACACATTTTCCCTGCTCAGGTGGCTCCCCAAATCTGGTTCAGCAGTATTTTTTTCCTCCAAAACTTTTGAGGGTTTCTAGCAATGGTTATATTATGACTAAAAACTAAAAAAAAAAAAAAAATCCATGTTCTCCTTGTCTATTTTATAACTACAAATTATTATATAGTTATAGTATTTGATAAATTCTCATAAGCACCCACAAATTCATAAAATCTCAAATTTTTATAGCAAATTATATAGTAGGTATCATTTTCTCCAACATGTGGAAAATAAGATTGAGGTTCATAGAGTTAATATAACCTGCCACAAGAACCAACTAACTGTGGAGGTACAAGTCAGGCTTAAGTCAGCCTGACTCTACTATGCTTTGTTGTGTCTTTACATTTCCTATTTCAAATTAACATTAAACAGTTCTTGGGAAGAAATCTGCCTATGGTATTTAAAGACAGAAAACTAAAACAGCCCATACCGAATGCTTATCGATTCAATTCAAAGAAATAGACACAGGCCAAGCATTTGCTGTGTACTACCAGGATTATACTGATAAATACAATACAGCTCCTGCCCAGTAGACCTTATATTTTGGGGGAAAGGGCAAGAAAGATAGAAATTAGAAGCTTGAAATAACTTGTATAAGTGTTCCATTGCTATAACAAAATACCTGAGAGAATCAACCAATGGCTCGTGGTTTCAGAGAGTTTCTGTCCATGGTCACTTGGCTCTGTTGCTTTGGGCATGTGGAAGAACAGTACAGCACAGCGAGAGCATGTGATGGAAGCCTGCCCACCTCATGGTGACCAGGAAGGAGAGAGAGAGAGAGAGAGAGAGAGAGAGAGAGAGAGAGAGAGAGAGAAAGAGAGAGAGAAGTGGTTGGGGCCTTCAGGCACACCCTCAGTGACCTACCCTCCTCCCACTAGGGCACACCTCCTGAAGGTCCTACTACTTCCCAGAACCACCATAGACCCCGGATCAAGCCTTTAATCCATGGGCCTTTGGGGAACATTCAAGATCCAAATTATAGCTTAACTTAAAGTTCAGACTATAATTGTCAAAAGGGGATACCAACAAAAGGCTTGGAGGGCCAGTTGGTCCACGTGATGGTTGAAGCTGAGGGGCCAGGGAGGTGGGGGAAGATGCTCACCATGCTATTCTCCTTACTTTTGTATACGTCTAAGTCTTTCCTTAATGAAAAGGGTTTTTCAGTACAATGGGGGCATATGAAAGAGTCTGCGTCTGTGTGAAAGATTTGCAAATTTTTTTCAAGGGAAAAGTAGCAATTATGGGAGAAGATTTAAAAGATAGGAAGGACCTCAACAGGTGGATATGAGTACAAGAAGATAGTTTTTACCATGTTTCCCCAGAATTTCCAGAAGACCATAGAGAGGCCTATGTTTACACTGTTGGGGCCTCTGGTGGCCTGGGGTTCTCAGCTCTGCCTTGTATGGCGCACTTGGCCTCTGTCACCAGTAACCACTGGACCTCTAAGGGAATCCAAGTGGTCACAAGTTGACTCTTGTGGCTCTGCCAGAAGGTCCCCCAGGCTTTGCAGAAGATGCCTCACCCTGTGCAGCTGAATGGAGGCGAAACCAGCATTCTGCCTCAATGCAGCCCATCGGGCTATATAGGAACAATTCCAACTCAACTCAGGTTTTTAAGAGGTCACTTCTCCTGGACAAAGTGGCAGTTGAAACTCTGCATTCCAGCTTGGCAGAAAGGAAGTCCTTTGTCACCCTCTTGTGTAGTGCCTTTCTTAGTCTGCCTGGGCTCTGATACCCTACACAAGGCTCCTTCCCAGTGACATCCTCCTTGTCCTGCTGGGCTGTGACAGCCCATAAAGGGCCACACATGGCAGATGCTCCCTGCACATGCACAGACCCCAACACCCTCCATGAACTCACAATGCCTCCTCCCTCCCTCATGTCACGTGTGCCCCCTGGCTAAGCCCACAAAATGACTCCAAAATTTATTTCTCTAACAAAAAGGGAAAGGAAAAGGAAGGAACAGTCTTGAGAAAAATTTTGTTGTTATTTGTTGGGAAGTCAGTTAGATAATTTCTTTATTGACATGGTCTTGCATTTCTTGTATTTGTTTTTCATTTCTTGTAGAGATAAAATAGGCAAGAAAAAGTATGAAATATTTTTAAAAAGTAAACAGGAGGAGAGACTGGAGATAGGTAGCAGGTGTTGGCTATAAAGAAGGAGGAATAAAATATTAATTAACAGTAATTTTAAAATGAAAGAGAGGTAGAGGAAACAGGAAAACTTGGCCATAAGTGGTGGAAGAGAGTAAAGAAGGATCAACAAGAGGAAGATAAACCAAGATACAGACAGACAAGCCGATGAACAGCAAAACAGCTCAAATCCACATACGATTAAACCTCTCCTTAGTCAAATAAGAAAAAGGTTCAGAAGAAAGCAATTAACATGAAAGTGACATTATCTGTATGTACATGCAGTGGACAAGACCCTGTGAGCCAGTAAAAGTGCCCCTCAGGGCTGGGCCTCCATGGACTCTACGTTGCCATATTAGCTTTAGAAATTCTTTAAGATCTTAGCTGATTTCTTCTTATGCGTGTATGTGACACATTCCTCTTTCGCTCACATTTTTTCTCCTCTCACACTTTTCTATGGGTGAGTCAGTCTGTGTGTTCTTGGGGGAGCCTCTGTCTCCTTGAGTTTGGGGATATGTTGGCTTGAGGAGTACTGTGGTATTTTTTCTGGCTTCTCCTCACTTGGCCAATACTTTTCCAGGTACTTTCTAGGTGGAACTTGAACTTCAAGGAGAGTTTTTTAACTTTAAAATGTTCTCATCAGAACTATGTTTGAGAGGGTATATTATAATATATAATTAATTGTAGTTAGCATTATGCGAAAGGAATTTTTTAAAATCTATGACAGAGAGAAATACAATATGACAAGAAAAAGTAAGTCTGCATACTCCAGAATGATATGGACCAGTTCAATAAAATTACACATGCAAATTGTGTGTGTGTGTGTGTGTGTGTGTATGCACGCATGTGTGTAAACAGGAATTGGTTATGGTCTTTGAAAAGCCAAACTTTTTTGTTAGCTTCCCAAGTTGAAGTGTAATGTATGTATTTGGAAATACACATAAGTGTAGAGCTCAACAGAACTATTTCTAAATGATTTAAAGACACATCTCACTTCCAAATGCATCCCTGTGTTATTAGGACTTGAGGGTTGTTTTCCATGTGAAGTTCTCAGCTCCCACAACAATAAGCAGTGAGGGAGAATGGAAATAATTATGTTTGGAATTGAGCTGAATCTGTAGTTTTGCATGACATCTTCTATTTCTCAACATATTTTCCCAGGTCCCAGAGCTTTCTTGGATTAAGCTAAAGCCTCTTGACTATATTTTGCCAAAAACTGAATGAGAGTAGAAGCTGCTATAACTGGAAGCAAGGACTTGAATGAACTTTCACCCTTGCAAATGCAGAAAAAAAATGACCCTTTTGGCTAGACCCTGGGTATATCAAGGCTATCTTCTGTCCCCTGGCTGATAAGTGAATCACGGACAATTAGGATTCCGACTCTGAGTCAGAGGAAAAAGAACTTCTTTCAATTTCCCTTCTTCCTCCCCTTGGAACCAAGATCACCCTGCGTAGCCTCTACTTCAGACAAAGGATATAGACTCTTCCAATGTTGCTGACCCTGAACAGAGGTTTGAGCTTCGATAGCTGACTGTGACCATTAAACATGTGGCTGATTCAGGCTAAAATAAGAGACCTCAGTTCATATTATTTGAACAGCAACTGCTCCCCTTCAGTGCTTCCTGGGAACCCACATCCCGGAGACACATGGCTGGCTGCTGGTCCCTTTCTGTTTCCCAGATCCCAGAGCCCGCCCACTCCAACAGGATGCAATTCCTATAAGACCACCAAGGAACACTGAGAGGGTCAGTAGAGCTAAGTATGGGCCCTTCTTTCCATAACAGGGAAGAGTTCCTTCAAGACTCACACAGTCCTTCAGAGAATTAGTCTGTTATCTACTGACTCACTTTTGTGGATTCATCCAGCATTGTGCCTTCTCCTCTACCACTTTAAGGAAGTCATCCCTGATTGTCACCCTCCATCAATTCATCCATTCCCAAATGACTCTAAGGTCAGCTTCAGCCTGGAGTCTAAGATCTGGTTGTACCAGAGCCTAAAGAAGGATTGGGATACTTTCCTATTTTTCTGCTGAAAGTTTTGAGCCAAATCCAGGTCTTGACTCCATTATGGGGTGGGCTTGGAGGGCCCCAGCTACTGCTGTGGCTTCAGGGTAGACTGAGCCAAGAAAGGTGAAGATGTCTATATCCAGAGGCAATGAGTCACTTTTATTTTTTTAAATTTTTTTTTAGAGAGAGAGAGAGATAGAGAGAGAGAGAGAGAGAGAGAGAGAGAGAGAGAGAGAGAGAGGATGGACACAACACAATGCCTTTATTTTTTATGTGGTGCTGAGAATCGAACCTGGGTCCCACCCGTACTAGGCGAGCATTCTACCGCTGAGCCACAATCCCAGCCCAGAACTTTTAATTCTTTAAGCCCAGGACCCAAATTCTCTAAAAACAAGAAAACCTAGTCACTTGGGCAATTCCCCAGCTGGCTTCAGAGTGTGGTTGTGTCCTTGTACGTAGAAGTTGACAGCCCAACACAGAGCACTCACTTCTCTTATGGACTCAGAAGTGCCTTGTCTGACATCAGCACTTTAAGAGTGGACCTTGCAAGACAAGTGAATGGCCATGACCTGGATGTGGGCTAAAAGGCTCCAGGACTAAGCTGATCCCAGCCATGGATCGACTCTTGAGACAGTTCTTCTCTCACGCATACTTGTCCTGGGAGATCCCCTGTCCTCCCTGATTCTGTCTTGCTGGCACCTCTATCACCTTGTCTGTCCCTCCTGGACACAGTGCCCTCTGCAGTCCAGCTTACTCATGGATGGCCCTTGCTGGTCTGATTGGTAATTCCAAGTTGAAACTAAGAGCTTCTGAGTAGGTTGCCATCCCCCAGATGTGAAAAGTATAATTGAATCAGCCAAAATTAAGAGCTAAAAATGCATTTCCCTTTTTTTACCCAGTAAGATCATGCTCAAGATTGTAAATACTGATTTCTCTTTTACAAACCGATTATTGTCCTATAAAGGAGAAATCATAGGTCACACATGAAAATTACTGGATAATGAGATGCAAAATTGTGAAACCCTCAATAGGTGTCTCTTCAGTTACCTGATGAGCACTTTCAGACTCATTCTGCTAACTCTGAATACTCACTTCCCAGGAAATGTTTGAGCAGTGGACATTAATGTCTTTGCAATAGAATTTAGCTTGAGGGCGTTCTTTTGCATTAACACAGTCACTCATGTAGTAAAGCACCTTCTTTTAAGAAAAAATAGTGAGAAAAAAATGATTTGACATCTTATATTTGCTTAATTTGATTCTTCTGAGGTCTCACCCACAAACTCAAATATGTTCCTTAACTAAGAATTCTCCATGTTCTGTCTTCAAAAAATGGGCGTAAGTAAAATTAATGAACTCAAGTTCTGGGAAAGTTCTATGAAGAATAAGGATAAGGGCCTGGCTTTGGTCACATATTCTTACAAAACTCAGAGAGCTGCTATTTGCTAAGCCTGGCAGGATGCTGGGGAATATAATATTCCTCCCACCCTGGGCGGTGGGTGTCATAGCCTTTGTTCTGCAGACAAGGAACTGAGAGGCCCAGGGAAGACAGATCCTGACTCTCAGGCGGGACAATTGAGAAATGGCAGCTGCTGGGTCCCATTCCTAGTCTGGACCAGACCCCAAAGCTCATGGTCTGACAGCCTCTCTCCCAGGGTTAAGCCATCGCTCCCTGGAAGCAACCAAGCACCGCTTCCCAGCCTCTCTCCAGGTTTTATTCCTGTAGAATGGGGAGTAACAACCTGGCGACCGTCAGTTTGCCAGTCCCCAGAGGGCCTGGGCCCTGCTCAGAGGACAGGGAGCTGCCTGAAACCAGGGAGTTAAAGTGCTCCAGGGAAGAACATCCGCCCAGCTCCGCAGAGCCCTGCTTCTCTCCTGGAGTTTGCAAGGTTTTCACGAAGACTATTAAGGTTCCTGTTGGAACCCAATACGCCTGACAGACGGTCCTGGCTTCGGGCCTCTCCAGAGTTTCCACATGGCGGCCTTGCTTCAGCTCCAGTGAGAATTCAGGGATTTGTCTTTTTCCAAGTACATTGTAAAATGGAAAGTTCCTCAGCCTCTCCACCCCCTCCACAGTCCCCTCTGCCTTCCTTTCTTTTTTACTCCCTGGCCGAGGACACAGCTGCAGGAATCCACTGCCACTAAAGCAGAGCTGGGCCTCCTGTTGGTGTTTGGCTGTGGGGAGCTGCAGGGCTGTGTGAGAACGGCCCGGCCCGGGGGAACGTGTGAGCTCACCCTGGCGAGTCCTGCGCCCTTGCAGGCTCTCATGAACACTTTCAGGCCCTGGAAGTTCAGTTAACCCCAGACGGCATGCTGTTGAGCTCGCAGGCCAAGACAAAGTCAGAGCATCCTGTGCCACTTGCTTTGTAGCCATCAAGGAAGAGAAATTTTATCCCCCAAGATGGCAGCAAGGAAATTGCCTGAGGTGACAGGGTGGAACCCCTAGGGAATGGTGGCAGGATATTCTTCTATTGGTCATCTTTGCTTTGCTTCAGAAGGCATGCAGTGTTTCTGTGTAGCCCCCCTCAGCTCCTGAGCCCTTCAGAGTCACTACATTTACTAGTCAGGCTTCATCCACCTGCAGCCTGGAGCCAGGATGAGCTTCTCTTGAGAAATCCTTTCAAAACTGCTGTTTTCCCATTCAGGATACCCAAAGACTAAGATTGTGACGTCAGAGACAGAAGCATATATAGTAAATAAAATTTAAGTCCTATATGGAGAGGTTTTATTTTTCTTTTAAATAAAACTTTTATCATTGCCAGTTATAATAAGAAGGTAAAAATCAAGATTCATCCATTTCCTTATTCATGAATTTAACCAACATAGTCTTAGCATGCCAGTCCGTGTGCTATGTCCTCAAGATGCTGGACACATGGCCCACAGCACTGGCGGGGAAACACATGGAGGAGGAGGAGAAAGGCATCCAAAATAACCATCTTCATAAATGCAAAAAGAGCAAGAGATAGCTCCTCTGCTGGATGGGAGCCCCTCCTGTGTCCACCTGCAGCCCCCCAACCCAGAGGTGGAATCCCACCCTCACTCGCCCCTTGAATCGGGTGCCGGGAGACTTGTTTGGACCAACAGAATGCAAACAAAAGTGCCACCTCTGAGGCTCTGTATCTTTCCTTCTCACTCTCTCAGCAACCCAGGCTGGGCCACTGCATGGTGAGTGGTCACATGGGAAGGGAGAGGCCATTTGGGTGGTGCTGGAGCAACCCAGAAGATGCCACGTGGAGGAAAGACCAGACATCTCTGCTGCATGCTGCCCAAATTCCTGCACAAAATCACAGGCAAGATGACAACAGTAAATTTGAGCCGCTAAGTTTGGGGGTGGCTTTTTACATAGCAACAAATAACCAAAGTAATAGTGAGAGCTGCCTGGGTCACCAGGAAAAGCTTCAAAGAGGCTGTGGTACGGACAGTGGTAAACACTACGGGTTTACACACTAGGTAGTGCTGAGGCAAGCTTGCAGTGAGATAAGGAATCCAAAAGAATGTGATAAGGAAGGAAATGGAGAGGGGACGCTGAGCCCTTCCCTCCCCTGCAATCTATAGGTGAGGATCTAAACAGAGTGACCCTGGTTGTAAAGAAATGCACTCCTAAAGCAGGAAGCTCACCTGGGCTGTGGGCCTGCGACCCATCCTGTGGATCCCACCGCATCCCTGCCCACCACCAGAGAGTAAGTGAGTAAATAAAATAAATGTCCAAAACCTCTCTGTTGAGCCCTTCAAGTTCTTCCTTTGGGGTCAGAAAACAGATGTTTGGGGTGTTTGCAGCCCTGGGGTTGAACTTGAGGCATCTTATTAAAGAGGCTATTCTGGCATCTAACCCAGGAAGCAGCAAGAGCTGGCGCTGCGAGTGGCGGTTAGGTGTGGTGTCGCGTTGCTCTTGTGCTGTGCTCTCATTAGCTCATTCAGGCCTCACCACAACTTTGGAGGAAGCTGTGCTATTATTATCAATTATGAATGGGGACACTGAGGCTCAGAGGGGTTAAGTAACTGGTCCACAGTCACTTGTGACAAGTGGGCTAGGGAGGGGTCAGTTCCAGGCTCTCCAGCACTCTCGTCTAGACTTTCAGCCTCCACATATCTCTCTAGCTTTTTTTAAGACTGGGCTTAGGACCACAGCCCTGGCTTTGTCATTTAATTATTTTAAGGGTCTCTGGCAGATCATTTAGCTGCTCTAGCCCCAACTTTCAAATCTGTGAAAGCGGGGAGCTGGGTTAGCTCAAGGGTTTTCAAATCGTGACGCCTGGGCTGGAGGGGATGGTTGGAACCAAGGAGGCTGGGTGGTAGCACTTTCCCTTCCTGTGAGGTTGGGCAGGGGCCGCTGTCTTTGTAGCTGGTTTGCAGAGTGGGATTCACGTGAGAGTTCTTTTGAGGACAGGGCTCTTCTGATGAGGACACATTTGAGAACCGCAGCCTGGTGAGCAACATCTGTGATTCTGCAATCTGATTGGCTGGGCCTCAAACCCCTCCCTCACCCCCCCCGCCCCCACTTCATCTCCTGTCCTGCCATGCCCTGGCCGGCCCCGGCACACATGGTGTCACTTCTCCTTGACTTTGAATCACACCATATGCTGAGCATGTGCTCTGCCCTGTGGCCATCTCAGTGGCCCCTGTGGAGGCTGCTACCCCAGCAACTCAGAATACAAGCACCATGTGTATACGAGGGGACCCTCCCAGAGAGCAGGAGCCCAGTGCAGATGAGAGTCTTCTCCTGGATTTCTTGTTTCTCCAAGGAATTCACTAGGCTCAAGTGTAATCCTATTATTGAGTATTTAAAGGATTACTGAGAGTTTTCTAGAAAAACTCCCATTTTTTATTTAAAAATACTGTATATTTGTATGCAATACCATTATTATCTCTTTATTGATAAATACAGATTTAATAGAGAGAATTCATTCCTCTCATGAGGCTGTGGCCTTCTCTGTTTTCAGTTATTGTTATATTTTTGGCAAGCGATGGGGCAGAATAAAATTAAAACCTATTTTCCTATGAAGACCAAGTTCTGAATTGCTTTGCTGCACAGACAAGAAGTAATATACCTGCGGTCATGATCTTAAACAAATCCAGGCTCTACCACTCTCCTGCCCGCTTCAGGAAGCTGCTCTTGGGCAGTTCTTCCCAGAGGCTACCTAGCGCATCAGGGACCCCCATCAGTGAAGAGGTGCGCAGGTTCCCAGAGGATCCAGCAAGGTGGCCAAGAGAATGGCCGACTGGAAGGGGGCTGTGTTTCATGAGAATAAAGGTGGACACGGGGCTCCCGGGAAAGGACACCGAGACCCTGCTTCAAAGGTGCAGGTCAGAAGTGTCAGCCCTTTATATGTCTGAAGAATTCTGCAGGAGGAAAGGCCCGGATGCCCTCCAGGCCAGCATCTGTAAGCCAAGAATGCTCATCTGGAGAAGACAAGGTTGAGGAGTGTGTTAGAAGCTGGACTTGGGACAGGTGTTCCATGGCTCAAAGTAGCACCCAGTGAAGTCCCACCAACAAAACCCTGAGGAGCAGCAAAAGCTGGACCCTGTCCCGTTTGTTCTGAGGCTCACCTCCTGCTGACAGGTCTCTTGTTTTTGGAACAAACCAGGCGTGGGGCCTGGAGTTGGCACCAAGGCTGTGTACCCAGGGTCATGGCATTGTCTGAGGGCCGACTGGTGGGAGTGCTGACCCCTCCCAGGGCAGAGCATGGCTCAGGAAAGGCTGCGGGGTGACTGGCTCCCCAGCCTTGGTGACACGTGGAGTGGTTTAATACTGCCACCACACCCACAGAGCCCAGGACAGTGCCGGCAGCATAGTACATACAGAATGTTCTTAACCTTCTTTTACTGCATCAAAAAGTTGTTCTTTTTCTAGTCTTTGCTCTGAAATGCTTTGCCATTTTGCAAGGGGATGTCTAATAGTGGAGGTTCTAACTCCACTCATTTAGCTGCTTCTCCCAGGCCCAGGAATGTCCTTGCCCCGGCTCAGAGGAGTTTGCTGCCACTGGGGGAACAGTTCCCAGTGCAGCTGGCAGGCCACCGAGAGGCATTATGTGGAGTCAGCATAAAAATAATGACCTTTTCCTGTACTTTCCATATTTTCTAACATTTCCTCAACATATTTCCAAGTTTGGGAACTTTTTTTTAACTTTGGCACAAATCCTGTGACACCCTGGATTGAAGTTTCAGCACTGGGAAGCGGCTGGGCCACTGGGCAGTTCCAGTGCCCTCTCCCCGCAGATAAAGCAGATGTCATTCCCATAGCAAGGGCCATTCCCACTCCATGCTGGCAGGCCCTGCGCTTCGCGACCTTTGGGTGGCTTCCATAAGACGTCATTGGTTTCCATAAGACACCTCAGCTTCAGGAAGCTGTGGAAGCCATGAGAAGCCGAAAAGTAGGGGAACGATTATGGTGACAAGAAATGCCACTGCTCAAAGTGGTGCCTTGTCTTTGACAGGCTCTTGGGCCCTGCTCATTGCATGCTGGGTGTTCCTCTAAGCACGTTACAGATATCAACTCCATTTTCCTGACAGCTCCCTCGGCGAGAGCTGTTATTATCCACATTTTAGGAGAGAAAATCCAGGCCCGAGAGGCTGAAGATCTTGCCCAGGAATGCAGAGCCCCTGAGAGGTTGAGCCAGCCGTTTGCCCAGAGGCCAACTCTCAACCACCACACCACCAAGTCCAGAGCAAAGCCCAAAATAGGAGCACCGGCTTCTGCAAACATGCACCTCAGGGGAAAGTCTTCCAAGGGGTCAGAAGTCAATGTGGAGCAGAGCTCAGCCTTGGTGGAATGTTTTATTATGTCTTATCAGCTATGGTTTTTCAATCACCCATAGGGCCACTGTCTGAAAAGGAGTGCCAAGTGACCTGCAGTGCTCAGGGCAGGAGGAGAAAATCCCCAGGTCATTACCTCTTTTTAGAGTGAAGGAAGGAAGAAACATGGCAAGTAGTATCCAGGGGAGGCTGGGACCTGGGCATCTCAGTCCTCAGCCGGGAGGGTGTTGGTGAGTGTTTTCACCGGCACAGTGGACATTTCTTCTTTGTGCTTTTGCATTGTTCTTTCCTGAGGCACCATAGGTCCTGGGTGTGGGCACATCTCTATCATCAGGTGAACATTCCCTACCTCGTAATCCTGCAGGTCCCAATTACTGGTGTTTCCAACAGAGGTGGTCCTATAAACACAGAGCGCTCGGGAGTGCACACCTTCAGTTTGTCTGTGGCTAAGGGGATTCTGGGATTAAGAGGCTTCCACACTAAAACTGGGAAAGTCCTGGACAAACTGGGGTGAGTTTTACACAGTGCTTTGATGCGTTTATTTATTATTCATTTTGCCAACATCAATGGATTTACAGCTATAATCTCCATTCTCCAACCTTCGCTCACTTGTTGCAAGTACCAAGCAAGGCAAGTACTCAGGAGTTACCTGCCTGGTAAGGAGGAAAGGCCACGGAAAGGAGCCCACAGCCACCCCAGTCTGTGTCAGGCCATATGCAACCTGACTCGAACTATTCAATTGAGTTGACTGCCACCGAAGCTCCTGTGCTGATCGGGAGCAGGGTTCCTGCGGGGCCTGTCTGTCCCACACCAGCCTGCCTCGCACAACCCCGCAGCTGCACAGACAGTGCACCATAGGAAGAGCATCACCTTTGGCTGGTGACCACTCAGACCAACCTTCCTACAACTCACCTCTCAGCCCTAGAACAGAGCCAAGCACAAGCCCACTGCCCTGCTCTAAGACTCCAGTGTGGGAATCCAGGAGTGAATCCCAGGGTGTCTGGATGATGTTTAGAGGACTGCAGAAGCGGTCAATGACTATGGTCTTCACTCATGCCTGGGGCTATTTTCTTTCTTAAATGATTTCAGAGGAAGAGAAAGTTTAGAGCAGTGCATCAGTACCAGCCTTTCAACTTCAGCACAGTGTTCAATTTTTATTAATAACTTTATTGAGGTGTGATGGACACATCACAAACAGAGCACATTCAAAGTGTGTAATTTGGAAGGACTGACGTGGATGTACCCATGAAACCATTGCATGATTAAGATAATGGAACGATTCATCACCCCAAAAGAGCCTCAGGGCCTTTGTGGGTCCTCACTGGCCACTCCCCTTACCCAACAGCTGATTTGCAGTGTGCGTCTATCATAAAGTTGCATGAACACTTATGTGCAGACCTTTGCGTGGACATGTGCTTTTATTTCTTTGGGGTAAATATCTGGGAGTGGGATTGCTGGATTGAATGGTAGGTCTGAGTTTATCTTTTAAGCTCTGATGAGGCTTCAATCTTAATTTTCTTAGTGTTTGTCAAAACACGGAAACTTTTAATTTTGATGAAACCTAATTTAGCAAGTTATTTTATATATTTTGCTTTAGGTGCTGTAAATAAGAAAGCATTGCCTAATCTAAGGTCTTCTTGGTTTCTTCTAGAAGTTACCTAGTTTTAGGTTTTATATTTAGATCTATAATCTAATTTGAGTTATATTATGTGACAATGAATTGACGTTCATTTATTTCACCATATAGATATCCATTCCTTCCAATACCATTTGTTGAAAAAAAACTATCCTTTCTCCACTAAATTGCTATCTTTTCTGATCATAATGGCATGAAGCTAAGAATCAAATGCAGAAAAAATATTGGAAAGGCAATTGTGCGACCCCGGGGATCCAGGCTGACGGATTCGCCCGGCCTGCCCCGCGGCTACAGAAGGCGGGACGCCGCAGAGAAGTGATTAATTAGCAAGCAGGGAGGAAAGTGGCTGCCATTCGGTGGAACCCCGCTGGCCAAGCCCGCACTGACTCCCGGGCTGAGTACAGGATTTCAGACGGGGAAGGAAGCGATACAGTCCCGTCCCCCACTACGGAAACTCCTCCAAGGCAATCAGCGGCCACCATCTTGGAGAGCTGAAGTATCCACCGACACTCTCCGACAGACTGCAACAAGAAAACAGGTCTGTGTCTCCTAGGCTCTCCTAGGCTTTCCGGGGGAGGGAGTATCAGAGTGAGCCCGCATAAAGACTAGGGGAAAACTAGAGACACCTGACCTTCAACTCCCCCTCCCATCAGCAGCCAAAAGGAAACCTGTCTAGCCAGCGCTGGGGGAGGGGCAAGCAGAAAAAATATAAATGATAGAGTGCCAGGGATCCCAATAGCCAATTGTGCGACCCCGGGGATCCGGGCTGACTGAAGGCGGGGCGCCGCAGAGAAGTAATTAATTAGCAAGCAGGGAGAAAAGTGGCTGCAATTCTGTGGAATCCTGCTGGATGAGCCCACACTGACCCCCGGGCTGAGTACGGGATTTCAGAGGGGGAAGGAAGCGGTACAGTTCTATCCCCCACAAGGGAAACAAAACAATAGAGTGCCGGGGTCCCCAATAGACACCCTCCACACCCAACAAACGGCAGGTCCAGAGTACAGTTTGAACTGCCGAGAGCCATCACTCAGGGGAAATCTGGTCTAGCAGGAGAAACCAAGACTAGCAGGAGAAACTAGGGGACTAGAGGCCAGGCCCTCGCGACTGGGCGGCTAGAAACCGCAGGCCCGCCGGCGACACCCACTGCCCGCGTAACTGGGCGGTAGGAGAATGCCCACCCGCCGGCTACCGACCGCAGGACGGGGTGCCTAGAGATCGCCCGCCCACCGGGGACAGCCGGCCTGCTGCCCGCGCGACTGGGCGGCTGAAGTCCACTCCCCCGCCAGCGACCGATCACCCGCCTGTTGCCTGAGATACTGGGCGGCTGGAGACTGCCCGCCTGCCTTGACGGGGAGCTGAAACCAAACAGAGACAGTCCAGTCACACAGTCCCATTAGGACACCCCAGCAAGGAGCCTGGGGCCTGTCATAGCAGAGTAGTGACGTCACTGGAGCTCGGCCGTTGGAATTCCTTCCCAGCAGAATCCACATTAGCAGGCACAGTTTAACAACACAAAGAAGAAACAACAGAGTAATACAGAACCAAAACAGATCTATAGAAGAGAGCAGAAACACGGCAATCAAATAGAGCTGGAAAGTAATGTGGACAACATGAGAAAACAAGGGAAAAAAGGAGTACAAACAATACAGGACAACTTAATTCTACAGGAGGACATAGAAACACCAGAAGCAGGGATAGGGAATGAACTCAAGGCCTACCTAACTCGAATGGAAAGGAATATTAGGGAAGACATGAGACAGCAAGTCCAAGAAATAAAAGTATATTTTGAAAACGACTTAAACAAACAAATTCAAATGGCAAAGAATGAGCTCAACCAGGAGATAGAGATCTTAAAAAAAAATCAAACAATAATCCTAGAATTGCAGGAAAATATAAACCAAATTAAAAACTCAAACGAGAATATTACAAACAGACTTGATCAAGTAGAAGTCAGAACATCAGATAATGAAGACAAGGTTTATCAACTTGAAAATAATATAGTCAACACAGAAAATATGCTTAAATCCCATGGGCAATCTATTCAAGAGATATGGGATGTCATAAAAAAAAACAAATTTGAGGGTCATCGGGATAGAAGAAGGCACAGAGACTCAAACCAATGGACAGCATATTAAATGAAATAATTCTAGAAAAATTCCCAGAGATGAAAGATGGAATGGATTGCCAAATCCTGGAAGCCTACAGGACCCCAAACATCCAAAACCATAATAGACCAACTCCAAGACATATAATTATGAAGATAGCCAACGTACAGAACAAGGAGAGAATACTAAAAGCTACGAGAGAAAAGAGGCAGATTACATTCAGGGGTAAACCAATTAGGTTAACGACTGATTTCTCATCACAGACTTTGAAAGCGAGAAGATCCTGGAACAATGTATTTCAAACGCTGAAAAATAATGGATTCCAACCAAGAATACTGTATCCAGCAAAATTAAGCTTCAGATTTGACAATGAAATTAAAATCTTTCACAATAAACAAAAGCTAAAAGAATTTGCAGCAAGAAAACCAGCACTGCAAAGCATTTTGAGCAAAATACTACAAGAAGAGGAATTGAAAAATAGTGCCCAAAACTAACAGCAGGAGGTGTCTCAATAAAGGGGGAGGAAAATAACCAAAAAGTAAAACCAGCCAAACTAAAATAAATAAATAAAGAAGCATGACTGGAAGTACAAATCATATCTCAATTGTAACCTTAAATGTTAATGGCCTAAACTCACCAATCAAGAGACATAGGCTAGTAACCTAGATCAAAAAAACAAATCCAACAATATGCTGCCTTCAAGAGACTCATATGATAGGAAAAGACATACACAGGCTGAAGGTAAAAGGTTGGGAAAAATCATACCACTCACATGGCCCTCGGAAGCAAGCAGGAGTGGCCATACTCATATTGAATAAAATCAACTTTAAACCTAAGTTAATCAAGAAGGATAAAGAAGGACACTATATCCTGTTAAAAGGAACTATCCACCAACAAGACATAACAATTATCAATTTGTATGCACCAAACAATGGAGCTGCAACGTTCATAAAACAAACTCTCCTCAAGTTCAAGAGTCAAATAGACCACAACACAATAATTATGGGTGACTTCAACACACTGCTCTCGCCATTAGACAGATCCTCTAGACAAAAACTGAATAAAGAAACTATAGAACTCAACAGCACAATCAATAACCTAGACTTAACCAACATATATAGACTATATCAACCATCATCAAGTGAATACACATTCTTCTCAGCAGCACATGGATCCTACTCAAAGATAGACCACAATTTATGCCATAAGGCAACGCTTAGTAAATATAAAGGTGTGGAGATAATACGATGCACCATATCTGATCACAATGGAATGAAATTGGAAATCAATGATAAAAGAAGGAAGGGAAAATCCTACATCACACGGAAAATGAACAATATGTTACTGAATGATCAATGGGTTACAGAAGACATAAAGGAGGAGATGAAAAAACTCTTAGAGACAAATGATAATACAGACATAACATACCGGAATCTATGGGACACAATGAAAGCAGTTTTAAGAGGAAAATTCATTTCTTGGAGTTCTTTTCTCAAAAAAAGAAAAAACCAACAAATAAATGAACTCACACTACACCTCAAAAACCTAGAAAAGGAAGAGCAAAACAACAGCAAATGTAGTAGAAGACAAGAAATAATTAAAATTAGAGCAGAAATCAATGAAATTGAAACAAAAAAAACCATTGAAAAAATTGATAAAACTAAAAGTTGGTTCTTTGAAAAAATAAATAAGATAGACAGGCCCTTAGCCATGCTAACGAAGAGAAGAAGAGAGAGAACTCAAATTACCAACATACGGTATGAAAAAGGCAATATCACAACAGACACTACAGAAATACAGAAGATAATTAGAAAGTATTTTGAAACCCTATATTCCAATAAAATAGAAGATAGTGAAGATATCGATAAATTTCTTAAGGCATATGATCTGCCCAGATTGAGACAGGAAGACACACACAATTTAAACAGACCAATAACAAAGGAAGAAATAGAAGAAGCCATCAAAAGACTACCAACCAAGAAAAGCCCTGGACCGGATGGGTATACAGCGGAGTTCTACAAAACCTTCAAAGAAGAATTAATACCAATACTTTTCAAGCTATTTCAAGAAATAGAAAAAGAAGGAGCTCTTCCAAATTCATTCTATGAGGCCAACATCACTCTGATCCCAAAACCAGACAAAGACACTTCAAAGAAAGAAAACTACAGACCAATATCTCTAATGAACCTAGATGCAAAAATCCTCAATAAAATTCTGGCGAATCGAATACAAAAACATATCAAAAAACTTGTGCACCATGATCAAGTAGGATTCATCCCTGGGATGCAAGGCTGGTTCAATATACGGAAATCAATAAATGCTATTCACCACATCAACAGACTTAAAGACAAGAACCATATGATCATCTCGATAGATGCAGAAAAAGCATTTGACAAAGTACAGCATCCCTTTATGTTCAAAACTCTAGAAAAACTAGGGATAACAGGAACTTACCTCAACATTGTAAAAGCTATATATGCTAAACCTCAGGCTAGCATCATCCTAAACGGAGAAAAACTGAAGGCATTCCCTCTAAAATCTGGAACAAGACAGGGATGCCCTCTATCACCACTTCTATTCAATTTAGTTCTCAAAGTACTAGCCAGAGCAATTAGACAGACAAAAGAAATTAAAGGCAGAAAAATAGGAAAAGAAGAAATTAAATTATCGCTATTTGCGGATGACATGATAATATACCTAACAGACCCAAAATGGTCTACAAAGAAGCTGCTAGAGTTAATAAATGAATTCAGCAAAGTAGCAGGTTATAAAATCAACACGCATAAATCAAAGGCATTCCTGTATATCAGCAACAAAACCTCTGAAATGGAAATAAGGAAAACCACTCCATTCACAATATCCTCAAAGAAAATAAGATACTTGGGAATCAACCTAACAAAAGAGGTGAAAGATCTATACAATGAAAACTAAAGAACCCTAAAGAGAGAGATAGAAGAAGATCTCAGAAGATGGAAAACTGTACCCTGTTCATGGATAGGCAGAACTAACATCATCAAAATGGCGATATTACCCAAAGTTCTCTACAGGTTTAATGCGATGCCAATCAAAATCCCAATGGCATTTCTTGTTGAAATAGATAAAGCAATCATGAAATTCATATGGAAAGACAAAAGACCCAGAATAGCAAAAGCAATTCTAAGCAGGAAGAGTGAATCTGGAGGTATAGCGATACCAGAGTTCAAACTGTACTACAAAGCAATAGTAACAAAAACAGCATGGTACTGGTACCAAAACAGGCAGGTGGACCAATGGTACAGAATAGAGGACACAGAGACTAATCCACAAAGTTACAACTATCTTATATTTGATAAAGGAGCTAAAAACATGCAATGGAGGAAGGATAGCATCTTCAACAAATGGTGCTGGGAAAATTGGAAATCCATATGCAACAAAATGAAATTGAATCCCTTTCTCTCACCATCCACAAAAGTTAACTCAAAATGGATCAAGGAGCTAGATATTAAATCAGAGACAGTGCGTCTGATAGAAGAAAAAGTTGGCTCCGATCTACATATAGTGGGGTCAGGCTCCAAATTCCTTAATAGGACGCCCATAGCCCAAGAATTAATAACAAGAATAAACAAATGGGACTTACTTAAACTAAAAAGTTTTTTCTCAGCAAGAGAAACAATAAAAGAGGTAAATAGAGAGCCTACATCATGGGAACAAATTTTTACCCCTCACACATCAGATATAGCCCTAATATCCAGAATGTACAAAGAACTCAAAAAATTAAACAATAAGATAACAAACAACCCAATCAACAAATGGGCCAAGGACCTGAACAGACACTTCTCAGAGGAGGACATACAATCAATCAACAAGTACATGAAAAAATGCTCACCATCCCTAGCAATCAGAGAAATGCAAATCAAAACCACCCTAAGATACCATCTCACTCCAGTAAGATTGGCAGCCATTAGGAAGTCAAACAACAACAAGTGTTGGCGGGGATGTGGGGAAAAGGGTACACTTGTACACTGCTGGTGGGACTGCAAAATGGTGAGGCCAATTTGGAAAGCAGTATGGAGATTCCTGGGAAAGCTGGGAATGGATCCACCATTCGACCCAGCTATCGCCCTTCTTGGACTATTCCCTGAGGACCTTAAAAGAGCGCACTATAGGGATACAGCCACATCAATGATTATAGCGGCACAATTCACAATAGCTAGACTGTGGAACCAAACTAGATGCCCTTCAATAGATGAATGGATTAAAAAAATGTGGCATCTATACACAATGGAGTATTATGCAGCACTAAGAAATGACAAAATCATAGAATTTTCAGGGAAATGGATGGCATTAGAGCAGATTATGCTAAGTGAAGCTAGCCAAGCCCTAAAAAACAAATGCCAAATGTCTTCTTTGATATAAAGAGAGCAACTAAGAACAGAACAGGAAGGAAGAGCATGAGGAAAAGACTAATAGTAAACAAAGACGAATGGGGGGAGAGAAAGGGAGAGAGAAGGGAAAGCATATGGAAATGGTAGGAGACCTTCAATGATACACAAAATTATAAGAGGTTATGGAGGGGCAAGGGGGAGGGGGGGAAAAAGGGGAGAGAATTGAACAACAGCAGAGGAGGTAGAGAGGGAAGATGGGAGGGGAGGGGAGGTGAGGGGGGATAGTAGGGGATAGGAAAGGTAGCAGAATACAACAGTCACTAATATGCCATTATGTAATAATGTGAGTATGTAACAGTTGTGATTCTGCAATCTGTATTTGGGGTAAAAAATGGGAGTTCAAAACCCAATTGAGTCTAATGTATGAAAGATGATATATCATGAGTTCTGTAATGTTTTGAACAATCAATAAAAAAAAGAAAAGAAAAAATATTGGAAAATCCACAACATGAACCTGAACAATGAATGGATCCAAGAAGAAATCAAAAAGAAAATTAAAAAAAAATATATTGAGACAAGGGATTATGGAAACACAACATACCAAAATTTATGGGATGCAGAAAAAGAGAGAGAGAGAAGAGAGAGAGAGAGAGAGAGAGAGAGAGAGAGAGAGAGAGAGAGAGAGGAAGAGAGGGTGGGAAGGAAGGAGGAGGGAGGGAGGGAGAGAGAGAATATACATTTCTAGTATCATGAAAGAAGTGAGATTGCCTGAGCATCTCTGCAGATATTAAAAGAATAATAATAAATAATAATTGTCTTTATGCCAATAAATTTGACAATTTAGATAAAATGGACAAATTTATTGAAAGACACAAATTGTCGAAGCTCACTCAAAAACAAACAGATAACCTGAAAAGCCATGTATCTTTTAAATAAATTGAATTTTAAATTAAAAACTTTTCGGTTTCAATCTATTCCTGTTGCTATTAAAAAACATATACACTGGATAATTTATAAATAGCAGAAATTAGTTGCTCACAGTTCTGGATGCTGAAAAGTCCAGATCAAGTCTCCAATAGATTGTGTGTCTGGTGAGGGAGTTCTTTAAACTGCATCAACATGTCATTAATAGTAGCATAATACATACGAAAGCAGAAAGTGCTGTGCTATAAGCAACAGAGTCATATGCAGAATACTCTGGACTAAAATGATGGTGCATGAGTCTATTTATCTCTAGCATGAGGATTAATAGAAAAATCTATTAAAACAACTAGAATTAAAATTAAATTTGGGGGGGCTGGGGATGTGGCTCAAGCGGTAGCGCGCTCGCCTCGCATGTGTGCGGCCCGGGTTCGATCCTCAGCACCACATACCAACAAAGATGTTGTGTCCGCCGAGAACTAAAAAATAATAAATATTAAAAAAAAATTCTCTCTCTCTCTCTCTCTCTCTCTCTCTCTCTCTCTCTCTCTCCTCTTTCACTCTCTCTTTAAAAAAAATTAAATTTGGGGAAATACAAATTTTAAAGTGGTGCAAATTTTGATATCTAAAACTTAAAATTGGTGGGGGGGTGATATAAGTGTAGAGTTGTATGTAATCAGTTGTTATTAGCCTGTAATTGCCTGTGAAAAGGTGTTTTGTTTGTTTGTTTGTTTAAAAGAGAGAGAGAGAGAGAGAGAGAGAGAGAGAGAGAATTTTAAAATATTTATTTTTTAGTTTTCGGCAGACACAACATCTTTGTATGTGGTGCTGAGGATGGAACCCGGGCTGCACGCATGCCAGGCGAGCATGCTACCGCTTGAGCCACATCCCCAGCCGGAAAAGGTGTTTTTTTGTAAACCTCAAGGTAACCACAAAGCCAAGTAAGCCAGACATACAAACATCAATAGAAAGAATTCAAGGTACATCCCTACAGAAAACTACCCACCTACAAAGGAATTATTGCTGTATGAATATACATGACTGCATGACCAATGTGATTCTGCAACCTGTACACTCAGAAAAATGAGAAATTATACCCCATCTGATTCAAATGTGTGATATGACAAGATCATTGTACTGTCATGTATACTAATTTTAAAAAAAAAGGAAGAAATGTCATTGGGATTTTGATTGGGATTGCATTAAATCTTTATAGTGCTTTTGGTGTAATATGGTCATTTTGACAATATTAATTCTGCCTGTCCAAGAACAAGGGAGCTCTTTTCATCTTCTAAGTTCTTCTTTAATTTATTTTATTAGCGTTCTGTAGGTTTTCATTGTAGAAGTCTTTCACCTCTTTTCTTAAGATGATTCCCAAGTTTTTGTTTGTTTGTTTTCAGGCTATTGTACATGGAGTAGTTTCCCTCATTTCCCTTTCAGAGGATTTGTCACTGATATACAGAAATGCTTCTGATTTATGGGGTTTGATTTTGTATCCTGCTACTTTGCTGAATTCATTTATTAGTTCTAGAATTGAGTCTTACAGGTATAGAATCATATCATCAGCAAATAGTGCTAATTTGAGTGTTTCTTTTCCTATCTGTATCCCTTTAATTTCTTTTGTTTCTCTAATTGCTCTGGCCAGTGTTTCAAGAACTATGTTAAATAGAAGTGGTGAAAGAGGGCGTCCCTGTCTTGTTCCAGTTTTTAGAGGGAATGCTTTCAACTTTTCTCCATTTAGGATGATGTTGGCCTGGGGCTTAGCATAGATAGCTTTTATGATGTTGAGATATGTTCCTGTTATCCCTAGTTTTTCTAGTGTTTTGAACATGAAAGGGTGTTGCATTTTGTTGAATGCTTTTTCTGCATCTATTGAGATGATCACATGATTCTTATCTTTAAATCTATTGACCATCCTTATTTTCTAATGTATAATGTTTAATACTATAAATTTTATTCCAAGTACTGCTTTATCTGCATCCCCAGAATTTTTAATATGCTTTATTTTTATTTATATTAAGTTTAAAGAACTTTTTAGCATTCATTTTTATTTTTTCTTGAACAATTGGGTATTCTGAAGTATGGTGCTTATTTTCCAGAGTTGACAAATTTCTAGATGAGTTCTTTATTGATTATGGTTTAATTCCATGTGGTCAGAGAACACATTTTTTATGATTTGAGCACTTTTTAGTTTATCAAGTATTTTTATCCATAAGAAAACTGTTGTGTTTGCTCTTGAAAAGAATGTGTATTCTGTGGTTTTGAGGTGGCCCAGTCTATGCCCGTCAAGAGGGTCAATTGGTTAATATGATATTGCTGAAATGTCTATCCTTTTTCATTTTCTTTATATTTGTTTGACATATTTTGTCTGGTTTTCTAGGGTTTTTTTTCTTTCTTTTTATTTTTGGTACCATTGATTGAATCCAGGTGCACTTAACCACTGAGCCACATCCCCAGTCCTTTTTTATTTTAAATTTTGAGACAGGGTCTTGCTAAGTTGCTGAGACTGGCTTTGAACTTGCAATCCTCCTGCCTTAGCTTCCCGTGCCACTAGGGTTACAGGTGTGCACCACTGCGCCCGGCTCTAGTTTTTTCAAGTGAGAGGGTCAGTCCTGTCCTTGTTGCTCCCTATTGTTGGAAGTGGGACTTCCCAGAGAGAAGTCCCTCATGCAGTGGGCAGAGGCTGAGCCTAGAGCCGCATGAGTTGAACATGGAGAGTGTGTGAGGCTCTCCCATATTGCATTTTTAATTTGTTAAGTGCTCTTGATATAATCATAGAAGCATGGAATATATCTTATTCTAGTTAGAATCCCATTCTTATGGATGTACATGATGGTGGGATTCACTGTGTTGTTTTCATGCTGTTATTTTTAAAGCAACTCTGAAGTGTTTATAAACTGAATTGGGCCACTTAGTTATTAGCTATTTTCATCTCCTTATAGTATTTACATCCTCTGTGGTTTTCGATGCCTTTTAGAAAAAATATAAAAATATAAATTATTTTTATACAAATTCCAACAAATATTAAAAAAAAACTCTAAACAACAGAATCTAAAGGACACTTGGGGAGCACTCAGGTCAATTTTGGATGTATCTTTTTCATGTTATAATCATGTATGTGTTTATAAAGAAGAAACAGCACACCTTTTGGTTGGTTTGTTTTATGATTCTTAATATGAACAAAAATGACAGGTGTTGGCCACCATCCCAAGCACTGTGGACAGACAGAAACTGGCAGCAGGAAACCAGAGTCCAGTTACCTGCCTGTCTTTGATAGTAGAAGTGCCTCACTGCTGGGCCACCTGCAGCCACCTCGTCTGAGGTCAAGGAGGCCTTGGGGTGGCTGTTGGGCCACTTCTCTGGGTACAGCCTCCTGGCCTCGCCTGGGTGAGGCTGGCCCCAGCAGCTGGGTCTGAGAGGGGTGAGGCCCCACCCCCAGGGTATTAAACAACATGGCCCCTTCCTCAGGAATCACGCCAGGGGCAGTCACCAAAACAACAGAGAAGGTGGACATTGTCTTTTTCACTCACGGTTTGAGAGGGTGGGAAGAAGTTGTAGATAACTAAGGGAAGGAGCGGAGAGAGGGGCGGTGGGAGTGAGAGGGGCTGGGAGTGATCAAAGACACCCGGGCGGGGGGATGCTCCATGCCCCCTGGAAGATGTCCAGGAGCTGTCAGGTGGCGGTGGAGTCGTGGAAAGTGGAGAGCGCTGAGCTGGCCTGAGTTCTGCTGGAGACAAGAGTGGACAAGGCCCGGGCCCGGCGATGGATGGCGCCTGGGCTGCAGCCCGAGGAGGCCTCGCAGAGCAGCTGGGGCAGCAGCCTCAGGGCTACGCAGAGGCAGAACAGCCCCCTCGGCTGTCACTTTGCACAAGCTCCAGGGCAAGGACAGCTGTGCCCGGCAGACAGTTCCCGGACCTCTGTCCCCTGTCACCTGCCCCTGCTGCTGCCCTGGAAGGGGACGGTTCCTGCAAGGCCAGGAGGGAGCAAAAGGCCACTGTTGCCAGGTGATCCATGAGAACAGGCCGCTCCCACCCGAGGCCAGGCAGGTGCTGTCCAGCTGCACATCAAGGGCCCTGCTGGCACCGGCCTGTCCCATCCTACTCTCCACAGAGCGCCGGCCGCTTCGAAGAAGGCAGCTGGGCCAAGGAGAGCTTGCCCAAGAGCCTGTGGACCCTCTGGAACATGCTCTCTCTCCCCCCCTCCTCCCCATGGGCAAAAAAATAAAAGTTGGATTAATTTGCAAAGGGAAAAACTCCATAAAACAACAACAACAACAAAAAACCCGAGACCATGTTTTAAGAGATAACAGCCCAAGTTTTTCCAAATCATGGGACACCGTCTCCAAGTCTTTTATGTAACATCCCTTTAATCTCAGAGTCACAATCAGGCACCAGCACAACACCCCCCAGTGGACAAGAAAACAGGGCGCTCCTTTTCCAGGGAAGACCCTAGGAGTGCTGTGTAGACATTTAGGGCCTGCTGTTCCAGGCTGCCGCTCTTGCACACCACAAGACCATTCGGTAAGTTTGTTTTCTTCTCTACTCGGACCGGGCAGGAGATTACTGCTGCTGGAAAAACCATCTGTCGCGTGTTTGCGTGTTTGGGACTGGCTGCCTCCTTCCTTCAGTCCCCATCCCCCCCCCACCCCCCACCCCCCCACCACACAGGTACCTTGGCTTCTCCTGGTCCCCTGTCCTCCCCGGTTCAACTTCCTGGCAGCCAGCCGAGGGGCACTCTCCCACTGGGGCATGAGCTTGGGCTTTCTTCTGAGCTGGCCACAGTCAGCCAGGGGCTAGCCAGACAGCCCAGTGAACAGGGCAGTGGAAATTCAGCTGACGAGTGGAGGGTTTCCAATATAAATTTCCCTTTTCTCACCACAATTTTATAGGACTTTGCAAAGATACACATCAGCACTTTTGCAAGTCTGGCTGTATTCTGAAAAGGATCCCGCCTGTCGGCGTTCTAAACTTTTAGGTTGTTTTCTTTTAATGGTTTGATCAGGCACGTTATGTCCCTGTAACCCTATCCGACGCCATAAGAGGAGGGTTAGAAATACCAGGGTTTTAGGGAAATCTGTTTGCCACATCAGCCAGGGTTTTATGTAACCCTTAGCACATTTTCTCTTGTGTTCTCAGATACTGGCCATCTTGCTCGGTCTTGGCACCTCAGTGCTGTTTCTTAATGTATTGGAGCACACTTAAAAGCCAGCCATGGAAGCCCCTATTTCCAGCACGTTCCCTCTGTTCACAAGCGGCCTCAGCAGGGCAGGCTGGCTCGCTCAGTTCAGCTCACTGTATAGGACCAGAGTGGGAGAATGTTATTAGCAAGTGATAAACCTGGGGGAAAGTGCAAGAACCTTCAGTGAATTCCAGAACCATTTTATAGGCTCCTGATCTCACTAGGGCCTTTTTTGGAAGAGGAACTTACTGTGCGGTCTCTCACTTTCCTTCTCCTCCTCAGCCTGAAGTGCAGTTCTCTCACTGAGGCAAATTAGTCTCATGAGCACGAACTTCGTCTTCCAGAGCTCATCAAATGGTAGGGGACGTTTAGAATACATGTCAGAAGCAACCCTTGGGGTCTTCCTAATGCGTGTTTTCTCAGTTGTGCACTCAAACAAAAATTTGACAAGAGGGGTTGTTTTGATCAAGAGGTATGACTGGTCCTACAGAATTTGAGCTCTTTGTGGGTAAAACTGATGTGTGATTATCTTCTTATGTGGATACCTCAAAAAGCAGGTTTTATAACTGTGTGGAACCTAATAACGCTGAGGACTCCGTGGACTCCACAGGCGGCGAGAGCCACAGCATTCCATGTCCTGACCTTGGCTCTCGTGACTGCCCCTACAAGGAGACGTGACCCCTCCCCCCCAACACCGGACTTCTCATTCTTCAGAACCTGCCTGTTCAGTGCAGGCTTCCCTGAGCCAATCCCACTCCCCACCCCTCCCAGAGCCATCGCAGGGGACTCCGTCACCCGTCCTGTAGGAACCCTACTGCACCTTGCACATTCCGAAAGTGCCACCTGTAACCCTTTCTTGCACGTGTGGGTTGACCTGTGGTTCTACTTTCCTGAACAGAGCTTCTCAGTTTCTGGACTGTTGACCTTTGGGGTCAGATAATTCTTTGCTGTGGGAGTTGTCCTATGTGTGACAAGTTATTTAGGAGCATCCCTGGCCTCTGCCTGCTAGATGCCCCTGCACATCCTCCCCATGGGGACAGCCAAAACTGTTGTCAGACACTGCCACATGTCCCCTGAGTGGCAGTATCCTCCCTCCGAGATGCAGTGTGTGGACTCGGAGCTCTTGAGGGCAGAGGCGATGCTGTCTTTCTCTGTCATGGCACTGTCCCCGCCCCACAGGGGGCTTTCAGCAAGTGTTTCCTGGGTTTTGAGACTCTAGAGACTCAGTACATGCTGATACGGTGTTTATACACAATAAATGTGAACTATTCTATTACTATTATCTGAAACTCTGGCCCCATCTCATGAAAGGAAGTGACGATAATACCGACTTCGGAAGTCTGTAGGTGTCTGGCAGCTGTGGTGTGCAGCACACGTCGAATCTGAACTGGAGCTGACCCTGAGATACTTCATTGTCTTGGAACCTGGAGAAGCCCTGGACTTTTGCCCACAGGTTTGTTTCAGACCTGACCACTGAGCTGCTGGACTCAGGACCCAACTCTGATGACGAGAGCTTGCTTCTGACTCTGCCTGCAGGCCTGGCCAGGTCCCCAGCCTCCTGACTGCTGACCTGTCCTGGCTTCTACAAAGGTGGGCTCCTTCCTATCATAGCCCAACCCCTTCCTGTTCCTCCTAGTCTCAGTCACACTTGTTGGGCAAGTTGACATCCCAGAGTGACTAGTCGTGCCATTGCCTGGGCCCTGGAACTAGTTATTGCAAAGTGCACAGACCCTGCAAGACCTTGCACTTTCATCTCGGCCTTTTGTGTGTCCCACCAAAGAGGGAGTTGGAAGGAACCAGTTCTGCTCAACAATTCAGTGTGGGGCTCCATACCATGTACAATAGCCAGCCAGATGGATTTTTTCTATCAGACTGCTTTGTGTTGTGTGAAATGGCTCTCCACAGGGGGGTTGCTTGACCGTAGTCATGTTATGACAGTGTTGCCACCAGATCTCCTCAGTGACTATGGTTTCCTTGGAGACCCAGCGTAATGTAAGGAAAGCAGCATGACCTTCTGCTTGGGAAGTATCATTCCTCATGACACCAGTGTCCCCCACTGAGCTGGCAGAGTGACCAAGCAATCCCTGCTTAAGGTAGTAACCTTTGACAAGAGTCTATGCGATCAACATCCTTCTCCACATTGTGAACTCCACTCCAACATGCATCCCGTAGTAAGGTGCACATTGTTAGCCGGGATCTAAAACCCTAATCTGTAAATGGGACTTTTACCCCCAATATTATATCCCAAGCTTGGCACTCATTCATTTGTCCCTGGTCCACTTTGAGCCATCTGCCTATTTGTTTATTCAATTCATTCAACAAACACCACTCGACACTGCACTGGGCCAGGCCTTGTGATCAGGTCTCATGTTCAGTGGCTCCTGAAAATACCACTGTCCCAGCTCTTGCAGAGTTTTGGAAACATAGGGAAGACAGTAGCCAGACAACCACGCCACTGAATGCAGAATGAGCGCTGGAAGCCAGGAAGCCTGGCTGGGAGGCCCAACTCCAGAGTGCTGATGTCCAGAACCCTCTCAGACACTCTAATGCAGGTCTGAGGTGGCCCAGGCAGGCCTAAGAACTGCCTTCCATTGCAAAAGCTGTCAGGAGAGCAGGTCATGCCCATGAGTGGCTCAGGCCACTGAGGAGGAACAAGGTGCTGGACAGCTGTAACATGGCACTGTGGAGACCAGGTGCAGAAAGTGCAAGTTGGAATAAGTCTGACATATCCCCCAGCTTCAAAACTCTTCCTCCAAAGCTCAGAGCCTAACATATTCTGGTTCTCACTGTTAACTATTTTAAAGACAATTCCACTATAAATAAATAAATGTTAACACTTCTACTGCTTGTCACCCACAGCTCAGGGGAAAGTGGCAGTGCAGGTTTCCGTGCTATTGGATGTTGGCCAAGCCATTTATCTTTAAGGTCTTTTTGCTACTTACTAGTGCCCAGGTGAAGCCTGGATTCCCTACAGCTGATCCAGTTTCTGCAGAACTCTCAAGCTTGGAAAATGCACTGTGAAAGCTGATCCCAGAAGGGTGTAGCAGAGTTCCATTCAGTTACCCAGGAGCGAGTGAGCCATCAAAAGCAGGAATCTGCTAAATGAGTTAATTTGCCCTTTTGGCTTGTTGACAGATTGGGTCCCTCTTCAAATCCAGAGGGACCCAATCTGTCAACAGTCTAGGTGAGGAACCTCCAGTGCTCCCGAGGCCCACACAGCTCCAGACCCCACAGGCAGAGCAAAATCAGCAGACACCTGCCTGCTAGCACTGGAGCACAAGACTCATGGATAAAAGTTGTTTTATCTACATATGAACCAGATTTAAATAAGTGTTAGCCAAACAGTAAGTTCTGGAAGGCCCCACCCCTGATCTTGATGACTCACTGCAGGGCAGGACCAGTGAGTCCGCTTGACAGAATTATAATAAACTCAGGCCTTGAAAAGCTTTTAATGCATTATTGAACCGATGTCAAGAATAAAATGTCAGAATACTAAAAACAGACTGAAGTTAAAAATCTGGCCCCCGAATCCACTAGAAGTTTATTCATTCCTTTCATTTTATATATACAGAGGTGACTTCACACTGCCATGTGGTATGAGAGCAAAGTAATATGAAAATATCCAGCAGGCTGCAGTTTCCAGGAACAGGACCTCGAGAGCACACTAGGAAGTGAGCAATGAAGACAGCAAAGGTCCTTCTGTTTTATCTGCTCAAAATTTCCCCAACCAAGAGGGAGCACCAAGGACAGGATCGACCCTTTGGCTTGAAAAAAACTAGATCCAGGGTGTAATGGTGCATGCTTGTAATCCCAGCATCTTGGGAGGCTGAGGTAGGGGGATTGCAAGTTCAAAGACAGCCTCAGCAATTTAGCAAGGTCCTAAGCAACTTAGCGAGATGCTATCTCTAAATAAAAAATGAAAAGGCTTGGTGGTTAAGTGCCCCTGGGTTCAGTCCCTGGTTAAAAAAAAAATTCCCCAATATAAGTGACTTCCAGAGTCTATTATTATCTTTATTTATAGTGCCAGGAATGGAATCCAAAGTCTTGCACATGCAAGCAATCTACCACCGAGCTATGCCCCCAGCCCGGGGCGGGTTATTTTTGTCAATGCTCAGCGCAACTGCATTGCATCGGGTTTAGCTATTCGCATTTAGCAATATGGGCTCAGCTGGAAGCTCATCCAAAGAGTCTCTTGTCTGGGGTTTCCAAATCGGTTCCTCAAATTGCTAAAGGTCTTTGCAGTTATTCTCGGAGTCTCTATAAAAACTGAGAGAGGGGCTGGGGGCAAGATAATAAGGGTCAGGGTCCAGATGCCAAGCATCACCTTCAAGAAGAACCAGTGAATCTGTTATTTATATCATTGTGCTGAATCCAGATCATGTTGGAAAAAAGGTTTTAAAAATGTTACTCTCCCCAGGCCCATGATGAAGTTCAAATGTGCGGAAGGATTGAGAGTCACCCCAAATCACAAAATTAGTGGCAAAATATGATGGGATCTTATTCTTCTAAGTTTCAATACAATTTGAAGAGTCATCTAAGTTTCAAAACTCTCTGATTAATCTGTCAAATGCTTCTTTGCAACCATATATGAATTCACACCATATATGAGTCGACTGAAAAAATTCGCTGAAGATTCATGTTGTTCAAATTCATTCTTGACCAGAATATCCTTGCAATCACAGAGCTACTTTATTTTCTGAAGCACAAAGCCTACAGGCACAGATCCAGACAAAATGTTCCAATTTTGAATCCTTCTGAGCTGTTATGTAATTTATTCCAGAGATAGATACGATGATGAACTAGCATGCCAACACTGATCGATTGGTAGTGCCTAACAAGCAAGAGCCTAAGACCACCCCCTGCCTCAGAACTCCTGCAGCAGTGATTAGCAATGTCTGCCATGAGTGTGGGAGGGGAAATATGGTATGGTTGCTTTCTCTCAGTCATCCCTGGCTTCTCCCAAGTACTATACTTGATTTACAAATTATCCTGGAATTGCCCCATTTTCCTGATTAGACTGCTAATTTCCAACATTAGGGACCATGACCGAAATGCCTAACAAACTGCCGTGTATGAATGTAGCTGCTAACAATTACTAAAAAGCATGAAAGAATTGAAGTGAGTTGAACTGAATCAAATAAAATGGAATCAAATCAAATTAGTTTATCTCCAAAGGAACATACCAAAGTAAATACCCAGCAAAGAATGAACACCTACTCAGAGGCCAGATATTTTCAGCCATACTTTAAAATAAAAACATTCTAGGTTTCATTTGAGATGGTTTCCCAACAAGTTAATTGACATTGGCATGTGGTTTCCAAAACAAGTTTTTGTCTAGGGTATTAGAGCAGTGGGTCTCAAAACAAAATCAGATCTAACCAAATTAAATGTGTTTTGTTATTGTGCCGAGTTATCAGAAGTCATGAAAAATGGAAATTTGACTCTCCAACATTTCTAAAAGAAGGATTAAAAATAGGAAGAAGCCAGATTATAGAAAGGAAGCAAATCCTCCAAGATCTGTCAGCTCCAGGAGGAGCAGATGTCATCTTGCCTCGGTGTTATTGTCGAGCAAACTACCCTCCCTCAGCTCTCAGCACAAAGGGGAGAGTCCAGAGCAGAGAGAGAGCAGGGAGCTGGAGCTGGGGCTGGACCCGTCACTCAGCCATTGGCTCTTTCCCACTCTGGAAGAGGAGACATTAGCAGAGGGCACATGAGGAGAGGCCACCACGGTGGGAGGAAAGTCAAGGCACAAGCCATTCTCCTCCTCCCAGTAGCACCCACCTAGGGGCAGGTTCCTGCCTGACCATCCTCCGCTGGGCAGTGCTCAGGCCACACCGGAGGGTCTCTAGGAAGAAAGGTTTGCAGTGGTGGATGTGAATCTCAGTCCGCTACGTGAAGGAAGATGTAACTCACTGTGAATCTTACGACCTGCTCCATTGGATGGCACAGAGAATCCCAGTTCATCGCTTTCCTCCTTTTCTCTCTGGTTGTGGTCAAGTTCTATGGAGTATCCACCGTCCCAAGCCATGGTGCATGTGGAAGGGGTACAGGAGACCATGAGTCTCGACATGGCCTGTTGAGGCAGGAGTGTGCCACAGGCTCCATCTTCCCATCTGGGGGTTTGTGGGTATCAATCAGGGAGGCCCTTGCTCACGTGGCCCTCTTCGGCTCCGGGTGCAGAGCTGTTACTTCTCCACCTCACTCTGGGGGATTACTCTGATCCTAGAGCTTGGGAACCTTGATGGAACCCCCCCCCCCTGCTTGTCTGCACTTATTGGTCCCTCCCAGGTCACCAGAGATCCCTCCAGATTCTTCCAGTCCAGCCCAGGCACTGCCATCTTTGCCAGGTGCGGGGCCACTACATCCAGGGCAGGAGAAAGAAAAACACCAGCCACACTCTTAGCCAAGCTCCTGCCGTCCTATGGACGATAAGCCCTCTCCTTCCTTCCATCAGAGGCTCTGGAATCACATCACCAGGGAGAGCAAAGACTCCATCGCCCACAGCTTGACCATGGGAGCTGGTATCTGTGTCAGATCCATAAGCATTTGTGAGACTAATTAATGGCCACATAAGGGAATGGACACTTGCTTTTCACACCACCATGTCCCCAGGACAGTGTGGACTGGCACACTACAGTGGAGGGAGAAGGGGAAGAAAGAGATCTTGGAGGGGGATGGAGGTGGAGAACACATGTTCATATTATCTCCCCACATGTACCTTGACATGACTTTATAAGAAATTCAAAGAGAAGCCTCTGCAGTGTAAGACCTGCATTTCCAAAATACATTAGCCTTTGCCTAGATGGCAGCTCCCAACTGACTGGGATGTACAATTGGTTGGATCAGATGCTAATCCTCCATGGATTCGATATGGAGATTGGGTGAAAGGCCTGTTCTAACAGCTTGGCTCAGTGGACCTCATTTGTAAGTAGGAGAACTGTACTCTTCCATCTGCTCACCCAGCAAATGTTGGTTGAGCATTTAGAGCTCCAGGCACTGGGCTGGGAGCAGGGATGGTGAGGACATCAGACATGAGCAAATGAGTAGTTACAGAATATTCTGAGAGCACAGAAGTTCAGCCAATTATGGGGGAGCCAGGATCCCTCTGGCTCCCACATTCTGTGACTTTATGGTGGTTTCTGCTGTTTCCCGGGTCCCCGCATCCTGACAGCAGGCTCTTTTTAGGGAGTGGACACTGTTGAACCATGGAGAGACAGACTGTGGGGCCTGGAATCCTGCCTCTGAGGACTCCACCGAGGCCCATCTCACCAGCCCTCTTGTCCAGGCCCTTCCCTTGAGCCTCACAAGGAAAAGACAGGTTTGTTGTACTTACATATTTTCTTGGATGGGAACACAGATTTCTTAGAAGCACTTTTTTTTTCCTTTGCTGTTAAAATCCTCCTTGGCTCTAATCGTAATCTTTCGAGTTGCATCATGAGTCACCTGCTGCCACCGGTCCTTTCCTGGTGGTGGATACCTGCCACAGCCTCTGCCAGCACCTGCCCACCAGGTCCTTAAGCCCACCTCTGTCTCTGCTTGGCCTGCAACCCGCAGAGACTCTCTAGTTCTGTGAATCCAACTTCACACCTTCTCTCACCTCTTCCTTTAGACACGTTCCCCTGAATTCCTCCAAATCTCCTCCCAAGGAACAAGAACAAAGCCAGACCCCATCCTATGGAAATGACCTTCCGAGAATAAGGAATTCCAACTCTGCACGGTTTCTTCTGTCCTGCTGCTGTATTCCTGGATCTTACTAGAGCTCAAGGCACGTTGACCCTGGTGGATCTCATTCCCCTATTCACAGGTGGCCTGATAAACATGAGCACTCTGTGTTCAGGCTCCACAACAGCATAAGAAAGCAATAGCAGGCACTATACCCTGGACCCCAACAGCAATGGGGAGGCCTGCGGAAGTCTGTGGGCCGGTGTCTGTGGGTTTAATGCCTGAGTGAATCATCATTTGTCCAGAATTTGACCTCCAGAAATTTAGCCCAATCAGTGAAGGCAACAAACACAAGCGTCTTTGTGAAGTACTGATTTCATTGTGAAATGCAACTTTCATGCTCTCTAAAAGGAACTTCTGAATAAATCAGCATCTTTGTCTATTTTTCCAAAATAAAATTACACTCAACACTTGGACACTTTCATAGTCTCATATAAGTCATTTCCTAATACCACTTTGTCATTTTCTAAGAATATTAATATTGGACAAAAATAAACTTAGTAGACAGTTTTGAAGAGTTCTCCAAGTCAAAACAAACAGAAGAATTGAAATGGAGGAGAAAGAAAATGTTCCATTCTAAACAGTCATGAAAACCAGCTCTTCCAATAGATGTACCAAAAAATGCTGAGACCTGTTTGGAAATAAAGCAATACTGGGCTCAAGGAACTGAACTTCAAAGCCAATGTCATTGGGAAGGGCTTCCATCAGACTCCAGAATCACTTATTAAAACCTCCTGCCCGCCTCTCTCACCTCCCTCACTCCCCAGTGCCCCAACCTTCCCCCTGAGCTCACTGACCAATGGCTCCTAACCCCCGATCCCTCCAGATCATCAACGCTTCTCCTCTCTCTTACAGACATGTCTGAAGCAGAGTCTAAGGCGTAGGTAAGTCTGTGAATTCTCCCATTGTGTTTTCCCTGAGTGTTTAAAACAGGAGTTTTTCAGGTTCAAGTTTCAAACTGAACTCAAACCGACATACACAAAAGCTGCTATTGACTCATGTAACTGTGCTATTACACAGTGTACTGTTTCAGGCATAGCTGGATCCAGGATCTCAGACTGTGCTTCCAGAAGTCCATTTCTCTTCACATATGGGCTCTGTTTTCTTTCGTGCTAACTTGGTGTCTTTCAGTTGGTGATAACAGGACCACTAGGAACATTAGATTCACATCCAGACAGCCTGGCCCAGGAGGAGAGAAAGTTTCTTTTTACAAAACATGGCAGAAAGAGTCCTGGGCTGAATGCCTGGCTGGAATCATGGACATCCTGAATCCTAAAAGGATGGATTCTTTCGTGTGCCTGGCTCTTCTCACATAACCACTCCTGGAGCTGGAGAAAGACAGTCCACCAACCACATCAGCTGAGCGATGGGGTCCTGCGGGTTTTCCTGGGGAGGTGAAGGAGCATCATCTGAGTAGGTGGAAAGGGATGCTGCCAGAGCACCAGATGCCAGACAGCATGGGCTGGTGCCAAAGAACCTCTCAGTCCCAGAGGAGACACACAGAGACTGAGCCCCTGCTCCGGTGTCACACACACGGAGAGCTGACAGGCAGCCCGGAGCCCAGAATGGCCAAAGATCCATTACAACACTGACCACACAGTCCCCACAGCAGGAAGAGGGCACGCTGGGATGGCCACATGGAGATGGCACCCTTGACCTCTGCTGAAAGACAGGGAATTAACAACCCTGCCACGCACTTGAACCAGAAAACTGGAGGCAGCTGCAGTGAGAACCACTGTCCACTCATGATAAAGATAGTCATGTCCATCCCAGGGAAGAGCTCTGGACACTGTGGACACCTTTCTGAAGGTCACATGGGTAATCCACATCCTACTGACGCATACAACTTGATTTTTACACCTGTGGACACAACTCGGGGAAGGGAAGCAGCTCAGAGGCACAGACTCCCTACGGCTCTCTTTGTCTCTGAGAAGATTCTTCATCCTTCTGAATGTTGAACTCACTCCAAAAAGGGAAAGAAGCCTGGAGCTGATGAGGTGTAAGATTTTCCTCGCAACTTCTCCATTTTCAGGGCCCTGTGTGTGGCCTAGAGCTACAGCTGATGGCCTCTGGCCAGCAAGCAGACAAGGGCAGTCAGCGGGTTTGGGACATCCGCGTGACTAGGTACGCTCAGTGTGCCTACTTTGTATCTTCAGGTCAATGTAAAAATTAACAGTTCAATTTTATTTCAAATTCAGCCACAGATATATTGGATTATTTCAAAAGGGGGGAATTAATGTAAAGCAGAGACTGAGCTCTGAAAAACTTCCTTTTAAAAATAGGTCTTTCCACATTCTTCCTTGCTGTGCAGCCGGTACAGTGCTACATCCGAAATTACAATGGCTCAGCCCACATGTTCTTCAATAGCTTTATAAATACCCATAAGCAAGCATCATCAAATATAAGTGCCTAAAAATGATCCCAGGGCTCAGGCCTCACTTTCTCCAGTGCCAAAAAAAAAAAAAAAAAAAAAGGCAGCATGAGCTATATTCACTCAGGAAGGAGTCTCTTCCAAAGGACACTGGACAACCAAGTGGATATTTTCCATCGAAACAGACATAGATAACTTTTCTTAGTTCCCATCTTATGCATTTGTTTTATTTCCATAGGTGGGTCAGAAGTTTTGGAAATAATTTCACGATAGTCAAAAAATTCAAGTGAATTTCTCAAAGGAGATTCTACCAGTAACATTTGAGAAGACACTTTGGAGTCTTAGAGGGCCTGGATGGCTGGATGACGAACAGGGGGCTGCCTGTTTTGCGTCGGTTATCAACAGAAACAAGGAAGGATAAACTCTAACACATGAATCGTAAGCTGAGGGTGCTCCTATTGGCCAGATCCAAATTAGCTGAAAATTAGCAAGGGTAGAATTTCAGACTGAAGTAAGGTGCAAAACTGTGGCTTTGGCCTTTTTTTTTTTCCCAAGGAAAAGGCAGTGTTGGCTTGACTGAGTGGGATTCTGGTCAGTGAACTACGGATGGATCTTGACCATAAGGATTGAGTTTCCATTAACTTGCAGACGGTATTCAAACTTGAGGAAAAGGGATCCCACAAACCCGTGGGGTTTTCATCAAACCCAGTGCACGTGGGCAAAGGTTCTGTGGTGCAGGAGTCCATGACAATGTCATGGCTGCAGGCCCCAGAACCTGGCAAGACGACCCAGGACACAGCCTGCTTGTGCACATGCGTGGCTGGCCCTCAAGCCTGGAGGACTGGGGGCGGAGGATTCATCCAACAAAGGGTGCTGCGCCTCACTGAAGCCTTGCTACCTGCAAGGCCTCCTGCTACTCACTCTGCGGGGCTTTTCTCCCAGCCCTCCTGTGGTCTCATGGTCATCATCACCACTGGCTACGGCATAACTTCAGGAAAACCTCTTAGGCCTCAGTTTTTGCGGACTGGGGATTACAACAGAACTGATTTCAAGGGGTAGTGCATACAAATGGTCTGGGGCAGCACTAGGGAATACATATAAAATAACTTGCGAATGTCTTTGTTATTCATCAAGCATCTCCAGGCCATTCACAGAACGCTACAGAACACCAAGATGTCACAATATCATGAGATGAAGCCATCTTTGATATTTTTCAGACATTCAGTCATATAAAAACCACAGCTTTATATATATTTATTTTTGTTTATTGCACTCACTATTCCCTTCTTATATTTAATTATGAAGGTATTTCTGTCCAGCAAGAGGAAGGAAGAGGTCTTGTCTTAAGTGAGTCATTGGGATTCGTGACCCCACATTTGGACGTAGAGCTGGGCTTCCGACTCCTCTTTGACCTTGGGCTCCACAGTTGTTTGTGGAGGGCCTGGTCTGAGACACAGCCCAAAGGCCAATGCAGTCAGGCCCCACCTGGCGACTGCACAGGGTCTACCTGGCAGGTGTCATGGGACACAGCTGTCCTCTCTAGCCAGAGCAGTCCTGCTGCACAGCAAGTGCACCACCATCCCTGGAGGAAGCTCAGCAGGACTGGGTCCCCCTGACAGCCGTGTCCTTGCACACAGATGCATTCCTGGCCAGCGGCCTCCACCTGCAGCCTCTTTCATGCGGCCAGCCTTTAGTGGCGGCCTTCCCAGTAACTCGCTGCGTCCCCACCTGAGGGTGGGTCTGAGACGCTATGTCCACCCCAGTGCCCTGTCCTTTCCCATCCTGGCTCTTGTCTTCCCCCCAGGTGTCAGGAGCCTTTTGTTGCAGATTCCCTCTGCACTGCGGTGGTCCCCATGTCTGCTCTTGTCCCCTGGAGCCCCTGAGCCTTGTCCAGCTTAGCCTCTTGCTTCTACTGTGGCAGAAAGTGGCAAGGACAGGCTGCTGCTTTCCTTTCTGCCTGCTGTCTTCACGGACTGTGGGCTTGATCCTACTACAGTGACGTCATCAGCAAAGAAGGGACATCGACTTCTGTTAGAAAAAGGTTTTCCTGGGTGCCGGGCACTGCTCCTCTCCAAAGGCAGCGAGCAGGGCTGGCAGGGCCCTTGGTGACCTCTATGCTGGCTTCCACCTGAGTCCAGAGCTGCTCCAGTTCACCATCGTGCTCAAATCCCAGCTCAGGGGAAGGTGAACGGTTCAAGGAGGATAAACACTTTGCCTATTGAGGTCTTGACCTTAAGGTGGCTCTCACTGTTTCTCTTTCTATCCTACTGGCCATCGCTTAGTGACATGACCACAAGGGAAGCATGTGCCCTGCTAAAACTTAGAAGTGTTGTTTGAAAGGAAGAAAGAAGTACAAGCCAGGATCGGGAGGCTGAGACGGGAAGATTGTGAGTTCAAAGCCAGCCTCAGCAATGATGAGGCGCTAAGCAACTTAGTGAGACCCTGTTTATAAAATAAAAAATACAAAATGGGCTGGGGATGTGGCTCAGTGGTGAAGTTCAATCCCTAGTACCCCCCCCCAAAAGGAGGGAGGACAAACATGGGAGGGCTCTACACTCCCCCCACAGACCCCGTGTACTGTAAGGTGCTCACGCCTGCAGCCTCAGGCCCTTTAGCTCCCCGTTGCCCTCTAGCACCCTCAATTCTTTAACATCTAGCATTCCAACTTCTCTAAACTGAGAACAGGAGCATCTCTCTACAGGTTTGTCTTGAGGACTGAGATAGCACTTAGAACAGCGCTTGCTTCAGAGGACGTACCCCAGACACATTAGCCTATTATTAAAGGCAGTCCCTGCTTTAAAGACTTTTATTTTATTTCATTTTAACGTTTTAATCAATCATTTGCTATTGACTCTCTTTCAGTAATAAATATGATAGTGACAAACTGGAACCAACTTGAATATCCTATGACAGGAAGTCAAGTAAATTACATGTAATGTATGAAAAGCCATCTACAATATGCTATTAAGGAAAAAAGTTACAAAACAGAAAGGATGGTATAATCTTATTTTTTTATGAACTTAGATGCAACTATTACATTGAATAAGCCCGAATCATGGAATGGAAGCACAAAAAACTCCACTTTTTCCTTTTTACCCCTTTTCTCTTGACATTTATTAGTAGAGCTAGTTCCTTCTCTGTCTTTGGATAAAGCAGGGTCACACTTCTTCTCTGGTCAATGTTGGAAAACAGAAGCACCCATGGCTACTCCTAGGAAAAGAAACCTCTGTTATTAATAAAAATGTTCTCCCTCAAGCTCGATTCAGAGCTGCAGCCTTTCCTTACCACGTCAGATCTTCCGAAGTTTGCAGCCCAGGAATGGAGTCGTCTTTAATGTCTTCTCTGTTTCCTCTTTCTTTTACTCCTGATCCCTTCCCTTCTGCTAATTTTATTAAGGTCTGATTCCCTGCAGGGTTGGCCCGTGGGGAGAAGGGAAGGAGGGGACCCAGGAAAGCCCTGACTTGGCTGCGAATGGCATAGGGGCCTGGGATCTGACTCTCCAGGCCTGGCATTGTGTTTAGATGACTCTTCTTACAGTCATTTCTTCATATGACAAGTAGTTTTGGATTGGGTCCTGGATACTGTGAGGGTTATGTTGTATAGATTCTCGCTCTCTTATCCTTTTATAATATGCTGAAGAATGCCGATATTTTTAGAAAAAGCCAATTAGCCTAGTTGGGTTAAGACAGCAAGCTCCATCTCTCCTTCTGTAGGCAGGGCCTCTAGTCATCAGCCAGCATTCAAAGCCTTTGCTCTGTTACTCTGTGTCTTCTTCTGCATGCACCCCTCGGATGTTAGTCTGAGACTTGGCTGGTGGTTAAATCTGAGTTCCGTTCTCAAAGCCTTTGCTACACTGCTTTGGTTCTGCTGTGTGTATGTGCAACTTGGAGGTGAGCCTGGAATTTGCTTAAGTTCCTACAGAGTATTAAGAAATCTCCTTTTTAGTACTCATTTCTGAAGGATTTCTTCACATTGACTAGACAATGAGGCCCATGTGTAATTTTTAAGGAAGGATTTGGAATTTAAACCAATCATTTCTAAATAACTCGTGATTCAAAGTGCAAATTTAAAGAAAACTTTTATATTATTAAGTGAAAATGAAAACGCGATGTACCAAAATTTATGAGACGTGGCTAAAGTGGTGCCCAGAGGTAATTTCATAGCCCTAACATGTTCACAGTAAAAAGAAAAAATTTCTCAAATCAATGATTTAAGCTTTCATCTGATGATGGTAGAGCAAGAAGAATAAATTAAATCTGAAGCAAGATTTTTTAAAAAAAGAAATTAATAAAGATAAAAGAAGAAATTGATCAAGTTTAAAACCTAAAAACAATGCAAAAAATGAGAACAAAAGCTGATGCTTTGAAGATCAGCCAAATTGGTTAACATCTGGACAGACTAACCGAAAGAAACAGAAGACAAAAATTATCCATGTCAGAAACAAAGGAAGGAACATCACCACAGACCATATGGATATTAAAGCAATAATAAGGAAATAATATGGATAACTTTATGCTATAAATTCTTTCACTCAAATGATATGAACCAATTTTTGGAAAGACACAAATAACCAAAGCATATGAAAGAAGATATTGAAAAACCTGAATAGCCCTATATCTATTAAAGAAATTGAATACTGGCTTCAAATCTTCTGACAAAGAAAACCCCAGGTCCAAATAGCTTCACTGAGGAATTCTACCAAATATTGAAGATATAATAATGGATCTAAACAAATTTATAAAAAAAAAACAGAAGTGGAAGCACCACTTATCAACTCAATTTATGAGGTCCAAATTACTTTTATACAAAAAGAAAACTAGAGTGCATTATTTCTAATGAACATAGATATAATAAGGCTTAACAAAATATTAGCAAATTGAAACTAGAAGTATATTCATACAATAATAATAATACATCATGGACCAATGGGATTCATCCTAGTAATGCAAGGCTGGTTTAATACTCCAAAATCTAATGATGTAATTCATCATCACAGCATACTAAATGATAAAACTATCTATACTATGTGAGTAGAGGCAGTAAAAACTTTTGACAAAATTCAATATCCCTTCATGATAAAAGCTCAGAGGAAATAAGGGAGTAGAAAGGAGTAAGCTTACTTAACATGACAAAGTGAATCCACCACAAAGCTTGTAGCTAACATCATCCTTCACAATACAGAATGAGAGCTTTCCCCTATAACCAGGAGCAGGGTGAGGGTATCTTCTGTCACCTCCTGTTCAACATAATACTAGCCAGAGTGACAGGCAAGAAAAATAAGATGCATACACAAAAAGATATAGAGCTGTCACTGTGCACAGATGGCATGACTGTCTATGTGGAAATTTTAAGATGTCAACAAAAAAGAATCTCTATAACTAATCAGTGAATTTATCAAAATTCTGAATAATTCACACACCTTATTCCAAGACTTAATTCAGAGCTACAGAGTCAAGTAAACAAACGTGTGGTAGTGGCATAAAGATAGGCAAAAAGATCAATGGAACCAAGTCATAAATAAGTCTATATTTATAGGGCCCATTGATTTTCCACAGGTGTACAGAGGCATACAGAGCTAGGCGTATGCCTAGCTTTTTAACAAATGATTCTGGAATACCAAGCTCAGATGGAGAAAAAAATAGCAACTTAATTCCTCCTATTTTACAAAAAATAACTCAAAATAAATTATAGACCTACATGTAAAAGCCAAAATTATAAAAAAAAAACTCCAGAAGAAGACATAGGAGAAAAATCTTTGCAATTTCTTAAATATTTCACTAAAGTCACAATCTATAAAAGAAAAACATCGTTAATTTTGACTTTGGCAACATTAAGAATGTCGGCTATCCCAAAGACACTAAAAAAACTAAAAAGACAAATCATGGTAGCCACATGTCAGAGTAAGAACTCATTTCCAAATGGTATTAAACACTTTTACAACCCATAATAAGAAAGCAGGTAGCCCAATCAAAGTATAAATGGGAAGAATACTTTAAAAAGAAATTTCACCAAAGATGCTATCTGGGTGGCAAATACGGACATGGACAGAGAGCTCAACGTCATTTGTCCTTAGAGAAGGCAAATTAACACCACAGTGAGATACCATACCACACCTGCAGGAATGCCCAAAAATGTCCAAACAAACTGGCAAATCCAGATGCTGGCAAGCATGTGGAGAATCTGACTCTCCAAAACTTTCCTGGTAAGATTGCAAATTAGCACAGCCACCGTGGAAAACAATCCGGCCGTTTCTACAAAGCTAAATGTAAATCATTTACCATAGGGAATTCCACTCCCAGGTAGTTACCAAGAAAAATCAAAACTTATGTTCATACAAAATCTTGCATATGATGTCTATAGCAGCTTTATTCATGATCATTCAGAACGAGACACCACCCAACTATCCTTCACCTGCCAACGCACAAACCATGTACATTTATAATGGAATAATACTCGGGAATTAAAAGGAATAGACTCCTGTTATTTGGGACAGCATGTAGGAATCTCAAATACATGGTGCTTCAACAGACTGCAGACTCAAAAGTCTGTCTGATTCCTTTACGACAACATTCTAGAGAAGGTGAAAGTATAGAGACAGAAAACAGGTCAGTGGTGGAAGGCTGAAGGCGGAGGCAGGGGGATGGTTTGGGGCTGATGAAACTGTTCTCTGTATTAATTTTTGTGGTAAGAATATGACTATGCATTTGTCAGGACTCATAGAAGTGCACATTGAAAGAGTAAATTCTACTGTGCATAAATTTCCAAAAAGTAGATTAAAACAAACAAGGAATTAATGGTCTCGGTATTCAGTAAGTACATATTGAAATAGACTATGATTAATGTATGGATAGATACATTAATCCTGTAAACTTTGTATTTATTTGAACCGTGAACCAGGGTATGAACTATTTTTCAACTCAATAATTCCAAATTAACTCAGAAATATCTTGACTACAAAGTTCTAGAAAATCCCCCAGACGGGTCAGCAAGTTTTATACCTCTCAGACCACCATTTGTTTCTCATTAACTAGAGCATTCCCAATGGATAACAGAATTTTCCAATTCAGCATCAAAAACAGAAAGGAACCCTGGTCACCAAAAAAATATTTCCTATACAACAGGGCCACCCAAAAACGTTGCAAATGGAATTTAGAGTCTCGAAGCAGCTGCACTTCACATGGAAATCCAACCATCACACGATGACAGCACAGAGAAGCAAGTAAACAAAAAACTTCAACATTTACGTACACTTTTCCCAATCTTATAAAAAAAAAGAAGCTCCACTTTCCCGGCTGCTTTGGTGTGGACGTGGACTCTGAGATGGCCATGAGCTCGTCCTGCTCCCTCGCACACCCCGCTTCTTCAGCACAACTGTTGGTGGAAGAAGTAATGGACGTGTGCTGAACAGCGGGGAAGCCTGGCTTCCTTTCAAAAATCAGGGCATGCTGAGGGCTCAAGTGAGGCTGACTCCACTCTCCCAACACCACCCTGGCTGGGCCTGCCGAGCCATGGACGATCTGTGCCCCAGGGAGGAGTTCCTGCTGCTGTCAGGGTGCCCAGGGAGGTCAACACATACCCTCATTCCCAAGGAACCTCAAACTTATCCCAGCAGGTCAAACTCCCCTATAAACTTCCCACATCTATCTTTGAACCCCCCCCCCCCCTATACATTTACAAACCTTCCCAGGAGGTAATAAGAGGGAGGGGCCTTTTTATGGTGGGAAGGTGGAATGCAGGTCAGGCTTGCCTGGGGCCAGGTGGGTGGCTGGGGAGAACGTGCACTGGTGTCCACACCAAGCAGGCAGAGAGGGAGAGTCTCAGCCCTCTGAATCCAGGCGTGGAGGTGGCTGCAGAGTAAAGCTAAGTCAAAGTGACCCTGGTCAGCCCAGGCTGGGGAGAAAGGGGGTAGAGAAGTCTAAAGGTGCTCTTCCCTCTGAAGGTTTGACCATTTTAGTCTCTCAAATAAAGTGACAATAGACAGACCACAGACAAATTAAGTGCCCAAGCACAGATGCCACACACGTTCATCGTGAGACTCAGAGAGGGGTGTGCTAGTTAGTCAGCTTTGTGTGGGTGTGAAAAAATGTCCGAGGTAAACAACCGAAAAGGAGGAAAGATTTATTTTGGCTCACAGTTTCAGAGGTCCCATGGTCACCTGGCCCTGCTGCTGTAAGACCTTGGGGAGACAGAACATCATGACCAGGAGCTAGTGGAGCAAAACTCTCCCCTCATGGCAGCCAGGGAATGAAGAGAGACAGAAAGGGCCAGGGACAAAAGAGACCCTGCAAGGCCACACCCCAGTGACCTGCTTCCTCCAACTGCTAGGTAGCTAGCCAGCCACGGATGGAGAGCAGGGAAATGACATGGAAGGGCAGGTAAAAACCACAGGGAGCCATATCGGACAGGCAGCACCCGGATCATGGGGCCCAGCAGGTCAGAATCTCCCCCAGCCACCGTTAATCACACCCCCTTGAGAGAAATGGTTGTTTCAAGATCTTGCCACATCTACCAGGTGGCCAGGACCCTCCCCCATCACCAAAACCATGTCACAGCTACCCCAACCATTCCCTGTGACAAGGACATCAAAGACTCTCAAAGAAAGTGTGCTGAGGGCTATTCAAAGGAGATTAAGAGGGTATGGGAAATTGAGCAAGAACAATGGGACCCAGGAACCCTTGAAGACCCCTGACTTAGTGAAGGCCACCACCATTCGAAGACCCACTGATACTCTCCAGGGTTTCCCTGTCCTTCCCCCTTCTCCCTGCCCTTCTTAGGAACCTTCTTGTGAACCTGGAACTCTCTCAAGCAAGAATACAAGAATTCAGCATGGGACCCCTCTGCTGGCTGCCTGGCAGGGGGTCCATGGGCAGATCTCCTCTATAACTCAAAGAGGCCCCACCCCCTAAGTTTCTATCACCTCCTGATAGCCATCAAATTACAAACGCATAAGTGGATTAATCCACTGAGGTCTGACTTTATCATCCAATCACCACCCAAAGTTCTCACCTCTGAACACAGATGCAGTGGTGGCCAAGCCTCCAGGGGACATTTCAGGGGACTTTCGCCCAAATCATAACAAGGGGCAAGATGGCTGACCCTTAAATAGAGCTAACCAAAGGGGTCAGGGCTTTGGGATTCTTGGGGTCAGGGAGGAGGTGCACACCTTGGAACATGGGAGTGGGAGTATGTGCTCATTCAGCAGGATTGTCTTGTTCTACAGATGGAGTCTCCCAGGTGACGGCCACTTGTGGCCCTTTGACTGGGCTGGGTGCCAGATTCCCCATCTCTCCTTCCTGTGAAAAGATACTTCCTAGTCAGAAAGGGGAGTGTCAGATAGAAAAGTCCATGCCTGCCTTTGATGTTTATTAGTGTAGATAGATGTCAAGTTCTGTTATAAAAGAACATCTTTCAGAACCACTCTTGTGTCTGCAGGAATTTCCCTGCATGATCACCCTAAATATGCCAAGGAAATATATCTAGGGCAGGGCATTTTTACCTACCCACGCTAGCATAGATGTATTTTTCTCTAAATTTGATGAAGCTTTGAGGGCAACAAACACACAGCTCGACAGCACTGAGTATGTAACAAGCTGAACACTTGGTAAATTGAACAAAACAAGAAAAGGGCTGAAGGAAGCCAAACTATGTCAATGTAAACCCAAAACTGGATTCCTCGGGTGTAAACCACTGATTTAATTTAAACTATCCTTTCTCCTCTGTTCTGACCATAAAGCATGCATCTCTGAAGGTAGAAGGTTCATTCAGGAATTGAAACCGAGGGCCATTTGCAATGAATAAAGTGGTGGAGTGCAGGGTGGCAAATGGGCTTGAACTTGACTTCTGTCCTGACTCAGCTGAGAGTGCTGCCAGGGGTCAGTGTTGATGGGCAGGCAGGCCCCAGCCAAATACAGACTCTGTGGGAGAGACTGCGTTGACCTGTTGGATGTCACTCCCAGGTCAGGGAAAGGGGAGTGGTGGCCCACAGACAGGTGGAAGGAGCAGGGCCCAGAGTTCTCATCAGGCCTGTCAGTCAGTCCTGTGACTTTGCCAGGTCATCTCAGCTTTTTGGGTCTGTTTCCTTAACTATGTGTGATTGACTCAGTGAAATGCCCTTTCACTGTCTCTACCACTTCTAGGAAGAGAGGGAATCCGGTCCTTCACTCACGCCTGCTTATGGCCTGAAGTGCTAAAAGGAAACTATGATCCCCAGATGTAGAGAAGCATTTTGTCCCCCCAGGTCTCCTCTCCTGCTGTCTTCTCTGCTCTCTGCTGCCTCAGGGGCTGACCTGTGTCAACTTTGCCAACCAACTTCCTTGCCACCAGGCTTCCAGATGGGCCTGGCCAATGGGGAGCCCTGGAAGGAAATCAGGGAGGGGAGGAGGAGGAAGGAAGGCAGGAGAGTGGGCGCGAGGAAGGCCAGGCTTCCTCCCTGCCCCGCTGCCTCAGGCCAGCGTGGGTCTGGAGTGACCTCATCAGTCTCTGAAACTGGACCTCCTGCCTTTGAGACTCTGCCAGCCACGCCCTCCTCTGGCTCATTGGGCTCAGGGGTGGCAATGCCACAGGCTGAGGTGGTCACAGCGTCTCTGTCACCAGTTCTTACAGTCATGCCAGATGTAGCTCAGGGCATGTCTGAGTTTATTAGAAGGCACAGGAAAAGTTTGAAAAAGGAGACTCTCTCAAGGGAGAGGATGGGTCCTTTCAGGAAGGAGGAGGATGACGTGCCCCTCTGGTCCCCCAGTTTTGTTAGAGGTCCCAGTGAAGTTTCCAGAGACATGCCCAGGTATACCCCTTGAGTTTTGATTACAGCAGGTTCGCATCAAACTTCCAGACCCCCACTGGGCGTGGCAACGGTCTAGGGCAACTCTAGGTCACTTGGACCCATGCTGACCGGTTTTAACTGGAACCCATTTTTACAGATGGTATGGTTAGAGCAAATTATCCTTCTGTCCCTGAATTCTGGGATCTGGTCTGTGTGAGGGTCACAAAACTCCTCGCCTTCCCCAAGGGTAATGTCTCTTCTATTTATTGGCATTTGGGGCCTGAATTTTCCCTGCAGATAGCATTTTGCTGGCTGAGCCAGTGGCTTAGGATGGGGAGGGGTTGAGCCCCAGCCCATTGGCTCACCAGGGATCTCCCCATCCTGCGCCATCCTGGAGAGAGGGGAAGGAGTGGTCTGCAGACTCTGCTCCCCACAGAACCTCAACCTGGCTCCCACTGCCCAGTCTTGGAGGAAATGTCTCTCCTTCTCTCTCTCTGTCTCCCTCTCTCCCCGTCTCCCTCCCTCCATTGTTCTTTGTGTGTCTTCTCTCAACCTTCGACCTTCGATAACCCCTAAAGCGCTCACCCAGCCCCCGCCCCACTCTCATGTGACCTAATGAGTTTAAGCTTTCGCCAGAGAAGTCAGAGAAGAAAATTGCCTTCAGGTATCATCTGCTTTCACCCCCAAACAAGAAACTAGATGGCTGAGCTACCACTTTGAAGATGTGTGGGAAAATCTGCAAAGAATGGTTCAAGGCAGGGAAATTATTTCAGGAAAAGTGTGACAGGAGCAGCTTCGGGGTGGGCGTGGAGTGAGGGGGAGGCCACGGCCCATCTGACATGGGAGGGAAGCTGTAATGTCACAGGAGCCAGAGCAGCTGAGTCTCTCAGGGGACCTGAGCCTCTCTGGCCAGAAGGGCAAGCACAAGCGCGGGTACATCCATGGAGCTGTCCCCTCCGGTGACGGTGACGCCATTTGGCTTTGTGCAGTGAGGCTGTCTCCTGAAACTGAGCAGGAAAGCAGAGGGTGGTGAGGAGTGAGGCCTGAGGAGGACCAGGGGACAGTTTGAAAACCTGCCGGGCCTTGGGAATCAGAGAGGGACTGACACATCCTGCTTCACTGATATCCCCAGGTTGAAAAATTGGCCTCGCAGGTACCCAGTTGACAAGGGTTTCTTAAGGGTCTACTCTGCCCCGTAGCCCTGTGCCCAGTGAAGAGGGAGTAGTGCAGGTTGTCACCGTGAGCATGTTGGGGTGGGAGGGCAATCAGGTAGGGACTTGGAGGCTGTGGGAAGGATTTGGGACTTTATTCAGAGAAAGCCAGGAACCTCAGTGTTCCCAGCAAAGTGTTTCTCCACATTACTCCACGAACACCCAACCTTCCCCACTGTGAGCGCTCTGGGCCATACTGGCCTGTGCTCTCAAGAAGTTTTGTCTCTGGCTAATCCATTGTATCCTTTTCAGGGATTTTATTCCAATGTTGGTCATTTTTTTCATAATTGGCCTGAAAGCAAAAGGCTTCATAAAGACTGTGTATTTGATTATCTTATTTCTGTTCAAAGAGAATTATCTTCAAGAGTGTTTTAGACAATAAAAGGCAGGCCTGCATTTTCCTTTGAAAAGACGTATGGTGGAGGGAATCTAGCCCATGATTTCATTATGAATACAAAAATGTTTCTCAAACTTCTCTTAACTTAAGAAGGAAAGCTACTAAGTTAGAGAGACTGCAGCCTTTTACTGAAGAAGCATGAAACCTTCAATTTATCCCAAGTGAAGTCATTTTCAAATTATGTCACCTAATTCGATGACTCATCTTCTTAACGTTTCATTTTTCATTGGTCTGCATGGGTCCGAGAGATGCCAGTCATCACCTCCTGCTCACAGGACAGAGCCAATTCAGTCCAGGTGACAACCACCCCCCATGGCACAGCTGATTGGACCATGTGGAGATGTGTGACCCAAGTTACCCACTCAAAAGCCTCGTCCCAAATCTCTGGGGCTGAATCTTAGACAGTTGGTTGAGAGAATAGAGTCCCCAGGTCTTGCAGGCAGCAGCTGCACAGTTGAGGCTGCTGGACAGTGGATCACTATGCTCAGCAGCCCTGTTTGTCGATGAGTTTCAGGTAGCCATCTGACCCACGTGCCTGGAGAAAGACCAGCTCAGCAGGAGACAGCAGTAAGCACACAGAGAACGAGAAAAGGAACTCGGAGGGCAAAGGAGGCCAGAGCATCCCCAGAGGCCCAGCAGCACCCCTGCACAGCCCCTGTCCTGACCTGATGGCTGGACACTTACCCATAAGCCATTCACTTCCTTACCCTTCCTGACTGTGTCTGTATACAATTTTTTTTCTGAGCTCAGCCTAATCTAGGATTGGGAAGACATTTACTTTTTAAACTCACTTTTTAACTCCAATTGCAAAACAGTTACATCTTATGGAAATGATGTTAAGGCATCCATAACATTGAGAAGGTACAGAAACCTGGGCTGAACCTATCAGTAGAACTGTTCTGCAATTACCCACAATGACTATGAACTGTTTTCCATGCTGAGGAGGCAAATCCATCCTGACCTCATTCCGCCTCCCATTCTCAAATTCCCCATCCTCCTGCTCTGACCCAGAAATGTGTGTTGAGTAGGTTGAGGAGGAAAGTATAAGTCAAAACTCATCTAGTAAACTCTGGAAATTGTGTCTGTAACAAAGTGGTTATATTAAATATGCTAAAGGGCAAAGCACTTCCTGAGACCACAGCACAAGCCCAGGACTTGCCAAGTGGGAAACTTGGGAGCCCAGGATCCAACTGGGGAATGCATAGTTCAGGTTTTGGGCACAGGGAGATAATGGTCAGAAAATAAATATAATTTAAGTAAGAGAAAAGGAACATCTATTAAGTGGACAAATATATATTAAGCAGTATGTGCTAGTTTTCAAATTAGAGCTTTGTTTAAAATATCTTCGAATCTCTAGAAAACTCAAGTCCGAGGCTACGTACACTTTTCCTTCAAGGACCAGATAGTAAATATTTTAGGCCTTGAGTACTACATGTGGTCTCTGATCCATATTATGGCTTTCTTCTGTCTGATTTGTTTGTACACTTTCAATATGTAGAGACCATTCTGGGTTCACAAGCCATGTTCAAGCAGGATGGAGATCTTGAGCTGCAGGGTTAGACGTTCCCAGTGATAGCTGAAGTTTTACAGGAATGGATCTCTCACCATTTTCCAATGGTTGGACTCTTCTGAAGTTCTTGTCAAATTAAGCCATATTTTCTTTTCCTATAATTTCTAACCATATCTTTTCTAACCCATAGAGCTGACAATCTATAAAATTTTCAGGAAATGTGCAATCCTTTCTCACAGGCTGTGAAGAGGTGAATTTTTCTCTCTTCAGGTAAACCTTCTCATCAAGGTTATCCTAACTGGGGATAAAATTACTTTCAGACTCTTGAATACCTGCTTCTTGGCATCTTGATTCCAGTGGTCTCCCTAAAATGTGACTTCCAGAACTTGAGGTTCTAAAATCTGATTCAACCATCATGGATTCATTTGATCTATTATGTAGCTTAATTTGAACAGAGTATTGATCATAGTACTGTCCATGATGGTTAATTTTAGATGGTAAGATGACTTAAGGATTATCTAGAAAGCTGGTAAACAGTGCTTCTGGGCATGTATGCGGGGGCGTTTCCAGAGGACATTGACCTGTGAGTCTGGACAGAGTGGGGAAGATCTGCCCACAGGCAGGTACAATCCAGTCAGCAGGGGGTCCAGGCAGAACAAAACACAGGAGGACTCAGTATTAGAACACTTGACCAACACGCTTGAGCCCCTGGAGGTTCAGCCCCCAATACCACTCACATGTGCACACACAGAAAGACAAATTGGTTTTCATTCTCCTGGAGCTGGGTACAATCTTCTTCTGCCCAGACCCCAGAACTCCATTCCAATAATGGCTGGACTCCTCTAAAATTCTTTGTCAAATTGGGTCATATTTTCTTTCCCTGCAAATTCTACCTGTATCTGCTTCTGACCTCTAGAGTGGGCCAGCTCTCTGCTTCACGAGCTGCGAGGTGGTGGCGTATGGGCTCCAGGACTTCTACCAGCAGCACTCTGGGTTGCCAGGACTTCAGCCTCACACTGAGAGATACACCAGTGACTTTCTTGGCTCAGAGGCCTTTGCACTTGAACTGACTTGAACTGAGCCTGTGTCCCAGGGTCTCCAGCTTTTAGATAGATAGCCTGTCATGGGATTTCTCAGACTCTATGATTGTGTGTACCAATTCTCCTGGGAATCACCTCGTATGTATACACACACACACATACACTACATTACGTACGCACATGTATTATGCGTGTGTGTACACTTCCTGTACCCTTCCATTGGTTTCATCCCTCTGCTTAGATTTTTGTTTGGTTTTAGCAGCTCTGTCATCTGAGGGGTGTGGTAATTGCCAGCTAAAATTGCAAATGTTTATTTTTAGTAAAACTTTAGATTTCTATAATTAAATGCAACTCAGATGTCTCCAACAGGGCTCAAATCATTGTGAGAGTGAATGCCAGTGAAGTACTTATATTTCTTTAATATAAGCATAAAATCCTTTGAGGGGCAGGACCACTCCGGTGGTATATGAAAGTGTGAGTGGCCTGGTAGAAGTTGCCTGGGTCTCAGGCGGAGTCCTAATAACCACCTCTTTCAAAGCCTGTCCCCAAACCAACACAGGCCTGGGGACAGCCCAAGGTCTCCCTCTTGGGCCCTCTAATGGATTATCTATCCCCCAGGAAACGTGTGGTCTCTGGAGCTCTCCCCATGCAGGCCCATTCAGGCATCTCTCTCTGCTCTCAGGAGCGGGCTAGTGCATGCTGAGGACAAACTGAAATTTGGGGACAGTGGGGACAGGTAAAGGGAGCAAGTTGTTTGCTTATTAGAAAGGTTCGATTATATTTAGAGATCTATCTCTGGCTTGGCATCAGGAAGTGCATCTGTTGAACGGTGCCTCCTTCTTTCATAATCTCCCTTTCATGTGCAGAGACCCCAAAGCTGCTTAATTCCCACTTATTTTGCAAAATGAAATGGGGTCAACATGGTCTGTTTCTCTGAGCGATTCTAGGACCTTCCCCTGCCGAGAGATGCTTGTCTTTTCTTTGCTTGTCATTTACTGCAGAAAGGGGACAGTGAAATCTGAGAAAAATGGCAGCCATCACAGCCCCATCACAAAGACTCTGCAAAATGACTTGTTTCCTTGTAAGTTCTGCCTTCAGAATTACCAGGCTTCACCTCCCCACAGGGCTATCACTGACAATAATCAACCCCAGCCCCCAGGACTGCGCTCTGCCCGTCAAAGGGCTTCCACTGGGTGTGACCCACAGTCCCATGAGAGAGAGTCTGCTTATAGCTATCTCCACCACTGCTTCCCTGGTGGCTGATGCCTGGTGCAAGAAGACAATCTGTCCCTCCATCAGGCTGCCTGAGGGACAGGGGTGAGCCAAGTGAACGGCAAGGGCAGAATATTTCAAAGAGAATGAGAATAAAGTGTCTAAAGAAACCCTCTCATGCCACAGTCAAGAGAGGCAAGATGCTTCTATTTCAAGGAGTAGATACTGAGCTAGGAAGGAAAGAGAAATGTAATTTTTGAAAACAAGACTCTAAATCATCTTTGGGGATCTAAACTCTCAATTTGTCTGGAACATACTAGGTGCACCTCAACAGAGGCAACAAAGATGCTTTCCACCTGGGTGTGGAAAGAGCAGGCACTTGGTTGGCAAAGACAAGGGCACCGCTCATTCACAACAGCATCTCTGCCTCCTCCTCATCACCAGAGCCCAGCACCATCCACAGGAAGAACAGCTTCCTCTCCACTGGCATTACTCTATGCAGAGTACCCATCCCTGGTTACTTCTAGATGTTAATGAACCACGCCTTTTCCAAAAAGTCCCACATGCATTTATCAAGTGAACAAGTACAAATTCAGCCATTTGAATCAGTATTTTTTGCAGACAAATGTGGATATGTATATGCATATATACATATATATATATATCAAAATTGAGAATTTACAAATAAAATTGGATGCATTTAGTCTAGTGGTAGGTAGGTCCATAGAAAAAATCTTAAGTAGAATATATTTTCTTTAGCAATATTTTTAGTAATTCAGTTCTAGTGCATACAAAAAGACCTGAAGCTTAAATTCAGCTGATTTTGGAGGAGTTGAGAATGAGAAAAAACAGAAAGTGTTTTATGAAGCAAGCACAGCATGCTCACGCTGTTCCCTGGAGACATTGGAGGGTTTGAGTTTTGTGCCTAGAGCCTGGAACTCGCCCTGAATCAGCTGCTGGTTTCAGATGTCTCTGAGATCTGCTGTTACAAACAAAAAATTGTGCAGAAGTGAAGTTTCCACAAAACTGAGTCCAGGCCAAGAAGTGCAACTGGGTTTCAGACTGAAGATGACCAAAATGTCCAGTGTCCATCATATGGCCGCCATGACACCCAGTTGGCATCTGGGCTTGGGACACGGTCTTTCTCCATCCTTCTGCTCACAGCCCATGGTAAGAACTAGTCAACGGGGCTGAGCAGGTCAAATTGCAGTGTGACGATCCTGTGGTCACCACTTTCCTGGGATGGAGACCCCACACTCGTACCAGCCCACATAGTAGTAGGGGGTTCCAAAACCGATTTGGCCAAAGCTGACAGGCTCCTGGCGATACTGGCGATAGTAACCTGCAAAAGCGACAGGAAAGAGCAGGGAAGAAAATGTGTCAAAATCAACTGAACCAAAGGGGAAAAATCCTCATCCTTACAACGTCCTTTTAAAGAGAAGTCCTCTAGTGAATGGCTCATACGACAAGTGTCACCACTGAAGCCACTTTTGGGTGAGATGATGAGAGCCTGAGGTCCCAAGCATGATTTGTGAGATAACCCTGTCCCCACATGTGTATAACGCAGATAGCAGAGAGTAGAGGTTATTATCCTCTCCCTTTCTCTCCACAGAAGAAGGTGATTTTAGACAACAGTGAGCACCCATGGAAGGGCAGGCCCTGAGCTGGGTGAACAACACTGGGTGAGACTCCCTCCCACCCTCACTGAGCTGAGAGACTCCAACTTGCCAGAGCTTCAAAATGCCAAGGCTTAATTCTCAGAATCCAGGCAGACTTTTAGATCTTTCAGGAAATCTCTCAGAGAAAAGGATCCTGTAGCATTCTGAACACTTCTGTCTGCAAGCAGGCAGGGTGCTCCAGCCTCATCAAAATTTTGGAAAACTCAACAACTGCTCTCATTCTTGACCTTGCCAAATAAATGACCTCTTGCCGCTCTGCCACGGAGCACATTGATTAATCAGTACCTATGCCCAGGGCCAATGTCATGACCATGGTCACAGAAACAGTAGAATACTGTAACCCTGGGGCACGACAAGGACTTCAAACACTGTGCATTGTGATATACTTGTATGTTTACTGTGATGGTCAACCAGATGAGGCTACATATTTAATCCAATGTTACTCTAGAGAGTTCTATGAAAGTACTTTTTAGATAAGCCAAAATCTAACCCAGGGGACTGAAAACAGATCACCTCCATAACGTGGGTGGTCCTCATCCACTCAGTTGAAAGTCAATAAAAATGACTGATCACCCCCATTCTGGGAAGGGGAAGGAATTCTGCCCCCAGCCAGCCTTCAGACTTGATTGCAACACCGTCTCCTCCCGGAGCCTCCAGCTGCCTTACTCCGCATACATTGAACTTGCCAGTGTCCACAGCCATGTGGACCGATTCCTCAAAATAAATCTCCATGAATGAACACTAATTGTTCTGTTTCTCTAGGTGAGACGACCCTGGTACACTCATTTTACCGTTCCATTGATTTTAGTGTTTTGTTTTTTTTTACCGTTACTTTGAACATAGTAATTCATATACCCATTCATGAATTTTTTTTTTCAGAATAAGGAGCCTGTTAGATGAGTATCCATTATGCCCTGAAAACACCAGAACATGAAGAGTTGAATGCATAAGGGGAAAGGTGCTGGGTTTCACTTAGTTGTCCTGTTAATTTGTTTGCTTAGAGGGCTAAGCGAAAGAGTCACATGTTACCAGTTGCTAATCTTTGAGATGATACATGTTCTCACTCCATGATGTCAGGTGTACTGCCCCTGAAACCTGTCCTGGTGGGTTTGCAACTTGACCTTTGTCTTCTCTGTACGTTCCCCTGTGCGTGTCTCCTCTGAAAGGCTCTCCCCTCCACCCGTCCAGCCAGTCCTTAAGACTCTGCCTCACACTAAACCCTTCTTAACACCTCAAGTGGTGCCTCCTTTGAATTCAGTGACATGCACCTCGGCTGCCCACACAACGATTACGTGACACGACCTGTCCTTGTCTATTCAGCATGGTATTCACCAAGTCACCTTCTTGCTGCTTGCTCTTCACAGTTACAGGGCATGTCCCTAAGAGAGGCCTCACAGATCCCTTTGAACTCCCTGTTTCTTCAAGGCTCACTCCATGCCCAGCACATGGTAGGAGTATTTTGATTCCTTGGTTCCTTATTTTCATTTTTATGATCCCAAGTGCTCCCAACATCCACCTTCAGATGGCAAATCAAAGGTGGAGCTACAGTGAATTTCCTCCTCCTGTTAGTAACCTGTTTCTCTCTTCTGGGCAGAAGCATTTGTTCCCATTACCTTGAATGGTAGGGAGGGCTTCTACATAGGACTGAGGCCCTGTTCTTCCATCAAGGTGGGAATCCACAAACTGGCAATGGTCTTCGCCTCTTCCCCAGCTGTCTCCGATGCTGTAGAATGTATCTACATAAAGAACCGTAACAGGTCAGGGACTCCTCAAAGAATGTCACAGCAGGCCAAGGAGCTGGAACAAGCTTTAAGACCACTTGAGCTGAGCACATTATTGAAATTGTGTGTTCTGTATTTTAATGTCTGAAAAAATGGTGATAGTGGCACCAACCTCCGGAAGTTCATAAAGATTCAACAAGATCACACACTGAATACTTAACAATGTTCAGTAGGGGGAAACTATGAGCAATCTAGAGTTTAACATATAAATGAGAGAACTTTTATGCTTATTGTTTTAGAGGAATGAAGAAAACTGCGGTAGAAAATCACTTTTGGAATAATTAGTATATTTGAATAGGAGAAGCTGTCTTCCCACATAGCTGGGAGGAGGGGACCCCAGGGCAGCATGGGACGCTGTCCGTGGTGCTGAAGCACACAGCACGGGAAGGCCAAGTCATCTTCCTACCCTGGGACCACTAACCCCTCCTAGCAATTCTGAGGCAGGGGAAGACAAAGGTGGAAACCAAAGCAAAGAGCACACAGAGTGTGTATTTGCTTTGGGGAGACATGGATACCCAGAACTGCAAAGCAGGGAATGGAAGGGGAGACTTTGTTTTGATCCTGTCTTTACATAATCCTTGCTAATAAGAAAAAATTAAATTAAAAAACTGGCCAGTGGAAAATATATACCAGCTGAAGAAAATTCTGTAACATACATATGCTAAAATTATAAGTTTTCAATTTTAATTGAAAATTAAAAGTTGTGTGAGTTAAAAAAAAAATAACCAGCCTGGTGTAGGTGGTGAGTCAAAACTAGCTGGGGACTGCTGGCATTTTGAAGGGCTGCTAGTTCTGGGTCTTCACATCACTCTTTGTTTTGATCCCTACTATGATAAAACCATTTTTATTCTAACACAGAATAAATAGGACTGATGATATTTGTGCCACCATCTACATTTTTTCTTTGAAAAGTGGTGATTGTGGCAGAGCCTGGAAGGTGGACTTTCCTCAATTCTTCCAGTTTATCCTCATTTATCATTATCCAATTAGTAGCAAACAAAAATAGGCTTTATAAAATTTTTAACAGAATTTTGGACTTCATTCCTCAAGTGTAGTAGATTTTTTAAAATATGTTTTTGCATGCCAATGGAAAATCTAGCAACCCCAGAGTGGAACCTACAGCATTGGTTGTATTATAGCCTGGGGGGGTGTGGTCACAAGGGTCCAGCCCCCAACAAATGCCCATACACCTGTTGGGTCAAGTTAGTACCTGGGAGCCAGCCATGCTCAAAGACCTACCTTTCAGGTTGTCACTGAGATAGATCTTATACCGCAGCGAATTGCAGAGCACAACTCCCACAAACTTTCTATACCACGTCCGCTTCACGTACTGCCGGCCATGGCAGTCGGTGTAGCCAGGGTCATGTTTGAAAGCAAACGGGATCCAGATGGGCTCACCACCTTATAACACAGAGTACACCCTCTAAGCAATGGGAGCTTGCAGCATTTATTCTTGCAGAGTATCAGGAAAGTGGATTTATGCACTGGGCCCTCCCTTCCTCAAGGCTTCTCTGAGCAAGGTTTTCCCGCCTCCCAACAAGCACCCTTTTGGATTTTCCTCTTCTTTTTAAGTACTAAAGTACAACTGGGGGGTTCTTTTACCTGATCATATTTATTTAAGGTATTTTTGTTTCAATAAATTCTCAGAATTAAAGGTAGACTATGCCTCAAGGAAAATTGGCTGCAATGGCTGTTTTGATCCTGTGGGGCTCACCATCCTTCCCTAAGTCGCTCAGCATTGACTCCTACTCTTTCTGCTTGAACTTTAATAACAGGGCTTTCTTGGTTTGTTTGAAAAACAAAGAAAAACTTCATGGTATGTATCTTTTTGGCATTCTACAATATTCCCAGGGCTGGTGTAAACACAGTATCATTTTTATAGATATTGACTACTCCTCCATGATTTCTCATATATATTGTCTGTTTTGGCATATTTAAAACATTTCCAAGTCAATCTTTTCCATAGACCTGGATCAAGGATAGATGGAAGTTGTCAGAAAATTATTAAAATGCAAAAGTGGTTCAGCGTTTCTCTTTGTGAGGGATCACAGGAATCTCACGTTAGGGAATATGATGACCACAAGGTTAAGATCCTCGGAAAGAGAGACTTACCTGGTGGCCTCACAACAAGTAGAGGATTATCTGTAGAATGAAAAAGAAATAATTGACTTTGTATCATGTTTCACAATCGTGTAAATGTTTAAAGATTTATTGTAATTGAAAGAGGGTAACCAAACTGGAATACAGAAAAAAATAAATGTTACTTATTATATGCCAAAGTTTCCCTTAGTTTTTTATTTTCTAATTATTCCCTTTTGAGAAATACTCTTTTCTAGTTAACTATCCTTTTATTTACATAAAAGTTGTGGGTCTCTGAAAATAATGTTTTGATATTGGGATGCCTACAAAATAATTCGATACTTAGTTTCAAAAGTCTGGTAGCAAAGTCTCAAATACCCTGAGACAAGGTAGAGGGAACTATGTGGAACTCCAACAATGGACACCTGACCTCATGGAATTCTCTACCTTTGGAAACAGTTTGATATATGTATTTTTTAAAACAAAGTACACATATTCCTACTATGTAGTCTATCCATTCCACTCATAAGCATTTATCCAAAAGAAATTAAAAATACATATTCATATAAACATTTGTACATGAATGTTTATAGTATCTTTGCAAGAGTCAGAAAACAGAAATAACCCCAATGATCATCAACAGCTAATGGGATTGCATAAACGAGTCATGGCATAGCTGTACAATAAGATACTGATCAGTAATAGAAGAGAATGAACTACTTATACACACAGTGATATGGATGAATCTCAAAATGACTAATGGTGAAAAAAAGAAGCCAAAGAACCGCATACTGTGTGTGAGAGGGCAGGGTGGGAGGCTGCACCCCTCCCCCCAGCAGGGGCAATTGTTGGGAGTGATGGACATGCTCATCATCATCACAGTAGTGAGGACTTCATGCATATGAATATAACTCAGAACTTATTAAGGAGCACCGCCTAATTGTGTGCAGCTTACTGTAGGCCATTACACCCCAGTAATGCTCTTCATAAAACCCATCTATGCCTTAGTCCAATTAGTTCCATTTAAGAGAATATGAAATTTGCCTTTTAAGGAATTCTGCTTTGGAAAAAGTCTAGTCATGGGCTAGATAGATACAGACCATTCTTTTTATTATTAAAAAATTATCATGCAGTAAGTTGCTCTCTTAGCAGATGCAGCCTATGGATGACAACACATGTGTACACTCATGGAACCTGCCTCTACTGTCAGCACAAGAATATGGCATGCCCAAGTCTCCCTCGTGCTGTACGTTGTACAAACTATTCATTCTGCCATCATCTGTTGTATACCAAATAGACTGACACACCTAGCTTAAAGGGAAAGGGCTTGTTTTGCTCTCCTGCTCTTGAGCTCCTCAGTTTCAACAGTCTGCTAGCAAAAGTCTCACATATTCTGGGACAAGATAGGGAACTATATGGAACACCAGCAACAACACCTGACCTCGTGGATACTATGTTCAGCAAATACCATACGTCACCTACTTGGTATGTTCCTGTTGTAACCTGACCATTTTCAGTAGGGTAGCACAAAATGAAGGAGAGACCCTAATATAGAGACTGAATAAAATGAAGATGACCAGAGCAAATAATTCAAAACTCCAAGTGTGTTAGGGTCTCCCAGGAGCTCACTGAAATGGGGTTCCTAGGTCTATCCTCAGAGATTGGGGCTCAAGGTTGGGGTGGGGCCTTCATCTTCTTCACCTGCCCTCGGAGGCCACAAAGGATAGGCCGGACCTTTGCTGGGTAGAGAGGGCAGAAGAGAATGGACCTTCAGAAGTTTACTTTAGTTAGAGTCCTGGAAATAGCATTCCCAGCATGTCACTTTCTACTTTCAGATACATTTCAGACCTGAGCTTCTTGGATTTGAATTGTTTTCGTGATCCACCTGATTGCATTCATTCTGGTCCCAAAGGCCCACTTTGATTTTAGGAAATGCAGTGTGAACACGTATACATTCCCTACATTAGCAAACACATTTCCTGTGTGAAATAAGTGAAAACGCTTTTGGGGTCTTTTGCCTACATTTCCAACATAAAGCATATTCTCATAAAAGATCATTTTTTCCACATATTTTGATCCAGTAGATTTTAAATCATTACACTTAAAATATCTTTTAATGACAGATTTTCTGGAATCAAGTAACATATAGGAAATAATCTAACCAAATGGCAGCCAGAAGATGTGGGTCAGAGCTGGCTCAGCCTGGCTTGGTATGAACTTTAGCTTGGCTTCCCACATGGAAAAAGGAAGTCACTAACCCAAGAATGGTCACTGTGGGCCATCCCTGCACGCATGGCCTCAGACTGTAGGCCACAGGAACATTTATTGAAAGGCCTGAGAACTTTGCCCACTAGCATCCCAAAATGTGAGGACATGCTCCAAAGTGATATTGCTGATGAGACTGAATAATACCTTAATTATACCTTAATTAACTCTTAATATTAAGAACAGACATCTTAGACCTTAGAGGGGACCCTGGGTCTTAGGGTCTTGGCTAACTGGAGAAGCAACTCTCAGACCAACTGGCATAGATACTTATCAGCTACACACACACACACACACACACACACACACACCAACTCTGAAACTACATTTTGTACACATGGATTCAAACTTATCTTCCCCACCTGGTTGAAAACTAGGTTTTTTCCTTCCTTTCATTGGAAATTGACTTTTGTGTTCCCCAGAGAACCAGTGAACACTACTTCTAGTTTCATTCCAAATTTTAAAGTAGCAGGAAAAAAAAAATAGTGCTGACTTTATAAAGGGAAATCCAGTATGAATTCATCCAATGGAAAAGGGTTTTACTTCTTTACTTTTTACCCTGTGGTAATTATAGTTCTAGATCTTTAATTTCATTTCCAAGAGAAGTACAATGAGAATGTGAAGTTGCCCATACCTGATTCTGTAACAAAAGAGACTGAAGGGCTGATGGGTCCATAGCCGTGAGGATTTTTGGCTTGAACTTTAAAGTAGTACCTGAAATCAGAAGAAAACATCTTTTGAAAGAGAAATTGACTTTGGAATGATGAGGCAGATTCTAAACTACTGAGCTCCTACTCCCTGGCAGGCTTGAAGACCCATCTTTATGAATGCCCACATCACTTGTGACCTTTGTCTTTTTTTCTGAACTTTCTCATGTTTAATAGCTTTTTGAAATCATATGGTTAAGGTAAACACATGGTAAATTGGAACAGAATGGCCATGAGGCAAAAAGTCAGAACTAACAAGAAAACAATGTCTAGGGCGCAGGAGGAGTGTTGGGGGGTGGCTCTGGAGCCAGGAACGGATGGCGCTACAAGTGACCCAGCTGTGAGTTTCTGCACCCAAGGAAAGAGAAGCAAGTCCAGGAAGGGGGTGTGGGTGGGGAAAAGGAGGAGACAGAGGCTTTGCTGCAGGGTTGAGCTTCATTTTGGAATATACACTAACTGTGTCATCTAGTTCATCTTGGGGAGACTGAGTCTCCAGGCATCTGAAGTGTCACTCTCAGAGGATTAGCAGATAAGAAGCAGTGGTCGAGAAGTCCTGGAGACCAGCTCCAGGGTCATGACCCACTGTTCTTAGTGTCTGTGACATCCTCACTTCTGGGATTCCAGGTGTCACTCTGGCTCTCCCAACTCACTGTCATTTATAGGTGAAAAGAGGGATAAAACATCCCTTCGAGTGGCGGCTAGCTGCTCCCTGGAGAGTCTTTTTCTCTGACTTTTAGCCAGCAAGAAGGTCACTCTGAAGTGCTCCAAAATTCTTTATCTTTCCAGGCACACAGAGCACATGTACTAACTCAAATGCACTCAAGTTTTGAAAGATGTATTGTTTACATTCAAGGCCTGTCACACCTGCCAGCTGCCCGGGAGCAAGCCTGCCTGCTGTGTGGTGGGACGACAGAGGCTTAGGGTGGCCCCTCACCTCACAGTACAAGTGCATATTTTCCTGTGGTTTGACTAACCAGCAGAGAAAAGCCATTTGGTAAAATTAGTCTTCTTAAGTCATTCACAACTCATTTAGGTGTATTCATTTCTAAATGTCAATTCTTTAAAAACAGATAGGCACAATTAAGAACATATTTTTCTAAAATCTCAATCCGCCCTGCAGTGTGTCTCCCCAGCATGCACACCCCTATCCAGCAGTCACCGAATGATTTAAGGGCAGAACCCTGCAGCAGTTCAAGCTTGGCATACATCATCGATCCTGGGAAAATTTCACAGATTATTTTATCCTCAAAGAAAGGAATTAAACACAAGGAAAGAGACGTTCAGCAGCTACAAGGAGCATTTCTGATGAATAACTCTGTAAGCCCTTCCTGGATCCCTCCTAATACCCTGTTCCAAGCTCCTCATGCAACTGGAGGGACAACTAACATGCTAGGGGACTGTCGCTTGTTGACTAATTTTGTTTTACCACTGAAACCCAAGGGCTGTCCAAGTCTACCCTCCCACATGTGCCAAATCCAAAGACATTTCCATATGAACTTCACTACTGAGTCAAAGTAAATGGAAACACGTTGAGCTGGAAAACAACAAGAAATTGGGGGGAAAAGTAAAATTTCCATTTTTGAAAACCACATTAAACTTTTTCTACTAACTAAAATATTTATTTCATACTCCAAATAATAGTCTCTGCCTCATCCAAGCAACAAAAGCAGCCCAAGCCTCTCCTTCTTATGTAAGTTTTGGCACCTCTTTTGAATAGCCTCACTGGTGACAAATCTTTGTACTGTAAGAAGGGATTTAAAATATGCAGCCTCCAAAGAGTAACTGGGACTGAGTGTAGTCAACAGAGTAGATTGTGGTCACTTCAAATCAAAAACAAGATCCAGTTTATAAACAACCAAAGCTGATGATAAGGCTCTGGCTTCTATTATTACTATTGCATTTTAATTATAGAGAGTAACGGGTTTCACTGTGGCATATTTTACATGCAAATGATATGCTTTGATCATGTCCACACCATGGCCCTCTCTTTCCCCACCCTCCTTTCCCTTTGTTCCTCTCTCTCTCTCTCTCTCTTCTCTAACTGCCAGTCAGAACGGCTAACATCGAGAATACAAAGCACAATAAATGCTGGTGAAGATTCTGGGGGAAAGGAAACCTTATATATTTTTGGTGGGAATGTAAATCAGTGCAGCCACTATGGAAATCAGCATGAAGGTTCCTCAGGAAACTAAAAATAGAAGTTCAGTTTGTGATCCAGCTGTACCACTCCTGGGTAAATACCCAAGGGAATTAAAGTAAGCATGCTACAGAGACACCTGCACCCCACGTTTATCTTGGTATAATTCACAATAGCCAAGTTGTGGAGTCAGCCTCAGTGTCCATCAACAGATGAATGGATAAAGAAAATGCGGTATATGTATGCAATGGAGTATTAATGAGCCCATGAAGAGCGGAATCATCCCATTTGCAGGAAAATGGATGGAACCGGAGATCATGTTAAGCAAAGTAAGCCAGACTCAGAAAGACAAGGATCAAATGTTTCCCCTGGTTATGGTTTGGATTTGGCATGTCCCCAAAGACTCATGTGTTGAAGGCTTAGTGCCCAGTGCAGCAATGTTCAGAGTGGGGCTTCTAGTAGGTAACTGGATCATGAGGGCTCTGATGTCATCAATGGATTAATCCACATGGATGGATGCATGATTTGATGACATTATTGGGAGGTGGTGGAAACCACAGGCGGCCAGGCCCAGGGGAGGAGCAGGTCACAGGGTGCACCTGGCAGGGTGTGTCTTGTCCTCCCCCCTTTCTTCTTCTCCCTCTGCTTCCTGTCTTGAAGCTGTTTTTCTCAGGCATTTGGGTCACAGCAATGAAAAGCAGCCTGACCGACCCTCCTAGGTGGAATCTGGCTCCACTTGTGAGGGGCTAACTTCTTGTCTCTCCCATGGTGACTCCGAGGCAGGTTTCCCCAGGGACTGGGACGACGTCTCTCAGTGGGTTGCACACCAGGACCACACCTGATTCCTCGGAGCCACAGCTTGTGTGATGCGGGACAATAAGTGTGCTCATGCCACATCACCCTCTAGCTGCAGAAATCAGCCGCTGCTCAGGAGGCTCTGAGGGAAGTGGTGGAAGGTGAGCTGGGTATGGCCTTCCGCCAGCACCCTCCACCCCAGGAGCGAAGAACCTGCACCCTGGGGTGGAGGGGAAGAGGCAGGGCTGCAGTCTGTTCTCAGGCACCTGCATGGGGAGCCCTGCACTGTCTGTGCAGCCTCCTCTCCCCCTGCCCCGCCTCCTTTTGAGCCTCCCCTTCTCCCCAGAACAGTGCCTTGGGGCTTCCTGCTGCCTCAGCGACTGCCCTCACCCCACTCACTTTTTCCCCAGCTCAACTGCTTTCTATTTTGCACATCTACCTTCTGCGCGGAAGCTTACCTGACCGCCTCCCCAACTCACCTGGCGGCATCCTGAGACAAACGCTCGTTGTTTATAAACATCTGACTTCCCCACCAGACTCCACGCTTCATGAGGACAGGACTGGAAGCTCCATGAGGGTCTGAGCGTCCTAACCCCACCCCACGCTCCTGCCTTCCTAATTTGGTGGTCTCGCCCAAAGCAAACGCACAGGAAGAGCTTGATGCATGAACTCTGGGAAATGCTTGTTGAAATAATGAATAACCCATCATGCCCCGTAACCACCTCCTGACACCATTAAAGACTCCACTTCAGTGTGGCTGCAGGAGTTGTGAACAACACTGGACTTGAGTGGGACCCGGAGACAGGGTTCCAGTTCCATGGCAAGTGGCTCTGGGGCAAACCATCTGGACGGTGTCAGATTTGGTGACCGGGCTGTATAAGCACTGTCACTCTGCACACCATGAAAAAGATGTTCACCCCATTGTCTCTAACTCGGCTGGTTTTCTTTTCCCTAGTTAACCAATTTCTCATTACTACCAGGGAAAGTTCAAGAAAAGTGCTTTTTCAGTTTTCTGCTTTACTACTTGGTTTTCACTTGCCAAACCCTGAAATGCATAATGGTTTATGGAAGCTCGGTTCAAGTGAGCCCAAAAGGCACATTAAGATGTCCTGAGGAAAGTTCTCTGCTAGTTCAGAAGCCTCTCAGTGCCCATGGATATTGTCCAGCTTCTAAACTCTGCAGCGCAGCTCTGTTTAATGAGCGTTTTGCTCCAGCCTTCTCTGTTAGATGGGAGGGAGCCCAGATCTGCACTCATGCCATTTGAGTTTGTTAAGCCCACTGGCTCCACACCGCAGTGCTGTGCTGTGCCCTAGACATTTGTTCTGGCCTGTGGGAGCCCCACATTAACTGTTTAGGGCCCCTGACAGCTGGAAGTTGGCCAGGGTAGGAGCGTCTATACCACAGAAATCGGAGGATGCATAAACCAGGGGTATTTCCCCCCAGATAGCTACTTTACCAGCACATCACCCCTTGACAGCACATGCTAGCTCCTTCACGCATGTGCACCCACCAGAGAAGCGTTCTGTTGATCATGACCACAGAAACCAGGTAGTGTAAGAGGGAAATGAATGGTCTTCCCATCTCCTTGTACCCTGGCAACCCACTATGCCCATTTTCCTCTGTGCTATAAACTTGGGCTTCCAGAATGGTGCTCTGACACTCCAGCCATCCCCCAGTTTTATGAAGAGGTCTTTGTAACCTTCACTCATGGCAATGCTTCTTCCTAGAATGGTCTCAACTTCTACATCGAAGAGTCTGAGCACAAGTTAACCACAGTATTTAGCAATTGCTGCTCCACCTGATGTCAGCTGAGGGTTGTGCTCCTAAGGCCACCACACTGAGAGAAACTGAATTCCCCTTTGACACACAGATCACCCTTTCTTTCCCTAATGGCAGGTGGTGTTTAGGAAAATAGGGAATAAAATTCAAACCCAATAACCTAACAATTACAACATACACAGTAACTTCCGAAAAAAGATACGGCACCCTGGAAAGCACTGATCAGTGAGAACTAAACAGAGAATTCAATACGGTCATTAAAAAATATCATGATTAACCATTTCCTTTTTTGTTTTCAACCACAGGACACCTGTGACCCTGTGCACGGACCTCCTTTCTGCTTCTGTGTGGCTGACACATCATACCTTGTGTTTGGCTTCAGGTTCTCAATGGGCAAGTGAGTCACAGAGGAAGCCTGAGTGGACCACTTGTTCCTGATGAAGTCTTCATAGGATGCGCTGTAGACCAAGTACCCTGGGAATGGGGACAGGAAGAACCCGGTGAGCATGGAGGAACTAAGTCACACCAGAGGTGTGTCAGGGAGGAGGCGATCCATACAGCTTTGTGGGGAACTTTGAGGACAGCAAGCCACACCGGGGTCAGGACAAGACATAACTGTGACACCTTCTGGTGAATCCAGACGGGAACAGCAAAATGAAGGCCCTCCCTGTGCCTTGCTGGCTCCATACTTCTCTATTTTCTCCCAGTCCCTGGCCTTCCTCAGCTTCTTGAAATAATTACATCTAGTCTTCACTACACAGAGGAAAAAGAAGCAGGAGATGAAAGCAGGGAGCTCACCCAGGTGCAGTGGCACACACCTGTCATCCCAGCTGCCTGGGAGGCTGAGGCAGGAGGATTGCAAGTTTGTGGCTAGCCTGAGAAATGTAGCAAGATCTTGCCACAAAATAAAATTAAAGAAAAGTGGGGGACACCAGGGTTATAACTCAGTGATAGAGCCCTTGCCTACCCTGTGTGAGGCCCCAGGTTCAATCCCCAGAACCACAAAAGAAGTACCTCACAAAGCATTTAAAAATGTCCTGGTAGAGACATGCACAGCGTCCTTCACATAAAATGAAGTACATTGGCGTGAGTGCTGGATGCGGGTGTGTGGCCGAGAGACCCTAGACTGCAGGGTGCCTTCTGACTTTCTCTCTCTGGCTTCCTGGTCATGGGTGAGCAGTGTGTTCTGAGAGGCACTCTCTGCCACTGCCATCCAGCACCCCAGGAGAGGCCCAAAGCAGCGATCCGCCCAATCTTGGAGTGGAAACACCGAAACCATGAACCAAGACTTTTCTCTTTGTAAGGTAATTATCTCAGGTATTTTGTGATTGTCTGGAAAGCCGACTGACAACCTTTGCTGCTCTCTCCACAAAACACCCTCTTTCTCTGACGAGAGTGAAGTCAAGACACATGTGCTTGGAGGGGTCTTACATATAAGAGTGACCCTCCCAGGGGTGGATCCAGAGTCATGTGTGTGCCTTAGACACTTGGTTCTGACAGTAGTCAGCAGAGTTTGTTCGCCTTCATCTCTGGCTTGTATCGGAAACACGTGCTTCCCCTGTGGGGTGCTGGTCCCTGCAGATCCTCCTGTCTTGATTTTCAGTCTTCAGGGTTTTGCTAACATATTAGCTGAGCACAGTGTACCTCCTCATTTCTCTGTTGTTCTAGACTAAACCAGTTACAGAAGTTGATAGGCAGGTCCTGAAAAGCTGAGGTCATCATGTTGGGATCTCCATGGAATGGCTCCTAACAGAGCAATTCCTGTGAAAGGGACTTGGGGAAGTGACTGGTCGTGGGCATGCTGACTCTTGGGGATTTCCTGTTGTTTGGATGCCACCTTATTGCATAGTGACTCGGCGGCTGCTTATGAAACAAGGGTGGAAAGTGAAACTCAGCCCTGCACCCTAACCCCACGTCCCCACAAAAGTCCAGAAGCCCTGCAGCGGGTCCCAGTCATGGGATGCTCTGTGTATTTGGGGGCCTTCTGTAGGCATCTGCTTGGCTTCTTTGTTCTGCAGGTGGACGGGCCGGTGCCTGGCTCACTGCTGCAGGGCTCCTGCTCTCTGTGAGCCTTCTGGGACCTGCTGTTTTTCCTCCGTACTTCAGGGGTGCCAGGCACCAAACTGCGCTGTGCCCAGATCCCCACTCACACTTCAGCTCTGTCACTTATGCTAACATCATGAGCCATCAGAACTGGGGTACCCTGGCATCGTTTGGGGTTAGGAGTAGGTTATGGGAGGACCTGAGTGTCTCAGGAGCTTTGGGGAGTGTGGAATGTGTGACAGTGACTTCTTCTGCCAAAGGCAACAGGAGACACAGCCCCACGGGGCAATTCAGGAATCCAGTCTGGGTCAAGTCCCAGAGACATCTGCTGGGAATTCCCTGAGGCCTCTTCACCACAAGAGCCCTGGTGGCACCTTGGATGTGGCTGATGCTCTCATCCTGCAACCGATGATTCTTAGAAGCAAGTGGTTCAGAGCTCACTAGTGTTTACCTGAAGTAAGCAAGAGATCAAAGCTAAATTGCTTAAAATAAGATGTTTCAATGATCATTTCTGTATGTTTACTTTCTTGCTTAAAAAAAATTGCCATTCATAAAGCTATATTCAATTAATAAAATCACTGTCTGGCTGTTTAGATTCTAAGATCTCATCCTTCTGTTGATTTATTTGCTTTCTGCTAGGAAAATGCTTTACTTCACAGAAACGGTCTCAGCACACGCTGGAGTGAACAGCACTGTTAGTTACACCCAAACTTCTTAACCCTGCACCCTCCTTGCACCCTCAACCCTTCAGCTACACCTGGCAGAAATCTCCAGGGGCATTATCTCTTGTGTCCCTTACTGTGGCTTTTGGGCCCCTGTGCACATCCCATAAGAGAAATTGCTCTTTGGGTTTTCTTGAACATTTTTTTCTCATTTCAAAAGATAACACTGATGACCTAAAGAAAATGCATTAGAAATTTAGAATTACATGAAAGACAGCAGCCTAAGAATGACAGACGTCAAGCTTCAACTTCTGGCACCGCCCCCACCCGTCCAAGATGCACACACAGCTGCATGCCTATGCCCTCCTCCCCTGGGCTCACAGGCCCAGAGGCGTCATACGCAAAGGAGGAAAATAGTTAAGGAAAATATTATTTTTATATTTGTAAGAACTTAATTCAAAAGATTTATCTTCAAGTATATTCTTGGCAGGACTCACGGACATCTCAAAGGCCTTCAGAACTTGCCCAGTTCCCACATCAGAGCTGGGAATCACCCCAGATGATCTGGAAGAAGGCAGCAGGCATGGAACGAGGGCGAGAGGTAGAGTTGCATTTTAGGAGAAGCATCTCCATCATCCTTATTGGAGGGTCTGGTCTCACAAACAGCTTGCTGGCCATTTGCAGGATTATAGAATTTTGGAGACATAATGCTTTGCAGGTAAGGAAATCAAGGTCCAGGGAGATAAAGCAGCTAGCTCAAGGTCACGTAAACCAACCCAGCACTAGGATTCAGGACTCTGACTTCCACCCAGTGTTCTCTGTTCCACCCCACAAGGCTTCATCATGGCCTCTATCGCATTGAAACAAAACATCCATCTGTGCATCTGTCCACTCATCTATGCACCCCTTACTGTCTGTATTTCCCACCTATAAATCAGTGTAACTCCGAGCATGTGCCTAGGACACACCTGTTACCACATCTCCAGGGGTGGCTTTGTCCCAGTCCACGATGACAAAAGAGTGGCAGCCTTCCATGGCGACCACTGTGATGTTGCGGGGTACATGCTGAGGAGGCAGGTCGTTCTTCCTCAGGTCGTGTGGAATGATTTCATCCAGGCTCTCCACTTGGAAATGATCCAGAGCATCAGTCAGCGAGCACGGGGCTGATGGATCTTTACTCAGGTACGTCACATAAGGAGCTGGAAAAGAGCAGAGATACCTGGTTGGGTTGCTGAAGGCTTTTTCTGGAAGCAGAAACGCAGTGTCTGCTCCATGGAATCAGACCCAACTCCATCTCTCCTGCCAGACAGAGGCTTCCAAGCCCTCAGTCCTGAAGCCAAACTCAAAAGCACACCCCTCGCTCTCCTTAATGGACCCAGGGGCTTGTAGTTGTCGGTCTGGAGGTGGCAAAGGCTCTATTGCCCACCAGCATTGATGACGATGACCTCAAAATGATTTTGAAAGATCCCCAGGCCATAATTCAATGTCATACAAGCCTGTGGCATTCTGCCATTTCTATTCCCAAACACTTGGAAAAGTGTGAGTCGGGCCACCTACAGTTAACCAGCATTCACTCACCACAGTTCATTCCCTCCACTCTCCTGGGGCCTTCTGGGCCTGTCTGTGGATCTCACCAGGAAGTGTCGGGGAGTGGGCCACTCTGCTTTACAGAGGTACAGACACGAGAAAACAGCCAGACAATAGTCAGCCTTTCAACCTCCAGAAGAGCTCTGAGGCAGAGCTGATAACAGCCCTGAGTGCAGGTTTCTTTCTGCCATGGAACTGCAGGGCAAAGTCGGCATTGGCCTTGGCCTCAGGGATGCTACCTCACATGGGTGTCCTTGCTCTTCAAGTACACATGGCTTAGACACCCCGCCACCACATCTTGGCTGGCAAGGCATGTTCTCTGCTCATGGCAGAGCACTTGTTTTGGAAACAGGGAAGTGTGATATTAATTTAAGCTGTTGCTTGTCTCCACTTAGTAACATGTTAATCCAACTGTCTCATCAGGGAAGTTCATTAAGGGCATGGGAAAAGAAGACTTGGAGGAAAATGAGACACAGCTTAGCAACGTAGAATTGCCCGCTGAAATTGTTTTAATTACTGAGAAAGAAGAGAAAAAAGGAATTTCTAGATCCCAACTCCTCAAGGCTAATGAAAATTATAGAAAATAAGAAAAATAGCTTTGGTTCTGTGATATTATCGAGCCAGTGGCTGCATTCAGTGAGCTGCAATCTTTCAGGAAGAATTGAACAAACAAATAATGTGCAGACAAGGCCTAGTGGGAAATCTTGTCCCACTACCTTAAATATGTGATGCTCCCTGGTCCTGGTGATTTGTAAGTGTTGCTCCCTCTGGGTCTACACAGAGAAGCCTCCTAAACCCTCTCAGTTGGGCTCCCAACTGTTCCCCCCACTTCTTCTCTTCTGAATTTTGCAGAAAGCAAATTCACATTCCTGTAAACAGGAACGACTCCCTAAATTACCCCAGTGGAAACTTTGCTTCGGGAAAACTTCTCAAAATGCACTGACTTGGCCAAGCCCAGAGATTAGTTCCACTCCTCTTCAAAGGGCAAAAGTTAAAAACCATGCTTCTCAGATTAAGGAAGTTATATTTACCAACAAATCGTTTCTGTCCGGCCACATCAAATTCTTCCTTAGGAAAGGACCTGATAGGGCCTTCCTCTGGGATGACCTTTGGTATGGCAGCGGTGGTCGAGGGCTGGGTGGTGGTCGAGGGCTGGGTGGTTGCCGGTGGCCTTGTGGTCTCAATCTCATAATCTGAAAGGATTTGAAGGCTTTGTAATTGGGCACCTCCGGAAAGGGGCACTGTTTGCTGTCAACTGTAAATGCTGAGTGTGTGCACCTGTGCACGTGCACGCCATCTAAAATGGTTCCTCTGCTTAAACATAATTTGTTTCCACTAAAAAACCCTCTCTCCTCATTTCAATTTCCGCAGAAAAGCACCTTCAGATAAAAACAGAGGAAGAAAAAGAAAAAAATACATAGGCCACAAAATTGAGGTTTTAGTATCAGAGCTGGAGAGACCCCGTAACTCATTCAACCAGCTTGGCACGCTCCTGTTACCTGCCCACAGCTGTCACCCACCTGCATCTTTTCCCGCTAGAGCCAATAAAATACCACATCAGAAGATAAACGTGAATTTTTTTAAAATATGACTTCTGTATATGGACTTATTGCCCCCTAGGGAGCAGGGTGAGATTAATGCCATTCAGATAACTAATCTTTTGATATTTAAAAAAGAAAATAAAACTCTTCCCCCACACTTCACCTACTCAGTCAATAAGAAAGACACTTAGTACTTCCAAAGGTGTAAGGAGTCCTCGCTTTGCTTTCTTTTTGTTTGTTTGCTTATTTGTGGTGCTGGGGATTGAACCCAAGTCTTTGCATATGCAAGGTAAGCACTCTACCAGCTGAGCTATCTCCCCAGCCCCCTTCCTTTGCTTTATAACAGCCTTTTAAGTTTTTTGTTTGTTTGTTTGTTTGAAAATGGTAGTGGGATTTATTATTTATTTATTATGAATAATATAATAATATAATGAATAAATAAAGCATCAGAGGTGACACTATTCACACACAGCTGTGATTTAAAACCACTGGGGCTATGGGCCATGACATGCAAGGTGAGACCCATTATCAGAACCCTCGGAGCCCAGATGTCAAAGTTCAGCATGGGATGGGGACAAATTTCCTGAACTTCTCAGCTGCAGAGACAACTTCCTCAACCCAGGAGACAATCCCAGAAGCCTAAGAACAATTACTGCATTAGTTGTGATTTATCCAGAGATGTTCAGGTACTGTCCAAGGCATTTTGTATTTTTTATTTTACCTTTACTTGTAAAGATTCTTTGATAAGAAATCAACACATATACAGCATGATGTTCTTTATGTGATTAAGAAACGAAAGGAGAGGAAAGTGTGAGAAAGAAAGGCCAGAAGAGAAGGCTGGACACAGATCAAACCACAGGGTTTTAAGTGAGCGGGGAAGGCTGGGCACAGCAGCTCCAAAATTTCTTAAAGGGAAAGAGGATTTGAAGGGAGAGAAGAGGAGGCTCAGAGGACTTATTTGGCAGCTGCATTTGCATATCGAGCATGCTGTTCTTCTTTAGATCAAATACACATTTGGGGTCACTTGGAAAGGGTGGGGGCTGCAACCACCTTCCCAGGGCTGGCCCTGAGGGAAATTGCCAAGGAGATCACAGCAATTAAACCCAGATTATGGGATGGGGAAGGCAAGTGTCCATGTGTCTAGGGAATCAGCCTGTACCTTCATCGTATACGACGTAGGCCTCTTCCGTGGGCATTTCTGTGTCCAGGCCCGAGAATTCATCTAGTGAGGGAGAGAAGGACAGGTCATCAGGTGCTCATGGGTCTTCTCACTGCTCTCTCAGAATTGGGCCCCAGGGCGTAATAATTCATTCACCCCAGCAGGTGCTGGAAACAGGCCACCAACATCGGGTCAACATCAGGTCACCTCAGCTTTTCCAGGAGGAAGGGCATCAGAACACCAAAGAGGAACCCAGGCCTTCTTTCCCCTGGGCTCAGAAAGGACATTCCAAGCGCCCTCCTGATCAGGAGTGCACCCTCGCTCTGCCTCCCAGATGTGCAGAGCTCTCTCTGCTGTCCTCCCGCCCCCTCAGTGCACCTGCCTTGGCTTCCTGGATGCTGACGGGAGGCCACAAGCCTGTCACAGGAGCACTGAGAGCTGCAAGGAGTGGGAGGCTGTGGGGAAGGTGACCTGTGGACCCTGAACATCTATCTTCCTTTCCTCCACCCCTCAAATCTGGCCTCTGGAATATTCTAGAAGTAGGGCTATTTCCAGCTTCTAACTTGGCAAATGGCACCAATCAGGTTCTCTGTGCCCTCTGCCCTTCTAACTCCCAGCCTCTCACCAACTCAGGAGGTCAACTTGCACAACTTAGACTCCTTAACCGACATATGCACTTCACAAATGATACACCAATGCCTGCAAATTTCTGTTTAAGACAACTTGGGCATGACTGACCCCCGGATATGTTGTGACCACAGAATTAGACTTTCAATGCAATTTACAGAACTTTAGGTGAGATTTTTTAATGGCTTCCAGGAAACCTAATTATGAGAACTATTATTAAAATTCCTGTAATGGTTAAACTGATATTAAGAGAATGAGGAACTTGTAGTCAAGAAAAGAAGTGAGTGATTTAAGTTGAAGAAAAGAAATAATAGAAAAAGAACTTTTGTCTCCATTATCTGGCAAGGCCAAAAAGTCTTTTGGGTTTTTTTTTTTTTGGGGGGGGATGGGGGGTGGGGGGGATGAGAGCAGTTACATTTCTCTACTTAGGAGTTACAGACGGCAGCTATAAAAAGGAGAACATTTCTCTGTGCTTGATAAAAACTTGAGGAAAAGGGTTTTCTAATTTAAAAAAGCTCAGGGGAACTCTTGCCCTCCTTTTGACCCAAAGCCCACAGCTCTTATATACAAAGCATTCTGAAGAGGGTTTTGGGGGACTGCAGGAGGAGGGAGCTATGAGACTGGACACCTTCTGCCCTTACACACTTTTCTGGACCTACTTTGGGGCTACTCTTCACACACTTGCTTGGAGACTTCAGGCTCTTCATACCCTCTTCTCAGGCAAGAACGCCAAGGCTCTGAGAGGATCATAACAAGCCTGACTCATGCAGCTGGCGAATGAAAGGACTTGAACTTCGAGCCCTTTGGCTGCAAAGAATACTTTGTTCTTCATAAAAACTGTCTCAACTTTGGAAACGTTGATCTGACCAATCCAACTGTCTGTGAGTCTTAAGGTGCTCTAATAGCATCATCACTCTGAAGTGGGATAATGATGGGGGAAATGAAGGGGAAAGAACATCAACTTCCTTCACCCAGTAAGTCTTTGGTACCAATTTTGAAATACTTTATTGTTAGTAAATCATTCATCATTATCCAGAAATATTCCAGTGTAATGATTCTTTTCAGAGCCCTGCTTGAATAACATCCTGAACATTATGTTCTAAAACAAATGTCCAGCCGTGAGGACAGGGCAGTGCCACAGGTGTCTGTCCAGCTAGTCTTCATACTACAGCAAAGCCTCTGGCCACACTCAGAGGCCTGTGTCACAGTCCAGCACCTGTACACCCAGGAGGTGATGGCCCAGGCATGTTCTAATGGGGCAGGGACGGATAACAAGACTCAAGTTGTAGATCATCTGGCCTTACAGGAGCAGGAGGATCATTTCATGAAAAACTACAAACACAACTCTTGCTGAGATCACTCCATGTCGATCCTCCTCATCCAAGACAAACTACTTCTGGGCTGGTTCAAGTCTGTTTTCAGTTATACACTCCCTCAATTTTGGGGTTATCTTGCCTTTGGTTCCTGGCCTACCATTTTCTTTCCTTTGTCAATTTAACTTTTAGGAACATCGTTTTACTTCTCCTGATTGTTGTACAATTTTTGCATCCCAGAGTTAATAAGAAAAGGGAAATACATATCATTTCCTCCTTGGATTCCTGGTGTTAAGGGTAGTTCCTTGAGATGCTGAAGTACTCGGTGCAGGCAGTGGGTCACAGCAAGGCCACATCTACCTGAAAACTGAGATCTCTTCTTAGGATGAGTGACAGTTTAGGCCTCTGGCATAAATGAACATCTTACTGAATCAATGTTTGTTTTCAAGATAAAATAAACTCAGACAATTTTTTTCTACATTAGTATCATCTTGACTCTAAGGGAAAGTAACTTCCAGATGTAATGAAGTGTATATTCAGTTTAATTAGAGAAGCTGAGCACCTGGCTTTGCCCCACCTGAATGCCATTCTGAACCATGAACTTCTTCATATAAAAGTAGCTGCCAGTCATCACACAGCAGCACAATTTACTCTCTTTGGTAGTTTATCCATGGTCATGAAAAAAAAAGGAGAGCAAATATCACAAAGAATTAGGACTTAAGCTCCAGAGATATTTTTTAAAAATATGAAAAAAAACAAAAAAAATTAAAGTGTTCCCAGTAGAATTTTAGAAAAGGTAAATAAAAGACAGTCACTGGAACACAGGTATATTTCCACCTGGTGTGGTGGGTCCTGCTCAAGTGAATTTTGATTACTCTTTCTCTGTGTGTGTGTGTATTTTCTGTTGGGAGAGTGAGCCATGGCAGAATGGAACCGCTTTCCTTGGCCGATGCTTTTCTGCAAAATGCAGCGGGCTCGTGCTACATTCTGGAATGTTCAGCTGGTTCACAACATTTCCAAATACGTGAAATTTCATCAGCTTGATTGTAGATGGAGAAACAGAACCTGAAAAACAGAGATCACTGGCTTTTACTTCCCAGTTAGGCAGCGGAGAATGCCTGCGTCTGAAGCTCTTAAATAGACACCCTGAGATGCATAGCTGGGTCCCCCAAGGACTGGAGATGGAGCAGAGCCATATCTTGGCTATGAGGAGTTTATTATCCAATGGAGAGGTCAGATCAAGAAAAACACACACAACAAAAAGATCATAGTGTGTGTATGTGTTTGTGTGTGTGTGTGTGTGTGTGTGTGTGTGTGTGAGAGAGAGAGAGAGAGAGAGAGAGAGAAGAGAGGAGAAAATGCAATAATACACAGGAAACAGGCATATAATACGCATCTGTGCCTACAGGGAAGTGTGGCATCCATAACAAATGAGGAAGTACACAGAAATACTGCTTGAATTACTGGAATGACTGAACAGCCCAAGGGTGTTCCTAGAATATTATTTGAAAGCAGTGTTTTAAAGGAGGGTGGGAGCATGACTTAACCAAGGGAGCCAAGACTTTGATATTTGAAAAGATGCTTTTAAAACTGGAGAGTTACAAACAGAATGTTCCAACTTTGTACGCGGAATGGAATGTCAGATGGCCAGCTGAAGCGGGGTCAGGGGAGGGGGTTGGAATCACCGATACTCATCACTGACCACTAGCAATCATTCCAAGCGGTCACTACTACAGCAATAATCATTTCAGGTCTAGGCTGGACAGTACCACGCCCAAGAGACCACTTGTCAAATCCTGGTTGTGCACAGGCAGAGCCCCAGCATTTGTGAACAGAATTATGCTCAGTTCAACCAAAGAAAAGGTGACTGAGAGGTAGCACAGAGATAGCACTGGGGATTGGAACGGAGTCCAGGTGGTGCTGTGGGTTATGTGTAGGGACACCCTGGATGGTTCCATGTCTGACACCGCAGCCCTTCCTAGGAGCATCTCTCTGCCCTGAGTGTCATTTATAGAACGTGCTTGTGCACTCTGAGGCCACTCACTATAAGATTCTCAACCAGGAATCAACAAATGGATCTTACAGAGAGTGCCCAGGCTTTAAGAGAGCAATCTGACACTCTGTGGCTTCCAAATCTCAAGCCCTCTTTAAAATCCAATCCCTGCAAGAGATGTGCCGGCACTCCTCTTCCTCTGCCCACCTCCCTCATTAGTCCTGAAGCACCACACTGCGATGATGCTGAAGCAGGGACCAGGCTGTGCATTCCCAGGCAGCTGCAGTGTCTGTCTCCTGGGCACATTCAACACAGGTTTATGGGGGGGGGGCACCCTGGTGGGAAGAGAGGAGGCTGATGCTAGGAGGCCCAAGGGCATAGGAGCTGAGTGCTGGCCAGCAGGGCCATCTTAGAGATAGGGAGAAGAAGAGCACCTCCAAGAAACCACGGAGGGAAAAGGAGAAAAGGAAAAGAACGCTAAGGATGAAGGGGGCTGGAGGGGACCTCACCTGGAGGTGCACTTATGTGGGGACAGTTTAATGAGTGTGTTCTCATCCCCAGACTCACGGAGTTGAGTAGATTAAATATGTGCAGCTTTTTGTCAATCAGAATTAATGCAAGGAAGAAAGTGTTTAATGAAGTTGTGAATGAAATAGCAAGAAATAAAGAAAAAGACTAGAGCAGTAGTGCATTAAAATACTGTATGAGGATGATATGTTGCTATCCGCAAATATAATTCTTCCCTAAGACTTTGAACCGATTTCTACTTGTTTTCTACTTGTTTTCAAAATGCTGGTGAGAGGCAAATTATTCTTCAGATTGAACTAGAAAATCAGAAGAATGGATATAAGCAAAGTAGAATGATACATATATATATATATATATCAGATTTGCAAAGAGTAGATACTAATGCCAAGCAAAATATTGACTTTTATGCCAAATTTAGGTCCAAAAATAAAAAATAAATGAAAAGAACATGTTATAAGGACTAAAGAAAAGCAGACAAAATGCAACACAATACAGTAATTAAAGTCAAATCCAAAAAAATAATCACTCTTTTGTTTACAACCAATATTAATTATCTGTTTTAATTAATGTCTATTTTTAAAAACAAGCACATTAATGTATGCAGAAGAAAGAAGCCGTTCTAATACTAGCAAATCCAATTTCGTACTCACTGTGAACAGCCGTGCGTTTCCTCCTGGTGGTCCTGGTCCCTGTAAGCATTCCCCTGGTCTTTGGTGTGAATTTTTCAGATGTCATGTTTTCCTATTTGTTTCACAATTTTCCATGAGAGAATTCTCGTTTGGGGTCCAGCCTTCGTGCTTGCATTGGCTGGCCTTCTCCCTGTCAGTGATGAAGGTGTGGAAGCAATTCCTGGGACGAAGGGTCCCGCTCTGCAGGAGCCTAAAGCGGCGTTAGTGTCACGGCCGACCCTCGACTCATCTCAGCCTGAGGGAAAGAAGGCTATTCATCTCCGCTGCCTGATGCAAACCCAGGATGGCTTCTTACTAAGCAGCTGGAACAGGAGCTTGAGCAGGAAGGACAATGACCTAGCAGCTCCACCAGGACCTGGGCAAACATGTTCTAGCTCCCAGTCTGCAGGGAGAAAGAGCCGCTCCCGTAGGAAGACAGACAGACAGATATCAAGGACAGCCGGATACCCAGATCAAGCTGGGCAAGCAGGAAAGCAGCGTGTTCTTGCCAGTGGGGAGCCCATTGCCGCGCCACGCCTCGCCAGGGGAGGATTCACGTTTTCCATCGGGAGTGGCGGGTGAGATGCTCAGCCACCAGATGTGCTCCAGAAAGGGTACTCCTCTGAGAGCCACAGGGAGACTGTTCTAAACGTCCCACAGTGAGAAACTTATCGAACCTCGCTTAAATCTCATGTTAATCACAGACCTTTCTTTCTCCCATTCTTTAAAATGTAATAATACCGAACTAACATCCAGTGGGAGACACTTTGGGAAACACTAGTCCAACTGATAATGCCCCACGTTTCAGCTAAGCTTCGGACTTGGGTTGTGACAGGACTGATGGATACAACACCCGGTTAATCGTGAATGTTAAGTGACCAGCAAACAGCTTTGTCGTGTAGGGATGTCCTGCACAATGTTTCCTATTGGCTGACTGATTGTGCCATAGCACCTCAACCAAACCTGCTGGGGTTCAGACACCTCTACCGCTCGCTGCTGTGCTGGCAACCCCTGAGATGCAGCACAGGGTCACCACTAGAGCAGAGCTGGTTACCTTCCTCGGGGTGGCACTCTGGGATCCCGTTTGCGCCCATTATCAGGTTGCCATCCTCATCGTGCTGTTCCAGTGTCCCAGGGGGACAGGTGGGGATGGGGGTGGTGGGTTCCCGGGTGGTGGTGGTGGTGGGCCGCGTAGTGGTTCGGACTATGGTCCTTGGGCGGGTGGTGGTGATGGTGCGGCGGGTGGTGGTCATGCGACGGGTGGTAGCTGTCGTGGGCCGTGTTGTGGTGGTGGTGGGCACAGTGGTAGTTGTGGTAGTGGGTTGTGGGGTCGTGGTAGGAGGGCGGGTGGTTGTTTTGATGACCTCCAAGCCCACCAGCGGCTTCCCGCCAAGACTCAAAATGGGCTTGTCCTGGGCACTGGCCAGGGGTTTGCCGTGTCGCCCCTGCCCGAAGAGTGGGAGGCCGTCAGGACTCACCACGGGGGTCCCGCCTAGATCTGAAACAAAACCAGCCAAGAGTTACATGACCAAGGGGAACCACGCAGAGGAAATGAAAAGCCTGACAGTGTCTTCCCAGAGCTTATGGGTTGTTTCAGTCAGAAGAAGGCGAAGGAATGATTCGAAGGGCATCACCTGAGGGCAGCATCTGCTGCTTCCGGAGGCTCCTGGGCCTTTTGTACTGCCCGGGACTCTGTAGATCTGAGGGTCGTTCCTCAGTATGCCCCCTCGGCCTGAGGAGGCTCAGTAGGGGAAGAGCTTGTCCTTTTCCTCCTTCCCACTCCCAAGGAGGAAAAGTGTCACTCAGGGCCATGGTGGCAAACTTTCTCCATTAAGGGCTAGAGATAAACATCTTAAGTTTTGTAAGCTGCATGGTCTCTGTTGCAACTACTCAGCTGAACTCTCGGAGGGCAAAGACACTAGAACACAAACAGGGCAGAGCACGAGATCTGAGTGATGCAGAAAAGAGTGTCTTTATGCTCCAAGGCTCTGTGTAAGGACACACTGAAATGTGAATTTCATGTAATGGACGAACAAGTCACAACATATTCTTCTTTTTTTCTTTTTTCTTTTTCCTAATAATTTGAAAGCATGCAAGCTATTCTGAATTCACAGACTTTACAAAAAAAGGCAGTGGTCGAGAGTTGCCTGTGGGCGGCAGTTTTCAGACCCCTGCGCTAAATGGCCAGTGTTGGACGAAAGGTAGAGGACCCCGTTTCTGGAGGGTAGAGTCTGCAGGAAGAATAAGGAAAGCCTCATGGGAAATACTCAAGGGATCTTCTTCCTATGTGGCCAAAAGTAAGCGGACCAGAGCAGCCATTAAAGATGAAGTCATTCCAGGAGATGGAAATCTTGCTACCGCTAATCTCATCCTGTGGCCAGTTCACCCCCACTTACCAACGATGGTGCGACCATCTCCGCCCAGTTTCACCCGAAGAGGATTTCCCTGTGAATCTTGAAGGTATCTCCCTTCCGCATTCAACACTAACCCACGGTCAAGATCCACGACCTAAACCCACGACACAGATTAAAGAATGTATAGGACATTTCAAAATATATTCATCCAACTAGTTGCACATATGTATGAAGCTTTCACAGAAGGAAACCATAATGTGAGTTGGAAACATTTTTCTTTTCGTCAGTATAGTTTAAAAGGTTTGAGGGAAAAAAAAGTGCTGAACAGTCATATTTCGTCTTATAATTGCTTACCCATAAATATGTAAATTGTTTTAAGTTTCTCAAATACACAAAAATGTTCAAAATACTTTTACCATTTAGTATATTATGTCTAGGGTAACTAGGAAACAACTAGGATCCATCAATGAGGGAAATGATTAAATCAATCATGGCCCATATGCAGCCAATAAAAGGGACATGGGGATTTTCTATATAGTGACCTACACTGATATGCATTCAGATTTCAGAACTGGTTATTTTACAAAAAAACAAAAAATATATGTATATTTTGGCATATAAGCTCAAAATTCAGAGAAAAAAAAATCTGGAAGGACATACCCCAAACCATCAACAGCGTTGATCTTTGAGACCACAGTGTTAGGAGCGGGGGGATGCTTATTTTCTTTTTTATCCATTTCTGAATTTTTAAAACTTTTTGCAATGAACATGTATTACTAGCTTTTAAAAACATTACATTTCCATTTTACTGTTAATGTTAAAATTCAAATTTGATTATTAAATGAGACACCATTTTTTAAAAATTATTGCCTAATGCAGTATATCATATTCTAAGAAACTTTAAAATGAAGAAAAATATTATTATCTCTATTAAGAAACAAGCTCATGCTCTTTACTGGCTCTTCTCCATGGTGGTCCTGGAGTAGCAACCTCCCTGCATCCCCATCACCTGGCAACTTGTCAAATACACAAATCATGGTCCTCCCTTGGGCTTGTATTTGACAAGCCTCCAGGGACCCTGAGCTGGCTAACATTGAGAATCACTGCTCTGCACAATAATGCCACAGAGGAAGTCCTATAAATGGGCCACTTTTTGGGGTGCTGTTTTGGTAATAAAAATAAGAACGGTTTGTAAAAGTTCTACTTTTGAAATCCACCCCATACTGTTTCAATCCAAGATTGTTTGTAATGAAATTTTGCTTTAATTCTCATTCTTCCTATTTAAATGTTCGTTCCTTTAAGAAATGGTAAAATGCATCTTTAGCTCAACTATGATTGAACATTTTATGAAGTCCTTTAATACTGTTTGCTTTCCTAAACCCTTCCATCATAAATGGAAAGTTTGGACTGGGAATTCTACCAGGAATTTTTTTTACTCTTTTAAAGAATGTTTTCAATGTCTCAACATTGTAAAGGATCCTATCCATTACCCACAACACACAGAAATCCCCTAAACATTTATCTTAACCCCAGGCAGGGGTTTTAAAAAGTGACTTTGTTTAAACATATATAAAGTATTAATGCATATTTTAAATTGTAATCAAACAACAATAGTTGAATTATGATTCAAAAATTGATCTGATAAAAAATATCTATTTGATTTAGGGATTTTTGTTTGTTTTTACCCTGCTTTCTTTTACAAAGGAACTTTTACAAAGTTGTATTTGAGACAACTTACAGACAATATGTCTAATATTTAATCAAACAATAAACTTACAGCAATAAACAAAATGGGGGAATAGGGGGAAGTGAGCTCACTTGAGAGGCCATTCATCAGGCTGTGGCTGGGCCACATTTTTGTGTGTCTTTCCACCAGTCACGGCAAATGAAGGACTGGCTCAGGTCTCATCTATGAGCTGTAAGAGGAACTGGTGAGTTACTCAAGAAAACCAAAGATTTTTCTGAGCATTAAAAGAAACTGTATTCAAGCATCTTCACATATAAGTAGTTAAAACTAGAAAAGAAAAAGGCCACTTGATTTATTGGTACAGTATTCATTTTTCTCTTCCCAATGGCATGAAAATAACTGGAATTCGTAAAGTTTACCCTACCCACTTTGTTCCTTGAGGGCCATTGATAATTCTTTGTCCATTCGGTTTCCCATTATTACCAGGAAGTACTTTCTCTTCTACTTTTGGTCTGCCATTATAACCTACACAGTGCAAAGATTAAAATTTTTTTTAAATAACAGAACTGGGTAAATTCAACATTCCTGAACCATTGGTTTCATACCATATGCTGTAGCACATCATTTCAAACAAACACTGAACAGAGTTTTAAACCGATTGTTTCTGTATATTAGATAAAAGTAGTCTTATACTGTGACTTCTACATGATAAATAAGAAAGTCTACAAAAGTACAGAGAAGTCCCTCTGTTCTGACAATACTGAGGATGAAAACAAGAAAATGCCACTTAAGTAGCTTTGCCATATAAAGCTTAAGACCTTAGTAGCTGTTTCCTTATTTTAGCCAGTTGGAAGTTGGAGGGAAAAGGGTGGTTGGAAGGATGGGGAAAATTATCTCTGAAGTGTACTATGTGCTGTCCTGCTTTTCTCAGCATTTTAGACCAAGCAAAATTACTATTTCTGGCTGAATCAGGTGCCAATCAGCAGCAGCCAAGAATAAATGTGCAATGCTGACTCCAAGCTTGCTGAACCCTGTAGGCTGCTTGGGAAAGACTTGCTAAGAGAGCAAGCAAGAGGTGCAGCCCTGGGCATTATGTGGCTCCTCTACAGCAGTCCACCTGAGGCTCAGGGGGAGCGCTCTGAAGTCCTGCCTCACCTGCTGGAGAAAGTGTGTAGGCTTTCTGACAACTATTTGCAGGTCAGAGACATATTTCTTTCACTCTTCCATTTACCCATCAATTACTGAACAAGTTCCTACTATGTACAGGGAATGATGAGCTTACATCTATTATCAGGGTTCTAGCTTTAATTAAAATAATCAGTCTTCATGGGAAATTGCCCTCAATGTGGTACATTGTTCCATCTTTGCATTAGGCTAAAATGACACTGCATCATATGGATTAATAAATACTAATATATTTATTATGAAACTTCATGAAAGTTTGATGAAGTTCCAATTACATGCAAGGAGAGTTCAGGATTAACTGAAATTTGAATGCAAATTTATGGTAAGTAATGTAGATCCTGCTCTGGGGTCCACTTAGGCCCACTTAGGCTTCAAAGCTAGCTACATTTCAGCCTATGCTAGGGAAGTACAAGGCAAACATCTGTCTGACGCTTGTGTGTGACAATTATCTTTAACCCACATTTTAAGGATGTTTTAGACAACATTCACCAATGGCAACATCAGGGCACCTCATATGCTAGACATTTGAATTTATCCCAGAGTATGGTTGGGAATTTTGTATGCAGAAGAGAAGAACAAGAACAAGACAAGCCTACCTACATATCTAATTTGTTACTGCTGATTCCTTAAATACATGCTGGCAAGTGAGCTGAAAAGAACATCAGGGTTGTGACATGTTTTCACAGATTAAGAGCATCTGTTAAGGCTGGGCATGGTGACGCATGTCTGTAATCCCAGCAGCTTGGAAGGCTGAGACAGGAGGATCACCGGTTTGAAGCCAGCCTCAGCAAAAAGTGAAGCAGTAAGTAACTCAGTGAGACCCTGTCTCTAAATAAAATATAAAATAGGGCTGGGATGTGGCTCAGTGGTGGAGTGCCCCTAAGTTCAATCCCTGGTACCCCACGCTCTCCCCGCAAAAAGAGCATCTATTAAGGGATTCAATAAGTAGTATGGAATTGTAGAATAACAGAGAGCAGTGGAATTAGTGTCTGGGGCTATAACTGCATCTCAGACAGTATCGTGGCAGGTCTGCCTCTAATCCCTGAGCCCTGGCTTCCTCATGTAAAGAAAAAGGGGGTAACAATGCAAAACCTAACAGACTTAAAGGGATGACATTACATTTGTACATGCAAATCTCTAAACACAGTGCTTGCACATAGTAGAGGCTCAATACAATAAAGTAAATCATTCTCAGGAATAGCCAAGAAAACTACCGACTACCTTAAAAAGGAAAAAAAAAAAAAAAAGTTAAATGGCTGTTTTCAAAAACCAGTTACCTTGCACTTGAGGAGGTCTCGGAGGCTGGCGCGAGACAGGGGTGCGGAATCTGCGCTGCATACGCTGGCGCAAGGAGAGCATTGGGGTGGTGGAGGAGTAGCTGGGAGGAGCGTGAGTGGTGTACCGCGGCCAGGACTGGGTGCTCAGGAAGGGACTCGGGGTGGCAGAGCCGCGCGGCGGGTGTCTGGTGGGGAGGTGTGCCACTCTGGGGGGACTTCCCAGAGGTGGGAGAGAAGGTCGCTTCCCAGGAGTGGCGTGCTCTTCCTGCGCAGAGCTCCCCCCTCGGGGAGCAGGCACGATGGCAGTCCTGTCCTTGGCAAGGCCCCCGTCCGCATATTTGCTGCCCCTGGGGGTAGAGGGGTAAGGCCACTTTGGAACAGAGGGAGACAGGGGATCCTCCTTTCCTCCTTTTAAAAATCCCGCGTCCTCTTCCTCCTCCTCCTCCTCCTCGGCGGACACTGACTGCTGAGACTTGGGCTGCGAGGGCCACTTGGAAGGAGGCTCTTTCTTCCCGGGTGTGGCCTGGACCCCGGCCCTGCCAGGGGCCCGGGCGCGGGAGTGGGGGCCGCCTGGCCGGCTGGGTCGCAGAGTGAAGCCTGAGTGGCCACGCTGGGGTTTGTCGTCACCTTTCCCTGTGGAAGATGCCACCTGACGGTGCTTGGGCAGGGACGGGGTGGCATCCTTCGTGCGGGCAGTGTGGGGGGGGACCTGAACATCCGGGGCCTCGACTTCGGTGCTGTTGTCCTCGTAGCTGCTCTGGGAGTCCCCGTCCGGGCCCTGGGCAGCCGGGCGCAGCACCCCTCGGGAGCTCGCTGTGTCAGGGTCTGAGATCGAGTGGGCGCCGCCCTGCGATGTGGGGCGAGGACGCCCTGCATGGGCCAGGGCGAGCTTGGGCTGGGAAAGTGACCGGTCTGCGTCCTGGCTCTGGGGGCTGGGGGACGGGTGCCGGGGCGGGGAGACCGGTGGAGAGGGCTGCTTTTCGTAGGCCCTGTCAGGTGCCGTCCTTCGAGGAACACTGGACCCAGGGTAGGGCTGCGACCTTGCTGCGGGAGGACGAGCAGGGGACAGTTGGCGGCCCGTGAACACTGGCTGCGTTTTGGGAGAATGACCGTCGGCGTCCACGTCCGTGCTCTGTTGAACGTCCTGCGCCTTAGAGGACAGAGAGGAGGATTTGCCCTGAGGATGTGCATCTGTTGCAGATTTGGGGGTTTCGGGGGTGAGCTCCTTCCGGTACAGGCTGGTTCCTCTCTGGGGATCTCTTCTTAGAGAGTCCCAGCTGCGAGAGGTGGGCTGCCTGGAGGAGGGAGGCACGTGATATTGGCCCACCGTGGCTGGAAGTGGCTTCTCATCCTCCCCATTTCCATGGATATCTGAGCCAAGTCTGGAATGGGAAGCTGGCTGGGAACGACCCCTGGAGGGGACTCGGGAAGCCGTGGTGGACTGCGGGGAGGTAGAGGGCTGCTGCCGTGGCCCCCGGCCATTGGTCAGCCTGTTTGAAGACCTGCCATTGGAGGCAAAGGCCCTGTTCCGGAGCAAACTCAGGGGTCCAGAGGCAGGTCGGGCCCTCGAGCTTGGGGTGGTGGCCTCTGCCTGCTTCCCAGCGTTTCCTGTGGTCCGGTCACCATCTCCCCAGTCATCAGAAGTGTCCACTTCCTCAGAGACCTGTGTCCTGGAAGAGAGAGGAGAAGAGTCCCAGGAAGACAGGGTAGACTGTGAGGATGCATGGTAATTGGTGGCAGGGGACTCCTGACCATTAACATCCTTCCAGCCCCTGGAGAGAGGGGGACCCGGGTGAGGTTGGGTGGGCCTTAGGCGAGATGAGCCTCTGTGGGGTGGGGAAAGTCTCGAGGGTGGGGCTGGAGCTCTGGAATCTTCCTCCATGGCCCCAGACTGGGGCGTCCTTCGTGCAGGGAAGACTGGTTTTGCACCGTTGGGTACTGGGCTTCTGTCCCTCAGGATGCTGGAGGCCCCCTGGCTGCTGGGGAACAGGGCCGGCGGAGCCTGGGCTGGGTTCTTAGAAGGCGGCTGCTGGGGTGAGGCAGCCTTGGGGTAGAGAGAGCCTTCAGCTTGCTTGTCCTCATCTTGGTCCACCGAGTCATTGTCAATAGAGCTGTCAGAGGGTCCCCCAGCAGGGTGGGGAGAGGGCCCCTGGGGGGCCTGATGGTGGCCAGGAGAGGACTCCGCAGAGGGGGTAGCTGCTGGGCGAGGATGGGTGACCAATGAGGGGCCACGCTTATCTAAGCCTTCCTTCCGGGGCAGCAGTGGCACTCGGGCTCTGGCTGGAGTCCTGCCTGGAAGCCACTGGCCAGATCTACTTGGTGGCCTTAGGGCTCGCCTCTGGTCTTGGGTCTCTGAAGGCAACTTGGGTGGGTTTTCCAGGGAATCCAGCTCCTCCTCATCGGTGACCTCCGTGGACTGCCGATCTGACTCTTCAGTCTTCCAAGGACGAAGCTGGGGTTTTCTGGGCAGCCCGCCATTGGCCAGTATTTTGTTCTTCAAGTCAAGGAGAGGGTCCTTGATATTTCTGCCTGGATCTTTGGGAGAAGGTGAGGAAGGCTCCGGTTTCTTGGGTTTCCAGTTATCGTTGGTGTTCTGCTGAACATCAGACTCACTAGTGCTGGCTGTAACAGATTTTAAAGAATTGATGTTAATTTTTTTTTTTTTCAAAAACTGTATGAAACAAAGGGAGTAACTAAGATGGCAGTATGCAGGTGATCCACGTTGTGATCATAATTGGTTATCTCTAGTTCCTTAGAATACTGGAAACTTATTTTTCCAATTATAATATTCTTTTTTTAAATCATATTTTGCTCCAAGTAACAGATGTAGTCCTAGAAAATATATGAGAATTGCATCTATACATTAAATCATGTTATCTTACAACTTCTTATCTGCAGGAATTTTGAAATAAGTACTTTGAAATATAGTCAGTCCTCCATATTCATGAGTTCTGCATCTGCAGACTCAGTCAACTTTGATAAAAAATGTTTGGAGTAAGGTATATGGGTGGATGTGTCTATGTTATATGCAAATACTATGCTGTTTTATGTAAGGCACTTGAACATCTGCAGATTTTGGCATCCTTTGGCGGTGGGGGGGGGTGTCCTGTAACTAATACCCCCAAATTACTAAGGTATAGCTATAATTTATTGATCTTATAAATACAAATTTTTATGTAGGATTTTCTTAAAATAACATTGTCCATATAGTACAAAAATATTATAGGTGTTCTTCACAAGCAAAAATATATATATAACCCAGATACAAAAGTTGAGTGATTTATACTCAAAATTATATGGGAATGTATGTGAGTAACTTGCAAGTGACTGGGGTGAGGAACAAATTTGCCATTTTTGAGGCATTACAAAGAGTTCCCTGTGCTTCCTCCTCCTTGCTTAAAATTCCTTCCACAATGGATACATTTACAATTCCAAAATAAAATTTAAAATGAAAAGACTCCTGAGGTAGGCAACATTCCCTACAATTGTCTTTGCACTGGGAGAAGGATCCACAGAGGAAGGGATGCTATAATGGGCAGGAAATTTATATTGCAGTGTGGTGGGCACTGAGAGATTCATCTATTTCACAGTTTGTCCTAGGAAAACACTAATAATGGCTGCACACCATGAATCCTCATAGCACATAATGAAGGAGGGAGCTGTGGAATCTAGCCTGTATGTGGAGGAACAAAACAGAAAACATGTTACCAAAGCAGTCCAGTCTATTTGGGGATCTTTATGAATTTGTTGGTTTTGATTAGATAACTGGACAACTGATTAGATAAACCGGACAACTGAAATCCTCCTGGGTGAAGCTACACTCCAAACTAATGGAATACAATCTGAAATTGCTAAATGCTCTGCAGGAGAGGCTAGCAATGAAAAATGTCACATTACACTTGCAAAAATGTTCTTTCCCAGTCAACATAAGCCTCAAGTTAAACCACGATGTAAAATTAATGGTATAATTCATACGTTGATGATACTGTAATAATTATTAATATTAAAATCAATCAAAAGCATTTTAGTCTTTGGGAAAATTAATTTCCAAAAGAACCAGAAAGAAATTTTAGAAGTTGATATGCAAACCTGACCCCCTCCCCCTCAAAATAATCATCAACCATGCAGTTCTAAACCTAGAAGCATGATTCAAAGTAACACAAAACAAGTAGCAGAACAGAGAGAGATAGAGAGAGAGCCGCGACACACGGTGCTTACTTGTTGGCATAGTGACAATGAAGGCTTTGGAGTGTGGCCCCGGGCCTCTCCTGTTTGCCGCCCGGATTTTGAACAGATAGCGTTCCCCAGGCTGCAGACCGTCCACCAGGGCAGAAGTAGTGTGTCCAGGGTAGGTGAGGGACTTTGCTCCAAATGGTTTGAGAGCCGGGGCGTATGAAAGAATGTATTCTGAAATGATTTGGCAGACGGTTGGAAGGAGGAAACTGAAAACAGTCCTGTGTCCAGCAGACAGACTGTATGGGCAGGATGAATTAGAACGTGCATTACTAAAAATTAACATGCTAGCAATGCACGCCAAGTCAATGGCGGGAGCAGAGGATGCAGCAGAAGGTGAACTCACACCCACTCAGCACCAGACAGCGCTATTCAGTTCATGAGCTGGCCATGTGCTGTGTCAGCCAAACTAAGTGCATGGAACTCAGGAGGCCAGTCTTCATAATATACACCAGAAATATTGACAGTGTTTTTTAAAAATATTTATTTACTAACTAGCTATGATGGATTGGCTTATCTTGAATAGAGAAACAAAACCAAACCAGGTGTCATCTGCTAGGAATTGTTTCTGTGTAACTGTTGACATCTTTCAGAATTTCAGCTTACCAACTTGGGGTACCTTTACTAGTATGTTAAGCCAGACAATTTCCATATTTAGAATATAATTCACTTTTAGAGGAATGATAAAAATTCTTATTCAATATATGCTGTAGGATGTTTCACAGAATTTTAAACTGTGAAGAAAAGTTACTAAGTAATAGATTTATGTGGTGTCTAATGTTTCCATCATTAATTAGCTACACGTATCAGGCCTGAACCTTGAAAGCCAAACTAAAAGATCTTTTCCCATGGAATGACTGTAACATATGAAGTCATATTTGAAAAAGCAAAATTTTAACCTTTAACTGAAAAGTATTATGCTATTTTAATCTCAAGGAACTTGGGATTTACAAAACTTTTCAAATGCATGTGAGTATGACTTAACTAAAAAATTAATTTGAAGTACAGAAAACTCAAGCAATTATCAGGAGCATGGGAGAGCCTTTCTTTTTCCTAAGCTCTAATCTCCAGAAAGTACATGAATTTAAAAACTTTCAACTAAAATGCTTTCACAGCATTTGTCTGGAAAAAGAGCATTCTTTTCTCATTGAAAATAGCACACTAGTCATTTGCGGTGGTCAAAACTAAGAATTAAGAGGACTTACTGTCTATTAAATTTTGTAATTCAAATTTTTTAATGGATTCAATGTGTCTGGAAAAAAATATGTAACCATGTCAAAGCATATAGTCTCCTATTGTGATTTATGTTTCTTATGCAAATGTAATTATGAATTTTAATCCATCACAACACCCTCGTGAAAACTAGGTAGAATTAAGATACGTGGATTCTTTATCATAGAAAAACTCAGTAGCTATTAATCTTTCCCGCAATATTTAGTTGATGACCAGGAGCTTCTTTCACTGAAAAGCTGTAAATATAAACTAGGACATGGGAGAGGAAAAGAACAAATGAGCAGCATGGTAATAATTCACAAGAGGACAAATACTTGTCTTTTTTAGAACTAAAAAAGTAGTCAGCCAAAAGCTGTTTGTATTCCACTTCATAGGCCTTTTCAGCAGCTCCAAACTGAATACCCAGGGAACTAATATCTTGCTTGTCATAAAAACAAGGCCATAAAAACACATCTAAACATTTATTCTCTTTACTCTCTCTGATTTATTCCAGTGGGCAGAATGAGGAAGGATAGTACAATCTTAAAAAAAAAAAACAAAAAAAAAAACTGGAACTTGATAGTGCATTGAGTGTAGAAAACACCCTTCTGCACTGACCTCCCTTAACTTTACTGTCCCATAAAAAGACACCCTCCATGTCCTACAGGATTGTTATGATCAATCATTCTAAGAACTAGTTCCTATTTTCTACTAAATTCTCAAAAGAAATTGATGGTCGTTTTCTGGATTTTTAAAACTTACACAAACTTTTCATAGTTTCTGGACATATTAGAAAGTTGGCTTCCAAACCTTAGTAGCAACAAAAAAAAATATTCTTTTCTTGAATAAAAATTTCATTCTCTCCCTGTGTGTGGTGCATTTGTATAGGCAACGTCTGGAAAACCCCAACGTGGTTCTAAAGGTCTCCACACTTCTGCAAGTTTCTGGAATGCTTTTTACATTGAACCAAAATGTGTATTTCATTTCTCGACCTAAATAAATAACTAAAAAATGAAAAACAAGGAATTAATCCATTTTTCAGAAATTACTACTTAAATTTTTCAAATCCATTAAAAGCTTTCACAGTCCTTTTAAAGCGTCTCCCACTGACTCCTACATTCATAATCTTTCTGCACAATGAAAAGCTTGTAGCATGGGAAAAAAAAAAAGATGTTGTTAGGATGGGCAAAGGTCATGACGTCAGACACATGCAATGAAACGCATCCCTGCTGAGGGCAACACCGAAAAGTTGCTTCCAGGAAGAAGAGAAGAAGAATCCCCTTCGTAGCTACTTGGATGGCAGAAAACAAAAATCCCGCCTGAAACGTCTTTGCCCCTGGAGTTAGCACCTCTTGTACACCTTGCGTTCCTATTTCTTTTTCAGTCACCAAAGCTGTGATCTGAGGCAGTGTCCATCAGACAACACAACTTAGCGAGGGGGGGACGAGGTCCCTACCTTTCACTCTTCCCTCAGTCTCCGGCAGCGCATCCCAGGACACGGTGACAACTGTAGGTTTGCCATTCACAGGCCACACGTTCAGGTTTTCAGGAGCAGTGGTTGGAGCTACAAGGAATCAGACATTTTACAATGCCGAACGGATATCCTAAAAGTCAAGGGCACACAGTCCCTGGGTACACACTGCTTAACAAAGAGTTCTTGTGTGTGAGTCGGGGACACAAGAGAGAGATGTCGACACATGCTCTTTGTGGAGTAGAGCAACTTACGTCACTTCTACCCACAGTGAATTTAGACTTATCTAAGAAGTGCTTTCAGGAATTCAGAATTCTCTCATGGCTCAATATTGAAATATACAAAAAAAGATTAAAATCCAGTTCCAACTTCTTTTAATACAACTTTTAGGACAACATTGAAAAGAAATGTACCATAGCCTTGGATACACAGCAAAATCCACCCCTGGACTCAAATACAGGCTCAGCCCAGTAATAAAGAGTGTCTCCGCCTACATCAAGAGCCAGGCAGCACCTCGGGCATCCTCACACATGACGGTGACGATGGCTGCCAGACACTGGCACTTTATGTGCTCCAGGTGTCAGGACAACATGCCAGCAGAAAAGGACAGCGGAGGACAAAACACGGGTATAAGGAACAGCCCCTTAACTTCTGGGACTTTCTCTTTTTTAGATTCTTTTTTACCCAAACCCTAACACTAACCCGAACTTCTTTGCATTCATAAGTAGAAATACTACTAAGATTTAGGGTTAATGTGACTTTAAAAAAGAATGCCCATGCTGTCATTGTCACCACTGTCTAAATCTTATTTTAGGAGCTATTCCCAAATAGAAAATCGAAGGCTGTTTCAAATACAGACCAGATTCCGGTGTTCTTTGGAAGACAGATGTACTCCATTTGCCATCTCTTTCACCCTGGGAGACACGGACTGAAAATTCATACACGGTATCTGGGATCAGGCTCTCGATCAGCACACGCCTGTTGGCGATCTGCTTGTAATCCCACCTGGCGGATTCCCCCTTCTCTCGATAGCGCACGGTGTACTGTCTATGAGAAAACGCAATGCACCAGTGCAGCCAGCTGACCAGAGTCTCTGTAGCTCAACACTAGAGTCCTTGCTTTTTTTCCTTCCCCATAAGTAATAACTTTTGGAGGTAACTAGGGGAATCAAAGAAGAGAAAAATCTAAATTTTTGACTATGTTATTGGCTCAAAGAATCCACTTAAGTTCCAAGCAAAGGTGTCTAAAAAAGACCAGGAAAGATGGAGCATGGTGCTCAAAAGAGCAAGCAGAGATCAGAAAGGGAAGGGATGAAGGGGACAGATTTTATGAGGCAACCACCTTATCAGGTGTGTGTTAGTGTGTATATGTGTGTGTATGTGTGTGTGCGCACACACGCACACACACGCTGAACAGAGGGACAACACTGAGGACCAGAACCAGCCCAAGTATTCCAGCTCTCCAGAAAACAAAGACTAAAAAGACTCATTTCATGAGACAACAGGCATGTTTCCTATATATCCAGGAGGAGAGAGAACATGTGGCTTTGAGTAGACTTATTACCATGAAATGGGGCAAAAATGTGTAACAAATAGAGCAAGACAGAGGAGCTTGTACTCTGGTGTGTGTTCCAGGGAGAGAATCGTGGTGTGCGTGAACCTGGAAGTGCTCAAAACCCAAACAGCACACATCCTCAGCACTCTGAGAGTGGCCTGCGCTGCTTATGGGATTCCTTTCTATAGAGATTTTCTTCACGGCCTCTTTGCACTAGAAAGCATTATGAACGTGCTATTCATTATGTTTAATAAGTCAGGCAAAATCTTCAGTTGCCAGCATGGCACGCCAATCAACAAAGCAGTTCTGCTAAGAGAACTCACGCCTGCTGCTTTTCAGCAGAATGGTGAAACCAAAGCCCAATGGAAATCAGGACAGTTGGTGCTGGGGAGGGCCAGAGGGCTAGAGAGAACACTACGAACCTCCTGAGGTCTTTCAAAGGAAGCAGATGTCTTTTTAACCAGCAGATAGTCAAGGAAGCCATAAAATTAACAGGAATAACTATATGTACACATATATGAATGTTAGCTTTTATGTATCTATGTGTGTATGTGTATATAACGTGTATATACATATATTTATAGATACATATACATATATACATTATGTAATTTCAGCAGTATATTCCATTCATTTAAAAATATATTGCCCTTTCCTGGGTGCTGATAGTTTCAAAATTGAATACGTAATAACTAAGTCACCAAATTTTTTACTTTCTCTTGGTTATATATAATATGCATTTGGCCAATGAACACATAAAAATTTGATGGCTATATTCACTAGAGGCCTTTTAACATAAAAAAAAATTAATCTGACCTTACAATTGCTTTTTCTTTTATTGCTTTTGCAAATGAACACAATAATCAGAATAGCATTTCATCATGGTCTAATAGAAAGTAAGGTATGCTTTGCTATGCATGGATGGGAAGCAGTTGAGGAGCTGCTAAGGAATTATACAAAATCTTCCACTCTACATAAAAACCTACCTCACTGCCACGCATCAGTAAGCTCCTCCCAAGGCAGAGGTTGCCCATGAACAGAACAGCAATGAGATGAAACAAAATCCAACCAGAGGCCAAGGAAAAAATAGAATCCAGGAAAATTCCAGACCCAAGATAAAACTCGTGAGCAAGTGAGATGTGAGGTCTTGCCCTGTGGCTTCCAGGTCTTGCCCTGGTAGCTTCAGAGTCTTGATCGCCATGGAATATTCTACCATTCAGCCACATGTCTTTTCAGGGAAAAAACCCCACATTTCTCATACTTAAAGGAACGTGCAAAAATACCTTGATGCAACAACTTTCTTCTGCTTTTCCAAGAGAGGATCCACCCAGGCCACAAGCACCGACTGGGATGACATGACCCGCACACTGATGTCTTTGGGCACATCCAGCTCGTCCTCTTCTGAAAAGACACAGGGCACACCAAAGGCCATCTCTAACCAGAGGCTCGGCCTCAGGCTCCTCTGGCCAGAGCTGATGATTCACCCTGTATGGCTTTTAATTATCTGTGCTTGAAGTAGACGGAATGAAACAAGTAGATTTAAGAAGTCATTTCAATGGTTAGTGTAGAATAACAAGAATCTCTACCATTGCTGTTCTTGAACACAGCCTAAGAAATGGGCTTTTCACTTTCAAAGCAGCCCAACCCAATCAACATACAGAACCGGGCAAAAGGGATGCTTTGCCTTGGCGGAAGGCTTTCCAAGTAACTCATTGTCGCTCCTTATTCCCTGAAATAGTCAACAACTTTATGGAAAGCAAAAATTTAGGGGAAGAAAAGCTCAACTTGCATTTTCTTGGGGATAATGACATGAAGAGAAAATTGGTTCAGACAGCTCTAACAATCACATTGGGCTCAAGGTCCATACATGTTAGAATATGTGATTGCAAGACAGACTCAAATTTATATCCATATAAGAATTCAGTTTGCCAATTTCTTACAAATATTTATCTTTATTGTCAGTAGATTTCATAGTCACCAAGCAAATAGTTCAATCTCAAACAAATTAATATTCATAGATGTCTTCGATTTGGCATTATAATCTCTTGGGCTTTATGTTTACTTTTTGTTTTTTCTCTTCACTTTACAGGGACCATGCTTCATTTTACCTAAGTAAGGGAAGGTGGAAATATTTAACATTATAAAAGAGTTATACAGGGGCTTTTTGTATGGTAGCAATTAATAAATAATGAAAGTAAGACATTGTTATTTATGGAACTTCTTTATACAACATAAAAAAGTATAACAGATTTCATTTTACATTAAGAATTCTTAGAAAAGAAAGCTGTGTGTTGCAGATTGTCTCTTCATGTGAAGGCACCTGACCCAGAAAAGGTTTATACCCTCATATTACTTTCATATTACTCATGTCAATTCATGAGTAATATGAAAAATAATTGTGTGGTACATGGGAAGAAATATTCCTTAGTAAAGGGACATCAATCAGGCTATCAGCAAACCCTGATGACAACTTTTCCTCACTCCTCTCCATGCCATTTCTACGCACGGTTAAGCTGATGTTAAAGAGTGTTAACATCAGAGGATGTTATTTCTTGCACTTTATTCAGTGTCTCCCAGGGGCCATTTATGCATGGATCTGATTCTTCCTTTACCTGGTGTAAAGCTTGCCACCTGCTATCATGGCAGAGCTACGCACCAGGAAGCCATAGAGAATGCACAGTGAAACCGACTTCATCACATGATCTCTCCAGCCTCCGCATAGGAAAGACATATGCTTATACCCCAAATGTAACTAACTCTGCCCTCTTGTGTGCTTTATCCTCCATGAGATTTACGTAATTCATCACAGCCAGCATCATGTGAAAACAAGTCAGCCTTCACATTTTTAGACTGCGGTGTCACCAAAGGCATTCTGGGAAACATACCTGAGATCTTGCGCTTCGTGAGGGCAGCCCTATAGACTGGCTGACTCCGGCCTTGGGAGTTCATGGACTGCAGGGAGACCACGTACACGGACTCCGAGGCTGTGAACCAAACAGCAAGGCCTGAGGCCGGCCGGACGTCTCTGGAGCACCCGTGCATTCCCCCGCTTCCCTCTGTTCCATTCCACCTTCCAGGGGCTTTCCCTCCTCTTCAGGACAACTAACCAGGAGCCCACCAAGTGTAGGAAGTAATCTCAAAAGGAACACTATTATGTTAGAAAATGGGATTTTTACTTTTAACTCCTGAAAAGTGAATTTCTAGCTTATTATCAGGATGAAAGAGAGGTAAACTATGCTTAGAAAAATGAAAAGCACATTTACCCACATAATTCCCCCAATTGCTTTTAACTTCCAAAAGACAGAAGAGGGAGTCACTGTTTCTATCTGTCCAAAAAGAAGGGAGAAGAAAAGGAACAACTGACAAGCCGGGTTAACAGCCAGAACATCTCTCTGAACGGTGGGAGGCTGTGCCCTTCGAGGACAAAATCCTTAAAGATCTGTTAAGAACAATTGAAAGACTTTGAATGTATCCTTTATTGCTGGGCTTCCCCCAAGAAGACGAGACGTGAAGGGTCCCAGCAGCAGCAGCATCCACCCAAAGCTCCTTCCCATTCATCAGGTGGAAGTGGGCAGAGAGGCCGGGGAGGAGAAGGAGCAGGAGCAGCCCTGTCTCCACAGGCAAGGAAGCCGCAGTCCCCTCTTGGAGTGTGGCCGGCATCCGCTGTCCAGGCCTGTCATAAATACAGCCAGCAAAGCTCAGGACCCCCCCCCCCCCAGCTGGCTGTGCACGTAGGGTCTCCAGTCCCCGCAGATGCAGCCTGGGTGGCCACAGCTGGGCTTCCTCTACCCAGTTCAGGGCTTGGGAAGAGATAAGGCTGGCACAACATTCCAACATGATTGAAGACAAAATTTCAAAGACAACAGGGATGAACACAGTCAAGAGGAGGAAAGCAACAGCCCCTCCCCTCATGCAGAAAAGCAGCCTGACTGGAGGAAGCTGCCTGGATCATGCAGCAACTTAGAAGACAGCCTGGTGTCATCATTGAGGCCAAAATGATGGCGGCTGGCACAGCGGATGGAGCAAAGGGATAACTTCAAGCCACTGTCATACCTGGAAAATGAGCCTCACACCTGAAATAGTGTTCTGAGTATTGAAACAAACACCAAGACCTTCAGGGCGCTGAGCATCCATCCACGGTAAACTCACCGAGCTTCTTGATTTCGTGTGTCCGCTCGTCTCTGGTCAGTGGAACATAGTTCATCTTCCGGCCACTTTCCCCGTAGCCCAGAAGAAAACCCCGAGATCTGCGTGGACTCTTGGCTCCAGACAGGCGCGGTGCCTTCCACGCCACAGACAGCCTGTCGTCTGAGGACCGGACGCGCACATGTAAGGGCTTGTTGGGCGCTTCCTTCTCTTAAAGAGGACATGACATAGAGACCATTAAACAGTAGCCAGGTAGAGTCCACCGTGGCAGGTGGAGTCTCTGCAAACGTGGCACCTCAGTAGTTCGCAGCGGGGCCTAACAGACCTTTTGGGGGTAACAGATTCTGGAAAGACCACCTTTCCCCCAAGGGTATCAGCACTCCCTTCGTAAGTTCCTCCCTGCCTCTCACACCTAGAGAGCTTAAGAACAAAAACCAAAACTGTGCCACGTGGAGAGGCAGCCGGCCAGAAGCCTTGGACGCCTCACAGTGTCTCCTTTCTTCTATTTCCTTTTGTTCTCTTAGGCCAAAGCTATATATTCTCTGGCAAGCGCTAAAGGTCAATGTAAAAACATGGCAGAGGCCCATTATGTGCAATTTATAACTGTCTTCCATAAAGCTGTTACACTGTAATGTTGAAAAGTCAGGATTCCCTGCCTTAGCAACCAACGACCAACAGCCAAATGCTAACTGATTTATTTAGGGTCTTAATTTTTCTCCCACATGTGAGTCCTATCCCTCCAGGAAAGCCCTGGACAGGCCACATCATTGTTGCTGTCTTCAGCATCTGTCATTTTCTTGTGAAATTAATCAGTTTAGTGAAATCCTCTGGCTGATCGGCCTCATCTCAAGAAACACTCTCACTGTGTATTCTCAAAGGAACATGCCCAGTGGCTACCACTCAGTGCTTAAAGTCTTGCTTCCACATCAAGGCAGAGCTGATACATCTGGGAAAAAGCGTCATGGATCACGAGCGTACCACATTGCCCATTTCTAACAGTGGACCACATTTGAGCCCTGAGGAGGCTAGAAACCATCTTTTTAACTGTGTGAGCAGTTACTTCCCGAGTATTCTTCTTCTGCTAAGTGCATTAACCCCATCATCAATTCTGACTGATCTTATTAGTCTGGAAAATTCCCAGCTAAACTAAGACATAAAAACCAAAACTAATGTCACAAGTTATTGTGAGCTCAATAATACATAAACAAGTAGCCATTGCAAAGGGTTGTTCTGCCAGACACCTGGCTCCAACATTGTGAACCTAATCAAGGAGTGTCCTTGGGTAGATCAGCTGGAATTGCTTGACTGGTCTCTGGACTCCCCTACTAAGAGACTACCATATAATGGCCAACAAATATTTCACCACATACACAAAACAGTAACTATTTTAAGGCATTTGCTTTTAATCCAATAGTGTAGTCCAGCAAAAGGAAACACTACCTGGGTCTTCTGTGTCAACTAGAAAATAAGTTGCTGCACAGAGATGGCACCCCTGCAGTTCTGCGCCAGTCCTGTGTCCTCTCTAGCCAAGCATGTAGCAGTAGGCACAGTGTTCCTGGGACCACTAGGCTTTGGGGAGTCTCTGCTCAGGAAAATCAGATTCTGACTAAGTAACCCCTGACTCTCCACAGTAAAAAGCTGAGGGGGGCGGGAGCAATAAAAAGCTAAATGTCCCTTGGAACTTCCAACAGGGATAGAGCTCCTTTGGAGGAAGGTATCAAGTTCCAAGGACAAGGGGCTGATATGACCCAGATGGTGTAAGCTTGTTGCTGATGTGCCCAGTCTGGGGCTCTGTCCTGAAGCCCACCAGATCCACCAAACATGAGCCACACAGCCCAGTGCAGGGACAGCAGCTTGCCAATCACTCAGTGCGGGTCCCTGACCCCAGGAACCAGCCCGTGCCTAACAACTCCACTCTGGGGTCCAAGGATGGGGCCAGGACGCCGAACCATGCAGGGGAACAGGGTTGAGCTAGTTCCGACACCCAACACAGTCAATTTCACATGGACCTCAACAGTTTGTAGGAGGCTCTGTTTCCTTAGAACAGCACTAAGGAAAGTAGAAAAGGTATCCTCATCCCCAGGAGAAAACTGAGGTCCCCAGAGGAGAAGCAGCTGACCTGAGGTCACAAAGCTCTTTAGTGCCAAGCAGGGTCGCAAATGCCACCATTCTGATCCCAATGTGTCCCCTCTTAACGATACCCCTCCCATTTAAGCTCAGTCCTCACCCCGTGTGCCCTTCCCCTGGCCACCCAGCCCCTTCTGCTCACCGATGTGAACCCAGGCTCCCTGCAGAGTGTAACCCACCGCCTTGAATGGAAGGCATGGAACATGATATACCAGACGCTGTCCCAAGCAGGTAGCCAAGGACAGGAGAGGGGCTCTCACCAAGGACTCCCTGACCCCCACCCTGAACTGACCCATGACCCCAGGCAGCTCATGTAGTCTGGGTAAAAACACAAACGGGAGCAAACTGCAATCCCTCTAAACAAAATCCCCTCTTTCCCATCTTTGTGTTTATAAAACCAACCTCATTTTTTTCAAGTACTTTTGAAAATTCCCTTTATTATTCTGAGTAACATATACTGTCAAGCATCTTCTGTAGATCATCTGGTAACCCTCTTTTAAGTGCACACCCCATATGGTTCAAATCCATTTGCAATTAAATGATTGAAGTGTTTGGCTAAGCTTTGTGGGACAGTCCACCAAAGCCTTCTGAACTGTCCTAATAAATCTCTGTAGGTCTTTTATCTCAAACACAGGAAGTCACAACTGCCAAGAGCCTGCAAGCCCACATCCACCAGCACTGAGTGCATCTCAGCCCTGGCAGGACACACTTCCTGGGTCACTCTGGGTCCAACAGAACCAGGTAATCCATACTCAGAGCTGGTCGATAACAGAACTCCCACATCAATTATCATACCACCCCTTGTTGCAGTGGATGTCAGAAAGCCAGGCAGGACTGGGATCTTTCTCCTGACTTGGACCACCAGCTTTGAAAATGGGCAAATATTCTGAAGTTGTCCAAAATAAAATCTATTCTTTTCAGTAAAAAAAAAAAAAAATCAAAATTCCACATGATGCTTTGCCCACTTAAAATTCTATGCTGGTTAAACCTGGCTGCTTCTAAACTGGGCTGATGCCAGCTCAAAACTCAGTCTGCATCAAATCTATTACTTTTGGGTGACTTTAGAGTTCTTCCTCACCCTCAGTCTCTTCCTCCGTGAAACAGTGTATATCATGTTGGGTTTTGTAATATGATCCATGTAAAGTATTGAGGCTCCTACCTCGAAGACATTAAGCGTGCTAGGTTATGTAGCTATTATTTGGAGCCCAAAGGTCCATGTACTAAAGTCCTGATCCCCAGCCATTGGAAGGTGGTGGAACCTTTAAGAGATAAGGTCTTGAAGTCGCTGAGGGCTCGTCCCTGAAGGTGTCCCTGCCATGAGTGGGTGGTTGGGCTCTGCCACATGTAACATATACTGTCAAGTGATGTGCTGCCTCACACAGACCCAAGCAATGGCGTCAACCAATTTTAAATTCCAAAGCTCCAAACTGTGAGCCAAAATAACCCCTTTCCTCTTATAAATTGGTACCTTGAGAAATCGTTATAGTGACAGAAAACTGACTACCACAGTGGCAATGGCAAAAATGGAGTCCCTCTTTCATCAGACTGCTACCTACGTGGGCAGCCCCCTCTGAACAGGAACATGTCACAGAACTTAGCTCTAAGCTTTGCACACAGGGTCACTGAAAACCAGATAAGGGCAAAAGAAATTTGCCCCAAACCCTTTATGTTGACAACCTTCTCAAATAGGAAGCTGTCCACGTCCATGTGATTTTTTTTTTTTTTTTGGCCTCGTGAACCAGAAGCGCTAGCTAGTCCTCATCTCCATCCACATCTAACATGCTCGACTCCCCTACTCTTCACTGGTGTGACAGAAGGCCAGCACACTGCAGGTATCAGTCCATGACTTCGAGGAGTCCAGGGATCATCCCACCAACTTGTCTGATGGCCCACTGTGCTGACCACAAAACTTCACAATGATGGCCCTCTCCCTGTCCCCATGGCTGAAAGAGCAGGCCTGCATTATCATGGGCCTGTGATGCCCACCCTCTGCCCCATCATCCCCAGCATCAGCCTTCAATATAACTGTGGACACTTTGCCCACAGAGCAGGAGGGAGGCCGGGCACTTCCACCAGAGACCAGGTGCTCAAGGGTCGGTGTACTTCAGAATCACCTGCAGCTTGTGAAAATGCACCCTCATCTCCACGTCTGGAAGGACCAGGTGAGGTTCTGGGCCTTCTGTGCATCCCTGATGCATAGGCAAGATGAGGAAGGGAGAGCACAGAGGGGAGAAAGAAGGAAGGGGGCAGGAAAGGGAGGGGATCGTGTTAAAGAGCAGCGAAGGCCAACCATCCACAGCCAGATGGAGACAGGACACTGGCTTGGTAGTTTCAACACCCTGAAAACAGGCCCAGGCCCAGTCTGGCTGGCTTCTCTGAGATAAGGTTCATTACACCAACCTCTCACTAATGTCTACCAATGTCTAGAGCTCGTTCTTCCAGAGGAAATTCTGACACACGATCTTCCTGAGCCATCTTTGAGAGGATTCAGAAATCTCTTTTCAACACACCTAATACTTGCAATGCAATCGTGTCTCTCAACAACAGGGACGTGTCCTGAGAAACACACCATCAGGAGACACTGCTGGGGACTTACTCAAGCCAAGACAGCCGGGATGTCTCCAGGGGCATGCTGTGTAGGCAGCCCAGCATCATGCCATGCCTGGCCGGGCTTCCTCTCAAGTCCTTGAAGGGCCGCATTTTCCTCTCTAACAAATAACCTCCATCCTTTTTCACCATTTACTTAGTGAATTTCACATTGTGCTTAAATAAGCCCAGCTAGTTAACAAAAACAAGGGGAAAAGGAATCCATCCTCAGAGTGTCACCCACCAGTATCAGGCCCTTGGGCACATGTCCTCACAATAGCTCACAAGCCACCTGTTTGCTGACAAAGACAACGAGGTTCAGCAAGGTGGAGGGAACGGGTCCCAGCCCGGCAGATGCAGGCCCTGAGCTGGAGTGGGAACCCGGGCCGTGGGATCTGTAGCCCCAGACCTCTCCCCTTCAGCTCTCATTTGCAAGCTCTGATGGTGGCAGTGTTGGTGTCTCCACTGGCCACACTGTGGCACGGGTAGGGCCCAGCCCTGGGAGCAGGTTCTCTGAGGCTCTGAAAGCCCCAGGTGAAAGATCTGGTGGTCAGCACCCGAGACCCTCAGGTCCACGCATCCTGCCTACAGAGCTGTCAACCAGGCTCGCAGCGGCCTGCGGCCCCAAAAGGAAGTCGGTGCCATCGGGATCTTCCCATGCCTGATTCCTCTTAAACGGAGAAGCATCCCTAGTGCTCCCAGGGAAGACCAGAGGAGGAAAAGCCAGATGCCATACATCCCACCACCCTCAGAGACACCCGGACGGCACCCCTCGGCCAGCGCGAGGGGTCAGTAAAGCCTTGCTGCTTTTTCAGGGCTTGGAGAGGAGAGAAGGTCTTAGGAGCAAGATGGACAAGAGAAAAGGGGAAAATAAGGACTTGACCTCCCAAGCTGGCAAATCTTGATGAAATATTGATAGAAAAAAGAGAGAATGCATGCTTGGGGCACACAGACTTTCAGACAAACCGGCCAGCATGAAGGCCTTAGTTCCAGGTTTCTGAGGCTCCCTGGGACGGCCTAGTACACAGAGACCCTCTTCCCCCTTCTAAGATCCCGCAGGAACATCCAGGATGTCATGGGGTGAAGAAGCCAGGAAAGGCCTATACATAAAAGTCAGTGCATAGAAAAGAGGAGAGAAAGTGGCCAGGCCCCTCTCAGAAACAAAGCAGACACTTGGAGCCACCTAGGGCCACTGGGGTTCCACCAGGTTGCTTTGTCTATTTGTTTCACAGGAAAAGGGCTGCGTCGCTTGATCACTTAACCAAGCTTTCCTCAACCTTTTCACTAAAGTTTACCTAACAGCAAAGAAAATGAACTTGATCTGCAGAGTCCTGGAGCAAGGCAATTTGTTCACAGTCTTTGTTTTTATCTCAAATTTTCACTTGAGCCAGGTCTGGTGGCACAGAACTGTAATCCCAGCAACTCGGGAGACTGAGGATCGCAAGTTCAAGCCAGAGTCAGCAATTTAGCTAGACCTCATTTCAAAATAAAATAAAAGGGGCTGGGGGTGTGACTCAGTATAGCACCCCTGTGTTCAATTTTCAGTACGGGGTGTGGGGGGAAGATTGCATTTGAATTTTGTAGACTACTCCATAATATTGTGGTGCTCATTTTAAACTTTAAAATGACATTTTCAGTGCCGGGCCCTCAAGAGAACACTGTCCACAGGGGTGGACAGTTCCTTCATGCCTTTGTGGACTCCTGATATTACTCTGTTCTCTGAAGTTCTAAGAATTATAATATGTTGGTGGCTCCAGGATGTCATCCTGTCAATCAGTTGCTGACTTTGAAACTGACCCTGGTAGACTCAACATCAAGAGCCTAGGAATATCAGTGAAAATTACTTTGCGCCCATGAATTCACTCACCGTCTAGGACTGAGGCTGTGCTAGGTCTCAGGATGCCAAGTTGATGGCAGACACAGCCATCACTATTAATGACCGCAAGGGACTGGTTAGGCTGGCAGTGAAACCCTTGTTCCTAGCAAGAACCAGAAGGCTCTGTGACTGCCTACGTGAATGTCTCTCTCAGTTTTCACAGATTGCAAGTCTTTTGGGGGCATCTCCCTTGTCCTACCACTGTGTAGACAGGGCTAGGTTCTCTGACCCATCCAGGGCAGTGGCTTATCTATAAGATCAATGCCAGTTGCCAATGTCCTTGTAATTCTGATGTAGACATCACTGAGCCATTGGAAGAGGAGCTCTGGGGTAGCCCTTCCCTAGCCCAGGCCACTGGCTCCTATCCCGGGCCCAATCCACCCCCTAATACAGTGGTTGGAGTTGAGGATCAGGCAGCAATGAAAGGAGAGATCATTTGCAATGAAAGATGCCGTTACATAATGGCAACAGGTTGATAACCTTAAATAGACAGGGCTTCCTTTTAGGACTAATACATGAATTTGCAGAGATCTAGATAAGAAGCTCTGGCCTTCCTCAGGGGCAGGGCAGCTCCTGGCCTGTACTTTGTCTCTCTTAGACATGCAAAATGCGGAGATTATGGGCTCAAGATACTCAGTTCAGAGTTTTCAATTTCCACATCAGTCATATTTATCTAACCAAACTGGCAAGGATATGTCCCTGAAAATCTTGATGAAATATTGATAGAAAAAAGAGAGAATGCATGCTTGGGGCACACGTGTTGTAAATCCACAGGCATTTCTGATTAAAGGAATGCTAGGTTAGAGTTCCAAAGATGAACCTCACGCTGTCCTGCCCAGGGTCTAACTGTGCTCTGTGTATGAAGTCGGCCTTCCGGGGACTGTAGATCCAGAGCCTGACAAGGCCTGCAAGAAAGCTCATGCCAGCAAGAGACGGAAGAAGGGACATGGCTGTCTCAGACAGTGGCATTCAGAATTCCAGATGGCGGAGGGAACAACTCGGTCCCCAACTCTGGACTCTATGGCAGGAGGTGGTCATTAGACACCAGGAGGCGGGAAGATCAAATAGTCCATTACCATGGATACAAACATGGCCCAGACACCTGGTGGAAAAACACATCACAAGCCAAGTGCGCTGGAGTCAGGACATAGGCGGAGGCCAGGGGTGGTACAGTAAAGAGGGACCACAGGTACACAGCACCCAGGTGCTGGCAGGAAAGGGCCAGAGAAGAGCTGTGGACTCTCCACTCATCCTGAGTCCAAGTGCTACTTAATGCCCAGGAAGTCAGCAGCCTCCATGAACTAAAATAAAATGTCAAGAAACAAAAAGCAAAAAGCAGTCTTTTGTTTTAGTACTAGATGGGGTTACCTCCACAGTTCGAGAAAAGCACAGATCTAGATCTTTAGAAAATTATAAAAATCATTAAAAATAGATCTGAGTATATTAAGAGCTAAAATTAACCAGAGTCTAACATGGTTTCCAACATGAAAATTTTGGCAAAAGCAGAAGAGCTGGCCCAGCCAAATCTGTAGGCTGGTCAGTAGCAAAGTTGGGACATGTCCCCAGCCTGGCCCCGTTGCCCCAAATGCAGCCACAGAAAAAAGTTAAACAGCTCACAGAAAAAGAAGTCTACAGAGATGTTGGATACTAGTATTCCAGTAAGTGAGCAGTGGGTCATCTTGTCCCCATGTCAGCACAAGGATATGGGTCTACATCCCAACAAGAGGGAGAAACTTCCTGACGGGGACAGGGGATGTGTGCTCTGCAGGAAGCCCAAACGTCTGCCCTGAAGTGGCAGTTTTGCTTCATCTCATTTCTAAGTCCTGAGAGTTTTTCTATTTGGACAAGTGACCAATTTGAGAGTCAATCAATCACTGATATCCTGTGAACCTTCCAAAACTCTCTAGTATGTTCTTTCCTCCTCCTCACAAGATTCATCATGAAAATCCCTGCACGTGGGGAGCCCATCCAAATGCACACACTTTTAAGTCCTGATGCACCACGAGGATCTGAAAGATCACCGTAGTCTGGCGTGGTAGTGCCATGACTCAGGACTCGGGCTTTTCCCTTCAGATAACAAATCTAACAAGGCGTGGCCCTAGGAGTAGGCGGCACCCAGAGGGGTTGAGCTACACTCACCTGTTCCTTTGTAATCCTACCCCTTTGCTCTTTTGGGATAGAATGTTTCATGGAACCTCCCCTTGTGTGTTCCCTATATAGGAATAAAGAATTCCGATGTCTCTCTCTCTTTTCACAGACACTTAAGGTCAGAGGAGCTGTCACAGGACCCAAAGAAAAAGGTATTTCTTGGTCTCTGTGTGATTATTTCGTGCAGCCCATTTCACCTGGAGTGACCCCGAGTGTTTACTCATGGAACGCAACACCTGCGTGGTTTCACCTTGATGTCACCATCTTATCACTGGGCTCCCAAGCCCAGAGCTCTCCACTTGCTTGTTCTAGGTCACAGTGCAGATTATTTTTCAAATAATTTGTGATTGTATTCTAGGTTTAATGATCTCCTTCCCCCCATTCATATGTTGAAGTCTTAACCCCAGTACCTCAAAATGGGACTTCATTAGGGATGGGGTCTTTAAGGGTAATTTGAGTCAAAATGAGACAATTGGGGTACACTAATACAACTGGTGTCTTTATAAAAAGAGGAGATTCGGATGCACAGAGACCCCAGGGCATACAGCCCACAGAGGAAGGACCACGCAAGGATGCAGCCAGAAGGTGCCATCTGCATTTCATCCAAGGAGAGCAGCCTCAGAGAAGCCAATCCTGCCGCAGGCACGTTGACTGCTCAACTCCAGAACCCCTGAGATAAACTGCTGCTGTCTAAGCCCCCAGGCTGGGGTGCTTTGCCCTAGCAAACTACCAGACGATATACATTATTTTTTGCTTTTTTATTTACCATGTTCTTTCCTGTTAAAATATAAGTTTCTGTCGGGTGAGCTCCTGTCTGTCCTGCTCCTGTGTATCTCCAGCAGAAGAACCTGTGCTTGGAAAAGCGCAGGCACCAGAGGAATTAGTTAAATCACCAACATCCTATTTTTAGGCAAAGATAATTCAGTCCAGAGAGGTCCAAGCCAACCAAACGAGGCCTTCTGGAATCTGAACTCAAGCCTCGGTTTCTAGCAGAATGAAAGCCCTGAAGAACAGGAAAGGCTGTAGTTCCAGACACAGACAAACCCCTCCAGGCCTCACACCAGGTGCCTGTGCTCATGCTACACAGGAAAAATCCCTTCCTTTGAATGAAGAAGTACAATTTGGAGTACTTCTCTTTGACAAAAGTATTATATATTTAACCATTTCTCAGAACAAAAGCACAGCATTTTTTTCAAAAATAAAGGTATAAATACATTGATAATTTAATATATCAATATATTTTATAAATTAATCATGTTATTTTCTATAACAATGTGATTTTTTTTCTCCTGGAGCACTTTAACCAAGTATAAGCATCACGGATATCGGCAGATTGTTTTGTGTTTTAAGTTGTGCCTTCTATCACATGTGCAAGAGGCTTTACCTAGCAATTTCTCCTAGTATCTTTTTTATCATACTATATAACAAATCGTGTTTTCTAGCAGAGCGCTCTGGCAACCACAGCCCACGGAGCTCCTGCAGACAGAGGGGTTAAATAACCTCATCAGACATACAACCAGCCATGAGCCACAACCCAATCCTCTTATAATCCCTGACACCCAGGATTTCTGCGACACTTACTTATTCAGAAGGGTCACATGCACACACACATGCATGCATATACACACATGCACACACATGCACACACCCGCATGCATTTCTAGGAAAGAAAGCAAGAGAAATTAATTACTTACAAAAAAGCAAGAAAATTACTTGTTCTAAAACTAAGGTCATTAAAAAGACTTTATCACAGAAATTGTAAAAATAAATGGTTATTTACATTACAAAATAAAAGATTCATACACAAGGCATGTATATCCATCAGTGAAATGTTTATGTGAGTCTGATAACATGTAAGCACCTCTGAATTAAACATCCTTTCCCATTCTGCACATATTGCAAGCATGCAGTAGCCTCTCTTATCCAAAGTTTTGTTTTCCAGGTTTTAATTACCAGTAGTCAACTGTGGCGCAAAATTATTGAATGGAAACAATTCATGTTTTAAATTGCACTCAATTTTACACAATGTGACAAAATCTCAGGTCATCCCCCTCCATCCCACCCAGGACTTGAATCATTCCTTTGTCCAGCATATCCATAATGTATACACTACCCTCCAGACGTTCACTTAGCCTTCTTGACTGTCAGGTTGGCTGTCACAAATGCCACAGTGCTTTGGTTCAAGTAATGGCCTGCATATAGCCTCAGGCTGTATCACGGTGCCTTCGCCATAAACCTTACCTCCTCTAATCACGTGGGCATTGGGCCATCTCACATCATCACAAGAAGGGGAATACAGTAAAACTACTTTGAGAGAGGGAGGGAGAAAGAGATTGCATTCACATGGCTTTTATTACAGTGTATTGTTAAAGCAGTTGTATTATTAATTATTGTCATTAGCCTCTTATTGCATCTAATTTATAAGTTAAAGTTATCATTGATATGTGCATATAACAAAAAAAAATGGAATACATAAACCTCAGTACTATCTTCGTTTCTGGTATCCACTGGGGTCTTGGAACATGTCCTCTGCAGGTGAAGGGGGATTTCCAAGTTCGATGCCTGGCCTCCTGCCCTTCTCTCTTCCCAGCCTCTCTTCTGTACTCTTTCTGCTTCAAGTGTGCCCCTATGGCATGACCCTAAATCCATGTCTAGCTCTCCCTTCCTTCTTCCAACTCCTATTTCCTCACTCCAAACACCATCAGGACCGCCCCACTGCCGTGCCCCACAGCCACCTCGAGTTCGTCATATCTGAACAAGAACGTATCACCTCACCCCAAAGCCAGCTGTCTTTGCTGACTGCTTTCTTCTTCTACCCCATTTATATTAAAGAGATTTTTAAACCATCCACACCAGCAAAACAGATTTGAGAAACATAATATGGTCATTAGTTTCAACATACTCACCTTTCTCTGCACAACAACACCAGACTGATGTATTTAAAAACATGGTGCATGAAAATAAAACATGATTCCTCACCATATTGTCTTGGGATAACACCCAGCCACATCGTGAAATAACTGCATTCATTGTGTATTATTTTTTCACCATCAATTAAACATATTCAAGAAACAACACACAAGAAATGTCAACACTTCTCTCAATAAGTAAAACAATATGACCAGACGACATCAACATCCAAATGATACCACACACATATATATACAAATATGGAGCAGAGATGGAAGGCAGGTTATCCAACGCATAAGAAAATATCCAAAGAGTGTCAGGAAAGAGAGCAAGACTTGATGCCACATATTAGCCAATAAAAGCCACTGCTTTGTGGGTTCCTTTTGTTTATGCCATTCACAAGAGTAAGAGTTGTAAAAACCCTCCATGGGCCAGTACTACCATCTCGACCACCATATTTGCCGGTTAACAGGGTGACAATCTCCCCAGATGTAGTTGCAGATGCTTTCCCCCACCCCCCACCACCACAAGGACACAGAGGAACAATGAGCAATGAGCAACACTGCTGCAGTCTGGTCCACCAGGCACAGAACGTATCGACCGAGACTGTGTGGCACGTGTGTTAGCTTAGCGATGGGCACGAATGAAGGTTTGTGAGCACATGTGTGTGACAGAAGCACAGTCCTCTTGAGAGGAGATGCTTCAGTGAAGACATGAACCAAGGGAGCAAGTACCTGTGACGGTTTCATTAAATGATGCTGGACCCTTAAGGGAGGGTCCATCAATCTTGATCCATTCACCTCCTGAATTAGGGAAATGCAACTGGATGGTTAGAAACAAGGCTATTTGGTTTCCATACTTCAGTGTTTCCTTACTGTAGAGTTCAGTGATATTTCCAGGTATTCAAAAGGATCTGCCTGGGGCCATGTTAGTGGCTCCACACCTGAGCCTATGGACAGTCCATGTTTGGTCTTCTGCACAGGGTTTATTCTAGTGAGTGTCGAAAGGAAAATGGAGACAAAATGCCAATAACCTACTTTAAAACTATTGTAAAAGAAGGGATAAGTCTCTCCTAGTTTTTTATATTTTGACTTGCTATGCACATCTAAAAAGGTCTTGCTTGGGAATCCTTTCCATATTCAAAATTTATATAGATTTGATAAAAGTGTGTGTGTGGGGGGGCCTCTCCCATTCTAAGTTACAAAACTACAGCCTCTGATTCTAGAGGAGACTTACCAGGCAGGCTCTCAGCTCTGTAAACTGGTCGGCTCACTCCACTGTGGTTCTCTGCAGTAACCAGCACAAAGTACACTACCCCCGGCTCTGAAACATACGGTTCATATCAAGCCACCGTTGCAAATCTCCAAGCATCACACAGTTTGACTCACTAATCATCTTCCTTATTTGCTTTATAACTAAATATAAAGGTTTGAATTAAGTGACAAGTCTAAGATAGCCTTCTCCATGGTTTTTACTCAAATCACTAACATTCTTCTCACGCAGCTGAGACACGCCAGACCCAAACACAAACTGCATTTAGTACAGAGTACGAGGCATGTGCAATAAATCTGGATTCATAAGCAGTCAATAAAAAGGGCACTTAGGGATTTTAACTTTAAGATCAATGTAAGAAATAGGAACTCACAGTCCACTTATTGCTATTTCAAAATACACTGTCAAAAACTATAAATAATATTTCCCCCTGGAAGTTCCAAATTGAAATTTCCAGGAAAAAAAAAAGAAAGAAAGAAAATGTCAGTGTAACTCATAAAATATGGCACATGGGAACTCTTCGTTGCACTACATAAAGCTTCGGGAAATTTTCCTTTTCACAGTAAAATGATCCCTAGACTTTGCCTTCATATTGTTTTTCACCATTTCAACAAAACACTAGTAAAAAATATATATATATATTTCTTGGAATCTTGGAAATGCTCAGTTACTTGAGATAATTGGGCTTCACTTTTTGATTTTTGTATTGAGGTCAGGGTCAAATACCAGACCTCTCTTTGACTGACCTACTGAAGTTGTTGGGGTGCAACAGGAAACCTAGATGCCCTGTTACAAAGAGGGTGCCCCTGAACTTGCAGCTTGAAAACAAAACCCTAATAGCACTCAGTTTTCCTCAAAACAAGTGAAGGGGCCCATTCCCCAAAAAGATGGAAGCTCATGGACATCACACCCCTGAGGGTCAGACAGATAAGCATCAGCTCTGTGTACGGCAGTGATCATGTGGCCCTTCTCGTAGCCAGGAGCCTTCCTCAACACAACCTCATTCAGTTCTCAAGCCAGAGGCTCCGCGCCACCCACTGGAATGACACAGTCTGGGACACCTACTCTGCTCAAGCCTGGTGTGACTTCTGTCTGAATCTGGCAGGGCCTGGTGGCATCTGGGGTTTGGCATGAACTGTCAAACTAGTGGGGAAGTGCTCCAGGTCCTGACAGGATGCAAAACCCTGCTTCACCAGGCACTTTCTGCACTCTGAGCTTATTTGTATTTCAAAAAAATTTAATCCACATGTGTCTGAATCCCTACATTTAACTCATCAGAAACTGGCTTCTAGCAAGTTCTACCACTCTCTTGTAACATGTTTTCCTTCTCTGCAGCAATCATAACAACTCAAGGTTTGAGTAGATGTGACCCTGCCCAGGCCTTCACTCTGACAGAATCTCCGTTTAACCTCGCAGTTGGATGGCGGGGTGGCCACACCATGCAGAAGAGATTCGAGGAAATACCTGCTTAGCTGAAGCCAGGAGGAGTGGATTCTGGTCTCCTTCATCTCCCTTACACAATCTCTGTTCTGCTACCAGAAAACCTAACCGTCCAGTGCAGGAGGTGGAGGAGGAACCAGTACAGCAAGCTGAGGCCAGGGATGGGTGCTGGGGAGCTTCACGCTGACTGTGGTCCACCCAGGATGACAGCACTCACGTGGCCCGGGGGACACCTGGTCATCTCTGTGCCACCCTCCGTCACTCCCTTATGACCCAGCTTCAGGTTGAGCCGAAGCCAATGGAGTTTAAGACACTGGAGTCCAAAAGAGAGGGATGCGGAGGAGGCAGCTCAAAGCCCGAGTCTAAGACCTCCACGTCTGCACTTAGAGGACAAAACACGTTGAATGAGACTCAGAATATTCCCAGCCTCCAGGACCAAATTAAAAATGAAATTTAAGTGGGTAAAAAGATCACATCTTTAACCAGCTGTAGCTTAGCATGACATTCCACGTGCACCTTTACAAAGATGTGTTACAATTGACTCTTGAACAACCAAGGGGACGGGGCACCGAGCCCTGTGAAGTCAAAAATCTACATAGAACTTTGCCTCCCCCAAACATAGCTAGTAAGAAGCTGTTGTTGACCAGAAACCTTATCAACAACAGAAAGGGTCAAGTAGCACATAATTTATATATTGTATGCACCACATATGGTGACAAAATAAGCAAAAACTTGGAGAGATCACTTTTTTCTGTGACGCACAATTTACACAGGAGACAACTGCTCACACGGAAATGAGGAGTGGTACATGGTGGCATCCTAAAAGGACACGGCCACACCTGAGTTCACCGTGATAGCAACAGGAGGTGGCCTTGGTGTTATTACAGTAGCACTGTGTGTGCTGCAATTAGTTTTCTACAGATATATTTTAATACCGCACCTTTACTTTATTTAGATTTCTCTTACTGTAAAGGGCATCATGTACAGTTTATATGTGTTAAGTTTTGACAAATTTTAATAATGGATTCATGTATGTTATGGTTATAAATGATATGTGGACTATCTTCTTGAATTTGTGCATTCAATGTTTACCCAACTTTTTCCTAAATTTTTTGATATTTTTAGGATCTCAGTTCTTCTGTAAGTTTTTTCAAATTGTCACAAATCTCAAAACAAAAAATCCACTTGTAAGTGCACCTGCACAGTTTGAACCCATGTTGTTCAAGAATCAGCTGTATTTGAATTATCCCTAATTATAAAATGGCTTAGAAATCAGAAGTTTCCAGATTAGGCTACCAAATTGTCAGGTAATCACATTGCTATAAGACAAAAAGGACCAATGCATTTTCCAAAAGCACATTCATAAACTAAAAATCATTTGCAATTTTAATTTGGAGAGGAATACTTGATGCCTGGGAGCAGGAGTTCAGTCAGCCCAGGCCAGACTCCTGATGAGAGAGTCGCAGCACTTGGCTTCTCATCCCCAGAGATCCCGGCTATACTTTGTCTTGCAAATAGTTATCCTGAGATGTGGCACACAGTTAGTTCTGACTGGCAGCAAGAGCACAGAGTCACTTACCCACGTCGTCAATAAGGAAGGAGTGTGTCTCCGCATTCACCTTGATGTATCTAAGACTTTTCAGTGACTTTCCATAGGCAATGTTGTAATGCTCCACGGGTCTACTGGTAGCCTCTTTGGGTGGGTCCCACGTGACTTTCAGGCCCATTTTAGTGGACAGCAGTTTCACGTGCCTTGGCTTCAGTGGGTGGTCAACTATGCAAACAGCGCAACTATCAACTTAAGGTAATGGCAGATTGGGGAAAGAATTGTGTTGAAAGTTCTCTGATAGCATTAGCAAAAAGTCAACGGCTTTCCTCTGTCTGATTCTAAAGACTCCAAGTGCAGTCGTATTTGCACATTGCTACAGTGTGACTGCAAAACAAACATACCAAACCCCCCAGCTTTCTTTGTATTTTGGATAGCTGTGGGTGGTAAATTTAAACCAAAAATGAAATGAATTAGAATAAATGCTAGGCATTCTCTGCCTTGATTACTTTGACATGCCAGAGCGAGAGAAACCAGTCAGCAATTTGACAATTCTCCAGAGGCATTCATACATTAAATAAGTTCTTAGTATTTAGTATGATCCGTTGGACAGTCTTTAAAACACCTCTGAGAAGAATAACCCAAATACTGTGATCAGGAAGAATACCAATTGTATTCAAAGTAAGATAACAGAAGTAACTCATTTCCACAAAGAAAACAAACCCAAACCATCACCAGCTTGACAGGGAAGTAAAACTCTGGCTTTATCTGCAGACACTGAGTTTAAATGCTTCCATGTTTTGTCAGTAAGACATTAAAGAGAAGCACCGTTACTTTTTTACCTTCAGATATGAGGTTCTAAAACCAAATATTGATTTTCAAATTTACCAAAATGAAAAGAAACATTTTGTCCAACAAGACCTCTCAGCTCGCTGTAGATAACTGATACTGTAAAGCAAGGTAAATAAGGCCTAAATATTCATGCAACAGTCGAACAAATTTTTGGCCAACTTGGATGTGAAAATGACTATTCAATAATGCCAGGGTCAAGGAAGAATTGGTGTCGAGGCCTAAGACCAAGATCACCTGGCAGAACACTTAGGGGTGTGCTGAAGAGTTCTGCAGAGATGAGCTATTTCAGGGCTCATCTTCCCTCTCCTTGAAACTTCCGCACATCCCAACCAGGCCCAGAATGCAGTTGTAATTAAAAACAACCACCAACAACAAATAAACCCTGACACTGGGGGGAAAGAAAATAATGCCAGGCACTCTAAAAACAGGGAGGAAAATAACCTAGAGAACAAAAGAAAACCTTAAGCTTAGTAATATTAAGAAAACTTCATCTGAAAACCCATAAAATAAAGGGATGGCACATACATTGGTTAGAATGTGGGTTTAATTGAAAATTAAATTTAATAGAAAATTCCAAATAGAATAAATACAGACAACTCTAACATATGTGTCATTGTTCCCGACAGCCTTGCTGCATCTCAAGTCAAACCAGGGGCTAAGGAGAGAGCTCCTGAGAGAACTCGCTGGAGAAATTCAAGGCATGAACGAAGGGTATGAACCTGATGGATTTTGCAGGGTTAGAGAAAGGATGTCCACTGAAGAGACAAAAGCATGGTGTTAGACTATGGGCACAGACCAAAGTCCACAAAACCTCCCCTCCCAACTCCAGACGTGAGCTTCCTGTGATACAGTGATGGAGGAACCCAGGTGAGAAAACTGGTACTACAGAGACGGCATGCCAGCCATTTCTGGGCAGTTTAAATGTGTGATTGTGCCTACCCTTCTATAATTTTCTTTTGCCCTTCTTTGCCTACAAGAAAATTCAGCATAATCATTTCCAGGAATCCAACATGTGTAGAAGCAAAGCAAGATGTCCAAAAACTGCAAAGGGAAGCAGTGTGTGTTTCTCCCAAGGAAGAAAATGAATGCGTGAAAACACTAACAACACTTATCTTTACAATTCAATTCCAAAGCTCTGGTAGGAGAAGTCCGCTCTTCAACAGACATTGTGAAACATGAGAGCTATGAAACCCAAACACTTCCCGGCACTAGTGATTCAATCAGTGCACAACCACCGAGGCCAGAAAAATATTAATTTTTTTCTACCACTGTTATCTGAAAAAGAAGAACAATATAAATATACTCATTTTTCTTCCCTGCTATGTCTTTGTGTTAGTCATCTTTCCATTACTATAACAAAACACTTGAAATATTCAACTGCTAAAGAGAAAAGGTTTTCTTGGGCTCATGGTTTTGGAAGTCTCTGTCCATGATTGATTGGCCCCTTTGCTCTTGAATCTGTAGTGAGGCAGCTCATCTGGTGAGAGCACATGGTGAAACAAAGCTGCTTACCTCATGGTGACCAGGAAACAAAAGAGAAACAGAGGGAAAGATTGGAACCCCATCATTCCCTCCAATGGCTTGCCCCCAGTGACCTAAGACCTCCATTAGGCACCATCTTTTAAAGATGCCACCACCTCCCAACATCTCCACGGCTGAGACTCAAAGCTTTAACACTTGGAATTCAGGGGATTTATCCAAATCATAGCAGCCTTGCATTTACTCAGCATAGGATCATTGGTAACTCACATGTGAGTTCACAAAGGATGCACCAACCCAGCATCAGGAAAGCCACGCACACCCATCCAGGAGTCCCAACAAGACACACGACACCTGGGATCCTTATTTTACTTTTAAATATTCTTAGAAATTCAGCCCAGACCCTCCCTCTTGTCTTCTAGACAAGAAGACCTGCAGCCCTTTGTAAGTGTTTTCAGGAAGATGCTTCTAGGTACATTCTTTAAAGCTGCATGTTTCACGAACCACGACTCTTAATAGAAAGGGACAGACCCAGTGTTAGTACCACAGGAATTAAAAGCCTCATGGGGGGACCTTTGGGGCTGATTTCTCAGAGCAGGCGTGTGACAGGTAGGACCAGGATTTGCTGCTTTTGCGTCTCCGCAGCACGCAAGATTAGGAAATAGGCTTAAGCTGCAGCTGAAGGGATTTAGGGTTAAATAAAAAGAATTTCCTGTCCACGTCCTTCCCCACTCCCCACTCAAGGCTGTCTCTGAATGGAGACAGATGGTAAGGTGCTCCAGACAGAGGAGCAGCCAGCAAGAGTCTGCTAGGACTCCAACAATTTTATACTGCACAGAGCCATGGCATAATTCATACCAGTAAATTTATCCAGACTGGAGAACACTTGCCAGGTGCCGAGTGGCAAAGTGATGCTTCAGTGATCTTTCAGACACTCGGCAATGCCAGCCTAGACATCCCTGTGCGTGGCCCACCAGGAGATGTCCACTGGTTTGTTTGGGAATGGAAAATAAGGACACTTCGCGGACCACACTTTGGTCTGGTTCCAACTCCAGGTCTTATCCCAGAGGGCCTGCAGAAGCCAGTTTGGTTAAAGGGTCAGAGTGTGGATCGTGCGCTCAAGGAGAGGGGTAGACTCTAACACCTCTGCAATGCCTGTCCCTGGAGGGTTCAGCAGACAGGACTCAAGAAATTCTCCAGAGCTGATGGGCTCCTCAGGAAGCCTGAGCCCTGACCTAAGTCCTCAGGGGCCAACCTAACCAACCTCTGCAGGCTCCACTCTTGGGAGCCAATGGAGCACAATATCTCACCCGCCCCTCCCTCATCTTCTCACTCTGACGTCCTCTGTGACCACATTCAGGGCTGACTTCAATAGCTTGAAGCAAAGGATGTCACACTAATGAGATGAGCCTGAGGGTCTCCAGCTCCAATGCCTACAAGGGCAGGAAGACAGGAAAGGGGGACACCCCACGGAGAGTGGACCTGCCACCTGAAGCACATTCAGGCTCAGGCTCCTGTGGACAAAAAGGAACTTAGGCCCAGATTATCAGATATTCTGTGTTTTTGTTTGTTTGGCTTTGTTCCCCCCTAACTCCAATAAACTAGAAATCCTGATTTTGTGTGAAATCTCTCGATTTTACATTAATTGGTAATGACTTTCACTTTTGAAAAACACTGTGTGGGGAAACACGCGCACACACACACACACACACACACACACTCACTCAACTCAGCTGGCCAGACTCTGTCAGTGGCCAGAAGCCTCCTTGACCTCAACCCCTGGAGAAACCCCTTAGCTGCTGATCCAGATAACCTCCTGATAGTCAGTCTCAATCCAGATGCTCCTCTGTGAGTCTGGGTCCATGAGGAGAGTCTAGAAATTAAGACAAAAGCTGAAGTATGGAAAAGAACTGAGCCACCCCAGCCTGAAGGCAAGGATAGAGATTTGCCAAGGAACCACATCCTGTACCCAGTCCTCACTCCCTTCCCTGACAGACCCAAAGATTCTGGAAGAACCTTGGGTTGGGCTCCAAGAGGTAACAAAGACCCACCACAGAGTGGCTTTGGGGAGGGCAATGTGGGTGCTACCCAGGCCCCAGAGACTAGCAAAACTGATGACTTGCACACCCCTGTTTCTAGACTCACCAGTCCACACCAGTTTTCCCTACACCTTTATGGAAGTCCCATGTGAGTGTCCAGCTGAACATGTTGAAAATGAAACTCAGAACCCTGCTGCTCAATCACTTGGTTCAGACCTTACCACCCAAGCACCCAAGTCAGATGCTCAGAACCATCGCCAAGTGCACAGACACATCCACACGGATGAAACAAACTCTGTCAAGGGCAGTTTCTCAGAATAAAGAGAGGGAAAATACAGAGTTGTAAAATACATCACAGGTCCTGGGAAGCCCTGCTTGGGGGCTGTTATCCATAACAGAAACTTGCTTCCAATGGTTTATTTCTTTGTTGTGTTTCATTTCTTTTAAAGCCATATAGTGACTTCATTAAGCTCTCCAGGTTAGTAAAAGAAGAAAGGAATGTGGATGGGAAGGAAAGAGGAATTCCAAGAGCAACAACAGCCCAGGGAGAAGCAAAGGAAGAACTTTCTCAGACCCTTGGTTTTGCTCCACTGTAACTTTGAAGCTGGCTGATTTTAGGCTGCCCCTAAATGGACCTAATGGTTGACAGTGTTGACGCAGGGTTGGCATTTAGTAAGTATGAGGTACATGACTCACCATCTAGAAACTAGTAGCAACTGATAAACCCGCAAGGTTTTTACTTTCTGCAACTGCACTGGATCAGCCTTCACTGTCATGATCATTCCAGATACTGAAGCTAAAACCCACAGCTGAGGGAGGAAAATCCCCTACCACCATGCCGGCTGGGTAGAACCAAATATTTTCTGAGTCAATTACTAATGCAGTAGTGGTAAGAAAAACAAATGTTATTTATTCTTTCACTTTTCTACCAAAGATTTATGAAGAAAATTAAAGAACTAAAAGTTGGTTTGACTGGATTTCAAAATCAAGTCTGAAAAGTAGATTCGAGATACTCTTTGCACCTTACTGCTCCTGGTCATACTGTATGACACAAGTCCCTGATTCTTAAAACCACTGGTTAAATCTCAAATAGCGAGCAGTATACATTTGAACAAGCAATAAAAAGGGGCCTATATGGTTCTACTGCACCAATGAATACACATTACACATCAAAACTGAAAGTTTGTATGCAGCAGTTTTTCCTGAATTTGAAGCATGGAGTCTGAAATTGTTTATGATGAATGTTTGAATTCAGTACCCAATGGGGGAAATAAAGACATCAGAAATCAAAGCAGCAGGTTTATTGCTGATAAAGTCCAATCAGAGGATGTGTTCTAACATGCCACCCCCACCGCCCTGCATGCTCCCTGTCTCCCCACTGCAGCTCTGGGCCACGGGGTGCTGAGCCTGCTGCTTCCCAGGCAGGGACAGGAGTCTACGGGCCTGCGCCCCAACGTGGCCAGTCCCACCTGGGAGCCAGAGCAGAGCCGAATGCAGCCACCCACAGGAAAGCAGACCCTCTGAGGAGAAACACAAGCCTGTGGCTTCCATCCGTTAACATCCCCAGGTAGAGAAAGTCATGCAGCCGAGGTGGAACTCTCTCTACCCGCCATGGAGCAGAGGAGTATGGGATAGAAGAGAGGCCAGATGTGTCACTCTAGTGATGGCTCCTGGTGAAACCGGAGAATGGAAGTCCTCCTAACACCCTCTCACGTTCCTCGCTGGCTGGCTCACTCTGCCCCCACTGGGTGTGATGATCAACCTGTGGTCCATCTGCAATAGCCCCTGAGAGTAAGGATCAGGAAGAGCTCACCCCAACTTCAGGAGCCACCCCCATCTCCATCAATGTCCAGCCCGTGTCTTCCTGGGGTTGTCAGTAGGGAATCCCACCCTCCAGACCCCAGAAGGCTCCGAGATGAGTGAGGCTCACTTGTTAGCCAACTCCAAAGCCAAGGTGACCAATAGGACAAAATCCACTCCTGGTCTGTTCTGTTCCAGTCCCAAACTTTGCCCAGTTTGTGCTGTCCAAAAGAAACCACAAGAATTCAAGCGGTGAAATGACAATTATGTTCTAATAATGTGAGACCAGCAATATAAAAAAAGTCCCAATTTTCATATAAATCCCCCATCACAAAATTCCCAAGTAACATTTAAAGTCCAAAAGTAACACATTCTTTGTCTTATAGCTTAAGATAAACAATATGAAGTCTAAATATCTTTCCTGCTTCTTAATCTGTTTGGCCCCAGCCAGAGGCAATTCATTCAGTGCCCAGATGGGGACAGGGCTCCTCAGCAACGGCAGCCTCCTCCATTTTTCCCTGAAATTGGTGCAGATCCTTTAGGATGCCCCAAAGTAAGAAGAGTCGGATCCAAAGTTCCCCACTTGCCTCCATCTTTTCAGTTCCAAGCCCTAAAAATCTCTCTAAAAACAAAGAATCCAAAGAGCTCTGTAAAAGGTACACGTTATTTCTGTCTATCCAGCAAAGCCTCCCCCAGTTCTTCTGGCAACAGGCCTGTGGCCACATGACCCCAAAGGGCCCAGAGTTCCAGTGGACTTGCTGCCTTTGATCTCTGTTCAAGAGGCTATAAAGGGGGATTTGGGACTTGGTGAGACCAGCTCTTGGTGTCGCACACAGAGGGGACTGGGGATGAAGAGAGAGCGTGGGCAATGGTTAGAGTCGCCATGGTTTGGATCTGACTGGAGAGTCTCCCCCTAGGCTCGTGGGCTGAAGCTTGGTTTCCCATGTGGCAATGTGGGAGGTGGTGGGTCCCTTAAGAGGTGGAGCCTAGGGAGAGGTAGTTAGGTCACTGGTGCATGCCCTTCAGAAGAATTAACATAGTACTTAAATTAATATAGTTCCTGGTTAGTTCTCCAAGAGTGGGCTGTGGTTAGGCGAGGCCATGCGTATGCTTGGCACTTCTGCAAGAGGCTGGTGCCCTTACCCCTCCTCTGCCATGCTGCGGTGCAGTCAGCAGGGCCCTCACCAGACGCCAAAGGTATGGGGCCAGCTAATTTTACTTTCAGTAAAATCTCCTGTGAAAGTCAAAAATAACCTTTTGAATCTACCCCGAAGCCAGTGTAGACCCACCCAAAGAAATGAAGGCCAACACTGGCTGGCAGAGACGGCCCTTCCCCACTGAGCACAACTGCAGCCCACCCAGCCCGGAGCAGGTGAGGACAGCCTCAGTTACAAAGAAGTCTCCCAGAGGGACACAAGGGCTCTTCAAGTAGACCAGCCTGGTAAAACTCCAAAGGAAATGCCAGAATTGTTTCTCAAGTATACCCAAGAGCGCTCTCTAACGCAACAAAACCTTCATGTTTGCACAAGCCTCCCCGCTTCATCTGTGTTTGAAATTCAAGTTTTACTTTCCACTGGAAACCGCCAAATAATTCCCAGACTCTAAAATGAGGAAAACACAGGTCTCGGTGCAAGTAAGAGTCTTCGACCAAAAATCCAGGAGATTAAGCCAGAAAAGGTTAGGATGTCCTAAAATTACAGCACGACCTGGGGGTAGAAACCCATGTGATGCAGGACTCTGAGAGGAAAGGGAGGGAATCTCAGCTGTTACCCATATAATACTAGGGAGTACAGGAAAATTTAAAAATACAGAAATCTCCAGAAGGTTGTCAACAAGTTATCAAAACACGGAAAGGACCAACTGAATTTTAAATAATTTTTCAAATGGATCTTGGAATCATATTTGCTAAATAATCATGACCTCCCCTTCCCCCACCAAAGGGGGAAAAGAAAACTGAAAAGTACAGGCTGTTTTGTGACTGTGTGACATAAAAGGAACACTGGACAAATGTACAGATGGCCGACTTTCCCTGGGAGGCGGGAGGTGGGAGGCGGTGTTGAGTAGACAGACTGAGGATTAAAACAATAGCCTGGCTCCTGTGTTGACACTCCCAGCGTGCACAGGCTCCGCAGGCTGCGCTACAGCATTTCCACGCTGGTTTTTTAGGGATCCAACTCTGGGTCTCTGGGGTCTGAACTCAGAAAACACTCCAGGGAGCTCAGAGAGTTCTGCACACAAAACCTCTGACCCCACCAAGGGGAAGCCACACAGGGCTGTTGTCAGTCAGAAAGAAACATCAAGACAAGCAGATGTCCAGGTCCCCCAGGAGGTCAAGGACAGCCCAGGAAACAGCCCCAGCTGTGCAGACGTCCCCTGGTTTGTATTCCTCAAACCCCAATTTCCCCAGAGAACGTTGACTGACGGTTCTAGTCTTCCCACCCCACTAAATAAGAGTGCATCTATCTCGACCGGGTGGTGTGCACCGCTGAACAGCTACAGAGACTCAAAAGGGCCTGGGCTACAACACCCCCACTCCTGGCTGCCATCAGCTCTCCGTGGTGCACATAGGAGCCTGTTGGACCACGGGCTCACCTCTCTAGCTGCTGCTGCTAAACCTGAATTCCCTGAGGTTGTTCCCAGCCCCTCTGGCATTTTCCAGCTTTTCCATAACAACAAAGCATCATTTTATTCAAACAAGGAGCTCGAATCCCAGTACATACCCATGTGCTCTTGCAGGCGCGGAATGTCACTGGATACAATTGTGAATCACATTTTTCCCTCATCAGCTCAAAGAAGCCCCATGGTGACTATCCAAATCTCAAACCGGGAGCCCCTTGCCAATCTTATGTCAGAGCACACTGCTGTCCCCACAGACTGTCAGTGCCACCACCGCTTCTGTTGTCTCTGTGGAAGTATGGTCCATCTTGGCGAGTTTCAGGTGGCCTCATGCCAAGCAAAAAGGTGACCCTTACGCCTGAACTTTAGAAACCACAATCAACACCCATGTCCCCTGGCTCCTCCTGGCTGCTACACATCAGCTGGTCACGCAGGAGGCAGCCAGGTACTTCAGCCCGGAGAGCGCGTCCCGGGAGAGAGCCCCCGCCTCCTGGCCAGGGCTCCTGGCAGTGAGAGCCCCTGGTCCCAAGGACTCGCGTCACCCCAAGGGTTAATGGCACCTCACAAAGTTCTTCCCTTGTGTGTGTGTGTGCTGGGGGGGGGACCTGGAGTGGAAGAGAGCCCATGATGTAGTTCACCCACATCACCCCTTCATCCGCTCCCTCCCACTCCTCTCTCATGTGGAAAGAACCAAGCAGAAAAACAAAACCTAACCAGAAAGTGAAGCATCAAGGAATTCTATTTCGAAATAAACAGCAAGGGGCAGAGCAAAAATGAAATTCTCAAATCAGTAAGGACCGACTGTAGTTTGTCCAACAAATACTCTTAAATAAATCTGGCTTCTCCCTCTAGATGTTCTCTGGCCTGTTTCAGTGGGGTTTTATGACTCCCAGTCAAGTTTCCTAATTGGTGAGTTTATCCACTAGCATGGGATTCAGAAGCTGCCATGGTGGACACTTCGATGTGGCTCTCCCAAGGCCAAGGCCAGAATTTTCTTTGTCCCATGCCTTCCTGTACCTTATAGGCTGGAAGGCAAATGTCCCCACAGGGTGACTTGTCAATTTCCCTTGCAGTGAGGACAAATGCAAAGGAGTGTAGCTAAGGACAAGGCGAGGTTATCACTTCCAGCCAAGGATTCTGAGGGTCGGCTCGTCTGCAATGTGCTCGTGGCCTTCTGTATTTTCCTCCCCGCTTTCCCCTCCTGGGATGTCAGCGTGATACGTGGAGATGCAGCAGCCGTCTTGCAACACAAGGTGACATGCTTGAGAATAATGACATGGGGCAGTGGCGGCAGAGTAGGCACATGGGGCACTCCTGGGTCCCTGAGGTCCTTGAGAAGTCCCCAAGCCAGTCCTGGCCTCTCTGCTCCCAAGTTCACAAGGAAGCCAGTAGGCCCTTTCCCTGTGCTAAGCGGCTACTAATTGGACATTGTGTGATCAGGAGCCCAAATCAACAGCTGTGCTGCCCCTTCTGATCTATAAAGTCCAACGACTTCGCCTCTGCATTTCCGAATAGAGCTGCTTCAATGTTGATCTCTCCGGTTATTGTTTCTAAGGGTTTTGCTCCGAGAATTTAATTTTGACAACGATCATGCTTTGTTTGTCAGTCTGCCATCGACTTGAGTACATACGTCTGTCCCCAAATGACACAGTCAGAGAATGGAGCGCTCCTCACCAGCGGAGCTGGCAAAACTCGGTCGTTAGGATTTGAGGTTTTAAATCTCTGGGACATTTTATTTAGAAATTAATGTAAGCAAAAGCTACTGTTCCAGGAAAAAAGTCAAGATTTTCCCCCATCTTGACCACTGGCTTTCCAGAACGGTCGGGAGGGAGTCCACGAATGTAATTACTTATAACAACAAGAATACAAGGGGCTGTAAAGAGCAAATGGTCGGGGCCAGACCCAGAGCGCAGGGCTCACGCCTGCCCTGGACACACCAGCAGAGACCCAGGGAGCAACGGGGACTTTCCAGACTTTTGTGGGACTCTTTTGCACATTCTTCAAATTCAATTCACAACCAAGAAATAGTTTCTTGAATAATCACCATTGTTTGCGGGTCCAGCTTAAACCCAGCCTACTACAGACTGCTTAGCATGCCGGCCAGAGAAAACTCCCGGAAAACTCATTCCTTTTCCCGAAAAGTGAAAGTCATTGTCTAACTATGTCGACCACTGGGCCTGTCCCTGGGATCACCGCTCATCTAGCTCCCAACACCCCTGAAAAATCCCTCAGAAGAGGCAAGGCTAGTGTCAGGGGGAGGTAGTAAGAAGCCCAGCAGAGGTCAGCGTGAGGGCAGTCACTGTCACAAGGACCCAGGGACAGCCAGGTTCCTAGTGATGGTTCTCAAAGTCTTAATGACTAGGGTGGCATAGCAAGTCATCTCTCAGGAAGGAAGGAGGAAGGCTCGGCACACCTGAAGAGCTGAAACCCATGCAGTGAGTTCATCTTGATACAGAAAGGATCGTGAGGAGGTAAGGAGAAGAAAGGAAAGGAACGTTGGCCGGTGACCTGCCTCATTCGGCCATTTTGCTCTCTTGGCCAACAGATATTTACTGAGCACCTACTACGCCTCAGATTCTAAGCCAGGTACTGGGGATTCAGCAGTGATGAGAAAGAACTCGACACCATCAAGACGGTTTCCCCCTCCATCGCCTTTCCACCCAGTGCTCTGCACACCATCGACCTCAGGCTGAGCCTAGAGAGTGAAGTGACATGCCCACAGCTCGTCAGTGACCACCCTCAGACCCAGACCCACCCAAAACCAAACCAGGCTCCTTCTACTCCTTCATTGCCTCTCAGATGCAATTACAACTCAAAGCCATCAATGCAGGCCCGGAAGAAATCAGAACCAAAGATGCAAAATTGAAAGCCATCAGGAGCCGCTGAATTCATGGGAAAGCCTGGGTTCAGTGCACTGAACCAGACCTCCCGAGTGTCTAGAAGATTCTCTGTTTCCACAGCCTCATCTCTCAGTCCTCAACTTCCTCTCCCTCCAACCACAGCTGAGTGATTCTCCTCCTGCAAGAACCTCTTCTCCTAGCTTCAGCACCACACCCTTGCATTTTCCTCCACGTCATTGGCACTTCTCTCTTGGTCCTTTTGCTAGATCTCCAATGCCCGATCTCTGGCCCTTATTCTTCTCTCCTGCACTCCCTCTGACTTTGCTCCCTAACTTAGCTCATCCGATCCTAGGACTGCAAACTCTACCCGCGTGCTGATGGCTCCCGAGTTCTCAATCCCACCCTGGATTCTCCAAGCTATGCATGTTCAACTCTCTGCTTCACATCTCCAGGGGACACAAGAACACAGATGTGTGGGGATGACAGGAGGACCAGGAGACTTTTTAAATCTTAAATATTAGTGGCAAAGAGGAGACTCAGAAGACAAGCTGCCATGATGGAAGCCAGGAGAGGAGAGATCTCTAGGAAGATGGACTGTCCATCCATGTCCAGCGAAGCCTGAGAAGAGCCCATTTTCCTCCTCATCTAGTTCACTCATCTGCCCACTTCAGGATGCCCAAACAAAGCAAATATGCCATTCAGGTTTCTCTCTGCACCTATCAAATTTGATTAGTTCCTTTTTTACAAATGGAGCTAACAGCTACCCAATTTACCTTATAGGATTGATGCAGGGTGAACAAAAGAGAACATCAAAGGCACAAAAAAAAATATGAGATATGAGTACCAGGAAGAAGAGCCACCCACCGGACAGCTATGATTAGAAAATGACCTTCAGTCTTCCCAGCACCTCCGCTCTCAGAGGATTCTCCCTCCTCACAGCAGGGAATCTCCTTGGTTGCCTTCATCTTGGAAAAATACTTTGAACTAGAATTTTTAAATCTCGAGGGTGGAAAGGAAACTTAATTAACTTGATCCAACCTCCACCCTTCAGCCTGCCTATCAGTCTGAATCCAGAGTCTTCAATGCTCTCTGTGACTAGGCAGTGAGACCCAGTGAGCTCCCAACTCATGTGTCCGCTTTGGGAGGTTACGACTGTGAATGTGCTGTCAGTTGGTGACAGTTACTAAGCAAGGCCCTACCCCAGAATATGAGCTCATTAATCCAAATATCCAAAACCCATCACCAAAGTGATGGTCTTCAAACCACTGAGAAGCACATGGAAGCAGCTCAGGCATTAATATCAGCTGAGTGCCACCAACAGCAGACGTCCCCAGGGTCCAGAGGGCTGGGGAAGGAAATCCTCCCGAAGCCGGTGGTCAGGGAACAAAGAACAGCATCAGGGGATGTGAGGAGGGCTTACTAGAGATTTCCCCCCTCATGGGAGCCCTGGGCCACTGTTCTCCTTGGCTTGAATTCCAAGAGGACATTTGGTCAAGCCCTCTATCCAGGCCTCTCGGGATGTGCTGAATGGTGTCCTGTAATGAAAACACACAGCGATTTCAGAGGGACAGCAGACTCCAAGGAACTCATCTCATGGACTTCAAATCAAAACCCTCGTTCTCTACAAGACGGATGCGTGACCTATTCATAGGGCGCCCTGAGTCTTGTCATCCAGATGTCGTCCTCCCTGAATGCTAGAGCTGAAAATGTAGCTGTGAGGCAATTGTGGAAATGGGGTCAGTCCCAGGACCGAGAGCCTCCTGTGCGGTTTGCTCAGAAATCCGTAGGTGCTTGTGTGGCTTCTGCGTGCTGTTATTCACAGGGAGATGCTTTCATTCTCCCAGACCATCAGAAAGGTGCAGAATGAAGTTGCTGGATGAGGGCCAGCAGGGTGGCACACATCTGTAATCCCAGAGACTCAGGAGGCTGAGGAAAGTGGACCACCAAGTTCAAGGTCAGCCTCAGCAATGTATCGAGGCCCTCAGCAGTGACTTGCTCATAGAAGATCTGAGTTAGTCATTTATCACTTAGTTTATTGGTGATGGACCAGCCAGGTGCCATCTAAGAATTAAGCCCCCATGAATGTCCACAGGTCTTTGGAACTCCTTGAGAGTTCACACACACAATGTGACCCATGGAGCTCATCTTCTCAACTATGACCCATGTTGAACAGGAACCATGTTGCCCAGCACATCAACTCTTGTGGGTGATTGTGTCCCCCAAAGATATATGGAAGTCCTGACCCCTGGCTCTTCTGCATGTGATCTCATCTAAAAACAGGGTCATTGTCCAGGTAACCAAGTCACAGTGGGTTAGGATTGGCCTTGACTCAACACGACCAATGTCCCTATAAGAAGAGTACGACACAGGGAAACCACCACATGACACACTGGCAGAGGCTGCAGAGATGCATTTACAAGCCACGGAGCCACCAGGAACCAGGAACTGGCAGGGAAAGACCCCCTGCCAACGGCCTCAGAAGGAAGGCCTCCACCTACCACAGATCTCAGACTTCCAGCCTGCGGCACTGGAGAAGAATGATTCTGTCATTTCAAGCCAGCTGCTCTGTGCACTCTGCTGCAGCAGGGCTGGGATGCAGACACACCAGGTAAACAGAATTCCTCCCTCCAGCTGCACGTTGCACTGAACACAAGCCAACTCTCTTAACAATGCAAGTGCTGACCCCACATGGATGCAGGGGCTGTCCCACATCCACCAGCACCCCCCATGGATCCTGTTGGCAGAAGGCCAGCACTCATAAGTACATTTCATGTGAATCATGGGTAATTAGCACCAAAGAAGATGCATCCAATCCACTCAGAAGACCCCCACCCCCCACCAGGTCTCTGCTGTGTGTGGGCAGCACTGAAGGCATTGAGGAGGTAGCAGTGAACAAAGGCAGCCGAATGCACAGCCCTCACGGAGGTCACATTCCAGCAGTGGAGGACAACCGATGACCAAACAGAGTACAAACTACCTGAATATCGGGTGGTGAGAAGGGTGTGGATAAACAGCAGGGACAAGAAGTGTTGGGGTACAGATGGGATTGCACTGTAGCTCAGAGTCAGGCTCGTGAGAAGACAAGGCTGCATAAAGAATCTGAACCAGATGGGGGACCCACCCATGGGTGCTGATGGCAAGTTGTTCATGAAAAGAACACAGCAGGTGCAAAGGCCCGGATTCTGCCTCATGAGAATCACTGTGGTTGCTGTTCTGACACCAGAGTGTAGAGACAGAGGGAAGAAGGAGGGGATTCGGGGGGAGACTACTACAATAATCAGGTCAGGTGACTTGGTGGGATGGAAGTGCATTTCCTCGTGATGGCAAATTACATATGGTGGTTATCTGGGTTCACATAAAGACATTTGCAAGCTATCCATAGGAATTGCAAGAATAGGCAAAATAAATATGTCATTTGGAAATAGGCTTTTTCCAATTTCAAGGAGTTATAAACCCTATAATTTCACTTATCTGACTCTCTTGAAATAATAAAATCACAAAGTGAGAGAACAGATCAGTGGTGGCCCAGGGCTGGGGTGGAGGAAGGGAGGAGAACGTGGCTATGGAGGGGCATCAGGAAGAGTCCCTCTGCTGGAACTCTCCTGGTCCTGGCTGTGGTGGTGGTCACACAACCTCCACGTGGGATCGAGTCACTCTCTCTCTCTCTCTCTCTCTCTCTCTCACACACACACACACACACACACACACACACACCTGTGCAGAAAAGAGAGCGTGGAGAACTGAGAAAGGCCAGAGGATGGCACCAACACCAGCTTGGCTTGTATCATGGTTTGGCTGTGAGGTGTCCCCCAAAAGTTCACACGTGAGCCAGCACAGGAAGGTTCAGAGAAGAGACCATTGGGTTGCTAGAGTCTTAACACAAAAAATCAGTGAATTACTCCCTGGATAGGGATTAACTCAGGGTAACTGATGTGGTGGGGTGTGGCTGGAGGAGGTGGGAATTGGGGCATGGCTTTGGGTATATATTTGTATCTGGAGAGTGGAGTCTTTCTCTCCGCTTCCAGATCACCATGTGAGCTGCTTCCCTCTGCCACACTCTCCTGCCACGATGCTAAGTCTCACCTTAAGCCCTGCGGAATGGAGCCGGCCTTCCATGGCCTGAGACCTCTGAAATCGTGAGCCCTCAAATAAACTCTTCCTCCTCCACAATTGTGCTGGTTGGATCCTTTAATCACAGCAGCAAAATAGCTGAGACAGCTGGGGATATTATACTGCGCCGAGGCCAGACGGTGCCTTTGGGGGAACTGGGTGCAGGGTCCTAGGGACCTTGGCATGCTTCCTCAGCTGCACAGGATGGATGCCACAGCTACTCTCAAACACAGGTTTTTAAAAAACAGACTTCAAAACCTACAGCAAAGCCCAGAGCCCTGACCTCAGCCTGCAGGGAACGGGCGCCCCACATCGGCAGAACAAAGCTGCTTGACAATAACGCAGCCACCTGCCTTCCCAGAGAAAGTCACTCCACGCTGCTGTCCCCTGAGTGCGAGGTGTCCTCACCGGCAAATGCCCAAGCATGCCCAAATCTCCTTCTCTGCAGGCGATTTGATTTTATAAAATATTCCAAGGAGGTGGCTTCCCTGAGAGTCTGCGGCCATGGCAGCTGTGCCCATCATTGCCCCAAGAACCCATCTGCCCCAGGGAGGGCAAATGTCACACAGCTTTTGTCAAAAGCAGCCCCACCAGGTTCTTCCAAGTGCAGCTCACAGTGAGCGGCTGCCTGCCCCTGCCCGGCTGGGGGGCTTTTCCCCAGCATCAGGGACACCACACCTGACAGCTGGCCCCCATCCACATCTGCTGCCCCTGGCCAGTTCTGTGAATTTCAGCTAGGGACTGTCTGTGAGACGTCATCTCCAGACAAACATGGCGTCATCACAGATTAGGAGCTGTCACTGCACAACCTTCTCAGGTGTTTATCGCAACACTGAGGAGCTCCAGCCTCAGGCTCGGCACATGAGGGACCCGGAGCCACACTTGGTCAGGGGCCCACATGCTCAGACTAAAGAGATTATAACCCTTGGTTTCCTCTTTGGTCCAACTCCTGAGTGACTCGCACAGGGTCTTCCCTTGGAAACCACACTGAATTCTGCCCACAGCCCCAGCCCTGAGGCCAGTGTACTCCATGTCCCAGAAGCCTGCCTTAACTATTCACCCACCAGACTGCCCAAATGCGATGCCAGGACCCTTTCCAATGTGGGGGTCCTTCTAGAATATGTGAGCCGTTTCAGAAAACACGGCAAAAAGAAGATTCTTCAAATGAGGTTGGAATGAAGGCATAGGCAGTAGGAGCTGACCACTGATCTAGATTGAAATGAAGAAGACTCCAAACCCCAAATAAGTAAGAAAATATAAAAGAAGCCCGAGACACAGCGGACACGGGCACAGGGGCCCCTTCAGCAGTGCCCAGAACCTCCTCCCCGTGGCTGCCCGCACCACCCCCACTGAACCAGGGACATGCAGTACTGCAGACCCTCCTTCAGTGACCATTATTGGATTAAGGTCAAACTCCAGGACCTTCTTGAGCTGGTTGCTGTCCACCCCCTTACCCTGAATGTCACCTGACCCCACACCACCCTGCAAGAGCCACGCATGTCTTCCTGTGTCCAGAGACGTCCTTCCTGCCTTCCTTCTCTAACTAATGTCTGTGCCCTCTCCAAGACCCAGCTCAGCCCAGTGTCCTGACCTTCCAGTTGATTCAAGTCCATCTGTTCCAATGGCATCCCCTGTCCTGGGCTCCACCCACCCTCTGCCCCATCTGCGTGCTGTGTCTTTTGACTTTGTAGCCCTTTGTCTGAGATGTGTGGACACTGGCCGATTGACAGACGCATGTCCTCCCAATGGAGACTCCCTCAGAGTTAGAGGGCCCTTAGTAATATCTAGGTCACTCCTCTCATTTCACAGATGGGAAAACTGAGGCCTGAAGACTTATGACCTGCCAAAGTCACAAGGCACAAATCAGGACCTAAAAAACTGGATAAAGGGGTACAACACCAGAAAACCACCCCTAAAAATCAAACCCTAGCATTTAAAGGACACATTCTTCTTACAACTTCAAAACACTTTAACATCATGCGTCTTAGCCTCACCACCACTGAGAGGGAGGAACCTGTCGACCCTATAGGTCAGCAACTAACATTTCATTGATCTTTGACTCCAGTGCTGCCCAGGAAACAAATTTGAACGTCTTAGCACAAAATGTGACTTCAAGGAACCATTTCATTTAAATACAGTCCTGACCGGTTCCCAGCTGTGGTCTCCCTCCTAAGGGTGGAGCATTCACAGACAGCCGCTGTGTTAAACGCAAAGAAATTGCACAATGGCTTGGGCACAGGATGCTGCCTTAAGGAGCCGACAGGGACAGTTTCAACAGGACCTCCATGCAAATCAGGCTCCCCACAAGGAGGACCTTGTTCGTAGCCACACCCCCAAATCTGTTTTGTAGCAGGGACAGGTTCACTGCCACTTCATCTTCAGGTAAGTCCTACACGGTTCAACACACTTCTGTGTGTGGCAGAATCACTTCTCAACAGCTGGCAGCGATGTGAGGAGAGCAGATCAGCAACTTAGGGGCTGGTGCCCGGGCTACAGTAGGAAGCAAGGGAAACAGGCAGAAACACGGTCGGCAGGAAGACTGCAGGACTTGGGTTCAGAAGATCAAGTTCCAAAGCCCAGGTCGAGCACAAACTAAATGATGAGTTTCAGGAAACCCAGTTCACTACTCTGAACTCAGTTCCCATGGGAGAAAAAGAGAATGTCACCAAGTTCACAAGGTGGCTGTGAAAATTAAATAAAATAACATGCCTGGAAAGGTATACTCAAAGCACTTCAATCACCAGTTATTATTAAAAGGAAATACAAATGCACACCTAGGAACTCCTCATAAAGATGAAAATAGAGTTTTGTAGATCCTACTTGATCAGCTATGACGATGCAGTAATGGAAACATTTCCACCACGAACAGGAGAGAGACCTCAGTAGGAAAATGTGAGTATTTTCTCCTTCCTAATCAACATTAACAGTGCTCAGGGTATTCTGCTACATTTATAAGTGTAGCTGTCTATAGTACATTGCATTGTATACTCTAATTAGAAAAAGCAGAATAGTTTGCATTATTCTCTTTTGGTGCAAAAATAAGCTTTGAGGGTGGAAGGGAGAGAGCAGGGAAAGCCTTATCAGGGCGGAGAGGGAGTCCCCAGCCCCGCCCTTCCCACATCCCTTATTCTTGCCCCATCTCCCAGCTGCTGCAGCTTTGGCCTGTGCCCGCAGAGGCACCGGCGGTACCCCAACAGCTTGCCGGCTGCTGACCCTGGAGTTAGAATTAGACTTCAAATTCCTTTCTTATTCGTGGTTAGTTGAAAACTGCTGATAGACAGTTACGCTGACTGAGAGTGATTTGTCCTTTCCAAGTTAATATCTGAAGGAAGCTCCGATGAGTATCAAAATTGCAAAAGGGGCGGGTGCTAAGGGAAGAGCAAAGGTGATCCCCAGACTTTGTCATCTTCTCTCTCCACAGCCACACACACCTCTAAGTAAGGCTTTCCAGCAGGAAGACTGGAGGCGCCCGCGGGAGGTGGAAACGCCTCCGGAAGACCGGGAGCGCCCTCTAAGGGCCGCAGCGCGCAGGCGCCGCCGCCCGCCAGGCCCAGGCAGGACCGTGCCAAGTCCCAAAGGCAAGGACAGCTTTTAGGAGGAAGGAAAAAAGGAAGCTTGGTCACATGCATAACTAAAGCCTCCCTGGTTCCAAATGCTCCCGAGTATGTCTGCTAACGCTGGTAAAAGGTGCGGATGAAACAACAGCCACCACCGCACCCCAGCTACCCCATTCTCCCCGATCCTCCCTAAAGGCACAACGGTATTCCTTAGTGTGCATCCTACCACGACATTCATGCATTCACAGTAAACACAGACATGAGCTATTCTTTTCTCTCTTTTAATTTTATGCCTTAAATACTCAGCTCTGCATTTTTTAACTGAAATAAAAATTTCTGATAAGAGGTTTAATTATAACCTAAGGCATCCCTAAGTTCCATAGGAACTATTAAAAGAGCTCTATTTCTTAATCAGCCAAGGACAATGGGGTCACTCCTGGACCACTTGCCTCTATGCTCCCATGCCCCTCTCCCTTTGAGGTGGAAGAGTAATGTCCCCAAGGTTGGCTTTCTCCTAGTCCCCAGCGCCAAAGAATGTGGACACACCTAGATACTGGAAAGGGCGGGGAAACAGACTGCTCCCCAATGGTCTCCCAGAGCAATCTGATTTTAGAGTCCTTTATTTTAGCCCAGGGAGATGCCTTTTGGAATTCTGACCTCTGAAACTATAAGATTTTTTTAAAAATCGGTGTCATTTTAAGCCACTAAGCCTGGGATCATCTGTTACACAGCAATAGGAGATCATTCACTCCACCACTCTCACCCCTTCCCCTCCTCTTTTCAGGGAAAAGGGCTTTGTGACTGAAGTATGGAGATGAATGATCTTGGTAGGACATAATGAAGATGCTCTGGAATCGTCTGGTGATGAATCTCCAGGGACATGAATTGACACTCTGCAATCTTATTACAACCTCTAATTTCACAGTAATGAATTCTGTGCTCGGTGGATGAGAACAGGCCTTCTGTCTGCTTGGCTCCAATGCACAGGACAAAAGGAAAGTGAATGCATTCACTACTTCCTTGCAAAGAGGACAGGTGTGGAGGGGAAGCCTGGAGAGCTGCAGGCAGGTTGGCCACAGGACAGCTTCTAAGGACTTCTAAAGGCAAAAGGAATCTCCATTCCCTGGGTCTATCCTGGATCTATGGCAGACCAAGGCCACCAGTGGATCAGTGACAGTGCTTAGACTCAAATCCATGCATCTTTATTTTTAGGCTACTTCCCTCTACCAGTGGCTTAAAAGTTTCTTAAAGGTTAACTGTATAACAGTGGCTCAAATTTTTTGGCCTCTAGAGTCCTTTCCACTCTTAAGTTTATGAAAATCCTATAATTTGGATATGAGTTTTTATCTATCTTTATCTACCAATCTATCTTATCTATCCTAAAAATCAAACTTTAAAAAAGTTTAAAATACGTGTTGGGCTGGGGATGTGGCTCAGTGATAGCGTCCTTGCCTAACACACAGGGGGCCCTGGGTTCAAATCCCAGGACAACACAAAAATAAAAAATAAATTATGTATCTGTTCATTTGTTTTTAAATAACAATAATAAATCCTCGAATATTGGCATGAAAATATATTTTCATGAAAAATAACTACACTTTCCAAAAAACAGAAAGAAATCCTGAGAAGAAAAGCATTGTTGTTTTTATGTTTTGGTAAATCCCTTTAACAGAAGTTGGCTGGGTCTCTGATCTGCTCATGTATTTACTCTATTGCAGGATGCTTTCCTGGTTGAAGAAAATGTGGCCTCTCACAGACATTTAGTTGGATAATTTTGGAAAATCTTTTATACTAGACTAAAACTCATCAAGGAGAATTTCTTGGGCTTTTTGTTTTATTTTTGTTTGGAGGAGGTTTTGTTTCGTTTTGCTCTGTTTTGTTTTTCCAGTGCTGGGGATTGAACCCAGGGCCTCACACATGCTTAGCAAGTGCTCTAACACTGAGCTATAACCCCAGCCCAAGGAGAAGTTTCTTAAAGGTTCATTGTGCCATAGAATCTGAAACAAAGTAAAGAATTTTTACTTTTAAATTCCTTTAGGGCCCAGCCACCCTGGTGGACACCTGTCATCCCAGCTACTTGGGAGGCTGAGGCAGGAGGATCCAAAATCTGAAACCACCCTGGACAATATGGTGAGAACCTGTCTAGGAAGGGAAAAGTCCACTGAGCAAGGGCTGAGGATGTAGGTATGTAGGCTCAGTGGCAAATTATTGATTTCCCACCAAACACAAGCCCATGGGTTCAACCTCCAGCACCAAAAAAATAAAATAAAATAAAAAATGAAAAGAAAGAAAAAATTCGTTGGGTTATCTTGCACTTTCTTCTATCTATGTAACATTTTGTACCACTATACCTTGATATATTGGCCATTTGGATTTATGGGTACAGTTGGTTATGTAGATCTTCCGAATGTTAACATGTTTCATAACGCAATATTTAAAATTCACAATTCATTTGTGTCACTATTGACATGTGTTCAAGGGTAGAGACTTAGTGAGATTATTAATTTTACTGTGCACCAAAGACACTCTTCATTGAAACTGTCATAACTTTTTTGAACTGCAAAAGCCTGAAAACTTCAGTAACTATTAGTGTATTACAGTGTCCCCGCCCTGACTCATGGTCAGCACCAGCAGTTTCACCACCAACCTCTTGTCCCTGCAGTGCAAATGTCAACAAGGGGAAAGAGGCAGATGGCATCCTATTATTAATTTTTTTAAGTAATGTGCACTTGAGGATTCCCTGACAGGGTCTTTAAGTTATAAAGAAGAAAAAAAATCACCCCTAATCACCACAAGATATTCACTATAAATGTGTACATGTATCCATGTGTTCAGAAAATATATCAGATGGCAAGCACCATCATAATTTTATTGTTTCCATAGTAGCCTATTGTAGGAATGGATGGGGGTTGGGGTTGGTGTGGGTGTTGCTTGCCTATTTTATTTTGCTTTTTAATTGACTCCAAATTGCAAGGTATTTTAAGATTTTTAGTGTGCCCTAAAATCACTTCTGCTATAAGGAAAGTCCCCCTGGAGCTATAATGGTCTGCCACCATCACTGTGGCCCTGAGTAATTTCCTTACAGAGAATCTGGCCCCAAAGGCAGAGGGGTGGGACTGACATAGCCACTTGTTGGGGGCATGCATTAATTTCATGAGAGCAAGGGAATTCTGTGTCCACAGCCTTGCTAGTCTGGAACGCAAATCCAGAGCAGTGACTACAGCTGCATATGGCAAGACAGTCAGCAAGCCTTCCCAAGGGGCCCATGAATAAATCGCATGCCCCCCAGTTCCTCCCCCAGCATGGGGAGCTATCTGCAGGTTGCTCTGTTTCTGTCCTTCTGTGATTTGATTTAAATGTGGTCAATATTTATTTTGAAGTGTGCTTGTCCTCTTTTGTCCATTTCTAGTCTGGTCATCACTTCGCTGAACATCCCACGTCAACACAGTGGAGCGAAGTGCCAGCAAGCCTTCCAACTCCAACATTCCACAGCCCAGTGATTTACAGAGCAGAAGGCAAAAGAAGGAACCGCGCACCACTAGGCGGGATGGGGGAGCTCTCACAAACAACCCGGACTTCAGACACACTCAAATGTAATCCACGGGGGAGGTGGCAGCAGAATATAAACAGAATAAAGCTGCACTCTCCACATAGCTCCTTCAGCACTGATTCCATTTTCTGAAACAAAAACTCTTTCAACACTCAGAAAGTTTTAACTTGGAAAAACAAAAGCCGCGGGCTGTAGGTGGGGAAGTTGGAAGACTAAAACAGTCTTATTCTGTCAAGTACTGCACAAAATATGCAGTGAATGTGTTCCTAGAGATCACTAGCGAGAAAAAGGACCCTACAGCTGATGCAACCTTTTATGAAAAAGTGGCATGTGGCATCATAAACTTGAGCCAAGCAACGTGCACTTTTTTCTACCAAAAAGTCACAAAGCTATGAACCCCAACTTTTCTTCCTTTATCTTGGTAGTGAGAAAGCAATGCAGACACCAAATAGCATCCGAAAGCAAGTAGCCCTCATTGGAATAGCATTTGAATTTTTGTGATCCAGCTGGCAGTGAGCAATATCAACAAAATTGTCTTCTTGGATTTCTACAAACTGATGACATATAAAAGCCACACATTTCAAGTGTGAAAATGCATGCACAGGAGGCAGAAACCAGGACCACCAAAGGCTAGGAATGAAAACCCACCACAGACTTGTCTCTCTGGGTGCAAGAACGCGCTGGCATCTTCTGAGGTGCATTGCTCCCAAAGGAAGCGTGCATCCTGGTTCTGGCTTGGGGAAGGGTGAGGTTTCCTGGAAGCGACTTTCCCACTTCCCTCTCCCTCCTCTCAAGACAAAGTCTTCTCCCAGTCGTAAGTTCCCACCCTGGACGGGGTGCCGCTGGACTGCAGCTGCCCACAGCTTGGCTTGGGTAAGAGCGAGGCTGGTCCAAGGAACGCAGAGGCAGCTAGCCTTCCTTCCCCTTGCCCACAGAGGACAGTCCTGCCTCTCTGCCTACCTCTGTTCTCTGGAGCGGCCCCCTCCAACTGCCATCCCTCCTGAAGACAGGTGAACTCCAGGAAAGAATGCCCACCTACCGCCCCAGGAAAATTCTGGGCAAAGAAAGACATGACACCCAGAACCCCACCCCACTCCGCAACGCCCGAGTCATTTTTCCTTTCCTTGGTTTGTCCTTTGCCTGAATTTCCCCGAACATTAGACGGCTCTAGTCTCCCGACCCCCAGGCTTTGGACGACAGGGTTAAAAGCAGTCCCCTGGTGCAGATGGTGTTCCGTTGCTCCCTCGCGCACAGAGCGCTTAGTGCCTGAATTCAGCGCTCCCCGACCCGAGCGATAAGGACGCACAGGTTAGTGACAAAACACACAGCTAGCACAAAGCGGGGCAGGGGTCCCCAGAGCCACAAGTGGGGTGGGCAGAGACGCTGCAAGCAGGGTGCCAAGAGCCTGGGGGCCGGGCCCGGGCGCTGCGCGTACCTGGGGCCGCCTCCGAGGAGCCTACGGGGAGCAGCGCGGCCAGGAGCAGCAGCGCCGCCCAGGACAGCGGGCGCGACGCGCGCAGGGGAGCCCCGCACGCGAGGGCCATCGAGAGCATGGGGTGCGCCGGCGGGGGTCGCGGGCGGCTGGCCGAGGGGCAGTGGCCCAAGTCAGCGGAATATGGAAGCACCGCTGTCGGGTCCCCCTCCGCAGTACGTCTGGTCTGCGCGCTCTGCCGCTGTGCCCGCCGCGCTCCAGCCCCGCGGCGATCGCTCCTGGCCGCGCACAGGCTGCCTGGCTTCGCCACTGAGGCCGCCCGCCGTTGGCCGCGCCTTTTAGCCACGCTCGGGCGCCCCCTGCAGGCGTGCGGGGCGGCGGGGGCCAGACCCAGGCTGGCGGGGCGGGCGCCTGAGGGGCCCCGCGCGTCCGGAAAGCTATTTGGCAGTTCTGAAAAGTCGGTGGTCGCTGTGTCGGGCAAAGTGGCCAGAGAAGTTTCTGCCCTTTGTCTAACTCTCACTTGCTGGTTTGGGAAGGAGCCCAGCGTATCCAGTCGCTGCCAAGTCTAGGAATGCACTTTGCCCCCTTAAATATTAACACCTCTAGTTTCAAAGTTGGGAAGCGGGGCCAGAACCCTTCACCTCTATCTGCACGTGACCGTCGTTGCAGCTGTGGTTCTCCGCGCTCTTCCCACTCAGCGGCGCGCAAGACAGGAGCTTTCTAAAGTCCTTACACTGTTGCTCCTGGCTGTCATTTTCTGGGGAGCGCGTGACGCTCCTTGAAAAGGAAGCAGTTGGCTAGTACGCCCTATGATCCAGGCCAAGGACTTAACCGGCCCTGCTTCCTCTCGTTTCTGCAATTTTAACACTGTTCTCGGGTCTCTTTTATCCTGGGCTCCAACCTGGTTTGGGTCAGCTCTGTGCCTGGAAGGGCTGGCAGCGCCCCTGGAGGCGACAACGACTCCTGCGGTAGGAAAGTGTTCCCGTGCGCCATGAGCTGCTGTCCACAGACCAGTTTGCTAGCCGACCTGACCTGGCTGAAACTCTCAGCGCAATGTGGATCAACTCTCCATGGTGACAACCCAAAACTTGACCAGATTTTTATCATTCTGCAGAGAGGAAAAAGTTTGCTAAGTGAATCGTAGACTGATGAAAAAAGAGAAACCCAGAATCCCTTTTCTGAAAGGAAACAACAAAAACATTCATGAGACCTGGCTGGTACCTCCTGCCTAATTGCCTAATTGGAACACCTGGGACAGGCATCAAACTCCCGTCTTTCCTCTTCCTTGTTCTTTCTTCACTCATCTTGCAAGCTCTGTGGGTTCCCAGAACTCCTGCAGTTTGCAGACGTCTTAATGTTTAAATACACATTTTCTTCCATTACCCCCTAGTGTTGTGACATTTCCCCGCTGCCATTTAATGGGGCTGTGGCTTTTGTCTACCCAGCAGCCTCCCCACCCTACCCTTCTCTGGGGAATAGCAACCCCTACCCTACTGGGACCAAGTGACACTCCTCCTCAACTGTCTTCTTTCCACACTGGCACAGGGGTGTAAGTGATCCAAGCACAATCCAAGCAGGATTTTTCTAACTGGAGCTGGCAGAAGTATCTCCCCAGTCGTTTACAGATGTTGAAAAGCAGCAGCCACCAGTGGCTGATAGATGGCCCCCCAAAGGTACCCATGTCCTCTTCCCTGGAACCTGCATGTGTTGCCTAACAAGAGGGAAAGATGGTGATTAAATTAAGCCTTTGTGGAAGAGATTGTCCTGGATTATCTGGTGGACACGGAGGGCAATCATGTGTGTACTTACAAGGAGGAGGAGAGGGAGGTGTGGCCACTGAGGCAGACAAGGAATGCGGACAGACCCCCAAAGCTGGAAGAGGCAAAGAACCATTCTCTAGAGCCTGTGAGGGACACACTCTGCAGCATCTTCACTTCAGTCCAGCAGAACTCATCTCTGACTTCCAGCCTCCAGAAATGTGGGAGGAGATGTTTTCTTGCTTAAGCCACCCAGTTTTGTGGTGCCTTGTACCAGCAGCCACAGGAGGCTAATACAGTAGCCAAGCCAAACCTGTGGCCCTGGCTCCAGCTTCCAGGCGACACCAGCTCAAGAGAATGAGGCCTCCCGTGGAGAGTCACCAAACAGGGAGAAATAGTCTGGGCTCCAGAACTTTGATCAGAGTGGAGACCAGGAAGCAGGCTCCTGTCGTTCTGTTAAGACCAGGTGGTGCCCAGACCAGAAGGAAGCAGTGGGAGCAAAAGAATTCCCGAGATTCCGGGGACATCTTCAACACTGGGATGATTTTCTGATTAATTGGATGAGGGCAGAAAGGGAATTGGCAAATATACAGAGGCACACTGTTCTTACCCTGGTTGTTAACTCTCCATTAGAGACTTCTGTAATCTCAAGATTTCTCACTTTGATTTAGATTTTATAAAACTTTTCCATTGCATAATCTGTAGAAGCTCATCAACGAGTGTGCTTCCTTCTTTCTGTGTGAGATACATGTGCATTTATCTCCCTCCCCAGAATGTTGCTTAATACAGCAACTTTCTTAGGTGCACATTTCAGAGTGAAGCACAATGCAAAATTACTTCCAATCTTAGTATGTTGATAAATAGATCAGAAAAATCAACTCTGTAGACTGAGGTGTTGAACGAAACTACTAACATTTACAAGCCCCGATTCTGATTTGATTACAAATTTGAAAGTCCATGTTTGATTTTAAAATATTTTAGAGACTTAAGGTAGCACTACTTTTAGATTTTAAAGACTTCAAAAACAAGTAAAAAAATAAACTGACCTAGGAGTCATAGTCATCTGTTCCCAAGCTGCTCATTTCAAAAATATATGCACCTTGAAGATTTTTTCCATCTAGCTAATTTTGAATGTGTTTTGTTGCTACTATTGTCCTGAAACATTTTACTATTTTTTCCAGATGATTTTTTAATCTCCTGGTTGATGCTTCTACTTTGTTTATCATAACAAAACAGAATGGTGATAACTATGGGACTAGACAGCTCATTCACTATTAAAATGTGGCCTTTTAAAATTTTTTTAGTTGTATTTGGACACAATAGCTTTATCTTATTTCTTTATTTTTATTTGGTGCTGAGGATCGAACCCAGCGCCTTGCACGTGCTAGGCGAGGGCTCTACTGCTGAGTCACAACCCCAACCCAAAATGTGACCTTTTGCTAACCTGCCTCTAACTCGATTCTATGGTTCATTGCTAGCTCAGTGAATCAGGCTGCATCCACACACAGTATCTCTGGTTCTAGTTATTTTTTAAATAACCATGCTTCAAAAGAGTTCAGCGCTCTCCATACACATTGTCATGGCATTCCTATGTGGTAGGGTAGATTAAAATGCTGTTCTCATGTTCCACATGGATACATGGAAACAAAGTTCAAATGACCATTCTGTACAAACTCAAGCCAAATTTTGAAAGCGCACGTCCTGTACCATTCATCCAACGTCAAATCTTGTTCAGGCTTGGATTTGGCTCGCACGACTCTAATTCCTTTGTAAGCACAACATTTGAATCCATCTATCTATAGTGACAGCAGCAGGACATTGCACCACACCCGTTACACAATAGCGAGGCACACACAAGTGTTCAAAGACCCTGCATGGAATCAGAGTGAATGAGGGTGCACCTACAGCTCTTGGGGTGCTGGGGGAAGACAAGACTTCAGGCATGACAGACCAGTGGGGAACACATCAGCCTCTAGGACTCACAAAGGGAAAGAAAAGTAGGCAAGTAGTCGGCACCATCTCAATTTCACCTTGACGTGGAGAAAGAAGATAGAAATGGTTTCTGATTGGCAATAAAATAAAATAATGAATGCTTTAGGGAACCTTTCCTGAGCCTTATTTATTCTGCTCTCACCACAACCTTTGAGACATTCCTCTGCTTTTACAGAGAGCAAACCAAGGCTCCAAGGCTTGGGACACATCCTCTACCCAGGGATCATGACAGTCCAGCCCAAGCCTTATAACTCCAACTCGAGGCCTCTCTCCACTCTGATATGACACCTCAGAATGTCCCCTTTCTAACATATTTTCAATAAAAGCATCAGGATCAAAGCAGAGAGTGCAAAGAAAATCTGCTTTACATGCCCTGTGTCCCATATGGATCTATCAGAAACATTTCCTTATCATTCGCATGGTCACCCATCCACCAGTCCTTCTAGCACACGTGACACAGGCCTCAATTATGTCATTCATCTTCTAAGGGTTTCGAGTTACAAAAGAGAAATGGTGTTTCTTCAAAACAATTTTTTTAAAAACCCTCCTGGGGCTTCACGATCTCTACAACACACTTCCTTCCACGGACATTCTGACTTACTGCCACTGCCAGGTGGGGCCAAGGCAATTATCTTCTTTTGTACAAATACACTGGGAATTAGCGAAACATAAAGAATTAAGATGGCGGCTTCCCAGACTAGCATGGGCATTCCTGGGGGTTCTCACTGGGAACATCTGCATTGCTGTGACAGGGAAGCCCACAGAGTTGTGTTCTGCATTTCTGGCCCATGGCCCAGGTCCACAAAGCAAGCGCACCCCAAAGGAAGCTGATGTTGGATCCTGGCAACTCCACTTGGCAGTGGACACGGGGCGTGGGCGAGAGCAAGAGAAGGCTTTCATTGGTCGACTCCTCTTTTCAACCTCTGCTGAACACCTATTTTTGTTCTAGGTACTGTGCTAGAATCCAAGCATACAAATGTGATTAAGACAGAGACAGACTTTGCCCCAAAGAGCTCAAGATCAAATGTAATGGATCAACCAACCAACACCACCCACCCACCCATAAAAAATGGAGTCCAGTGTGACAAGTGCTGTAATGGTCTGGGAAGCTTAAATGAATCTTATAAACCTTGCCCTTCTTTTCATCTCTTCGCTTTACATTTCCCCCAGGGAGGTTCTTAACCCTACATGTACTTTCTGTAGGTGGACAAGGGATGCATTCACTCTAATCCTAAGGAATTAAAAAGAGCTCCGTTTGGGGAGGAGGCATTAGTAAATGTGGGTGGAACAAGAGCTCAAAATGTACAGTCCTTAAGTTGCAGTTGGCAGTTTTAGAAGTTGGCCGAGGCACTGTGCTAGGAAAACACATGTCTGGCTGCCTTCCCAGGCCGCGTTTCCCTGACTCGCAGCCCTTTGCAGAGGGCAGGATACCACCGCCAGGCAGGCCACACTGCAGAGCTGCCCACCAGGAGCCCACAGCTGTGTCCACAGCACATCCTGCACGCTGGCCACACCTCAGACATGAGGCTGGACAGGCACTCACTCTGAGTAGGCCTGTGATAAGCCCCAGCTGTGGATCTGGTCCACGAATGGGGCGCAGACCTAGGGTCACCTATGAAATGGCATCTGGACCAAATAGCAGTGACCTGGACTTAGCCTTTAGCAGCCCAGTGAGCTGTCCCTTGTCTAGCCACAGTGAGACCCTAGTGCCCCAGCAGGACTAGCGTTAGAGAACCGCTGAAGCAGACCCACGTTTAAGCAGACCCTCATTTGCCTGTGGTGACCGCAGGCCCATTTCTTCCAGCGGCATCCCCCTTCATGCCACTGACCAGGCACACATTACCCATGTGCCTTCTATCCTTTCCTTCAGGAGTCTAACCATCTCCTTCTGAGGTGTGAACGAGTGGTGGCAAGGCCTCCTGTGCTTTTCTGCATATTTACGTGGCCCTCAGTGATTCACAAAGCACACGTGTATTGTCCCCTTCAAGAAAGGAGATGTGTTACGATGCCCACTTCACAGAGGTAGAAACTGAGGTTATTAGTTAGCACAGCCAGGACCAAACGCGATTCTGTTTGCAAATGTGGTGTTCTTTGCACTGTCAGTCAGTCAAAAGAACAGTTCTCTGGTGGGAGTTTATAGGAACAAAATGTTGACTGGGCGACGTTCAGGACCAGGTCTCTCTTACTTCTACTCACACATTTCTGAATTCAGAGAAGGAGCTCTTTTCTGCATTTGCATCTAACCAACCCACTTGGCAACATTAAGAAGCAGAGTCTGTTTTCTTCACCTCCTTTACAATCTGCAGAAACCCTGGTACCGGGGAGGAAACCCTTTGTGATCTTGAACCATCCAAATCAGTGTGCTTCCAAACACAGCCCACCAGTTACACTTTGTCATTATTTGTGTGACACTCCGGAAAAGACAAGGTGAGTCTGAGCTTTTCCTACTATCTCCATCCTAGAAGGACCTTCTTTCTCTGATCGTGACTCCTGTGAGCCCTCAACAGTGTTCAGCCCCTTGGGTCTCTTCCTCACTCTGGAAGCATCTTCTGTCCCAGCTTCTCCGCCACTCCTTCTCCGTCTGTGTCCCCTGCAGTCTGGGCCCTTCCCTGGTCTCCCTCTCTGCTCTTCAGGGAAGACCCCAGCACTGCCCTGGCTGCTCCAGTGGCCCCAGCCCTTTCTATCTCAGTCTTTATTCAACCTCTTCAGAGGGCTTGTCCCCACCCCTCTCTGCCTTCCCTCTTGTCCTCCAAATTTAGCTGTCAGCAAAGTCCCTCAGGGAAAACTGCCCCCCGCTGCCCACTCTGCCACCAGGCAATTTCTCCTGCTGCATTTTTATCCTCATCTCTAAGGTTCCTCCTTATTCATCAACCTGGCTTGACTAGGCCCACGAGGACAGGGACCATGTTTGTTTCCTCCCTCGTGCCAGTTTTCCATTACTGTAGCGAATACCTGAGGTGATCAACTTAAGAAGAGAAAAGGTTTCTTTTGGCTCACAGTTTTGAAGGATTCAGTCCATGGTCAGTTGATGCCATTGCCTTGGGCCTGTGGTGAGGAAGCGCATCACGGCAGGAGCACGAGGTGGAACAAAACCACTCAGCCCGTGGCCAGAAGCAAAGAAGAGAAAGAGGAAGGGGCCAGGGTTCCCTTAAAAAGGGACAATGGCATGCCCCTAGTGACCTGATGATCTCTCATGAGGCCCCACCTTTTAAGGTGCTCTGGTTTCCCACACATGTGAGGACTATGCTCTTGCCCTGATAGCATCAGCTGCTGGGCCCTCACCAGAAACCAAACCAACGGAGCCACCTAATCTTGCACTTTTAGCCTCCAAAACTGTGAGCTAAATGAAAGTCTTTTGTCTATAATGTTCCCCAGCTTCATGTATTTTATTATAGTAACAAAAATGAACTAATATAAGGTCTTTTCCCTCTTATTTATGCCTTTTCCTCTGTATACCTCTGCCAATGTATCCCACTCTCCTGTCTCCCTGAGGATAATTATACACTAGATTATAACCTTCTGATTTGCTTTTATGGCAAGTATCCTTCCTGTATGCTCATAAGACATATATTGCTGCTCATAAATTCTATGCAGTGGCCCATCCAGAAAAACCTCCATTTGCAGCCTCATTGCATGTGCTGGGCCCTCTAGGTGGCATCCCACAGTTGGAACTGATGCACTTTCCCTCTTTACTCTCTGAACAATCAATCCCCTGCTGTCTGTGCTCTGTCTCACACTTCCTTAACTGGAAGGCCAAGGGGAGCGTTTCCCTTTCCGTCATCAGTTTAGTTTAACAAATGCTTTTTGTGATATTAATTCAAGTCTTATGCCCCCTCCACCTGGAATCCTTCCCTTTCTAGACCTTCAAAGAATCCCCCTCCCACTAATTCCTTAGCACTATGTTCTGCATCACATGCTTAGATCACTTGTTTATTCCTGACTTGATTGCAAACTCCCACACCTCTTCTGATTCCCATTAAACTATTGAGGATGTAAAGAACACACTAGGCCTTAAAAATCATTCTTAAATAACTTCATTGATTTAAAAAAATTCATGGAGTATCATGGTCTTGACACCACGATAAATACTGAATGGGAGGACATAAGGAAGACAGGTCTGGAATTATTTTCCAGGAAAATGATATTTTGGTATTGACAGAGCACAAGGTCCAATCACATGTTGTTCTTTAAAGTAAGACTGATTTACATGGATTAGTAAACTTCATATGAAATTGAGGTTGAAAGGTAGCAACACAGTTACTTTGTTTATTGCAGTAATTAGCAAACTCTTAAACCTAACTATTGGAGGGGAGTGTTCTTGTTATGCAGTTCTTATCTTGGTTTGTACAGCTTAGCATGAAAATGACATTGAAATTTATTTTTGTTTTGTTTCAATTTGGTCTTTGTTTTGGTTTGGTTTTGTGGTGCTGGGGATCAAACCCAGGGCCTTGTGCATGCTAGGCAAGCATCCTACCACTGAGCCACATCCCCAGCCCCAGTGACATGTACTTTGAAAAGCAAGATGTCTTGTTATAACCTCTGGCAAGAAGAAAATATGTAAAGGATCAAATATGAAAAGAAGGCTTCAGTAAGTTGAGCCACCAAAGCAGGTGACCCACGGGTTCTCTAAGAAGAGGGGCCTGCCATGGATTCCCACAGCAGGAGGACAAGCTCCATGGGAAGCCCAGTCCTCAACAGAGGGACGAGTTCCTGTCCCCTGCCCCTTCTGTCTTTCCCTTGCCCTGATGCCCTTGTGAACGTGGGTACAGCCACAAGTTCTGGGCTCCTGTCCATTCAGGATGGTGTCTCTGGCCTGTGTGGGTTTGTTTTTCTTTTCTTATATGAAACACAAATCAGTAAGGAGCCCTTTTAGCTTCTTGGCTGTCCATAATGAAGCCCTGATTGATATCCACTCTGAGTATATCCACTTCCAGTCCCTGCCCCATCTAGGAGGCTTTCAGGGATCCTTGGGCTGAAGTTAGGACTGTTGCAGTCTTCTCAGGGATGCCTTCGCTGTGCTCCCTTCCAAATACTTAGGGCCCCGCAATGAGTTCGTCTTCATGTTAGAATGTATTAATGATGGAGTAGAAGGCACCAAAGGCGAATTACAAAGATGAAACAGAGCCTGTCATCCAAAAGCAGCTTCAGAGCAGTAGAAACGAGAGGGCAAGGAAGAGAAGGAACTCTAAACCAATAATACCTAAACAACTAATACCTAAAACACGTGTGTGTGTATGTGTGCAGGTGCACGTGGACAGACATATAACACACACACGTACATACGCACACGCGCGCGCACACACACACACACACACACACACACACACAGGTCCATGTACCTAACAGAGAGAGCAGGCTGGGCTGAGGAGTACAAAGGTGTCTTAGAAGAGTCAGTATCTGAGCCAGACCTTGAAGGAAAGGTAAGGCCAGGAGAAATGGTGATGGCTGGACCTTCTCATCAGAGGCACCAAGGCAAAGAAGAGAAAAAATAACTCTGAGCATGGCCCACAGGTGCATGCAAGGGATTAGCAGGTGGTGGTTTTAAAGATGGAGAGAGCTCATACAGAAGCACTGAAAAGCAGGACTGGGATCCTGAATTTTCTCTGAAGGCACGGGGAAGCCACTGAGCAGAAATGTTCCCCCACCATTCCCACAAAGGATCAGCAAGGCCAGAAGGAGTATTTCAGAAAGGTGACAAACTATACAAACCTACAGGTTTTACATTATGCAAATCAGAATTGTGTTCCAGAAAAACAGGCAGTCAACTGCAGAATTGATTGGGGGGACAGAATTAAGGAAGAGAGAGTTGGGAGGCCTACATACTAATACTCCAAGGAGAGGGTACAAGGCCTGAATAAGGGCATCAGCAGAACAATGAATTTTCTTAGGCAAGATGCTGTCAAAGTAGAATTAACAGAACTTGGTACATGTGAAATAGGGTTTAGGAGTGTCATGATTAATCTCCAGGGTACCACAGGTGGAGACTGAATCTGAAAGTCCTTGACCACCATGTCAATCTAGACTCCTAAATGTCCTGGGTCAGAGTCACTTTCTGTCCCTAAGAGAAGCAAACACAAAACCTCTGTGAAGTAAAACATCCCCAGTTCAGACCCTCAGGATTTTCACAATTTAAGATTGATTGATTATGAGATTATAAACCCTTTAAGAAGCAGACACCATGAAAAGAGCAGTAACAAGACAAGGTTCCCACAGGCTTCCATTATTATAATTATTAGATTCAAGATACAAAATAATAATGTGATGTGTTCATAGAAATAAAACTAGAATAAAAAAGTAATAGCTTGAACAATAGCCAAATATAACTTATAATTTTAAAATATTACTGTGGATAATAAAAGTTCAATGGATGACTAAGTAGTAGGTTAGACTTGGCAGGAAAGAAAATTAAGAAAGTGGAAGACTAGTCAGAAGAAATAACCAACATTGCAGCACAGACATACAAGGAAATAGAAAATGTAAAGAAGTCAAAAGATAGGAAAAACAGGATTAAAATGTCTAGTATATGTCCTAAGCCTCAAAAGGAAAAAAAAATGGTAGGATGTTCAAGGAAATAATAAAGAAATGGTGAAAGATAAAACACATGGATGTAAGAAGTTCAACAAATACCAAGCCAGGTTAAGTGCAAAAAATCTACATCCAAGTACCTTGTGGCAATGTTTAGAACACAAAAGTTTTTTTTGTTTTTGTTTTTTTAATTTTTATTGTTGGTTGTTCAAAACATTACATAGTTCTTGACATATCATATTTCACACTTTGATTCAAGTGGGTTATAAACTCCCATTTTCACCCCGTATACCGATTGCAGCATCACATCGGTTACACATCCGCTGTTTTACATATTGCTGTACTAGTGTCTGTTGTATTCTGCTGCCTTTCCTATCCTGTACTATCCCCCATCCCCTCCCCTCCCATCTTCTCTCTCTACCCTATCTACTGTAATTCATTTCTCCCCCTTGTTTTTCCCCCTTTCCCCTCACTTCCTCTTGTATGTAATTTTGTATAACCATGAGGGTCTCCTTCCATTTCCATGCAATTTCCCTTCTCTTTCCTTTTCCCTCCCACCTCTCACCCCTGTTTAATGCTAATCTTCTTCTCATGCTCTTCCTCCCAACTCTGTTCTTAGTTACTCTCCTTATATCAAAGAAGACATTTGGCATTTGTTTTTTAGGGATTGGCTAGCTTCACTTAGCATAATCTGCTCTAATGCCATCCATTTCCCTGCAAATTCTATGATTTTGTCATTTTTTAATGCAGAGTAAAACTCCATTGTGTATAATTGCCACATTTTTTTTTTATCCATTCGTCTATTGAAGGGCATCTAGGTTGGTTCCACAGTCTTGCTATTGTGAATTGTGCTGCTATGAACATCGATGTAGCAGTGTCCCTGTAGCATGCTCTTTTTAGGTCTTTAGGGAATAGACCGAGAAGGGGAATAGCTGGGTCAAATGGTGGTTCCATTCCCAGCTTTCCAAGAAATCTCCATACTGCTTTCCAAATTGGCTGCACCAATTTGCAGTCCCACCAGCAATGTACAAGTGTACCCTTTTCCCCACATCCTCGCCAGCACTTGTTGTTGTTTGACTTCAGAATGGCTGCCAATCTTACTGGAGTGAGATGGTATCTTAGGGTGGTTTTGATTTGCATTTCTCTGACTGCTAGAGATGGTGAGCATTTTTTCATGTAGTTGTTGATTGATTGTATGTCCTCCTCTGAGAAGCGTCTGTTCAGGTCCTTAGCCCATTTGTTGATTGGGTTATTCATTTTCTTATTGTTTAATTTTTTGAGTTCTTTGTATACTCTAGATATTAGGGCTCTATCTGAAGTGTGAGGAGTAAAGATTTGTTCCCAGGATGTAGGCTCCCTATTTACCTCTCTTATTGTTTCTCTTGCTGAGAAAAAACTTTTTAGTTTGAGTAAGTCCCATTTGTTGATTCTAGTTATTAACTCTTGTGCTATGTAGGTGTCCTATTGAGGAATTTGGAGCCCGACCACACAATATGTAGATCGGAGCCAACTTTTTCTTCTATCAGACGCAGAGTCTCTGATTTGATATCAAGCTCCTTGATCCATTTTGAGTTAACTTTTGTGCATGGCGAGAGAAAGGGATTCAGTTTCATTTTGTTGCATATGGATTTCCAGTTTTCCCAGCACCATTTGTTGAAGATGCTATCCTTCCTCCATTGCATGCTTTTAGCCCCTTTATCAAATATAAGATAGTTGTAACTTTGTGGATTAGTCTCTGTGTCCTCTATTCTATACCATTGGTCCACCCGCCTGTTTTGGTACCAGTACCATGCTGTTTTTGTCACTATTGCTCTGTAATATAGTTTGAAATCTGGTATCGCTATACGGCCTGATTCACACTTCCTGCTTAGAATTGCTTTTGCTACTCTGGGTCTTTTATTTTTCCATATGACTTTTATGATTGCTTTATCTATTTCTACAGGAAATGCCGTTGGGATTTTGATTGGCATTGCATTAAACCTATAGAGAACTTTTGGTAATATCGCCATTTTGATAATGTTAGTTCTGCCTATCCATGAACAGGGTATATTTTTCCATCTTCTAAGATCTTCTTCTACTTCTCTCTTTAGGGTCCTGTAGTTTTCATTGTATAAATCTTTCACCTCTTTTGTTAGGTTGATTCCCAAGTATTTTTTTTTTTTTGAGGGTATTGTGAATGGAGTGTTTTTCCTCATTTCCATTTCAGAAGTTTTGTCGCTGATATACAGAAATACCTTTGATTTATGCATATTGATTTTATATCCTGCCACTTTGCTGAATTCATTTATTAGTTCTAGTAGTTTCTTTGTAGACCCTTTGGGTCTGCTAGGTATAGAATCATGTCATCTGCAAATAGTGACAATTTAAGTTCTTCTTTTCCTATTTTTATGCCTTTAACTTCTTTCGTCTGTCTAATTGCTTTGGCCAGTGTTTCGAGAACTATGTTGAACAGAAGTGGTGAGAGAGGGCATCCCTGTCTTGTTCCAGATTTGAGAGGGAATGCCTTCAATTTTTCTCCATTCAGAATGATGCTAGCCTGAGGCTTAGCATAGATTGCTTTTACAATATTGAGGCATGTTCCTGTTATCCCTAGTTTTTCTAGAGTTTTGAACATAAAGGGATGCTGTACTTTGTCGAATGCTTTCTCTGCGTCTATCGAGATGATCATATGGTTCTTATCTTTAAGTCTATTGATGTGGTGAATAACATTTATTGATTTCCGTATATTGAACCAGCCTTGCATCCCAGGGATGAATCCTACTTGATCATGGTGCACAATTTTTTTGATATGTTTTTGAATCCGATTCGCCAGAATTTTATTGAGGATTTTTGCATCTAGGTTCATTAGAGATATTGGTCTGTAGTTTTCTTTCTTTGAAGTGTCTTTGTCTGGTTTAGGAATCAGGGTGATGTTGGCCTCGTAGAATGAATTTGGAAGTTCTCCCTCTTTTTCTATTTCCTGAAATAGCTTGAAAAGTATTGGTGTTAGTTCCTCTTTAAAGGTTTTGTAAAACTCTGCTGTATACCCATCCGGTCCTGGGCTTTTCTTAGTTGGTAGTCTTTTGATGATTTCTTCTATTTCCTCAATTGATATTGGTCTGTTTAGGTTGTCTATATCCTTCTGACTCAATCTGGGCAGATCATATGACTTAAGAAATTTATCGATGCCTTCACTATCTTCTATTTTATTGGAGTATAAGGATTCAAAATAATTTCTGATTATCTTCTGTACTTCTGAAGTGTCTGTTGTGATATTGCCTTTTTCATCCCGTATGCTAGTAATTTGAGTTCTCTCTCTTCTTCTCTTCGTTAGCGTGGCTAAGGGTCTGTCGATTTTATTTATTTTTTCAAAGAACCAACTTTTAGTTCTGTCAATTTTTTCAATTGTTTCTTTTGTTTTGATTTCATTAATTTCAGCTTATTTATTTCAGCTTAATTATTTCTTGCCTTCTACTTCTTTTGCTGTTGTTTTGCTCTTCTTTTTCTAGGATTTTGAGATGAAGTATGAGATCATTTATTTGTTGGTTTTTTTCTTTTTTTAAGGAATGAACTCCAAGCAATGAATTTTCCTCTTAGAACTGCTTTCAATGTGTCCCATAGATTCCGATATGTTGTGTCTGTGTTTTCATTTATCTCTAAGAATTTTTTAATTTCCTCCTTGATGTCTTCTATAACCCAATGATCATTCAGTTACCTATTATTCATTCTCCAAGTGGTGCATGATTTTTCCTTCCTTCTTTTATCATTGATTTTCAGTTTCATTCCATTATGATCAGATAAGATGCATGGTATTATCTCTACTCCTTTATACTGGCTAAGAGTTGCCCTGTGACATAATATATGATATATTTTTGAGAAGGATCCATGTGCTGCTGAGAAAAAAGTGTAACTGCTTGATGTTGGGTGGTATATTCTATATATGTCAATTAAGTCTAGGTTATTAATTGTGTTATTGAGTTCTATAGTTTCCTTATTCAACTTTTGTTTGGAAGATCTGTCCAGTGGTGAGAGAGGTGTGTTGAAGTCTCCCATGATTATTGTATGGTGTTCTATTAGACTCTTGAACTTGAGAACAGTTTTTTTGATGAACATAGCTGCACCATTGTTTGGGGCATATATATTTATGATTGTTATGTCCTCTAGGTGTATGGTTCCCTTGAGCAGTATGCAGTGTCCCTCTTTATCCCTTTTGATTAACTTTGGCTTGAAATCTATTTTATTTGATATGAGTATGGACACTCCTGCTTGTTTCCGAAGTCCATATGAGTGATATGATTTTTCCCAACCTTTCACCTCAGTCTATGTATGTCTTTTCCTATCAAATGTGTCTCCTGTAGGCAGCATATTGTTGGGTCTTGTTTTGTGATCCATTCTACTAGCCTATGTCTCTTAATTGGTGAGTTTAAGCCATTAACATTTAGGGTTATTATTGAGATATGGTTTGTTCTTCCAGCCATATTTGTTTATTAATGTTACTAAACCTGATTTGTTTTCCTCTTTGATTACTTTCCCCCCTTTACTGTCCTACCTCCCACTGTTGGTTTTCAATGTTATTTTCCATTTCCTCTTCCTGTAATGTTTTGCTGAGGATGTTTTGAAGAGATGGTTTTCTAGCTGCAAATTCTTTTAACTTTTGTTTATCGTGGAAGGTTTTAATTTCATCTTCCATCCTGAAGTTTAATTTCGCTGGATACACAATTCTTGGTTGGAACCCATTTTCTTTCAGTGTTTGAAATATGTTATTCCAGGATCTTCTAGCTTTCAGAGTCTGTGTTGAAAGATCAGCTGTTATCCTGATTGGTTTACCCCTAAATGTAATCTGCTTCCTTTCTATTATAGCTTTTAAAATTCTCTCCTTATTCTGTATGTTGGGCATCTTCATTATAATGTGTCTAGGTGTGGATCTCTTATGATTTTGCACATTCGGCGTCCTGTAGGCTTCTAGGATTTGGGATTCTGTCTCATTCTTCAAGTCTCATATTATTTCATTGAATAGATTGTTCATTCCTTTGGTTTGGACCTCTATACCTTCCTGTATCCCAATGACTCTTAGGTTTGGTCTCTTTATGTTATCCCATATTTCTTGGATGTTCTGCTCATGGTTTCTTAACACTCTTGCTGAGCTGTCTATGTTCTTTTCAAGTTGAAATACTTTGTCTTCATTGTCTGATGTTCTATCTTCTAAGTGATCTACTCTGCTGGTAGTATTCTCAATTGAGTTTTTAAGTTGGTTTATTGCTTCCTGCATTTCTAGGATTTCTGTTTGTTTGTTTTTTATTACCTCTATCTCCCTGTATAGTTGATCTTTTGCTTCTTGGATTTGTTTATGTAATTCATTGTCAAAGTGATCTTTCATTGTCTGATTTTGCTGTCTAATGTCTTCCTTGAGACTCCAGATCATCTGAAGCATGTATATCCTGAATTCTTTATCTGACATTCCATCTGCTGCAGATATTACCTCTTCTAACATTGAGTTGACCTGCATTGCTTGTGGTCCTTTCTTTCCTTTTCTTTTCATACTGCTCGCGTTTCTTTCTGCTTGGCGAAACTGTTGTGTTATTGACTTTTCCCCCTGTATATTTATATTGCTCTTGTATAGTTGCAAAGTCTCCCTCAAAGGCGCAGGCGGCGGCTCTGCCCCTCCTCCAATTTGGACAATATGCCTACCCCGCTGGCAGGCCACTGGGCCTGTTCTGCCGGTCGGTAGCAGGTCTGCCTACCTTGCAGGTACAGGCGGCAGTTCTGCCCCTCCACGGGCCACTGGGCCTGATCTGTCTGTCGGTTGCAGGTCTGTCTACCTTGCAGGCGCGGGGGGCAGCTCTGCCCCTCCACGGGTTGCTGTGCCTGTTCTGTAGGTGGGTCGCAGGTCTGCCTACCTTGCAGGCGCTGAAGCGGCTCTGCCCCTGCGCGGGTTTCTGGGCCTGTTCTGCCGGTGGTCGCAGGTCCGCCTACCTAGCAGGCGCTGGGGCGGCTTTTCCCCTGCGCCTTTTGCTGGGCCTGTTCTGTCGGTGGTCACAGGGCCGCCTACCTTGCAGGCGCTGGGGCGGCTCTAGAACACAAAAGTTAATAGAAGATTAAAAGTGGCCCAAGAGGCTGGAGTTGTGGCTCATTGTTAGAGCGCTTGCCTAGCACATGTGAGGCTCTGGGTTCAAATCTCAGCACCACATTAAAATAATAAAGGTATTGTGTCCATCTACAACCAAAAAAAAAATTTTTTTTCTTCTTTTTTTTTTTTAAAGTGGCCAGAAAGCAATGAGAGAATGCCTCCCTAAACCTCAGACTTCTCAACAATAGGAGGCTTAAGACAAAGAAATGATGCCTCCAGATTGGGCAGAAAACAAATACCTGCAGACCTAGAACTATGTACTCAGCAAAATTATCTTTCAAGAAAGATATTCTCAGATAAATAAAATTTGAGAGTATTCATTGCATTTAGGCTTTTACTTAAAGTACATCAGAAAAAGAAGGCTGACCTCAGGATAAAGGTCTGGGATGTAAGCAGGAATAGTGAGCAAAGAAATTGAGAAATGGGGAGGTAAAGTTAAACAAACACCAGTTGTCAAAAATAATAAAAATAGCATCAAATCATGGGCTAAAAAGGAAGAGAACTGAAATTCTGGATCATAAACATATGTACACACACATATACACATATGAAATCCAATTCAGCAAGTATTTTTATGAGTGTTCAAATTAACTTGTATTGTTCAGGAAGGAAATTGGGAATAACTTGAGATTTTTTTGGTTAGGCATGGCAAAATTTTAAGAGTAACTAATAAAAAGCATAGAGCATATAATTTCTAAACCAAAAAATTCCTCCCTTAATTATGGGTACATAAATGAGATAAAGCAGAAAAGCTGCAGAAATTTTGAACAACGCAATTATGAAGGCTGGCCTAATGTTCATGTAGGCACTATGCATTATTCTTTTTTTTTAAGAGAGAGAGAGAGAGAGAGAGAGAGAATTTTAATATTTATTTTTTAGTTTTCAGCAGACACAACATCTTTGTTTGTATGTGGTGCTGAGGATCGAACCCGGGGCCGCATGCCAGGCGAGCACACTACCACTTGAGCCACATCCCCAGCCCCACTATGCATTATTCTTAAACATACATGGAACCTTTAGGGAAAATTGGCTGTGGATCAGGCAACAAGGAAGCCGTGGCAAATTTCAAACACTTGGCATCATATGGATTATGTTCTCTTACTATAGAGTGATGAAGTCAGAAGTCAAAATCAAAACTTTAAATATGGTTTTGAAGTTAAACATTAACAAAGTTGCAACAGGAGTTTTTAAATGCTCAAAACTGAATAATAATAGATTTGGTACATATCACAACCTGTAGGATGTTGCAGAAGTATAAAATATATAGCCTTAAGATTTATACAAGAGGGAAATATATAATCTTAAATTCTTAATATTTAATAATATAAGATTGAAAATTATCTAACTATCCAATTATGAAGCTAGGAGAACAAGAGAATTAACTCTTTGAAGAGAAAGGAAGGAGATAATGACAAATGTCAATTGATAGACCTTAATAAAAAGGAACACATTACACAGGTAAAAAGCAAAACAAATGGTTCTTAGAAAAGAATCTAGTAGTCAAATATTTAGAGTTTACTAAGAAAAACAAAGAGAGAAGGTACAAATAAATAATAATAGAATTTTAAAAGAAGGCGCAACTACACAAATTTCAGACATTAAATAGATAGTTTTGAATATCACAATTCACTATCTATTTATAATTACCTCATCAAATATTGCATTAATAAATTTGAAAACTTATATGAAATAAAGGAATTTCTGAAAACTGTATCTCATTAAATTTGACCCCAGAAGAAAGGAGACTCTTGAATCTCAGATAATCATTAAACTTTCAAATCTATCATAAAGAGGATAGCAGGCCCAGCCAACTTTATAGGAAAAGTCTAAAAAATACTCAAAATCAAATAGTCCCAGGCTTCTAGAAGATTAACGTAGCCTTGATGCCAAAACTCAACAAAGATGGTATGATGAAGGAAAATTAAAAATGATAGCTGATAAACATTGATACAAAAATCCTAAACAGCATTAACATACACATCTAGCCCAGTATAGATGGTGGAATGGACATCATTATCCAAAGTACATGTATGAAGACACGAATTGGGTGTCAACATACTTTATATACAAACGGAGATATGAAAAATTGTGGTATATATGTGTAATAAGAATTGTAATGCAAAAAAAGTACATGTGCATAAAGACATGAATTGGCATGAACATACTTTATATACAAAGATATGAAAAATTGTGCTCTATATGTGTAATAAGAATTGTAATGCATTCCGCTGTTGTGTATTTAAAAAGATAAAATCAATTAAATAAAAAAGAAAATGTATCTTGTCCAAATTTGCTCTGTCTCAGGAATTCAGGGGAGGTTTAACATTAGAATAAATGTAATTTACCACATTTAATAGCAGAAAGGAGAAAAACCATATGGTCTTGTAATTTACTTAGAAAAAGTATTTGATAAAATTCAGCATCTCTTCATGTGAATATACACATGTGCACACCCTCTGCACTCAGAACACAAGGGAAAGTTCATAGACAGTGGATAGAATCAACACGTGACCTGCCGCAGACTCTAGCCACCACCGTCCAATTCCAGCAGCTGGGGTCGTTCACTCTTAGCTCTCCCGCACGCTGTGGGAAGACCTTGGCAGGGAGGCTTTATCTATTCCAGGCACTTGGCAAGTTCTCCCTCTGTCAGTTGCATGGCTTGGCACATGAAAGGCAGTCTTTCTTCGTATCTTAGTAACAAAACAACACAATTTTATTTACTTAAGTAATCGTCCTGAGACCCTACAAAACACATGTTGGTTATTGATCTCATTTTGTTTTGTATGTTCATTTATATTATCACACTGGCTATTGAATATTTTGAACCACATCCCTGTGATCCTTCTGAATAACCTTCAGGGCCCCTATTCCAGCATGATGGATCTCTGTCCTTGGATACTTTCCATTCTTTTTAAAAATCTCAACAAAAGTAGATTCAGTGAGGAGACAGAGGGGTGTCGAGAGGTTGGCTGTGGGCATGATCCTGTCTCCACACTCTGCCTGGCCACACACTTCTCAGTGACTGACTGCTCACTGGAAAACATCTTCACTTGTGATTCACATTTTCCATACACCACGTGGACATTTTTCCTCACTCAAGACGAGGAGCCCTATATACACATAGGGTATCATTCTAATGATATTACTTGCCAAGTTGGAGAATTAAATATCTTTATACCTTCAATTCAAGTCCCCAATTGTTCTACTTCTACTTCTAATATATACTTAAATTAAGAATAAAATAAGTGGCAAACAATGTTATCTAAAGGAAATTTACATATTGTACTTGGCCATTCTTTTTGCTGGTAGTTGATGATTAAATCATTGTTTATAGTTGCTAAGATGATTGCTGAAGAATACTACGTTTTAGAATACTTGATGTCCAAGTTTGTGGCTCATGTAATTGTGAATCACCCAATTATGAATGACACTAATTTGACCTTCGATCATTTCATCAATTATACCTTTGGCAAATTAGTACAAACCAATTATATTCTGGCAATAATAAATGAGTTATTTGTTGGTCAACCCACTATAGCAACTAGCATTTCACTTTGTTAGAAACAAACAACTTTGCTCTATCAGGAAACCAAAGTGGTAATGTGTTAGGAAAACTTCATAAAAGGAGACTCTGTGTTCATGGGACTGCTTAAAGCAATTTTTTAAAATGAAACCCAGACAATTCCAATAATTGGTAGAAGTATAAGTTGCTACCTTGGATTGGAGAGCCACTGGAGGTATTGTTGACGTATTAGATGAGCGTATCTTTATATCATTGGCAAACAATAGAAACATATGGGCTTCATTAAGTTTTTAAAAGTGTTAGAAGAATGAGGAGTAACTCGCAGATTAAAGAAAAGACTAAATTACAAGGTCTCAGGGAAGAACTCAGGAAAGCTGTACAGCAAAAACATTCAGCCAACTTCTCTAAGGCACCCTGTTTCTGAACACGTCATCCAGAACCATTTCCATTACAGATGCACTGTCTCAGAAGGAAGCATCTGATTGGCTTAGCTAGAGTCACATGACCCACTCCTCTAAAGAGGGCAGGATACAGAGTTGTCTCCCAAAAGCAGGGAAGCAGCCACTCCTGTGGCTGTCCCAGAGAACCCATTTATCTCTGTCACCTGGGGGACTAATAAAATAGTATGGATGCCCAGGACAGGGAAGCAAAGTCTTGTACACCCACACCACAGGATTCTAGGCAGCCGTTAAGGTCAGAGGACAGTCATGCAAAGAGGGAAGACCTCAAACAGAGCAGCCAGAGAGTCAGGGATGCTTCAGAGGAGCTTGTAAAGTACAAGAATTCTAAAGATGTTCATTGAACAGGAAAAGCTCGTAAAATCTTATAAGAATCCACTGTTCTTTTAAAATATTTACAGTGGGAAAATTCTTCCTTTGCCTCAGGGAGAAACAGGCAGTGTCCCAAGTCCTGTGAACTAAGTAATAAGTAAGCCTGTGGTCCTTTCAAGTCTCAAACAGTGTCCATTCAGTTGCCAAAAATGCTTAATCCTATATAAGGATAAAAATCCCAAACAATATAAAATTAGACTTTCTCCCGACTCCCACCTAGAAATATGCAGACTGCTGAGAGTCCTTCTATCCTCTCTCCATAGATTTTTTTTCAGCCTGATGTTTTCTGAACCTCCAGAGTCAGGGTACAGGAAGGAAGGGCACCAGAAGGAAAGTTCTCACCCAGTTGGGAAAGGTGGAGGCTGGCTCCTGCCCTCTTACGGGTGCTCTTTCCAGTTCTTTGGAAGCATCCTTGGGCAATGTTTAACAGCCTCTTACATGATGTTGGCTAAATGTTTTCTTCCAGATAGCTCATCCTCTCCTAGCTGTTTCTTTGGGAATCTAGTCCACGTGGACTTTCTAGGTTGATATCCATTATAATCTAGACCCATTAGACCGTGTGAAATTCTGACCTCCAGAACTGCTAGAGAATACATTTGTTGTTTTGAGCCTCTATAGTTACAGCAATTTGTTACAGCAGCAACACGAAACTCATATACGAAGGTTTGTGTCACTCCTGTGTTTCTCAGAACCCTGGCCCCCAAGTGGGGCAAAGAGACTGAGTTCTAGTCAGCAAAGTATAGATGAGAGTAGCATGTATTATTTCAAGTCCTGGCCCCTGAAACATCCACAGGACCTTTCCTGTCCTCTGCTGGTCAACCTGAAGGATAGAGCAAACCCAGCAGAGGATTCCAAGGCCTTTGGGATGGCTGAACCAACAGGTGGAAGGATCCTAAGTCCCAGCACAATTCTCACCCAGACTGCGTAAAACTCTGATGTGAACAAGAAACACGCCCTATAACATACGGGTCAGTCAGTCCCTGAAATCTTGGGGTTGTTTGCTAAAGCAGCTGGTGTTCAATTTACTTTGATGAGGACAGAATGCTGTTTCTTAGGTGGAGAAATGCCCAAGAATGAGCTCCAGTTGAGCTCACGCCATGACTTTATGCCAGTCCATGTCCCCATTTACTTCCCCAAAACGTAAACATCTACTACAAGTGAATCTGCACATGGTCTCCAGATCCTAAAGTTTGGAGGTGGAAATAAACAGTAAACCGTGCGAGTTGTTATTCACCTGTGTTCTCATAAACTTGCCCACCTCACAACTTTGAGCCCAGCTGAGATCTGACCAAGGGACCTCTGCCTTCCGCGCTCAGCTTTCCCACGGTAAACAGGAGTCCTTTCCACTATTCATCTACTGCCACGTTTTCACATTTGTTTTCCTTGTTGATGATTTCACTGTGTTAAATGGTCCCAAGAATAGGGCTAAAGTCCTGCCTGGCATTCCTCAGCACAAGAAGGCTGTGGTGTCTGTCCTTCAGGGAGAAAATACATATTAGGGAAAGTACATTCAGGCATGAATTATAGTACTGTTGTTGGCCATGAGTTCCCGGTTCAATATATGTTGAGCAAATCATCATTAAATAGAAACATGTACTTTAAAGCAGCCTATGTATTAATCAGTAGAGGAGAATGTTGTGATCAGAGGCTCTCAGGAACATAATCCTGCAAGTTCCCATAGGAACAATGCTCTGTATTGGCTACTTCAGAGCAAATTCATAGGTCATAACTACCATGAATTATGCGAATTGGCCATACTTCACAGTTTGCAATTGAACTTATAATAAAGTGTCTTCAATCTCCCTAGAAACATCTTCCATCTCAGAGCTTTCACTCTTACGGTCAAAAGATGGCTTGTGTTACCAGCTTCAGTTTACCCTGTGTGCAGCTCCCTGTCTCAAACTCCCTGCTGGGCATTTCCACCTGAATGTCCTCTTATATTGCCAAAATCCAAATGACAATATCCCATGTAATGTCATCTCCTAACTCCTGCCCCAAAACAGTACCCTACCTATTTCTGTTATTGGGCCTTCTTCCTCCAAAGCTCGTAAGCACAAAACACTTGGCCCTATCTCACTTTATCCAGCCAACCCATCGCTATCACTTTCAATGTTTATTTGCAGAATCTCGTACTTCTCCTTTCTTTCCATTCTTATTTCTACCTCCCTGGTCAGGCTCCTCTCAATTTACACCTAGACAAGTATAACCGCTTCTCACCTGATAACTCTTTTCTAGCTTTCCGGACCATTCTGTACCTAGTAAAAACTTACCCACCTAGAACACCCTCTACAACAGCCACACCCTTGGTGTCATCTGCTCTCTTGGTCCAGCCCCAGCCTTGCACATCCAATGTCTTATTGGCCATTCCTGCCTGGGTGTTCCATGGATTCCTCGAATCCAACATGTTCACGATAGCTCCCTTATCTGCTCTCCCTGTTCTTCCCAGGTGACCAGGTAGAGACCTCTGGCTGACCATCAAACCCACTTCTACTGCCACTAATAAATGAGAGAAAATGATTTTTAAAGATCTATAAAATGTTTAAGTGTAGTGCATAAAGCTTAACTTTGAAGTCCTATTTACCTAGGGTCCGCTATGTCCCCCAAACTAGTAATGTAGATCATTACTTCATCAACATTATATTTTTTACTCTTCAGGGCAGTTCTATGAAGTTCCGTCATTATCTCCATTGTATGGGGAGGAAACTGACTCAGGCACTATCCATTTTAATGCTCCTATATGCAGTTGCAAATGAATTGAATAAATCTAACCATAGTAGACATTAGAAAGCCTCAAGGACTAAAAATATTTCAAGAATTCTTAATGGTGAAAGATTTTTGCAGAGATACATGGTGCTGTTCCAAGATGAAAAATATTCTTATGTAATTATAATAATAATGACAAAATTCTTTATTTCAGATATTGTGGTATTTCTACAATAGTCTAGAAACACTCAGATTTAAAACAAAAGTAATCTGTCTTTTATAGATGTTTCAAGAAGAATTTCCAGAACATGAGGCTGGGAGTATGACTGCCAGCTGCCTGGGCTGGCATGTAAGTCCCCATTATCCAGCTTTGACCTTGGCGGGTTGCTCAGCCTCTCTGTGCCTCATCATCCTCTCCTGTCAAAACAGGAAAGAATAGTCCTGCCTTAGAGAACTGTTGCGAATGTTAAAATAGATTGCTGTTAAATTTAATCATGAAATTGCCATTATTCAACCATTGTTTGACCTATAGAAACAGCAATTACAGATGGTTCAATCTACTACACACGGCATTTTACCCACGTAGCTCCAGATTTAACGTTAGCTGTCACATGAACACAAGGTCTGAAAACATACCCCAAGCACACCTTTGCTCCCTACCCTGCTCCCTTAGCAAACATGACTAACCTCAGAACTCTCTCAACATAATGAAGCCAGAATCAGACAGGCAGTCAGTATAGATAGGTAAATCAAGTCAGCTCGGATCAAGGAGGCCAATTTTGAGTGAGTCTGGGAAGTTGGAGACTGTTTCCTGAGGGATTGAATGTTAATTCCTTCAGAGCCCTTGCTCCACCCTTATCAAGAACCTGCCCCTGCTTCAGCCTGTTGCTAAGGTCACCTGGCCCAGGAATTGCCCCTCCCTACAGGGAGCTATAAGATCCTTAATTAATGTGTCCTGGGCTGCTCCATCCTGCCTTCCCCCTTGGGTCCACCTGTTTCCCACCTTTTGGCCACCCCACCACAGAGCATTCCTGGGCCTAGTCACCTAAGCAGGAAGAGGGTAGGAGAACACAGGAAGCCTAGGACATATAAAAAGGGTAGAACCCCTCACTTCTGGGGATATCAGGATACCAGCTATGGCCCACTTCCCCCTCCCAGGAGAAGTCTATGTTACCCCTGTTTAAATAAACCCTGCTTTATATGCTTGCCTCTGCATGCTTCTCTAATGTTCCAACTTCAACATGTGAGGGAGCAGGACTCGTCACTGATAACCGGCAGTATCAGTAAGATAAACCTAAGAGTCTCTTGCAGAATTTTTTTTTTGTACCCCCAACCAAGCTCTGGTTCTGGATCTACTCTTACTGGAATTTTAACTACTTGAATCCAATATAGAAACCTCAAAAGATATTTTAATCACAGTATTCTCATGTTCTCCTAAAATAATTTTCTCAAGTGTTTTCAGAAGAAATATAGGCCTTTATTTCTAAGGATCCAAAGAGAAAGAATATTTTTAAAAATATGACTGATAAAAGTTGCTATTTGAGACATTTAAATGATGCTTTGAAATTGTAACTATCTTACATGAGTGGGAAACCAAGGCAAGATGTTCTGATCCTTACCCAAAGCCAGAGAAGCTATCTTAGGACTCAGGATGCATAGTGAGTTTGATGTAGCACTTGGTCAGCTGGTGGAGAAACCAACATGAGCAGATTCAGATGTCACAATTAGGGGTAAGAAGAGAGACTAAAGTACATTTTAGTTTCCTGCTGTGGATTGAGGGTTTGCTCTCTCCAAAACTCAGGTTGAAACTTTGCCATTGTACCAGTATTAGAGGTGGGACCTTTAAGGTTCGGTTAAGCCACCAGGGCTCTGCCCTAAATGGATTAATGCCTTTATTTGAAGGATAGGGCTCTTTCTAAAATGACCAATTTGGCCCTTAGCAGGTTCTCTCTCTCTCTCTCTCTCTCTCTCTCTCTCTCTCTCTCTCTCTATATATATATATATATATATATATATATATATATATATATATATATATATATATATATCTGTGTCTATCTCTACTCTGTCTCTCCAGGACTGTGAGTCAATAACTATATGATCGGGTATTCTATTATAGCAACCCCAGAATGGACTTAGTTTGGCAAATAATTGAAATGTTTGGATCCAGAGCACAGAAGCTTCATCACAGTCAGCTTTCATTTGTTTAAATTTACAGTCAACACCCATCAAAACCTCACTAGGGATGCACAAAGCTGAGAGGTCAGGTGATCACAGCGCCCACAGTCCCTGCTGTTCCTGAAAAAGCTCTGATTTAAGGGACCATCTTCAGGGCTCCAGGAGCGGGGACATTCATCCCAAATACACACAGTGAGCATTAATTTCAGCAAAACAAAAACAACTGGTCTTTCAGTCTGCGTACTATGCTGGAATTCCTGAGGACAAGAGCATTGTCTTCATTTTCTCAGCCACACCTGTAACAGTTTCCCTACAACTTGCAGGCGTTTGATAGAAATTTTTGTATAAACAAATTTTCAAGACTTTGAGGAGCAGGTGAATGTGTACTGAGTGATGCCAAAGCCTCTCGTGCCTTTGTCATCGAGCAGAACAACAGAAGAAAAAAATACATGAACAGCAACCAACCTAAAAACATGAATGGCAAATAAATCTACAAATATAAGAATATTAGGTTTAAAAAGTCAAGATTTCCCACATATGATAACAAAAATCTATTACAGATTGAAATACGAAAGATTGCACTGAAAACTATCAAATCATAAACTACCTAAGAATATTTCTTTCTTTCTTTCTTTCTTTCTTTCTTTCTTTCTTTCTTTCTTTCTTTCTTTCTTTCATGCATTATAGTTGTACATAACATTTGGTTTCATTTTAGCAAACTCACACATGCATGGAATATAATTTACTGTATTTAGTTCTCAGTCCCCCTCCTTTTCCTCCCTTCCCCCCTCCACCTGTTCTCCCCACTCCACTCTTCTGGTCTTCCATTTATTTATTTGTATATTTATTTATTTTTAATCAGTGCTTCATAGATACACATAAAGGTGGAATTCAGTTGGTGAACTTATGCATTCTATAGTGTGATTTTGTCAAATTCATTCCCTACTCCCTCCCATTTCCTATCTTCCTCCCTCCCCCTCATTCTCCTTCTTCTACTCCATTCATCTTCCCTTGATCCTTACCACATCTGACCCCCATCCCTAATTTTTTTCCTTTATATTACTCTATTCACATGAGAGAAATACTCCACGGTAGCTTTTCTGAGTCTGGCTTATTTCACTCAGCGCGATGCTACCATAGCTCTGTAGTTTAATTTGAGATCAGGTGTTGTGATCCCTCTTGCCTCGCTCTTCTTGCTAAGGATTGCTTTGGCTATTGGGTCTCTTATTCTTCCAAATGAACTTCAGGACTATTTTTTTTTCTAGTTCTATGAAGAATATCATTGGTATTTTAATGGGGATATTGAATCTGTATAGCGTTTTTGATAGTATAACCATCTTGACCATTTAATTCTGCTTATCCAAGAACACTCAAGGTCTTTTCATCTTCTGAGTTATTTGACTTCTTTCTTCAGTGTTCTGTGATTCTCACTGTAGAGATCTTTCACCTCCTTGGTTAGATTAAATGCCAGATATTTTAACTGGATCTTTTTGAGGTTAATGTGGATGGGATAATTTTTTCGGTTTCTTTTTTGGCAAAATCACTGTTAGAGCATAGGAAAGTTATTGGTTTATGAATGTTTATCTTGTATTTTTCTGCTTTCGTGAATTTATAAGTTTTAGGAGTCTTCTGATGAAGTATTTTTTTTTGGGGGGGCATCTTTTGGATATAAGATGTCACCAGCAAACAGAGATAGTTTGACTTTTTCTTTCCTATTTGTATCCCTTTAGTCTCCTTCTCTTGCCTGCTTGCTCTAGACAGAGTTTCAAGTACTGTATTGGATAGGAGTGGTGAGATGGGCGTCCTTGTCTTATTCCTGATTTTAGAAGAAATGCTTTCAGTTTTTTTTTATTCAGTTATGTGTTGGCTTTGGGTTGTCATATATATATCCTGTATAATATTGAGGTAGGTTTTTTCTATCCCTAGTTTCTCCAGTGTTTTTAACATGAATGGGTGCTGGATTTTATCAAAGGTGTTTTCTGTATTTATTGAGATGCTCATAGGATTCTTGACCTTAACTCTATTTATGTGGTGAAGCACATTTATTGATTTGCATATGTTGAACCAATCTTGCATACCTGGAATACAACTCATTTGATCATAGTTTATTACCTTCTTGATATTTTTTTAAGAGAGAGAGAGAATTTTTTTAATATTTATTTTTCAGTTTTCGGTGGACACAACATCTTTATTTTATTTTTATGTGGTGCTGAGGATCGAACCCAGCCCCCCACACATGCCAGGTGAGCGCGCTACCGCTTGAGCCACATCCCCAGCCCCTTGATATGTTTTTGAATGTGGTTTTGCTTATACGTTATTCAGGATTTTTGCACCTATATTTATCAGGGATATTGTTCTGTGGTTTTCTTTCCTTGATATGTCTATATCTGGTTTTGATACTAGTATTATATTGGTGTCATAGAATTCCCTTCCTTACAATTTCATGGAATAATTTGAGAAAGACCAGTGATAGTTCTTCTTTAAAGGTCTGGCAGAATTCAGCTGAGAATTCATCTGGTCCTGGGCTTTTCTTTGTTGGCAGGCTTTTAATTGCTGTTTCAATTTCATCAGTTGATATTGGTCTGTTTAGCTTTTCTGTATCTTCCTGGTTCAATTTGGCCCAATCATACATGTCTGGAAATTTGCCAAAGTCTTCTAGACTTTCCAGTTTATTGGCGTATAAGTTTTCAAAATGGTTTCTAATAATCGTTCAGATTTTAGAAGTGTCTGTGGTGACATCTTTTCATCTTTAATTTTGTTTATTTGGTCTTTCTCTCTCTCTCTCTCTCTCTCTCTCTCTCTCTCTCTCTCTCTCTCTCTCTGTTAGTTTGTCTGAGGGTTTATCAATTATATCTATCTTCTAAAAGAATCAATTCTGTTGATTTGATTCCTTAAATTGCTCTTTTATTCCCAACTTTATTAAATTAGGGTCTGATCTTCATTATTTCCTCTTTTACTAATTTTGGCATTTGTTTGTGCTTCCTTTTCCAAAGCCTTAAGGTGAAGCATTAGATTATTTATTTGGGATGATCACTGTTTTTAATGTAGGCAAACTTTCCTCTTAGAACTGCATTCATGCTGACCCAGAGATCTTGCATGTTGTACTTCTGTTCTCATTTGTTTCTAAGAATTTCTTGACTTCTCCTTTCTTTTATGATCCATTCCTCATTTAAAAGAATATTCTTCAATCTCCATGTGTTTATGTGATCTCCATGTGTTTATGTGGTTTCTATTATTTTTCTTGTTTTTAATTCTAGTTTCTTTCCATTATAATCTGATAGGATATATAGGATTTTAACATTTTTTTTTAATACTGTCCAACACTTCCACTGTGACCTAGAATATGGTCTATTTTGGAAAAGGTTTCATGAGTTGCTGAGAAGATAGCAAATTCAGCTGTTTGGGGGTGAAATATGCTATAGATGTCAGGTTCATTTGATTTATAGTGTTATTTAGGTCACAAATATCTTGATTTTATGTGTGGATGACCTATCTGTTGGTGGTAGGGTGTGTTAAACTATTGTTATATAGGAGTCTATCTGGTATTTAATGTCAGGAAGTATATTTTATGTAATTAGGTGCACTAACATTTGGGGCATATATATTTATTATCACTTTATCTTCTTGTTAGATTCTTCTATTCCCTTTACCAGGACGCAGTGGCCTTGTTTCTCTCTTCTGATTAGTCTCTGATTGAAACCTATTTTGTCAGATATGAGAACAGCTGTTTCTGCTTGGTTCTGGACTCCATTCACATGGGATATTTTCTCCACCCTTTTACTTTCAGCCTATGGGTGTCTTTGCCTATGAAATGAGTCTCTTATAAACAGCAGAGAGCTGGATATTGTTTCCTAATCTGTTCTGCCAGCCTATGTCTTTTATTTGGGGAGTTGAGACATTTATATTGAATCTTACCATGGATAAATGCTTGTGATTTCCTGCCATTTTGGTGTGTTTGCTATATTTAATTCAATCTTGATTTTTTTAGCTGCTCTTCTAGTGAACTTCCACTGCTGTGGAGTTGTGGAGTTTGGGGTTTTGTTTTGTTTTGTTTTGTTACCCTGTGTGATGTTTGAGTATTCTTTGTATTGCTAGCTTTATGGTCTTGAATTTTTTTAGTTTATCCTTGTCATGGAAAGTTTTATTTTTCATTTCTGAAGGGTAGTTTTGCTGGATATAGAAATCTTGGCTGACAAAGGTTTCCTTTTTAAAAAATTTATTTATTTATTCTAGGTTGTTATACATAACAACAGAATGTATTACAGTTCATAGTACACATGTAGAGCACAATTTTTCATATCTCTGGTTGTACCACAAAGTATAGTCACACATTTGAGTCTCATATATGTAATTGGGGTAATGATGTTCATCTCATTCCACTGTATTTCCTACCCTCATTCCCTTCCCTTCCCTTTTCTCTATCTAAAGTTCCTCTATTCTTCTCATGCTCTGCCCCCCCATCCCATTATGGATCAGCATCCACATATCAGAGAAAACATTCGGCACTTGGCTTTTGGGGATTGGCTTACTTCACTTAGCATAATATTCTCCAGCTCCATCCATTTACCTGCAAATGCTGTGATTTTATTCTCTTTTAATGCCAAGTAATATTCCATTGTATATATAGACCACATTTTCTTTATCCGTTCATCTACTGATGGGCATCTTAAGTTGGTTCCACAATTTAGCTATTGTGAATTGTGCTGCTATAAATGCTGTCTGCATCACTGTAGTATGCTGTTTTTAAGTCCTTTGGGTATAAACCAAGGAATGGGACAGCTGGGTCAAATGGTGGTTCCATTTATTGTCAAAATGACCATACTACCAAAAGCACTATACATATTTAATGCAATTCCAACCAAAATCCCAATGACATTCCTCATAGAAATAGAAAAAGCAGTCAAGAAATTCATCTAGAAAAAGACCAATGGTACACAATAGAGGACACAGAAACAAATCCACATAAATACAGTTATCTCATACTAGACAAAAGTGACAAAAACATACATTGGAGAAGATAGGCTCTTCAACAAATGGTGCTGGGAAAACTGGAAATCCATGTGTGGCAAAATAAAATTAAACCTCTATCTCTCACCAGGCACAAAACTTAATTCGAAGTGGATCAAGGACCTAGGAATTAGACCAGAGACCCTACGCCTAATAGAAGAAAAAGTTAGGCCCAAATCTCCATCATGTGGGATTAGGCCCCAACTTCCTTAACAAGACTCCTATAGACCAAGAAATAGAATTAAGAATCAATAAATGGGATGGATTCAAACTAAAAAGCTTCTTCTCAGCAAAAGAAACAATCAGTGAGATTAATAGAGAGCCTACAGAATGGGAGCAAATTTTTACCACATGCACATCAGATAGAACATTAATCTCTAGGATATATAATGACAAAAGTTTTCTTTTAGAGCTTGAAATATCTAATTCCAGGCCCTCCTTGATTTTAGGGTCTGTGTTGAGAAGTCAGAGTGAGCTTTATTGTCTTGCTTCTAAATGTGCCTGATGTTTTTCTCATATAGCTTTTAATAATTTTTCCTTGTTTTCTGTTAGGCGTTTTGATTATGATGTGTCTTTGAGAGGTTCTTTTCTAGTCTTGCCTATTTGGAGTTTTGTATGCATCCTGTGCGTGGATGTCTTTTCTCTAATGTGAGGAAAGTTTTCTGCTGTCATCTCACTGAGAGGTTCTAAATGCCTTTATCCTGTATCTCAATGTCCTCTTCTATCCCAGTGGCTCTCGGGTTTGTTGTCTTGTTGTCCCAAAGTTCTTATATGTTCTGATCATGACTTTTTTCCCATTTATTGCATACTGAGTATTCAAGTTCATATACTCTGTCTTCAAGTTCTCAAGTTCTATTTTCTATGCAATCCAATCTGTTGGTGACCCTTCCAAGTGAATTTTTAATTGGATTCATAGTGTCTTTCATTTCCAGTAGTAGTTTTTTTTTCTTTTTTTTAATATTTATTTTTTAGTTCTCTGCGGACACAACATCTTTGTTGGTATGTGGTGCTGAGGATCGAACCCCGGCCGCACGCATGCCAGGCGAGCGCGCTACCGCTTGAGCCACATCCCAGCCCCGTAGTTTTTTTTTTTCAATATTTCTATTTCCTTATTGAAATGATCTTTCATCTCCTGTAACTGCTGTTTAATTCGTTCCTTAGACCTTCTTTTAGTTCATTGAACAGTTCAAAAATCAGATTTTTACAATCTTTCTCTGGAATGTCATCTACTTCCATATCTGGGATTCCTTTCTTGGGAGATCGTGAATTTTGGAGGGAGATTTGTTTGCCTGTTTCAAGTTTTCAGAAGCCCTGGACTTGTGCATCATTTGAGATGGATTCCTCTCCCACCTTTTTATATGTGGGTCCTTTTGTGTGTAGTTATCCTTTTTGTTCCAGGGACTTCTCTCTGGTTTTGAGGTATACGTAAGTGTCCAGGTCCCCTCTGGTTGTTCCTTCTTGGGGCTTGGTTGGTAGTTAGGGGTCTTTGTCTCCCCCCATTATATATGTTGAAGTTTTATTGAGGCCCAAGGGGGGCAGGTCATATGAGGAGTGAAGTTCCCTGTTACTTGGCTGAGTTGAGAGTATTGCTTGGTAGCATGATCTCTACTCTGTGAATGTGAAATGTCCCAATCACTTTCCAGCCCCTTTTCTAGAAAAAAAAAGGCAGCCAGAAATAGCACTAATGCTTATGACCAATGTAGTCTTAAATTAATGGCTCCTGTCTACTTTGACATCTATTACCACCTGGATAGGAATTGTGGGGTCAGCATTCAGCATCAGTATCAGCAACAAGCAACCATAATGTAGATCAGACATTCAATAGCAGGTGTCTACCACCTCATCCACAGAATTAATGATCACAGCAACAGGAGTAGGTTAGGAATTACATAAATTATTTAATTCTGTCAGTAGAATTGAAGTTTTTCTTCAGTGAGGAGAAAATAGGGTAGGTGACAGAGGAAATTTGGACAGAGGAGAAGTGGGAGATAACTATGGTAGTTGTAAACAAGGAGTAAGCCCATGTGGTGGCACAGGCCTGTGATCCCAACAACTCTGGAGGCTGAGACAGGAGAACTACAGGTTCAAAGCCAGTCTCAGCAACTTAGCATGGCCCTAAGCAACTTAGCAAGACCCAGTCTCAAAATAAAAAATAAAAAAAAATAAAAAACAAAGGCTTCAATCCCTGGAACAAAAAAAAAAAAAAGAGGAATTAAAAAATGAGTGACATTAATAAAATAGTGAAAGAGAAGAGGATAGATCAAAAAAACTTGGCTATTGATAGGGAAAGAGAGTAAATTAGGGGCAATGAGAACATAAAACAAAGTGTGAACAAACAAGCAAATATAAGATTAAAACAATTTAAACCCACCTATAATTTTACATCACCATAGTCAAACCAAGGCTAAATAAAAATGGGTGAAGAAGAAAGCAATTAAAATGAAAGCTAAAGTTTATGAATGTGTGTGTGTGTGTGTGTGTGTGTGTGTTTGAACCTATCCATGCAGTGAGAACACATACAAAATCACGCCGAATAAAAAATAAAATAATTAAATAAAAACTTTTAATTTTAAAAAAGAGAAAAAAAGAAAATGTTGGGGAAAGAATAGGAAAAAGAAAAAACATTCTTAATGAGATATCCAGAGCTTGTTTCCTCCGGCATGGTCAAACTGTTGGCAAGGATGGGTTTTGATTCTTTGTGCTTTTTGGGGGGCTCTGTAACCCCTGGGTCAAGGTCCGTGTGTTGTTAAGTCCCACCCCTTTGTGGTCCTCATGGAGCTGCCAGCCACTGTGGCCAGGAGCCAAGGCTGGTGCGTGCAGTGGCTCTCAGCTCCCTGTCTCCCTGTGTAGGGGACAGCTCAGGAGTGCTGGAGTGCTGTGCCCCGGGACAAGGCTGCTGCAGCCTTCTAAACTGGAAGTTCTGAGGTGGGCTTGGTCTTGGCTGACCTCTGAACTCTGTGGGTGGGTATCTCCTGTTGCTGGGGAGATGCTGGTCTCTGCTGGACATCGGAGCCTCAGGCCTTCTGTTAATTCCACTTTTAGGGTGAGGAGTCTAAACCTCCACAGGCCTCAGGTTCACAGCTATGGCCGTGAATGCATCCTGGGGTGCGGATGCTCCCGTGTGGCCATTGTTAGGTAGTAGCTAGCCATGAGCAGTAAAATGCATGGCAAGGTCATAAGGATTTTTTCAATTACTTTAAGGTCTTCTTTAAACTACTTTCAAAATGGATGAGAAAGCAAAGGAGCTAACAGGAAAAATACATCAAAAGAAAAGGAAGAAGGAGACTAACTCTTGACAGGGTGCACTGAGATTGGTGTGAAGCTAGGAGTTATGGCTATGGGTGTCTCCCTTTGTCTGGGAAGGAAGATTCCTTTAGTAGCACAGGTGCACTAAGGTAACTGCTGACCAGCTACTAACCCCAGTGCCCCATTAGCATGGGATTCACTTGTAGGTGAAGCCCCCCTAAATAGGATGGTCATCATGACAGTTCCAGAGAGGACCAACCAAGGACAGAAACTCCACCGCCCGACGTGAAGGAGGAGCTGAACACCTGATTGGCAAGGAGTGCAGAAAGTGGTCCCCAGCAGTCCTGGTAAAGGTCGCACGGTAATAAACTTGGACACAGCATTGTCTCCTGTGTTGTTCCTTCTCAGAGATGGGGGGGGGGCAGCGCTCTGTCTAAACCTCACTTTGCTTTTACTTTATTTTCACTTATAATAAAGTTCTCTTGCAAGGCTTTTGGTGTCTGACTGTAAATTTTCTTTCATCGGAACACAAGAACCAAGGTTTCCAGTTTCAGCTCCCCGTCTCCTGTGACAGCCATTATTGGCATCTCCCCAAACCCTCTTATGGGCACCTGCAACAAAAGGCGCTCTCTCCTTGGTGCCCAGAGCCTGGGTGCCCTGGGCACGACTCCCTCTCACCTGCTTCTGTCACACTGGTCCAGGCACACGCCGGGGCCCATGACAGGTGACTGTGGGGTCCACTGGGAACCTCCTTCCTGAGCCGCGCCTCTGCTCACGTGGCTTATAACTGGTTGCTACCAGACTCTTTGCCCTTGGGCTGACTGGTCTTGGTTGCTGTTCACTCAACCACTTCCACTACCGTCTCTGGTTAAGCTCAGCCCCCTCTCTGTTCCCCAGAGGGCCCCAGGCCACCATTTCCCGCCATCTGTCACCCCTCTGCCTGCACCCCTCCCTCCTGTTATTTCTTATCCTCTGTTTGAAGCTTCTGACTCTCTGTGTCTCTCGGGTTCCTTCACTGTCCAGGACTGAGCTGGAGTGGGTCACCCACCTCGCTCAGCAGTGGACTTTCTTCTTTGAGGAACCTGGGCGGGTGTCCTTCCTCTCAGCCGCCATCTCCCCTCTATTAAGAATCATCCTACTGAGACGTAAAACAGAGAACTATTCATCTTCATTAAGAAACTTAAAAGAAAGCACCACTCAATGCATCAAACATAAACTGCCACGGACGGTTGGACGCGCCATCATTGTATGAAACACTGAGGAAACACGCTGCCAATTAAATTATGAAATGCCATCTATTGTAAACGGATCCTGATTTCACAGATGTCACAATAGGGAAAAGAAGGTCCTTAGTATCCATAAAATACCTGATGTTCCAAGGTATGAAGATTGAATATGATATTGATTCCTCCCAAATCAATGTAAGGGTTTAAGGTACTTCTGAAAAAAATATATAAATCCCTGTGACCTACCTAAATATTTTAAATAAAGTTCTACATACTCATTAGAACATAGTACAAGACACATAATATTTATACCTATTCCATTTATACCAGTCTATTTTAGGGAATAATTAAATGTGAGCAAAAAGATGCCACTCCATCATTAAAAAAGTATAGAATTAAAAACTATGGAAAAATCCACTAATAAGGTGATGATAATATAAAATTTTATATGATTTTACAATTAAATATTTAAAAGGTATATGTATAGAAGGGTATAAATTATACATAAGAATATAAAATCTATGTGCAGAAGCACCTATTTCAAAATTTACATAGAAATAAATGAAAACATATGCAATTAAATATTGTCACTAGTTATACTCCGCAATGAAAAAACCTGTTTGCCCAAAGACATCAACAAACTTAAAGTGACTTAGGAGACCCACAAACTCACATATTGACACCTAAATGCTGGCACCTCATTGGCATGAGCAGGCAACAAGGCCTGCAATCGCCTCCCTTCCCTACACCCCGCCACCCTCCCTAATCCCCAGGCCAGCTGTGCATGTCCAGCTCTGCGACTGAGGGCCCAGCTTCTGTAGGACATGCACACATGTAGCCAGGCCAGTGACCACAGACGTGGGTTCCAGGGTCCTGCTCTGGCACCTCAGCTTGTTCTTGGTTTCAAGAGTGCCCACCCCTCTGCCCCTTTGCCTGCCTTGAAGGTTTCAACCTCTAGCATCAGACATGAAAGTGATCACCCTAGAGAGACTGGCTGACCAGCTCCCAGAACTGTGTGAGGTCAAATCTCGGTGACTAAGTCCTTAAGACGTGTGTGTGTGTGTGTGTGTGTGTGTGTGTGTGTGTGTGTTCTATAGATAGATTACAGGTAGGTGATAGATGATAGATAGAGATTTAACAGTCTCCCTTGGTGATTCTGCTTCTCTGAACCCTGACTGCTACAGGGGATTTGTCAACATTATTGTTGTCAGTATTATTATCAACATTATCAATCAATTCTTAGAAAACACAGGCTCTGTGTAGGTCAAGTCTTGAAAGCGATTTGTTTATCTTCTATTTCCCTCATAATTAGCAGGGAAAATATCACCCTCCCCATATTACAAATAGGAAAGAAATAGAATTTCCTTAAGGAGCGAAGACATCTTTTATTTCAAAAGGTACCATGAAAGAAGGACCAGAAGGGATAACCAGTCAGGAAACAGGCCTCCAACCTTATTAATCTGTAGAAAAGGTCACAGGGCTGCTTCAGTGTCTGGACCAGAGTAGGGACTCAGTAAACATGATCCATCTGTGTTCATAAAAATTAAACCTCTTGAATGTTTTGCTTCCAAACAGCAGATCTCCCTCTGCTTTGTTCAACAAAACTCTCCTGATTGGTTCTAACCAGCCTTGAATTGGGGATTAGGTGGCCTCAGGCTGAGCTTAAAACCAAGCAAGTCAAAGCACAGCATGAAATGAGGGTGTGATTTTTGCACAGGGTTTTTCTTATTTATTGGTTTAGTGACTCCTTTATTTCCCTGAAGGTCTGAGATACTAGGGACCTTATATAAGAACACACATGTACTATAGGACCTCGCAGAATCCATAAAAGATGGATAATCCAGATACCACAGGGCTGCTTTCTAGACCACTGATTTGGTGCATGCCCCTGGGTTGATAGTGGGTGTGGGTCTCAGCCCTCAAGAGTGTGGTGCAAGGAATACATTGTCTTCATTTTCTGCACCTCAGTTGGATTTCTATTTCAATGGCCCATCTACCAGGATGAGGAAAGGCAGCATTTCCGTCAGCTTGGGGTCTCGGCTCCGGTTTCCTGGAGTGGCTTCTCAGAGCTAGGACACCTGGAGAGTCCTCATCTCCTCTGTCCACAAGTCCCCTCATGTTCCTGGACTCAGCTCCCCTTCATATCCGGCAGCTCTCACTGTGACTTCTGTGCCACACCAAAGACACAGGGACCCTTCAGCTATTCCCGCACCCCAAAGGTGTGCCAGGCTCAGAGGGGCTGAGCAGACCCAGCCAACAGCCCAGCCCTACCCCACTCTGCTGCATGGATGGTGTGTGGAAGGGGACAAAGGACAAGAAGGACCCAGAAGTGAAAACAAGAGCTAATACATCTGATAATAATACATGAATTATTAATTTTCATTTTTTGTGTGTTTCATATCATCCAGGAAAGATTATGATTGCCACAGCCGAGTCGGAATGGCCCCTGGCATTTTGCCAATAGTATTGGTTGAGAGGCGAACCATTAAGATGATGCTGGATTGATTCAATTGTATATTAGACCTTTACTGTCCGCCTCGGGTGCCCCCTACTTTGGAGTTCTCCCGAGGATTGCCTGGAGAGTTCGCATTGGTTGGGGAAGTTCCGGGAGAGGGAGTTCTGGTTGGTACGTGGTGTTCCTGGAGGAGCCGCGTGGCGTTCGGGAGAGTTCCCGGGAGCGTGTGTGGAGTGTGCTGGTGGAGTTCAGAAATAAAGTTTGTTCCTGCTTGAGTGGCTTGTGATTTGTGCCCAGCCAGACTGCAGCAAGCCACTGTGTCGCTCTCACTTTGTCCTTACCGCCTAGCAGGGAGCCTGCCAGAACACTTACTATTGGTAATGATCCTGTGGAGATTACCTATGTTTAGGTAAGCCTCATGGTTCATACCTTAAGTTAGACTCGTAGAAGCCGAACCTACGGTGAGACTCTCGTGTGGGTGGCTTATTGGTATGAAGGCCATGCTCCCAGGGCAGACCACAGAGCAAGAGACAGGCAGGGAGGCCAAGGAAAGGGAGGAGGCCAAGCGGAAGCTCAAACTCAAGCAGAAGCCCATGGAGGGCAGCCCTAGCCTGAGCCCACAGAGGAGCCCCTCAGTAGATTCCTCCTCCAGGGTGTCCCCACCGAGGTTAGGGGGCTGGGATCCTTGCTCGTCCCACAGTCTGGAGACAGTTCTTTCAAAAGGGTGGGGAACCCATACAAATTGCAGAAGGAGGAACTAAGCAGAGCCTAGGCATTGGCCAGTAAGTCCAGCACCCTCTAAATGACAGGGCAGGTGACATGGGAACCTCTGAAGGCAGGCAGGGAAGGGCCTGCGTGCTGGTGATTCAGGGGTTGTGCATGCACCACCAACAGAGCCCAGAGGACAAAGTGACTCCACAAAGACCAAACAAGCCATGCGCCTCTCTGCTTCACTGGGATTCTTTAAGGTGCAGTTCAGCCATAGTGTGACTCATGGGCAACGGCTTCAGGCCAAGGACTCATGCAATAGACCTGCAAAATATCACACAATCCAAACACTGCAGTTCTTTGTATCAATTCAAGTGGCATCACTGGATTGTTAGAGATTAATGTGGCCTGAATGGGTTCATAATGATTAAAGTGGCCTTACTGGGTTGGTATTAATTCAACTGTCCTACAGGATTTGGTACAGGTCCAAATGGCCTTAGTAGGTGGGTGTTGAGGGAGCTGTCTTCACAGGTCTGGGATCACATAACTTCTCACAATGGCCTGATGTTTGGAGAGGAATGAGCCCGGTCTGTGTGATGGGCTGACTCCTAGCCCCTCACAGTCCTAATCAGATGTGAGCAGGGTCCTTACAGCAGAGGAAATCGAGCCGCAGACTGCCAGGGTACCACTATGAGAACACAGGCAGGGAGACCATTTGCAAGCTCAGAGAGAGGCCTCAGCGGGCACCCGCCATGACCACACTGGTTGTCAGACTCTGGCCCCCAGAAATGTGAGTGCACGCTCCAGTCCCCGGGCTCTATGGTGGGTTTGGTGGCTGGTGCCAACTTGGGCAGTCTGGTAAATGCTTGTAGATAAAAGTACATCACTTAGCTTCCTGTTGCTCTTGGTGTGATTTCTGACAGGCCTAGATGAGATCTGCTAGAATCCCATCTCTGGGACAGGACTGAGAGGCAGGTGTGTCTGGGAGGCCAGCCTTGTAAGATGACATGCTGATTCAGGGAGACCTATCCTCGAGTCTCTAGGTCACTGTACCATCCCTGGCCGGCCTGCTCCTCCTCCCAACACCACACACTCTTCATACCGCCCTTAGCCCCTGAGCTGCCACTGCAGACCCTTCTTACTATGCACGAGGCCCTCTGACAGCCTTGACCACTCCTTCCCTCCTCCTACTGCCTAGACACATACTAGTCTCTCCTGCAGACTGCCTCTTCTCCCCCTGTTCCTCCCCATTTCCTGATATTTCCAAGCAGAGGGGAGTCCCCACCAGTATAGGGCAGTTGGATAATCTCAACCCTGTGACAGGATCTTGCTAAGATGTTGAGGCTGGCCTTGAACTTGCCGTTCATCGGCTTCAGCCTCTTGAGATGCTGGCATTACCACTGTGTGCCATCTTGGACTTGGGGCTGTGCTTTCTAGTGCAGTGCAAATTCAAGGAAGCTCAGTGGAACCAGCAGCAGGAATCCAGACTTAAAATGCCACTCCTGGCCAAGACAACTACCTGCAAATACATACTACAAAAAAAATCACCAAGGGCATGAGAAAAACTGCTCACCCCACATGTTTTGTCTTAGAAAACAATAATGTGCCCCTACCTAGGGAAAATTGAGAAATCATTTTATTACAAATTATCTCTTATCCAAGGGCTTCTGGGTCAAGTCATTCCTGGGACTTCAGTATTTGTTATGCATTGGCTCTGAGGTAACTTCAACTTTTATGTCAATATAAAGAAGGGACATAAATCCATTGTTTATGTGTGCCTGGAGAAATAAAACCAAATATTCTTATTACAATTATATTAAACATCTAGAGAGTGACAGCATGGATTATGGTGGGGCTATTTAGCCCAGTCTTTCTTCACTTGGAGTGCATAAATACTTTGGAAGATTCTCCTGCCAAGTGTGGTGGCAGGATCTGTGGGGACTGTAATCCTTGTGGCTCAGGAGACTGAAACAGGGGCATTGTAGGTTCAAAGCCAGAGACTCTGTCTCAAAATGAAAATTAAAAAAGAGCTGGGGACGTGGCTCAGTGTTTAAGCACCTTTGGGATCAATCCCTGGTACTAAAAACAAAAAAAGAAACAAAGAACATTCTAGTGGTTTTAGAAGTGAGTTTACATTCTAGGTCATGCATTTGCAGTGTTTGTGAACAAGCTGGGACTCTCAGACCCCCAAGGGGACGCTGAAGTCAGTTCTTTCTGATGCTTTCTGGGTCAGGTGTCTAGGAGTTCTCCATGACGCCCTGTGCCACTGGCCTGTCATCCTGGACTCTTGAGAGGAGCCAAAGTGACTTTCCGATGGTCTCTGTTTGGACAGAACATTCGTCTTCTGAAACCGGGTTGTACCAGGTCTCTGAATAGTTCCAGGCCATCCAGCCTGAGCTTGGCCTTGACGAAGACCCACCTGATTATGTCACTTCAATTCCTTGGTCTTCAAAGAATTGTTGTCAAGAGTATGAACCCCTCATCCACTTTGTGACACCACAACAGAACGCTCTGTTCCCTGAGACGCTGTAGAGGAGTCTCCCCCCGCCATGGGGTTGAGAGGTTCTCCGAAGATTTCTTCTTAGACGTCTTAGAATGCAAATGACAGGTGCACTGATAGATTCAAAGTGATAAAGGAAAAAACGCGGAAGCCAAGAATCCTAGAAGAGGCAAAATGTCCTTCCCAAAGGAGGAAGAAATGGAGGCCCTCCCCATGAGTGGGTTCCCCCAGGCTGCTGTAGCAAAATACCTTAGACTGGGTGATTTATGAATGGGACTTAACTTCTCCCAGGTCTGTAAACTGGCAAGTTCAAGGTCAAAGCACTTTGTTGCTGAATCCACACATGATGAAAGGGGCCGAGGATTTAACCAAATCCCTCAAGCAACCTTCGTTTACTTTGGGGACACCCTGGTGATTTCACCAGGGCCTCACACTTATCAGGCAAGTGCCGTATCACTGAGGGACAGGCCCAGCCCCCCAGGGAGCAATGGTTTTGGGGATCAAGGAGTAAAAAAACTGGAGGTTAAAACTTATGGTCACTCTTTCTCCTGGTTTGTCAATTAGAATGTCTGCAGTGCTGCCCCATGGCCCAGGGGAACATGGCCAAGTGAGTCCTGTGGTCTTGAGGATCACGTCTATGGATGTCGACTCTGGAAAGACAGCTGCAGCTCCCCTGTGACATTAGTGACGAACCCTACACATGATCAGGTGGCAGGGTTGATCTGGAAGGGGCCTGGACAGCTGGGGGTGCCAGGGAGCTTCTGTGGCAGCACAACCAGCTGCAGACGGGGTGAGATGGGATGAAGAGGCCTTGACATGACTGGCGAGGGCTGGTCAGCTGGCACCCCTTATCATGAAACGGGAGAGCGTGGCCCCGTGGGGGAAATGCCTCCTGGAGGTCAAGCAGCACTTCACTGGGGGTAGAGGCAGGAAGAGGGAGCTTTCTGAGAAGGTTCTAGCACACGTCTCACCAGTTCTGCAGAAAATTGGGCCCCATTGACCACAGGGATCAGGTTAAGCCTGGACTGTGAACAGGCAGCTCGTTCTGGTCATGGGAAAGGAGCTCCCCTGGGGGTCGAGTCCAGGATCTGTGGGGACTGTGCACTTTTATACCAGGTGTAGGGGAAAAACCCTCCCCTACCTGGCACACTGGGGTGTAGCTGGTTTGTAGATTTTCTTTATCAAATTTCTAATCCCTGAATGTCTCCTGGGTAACAGTGGAATGGAGCCATCTCAAGGGAAGAGGGGCTCTTGTATGCCATTTTCCTGCATGGGGACCTGTGATTGTGCCAGACACTGTGCAGAACTGCCAGACACTGTGGAGGTCTGCTTGTCTTGAACACCCTCATTCCATAGGGTTTGTGGGCAATACGGGCCAGAAGGTTCCCTGCCTTTTTCACCACCACCCAGATGCAGAAGTTTGCTCCCACCCACGCCACCCACAGAACCTCCTGCTTCCTGCTCCCCCCCAAGTCCTTCCCTTAAAACCTGTTCCCCTGTCTCTTGCAGGAAGCACGGCCATCAAACAGCCCAGAGACTCGCACTGCTGCTCTGTCTGTGAATTCCCTGGGGGCCTCGCGGGCCACGTTGCCTGGGAGAGCCCCACTCCATGACCATGGGCATGGTGGCTTGCTTAGATGCCCACCTCTTTGTAGCGGGTATTCCTGGCCATGATCCTGCCACCAAACCTGAGGACGACTTTGGCCTGTGGCTCCTGCTGTCCTCATAAGTCTTCAACCTCCTCCCAGCCACCAGTCCTCCAAGTAGTTCAAAGGTCCCTGTGGACACCACAATGGGGTTGCACCTGGGCCCTGTCACCCCTCCTTGGCACTCTGGTCCTGTCCCATCTCTGTGCCAGGTGGGCTCCAGGTGACTGTCTCACCATTTCCCATGGCCTCGCCTCCCACAGGACAGGAGTCACCATGCTCAGGCTGTAGCCTGTTTCTGGTCCACTCTCTGAACACCGCAGGCCCCTCTCCTCCTCCTCCTCCTCCTCTTCCTCTGTGTGCACCCGCTGCTCACCCCTGGGACCACAGGCCAGGCAGGCAGCGTCACCCTGCACAGATCCTGCTTTGGCTTCATGGACCTGAACGGAAGCTCAGAGAACATACTGCAGACCCAGAGCATGGTGGGAATCCCTCACAGCCTGGGTCCCTCTCACATCCCCCATGCAAGCACCTGGCTTCAGACGGAGCCTTGGACTTGCTGGGGTTTGGCAACCACACCAGCAGCTGCCACCTGCCCCGTGTCTGAACAAGAGGGCCGAGGCACTGGGCTCTGGGGACTCACGGTTGTCCTGAATCCGCCAGTCAGCGTCCCCCATGTCCCACAGCCCGAGGAGCAGGAAGAACACTGCCATCTGGGAGGAGCGTGCACGCCACAGCAGGAGGGCCAAGATGCAGGAGAGGTGGGTGGCTGCACCTGGGCAGACGGAGGAGCCGGGACAGGCAGTGCCCTGGGCACTCAGCCCCCCGCAGAGGAGCCACATCTCCTCCTCTGCCCCCTGCTTAGCCGTCTCCACCGTGTGAGCGACAGCAGGTCCACTGTGTAAGCTGGGGCATTGTGTGGCCTGATCCAGGTGGACACTCTGGGTTCCACACCAGCCTGGGTGAACCTGCTCCCCTGGACAGGAGCCACTTCAGTCTGGGGGATTGTAAGCCATCTTGTCTGGACCTCAGGAGACTCCTGAGCTGAAGGAACCCAGACACAGTGGCTTCTCATGAGGGTGTGCCTAGGGACACAGGTCAAATTTTCCTATAGGACTCCTTGGTGGCACCTGTGCAGTCAATCCTCTCACCCACTCTGAGCTGCACCCTCTTCCACTGCAGAACCTGGGATGTGGCTACCTACTGTGCATGTAGCTGGCTCTCCGACCCAAGAGTGCAGTGGCCACAGAGAAGAATATCATCATGTTGACAAAAAACTCGATGCCCAGGACCCAGTGGGGGAAGGACCCCAGGGAAGCCCAAGGTGTTGTCAGCAGTGCCTGTGAGCCTCAGGGGCTCAACTCCCAATGTGAGAGCTTAAGATGTGTTCTCTGCTTGAGTTCAAAACCGTTGCCACTGTGGGGAACCGGGCACCACCTCGGTGGTGCCGCACTTTCCTGATAAGTGTGAGGCCCTGAGTGCAGTCACCAGGATGTCCCTCTGCAAGTAATAAAACAATGGTGTTTGAGGGTTTCAGTTAAATCCTCTGCCCCTTCGTCAGGGGTGGACTCAGAAAAACAGTGCTTTCATCTAAAACTTGCCTGTCAACAAAACTAGAAGTCCAGTCCAACTAATAAACTCCCCACTCTCGAGTGTGTTGCTACGGCAGCAGGACGAGGCCAGGAGGAAGCACGGACAAGGAAATGCCTCCGTTTCTTCCCCCGTTAGGAAGGACACTTCAGCCTGTGGTAGGATTCCTGGCTTCCACGTTTTGTCCTTTCTCACTCTGAATCTATCAAGTCTCTTGCATTCCAGGGCTGCTAAGAGGAGGTCTTATGAGGACCATCTGGGGAAAGGATGAGGACGCCTTCCGCCCTCCCAACCCCATAGGTGTGAAGACTGAGCGCTCCAGTGTCTCAGGGAGCAGAGCATTCTGTGGTGGTATCACAAGGTGGATGAGGGGCTACCACACTTTTGACAGCAACTCTTTCAAGAGAAAGGAATTGAATACCTTGAGCCTAGATAGGACAAGGTCTTCCAAAGCCCAAAGTCAGTAGAAATGTGGAGACTTGAAATGACCAAGTCCATTGAGCTACTGTACAAATGTTGATTTCTAAGCAAACATCAGTCTCCACACCCCACTGAAGCAAAAAACATCTGGAGTCCTTTTCTATTCTTATTCTTTTTTTTTTCCTGTTACATACTATTTCTCAAAGACTTATTTTTTCCAGTATCATCTACATTGGATGGCTACATATTTATTCAAAATGATGCCACAATTGCCTCAAAGTTTTGGACTTACTTTTTAAACATTGATTTAAGGATTACCTATAATTTATAAGCCAATTCAGAGAAATTAGTCTTATAGGGCCTATCAATTTTTTTTAATGTTAAAGCTTTATTTTTTTTTAATTTTATTTTTTTATTGGTTGTTCACAACATTACAAAGCTCTAGACATATCATATTTCATACATTAGATTGAAGTGGGTTATGAACTCCCAATTTTACCCCAAATGCAGATTGCAGAATCACGTCAGTTACACATCCACAAATTTACATAATGCCCTATTAGTAATTGATGTATTCTGCTACCTTTCCTATCCCCTACTATCCCCCCTCCCCTCCCCTCCCATCTTCTCTCTCTACCCCATCTACTGTAATTCATTTCTCTCCTTATTTTCCCATTCCCCTCACAACCTCTTATATGTAATTTTGTATAGCAATGAGGGTCTCCCTTCATTTCCATGCAATTTCCCTTTTCTCTCCCTTTCCCTCCCATCTCATGTCTCTGTTTAAAGTTACTCTTTTCTTCCTGCTCTTCCTCCCTGCTCTGTTCATAGTTGCTCTCATTATATCAAAGAAGACATTTGGTATTGGTTTTTTAGGGATTGCCTAGCTTCACTAAGCATAATCTGCTCTAGTGCCATCCATTTCCCTGCAAATTCTATGATTTTGTCATTTTTTATTGCTGCATAGTACTCCATTGTGTATACATGCCACGTTTTTTTTATCCATTCATCTATTGAAGGGCATCTGGGTTGGTTCCACAGTCTAGCTATTGTGAATTGTGCTGCTATGAACATCGATGTGGCAGTATCCCTGTACCATGCTCTTTTAAGGTCTTCAGGGAATAGTCCGAGAAGGGCAATAGCAGGGTCAAATGGTGGTTCCATTCCCAGCTTTCCCAGGAATCTCCAAACTGCTTTCCAAATTGGCCGCACCAATTTGCAGTCCCACCAGCAATGTACAAGAGTACCCTTTTCTCCACATCCTCTCCAGCACTTGTTGTTGTTTGACTTCATAGTGGCTGCCAATCTTACTGGAGTGAGATGGTATCTTAGGCTGGTTTTGATTTGCATTTCTCTGACTGCTAGAGATGGTGAGCATTTTTTCATGTACTTGTTGATTGATTGTATATCCTTCTCTGAGAAGTGTCTGTTCAGGTCCTTGGCCCATTTGTTGATTGGGTTATTTGTTACCTTATTGTCTAATTTTTTGAGTTCTTTGTATACTCTGGATATTAGGGCTCTATCTGAAGTGTGAGGAGTAAAAATTTGTTCCCAGGATGTAGGCTCCCTATTTACCTCTCTTATTGTTTCTCTTGCTGAGAAAAAACTTTTTAGTTTAAGTAAGTCCCATTTGTTGATTCTTGTTATTAACTCTTGTGCTATGGGTGTCCTATTAAGGAATTTGGAGCCCGACCCCACAATATGTAGATCGGAGCCAACTTTTTCTTCTATCAGACGCAGAGTCTCTGATTTGATATCAAGCTCCTTGATCCATTTTGAGTTAACTTTTGTGGATGGCGAGAGAAAGGGATTCAGTTTCATTTTGTTGCATATGGATTTCCAGTTTTCCCAGCACCATTTGTTGAAGATGCTATCCTTCCTCCATTGCATGCTTTTAGCCCCTTTATCAAATATAAGATAGTTGTAACTTTGTGGATTAGTCTCTGTGTCCTCTATTCTATACCATTGGTCCACCCGCCTGTTTTGGTACCAGTACCATGCTGTTTTTGTCACTATTGCTCTGTAATATAGTTTGAAATCTGGTATCGCTATACCGCCTGATTCACACTTCCTGCTTAGAATTGCTTTTGCTATTCTGGGTCTTTTATTTTTCCATATGAATTTTATGATTGCTTTATCTATTTCTACAGGAAATGCCGTTGGGATTTTGATTGGCATTGCATTAAACCTATAGAGAACTTTTGGTAATATCGCCATTTTGATAATGTTAGTTCTGCCTATCAATGAACAGGGTATATTTTTCCATCTTCTAAGATCTTCTTCTACTTCTCTCTTAAGGGTTCCGTAGTTTTCATTGTATAAATTTTTCACCTCTTTTGTTAGGTTGATTCCCAAGTATTTTATTTTTTTTTGAGGGTATTGTGAATGGAGTGTTTTTCCTCATTTCCGTTTCAGAAGTTTTGTCGCTGATATACAGAAATGCCTTTGATTTATGCGTGTTGATTTTATATCCTGCCACTTTGCTGAATTCATTTATTAGTTCTAGTAGTTTCTTTGTAGACCCTTTTGGGTCTTCTAGGTATAGAATCATGTCATCTGCAAATAATGATAATTTAAGTTCTTCTTTTCCTATTTTTATGCCTTTAATTTCTTTCGTCTGTCTAATTGCTCTGGCCAGTGTTTCAAGAACTATATTGAATAGAAGTGGTGATAGAGGGCATCCCTGTCTTGTTCCAGATTTTAGAGGGAATGCCTTTAACTTTTGTCCATTCAGAATGATGCTAGCCTGAAGCTTAGCATAGATAGCTTTTACAATGTCAAGGTAAGTTCCTGTTATCCCTAGTTTTTCTAATGTTTTGAACATAAAGGGATGCTGTACTTTGTCGAATGCTTTCTCTGCGTCTATCAAGATGATCATATGGTTCTTATCTTTAAGTCTATTGATGTGGTGAATAACATTTATTGATTTCGGTATATTGAACCATCCTTGCATCCCAGGGATGAATCCTACTTGATCATGGTGCTCAATTTTTTTGATGTGTTTTTGTATTCGATTCGCCAGAATTTTATTGAGGATTTTTGCATCTAGGTTCATTAGAGATATTGGTCTGTAGTTTTCTTTCTTTGAGGTGTCTTTGTCTGGTTTCAGAATCAGGGTGATGTTGGCCTCATAGAATGAATTTGGAAGAGCTCCCTCTTTTTCTATTTCCTGAAATAACTTGAAAAGTATTGGTATTAATTCTTCTTTAAAGGTTTTGTAAAACTCCGCTGTATACCCATCCGGTCCTGGGCTTTTCTTGGTTGGTAGTCTTTTGATGGCTTCTTCGATTTCATCCATTGATATTGGTCTGTTCAAATTGTGTGTATCCTCCTGACTCAGTCTGGGCAAATCATATGACTTAAGAAATTTATCGATGTTTTCACTATCTTCTATTTTATTGGAATATAGGTTTTCAAAATAATTTCTAATTGTCTTCTGTATTTCTGTAGCATCTGTTGTGATATTGCCTTTTTCATCCTGTATGTTAGTAATTTGAGTTCTCTCTCTTCTTCTTTTCGTTAGCATGGCTAAAGGTCTGTCGATCTTATTTTTTTTTTCGAAGAACCAACTTTTAGTTTTGTTAATTTTTTCAATAGTTTCTTTTGTTTCAATTTCATTGATTTCCGCTCTGATTTTAATTATTTCTTGCCTTCTGCTACATTTGCTGTTGTTTTTCTCTTCCTTTTCTAGGGCTTTGAGATGAAGTGTGAGCTCATTTATTTGTTGGTTTTTTCTTTTTTTGAGGAATGACCACCAGGCGATGAATTTTCCTCTTAAAACTGCTTTCATTGTGTCCCATAGATTCTGATATGTTGTGTCTGTATTTTCATTTATCTCTAAGAATTTTTTGATTTCCTCCTTTATGTCTTCTGTAACCCATTGATCATTCAGTAACATATTGTTCATTTTCCATGTGATATAGGATTTTTCCTTCCTTCTTTTATCATTGATTTCCAGTTTCATTCCATTATGATCAGATAAAATGCATGGTATTATCTCCACCACTTTATATTTACTGAGGGTTGCCCTATGGCATAATATATGGTCTATTTTTGAGAAGGATCCATGTGCTGCTGAGAAAAAAGTATATCCATTTGATGATGGTTGATATATTCTATATATGTCAGTTAAGTCCAGGTTATTGATTGTGGTATTGAGTTCTATAGTTTCTTTATTCAACTTTTGTTTGGAGGATCTGTCCAATGGTGAGAGAGGTGTGTTGAAGTCACCCATAATTATTGTGTTGTGATCTATTTGATTCTTGAACTTGAGGAGAATTTGTTTTATGAATGTCGCAGCACCATTATTTGGTGCATAAATATTGATAATTGTTATGTCTTGTTGGTGAATGGTTCCTTTTAACAGTATATAATGTCCTTCTTTATCCCTTTTGATTAACTTAGTCTTGAAGTCGATTTTATTTGATATGAGGATGGCCACCCCTGCTTGCTTACAAGGACCGTGTGCGTGGTATATTTTTTCCCATCCTTTCACCTTCAGTTTGTGTATGTCTTTTCCAATCAGATGTGTCTCCTGGAGGCAGCATATTGTTGGATTTGTTTTTTTAATCCATGATACCAGCCTATGTCACTTTATTGGAGAGTTTAAGCCATTAACGTTTAGAGTTACTATTGATATATGGTTTGTACTTCCATCCATGTTTGATTATTTATCCTTTTTTTAAAAAAAATTTAGTTTGTTTCTCCATGATTATCTTTCCCCTCGCCCTCTGTCTTTACTGAGGCACTTCCCACTGATGGTTTTGGTTATTGTTTTTCATTTCTTCCTCGTGTAGTGTTTTGCTCAAAATGCTTTGCAATGCTGGTTTTCTGGCTGCAAATTCTTTTAACTTTTGTTTGTCATGAAAGATTTTTATTTCGTTGTCATACCTGAAGCTTAATTTTGCTGGATACAGAATTCTTGGTTGGCATCCATTGTCTTTCAGTGTTTGAAATACATTGTTCCATGACCTTCTTGCTTTCAGTGTCTGTGATAAAAAATCCGTTGTTAACCTTATTGGTTTACCACTGAATGTAATCTGTCTCCTTTCTCTTGTAGCTTTTAATATTTTCTCTTTGTTCTGTATATTGGATATCTTCATAACAATGTGTCTTGGCGTTGGTCTACTGTGATTTTGTGTGCTCGGTGTCCTGTATGCATCTTCAATTTGTATATCTGTTTCCTTTTTTATTTCTGGAAAGTTTTCTGTAATTATTTCATTCAGCAGGTTACTCATTCCCTTGGTTTGAATCTCTGTACCTTCTTCTATCCCGATGACTCGTAAGTTTGGTTTTTTTATGTTATCCCATAACTCTTGGATGTTTTTCTCGTGATTTTTTACCAGCCTTTCTGAGTTGGCTAGACTCTTTTCAAGATGATATATTTTGTCTTCATTATCTGACGTTCTGGCTTCTACTTGCTCCACTCTGTTAGTGATACTCTCAATTGAGTTTTTAATTTGGTTTATCGTTTCCTTCATTTCTAGAATTATTGTTTGATTATTTTTTATAATCTCTATCTCCTGATAAAGATGCTTAACTTCTTCTATTGTCTGTTTATGTAATTCATTCTCAATGTGTTCTTTCGCTGCTTGAATTTGCTGTCTTGTATCCTCTTTAAGGTTCCATTCCATCTGTCTAAGGTGTTCCTTGAGTTCTTTATATGACCATTTTTCTGATGACTCTAGGTCCTCCTGAATATTTAGGCTGTCCTGCATTGTTTGTACTCCTTTTCTTCCTTGCTTTTTGAAGCTGCTCATGTTACTTCTTGTTCTGTTTGACTGCTGAGTTACTGTTTACTCCTATAAATTTATTTGATGCTTGGGAGGAAAGGTATTAGAAGGGAAGGGAAGAAGTCACTAAAGAGAATGAGAGTAAGCAGGTAGAATTAAAGGAAGGGGTGATAAGATAATTGAAAGAAATGAAAAGACAAAAGAAGAAAAAAATAGGAAATAGAAAAAGAAAAAAAATTAAATAATAAAAAAAATTAAAATTAGAAGAAAAAAAAAATTTTTTTAAATTGTAAAAAAAATTTAAAAAAACAACAAGAAAGAAAAATGAAAATGAAAGAAAAACCCAAATCAAAAAAAAGACAAAAGAAAAAAGAAAAAAAAACTAATAAATGCAGTCTTAGAGTTTGATTAACTTCTCTTCCAGTAGGTGGCGCTGTGCCCACCAGGCCAAGTTTCTCCTGTCAATACGCGGGAACCAATCACTGTGCAGCAGCTCCTCCCAGACTGGGCGCGTCTCCAATCCTGAGTGCCTAGGGCCTCCTCTTGTGTCTAGTCACTTCCCCACTTTTCCTCTAGCCAGGCCCCTCTCACCACAATACTGGCTACACACCAGGTCTGCTGCTCCCGGGAGCCCTGTTTTCATGAATGACTGGGCACACTCTCCCTGTTTGCCTCCCTCAGACCCTAAGTTTGTAGAGCTTGGGGCTGAGAATCCTCAGCGAATTTTACTTGCCCTCCGATAGCCACACCCCCGGTAGCTGGTGCAAGAGACCTCAGCTGTCAGCACTGGTGGGAGCGGTAGTTCTGCGTAGCGGGTCCCACGCCACCTCTGATTCCCTCAGTCTGGCTATCGCGCTCACGGGAGAGCTGGGAGGGGCCCTTATGGGAGAGCTGGGAGGGGCCCTTAAGGTTTCCCCGATGTGTGGAGAGGGAAGGCTAGGGAATTACACACCTGTAGCCGCAGGTTTCAATGAAGTTATCTCCTCCGCCGCAGTCTGGTGACATCAGTTCTCTGCCATGGTGGTATCTCTTGCAAATGGCGACAGTTCATTTCCCTTTGTCGGGTGACCAATGCAACGGGTGGGTCCTTACTGTCTCTCCCAAGCCCCGTTTCAAACCTGTGGCCACTACCTATGAAGGATCGGTTGGCATTTACTTCCGTAGGATCAGAAGGGCTGACCAGTTGTTTCAGCCGGATGGATTAGTGCTGAGTCACAGCTGTTTGTCTGCGGGAAGCAGGCGAACGGGAGCTTGAATTCAGCCGATCTGGGCTCAATGAGTGTTCTGAGAGGCCCAGACTGTTCGCCCCAGATCCACGTCAGCTCAGCATTGCCTAGTGATCCTGAGCAAACAGATTTATGTTGTTTACGACTCCCTATGCCTGCACATCTGAAGAGGTCAGAGACTTGATCTCTCTGCGCCCGCCGCCATGTTGGAATCCCTTCTATTCTTATTCTAAAAATGGAAAAAGTTCTGGAGGCCCCAGAGGAAGACGTCCACTGGGGCTATGTCCAGCCATGACTGGGCCATTTCTAGCCCTGACCTCACAAGGAGCCATTGTGAGGAATCTCAAACAGCCGGTATATAAGGGGGTGGCTGAGGCTGGGCTTTGTCCACAAGTACAGGAAGCTCTTGGTGGTGACCTGTCGGACTCCCAGATAGTTAGTGCGTTTGGTGGTTGGCGGTCGGTGGTTGTGGTCTGTGGATATTGGTTTTTTGATTTGGGTTTTTTGTTTTGTCTGGTTTTGGTTTTTGATTTTGATTTGTTGTTTTGGTTTGTTATTTTTTTTTCAGCTAGCATCCTTAGTGGGTGTTCCTGCTCAGGATGTCCATGGTTAGCAAGAGTAGTCAGTCTAGAGTAGCGTTGTCGGGGCCGGGCTCCTGCCAGGAGCCAGGCTTCCTGGACCAGTATGAGGTCCTGAGGGCCATTGGGCATGGCGAGTTTGGCCAGGTCCACCTGGCCCGCCATCGCCTCACGGGGGCAGAGGTGGCAGTGAAAGTCCTGAAGACGGCGACGCAGGACATCTCGGACCTCTCCGAACCTCTAATGTTGAAGAGCCTGGAGCACCCCAACGTGATCCAGCTCTTTCAGGTGATCAAGACCAGGGAAAACCTGTACATGGTGATGGAGCATGCAGGGGGGGGACAGCTACTTGAGCGCATCCCACCTGGTGGCATGCCGCAGGAGGAGGCCTGCAGACTCTTCAGGCAGATCGTGTGTGCCCTGGGCCACTGCCACGACAAGGGCATCGTGCACCGAGACCTGAAGCCAGAGAACATCATGCTGGATGCCCGAGGACACGTGAAACTCATCGACTTCGGCCTCAGCGCCAGGTTCACGGCCGGGCAGAAGCTGGATGACTTATGGGGTACTCTGGCTTACATCGCCCCAGAAATTGTCCTGAAGCAGGATTATGAGGGCCCCCCAGCGGACATCTGGAGGCTGGGCGTCATTCTCTATTTTATGTTGACGGGGAGCCACCCATTCAGGGGGGACACCCCTCAGGAGACGCTGTTGAGGATCCTTCTGGCAAGGTTCCAGGTGCCCAGCTCTGTTCCCGTCAAAGCACGAAGGCTCATCCGCCAGATCCTGGTCCTGAACCCCAAGAAGCGACCCACATTGAAGCAGATCCTGCAGCACCCATGGCTGCGGCAGGGTGAGCCGTGTGCACCCCATCCTTCTAGCCAGGCCCTCCCCACACGCCCAGACCCCGCCATCCTGACCATGCTGTTCGACATGGGTTTTGATCCCTACCAAACCTGGGTGTCTCTGGCCAAGAGGAAGTTTGATGTGGTGATGGCGACGTACCTCATCCTGAAGCACCAGCAAGGCCAGGGGGTAGGGAGCGCCTTCCAGGGGCAGCCTGTGCCTCAGTGGCTTAGGCCTCGCCAGGGCCCCGAGAATCTCTCCCATGTCCCTGTCCCCCCACAGAGGAGCGCCAGCCAGCCTGCCCTGCGCACCTTCCCCTTGCCCTCTGAGAACCCGCTGCCCGAGGACGCCCAACAGCCAGGGCACAGGGACATCAGGGGTGGCAGCCTGCCTGCCATTCCTCTGCGCTGCCCGCCTGCAGGGGCCCCCACTCTCCGCAGCTGCTCCCGGTCCGACTCTGGCTTCCCCAGGCCCGAGCCCTCCAGGGTCCTCGTCTGGTGGTCCAGGGCACACAGCAGCTCCTCCTCCCAGGACACAGCCCCGAGGCAAGGCCCTGGCCACACCAATGGCTGGAAACGGGTGAGGAGCAGGATCGCTGCCTGTGTCCAAGCCCTGTGCTGCTGCTGTGTGCCACGTGTCAGCAATAAAGTGGCTCCAATGTCATAGAGAAGAGACGTGCCACACCCATAGACTGCCTGCCTCCACGGAAGTGGAGAGCCAGCCAGACAGCGCCAGCGGACGGCCATCTCTCCTCTGCCCCCACCTGCGGAAGACCTCAGAGACTGTTCTGCCTGGGACACTTCGCCCTGCTGGGACACTTCGCCCTGCCCCTCTCTCCTCTCCCCCATTCTTCTCAGATGTTTCTTAATAAATCGTTTTCAGACAAATTGGATCATAGCATTTTGTTCCAAAGATTAAAATGTAGGCTAATTAGAAGAAAGGTGGGGCCTCAGGTTGAGTGCAGGGCCCATCAGCCATCCTTTCCAAGGCCTGGACCTCTGTGCCTCCCTCTGCAGTGTACATAGGGACTCACTGTCCTCAAATCAGTGTTAAGCATTCATGTGCTTTGAGTTCGTTCAGACAGATTGGCTCTCCTTGTCCCTGTGTAGAGGGAGTCTCTCCCTTGGAGCCAGTGTAGACATGACTTTTACTTGGTGACCTTGGCCAGGAGGAGTCCCTACCTGAGCATTGTCCACAGGGTGGGTGGCAACTGTTGGAGAATCACCTCTGCGAAGGCCTGGGCGACCCCAGTGTTCTATGGCATCGTCTTCATGATACTGTGTGCAGGGAAGGGAGATGGGACAGCGGGCAGGGCGGGCCTGCCTGAGGGGTCCTGGGCAGGGTGAAGGGACTCAGCACAGGGACAAAGGAGGACGGTGTTAAGAGAACAGTGGAAAGCATTGCCAGTGCCGGGAAGGAGAGACTCGAGGGAAGGCGCACCCAGGCACGCGTGTGCCCCCCTGGCATGGCGGGGTCCTCTGTCACTGCCCCATTGGGAAGCGTTCTTGGTGACTCCAGTGGTCCATGGCATGCCTGGTCACTTCCTTGGTGACTAGAGGGCCTCTGGTAGATAAGCATCAGGACAGGTAGCAAGTCCTAAATTCGCTGCGTGCACGTGCAGACACCTCTGTGGGTCTCAGGAGGCCTGCCGCCCAGGTGCTCAGCTAGCTCCTCAGTGGCCTCTTTGATCCTGGGTATTGGACACCCCCACCCCTGTCCGTAGCTCTCACATCGCTGTCCCTATCTCTCCTTCCTCTGCTTGGCTGGACCATCTGGCAGCGAGGGTCTGGGCCAGGCTCCTGGTCTCCAGATGCTCAACACTCTCATAGGTGACCGTGGCCAGACTCAGTGCCCCCAGCACAATGCAGAGCTTGACACTGACAGAGAAAGGAGCTTAGCCAAGGCCATGAGGAGTCCAGGGCCTCCCTAGGTAGGAACTGGCAAAGCAGCTCCCCCACCTTCTCCAACACAGGGCCATAAAGAGCTGGAAGAGGAGGGGGAAGGCAAAGCTGCACAGACCTCCAGTGCCCTGCGTGATGTAGCAGTGGCACAGAGAGTCTCTGCCGCTGCCCAATCGTCTCCGAAGAACAGGACTTTTCCTTTTAAGAAAACAATGATTTGGGCTGGGGTTGTGGCTCTGTGGTAGAGCGCTTGCCCAGTATGTGTGAGGCACTGGGTTCAATTCTCTGCACCGCATATAAAAAAGTAAATAAAATAAAGATCCATCAATAAATAATAAAAATATTTTTTTAAAAAAGAAGTAAACAATTATTCCATGTTGCTGATGAAATCAAGTCAGAAGATGCACTGGCTGGAGGTACCACCACGGAGCAGGAACGCAGGGATCCTGAGTGCTCCCCATGGAAGGAGCCCAGCCAGTCATCCCGCCCTTTGACCAGGGAAACCACACTGAGAGCGGAGGCTGCCCAGCCAGGCCTGGCCAGAAGCAGCACCCTCCACCAGCCATGTGGGTCCAGACCTGGCTGCTTCACTCAGGGACCTTCTGAGAAGCCGCTGGCAGCTGAGCAGGCCACGACCCCAGCGACCCGTGACCTGAGGGTGGCAGCAGTCAAGGCCACTGCTGCTGTCTGGGATCTTCTTTCCTCTCCTGGAGAGAAATTGTTTCCCCTAAGTCTTTCTTAATGTCATCTGTGTTTTTAAATTTAATTTATATTCTTATTGTGACACAAAAGAAGACATATTTTTGGATGATCCTGAGGATGTGGAGCAGAAGGGTTCAACCCACAGGTGCAGGTCAAAGCCCTCCCCACCGGCCTTGCTGGGACTGTCCTCACAGGACTGGAGTTGATGAAAAGGCTGCGCAGGATTGGGAGAGATAACGCAGCCAGCTTGGATTCCTACAGGTTCAAGTGACCTTACTGGATTGGCCTGACCGGATCCATAATGATTAAACTGTCCTCTCAGGATTGGTATAGGTCACAATGGCCTCACTACATGGGTATTGAGTGAGCTCTCTTCACAGGGCTGGGATCCCATATCTTCTCACAGTGCCCTGATGTTTGGGGAGGAATTGGCCTCTGCACCAGTGGCTGAGAATATGCCCATATGGGGAGACAGGGTCTTTTCAGGGGTTATCTAGTTCAATGAGGCCATCTGGGTGGCCCTGATCCAATGTGAGCTGTGCCCTTGTGGCAGAGGATATCAGGGCACAGACTCCCAGAAGTACCACTGTGAGGACACAGGCAGGAATGGTAATTCTATGAAGAGAGAGGAATTGAATGCCTTGAGTGCTGATAGGACAAGGTCTTCCAAAGCCCAAAGTCAGTAGAAATGTGGAGACTTGAAATGACAAGTCCATTGTGCTAGTGTACAAATGTTGATTTCTAAACAAGCAAACATCAGTCTCCACACCCCACTGAAGCAAAAAACATCTGGAGTCCTTTTCTATTCTTATTCTGAAAATGGAAAAAGTTCTGGAGGCCCCAGAGGGAGAGGACCACTGGGGCTGTGTCCAGCCATGACTGGGCCATTTCTAGCCCTGACCTCACAAGGAGCCATTGTGAGGAATCTCAAACAGCCGGTATATAAGGGGGTGGCTGAGGCTGGGCTTTGTCCACAAGTACAGGAAGCTCTTGGTGGTGACCTGTCGGACTCCCAGATAGTTAGTGCGTTTGGTGGTTGGCGGTCGGTGGTTGTGGTCTGTGGATATTGGTTTTTTGATTTGGGTTTTTTGTTTTGTCTGGTTTTGGTTTTTGATTTTGATTTGTTGTTTTGGTTTGTTATTTTTTTTTCAGCTAGCATCCTTAGTGGGTGTTCCTGCTCAGGATGTCCATGGTTAGCAAGAGTAGTCAGTCTAGAGTAGCGTTGTCGGGGCCGGGCTCCTGCCAGGAGCCAGGCTTCCTGGACCAGTATGAGGTCCTGAGGGCCATTGGGCATGGCGAGTTTGGCCAGGTCCACCTGGCCCGCCATCGCCTCACGGGGGCAGAGGTGGCAGTGAAAGTCCTGAAGACGGCGACGCAGGACATCTCGGACCTCTCCGAACCTCTAATGTTGAAGAGCCTGGAGCACCCCAACGTGATCCAGCTCTTTCAGGTGATCAGGACCAGGGAAAACCTGTACATGGTGATGGAGCATGCAGGGGGGGGACAGCTACTTGAGCGCATCCCACCTGGTGGCATGCCGCAGGAGGAGGCCTGCAGACTCTTCAGGCAGATCGTGTGTGCCCTGGGCCACTGCCACGACAAGGGCATCGTGCACCGAGACCTGAAGCCAGAGAACATCATGCTGGACGCCAGAGGACACGTGAAACTGATCGACTTCGGCCTCAGCGCCAGGTTCACGGCCGGGCAGAAGCTGGATGACTTATGGGGTACTCTGGCTTACATCGCCCCAGAAATTGTCCTGAAGCAGGAGTATGAGGGCCCCCCAGCGGACATCTGGAGGCTGGGCGTCATTCTCTATTTTATGTTGACGGGGAGCCACCCATTCAGGGGGGACACCCCTCAGGAGACGCTGTTGAGGATCCTTCTGGCAAGGTTCCAGGTGCCCAGCTCTGTTCCCGTCAAAGCACGAAGGCTCATCCGCCAGATCCTGGTCCTGAACCCCAAGAAGCGACCCACATTGAAGCAGATCCTGCAGCACCCATGGCTGCGGCAGGGTGAGCCGTGTGCACCCCATCCTTCTAGCCAGGCCCTCCCCACACGCCCAGACCCCGCCATCCTGACCATGCTGTTCGACATGGGTTTTGATCCCTACCAAACCTGGGTGTCTCTGGCCAAGAGGAAGTTTGATGTGGTGATGGCGACGTACCTCATCCTGAAGCACCAGCAAGGCCAGGGGGTAGGGAGCGCCTTCCAGGGGCAGCCTGTGCCTCAGTGGCTTAGGCCTCGCCAGGGCCCCGAGAATCTCTCCCATGTCCCTGTCCCCCCACAGAGGAGCGCCAGCCAGCCTGCCCTGCGCACCTTCCCCTTGCCCTCTGAGAACCCGCTGCCCGAGGACGCCCAACAGCCAGGGCACAGGGACATCAGGGGTGGCAGCCTGCCTGCCATTCCTCTGCGCTGCCCGCCTGCAGGGGCCCCCACTCTCCGCAGCTGCTCCCGGTCCGACTCTGGCTTCCCCAGGCCCGAGCCCTCCAGGGTCCTCGTCTGGTGGTCCAGGGCACACAGCAGCTCCTCCTCCCAGGACACAGCCCCGAGGCAAGGCCCTGGCCACACCAATGGCTGGAAACGGGTGAGGAGCAGGATCGCTGCCTGTGTCCGAGCCCTGTGCTGCTGCTGTGTGCCACGTGTCAGCAATAAAGTGGCTCCAATGTCATAGAGAAGAGACGTGCCACACCCATAGACTGCCTGCCTCCAAGGAAGTGGAGAGCCAGCCAGACAGCGCCAGCGGACGGCCATCTCTCCTCTGCCCCACCTGCGGAAGACCTCAGAGACTGTTCTGCCTGGGACACTTCGCCCTGCTGGGACACTTCGCCCTGCCCCTCTCTCCTCTCCCCCATTCTTCTCAGATGTTTCTTAATAAATCGTTTTCAGACAAATTGGATCATAGCATTTTGTTCCTAAGTTTAAAATGTATGATGATGTAAAGAAACGTGAGCCTCAGGCTGAGCGCAGGGACCCACCAGCCATCCTCTCCCAGACCTGGACCTCTGTGCCTCCCTCTGCGTGTTGATAGGAACTCACTGGTCTTGAGACTGAGTACACGATTCACTCACCTGATCCAGGATGGAGCATTCTCCTGCTTTGAGCTCCTGTGGACAGACTCGCTCGCCCGACCCAGGGTGGAGAGTGTCTCTCCGCTTGAGCCAATGTAGACATCACTTTTAGTTGGTGACCTTGGCCAGGAGGAATCCTTCCCTGAGGTTTTTGGGCAGCAGGGGGTGGCACCTGTTGGAGTTGTCACCTCGAAGAAGGCCCTGGCCACCTCAGACCTTTTTCCTGTGTACTTTCCCTTTCTAACTCTTAAACCTTCAATCACCTTTCAGACTCTTCTGATTGGTTTTCCAAATCACAATCACCAATCTTCAGTGTGCATGAGAACCACCTTGTAGCAATGCAGATTCCTGGACCACAGGCCATGTTTCTGATGCAGTTGGTCAGTGTGGGGCTGAGAACCAGGATCCTCACAGGCTCCCAGGTAAGGTAGCTAGCTATCCATGGGGGAGTGCTGCACTTATCAACCTCAAGAACCATTGCTCTAAAACAGGAAAGATTGCTTCAAAGAAAACTCATGGTCTCCTTTCCAACGTGTCCAAATTTTCTAATGTAAGTGTTCCTTTAAAAATATTCAAAATATTGTGAAAAAAATCCTCAATTTGTGTGAGATCATTTTTTGCTTGATACAGAGAACACAGATTCGTGAATAAACATAAAATCCATAGTGAACCCCCAAATACCTGTAAATTGAACTTCAGCTGAAATCAGTTCTCTGTGTCCTGGTATGTGCCCACTCTGTTTGATATTGCAGGCAGATGTTTATACCAGCTTTATTCTTCATTGCCAAAGCCTGGAAGCAACCAAGATGTTCTAGAGCAGGTGGGTGGGTACATAAGCTGTGGTACTACTTCCAGAAAATGGAATAGCTAAAGGAGCTATCAAGCCGTGAAAAGGTATGAAGAACTTTAAATGCATATCACTGAGCGAAAGAAGCTAGCTGGAAAAGACACAGTGTGGGATTCTAACTCTAGGGCGCCATAGAAAGGGTAAAACTGTGGTGTGTGGTTTGAGGTGAGGTGCCCCTTGTGTGAATGCAGCAACGGTCAGAGGTGAAATGACCAGAATGTGGGAGCTCTAACCTGTTGGGTCCATCCTGGTTTGAGTGGACTGTCTGGGTGGCAACTGGGGGCAAGTGTGGTGGGGCTGGAGGAGGGGGGTCACTTGGGGAGTGCCCTGGAAGGGTGTGCCTTCCCCTTCCCCTTTCCCTCTCCCTCCCTGTCTGCTTCCTGACTGATCGGGAACTGAGCAGCTCCGCTCTGCTCTCCCCTTCCACCAGGATGCATTGCCTCACCTTGGAGGCAGGTGGAGTGGGGCCATCTGTGGACGGAGACTTCTGAAACCACGAGCCAGGATGAACGTTTCTCCCTCTAAGTTGGTCTTGTCAGGTGTTTTGGTCTCAGCAACAGAAGCCCGACAAGCACAGATGAAAAGAGAAACGACCAGTAATTGCCAGGAGATTGATGGGAAAAATCCCGGAGCACCCAGGATTTTTAGGGTGATTGAAATCCTTTGTACAACAATACAGTGAAGGATCCACATCATTAGCATTTGTCAAAACCCGTAGGATGCACAGCACGAAGCAAGAACCCTGAAGTGGACTGTAGATTTTGGCATAGCCTCTGTTCAAATGTCCTGCTGTGCGACTAGGGCAGGGCTGTGTTTGAATTTTCTGTGCTTTCACCCCAATTTTGCTATGAGCCTAAAGCGTCTCCAAAAATTCTGATTTTTTAAAGGTCAAGCAATACAGAAAAAAAATGCATAATGAGGAATGTAAAAACAGCCCTCAAACACTACAGTGAAAAGATCTCAGTTAATATTCCAATATTAATCACTCCAGATTTTTTCTATGTATAGATAGTTATACACTTTTTTTCAAGATCACAGTAGATGTGCTGTTTTATATGATTTTGCAACTTTTTTAATTTAGAAGTCATTAGGAATATTTTAATATCAATAAGTAGAATTCTATGACATTATTTCAATGTCCATTTGGTATTCCATTGAAAGAAAAAGCTGTAACTTTAATGACTGCTTTCTTACAGAAAATACAAGGTGTTTCCAACCCTCAGGGTCATAACAACACTGTGAGGGTGACCTCCCAGCAGCTGGTCTGTGCACTTAGTTGAGTAGGCGCTTTGCAAATCCCCTCCCCAGCCTCCCAGACAGCACATTCTGGTTCCACCCACCTGCAGGAACACCATCCTTCCAGCACCTGGCTCTCTCTCACCTGCCGCCCCCTCCCTCCCTCCCTCCCTCTCTCTCTCTGTCTCTCGGAAGCCTTCAGAATAGGACCCTGCCCCAGCTGACTTCCTCCCAGGTCACTCAGTGCCAAACCCTGGGATACAGACTAGGGATTCCCGAAGAGAAAGATGGAAAATACTATGTTAAAAAAAAAAAAGCACACTCTAGTTTCAGATCCATCTTCTTAGACGTGCTTCATCTCCTGAGGAACACTTTCACCTGCCCAAAAAGTGACTGGTAATTTTTCCTGTCCCCACAGCATCCCAAGGCCAGTCTCCGTTTGTGAAAAAGACTTAGGTGCACAAATGGCTGCTTGCTCTTAGGGCAAAGCAAGAAAGGAGGGAGAGAGGGAGCAGGAGAGGAGAGGGCTGTGGAGGGAGTGAGAAAGGGGTGGAGAGGGAGGGGAGGGAAGGAGGCAGGAGCCTCCCAGCCACCTCCTGGTCACCTGGAGCACGGTTTGTATTTGACACCTCTCACAGAGATATCCACCAACTGTGCTTTCATAAACCCTCAGGCCTTTTTTTTCCCCCCTTCACAGTCTCAAACAAAATTCCATTTCTGCTGCAGTGGCTGCAGGCCATAATAAATAGATCCCTAGCAATTCCAGCTTATAGTGCTGTCAGAATCCTTGTGCCAAGTTTAATCAGAAAAGCTGAAGTTGCAACCCCCTCAGCTACAAATTTATAAATGTGTTTTCCCTTTGACCATATAATTGGGATAATACAGGGAACTCCCACAGAAATATCAACATGCGTCTGAAAATGAAAGAGGATTAAATAAATCATCCTTAGAGCGGGGATATAAATTCATCCACATAGTTTCCATTCTCCTGTGGCAGCTGCACTAATAAATGCCAGAGAGAGAGAACTTTCCGGTAAACTCGCTAGGACTGTCGTGAGTGAAAGTTCAAGTTACCTGAGCAGGAATGTGGGCCTGAATTAAAAGTAATAAAATCTCCAAGCACCCTTTCAGGAATGAGGCCTCAATGGCTGTACCTTGGGGCCTCACCTGCCTCCTTTCCCCCACCTGCCACAGACCCCAGGTGCTCTGGGTCCCTCCATCAGGGGAGAAACTTCTCTGTGCAGCCCACTTCTGCATCTTCCTGGCCACCTAACAGGGGCTCCTGAGGGCCACTCTGGGTCTCCAGGCCACCTGTCACTGGGTCCTATGGACTGAACACATACCCACCCCTGCCTCCACCTGGCCCCAGCCTGGTTGTGAATCCTGTGAGGTGGGGTGAGTGTTAATCATTGCTCTTTAAACACGGGGCGGATTCACAAGGTTTTCAGTCCATTTTCCCTCTACCTATTTTTCACTGTGACTTGGTGGTAACTCCTGCCAACAGGTAGTCAGCCTCCTACTCCTGCCCCACCCCCAATTCTGCTCAAAGCTGGGCTTGGCCATGTGAATCTGGGTTAGCAGGACACCAGCAAAGTGGTGGGTGGGGAAGCCTGGGCCAGCGCTGTGTGATGGCACCCAGGCTAGATGCGGGGCCATGCTCCCACTGACATCAAGCAACTACTGGATAAGACCGACAGCGCCATGCTGGACCACCCCAGACCACCCAGCTGGCCCAGGCTGCCCACAGAGCACTGGGATCATGGCATGCCAATGTGACAGCAGGGTGTAGCCTTTGTTTCCTTCCGTTGTGGATATAGGACTTACCTCTCTCCATAGGTCCTGGAGACACCATTTCTAAGGACACTCAGAAGATTTATAGCTAATTAGCCTGGAATTTGGAAGGATCAAAGGCCTATGTTTGGGGGCTGAGGTTGGAGACATATAACATCCAAGAGTCCAACCCAGTTGGGAAAGTTGTATTATTTGTTGCTCAAACACGATTAACATTTGAATTACTTTTCAAGAGAAAATTTAAAGACTGAACCCTTGAATTACTTCATTTTTTACTGTAATAACACATTTAAAAACTTCTAAATATAAGGTATAAACCATTTAGGCTTAAGCCCCTCAGGTAAAGTACAATGCCTCTTGATCTGCAGACTCACCTTCCACGGTTTCACAGCCAATTGCACTGAACGTCGTCCTACAGTGCCAGGAGGAGTTAACATGCTTTGACAGGACGACCACATTTCATGTAGCTTTTATGACAACATTTTCTTGCAAGTGTTCTATTTTATCAGTGTGGTGGTTGATCTCTTAATGTGCCTAATTTGTACATTAAACTTTATCATAGGTGTGTATGAATAGGAAAAAAAGCATATATGATTATATATGATATATAATTTGTGATATATATTATATATGTGTATATAAATCATATATAATATATATATATATATATATATATATATATATATATATATATATATATATATATATATATATATAGTGTTTGGTACTGTCTGTGACTTCAGGCATACACTTGAGGTCTTGGAACTTCTCTCTTGTGGATAAGGGGTCCGCTGCATTGCAAAACACGTATTTAAAATTATAACTTTGAATTCACTAGAACTCAGTTGGCAAAACTAACATAAGAGAGAAGGGCACATGTCTGAAACCACGTTGCCCCTCATGGCTGAGGGTGAAGACAGCACAGGGCTCTGCTCTGGGCCCATGTGTGCTGTGCTGTGCTACGTGCATTTCTAAGCTGCTAAGCTTCCATTGGCACAGGAAACCCAGGTTGCTGTGAGCCTCTCATGGTGACTGAAGGGGCACCAGTGTGACTATAAATGCAAACACAAAGGTCAAAACAGAACTCTGAGGCAGTCGGGATAAGAAAGTGGTCATCCACTTATATGCTTATACGTCAAAATTCAAGCAAATCTTTATTTTTTTGGAGAAGGAGATGCTTTTTCAAATTTATCACAGTACTCCAGCTGGAGAAATTCTGCAGTCACAGACCTTCAAGGACTCTCCCAGTTGAACAATCCATTCTGTTCCAATCTAACCTCCTTGCTGGAGCCTCAGAAGGGTCCATTGCAGTCCCAGGATCTGCCACCAGAGGGAACTAGAGCTCCATTGCAGGAAAGTGGCCTCTTGGTAGAGGCTCTTCTCCCTGAGTCCTAAAGACAAAACTGTTCAACGCAGAGATGCATAATGAATGTGGAACTAATTGAAATTAATTATCTTACTTAAATAAAAAGGGTTTTCTCTATATTTTCTTTTTATTACTTTGTATTTATTGAAGAAACTTTCGGTGCCTACCACATACAAGAAAAAGAAGTCTGTGTACTCCCAGGGCTCAGGGTGTCACTGAATTCCAACTAGACTTCTCACCTCCACTGAGGGGACAGTTCTCACAAGGACCACGCTCCAAAACACTCCTTAGGGTCCTGAGAGATTGGATGAACTGGTCAGCAGAAGGCAAGAGGGAACTCAGTTTGAAACCAGCAGGAAACTACCAGTGGGAGGAGCAGCTGTCCTGGGGTGAGGGGGACCTCACTCCTGTGTCTGCCTCCAGGTTCAGGTCGTAGAAAACCACTTCCTCAGCTGTTCTTCAACTGTGTGCTCCGACTGCAGGACAGGTTTTGGGCACTGAAATAAAGTCGTAGAAGAGCCCCCTCTACCTCTAGCTGAGTAAGCGAAACTAATTCGGAACACGCAAGAAAGACAGAGGCTAAGCTGAGTGAGGGAAAGAGAGGAAACAGGCGCCAGCAGGGAGGCCAGATGCCATCGCTAGGTATGACCAGAAGAAGGCAGTCACTGGGATAACAGTGCCAGAGGTACTGTCCTCACGATGGTAGCGTGACTTTATAAGATACATCCTGCCACCCCACTGGACTTTTCCAAAATAAAGGTCCTATCCTTTGAGGAAGGGAAGTGACCTCCTGTCCCCTCCAGGCTTAATCAAAAGATAAGGGCTCTATGACATCAGCACACACAGGTCAGCAGCCGTCCCACTGCCACCCTTGGACCTGCTCCAGTGCCACAGACTCCCACCTCCTCAGCAGCATCTCACAGCTGCACCAGCTTCCCGTGGCAGCTCCCCCGTCAGTCAGAGACCTCCGCACCGTCCCCTCCACCACCTGCAGCCCCTCGGTATCCCCGCTCCTCCAAGCAGGCCTCAGCCACAAACAAAGCCTCATCTCCGCTCAGCACCAGAGGTCCCCAACTGTCTTGTTCTTCTGTGTGACCCTGGGAGGAAATAGTTATTCCTGGGTAACATCAGTGAATCTGACCTTGACACCAATTCCCGTACTATGAAAGGAGTAAAAAGAGAGTAAAAAAGAGAGTAAAAAGACGCAGAACCAAACTCAATGTTGCATTCAAAGTGCGGGTGTATAAAGTAAACTTGTCCCAAGAATGACTTCTAATGCTCTATCTAGTTTATTTGCAAGGTTTTGCAACACAAGATAGAAGCCATGCCCCTTGGTAGAAGGTTTGGTAAAGTTTAAATTACTGGAAATTATGGTTTTGCTTCTGTAAACCTGGAGTTTCCCTTCTGTCAGGATTATACATAATTCTTTTTAAAAAATATTGATTGTGCATTTACAAATACCCGGCATCCTCCTAGGTCTGGAACTACAGAGGCATATAGCACAGTCTCCTAGAAAAATGGAAGCAGTGTATTCACACACAAGCATAACAACCAAGAGTGCTGGAGAGTGTGTGCGTGAGAGAGAGAGTTTTCACAGGAGTAAAACACTTAGAGATTATCAAGGGACAATTTTTCTCAAAATGCAACCTTAAGAACAGAGCTTCCTTTACAAAAATACGTATATATAGAGAGAGTTTTAGTTGTAGATGAACACAATATCTTTATTTGTTTTTATGTGGTGCTGAGGATTGAACCCAGTGCCTGACATGTGGTAGGCAAGTGCTCTACCACTGAGCCACAACCCCAGTCCTCCTTTACAAATTTTTGACAGTCCTTCAGTGTTTGGAAACCACTCTAAGGAACTTATGTCTATGAAAAGATCGTTAAAGTCATTGCACATTAGATATGTGTTGCTGATGTGTGGAGCGTGCACCTTGATATGGAATGCCACCAACACTAAACACCAAGGATGGATCTGGTAGCAGAGACTTTATCTTAATGCTAAAGCAAAATGTGCCATTCCCTGACCTTGAAGAAGTCTTTGTTTTTTAATCTTCCTTTCTTTGCTTAGAAAATGGAAGTTTGGACCAGATTAATTTTCAAGTTGCAACAAAGTGTGAAATTCTACAAGGTCTTCTGAAAGATCAACACAGATACTGATAGAAAGTTCTTGTCAGGTACCCGTCTCCCGTTGATTACTGGTTAGAATGGGCTCGTTCCATTAGTTGATAGCCATTAATAAGGACAGCCTTGACGATCGATCGATAAGCTGGAGTTCCCAGGAGCGAGCAGGCCATTCTCTCCCCCTTCTCCTACCACAGGCGAAGAGCAGGACGCTCGGCTTTGGAGACCAGGGCTTGCAGCACAGCCACCTGTGCCAGCTATAAAAAGGGACCCTGCCTGCAGCCACTGCCCGATCACGGGAGCGCAGTGTGGCAGTCCCCGCCCACGTTGTGCCCTCAGTAAGTGTCCAACTGTTGACGACAGAGGCCTCCACAGGGAGAGGTGCTCCAGTGACCTGCTTTGCACAAGAACAACCCCTAACCCTCCAAGCAGCATTTGCTGAAAATAGACCCTTGCGGCACGATTTTCCTAAGAATTTGGCAGGTCAATCCAAGTTTAGGATGAAAGGGGGGGCGAGGGGGAGAGAAGAGAGAACAGAGATGGCTACTTTCTAGCCAGTTGGCAGGGAGGAGAGAGCGCATGCGTGGAGGGCCGTGCTGCCCGGAGAGGCCTTCTTGGGGCACTTCTGCCTGGAGTGGCCAGCGAGGGTCCTGACCATGAGACTCTAAACTCAGCCCTCTGCCACCCTGGAGGCACCACTATGCCTGGCCCCCAGCCCCCCAGAGCACCGCCAGGGGAAAGCCGCGACAGCGTCCCCGCCACCATGGGCATGGTAAGTAGGGGGACCTCGGTCTGGAGGAGGTGGAGATGGCGAGTGTCCCTCCCAAGAGGACTGGACATAGCCTCCACCTGGAGCCGCTGGTTCTCCTGGGCGCTCTTGGCCGACCCAGGTCTGGCTGTGAGGTGTCTAGAGGGCGTTGACGTGGTATCTGGAAAATGGGCCCGTGTTTGCAGGGTTCCCAGCGTTACCAAGGAGCTGAGATGCGGGGACTTGGGTAGATGTTGCTTGTTGTCTATTTAGCACTCATAGTTTTACTTTTTCTAAAACGAACATGTATTTCTCTTTTAAGTTTTAAAAGAAATATTTATTTAAAAATACCAAACTAAAGAAAGGGACATTGGGGGGGGGGGCCTAAGAGCTGGGACTCTTACACTCTAATCAAGACTCTCCTTCGCCTGTGTGTCCTCTGCCCCTTCCTGGTTAATTCTGGCATCTTCCTCCAAGTGCCGGGGGTAGATCACACAGAAAAGTGCAATAGAGGCTCCAAGTGATTTTTAAAGTTCTCCTAGAAAGAAGCATTAGCATAGAAGATAAATAATGAGCCATGATATTTTCAGGAACACCCGTCTCAGAATTTAGGATCAAAAACAACCAGTTTAGCATGAGGAGCCACACCTAGATAATACTTGATGACAAATTACAATTTGTTCATTAATTTAGAAATGTTAAGTTGGAATCAACAGTACTTTTTAATGTTCAGGGGACACTAGTCAAATAAAATGAAACTTCAATTCGTCTGAGGAGTGGACTTCTTTCTTAGAAAGACCCCTATAGTGTTTTATGTGAAATAATACATCGTGGAGCAAAGGGACCAGGGAAGTGGTATGTGATTTAAAGTAGACAGACCAGTGTCAGCCGATTTAAAGGGGAGGCAGCAGCATAGGATCCCAGCCCCAATTCAGAGCAGAAATTGTTAAACAAAAACCAACCAGCTTTGTAAGATTTACAAAGGCCCAGGGTTTGTTAGCCACTACGGAGAGTAGGAGCTTGTCACCGACTCAAAGAGAACATAACAGGAATCTCCATGTCACCACCCATGCTCTATGGAACAGAAGCTTTCTGGGTTGTTTTTTTGTTTTTTTTTTTTTCTTTTGGGTTGCATTTAGTAGTATCCCTGTCATTCAGACGCTTGCTCATGCCACCAGCTTTGACCAAGTGCTGCACTTGGAGCACAGGTCTTGCCATACCTCGGAGCTCATGGCCAGCATGGACCAGTGCAGAATCGCCCCTGTGCAGTGTGCTGGGCTCCAACATGGAGGAATGGGCTGCAAAGGAGGCTCTGGGAGGAGAGGACCAGGGACCAGGCCTTCCAGCAGGGAGGGGTTACAGGCAAGGCAGTGTGCTGTCACACACCTGGGGTCACAGGAGGAAGGTGTCAGGGAACAGTGTGCTGAAGGACCATGATCCCTGTGACGAGCTGGGAGCATATGGCATGGGTGACAACAAGCCACTCTTCCAGAGGACAGTGACATGATTCAATTTGCTTTAAATTGAGAGTCAGCCACACCGGGGAGGGGGCTGGAGGAAGTTGAGGGTGAAGACACCTCCTGGCGATCAGCCCCTGAGGAGGGAAGGAAAAAGAATATCATTTTATAGAATTCAACCATTTTAATCTTTTTATAAAAGCAAGGGAAGCATATGCCCTGCCATACTGGTGACATTTTCTTGTAGGCACGATGGCGTGCACACCTGTAATCATAATGGCTCAGGAGGCTGAGGCAGGAGTTCAAAACCAGCCTCAGCAACAGCGAAAGTGCTAAGCATCTCAGGGCGGCCCCGTCTCTAAATAAAATACAAAAATAGGGCTGGGGAAGTGGCTCAGTGGTTGAGTGCCCCTGAGTTCAATCTCCAGTCCCTCCCCCCGAAATAAAAAGAATTTTCCAGACCTGTGTTCCCTATATTTCAGGTGACCTAAATTCTTCTTTGCTTCTGTTTCTTTAAACAATCTCAGTGCTAAGGGGAATACACTCAAAATTGCTACAGTGTCAGATTCTGAAAGAGATGATATTGGACCCTAAGGACACAGGGGAGCCTATCTAGTTTGCAGTTCAGCAGTTTAGTTGTCCTTTCCCTGGGCCTCCTGAACCAGCCCTGCCCTGCATCCTCCTCCATCTTGCCTCTAGGCACCAGGGAGATGGCCTGGCTCTCTCAGGCTGCTTCTCTGTAGTTATATATTCTTATCTCTGGCTTGTCCATCTGTTAAGTTTCCTTCCATTATATGTAGGTTGTAATGCTTGTGGCAACAAAGAGGGCCAGGTCATCCCTGAGAAAGCCTCTGCAGAGTCGCGGAGGAAAACAGGTTCCCTGTGGCTAGACTCCGAGGGACTCAGCCACAGGAGACCAGGAAGGGGTCGTGGGCACTGAACACCTGTCCCACACAGCCACAGCTGTCTGCTTCTTCCAAACCACAGAATTATTCTGTAAAGAGCTCTTTTCTTTTTCATTCTGATGAATGGAAAGAAGGCTGTTCCGTGGATTAAGAGGGGGAGGAAAGGAGCCCCCTTTTTCAAGGGTGACTCAAGATGTTTGTTCACTTACTTGGGTGATCTCTGAAGCCTGGGAGATCTGGAGTTTGGGAATGGGAAGTTTCTGGAGCCTTCTGGGGGGGGGGGGGACAAATAAACCTGAGATGGGAGTAGCAACTGGTTGTCCCCCACCCCGGCCGGCTCATCCCAGCCACAGCAGTGATCAGTGCTTTGCTCTCTTGGCAAGCCAAGGAGACAGAGGAAGAGACACCCTCAAGGGCTGGTGGTGGTGTGAATGAAGAAGCCACACACCAAGCCCACGGGGGAGCCTGAGGGGGGGCAGCAGTTCCTCACAGTACAGCCAGGGCCTCTCTACATGTCACTAGTGACTGGATGGGGTTGACACACGATGCCACCATCCCAACACCGGGTGGGATTCCGCCTCCCGCTTGGCCTGATGGGGCCCCATCCGCCAAGGCCCTGATACCAGTCCTTCCCTGTAGCCCCCCAGCAGCTGCACTCAGGAGTTTGCCAGCCGTGATCTTGAGTATATGACCATTTAGGAGCGGACGCAGTCTCAGATGGCAGCCTGATGTAGCATATCTGTCTCCACCTCTGACGTTGGAGGGCATTCTGTCACCCACTGACCCCCTGATTCCATGAATCGTGAGGATTTCCCACATGTTTAGGAAGGAGTTATCCTGTTATAACCTGACTATTCATGTACTTCACATCTGCTGAAATACAACTTTAAAAACCCAAAATATCAAAGACAACTGTTGCTCGGGAGGTCATCCACATTCCAAGTCCCGCTGGTTGGAACTCAGAACCAGCCTGCCGTGCTTCAAAATGACTCTTCCGCAAAGCCGCAAGAAGAGGATACCTCTGGCCGCCTTTATGGAAAGCAGCAGCACATGATCAAAGGTGTTCTATTTTTCGATGCCAGTTGATTCCGTAGCAATGCTGTGTGCCATCGGGGAAATGCTGCCAAGGGACAGCCCAGGAATGCCTCTCTCACATCTCCCCTGCCAAGTTTCCAGAGGTACCCAGCCCTGGAATTCCTCTTAGAGTCGGCTCCACTTGGCAAGGCTCTCCCACGCCACGGGACATGCTCTCTGGCCCTTGTCTTATTCAGCAGTGATCCCACAGAACTGGGGGAATACCTGCTCCTCAGAAAGTTCTCGGGCCCTTGACTCCCTGAGCCGGAGGCTGAATCATCTGCTCCTGCACCTCTTTAGAAAGGAATCGATCTGCATTCCATGGATTTGGAATTATCTGCTCAAATCTAAGGCTCAACTGGGGATACCCTACCAAACAAAAAGATTGAGTGTGAGAACTAAATCCTCACCAGGAAAAACTACCCACCCCAGTGCCTTCTACACACGGAACTGTGGTCCTCAGAATGTGTGTGAAGTCACAAAAGTGTTGCTCATTTGGAAATTTCATTTCCATCAGGCACAGAAATAGGATATAGTTTACAGTAGAACTAGTTTTCTTTTGCGGGTTGTCACAAATCTTTTCCTAACAGGTGGACAAATGGGGAGGGGGGTGAACTGGAAAACCGTCTAGAATACAGAATGTGGCTTACTCCAGCGGTGACCTTTCCAAGAGGGTAAGCCTACTGCTCAGAGTCCTTTTCAGATTCTTGAAATTATTGCTTATGTCAACTAGTTTTGAGCCCCTGCTAAGTGGTGGGCACTGTCCTAAGCCCAGAAGCACCCGTATCGACTTGATGGGATGAAAAGGGCTTTCATTATGTTGATTTTACTGAAAGGAAACTGGGGTATAGAGAGATTGGTAACTAGCCTCGGGTAGTGCTGGGCTCTGGCAGAGGGGAACAGACAGTCCCTAACACTGCTCCTCCTTCCTGGAGAGTTGCTTTCCAAGTAGTCTTTCTATTAAGTGTTGAGAGAAACAAAACCTTTGTAATACAGATAACCCATGGCTTTGGTAAGCCCTTGGCCTTTTTAAAGAGGCATTTCTCAACCCAAATGTTCCTCTGATGGATGGGACTACAGACAAAGTGGCAAAGAGAATTACAAATTTAGTGTCATGAAGGGTCAGTATTTTGGTTTTATCCTTTACTTATTTATTTATTTATTTTGGAGGGAGTGTACCGGGGATTGAACTCAGGAGCATTAGACCACTGAGCCACATCCCCAGCCCTATTTTTTGTATTTTATTTAGAGACAGGGTCTCACCATTGCTGAGGCTGGCTTTGAACTCGTGATCCTCCTGCCTCAGCCTCCTGAGCCACTGGGATGATAGGCATGTGCCACGGGGCCCAGCTGGTTTTATCCTTTCTTAACATCCGTCCCCACTATCTAATTCCAGAACATTTCACCACCCAAAATGCAACCATGTGCTGGTAGCTGTCCCTCTCCTCCTGCCCTGGTGACCACGGGTCTCTGTCTCTGCGGATTTGCCTATTCCATTTATGTTCCACACACCACCTGGTCTTTCGTGTCTGACATTTTTTTCAGTTAGCGCAATGTCTCAGGGCTCCCGGGTTGTGACATGCTTCAGCTCTTCATTCCTTTGTACAGCAGAATAGTGCTGCATTTTGTAGATCAGCCACATTTTGCTTCTCTGTTTATCAACTGATAGGCTCTGTGGTTCTTTTCACTCTGGGCTATTATGAACAGTGCTGCTGCAAATATTTGTGTACATGTTTTTGTGTGGACATATGTTCAGTTATCTTGGGGTATACCAAAGGAGTAGAATTGCTGGGTCCTATGAAGATAGGACTTTCTATTTAAAGATGGAAAGTGCAGAAGAATCCATTAAATCATGTGACCTGGTGGCTGCCTGCAGTCATCCCACTGTTTAGAGCTGTATGACCCCAGATAAGTGAACTGACCTCTCTGAATCTCAGTGGCTTTTATTATTGTTGTTGTTGTTTGTGTGTTAAGTGTCTTAAATGAAGAGAGTGCCTTCTTGATGTCCTTGTGAAAATTAACTAAATAATGTAGGTGGAAGTGTTCATAAGTGATGCACTGTGAGGCTTTTGGGTATCTTCATCCATTCTGTCAGACACTCACAGGCGAATGCTGGGAACATCCCCTGCAGCATGGGCTGTGCTCAGCAAACCCTTTCCTTCCTAGCTAGTGGCCCTGCTGGAAAATAACCCCATGAGAGGTGCCTAGAGAAGAAATAAATCTTTTCTTTGGGAATTTCCAGCACCATCTTGAGCCAGAGTGGGTGACTTTCCAGTTGCATATGGTACACTCACAATGCACACATGTTAAACACATGGCACACATTACATGGTGTGCCACACATCACAGTGTGCTGCACACGCACTTCATGTGTGCCACACACTCAGTGCACATGTCTCCCACTCACTTATGCTCTTCCCTGCACACGTTACATGCTGAATGTGTGTTCATACATGTCGCATTGCACTGTATACATGTCATACGCACTGTGTATGTGCCACACACTGCACATATGCTTCACACATGCTACGCACTCCATACAAGCTGCTCATGCTACACAGTGTTGTACTATAGACACGCACGCTGCATGCACTAGGCATGCTGGGTACACAACGTGGATGCACACACACGCTGCACACACCTCCTCACCCAGAGCCAGGTGTGGCCACGCTCCAGGGAAGCTGGCCCACCATCGCTCAGTGGGGACCTCTCTGCTGTGTGGTGCTTCACCTCCGGACCCCTCTCCCTTTAAAGACCCATCCTGTCCTCAATTACGTCTGCCCGTCTTCCCTGTCCCGGGTCACATCTCCTTGGAGCCTTGCTCCTGTGGCTCCCCCACAGTCAGAGCTAAGTGCACTGATGTGATGGTGAACTCCCAGGAGCAGGCAGGAAGGTGGCCTGGCCTGGGCTTCCAGCTCTGCCACTTACTAGTTGTGTGGCCTTGTAGTCGCCCGCTCTGGGCTTGAGTTTTCTCCTGTGTGAAACAGGGATAATGATAAGCAGCCACCACAGGGGATGATGGTGGAGCAAACGGGGTCTGCTGTGCCGTACGTCAGCCACTGTGTTCAACAGTCGGGACTCTGGGCAGGGCTGGTGCTACTACCCCACCCTCATCATCCGCGTGTGGCCAGTCTTCTCCACCCACCAAAGCAGCTGCCTTCAATGCAACTGGAGCCGTCCCCACCCCAGCGCTGTGTCACCAAGGGCTGGGGTTGATGCTCCAGTTCTGGTGAGGAGGCTGGGACAGGTGTGCTCTTGGGCACCGGCTGACAGCCAGCAAGTGGACAATATACTATTTATAGCGTCCTCTGAGGGTCGTCGCTGATGTTACCTGATATTTATGTACATCTGCCTCTCCCTGAAGCTGTCCTGCTCACAATGTTGTTGGTACACCAACGTGTGCATGGCTGTCACCTTGAAATCCCTAAGACCCAGTGACCCAGCCCAGTCCCACCTCCAGGCTTCCGTCACTTCCCCTGCTGCAGTCCCAGTGGCCTCACTGGTCAGCTGGCCTCCCAGAGGCCCTCCGCTTTGTGGCCTCGCTGCCTTTGCAGCTCTGCTCCCCCACCAGAACGCGACTGCCACCTCCTCCCACCCCACACCCCACTTCAGCGGTTACTCTGTCACCCATGCAGCCAAAGGCTGAGGCCTGTCAGATCTGCACTGCTGCCCCCACCACCTCACCTTGGGCCAGAAGGCCATGTCTCCTCCCTGCATTCCCTTAGCATTCATAGCATTCTTCTAGAACGTTCTCTTTGTGTTAGTGTCTCATCACAGATACTGCATTGTGAGTTACTGCAGTTTGTTCTTTGTAACACTGTCATTTGTGCTCACAGTATCCCGCCAGAGGCTTGCAAATCATATCTAATGTTTGCTGAGTTGAATAATTTTCATTCTTTCAAACAATTGAGTTTTACCATTAACCCCCTAAATAAGCATTTCCCTGTGGTATAAATTCATACCAGTATGAATACCTATAAACCCTGAATCTGGACGGGCAGTCGGTCTCTTGGTCAGAGTCAGGGCTGGGACAGCAGGTTCACCCTGCTGGCTTCCTGGCTGGGTGGACCCCATACAGTTGCTGTGAGGAAAAACGGTCAGTCTGTGTGACATCAACAGGGACAGTGTGTGTCACAGGGGGAGTCTTCAGTATATTCAGCTGTTACTCCCATTCCCCATCCCCAGGAAGGAAGCCGGGGGCACTTTACCACCAAGCTACATTCCCCAGCCCTCTTATATTTATTGTGAGAGGTTCTCACTAAGTTGCTGAGGGTCTCGCCAGGTTGCTGAGGCTGGCCTCAAACTTTTGATTCTTCTATCTCAGTCGCTAGAATTACAGGAGGGTGCCACCAGGCCCCCAGCCCGGTTATTCCCTCCTCCCTGGCTCTGACCTGCCGAAGTCTGGAAGAGGCCGTTCAGATGTTGTAGTTGCCAAGTCTCACCAGCAGGAGGCCCCTGCCTCCAGGGTGGCCATCAGTTCTCCTCAAGCTGGAGCCCAGGGAGAGGGAATGCGTTTGGGGGTGGGGCAGAGGGGAGTTTATAAGGACCAAGAGAATGCCAGGTTTATAAGGCCCTCTGCAAGAAGTCGCATGGGAGATCATTTGAAAAGTCCCTGAATCTCCCTCTCTGCCCATGGCAGGGTTAGAAAGGGCAAGTGCGGGGGGGGCGGGGGGGGGGGGTAGCAGAGAGAGGTGGGAGGGTGTGGCAGGCGGGAGGCGTGCTTGCAGCTGGGAAGGCACAGTGTTTCTGACTCTGAGGTCTCTTCAGGGTTAGCTAGGATGGGCCCAGCCACCCTACCGTGCATAGTCACCTCCTGGGATCTGGCCCTCAGGCAGTCACCCTCCTATTTTCTTTCTCTGCTCCTCCTCCAGGCAGATCGTTAGCCTGTTCCCCAGGACCTGAGCAGACCTGGCCCATTCCCACCCCTTCCCTGGTCCTGCTGGCATCTCTGGGTCTTGCTCGTAACTCGCCTCCTCCAGGAAGCCTTCCCGGCCCTCCCAGTCCCCCAGCTCCTCTTCACTGGCCTTTCCAGTTTGGCACCTTTCCCAGGGCTGCCTATGGGGCCATTTGCCCTTTCACGTAGGCCCATTTAGAACTCCATTTGATGAGGAAACTCATTAGCAGTTACATGACTGGCCACTGCTCTGAAGTCAGAGATGCACAGTGAACTGGACAAGAAAGGGTGTACAGGACAGATCGGTTCCTGCCCTCCACGCACAGACTGTCTAGTTGCCCAACTGACATGTCCTTTCAACAGCCCCGGGCACACTTAGGAAACACCTGGCTCTGGGGAGTGGGAGACCGGATAAGAGGACACCGTCCCCCTTGGGGAACCTCTGTCCAAGGCAAGACAGCCAAGAAGATTGGGTGGAGGTGTTAGCATGTGAGTCATTCTATACACCTATCTCAGAAGCAATCATACTGCACATTTTAAAGAGTAAAACGGCAGGAGTATTCTGAGGACAAGGAGAGCACCTGTAGCCTCCTACACACACCCTAAAACGTCTCCCACTTCATTTCTGAGACTTTCATTTCCTTTCATGGGAAAATTAAATATTTCACTTCAAAAGAGACAAGGCTCAGAAAACTGACTTAAACTCTGATCAGATTCCTGACAGAAGCAAGAAAATTCAGGAATAAACACCACGAGGCATCCCATTGTAGAGAGGAGGACACAGGCCCATGCAGTTCAGCCATTCTTGGGTTCACAGGGCAAACCTGCTGGTCCTCAGGCATCTCTCCCTCTCTGGTGTCTTCTGTGTCCCTTTGTGCCCGCCCAGGGCACCGTCATAGGTGTACGGAGCCTTCTGCTGCCTCCTGGGATCCCAGCAGGGTTGACTTTCAGGAAGTCAGTGGAGAAAGGCTGAGGAAGACCAGCAGAGGCCACCTGGCTGTGGGGCACCACGGACCCCCACACACACACTGGGCAGGTGCTCAGCTGCAACCAGCTGCTCTGCAGAGTCTGCTGGGAGCAACCCCCTGCTTACACGCTGAGCCAGGGCATTTATCGGGTCCCTCGGGGTGGCCGTGTGAGGGAAGGGGCATGGTTTATACCTGACCGATGACTCAGAAGTAGGAAGAGGAAGCCACTTCTTCCCCACCCACGCCACAAGACAGCAGCTGACAGGTGCACCTGAGCATCCCTGTGACAGACACGCGTCCTGCATGAGCTCCTCCTCCTAACAAAGCCACCTTTCCCTCTCTAGCCCTGGCCTCTTTGGGAAGGACGGCAGGAAAGGCCAGGCGAGACTGGGGTGAATTTTCCAAAAACCCTCCACTGGGTCGCAGGGCTGGACCACTGGCATGTGAAGTCGCATCTTGCGGACTTCCAACAGATTTTTCCTGGGATCTTCACACTCACTTTGCTTCTCTCCGGTAAAAACCAGATGGCAAGGGGGGACGAAGTCAGGTCATCCGTCCAGGGGAACAGTTGAGTGGGAGCACCTCCACGAGATGCTGGCCTTTTAGCCGGCCAAGAAAACCTCTGCTTTTTTCTCTCTAGCTTTCACATAGGAGGGAAAACCTACGACCCTTGACTTTCTGAGTTTGGCTCACCCCACTTGACATAATGCTCTCAAGTTCCATCCATTTTCCTAGAAAAGACATGATTTTATTCTTCTTCATGGCTGAATCTTTATTCAGAGCTTTCTCCGTTGTGTGTAGAGACCACATTTCCTCTTCCACTCATCCATTTTCAGACACCTAGGCTGGCTCCATAACTTGGCTCTTAGGAACTGTGCTGTGATAAAGGAAACCAAACTAGGACATAGACCGATAGAGCAGAGGAAGGGGACAAGGCGGAGGAGGAGGGGAAGTTCTGGGAAACAAAATTGACCCCATGATGCTGCGTCCATGGACAAATACAGCACAATGTAAGAAAGGAGATCCGTGGAAAGAAGGAAGCAGGGGAGGGAGGGGAGGGAGGGGGAGGCCCTGGGGAATGAGACTGATCAAATTAGCTATGTGCCTGCAGAGATATGTCACAATGACACCCGTTGTTATATATAATTACAATTATGTATACAATGTACCCATAAAAGTCATAAAAAGAAAGAAAGCCTTGTAAAAGGATGCCTTTCTACAGGCGGTGGTAGGCTCTGGGTCACAGCCCAACAGTGCCTCCTCCTCTGAGGGACCTTGACTCCCTACCTCACACCCAACAGCTTTGCAACCCTCAGTCCAGTTCCCAGTCTTCCTTTCTGTGCTCATGTTTCTTCTGGCTCCTCGGTTACCCTTAGGTTCACCTGCAGTGAGGCCCATACCATCTCCCTGTTCTTATCTTATTTATCCTGGGGGGCTGGGGAGCCAACAGTGAATATGACTTCTGTTTGACCTTGGGATAGGTCTTTGCATTTGGTGGTCAGCAGTTCTGATGTTCAGGGAAATCTACTTGCACTGAAATCTGGCACCACACCTAGAAGGAAGGTGACCAAAAGTGGGTGACCAAGCTGGGGGCCTCATTCCACCAGCAGGAAGATGCCCAGTGCTCTGCACGGCCCATCACCACCTCCAGCCTGGGAAGCAGCAATGCTCCCAGGACCTGTTGGGGAGTAACCAGAGGACATAAGGTGTGAATGACAGAATACAACAGAGTGCCGGCAGGGTCCTGCAGCCATTCCCAACAGGGTGGAGAACAAGACTCACTGAGATAAACGCAGCTCACGGTGGAGCAAAGACGTGAAGACCTGAAGTCAGGGTGTTGCTTATGGTCGTCCAGTGGCTACACTTGGAAGAGCAGGGACGGCACACCAGGACCAGAGAGGTGGTAAACTGGAGACCCAGAAGTCAGGGCTCCTGATTAAGGGACTAGGCCTGGGAGGGAGCATTTCTGCTTCATCTCTCCAGCCCTGGTGGCTCCTCTGCCAGGGTGACGGCAATGGTTTGTGCTACCACAGCTTTTGCTCTGTGTGAAACTGGGTTGATGGTCTAAACTAAACAGCAGTTCAACCGCTGGAGCTCTCAAAGGGTCCACAGCCCAGCCCTTGGACTGGGGCTGGCTTACCTATCACCAGGTGAACGTATTCTGACTTAGGTGCAACTCCCTCCCAACACATGGCAGGACAGACGGTGGTAACAAGGAGAGAGCTTACTTTGTAAGCCTTGTTTAAGAACATGCTTTACAGGAGTGCTCCTGTCCTGGAGCTCAGCTGCTGTTTCCTACCAAGGCAGAGACAAAGACCAACCCGCTCTGCTTTGTTTCCACAGCTCAAGAGCCTGGCCCAGAGCTGTACCTCAGCACAGACTGCTGGATGGAGGAAGATTTTTTGCAAGCCATGGACACTCACCAGGTAGGTGAAAACGCACTGAGGGGAACTGCCATCCCAGAACTCACCAGCCACCCAGCCTCTCTCTGCACTGAGGTCTCACTGCTGCCGGCTCAGCTGATCTCATTTCTGGGCACTCACATCATAGCAGCAGAATGTGAACTATGTAGACAGTAAGTAAGGCCCAGATTGCTCTCAGATACATGGCATCCCAGGGACAGGACATCAGGTTGTTCATTGAGTCACTCAGGTATTTTTGGCATCAATGTGGGTGTACTCCAAAAAAAACCAAAGAGCAGGAAATAAACAAGTTCAAAAAGTAAGGTGCAGTGAATCCAAGAAGGTTGTTTAAATTTTTCTTCACTGAGTTGGCCCAAAATTGATGAGCTTCAATATCCTTCCCTGAGGCTCTCACTTAGCACTGGCTGGAACTTGGGCAGGACAAAACTTGGACTGGGATTGGGCATTTGTCATTGGCCAGATGCTTCTCACCATGACAACGGTGAAGCCGTTCCCTTCAAAACCACCTTGGGCTGTGGACACAGAGATCACCCCAACTAGACTTGGGAAGGTGGGCGGCACAGAGTGTAAGAAACTGGGACCCCAGTTCTGATGTGGTCGACGCCAAAGCCTGGGCTCTTACCTACGCTCTTCATGAAGTGCACCTGATGGACCTAAATGACTGGAAGGAGGGGGTCTGGGAGAGCCAGCAGAGCTACACCGGACAGTGGACAGCATTGGGAAAGCTCAGAGTGGCCTCCAGGAAAGGTGGCGTCCGGTGACATCACAGCAGTCCCTTCCCACCCTACACTCTCCTGGGGCCCAAAGGCCACCCTGGGCTGCCCTGGAGGCAGGACTCACTCCACGCCCCACTGCAGCCACTCTGCTGCGGCACCGCCCCGGGCCGCCTGTAGAGGGCGCCCTCTGCCCTCGGAGGCCCCGAGCACTCACCGCGGGACCGCGCTGCTGAGCCTGGAACCGGGACGGTGGAGGGGAGGCACTGGTTGTCGCCCGGCGTCTGGGAACCAAGGCTATACAGCTGCGATCCGAACCTCTGAGTCACAGGCTGTGTCGTGGGGACTTCTGGGGAGAGCTGGGGAGGAAGAAAGGCCGAGGGGGTCATTTGCATACCCCGCCCTGTCCTCTGCTGAGAGACCCTCCGCAGGTGGCTTCCCGGACTGAGCCCGAGCGGAGAGAGGAAGGGGACTGCGGAGGAGGGGCCGGAGCAGAGCCTCCTGCACTTGGGGATCCGCTGAAGCCTCCTTTAGCTGGGACCTAGGTGTGGTCAGGGACCTGGGGAGTTCCTAGGGCACCTAGGATGGACAGTTATGGAAACGTGCTTCTTCGTGAAGCACAGGAAGACTGCTTTTCCAAACTCCCCAAACACCAGAGAAACTGACTGCGGGTCTGAGCAGTGCCTGAGAATTACTGCCTCCAGGGGGCCAGAGCATCTGGCCTGGAGCAGGGGTCCCCACTGACCTGAAGGCCACTCCCCTCCTGTGCCTTCCAGAGAGGACTGCAGGAACAATGGCAGCCCCTTAAGACAATGGTTGGAGTTACTGTCAACTTGCTAGCCAACAACCAAGTATCTAAATCTACACACTGTGACTGAAACAATCGTTTTAGTGTTTAAAACCTCAAATAAAAGATTCTAGTATAGGTGGCTGAGGCTGTAGCTCAATGTCAAGACACAATGGCCAGCCCTGCGAAAATAAAAAGAGAATGTGAACCAATTTGCGGACACTAATGATCTGTCATAAGCCAAAATGTACAGTAGGGACAAATGAGAATGGAAACCCAGTTTATAGAAGTCAAATAAATAGTTTTTGGTCTTGAATAAAGAAGCTAAGTGGCACTACAGCGTGTCCCATGCAAATGGACTTCAGACCTTTTCCTCCACTGGGGGACCCAGATTCCTCCAGCATCTTCCAAGTGCTTCTGTCACCAGTAAGTGATCATTGGAGGAGGGTCCTGAGAGTCCCCCCACCCAAAGGAGATGGAATTCAACTCAGGCTTGAGGGCCCTTGAGATCATCACAGAAAGGAATTTGAGGACAGATCAAAGAGGCACAGATCACTCTGAGAGACAGGGAGGAGTGGGGGCTTTGGAGAGGAAGCCCTGGCTCCAGCTTAGCTGCATATTTACACAGGGAAGATCCACAGGGGCGTGATCTAAGAGGGTGTTTTAATTCCCCCTGGGTTGCTAACTGTGCAGGTGGGCCCCTCCCAGAGCAGGGGATCGTTTACTGACTTGTTGACCCCCAATGGCGTGGAGGGTCATTTTTTTCTGCCTCCTTCTGCCTTTGAACACGGTACTACATTGGTTTACCTGTGGATAGGGCCTAATAACTGATGGAGTAGTGCTGGTTGAGATCAAGGAGAGCAAAAGTGACTCTTAATCCATGTAGGAAAGTGGACATTAAACCTGGACTTGAATCTTGGCCACTCCTGGGTGTCTCATGTGTCTCCTTCCGACCTATCCTTAAGTCTTTTTTTATTTACCTCAGTCTGACCCAGTTGATCTGCTGGCTCCTCTTGTAAGGATATATGAAAAGAAACCTGCTTGTCCTGCCTGCTGATCTTGAACGTGCAGTTTGAGAACACACAGCCTTCCAGCCCGGAACCCTGCAGACCTAGGCCACTGTTCTCATGGTGTGACCCAGGCTGGGGGCCTTACATGTCCTCTGAGCTTCACCCAATCAGATACAATTCAAACACCTCCCAGAAGAAGGGGCGATTCCTCATCCTCTTTGAAACTTCCCCCTACCCACAGGATCCTGTAGAGTGCTTTGCATACCTTAGGTGCTCAATAATTGAATTTTCTGCCCTGTTTGCTACAAAGACCCAAATGCCAGTGATCATCTCCAATGACATTTAAAGAGTCTGTGAATCAGACTAACCACGTCTTTAAATCCTGACCTGATTTAGCTCAGATCTGGTTTCACAACTACAGTTGCAGACTGCCAGTCAAACCAGGATCTCTGGACTCCTTCCATGTACCTGGCACAGAGATGGGTGCTGGGAATATAAAAATGAATACAACAAAGGCCCCACTCTCGAGGAGTTCTCAACGTAGTGACAGGTGAGCCAGTCGCCAGGAGACGGTGTAAGAGATGGAGCAGGCGCTAGGAAGTTTAATGGGAGATGCCCTGGGGAATCTGAAAGGTCCAGCAGTTCCACCTACAGGTGGGATCTGATCTGGGTTCTGATAGACCAGAGGGGGTTGCAGAGCCAGAGTGGATTGCTCAAGTAGAGAAGCGCAGTACCCTAAATGCCATAGTACCTTGAAAGGCCCCAGGAAATACCATTTGTGTGACCCTACTTCAACAACCACCTGGGGGCAATAAGAACACCCTCACTTTGGATGAATATGTTATTTACATGTTCATGAAAAAAAAAAACTTCTTATAAAACATAAAGAGCTTGACAACCATCTGGAGCCCTCCTCCTCCACCCAGGCCCCCAGGGCTGGGCTGCCGTCCTCTGCCTCTGCCTCCCCTGTCTGGCTTCCCTTCCAAACCACCCCGGTCTCTTTCACCAGTATGTGCTGGGAAGGGTGAAATGTCACAGCGCTGGGCCTCCTCTGCCCAGAGCAACCCTGAGCACCAGCCGTGGGCTGCCCAGCACGAGCTCCTCTGCAGGCGACCTGGTCCTCTTCCTGCCGCTCACACACGTGGGCGTCTCCAAGACCGTGGTGTTTCCCCTGAGCCCCGGGTGAGCTCATAGCAGACAGCGTCTGCAAATAGAACGTTCCACGGTGGCCTTCATGTAAGTGGGAGGCTCTAGATGACACCTACAAGGAGAAAGAGGCAGTCATCAACTCTGACTGGTGCGCATGACTGAAGGCCCAGTGTGGAGGCCCCACTTCCACTTGGCCCTGCCTTTATCATCCTCCACCCCTTCTTTCCTCTGAGCTTCAGGTTTCCCATCTATAAGCAAAGCTGGAGGATTTCCATCCTATTCATGGGACCAGAAAGAATTAAAATCCAGTGAGATAATACGAGTAAAAGTGCTTTGAACTCTAAATCTTGTGGGGAAAAAAAGCATGCATTGTTGTTATTGTAGAAAATATAGAAGTCCTGGTGTTGGCATGGTGCTGGGTTTTAAATTGAGTTTTACTGCAATTCAAGAATAAAATATCAACAGGGGAAAAAGTTAAAAATCTAGACACCCAGTGGGGATGGAGGGATGGCTTGGTGATAGATCACTTGCCTGGCATGTGCAAGACCCTGGGTTCAACCCCAACTGCAAGAGAAAATATCATCAATCTCTGCTATGTTTGTCCATTGTACAATTTTAGAACAGAGAAGGAAAGAATGGGACCTTTAATATCATTCTGAATAAAAGTTAGGCACTTTCTGCCAGTTCCATCTGGCACCTAGAGCCCTGGCTGGCACATAGTAGGTACTCAGAAAACATTTGTTTTTACTGTTCAAGAGTGTGCTGGCCTTGAAGGACTGCTGTGTTGAAGTACTGTGTAGGAATGTTCCCCACCAGGCCACCCTGGGACACAGGCCATAGGTGACTGATCCAGGTAGGGACCTGGATGGATTCCCACCACCCCCAGGTTCCCCAGCCTGGTACTTCCACATCATTCCACAATTTGCCCCTGACTTCAAAATGGCCACAGGAGGTGATGGCTCAGGATGAAGTCAATCCAGATGACCTCAGTGGAAAGAAAATTAAGCAAGACACAGAAAGGTATAACGTAGTTTCACAAGTTTTATTCAGCCATAAAGAAGAATAAAACTGTGTCTTTTGCAGGAAAATGGGTAGAACTTGAGAACAATACATTAAGTAAAATAAGCCAAACTCAGAAGGTCAAGGGTTGTATGTTTTCTATCCTATGTGGAAACTAGAGAGGGAAAAGGAAAAGAAAGGATGGAAGATCTCATGAAAACAAGGGAGATCAGTAAAGTAGAGGAAAGGGACGTGGTGGGGAGGTGGGGAGGAGCGGGGAATACTGGGGAGTGATGCTGGCCAAATCATACTGTGATACCGAGTGCACATATGAATATGTTACATAACGTAACACCATTATGTACAACTATAATGCACCAATAAAAAAAATATGGGGGAAAAAAAATGTAGCCCCATATGTCCTTGAATGCCTCATTCATTCCTGGGGCCTGTTCCACATCCCAGCACCTACCAGGGATGCAGAAATGAGTGAGATTCCTTGTGCATTACAATAGAGAAGATAGACAAGCAGGATAATCAGGCAATAGCAGTTAGCAAACAGACACCCACTCCAAAGTGCACACAGTCCCTGGGTCTCCAAAGTGCACGCCATCCCCGGGTTGAAATGGGAAGAGGCCCCTCAAGAGCTGGACGGCACTGGTCACACAGAGAGGGCAGCACTGCAGGTAGGAAGCCTGGCATTGGGTTAGACACATGCAGAAGCTTCCCCCAGCAGCTTTGTGGAGGGGACAGAGAGTTGAGGGAGTTAAGATGTGAAATAAGGAAAATGTCGGAAAAAGAAAAAGAAGAAGAGGAGGAAGAAGGAGATATTGGAAATAATGTGGGTGACCTGCCCCCAAGAGCACAGAACTTCAGCAATGGTAACTAAAAAGAAAAGGAAGCAGTGAATAGGAAATACTTAGAAGATGGACTCCAAGGAAAGGTCACCAGGGCCACACAGACCTACTCCAGCTCTCAGCTACCGCTGTGGGACCTGCAGACTGCTTAACATTACTGAGCCTTGGTTTCTTCATCTGTAAGGTGGGCCCAACTCTACAGAGTGTTTCGAGATTGAAAAACAATGAGGTTAGTAAAGAGGTTAAGCCCACACGCAGCAGGCAGCCATAAGCTTAGCCCCACTGAAGGCAATGGTAACTTGTGCCTTAGGCTGAATCAAGTTGAGGGTGAACATTAGGAGCGAGGGATGAGGGATGCGTGGAGAGGAGGGGCTCTGGAGCAGTGCTGGGCAAGCCTTCCATGCAGACTTCCCCGAAACCGCATCAGACAAAGGCTGCTGCCGAGAGCTGCGTGCCCCAGGCTCCATGCACAGGGTCTCCGTGTGCAGCCCAGCCCAAGCCGGGTGGAACAGAAGACCCACATCTGTGCACCTCGAATCCCAGGCCCCCAAGGAAGGACAGCTTCCTGCTCAGTCCCCAATTTCAGAAATCAGTTTGCGCATTTTTTTTAACAAAGTCACCAGTAACTTGGAGAGCCCCAAATACTTAATCCCGCTCTGTTCCTTTATGCCAAACCCACTGCGGATGATGGAGTTCGGGCTGGAGAGACTGGAGGAGCACACCTCCCTGCTCCACCCCCACCAGGATGCACCCCCCAAACTCATTCCAGCCTCGAGCTGACCGCACACCAGACCATTTCCCCTGCAGCATTCAGGGGAGAAGGTGAGGTCCCAGAAGCCAAGGCCAGCAGCACTTGCACTGCAAGAGCCACCAGCCAGCCCACTGTCAGCTGGAAATTTGTCACCGCCCAGAGAGGCAATGGGCAAAGTTGTTTCCGTTCGCCAGGTATTAGCTACGTCACTTGTTTCCTATTTCAGTGTGTTATAAAAATTTCCCCAGGCGAGAGGCTGAAGCCTCTGTTGTGAAATCTGGTTAACACGAGGCGCGGGGTGGTTTTCTGTTTTCATGACATCACTCGCTCGGGTTAGTCTCTATGTGTGTCAGAAAAGTAAAGCCCCAGGAAGCTGGCAGCTCTGCTGGGGTCCCAAAGAAATGGGGGAAAGAGGGCAGAGGAAGGACAGGGGAACAGAAATCCCAGGAGAGGAGACAGAATTCCCGGCCACCCCAGGACCAGGCGCTCGGCAGGGATCCCTCAAGGAAGAAACTTCCTTTGCTTCCTGTTTCTAGACGTGGCCACTCCATGCTTATCTGACAGATGCAGCCCTGTGATCTCAGTCTGCTTTATAACATCCTAATGAAACTATTCAAATATTTTACCCACTCCCCCAGAGGTTCCATATCAGCTGGGTGTTCTCACTTGCTTTAAATCTGCAGGTGGCTGGAGGAATTGGGCCGGAGGTCAGAGCGATTCCCTCAAGCACCATTGTGCCCAGGCTGGTCTCAGGCTTGTGATCCTCCTGCCTCAGCCTCCTGAGCAGCTGAGATTACAGGTGGCAACACCACAGCCAGATCCCCTCAGGAGCTTAAAGACGGCTACTGTAGGCTACACAGTGAAGGCAGCTCTGAAGGTAGAACCAGGTGGACCGAACCATAAAGTTCAAAATGAGAACTTTATTTAAAAAAGGGGGGGGGGTTTACAATAAAGCACAGCAAAGCGAGTATTGTTGGACCCACTTCCAGGAACAGCTGATATGTGCTTGTTGTGTCCATGTTAAAAATTCCTCTGAGAATTTTAATCTAAGGAAATACTTTTCAGGCTTTTTTTACACCATAGCACACACAGTGGAGGGTAATATTCAGGTCATGTGTTGAGGTAAACCAAGGCAGCTCAGGCCACTGGCCCACCCAAGGTCCTGCTCAGAGCTGAGAGGATCAATAGTGTGGCTTTGTCCTAACTCCTTTGTAGAACATGCTGGAAGCTCCTGCTCACTCATTTACCCCGCAGAAGTCTTCCCCAAAGGTTATAAAGTTAGCTATAGGTGGACCAAGTGGTCCTCCATTCTGGTGAGTTATTTATCCCTCAAATATAAGGAAAATCCTTTCCCCAAATAAATTCAGAGGAAACCAGAAAAATGTTTAAAAGCAGAACAGGAAGTTCTGGGTCCCGTGCCCCACGGTTTGAGCCCCAGTTTGTCTACGCTGTTCTCTCCCTGAACAGTCAACCAGTCTTCAGCAAGGGCTGAAACCCCCTGCCTCCGCCCCCAGTTCTTCTCTGGGGCTGTGTCATTTATGGACGGTGCCTGGAGGTGAGGGAAATGCTGAGTGGGAGGTGTCTGGTGGGCAGAAAGGCCGGGGAGCAGTCGCCCTTGATGAGGAACTGTTGTCAGGGGCAAAATCAAAGACTCGTGCCACATAATTGATTTTTGGAAATTACAGGGTACTGACATTTTCAGTGTTTGTGTTTTGAATTACAGAAATGTGTCCTTAAATCCCAACACAATTTTATTCAAATATCATGTTTGAATGAAATAGAAGTTTCTCTGTGCAAAAGATTAAGCTCAAAGAGTTACTTTGGCTGTTTGTAGAATGGAAAGAATTTGGCTGTGAGCAGGAGCTAGAAACAGCATGTGGAAGAAGACCATTCAAGGAAAGAAACTCTCATTTAGAGGATTTGTTCAGATTCGGCAGGAGCCTATAGCTAACCTTCACAGCTTTGGGGGAAAATTTCTGCTGGGTAAATGAGCAAGCAGGAGCTTCCAGCATGTTCCATAAAGTAGTTAGGACAAACCACGCTATTGATCCTCTCAGCTCTGAGCAGGACCTTGGGTGGGCTAGTGGCCTGAGCTGCCTTGGTTTACCTCAACATGTGACCTGAATATTACCCTCCACTGTGTGTGCTATGGTGTAAAAAAAAAGTCTGAAAAGTATTTCCTTAGATTAAAATTCTCAGAGGAATTCTTTACATGGACACGACAAGCACATATCAGCTGTTCCTGGAAGTGGGTCCAACAATACTCGCTTTGCTGTGCTTTATTGTAAATCTCTTTTTTACAAAGTTCACATTTGAGAAGCAAAACTACAGTTTGGCCCCTGGCTCTCTCCCCTGCTAATCTCCACCTGGTGGAGCCAAACAGGAGCGGTGTCTTGCTGCATCCATCCTGGATGTGTCTGTGTGTGCTGGCTTCCACTGAGTTACCCACAGAGACTGACCCCAACTCTCCCCCCAGGAGAAGCCAGGAGTCCGCAGAGACCCTGCCCTATGAGCATGCCATGCCTGGCCTCCAGAGCCCTGTGGTGTTGACCCCAGGCCCCAAGACCACCAGGAGGCGCCTCCTGCTCTTCAGGAACTGGCTGGTCACCACCAAGCAGAGGTGAGTGGTAGACAGTCTCTCCCTCTGCTGACAGTCTCTTACCAAGACCCTGCCACACCACCCACCGCACTGCAAGGGACCCAGAGCATTCATGGCACTTCTGTGCTGCAAGGACTGGGATGGTTTGATTCTAACCTTTTGATTGTCAGGTGAAGCCCCAAAGGACTAAATCCCTGGGACAACATCACAAATAATGTGTAGAAAACTAGGGTGAAGAAAGTATGAGAAATCCATCATTCAAAAAGAAGCCCTATGAGAACATGACCCTTTGATCTCATCCAAAGTAGATAATGGGTTCACACCCATAAATTGGAAATTTGGAAACCCAAATGTTGCCCACATCATTTTTCTCTTTGGGAAGCTTTTCAATTATACTTCTTCAGCATTTGCCTTAGATTAAGGGAAGGTAAGTCAACAGAATGCAATGTGAATTTGTGTGCCTGTAGGACAACTGTGTACTTGCAATGCCTCCTCCCGATTTCCCACTCCCAGGACATACGGGTGTGCATACGTACTGTACCGTTTCTATGTGTTCTGGATACGTGTCCATCTAATTCATCATGATTCTCTGGAACAGGAGTTCCCACTCCACAGATCTTTAAAACTGCCCAGATAATTAATTATCAAGGTCATTAATGGGGCCCAAATAAATTCTTTTCCAGGAGCTCAGTCTGAATTTGCAGGGCAAATATGCCTCCCCAGGCTGCGGCCTGGACCTGGTGTGCAGAGGAAAGGAAGAGGCCAGGTGGCCTCTCCCTGCCCCGTTCCCAGGTCCCCTGCCCCTTCCTCCTCACATTTTTATCATATTAACTGAAGGAGAAATGGGACCAAGGGTCAGCACCAATGAGGTCACTCCTTTGCATTCCCAGGAGTTGGGGAAGGGACCATAGAGGCTGAGGGTGTGAAGAACCCCCGAGGAAGCAGCAGAATGGGACCAGAGTGGGACAGTACCTCATGGCCCAGTAGAGGGGCAGCCACCCAGGACCAGCACCACCCTCCTCACCTCCCTGCTCACTCTTCTTCCCTCAGTTTTGGGATTCTCTCTTGCTCCCTGAGGATCACAAAGCTTAATGGAAATGTAAAGGAGTCCTTCCCAGAAGCAGGGCCCCAACTCAAGCAAGGGACAGTGGCATGGGCTGCCAGAAAGGCTGCCCACTGGCATTGGATGTCAGAGATGTTCTGAGCCTGAGTAAAGGACCCAGTGGCTGTGAGGAAGAACACAGGGGATGAGAAGGTATGAGCTCCCACACCAGAACCCGGGCCACAGGTTGAATCCCAGGGCCATGACTAAATGCATGAAGGTTACCTCGGAGGGTCAGGTTCACCTCCTGGACATGAGTTGTGCTTGCAGCTTCAGAGCCCCTCGATTGCCACGAGATCCGGAGAGGAGCCCCAGACCAGAGCTGCAGCGCCAAAGGGACAGACACTGGCCCCACCCGTCACTCTGTGACGGAGCAGCTTCCAGGACATCTCATGCTTCAGTTCAAGCCTCACGACCCATTTTACAGATGAGCAAAGTAAAGCTTGGGAGATGGAACTGGCCCTGCGTCCACAGAAAATAAGGGGCAAAAGCGGGACTTAATTGGGCCACCTGTCCCTCTGAGTGTACAGCTCTGCACTGGGGCCCATTGGCCCTGGCCCTAGAGGAAGCCTTCTCAGTGAGCCACATCTCCCAGGATTTTGTGCACTTTTCAAAAGAAACCAGCCTTCCAAAAATTCCACAGTAGAAAGGCAAGCAGGGAAATAAATGTAGAAACAGGCTTGTTAGATTGATAAGACAAGTAGTGGGACCCCCTGGGGCAGCACGGGATATCAAGGGCCAAGGTCAGAATCAATGCTGGCTGAAGCCCAGAGCCCTGGAGAGGGGGACTGCCTTCTGGGGTGGGGGTGCCTCTAACACTGATTCCTGTTTTGTAGGAAGAAGAACATTTACATATTTTGATACTTTCATTCAATTTCCCCTGAAGAGTTCTAATTTAAGCTTTGTGGGGAAATGGGCCACATTTTAAAGAGCTTCTCACACCCACCCACCAGGCTTATTATTATTATTTTAGATGTTTAGAGATTTCAAAGAATTCAGGAGCTATCTGGCATCCTCCGCTATATCCCAGCCAGGCCCGAGAAAGCCCCGGGGAGACAAACAGAGGCTGGGGAAATCCTGCCTGCCCAGGGTCAGGAAGGGGACTCGTCTCAGTCTCCACACGGGCAGAGGACGTCCCCAAGAAAGTGAAACAGCCTCTCAGCTGCTGGTGCTCACAGAACACGAAGCAGGTTGCCACCCAACTGCCACTGGCTTTGTGCTCGGGGTTCACCGGATCCCTCAAAACACTCATGCTCACCTGAGTGAGGAGAAAGGAAGCGCTGTGGGCAGGGTGTGGGGAGGAACCGCAGTGGGGAAACTCAGAGTCAGCCTCCAGCACACCACCAAGCTCGGGGCACTGTGGCCACCATAGGCAGGGGACATTGCCAGACCTGGAGAAATTCCCACTGGGCAGTGACCTAGCACCGCCAGGAACTGAACATTCCACACCACTCCCGAAGAGGGAGATGATCCAGAGAGCCTTCTCCTCCACCACCCAATAGAGAATCAGGGGACCGGGAAGGTATGGCGCAGTGCACACACCCCATGCCCTGTCAGATTCCTCAGTGGACCTTGCTCCTTCCTTCCCCTGCTGCTCAGGCCACCTGGGACACCACACCTTCTTCCTGTGGCCAGCTCTTTTCATGTGTGGGGACCTGGCCCCAGGGTGGTGGATCAAAACACACATCCTGGAACCACAGTGCAGGGGTTGGGGCTCAGCCCTGCGCTTACTAACCTATGCTCTGTGCGCCTTCATGTCTCACCTGCAAAACGGGAATGAGAATAGGGCCTTCCTCCAGGAGGCATTGTGGGGAGGTGAGCAGGATTATTAGCCATGCAGAACTAGACAGGGCTGGGATGTGTCCGTGCCTGTTATGAAGTGGGGCTGCTTCCTGTGTGCGTTCCAGGAGGGTTCTGTGCCCCACGTTTCACACACAAAACACACACACAAAAAAAGTCTCCTCCCCTAGACTGAAAGTTAATGACTTATTAGCTAATCGCTGCTGACGTGGGCGGAGGGTCTGCTGGACTCTGGGGCAGGAGCCTCAGTCCCAGCTCTTAAAGGGTTTATGATGCAACGGGAGAGTTTACAATCCACCAGGCTGGATGACTCCCTGGTTTACGTGTGTGTTTTTCAAGAGGGAAATTGCTGAGTGTGGGGAATTTATCCAAAATATCCAATTTTAACTTGGAGTTGATTTTTCTACTATATGTTTTCAAGATGTACTTGCTACTATACTCCAATATGTATATGAAGAACTGTTTTAAAGCAGTTTTACCATATTTTTACAAGCTTGGAGATGTGATTTTTGGAGCACAAAGAATTCAGAGCCACGTGGTTATTTTCTGATCCATGAGATTAGCCTCTGAGAGTGAAAATCCAGTCTAGCCTCCTCCATCCATTGACAAGAAAAACACGCCCTTTGCCTCCAAAGCCAGAGGGCAACTTTGTCAGTTGCATTTTACTATAAATAGTAGATGTGAGGAAGTATTTCATAACCTGCCTGAATTGTTTTGAAACATCTTTTTAGCCTTGAGGCAATAACTACTCACAATTGATAACAAGCAACTCCAGTACCAGCTACAAAATTTGTAGAACCCAGGGTGAAATAAAATAGGGGGCCCTGTTTTCAAAAAGTAATAGAATTTTCAGACAGCAAGAGCAGGACATTAAGACCAACACCAGGGCCTCTGGTAGAGGACCTGGGGGACTGCATGGGTCCAGGACTCTGGCCCTGGCTTCCCCTCTTACTGATTAAATGAGTTTTAAATCCTCACTTCCAAAGTGAAGCCCTTTACCAACATTGATCATATTAAACAACATTGACTTTGTTTAAAAAAACAAAAACAAAAACTCATTTCTTTGCCAAAAATCATGCTTTCAAATAAAACAGACACAAGATCAACATTATTTTAAAAAGTTGCATAAGTGCATTTCTCACATTTTATGTGCATTTAAATAAATAATTTTATTTTAAACTGAAAATGAGAATTTGATATAGATTGTATCAGGTGATCTCATGCAGGGGCTGACCTAACCTGAGTTTCTCATTTTACAAAGGCCATGCCATCAAATACGGTGAACTTAGAAATTATAGATCATCTGTCCCTATTGCCTGCCATAATAGAGATCCATTTATTTCCTACATGCTGGGAAATTTCCTCACCGACACTCATCCAGGGCAGTCCATCTGGAAGGAAGACCTTAGGGCTGTCACACAGCACACCTGCCCAAGATTTCAGGTGTCACCGTTCATTTTCACTTTGTGCCAGGAATTGTTCTGAGCCCTTTGCTTGCAGTAATTCCTCGAATCCTGGCAAAAAAAAAAAAAAAAAAGAACATCTGGGAGGAAACAAGATTCCATCACTTCTGCTAATCTAAGCTGAGAAGCAGGTCGCCCCACCCAGCCCATGCTCCAGAGGAGGAAAGTTAAGTTTTGTCTTGTGAAAGGAGAAATACCAAAGAACTTCTGGGCATCCTTTAAAACCAGGCATCGATGTCTAGATTACCCATTAAGGTGTCAGTAAATCTAGTAAGTTCACCTAGGAGTAAGTGTGGAGAGGATACCAGGGCTGAGCCCTAGGATGCTTCAGCATTCAAAAGCTGTGATTTCTGGTTTTTAGAGAGGCGACTGAGGCACAGAAGTTCCACAGCTTCCCAAGGTCACCAAGCTCGTGACCAAGTTGGGCAAATAGGAAGGCTAATGAAGGTGCATAAACCGATATTTGCTGTTTGGTCTGGTGTGTGGGATCCATTCCTTCTAGAGGTCTTGGCCTCAGAGTTTCTGCCACTAGTTTATGGCACAACTTCTTGTTCGTTTGTTCAACCAATATTCACTGCATTTGTACATGCCAGGCACGATTGGGATAAAAGGGAAAAGCAGTCCTGCTCTAATGGAGCTTTAGTCCAGCAAGGGGAGATGGGAGATAGGTGAGAAGCGTAAGTGATACAGTATGTCAGGTGCTACGGGTGGGGTGGTAAAGAAGAGCTGGATAAATATAGGACCTGGGGGACTGCGTGGGTCCAGACTCTGGCCCCAGGAACTGGCAGTTCATGGCAGATGGTCTCACTTGTGTCCCTCTGGCTACTGTGCTGAAGACAGCTGAGGGCTCAGGACAGATGCCAGGGGTAGAAAGAAGAACCAAGCAGGGGCTGGTGGGGTCTTGGCCCCCAGACCTGCAGGCACAGTGCTGAAAGGGGGATGGGTCCTGAATGCAGACACTGTGAAGGCGAGAACCACCCACCACCTTAGGATGCTGGAGAAAGGGAATGTCCAGGAGGACTACGACTTCCTGGCCCAAGGAGCCAGAATGATGGATTGATTGGCCTTCCCTGACACGAGAAAGTCTGAGTGGAAGGTTCTGGACCGTGAGACCAGCAGTTTGGTCTTGGACAAGTTGACCTGGAGATGTTGGACATTTAAAGGAAGATGTGAGGAGGCAGCTGCCTATGGGAGCGGACTGTGTGGTTGTCTTCTACCAGGTCACATTACTCCACATACTTTTTCTATTAAAAATTGTCTTAGAGGTAAGAAAAGTATCAGCTAGCATCAGCGGAGGTACAACACGAAATAACATTCCAAATTGAAGCATGATTTTTTTTTTTTTAAAAATCACAAACTCAATTAGTCCAGTAAGGTTTAACTCTTCTTAATCGCTATGTAATGTAATCACATATGACATAAAAGTTTGAGTACAGCTTTTATTCAAATTCACTTTATAAGTTAACTATCTTGAAAAACTTACGACTATTCTAGTGCTACAGAACTGATACAAAATGATTGGACAAGCTGCCCAAAAGAACATACTACTGTAATCCAAGTAGATAAAGTAAAAACAGACGTCCCAGGATTCGTATTAATTCATCAAATTCTTTACATAGGATAAAACATCTAAAAGATCCACTTATGGCCCACTCCTGGTGTTTTGTTCATCGAAGTCCGTTACCCCTGCTCCTGTCCTCCCTGCTGGATACATGGGAAGGGGACCCTATCCCCAGGCTCTCACTTGGCCTGGAGCACATTTTCACAACTTGCCCACCAATGGCACAAGTGCCATGTCTATTATTTTGCAGTATTGATCTGTTTGATCACTGACAGCTGGAATCCCTGGATGGCACCTCACACACCTGCCCAAATCACAGAGCAAAATAACCCCTCACAGTATGTTGTCACATGACCGGTAAAAAAAAAAAAAAAAACTAAGGTGAACTATCAGCCTTTGTTTAAAAAAGAACTCGGGTTCATTTTTGGCATTGGAAGTGAAAAGCTGAGATTAAGGTTCATTTTACTTATTCAGTCTTAGATAATTTTTTTTCCTCGGGGTTTCATGGGAAAAAGTAACCTCCATCCATAGGAGTAGGTAATTTTGACTGTCTCGTACTCCTCAGGGGAATTATTTACATAAAGCCTCAGTGTTGATATGAGCACTGTTCTCCTTATAAACAGGTGAAACCATGAAATGAGTGTCTCCACAGAGAACCCACCTCTGGGGACCTGCCCTGACTATGGGGCACCACATGAGAAATGACTCGTCCTAGGAGTCAGCCTGCAGCCATTGAGGCCCTCACTCTTTTGGGTGCCTTCCTCAAAAGAGCCCCAAGTCAGAAAAATCAGCCCCCTGCAAGGATGCAGTCAGGACACGACAGAGAGGGTTGGCCGTGGAGACCAAAAGCCCATGCTCACTGGGCAGCTGCTGTGTGACACACTCTGTGTGAAGCCCTGTGTTATAATACCTAATTCTGCCTTTACAATGACTCTATGCATCAGATACTGGAGAAGACAGCTCCTGACACAAAAATGACATAGAACACGCCATGTCAGAATATGGTAGCTTCTAAAATGCAAGCCTGTATTTCTTGTTCAGGCACCTGAAGTTTGCGTAGCACTCAGCTGATCTAAGCTGGGCTCAGCCAGGCTGGCTGCCCCACACAGCTGAAGGTCAAGAGCTCTCAGGGTCTCTTAGTCTTCAGGGATGAGTAGGACACTCAAGGCCTGTTTTCAGGGGGGGCGGGGTGCCTGGCATGGAACCTGGGACCCTCCACATGCTTCTCTGGTGCTCTACCACTGAGCTACCCCACCACCAGAGCCCAGGAAATGTGTTTCTGATAGTGCAGAGTGCAAGACAGTAAACCCAAGTCACAAGGGCCTCAGACTTAGCTCACTCAATGACACTCTCATCCTGTTGTCCAAACAAGTCAGATGGTCCAAGGTCCAGAGTCAGGGAAGTAGGCTGTGTCCACCATGAGGTGAAAACTGAGACCAATAGTCAAATCTAGCACAGGCACTATTATTATGGTCATTTAAAAATGAAGACACCAAGACAAGGTAGAAGAGTTGCCCTATGTCCCACTAATGTCAAGTGAAACACGTCAGATGTAAATCCAAGTGGACCCAGGGCTCAGGTTCTCACGCAGGCTGGCCTGAGAGGTGAGCAAAAGAAAAGACACAAAGGGTCAGAAATGGATCAGAAAAAGGCCAAGGGGAGGAGCAGATGGAGAGCAGTCCTGCCTGAGCTGCGCCATGCCTGTCTTCATATCCGGTGGCCTGCGGGGTGTAGAGAGCCCACTCTAGGCCCAGGGAGGGTCACAAATGGTCACAGTGGGGAAGTTACTCCCAAATCTTTGAAATTCCCATGAATTATCCAATATTTTGCGTTTTTTATTATATTTGTATTCAAATAGTCTGCACAGAGCAAAACAAAATCATAACTTTGAAAATGAGAAATGATTCATAAATATACTATAGTACTTTCCCATTGTTTGAGAGTTGGTTTATAAGAAGCCTTTGTTATACATTTAGTATATTTAAATATATTTTGAAATAGATTATTTTAACTTGTGGGATTGTAAAGATTTTCCTTTTAAAACTATTTTTATCAGAACCCGAAAATATATGCTACTTGCATGTCTAAGACAGGAATAAATTTCAATGACTTCAAAAGTGTTTTCTTAGTACTCTAGTTTTGCATGGAATAGATAAAAAAGTAATAAAATCAATGTAACTTGTCTTCATATTTCCAATAATTATACTGAACATAACAAAATAAGATAATGAACATAATTATGATTGATGAGAAGAGTCTTTTACATTTTAAGTTTTCAATATTTTAATTTTCTATTATGGAAAAATGTTGCCAATGTGGACCATATTTCTAAAAACTTCAGTAAAATTCAAGCAGCTGTTCCTTATCAATCAGTTTCTTTTTCCTGACAAAATCAAATACATAATAGGCAAAAGGATTATGAAAGAGTAATTCAAAGGAAAAAAACATCAAAGGAGAAATAACAAACTTGTTTTAACCCCAAAATAGATCAAGTTGCAATTACTCAATATGATGATGATGTAACCCTAGTACTTCCATAGAAAGGAAAAGGATTCTCATGTACTATGTCATTCTGCAAGGGCGTATGCCACCCTGGTTTACTGTAAAACTTCTGTCCTGGGGTGCCGTGTTATTTTAGTTAGCAATGGCCAGGGCAGAGTTTTGGAGTAAACGTGAGCTTTGAAGATGGGCAGTTTCAAATCCCTTTTGGAAAGGATTTTTCTTTCTTTTCATTTCTGTGCTCTGAGAGCTTGGACACATATTTGTAAACATAATATACAAATTTCATCTTGGTTGTCAAAGCCTTTAGATATAATTGTGGTTGAAAAAAATCTAAGCATATTGTTAAACTAAATATAAATAATAAATATTTTTAAAGGAATCTTTTATTTTGATCTTAAACACAAAACTTAAAAGCTAGCCCATGTTATATATGTTAGAAATACTGGGGTGCTGCAAGGAATCAAACAAGTACTCATAAGTAGCTCAGCAAAGCAAGCTTTCCTTCTGTAGGAGGGTGTGCTACCAAACCTGACAAGCAAGCACACTGAGGTGGGTAGTCTACCTGTTTTTTGTTTTTGTTTTTATTTTCATTTTTAATTTTTTTAGTTGTCAATGAACCTTTATTTTACTTATTTACATGTGGTTCTGAAAATCAAACCCAGTGCTTCACACATGCTAGGCAAGCACTCTACCACTGAGCTATATGGCCACCCCAGTCCACCTGTTTTTATCCCTAAAACAGCACTGCCCCTTGCTGATAGGAGGAGCTTGGGATCACAATCTAGAAGACTAGCTAATTTTAAAATTGGGAAGAGGAAAGAGAAGGGCTTACATCCCAATTAAGACTAAATACTGTATTCTGAAAGTGTACCACCAGACTTTCTCTCACATATATTGTTTACCTTAGATGCAATGATCAAAAAATAAAAAAAGATAAATAATACATGAATCAACCATTTAATTAAAACATATAGAAAACCAAATTTAAAATACATACAAATAGAAAAACATAAGAAGAAATTTTAAATTGAAATAACAAAAGCGTAAAATGTAAAAATAAAGATTTAATTTGAAATTATTTTTTAAATTATAATAGGAAATAATCTAAGGAAAAAATGTTCAATACCTTTATAAACAAAGCTTTAATTACATAAAAATAAAAGAACACTTAAACAGTAGAAAGCTATACCATATACATGGATGGCAAGACTCAATTATGAAACTGTTATTTTTTTTCTAAATTATTCTATGATTGCTGTGTTGATCAAAATCCTCAGGAGATATTTTTTAAATAGATCTAATTATTAATTTCTTAAGTGCACCAAAATAGCCAAGGCAAGTCTACAAATATAGTAGGGAGACAGACCCTATCATCCACCAAAACAAAAGATAGAGCCACAGAAATTAAGTCAGACATAGTCAGGTGGTGGTATTGTGGATGATTGCTTTTTTCTTCTTAATATTTTTTTCAGTGTTTTTAAATATCAGTTTATTCCCCCCCAAAAAAAAATGACAACGTGTAAGACTAATATATCTCATTATGGCAAGAACAAGAAGGAAGAAGAGGAACTATAGGAAACATTGAGTATTTAAAAAGAAAATCTGCACAGCGGCAGCACCAACAGATGGCCCACATTAAACAATACCATAGGGTGAATGTGTGACATTGCAAATTTCCTAGTGATGTTGTGCACCATCACAGACTGCATCTTCAGATATACAGCGCTATGTAGATATGTACATACACATGTTTGCTATTAGTAGATTCCAATTTCATCATTTTCACAGAAATAAAATTTGGCTATAGCCCTGTCAATTATTATACATACAAATGAATCTCACTTTACTAAAAAATCCTGTCCTTTTGCAATTTTTTAGTTGTTAATTGGAATGTCAAAATCCTTGTCTCAAAGCAT